>NW_027667817.1:0-2500000 GCF_963924665.1 Micromys minutus
GACAGCGGCTATTTAAAAGTGACTAAAAACGCTACCCCTAAACAGTGAAATGTAGAAACGAACTGCCCCAGAAACTTTAAAGGTGATACGGGTGAACCACCCGAAATGACTGGGAAGTCCCAGAAATGTGCTGCATAACGTGACTGAAAATGCGTGTCTTGTTATTGAAAAGTTGAATGAAACCGAGAACCACACAAAACAAATGGTAAGTCCATGAAACGGTCTGCACGTCGGACATGACTGACAACGCTGCATCGGTAACTGAATATTGAAACGACACGCGAACCACACAAAAGGATTGAGAGGTCATCAGAACGGGATGCACTTAGAAATTGACAGAAGACACTGCCCATTGACTTAAAGTTGAAATGACCCGCGAATCACCCAAAATGACTAGGAAGTCCCGAGATTAAACTGCACGTTGGAATTAATTGAGAACGCTGCTCTGATGACAGAAAACTTGAACCGTGATCCTCCTTAAACGACTGGAAGACCCGGAATGTGCCGCAGTCCCGCTTACTGTAAAGTTGAAACAACTCACAAACCACCAAAAACGACTGGGAAGGTCACCGAATGGGCTGCACGTAGGAAGTTACGGAAAACGCTGCCCCAAGTAAATGAAAATAGAAAACACTCGCGAACCTCTGAAAACGACTGGGAAGTTTCCGGAATGTGCTTCACATTGGAAGTGACTAAAACGCTTACCGGGTGACTGAAAAGTTCAAACGACCCACAAAATTCACAAAAAGACTGGGAAGTCCTCAGAATGGGTTGCACGTCCGAATTAACTGAAAATGATTTTGCGGTGACTGAAGAGTTGAAACGACCTGAGAATTACCCAAAACAACTGGGAAGTTCCTGGAACGAGCTGCACGTCGGAATTGACTGAAAACGCTGTCCAGGTGAATGAAATATTCCAATTTCGAGCGAACCAGGCAAAAAAGAGCTCAGAAGTCATCCAAACGGGCTGCTCATAGGAATTGACTGAGAATAGTGCCCCAATGACTGAAAACTTGTAATGAAACGCCAATCGCCCATCTTGACTGGGAAGTCACCGGTATGGGATGAACGTTGGAAGGTACTGAGAAAGTTTCCCCGGTGACTAAGAAGTTGAAACGACATGTGACCCACCAAAACGACTGGGAAGTATCCGGAATGGGATGAACGTCCGAAATGACTGAAAATTCTACCCGGTGACTGTAAAGTTTAAACGTTTCTAGAACCACCCAAAACGAATGGGAAGTCACCGGATGGGCTGCATGTCTGACATGACTGAAACGTTGCTCATTTGACAGAAAAGTTAAAAAGACCCGCACACAGCTCAAAACGAGTTGGAAGACTACGGAACGAGTTGCATGTCTGAAGTGACTGAATCGCTGCCCCTTTGGCAGAAAAGTTTAAACGACCCGCACACAACTCAAAACGAGTGGGAAGACCACGGAACGGGTTGCACGTTGGAATTGACTGAAAACTTTTCTTCGGTGATTGAAAAGTTGAAATGACCCGCAAATCATGGAAAACGACTGGGAAGTCCTGAGAAAAAACTGTAAGTCGAAAGTGACTGAAAACATATCCCGGTGACTCAAAAGGTCAAACGACCCGTGAAGCTCCCAAAACGACTGGTAAGTCTTCTGAACGGGCTGCACGTCGGAGTTGACAGAAAATGCTGTACTGGTGACTAAAAAGTTGAAGCGACCAGCCAACCACACAAAACGAACGGGAAGTTCTCGAAATGGGCTGCTCATAGAAAGTGATTGAAAAAACTTTCAAAGACTGAAAAGGTGAAACAACCCGCAATCTACCAAAAACGACTGGGTACGCCCTGGAATCGGCTTCATGTCCTTTGTGATAGAAAACGCTGTCCCGGTGACTGAAAAGTTGATAGGTCTCGTGAACCACACATAACGAGTGGAAAGTCCCCGACACATACTGCACGTCGTGACTGAAAATGCTGAACCGGTGACTGAAAGTTGAAACTACACGCGAATCACCCAAAACAACTAGGAAGTACCCGAAACCTGCTGTACTTTGTTATTGACTGAAGACACTACCCCAGTGACTGAAAAGTTGAAACTACTACTTTCCCTTTTTTCTGTTTCTTTCTCTCTCCTACCTCTTCTCTCTTTTTCTCTTCATCTCTCCGTTCTTTCTCTTTACCTTTATCTCCTTTCTCTCCTTTCTCTCCATCTGTTTCCTCTCTCGACTCCTTTTCCTTTCTGTCATCTCAATTTTTCACTCTCCTCTTTCTTCTCTTTATCCTCTCTTTCTCTGTTTTTCTCTTTCTCTTTCTTTCTCCTCTCTATTTCTCTATCTCCTTTATCTCTCTTAACTCTCTTCTTCCCCTCTATGTTTCTGTCTCTCCCCTCTCTCTCTCGACTCTCTTTCTACTCTCTCTAATTCGTTCCTCTCTCTCCTCTCTCCTCTCCTCTTTCTCTCATTTTTTTCTCTTTCTCTCTCCTCTCTCTTTCTCTCTATTATCTATTATTCTCTCCCTCCTCTCTGTCCTCTTTCTCTTTCTCTTTCTCGCCTTTCTCCTATCTCTCACTTTCCTCGCTCCTTATTGTCTCTTTGTTGTGTCTTTCTCCTCTCTCTTCTCTCACTCTTTCTGTTTCTCCTCTCTCCTCTCTCCTCTGTCTTCTCTCCTCTCTTTCTCCTCTCTCTCTTTAACTTTCACTCCTCTCTCTTTTTTTGTCTCCTCTTTATTCTCTCTCTCCTCTATCTCTTTTTCTCTCTCCTCTCTCTTGCTTCTCCCCTGTCTCTTAAGCTTCTCTCACTTCAAAACCCTAAAAACTAAACCCTAAACCAAAACCACGATGAAATTTAAACAATCCTAAACCCAAAACCTTAAGCCCTAAACCCTAAACCCTAAACCTTAAACTTAACAATAACCATAACACTAACCATAACCCTAACCCTAACCCTAACCCTAACCCTAACCCTAATCCTAACACTATACCCTAAACCCTAAACTTAACACTAACCCTAACCCTAACCCTAACCCTAACCCTAACCCTAACTCTAACCCTAACCCTAACCCTAATCCTAACCCTAAGCCTGACCCTAACCCTAACCCTAACCCTAACCCTAACCCTAACCCTAACCCTAACCATAACCCTAAACCTAACCCTAACCCTAACCCCCTAACCCTAACCCTAACCTTAAGCCTAACATAACCCCATAACCCCATAACCCTAAATCTAACCCTAACTCTAACCCTAATCTTAACGCTAACCTCAACCCTAACCCTAACCCTAACCCTAACGCTAACCCTAACTCTAACCCTAACCCTAAACCTTACCCTAACACTAACCCTAACCTTAACCCTAACCCTAACCCTAACCCTCACCATAAACCTAACCCTAATCCTAACACTTACCCTACCACCCTAAATTCTAAACCCTGAACAACCCTAAACCCTAAAACCTGAAAAACCCTGAACACTAATCCAAAAGCACCCTAAACACTAAACTCTAAACACTAAACGCTAAAAACCCCTAAACCATTAACACTATACCCTAAACAATCCTAAACCATAAACAACCATAACCCTAAACCCTAAAACACTATACAACCGTACACCCTAAATCTTAAAAAATCCTATATCATAAACCCTTAACAACCCTAAACACTAAATCCTAAACAACCCTAAACAACTCTAAACAACTCTAAACGCTAAACACTTAACAACCCTAAACATTAAACAATCTTAAACGCTATACCTTAAACCTAAACCACCCTAAAACTTAAACAATCCTAAACCCTAAACCTTAAACCCTAAACTCTAAATCCTAAACCATAATTCTAACAATAACCATAACCCTAACCCTAAACCTAAACCTAGCCCTAACCCTAACCCTAAGCCTAACATAACCCCATAACCCTAACTCTAACCCTAATGCTAACCCTAACCTTAACCCTAACCCTAACCCTAACCCTAACCCTAACTCCTTAACCTTAAACCCTAAATACTAAACCCTGAACGACCATAAATCCTAAACCCTGAACAACCCTAAATCCTAAACCCTGAATAACCCTAAACACTAAACTCTAAACAACCCTAAACAACCCTAATCACTATACCCTAAACAACACTAAACACTAAACCCAAAACAACCCTAAACCCTAAACCTTAAACACTAAACCCTAAACAACCCTAAACAACTTTAAACCCTAAACCCTAAACAACCCTAAACCTTAAAAAATCCTAAATTCTAAACCCTAAACCCTAAACCTAAACCACCCTAAATCTTAAACAATCCTAAACCCTAAACCTTAAACCCTAAACACTAAACCCTAAACCATAAAGAACCCTAAACCCTAAACCCTAAACCTAACAATAACCCTAACCCTAACCCTAACCCTAATTCTAACCACTCTGCACATGCGCACCACTCTAACTCTAGCCCTAACCCTAACTTTAACTTGAACCCGAACCCGAACCCTAACCCTAACCCTAACACTAACCCTAACCCGGGTACAAACCGAAAAGACTGGGACTCTCCAATATGAGCTGCACATCGGAAGTATCTGAAAACGCTGCCCCTGTAACTGAAAAGTTGAAAAGACCCACGAAACACCCAAAACGACTAAGAAGTCCCCGGAATGGGTTGCCTGTCAATATTTACTGAATACCCAGCCTCGGTGAATGAAAAGTTGAAAGGACAGTCTAACCAGCCAAAACGACTGGGAAGTCCTCGGAATAAACTGCACGTCCGATATGAATGAAAACGTGCCCCGGTGACTGAAAAGATGAAATGACCTGCGAACCACTCCACAGGACAGGTAAGTCCAGTGAATGAGCTGCACGTCGGAGGTAAATGAAAAGTCTACCCGGTGATTGAAATGTTGAAACGACTCAAAATCACCTGAAACGACAGTGAAGTTCACAAAACGGGTTGCACGTCACAAGTCATTAAAAACGCTGCCCTGGTGACTAAGAATTTAAATGACACGCGAACCACACGAAACGACTGTAAAATCTCAGTAATAGGTTGCATGTCGTAAATGACTGAAAACGCTTCTTGGTGACTGAAAAGGTTACACGCTTCGCAAACCTTACTAAACGACTATAAAGTACCAGAAACATACTGCGCGTGGGTTATAACGGAAAACGTTGCCCCGGATACTGAAAGGGTAAAACGACCTGGAAAAGACCCAAAACGACTAGGAAGTTTTTGGAATAGGCTGCACATAAGAAGTGACTGAAAACACTGCCCGACTGACAGAAAAGTTGAAAAGAATTGGGATCCATCAAAAGCGACAGGCATGTTCCCAGAATAGGCTGCACATTGGAAGTACCTGAAAACGCTTTCCTGGTGAATGAAAAGTTGAAATGAACTGAGTCCCACCCTAAGTGACTGGGAAGTCCACAGAGTAGACTGCACGTAGGGAGTGTTTGAAAACGCTGCCTCGGTAGAAACGATCTGCGAATAACCCAAAACGACTGTGAAGACCTTGGATTAGCTGCACGTTGGTAGTTCCTGAAAACGCTGCCCCGGTGACTGTAAGTAGAAACGACAGGCGAAACAGCAAAAACGACTAGGAAGTACCCGGAATAAGATGAACATCGGTTATGACTGAAAACGCTGCCCCGCTGACTGAAGAGTTGAAAGAATATGTGATTTACAAAAAAAGACTTGGAAGTACCCAGAATGAACTGCACGTCGGAAGTGACTGCAAACTTCACCGGTAAATTTAAATAGACCCGCGAACCTGTCAATGACTCTGGGAAGACCAAGGAATCAGTTGCACTTTGGGAGTGACTGAAAACAATGCCCGAGTGACTGAAGAGTTGAAACGACCTGGAAACCACACGAAACTACTGGTAATTTTTCGAAATGAGCTGCACATCGGAAATAAGTGAAAATGCTACACAGGTGACTGTAGATTTGAAACGATCAGCGAACCAGTCAAAGCAACTGGGAAGTCCACGGAGTGGGTTGCACGTCGGAAGTGATTGAAAACGCTACGCGGGTGACTGAAAAGTTGAAACAACCCGTGCACAATCCTAAATAACTGGGTAGTCACAGGAATGGGTGGCATGTCAGAAGTGACTGAAAACGCTGCATTGTTGACTGAAAAGTTGAAACGAACCGGGAACCACCAGAAACATCTTAGAAGTCACCGGAAGGGTTGCTCGTAAAGTGACTAAAATCGGTGCGCTGGTGACTTACAAAATTATTCGACCCGCCAACGACAACAAACGAATGTCTCTGAAACGTATTTCATGTCGGTTGTGACTCAGAGACTTAAAAAGTTGAAACTAACTGCTATCCACCAAAAGCGACTGGTGAATCCCCGGCACAGCGGCTATTTAAAAGTGACTAAAAACGCTACCCCTAAACAGTGAAATGTAGAAACGAACTGCGATCCACACGAAACAAATATGGAGTCCCCGGAACTGACTACATGTCGGAAGTGACTCAAAAGTCTAAACTTTGACTGTAACTTTAAAACGACCAGCAAACCTCCCAAAACTACTGGGAAATCCCCAGAATAAGCTGCACGTCGGATATGAATGAAAACGCTGCCCTGGTGTTCAACAATTTAAAACGACTCGCGAACCACCGAAAACGACAATGAAGTCCGCAGAACATGCTACTCATCGGAACCGACTAAAAACTTTACCCGGTGACTGAATGGTTGAAACGACCTCCGAACCAAAAAAACAATTCGGAAGTCCCCATTACTGACTGCATGTCCATAGTGACTGAACACGCTACCCTGGTGACTGATACGTAGAAACGTCCATAAAACCACCCAAAACGACTGGGAAAACGCTGAAATGGGCTGCACATAGGAATTGACACAAAACGCTACTTCCATGACTGAAAAGTTGAAATGAACTGCGATCAACCCAAAACGACTTGGAATTCCCCGGAATTGGCTGCACGGCGGAAGTGATTGAAAAGTCTACCCTTTGACTGTAAACTTGAAACGACCCAAGAACTACCAAGTACAACTGGAGATTCTCCTGAATGAGCTGCATGTCAAATTTGACTGAAAACGCTGCCCAAGTGAATAAAAAGTTGAAACGCGAACCACCCAAAACATTTAGGAAGTACACGGAATGGTCAGCACGTCGGACGTGACTGAAAACGCTGACCCGGGGGCTGAAAGGTTGAAACGACCAGAAATGACTGGGAAATTTCCGTAAAGAGCTTGCAAATAAGAAATGACGCAAATCTCTGCTTCAGTGACTGAAAAGTCGAAACGACCAGCGAAACAATAAAGACTGGAAAGTCCCCGCCATGGGCTGGACGTCGGAAGTGACTGAAAACGCTGCCCGGTTACTGATAAGTTGAAATGACATGCGAAACTTTTGAAACAACTGGGAAGTCCATGAAACGAGTTGTACGTCGGAAGTGACTGAAAACGCTGCCCGTGTGACTGAAAATTTGAAAACACAGGAGAACCACCCAAAACAACTGGGAAGTCTCCAGAATGGGTGCATGTCAGAAGTTACTGAAAAAGTTGCCCAAACGTTGCCATGGTGACTGAAAAATTGAAAGGAAGGGCGAACCACGCAAAACAACTGGGAAATTCACGGAATCGACTGCACGTAGGAAGTGATAGAAAACGCTGACCGGTGATTGAAAAGTTGAAACGACCTAAGAACTATCCTAAATGTCTGGAAAGTCCCCAGAATGGGCAGACTATACTGAAAACGCTGCCCCAGAAACTTTAAAGGTGAAACGGTATGTGAACCACCCGAAATGACTGGGAAGTCCCAGAAATGTGCTGCATAACGTGACTGAAAATGCGTGTCTTGTTACTGAAAAGTTGAATGAAACCGAGAACCACACAAAACAAATGGTAAGTCCATGAAACGGTCTGCACGTCGGACATGACTGACAACGCTGCATCGGTAACTGAATATTGAAACGACACGCGAACCACACAAAAGGATTGAGAGGTCATCAGAACGGGATGCACTTAGAAATTGACAGAAGACACTGCCCATTGACTTAAAGTTGAAATGACCCGCGAATCACCCAAAACGACTAGGAAGTCCCGAGATTAAACTGCACTTTGGAATTAATTGAGAACGCTGCTCTGATGACAGAAAACTTGAACCGTGATCCTCCTTAAACGACTGGAAGACCCGGAATGTGCCGCAGGTCGGAAGTGACTGAAAAAGCAGTCCCACTTACTGTAAATTTGAAACAACTCACAAACCACCAAAAACGACTGGGAAGGTCACCGAATGGGCTGCACGTAGGAAGTTACGGAAAATGCTGCCCCAAGTGAATGAAAATAGAAAACACTCGCGAACCTCTGAAAACGACTGTGAAGTCTCCGGAATGTGCTTCACATTGAAAGTGACTAAAACGCTTACCGGGTGACTGAAAAGTTCAAACGACCCACAAAATTCACAAATAGACTGGGAAGTCGTCAGAATGGGTTGCACGTCCGAATTAACTGAAAATGATTTTGCGGTGACTGAAGAGTTGAAACGACCCGAGAATTACCCAAAACAACTGGGAAGTTCCTGGAACGAGCTGCACGTTGAAATTGACTGAAAACGCTGTCCAGGTGAATGAAATATTCCAATTTCGATCGAACCACGCAAAAAATACTCAGAAGTCATCGAAACGGGCTGCTCATAGGAATTGACTGAGAATAGTGCCCCAATGACTGAAAACTTGTAATGAAACGCCAATCGCCCATCTTGACTGGGAAGTCACCGGTATGGGATGAACGTCGGAAGGTACTGAGAAAGTTTCCCCGGTGACTAAGAGGTTGAAACGACATGTGACTCACCAAAACGACTGGGAAGTATCCGGAATGGGATGCACGTCGGAAATGACTGAAAATTCTACCCGGTGACTGTAAAGTTTAAACGTTTCTAGAACCACCCAAAACGAATGGGAAGTCACCGGATGGGCTGCATGTCTGACATGACTGAAACGTTGCTCATTTGACAGAAAAGTTGAAAAGACCCGCACACAGCTCAAAACGAGTTGGAAGACTACGGAACGGGTTGCATGTCTGAAGTGACTGAATCGCTGCCCCTTTGGCAGAAAAGTTGAAACGACCCGCACACAACTCAAAATGAGTGGGAAGACCACGGAACAGGTTGCACGTTGGAATTGACTGAAAACTTTTCTTCGGTGATTGAAAAGTTGAAATGACCCGCAAATCATGGAAAACGACTGGGAAGTCCTGAGAAAGAACTGTACGTCGGAAGTGACTGAAAACATATCCCGGTGACTCAAAAGGTCAAACGACCCGTGAAGCTCCCAAAACGACTGGTAAGTCTTTTGAACGGGCTGCACGTCGGAGTTGACAGAAAATGCTGTACTGGTGACTAAAAAGTTGAAGCGACCCGCCAACCACCCAAAACGACTGGGAAGTTCTCGAAATGGGCTGCTCATAGAAAGTGATTGAAAAAACTGTTTCAGAGACTGAAAAGGTGAAACAACCCGCAATCCACCAAAAACGACTGGGTATGCCCTGGACGCTGTCCCGGTGACTGAAAAGTTGATACGTCTCGCGAACCACACATAACGAGTGGAAAGTCCCCGACACATGCTGCACGTCGTGACTAAAAATGCTGAACCGGTGACTGAAAAGTTGAAACTACACCCGAATCACCCAAAACAACTGGGAAGTACCCGAAACCTGCTGTACTTCGTTATTGACTGAAGACACTACCCCAGTAACTGAAAAGTTGAAACTTTTCCTACCTCTTCTCTCTTTTTCTCTTCATCTCTCCGTTCTTTCCCTTTACTTTTATCTCCTTTCTCTCCTCTCTCTCTCCATCTGTTGCCGCTTTCGCCTCTTTTTCCTTTGTCATCTCTCAATTTTTCACTCTCCTCTTTCTTCTCTTTATCCTCTTTCTCTATGATTTTCTCTTTCTCTCTCTCCTCTCTATCTCTCTATCTCCTTTATCTCTCTCCACTCTCTCCTTCCCCTCTATCTTTTTGTCTCTCCCCTCTCTCTCTCGACTCTCTCTTTCTACTCTCTCTCTTATTCGTTCCTCTCTCTCCTCTCTCCTCTCTCTCCTCTTTCTCTCATTTTTTTCTTTCTCTCTCCTCTTCTTTTTCTCTCCATTATCTATTATTCTCTCCCTCCTCTCTGTCCTCTTTCTTTTTCTCTCTTTCTCACCTTTCTCCTATTTCTATCTTTCCTCGCTCCTCTCTGTCTCTTTGTTTTGTCTTTCTCCTCTCTCTCTTTAACTTTCACTCCTCTCTCTTTTTTCTATCTCCTCTTTATTTTCTCTCTCCTCTATCTCCCTTTCTCTCTCCTCTCTCTCGCTTCTCTCTTGTCTCTTACGCTTCTCTCACTTTAATATCTCTCTCCTCTCCTCTCTCTTCACTCTCTCTTCTCTGTCTCACTCTTTCTCATCTGTCTTTCTCTTCCTTCCCTTTTTCTCTCTATCTCTCCTCTTTCTACTCTCTCCTCTCTATTTTCTCTCTCTTACACTCCTCTTTCTCCTCTTTCTCCTCTCTGTCTCTTACACTCTTCTCTAATCTCTTTCCTCTATCTCTTCTCTGTCTCTCTCTTTCTCATCTCTCTCTTTCTTTTTCTCTAAACTCTTTCTATTCTGTCTTTCCATCTTTCTATTCTCTCCTCTCTCTTCTCTCTTTGCTCTCTCCTCTCTCTTGCTTCAATCTCTCTCCTCTCTCTTCTCTCTCTTGCTTTCAATGTCTCTTTCTCTCTTCTCTGTCTCTGTTTATCATGTCTCTCCTCTCCTATCTCTCCTATCTCTCATCTTTCTCTCTTTGTCACTCTACCCTCTTTCTACTCTCTCTCCTCTCCTTTTTGAATCTTGACACACTCTTACACTCCTCTCTTTCTCTGCTCTCTCTCGCTGTCACCAAAAGTATTAATGTCACCAAAATTTTTGATGTCATCTAAATGATTAATGTCACTGAAATAATTAATGTTTACTAAAGAATTAACGTTACCAAAATAATCAATGTCAGAATAATTTATATACCCAAAATAATTGTCAACAAAATCATTAATGTGCAATTTTGCCCCAAAATAAATTTCTGGCTTTTTGCTCCAAAATAAAAAAAATTGCTGCAATTTTGCACAAAAATAAGGGCAATTTCTGGAATTTTGTCCAAAAAAACGGGGCATTTCTGCCTTTTCGACCCAAAACTGGGGGAATCTCTGCCTTTCTGGCCCAAAATAAGGGAAATTTCTGCAATTTTGCCCCAAAATGAGGGGAATTTCTGGAATTTTGCCCAAAAATAAAAGGAATTTCTGCCTCTCTGCCCCAAAATAAATGTCTGCAATTTTGCCACAAAATAAAAGAATTTTCTGCCTTTTTGCCATTAAATAAGGGAAATTTCTTCATTTTTGCCCCAAAATAAAAGTAATTTTTGCATTTTTGCGCCAAAATTAGAAGAATTTTTGCCTTTTTGCTCCAAAACAAAAAGAATTTCTGATTTTTGCCCCAAAATAAGTGGAATTTCTGAGATTTTTCCCTGAAATAAGTTAAATTTCTACAATTCTGCCCCAAATAAGCGAAATTTCAGCAATTTTGCCCTAAATTAGGTGAATTTCTGCAATTTTGCTCCAAAATATAAGGATTTTCTGCCTTTTTGGAAAAAAAATAAAGGGAATTTTTGCCATTTTGCTATAAAAAAAGGGAAATTTCTTCCTTTTTTCCTCAAAATAAGTTGAATTTCTGCCGTTTTACATCAATATACGTGGAATTTCTGCCTTTTTCCCCAAAATAGAGGGAATTTCTGTCTTTTTGCCCAAAAATAAAAGGAATTTCTAAATTTTGCCCTGAAATAATTGAAATTTCTGCAATTTTACCCCAAAATAAGGGGATATTCTACCTTTTTGCCACAAAATATGGGGAATTTCAGCCTTATTACCTCAAAATAAATAGAATTTCTGCCTTTTGCCCCAAAATTTCAGGAATATCTGCCTTTTTGCCCCAAAATAAGGAAAAATTTTTGCAATTTTGTACCAAATAAAAGAAATTTCCGCCTTTTTGCCTCAAAATAAGAGAAATTTCTGCCTTTTTTCCCTGAAATAAGTGAAATTTCTGCAATTTTGCTCCCAAAAAAGGAAAATTTCTGCCTTTTTTTCCTGAAATAAGTGAAATTTCTGCAATTTTGCCCCCAAAAAAGAAAAATTTCTGCCTTTTTTTCCTGAAATAAGTGAAATTTCTGCAATTTTGCCCCAAAATAAGGGAAATTTCTGCAATTTTGCCCCAAAATAAGGGAAATTTCTGCAATTTTGCCCCAAAATAAAAGAAATTTCTAGAATTAATCCCCAAAGGGGAATTTTTGATTTTTGCCACGAAATTAGAAAATTTTCTGACTTTTTGCCCCAAAATAAAGGGAATTTCTGCCTTTATGACCCAGAATTAGGGGAATTTCTGCAATTTTGCCCAAAATACGAGGAATTTCTTCTTTTTTGCACGAAAATAAGGGGAATGTATACCTTTTGCCATAAAAAAAGAGAAATTTCTTCATTTTTGCCCCAAAATAAGGGGGATTTCTGCATTTTTACCTCAAAATAAATGGAATTTCTGCCTTTTTACCCAAAAATAAACGGAATTTCTGTCTTTTTGCCTCAAAATAAGAGGAATTTCTGATTTTTTGCTCTGAAATGAGTGAAATTTCTGCAATTTTGCCCCAAAATAAGAGAAATGTCTGCCTTTTTGCCCCAAAATGAGGGGAATTTCTGCATTTTTGCCCCAAAATAAAAGGAATTTCAGCGTTTATACCACATAAGAAGGAGAATCTCTGTCTTTTTGCCCCAAAATAAGGGGAATTTCTGATTTTTTGCCCTGAAATAAGTGAAATTTCTGCAATTTTGCCCCAGAATAAGAGAAATGTCTGCCATTTTGCCCCAAATTAAGGGGAATTTCTGCATTTTTTGCCCCAAAATAAGGGGAATTTCAGCCTTTTTACCACATAAGAAGGAAAATCTCTGCCTTTTTGTTCCAAAATAAGGGGAATTTCTGCCTTTTTGCCACAAAATAAGGGAAATTCAACCTTTTTACCTCATAATAAGGGGAATCTCTGCCTTTTTGCTCCAAAATATGGAGAATTGCTGCCTTTTTGCCCCAAAATAAGGAAAATTTCTGCCTTTTTTCCCTGAAATAAGTGAAATTTCTGCAATTTTGCCCCAAAATAAGGGAAATTTTTGTCTTTTTGCCCCAAAATAAAAGGAATTTCTGATTTTTGCCCTGAAATAAGGAGAATTTCTGTATTTTTGCCCCAAATAAAGGGAATTTCTGCATTTTTGCCCCAAAATTAGGAGAGTTTCTGCAATTTTGCTTCAAAATACAGCAAATTTCTGCCTCTTTTCCCGAAAATAAGGGGAACTTCTGCCTTTTTGCCCCAAATAAAGGGAATTTCTGCATTTTTGACCCAATATTAGAAGAATTTCTGCAATTTTGCTCCAAAATAAGGGTAATTTCTGCCTTTTTGCCCGAAATTAAGGGGATTTTCTGCCTTTTTGCCCCAAAATAAGGAGAATTTCTGCCTTTTTGCCCTGAAATATATGAAATTTCTGCAATTTTACCCCAAAATAAGGTGAATTTCTGCCTTTTTGCCCTGAAATATATGAAATTTCTGCTTTTTTGCCCCAAAATAATGGGAATTTCTGCCTTTTTGCCCCAATATAAGAAAAATTTTTGCTTATTTTCTCTGAAATAAGTGAAATTCCTACAATTTTGCCCTAAAATAAGGGAAATTTCTGCAATTTATCCCCATAATAAGGGAAATTTCTGCAATTTTGCCCCAAATTAAGGGGAATTTCTGTTTTTGCCCCCAAATAAGGGAAATTTCTGTAATTTTGCCCTAAAATAAGGGGAAGTTCTGCCTTTTTGCCCTAAAATAAGGAGAATTTCGGCCTTTTTGCCGCAAAATAAAGAAAATTACTGTATTCTTTACCCCAAAATTAGGTGTATTTCTGCAATTTTGCTCCAAAATACGGGGATTTTCTGCCTTTTTTGCCGAAAATAAAAGGAATTTCTGACATTTTGCCACGAAATAAGTGAAATTTCTGCAGTTTTACCCCAAAATAAGGAGAATTTCTGCCTTTTTGCCTAAAAATTAGGGGAATTTCTGCAATTTTGCTCCAAAATATGGGGAATTTCTGCCTTTTTGCCCGAAAATAAAGGGAATGTATACCTTTTTGCCATAAAAAAAGAAAAATTTTTCATTTTTGCCCCAAAATAAGGGGATTTTCCACCTTTTTGACTCAAAATAAGTGCAATTTCTGCCTTTTCCCCAAAATAAACAAAATTTCTTTCTTTGTGCCCCAAAATAAAGGAAATTTCAGCCTTTTTACCTCAAAATAAGAGAAATTTCTGCCTTTCTGCCCCAAAATATGAGGAATTTCTGACTTTTTTCCCCAAAATAAGAAAAATTTCTGCAATTTTGTACCAAAATAAAAATATATCTGCCTTTTTGCCCCCCCAAAAAAATTTTCGCCTTTTTTTCCTAAAATAAGTGAAATTTCTGCAACTTTGCCCCAAAATAAGGGAAATTTCTGCAATTTTGCCCCAATGTAAAGGAAATTTCTGCAATTTTGCCCCAAAATAAAGGGAATTTCTGACTGTTTGCTCCTGAAAAAAGGAGATTTTCTGTCTTTTTGCCCCAAAATAAGGAGAATTTCTGCCTTTTTGCCCGAAAATTATGAGAATTTCTGAAATTTTGCTTCAAAATACGGGGAATTTCTGCCTTTTAGCCCCAAAATAAAGGGAATTTCTGCATTTTACCTCAAAATAAGAATAATTTTGGCCTTTTGCCTCAAAATATGCGGAATTTCTGCATTTTTGTTTCAAAATAAGAAAAAATTTTCAATTTTGTACCATAATAAAAGAAATTTCTTCTTTTTGCCCCAAAATAAGGGGAATTTCTGACTTTTTGCCCCGAAATAAATGAAATTTCTGCAATTTTGCCCAAAAATAAGGAAAATTTGTGCCTTTTTGCCCTAAAAAAAGAATTTTTGCCTTTTGCCCCAAAATATGGGGAATTTCAGCATTTTACCTCAAAATAAGAAGAATTTCAGCCTTTTTGCACCAAAATATGGAAAATTTCTGCCTTTTTGCCCGAAATTAAGTGGAATTTCTGCTTTTTTGTCCGGAAATAAGTGAAATTTCTGCAATTTTAGCCAAAAATTAGGGATTTCATCTTTTTGCCCCAAAATAAGAGAAATTTCTGCCATTTTGCCCTGAAATATTTGAAATTTCTGCAATTTTACCCCAAAATAAAAGGAATTTCTGCCTTTTTGTCCCAAAATAAGGGGAATTTCAGCCTTATTACCTCAAAATAAGGGGAATTTCTGCCTTTTTGCCCCAAAATATAAGGAACTTCTGCCTTTTTGCCCCCAAATAAGGAAAATTTCTGCAATTTTGCCCCAAAATAAAGGGAATTTCTTCCTTTTGCCCCAAAATAAAGGATATTTCAGCCTTTTTGCCTGAAAATAAGTGAAATTTCTGCAATTTTGCCCCAAATAAGGAAAATTTCTGCAATTTTGCCCCAACATAAGGTAAATTCCTGCAATTTGGCCCCAAAATAAGTGGAATTTCTGAGTTTTGCCCCAAAATAAGAAGAATTTCTGTCTTTTTGCCCCAACATATAGGGAATTTCTGCCTTTTTGCTTCACAATTAGGGGAATTTCTGCAATTTAGCTCCAAAATAAGGGGAATTTCTGCCTTTTTGCCTCTAAATAGTTTGAATTTTTGTCTTTTCCCCCCAAAACAAAGAGAATTTCTGTCTTTTTTGCCCCAAAATAAGGAAAATTTCTGACTTATTACCCTGAAATAAGTGAAATTTCTGCAATTTTGCCTTAAAATAAGGGAAATTTCTGCCTTTTTGCCTCCAAATAAGGGGAATTTCAGCCTTTTTACCTCAAAATAAGGGGAATTTCTGCATTTTTGCCACAAAATATTAGGAATTTCTGCCTTTTTGCCCAAAATAAGAAAAATTTCTGCCTTTTTTTACCTGAAATAAGTGAAATTTCTGAAATTTTGCCCCAAAATAAGGGACATTTCTGGAATTTTGCCCCAAAATAAGAGGAATTTCCGAGTTTTGCCCCAAAATAAGGAGAATTTCTGTCTTTTTGCCCCAACATATAGGGAATTTCTGCCTTTTTGCCCCCCAATTAGGGGATTTTCTGCAATTGTGCTCCAAAAAACGGGGAATTTCTGCTTTTTTGCCCGAAAATAAGGGGAATATAGACCTTTTGCCACAAAAAAGGGAAATTTCTTCATTTTTGCCCCAAAATAAGAGGAATTTCTTCCTTCTTACCTCAAAATAAGTGAAATTTGTGCCTTTTTACCCAAAAATAAACGAAATTTCTGTCTTTTTGCCCAAAAATAAAAGGAATTTTTGAATTTTGCCCTGAAATAAGTGAAATTTCTGCAATTTTGCCCCAAAATAAGGGAAATTTCTGCCTTTTTGCCACAAAATAAAGGGAATCTCTGCCTTTTTGCCCCAAAATATCGGGAATTTCTGCATTTTTGCCCCAAAATAAAGAAAATTTCTGCAATTTTGTACCAAAATAAAAGAAATTTCTGCGTTTTTGACCCAAAATAAGAGAAATTTCTGCGCTTTTTCCCTGAAATAAGTGAAATTTCTGCAATTTTGCCGCAAAATAAGGAAAATTTCTGCAATTTTGCCACAAAATAAAGGACATTTCTGCAATTTTGCCCCAAAATAAGAGGAATTTCTTTTTGCCCTGAAATAAGGAGAATTTCTGTCTTTTTGTTCCAAAATAATGTGAATTTCTGCATTTTTCCCCAAAATTAGGGGAATATGTGCAATTTTGCTTCAAAATACGAGGAAATCTGCCTTATTGCACAAAAATAAAGGGAATTTCTGCATTTTTGCACCAATATAAGGGTAATTTCTGAAATTTAGCTTTAAAATACGGGGAATTTCTGCGTTATTGTCCGAAATAAAGTGGAATTTCTGCCTTTTTGCCCTGAAATATTTGAAATTTCTGCAATTTTACCCCAAAATAAGGGGAATTTCTGTTTTTGGCCCCAAAATTAGGGGAATTTCTGCTTTTTGCCCCAAAATAAGGTAAATTTCTGACTTTTTGCCCTGAAATAATTGAAATTTCTGCAATTTTGTCCCAAAATAATAGGAATTTCTGCCTCTTTGCCGAAAATAAGGGGAATTTCAGCATTTTACCTCCAAATAAGGGGAATTTCTGCCTTTTTGCCACAAAATATCGGGAATTTCTGCCCTATTGCCCTTAAATAAGGAAAATTTCTGCTTTTCTGCCCCAATTAACGGGAATTTCTACCTTTTTGCCACAAAGTAAAGGGAATTTCTGCCTTTTTGCCCCAAAATAACGGGAATTTCAGCCTTTTTACCTCAAAATAAGGGGAATTTCTGCCTTTTTCCCCAAAATATGGGTAATTTTTGCCTTTTTGTTCCAAAATAAAGAAAATTTTTTATTTTTGCACCATAATAAAAGAAATTTCTGCTTTTTGCCCCAAAATAAGAGGAATTTCTGACTTTTTGCCCTGAATTAAATGAAATTCCTGCAATTATGCCCGAAAATAAGGGAAATTTGTGCCTTTTTGCCCCAAAATGAGGGGAATTTCTGCCTTTTTGCCCCAAAATATGGGGAATTTTAGGATTTTACCTCAAAATAAGGGGAATTTCAGCCTTTTTGCACCAAAATATGGGGAATTTCTGCCTTTTTGCCACAAAATAAGAAAAATTTCTGCAAGTCTGTAACAAAATAAAAGAAATTTCTAAAATTTTGCCCCAAAATAAGGGAAATTTCTGATTTTTGCCCCAAAATAAGGAGAATTTTTCTATTTTTGCCCCAAAAAAGGGAATTTCTGCCTTTTTGCCCCAAAATTAGGGGAGTTTCTGCAATTTTGCTCCAAAATAAGGGGAATTTCTGCCTTTTTACCCCAAAATAAGGGGAATTTCTGCCTTTTTGCTCTGAAATATGTAAAATTTCTGCAATATTACCCCAAAATAAGGTGAATTTCTGCCTCTTTGTCCCAAAATAATGGGAATTTCTGCCTTTTTGCCCCAAAATAAGAAAAATTTTTGCTTTTTTCTCTGAAATAAGTGAAATTTCTGCAATTTTGCCCTAAAATAAGGGAAATTTCTGTTTTTTGCCCCCAAATAAGGGAAATTTCTGCAATTTTGCCCTAAAATAAGGGGAATTTGTGCCTTTTGCCCCAAAATAAGGAGAATTTCTGCCTTTTTGCCCCAAAATAAAGAAAATTACTGTATTTTTTACCCCAAATCAGGTGAATATCTGCAATTTTGCTCCAAAATATGGGGATTTTCTGTTTTTTTCGCCAAAAATAAGGGGAATTTCTGCCATTATGCAGCGAAATAAGTGAAATTTCTGTAGTTTTACCCCAAAATAAGGGGAATTTCTGCCTTTTTGCTTAAAAATTAGGGGTATTTCTGCAATTTTACTCCAAAATACGGGGAATTTCTGCCTTTTTTCCCGAAAATAAAGGGAACGTATAACTTTTTGCCATAAAAAAGGAAATTTCTTCATTTTTGCCCCAAAATAAGAAGATTTTCCACCTTTTTGACTCAAAATAAGTGCAATTTCTGCCTTTTCCCCAAAATAAACGAAATTTCTGTCTTTTTGCCCCAAAATAAGGGGAATTTCAGCCTTATTACCTCAAAATAAAGGGAATTTCTGCCTTTTTGCCCCAAAATATGGAAAATTTCTGCCTTTTTCCCAAAAAATAAAGGGAATTTCTGCATTTTTGCACCAATATTAGGTGAATTTCTGCAATTTTGCTCCAAAATACGAGGAATTTCTGCCTTTTTACCCGAAATTAAGTGGATTTTCTGCCTTTTTGCCCCCAAATAAGGGAAATTTCTGCAATTTTATCCCAAATTATGGGGAATTTCAGCCTTTTTACCTCAAAATAAGGGGAATTTCTGCCTTTTTCCCCAAAATACGGGGAATTTCTGAATTTTTGCCCCAAAATAAGAAAAATTTCTGCAATTTTGTAACAAAATAATAAAATTTCTGCCTTTTTGCCCCAAAAAAGAAAATTTCCGCCTTTTTTCCCTGAAATAAGTGAAATTTCTGCAATTTTGCCCCAAAATAAGGGAAATTTCTGCAATTTTGCCCCAATGTAAAGGAAATTTCTGCAATTTTGACCCAAAATAAGGGGAATTTCTGTTTGCTCCCAAAAAAAGGAGATTTTCTGTCTTTTTGCCCCAAAATAAGGAGAATTTCTGCCTTTTTGCCCGAAAATTATGAGAATTTCTGCAATTTTGCTTCAAAATACGGGGAATTTCTGCCTTTTAGCCCCAAAATAAAGGGAATTTCTGCATTTTACCTCAAAATAAGAATAATTTCTGCCTTTTTCCCCAAATATGGAAAATTTCTGCCTTTTTGTTTAAAAATAAAAATTTCTTCAATTTTGTACCATAATAAAAGAAATTTCTTCTTTTTGCCCCAAAATAAGGGGAATTTCTGACTTTTTGCTCTGAAATAAATAAAATTTCTGCAATTTTGCCCAAAAATAAGAAAAATTTGTGCCTTTTTGCCCCCAAAAAAGAAGAATTTTTGCCTTTTGCCCCAAAATATGGGGAATTTCAGCATTTTACCTCAAAATAAGAAGAATTTCAGCCTTTTTGCACCAAAATATGGAAAATTTCTGCCTTTTTGCCCCGAAAATAAAGGGAATTTCTGCATTTATGCACCAATATTAGGGGAATTTCTGCAATTTTGCTCCACAATACGGGTCATTTCTGCTTTTTTGCCCGAAATTAAGTGGAATTTCTGCCTTTTTGTCCGGAAATAAGTGAAATTTCTGCAATTTTAGCCAAAAATTAGGGATTTCATCTTTTTGCCCCAAAATAAGGGATATTTCTGCCATTTTGCCCTGAAATATTTGAAATTTCTGCAATTTTACCCCAAAATAAGCAGATTTTTTGCCTTTTTGTCCCAAAATAAGGGGAATTTCAGCCTTATTACCTCAAAATAAGGGGAATTTCTGCCTTTTTGCCCTAAAATATAAGAAATTTCTGCCTTTTTGCCCCAAAATATGGGGAATTTCTGCAATTTTGCCCCAAAATAAGGGGAATTTCTTCCTTTATGCCTTAAAATAAAGGATATTTCAGCCTTTTTACCTGAAAATAAGTGAAATTTCTGCAATTTTGCCCCAAATAAGGAAAATTTCTGCAATTTTTCCCCAAAATAAGGTAAATTCCTGCAATTTGGCCCCAAAATAAGTGGAATTTCTAAGTTTTGCCCCAAAATAAGGAGAATTTCTGTCTTTTTGCTCCAACATATAGGGAATTTCTACCTTTTTGCTGCACAATTAGGGGAATTTCTGCAATTTTGCTCCAAAATACGTGGAATTTCTGCCTTTTTGTCTGAAAAAAGGGGAATGCATATCTTTTCGCCATAAAAAGGGAAATTTCTTCATTTTTGCTCCAAAATAATGGGAATTTCTGCCTTTTTGCCCCTAAATAAGTGGAATTTCTGTCTTTTCCCCCCAAAATAAAGGGAATTTCTGTCTTTTTTGCCCCAAAATAAGGAAAATTTCTGACTTATTACCCTGAAATAAGTGAAATTTCTGCAATTTTGCGCTAAAATAAAAGAAATTTCTGCCTTTTTGCCCCCAAATAAGGGGAATTTCAGCCTTATTACCTCAAAATAAGGGGAATTTCTGCCTTTTTGCCCCAAAATATAAGGAATTTCTGCCTTTTTGCCCCAAAATATGGGGAATTTCTGCAATTTTGCCCCAAAATAAGGGGAATTTCTTCCTTTTTGCCCCAAAATAAAGGATATTTCAGCCTTTTTACCTGAAAATAAGTGAAATTTCTGCAATTTTGCCCCAAAAAAAGAAAATTTCTGCAATTTTTCCCCAAAAATAGGGTAAATTCCTGCAATTTGGCCCCAAAATAAGTGGAATTTCTGAATTTTGCCCCAAAATAAGGAGAATTTCTGTCTTTTTGCTCCAACATATAGGGAATTTCTATCTTTTTGCCCCACAATTAGGGGAATTTCTGCAATTTTGCTCCAAAATACGAGGAATTTCTGCGTTTTTGCCTGAAAATAAGGGGAATGCATATCTTTTTGCCATAAAAAGGGAAATTTCTTCATTTTTGCTCCAAAATAATTGAACTTTCTGCCTTTTTGCCTCTAAATAAGTGGAATTTCTGTCTTTTCCCCCCAAAATAAAGAGAATTTCTGTCTTTTTTGCCCCAAATAAGGAAAATTTCTGACTTATTACCCTGAAATAAGTGAAATTTCTGCAATTTTGCCCCAAAATAAGGGAAATTTCTGCCTTTTTGCCCCCAAATAAGGGGAATTTCAGCCTTATTACCTCAAAATAAGGGGAATTTCTGCCTTTTTGCCCCAAAATATAAGGAATTTCTGCCTTTTTGCCCCAAAATATGGGGAATTTCTGCAATTTTGCACCAAAATAAGTGAAAAATTTCTGAAATTTTGCCCCAAAATAAAAGAAATTTCTGGAATTTTGCCACAAAATAAGTGGAATTTCTGAATTTTGCCCCCAAATAAGGAGAATTTCTGTCTTTTTGCCCCAACATATAGGGATTTCTGCCTTTTTGCCCCACAATTAGGGGATTTTCTGCAATTGTGCTCCAAAAATCGGGGAATTTCTGCTTTTTTGCCCTAAAATAAGGGGTATGTATAACTTTTGCCACAAAAGAGAAAAAATTTCTTCATTTTTGCCCCAAAATAAGAGGAATTTCTGCCTTCTTACCTAAAAATAAGTGAAATTTCTGCCCTTTTACCCAAAAATAAATGAAATTTCTGTCTTTTTGCTTCAAAATAAAAGGAATTTTTGAATTTTGCCCTGAAATAAGTGAAATTTCTGCAATTTTGCCCCAAAATAAGGGAAATTTCTGCCTTTTTGCCACAAAATAAAGGGAATTTCTGTCTTTTTTCCCCAAAATAAGGGGAATTTCAGCATTTTACCTCATAATAAGGGGAATCTCTTCCTTTTTGCCCCCAAATATGGGGAATTTCTGCATTTTTGCCCCAAAATAAAGAAAGTTTCTGCAATTTTGTACCAAAATAAAAGAAATTTCTGCCTTTTTGCCACAAAATAAGAGAAATTTCTGCGTTTTTTCCCTGAAATAAGTGAAATTTCTGCAATTTTGCCCCAAAATAAGGGAAATTTCTGACTTTTTGCCCTGAAATAAGGAGAATTTCTGTCTTTTTGTTCCAAAATAATGTGAATTTCTGCATTTTCCCTCAAAATTAGGGGAATATGTGCAATTTTGCTTCAAAATACGAGGAAATCTGCCTTATTGCACAAAAATAAAGGGAATTTCTGCATTTTTGCACCAATATAAGGGGAATTTCTGAAATTTAGCTTTAAAATACGGGGAATTTCTGCGTTATTGCCCGAAATATAGTGGAATTTCTGCCTTTTTGCCCTGAAATATTTGAAATTTCTGCAATTTTACCCCAAAATAAGGGGAATTTCTGTTTTTGGCCCCAAAATTAAGGGAATTTCTTCTTTTTGCCCCAAAATAAGGCAAATTTCTGACTTTTTGCCCTGAAATAATTGAAATTTCTGCAATTTTGCCCCAACATAATAGGAATTTCAGCCTTTTTGCCGAAAATAAGGGGAATTTCAGCATTTTACCTCCAAATAAGGGGAATTTCTGCCTCTTTGCCACAAAATATGGGGAATTTCTGCGATATTGCCCTTAAATAAGGAAAATTTCTGCTTTTCTGCCCCAATTAACGGGAATTTCTGCCTTTTTGCCACAAAGTAAAGGGAATTTCTGCCTTTTTGCCCCAAAATAACGGGAATTTCAGCCTTTTTACCTCAAAATAAGGGGAATTTCTGCCTTTTTCCTCAAAATATGGGTAATTTTGTTTTTGTTCCAAAATAAATGAAATTTCTACAATTTTGTATCAAAATAAAAGAAATTTCTGCTTTTTGCCCCAAAATAAGGGGAATTTCTGACTTTTTGCCCTGAATTAAATGAAATTCCTGCAATTATGCCCGAAAATAAGGGAAATTTGTGCCTTTTTGCCCCAAAATGAGGGGAATTTCTGCCTTTTTGCCCCAAAATATGGGGAATTTCAGGATTTTACCTCAAAATAAGTCGAATTTCAGCCTTTTTGCACCAAAATATGGGGAATTTCTGCCTTTTTGCCACAAAATAAGAAAAATTTTTGCAAGTCTGTAACAAAATATAAGAAATTTCTAAAATTTTGCCCCAAGATAAGAAAAATTTCTGATTTTTGCCTTAAAATAAGGAGAATTTTTCTATTTTTGCCCCAAAATAAAGGGAATTTCTGCCTTTTTGCCCCAAAATTAGGGGAGTTTCTGCAATTTTGCTTCAAAATACAGGGAATTTCTGCCTCTTTTCCCAAAAAATAAAAGGAACTTCTGCCTTTTTGCCCCAAATAAAGGGAATTTCTGCATTTTTGCCCCAATATTAGGGGAATTTCTGCAATTTTGCTCCAAAATACGAGGAATTTCTGCCTTTTTACCCGAAATTAAGTGGATTTTCTGCCTTTTTGCCCCCAAATAAGGGAAATTTCTGCAATTTTATCCCAAAATAAGGGGAATTTCTGCCTTTTTACCCCAAAATAAAAGGAATTTCTGCCTTTTTGCCCTGAAATATGTGAAATTTCTGCAATTTTACTTAAAAATAAGGTGAATTTCTGTCTCTTTGCCCCAATATAATGGGAATTTCTGCCGTTTTGCCCCAAAATAAGAAAAAATTTTGCTTTTTTCTCTGAAATAAGTGAAATTTCTGCAATTTTGCCCTAAAATAAGGGAAATTTCTGTTTTTTGCCCCACAATAAAGAAAATTTCTGCAATTTTGCCCTAAAATAAGGGGAATTTGTGCCTTTTGCCCCAAAATAAGGAGAATTTCTGCCTTTTAGCCCCAAAATAAAGGGAATTTCTGCATTTACATGAAAATAAGAATAATTTCTGCCTTTTGCCCCAAATATGGGGAATTTCTGCCTTTTTGTTTCAAAATGAGGAAAATTTCTTCATTTTTGTACCATATTAAAAGAAATTTCTGCTTTTTGCCCCAAAATAAGGGGGATTTCTGACTTTTTGCCCTGAAATAAATGAAATTTCTGCAATTTTGCCCGAAAATAAGGGAAATTTGTGCTTTTTTGCCCCAAAATAAGAAGAATTTTTGCCTTTTGCCCCAAAATATGGGGAATTTCAGCATTTTACCTCAAAATAAGAAGAATTTCAGCCTTTTTGCACCAAAATATGGAAAATTTCTGCCTTTTTGCCCCCAAAATAAAGGGAATTTCTGCATTTTTGCACCAATATTAGGGGAATTTCTGCAATTTTGGTCCAAAATACGGGTCATTTCTGCCTTTTTGCCCGAAATTAAGTGGAATTTCTGCCTTTTTGTCCGGAAATAAGTGAAATTTCTGCAATTTTAGCCAAAAATTAGGGATTTCATCTTTTTGCCCCAAAATAAGGGAAATTTCTGCCATTTTGCCCTGAAATATTTGAAATTTCTGCAATTTTACCTCAAAATAAGGGGAATTTCTGCCTTTTTGTACCAAAATAATGGGAATTTCTACCTATTTGCCCCAAAATAAGGAAAATTTCTGCAATTTTGCCCCAAAATAAGGGGAATTTCTTCCTTTTTGCCCCAAAATAAAGGATATTTCAGCCTTTTTACCTGAGAATAAGTGAAATTTCTGCAATTTTGCCCCAAAAAGGGAAATTTCTGCAATTTTGCCCCAAAATAAGGTAAATTCCTGCAATTTTGCCCCAAAATAAGTGGAATTTCTGAGTTTTGCTTTAAAATAAGAAGAATTTCTGACTTTTTGCCCCAACATATAGGGAATTTCTGCCTTTTTGCCCCACAATTAGGGGAATTTCTGCAATTTTGCTTCAAAATACGGGGAATTTCTGCCTTTTTGCCTGAAAATAAGGGGAATGCATATCTTTTTGCCATAAAAAAGGGAAATTTCTTCATTATTGCTCCAAAATAAGGGGAATTTCTGCCTTTTTGCCTCTAAATAAGTGGAATTTCTGTCTTTTCCCCCAAAAACAAAGGGAATTTCTGTTTTTTGCCCCAAAATAAGAAAAATTTCTGACTTATTACCCTGAAATAAAGGAAATTTCTGCAATTTTGCCCCAAAATAAGGGAAATTTCTGCCTTTTTGCCCCCAAATAAGGGGAATTTCAGCCTTTTTACCTCAAAATAAGGAGAATTTCTGCATTTTTGTCACAAAATAAGAAAAATTTCTGACTTTTTTACCTGAAATAAGTGAAATTTCTGCAATTTTGCCCCAAAATAAGTGAAATTTCTGCAATTTTGTTCCAAAATAAGGGAAATTTCTGGAATTTTGCCCCAAAATAAGTGGAATTTCTGAGTTTTGCAACAAAATAAGGAGAATTTCTGTCTTTTTGCCCTAACATATAGGGAATTTCTGCCTTTTTGCTTCACAATTAGAGGATTTTCTGCAATTGTGCTCCAAAATACGAGGAATTAATGCTTTTTTGCCCGAAAATAAGGGGAATGTATACCTTTTGCCACAAAAAGTGAAATTTCTTCATTTTTACCCCAAAATAAGAGCAATTTCTGCATTCTTACCTCAAAATAAGTGAAATTTCTGCCTTTTTACCCCAAAATAAACGGAATTTCTGTCTTTTTGCCCCAAAATAAAAGGAATTTTTGAATTTTGTCCTGAAATAAGTGAAATTTCTGCAATTTTGCCCCAAAATAAGGGAAATTTCTGCCTTTTTGCAACAAAATAAAGGGAATTTCTGTCTTTTTGCCACAAAATAAGGGGAATTTCAGCATTTTAACTCATAATAATGGGAATCTCTGCCTTTTTGCCCCAAAATATGGAGATTTTCTGCATTTTTGCCCCAAAATAAGGAAAATTTCTGCAATTTTGTACCAAAATAAAAGAAATTTCTGCCTTTTTGCCCCAAAATAAAGAAAATTTCTACGCTTTTTCCCTAAAATAAGTGAAATTTATGCAATTTTGCCCCAAAATAAGGGAAATTTCTGCAATTTTGCCCCAAAATAAAGAAAATTTCTGCAATTTTGCCCCAAAATAAGGGGAATTTCTCACTTTTTGCCCTGAAATAAGGAGAATTTCTGTCTTTTTGTTCCAAAATAATGTGAATTTCTGCATTTTTTCTCAAAATTAGGGGAATATGTGCAATTTTGCTTCAAAATACGGGGAAATCTGCCTTATTGCACAAAAATAAAGGGAATTTCTGCATTTTTGCACCAATATAAGGGAAATTTCTGAAATTTAGCTTTAAAATACGGGGAATTTCTGCATTACTGCCCGAAATAAAGTGGAATTTCTGCCTTTTTGCCCTGAAATATTTGAAATTTCTGCAATTTTACCCCAAAATATGGGGAATTTCTGTTTTTGGCCCCAAAATTAGGGGAATTTCTTCTTTTTGCCCCAAAATAAGGCAAATTTCTGACTTTTTGCCCTGAAATAATTGAAATTTCTCCAATTTTGCCCCAAAATAATAGGAATTTTTTCCTTTTTGCCGAAAATAAGGGGAATTTCAGCATTTTACCTCCAAATAAGGGGAATTTCTGCCTTTTTGCCACAAAATATGAGGAATTTCTGCCCTATTGCCCTTAAATAAGGAAAATTTCTGCTTTTCTGCCCCAATTAACGGGAATTTCTGCCTTTTTGCCACAAAGTAAAGGGAATTTCTGCCTTTTTGCCCCAAAATAAGGGGAATTTCAGCCTTTTTACCTCAAAATAAGGTGAATTTCTGCCTTTTTCCCCAAAATATGGGTAATTTTTGCCTTTTTGTTCCAAAGTAAGGAAAATTTCTACAATTTTGTATCAAAATAAAAGAAATTTCGGCTTTTTGCCCCAAAATAAAAGGAATTTCTGAATTTTTGCCCTGAAATAAATGAAATTCCTGCAATTATGCCCGAAAATAAGGGAAATTTGTGCCTTTTTGCCCCAAAATGAGGGAAATTTCTGCCTTTTTTCCCCAAATATGTGGAATTTCAGGATTTTACCTCAAAATAAAAGGAATTTCAGCCTTTTTTCACCAAAATATAGGGAATTTCAGCCTTTTTACCTCAAAATAAGGAAAATTTCTGCCTTTTTGCCCCAAAATATGGGGAATTTCTTACTTTTTGCCCCAAAATAAGAAAAATTTCTGCAATTTTGTACCAAAAAAAAAAAAAATTTCTGCCTTTTTTCCCAAAAAAGAAAATTTCCGCCTTTTTTCTCTGAAATAAGTGAAATTTCTGCAATTTTGCCCCAAAATAATGGAAATTTCTGCAATTTTGCCCCAACATAAAGGAAATTTCTGCAATTTTGCCCCAAAATAAGGTGAATTTCTGACTGTTTGCTCCCGAAAAAAGGAGATTTTCGGTCTTTTTGCCCCAAAATAAGAATTTCTGCCTTTTTGCCCGAAAATTATGAGAATTTCTGCAATTTTGCTTCAAAATACGGGGAATTTCTGCCTTTTAGCCCCAAAATAAAGGGAATTTCTGCATTTTACCTCAAAATAATAATAATTTCTGCCTTTTGCCCCAAAATATGGGGAATTTCTGCCTTTTTGTTTCAAAATGAGGAAAATTTCTTCAATTTTGTACCATAATAAAAGAAATTTCTGCTTTTTGCCCAAAAATAAGGGGAATTTCTGACTTTTTGCCCTGAAATAAATGAAATTTCTGCAATTTTGCCCGAAATTAAGGAAATTTGTGCCTTTTTGCCCCAAAATAAGAAGAATTTTTGCCTTTTGCCCCAAAATATGGGGAATTTCAGCATTTTACCTCAAAATAAGAAGAATTTCAGCCTTTTTGCACCAAAATATGGAAAGTTTCTGCCTTCTTGCCTCCAAAATAAAGGGAATTTCTGCATTTTTGCACCAATATTAGGTGAATTTCTCCAATTTTGCTCCAAAATACGGGTCATTTCTGCCTTTTTGCCCGAAATAAAGTGGAATTTCTGCCTTTTTGTCTGGAAATAAGTGAAATTTCTGCAATTTTAACCAAAAATTAGGGATTTCATCTTTTTGCCCCAAAATAAGGGAAATTTCTGCCATTTTGCCCTGAAATATTTGAAATTTCTGCAATTTTACCTCAAAATAAGAGAAATTTCTGCCTTTTGTCCCAAAATAAGGGGAATTTCTACCTTTTTGCCCCCAAATAAGGAAAATTTCTGCAATTTTGCCCCAAAATATGGGGAATTTCTTCCTTTTTGCTCCAAAATAAAGGATATTTCAGCTTTTTTACCTGAAAATAAGTGAAATTTGTGCAATTTTGCCCCACAAAAGGGAAATTTCTGCAATTTTGCCCCAAAATAAGGTAAATTCCTGCAATTTTGCCCCAAAATAAGTGGAATTTCTGTCTTTTTGCCCCAACATATAGAGAATTTCTGCCTTTTTGCCCCACAATTAGAAGAATTTCTGCAATTTTGCTCCAAAATACGGGGAATTTCTGCCTTTTTGCCCGAAAATAAGAAGAATGCATATCTCTTTGCCATAAAAAAGGGAAATTTCTTCATTTTTGCTCCAAAATAAGGGGAATTTCTGCCTTTTTGCCTCTAAATAAGTGGAATTTCTGTCTTTTTCCCCCAAAACAAAGGGAATTTCTGTCTTTTTTGCCCCAAAATAAGGAAAATTTCTGACTTAAAACCCTGAAATAAGTGAAATTTCTTCAAGTTTGCCCCAAAATAAGGGAAATTTCTGCCTTTTTGCCCCCAAATAAGGGGAATTTCAGCCTTTTTACCTCAAAATAAGGGGAATTTCTGCATTTTTGCCACAAAATATTAGGAATTTCTGCCTTTTTGCCCCAAAATAAGAAAAATTTCTTCCTTTTTTACCTGAAATAAGTGAAATTTCTGCAATTTTGCACCAAAATAAGGGACATTTCTGAGTTTTGCCCCAAAATAAGGAGAATTTCTGTCTTTTTGCCCCAACATATTGGGAATTTCTGCATTTTTGCCCCACAATTAGGGGATTTTCTGCAATTTTGCTCCAAAAAAACGGGGAATTTCTGCTTTTTTGCCCGAAAATAAGGGGAATATATACCTTTTGCCACATAAAAGGGAAATTTCTTCATTTTTGCCCCAAAATAAGAGGAATTTCTGCCTTCTTACCTCAAAATAAGTGAAATTTCTGCCTTTTTACCCAAAAATAAACGAAATTTCTTTTTGCCCAAAAATAAAAGGAATTTTTGAATTTTGCCTTGAAATAAGTGAAATTTCTGCAATTTTGCCCCAAAATAAGAGAAATTTCTGCCTTTTCGCCACAAAATAAAGGGAATCTCTGCCTTTTTGCCCCAAAATATGGGGAATTTCTGCATTTTTGCCCCAAAATAAAGAAAATTTCTGCAATTTTGTACCAAAATAAAAGAAATTTCTGCCTTTTTGCCCCAAAATAAGAGAAATTTCTGCGCTTTCTCCCTGAAATAAGTAAAATTTCTGCAATTTTGCCGCAAAATAAGGAAAATTTCTGCAATTTTGCCCCAAAATAAAGGAAATTTCTGCAATTTTTCCCCAATATAAGGGGAATTTCTGACTTTTTGCCCTGAAATAAGGAGAATTTCTGTCTTTTTGTTCCAAAATAATGTGAATTTCTGCATTTTTCCTAAAAATTAGGGGAATATGTGCAATTTTGCTTCAAAATACGGGGAAATCTGCCTTATTGCACAAAAATAAATGGAATTTCTGCATTTTTGCACCAATATAAGGGGAATTTCTGAAATTTAGCTTTAAAATACGGGGAATTTCTGCGTTATTGTCCGAAATAAAGTGGAATTTCTGCCTTTTTGCCCTGAAATATGTGAAATTTCTGCAATTTTACCCCAAAATAAGGGGAATTTCTGTTTTTGGTCTTAAAATTAGGGGCATTTCTGCTTTTTGCCCCAAAATAAGGCAAATTTTTGACTTTTTGTCCTGAAATAATTGAAATTTCTGCAATTTTGCCCCAAAATAATAGGAATTTCTTCCTTTTTGCCAAAAATAAGGGGAATTTCAGCATTTTACCTCCAAATAAAAGGAATTTCTGCCTTTTTGCCACAAAATATGGGGAATTTCTGCCCTATTGCCCTTAAATAAGGAAAATTTCTGCTTTTGTGCCCCAATTAACGGGAATTTCTGCGTTTTTGCCACAAAGTAAAGGAAATTTCTGCCTTTTTGCCCCAAAATAACAAGATTTTCAGCCTTTTTACCTCAAAATAAGGGGAATTTCTGCCTTTTTCCCCAAAATATGGGTAATTTTTGCCTTTTTGTTTTAAAATAAGAAAAATTTCTATAATTTTGTATCAAAATAAAAGAAATTTCTGCTTTTTGCCCCAAAATAAAAGGAATTTCTGACTTTTTACCCTGAAATAAATGAAATTCCTGCAATTATGCCTGAAAATAAGGGAAATTTGTGCGTTTTTCCCCAAAATGAGGGGAATTTTTTCCTTTTTGCCCCAAAATATGGGGAATTTCAGGATTTTACCTCAAAATAAGGGGAATTTCAGCCTTTTTGCACCAAAATATGGAAAATTTCTGCCTTTTTGCCCCCAAAATAAAGGGAATTTCTGCATTTTTGCACCAATATTAGGTGAATTTCTCCAATTTTGCTCCAAAATACGGGTCATTTCTGCCTTTTTGCCCGAAATAAAGTGGAATTTCTGCCTTTTTGTCTGGAAATAAGTGAAATTTCTGCAATTTTAGCCAAAAATTAGGGATTTCATCTTTTTGCCCCAAAATAAGGGAAATTTCTGCCATTTTGCCCTGAAATATTTGAAATTTCTGAAATTTTACCTCAAAATAACAGGAATTTCTGCCTTTTTTGTCCCAAAATAAGGGGAATTTCTGCCTTTTTGCCCCCAAATAAGGAAAATTTCTGCAATTTTGCCCCAAAATATGGAGAATTTCTTTTTTTTGCTCCAAAATAAAGGATATTTCAGCCTTTTTACCTGAAAATAAGTGAAATTTGTGCAATTTTGCCCCACAAAAGGGAAATTTCTGTTTTTTGCCCCAAAATAAGGTAAATTCCTGCAATTTTGCCCCAAAATAAGTGGAATTTCTGAGTTTTGCCCCAAAATAAGGAGAATTTCTGTCTTTTTGCCCCAACATATAGGGAATTTCTGCCTTTTTGCCCCACAATTAGAAGAATTTCTGCAATTTTGCTCCAAAATACGGGGAATTTCTGCCTTTTTGCCCGAAAATAAGAAGAATGCATATCTTTTTGCCATAAAAAAGGGAAATTTCTTCATTTTTGCTCCAAAATAAGGGGAATTTCTGCCTTTTTGCCTCTAAATAAGTGGAATTTCTGTCTTTTTCCCCCAAAACAAAGGGAATTTCTGTCTTTTTTGCCCCAAAATAAGGAAAATTTCTGACTTAATACCCTGAAATAAGTGAAATTTCTTCAATTTTGCCCCAAAATAAGGGAAATTTCTGCCTTTTTGCCCCCAAATAAGGGGAATTTCAGCCTTTTTACCTCAAAATAAGGGGAATTTCTGCATTTTTGCCACGAAATATTAGGAATTTCTGCCTTTTTGCCTCAAAATAAGGAAAATTTTTGCAATTTTGCCCCAAAATAAGAGGAATTTCTTCCTTTTTGCCCCAAAATAAAGGATATTTCAGTCTTTTTACCTGAAAATAAGTGAAATTTCTGCCTTTTTGCCCAAATAAGGAAAATTTCTGCAATTTTGCCCCAAAATAAGGTAAATTCCTGCAATTTGGCCCCAAAATAAGTGGAATTTCTGAGTTTTGCCCCAAAATAAAAAGAATTTCTGTCTTTTTGCCCCAACATATAGGGAATTTCTGCTTTTTTGCCCCACAATTAGGGGAATTTCTGCAATTTTGCTCCAAAAGAAGGAAAATTTCTGCCTTTTTGATTCTAAATAAGTGGAATTTCTGTCTTTTCCTTCCAAAACAAAGAGAATTTCTGTCTTTATTGCCCCAAAATAAGGAAAATTTCTGACTTATTACCCTGAAATAAGTGAAATTTCTGCAATTTTGCCCCAACTTAAGAGAAATTTCTGCGTTTTTGCCCCCAAATCAGGGGAATTTCAGCCTTTTTACCTCAAAATAAGGGGAATTTCTGCATTTTTGCCACAAAATATTAGGAATTTCTGCCTTTTTGCCCCAAAATAAGAAAAATTTCTGCCTTTTTTACCTGAAATAAGTGAAATTTCTGCAATTTTGCACCAAAATAAGGGACATTTCTGAGTTTTGCCCCAAAATAAGGAGAATTTCTGTCTTTTTGCCCCAACATATAGGGAATTTCTGCATTTTTGCCCCACAATTAGGGGATTTTCTGCAATTGTGCTCCAAAAAAAACGGGGAATTTCTGCTTTTTTGCCCGAAAATAAGGGGAATATATACCTTTTGCCACATAAAAGGGAAATTTCTTCATTTTTGCCCCAAAATAAGAGGAATTTCTGCCTTCTTACCTCAAAATAAGTGAAATTTCTGCCTTGGTACCCAAAAATAAACGAAATTTCTGTCTTTTTGCCCAAAAATAAAAGGAATTTTTGAATTTTGCCTTGAAATAAGTGAAATTTCTGCAATTTTGCCCCAAAATAAGAGAAATTTCTGCCTTTTCGCCGCAAAATAAAGGGAATCTCTGCCTTTTTGCCCCAAAATATGGGGAATTTCTGCATTTTTGCCCCAAAATAAAGAAAATTTCTGCAATTTTGTACCAAAATAAAAGAAATTTCTGCCTTTTTGCCCCAAAATAAGAGAAATTTCTGCGCTTTCTCCCTGAAATAAGTGAAATTTCTGCAATTTTGCCGCAAAATAAGGAAAATTTCTGCAATTTTGCCCCAAAATAAAGGAAATTTCTGCATTTTTTCCCCAATATAAGGGGAATTTCTGACTTTTTGCCCTGAAATAAGGAGAATTTCTGTCTTTTTGTTCCAAAATAATGTGAATTTCTGCATTTTCCCTCAAAATTAGGGGAATATGTGCAATTTTGCTTCAAAATACGGGGAAATCTGCCTTATTGCACAAAAATAAAGGGAATTTCTGCATTTTTGCACCAATATAAGGGGAATTTCTGAAATTTAGCTTTAAAATACTGGGAATTTCTGCGTTATTGTCCGAAATAAAGTGGAATTTCTGCCTTTTTGCCCTGAAATATTTGAAATTTCTGCAATTTTACCCCAAAATAAGGGGAATTTCTGTTTTTGGCCCCAAAATTAGGGGAATTTCTTCTTTTTGCCCCAAAATAAGGCAAATTTCTGACTTTTTGCCCTGAAATAATTGAAATTTCTGCAATTTTGCCCCAAAATAATAGGAATTTTTGCCTTTTTGCCGAAAATAAGGAGAATTTCAGCATTTTACCTCCAAATAAGGGAAATTTCTGCCTCTTTGCCACAAAATATGGGGAATTTCTGCGATATTGCCCTTAAATAAGGAAAATTTCTGCTTTTCTGCCCCAATTAACGGGAATTTCTGCGTTTTTGCCACAAAGTAAAGGAAATTTCTGCCTTTTTGCCCCAAAATAACAAGATTTTCAGCCTTTTTACCTCAAAATAAGGGGAATTTCTGCCTTTTTCCCCAAAATATGGGTAATTTTTGCCTTTTTGTTTTAAAATAAGAAAAATTTCTACAATTTTGTATCAAAATAAATTTCTGCTTTTTGCCCCAAAATAAGAGGAATTTCTGACTTTTTGCCCTGAAATAAATGAAATTCCTGCAATTATGCCTGAAAATAAGGGAAATTTGTGCGTTTTTCCCCAAAATGAGGGGAATTTTTTCCTTTTTGCCCCAAAATATGGGGAATTTCAGGATTTTACCTCAAAATAAGGGGAATTTCAGCCTTTTTGCACCAAAATATGGTGAATTTCTGACTTTTTGCCACAAAATAAGAAAAATTTCTGCAAGTCTGTAACAATATAAAAGAAATTTCTAAAATTTTGCCCCAAAATAAGGGAAATTTTTGATTTTTGCCACAAAATAAGGAGAATTTCTCTATTTTTGCCCCAAAATAAAGGGAATTTCTGACTTTATACCTCAAAATAAGGGGAATTTCTTCCTTTTTGCCCCAAAATATGGGGAATTTCTGACTTTTTGCCCAAAAATAAGGGGAATTTCTGAGTGTTTTCTCCCGAAAAAAGGATATTTTCTGTCTTTTTTCCCCAAAATAAGGAGAATTTCTGCCTTTTTGCCCGAAAATTATGAGAATTTCTGAAATTTTGCTTCAAAATACGGGGAATTTCTGCCTTTTAGCCACAAAATAAAGGGAATTTCTGCATTTTACCTCAAAATAAGAATAATTTCGGCCTTTTGCATCAAAATATGGGGAATTTCTGCCTTTTTGTTTAAAAATAAGAAAAATTTCTTCAATTTTGTACCATAATAAAAGAAATTTCTGCTTTTTGCCCCAAAATAAGGGGAATTTCTGACTTTTTGCCGTGAAATAAATGAAATTTCTGCAATTTTGCCCAAAAATAAGGAAAATTTGTGCCTTTTTGCCCCCAAAAAAGAAGAATTTTTGCCTTTTGCCCCAAAATATGGGGAATTTCAGCATTTTACCTCAAAATAAGAAGAATTTCAGCCTTTTTGCACCAAAATATGGAAAATTTCTGCCTTTTTGCCCCCAAAATAAAGGAAATTTCTGCATTTATGAACCAATATTAGGGGAATTTCTGCAATTTTGCTCCAAAATACGGGTCATTTCTGCCTTTTTGCTCGAAATTAAGTGGAATTTCTGCCTTTTTGTCCGGAAATAAGTGAAATTTCTGCAATTTTAGCCAAAAATTAGGGATTTCATCTTTTTGCTTCAAAATAAGGGAAATTTCTGCCATTTTGCCCTGAAATATTTGAAATTTCTGCAATTTTACCCTAAAATAAGGGGAATTTCTGCCTTTTTGTCCCAAAATAAGGGGAATTTCAGCCTTATTACCTCAAAATAAGGGGAATTTCTGCCTTTTTGCCCCAAAATATAAGGAATTTCTGCCTTTTTGCCCCAAAATATGGGGAATTTCTGCAATTTTGCCCCAAAATAAGGGGAATTTCTTCCTTTTTGCCCCAAAATAAAGGATATTTCAGCCTTTTTTCCTGAAAAATAAGTGAAATTTCTGCAATTTTGCCCCCAAATAAGTGGAATTTCTGAGTTTTGCCCCAAAATAAGGAGAATTTCTGTCTTTTTGCTTCACAATTAGGGGAATTTCTGCAATTTTGCTTCAAAATACGGGGAATTTCTTCCTTTTTGCCCGAAAATAAAGGGAATGCATATCTTTTTGCCATAAAAAAGGGAAATTTCTTCATTTTTGCTCCAAAATAAGGGGAATTTCTGCTTTTTTGCCTCTAAATAAGTGGAATTTCTGTTTTTTCCCCCCAAAACAAAGGGAATTTCTTTCTTTTTTGCCCCAAAATAAAAAAAATTTCTGACTTATTACCCTGAAATAAGTGAAATTTCTGCAATTTTGCCCCAAAATAAGGAAAATTTCTGCCTTTTTGCCCCCAAATAAGGGGAATTTCAGCCTTTTTACCTCAAAATAAGGGGAATTTCTGCATTTTTGTCACAAAATAAGAAAAATTTCTGCCTTTTTTACCTGAAATAAGTGAAATTTCTGCAATTTTGCCCCAAAATAAGTGAAATTTCTACAATTTCGTTCCAAAATAAGGGAAATTTCTGGAATTTTGCTCCAAAATAAGTGGAATTTCTTAGTTTTGTCCCACAATAAACAGAATTTCTGTCTTTTTGCCCTAAAATATAGGGAATTTCTGCCTTTTTGCCCCACAACTAGGTGATTTTCTGCAATTGTGCTCCAAAATACAAGGAATTTCTGCTTTTTTGCCCGAAAATAAGGGGAATGTATTCCTTTTGCCACAAAAAAGGGAAATTTCTTCATTTTTACTTCAAAATAAGAGGAATTTCTGCCTTCTTACCTCAAAATAAATGAAATTTTTGCCTTTTTACCCAAAAATAAACGGAATTTCTGTCTTTTTGCCCCAAAATAAAAGGAATTTTTGAATTTTGCCCTGAAATAAGTGAAATTTCTGCAATTTTGCCCCTAAATAAGGGAAATTTCTGCATTTTTGCCACAAAATATAGGGAATTTCTGTCTTTTTGCCCCAAAATAAGGGGAATTTCAGCATTTTAACTCATAATAATGGGAATCTCTGCCTTTTTTGCCCCAAAATATGGGGAATTTCTGCAATTTTGCCCCAAAATAAGGAAAATTTCTGCAATTTTGTACCAAAATAAAAGAAATTTCTGCCTTTTTGCCCCAAAATAAAAGAAATTTCTGCGCTTTTTCCCTGAAATAAGTGATATTTCTGCATTTTTGCCCCAAAATAAGGGAAATTTCTGCAATTTTGCGCCAAAATAAAGGAAATTTCTGCAATTTTGCCCCAAAATAAGGGGAATTTCTGACTTTTTGCCCTGAAATAAGGAGAATTTCTGTCTTTTTGTTCCAAAATAATGTGAATTTCTGCATTTTCCCTCAAAATTAGGGGAATATGTGCAATTTTGCTTCAAAATACGGGGAAATCTGCCTTATTGCACAAAAATAAAGGGAATTTCTGCATTTTTGCACCAATATAAGGGGAATTTCTGAAATTTAGCTTTAAAATACTGGGAATTTCTGCTTTATTGTCCGAAATAAAGTGGAATTTCTGCCTTTTTGCCCTGAAATATTTGAAATTTCTGCAATTTTACCCCAAAATAAGGGGAATTTCTGTTTTTGGCCCCAAAATTAGGGGAATTTCTTCTTTTTGCCCCAAAATAAGGCAAATTTCTGACTTTTTGCCCTGAAATAATTGAAATTTCTGCAATTTTGCCCCAAAATAATAGGAATTTTTGCCTTTTTGCCGAAAATAAGGAGAATTTCAGCATTTTACCTCCAAATAAGGGAAATTTCTGCCTCTTTGCCACAAAATATGGGGAATTTCTGCGATATTGCCCTTAAATAAGGAAAATTTCTGCTTTTCTGCCCCAATTAACGGGAATTTCTGCGTTTTTGCCACAAAGTAAAGGAAATTTCTGCCTTTTTGCCCCAAAATAACAAGATTTTCAGCCTTTTTACCTCAAAATAAGGGGAATTTCTGCCTTTTTCCCCAAAATATGGGTAATTTTTGCCTTTTTGTTTTAAAATAAGAAAAATTTCTACAATTTTGTATCAAAATAAAAGAAATTTCTGCTTTTTGCCCCAAAATAAGAGGAATTTCTGACTTTTTGCCCTGAAATAAATGAAATTCCTGCAATTATGCCTGAAAATAAGGGAAATTTGTGCGTTTTTCCCCAAAATGAGGGGAATTTTTTCCTTTTTGCCCCAAAATATGGGGAATTTCAGGATTTTACCTCAAAATAAGGGGAATTTCAGCCTTTTTGCACCAAAATATGGGGAATTTCTGACTTTTTGCCACAAAATAAGAAAAATTTCTGCAAGTCTGTAACAATATAAAAGAAATTTCTAAAATTTTGCCCCAAAATAAGGGAAATTTTTGATTTTTGCCACAAAATAAGGAGAATTTCTCTATTTTTGCCCCAAAATAAAGGGAATTTCTGACTTTATACCTCAAAATAAGGGGAATTTCTTCCTTTTTGCCCCAAAATATGGGGAATTTCTGACTTTTTGCCCAAAAATAAGGGGAATTTCTGAGTGTTTTCTCCCGAAAAAAGGATATTTTCTGTCTTTTTTCCCCAAAATAAGGAGAATTTCTGCCTTTTTGCCCGAAAATTATGAGAATTTCTGAAATTTTGCTTCAAAATACGGGGAATTTCTGCCTTTTAGCCACAAAATAAAGGGAATTTCTGCATTTTACCTCAAAATAAGAATAATTTTGGCCTTTTGCATCAAAATATGGGGAATTTCTGCCTTTTTGTTTAAAAATAAGAAAAATTTCTTCAATTTTGTACCATAATAAAAGAAATTTCTGCTTTTTGCCCCAAAATAAGGGGAATTTCTGACTTTTTGCCGTGAAATAAATGAAATTTCTGCAATTTTGCCCAAAAATAAGGAAAATTTGTGCCTTTTTGCCCCCAAAAAAGAAGAATTTTTGCCTTTTGCCCCAAAATATGGGGAATTTCAGCATTTTACCTCAAAATAAGAAGAATTTCAGCCTTTTTGCACCAAAATATGGAAAATTTTTGCCTTTTTGCCCCCAAAATAAAGGAAATTTCTGCATTTATGAACCAATATTAGGGGAATTTCTGCAATTTTGCTCCAAAATACGGGTCATTTCTGCCTTTTTGCCCGAAATTAAGTGGAATTTCTGCCTTTTTGTCCGGAAATAAGTGAAATTTCTGCAATTTTAGCCAAAAATTAGGGATTTCATCTTTTTGCTTCAAAATAAGGGAAATTTCTGCCATTTTGCCCTGAAATATTTGAAATTTCTGCAATTTTACCCTAAAATAAGGGGAATTTCTGCCTTTTTGTCCCAAAATAAGGGGAATTTCAGCCTTATTACCTCAAAATAAGGGGAATTTCTGCCTTTTTGCCCCAAAATATAAGGAATTTCTGCCTTTTTGCCCCAAAATATGGGGAATTTCTGCAATTTTGCCCCAAAATAAGGGGAATTTCTTCCTTTTTGCCCCAAAATAAAGGATATTTCAGCCTTTTTTCCTGAAAAATAAGTGAAATTTCTGCAATTTTGCCCCCAAATAAGTGGAATTTCTGAGTTTTGCCCCAAAATAAGGAGAATTTCTGTCTTTTTGCTTCACAATTAGGGGAATTTCTGCAATTTTGCTTCAAAATACGGGGAATTTCTTCCTTTTTGCCCGAAAATAAAGGGAATGCATATCTTTTTGCCATAAAAAAGGGAAATTTCTTCATTTTTGCTCCAAAATAAGGGGAATTTCTGCTTTTTTGCCTCTAAATAAGTGGAATTTCTGTTTTTTCCCCCCAAAACAAAGGGAATTTCTTTCTTTTTTGCCCCAAAATAAAAAAAATTTCTGACTTATTACCCTGAAATAAGTGAAATTTCTGCAATTTTGCCCCAAAATAAGGAAAATTTCTGCCTTTTTGCCCCCAAATAAGGGGAATTTCAGCCTTTTTACCTCAAAATAAGGGGAATTTCTGCATTTTTGTCACAAAATAAGAAAAATTTCTGCCTTTTTTACCTGAAATAAGTGAAATTTCTGCAATTTTGCCCCAAAATAAGTGAAATTTCTACAATTTCGTTCCAAAATAAGGGAAATTTCTGGAATTTTGCTCCAAAATAAGTGGAATTTCTTAGTTTTGTCCCACAATAAACAGAATTTCTGTCTTTTTGCCCTAAAATATAGGGAATTTCTGCCTTTTTGCCCCACAACTAGGTGATTTTCTGCAATTGTGCTCCAAAATACAAGGAATTTCTGCTTTTTTGCCCGAAAATAAGGGGAATGTATTCCTTTTGCCACAAAAAAGGGAAATTTCTTCATTTTTACTTCAAAATAAGAGGAATTTCTGCCTTCTTACCTCAAAATAAATGAAATTTTTGCCTTTTTACCCAAAAATAAACGGAATTTCTGTCTTTTTGCCCCAAAATAAAAGGAATTTTTGAATTTTGCCCTGAAATAAGTGAAATTTCTGCAATTTTGCCCCTAAATAAGGGAAATTTCTGCATTTTTGCCACAAAATATAGGGAATTTCTGTCTTTTTGCCCCAAAATAAGGGGAATTTCAGCATTTTAACTCATAATAATGGGAATCTCTGCCTTTTTTGCCCCAAAATATGGGGAATTTCTGCAATTTTGCCCCAAAATAAGGAAAATTTCTGCAATTTTGTACCAAAATAAAAGAAATTTCTGCCTTTTTGCCCCAAAATAAAAGAAATTTCTGCGCTTTTTCCCTGAAATAAGTGATATTTCTGCATTTTTGCCCCAAAATAAGGGAAATTTCTGCAATTTTGCGCCAAAATAAAGGAAATTTCTGCAATTTTGCCCCAAAATAAGGGGAATTTCTGACTTTTTGCCCTGAAATAAGGAGAATTTCTGTCTTTTTGTTCCAAAATAATGTGAATTTCTGCATTTTCCCTCAAAATTAGGGGAATATGTGCAATTTTGCTTCAAAATACGGGGAAATCTGCCTTATTGCACAAAAATAAAGGGAATTTCTGCATTTTTGCACCAATATAAGGGGAATTTCTGAAATTTAGCTTTAAAATACTGGGAATTTCTGCTTTATTGTCCGAAATAAAGTGGAATTTCTGCCTTTTTGCCCTGAAATATTTGAAATTTCTGCAATTTTACCCCAAAATAAGGGGAATTTCTGTTTTTGGCCCCAAAATTAGGGGAATTTCTTCTTTTTGCCCCAAAATAAGGCAAATTTCTGACTTTTTGCCCTGAAATAATTGAAATTTCTGCAATTTTGCCCCAAAATAATAGGAATTTTTGCCTTTTTGCCGAAAATAAGGAGAATTTCAGCATTTTACCTCCAAATAAGGGAAATTTCTGCCTCTTTGCCACAAAATATGGGGAATTTCTGCGATATTGCCCTTAAATAAGGAAAATTTCTGCTTTTCTGCCCCAATTAACGGGAATTTCTGCGTTTTTGCCACAAAGTAAAGGAAATTTCTGCCTTTTTGCCCCAAAATAACAAGATTTTCAGCCTTTTTACCTCAAAATAAGGGGAATTTCTGCCTTTTTCCCCAAAATATGGGTAATTTTTGCCTTTTTGTTTTAAAATAAGAAAAATTTCTACAATTTTGTATCAAAATAAAAGAAATTTCTGCTTTTTGCCCCAAAATAAGAGGAATTTCTGACTTTTTGCCCTGAAATAAATGAAATTCCTGCAATTATGCCTGAAAATAAGGGAAATTTGTGCGTTTTTCCCCAAAATGAGGGGAATTTTTTCCTTTTTGCCCCAAAATATGGGGAATTTCAGGATTTTACCTCAAAATAAGGGGAATTTCAGCCTTTTTGCACCAAAATATGGGGAATTTCTGACTTTTTGCCACAAAATAAGAAAAATTTCTGCAAGTCTGTAACAATATAAAAGAAATTTCTAAAATTTTGCCCCAAAATAAGGGAAATTTTTGATTTTTGCCACAAAATAAGGAGAATTTCTCTATTTTTGCCCCAAAATAAAGGGAATTTCTGACTTTATACCTCAAAATAAGGGGAATTTCTTCCTTTTTGCCCCAAAATATGGGGAATTTCTGACTTTTTGCCCAAAAATAAGGGGAATTTCTGAGTGTTTTCTCCCGAAAAAAGGATATTTTCTGTCTTTTTTCCCCAAAATAAGGAGAATTTCTGCCTTTTTGCCCGAAAATTATGAGAATTTCTGAAATTTTGCTTCAAAATACGGGGAATTTCTGCCTTTTAGCCACAAAATAAAGGGAATTTCTGCATTTTACCTCAAAATAAGAATAATTTCGGCCTTTTGCATCAAAATATGGGGAATTTCTGCCTTTTTGTTTAAAAATAAGAAAAATTTCTTCAATTTTGTACCATAATAAAAGAAATTTCTGCTTTTTGCCCCAAAATAAGGGGAATTTCTGACTTTTTGCCGTGAAATAAATGAAATTTCTGCAATTTTGCCCAAAAATAAGGAAAATTTGTGCCTTTTTGCCCCCAAAAAAGAAGAATTTTTGCCTTTTGCCCCAAAATATGGGGAATTTCAGCATTTTACCTCAAAATAAGAAGAATTTCAGCCTTTTTGCACCAAAATATGGAAAATTTCTGCCTTTTTGCCCCCAAAATAAAGGAAATTTCTGCATTTATGAACCAATATTAGGGGAATTTCTGCAATTTTGCTCCAAAATACGGGTCATTTCTGCCTTTTTGCCCGAAATTAAGTGGAATTTCTGCCTTTTTGTCCGGAAATAAGTGAAATTTCTGCAATTTTAGCCAAAAATTAGGGATTTCATCTTTTTGCTTCAAAATAAGGGAAATTTCTGCCATTTTGCCCTGAAATATTTGAAATTTCTGCAATTTTACCCTAAAATAAGGGGAATTTCTGCCTTTTTGTCCCAAAATAAGGGGAATTTCAGCCTTATTACCTCAAAATAAGGGGAATTTCTGCCTTTTTGCCCCAAAATATAAGGAATTTCTGCCTTTTTGCCCCAAAATATGGGGAATTTCTGCAATTTTGCCCCAAAATAAGGGGAATTTCTTCCTTTTTGCCCCAAAATAAAGGATATTTCAGCCTTTTTTCCTGAAAATAAGTGAAATTTCTGCAATTTTGCCCCAAAATAAGTGGAATTTCTGAGTTTTGCCCCAAAATAAGGAGAATTTCTGTCTTTTTGCTTCACAATTAGGGGAATTTCTGCAATTTTGCTTCAAAATACGGGGAATTTCTTCCTTTTTGCCCGAAAATAAAGGGAATGCATATCTTTTTGCCATAAAAAAGGGAAATTTCTTCATTTTTGCTCCAAAATAAGGGGAATTTCTGCTTTTTTGCCTCTAAATAAGTGGAATTTCTGTTTTTTCCCCCCAAAACAAAGGGAATTTCTTTCTTTTTTGCCCCAAAATAAAAAAAATTTCTGACTTATTACCCTGAAATAAGTGAAATTTCTGCAATTTTGCCCCAAAATAAGGAAAATTTCTGCCTTTTTGCCCCCAAATAAGGGGAATTTCAGCCTTTTTACCTCAAAATAAGGGGAATTTCTGCATTTTTGTCACAAAATAAGAAAAATTTCTGCCTTTTTTACCTGAAATAAGTGAAATTTCTGCAATTTTGCCCCAAAATAAGTGAAATTTCTACAATTTCGTTCCAAAATAAGGGAAATTTCTGGAATTTTGCTCCAAAATAAGTGGAATTTCTTAGTTTTGTCCCACAATAAACAGAATTTCTGTCTTTTTGCCCTAAAATATAGGGAATTTCTGCCTTTTTGCCCCACAACTAGGTGATTTTCTGCAATTGTGCTCCAAAATACAAGGAATTTCTGCTTTTTTGCCCGAAAATAAGGGGAATGTATTCCTTTTGCCACAAAAAAGGGAAATTTCTTCATTTTTACTTCAAAATAAGAGGAATTTCTGCCTTCTTACCTCAAAATAAATGAAATTTTTGCCTTTTTACCCAAAAATAAACGGAATTTCTGTCTTTTTGCCCCAAAATAAAAGGAATTTTTGAATTTTGCCCTGAAATAAGTGAAATTTCTGCAATTTTGCCCCTAAATAAGGGAAATTTCTGCATTTTTGCCACAAAATATAGGGAATTTCTGTCTTTTTGCCCCAAAATAAGGGGAATTTCAGCATTTTAACTCATAATAATGGGAATCTCTGCCTTTTTTGCCCCAAAATATGGGGAATTTCTGCAATTTTGCCCCAAAATAAGGAAAATTTCTGCAATTTTGTACCAAAATAAAAGAAATTTCTGCCTTTTTGCCCCAAAATAAAAGAAATTTCTGCGCTTTTTCCCTGAAATAAGTGATATTTCTGCATTTTTGCCCCAAAATAAGGGAAATTTCTGCAATTTTGCGCCAAAATAAAGGAAATTTCTGCAATTTTGCCCCAAAATAAGGGGAATTTCTGACTTTTTGCCCTGAAATAAGGAGAATTTCTGTCTTTTTGTTCCAAAATAATGTGAATTTCTGCATTTTCCCTCAAAATTAGGGGAATATGTGCAATTTTGCTTCAAAATACGGGGAAATCTGCCTTATTGCACAAAAATAAAGGGAATTTCTGCATTTTTGCACCAATATAAGGGGAATTTCTGAAATTTAGCTTTAAAATACTGGGAATTTCTGCTTTATTGTCCGAAATAAAGTGGAATTTCTGCCTTTTTGCCCTGAAATATTTGAAATTTCTGCAATTTTACCCCAAAATAAGGGGAATTTCTGTTTTTGGCCCCAAAATTAGGGGAATTTCTTCTTTTTGCCCCAAAATAAGGCAAATTTCTGACTTTTTGCCCTGAAATAATTGAAATTTCTGCAATTTTGCCCCAAAATAATAGGAATTTTTGCCTTTTTGCCGAAAATAAGGAGAATTTCAGCATTTTACCTCCAAATAAGGGAAATTTCTGCCTCTTTGCCACAAAATATGGGGAATTTCTGCGATATTGCCCTTAAATAAGGAAAATTTCTGCTTTTCTGCCCCAATTAACGGGAATTTCTGCGTTTTTGCCACAAAGTAAAGGAAATTTCTGCCTTTTTGCCCCAAAATAACAAGATTTTCAGCCTTTTTACCTCAAAATAAGGGGAATTTCTGCCTTTTTCCCCAAAATATGGGTAATTTTTGCCTTTTTGTTTTAAAATAAGAAAAATTTCTACAATTTTGTATCAAAATAAAAGAAATTTCTGCTTTTTGCCCCAAAATAAGAGGAATTTCTGACTTTTTGCCCTGAAATAAATGAAATTCCTGCAATTATGCCTGAAAATAAGGGAAATTTGTGCGTTTTTCCCCAAAATGAGGGGAATTTTTTCCTTTTTGCCCCAAAATATGGGGAATTTCAGGATTTTACCTCAAAATAAGGGGAATTTCAGCCTTTTCGCACCAAAATATGGGGAATTTCTGCCTTTTTGCCACAAAATAAGAAAAATTTATGCAAGTCTGTAACAAAATAAAAGAAATTTCTAAAATTTTGCCCCAAAATAAGGGAAATTTTTGATTTTTGCCACAAAATAAGGAGAATTTTTCTATTTTTGCCCCAAAATAAAGGGAATTTCTGACTTTTTGCCCCAAAATTAGGGGAGTTTCTGCAATATTGCTTCAAAATACAGGGAATTTCTGCCTCTTTTCCCGAAAATCAAAGGAACTTCTGCCTTTTTGCTCAAAATTAAAAGAATTTCTGCATTTTTGCCCCAATATTAGGGGAGTTTCTGCAATTTTGCTCCAAAATACGAGGAATTTCTGCCTTTTTACCCAAAATTAAGTGGATTTTCTGCCTTTTTGCCCTCAAATAAGAGAAATTTCTGCAATTTTATCCCAAAATAAGGGGAATTTCTTCATTTTTGTTTCAAAATAAGGGGAATTTCTGCCTTTTTGCCCTGAAATATGTGAAATTTCTGCAATTTTTCACCAAAATAAGGTGAATTTCTGCCTTTTTGCCCCAAAATAATGGGAATTTCTGCCTCTTTGCCCCAAAATAAGAAAAATTTTTGCTTTTTTTCTCTGAAATAAGTGAAATTTCTGCAATTTTGCCCTAAAATAAGGGAAATTTCTGCAATTTTTCCTCATAATAAGGGAAATTTCTGCAATTTTGCCCCAAAATAAGGGGAATTTCTGTTTTTTGCCCCCAAATAAGGGAAATTTCTGCAATTTTGCCCTAAAATAAAAGGAATTTCTGCCTTTTGCCCCAAAATAAAAAGAATTTCAGCCTTATTACCTCAAAACAAAGGGAATTTCTGCCTTTTTGCCTAAAATATAGGGAATTTCTGCCTTTTTGCCCCAAAATAAAGGGAATTTCTGCATTTTTGCCCCCAAATAAGGGGAATTTCAGCCTTTTTACCTCAAAATAAGGGGAATTTCTGCCTTTTTCCCCAAAATATGGGTAATTTTTGCCTTTTTGTTCCAAAATAAAGAAAATTTTTTATTTTTGTACCATAATAAAAGAAATTTCTGCTTTTTGCCCCAAAATAAGAGGAATTTCTGACTTTTTGCCCTGAATTAAATGAAATTCCTGCAATTATGCCCGAAAATATGGGAAATTTGTGCCTTTTTGCCCCAAAATGAGGGGAATTTCTGCCTTTTTGCCCCAAAATATGGGGAATTTCAGGATTTTACCTCAAAATAAGGGGAATTTCAGCCTTTTTGCACCAAAATATGGGTAATTTCTGCCTTTTTGCCACAAAATAAGAAAAATTTCTGCAATTCTGTAACAAAATAAAAGAAATTTCTAAAATTTTGCCCCAAAATAAGGGAAATTTTTGATTTTTGCCCCAAAATAAGGAGAATTTTTCTATTTTTGCCCCAAAATAAAGGGAATTTCTGCCTTTTTGCCCCAAAATTAGGGGAGTTTCTGCAATTTTGCTTCAAAATACAGGGAATTATTGCCTCTTTTCCCGAAAATAAAAGGAACTTCTGCCTTTTTGCCCCAAATAAAGGGAATTTCTGCATTTTTGCCCCAATATTAGGGGAGTTTCTGCAATTTTGCTCCAAAATACGAGGAATTTCTGCCTTTTTACCCGAAATTAAGTGGATTTTCTGCCTTTTTGCCCCCAAGTAAGGGAAATTTCTGCAATTTTATCCCAAAATAAGGGGAATTTCTTCATTTTTGCCCCAAAAGAAGGGGAATTTCTGCCTTTTTGCCCTGAAATATGTGAAATTTCTGCACTTTTACCACAAAATAAGGTGAATTTCTGTTTTTTTGCCCCAAAATAATGGGAATTTCTGCCTTTTCCCCAAAATAAAAAAAAAATTTTGCTTTTTTCTCTGAAATAAGTGAAATTTCTGCAATTTTGCCCTAAAATAAGGGAAATTTCTGCAATTTTTCCCCATAATAAAGGAAATTTCTGCAATTTTGCCCCAAAATAAGGGGAATTTCTGTTTTTTGCCCCCAAATAAGGGAAATTTGTGCAATTTTGCCTTAAAATAAGGGGACTTTCTGCCTTTTGCCCCAAAATAAGGAGAATTTCTGCCTTTTTGCCCCAAAATAAAGAAAATTACTGTATTTTTTACCCCAAAATCAGGTGAATTTCTGCAATTTTGTTCCAAAATACGGGGATTTTCTGCCTTTTTCGCCGAAAATAAGGGAAATTTCTGCCATTTTGCGGCGAAATAAGTGAAATGTCTGCAGTTTTACCCTAAAATAAAAGGAATTTCTGCCTTTTTGCCCAAAAATTAGAGGAATTTCTGCAATTTTGCTCCAAAATACAGGGAATTTCTGCCTTTTTGCCCGAAAATAAAGGGAACGTATACCTTTTTTCCATAAAAAAAGGAAATTTCTTCATTTTTGCCACAAAATAAGGGGATTTTCCACCTTTTTAACTCAAAATAAGTGCAATTTCTGCCTTTTCTCCAAAATAAACGAAATTTCTGTCTATTTGCCCCAAAATAAGGGGAATTTCAGCCTTATTACCTCAAAATAAAGGGAATTTCTACCTTTTTGCCCCAAAATATGGAAAATTTCTGCCTTTTTGCCCCCAAAATAAAGGGAATTTCTGCATTTTTGCACCAAAATTAGGTGAATTTCTTCAATTTTGCTCCAAAATACGAGGAATTTCTGCCTTTTTACCCAAAATTAAGTGAATTTTCTGCCTTTTTGCCCCCAAATAAGGGAAATTTCTGCAATTTTATCCCAAAATATGGGGAATTTCAGCCTTTTTACCTCAAAATAAGGGGAATTTCTGCCTTTTTGCCCCAAAATATGGGGAATTTCTGAATTTTTGCCCCAAAATAAGAAAAATTTCTGCAATTTTGTAACAAAATAAAAAAAATTTCTGCTTTTTTGCCCCAAAAAAAGAAAATTTCCGCCTTTTTTCCCTGAAATAATTGAAATTTCTGCAATTTTGCCCCAAAATAAAAGAAATTTCTGCAATTTTGCCCCAATGTAAATGAAATTTCTGCAATTTTACTTCAAAATACAAGGAATTTCTGACTTTTTGTTCCAAAATAAGAAAAATTTCTTCAATTTTGTACCATAATAAAAGAAATTTCTTCTTTTTGCCCCAAAATAAGGGGAATTTATGACTTTTTGCCCTGAAATAAATGAAATTTCTGCAATTTTGCCCGAAAATAAGGGAAATTTGTGCCTTTTTGGCCCAAAATGAAAGGAATTTCTGCATTTTGTCCCAAAATATGGGGAATTTCAGCATTTTACCTCAAAATAAAGGGAATTTCAGCCTTTTTACACCAAAATATGGAGAATTCCTGCCTTTTTGCCCCAAAATAAAGGGAATTTCTGCATTTTTGCACCAATATTAGGGGAATTTCTGCAATTTTGCGCCAAAATACGGGTCATTTCTGCCTTTTTGCCTGAAATTAAGTGGAATTTCTGCTTTTTGTCCCGAAATAAGTGAAATTTCTTCAATTTTAGCCAAAAATTAGGGATTTCATCTTTTTGCCCCAAAATAAGGGGATTTTCTGGCATTTTGCCCTGAAATATTTGAAATTTCTGCAATTTTACCCTAAAATAAGGTGAATTTCACCATTTTTGCTCTAAAATAAGGGGAATTTCAGCCTTATTACCTCAAAATAAGGGGAATTCCTGCCTTTTTGCCCCAAAATATAAGGAATTTCTGCCTTTTTGCCCCAAAATAAGAAAAATTTCTGCTAATTTGTTCCAAATAAGGGGAATTTCTCTCTTTTTGCCCCAAAATAAAGGAAATTTCAGCCTTTTTACCTGAAAATAAGTGAAATTTCTGCAATTTTGCCCAAATAAGGGAAATTTCTGCAATTTTGCCTGAAAATAAGGTAAATTTCTGCAATTTTGCCCCAAAATATGTGAAATTTCTGCAATTTTGCCCCAAAATAAGGGGAATTTCTGATTTTTGCCTCAAAGTAAAGGGAATTTCTGCCTTTTTGCCCGAAAATAAGGGGAATGCATACCTTTTTGCCATAAAAAAGGGAAATTTCTTTATTTTTGCTCCATAATAAGGGGAATTTCTGCCTTTTTGCCTCAAAATAAGTGGAATTTCTGTCTTTTTTCCCAAACAAAAGGATTTTCTGTCTTTTTTGCCCCAAAATAAGGGGAATTTCTGACTTTTTATCCTGAAATAAGTGAAATTTCTGCAATTTTGCCCCAAAATAAGGAAAATTTCTGCTTTTTTGCTCCCAAATAAAGGAAATTTCAGCCTTTTTACCTCAAAATAAGAATTTCTGCATTTTTGCCACAAAATATTAGGAATTTCTGCCTTTTTGCCCCAAAATAAGAAAAGTTCTGCCTTTTTTCCCAGAAATTAGTGAAATTTCTGCAATTTTGCTTCAAAATAAGTGAAATTTCTGCAATTTTGCCCCAAAATAAGGGAAATTTCTGGAATTTTGCCCCAAAATAAGTGGAATTTCTGAGTTTTGCCCCGAAATATGGAGAATTTCTGTTTTTTTGCCCCAACATATAGGTAATTTCTACCTTTTTGCCACACAATTAGGGGAATTTCTTCAATTTTGCTCCAAAATACGGGGAATTTCTGCCTTTTTGCCCGAAAATAAGAAGAATGCATACCTTTTTGCCATAAAAAAGGGAAATTTCTTCATTTTTGCTCCAAAATAAGTGGAATTTCTGCTTTTTTGCCTCTAAATAAGTGGAATTTCTTTCTTTTTCCCCCAAAACAAAGGGAATTTCTGTCTTTTTTGCACCAAAATAAGGGAAATTTCTGACTTATTACCTTGAAATAAGTGAAATTTCTGCAATTTTGCCCCAAAATAAGGGAAATTTTTGACTTTTTGCCCCCAAATAAGGGGATTTTCATCCTTTTTACCTTGAAATAAGGGGAATATCTGCATTTTTGCCACAAAATATTAGGATTTTCTGCCTTTTTGCCCAAAAATAAAGAAAATTTCTGCCTTTTTTTCCCTAAAATGAGTGAAATTTCTGCAATTTTGCCCCAAAATATGTGACATTTCTGCAATTTTGCCCCAAAATAAGGGAAATTTCTGGAAATTTTCCCCAAAATAAGTGGAATTTCTGAGTTTTGCCCCAACATAAGGAGAATTTCTCTCCTTTTGCCCAAACATATAGGGAATTTCTGCCTTTTTGCCCCACAATTAGGGGAATTTCTGCAATTTTGCTCAAAAATACGGGGAATTTCTGCCTTTTTGCCCGAAAATAAGGGGAATGCATACCCTTTTGCCATAAAAAATTGAAATTTCTTCACTTTTGCTCCAAAATAAGGGGAATTTCTTCCTTTTTGCCTCTAAATAAGTCGAATTTCTGTCTTTTTCCTCCAAAACAAAGGCAATTTCTGTCTTTTTTGCTTCAAAATAAGGAAAATTTTTAACTTATTACCCTGAAAGAAGTAAAATTTCTGCAATTTTGCCCCAAAATAAGGTTAATTTCTGCCTTTTTGCCCTTCAATATGTGAAATTTCTGCAATTTTACCCCAAAATAAGGTGAATTTCTGCCTTTTTGCCCGAAAATAATGGGAATTTCTGCCTTTCTACCTCAAAATAAGAAGAATTTCTGCATTTTTGCCCAAAATATGGGAAATTTCTGCCTTTTTGCTCAAAATAAAAAAAATTTCGGCAATTTTGTACCAAAATAAAAGAAATTTCTGCCTTTTTGCCTCAAAATAAGAAAATTTTTCATTTTCCCCTGAAATAAGTGAAATTTCTGTAATTTTGCCAGAAAATAAGTGAAATTTCTGCAATTTTGCCCCAAAATTAGGGAAATTCCTAAAATTTTGCCCCAAAATAAGTGGAATTTCTAAGTTTTGCGCCAAAATAAGGAGAATTTCTGTCTTTTTGCCCCAACATATAGGGAATTTGTGCCTTTTTGCCCTACAATTAGGAAAATTTCTGCAATTTTGCTTTAAAATACGGGGAATTTCTGCCTTTTTGCCCGAAAATAAGAAGAATGCATACCTTTTTGCCATAAAAAAGGGAAATTTCTTCATTTTTGCTCCAAAATAAGGGGAATTTCAGCCTTTTTACCTCTAAATAAGTGGAATTTCTGTCTTTTCCCCCCAAAACAAAGGGAATTTCTATCTTTTTTGCCCCAAAATAAGAAAAATTTCTGACTTATTACCCTGAAATAAGTGAAATTTCTGCCTTTTTGCCCAAAAATAAGGGAAATTTTTACCTTTTTGACCCAAATAAGGAGAATTTCTGGAATTTTGCCCCAAAATAAATGGAATATCTGAGTTTTGCCGCCTAAACATTGAGAATTTCTGTTTTTTTGCCCCAACATATAGGAAATTTCTGCCTTTTTGCCGCACAATTAGGGGAATTTCTGCAATTTTGCTTCAAAATACGGGGAATTTCTGCCTTTTTGCCCGAAAATAAGAAGAATGCATACCTTTTTGCCATAAAAAAGGGAAATTTCTTCATTTTTGCTCCAAAATAAGTGGAATTTCTGCTTTTTTGACTCTAAATAAGTGGAATTTCTTTCTTTTTCCCCCAAAACAAAGGGAATTTCTGTCTTTTTTCCCCAAAATAAGGAAAATTTCTGACTTATTACCTTGAAATAAGTGAAATTTCTGCAATTTTGCCCCAAAATAAGGGAAATTTTTGACTTTTTGCCCTTAAATAAGGAGATTTTCATCCTTTTTACCTTGAATAAGGGGAATTTCTGCATTTTTGCCACAAAATATTAGGATTTTCTGCCTTTTTGCCCAAATATAAAGAAAATTTCTGCCTTTTTTTCCCGAAATGAGTGAAATTTCTGCAATTTTGTCCCAAAATAAGTGACATTTCTGCAATTTTTCCTCAAAATAAGCGAAATTTCTGGAATTTTTCCCTAAAATAAGTGGAATTTCTGAGTTTTGCCCCAACATAAGGAGAATTTCTCTCTTTTTGCCCCAACATATAGGGAATTTCTGCCTTTTTGCCCCACAATTAGGGGAATTTCTGCAATTTTGCTCAAAAATACGGGGAATTTCTGATTTTTTGCCCGAAAATAAAGGGAATGCATACACTTTTGCCATAAAAAATTGAAATTTCTTCATTTTTGCTCCAAAATAAGGGGAATTTCTGCCTTTTTGCCTCTAAATAAGTCGAATTTCTGTCTTTTTCCCCCAAAACAAAGGGAATTTCTGTCTTTTTTGCCCCAAAATAAGGAAAATTTCTAACTTATTACCCTGAAATAAGTAAAATTTCTGCAATTTTGCCCCCAAATATGGTTAATTTCGGCCTTTTTGCCCTTCAATATGTGAAATTTCTGCAATTTTACCCCAAAATAAGGTGAATTTCTGCCTTTTTGCCCCAAAATAATGGGAATTTCTGCCTTTTTACCTCAAAATATAAAGAATTTCTGCATTTTTGCCCCAAAATATGGGAAATTTCTCCCTTTTTGCCCAAAATAAGAAAAATTTCGGCAATTTTGTACCAAAATAAATTTCTGCCTTTTTGCACCAAAATAAGGAAATTTCTTCTTTTTTCCCCTGAAATAAGTGAAATTTCTGTAATTTTGCCAGAAAATAAGTGAAATTTCTGCAATTTTGCCCCAAAATAAGAAAAATTTCTGGAATTTTGCCCCAAAATAAGTAAAATTTCTAAGTTTTGCCCCAAAATAAGGAGAATTTCTGTCTTTCTGCCCCAACATATAGGGAATTTCTGCCTTTTTGCCCCACAATTAGGGAAATTCTGCAATTTTGCGTCAAAATACGGGGAATTTCTGCCTTTTTGCCCCAAAATAAGAACAATTTCTGCAATTTTGTACCAAAATAAATGAAATTTCTGCCTTTATTGCCCCAAAATAAGGGAAATTTCTGCCTTTTTGCCCCCAAATAACGGGAATTTCAGCCTTTTTACTTCAAAATAAGGGGAATTTCTGCCTTTTGCCCAAAATATGGGGAATTTCAGACTTTTTGTTCCAAAATAAGGAGAATTTCTTCAATTTTGTACCAAAATAAAAGAAATTTCTGATTATTGCCCCAAAATAAAAGTAATTTCTGACTTTTTGCCCTGAAATAAATGAAATTTCTGCAATTTGGCCCGAAAATGAGGGAAATTTGTGCCTTTTTGCCCAAAATGAGGGGAATTTCTTCCTTTTTGCCCAAAAATATGGGGAATTTCAGCATTTTACCTCAAAATGAGGGGAATTTCAGCCTTTTTGCACCAAAGTATGAAAAATTTCTGCCTTTTTGCCACAAAATAAGAATAATTTCTGCAATTTTGTACCAAAATAAAAGAAATTTCTAAAATTTTTCCCCAAAATAAGAGAAATTTCTGATTTTTGCCCCGAAATAAGGAGAATTTCTGTATTTTAGCCCCAAAATAAAGGGAATTTCTGCCTTTTTGCCCCCAAATTAGGGGAGTTTCTGCAATTTTGCATCAAAATACAGGGAATTTCTGCCTCTTTTCCCAAAAATAAGGGCAACTTCTGCCGATTTGCCCCAAATAAAGGGAATTTCTGCATTTTTGCCCCAATATTAGGGGAATTTCTGCAATTTTGCTCCAAAATACAGGAAATTTCTTCCTTTTTGCCCGAAATTAAGGGGATTTTCTGTTTTTTTTGCCCCCAAACAAGGGAAATTTCTGCAATTTTATCCCCAAATAAGGGGAATTTCTGCCTTTTTGCCCCCAAATAAGGAGAATTTCTGCCTTTTTGCCCTGAAATATGTGAAATGTCTGCAATTTTACACTAAAATAAGGTGAATTTCTGCCTTTTTGCCACAAAATAATGGGAATTTTTGCATTTTGCCATAAATAAGAAAAATTTTTGCTTTTTTTCTCTGAAATAAGTGAAATTTCTGCAATTTTGCCTTAAAATAAAATAAATTTCTGCAATTTTTCCCCATAATAAAGGAAGCTTCTGCAATTTTGCCCCAAAATAAAGGGAACTTTTGTTTTTTGTCTTCAAATAAGGGCAATTTCTGCAATTTTGCCCTAAAATAAGGGGAATTTCTGCATTTGCCCCAAAATAAGGGGAATTTCTGCCTTTTTGCCCCAAAATAAAAAAAATTACTGCTTGTTTTACCCCAAAATTAGGTGAATTTCTGCAATTTTGCTCCAAAATACAGGGATTTTTTGCCTTTTTCGCTGAAAATAAAGGGAATTTCTGCCATTTTGCCGCGAAATAAGTGAAATTTCTGCAGTTTTACTCCAAAATAAGGGGAAGTTCTGCGTTTTTGCCCTAAAATTAGGGGAATTACTGCAATTTTGCTCCAAAATACGGGGAATTATTGCCTTTTTGCCTTAAAATAAAAGGAATGTATACCTTTTTGCCATAAAAAAGGGTAATTTCTTCATTTTTACCCCAAAATAAAGAAATTTTCCGCCTTTTTGACTCAAAATAAGTGCAATTTCTGACTTTTCCCTCTAAAATAAATGGAATTTCTGTCTTTTTGCCCCAAAATAAAGGGAATTTCTGACTTTTTGCCCTGAAATAAGTTAAATTTCTAAAATTTTTCCCCAAAATAAGGGAAATGTCTGCTTTTTGCCCCAAAATAAGGGGAATTTCTGCCTTTTTGCCCCAATATAAGGGGAATTTCAGACTTTTTACTTCAAAACTAAGGGAATTTCTGCATTTTTGCCCCAAAATATGGGAAATTTCTGCCTTTTTGTCCAAAATAAGAAAAATTTCTGCAATTTTGTACCAAAATAAAAGAAATTTCTGCCTTTTGGCCCCAAAATAAGAAAATTTCTGCTTTTTTTCCCTGCAATAAGTGAAATTTCTGAAATTTTGCCACAAAATAAGTGAAATTTCTGCAATTTTGCCCCAAAATAAGGGAAATTTCTAGAATTTTGCCCCCAAATAAGTGGAATTTCTGAGCTTTGTCCCAAAATAAGGAGAATTTCTGTCTTTTGCCCCAACATATAGGGAATTTCTGCCTTTTTGCCCCACAATTAGGGGAATTTCTGCAATTTTGCTTCAAATTACAGGGAATTTTTGCCTTTTTGCCCGAAAATAAGAAGAATGCATACTTTTTGCCATAAAAAAAGGAAATTTCTTTATTTTTGCTCCAAAATAAGGGGAATTTCTGCTTTTTTGCCTCTAAATAAGTGGAATTTCTTTCTTTTTCCACCAAAACAAAGGGAATTTCTGTCTTTTTTGCCCCAAAATAAAAAATAATTCTGACTTATTACCCTGAAATAAGTGAAATTTCTGCAATTTTGCCCCAAAATAAAGGAAATTTCTGCCTTTTTGCCCCCAAATAAAGGGAATTTCAGCCTTTTTCCTCAAAATAAGGGGAATTTCTGCATTTTTGCCGAAAATATGTGAAATTTCTGCCTTTTGACCCTAAAATATAAAAAATTTCTGCTATTTTGTACCAAAATAAAGAAATTTCTTCCTTTTTGCCCCAAAATAAGGAAATTTCTGCTTTTTTCTGAAATAAGTGAAATTTCTGCAATTTTGCCCCAAAATAAGTGAAATTTCTGAGTTTTGCCCCAAAATAAAAAGAGTTTCTGTCTTTTGCCCCAACATATAGGGAATTTCTGCCTATTTGCCCCATAATTAGGGGAATTTCTGCAATTTTGCTTCAAAATACAGGGAATTTTTGCCTTTTTGCCCGAAAATAAGAAGATGCATACCTCTTTGCCATAAAAAAGGGAAATTTCTTCATTTTTGCTCCAAAATAAAGGGAATTTCTGCTTTTTTGCCTCTAAATAAGTGGAATTTCTTTCTTTTTCCCCCAAAACAAAGGGAATTTCTTTCTTTTTTGCCCCAAAATAAGGATAATTTCTGACTTATTACCCTTAAATAAGTGAAATTTCTGCAATTTTGCCCCAAAATAAGGGAAATTTCTGCCTTTTTGCCCCCAAATAAAGGGAATTTCAGCCCTTTTACCTCAAAATACGGAAAATTTCTGCATTTTTGCTCCAAAATATGGGAAATTTCTGCCTTTTGCCCCAAAATAAGAAAAATTCCTGCAATTTTGTATCAAAATAAAAGAAATTTCTCACTTTTTCCCCAAAATAAGAAAATTTCTGCTTTTTTTTGAAATAATTGAAATTTCTGCAATTTTGCCCCAAAATAAGTGAAATTTCTGCCATTTTGCCCCAAAATAAGGGAAATTTCTGGAATTTTGCCCCAAAATAAGTGGAATTTCTGAGTTTTGCCCCAAAATATTGAGAATTTCTGTCTTTTTGCCACAACATATAGGGAATTTCTGCTTTTTGCCCCACAATTAGGGGAATTTCTGCAATTTTGCTACAAAATACGGGGAATTTCTGCCTTTTTGCCCGAAAATAAGAAGAATGCATACCTTTTTGCCATAAAAAGGAAATTTCTTCATTTTTGCTCCAAAATAAGGGGAATTTCTGCTTTTTTGCCTCTAAATAAGTGGATTTCTTTCTTTTTCCACCAAAACAAAGGGAATTTCTGTCTTTTTTGCCCCAAAATAAGGAAAATTTCTGACTTATTACCCTGAAACAAGTGAAATTTCTGCAATTTTGCCCCAAAATAAGGGAAATTTCTGCCTTTTTGCCCCCAAATAAAGGGAATTTCAGCCTTTTTACCTCAAAATAAGGGGAATTTCTGCATTTTTGCCGAAAATATGTGAAATTTCTGCCTTTTGGCCCTAAAATATAAAAAATTTCTGCTATTTCGTACCAAAAAAAGAAATTGCTGCCTTTTTGCCCCAAAATAAGAATATTTCTGCTTTTTTTCTGAAATAAGTGAATTTTCTGCAATTTTGCCCCAAAATAAGTGAAATTTCTGAGTTTTGCCCTAAAATAAGGAGAATTTCTTTTATTTTGGCCCAGCATATTGGGAATTTCTGCCTTTTTGCCCCACAATTAGGGGAATTTCTGCAATTTTGCTTCAAAATATGGGGAATTTCTGCCTTTTTGCCCGAAAATAAGATGAATGCATACCGTTTTGCCATAAAAAAGGTAAATTTCTTCATTTTTGCTCCAAAATAAGGGGAATTTCTGCATTTTTGCCTCTAAATATGTGCAATTTCTGTCTTTTTCCCTCAAAACAAAGGGAATTTCCATCTTTTTTGCCCCAAAATAAGGAAAATTTCTGACTTATTACCCTGAAATAAGTGAAATTTCTGCAATTTTGCCCCAAAATAAGAAAAATTTCTGCCTTTTTGCCCCCAAATAAGGGGAATTTCAGCATTTTTACCTCAAAATATGGGGAATTTCTGCATTTTTGCCCCAAAATGTGGGAAACTTCTGCCTTTTTGCTCCAAAATAAAAAAAATTTCTGCAATTTTGTACCAAAATAAAAGAAATTTCTGCCTTTTTGCCCCAAAATAAGAAAAATTTCTGCTTTTTTGCCCCCAAATAAGGGGAATTTCAGCCTTTTTACCTCAAAATAAGGGGAATTTCTGCCTTTTGCCCAAAATATGGGTAATTTCTGACTTTTTGTTCCAAAATAAGACAAATTTCTTCAATTTTGTACCAAAATATAAGAAATTTCTGCTTTTTGCCCCAAAATAAAAGTAATTTCTGACTTTTTGCCCTGAAATAAATGAAATTTCTGCAATTTGGCCTGAAAATCAGGGAAATTTGTATTTTTTTGCCCCAAAATGAGGGAATTTTCTGTCTTTGAGCCCCAAAATATGGGGAATTTCAGCATTTTACCTCAAAATAAAAGGAATTTCTGCCTTTTTGCCTCAATATAAGAACAATTTCTGCAATTTTGTACCAAATAAAAGAAATTTCTGCCTTTTTGCCCCAAAGTAAGAAAAATTTCTGCTTTTTTGCCCCTAAATAAGGGGAATTTCAGCCTTTTTACCTCAAAATAAGGGGAGTTTCTCACTTTAGCCCAAAATATGGGTAAATTCTGACTTTTTGTTTCAAAATAAGGAAAATTTCTTCAATTTTGTACCAAAATAAATTTCTGCTTTTTGGCCCAAAATAAAAATAATTTCTGACTTTTTGCCCTGAAATAAATAAAATTTCTGCAATTTGTCCCGAAAATAAGGGAAATTTGTGCCTTTTTGCCCCAAAATGAGGGGAATTTCTTCCTTTTTGCCCCAAAATATGGGGAATATTAGCATTTGACCTCAAAATAAGGGGAATTTCAGCCTTTTGCACCAAAATATGGTGAATTTCTGCCTTTTTGCCACAAAATAAGAAAAATTTCTGCAATTCTGTACGAAAATAAAAGAAATTTCTAAAATTTTGCCCCAAAATAAGGGAAATTTCTGATTTTTGCCCTGAAATAAGGAGAATTTCTGTATTTTTGCCCCAAAATAAAGGGAATTTCTGTCTTTTTGCCCCCAAATTATGGAAGTTTCTGAAATTTTGCTTCAAAATACAGGGAATTTCTGCCTCTTTTCCCGAAAATAAGGGAACTTCTGCCGATTTGCTGCAAATATAGGGAATTTCTGCATTTTTGCCCCAATATTAGGGGAATTTCTGCAATTTTGCTTCAAAATATGGGAATTTCTGCCTTTTTGCCTGAAATTAAGGGGATTTTCTGCCTTTTTGTCCTGAAATATGTGAAATGTCTGCAATTTTACCCCAAAATAAGGTGAATTTCTGCCTTTTTGCCACAAAATAATGGGAATTTCTGCATTTTGCCCTAAAATAAGAAAAATTTTTGCTTTTTTTCTCTGAAATAAGTGAAATTTCTGCAATTTTGCCTTAAAATAAAAGAAATTTCTGCAATATTTCTCCATAATAAAGGAATTTTCTGCAATTTTGCTACAAAATAAAGGGAATTTCTGTTTTGTGTCCCCAAATAAGGGAAATTTCTGCAATTTTGCCCTAAAATAAGGGGAATTTCTGCGTTTTGCCCCAAAATAAGGGGAATTTCTGCCTTTTTGCCCCAAAATAAAGATAATGTCTGCATGTTTTACCCCAAAAGTAGCTGAATTTCTGCAATTTTGCTCCAAAATACGGGGATTTTCTGCCTTTTTCGTCGAAAATAAAGGGAATTTCTGCCATTTTGCCGCGAAATAAGTGAAATTTCTGCAGTTTTACCCCAAAATAAGGGGAAGTTCTGCGTTTTTGCCCCAAAATTAGGGGAATTTCTGCAATTTTGCTCCAAAATACGGGGAATTTCTGCCTATTTGCACAAAAATAACGGGAATGTATACCTTTTTGCCATAAAAAGGAAAATTTCTTCATTTTTACACCAAAATAAGGAGATTTTCCGCCTTTTTGACTCAAAATAAGTGCAATTTCTTACTTTTCCCCAAAAATAAACGGAATTTCTGTATTTTTGCCCCAAAATATAGGGAATTTCTGACTTTTTGCCCTGAAATAAGTTAAATTTCTAAAATTTTTCCCCAAAACAAGGGAAATGTCTGTTTTTGCCCCAAAATAAGGGGAATTTCTGCCTTTTTGCCCCAAAATAAGAGGAATTTCAGCCTTTTTACCTCAAAATAAAGGGAATTTCTGCATTTTTGCCCCAAAATATGGGAAATTTCTGCCTTTTTGCCCAAAATAAAAAAATTTCTGCAATTTTGTACCAAAATAATATAAATTTCTGCCTTTTTGACCCAAAATAAGAAAATTTCTGCTTTTTTTCTGAAATAAGTGAAATTTCTGCAATACTGCCCCAAAATAAGTGAAATTTCTGCAATTTTGCCCCAAAATAAGGAAAATTTCTGGAATTTTGCCCCAAAATAAGTGGAATTTCTGAGTTTTGCCCCAAAATAAAGAGAATTTCTGTATTTTTGCCCCAACATATAGGGAATTTCTGCCTCTTTGCCCCACAATTAAGGGAATTTCTGAAATTTTGCTTCAAAATACTGGGAATTTCTGCATTTTTGCCCTAAAATAAGAAGATGCATACCTTTTTGCCATAAAAAAGGAAAATTTCTTCATTTTTGCTCCAAAATAAGGGGAATTTCTGCTTTTTTGGCTCTAAATAAGTGGAATTTCTGTTTTTTTTCCTTCAATACAAAGGAAATTTCTGTCTTTTTTGCCCCAAAATATGGAAAATTTCTGACTTATTACCCTGAAATAAGTGAAATTTCTGCAATTTTGTCCAAAAATAAGGGAAATTTCTGCCTTTTTGCCCCCAAATAAAGGGAATTTCAGCCTTTTTACCTCAAAATAATAGGAATTCCTGCATTTTTGCCCCAAAATATGGGAAATTTCTGCCTTTTTGCCCCAAAATAAGAAAAATTTCTGCAATTTTGTACCAAAATAAAAGAAAATTCTGCTTTTTTGCCCCAAAATAAGAAAATTTCTGCTTTTTTTCTGAAATTAGTGAAATTTCTGCAATTTTGCCCCAAAATAAGTGAATCTTCAGAGTTTTGCCCCAAAATAAGAAGAATTTCTGTATTTTTCCCTCAACATATAGTGAATTTCTGCCTTTTTGCCCCACAATTAGGGGAATATCTGCAATTTTGCTCAAAAATACGGGGAATTTCTGCCTTTTTGCCCAAAAGTAAGAAGAATGCATTTCTTTTTGCCAAAAAAAGGGAAATTTCTTCATTTTTGCTCCAAAATCAGGGGAATTTCTGCTTTTTTGCCTCTAAATAAGTAGATTTCTGTCGTTTTCCCCAAAAACAAAAAAAATTTCTGTCTTTTTTGCCCCAAAATAAGGAAAATTTCTGACTTATTACACTGAAATAAGTGAAATTTCTGCAATTTTGCCCCAAAATGAGAGAAATTTTGCCTTTTTGCCCCCAAATAAAGGGAATTTCAGCCTTTTTACCTCAAAATAAAAGGAATTTCTGCATTTTTGCCCCAAAATATGGGAAATTTCTGCCTTTTTGCCCCAAAATAAGAACAATTTCTGCTATTTAGTACAAAAATAAAAGAAATTTCTGCCTTTTTGCCCCAAAATAAGAAAATTTCTGCTTTTTTTCTGAAATAAGTGAAATTTCTGCAATTTTGCCCCAAAATATGTGAAATTTCTGAGTTTTGCCCCAAAATAAGGAGAAATTCTGTCTTTTTGCCCCACCATATAGGGAATTTCTCCTTTTTGCCCCACAATTAGTGGAATTTCTGCAATTTTGCTCCAAAATACGGGGAATTTCTACCTTTTCCCGAAAATAAGAAGAATGCATACCTTTTTGCCATAAAAAGGGAAATTTTTTCATTTTTGCTCCAAAATAATGGGAATTTCTGCTTTTTTGCCTCTAAATAAGTGGAATTTCTGTCTTTTCCCCCCAAAACAAAGGAAATTTCTGTTTTTTTTTGCTCCAAAATAAGGAAAATCTCTGACTTATTACCCTAAATTAAGTGAAATTTCTGCAATTTTGCCCCAAAATAAGGGAAATTTCTGCCTTTTTGCCCCCAAATAAAAGGATTTTCAGCATTTTTACCTCAAAATAAGGGGAATTTCTGCATTTTTGCCCCAAAATATGGGAAATTTCTGCCTTTAGCCCCAAAATAAGAAAAATTTTTGCAATTTTGTACCAAAATAAAAGCAGTTTATGCCTTTTTTCCCCAAAATAAGAAAATTTCTGCTTTTTTTTGAAATAATTGAAATTTCTGCAATTTTGCCCCAAAATAAGTGAAATTTCTGCAATTTTGCCCCAATATAAGGGAAATTTCTGGAATTTTGCCCTAAAATAAAGGAAATTTCTGCCTTTTTGCCCCCAAATAAAAGAAATTTCAGCATTTTTACCTCAAAATAAGGGGAATTTCTGCATTTTTGCCCCAAAATATGGGAAATTTCTGCCTTTTGCCCCAAAATAAGAAAAATTTCTGCAATTTTGTACCAAAATAAAAGCAGTTTCTGCCTTTTTTCCCCAAAATCAAAAATTTCTGCTTTTTTTCTGAAATAAGTGAAATTTCTGCAATTTTGCCCCAAAATAAGTGAAATTTCTGCAATTTTGCCCCAATATAAGGGAAATTTCTGGAATTTTGCCCCAAAATAAGTGGAATTTCTGAGTTTTGCCCCAAAATAAAGAGAATTTCTGTCTTTTTGTCCAACATATTGGGAATTTCTGCCTTTTTGCCCCACAATTAAAGGAATTTCTGCAATTTTGCTTCAAAATACGGGGAATTTCTGCTTTTTTGCCTCCAAATAAAAAGAATTTCAGCCTTTTTACCTCAAAATAAAGGGAATTTCTGCATTTTTGCCCCAAAATATGGGAGATTTCTGCCTTTTTGCCCCAAAATAAGAACAATTTCTGCAATTTTGTACCAAAATAAAATAAATTTCTGACTTTTTGCCTCAAAAAAGAAAATTTTTGCTTTTTTTTACTTAAATAAGTGAAATTTCTGCAATTTTTCCCCAAAATAAGTGAAATTTCTGCAATTTTGCCCCAAAATAAAGAAAATTTTTGGAATTTTGCCCCAAAATAAGTGAAATTTCTGAGTTTTGCCCCAAAATAAGGAAAATTTCTGTCTTTTTGCTCCAACATATAGGGAATTTCTGCCTTTTTGCCCCACAATTAAAGGAATTTCTGCAATTTTGCTCCAAAATACGGGGGATTTCTGCATTTTGCCCCCAAATAAAGGGAATTTCAGCCTTTTTATCTCAAAATAAGGGGAATTTCTGCATTTTTGCCCCAAAATATGGGAAATTCCTTCCTTTTTGCCCCAAAATAAGAACAATTTTTGCAATTTTGTACCAAAATAAAAGAAATTTCTGACTTTTTGCCCGAAAAAAGAAAATTTCTGCTTTTTTTTATTAAATAAGTGAAATTTCTGCAATTTTTCCCCAAAATAAGTGAAATTTCTGCAATTTTGCCCCCACAAAAAAAAATTTCTGGAATTTTGCCCCAAAATAAGTGGAATTTCTGAGTTTTGCCCCAAAATAAAGAGTATTTCTGTCTTTTTGTCCAACAGATTGGGAATTTCTGACTTTTTGCCCCACAATTAAAGGAATTTCTGCAATTTTGCTCCAAAATACGAGGAATTTCAGCCTTTTTGCCCCCAAATAAAGGGAATTTCAGCCTTTTTACCTCAAAATAAGGGGAATTTCTGCATTTTTCCCCAAAATATGAGAAATTTCTGCCTTATGCCCCAAAATAAGAACAATTTCTGCAATTTTATACCAAAATAAAAGAAATTTCTGACTTTTTGCCCAAAAAAGAAAATTTCTGCTTTTTTTTACTTAAATAAGTGAAATTTCTGCAATTTTTCCCCAAAATAAGTGAAATTTCTGCAATTTTGCCCAAAATAAGGGAAATTTCTGAAATTTTGCCCCAAAATAAGTGGGATTTCTGAGTTTTGCCCCAAAATAAGGAGAATTTCTCTCTTTTTGCCCTAACATATAGGAAATTTCTGCCTTTTTGCCCCACATATAGGGGAATTTCTGCAATTTTGCTTCAAAATACTGGGAATTTCTGCCTTTTTGCCCGAAAATAAGAAGATGCATACCTTTTTGCAATAAAAAAGGGAAATTTCTTCATATTTGCTCCAAAATAAAGGGAATTTCTGCTTTTTTGCCTCTAAATAAGTGGAATTTCTGTATTTTTCTTCCCAAACAAAGGAAATTTCTGTCTTTTTTGCCCCAAAATAAGGAAAATTACTGACTTATTATCCTGAAATAAGTGAAATTTCTGCAATTTTGCCACAAAATGAGGGAAATTTCTGCCTTTTTGCCCCCAAATAAGGGAAATTTCAGCATTTTACCTCAAAATAAGGGGAATTTCTGCATTTTTGCCCCAAAATATGGGAAATGTCTGCCTTTTTGCCCCAAAATAAGAACAATTTCTGCAATTTTGTACCAAAATAAAAGAAATTTCTGACTTTTAGCCCCAAAAAAGAAAATTTCTGCTTTTTTTTCTGAAATAAGTGAATTTTCTGCAATTTTGCCCCAAAATAAGGGAAATTTCTGCCTTTTTGCCCCCAAATAAAGGAAATTTCAGCCTTTTTACCTCAAAATAAGGGGAATTTCAGCATTTTTGCCACAAAATATTTGGAATTTTTTCCTTTTTGCACCAAAATAAGGAAAACTTCTGCCTTTTTTTCTGAAATAAGTGAAATTTCTGCAATTTTGCCACAAAATAAGTGAAATTTCTGAGTTTTGCCCCAAAATAAGAAGAATTTCTGCATTTTTGCCCCCAAATAAGGGGAATTTCAGCATTTTTACCTCAAAATAAGGGGAATTTTTGCATTTTTCCCAAAATATGGGAAATTTCTGCCTTTTTGCCCAAAATAAGAAAAATTTCTGCAATTTTGTACCAAAATAAAAGAAATTTCTGCCTTTTTGCCCCAAAATAAGAAAATTTCTGCTTTTTTTTCTGAAATAAGTGAAATTTCTGCAATTTTGCCCTAAAATAAGTGAAATTTCTGAATTTTGCCCCAAAATAAGGAGAATTTCTGTCTTTTTGCCCCAACATATAGGGAATTTCTGCATTTTTGCCCCACAATTATGGGATTTCTGCAATTTTGCTCCAAAATACGGGGAATTTCTGCCTTTTTGCCCGAAAATAAGAAGAATGCATATCTTTTTGCCATAAAAAAGGGAAATTTCTTCATTTTTTCTCCAAAATAAGGGGAATTTCTGCTTTTTTGCCTCTAAATAAGTGGAATTTCTGTCTTTTTCCCCCAAAGCAAAGTGAATTTCTGTCTTTTTTGCCCCAAAATAAGGAAAATTTCTGACTAATTACCCTGAAATAAGTGAAATTTCTGCAATTTTGCCCCTAAATAAGGGAAATTTCTGCCTTTTTGCACCCAAATAAGGGGAATTTCAGCCTTTTTACTTCAAAATAAGGGGAATTTCTGCCATTTTGCCCCAAAATATGGGAAATTTCTGCCTTTTTGCCCCAATATAAGAAAAATTTCTGCAATTTTGTACCAAAATAAAAGAAATTTCTGCCTTTTTGCCCCAAAATAAGAAAATTTCTGCTTTTTTTCTTAAATAAGTGAAATTTCTGCAATTTTGCCCCAAAATAAGTGAAAATTCTGAGTTTTGCCCCCAAATAAGGAGAATTTCTGTATTTTTCCCCAATATATAGGGAATTTCTGCTTTTTGCCCCAAAATTAAAGGAATTTCTGCAATTTTGCTCCAAAATACGGGGATTTTCTGCCTTTTTGCCCGAAAATAAGAAGAATGCATATCTTTTTGCCATAAAAAAGGGAAATTTCTTCATTTTTGCTCCAAAATAAGGGGAATTTCTGCTTTTTTGGCTCTAAATAAGTGGAATTTCTGTTTTTTCCCCTAAAATAAAGGGAATTTCTGTCTTCTTTGCCCCAAAATAAGGATAATTTCTGACTTATTACCCTGAAATAAGTGAAATTTCTGCAATTTTGCCCCAAAATGAGAAAAATTTCTGCCTTTTTGCCCCCAAATAAAGGGAATTTCAGCCTTTTTAACTCAAAATAAGGGGAATTTCTGCATTTTTGCACCTAAATATGGGAAATTTCTGCCTTTTTGCCCCAAAATAAGAACAATTTCTGCAATTTTGTACCAAAATAAAAGAAATTTCTGCCTTTTTGCCCCAAAATAAGAAAATTTCTGCTTTTTTACTGACATAAGTGAAATTTCTGCAATTTTTCCCCAAAATAAGTGAAATTTCTGCAATTTTGCCCCAAAAAAGGAAAATTTCTGGAATTTTGCCCCAAAATAACTGGAATTTCTGAGTTTTGCCCCAAAATAAAGAGAATTTCTGTTTTTTTGTCCAACATATTGGTAATTTCTGCCTTTTTGCCCCACAATTAAAGGAATTTCTGCAATTTTGCTCCAAAATACGGGGATTTTCTGCCTTTTTGCCCGAAAATAAGAAGAATGCATATCTTTTTGCCATAAAAAAGGGAAATTTCTTCATTTTTGCTCCCAAATAAGGGGAATTTCTGCTTTTTTGCCTCTAAATAAGTGGAATTTCTGTCTTTTCCCCCCAAAACAAAGTGAATTTCTGTTTTTTTGCCCCAAAATAAGGAAAATTTCTTTCTAATTACCCTGAAATAAGTGAAATTTCTGCAATTTTGCCTCTAAATAAGGGAAATTTCTGCCTTTTTGCCCCCAAATAAGGGGAATTTCAGCCTTTTTACCTCAAAATAAGGGGAATTTCTGCCTTTTTGCCCCAAACTATGGGAAATTTCTGCCTTTTTGCCCCAAAATAAGAAAAATTTCTGCTATTTTGTATCAAAATAAAAGAAATTTCTGCCTTTTTGCCGCAAAATAAGAAATTTTTTGCTTTTTTTCTTAAATAAGTGAAATTTCTGCAATTTTGCCCCAAAATAAGTGAAAATTCTGAGTTTTGCCCCCAAATAAGGAGAATTTCTGTATTTTTGCCCCAATATATAGGGAATTTCTGCCTTTTTGCTCCACAATTAAAGGAATTTCTGCAATTTTGCTCCAAAATACGGGGATTTTCTGCCTTTTTGCCCGAAAATAAGAAGAATGCATATCTTTTTGCCATAAAAAAGGGAAATTTCTTCATTTTTGCTCCAAAATAAGGGGAATTTCTGCTTTTTTGGCTCTAAATAAGTGGAATTTCTGTTTTTTTCCCCTAAAACAAAGGGAATTTCTGTCTTCTTTGCCCCAAAATAAGGAAAATTTCTGACTTATTACCCTGAAATAAGTGAAATTTCTGCAATTTTGCCCCAAAATGAGAAAAATTTCTGCCTTTTTGCCCCCAAATAAAGGGAATTTCAGCCTTTTTAACTCAAAATAAGGGGAATTTCTGCATTTTTGCACCTAAATATGGGAAATTTCTGCCTTTTTGCCCCAAAATAAGAACAAATTCTGCAATATTGTACCAAAATAAAAGAAATTTCTGCCTTTTTGCCCCAAAATAAGAAAATTTCTGCTTTTTTACTGAAATAAGTGAAATTTCTGCAATTTTTCCCCAAAATAAGTGAAATTTCTGCAATTTTGCCCCCAAAAAAGGAAAATTTCTGGAATTTTGCCCCAAAATAAGTAGAATTTCTGAGTTTTGCCCCAAAATAAAGAGAATTTCTGTTTTTTTGTCCAACATATTGGGAATTTCTGCCTTTTTGCCCCACAATTAAAGGAATTTCTTCAATTTTGCTCCAAAATACGAGGAATTTCTGCCTTTTGCCCCCAAATAACAAGAATTTCAGCCTTTTTACCTCAAAATAAGGGGAATTTCTGCATTTTTCCCCAAAATATGGGAAATTTCTGCCTTATGCCCCAAAATAAGAACAATTTCTGCAATTTTATATCAAAATAAAAGAAATTTCTGACTTTTTGCCCAAAAAAGAAAATTTCTGCTTTTTTTTACTTAAATAAGTGAAATTTCTGCAATTTTTCCCCAAAATAAGTGAAATTTCTGCAATTTTGCCCAAAATAAAAGAAATCTGAAATTTTGTCCCAAAATAAGTGGGATTTCTGAGTTTTGCCCCAAAATAATGAGAATTTCTTTCTTTTGCCCTAACATATAGGAAATTTCTGCCTTTTTGCCCCACAAATAGGGGAATTTCTGCAATTTTGCTTCAAAATACTGGGAATTTCTGCCTTTTTGCCCGAAAATAAGAAGATGCATACCTTTTTGCAATAAAAAGGGAAATTTCTTCATTTTTGCTCCAAAATAAAGGGAATTTCTGCTTTTTTGCCTCTAAATAAGTGGAATTTCTGTATTTTTCTTCCCAAACAAAGGGAATTTCTGTCTTTTTTGCCCTAAAATAAGGAAAATTACTGACTTATTATCCTGAAATAAGTGAAATTTCTGCAATTTTGCCCCAAAATGAGGGAAATTTCTGCCTTTTTGCCGCCAAATAAGGGAAATTTCAGCATTTTACCTCAAAATAAGGGGAATTTCTGCATTTTTGCCCCAAAATATTGGAAATGTCTGCCTTTTGCCCCAAAATAAGAAAAATTTCTGCAATTTTGTACCAAAATAAAAGCAGTTTCTGCCTTTTTTCCCCAAAATCGAAAATTTCTGCTTTTTTTCTGAAATAAGTGAAATTTCTGCAATTTTGCCCCAAAATAAGTGAAATCTCTGCAATTTTGCCTCAATATAAGGGAAATTTCTGGAATTTTGCCCCAAAATAAGTGGAATTTCTGAGTTTTGCCCCAAAATAAAGAGAATTTCTGTCTTTTTGTCCAACATATTGGGAATTTCTGCCTTTTTGCCCCACAATTAAAGGAATTTCTGCAATTTTGCTTCAAAATACGGGGAATTTCTGCTTTTTTGCCTCCAAATAAAAAGAATTTCAGCCTTTTAACCTCAAAATAAAGGGAATTTCTGCATTTTTGCTCCAAAATATGGGAGATTTCTGCCTTTTTGCCCCAAAATAAGAACAATTTCTGCAATTTTGTACCAAAATAAAATAAATTTCTGACTTTTTGCCTCAAAAAAGAAAATTTTTGCTTTTTTTTACTTAAATAAGTGAAATTTCTGCAATGTTTCCCCAAAATAAGTGAAATTTCTGCAATTTTGCCCCAAAATAAGAACATTTCTGGAATTTTGCCCCAAAATAAGTGAAATTTCCGAGTTTTGCCCCAAAATAAGGAGAATTTCTGTCTTTTTGCTCCAACATATAGGGAATTTCTGCCTTTTTGCCCCACAATTAAAGGAATTTCTGCAATTTTGCTCCAAAATACGGGGGATTTCTGCATTTTGCCCCCAAATAAAGGGAATTTCAGCCTTTTTATCTCAAAATAAGGGGAATTTCTGCATTTTTGCCCCAAAATATGGGAAATTCCTTCCTTTTTGCCCCAAAATAAGAACAATTTCTGCAATTTTGTACCAAAATAAAAGAAATTTCTTACTTTTTGCCCGAAAAAAGAAAATTTCTGCTTTTTTTATTAAATAAGTGAAATTTCTGCAATTTTTCCCCAAAATAAGTGAAATTTCTGCAATTTTGCCCCCAAAAAAAGGAAAATTTCTGGAATTTTGCCCCAAAATAAGTGGAATTTCTGAGTTTTGCCCCAAAATAAAGAGAATTTCTGTCTTCTTGTCCAACATATTGGGAATTTCTGCCTTTTTGCCCCACAATTAAAGGAATTTCTGCAATTTTGCTCCAAAATACGAGGAATTTCAGCCTTTTTGCCCCCAAATAAAGGGAATTTCAGCCTTTTTACCTCAAAATAAAGGGAATTTCTACATTTTTCCCCAAAATATGAGAAATTTCTGCCTTATTCCCCAAAATAAGAACAATTTCTGCAATTTTATATCAAAATAAAAGAAATTTCTGACTTTTTGCCCAAAAAAGAAAATTTCTGCTTTTTTTACTTAAATAAGTGAAATTTCTGCAATTTTTCCCCAAAATAAGTGAAATTTCTGCAATTTTGCCCAAAATAAGGGAAATTTCTGCTATTTTGCCGCCAAATAAGGGAAATTTCAGCATTTTACCTCAAAATAAGGGGAATTTCTGCATTTTTGCCCCAAAATATGGGAAATGTCTGCCTTTTTGCCCCAAAATAAGAACAATTTCTGCAATTTTGTACCAATATAAAAGAAATTTCTGACTTTTAGCCCCAAAAAAGAAAATTTCTGCTTTTTTTCTGAAATAAGTGAAATTTCTGCAATTTTGCCCCAAAATAAGGGAAATTTCTGCCTTTTTGCCCCCAAATAAAGGAAATTTCAGCCTTTTTACCTCAAGATAAGGGGAATTTCTGCATTTTTGCCACAAAATATTTGGAATTTTTTTCTTTTTGCACCAAAATAAGGAAAACTTCTGCCTTTTTTTTTGAAATAAGTGAAATTTCTGCAATTTTGCCTCAAAATAAGTGAAATTTCTGAGTTTTGTCCCAAAATAAGGGGAATTTCTGCCTTTTTGCCCCCAAATAAGGGGAATTTCAGCATTTTTACCTCAAAATAAGGGGAATTTTTGCATTTTTCCCAAAATATGGGAAATTTCTGCCTTTTTGCCCAAAAATAAGAAAAATTTCTGCAATTTTGTACCAAAATAAAAGAAATTTCTGCCTTTTTGCCCCAAAATAAGAAAATTTCTCCTTTTTTTCTGAAATAAGTGAAATTTCTGCAATTTTGCCCCAAAAGAACTGAAATTTCTGAGTTTGCCCCAAAATAAGGAGAATTTCTGTCTTTTTGCCCCAACATATAGGGAATTTCCGCATTTTTGCCCCACAATTAGGGGATTTCTGCAATTTTGCTCCAAAATACGGGGAATTTCTGCCTTTTTGCCAAAATAAGAAGAATGCATATCTTTTTGCCATAAAAAAGGGAAATTTTTTCATTTTTGCTCCAAAATAAGGGGAATTTCTGCTTTTTTGCCTCTAAATAAGTGGAATTTCTGTCTTTTTCCCCCAAAACAAAGTGAATTTCTGTCTTTTTTGCCCCAAAATAAGGAAAATTTCTGACTAATTACCCTGAAATAAGTGAAATTTCTGCAATTTTGCCCCTAAGTAAGGGAAATTTCTGCCTTTTTGCCCCCAAATAAGGGGAATTTCAGCCTTTTTACTTCAAAATAAGGGGAATTTCTGCCTTTTTGCCCCAAAATATGGGAAATTTCTGCCTTTTTGCCCAAAAATAAAAAAATTTCTGCAATTTTGTACCAAAATAAAAGAAATTTCTGCCTTTTTGCCCCAAAATAAGAAAATTTCTGCTTTTTTTCTTAAATAAGTGAAATTTCTGCAATTTTGCCCCAAAATAAGTGAAAATTCTGAGTTTTGCCCCCAAATAAGGAGAATTTCTGTATTTTTTCCCCAATATATAGGGAATTTCTGCCTTTTTGCTTCATAATTAAAGGAATTTCTGCAATTTTGCTCCAAAATACGAGGAATTTATGCCTTTTTGCCCCCAAATAAAGGGAATTTCAGCCTTTTTACCTCAAATTAAGGGGAATTTCTGCATTTTTCCCCAAAATATGGGAAATTTCTGCCTTATGCCCCAAAATAAGAACAATTTCTGCAATTTTATATCAAAATAAAAGAAATTTCTGACTTTTTGCCCAAAAAAGAAAATTTCTGTTTTTTTTACTTAAATAAGTGAAATTTCTGCAATTTTTCCCCAAAATAAGTGAAATTTCTGCAATTTTGCCCAAAATAAGGGAAATTTCTGAAATTTTGCCCCAAAATAAGTGGGATTTCTGAGTTTTGCCCCAAAATAAGGAGAATTTCTCTCTTTTTGCCCTAACATATAGGAAATTTCTGCCTTTTTGCCCCACATATAGGGGAATTTCTGCAATTTTGCTTCAAAATACTGGGAATTTCTGCCTTTTTGCCCGAAAATAAGAAGATGCATACCTTTTTGCAATAAAAAAGGGAAATTTCTTCATATTTGCTCCAAAATAAAGGGAATTTCTGCTTTTTTGCCTCTAAATAAGTGGAATTTCTGTATTTTTCTTCCCAAACAAAGGAAATTTCTGTCTTTTTTGCCCCAAAATAAGGAAAATTACTGACTTATTATCCTGAAATAAGTGAAATTTCTGCAATTTTGCCGCAAAATGAGGGAAATTTCTGCCTTTTTGCCCCCAAATAAGGGAAATTTCAGCATTTTACCTCAAAATAAGGGGAATTTCTGCATTTTTGCCCCAAAATATGGGAAATGTCTGCCTTTTTGCCCCAAAATAAGAACAATTTCTGCAATTTTGTACCAAAATAAAAGAAATTTCTGACTTTTAGCCCCAAAAAAGAAAATTTCTGCTTTTTTTCTGAAATAAGTGAATTTTCTGCAATTTTGCCCCAAAATAAGGGAAATTTCTGCCTTTTTGCCCCCAAATAAAGGAAATTTCAGCCTTTTTACCTCAAAATAAGGGGAATTTCAGCATTTTTGCCACAAAATATTTGGAATTTTTTCCTTTTTGCACCAAAATAAGGAAAACTTCTGCCTTTTTTTCTGAAATAAGTGAAATTTCTGCAATTTTGCCACAAAATAAGTGAAATTTCTGAGTTTTGCCCCAAAATAAGGGGAATTTCTGCCTTTTTGCCCCCAAATAAGGGGAATTTCAGCATTTTTACCTCAAAATAAGGGGAATTTTTGCATTTTTCCCAAAATATGGGAAATTTCTGCCTTTTTGCCCAAAATAAGAAAAATTTCTGCAATTTTGTACCAAAATAAAAGAAATTTCTGCCTTTTTGCCCCAAAATAAGAAAATTTCTGCTTTTTTTCTGAAATAAGTGAAATTTCTGCAATTTTGCCCTAAAATAAGTGAAATTTCTGAATTTTGCCCCAAAATAAGGAGAATTTCTGTCTTTTTGCCCCAACATATAGGGAATTTCTGCATTTTTGCCCCACAATTATGGGATTTCTGCAATTTTGCTCCAAAATACGGGGAATTTCTGCCTTTTTGCCCGAAAATAAGAAGAATGCATATCTTTTTGCCATAAAAAAGGGAAATTTCTTCATTTTTTCTCCAAAATAAGGGAAATTTCTGCTTTTTTGCCTCTAAATAAGTGGAATTTCTGTCTTTTTCCCCCAAAGCAAAGTGAATTTCTGTCTTTTTTGCCCCAAAATAAGGAAAATTTCTGACTAATTACCCTGAAATAAGTGAAATTTCTGCAATTTTGCCCCTAAATAAGGGAAATTTCTGCCTTTTTGCCCCCAAATAAGGGGAATTTCAGCCTTTTTACTTCAAAATAAGGGGAATTTCTGCCATTTTGCCCCAAAATATGGGAAATTTCTGCCTTTTTGCCCCAATATAAGAAAAATTTCTGCAATTTTGTACCAAAATAAAAGAAATTTCTGCCTTTTTGCCCCAAAATAAGAAAATTTCTGCTTTTTTTCTTAAATAAGTGAAATTTCTGCAATTTTGCCCCAAAATAAGTGAAAATTCTGAGTTTTGCCCCCAAATAAGGAGAATTTCTGTATTTTTCCCCAATATATAGGGAATTTCTGCTTTTTGCCCCAAAATTAAAGGAATTTCTGCAATTTTGCTCCAAAATACGGGGATTTTCTGCCTTTTTGCCCGAAAATAAGAAGAATGCATATCTTTTTGCCATAAAAAAGGGAAATTTCTTCATTTTTGCTCCAAAATAAGGGGAATTTCTGCTTTTTTGGCTCTAAATAAGTGGAATTTCTGTTTTTTCCCCTAAAATAAAGGGAATTTCTGTCTTCTTTGCCCCAAAATAAGGATAATTTCTGACTTATTACCCTGAAATAAGTGAAATTTCTGCAATTTTGCCCCAAAATGAGAAAAATTTCTGCCTTTTTGCCCCCAAATAAAGGGAATTTCAGCCTTTTTAACTCAAAATAAGGGGAATTTCTGCATTTTTGCACCTAAATATGGGAAATTTCTGCCTTTTTGCCCCAAAATAAGAACAATTTCTGCAATTTTGTACCAAAATAAAAGAAATTTCTGCCTTTTTGCCCCAAAATAAGAAAATTTCTGCTTTTTTACTGACATAAGTGAAATTTCTGCAATTTTTCCCCAAAATAAGTGAAATTTCTGCAATTTTGCCCCAAAAAAGGAAAATTTCTGGAATTTTGCCCCAAAATAACTGGAATTTCTGAGTTTTGCCCCAAAATAAAGAGAATTTCTGTTTTTTTGTCCAACATATTGGTAATTTCTGCCTTTTTGCCCCACAATTAAAGGAATTTCTGCAATTTTGCTCCAAAATACGGGGATTTTCTGCCTTTTTGCCCGAAAATAAGAAGAATGCATATCTTTTTGCCATAAAAAAGGGAAATTTCTTCATTTTTGCTCCCAAATAAGGGGAATTTCTGCTTTTTTGCCTCTAAATAAGTGGAATTTCTGTCTTTTCCCCCCAAAACAAAGTGAATTTCTGTTTTTTTGCCCCAAAATAAGGAAAATTTCTTTCTAATTACCCTGAAATAAGTGAAATTTCTGCAATTTTGCCTCTAAATAAGGGAAATTTCTGCCTTTTTGCCCCCAAATAAGGGGAATTTCAGCCTTTTTACCTCAAAATAAGGGGAATTTCTGCCTTTTTGCCCCAAAATATGGGAAATTTCTGCCTTTTTGCCCCAAAATAAGAAAAATTTCTGCAATTTTGTATCAAAATAAAAGAAATTTCTGCCTTTTTGCCGCAAAATAAGAAAATTTTTGCTTTTTTTCTTAAATAAGTGAAATTTCTGCAATTTTGCCCCAAAATAAGTGAAAATTCTGAGTTTTGCCCCCAAATAAGGAGAATTTCTGTATTTTTGCCCCAATATATAGGGAATTTCTGCCTTTTTGCTCCACAATTAAAGGAATTTCTGCAATTTTGCTCCAAAATACGGGGATTTTCTGCCTTTTTGCCCGAAAATAAGAAGAATGCATATCTTTTTGCCATAAAATGGAAATGTCTTCATTTTTGCTCCAAAATAAGGGGAATTTCTGCTTTTTTGGCTCTAAATAAGTGGAATTTCTGTTTTTTTCCCCTAAAACAAAGGGAATTTCTGTCTTCTTTGCCCCAAAATAAGGAAAATTTCTGATTTATTACCCTGAAATAAGTGAAATTTCTGCAATTTTGCCCCAAAATGAGAAAAATTTCTGCCTTTTTGCCCCCAAATAAAGGGAATTTCAGCCTTTTTAACTCAAAATAAGGGGAATTTCTGCATTTTTGCACCTAAATATGGGAAATTTCTGCCTTTTTGCCCCAAAATAAGAACAAATTCTGCAATATTGTACCAAAATAAAAGAAATTTCTGCCTTTTTGCCCCAAAATAAGAAAATTTCTGCTTTTTTACTGAAATAAGTGAAATTTCTGCAATTTTTCCCCAAAATAAGTGAAATTTCTGCAATTTTGCCCCCAAAAAAGGAAAATTTCTGGAATTTTGCCCCAAAATAAGTAGAATTTCTGAGTTTTGCCCCAAAATAAAGAGAATTTCTGTTTTTTTGTCCAACATATTGGGAATTTCTGCCTTTTTGCCCCACAATTAAAGGAATTTCTTCAATTTTGCTCCAAAATACGAGGAATTTCTGCCTTTTGCCCCCAAATAACAAGAATTTCAGCCTTTTTACCTCAAAATAAGGGGAATTTCTGCATTTTTCCCCAAAATATGGGAAATTTCTGCCTTATGCCCCAAAATAAGAACAATTTCTGCAATTTTATATCAAAATAAAAGAAATTTCTGACTTTTTGCCCAAAAAAGAAAATTTCTGCTTTTTTTTACTTAAATAAGTGAAATTTCTGCAATTTTTCCCCAAAATAAGTGAAATTTCTGCAATTTTGCCCAAAATAAAAGAAATCTGAAATTTTGTCCCAAAATAAGTGGGATTTCTGAGTTTTGCCCCAAAATAATGAGAATTTCTTTCTTTTGCCCTAACATATAGGAAATTTCTGCCTTTTTGCCCCACAAATAGGGGAATTTCTGCAATTTTGCTTCAAAATACTGGGAATTTCTGCCTTTTTGCCCGAAAATAAGAAGATGCATACCTTTTTGCAATAAAAAGGGAAATTTCTTCATTTTTGCTCCAAAATAAAGGGAATTTCTGCTTTTTTGCCTCTAAATAAGTGGAATTTCTGTATTTTTCTTCCCAAACAAAGGGAATTTCTGTCTTTTTTGCCCTAAAATAAGGAAAATTACTGACTTATTATCCTGAAATAAGTGAAATTTCTGCAATTTTGCCCCAAAATGAGGGAAATTTCTGCCTTTTTGCCGCCAAATAAGGGAAATTTCAGCATTTTACCTCAAAATAAGGGGAATTTCTGCATTTTTGCCCCAAAATATTGGAAATGTCTGCCTTTTGCCCCAAAATAAGAAAAATTTCTGCAATTTTGTACCAAAATAAAAGCAGTTTCTGCCTTTTTTCCCCAAAATCGAAAATTTCTGCTTTTTTTCTGAAATAAGTGAAATTTCTGCAATTTTGCCCCAAAATAAGTGAAATCTCTGCAATTTTGCCTCAATATAAGGGAAATTTCTGGAATTTTGCCCCAAAATAAGTGGAATTTCTGAGTTTTGCCCCAAAATAAAGAGAATTTCTGTCTTTTTGTCCAACATATTGGGAATTTCTGCCTTTTTGCCCCACAATTAAAGGAATTTCTGCAATTTTGCTTCAAAATACGGGGAATTTCTGCTTTTTTGCCTCCAAATAAAAAGAATTTCAGCCTTTTAACCTCAAAATAAAGGGAATTTCTGCATTTTTGCTCCAAAATATGGGAGATTTCTGCCTTTTTGCCCCAAAATAAGAACAATTTCTGCAATTTTGTACCAAAATAAAATAAATTTCTGACTTTTTGCCTCAAAAAAGAAAATTTTTGCTTTTTTTTACTTAAATAAGTGAAATTTCTGCAATGTTTCCCCAAAATAAGTGAAATTTCTGCAATTTTGCCCCAAAATAAGAACATTTCTGGAATTTTGCCCCAAAATAAGTGAAATTTCCGAGTTTTGCCCCAAAATAAGGAGAATTTCTGTCTTTTTGCTCCAACATATAGGGAATTTCTGCCTTTTTGCCCCACAATTAAAGGAATTTCTGCAATTTTGCTCCAAAATACGGGGGATTTCTGCATTTTGCCCCCAAATAAAGGGAATTTCAGCCTTTTTATCTCAAAATAAGGGGAATTTCTGCATTTTTGCCCCAAAATATGGGAAATTCCTTCCTTTTTGCCCCAAAATAAGAACAATTTCTGCAATTTTGTACCAAAATAAAAGAAATTTCTTACTTTTTGCCCGAAAAAAGAAAATTTCTGCTTTTTTTATTAAATAAGTGAAATTTCTGCAATTTTTCCCCAAAATAAGTGAAATTTCTGCAATTTTGCCCCCAAAAAAAGGAAAATTTCTGGAATTTTGCCCCAAAATAAGTGGAATTTCTGAGTTTTGCCCCAAAATAAAGAGAATTTCTGTCTTCTTGTCCAACATATTGGGAATTTCTGCCTTTTTGCCCCACAATTAAAGGAATTTCTGCAATTTTGCTCCAAAATACGAGGAATTTCAGCCTTTTTGCCCCCTAATAAAGGGAATTTCAGCCTTTTTACCTCAAAATAAAGGGAATTTCTACATTTTTCCCCAAAATATGAGAAATTTCTGCCTTATTCCCCAAAATAAGAACAATTTCTGCAATTTTATATCAAAATAAAAGAAATTTCTGACTTTTTGCCCAAAAAAGAAAATTTCTGCTTTTTTTACTTAAATAAGTGAAATTTCTGCAATTTTTCCCCAAAATAAGTGAAATTTCTGCAATTTTGCCCAAAATAAGGGAAATTTCTGCTATTTTGCCGCCAAATAAGGGAAATTTCAGCATTTTACCTCAAAATAAGGGGAATTTCTGCATTTTTGCCCCAAAATATGGGAAATGTCTTCCTTTTTGCCCCAAAATAAGAACAATTTCTGCAATTTTGTACCAATATAAAAGAAATTTCTGACTTTTAGCCCCAAAAAAGAAAATTTCTGCTTTTTTTCTGAAATAAGTGAAATTTCTGCAATTTTGCCCCAAAATAAGGGAAATTTCTGCCTTTTTGCCCCCAAATAAAGGAAATTTCAGCCTTTTTACCTCAAGATAAGGGGAATTTCTGCATTTTTGCCACAAAATATTTGGAATTTTTTTCTTTTTGCACCAAAATAAGTAAAACTTCTGCCTTTTTTTTTGAAATAAGTGAAATTTCTGCAATTTTGCCTCAAAATAAGTGAAATTTCTGAGTTTTGTCCCAAAATAAGGGGAATTTCTGCCTTTTTGCCCCCAAATAAGGGGAATTTCAGCATTTTTACCTCAAAATAAGGGGAATTTTTGCATTTTTCCCAAAATATGGGAAATTTCTGCCTTTTTGCCCAAAAATAAGAAAAATTTCTGCAATTTTGTACCAAAATAAAAGAAATTTCTGCCTTTTTGCCCCAAAATAAGAAAATTTCTCCTTTTTTTCTGAAATAAGTGAAATTTCTGCAATTTTGCCCCAAAAGAACTGAAATTTCTGAGTTTGCCCCAAAATAAGGAGAATTTCTGTCTTTTTGCCCCAACATATAGGGAATTTCCGCATTTTTGCCCCACAATTAGGGGATTTCTGCAATTTTGCTCCAAAATACGGGGAATTTCTGCCTTTTTGCCAAAATAAGAAGAATGCATATCTTTTTGCCATAAAAAAGGGAAATTTTTTCATTTTTGCTCCAAAATAAGGGGAATTTCTGCTTTTTTGCCTCTAAATAAGTGGAATTTCTGTCTTTTTCCCCCAAAACAAAGTGAATTTCTGTCTTTTTTGCCCCAAAATAAGGAAAATTTCTGACTAATTACCCTGAAATAAGTGAAATTTCTGCAATTTTGCCCCTAAGTAAGGGAAATTTCTGCCTTTTTGCCCCCAAATAAGGGGAATTTCAGCCTTTTTACTTCAAAATAAGGGGAATTTCTGCCTTTTTGCCCCAAAATATGGGAAATTTCTGCCTTTTTGCCCAAAAATAAAAAAATTTCTGCAATTTTGTACCAAAATAAAAGAAATTTCTGCCTTTTTGCCCCAAAATAAGAAAATTTCTGCTTTTTTTCTTAAATAAGTGAAATTTCTGCAATTTTGCCCCAAAATAAGTGAAAATTCTGAGTTTTGCCCCCAAATAAGGAGAATTTCTGTATTTTTTCCCCAATATATAGGGAATTTCTGCCTTTTTGCTTCATAATTAAAGGAATTTCTGCAATTTTGCTCCAAAATACGAGGAATTTATGCCTTTTTGCCCCCAAATAAAGGGAATTTCAGCCTTTTTACCTCAAATTAAGGGGAATTTCTGCATTTTTCCCCAAAATATGGGAAATTTCTGCCTTATGCCCCAAAATAAGAACAATTTCTGCAATTTTATATCAAAATAAAAGAAATTTCTGACTTTTTGCCCAAAAAAGAAAATTTCTGTTTTTTTTACTTAAATAAGTGAAATTTCTGCAATTTTTCCCCAAAATAAGTGAAATTTCTGCAATTTTGCCCAAAATAAGGGAAATTTCTGAAATTTTGCCCCAAAATAAGTGGGATTTCTGAGTTTTGCCCCAAAATAAGGAGAATTTCTCTCTTTTTGCCCTAACATATAGGAAATTTCTGCCTTTTTGCCCCACATATAGGGGAATTTCTGCAATTTTGCTTCAAAATACTGGGAATTTCTGCCTTTTTGCCCGAAAATAAGAAGATGCATACCTTTTTGCAATAAAAAAGGGAAATTTCTTCATATTTGCTCCAAAATAAAGGGAATTTCTGCTTTTTTGCCTCTAAATAAGTGGAATTTCTGTATTTTTCTTCCCAAACAAAGGAAATTTCTGTCTTTTTTGCCCCAAAATAAGGAAAATTACTGACTTATTATCCTTAAATAAGTGAAATTTCTGCAATTTTGCCCCAAAATGAGGGAAATTTCTGCTATTATGCCGCCAAATAAGGGAAATTTCAGCATTTTACCTCAAAATAAGGGGAATTTCTGCATTTTTGCCCCAAAATATGGGAAATGTCTGCCTTTTTGCCCCAAAATAAGAACAATTTCTTCAATTTTGTACCAAAATAAAAGAAATTTCTGACTTTTAGCCCCAAAAAAGAAAATTTCTGCTTTTTTTCTGAAATAAGTGAAATTTTTGCAATTTTGCCCCTAAATAAGGGAAATTTCTGCATTTTTGCTTCCAAATAAAGGGATTTTTAGCCTTTTTACCTCAAAATAAGGGGAATTTCTGCATTTTTGCCCCAAAATATGGGAAATTTCTGCCTTTTTGCCCCAAAATAAGAACAATTTCTGCAATTTTGTACCAAAATAAAAGAAATTTCTGTCTTTTTTCCCCAAAATAAGAAAATTTATGTTTTTTTTCTGAAATAAGTTAAATTTCTGCAATTTTGCCCCAAAATAATTGAAAATTCTGAGTTTTGCTTCCAAATAAGGAGAATTTCTGTATTTTTGCCCCAATATATAGGGAATTTCTGCCTTTTTGCCCCACAATTAAAGGAATTTCTGCTATTTTGCTCCAAAATACGAAGATTTTCTGCCTTTTTGCCCGAAAATAAGAAGAATGCATATCTTTTTGCCATAAAAAAGGGAAATTTCTTCATTTTTGTTTCAAAATAAGGGGAATTTCTGCTTTTTTGGCTCTAAATAAGTGGAATTTCTGTTTTTTTCCCCTAAAACAGAGGGAATTTCTGTCTTATTTGCCCCAAATTAAGGAAAATTTCTAACTTATTACCCTGAAATAAGTGAATTTTCTGCAATTTTTTTCCAAAATGAGGAAAATTTCTGCCTTTTTGCCCCCAAATAAGGGGAATTTCAGCATTTTTACCTCAAAATAAGGGGAATTTCTGCATTTTTGCCCCAAATTATGGGAAATTTCTGCCTTTTTGCCCCAAAATAAGAACAATTTCCACAATTTTGTACCAAAATAAAAGAAATTTCTGCCTTTTTTCCCCAAAATAAGAAAATTTCTGCTTTTTAACTGAAATATGTGAAATTTCTGCAATTTTGCCCTAAAATAAGTGAAATTTCTGAGTTTTGCCCCAAAATAAGGAGAATTTCTGTCTTTTTGCCCCAACATACAGGGAATTCCTGTCTTTTTGGCCCACAATTAGGGGGATTTCTGCAATTTTGCTCCAAAATACGGGGAATTTCTGTTTTTTTGCCCGAAAATAAGAAGAATGCATACCTTTTTGCCATAAAAAAGGGAAATTTCTTCATTTTTGCTCCAAAATAAGAAGAATTTCTGCTTTTTTGCCTCTAAATAAGTGGAATTTCTGTCTTTTTCCCCCAAAACAAAGGGAATTTCTTTCTTTTTGCCCCAAAATAAAGATAATTTCTGACTTATTATTCTGAAATTAGTGAAATTTCTGCAATTTTGCCCCAAAATAAGGGAAATTTCTGCATTTTTGCCCCCAAATAATGGGAATTTCAGCCGTTTTACCTCAAAATAAGGGGAATTTCTGCATTTTTGCCCCAAAATATGGGAAATTTCTGCCTTTTTGCCCCAAAATAAGAACAATTTTGCAATTTTGTACCAAAATAAAAGAAATTTCTGCCTTTTTGCCCCAAAATAAGAAAATTTCTCCTTTTTTTCTGAAATAAGTGAAATTTCTGCAATTTTGCCCCAAAATAAGTGAAATTTCTGAGTTTTGCCCCAAAATAAGGAGAATTTCTGTCTTTTTGCCCAAACATATAGGGAATTTCTGCCTTTTTGCCCCACAATTAGGGGAATTTCTGCAATTTTGCTCCAAAATACGGGGAATTTCTGCCTTTTTGCCCGAAAATAAGAAGAATGCATACCTTTTTGCCATAAAAAAGGGAAATTTCTTCATTTTTGCTCCATAATACGGGGAATTTCTGGTTTTTTGCCCCTAAATAAGTGGAATTTCTGTCTTTGTCCCCCAAAACAAAGGGAATTTCTGTCTATTTTGCCCCAAAATAAGGAAAATTTTTGACTTATTACCATGAAATAAGTGAAATTTCTGCAATTTTGCCCCAAAATGAGGGAAATTTCTGCATTTTTGCCCCCAAATAAGGAAAATATCAGCTTTTTTACCTCAAAATAAGGGAAATTTCTGCATTTTTGTCCCAAAATATGAAAAATTTCTGCCTTTTTGCCTCAAAATAAGAACAAATTCTGCAATTTTGTACCAAAATAAAAGAAATTTCTGACTTTTTGCCCCAAAAAAGAAAATTTCTGCTTTTTTGTCTGAAATAAATGAAATTTCTGAAATTTTGCCCCAAAATATGTGAAATTTCTGCAATTTTGCCCCAAAATAAGAAAAATTTCTGCAATTTTGCCCCAAAATAAGTGAAATTTTTGAGTTTTGCCCCAAAATAAAAAGAATTTCTGTTTTTGCCCCAACATATAGAAAATTTCTGCCTTTTTGCCCCACAATTAAGGGAATTTCTGCAATTTTGCTCCAAAATACGGGGAATTACTGCCTTTTTGCCCGAAAATAAGAAGAATGCATACCTTTTTGCCATAAAAAAGAAAAATTTCTTCATTTTTGCTCCAAAATAAGAGACATTTCTGCTTTTTTGCCTCTAAATAAGTGGAATTTCTGTCTTTTCCCCCCAAAACAAAGGGAATTTCTGTCTTTTTTCCCAAAAATAAGAAAAATTTCTGAATTATTACCCTTAAATAAGTGAAATTTCTGCAATTTTGCCCCAAAATGAGGGAAATTTCTGCCTTTTTGCCCCCAAATAAGGAAAATATCAGCCTTTTTACCTGAAAATAAGGGAAATTTCTGCATTTTTGCCCCAAAATATGGGAAATATCTGCCCTTTTGCCCCAAAATAAGAACAAATTCTGCAATTTTGTACCTAAATAAAAGAAATTTCTGACTTTTTGCCCCGAAAAATAAAATTTCTGCTTTTTTGTCTGACATAAGTGAAATTCCTGCAATTTTGCCCTAAAATAAGTGAAATTTCTGAGTTTTGCCCCAAAATAAGGAGAATTTCTGTCTTTTTGCCCCAACATATAGGGAATTTCTGCCTTTTTGGCTCACAATTAGGGGGATTTCTGCAATTTTGCTCCAAAATACGGGGAATTTCTGTCTTTTTGTTCGAAAATAAGAAGAATGCATACCTTTTTGCTATAAAAAAGGGAAATTTCTTCATTTTTGCTCCAAAATAAGGGGAATTTCTGCTTTTTTGCCTCTAAATAAGTGGAATTTCTGTCTTTTCCCCCACAACATAGAAAATTTCTGTCTTTTTGCCCCAATGTAAAGATAATTTCTGACTTATTATTCTGAAATAAGTGAAATTTCTGCAATTATGCCCCAAAATAAAAGAAATTTCCGCCTTTTTGCCCCCAAATAAGGGGAATTTCAGCCTTTTTACCTCAAAATAAGGGGAATTTCTGCATTTTTGCCCCCAAATATGGGAAATGTCATCCTTTTTGCCCCAAAATAAGGAAAATTTCTGCAATTTTGTACAAAAATAAAAGAAATATCTGCCTTTTGCCCCAAAATTAGAAAATTTCTTTTTTTTTTGGAAATAAGTGAAATTTCTGCTATTTGCCCCAAAATAATTGAAATTTCTAAGTTTTGCCCCAAAATAAGAAAAATTTCTGCCTTTTTGCTACCAAATGATGGGAAGTTCAGCATTTTTACCTTAAAATAAGAGGAATTTCTGCATTTTTGCCCAAAAATATGGGAAATTTCTGCCTTTTTCCCAAAATACGAAAAATTTCTGCAATTTTGTACCAAAATAAAAGAAATTTCTGCCTTTTTGCCCCAAAATAAGAAAATTTCTGCTTTTTTTCTGAAATAAGTGAAATTTCTGCAATTTTGCCCCAAAATAAGTGAAATTTCTGAGTTTTGCCCTAAAATAAGGAGAATTTCTGTCTTTTTGCCCAAACATATAGGGAATTTCTGCCTTTTTGCCTTACAATTAGGAGAATTTCTGCAATTTTGCTCCAAAATACGGGGAATTTCTGCCTTTTTGCCCCCAAATAAGGGGAATTTCAGCATTTTACCTCAAAATAAGAGGAATTTCTGCATTTTTGCCCCCAAATAAGAACAATTTCTGCAATTTTGTACCAAAATAAAAGAAATTTCTCACTTTTAGCCCCAAAAAAGAAAATTTCTGCATTTTTCTCTGAAATAAATGAAATTTCTGCAATTTTGCCCCAAAATAAGAGAAATTTCTGCCTTTTTGCCCCCAAATAAAGGGAATTTCAGACTTTTTACCTCAAAATAAAAGGAATTTCTGAATTTTTGCCACAAAATATTTGGAATTTTTTCTCTTTTGCCCGAAAATAAGGAAAACTTCTGCCTTTTTTCCTGAAATAAGTGAAATTTCTGCAATTTTGCCGCAAAATAAGTGAAATATCTGCAATTTTGCCCCAAAATGAGGGAAATTTCTGCCTTTTTGCCCCAAATAAGGGGAATTTCAGCATTTTACCTCAAAATAAGGAGAATTTCTGCATTTTTGCCCTAAAATATGGGGAATTTCTGCCTTTTTGCCCCAAAATAAGAACATTTTCTGCAATTTTGTACCAAAATAAAAGAAATTTCTGACTTTTTGCCCCAAAAAAGAAAATTTCTGCTTTTTTTTTTCTGAAATAAGTGAAATTTCTGCAATTTTGCCCCAAAATAAGTGAAATTTCTGCAGTTTTGTCCCAAAATAAGGGAAATTCCTGGAATTTTGCCCCAAAATAAGTGGAATTTCTGAGTTATGCCCCAAAATAATGTGAATTTCTGTCTTTTTGCCCAAAAATATAGAAAATTTCTGCCTTTTTGTCCCACAATTAGGGGAATTTCTGCAATTTTGCTCCAAAATACGGGGAATTTCTGCCTTTTTACCCGAAAACAAAAAGAATGCATACCCTTTTGCCATAAAAATGGGAAATTTCTTCATTTTTGCTCCAAAATAAGGGGAATTTCTGCTTTTTTGCCTCTTAATAAGTGGAATTTCTGTCTTTTTCTCCCAATACAAATGGAATTTCTGTCTTTTTTGCCCCAAAAGAAGGAAAATTTCTGACTTGTTACCCTGAAGTAAGTGAAATTTCTGCAATTTTGCCCCAAAATAAGGAAAATTTCTGCCTTTTTTTCCCCAAATAAGGGGAATTTAAGCCTTTTTACCTCAAAATAAGGGGAATTTCTGCATTTTTGCCACAAAATATTTGGAATTTCTGCCTTTTTGCTTCAAAATAAGGAAATCTTCTGCCTTTTTTCCTGAAATAAGTGAAATTTCTGCAATTTTGCTTCAAAATAAGTGAAATTTCTGCAATTTTGCCACAAAATAAGGGAAATTTCTGGAATTTTGCCCCAAAATATTTGGAATTTCTGAGTTTTGCCCCAAAATAAGGAGAATTTCTGTCTTTTTGCCTCAACATATAGGGAATTTCTGCCTTTTTGCCCCACAATTAAAGGAATTTCTGCAATTTTGCTCCAAAATACGGGGGATTTCTGCCTTTTTGCCCCCAAATAAAAGGATTTTCAGCCTTTTTACCTCAAAATAAGAAGAATTATTGCATTTTTGCCCCAAAATATGGGAAATTTCTGCCTAATGCCCCAAAATAAGAACAATTTCTGCAATTTTGTACCAAAATAAAAGAAATTTCTGCCTTTTTGCCCCAAAATAAGAAAATTTGTGCTTTTTTACTGAAATAAGTGAAATTTCTGCAATTTTGCCCTAAAATAATTGAAATTTCTGAGTTTTGCGCCAAAATAAGAAGAATTACTGTCTTTTTGCCCCAACATATAGGGAATTCCTGCCTTTTTGGCCAACAATTAGGGGGTTTTCTGCAATTTTGCTCCAAAATATGGGGAATTTCTGTCTTTTTGCCCGAAAAAATGAAGAATGCATACCTTTTTGCCATAAAAAAGGGAAATTTCTTCATTTTTGCTCCAAAATAAGGGGAATTTCTGCTTTTATGCCCCAAAATATGGGAAATTTCTGCCTAATGCCCCAAAATAAGAACAATTTCTGCAATTTTGTACCAAAATAAAAGAAATATCTGCCTTTTTGCCCCCAAATTAGAAAATTTCTGCTTTTTTTCGGAAATAAGTGAAATTTCTGCAATTTTGCCCCAAAATAATTGAAATTTCTAAGTTTTGCTCCAAAATAAGGGAAATTTCTTCCTTTTTGCCCCCAAATAAGGGGAAGTTCAGCATTTTTACCTTAAAATAAGGGGAATTTCTGCATTTTTGCCCCAAAATATGGGAAATTTCTGCCTTTTTCCCAAAATAAGAAAAATTTCTGCAATTTTGTCAAAAAATAAATTTCTGCCTTTTTGCCCCAAAAAAAGAAAATTTCTGCTTTTTTTTCTGAAATAATTGAAATTTCTGCAATTTTGCCCCAAAACAAGTGAAATTTCTGAGTTTTGCCCCAAAATAAGGAGAATTTCTGTCTTTGTGCCCCAACATATAGGGAATTTCTGCCTTTTTGCCCCACAATTAGGGGAATTTCTGCAATTTTGCTCCAAAATAGGGGTATTTCTGCCTTTTTGCCCGAAAATAAGAAGAATGCATTCCTTTTTGCCATAAAAAAGGGAAATTTCTTCATTTTTGCTCCAAAATAAGGGGAATTTCTGCTTTTTTGCCTCTAAATAAGTGGAATTTCTGTCTTTTTCCCCGAAAACATAGAAAATTTCTGTCTTTTTGCCCCAAAATAAAGATAATTTCTGACATATTATTCTGAAATAAGTGAAATTTCTGCAATGTTGCCCCCAAATAAGTGAAATTTCTGAGTTTTGCCCTAAAATAAGGAGAATTTCTGTCTTTTTGCCCCAACATATAGGGAATTTCTGCCTTTTTGCCCCACAATTAGGGGAATTTCTGCAATTTTGTTCAAAAATACGGGTAATTTCTGCGTTTTTGCCCCCAAATAAAAGGAATTTCAGCATTTTACCTCAAAATAAGGGGAATTTCTGCATTTTTGCCCCAAAATATGAAATTTTCTTCCTTTTTGCCCCAAAATAAGAACAATTTCTGCAATTTTGTACCAAAATAAAAGAAATTTCTGACTTTTTGCCCCAAAAAACAAAATTTCTGCTTTTTTTTTTCTGAAATAAGTGAAATTTCTGCAATTTTGCCCCAAAATAAGTGAAATTTCTGCAGTTTTGCCCCAAAATAAGGGAAATTCCTAAAATTTTGCCCCAAAATAAGTGGAATTTCTGAGTTTTGCCCCAAAATAAGGAGAATTTCTGTGTTTTTGCCCCAACATATAAGGAATTTCTGCCTTTTTGTCCCACAATTAGGGGAATTTCTGCAATTTTGTTCCAAAATACGGGGAATTTCTGCATTTTTGCCTCCAAATAAAGAAAATTTCAGCATTTTACCTCAAAATAAGGGGAATTTCTGCATTTTTGCCCCAAAATATGGAAAATTTCTGCCCTTTTGCTTCAAAATAAGAACAAATTCTGCAATTTTGTACCTAAATAAAAGAAATTTCTGACTTTTTGCCCCAAAAAAGAAAATTTCTGCTTTTTTCTGAAATAAGTGAAATTTCTGCAATTTTTCCCCAAAATATGTGAAATTTCTGCAATTTTGCCCCAAAATAAGTGAAATTTCTGAGTTTTGCCTCAAAATAAGGAGAATTTCTGTTTTTGCCCCAACATATAGGGAATTTCTGCCTTTTTGCCCCACAATTAGGGGAATTTCTGCAATTTTGTTCCAAAATACGGGGAATTTCTGCCTTTTTGCCCAAAAACAAGAAGAATGCATATCTTTTTGCCATAAAAAAGGGAAATTTCTTCATTTTGCTCCAAAATAAGGGGAATTTCTGCTTTCTTGCCTCTAAATAAGTGGAATTTCTGTTTTTTCCCCCCAAAAAAAGGGAATTTCTGTCTTTTTGCCCCGAAATAAGAAAAATTTCTGACTTATTACCCTGAAATAAGTGAAATTTCTGCAATTTTGCCCCTAAATAAGGGAAATTTCTGCATTTTTTCCTCCAAATAAAGGGAATTTCAGCCTTTTTACCTCAAAATATGGGGAATTTCTCCATTTTTGCCCCAAAATATGGGAAATATCTGCCTTTTTGCCCCAAAATAAGAACAATTTCTGCAATTTTGTACCAAAATAAAAGAAATTTCTGCCTTTTTTCCCCAAAATAAGAAAATTTATGTTTTTTTCTGAAATAAGTGAAATTTCTGCAATTTTGCCCCAAAATAAGTGAAAATTCTGAGTTTTGCCCCCAAATAAGGAGAATTTCTGTATTTTTGCCCCAATATATAGGGAATTTCTGCCTTTTTGCCCCACAATTAAAGAAATTTCTGCTATTTTGCTCCAAAATACGAAGATTTTCTGCCTTTTTGCCCGAAAATAAGAAGAATGCATATCTTTTTGCCATAAAAAAGGGAAATTTCTTCATTTTTGTTCCAAAATAAGGGGAATTTCTGCTTTTTTGGCTCTAAATAAGTGGAATTTCTGTTTTTTTCCCCTAAAACAAAGGGAATTTCTGTCTTTTTTGCCCAAAAATAAGGAAAATTTCTGACTTATTACCCTGAAATAAGTGAAATTTCTGCAATTTTTTTTCAAAATGAGGAAAATTTCTGCCTTTTTGCCCCCAAATATGGGGAATTTCAGCATTTTTAACTCAAAATAAGGGGAATTTGTGCATTTTTGCCCCAAATTATGGGAAATTTCTGCCTTTTTGCCCCAAAATAAGAACAATTTCTGCAATTTTGTACCAAAATAAAAGAAATTTCTGCCTTTTTGCCCCAAAATAAGAAAATTTCTGCTTTTTTACTGAAATAAGTGAAATTTCTGCAATGTTGCCCTAAAATAAGTGAAATTTCTGAGTTTTGCCCCAAAACAAGGAGAATTTCTGTCTTTTTGCCCCAACATACAGGGAATTCCTGTCTTTTTGGCCCACAATTAGGGAGATTTCTGCAATTTTGCTCCAAAATACGGGGAATTTCTTTTTTTTTGCCCGAAAATAAGAAGAATGCATACCTTTTTGCCATAAAAAAGGGAAATTTCTTCATTTTTGCTCCAAAATAAGGGGAATTTCTGCTTTTTTGCCTCTAAATAAGTGGAATTTCTATCTTTTTCCCCCAAAACAAAGGGAATTTCTGTCTTTTTGCCCCAAAATAAAGATAATTTCTGACTTATTATTCTGAAATAAGTGAAATTTCTGCAATTTTGCCCCAAAATGAGGGAAATTTCTGCCTTTTTGCCCACAAATATTGGGAATTTCAGCCTTTTCACCCCAAAATAAGGGGAATTTCTGCATTTTTGCCCCAAAATATGGGAAATGTCTGCCTTTTTGCCCCAAAATATAAAAAATTTCTGCAATTTGTACCAAAATAAAAGAAATATCTGCCTTTTTTGCCCCAAAATTAGAAAATTTCTGCTCTTTTCTGAAATAAGTGAAATTTCTGCAATTTTGCCCCAAAATAATTGAAATTTCTAAGTTTTGCCCCAAAATAAGGGAAATTTCTTCATTTTGCCCCCAAATAAGTGGAAGTTCAGCATTTTTACCTTAAAATAAGGGGAATTTCTGCATTTTTGCCCCAAAATATGGGAAATTTCTTCCTTTTTCCCAAAATAAGAAAAATTTCTGCAATTTTGTACCAAAATAAAAGAAATTTCTGCCTTTTTGCCTCAAAATAAAAAAATTTCTCCTTTTTTTCTGAAATAAGTGAAATTTCTGCAATTATTCCCCAAAATAAGTGAAATTTTTGAGTTTTGCCACAAAATAAGGAGAATTTCTGTGTTTTTGCCCAAACATATAGGGAATTTCTGCCTTTTTGCCCCACAATTAGAAGAATTTCTGCAATTTTGCTCCAAAATACGGGGAATTTCTGCCTTTTTGCCCGAAAATAAGAAGAATGCATACCTTTTTGCCATAAAAAAGGGAAATTTCTTCATTTTTGCTCCAAAATAAGGGGAATTTCTGCTTTTTTGCCTCTAAATAAGTGGAATTTCTGTCTTTTTCCCCCAAAACAAAGGGAATTTCTGTCTATTTTGCCCAAAAATAAGGAAAATTTCTGACTTATTACCCTGAAATAAGTGAAATTTCTGCAATTTTGCCCCGAAATGAGGGAAATTTCTGCATTTTTGCCCCCAAATAAGGAAAATATCAGCCTTTTTACCTCAAAATAAGGGAAATTTCTGCATTTTTGTCCCAAAATATGAAAAATTTCTGCTTTTTTGCCTCAAAATAAGAACAAATTCTGCAATTTTGTACCAAAATAAAAGAAATTTCTGACTTTCTGCCCCAAAAAAGAAAATTTCTGCTTTTTTTCTGAAATAAGTGAAATTTCTGAAATTTTGCCCCAAAATATGTGAAATTTCTGCAATTTTGCCTTAAAATAAGAAAAATTTCTGCAATTTTGCCCCAAAATAATTGAAATTTCTAAGTTTTGCCCCAAAATAAGAGAAATTTCTTCATTTTTGCCCCCAAATAAGGGGAAGTTCAGCATTTTTACCTTAAAATAAGGGGAATTTCTGCATTTTTGCCCCAAAATATGGGAAATTTCTGCCTTTTTCCCAAAATAAGAAAAATTTCTGCAATTTTGTACCAAAATAAAAGAAATTTCTGCCTTTTTGCCCCAAAATAAAAAAATTTCTTCTTTTTTTCTGAAATAAGTGAAATTTCTGCAATTTTTCCCCAAAATAAGTGAAATTTCTGAGTTTTGCCACAAAATAAGGAGAATTTCTGTCTTTTTGCCAAAACATATAGGGAATTTCTGCCTTTTTGCCCCACAATTAGAAGAATTTCTGCAATTTTGCTCCAAAATACGGGGAATTTCTGCCTTTTTGCCCGAAAATAAGAAGAATGCATACCTTTTTGCCATAAAAAAGGGAAATTTCTTCATTTTTGCTCCAAAATAAGGGGAATTTCTGCTTTTTTGCCTCTAAATAAGTGGAATTTCTGTCTATTTCCCCCAAAACAAAGGGAATTTCTGTCTATTTTGCCCCAAAATAAGGAAAATTTCTGACTTATTACCCTGAAATAAGTGAAATTTCTGCAATTTTGCCCCGAAATGAGGGAAATTTCTGCATTTTTGCCCCCAAATAAGGAAAATATCAGCCTTTTTACCTCAAAATAAGGGAAATTTCTGCATTTTTGTCCCAAAATATGAAAAATTTCTGCTTTTTTGCCTCAAAATAAGAACAAATTCTGCAATTTTGTACCAAAATAAAAGAAATTTCTGACTTTCTGCCCCAAAAAAGAAAATTTCTGCTTTTTTTCTGAAATAAGTGAAATTTCTGAAATTTTGCCCCAAAATATGTGAAATTTCTGCAATTTTGCCCCAAAATAAGAAAAATTTCTGCAATTTTGCCCCAAAATAATTGAAATTTCTAAGTTTTGCCCCAAAATAAGAGAAATTTCTTCATTTTTGCCCCCAAATAAGGGGAAGTTCAGCATTTTTACCTTAAAATAAGAGGAATTTCTGCATTTTTGTCCCAAATTTTGGGAAATTTCTGCCTTTTTCCCAAAATAAGAAAAATTTCTGCAATTTTTACCAAAATAAAAGAAATTTCTGCCTTTTTGCCCCAAAATAAAAAAATTTCTCCTTTTTTTCTGAAATAAGTGAAATTTCTGCAATTTTTCCCTAAAATAAGTGAAATTTCTGAGTTTTGCCACAAAATAAGGAGAATTTTTGTCTTTTTGCCCAAACATATAGGGAATTTCTGCCTTTTTGTCCCACAATTAGAAGAATTTCTGCAATTTTGCTCCAAAATACGGGGAATTTCTGCCTTTTTGCCCGAAAATAAGAAGAATGCATACCTTTTTGCCATAAAAAAGGGAAATTTCTTCATTTTTGCTCCAAAATAAGGGGAATTTCTGCTTTTTTGCCTCTAAATAAGTGGAATTTCTGTTTTTTTCCCCAAAAACAAAGGGAATTTCTGTCTATTTTGCCCCAAAATAAGGAAAATTTCTGACTTATTACCCTGAAATAAGTGAAATTTCTGCAATTTTGCCCCGAAATGAGGGAAATTTCTGCATTTTTGCCCCCAAATAAGGAAAATATCAGCCTTTTTACCACAAAATAAGGGAAATTTCTGCATTTTTGTCCCAAAATATGAAAAATTTCTGCTTTTTTGCCTCAAAATAAGAACAAATTCTGCAATTTTGTACCAAAATAAAAGAAATTTCTGACTTTCTGCCCCAAAAAAGAAAATTTCTGCTTTTTTTCTGAAATAAGTGAAATTTCTGAAATTTTGCCCCAAAATATGTGAAATTTCTGCAATTTTGCCCCAAAATAAGAAAAATTTCTGCAATTTTGCCCCAAAATAAGTGAAATTTTTTAGTTTTGCCCCAAAATAAGGAGAATTTCTGTTTTTGCCCCAACATATAGGGAATTTCTGCCTTTTTGCCCCAAAATTAAGGGAATTTCTGCAATTTTGCTCCAAAATACGGGGAATTACTGCCTTTTTGCCAGAAAATAAGAAGAATGCATACCTTTTTGCCATAAAAATGGGAAATTTCTTCATTTTTGCTCCAAAATAAGAGACATTTCTGCTTTTTTGCCTCTAAATAAGTGGAATTTCTGTCTTTTTCCCTCAAAACAAAGGGAATTTCTGTCTTTTTTGCTCCAAAATAAAAAAAATTTCTGAATTATTACCCTGAAATAAGTGAAATTTCTACAATTTTGACCCAAAATGAGGGAAATTTCTGCCTTTTTGCCCCCAAATAAGGAAAATATCAGCCTTTTTACCTGAAAATAAGGGAAATTTCTGCATTTTTGCCCCAAAATATGGGAAATATCTGCCCTTTTGCCCCACAATAAGAACAAATTCTGCAATTTTGTACCTAAATAAAAGAAATTTCTGACTTTTTGCCCCAAAAAAGAAAATTTCTGCTTTTTTTTTCTGAAATAAGTGAAATTTCTGCAATTTTGCCATAAAATAAGTGAAATTTCTGAGTTTTGCCCCAAAATAAGGAGAATTTCTGTCTTTTTGCCCCAACATATAGGGAATTTCTGCCTTTTTGGCTCACAATTAGAAGGATTTCTGCAATTTTGGTCCAAAATACGGGGAATTTCTGTCTTTTTGCCCGAAAATAAGAAGAATGCATACCTTTTTGCCATAAAAAAGGGAAATTTCTTCATTTTTGCTTCAAAATAATGGGAATTTCTGCTTTTTTGCCTCTAAATAAGTGGAATTTCTGTCTTTTCCCCCAAAACATAGAAAATTTCTGTCTTTTTGCCCCAAAATAAAGATAATTTCTGACTTATTATTCTGAAATAAGTGAAATTTCTGCAATTATGCCCGAAAATAAGGGAAATTTCTGCCTTTTTGCCCCCAAATAAGGGGAATTTCAGCCTTTTTACCTCAAAATAAGGAGAATTTCTGCATTTTTGCCCCAAAATATGGGAAATGTCATCCTTTTTGCCCCAAAATAAGGAAAATTTCTGCAATTTTGTACAAAAATAAAAGAAATATCTGCCTTTTGCCCCAAAATAAGAAAATTTCTGCTTTTTTTTTGGAAATAAGTGATATTTCTGTTATTTGCCCCAAAATAATTGAAATTTCTAAGTTTTGCCCCAAAATAAGGGAAATTTCTGCCTTTTTGCTACCAAATGATGGGAAGTTCAGCATTTTTACCTTAAAATAAGAGGAATTTCTGCATTTTTGCCCAAAAATATGGGAAATTTCTGCCTTTTTCCCAAAATACGAAAAATTTCTGCAATTTTGTACCAAAATAAAAGAAATTTCTGCCTTTTTGCCCCAAAATAAGAAAATTTCTGCTTTTTTTCTGAAATAAGTGAAATTTCTGCAATTTTGCCCCAAAATAAGTGAAATTTCTGAGTTTTGCCCTAAAATAAGGAGAATTTCTGTCTTTTTGCCCAAACATATAGGGAATTTCTGCCTTTTTGCCCCACAATTTGGGGAATTTCTGCAATTTTGCTCCAAAATACGGGGAATTTCTGTCTTTTTGCCCACAAATAAGGGGAATTTCAGCATTTTACCTCAAAATAAGAGGAATTTCTGCATTTTTGCCCCAAAATATGGGAAATTTCTGCCTTTTTGGCCCCAAATAAGAACAATTTCTGCAATTTTGTACCAAAATAAAAGAAATTTCTCACTTTTAGCCCCAAAAAATAAAATTTCTGCTTTTTTTTCTGAAATAAGTGAAATTTCTGCAATTTTGCCCCAAAATAAGAGAAATTTCTGCCTTTTTGCCCCCAAATTAAGGGAATTTCAGACTTTTTGCCTCAAAATAAGGGGAATTTCTGCATTTTTGCCACAAAATATTTGGATTTTTTTCTCTTTTGCCCCAAAATAAGGAAAACTTCTGCCTTTTTTCCTGAAATAAGTGAAATTTCTGCAATTTTGCCCCAAAATAAGTGAAATTTCTGCAATTTTGCCCCAAAATGAGGGAGATTTCTGCCTTTTTGTCCCAAATAAGGGGAATTTCAGCATTTTACCTCAAAATAAGGGGAATTTCTGCATTTTTGCCCTAAAATATGGGAAATTTCTGCCTTTTTGCCCCAAAATAAGAACATTTTCTGCAATTTTGTATCAAAATAAAAGAAATTTCTGACTTTTTGCCCCCAAAAAGAAAATTTCTGCTTTTTTTTTCTGAAATAAGTGAAATTTCTGCAATTTTGCCCCAAAATAAGTGAAATTTCTGCAGTTTTGCCCCAAAATAAGGGAAATTCCTGGAATTTTGCCCCAAAATAAGTGGAATTTCTGAGTTATGCTCCAAAATAAGGAGAATTTCTGTCTTTTTGCCCAAAAATATAGAAAATTTCTGCCTTTTTGTCCCACAATTAGGGGAATTTCTGCAATTTTGCTCCAAAATACGGGGAATTTCTGCCTTTTTACCCGAAAACAAGAAGAATGCATACCTTTTTGCCATAAAAAAGGGAAATTTCTTCATTTTTGCTCCAAAATAAGGGGAATTTCTGCTTTTTTGCCTCTTAATAAGTGGAATTTCTGTCTTTTTCCCAAAATACAAATGGAATTTCTGTCTTTTTTGCCCCAAAATAAGGAAAATTTCTGACTTGTTACCCTGAAATAAGTGAAATTTCTGCAATTTTGCCCCAAAATAAGGAAAATTTCTGCTTTTTTTCCCCAAATAAGGGGAATTTAAGCCTTTTTACCTCAAAATAAGGGGAATTTCTGCATTTTTGCCACAAAATATTTGGAATTTCTGCCTTTTTGCTTCAAAATAAGGAAAACTTCTGCCTTTTTTCCTGAAATAAGTGAAATTTCTGCAATTTTGCTTCAAAATAAGTGAAATTTCTGCAATTTTGCCCCAAAATAAGTGAAATTTCTTCAGTTTTGCCCCAAAATAAGGGAAATTCCTAAAATTTTGCCCCAAAATAAGTGGAATTTCTGAGTTTTGCCCCAAAATAAGGAGAATTTCTGTGTTTTTGCCCCAACATATAGGGAATTTCTGCCTTTTTGTCCCATAATTAGGGGAATTTCTGCAATTTTGCTCCAAAATACGGGGATTTTCTCTTTTTGCCCGAAAACAAGAACAATGCAAACCTTTTTGCCATAAAAAAGGGAAATTTCTTCATTTTTGCTTCAAAATAAGGGGAATTTCTGCTTTTTTGCCTCTTAATAAGTGGAATTTCTGTCTTTTTCCCCCAATACAAAGGGAATTTCTGTCTTTTTTGCCCCAAAATAAGGAAAATTTCTGACTTGTTACCCTGAAAGTAAGTGAAATTTCTGAAATTTTGCCCCAAAATAAGGGAAATTTGTGCCTTTTTTCCCCCAAATAAGGGGAATTTCAGCCTTTTGACCTCAAAATAAGGGGAATTTCTGCATTTTTGCCACAAAATATTTGGAATTTCTTCCTTTTTGCCCCAAAATAAGGAAAACTTCTGCCTTTTTTCCTGAAAAAAGTGAAATTTCTGCAATTTTGCTTCAAAATAAGTGAAATTTCTACAATTTTGCCACAAAATAAGGGAAATTTCTGGAATTTTGCCCCAAAATATTTGGAATTTCTGAGTTTTTTCCCAAAATAAAAAGAATTTCTGTCTTTTTGCCCCAACATATAGGGAATTTCTGCCTTTTTGCCCTACAATTAAAGGAATTTCTGGAATTTTGCTCCAAAATACGGGGAATTTCTGCCTTTTTGCCCCCAAATAAAGGGAATTTCAGCCTTTTTACCTCAAAATAAGGGGAATTTCTGCATTTTTGCCCCAAAATATAGAAAATTTCTGCCTAATGCACCAAAATAAGAACAATTTCTGCAATTTTGTACCAAAATAAAAGGAATTTCTGACTTTTTGCCCCAAAAAAGAAAATTTCTGCTTTTTTTAATTAAATAAGTGAAATTTCTGCAATTTTTCCCCAAAATAAGTGAAATTTCTTCAATTTTGCCGCAAAATAAGGGAAATTTCTGAAATTTTGCCCCAAAATAAGTCGAATTTCTGAGTTTTGCCCCAAAATAAGAAGAATTTCTGTCTTTTTGCCCTAACATATAGGAAATTTCTGCCTATTTGCCCCACAATTAGGGGAATTTCTGCAATTTTGCTTCAAAATTCAAAGAATTTCTGCCTTTTTGCCCGAAAATAAGAAGATGCATAACTTTTTGCCATAAAAAAGGGAAATTTTTTCATTTTTGCTCCAAAATAAGGGGAATTTCTGCTTTTTTGCCTCTAAATAAGTGAAATTTCTGTCTTTTTCCCCCAAAACATAGGGAATTTCTGCCTTTTTTGCCCCAAAATAAGGAAAATTTCTGACTTATTACAGTGAAATAAGTGAAATTTCTGCAATTTGCCTCAAAATAAGGGAAATTTCTCCCTTTTTGCCCCCAAATAAGAAGAATTTCAGAATTTTTACCTCAAAATAAGGGGAATTTTTGCCTTTTTGCCCCAAAATAAGAAAATTTCTAGTTTTTTCTGAAATAAGTGAAATTTCTGCAATTTTGCACCAAAATAAGGGAAATTTCTGAGTTTTGCCCCAAAATAAGGGGAATTTCTGCCTTTTTGCCCCCAAATAATGGGAATTTCAGCATTTTTACCTCAAAATAAAAGAAATTTCTGCATTTTTGCCCTAAAATATGGGAAATTTCTGCCTCTTGGCCCAAAATAAGAATAATTTTTGCAATTTTGTACCAAAATAAAAGAAATTTCTGCCTATTTGCCCCTAAATAAAAAAATATCTGCTTTTTTTTCTGAAATAAGTGAAATTTCTGCAATTTTGCCCCCAAAAAAATGAAATTTCTGAGTTTTGCTCCAGAAAAAGGAGAATTTCTGTCTTTTTGCCGCAACATATATGGAATTTCTGCCTTTTTGTCCCACAATTAGGGGAATTTTTGCAATTTTGCTTCAAAATACAGGAAATTTCTGCCTTTTTGCCCGAAAATAAGAAGAATGCATACCTTTTTGCCATAAAAAAGGGAAATATGTTCATTTTTGCTTCAAAATAAGGTGAATTTCTGCTTTTTTGCCTCTAAATAAGTGGAATTTCTGTCTTTTCCCCCCAAAACAAAGGGAATTTCTGTATTTTTGCCCCAATATAAGGAAAATTTCTGACCTATTACACTGAAATAAGTGAAATTTCTACAATTTTGCCCCAAAATAAGGGAAATTTCTGCCTTTTTGCCCCCAAATAAGGGGAATTTCAGCATTTTACTTCAAAATAAGGGGAATTTTTGCATTTTTGCCCCAAAATATGGGAAATTTCTGCCTTTTTGCCCCAAAATAAGAAAAATTTCTGCAATTTTGTACCAAAATAAAAGAAATTTCTTCCTTTTTGCCCCAAAATATGAAAATTTCTGCTTTTTTTCTTAAATAAGTGAAATTTCTGCAATTTTGCCACAAAATAAGTGAAATTTCTGAGTTTTGCCCCAAAATAAGGGGAATTTCTGCCTTTTTGCCCCCAAATAAGAGGAATTTCAGCATTTTTACCTCAAAATAAGGGGAATTTCTGCATTTTCCCCAAAATATGGGAAATTTCTGCCTTTTTGCCCAAAATAAGAAAAATTTCTGCAATTTTGTACCAAAATAAAAGAAATTTCTGTTTTTTTGCCCCAAAATAAGAAAATTTTGCTTTTTTTCTGAAATAAGTGAAATTTCTGCAATTTTGCCCCAAAATAAGTGAAATTTCTGAGTTTTGCCCCAAAATAAGAGAATTTCTGTCTTTTTGCCCCAACATATAGTGAATTTCTGCATTTTTCCCCACACTTAGGGGAATTTCTGCAATTTTGCTCCAAAATAAGGAAAATTTCTGCTTTTTTTTCCCCAAATAAGGGGAATTTCAGCCTTTTTACCTCAAAATAAGGGGAATTTCTGCATTTTTGCCACAAAATATTTGGAATTTCTGCCTTTTTGCTTCAAAATAAGGAAAACTTCTGCCTTTTTTCCTGAAATAAGTGAAATTTCTGCAATTTTGCTTCAAAATAAGTGAAATTTCTGCAATTTTGCCCCAAAATAAGTGAAATTTCTTCAGTTTTGCCCCAAAATAAGGGAAATTCCTAAAATTTTGCCCCAAAATAAGTGGAATTTCTGAGTTTTGCCCCAAAATAAGGAGAATTTCTGTGTTTTTGCCCCAACATATAGGGAATTTCTGCCTTTTTGTCCCATAATTAGGGGAATTTCTGCAATTTTGCTCCAAAATACGGGGATTTTCTCTTTTTGCCCGAAAACAAGAACAATGCAAACCTTTTTGCCATAAAAAAGGGAAATTTCTTCATTTTTGCTTCAAAATAAGGGGAATTTCTGCTTTTTTGCCTCTTAATAAGTGGAATTTCTGTCTTTTTCCCCCAATACAAAGGGAATTTCTGTCTTTTTTGCCCCAAAATAAGGAAAATTTCTGACTTGTTACCCTGAAAGTAAGTGAAATTTCTGAAATTTTGCCCCAAAATAAGGGAAATTTGTGCCTTTTTTCCCCCAAATAAGGGGAATTTCAGCCTTTTGACCTCAAAATAAGGGGAATTTCTGCATTTTTGCCACAAAATATTTGGAATTTCTTCCTTTTTGCCCCAAAATAAGGAAAACTTCTGCCTTTTTTCCTGAAAAAAGTGAAATTTCTGCAATTTTGCTTCAAAATAAGTGAAATTTCTACAATTTTGCCACAAAATAAGGGAAATTTCTGGAATTTTGCCCCAAAATATTTGGAATTTCTGAGTTTTTTCCCAAAATAAAAAGAATTTCTGTCTTTTTGCCCCAACATATAGGGAATTTCTGCCTTTTTGCCCTACAATTAAAGGAATTTCTGGAATTTTGCTCCAAAATACGGGGAATTTCTGCCTTTTTGCCCCCAAATAAAGGGAATTTCAGCCTTTTTACCTCAAAATAAGGGGAATTTCTGCATTTTTGCCCCAAAATATAGAAAATTTCTGCCTAATGCACCAAAATAAGAACAATTTCTGCAATTTTGTACCAAAATAAAAGGAATTTCTGACTTTTTGCCCCAAAAAAGAAAATTTCTGCTTTTTTTAATTAAATAAGTGAAATTTCTGCAATTTTTCCCCAAAATAAGTGAAATTTCTTCAATTTTGCCGCAAAATAAGGGAAATTTCTGAAATTTTGCCCCAAAATAAGTCGAATTTCTGAGTTTTGCCCCAAAATAAGAAGAATTTCTGTCTTTTTGCCCTAACATATAGGAAATTTCTGCCTATTTGCCCCACAATTAGGGGAATTTCTGCAATTTTGCTTCAAAATTCAAAGAATTTCTGCCTTTTTGCCCGAAAATAAGAAGATGCATAACTTTTTGCCATAAAAAAGGGAAATTTTTTCATTTTTGCTCCAAAATAAGGGGAATTTCTGCTTTTTTGCCTCTAAATAAGTGAAATTTCTGTCTTTTTCCCCCAAAACATAGGGAATTTCTGCCTTTTTTGCCCCAAAATAAGGAAAATTTCTGACTTATTGCAGTGAAATAAGTGAAATTTCTGCAATTTGCCTCAAAATAAGGGAAATTTCTCCCTTTTTGCCCCCAAATAAGAAGAATTTCAGAATTTTTACCTCAAAATAAGGGGAATTTTTGCCTTTTTGCCCCAAAATAAGAAAATTTCTAGTTTTTTCTGAAATAAGTGAAATTTCTGCAATTTTGCACCAAAATAAGGGAAATTTCTGAGTTTTGCCCCAAAATAAGGGGAATTTCTGCCTTTTTGCCCCCAAATAATGGGAATTTCAGCATTTTTACCTCAAAATAAAAGAAATTTCTGCATTTTTGCCCTAAAATATGGGAAATTTCTGCCTCTTGGCCCAAAATAAGAATAATTTTTGCAATTTTGTACCAAAATAAAAGAAATTTCTGCCTATTTGCCCCTAAATAAAAAAATATCTGCTTTTTTTTCTGAAATAAGTGAAATTTCTGCAATTTTGCCCCCAAAAAAATGAAATTTCTGAGTTTTGCTCCAGAAAAAGGAGAATTTCTGTCTTTTTGCCGCAACATATATGGAATTTCTGCCTTTTTGTCCCACAATTAGGGGAATTTTTGCAATTTTGCTTCAAAATACAGGAAATTTCTGCCTTTTTGCCCGAAAATAAGAAGAATGCATACCTTTTTGCCATAAAAAAGGGAAATATGTTCATTTTTGCTTCAAAATAAGGTGAATTTCTGCTTTTTTGCCTCTAAATAAGTGGAATTTCTGTCTTTTCCCCCCAAAACAAAGGGAATTTCTGTATTTTTGCCCCAATATAAGGAAAATTTCTGACCTATTACACTGAAATAAGTGAAATTTCTACAATTTTGCCCCAAAATAAGGGAAATTTCTGCCTTTTTGCCCCCAAATAAGGGGAATTTCAGCATTTTACTTCAAAATAAGGGGAATTTTTGCATTTTTGCCCCAAAATATGGGAAATTTCTGCCTTTTTGCCCCAAAATAAGAAAAATTTCTGCAATTTTGTACCAAAATAAAAGAAATTTCTTCCTTTTTGCCCCAAAATATGAAAATTTCTGCTTTTTTTCTTAAATAAGTGAAATTTCTGCAATTTTGCCACAAAATAAGTGAAATTTCTGAGTTTTGCCCCAAAATAAGGGGAATTTCTGCCTTTTTGCCCCCAAATAAGAGGAATTTCAGCATTTTTACCTCAAAATAAGGGGAATTTCTGCATTTTCCCCAAAATATGGGAAATTTCTGCCTTTTTGCCCAAAATAAGAAAAATTTCTGCAATTTTGTACCAAAATAAAAGAAATTTCTGTTTTTTTGCCCCAAAATAAGAAAATTTTGCTTTTTTTCTGAAATAAGTGAAATTTCTGCAATTTTGCCCCAAAATAAGTGAAATTTCTGAGTTTTGCCCCAAAATAAGAGAATTTCTGTCTTTTTGCCCCAACATATAGTGAATTTCTGCATTTTTCCCCACACTTAGGGGAATTTCTGCAATTTTGCTCCAAAATACGGGGAATTTCTGCCTTTTTGCCCGAAAATATGGGAAATTTCTGCCTTTTTGCCCCAAAATAAGAACATTTTCTGCAATTTTGTATCAAAATAAAAGAAATTTCTGACTTTTTGCCCCCAAAAAGAAAATTTCTGCTTTTTTTTTCTGAAATAAGTGAAATTTCTGCAATTTTGCCCCAAAATAAGTGAAATTTCTGCAGTTTTGCCCCAAAATAAGGGAAATTCCTGGAATTTTGCCCCAAAATAAGTGGAATTTCTGAGTTATGCTCCAAAATAAGGAGAATTTCTGTCTTTTTGCCCAAAAATATAGAAAATTTCTGCCTTTTTGTCCCACAATTAGGGGAATTTCTGCAATTTTGCTCCAAAATACGGGGAATTTCTGCCTTTTTACCCGAAAACAAGAAGAATGCATACCTTTTTGCCATAAAAAAGGGAAATTTCTTCATTTTTGCTCCAAAATAAGGGGAATTTCTGCTTTTTTGCCTCTTAATAAGTGGAATTTCTGTCTTTTTCCCAAAATACAAATGGAATTTCTGTCTTTTTTGCCCCAAAATAAGGAAAATTTCTGACTTGTTACCCTGAAATAAGTGAAATTTCTGCAATTTTGCCCCAAAATAAGGAAAATTTCTGCTTTTTTTCCCCAAATAAGGGGAATTTAAGCCTTTTTACCTCAAAATAAGGGGAATTTCTGCATTTTTGCCACAAAATATTTGGAATTTCTGCCTTTTTGCTTCAAAATAAGGAAAACTTCTGCCTTTTTTCCTGAAATAAGTGAAATTTCTGCAATTTTGCTTCAAAATAAGTGAAATTTCTGCAATTTTGCCCCAAAATAAGTGAAATTTCTTCAGTTTTGCCCCAAAATAAGGGAAATTCCTAAAATTTTGCCCCAAAATAAGTGGAATTTCTGAGTTTTGCCCCAAAATAAGGAGAATTTCTGTGTTTTTGCCCCAACATATAGGGAATTTCTGCCTTTTTGTCCCATAATTAGGGGAATTTCTGCAATTTTGCTCCAAAATACGGGGATTTTCTCTTTTTGCCCGAAAACAAGAACAATGCAAACCTTTTTGCCATAAAAAAGGGAAATTTCTTCATTTTTGCTTCAAAATAAGGGGAATTTCTGCTTTTTTGCCTCTTAATAAGTGGAATTTCTGTCTTTTTCCCCCAATACAAAGGGAATTTCTGTCTTTTTTGCCCCAAAATAAGGAAAATTTCTGACTTGTTACCCTGAAAGTAAGTGAAATTTCTGAAATTTTGCCCCAAAATAAGGGAAATTTGTGCCTTTTTTCCCCCAAATAAGGGGAATTTCAGCCTTTTGACCTCAAAATAAGGGGAATTTCTGCATTTTTGCCACAAAATATTTGGAATTTCTTCCTTTTTGCCCCAAAATAAGGAAAACTTCTGCCTTTTTTCCTGAAAAAAGTGAAATTTCTGCAATTTTGCTTCAAAATAAGTGAAATTTCTACAATTTTGCCACAAAATAAGGGAAATTTCTGGAATTTTGCCCCAAAATATTTGGAATTTCTGAGTTTTTTCCCAAAATAAAAAGAATTTCTGTCTTTTTGCCCCAACATATAGGGAATTTCTGCCTTTTTGCCCTACAATTAAAGGAATTTCTGGAATTTTGCTCCAAAATACGGGGAATTTCTGCCTTTTTGCCCCCAAATAAAGGGAATTTCAGCCTTTTTACCTCAAAATAAGGGGAATTTCTGCATTTTTGCCCCAAAATATAGAAAATTTCTGCCTAATGCACCAAAATAAGAACAATTTCTGCAATTTTGTACCAAAATAAAAGGAATTTCTGACTTTTTGCCCCAAAAAAGAAAATTTCTGCTTTTTTTAATTAAATAAGTGAAATTTCTGCAATTTTTCCCCAAAATAAGTGAAATTTCTTCAATTTTGCCGCAAAATAAGGGAAATTTCTGAAATTTTGCCCCAAAATAAGTCGAATTTCTGAGTTTTGCCCCAAAATAAGAAGAATTTCTGTCTTTTTGCCCTAACATATAGGAAATTTCTGCCTATTTGCCCCACAATTAGGGGAATTTCTGCAATTTTGCTTCAAAATTCAAAGAATTTCTGCCTTTTTGCCCGAAAATAAGAAGATGCATAACTTTTTGCCATAAAAAAGGGAAATTTTTTCATTTTTGCTCCAAAATAAGGGGAATTTCTGCTTTTTTGCCTCTAAATAAGTGAAATTTCTGTCTTTTTCCCCCAAAACATAGGGAATTTCTGCCTTTTTTGCCCCAAAATAAGGAAAATTTCTGACTTATTACAGTGAAATAAGTGAAATTTCTGCAATTTGCCTCAAAATAAGGGAAATTTCTCCCTTTTTGCCCCCAAATAAGAAGAATTTCAGAATTTTTACCTCAAAATAAGGGGAATTTTTGCCTTTTTGCCCCAAAATAAGAAAATTTCTAGTTTTTTCTGAAATAAGTGAAATTTCTGCAATTTTGCACCAAAATAAGGGAAATTTCTGAGTTTTGCCCCAAAATAAGGGGAATTTCTGCCTTTTTGCCCCCAAATAATGGGAATTTCAGCATTTTTACCTCAAAATAAAAGAAATTTCTGCATTTTTGCCCTAAAATATGGGAAATTTCTGCCTCTTGGCCCAAAATAAGAATAATTTTTGCAATTTTGTACCAAAATAAAAGAAATTTCTGCCTATTTGCCCCTAAATAAAAAAATATCTGCTTTTTTTTCTGAAATAAGTGAAATTTCTGCAATTTTGCCCCCAAAAAAATGAAATTTCTGAGTTTTGCTCCAGAAAAAGGAGAATTTCTGTCTTTTTGCCGCAACATATATGGAATTTCTGCCTTTTTGTCCCACAATTAGGGGAATTTTTGCAATTTTGCTTCAAAATACAGGAAATTTCTGCCTTTTTGCCCGAAAATAAGAAGAATGCATACCTTTTTGCCATAAAAAAGGGAAATATGTTCATTTTTGCTTCAAAATAAGGTGAATTTCTGCTTTTTTGCCTCTAAATAAGTGGAATTTCTGTCTTTTCCCCCCAAAACAAAGGGAATTTCTGTATTTTTGCCCCAATATAAGGAAAATTTCTGACCTATTACACTGAAATAAGTGAAATTTCTACAATTTTGCCCCAAAATAAGGGAAATTTCTGCCTTTTTGCCCCCAAATAAGGGGAATTTCAGCATTTTACTTCAAAATAAGGGGAATTTTTGCATTTTTGCCCCAAAATATGGGAAATTTCTGCCTTTTTGCCCCAAAATAAGAAAAATTTCTGCAATTTTGTACCAAAATAAAAGAAATTTCTTCCTTTTTGCCCCAAAATATGAAAATTTCTGCTTTTTTTCTTAAATAAGTGAAATTTCTGCAATTTTGCCACAAAATAAGTGAAATTTCTGAGTTTTGCCCCAAAATAAGGGGAATTTCTGCCTTTTTGCCCCCAAATAAGAGGAATTTCAGCATTTTTACCTCAAAATAAGGGGAATTTCTGCATTTTCCCCAAAATATGGGAAATTTCTGCCTTTTTGCCCAAAATAAGAAAAATTTCTGCAATTTTGTACCAAAATAAAAGAAATTTCTGTTTTTTTGCCCCAAAATAAGAAAATTTTGCTTTTTTTCTGAAATAAGTGAAATTTCTGCAATTTTGCCCCAAAATAAGTGAAATTTCTGAGTTTTGCCCCAAAATAAGAGAATTTCTGTCTTTTTGCCCCAACATATAGTGAATTTCTGCATTTTTCCCCACACTTAGGGGAATTTCTGCAATTTTGCTCCAAAATACGGGGAATTTCTGCCTTTTTGCCCGAAAATATGGGAAATTTCTGCCTTTTTGCCCCAAAATAAGAACATTTTCTGCAATTTTGTATCAAAATAAAAGAAATTTCTGACTTTTTGCCCCCAAAAAGAAAATTTCTGCTTTTTTTTTCTGAAATAAGTGAAATTTCTGCAATTTTGCCCCAAAATAAGTGAAATTTCTGCAGTTTTGCCCCAAAATAAGGGAAATTCCTGGAATTTTGCCCCAAAATAAGTGGAATTTCTGAGTTATGCTCCAAAATAAGGAGAATTTCTGTCTTTTTGCCCAAAAATATAGAAAATTTCTGCCTTTTTGTCCCACAATTAGGGGAATTTCTGCAATTTTGCTCCAAAATACGGGGAATTTCTGCCTTTTTACCCGAAAACAAGAAGAATGCATACCTTTTTGCCATAAAAAAGGGAAATTTCTTCATTTTTGCTCCAAAATAAGGGGAATTTCTGCTTTTTTGCCTCTTAATAAGTGGAATTTCTGTCTTTTTCCCAAAATACAAATGGAATTTCTGTCTTTTTTGCCCCAAAATAAGGAAAATTTCTGACTTGTTACCCTGAAATAAGTGAAATTTCTGCAATTTTGCCCCAAAATAAGGAAAATTTCTGCTTTTTTTTCCCCAAATAAGGGGAATTTAAGCCTTTTTACCTCAAAATAAGGGGAATTTCTGCATTTTTGCCACAAAATATTTGGAATTTCTGCCTTTTTGCTTCAAAATAAGGAAAACTTCTGCCTTTTTTCCTGAAATAAGTGAAATTTCTGCAATTTTGCTTCAAAATAAGTGAAATTTCTGCAATTTTGCCCCAAAATAAGTGAAATTTCTTCAGTTTTGCCCCAAAATAAGGGAAATTCCTAAAATTTTGCCCCAAAATAAGTGGAATTTCTGAGTTTTGCCCCAAAATAAGGAGAATTTCTGTGTTTTTGCCCCAACATATAGGGAATTTCTGCCTTTTTGTCCCATAATTAGGGGAATTTCTGCAATTTTGCTCCAAAATACGGGGATTTTCTCTTTTTGCCCGAAAACAAGAACAATGCAAACCTTTTTGCCATAAAAAAGGGAAATTTCTTCATTTTTGCTTCAAAATAAGGGGAATTTCTGCTTTTTTGCCTCTTAATAAGTGGAATTTCTGTCTTTTTCCCCCAATACAAAGGGAATTTCTGTCTTTTTTGCCCCAAAATAAGGAAAATTTCTGACTTGTTACCCTGAAAGTAAGTGAAATTTCTGAAATTTTGCCCCAAAATAAGGGAAATTTGTGCCTTTTTTCCCCCAAATAAGGGGAATTTCAGCCTTTTGACCTCAAAATAAGGGGAATTTCTGCATTTTTGCCACAAAATATTTGGAATTTCTTCCTTTTTGCCCCAAAATAAGGAAAACTTCTGCCTTTTTTCCTGAAAAAAGTGAAATTTCTGCAATTTTGCTTCAAAATAAGTGAAATTTCTACAATTTTGCCACAAAATAAGGGAAATTTCTGGAATTTTGCCCCAAAATATTTGGAATTTCTGAGTTTTTTCCCAAAATAAAAAGAATTTCTGTCTTTTTGCCCCAACATATAGGGAATTTCTGCCTTTTTGCCCTACAATTAAAGGAATTTCTGGAATTTTGCTCCAAAATACGGGGAATTTCTGCCTTTTTGCCCCCAAATAAAGGGAATTTCAGCCTTTTTACCTCAAAATAAGGGGAATTTCTGCATTTTTGCCCCAAAATATAGAAAATTTCTGCCTAATGCACCAAAATAAGAACAATTTCTGCAATTTTGTACCAAAATAAAAGAAATTTCTGACTTTTTGCCCCAAAAAAGAAAATTTCTGCTTTTTTTAATTAAATAAGTGAAATTTCTGCAATTTTTCCCCAAAATAAGTGAAATTTCTTCAATTTTGCCGCAAAATAAGGGAAATTTCTGAAATTTTGCCCCAAAATAAGTCGAATTTCTGAGTTTTGCCCCAAAATAAGAAGAATTTCTGTCTTTTTGCCCTAACATATAGGAAATTTCTGCCTATTTGCCCCACAATTAGGGGAATTTCTGCAATTTTGTACCAAAATAAAAGAAATTTCTGCCTTTTTGCCCCAAAATAAGAAAATTTCTGCTTTTTTTCTTAAATAAGTGAAATTTCTGCAATTTTGCCCCAGAATAAGTGAAAATTTTGAGTTTTGCCCCCAAATAAGGAGAATTTCTGTATTTTTGCCCCAATATATAGGGAATTTCTGCATTTTGCCCCACAATTAAAGGAATTTCTGCAATTTTGCTCCAAAATACGGGGATTTTCTGCCTTTTTGCCCCAAAATAAGAAGAATGCATATCTTTTTGCCATAAAAAAGGGAAATTTCTTCATTTTTGCTCCAAAATAAGGGGAATTTTTGCTTTTTTGTCTCTAAATTAGTGGAATTTCTGTTTTTTTCCCCCAATACAAAGGGAATTTCTGTCTTTTTTGCCCAAAAATAAGAAAAATTTCTGACTTATTACCCTGAAATAAGTGAAATTTCTTCAATTTTGCCCCAAAATGAGGAAAATTTCTGCCTTTTTGCCCTCAAATAAGTGGAATTTCAGCTTTTTAAACTCAAAATAAGGGGAATTTCTGCACTTTTGCCTCAAAATATGGGAAATTTCTGCCTTTTTGCTCCAAAATAAGAACAATTTCTGCAATTTTGTACCAAAATAAAAGAAATTTCTGCCTTTTTGCCCCAAAATAAAAAAATTTCTGCTTTTTTTCTGAAATAAGTGAAATTTCTGCAATTTTGCCCTAAAATAAGTGAAATTTCTGAGTTTTGCCCAAAAATAAGGAGAATTTCTGTCTTTTTGCTCCAACATATAGGGAATCCCTGCCTTTTTGGCCCACAATTAGGGGGATTTCTGCAATATTGCTGCAAAATACGGGAAATTTCTGTCTTTTTGCCCGAAAATAAGAAGAATGCATACCTTTTTGCATTAAAAAGAGAAATTTCTTCATTTTTGCTCCAAAATAAGGGGAATTTCTGCTTTTTTGCCTCTAAATAAGTGGAATTTCTGTCTTTTTCCCCCAAAACAAAGGGAATTTCTGTCTTTTTGCCCCAAAATAAGATAATTTCTGATTTATTATTCTGAAATAATTGAAATTTCTTTAATTTTGCCCCAAAATAAAAGAAATTTCTGCCTTTTTGCCTCCAAATAATGGGAATTTCAGCATTTTTACCTCAAAATAAGGGGAATTTCTGCATTTTTGCCCTAAAATATGGGAAATTTCTGCCTTTTTGCCCCAAAATAATAACAATTTCTGCAATTTTGTACCAAAGTAAAAGAAATTTCTGACTTTTTGCCCCAAAAAGAAAATTTCTGCTTTTTTTTTTCAGAAATAAGTGAAATTTCTGCAATTTTGCCCCAAAATAAGTGAAATTTCTGCAGTTTTGCCCCAAAATATGGGAAATTCCTAAAATTTTGCCCCAAAATAAGTGGAATTTCTGAGTTTTTTTCCAAAATATGGAGAATTTCTGTCTTTTTGCCCCAACATATAGGGAATTTCTGCCTTTTTTTCCCACAATTAGGGGAATTTCTGCAATTTTGCTCCAAAATACGGGGAATTTCTGCCTTTTTGCCCGAAAACAAAAAGAATGCATACCTTTTTGCCATAAAAAAGGGAAATTTCTTTATTATTGCTCCAAAATAAGGGGAATTTCTGCTTGTTTGCCTCTTAATAAGTGGAATTTCTGTCTTTTTCCCCCAATACAAAGGGAATTTTTGTCTTTTTTGCCCCAAAATAAGGAAAATTTCTGACTTGTTACCCTGAATTAAGTGAAATTTCTGCAATTTTGCCCCAAAATAAGGGAAATTTCTGCATTTTTCCCCCAAATAAGGGGAATTTCAGCCTTTTTACCTCAAAATAAGGGGAATTTCCGCATTTTTGCCCCAAAATATGTGAAATTTCTGCCTTTTTGCCTCAAAATAAGAACAAATTCTGCAATTTTGTACCAAAATAAAAGAAATTTCTGACTTTTGCCCCAAAATAAGAACAATTTCTGCTTTTTTTTTTCTGAAATAAGTGAAATTTCTGAAATTTTGCCACAAAATATGTGAAATTTCGGCAATTTTGCCCCAAAATAAGAAAAATTTCTGCAATTTGCCCCAAAATAAGTGAAATTTCTGAGTTTTGCCCCAAAATAAGGAGAATTTCTGTTTTTGCCCCAACATATAGTGAATTTCTGCCTTTTTGCCCCACAATTAGGGAAATTTCTGCAATTTTGCTCCAAAATAGAGGGAATTACTGCTTTTTTGCCCGAAAATAAGAAGAATGCATAACTTTTTGCCATAAAAAAGGAAAATTTCTTCATTTTTGCTCCAAAATAAGGGGAATTTCTGCTTTTTTGCCTCTAAATAAGTGGAATTTCTGTCTTTTTTCCCCCAATACAAAGGGAATTTCTGTCTTTTTTGCCCCAAAATAAGAAAAATTTCTGACTTATTACCCTGAAATAAGTGAAATTTCTGCAATTTTGCCCCAAAATGAGGGAAATTTCTGCCTTTTTGCCCCCAAATAAGGAAAATATCAGTCTTTTTACCTGAAAATAAGGAAAATTTCTGCATTTTTGCCCCAAAATATGGGAAATTTCTGCCCTTTTGCCGCAAAATAAGAACAAATTCTGCAATTTTGTACCTAAATAAAAGAAATTTCTGACTTTTGCCCCAACAAAGAAAATTTCTGCTTTTTTTTCTGAAATAAGTGAAATTTCTGCAATTTTGCCCCAAAATATGTGAATTTCTGCAGTTTTGCCCCAAAATAAGTGAAATTTCTGAGTTTTGCCCCAAAATAAGGAGAATTTCTGTTTTTCCCCAACATATAGGGAATTTCTGCCTTTTTGCCCCGCAATTAGGAAAATTTCTGCAATTTTGCTCCAAAATACGGGGAATTTCTGCCTTTTTGCCCACAAATAAGGGGAATTTCAGCATTTTACCTCAAAATAAGAGGAATTTCTGCATTTTTGCCACAAAATATGGGAAATTTCTGCCTTTTTGGCCCCAAATAAGACCAATTTCTGCAATTTTGTACCAAAATCAAAGAAATTTCTCACTTTTAGCCCCAAAAAATAAAATTTCTGCTTTTTTTTCTGAAATAAGTGAAATTTCTGCAATTTTGCCCCAAAATAAGAGAAATTTCTGCCTTTTTGCCCCCAAATAAAGGGAATTTCAGACTTTTTGCCTCAAAATAAGGGGACTTTCTGCATTTTTGCCACAAAATATTTGGATTTTTTTCTCTTTTGCCCCAAAATAAGGAAAACTTCTGCCTTTTTTCCTGAAATAAGTGAAATTTCTGCAATTTTGCCCCAAAATAAGTGAAATTTCTGCAATTTTGCCCCAAAATGAGGGAAATTTCTGCCTTTTTGTCCCAAATAAGGGGAATTTCAGCATTTTACCTCAAAATAAGGAGAATTTCTGCATTTTTGCCCTAAAATATGGGAAATTTCTGCCTTTTTGCCCCAAAATAAGAACATTTTCTGCAATTTTGTACCAAAATAAAAGAAATTTCTGACTTTTTGCCCCAAAAAAGAAAATTTCTGCTTTTTTTTTCTGAAATAAGTGAAATTTCCGCAATTTTGCCCCAAAATAAGTGAAATTTCTGCAGTTTTGTCCCAAAACAAGGGAAATTCCTGGAAATTTGCCCCAAAATAAGTGGAATTTCTGAGTTATGCCCCAAAATAAGGTGAATTTTTGTCTTTTTGCCCAAAAATATAGAAAATTTCTGCCTTTTTGTCCCACAATTAGGGGAATTTCTGCAATTTTGCTCCAAAATACGGGGAATTTCTGCCTTTTTACCCGAAAACAAAAAGAATGCATACCCTTTTGCCATAAAAAACGGAAATTTCTTCATTTTTGCTCCAAAATAAGGGGAATTTCTGCTTTTTTGCCTCTTAATAAGTGGAATTTCTGTCTTTTTCCCCCAATACAAATGGAATTTCTGTCTTTTTTGCCCCAAAATAAGGAAAATTTCTGACTTGTTACCCTGAAGTAAGTGAAATTTCTGCAATTTTGCCCCAAAATAAGGAAAATTTCTGCCTTTTTCCCCCAAATAAGGGGAATTTAAGCCTTTTTACCTCAAAATAAGGGGAATTTCTGCATTTTTGCCTTAAAATATTTGGAATTTCTGCCTTTTTGCTTCAAAATAAGGAAAACTTCTGCCTTTTTTCCTGAAATAAGTGAAATTTCTGCAATTTTGCTTCAAAATAAGTGAAATTTCTGCAATTTTGCCACAAAATAAGGGAAATTTCTGGAATTTTGCTCCAAAATATTTGGAATTTCTGAGTTTTGCCCCAAAATAAGGAGAATTTCTGTCTTTTTGCCTCAACATATAGGGAATTTCTGCCTTTTTGCCCCACAATTAAAGGAATTTCTGCAATTTTGCTCCAAAATACGGAGAATTTCTGCCTTTTTGCCCCCAAATAAAAGGAATTTTAGCCTTTTTACCTCAAAATAAGGGGAATTATTGCATTTTTGCCCCAAAATATGGGAAATTTCTGCCTAATGCCCCAAAATAAGAACAATTTCTGCAATTTTGTACCAAAATAAAAGAAATTTCTGCCTTTTTGCCCCTAAATAAGAAAATTTGTGCTTTTTTATTGAAATAAGTGAAATTTCTGCAATTTTGCCCTAAAATAAGTGAAATTTCTGAGTTTTGCGCCAAAATAAGAAGAATTTCTGTCTTTTTGCCCCAACATATAGGGAATTCCTGCCTTTTTGGCCCACAATTAGGGGGTTTTCTGCAATTTTGCTCCAAAATATGGGGAATTTCTGTCTTTTTGCCCGAAAAAATGAAGAATGCATACCTTTTTGCAATAAAAAAGGGAAATTTCTTCATTTTTCCTCCAAAATAAGGGGAATTTCTGCTTTTATGCCCCAAAATATGGGAAATTTCTGCCTAATGCCCCAAAATAAGAACAATTTCTGCAATTTTGTACCAAAATAAAAGAAATATCTGCCTTTTTGCCCCAAAATTAGAAAATTTCTGCTTTTTTTCGGAAATAAGTGAAATTTCTGCAATTTTGCCCCAAAATAATTGAAATTTCTAAGTTTTGCTCCAAAATAAGGGAAATTTCTTCCTTTTTGCCCCCAAATAAGGGGAAGTTCAGCATTTTTACCTTAAAATAAGGGGAATTTCTGCATTTTTGCCCCAAAATATGGGAAATTTCTGCCTTTTTCCCAAAATAAGAAAAATTTCTGCAATTTTGTCAAAAAATAAATTTCTGCCTTTTTGCCCCAAAAAAAGAAAATTTCTGCTTTTTTTTCTGAAATAATTGAAATTTCTGCAATTTTGCCCCAAAACAAGTGAAATTTCTGAGTTTTGCCCCAAAATAAGGAGAATTTCTGTCTTTGTGCCCCAACATATAGGGAATTTCTGCCTTTTTGCCCCACAATTAGGGGAATTTCTGCAATTTTGCTCCAAAATAGGGGTATTTCTGCCTTTTTGCCCGAAAATAAGAAGAATGCATTCCTTTTTGCCAAAAAAAAGGTAAATTTCTTCATTTTTGCTCCAAAATAAGGGGAATTTCTGCTTTTTTGCCTCTAAATAAGTGGAATTTCTGTCTTTTTCCCCGAAAACATAGAAAATTTCTGTCTTTTTGCCCCAAAATAAAGATAATTTCTGACATATTATTCTGAAATAAGTGAAATTTCTGCAATGTTGCCCCCAAATAAGTGAAATTTCTGAGTTTTGCCCTAAAATAAGGAGAATTTCTGTCTTTTTGCCCCAACATATAGGGAATTTCTGCCTTTTTGCCCCACAATTAGGGGAATTTCTGCAATTTTGTTCAAAAATACGGGTAATTTCTGGGTTTTTGCCCCCAAATAAAGGGAATTTCAGCATTTTACCTCAAAATAAGGGGAATTTCTGCATTTTTGCCCCAAAATATGAAAAATTGCTTCCTTTTTGCCCCAAAATAAGAACAATTTCTGCAATTTTGTACCAAAATAAAAGAAATTTCTGACTTTTTGCCCCAAAAAACAAAATTTCTGCTTTTTTTTTCTGAAATAAGTGAAATTTCTGCAATTTTGCCCCAAAATAAGTGAAATTTCTGCAGTTTTGCCCCAAAATAAGGGAAATTCCTAAAATTTTGCCCCAAAATAAGTGGAATTTCTGAGTTTTGCCCCAAAATAAGGAGAATTTCTGTGTTTTTGCCCCAACATATAGGGAATTTCTGCCTTTTTGCCCCACAATTAGGGGAATTTCTGCAATTTTGTTCCAAAATACGGGGAATTTCTGCATTTTTGCCTCCAAATAAAGAAAATTTCAGCATTTTACCTCAAAATAAGGGGAATTTCTGCATTTTTGCCCCAAAATATGGAAAATTTCTGCCCTTTTGCTTCAAAATAAGAACAAATTCTGCAATTTTGTACCTAAATAAAAGAAATTTCTGACTTTTTGCCCCAAAAAAGAAAATTTCTGCTTTTTTCTGAAATAAGTGAAATTTCTGCAATTTTTCCCCAAAATATGTGAAATTTCTGCAATTTTGCCCCAAAATAAGTGAAATTTCTGAGTTTTGCCTCAAAATAAGGAGAATTTCTGTTTTTGCCCCAACATATAGGGAATTTCTGCCTTTTTGCCCCACAATTAGGGGAATTTCTGCAATTTTGTTCCAAAATACGGGGAATTTCTGCCTTTTTGCCCAAAAACAAGAAGAATGCATATCTTTTTGCCATAAAAAAGGGGAATTTCTTCATTTTGCTCCAAAATAAGGGGAATTTCTGCTTTCTTGCCTCTAAATAAGTGGAATTTCTGTCTTTTCCCCCAAAACAAAGGGAATTTCTGTCTATTTTGCCCCAAAATAAGGAAAATTTCTGACTTATTACCCTGAAATAAGTGAAATTTCTGCAATTTTGCCCCTAAATAAGGGAAATTTCTGCATTTTTTCCCCCAAATAAAGGGAATTTCAGCCTTTTTACCTCAAAATATGGGGAATTTCTCCATTTTTGCCCCAAAATATGGGAAATTTCTGCCTTTTTGCCCCAAAATAAGAACAATTTCTGCAATTTTGTACCAAAATAAAAGAAATTTCTGCCTTTTTTCCCCAAAATAAGAAAATTTATGTTTTTTTTCTGAAATAAGTGAAATTTCTGCAATTTTGCCCCAAAATAAGTGAAAATTCTGAGTTTTGCCCCCAAATAAGGAGAATTTCTGTATTTTTGCCCCAATATATAGGGAATTTCTGCCTTTTTGCCCCACAATTAAAGAAATTTCTGCTATTTTGCTCCAAAATACGAAGATTTTCTGCCTTTTTGCCCGAAAATAAGAAGAATGCATATCTTTTTGCCATAAAAAGGGAAATTTCTTCATTTTTGTTCCAAAATAAGGGGAATTTCTGCTTTTTTGGCTCTAAATAAGTGGAATTTCTGTTTTTTTCCCCTAAAACAAAGGGAATTTCTGTCTTTTTTGCCCAAAAATAAGGAAAATTTCTGACTTATTACCCTGAAATAAGTGAAATTTCTGCAATTTTTTTTCAAAATGAGGAAAATTTCTGCCTTTTTGCCCCCAAATAAGGGGAATTTCAGCATTTTTAACTCAAAATAAGGGGAATTTGTGCATTTTTGCCCCAAATTATGGGAAATTTCTGCCTTTTTGCCCCAAAATAAGAACAATTTCTGCAATTTTGTACCAAAATAAAAGAAATTTCTGCCTTTTTGCCCCAAAATAAGAAAATTTCTGCTTTTTTACTGAAATAAGTGAAATTTCTGCAATGTTGCCCTAAAATAAGTGAAATTTCTGAGTTTTGCCCCAAAATAAAGAGAATTTCTGTCTTTTTGCCCCAACATACAGGGAATTCCTGTCTTTTTGGCCCACAATTAGGGAGATTTCTGCAATTTTGCTCCAAAATACGGGGAATTTCTGTTTTTTTGCCCGAAAATAAGAAGAATGCATACCTTTTTGCCATAAAAAAGGGAAATTTCTTCATTTTTGCTCCAAAATAAGGGGAATTTCTGCTTTTTTGCCTCTAAATAAGTGGAATTTCTATCTTTTTCCCCCAAAACAAAGGGAATTTCTGTCTTTTTGCCCCAAAATAAAGATAATTTCTGACTTATTATTCTGAAATAAGTGAAATTTCTGCAATTTTGCCCCAAAATAAGGGAAATTTCTGGCTTTTTGCCCACAAATATTGGGAATTTCAGCCTTTTCACCCCAAAATAAGGGGAATTTCTGCATTTTTGCCCCAAAATACGGGAAATGTCTGCCTTTTTGCCCCAAAATATAAAAAATTTCTGCAATTTGTACCAAAATAAAAGAAATATCTGCCTTTTTTGCCCCAAAATTAGAAAATTTCTGCTTCTTTCGGAAATAAGTGAAATTTCTGCAATTTTGCCCCAAAATAATTGAAATTTCTAAGTTTTGCCCCAAAATAAGAGAAATTTCTTCATTTTTGCCCCCAAATAAGTGGAAGTTCAGCATTTTTACCTTAAAATAAGGGGAATTTCTGCATTTTTGCCCCAAAATATGGGAAATTTCTGCCTTTTTCCCAAAATAAGAAAAATTTCTGCAATTTTGTACCAAAATAAAAGAAATTTCTGCCTTTTTGCTCCAAAATAAAAAAATTTCTCCTTTTTTTCTGAAATAAGTGAAATTTCTGCAATTTTGCCCCAAAATAAGTGAAATTTCTGAGTTTTGCCACAAAATAAGGAGAATTTCTGTCTTTTTGCCCAAACATATAGGGAATTTCTGCCTTTTTGCCCCACAATTAGAAGAATTTCTGCAATTTTGCTCCAAAATACGGGGAATTTCTGCCTTTTTGCCCGAAAATAAGAAGAATGCATACCTTTTTGCCATAAAAAAGGGAAATTTCTTCATTTTTGCTCCAAAATAAGGGGAATTTCTGCTTTTTTGCCTCTAAATAAGTGGAATTTCTGTCTTTTTCCCCCAAAACAAAGGGAATTTCTGTCTATTATGCCCCAAAATAAGGAAAATTTCTGACTTATTACCCTGAAATAAGTGAAATTTCTGCAATTTTGCCCCGAAATGAGGGAAATTTCTGCATTTTTGCCCCCAAATAAGGAAAATATCAGCCTTTTTACCTCAAAATAAGGGAAATTTCTGCATTTTTGTCCCAAAATATGAAAAATTTCTGCTTTTTTGCCTCAAAATAAGAACAAATTCTGCAATTTTGTACCAAAATAAAAGAAATTTCTGACTTTCTGCCCCAAAAAAGAAAATTTCTGCTTTTTTTCTGAAATAAGTGAAATTTCAGAAATTTTTCCCCAAAATATGTGAAATTTCTGCAATTTTGCCCCAAAAAAAGAAAAATTTCTGCAATTTTGCCCCAAAATAATTGAAATTTCTAAGTTTTGCCCCAAAATAAGAGAAATTTCTTCATTTTTGCCCCCAAATAAGGGGAAGTTCTGCATTTTTACCTTAAAATAAGGGGAATTTCTGCATTTTTGCCCCAAAATATGGGAAATTTCTGCCTTTTTCCCAAAATAAGAAAAATTTCTGCAATTTTGTACCAAAATAAAAGAAATTTCTGCCTTTTTGCCCCAAAATAAAAAAATTTCTCCTTTTTTTCTGAAATAAGTGAAATTTCTGCAATTTTTCCCCAAAATAAGTGAAATTTCTGAGTTTTGCCACAAAATAAGGAGAATTTCTGTCTTTTTGCCCAAACATATAGGGAATTTCTGCCTTTTTGCCCCACAATTAGAAGAATTTCTGCAATTTTGCTCCAAAATACGGGGAATTTCTGCCTTTTTGCCCGAAAATAAGAAGAATGCATACCTTTTTGCCATAAAAAAGGGAAATTTCTTCATTTTTGCTCCAAAATAAGGGGAATTTCTGCTTTTTTGCCTCTAAATAAGTGGAATTTCTGTCTTTTCCCCCAAAACAAAGGGAATTTCTGTCTATTTTGCCCCAAAATAAGGAAAATTTCTGACTTATTACCCTGAAATAAGTGAAATTTCTGCAATTTTGCCCCGAAATGAGGGAAATTTCTGCATTTTTGCCCCCAAATAAGGAAAATATCAGCCTTTTTACCTCAAAATAAGGGAAATTTCTGCATTTTTGTCCCAAAATATGAAAAATTTCTGCTTTTTTGCCTCAAAATAAGAACAAATTCTGCAATTTTGTACCAAAATAAAAGAAATTTCTGACTTTCTACCCCAAAAAAGAAAATTTCTGCTTTTTTTCTGAAATAAGTGAAATTTCTGAAATTTTGCCCCAAAATATGTGAAATTTCTGCAATTTTGCCCCAAAATAAGAAAAATTTCTGCAATTTTGCCCCAAAATAATTGAAATTTCTAAGTTTTGCCCCAAAATAAGAGAAATTTCTTTATTTTTGCCCCCAAATAAGGAGAAGTTCAGCATTTTTACCTTAAAATAAGGGGAATTTCTGCATTTTTGCCCCAAAATATGGGAAATTTCTGCCTTTTTCCCAAAATAAGAAAAATTTCTGCAATTTTGTACCAAAATAAAAGAAATTTCTGCCTTTTTGCCCCAAAATAAAAAAATTTCTCCTTTTTTTCTGAAATAAGTGAAATTTCTGCAATTTTTCCCCAAAATAAGTGAAATTTCTGAGTTTTGCCACAAAATAAGGAGAATTTCTGTCTTTTTGCCCAAACATATAGGGAATTTCTGCCTTTTTGCCCCACAATTAGAAGAATTTCTGCAATTTTGCTCCAAATACGGGGAATTTCTGCCTTTTTGCCCGAAAATAAGAAGAATGCATACCTTTTTGCCATAAAAAAGGGAAATTTCTTCATTTTTGCTCCAAAATAAGGGCAATTTCTGCTTTTTTGCCTCTAAATAAGTGGAATTTCTGTCTTTTTCCCCCAAAACAAAGGGAATTTCTGTCTATTTTGCCCCAAAATAAGGAAAATTTCTGACTTATTACCCTGAAATAAGTGAAATTTCTGCAATTTTGCCCCGAAATGAGGGAAATTTCTGCATTTTGCCCCCAAATAAGGAAAATATCAGCCTTTTTACCTCAAAATAAGGGAAATTTCTGCATTTTTGTCCCAAAATATGAAAAATTTCTGCTTTTTTGCCTCAAAATAAGAACAAATTCTGCAATTTTGTACCAAAATAAAAGAAATTTCTGACTTTCTGCCCCAAAAAATACAATTTCTGCTTTTTTTCTGAAATAAGTGAAATTTCTGAAATTTTGCCCCAAAATATGTGAAATTTCTGCAATTTTGCCCCAAAATAAGAAAAATTTCTGCAATTTTGCCCCAAAATAATTGAAATTTCTAAGTTTTGCCCCAAAATAAGAGAAATTTCTTCATTTTTGCCCCCAAATAAGGGGAAGTTCAGCATTTTTACCTGAAAATAAGGGGAATTTCTGCATTTTTGTCCCAAATTTTGGGAAATTTCTGCCTTTTTCCCAAAATAAGAAAAATTTCTGCAATTTTTACCAAAATATAAGAAATTTCTGCCTTTTTGCCCCAAAATAAAAAAATTTCTCCTTTTTTTCTGAAATAAGTGAAATTTCTGCAATTTTTCCCCAAAATAAGTGAAATTTCTGAGTTTTGCCACAAAATAAGGAGAATTTCTGTCTTTTTGCCCAAACATATAGGGAATTTCGGCCTTTTTGTCCCACAATTAGAAGAATTTCTGCAATTTTGCTCCAAAATACGGGAAATTTCTGCCTTTTTGCCCGAAAATAAGAAGAATGCATAACTTTTTGCCATAAAAAAGGAAAATTTCTTCATTTTTGCTCCAAAATAAGGGGAATTTTTGCTTTTTTGCCTCTAAATAAGTGGAATTTCTGTCTTTTTCCCCCAATACAAAGGGAATTTCTGTCTTTTTTGCCCCAAAATAAGAAAAATTTCTGACTTATTACCCTGAAATAAGTGAAATTTCTGCAATTTTGCCCCAAAATGAGGGAAATTTCTGCCTTTTTGCCCCCAAATAAGGAAAATATCAGTCTTTTTACCTGAAAATAAGGAAAATTTTTGCATTTTTGCCCCAAAATATGGAATATTTCTGCCCTTTTGCCGCAAAATAAGAACAAATTCTGCAATTTTGTACCTAAATAAAAGAAATTTCTGACTTTTGCCCCAACAAAGAAAATTTCTGCTTTTTTTTCTGAAATAAGTGAAATTTCTGCAATTTTGCCCCAAAATATGTGAATTTCTGCAGTTTTGCCCCAAAATAAGTGAAATTTCTGAGTTTTGCCCCAAAATAAGGAGAATTTCTGTTTTTCCCCAACATATAGGGAATTTCTGCCTTTTTGCCCCACAATTAGGGGAATTTCTGCAATTTTGCTCCAAAATACGGGGAATTTCTGCCTTTTTGCCCGAAAACAAGAAGAATGCATACCTTTTTGCCATAAAAAGGGAAATTTCTTCATTTTTGCTCCAAAATAAAAGGAATTTCTGCTTTTTTGCCTCTAAATAAGTGGAATTTCTGTTTTTTTCCCCCAAAACAAAGGGGATTTCTGTCTTTTTTGCCCCCAAATAAGGAAAATTTCTGACTCATTACCTTGAAATAAGTGAAATTTCTGCAATTTTGCCCCAAAATGAGGAAAATTTCTGCCTCTTTGCCCCCAAATAAGGGGAATTTCAGCCTTTTTAACTCAAAATAAGGGGAATTTCTGCATTTTTGCCCCAAAATATGGGAAATTTCTGCCTTTTTGCCCCAAAATAAGAAAAATTTCTGCAATTTTTTACCAAAATAAAAGAAATTTCTGTCTTTTTGCCCCAAAATAAGAAAAATTTCTGACTTGTTACCCTGAAGTAAGTGAAATTTCTGCAATTTTGCCCCAAAATAAGGGAAATTTCTGCATTTTTTCCCCCAAATAAGGGGAATTTCCGCATTTTTGCCCCAAAATATGTGAAATTTCTGCCTTTTTGCCTCAAAATAAGAACAAATTCTGCAATTTTGTACCAAAGTAAAAGAAATTTCTGACTCTTTGCCCCAAAATAAGAACAATTTCTGCTTTTTTTACTGAAATAAGTGAAATTTCTCAAATTTTGCCTCAAAATATGTGAAATTTCGGCCATTTTGCCCCAAAATAAGAAAAATTTCTGCAATTTTGCCCCAAAATAAGTGAAATTTCTGAGTTTTGCCCCAAAATAAGAAAAATTTCTGCAATTTTTTACCAAAATAAAAGAAATTTCTGTCTTTTTGCCCCAAAATAAGAAAAATTTCTGACTTGTTACCCTGAAGTAAGTGAAATTTCTGCAATTTTGCCCCAAAATAAGGGAAATTTCTGCATTTTTTCCCCCAAATAAGGGGAATTTCCGCATTTTTGCCCCAAAATATGTGAAATTTCTGCCTTTTTGCCTCAAAATAAGAACAAATTCTGCAATTTTGTACCAAAGTAAAAGAAATTTCTGACTCTTTGCCCCAAAATAAGAACAATTTCTGCTTTTTTTACTGAAATAAGTGAAATTTCTCAAATTTTGCCTCAAAATATGTGAAATTTCGGCCATTTTGCCCCAAAATAAGAAAAATTTCTGCAATTTTGCCCCAAAATAAGTGAAATTTCTGAGTTTTGCCCCAAAATAAGGAGAATTTCTGTTTTTGCCCCAACATATAGGGAATTTATGCCGTTTTGCACCACAATTAGGGAAATTTCTCCAATTTTGCTCCAAAATAGAGGGAATTACTGCCTTTTTGCCCGAAAATAAGAAGAATGCATAACTTTTTGCCATAAAAAAGGAAAATTTTTTCATTTTTGCTCGAAAATAAGGGGAATTTCTGCTTTTTTGCCTCTAAATAAGTGGAATTTCTGTTTTTTTCCCCCAAAACAAAGGGGATTTCTGTCTTTTTTGCCCCCAAATAAGGAAAATTTCTGACTCATTACCCTGAAATAAGTGAAATTTCTGCAATTTTGCCCCAAAATGAGGAAAATTTCTGCCTCTTTGCCCCCAAATAAGGGGAATTTCAGCCTTTTTAACTCAAAATAAGGGGAATTTCTGCATTTTTGCCCCAAAATATGGGAAATTTCTGCTTTTGGCCCCAAAATAAGAAAAATTTCCGCAATTTTGTACCAAAATAAAAGAAATTTCTGTCTTTTTGCCCCAAAATAAGAAAATTTCTGCTTTTTTTCTGAAATAAGTGAAATTTCTGCAATTTTGCCCTAAAATAAGTGAAATTTCTGAGTTTTGCCTCAAAATAAGGAGAATTTCTGTCTTTTTGCCCCAACATATAGGGAATTTCTGCTTTTTGGCCCACAATTAGGGGGATTTCTGCAATTTTGCTCCCAAATACGGGGAATTTCTGCCTTTTTGCCCGAAAACAAGAAGAATGCATACCTTTTTGCCATATAAAGGGAAATTTCTTTATTTTTGCTCCAAAATAAGGGGAATTTCTGCTTGTTTGCCTCTTAATAAGTGGAATTTCTGTCTTTTTCCCCCAATACAAAGGGAATTTCTGTCTTTTTTGCCCGAAAATAAAGAAAATTCCTGACTTGTTACCCTGAAGTAAGTGAAATTTCTGCAATTTTGCCCCAAAATAAGGGAAATTTCTGCATTTTTTCCCCCATATAAGGGGAATTTCAGCCTTTTTACCTCAAAATAAGGGGAATTTCCGCATTTTTGCCCCAAAATATGTGAAATTTCTGCCTTTTTGCCTCAAAATAAGAACAAATTCTGCAATTTTGTACCAAAATAAAAGAAATTTCTGACTTTTTGCCCCAAAATAAGAACAATTTCTGCTTTTTTTTTCTGAAATAAGTGAAATTTCTGAAATTTTGCCTCAAAATATGTGAAATTTCGGCAATTTTGCCCCAAAATAAGAAAAATTTCTGCAATTTTGCCCCAAAATAAGTGAAATTTCTGAGTTTTGCCCCAAAATAAGGAGAATTTCTGTTTTTGCCCCAACATATAGGGAATTTCTGCCTTTTTGCCCCACAATTAGGGAAATTTCTGCAATTTTGCTCCAAAATAGAGAGAATTACTGCCTTTTTGCCCGAAAATAAGAAGAATGCATAACTTTTTGCCATAAAAAAGGAAAATTTCTTCATTTTTGATCCAAAATAAGGGGAATTTCTGCTTTTTTGCCTCTAAATAAGTGGAATTTCTGTATTTTTCCCCCAATACAAAGGGAATTTCTGTCTTTTTTGCCCCAAAATAAGAAAAATTTCTGACTTATTACCCTGAAATATGTGAAATTTCTGCAATTTTGCCCCAAAATGAGGGAAATTTCTGCCTTTTTGCCCCCAAATAAGGAAAATATCAGTCTTTTTACCTGAAAATAAGGAAAATTTTTGCATTTTTGCCCCAAAATATGGGAAATTTCTGCCCTTTTGCCGCAAAATAAGAACAAATTCTGCAATTTTGTACCTAAATAAAAGAAATTTCTGACTTTTGCCCCAACAAAGAAAATTTCTGCTTTTTTTTCTGAAATAAGTGAAATTTCTGCAATTTTGCCCCAAAATATGTGAATTTCTGCAGTTTTGCCCCAAAATAAGTGAAATTTCTGAGTTTTGCCCCAAAATAAGGAGAATTTCTGTTTTTCCCCAACATATAGGGAATTTCTGCCTTTTTGCCCCACAATTAGGGGAATTTCTGCAATTTTGCTCCAAAATACGGGGAATTTCTGCCTTTTTGCCCGAAAATAAGAAGAATGCATACCTTTTTGCCATAAAAAGGGAAATTTCTTCATTTTTGCTCCAAAATAAAAGGAATTTCTGCTTTTTTGCCTCTAAATAAGTGGAATTTCTGTTTTTTCCCCCAAAACAAAGGGGATTTCTGTCTTTTTTGCCCCCAAATAAGGAAAATTTCTGACTCATTACCCTGAAATAAGTGAAATTTCTGCAATTTTGCCCCAAAATGAGGAAAATTTCTGCCTCTTTGCCCCCAAATAAGGGGAATTTCAGCCTTTTTAACTCAAAATAAGGGGAATTTCTGCATTTTTGCCCCAAAATATGGGAAATTTCTGCCTTTTTGCCCCAAAATAAGAAAAATTTCTGCAATTTTGTACCAAAATAAAAGAAATTTCTGTCTTTTTGCCCCAAAATAATAAAATTTCTGCTTTTTTTCTGAAATAAGTGAAATTTCTGCAATTTTGCCCTAAAATAAGTGAAATTTCTGAGTTTTGCCTCAAAATAAGGAGAATTTCTGTCTTTTTGCCCCAACATATAGGGAATTTCTGCCTTTTTGGCCCACAATTAGGGGGATTTCTGCAATTTTGCTCCCAAATACGGGGAATTTCTGTCTTTTTGCCCGAAAATAAAAAGAATGCATACCTTTTTGCCATAAAAAAGGGAAATTTCTTCATTTTTGCTCCAAAATAAAGGGAATTTCTGCTTTTTTGCCTCTAAATAAGTGGAATTTCTGTATTTTCCCCCAAAACAAAGGGAATTTCTGTCTTTTTTGCCCCAAAATAAGGAAAATTTTTGACTTATTACCCTGAAATAAGTGAAATTTCTGCAATTTTGCCCCAAAATGAGGGAAATTTCTGCCTTTTTTCCCCCAAATAAGGAAAATATCAGCCTTTTTACCTCAAAATAAGGGAAATTTCTGCATTTTTGCCCCAAAATATGGAAAATTTCTGCCTTTTTGCCCCAAAATAAGAACAAATTCTGCAATTTTGTACCTAAATAAAAAAAATTTCTGACTTTTTGCCCCAAAAAAGAAAATTTCTGCTTTTTTTTCTGAAATAAGTGAAATTTCTGCAATTTTGCCCCAAAATAATGGAAATTTCTGAGTTTTGCCCCAAAATAAGGAGAATTTCTGTCTTTTTGCAACAACATATAGGGAATTTCTGCCTTTTTGCCCCACAATTAGGGGATTTTCTGCAATTTTGCTCTAAAATACGGGGAATTTCTGCCTTTTTGCCCGAAAATAAGAAGAATGCATACCTTTTTGCCACAAGAGGGAAATTTCTTCATTTTTGCTCCAAAATAAGGGGAATTTATGCTTTTTTGCCTCTAAATAAGTGGAATTTCTGACTTTTTCCTCCAAATTAAAGGGAATTTCTGGTTTTTTGCCCCAAAATAAGGAAAATTTTTGACTTATTACCCTGAAATAAGTGAAATTTCTGCAATTTTGCCCCAAAATGAGGGAAATTTCTGCCTTTTTGCCCCCAAATAAGGAAAATATCAGCCTTTTTATCTCAAAATAAGGGAAATTTCTGCATTTTTGCCCCAAAATATGGGAAATTTCTGCGTATTTGCCCCAAAATAAGAACAAATTCTACAATTTTGTACCTAAATAAAAGAAATTTCTGACTTTTTGCCCCAAAAAAGAAATTTTTTGCTTTTTTTTCTGAAATAAGTGGTATTTCTGCAATTTTGCCCCAAAATAAGTGAAATTTCTGAGTTTTGCCCCATAATAAAAAGAATTTCTGTCTTTTTGCCCCAACATATAGGGAATTTCTGGCTTTTTGCCCCACAATTAGGGGAATTTCTGCAATTTTGCTCCAAAATACAAAAAATTTCTGTCTTTTTGCCCGAAAATAAGAAGAATGCATACCTTTTTGCCATAAAAAAGGGAAATTTCTTCATTTTTGCTCCAAAATAAGGGGAATTTCTGCTTTTTTGCCTCTTAATAAGTGGAATTTCTGTCTTTTTCCGCCAATACAAAGGGAATTTCTGTCTTTTTGCCACATAATAAGGAAAATTTCTGACTTGTTACCCTGAAGTATGTGAAATTTCTGCAATCTTTCCCCAAAATATGGGAAATTTCTGCCTTTTTTTCCCAAATAAGGGGAATTTTAGCCTTTTTACCTCAAAAAAGGGCATTTCTGCATTTTTGCCACAAAATATTTGGAATTTCTGCCTTTTTGTCCCAAAATAAGGAAAACTTCTGCCTTTTTTCCTGAAATAAGTGAAATTTCTGCTATTTTGCCTTAAAATAAAAGAAATTTCTGCAATTTTTCCCCATAATAAAGGAATTTTCTGCAATTTTGCCCCTAAATAAAGGGAATTTCTATTTTTGTCCCCAAATAAGGGAAATTTCTGCAATTTTGCCCTAAAATAAGGGGAATTTCTGCCTTTTGCCCGAAAATAAGGGGAATTTCTGCATTTTTGCCCCAAAATAAAGAAAATTACTGCATGTTTTACCCCAAAATTAGGTGAATATCTGCAATTTTGCTCCAAAATACGGGGATTTTCTGCATTTTTCGCCGAAAATAAAGAGAATTTTTGCCATTTTGCCGTGAAATAAGTGAAATTTCTGGAGTTTTACCCCAAATTAAGGGGAAGTTATGCGTTTTTACCCAAAAATTAGGGGAATTTCTGCAATTTTGCTCCAAAATACGGGGAATTTCTGCCTTTTTGCCCGAAAATAAAGAGAATGTATATCTTTTTGCCATAAAAAAGGGAAATTTCTTTATTTTTACCCCAAAATAAGGGAATTTTCCAACTTTTTGACTCAAAATAAGTGCAATTTCTCACTTTTCCCCAAAAATAACAGAATTTCTGTCTTTTTGTCCCAAAATAAGGGGACTTTCTGACTTTTTGCCCTGAAATAAGTTAAATTTCTGAAATTTTTCCCCAAAATAAGGGAAATGTTTGCTTTTTGCCCCAAAATAAGGGAATTTCTGCCTTTTGCCACAAAATAAGGGGAATTTCAGAATTTATACCGCAAAATAAGAGGAATTTCTGCATTTTTTTCCTAAATATCGAAATTTCTGCATTTTTGCCCAAAATAAGAAAAATTTCTGCCTTTTTGCCCCAAATTAAGAAAATTTCTGCTTTTTTTCCCTGAAATAAGTGAAATTTCTGCAATTTTGCCCCAAAATAAGTGAAATTTTTGCAATTTTGCCCCAAAATAAGGGAAATTTCTAGAATTTTTCCCCATAATAAGTGGAATTTCTGAGTTTTGCCCCAAAATAAGGAGAATTTCTGTCTTTTTGCTCCAACATATAGGGAATTTCTGACTTTTTGCCCCACAATTAAGGGAATTTCGGCAATTGTGCTCCAAAATACGAGGAATTTCTGCCTTTTTGCCCGAAAATAAGAAGAATGCATATCTTTTTGCCATAAAAAGGGAAATTTCTTTATTTTTGCACCAAAATAAGGGGAATTTCTGCTTTTTTGCCTCTAAATAAGTGCAATTTCTTTGTTTTTCCCCCAAAACAAAGGGAATTTCTGTCTTTTGCCCCAAAATAAGGAAAATTTCTGACTTATTACCCTGAAATAAGTGAAATTTCTGCAATTTTGCCCCAAAATGAGTGAAATTTCTGCCTTTTTGCCCCCAAATAAGGGGAATTTCAGACTTTTTACCTTAAAATAAGGGGAATTTCTGCATTTTGCCCCAAAATATGGGAAATGTCTGCCTTTTTGCCCCAAAATATAAAAAATTTCTGCAATTTTGTACTAAAATAAAAGAAATATCTGCCTTTTTGCCCCAAAATTAGAAAGTTTTTGCTTTTTTTTCGGAAATAAGTGAAATTTCTGCAATTTTGCCTTAAAATAATTGAAATTTCTGAGTTTTGCCCCAAAATAAGGGAAATTTCTGCCTTTTTGCCACCAAATAAGGGGAATTTCCGCATTTTTACCTTAAAATAAGGGGAATTTCTGCATTTTTGCCCCAAAATATGGGAAATTTTTGTTTTTTTCCCAAAAGAAGAAAAATTTCTGCAATTTTGTACCAAAATAAAAGAAATTTCTTCCTTTTTGCCCCAAAATAAAAAAATTTCTGCTTCTTTTCTGAAATAAGTGAAATTTCTTCAATTTTGCCCCAAAATAAGTGAAATTTCTGAGTTTTGCCCCAAAATAAGGAGAATTTCTGTCTTTTTGCCCCAACATATAGGGAATTTCTGCCTTTTTGCCCCACAATTAGGGGATTTTCTGCAATTTTGCTCTAAAATACGGGGAATTTCTGCCTTTTTGCCCGAAAATAAGAAGAATGCATACCTTTTTGCCATAAAAAGGGAAATTTCTTCATTTTTGCTCCAAAATAAGGGGAATTTCTGCTTTTTTGCCTCTAAATAAGTGGAATTTCTGTCTTTTTCCCCCAAAACAAAGGGAATTTCTGTCTTTTTTGCCCCAAAATAAGGAAAATTTCTGACTTATTACCCTGAAATAAGTGAAATTTCTGCAATTTTGCCCCAAAATGAGAGAAATTTCTGCCTTTTTGCCCCCAAATAAGGAAAATATCAGCCTTTTTACCTGAAAATAAGGGAAATTTCTGCATTTTTGCCCCAAAATATGGGAAATTTCTACCTTTTTGCCCCAAAATAAGAACAAATTCTGCAATTTTGTACCTAAATAAAAGAAATTTCTGACTTTTTGCCCCAAAAAAGAAAATTTTTGCTTTTTTTCTGAAATAAGTGATATTTCTGCAATTTTGCCCCAAAATATGTGAAATTTCTGCAATTTTGCCCCAAAATAAGTGAAATTTCTGAGTTTTGCCCCATAATAAAAAGAATTTCTGTCTTTTTGCCCAAACATATAGGGAATTTTTGGCTTTTTGCCCCACAATTAGGGGAATTTCTGCAATTTTGCTCGAAAATACGGGGAATTTCTGCCTTTTTGCCCGAAAATAAGAAGAATGCATACCTTTTTGCCATAAAAAAGGGAAATTTCTACATTTTTGCTCCAAAATAAGGGGAATTTCTGCTTTTTGCCTCTTAATAAGTGGAATTTCTGTCTTTTTCCCCCAATACAAAGGGAATTTCTGTCTATTTTGCCCCAAAATAAGGAAAATTTCTGACTTGTTACCCAGAAGTAAGTGAAATTTCTGCAATTTTGTCCCAAAATAAGGGAAATTTCTGCCTTTTTTTCCCGATATAAGGGGAATTTCAGCATTTTTACCTCAAAATAAGGGGAATTTCTGCATTTTTGCCACAAAATATTTGGAATTTCTGCCTTTTTGCCCCAAAATAAGGAAAACTTCTGCCTTTTTTTCTGAAATAAGTGAAATTTCTGCAATTTTGCCTTAAAATAAAAGAAATTTCTGCAATTTTTCCCCATAATAAAGGAATTTTCTGCAATTTTGCCCCAAAATAAAGGGAATTTCTGTTTTTTGTCCCCAAATAAGGGAAATTTCTGCAATTTTGCACTAAAATAAGGGAAATTTCTGCCTTTTGCCCCCAAAAAAGGGGAATTTCTGCATTTTTGCCCCAAAATAAAGAAAATTACTGCATGTTTTACCCCAAAATTAGGTGAATTTCTGCAATTTTGCTCCGAAATATGGGGATTTTCTGCCTTTTTCGCTGAAAATAAAGGGAATTACTTCCATTTTTCCGCGAAATAAGTGAAATTTCTTCAGTTTTACCCCAAAATAAGGGGAAGTTCTGCGTTTTTGCCCAAAAATTAGGGGAATTTCTGCAATTTTCCTCCAAAATACGGGGAATTTCTGCCCTTTTTCCTCCAATAAAAAGGGAATGTATATCTTTTTGCCATAAAAAAGGGAAATTTCTTCATTTTTACCCCAAAATAAGGGACTTTTCCACCTTTTTGACTCAAAAGAAGTGCAATTTCTCACTTTTCCCCAAAAATAAACCGAATTTCTGTCTTTTTGCCCCAAAATAAGGGGAATTTCAGACTTTTTGCCCTGAAATAAGTTAAATTTCTAAAATTTTTTCCCAAAATAAGGGAAATGTCTGTTTTTGCCCCAAAATAATGGGAATTTCTGCCTTTTTGCCACAAAATAAGGGGAATTTCAGAATTTTTACCTCAAAATAAGGGGAATTTCTGCAATTTTGTACCAAAATAAAAGAAATTTCTGCCTTTTTGCCCAAAATAAGAAAAATTTCTGAAATTGTACAAAAATAAAAGAAATTTCTGCCTTTTTGCCCCAAAATAAGAAAATTTCTACATTTTTCCCTGAAATAAGTGAAATTTCTGCAATTTTGCCCTAAAATAACTGAAATTTCTGCAATTTCACCCCAAAATAAGGGAAATTTCTGGAATTTTGCCCCAAAATAAGGAATTTCTGAGTTTTGCCCTAAAATAAGGAGAATTTCTCTCTTTTTGACCCAACATATAGGGAATATCTGCCTTTTTGCCCCACAATTAGGGGAATTTCTGCAATTTTGCACCAAAATACGAGGAATTTCTGCCTTTTTGGACGAAAACAAGAAGAATGCATAGCTTTTTGCCATAAAAAAGGGAAATTTCTTCATTTTTGCTCCAAAATAAGGGGAATTTCTGCATTTTTGCCTCTAAATAAGTGGAATTTCTGTCTCTTTACCCCAAAACAAAGGGAATTTCTGTCTTTTTGCCCCAAAATAAGGAAAATTTCTGACTTATTATTCTGAAATAAGTGAAATTTCTGCAATTTTGCCCCTAAATAAGGGAAATTTCTGCTTTTGCCCCCAAATAAAGGGAATTTCAGCCTTTTTACCTCAAAATAAGGGGAATTTCTGCATTTTTGCCCCAAAATATGGGAAATGTTTGCCTTTTTGCCCCAAAATAAGAAAAATTTCTGCAATTTTGTACCAAAATAAAAGAAATATCTGCCTTTTTGCCCCAAAATTAGAAAATTTCTGCTTTTTTTTCGGAAATAAGTGAAATTTTTGCAATTTTGCCCCAAAATAATTGAAATTTCTAAGTTTTGCCCCAAAATAAGGGAAATTTCTGCCTTTTTGCCCCCAAATAAGGGGAAGTTCAGCATTTTTACCTTAAAATAAGGGGAATTTCTGCATTTTTGCCCCAAAATTTGAGAAATTTCTGCCTTTTTCCCAAAAAAAGAATAATTTCTGCAATTTTGTATCAAAATAAAAGAAATTTCTGCCTTTTTGCCCCAAAATAAGAAAATTTTTACTTTTTTTCTGAAATAATTAAAATTTCTGCAATTTTGCCCCAGAATAAGTGAAATTTCTGAGTTTTGCCCCAAAATAAGGAGAATTTCTGTCTTTTTGCCCCAACATATAGGGAATTTCTGTCTTTTTTCCCCACAATTAGGGGAATTTCTGCAATTTTCTCCAAAATACGGGGAATTTCTGCCTTTTTGCCCGAAAATAAGAAGAATACATAACTTTTTGCCATAAAAAAGGGAAATTTCTTCATTTTTGCTCCAAAATAAGGGGAATTTCTGCTTTTTTTGCCTCCAAATAAGTGGAATTTCTGTCTTTTTACCCCAAAACAAAGGGAATTTCTTTCTTTTTAGCCCCAAAATAAGGAAAATTTCTGACTTATTACCCTGAAATAAGTGAAATTTCTGCAATTTTGCCCCAAAATGAGGGAAATTTCTGCCTTTTTGCCCCCAAATAAAGAAAATATCAGCCTTTTTACCTCAAAATAAGAGAAATTTCTGCATTTTACCCCAAAATATGGGAAATTTCTGCCTTTTTGCCCCAAAATAAGCAAAATTTCTGCAATTTTGTACCAAAATAAAAGAAATTTCTGCCTTTTTGCCCAAAAATAAGTGAAATTTCTGCTTTTTTTTCTGAAATAAGTGAAATTTCTGCAATTTTGCCCCAAAATAAATGAAAATTCTGAGTTTTGCCCCAAAATAAGGGAAATTTCTCGAATTTTGCCCCAAAATAAGTGGAATTTCTGAGTTTTGCCCCAAAATAAGGAGAATTTCTGTTATTTTGACCCAACATATAGGGAATTTCTGCCTTTTTGCCCCACAATTATGGGAATTTCTGCAATTTTGCTCGAAAATACGGGGAATTTCTGCCTTTTTGCCTGAAAACAAGAAGAATGCATAACTTTTTGCCATAAAAAAGGGAAATTTCTTCATTTTTGCTCCAAAATAAGGGGAACTTCTGCTTTTTTTGCCTCTTTATAATTGGAATTTCTGTCTTTTTCCCCCAAAACAAAGGGAATTTCTGTCTTTTTTGCTCCAAAATAAGGAAATTTTCTGACTTATTACCCTGAAGTAAGTGAAATTTCTGCAATTTTGCCCCAAAATAAGGGAAATTTCTGCCTTTTTGCGCCCAAATAAGGGGAATTTCAGCATTTTTACCTCAAAATAAGGGGAATTTCTGCATTTTTGCCACAAAATATTTGGAATTTCTGCCTTTTTGCTCCAAAATAAGGAAAACTTCTGCCTTTTTTCCTGAAATAAGTGAAATTTCTGCAATTTTGCCCCAAAATAAGTGAAATTTCTGCAATTTTGTCCCAAAATAAGTGAAATTTCTGAAATTTGGCCCAAAATAAGTGGAATTTCTGAGTTTTGCCCCAAAATGAGGAGAATTTCTGTCTTTTTGCCCTAACATATAGGGAATTTCTGCCTTTTTGCCCCACAATTAGGGGAATTTCTGCAATTTTGCATCAAAATACAGGGAATTTCTGCCTTTTTGCCCGAAAATAAGAAGATGCATACCTTTTTGCCATAAAAAAGGGAAATTTCTTCAGTTTTCTTTAAAATAAGGGGAATTCCTGATTTTTTTGCCTCTAAATAAGTGGAATTTCTGTCTTTTGCCCCAAAACAAAGGTTATTTCTGTCTTTTTTTGCCCCAAAATAAGGAAAATTTCAGACTTATTTCCCTGAAATAAGTGAAATTTCTGCAATTTTGCCCCAAAATAATTGAAATTTCTGAGTTTTGCCCCAAAATAAGGGGAATTTCTGCCCTTTTGCACACAAATAAGGGGAATTTCAGCTTTTTTACCTTAAAATAAGGGGAATTTCTGCATTTTTGCCCCAAAATATGGGAAATTTCTGCCTTATTGCCCATAATAAGAAAAATTTCTGCAATTTTGTACCAAAATAAAAGAAATTTCTGCCTTTTTGCTTCAAAATAAGAAAATTTCTGTTTTTTTTCTGAAATAAGTGAAATTTCTGCAATTTTGCCCCAAAATAAGTGAAATTTCTGAGTTTTGCCCCAAAATAAGGAGAATTTCTGTGTTTTTGCCCCAACATATTGGGCATTTCTGCCTTTTTGCCCCACAATAAGGAAAATTTCTGCACTTTTGCTCCAAAAAACGGGGAATTTCTGCCTTTTTGCCCGAAAACAAGCAGAATGCATACCTTTTTGCCATAAAAAAAGGAAATTTCTTTTTTTTTGCTCCAAAATAAGGGGAATTTCTGCTTTTTTGCTTGTAAATAAGTGGAATTTCTGTTTTTTTCCCCCAGAACGAAGGGAATTTCTGTCTTTTTTGCCCCAAAATAAGGAAAATTTCTGACTTATTACCCTGAAATAAGTGAAATTTCTGCAATGTTGCCCCTAAATAAGGGAAATTTCTGCCTTTTTGCCCACAAATAAAGGGAATTTCAGCCTTTTTACCTCAAAATAAGGAGAATTTCTTCATTTTTGTTCCAAAATATGAGGAATTTCTGCCTTTTTGCCCAAAAATAAGAAAAATTTCTGCAATTTTGTACCAAAATGAAAGAAATTTCTGCCTTTTTGCCCCAAAATAAGTGAAATTTCTGTTTTTTTTTGAAATAAGTGAAATTTCTGCAATTTTGCCCCAAAATAAGTGAAAATTCTGAGTTTTGCCCCAAAATAAGGAGAATTTCTGTATTTTTGCCCTAATGTATAGGGAATTTCTGCCTTTTTGTCCCACAATTAAAGGAATTTCTGCAATTTTGCTCAAAATACGGGGAATTTCTGCCTTTTTGCCCGAAAATAAGAAAAATGCATACCTTTTTGCCATAAAAAAGGAAAATTTCTTCATTTTTGCTCCAAAATAAGGGGAATTTCTGCTTTTTTGCCTCTAAATAAGTGGAATTTCTGTCTTTTTCCCCCAAAACAAAGGGAATTTCTGTCTTTTTTGCCCCAATATAAGGAAAATTTCTGACTTATTCCCTGAAATAAGTGCAATTTCTGCAATTTTGCCCCAAAATGAGGAAAATTTTTGCCTTTTTGCCCCCAAATAAAAGAAATTTCAGCCTTTTTACCACAAAATAATGGGAATTTCTGCATTTTTGCCTCAAAATATGGGAAATTTCTGCGTTTTTGCCCCAAAATAAGAACAATTTCTACAATTTTGTACCAAAATAAAAGAAATTTCTGACTTTTTGCCCCAAAAAAGAAAAGTTCTGCTTTTTTTTACTGACATAAGTGAAATTTGTGCAATTTTGCCCCAAAATAAGTGAAATTTCTGCAATTTCGCCTCAAAATAAGAGAAATTTCTGGAATTTTGCCCCAAAATAAGTGGAATTTCTGAGTTTTGCCCCAAAATAAAGAGAATTTCTGTCTTTTTGCCCCAACATATAGGGAATTTCTGCCTTTTTGCTCCACAATTAGGGGGATTTCTGCAATTTTGCTTTAAAACAGGGGGAATTTCTGCCTTTTTGCCCGAAAACAAGAAGAATGCATACCTTTTTGCCATAAAAAAAAGAAATTTCTTCATTTTTGCTCCAAAATAAGGGGAATTTCTGCTTTTTTGGCTCTTAATAAGTGGAATTTCTGTTTTTTCCCCCATAACAAAGGGATTTCCTGTCTTTTTTGCCCCAAAATAAGGAAAATTTCTGACTTATTACCTTGAAGTAAGTGAAATTTCTACAATTTTGCCCAAAAATTAGGGAAATTTCTGCCTTTTTGCCCCCAAAAAAGGGGAATTTCAGCCTTTTTACCTCAAAATAAGGGGAATTTCTGCATTTTTGCCAGAAAATATTTGGAATTTCTGCCTTTTTGCCCCAAAATAAGGAAAACTTCTGCCTTTTTTCCTGAAATAAGTGAAATTTCTGCAATTTTGCCTTAAAATAAGTGAAATTTCTGCAATTTTGCCCCAAAATAAGTGAAATTTCTGCAATTTTGCCCCAAAATAAGGGAAATTTCTGGAATTTTGCCTTAAAACAAGTGGAATTTCTGAGTTTTGCCCCAAAATAAGGAGAATTTCTGTCTTTTTGCCCTAACATATAGGGAATTTCTGCCTTTTTGCCCCACAATTAGGGGAATTTCTGCAATTTTGCTTCAAAAACAGGGAATTTCTGCCTTTTTGCCCGAAAATAAGAAGATGCATACCTTTTTGCCATAAAAAAGGGAAATTTCTTCAGTTTTCTTTAAAATAAGGGGAATTCCTGATTTTTTTGCCTCTAAATAAGTGGAATTTCTGTCTTTTGCCCCAAAACAAAGGTTATTTCTGTCTTTTTTTGCCCCAAAATAAGGAAAATTTCAGACTTATTTCCCTGAAATAAGTGAAATTTCTGCAATTTTGCCCCAAAATAATTGAAATTTCTGAGTTTTGCCCCAAAATAAGGGGAATTTCTGCCCTTTTGCACACAAATAAGGGGAATTTCAGCTTTTTTACCTTAAAATAAGGGGAATTTCTGCATTTTTGCCCCAAAATATGGGAAATTTCTGCCTTATTGCCCATAATAAGAAAAATTTCTGCAATTTTGTACCAAAATAAAAGAAATTTCTGCCTTTTTGCTTCAAAATAAGAAAATTTCTGTTTTTTTTCTGAAATAAGTGAAATTTCTGCAATTTTGCCCCAAAATAAGTGAAATTTCTGAGTTTTGCCCCAAAATAAGGAGAATTTCTGTGTTTTTGCCCCAACATATTGGGCATTTCTGCCTTTTTGCCCCACAATAAGGGAAATTTCTGCACTTTTGCTCCAAAAAACGGGGAATTTCTGCCTTTTTGCCCGAAAACAAGCAGAATGCATACCTTTTTGCCATAAAAAAAGGAAATTTCTTTTTTTTTGCTCCAAAATAAGGGGAATTTCTGCTTTTTTGCTTGTAAATAAGTGGAATTTCTGTTTTTTTCCCCCAGAACGAAGGGAATTTCTGTCTTTTTTGCCCCAAAATAAGGAAAATTTCTGACTTATTACCCTGAAATAAGTGAAATTTCTGCAATGTTGCCCCTAAATAAGGGAAATTTCTGCCTTTTTGCCCACAAATAAAGGGAATTTCAGCCTTTTTACCTCAAAATAAGGAGAATTTCTTCATTTTTGTTCCAAAATATGAGGAATTTCTGCCTTTTTGCCCAAAAATAAGAAAAATTTCTGCAATTTTGTACCAAAATGAAAGAAATTTCTGCCTTTTTGCCCCAAAATAAGTGAAATTTCTGTTTTTTTTTGAAATAAGTGAAATTTCTGCAATTTTGCCCCAAAATAAGTGAAAATTCTGAGTTTTGCCCCAAAATAAGGAGAATTTCTGTATTTTTGCCCTAATGTATAGGGAATTTCTGCCTTTTTGTCCCACAATTAAAGGAATTTCTGCAATTTTGCTCAAAATACGGGGAATTTCTGCCTTTTTGCCCGAAAATAAGAAAAATGCATACCTTTTTGCCATAAAAAAGGAAAATTTCTTCATTTTTGCTCCAAAATAAGGGGAATTTCTGCTTTTTTGCCTCTAAATAAGTGGAATTTCTGTCTTTTTCCCCCAAAACAAAGGGAATTTCTGTCTTTTTTGCCCCAATATAAGGAAAATTTCTGACTTATTCCCTGAAATAAGTGCAATTTCTGCAATTTTGCCCCAAAATGAGGAAAATTTTTGCCTTTTTGCCCCCAAATAAAAGAAATTTCAGCCTTTTTACCACAAAATAATGGGAATTTCTGCATTTTTGCCTCAAAATATGGGAAATTTCTGCGTTTTTGCCCCAAAATAAGAACAATTTCTACAATTTTGTACCAAAATAAAAGAAATTTCTGACTTTTTGCCCCAAAAAAGAAAAGTTCTGCTTTTTTTTACTGACATAAGTGAAATTTGTGCAATTTTGCCCCAAAATAAGTGAAATTTCTGCAATTTCGCCTCAAAATAAGAGAAATTTCTGGAATTTTGCCCCAAAATAAGTGGAATTTCTGAGTTTTGCCCCAAAATAAAGAGAATTTCTGTCTTTTTGCCCCAACATATAGGGAATTTCTGCCTTTTTGCTCCACAATTAGGGGGATTTCTGCAATTTTGCTTTAAAACAGGGGGAATTTCTGCCTTTTTGCCCGAAAACAAGAAGAATGCATACCTTTTTGCCATAAAAAAAAGAAATTTCTTCATTTTTGCTCCAAAATAAGGGGAATTTCTGCTTTTTTGGCTCTTAATAAGTGGAATTTCTGTTTTTTCCCCCATAACAAAGGGATTTCCTGTCTTTTTTGCCCCAAAATAAGGAAAATTTCTGACTTATTACCTTGAAGTAAGTGAAATTTCTACAATTTTGCCCAAAAATTAGGGAAATTTCTGCCTTTTTGCCCCCAAAAAAGGGGAATTTCAGCCTTTTTACCTCAAAATAAGGGGAATTTCTGCATTTTTGCCAGAAAATATTTGGAATTTCTGCCTTTTTGCCCCAAAATAAGGAAAACTTCTGCCTTTTTTCCTGAAATAAGTGAAATTTCTGCAATTTTGCCTTAAAATAAGTGAAATTTCTGCAATTTTGCCCCAAAATAAGTGAAATTTCTGCAATTTTGCCCCAAAATAAGGGAAATTTCTGGAATTTTGCCTTAAAACAAGTGGAATTTCTGAGTTTTGCCCCAAAATAAGGAGAATTTCTGTCTTTTTGCCCTAACATATAGGGAATTTCTGCCTTTTTGCCCCACAATTAGGGGAATTTCTGCAATTTTGCTTCAAAAACAGGGAATTTCTGCCTTTTTGCCCGAAAATAAGAAGATGCATACCTTTTTGCCATAAAAAAGGGAAATTTCTTCAGTTTTCTTTAAAATAAGGGGAATTCCTGATTTTTTTGCCTCTAAATAAGTGGAATTTCTGTCTTTTGCCCCAAAACAAAGGTTATTTCTGTCTTTTTTTGCCCCAAAATAAGGAAAATTTCAGACTTATTTCCCTGAAATAAGTGAAATTTCTGCAATTTTGCCCCAAAATAATTGAAATTTCTGAGTTTTGCCCCAAAATAAGGGGAATTTCTGCCCTTTTGCACACAAATAAGGGGAATTTCAGCTTTTTTACCTTAAAATAAGGGGAATTTCTGCATTTTTGCCCCAAAATATGGGAAATTTCTGCCTTATTGCCCATAATAAGAAAAATTTCTGCAATTTTGTACCAAAATAAAAGAAATTTCTGCCTTTTTGCTTCAAAATAAGAAAATTTCTGTTTTTTTTCTGAAATAAGTGAAATTTCTGCAATTTTGCCCCAAAATAAGTGAAATTTCTGAGTTTTGCCCCAAAATAAGGAGAATTTCTGTGTTTTTGCCCCAACATATTGGGCATTTCTGCCTTTTTGCCCCACAATAAGGGAAATTTCTGCACTTTTGCTCCAAAAAACGGGGAATTTCTGCCTTTTTGCCCGAAAACAAGCAGAATGCATACCTTTTTGCCATAAAAAAAGGAAATTTCTTTTTTTTTGCTCCAAAATAAGGGGAATTTCTGCTTTTTTGCTTGTAAATAAGTGGAATTTCTGTTTTTTTCCCCCAGAACGAAGGGAATTTCTGTCTTTTTTGCCCCAAAATAAGGAAAATTTCTGACTTATTACCCTGAAATAAGTGAAATTTCTGCAATGTTGCCCCTAAATAAGGGAAATTTCTGCCTTTTTGCCCACAAATAAAGGGAATTTCAGCCTTTTTACCTCAAAATAAGGAGAATTTCTTCATTTTTGTTCCAAAATATGAGGAATTTCTGCCTTTTTGCCCAAAAATAAGAAAAATTTCTGCAATTTTGTACCAAAATGAAAGAAATTTCTGCCTTTTTGCCCCAAAATAAGTGAAATTTCTGTTTTTTTTTGAAATAAGTGAAATTTCTGCAATTTTGCCCCAAAATAAGTGAAAATTCTGAGTTTTGCCCCAAAATAAGGAGAATTTCTGTATTTTTGCCCTAATGTATAGGGAATTTCTGCCTTTTTGTCCCACAATTAAAGGAATTTCTGCAATTTTGCTCAAAATACGGGGAATTTCTGCCTTTTTGCCCGAAAATAAGAAAAATGCATACCTTTTTGCCATAAAAAAGGAAAATTTCTTCATTTTTGCTCCAAAATAAGGGGAATTTCTGCTTTTTTGCCTCTAAATAAGTGGAATTTCTGTCTTTTTCCCCCAAAACAAAGGGAATTTCTGTCTTTTTTGCCCCAATATAAGGAAAATTTCTGACTTATTCCCTGAAATAAGTGCAATTTCTGCAATTTTGCCCCAAAATGAGGAAAATTTTTGCCTTTTTGCCCCCAAATAAAAGAAATTTCAGCCTTTTTACCACAAAATAATGGGAATTTCTGCATTTTTGCCTCAAAATATGGGAAATTTCTGCGTTTTTGCCCCAAAATAAGAACAATTTCTACAATTTTGTACCAAAATAAAAGAAATTTCTGACTTTTTGCCCCAAAAAAGAAAAGTTCTGCTTTTTTTTACTGACATAAGTGAAATTTGTGCAATTTTGCCCCAAAATAAGTGAAATTTCTGCAATTTCGCCTCAAAATAAGAGAAATTTCTGGAATTTTGCCCCAAAATAAGTGGAATTTCTGAGTTTTGCCCCAAAATAAAGAGAATTTCTGTCTTTTTGCCCCAACATATAGGGAATTTCTGCCTTTTTGCTCCACAATTAGGGGGATTTCTGCAATTTTGCTTTAAAACAGGGGGAATTTCTGCCTTTTTGCCCGAAAACAAGAAGAATGCATACCTTTTTGCCATAAAAAAAAGAAATTTCTTCATTTTTGCTCCAAAATAAGGGGGATTTCTGCTTTTTTGGCTCTTAATAAGTGGAATTTCTGTTTTTTCCCCCATAACAAAGGGATTTCCTGTCTTTTTTGCCCCAAAATAAGGAAAATTTCTGACTTATTACCTTGAAGTAAGTGAAATTTCTACAATTTTGCCCAAAAATTAGGGAAATTTCTGCCTTTTTGCCCCCAAAAAAGGGGAATTTCAGCCTTTTTACCTCAAAATAAGGGGAATTTCTGCATTTTTGCCAGAAAATATTTGGAATTTCTGCCTTTTTGCCCCAAAATAAGGAAAACTTCTGCCTTTTTTCCTGAAATAAGTGAAATTTCTGCAATTTTGCCTTAAAATAAGTGAAATTTCTGCAATTTTGCCCCAAAATAAGTGAAATTTCTGCAATTTTGCCCCAAAATAAGGGAAATTTCTGGAATTTTGCCTTAAAACAAGTGGAATTTCTGAGTTTTGCCCCAAAATAAGGAGAATTTCTGTCTTTTTGCCCTAACATATAGGGAATTTCTGCCTTTTTGCCCCACAATTAGGGGAATTTCTGCAATTTTGCTTCAAAAACAGGGAATTTCTGCCTTTTTGCCCGAAAATAAGAAGATGCATACCTTTTTGCCATAAAAAAGGGAAATTTCTTCAGTTTTCTTTAAAATAAGGGGAATTTCTGATTTTTTTGCCTCTAAATAAGTGGAATTTCTGTCTTTTTCCCCCAAAACAAAGGTTATTTCTGTCTTTTTTTGCCCCAAAATAAGGAAAATTTCAGACTTATTTCCCTGAAATAAGTGAAATTTCTGCAATTTTGCCCCAAAATAATTGAAATTTCTGAGTTTTGCCCCAAAATAAGGGGAATTTCTGCCCTTTTGCACACAAATAAGGGGAATTTCAGCTTTTTTACCTTAAAATAAGGGGAATTTCTGCATTTTTGCCCCAAAATATGGGAAATTTCTGCTTTTTTGCCCCAAAATAAGAACAAATTCTGAAATTTTGTACCTAAATAAAAGAAATTTTTGACTTTTTGCCCCCAAAAAGAAAATTTCTCCTTTTTTTTTCTGAAATAAGTGAAATTTCTTCAATTTTGCCCCAAAATATGTCATATTTCTGCAATTTTGCCCCAAAATAAGTGAAATTTCTGAGTTTTGTCCCATAATAAAAAGAATTTCTGTCTTTTTGCCCCAACATATAGGGAATTTCTGCCTTTTTGCCCCACAATTAGGGGAATTTCTGCAATTTTGCTCCAAAATACGGGGAATTTCTGCCTTATTGCCCGAAAATAAGAAGAATGCATACCTTTTTGCCATAAAAAAGAGAAATTTCTTCATTATTGCTCCAAAATAAGGGGAATTTCTGGTTTTTTGCCAATTAATAAGTGGAATTTCTGTCTTTTTCCCCCAATACAAAGGGAATTTCTGTCTTTTTTGCCCCAAAATAAGGAAAATTTCTGACTTGTTACCCAGAAGTAAGTGAAATTTCTGCAATTTTGCCCCAAAATAAGGGAAATTTCTGTCTTTTTTCCCTGAAATAAGGGGAATTTCAGCCCTTTTACCTCAAAATAATGGGAATTTCTGCCTTTTTGCCCCAAAATAAGGAAAACTTCTGCCTTTTTTCTGAAATAAGTGAAATTTCTGCAATTTTGCCTTAAAATAAAAGAAATTTCTGCAATTTTTCCCCATAATAAAGGAATTTTCTGCAATTTTGCCCCAAAATAAAGGGAATTTCTGTTTTTTGTCCCCAAATAACGGAAATTTCTGCAAATTTTCCCCTAAAATAAGGGAAATTTCTGCCTTTTGCCCCCAAATAAAGGGAATTTCTGTTTTTTGCCCCAAAATAAAGAAAATTACTGCATGTTTTATCCCAAATTAGGTGAATTTCTGCAATTTTGCTCCAAAATACGGGGATTTTTTGCCTATTTCGCTGAAAATAAAGGGAATTTCTGCCATTTTGCCGCGAAATAAGTGAAATTTCTGCAGTTTTACCCCAAAATAAGGGGAAGTTCTGCGTTTTTGCCCAAAAATTAGGGGAATTTCTGCAATTTTGCTCCAAAATACGGGGAATTTCTGCCTTTTTCCCCCAATAATAAAGGGAATGTATATCTTTTTGCCATAAAAAAGCGAAATTTCTTCATTTTTACCCCAAAATAAGGGAATTTTCTGCCTTTTTTACTCAAAAGAAGTGCAATTTCTCCCCTTTCCCCAAAAATAAACCAAATTTCTGTCTTTTTGCCCCAAAATAAGGAGAATTTCTGACTTTTTGCCCTGATATAAGTTAAATTTCTAAAATTTTTCTTCAAAATAAGGGAAATGTCTGCTTTTTGCCCCAAAATAAGGGGAATTTTTGCCTTTTTGCCACAAAATAAGGAAAATTTCAGAATTTTTACCTCAAAATAAGGGGAATTTCTGCATTTTTGCCCCTAAATATGGAAAATTTCTGCCTTTTTGACCAAATTAAGAAAAATTTCTGCAATTTTGTACCAAAATAAAAGAAATTTTTGCCTTTTTGCCCCAAAATAAGAAAATTTCTATTTTTTCCCTGAAATAAGTGAAATTTCTGCAATTTTGCCCCAAAATAAGTAAAATTTCTGCAATTTTGCCCCCAAATAAGGGAAATTTCTGGAATTTTGCCCCAAAATAAGTGGAATTTCTGAGTTTTGCCCCAAATAAGGAGACTCTGTCTTTTTGCCCCAACATATAGGGAATTTCTGACTTTTTGCCCCACAATTAAGGGAATTTCTGCAATTTTGCTCCAAAATACGGGGAATTTCTGCCTTTTTGCCCGAAAATAAGAAGAATGCATAGCTTTTTGCCACAAAAAAGGGAAATTTCTTCATTTTTGCTCCAAAATAAGGGGAATTTCTGCTTTTTTGCCTCTAAATAAGTGGAATTTCTGTATTTTCCCCCCAAAACAAAGGGAATTTCTGTCTTTTTGCACCAAAATAAAGATAATTTCTGACTTATTATTCTGAAATAATTGTAATTTCTGCAATTTTGCCACTAAATAATGGAAATTTCTGCCTTTTTGCCCCCAAATAAGGAAAATTTCAGCCTTTTTACCTCAAAAGAAGGGGAATTTCTGCATTTTTGCCCCAAAATATGGGAAATGTTTGCCTTTTTGCCCCAAAATAAGGAAAATTTCTGCAATTTTGTACCAAAATAAAAGAAATTTCTGCCTTTTTGCCCCAAATTAAGAAAATTTTTGCTTTTTTTTCTGAAATAAGTGAAATTTCTTCAATTTTGCCCCAGAATAAGTGAAATTTCTGAGTTTTGCCCCAAAATAAGGAGAATTTCTGTCTTTTTGCCCCAACATATAGGGAATTTCTGTCTTTTTGCCCCACAATTAGGGGAATTTCTGCAATTTTCTCCAAAATACGGGGAATTTCTGCCTTTTTGCCCGAAAATAAGAAGAATACATACCTTTTTGCCATAAAAAAGGGAAATTTCTTCATTTTTGCTCCAAAATAAGAAGAATTTCTGCTTTTTTTGCCTCTAAATAAGTAAAATTTCTTTCTTTTTACCCCAAAACAAAGGGAATTTCTTTCTTTTTAGCCCCAAAATAAGGAAAATTTCTGACTTATTACCCAGAAATATGTGAAGTTTCTGCAATTTTGCCCCAAAATAAGGGAAATTTCTGCCTTTTTGCCCCCAAATAAAGAAAATATCAGCCTTTTTACCTCAAAATAAGAGAAATTTCTGCATTTTACCCCAAAATATGGGAAATTTCTGCCTTTTCGCCCCAAAATAAGCAAAATTTCTGCAATTTTGTACCAAAATAAAAGAAATTTCTGCCTTTTTGCCCAAAAATAAGTGAAATTTCTGCTTTTTTTTCTGAAATAAGTGAAATTTCTGCAATTTTGCCCCAAAATAAATGAAAATTCTGAGTTTTGCCCCAAAATAAGGGAAATTTCTCGAATTTTGCCCCAAAATAAGTGGAATTTCTGAGTTTTGCCCCAAAATAAGGAGAATTTCTGTTATTTTGACCCAACATATAGGGAATTTCTGCCTTTTTGCCCCACAATTATGGGAATTTCTGCAATTTTGCTCGAAAATACGGGGAATTTCTGCCTTTTTGCCTGAAAACAAGAAGAATGCATAACTTTTTGCCATAAAAAAGGGAAATTTCTTCATTTTTGCTCCAAAATAAGGGGAACTTCTGCTTTTTTTGCCTCTTAATAATTGGAATTTCTGTCTTTTTCCCCCAAAACAAAGGGAATTTCTGTCTTTTTTGCTCCAAAATAAGGAAATTTTCTGACTTATTACCCTGAAGTAAGTGAAATTTCTGCAATTTTGCCCCAAAATAAGGGAAATTTCTGCCTTTTTGCGCCCAAATAAGGGGAATTTCAGCATTTTTACCTAAAAATTAGGGGAATTTCTGCATTTTTGCCACAAAATATTTGGAATTTCTGCCTTTTTGCTCCAAAATAAGGAAAACTTCTGCCTTTTTTCCTGAAATAAGTGAAATTTCTGCAATTTTGCCCCAAAATAAGTGAAATTTCTGCAATTTCGTCCCAAAATAAGGGAAATTTCTGGAATTTTGCCCCAAAATAAGTGGAATTTCTGAGTTTTGCCCCAAAATGAGGAGAATTTCTGTCTTTTTGCCCTAATATATAGGGAATTTCTGCCTTTTTGCCCCACAATTAGGGGAATTTCTGCAATTTTGCATCAAAATACAGGGAATTTCTGCCTTTTTGCCTGAAAATAAGAAGATGCATACCTTTTTGCCATGATAAAGGGAAATTTCTTCATTTTTGCTCCAAAATAAGGGGAATTTCTGATTTTTTGCCTCTAAATAAGTGGAATTTCTGTCTTTTTCCCCCAAAACAAAGTGAATTTCTGTCTTTTTTGCCCCAAAATAAGGAAAATTTCAGACTTATTACCCTGAAATAAGTGAAATTTCTGCAATTTTGCTCCAAAATAATTGAAATTTCTGAGTTTTGCCCCAAAATAAGGGAAATTTCTGCCTTTTTGCCCCCAAATAAGGGGAATTTCAGCACTTTTACTTCAAAATAAGGGGAATTTCTGCATTTTTGCCCCAAAATATGGGAAATTTCTGCCTTATTGCCCATAATAAGAAAAATTTCTGCAATTTTGTACCAAAATAAAAGAAATTTCTGCCTTTTTGCCCCAAAATAAGAAAATTTCTGTTTTTTTCTGAAATAAGTGAAATTTCTGCAATTTTGCCCCAAAATAAGTGAAATTTCTGAGTTTTGCCCCAAAATAAGGAGAATTTCTGTCTTTTTGCCCCAACATATTGGGCATTTCTGCCTTTTTGCCCCACAATAAGGGAAATTTCTGCAATTTTGCTCCAAAATACGGGGAATTTCTGCCTTTTTGCCCGAAAACAAGCAGAATGCATACCTTTTTGCCATAAAAAAGGGAAATTTCTTTATTTTTGCTCCAAAATAAGGGGAATTTCTGCCTTTTTGCTTGTAAATAAGTGGAATTTCTGTTTTTTTTCCCCCAGAACGAAGGGAATTTCTGTCTTTTTTGCCCCAAAATAAGGAAAATTTCTGACTTATTACCCTGAAATAAGTGAAATTTCTGCAATTTTGCCCCTAAATAAGAGAAATTTCTGCCTTTTTGCCCACAAATAAAGGGAATTTCAGCCTTTTTACCTCAAAATAAGGAGAATTTCTTCATTTTTGTTCCAAAATATGGGGAATTTCTGCCTTTTTGCCCAAAAATAAGAAAAATTTCTGCAATTTTGTACCAAAATGAAAGAAATTTCTGCCTTTTTGCCCCAAAATAAGTGAAATTTCTGCTTTTTTTCTGAAATAAGTGAAATTTCTGCAATTTTGCCCCAAAATAAGTGAAAATTCTGAGTTTTGCCCCAAAATAAGGAGAATTTCTGCATTTTTGCCCTAATGTATAGGGAATTTCTGCCTTTTTGCCCCACAATTAGGGGAATTTCTGCAATTTTCTCCAAAATACGGGGAATTTCTGCCTTTTTGCCCGAAAATAAGAAAAATGCATACCTTTTTGCCATAAAAAAGGAAAATTTCTTTATTTTTGCTCCAAAATAAGGGGAATTTCTGCTTTTTTGCCTCTAAATAAGTGGAATTTCTGTCTTTTTCCCCCAAAACAAAGGGAATTTCTGTCTTTTTTGCCCCAATATAAGGAAAATTTCTGACTTATTCCCTGAAATAAGTGCAATTTCTGCAATTTTGCCCCAAAATGAGGAAAATTTTTGCCTTTTTGCCCCCAAATAAAAGTAATTTCAGCCTTTTTACCACAAAATAATGGGAATTTCTGCATTTTTGCCTCAAAATATGGGAAATTTCTGCGTTTTTGCCCCAAAATAAGAACAATTTCTACAATTTTGTACCAAAATAAAAGAAATTTCTGACTTTTTGCCCCAAAAAAGAAAAGTTCTGCTTTTTTTTACTTTCATAAGTGAAATTTGTGCAATTTTGCCCCAAAATAAGTGAAATTTCTGCAATTTCGCCTCAAAATAAGAGAAATTTCTGGAATTTTGCCCCAAAATAAGTGGAATTTCTGAGTTTTGCCCCAAAATAAAGAGAATTTCTGTCTTTTTGCCCCAACATATAGGGAATTTCTGCCTTTTTGCTCCACAATTAGGGGAATTTCTGCAATTTTGCTTTAAAACAGGGGGAATTTCTGCCTTTTTGCCCGAAAACAAGAAGAATGCATACCTTTTTGCCATAAAAAAAAGAAATTTCTTCATTTTTGCTCCAAAATAAGGGGAATTTCTGCTTTTTTGGCTCTTAATAAGTGGAATTTCTGTTTTTTCCCCCAAAACAAAGGGATTTCCTGTCTTTTTTGCCCCAAAATAAGGAAAATTTCTGACTTATTACCTTGAAGTAAGTGAAATTTCTACAATTTTGCCCAAAAATTAGGGAAATTTCTGCCTTTTTGCCCCCCAAAAAGGGGAATTTCAGCCTTTTTACCTCAAAATAAGGGGAATTTCTGCATTTTTGCCACAAAATATTTGGAATTTCTGCCTTTTTGCTCCAAAATAAGGAAAACTTCTGCCTTTTTTCCTGAAATAAGTGAAATTTCTGCAATTTTGCCTTAAAATAAGTGAAATTTCTGCAATTTTGCCCCAAAATAAGTGAAATTTCTGCAATTTTGCCCCAAAATAAGGGAAATTTCTGGAATTTTGCCTTAAAACAAGTGGAATTTCTGAGTTTTGCCCCAAAATAAGGAGAATTTCTGTCTTTTTGCCCTAACATATAGGGAATTTCTGCCTTTTTGCCCCACAATTAGGGGAATTTCTGCAATTTTGCTCCAAAATACGGGGAATTTCTGCCTTTTTGCCCGAAAATAAGAAGATGCATACCTTTTTGCCATAAAAAAGGGAAATTTCTTCAGTTTTCTCCAAAATAAGGGGAATTTCTGATTTTTTTGCCTCTAAATAAGTGGAATTTCTGTCTTTTTCCCCCAAAACAAAGGTTATTTCTGTCTTTTTTTGCCCCAAAATAAGGAAAATTTCAGACTTATTTCCCTGAAATAAGTGAAATTTCTGCAATTTTGCCCCAAAATAATTGAAATTTCTGAGTTTTGCCCCAAAATATAGGGAATTTCTGCCCTTTTGCACACAAATAAGGGGAATTTCAGCTTTTTTACCTCAAAATAAGGGGAATTTCTGCATTTTTGCCCCAAAATATGGGAAATTTCTGCCTTTTTGCCCCAAAATAAGAACAAATTCTGAAATTTTGTACCTAAATAAAAGAAATTTTTGACTTTTTGCCCTCAAAAAGAAAATTTCTCCTTTTTTTTTCTGAAGTAAGTGAAATTTCTGCAATTTTGCCTCAAAATATGTCATATTTCTGCAATTTTGCCCCAAAATAAGTGAAATTTCTGAGTTTTGTCCCATAATAAAAAGAATTTCTGTCTTTTTGCCCCAACATATAGGGAATTTCTGCCTTTTTGCCCCACAATTAGGGGAATTTCTGCAATTTTGCTCCAAAATACGGGGAATTTCTGCCTTATTGCCCGAAAATAAGAAGAATGCATACCTTTTTGCCATAAAAAAGGGAAATTTCTTCATTTTTGCTTTAAAATAAGGGGAATTTCTGGTTTTTTGCCTCTTAATAAGTGGAATTTCTGTCTTTTTCCCCCAATACAAAGGGAATTTCTGTCTTTTTTGCCCCAAAATAAGGAAAATTTCTGACTTGTTACCCAGAAGTAAGTGAAATTTCTGCAATTTTGCCCCAAAATAAGGGAAATTTCTGTCTTTTTTCCCTGAAATAAGGGGAATTTCAGCCCTTTTACCTCAAAATAATGGGAATTTCTGCCTTTTTGCCCCAAAATAAGGAAAACTTCTGCCTTTTTTCTGAAATAAGTGAAATTTCTGCAATTTTGCCTTAAAATAAAAGAAATTTCTGCAATTTTTCCCCATAATAAAGGAATTTTCTGCAATTTTGCCCCAAAATAAAGGGAATTTCTGTTTTTTGTCCCCAAATAACGGAAATTTCTGCAAATTTTCCCCTAAAATAAGGAAAATTTCTGCCTTTTGCCCCCAAATAAAGGGAATTTCTGTTTTTTACCCCAAAATAAAGAAAATTACTGCACGTTTTACCCCAAATTAGGTGAATTTCTGCAATTTTGCTCCAAAATACGGGGATTTTTTTGCCTATTTCGCCGAAAATAAAGGGAATTTCTGCCATTTTGCCGCGAAATAAGTGAAATTTCTGCAGTTTTACCCCAAAATAAGGGGAAGTTCTGCGTTTTTGCCCAAAAATTAGGGGAATTTCTGCAATTTTGCTCCAAAATACGGGGAATTTCTGCCTTTTTCCCCCAATAATAAAGGGAATGTATATCTTTTTGCCATAAAACAGCGAAATTTCTTCATTTTTACCCCAAAATAAGAGAATTTTCCGCCTTTTTGACTCAAAAGAAGTGCAATTTCTCCCTTTTCCCCAAAAATAAACCAAATTTCTGTCTTTTTGCCCCAAAATAAGGAGAATTTCTGACTTTTTGCCCTGATATAAGTTAAATTTCTAAAATTTTTCTTCAAAATAAGGGAAATGTCTGCTTTTTGCCCCAAAATAAGGGGAATTTCTGCCTTTTTGCCACAAAATAAGGAAAATTTCAGAATTTTTACCTCAAAATAAGGGGAATTTCTGCATTTTTGCCCCTAAATATGGAAAATTTCTGCTTTTTTGCCCAAAATAAGAAAAATTTCTGCAATTTTGTACCAAAATAAAAGAAATTTTTGCCTTTTTGCCCCAAAATAAGAAAATTTCTACTTTTTTCCCTGAAATAAGTGAAATTTCTGCAATTTTGCCCCAAAATAAGTAAAATTTCTGCAATTTTGCCCCCAAATAAGGGAAATTTCTGGAATTTTGCCCCAAAATAAGTGGAATTTCTGAGTTTTGCCCCAAATAAGGAGACTTTCGGTCTTTTTGCCCCAACATATAGGGAATTTCTGACTTTTTGCCCCACAATTAAGGGAATTTCTGCAATTTTGCTCCAAAATACGGGGAATTTGTGCCTTTTTGCCCGAAAATAAGAAGAATGCATAGCTTTTTGCCACAAAAAAGGGAAATTTCTTCATTTTTGCTCCAAAATAAGGGGAATTTCTGCTTTTTTGCCTCTAAATAAGTGGAAATTCTGTATTTTTCCCCCAAAACAAAGGGAATTTCTGTTTTTTGCACCAAAATAAAGATAATTTCTGACTTATTATTCTGAAATAATTGAAATTTCTGCAATTTTGCCCCAAAATAAAGGAAATTTCTGCCTTTTTGCCCCCAAATAAGGAAAATTTCAGCCTTTTTACCTCAAAAGAAGTGGAATTTCTGCATTTTTGCCCCAAAATATGGGAAATGTTTGCCTTTTTGCCCCAAAATAAGGAAAATTTCTGCAATTTTGTACCAAAATAAAAGAAATATCTGCCCTTTTGCCCCAAAATTAGAAAATTTCTGCTTTTTTTCGGAAATAAGTGAAATTTTTGCAATTTTGCCCCAAAATAATTGAAATTTCTAAGTTTTGCCCCAAAATAAGGGAAATTTCTGCCTTTTTGCCCCCAAATAAGGGGAAGTTCAGCATTTTTACCTTAAAATAAGAGGTATTTCTGAATTTTTGCCCCAAAATATGAGAAATTTCTGCCTTTTTCCCAAAAAAAGAAAAATTTCTGCAATTTTGTATCAAAATAAAAGAAATTTCTGCCTTTTTGCCCCAAATTAAGAAAATTTTTGCTTTTTTTCTGAAATAAGTGAAATTTCTGCAATTTTGACCCAGAATAAGTGAAATTTCTGAGTTTTGCCCCAAAATAAGGAGAATTTCTGTCTTTTTGCCCCAACATATAGGGAATTTCTGTCTTTTTGCCCCACAATTAGGGGAATTTCTGCAATTTACTCCAAAATATGGGGAATTTTTGCCTTTTTGCCCGAAAATAAGAAGAATACATAACTTTTTGCCATAAAAAAGGGAAATTTCTTCATTTTTGCTCCAAAATAAGGGGAATTTCTGCTTTTTTTGCCTCCAAATAAGTGGAATTTCTGTCTTTTTACCCAAAACAAAGGGAATTTCTTTCTTTTTAGCCCCAAAATAAGGAAAATTTCTGACTTATTACCCTGAAATAAGTGAAATTTCTGCAATTTTGCCCCAAAATGAGGGAAATTTCTGCCTTTTTGCCCCCAAATAAAGAAAATATGAGCCTTTTTACCTCAAAATAAGAGAAATTTCTGCATTTTTACCCCAAAATATAAGAAATTTCTGCCTTTTTGCCCCAAAATAAGAAAATTTTCTGCAATTTTGTACCAAAATAAAAGAAATTTCTGCCTTTTTGCCCAAAAATAAGTGAAATTTCTGCTTTTTTTTCTGAAATAAGTCAAATTTCTGCAATTTTGCCCCAAAATAAATAAAAATTCTGAGTTTTGCCCCAAAATAAGGGAAATTTCTCGAATTTTGCCCCAAAATAAGTGGAATTTCTGAGTTTTGCCCCAAAATAAGGAGAATTTCTGTTATTTTGACCCAACATATAGGGAATTTCTGCCTTTTTGCCCCACAATTATGGGAATATCTGCAATTTTTCTCGAAAATACGGGGAGTTTCTGCCTTTTTGCCTGAAAACAAGAAGAATGCATAACTTTTTGCCATAAAAAAGGGAAATTTCTTCATTTTTGCTCCAAAATAAGGGGAACTTCTGCTTTTTTTGCCTCTTAATAATTGGAATTTCTGTCTTTTCCCCCAAAACAAAGGGAATTTCCGTCTTTTTTGCTCCAAAATAAGGAAATTTTCTGACTTATTACCCTGAAGTAAGTGAAATTTCTGCAATTTTGCCCCAAAATAAGGGAAATTTCTGCCTTTTTGCGCCCAAATAAGGGGAATTTCAGCCTTTTTACCTCAAAATAAGGAGAATTTCTGCATTTTTGCTACAAAATATTTAAAATTTCTGCCTTTTTGCTCCAAAATAAGGAAAACTTCTGCCTTTTTTCCTGAAATAAGTGAAATTTCTGCAATTTTGCCCCAAAATAAGTGAAATTTCTGCAATTTTGTCCCAAAATAAGTGAAATTTCTGAAATTTGGCCCAAAATAAGGGAAATTTCTGGAATTTTGCCCCAAAATAAGTGGAATTTCTGAGTTTTTCCCCAAAATGAGGAGAATTTCTGTCTCTTTGCCCTAACATATAGGGAATTTCTTTCTTTTTGCCCCACAATTAGGGGAATTTCTGCAATTTTGCGTCAAAATACAGGGAATTTCTGCCTTTTTGCCCGAAAATAAGAAGATGCATACCTTTTTGCCATAAAAAAGGGAAATTTCTTCATTTTTGCTCCAAAATAAGGGGAATTTCTGATTTTTTGCCTCTAAATAAGTGGAATTTCTGTCTTTTTCCCCCAAAACAAAGGGAATTTTTGTCTTTTTTGCCCCAAAATAAGGAAAATTTCAGACTTATTACCCTGAAATAAGTGAAATTTCTGCAATTTTGCTCCAAAATAATTGAAATTTCTGAGTTTTGCCCCAAAATAAGGGGAATTTCTGCCTTTTTGCCCACAAATAAGGGGAATTTCAGCATTTTTACTTCAAAATAAGAGGAATTTCTGCATTTTTGCCCCAAAATATGGGAAATTTCTGCCTTATTGCCCATAATAAGAAAAATTTCTGCAATTTTGTACCAAAATAAAAGAAATTTCTGCCTTTTTGCCCCAAAATAAGAAAATTTCTGTTTTTTTTCTGAAATAAGTGAAATTTCTGCAATTTTGCCCCAAAATAAGTGAAATTTCTGAGTTTTGCCCCAAAATAAGGAGAATTTCTGTCTTTTTGCCCCAACATATAGGGCATTTCTGCCTTTTTGCCCCACAATAAGGGAAATTTCTGCAATTTTGCTCCAAAAAACGGGGAATTTCTGCCTTTTTGCCCGAAAACAAGAAGAATGCATACCTTTTTGCCTTAAAAAAGGGAAATTTCTTTATTTTTGCTCCAAAATAAGGAGAATTTCTGCTTTTTTGCTTGTAAATAAGTGGAATTTCTGTTTTTTTCCCCCAAAACGAAGGGAATTTCTGTCTTTTTTGCCCCAAAATAAGGAAAATTTCTGACTTATTACCCTGAAATAAGTGAAATTTCTGCAATTTTGCCCCTAAATAAGGAAAATTTCTGCCTTTTTGCCCACAAATAAAGGGAATTTCAGCCTTTTTACCTCAAAATAAGGGGAATTTCTTCATTTTTGTTCCAAAATATGGGAAATTTTCGCCTTTTTGCCCCAAAATAAGAAAAATTTCTGCAATTTTGTACCAAAATGAAAGAAATTTCTGCATTTTTGCCCCAAAATAAGTGAAATTTCTGCTTTTTTTACTGAAATAAGTGAAATTTCTGCAATATTGAACCAAAATAAGTGAAAATTCTGAGTTTTGCCCCAAAATAAAGAGAATTTCTGTATTTTTGCCCTAATGTATAGGGAATTTCTGCCTTTTTGTCCCACAATTAAAGTAATTTCTGCCATTTTGCTCAAAATACAAGGAATTTCTGCCTTTTTGCCCGAAAATAAGAAAAATGCATACCTTTTTGCCATAAAAAAGGGAAATTTCTTCATTTTTGCTCCAAAATAAGAGGAATTTCTGCTCTTTTGCCTCTAAATAAGTGGAATTTCTGTTTTTTCCCCCAAAACAAATGGAATTTCTGTCTTTTTTGCCCCAAAATAAGGAAAATTTCTGACTTATTACCCTGAAATAAGTGAAATTTCTGCTATTTTGCCCCTAAATAAGGAAAATTTCTGCCTTTTTGCCCCCAAATAAAGGGAATTTCAGCCTTTTTACCTCAAAATAAGGGGAATTTCTGCATTTTTGCCCCAAAATATGGAAAATTTCTGCCTTTTTGCCCCAAAATAAGAACAAATTCTGCAATTTTGTACCAAAATAAAAAAAATTTCTGCCTTTTTGCCCCAAAAGAAGTGAAATTTCTGCTTTTTTTCTGAAATAAGTGAAATTTCTGCAATTTTGCTCCAAAATAATTGAAATTTCTGAGTTTTGCCCCAAAATAAGGGGAATTTCTGCCTTTTTGCCCCCAAATAAGGGGAATTTCAGCATTTTTACTTCAAAATAAGAGGAATTTCTGCATTTTTGCCCCAAAATATGGGAAATTTCTGCCTTATTGCCCATAATAAGAAAAATTTCTGCAATTTTGTACCAAAATAAAAGAAATTTCTTTCTTTTTGCCCCAATATAAGAAAATTTCTGTTTTTTTCTGAAATAAGTGAAATTTCTGCAATTTTGCCCCAAAATAAGTGAAATTTCTGAGTTTTGCCCCAAAATAAGGAGAATTTCTGTCTTTTTGCCCCAACATATAGGGCATTTCTGCCTTTTTGCCCCACAATAAGGGAAATTTCTGCAATTTTGCTCCAAAAAACGGGGAATTTCTGCCTTTTTGCCCGAAAACAAGAAGAATGCATACCTTTTTGCCTTAAAAAAGGGAAATTTCTTTATTTTTGCTCCAAAATAAGGAGAATTTCTGCTTTTTTGCTTGTAAATAAGTGGAATTTCTGTTTTTTTCCCCCAAAACAAAGGGAATTTCTGTCTTTTTTGCCCCAAAATATGGAAAATTTCTGCCTTTTTGCCCCAAAATAAGAACAAATTCTGCAATTTTGTACCAAAATAAAAAAAATTTCTGCCTTTTTGCCCCAAAATAAGTGAAATTTCTGCTTTTTTCTGAAATAAGTGAAATTTCTGCAATTTTGCTCCAAAATAAGTGAAATTTCTGAGTTTTGCCCCAAAATAAGGAGAATTTCTGTCTTTTTACCCCAACATATAGGGCATTTCTGCCTTTTTGCCCCACAATAAGGGAAATTTCTGCAATTTTGCTCCAAAAAACGAGGAATTTCTGCCTTTTTGCCCGAAAACAAGAAGAATGCATACCTTTTTGCCTTAAAAAAGGGAAATTTCTTTATTTTTGCTCCAAAATAAGGAGAATTTCTGCTTTTTTGCTTGTAAATAAGTGGAATTTCTGTTTTTTTTCCCCCAAAACGAAGGGAATTTCTGTCTTTTTTGCCCCAAAATAAGGAAAATTTCTGAATTATTACCCTGAAATAAGTGAAATTTCTGCAATTTTGCCCCTAAATAAGGGAAATTTCTGCCTTTTTGCCCACAAATAAAGGGAATTTCAGCCTTTTTACCTCAAAATAAGGGGAATTTCTTCATTTTTGTTCCAAAATATGGGAAATTTCTGCCTTTTTGACCCAAAATAAGAAAATTTTCTGCAATTTTGTACCAAAATGAAAGAAATTTCTGCCTTTTTGCCCCAAAATAAGTGAAATTTCTGCTTTTTTTACTGAAATAAGTGAAATTTCTGCAATTTTGAACCAAAATAAGTGAAAATTCTGAGTTTTGCCCCAAAATAAGGAGAATTTCTGTATTTTTGCCCTAATGTATAGGGAATTTCTGCCTTTTTGTCCCACAATTAAAGGAATTTCTGAAATTTTGCTCAAAATACGGGGAATTTCTGCCTTTTTGCCCGAAAATAAGAAAAATGCATACCTTTTTGCCATAAAAAAGGAAAATTTCTTCATTTTTGCTCCAAAATAAGGGGAATTTCTGCTTTTCTGCCTCTAAATAAGTGGAATTTCTGTCTATTTCCCCCAAAACAAAGGGAATTCCTGTCTTTTTAGCCCAAAAATAAGAAAAATTTCTGACTTATTACCCTGAAATAAGTGAAATTTCGGCAATTTTTCCCCAAAATGAGGGAAAATTCTGCCTTTCTGCCCCCAAATAAGAAAATATCAGCCTTTTTACCTTAAAATAAGGGAAATTTCTGCATTTTTGCCCCAAAATATGGGAAATTTCTGCCCTTTTGCCCCAAAATAAGAAAAATTTCTGCAATTTTGTACCAAAATAAAAGAAATTTCTGCCTTTTTGCCCAAAAATAAGTGAAATTTCTGCTTTTTTTCTGAAATAAGTCAAATTTCTACAATTTTGCCCCAAAATAAATGAAAATTCTGAGTTTTGCCCCAAAATAAGGGAAATTTCTCGAATTTTGCCCCAAAATAAGTGGAATTTCTGAGTTTTGCCCCAAAATAAGGAGAATTTCTGTTATTTTGACCCAACATATAGGGAATTTCTGCCTTTTTGCCCCACAATTATGGGAATATCTGCAATTTTGCTCGAAAATACGGGGAGTTTCTGCCTTTTTGCCTGAAAACAAGAAGAATGCATAACTTTTTGCCATAAAAAAGGGAAATTTCTTCATTTTTGCTCCAAAATAAGGGGAACTCCTGCTTTTTTTGCCTCTTAATAATTGGAATTTCTGTCTTTTTCCCCCAAAACAAAGGGAATTTCTGTCTTTTTTGCTCCAAAATAAGGAAATTTTCTGACTTATTACCCTGAAGTAAGTGAAATTTCTGCAATTTTGCCCCAAAATAAGGGAAATTTCTGCCTTTTTGCGCCCAAATAAGGGGAATTTCAGCCTTTTTACCTCAAAATAAGGGGAATTTCTGCATTTTTGCTACAAAATATTTAGAATTTCTGCCTTTTTGCTCCAAAATAAGGAAAACTTTTGCCTTTTTTCCTGAAATAAGTGAAATTTCTGCAATTTTGCCCCAAAATAAGTGAAATTTCTGCAATTTTGTCCCAAAATAAGTGAAATTTCTGAAATTTGGCCCAAAATAAGGGAAATTTCTGGAATTTTGCCCCAAAATAAGTGGAATTTCTGAGTTTTTCCCCAAAATGAGGAGAATTTCTGTCTCTTTGCCCTAACATATAGGGAATTTCTTTCTTTTTGCCCCACAATTAGGGGAATTTCTGCAATTTTGCGTCAAAATACAGGGAATTTCTGCCTTTTTGCCCGAAAATAAGAAGATGCATACCTTTTTGCCATAAAAAAGGGAAATTTCTTCATTTTTGCTCCAAAATAAGGGGAATTTCTGATTTTTTGCCTCTAAATAAGTGGAATTTCTGTCTTTTTCCCCCAAAACAAAGGGAATTTTTGTCTTTTTTGCCCCAAAATAAGGAAAATTTCAGACTTATTACCCTGAAATAAGTGAAATTTCTGCAATTTTGCTCCAAAATAATTGAAATTTCTGAGTTTTGCCCCAAAATAAGGGGAATTTCTGCCTTTTTGCCCACAAATAAGGGGAATTTCAGCATTTTTACTTCAAACTAAGAGGAATTTCTGCATTTTTGCCCCAAAATATGGGAAATTTCTGCCTTATTGCCCATAATAAGAAAAATTTCTGCAATTTTGTACCAAAATAAAAGAAATTTCTGCCTTTTTGCCCCAAAATAAGAAAATTTCTGTTTTTTTTCTGAAATAAGTGAAATTTCTGCAATTTTGCCCCAAAATAAGAGAAATTTCTGAGTTTTGCCCCAAAATAAGGAGAATTTCTGTCTTTTTGCCCCAACATATAGGGCATTTCTGCCTTTTTGCCCCACAATAAGGGAAATTTCTGCAATTTTGCTCCAAAAAACGGGGAATTTCTGCCTTTTTGCCCGAAAACAAGAAGAATGCATACCTTTTTGCCTTAAAAAAGGGAAATTTCTTTATTTTTGCTCCAAAATAAGGAGAATTTCTGCTTTTTTGCTTGTAAATAAGTGGAATTTCTGTTTTTTTCCCCCAAAACGAAGGGAATTTCTGTCTTTTTTCCCCAAAATAAGGAAAATTTCTGACTTATTACCCTGAAATAAGTGAAATTTCTGAAATTTTGCCCCTAAATAAGGGAAATTTCTGCCTTTTTGCCCACAAATAAAGGGAATTTCAGCCTTTTTACCTCAAAATAAGGGGAATTTCTTCATTTTTGTTCCAAAATATGGGAAATTTCTGCCTTTTTGCCCCAAAATAAGAAAAATTTCTGCAATTTTGTACCAAAATAAAAGAAATTTCTGCCTTTTTGCCCCAAAATAAGTGAATTTTCTGCTTTTTTACTGAAATAAGTGAAATTTCTGCAATATTGAACAAAAATAAGTGAAAATTCTGAGTTTTGCCCCAAAATAAAGAGAATTTCTGTATTTTTGCCCTAATGTATAGGGAATTTCTGCCTTTTTGTCCCACAATTAAAGTAATTTCTGCCATTTTGCTCAAAATACAAGGAATTTCTGCCTTTTTGCCCGAAAATAAGAAAAATGCATACCTTTTTGCCATAAAAAAGGAAAATTTCTTCATTTTTGCTCCAAAATAAGGGGAATTTCTGCTTTTCTGCCTCTAAATAAGTGGAATTTTTGTCTTTTTCCCCCAAAACAAAGGGAATTCCTGTCTTTTTTGCCCAAAAATAAGAAAAATTTCTGACTTATTACCCTGAAATAAGTGACATTTCGGCAATTTTTCCCCAAAATGAGGGAAAATTCTGCCTTTTTGCCCCCAAATAAGAAAATATCAGCCTTTTTACCTTAAAATAAGAGAAATTTCTGCATTTTTGCCCCAAAATATTGGAAATTTCTGCCCTTTTGCCCCAAAATAAGAACAAATTCTGCAATTTTGTACCTAAATAAAAGAAATTTCTGACTTTTTGCCTCAAAAAAGAAAATTTCTGCTTTTTTTTCTGAAATAAGTGAAATTTATGCAATTTTGCCCCAAAATATGTGAAATTTCTGCAATTTTGCCCCAAAATAAGGGAAATTTCTGAGTTTTGCCCCAAAATAAGGAGAATTTCTGTCTTTTTGCCCCAACATATAAAGAATTTCGGCCTTTTTGCCCCACAATTAGGGGAGTTTCTTAAATTTTGCTCCAAAATACGGGGAATTTCTGCCTGTTTGCCCAAAAACAAGAAGAATGCATACCTTTTTGCCATAAAAAAGGGAAATTTCTTCATTTTTGCTCCAAAATAAGAGGAATTTCTGCTCTTTTGCCTCTAAATAAGTGGAATTTCTGTTTTTTTCCCCCAAAACAAATGGAATTTCTGTCTTTTTTGCCCCAAAATAAGGAAAATTTCTGACTTATTACCCTGAAATAAGTGAAATTTCTGCTATTTTGCCCCTAAATAAGGAAAATTTCTGCCTTTTTGCCCCCAAATAAAGGGAATTTCAGCCCTTTTACCTCAAAATAAGGGGAATTTCTGCATTTTTGCCCCAAAATATGGAAAATTTCTGCCTTTTTGCCCCAAAATAAAAACAAATTCTGCAATTTTGTACCAAAATAAAAAAAATTTCTGCCTTTTTGCCCCAAAATAAGTGAAATTTCTGCTTTTTTTCTGAAATAAGTGAAATTTCTGCAATTTTGCTCCAAAATAATTGAAATTTCTGAGTTTTGCCCCAAAATAAGGGGAATTTCTGCCTTTTTGCCCCCAAATAAGGGGAATTTCAGCATTTTTACTTCAAAATAAGAGGAATTTCTGCATTTTTGCCCCAAATATGGGAAATTTCTGCCTTATTGCCCATAATAAGAAAAATTTCTGCAATTTTGTACCAAAATAAATGAAATTTCTGTCTTTTTGCCCCAAAATAAGAAAATTTCTGTTTTTTTTTCTGAAATAAGTGAAATTTCTGCAATTTTGCCCCAAAATAAGTGAAATTTCTGAGTTTTGCCCCAAAATAAGGAGAATTTCTGTCTTTTTGCCCCAACATATAGGGCATTTCTGCCTTTTTGCCCCACAATAAGAGAAATTTCTGCAATTTTGCTCCAAAAAACGGGGAATTTCTGCCTTTTTGCCCGAAAAAAAGAAGAATGCATACCTTTTTGCCTTAAAAAAGGGAAATTTCTTTATTTTTGCTCCAAAATAAGGAGAATTTCTGCTTTTTTGCTTGTAAATAAGTGGAATTTCTGTTTTTTTCCCCCAAAACGAAGAGAATTTCTGTCTTTTTTGCCCCAAAATATGGAAAATTTCTGCCTTTTTGCCCCAAAATAAGAACAAATTCTGCAATTTTGTACCAAAATAAAAAAAATTTCTGCCTTTTTGCCCCAAAATAAGTGAAATTTCTGCTTTTTTCTGAAATAAGTGAAATTTCTGCAATTTTGCCCCAAAATAAGTGAAATTTCTGAGTTTTGCCCCAAAATAAGGAGAATTTCTGTCTTTTTACCCCAACATATAGGGCATTTCTGCCTTTTTGCCCCACAATAAGGGAAATTTCTGCAATTTTGCTCCAAAAAACGAGGAATTTCTGCCTTTTTGCCCGAAAACAAGAAGAATGCATACCTTTTTGCCTTAAAAAAGGGAAATTTCTTTATTTTTGCTCCAAAATAAGGAGAATTTCTGCTTTTTTGCTTGTAAATAAGTGGAATTTCTGTTTTTTTCCCCCAAAACGAAGGGAATTTCTGTCTTTTTTGCCCCAAAATAAGGAAAATTTCTGACTTATTACCCTGAAATAAGTGAAATTTCTGCAATTTTGCTCCAAAATAATTGAAATTTCTGAGTTTTGCCCGAAAATAAGGGGAATTTCTGCCTTTTTGCCCCCAAATAAGGGGAATTTCAGCATTTTTACTTCAAAATAAGAGGAATTTCTGCATTTTTGCCCCAAAATATGGGAAATTTCTGCCTTATTGCCCATAATAAGAAAAATTTCTGCAATTTTTTACCAAAATAAAAGAAATTTCTGCCTTTTTGCCCCAAAATAAGAAAATTTCTGTTTTTTTTTCTGAAATAAGTGAAATTTCTGCAATTTTGCCCCAAAATAAGTGAAATTTCTGAGTTTTGCCCCAAAATAAGGAGAATTTCTGTCTTTTTGCCCCAACATATAGGGCATTTCTGCCTTTTTGCCCCACAATAAGGGAAATTTCTGCAATTATGCTCCAAAAAACGAGGAATTTCTGCCTTTTTGCCCGAAAACAAGAAGAATGCATACCTTTTTGCCTTAAAAAAGGGAAATTTCTTTATTTTTGCTCCAAAATAAGGAAAATTTCTGCTTTTTTGCTTGTAAATAAGTGGAATTTCTGTTTTTTTCCCCCAAAACGAAGGGAATTTCTGTCTTTTTTGCCCCAAAATAAGGAAAATTTCTGACTTATTACCCTGAAATAAGTGAAATTTCTGCAATTTTGCCCCTAAATAAGGGAAATTTCTGCCTTTTTGCCCACAAATAAAGGGAATTTCAGCCTTTTTACCTCAAAATAAGGGGAATTTCTTCATTTTTGTTCCAAAATATGGGAAATTTCTGCCCTTTTGCCCCAAAATAAGAAAAATTTCTGCAATTTTGTACCAAAATAAAAGAAATTTCTGCCTTTTTGCCCAAAAATAAGTGAAATTTCTGCTTTTTTTCTGAAATAAGTCAAATTTCTGCAATTTTGCCCCAAAATAAATGAAAATTCTGAGTTTTGCCCCAAAATAAGGGAAATTTCTCGAATTTTGCCCCAAAATAAGTGGAATTTCTGAGTTTTGCCCCAAAATAAGGAGAATTTCTGTTATTTTGACCCAACATATAGGGAATTTCTGCATTTTTGCCCCACAATTATGGGAATATCTGCAATTTTGCTCGAAAATACGGGGAGTTTCTGCCTTTTTGCCTGAAAACAAGAAGAATGCATAACTTTTTGCCATAAAAAAGGGAAATTTCTTCATTTTTGCTCCAAAATAAGGGGAACTCCTGCTATTCTTGCCTCTTAATAATTGGAATTTCTGTCTTTTTCCCCCAAAACAAAGGGAATTTCCGTCTTTTTTGCTCCAAAATAAGGAAATTTTCTGACTTATTACACTGAAGTAAGTGAAATTTCTGCAATTTTGCCCCAAAATAAGGGAAATTTCTGCCTTTTTGCGCCCAAATAAGGGGAATTTCAGCCTTTTTACCTCAAAATAAGGGGAATTTCTGCATTTTTGCTACAAAATATTTAGAATTTCTGCCTTTTTGCTCCAAAATAAGGAAAACTTCTGCCTTTTTTCTGAAATAAGTGAAATTTCTGCAATTTTGCCCCAAAATAAGTGAAATTTCTGCAATTTTGTCCCAAAATAAGTGAAATTTCTGAAATTTGGCCCAAAATAAGGGAAATTTCTGGAATTTTGCCCCAAAATAAGTGGAATTTCTGAGTTTTTCCCCAAAATGAGGAGAATTTCTGTCTCTTTGCCCTAACATATAGGGAATTTCTTTCTTTTTGCCCCACAATTAGGGGAATTTCTGCAATTTTGCGTCAAAATACAGGGAATTTCTGCCTTTTTGCCCGAAAATAAGAAGATGCATACCTTTTTGCCATAAAAAAGGGAAATTTCTTCATTTTTGCTCCAAAATAAGGGGAATTTCTGATTTTTTGCCTCTAAATAAGTGGAATTTCTGTCTTTTTCCCCCAAAACAAAGGGAATTTTTGTCTTTTTTGCCCCAAAATAAGGAAAATTTCAGACTTATTACCCTGAAATAAGTGAAATTTCTGCAATTTTGCTCCAAAATAATTGAAATTTCTGAGTTTTGCCCCAAAATAAGGGGAATTTCTGCCTTTTTGCCCACAAATAAGGGGAATTTCAGCATTTTTACTTCAAAATAAGAGGAATTTCTGCATTTTTGCCCCAAAATATGGGAAATTTCTGCCTTATTGCCCATAATAAGAAAAATTTCTGCAATTTTGTACCAAAATAAAAGAAATTTCTGCCTTTTTGCCCCAAAATAAGAAAATTTCTGTTTTTTTTTCTGAAATAAGTGAAATTTCTGCAATTTTGCCCCAAAATAAGTGAAATTTCTGAGTTTTGCCCCAAAATAAGGAGAATTTCTGTCTTTTTGCCCCAACATATAGGGCATTTCTGCCTTTTTGCCCCACAATAAGGGAAATTTCTGCAATTTTGCTCCAAAAAACGGGGAATTTCTGCCTTTTTGCCCGAAAACAAGAAGAATGCATACCTTTTTGCCTTAAAAAAGGGAAATTTCTTTATTTTTGCTCCAAAATAAGGAGAATTTCTGCTTTTTTGCTTGTAAATAAGTGGAATTTCTGTTTTTTTCCCCCAAAACGAAGGGAATTTCTGTCTTTTTTGCCCCAAAATAAGGAAAATTTCTGACTTATTACCCTGAAATAAGTGAAATTTCTGCAATTTTGCCCCTAAATAAGGAAAATTTCTGCCTTTTTGCCCACAAATAAAGGGAATTTCAGCCTTTTTACCTCAAAATAAGGGGAATTTCTTCATTTTTGTTCCAAAATATGGGAAATTTTCGCCTTTTTGCCCCAAAATAAGAAAAATTTCTGCAATTTTGTACCAAAATGAAAGAAATTTCTGCCTTTTTGCCCCAAAATAAGTGAAATTTCTGCTTTTTTTACTGAAATAAGTGAAATTTCTGCAATATTGAACCAAAATAAGTGAAAATTCTGAGTTTTGCCCCAAAATAAAGAGAATTTCTGTATTTTTGCCCTAATGTATAGGGAATTTCTGCCTTTTTGTCCCACAATTAAAGTAATTTCTGCCATTTTGCTCAAAATACAAGGAATTTCTGCCTTTTTGCCCGAAAATAAGAAAAATGCATACCTTTTTGCCATAAAAAAGGAAAATTTCTTCATTTTTGCTCCAAAATAAGGGGAATTTCTGCTTTTCTGCCTCTAAATAAGTGGAATTTCTGTCTATTTCCCTCAAAACAAAGGGAATTCCTGTCTTTTTAGCCCAAAAATAAGAAAAATTTCTGACTTATTACCCTGAAATAAGTGAAATTTCGGCAATTTTTCCCCAAAATGAGGGAAAATTCTGCCTTTTTGCCCCCAAATAAGAAAATATCAGCCTTTTTACCTTAAAATAAGGGAAATTTCTGCATTTTTGCCCCAAAATATGGGAAATTTCTGCCCTTTTGCCCCAAAATAAGAACAAATTCTGCAATTTTGTACCTAAATAAAAGAAATTTCTGACTTTTTGCCTCAAAAAAGAAAATTTCTGCTTTTTTTTCTGAAATAAGTGAAATTTATGCAATTTTGCCCCAAAATATGTGAAATTTCTGCAATTTTGCCCCAAAATAAGGGAAATTTCTGAGTTTTGCCCCAAAATAAGGAGAATTTCTGACTTTTTGCTCCAACATATAAAGAATTTCGGCCTTTTTGCCCCACAATTAGGGGAGTTTCTTAAATTTTGCTCCAAAATACGGGGAATTTCTGCCTGTTTGCCCGAAAACAAGAAGAATGCATACCTTTTTGCCATAAAAAAGGGAAATTTCTTCATTTTTGCTCCAAAATAAGAGGAATTTCTGCTCTTTTGCCTCTAAATAAGTGGAATTTCTGTTTTTTTCCCCCAAAACAAATGGAATTTCTGTCTTTTTTGCCCCAAAATAAGGAAAATTTCTGACTTATTACCCTGAAATAAGTGAAATTTCTGCTATTTTGCCCCTAAATAAGGAAAATTTCTGCCTTTTTGCCCCCAAATAAAGGGAATTTCAGCCTTTTTACCTCAAAATAAGGGGAATTTCTGCATTTTTGCCCCAAAATATGGAAAATTTCTGCCTTTTTGCCCCAAAATAAGAACAAATTCTGCAATTTTGTACCAAAATAAAAAAAATTTCTGCCTTTTTGCCCCAAAAGAAGTGAAATTTCTGCTTTTTTTCTGAAATAAGTGAAATTTCTGCAATTTTGCTCCAAAATAATTGAAATTTCTGAGTTTTGCCCCAAAATAAGGGGAATTTCTGCCTTTTTGCCCCCAAATAAGGGGAATTTCAGCATTTTTACTTCAAAATAAGAGGAATTTCTGCATTTTTGCCCCAAAATATGGGAAATTTCTGCCTTATTGCCCATAATAAGAAAAATTTCTGCAATTTTGTACCAAAATAAAAGAAATTTCTGCCTTTTTGCCCCAAAATAAGAAAATTTCTGTTTTTTTTCTGAAATACGTGAAATTTCTGCAATTTTGCCCCAAAATAAGTGAAATTTCTGAGTTTTGCCCCAAAATAAGGAGAATTTCTGTCTTTTTGCCCCAACATATAGGGCATTTCTGCCTTTTTGCCCCACAATAAGGGAAATTTCTGCAATTTTGCTCCAAAAAACGGGGAATTTCTGCCTTTTTGCCCGAAAACAAGAAGAATGCATACCTTTTTGCCTTAAAAAAGGGAAATTTCTTTATTTTTGCTCCAAAATAAGGAGAATTTCTGCTTTTTTGCTTGTAAATAAGTGGAATTTCTGTTTTTTTCCCCCAAAACGAAGGGAATTTCTGTCTTTTTTGCCCCAAAATATGGAAAATTTCTGCCTTTTTTCCCCAAAATAAGAACAAATTCTGCAAATTTGTACCAAAATAAAAAAAATTTCTGCCTTTTTGCCCCAAAATAAGTGAAATTTCTGCTTTTTTTCTGAAATAAGTGAAATTTCTGCAATTTTGCCCCAAAATAAGTGAAATTTCTGAGTTTTGCCCCAAAATAAGGAGAATTTCTGTCTTTTTGCCCCAACATATAGGGCATTTCTGCCTTTTTGCCCCACAATAAGGGAAATTTCTGCAATTTTGCTCCAAAAAACAAGGAATTTCTGCCTTTTTGCCCGAAAACAAGAAGAATGCATACCTTTTTGCCTTAAAAAAGGGAAATTTCTTTATTTTTGCTCCAAAATAAGGAGAATTTCTGCTTTTTTGCTTGTAAATAAGTGGAATTTCTATTTTTTTTTCCCAAAACGAAGGGAATTTCTGTCTTTTTTGCCCCAAAATAAGGAAAATTTCTGACTTATTACCCTGAAATAAGTGAAATTTCTGCAATTTTGCTCCAAAATAATTGAAATTTCTGAGTTTTGCCCCAAAATAAGGGGAATTTCTGCCTTTTTGCCCCCAAATAAGGGGAATTTCAGCATTTTTACTTCAAAATAAGAGGAATTTCTGCATTTTTGCACCAAAATATGGGAAATTTCTGCCTTATTGCCCATAATAAGAAAAATTTCTGCAATTTTGTACCAAAATAAAAGAAATTTCTGCCTTTTTGCCCCAAAATAAGAAAATTTCTGTTTTTTTCTGAAATAAGTGAAATTTCTGCAATTTTGCCCCAAAATAAGTGAAATTTCTGAGTTTTGCCCCAAAATAAGAAGAATTTCTGTCTTTTTGCCCCAACATATAGGGCATTTCTGCCTTTTTGCCCCACAATAAGGGAAATTTCTGCAATTTTGCTCCAAAAAACGAGGAATTTCTGCCTTTTTGCCCGAAAACAAGAAGAATGCATACCTTTTTGCCTTAAAAAATGGAAATTTCTTTATTTTTGCTCCAAAATAAGGAGAATTTCTGCTTTTTTGCTTGTAAATAAGTGGAATTTCTGTTTTTTTCCCCCAAAACGAAGGGAATTTCTGTCTTTTTTCCCCAAAATAAGGAAAATTTCTGACTTATTACCCTGAAATAAGTGAAATTTCTGAAATTTTGCCCCTAAATAAGGGAAATTTCTGCCTTTTTGCCCACAAATAAAGGGAATTTCAGCCTTTTTACCTCAAAATAAGGGGAATTTCTTCATTTTTGTTCCAAAATATGGGAAATTTCTGCCTTTTTGCCCCAAAATAAGAAAAATTTCTGCAATTTTGTACCAAAATAAAAGAAATTTCTGCCTTTTTGCCCCAAAATAAGTGAAATTTCTGCTTTTTTACTGAAATAAGTGAAATTTCTGCAATATTGAACCAAAATAAGTGAAAATTCTGAGTTTTGCCCCAAAATAAAGAGAATTTCTGTATTTTTGCCCTAATGTATAGGGAATTTCTGCCTTTTTGTCCCACAATTAAAGTAATTTCTGCCATTTTGCTCAAAATACAAGGAATTTCTGCCTTTTTGCCCGAAAATAAGAAAAATGCATACCTTTTTGCCATAAAAAAGGAAAATTTCTTCATTTTTGCTCCAAAATAAGGGGAATTTCTGCTTTTCTGCCTCTAAATAAGTGGAATTTTTGTCTTTTTCCTCCAAAACAAAGGGAATTCCTGTCTTTTTTGCCCAAAAATAAGAAAAATTTCTGACTTATTACCCTGAAATAAGTGACATTTCGGCAATTTTTCCCCAAAATGAGGGAAAATTCTGCCTTTTTGCCCCCAAATAAGAAAATATCAGCCTTTTTACCTTAAAATAAGGGAAATTTCTGCATTTTTGCCCCAAAATATTGGAAATTTCTGCCCTTTTGCCCCAAAATAAGAACAAATTCTGCAATTTTGTACCTAAATAAAAGAAATTTCTGACTTTTTGCCTCAAAAAAGAAAATTTCTGCTTTTTTTTCTGAAATAAGTGAAATTTATGCAATTTTGCCCCAAAATATGTGAAATTTCTGCAATTTTGCCCCAAAATAAGGGAAATTTCTGAGTTTTGCCCCAAAATAAGGAGAATTTCTGTCTTTTTGCCCCAACATATAAAGAATTTCGGCCTTTTTGCCCCACAATTAGGGGAGTTTCTTAAATTTTGCTCCAAAATACGGGGAATTTCTGCCTGTTTGCCCAAAAACAAGAAGAATGCATACCTTTTTGCCATAAAAAAGGGAAATTTCTTCATTTTTGCTCCAAAATAAGAGGAATTTCTGCTCTTTTGCCTCTAAATAAGTGGAATTTCTGTTTTTTTCCCCCAAAACAAATGGAATTTCTGTCTTTTTTGCCCCAAAATAAGGAAAATTTCTGACTTATTACCCTGAAATAAGTGAAATTTCTGCTATTTTGCCCCTAAATAAGGAAAATTTCTGCCTTTTTGCCCCCAAATAAAGGGAATTTCAGCCCTTTTACCTCAAAATAAGGGGAATTTCTGCATTTTTGCCCCAAAATATGGAAAATTTCTGCCTTTTTGCCCCAAAATAAGAACAAATTCTGCAATTTTGTACCAAAATAAAAAAAATTTCTGCATTTTTGCCCCAAAATAAGTGAAATTTCTGCTTTTTTTCTGAAATAAGTGAAATTTCTGCAATTTTGCTCCAAAATAATTGAAATTTCTGAGTTTTGCCCCAAAATAAGGGGAATTTCAGCATTTTTACTTCAAAATAAGAGGAATTTCTGCATTTTTGCCCCAAATATGGGAAATTTCTGCCTTATTGCCCATAATAAGAAAAATTTCTGCAATTTTGTACCAAAATAAATGAAATTTCTGTCTTTTTGCCCCAAAATAAGAAAATTTCTGTTTTTTTTTTCTGAAATAAGTGAAATTTCTGCAATTTTGCCCCAAAATAAGTGAAATTTCTGAGTTTTGCCCCAAAATAAGGAGAATTTCTGTCTTTTTGCCCCAACATATAGGGCATTTCTGCCTTTTTGCCCCACAATAAGGGAAATTTCTGCAATTTTGCTCCAAAAAACGGGGAATTTCTGCCTTTTTGCCCGAAAAAAAGAAGAATGCATACCTTTTTGCCTTAAAAAAGGGAAATTTCTTTATTTTTGCTCCAAAATAAGGAGAATTTCTGCTTTTTTGCTTGTAAATAAGTGGAATTTCTGTTTTTTTCCCCCAAAACGAAGGGAATTTCTGTCTTTTTTGCCCCAAAATATGGAAAATTTCTGCCTTTTTGCCCCAAAATAAGAACAAATTCTGCAATTTTGTACCAAAATAAAAAAAATTTCTGCCTTTTTGCCCCAAAATAAGTGAAATTTCTGCTTTTTTCTGAAATAAGTGAAATTTCTGCAATTTTGCCCCAAAATAAGTGAAATTTCTGAGTTTTGCCCCAAAATAAGGAGAATTTCTGTCTTTTTACCCCAACATATAGGGCATTTCTGCCTTTTTGCCCCACAATAAGGGAAATTTCTGCAATTTTGCTCCAAAAAACGAGGAATTTCTGCCTTTTTGCCCGAAAACAAGAAGAATGCATACCTTTTTGCCTTAAAAAAGGGAAATTTCTTTATTTTTGCTCCAAAATAAGGAGAATTTCTGCTTTTTTGCTTGTAAATAAGTGGAATTTCTGTTTTTTTTCCCCCAAAACGAAGGGAATTTCTGTCTTTTTTGCCCCAAAATAAGGAAAATTTCTGACTTATTACCCTGAAATAAGTGAAATTTCTGCAATTTTGCTCCAAAATAATTGAAATTTCTGAGTTTTGCCCGAAAATAAGGGGAATTTCTGCCTTTTTGCCCCCAAATAAGGGGAATTTCAGCATTTTTACTTCAAAATAAGAGGAATTTCTGCATTTTTGCCCCAAAATATGGGAAATTTTTGCCTTATTGCCCATAATAAGAAAAATTTCTGCAATTTTGTACCAAAATAAAAGAAATTTCTGCCTTTTTGCCCCAAAATAAGAAAATTTCTGTTTTTTTTTCTGAAATAAGTGAAATTTCTGCAATTTTGCCCCAAAATAAGTGAAATTTCTGAGTTTTGCCCCAAAATAAGGAGAATTTCTGTCTTTTTGCCCCAACATATAGGGCATTTCTGCCTTTTTGCCCCACAATAAGGGAAATTTCTGCAATTTTGCTCCAAAAAACGAGGAATTTCTGCCTTTTTGCCCGAAAACAAGAAGAATGCATACCTTTTTGCCTTAAAAAAGGGAAATTTCTTTATTTTTGCTCCAAAATAAGGAAAATTTCTGCTTTTTTGCTTGTAAATAAGTGGAATTTCTGTTTTTTTCCCCCAAAACGAAGGGAATTTCTGTCTTTTTTGCCCCAAAATAAGGAAAATTTCTGACTTATTACCCTGAAATAAGTGAAATTTCTGCAATTTTGCCCCTAAATAAGGGAAATTTCTGCCTTTTTGCCCACAAATAAAGGGAATTTCAGCCTTTTTACCTCAAAATAAGGGGAATTTCTTCATTTTTGTTCCAAAATATGGGAAATTTCTGCCCTTTTGCCCCAAAATAAGAAAAATTTCTGCAATTTTGTACCAAAATAAAAGAAATTTCTGCCTTTTTGCCCAAAAATAAGTGAAATTTCTGCTTTTTTTCTGAAATAAGTCAAATTTCTGCAATTTTGCCCCAAAATAAATGAAAATTCTGAGTTTTGCCCCAAAATAAGGGAAATTTCTCGAATTTTGCCCCAAAATAAGTGGAATTTCTGAGTTTTGCCCCAAAATAAGGAGAATTTCTGTTATTTTGACCCAACATATAGGGAATTTCTGCATTTTTGCCCCACAATTATGGGAATATCTGCAATTTTGCTCGAAAATACGGGGAGTTTCTGCCTTTTTGCCTGAAAACAAGAAGAATGCATAACTTTTTGCCATAAAAAAGGGAAATTTCTTCATTTTTGCTCCAAAATAAGGGGAACTCCTGCTATTTTTGCCTCTTAATAATTGGAATTTTTGTCTTTTTCCCCCAAAACAAAGGGAATTTCCGTCTTTTTTGCTCCAAAATAAGGAAATTTTCTGACTTATTACACTGAAGTAAGTGAAATTTCTGCAATTTTGCCCCAAAATAAGGGAAATTTCTGTCTTTTTGCGCCCAAATAAGGGGAATTTCAGCCTTTTTACCTCAAAATAAGGGGAATTTCTGCATTTTTGCTACAAAATATTTAGAATTTCTGCCTTTTTGCTCCAAAATAAGGAAAACTTCTGCCTTTTTTCTGAAATAAGTGAAATTTCTGCAATTTTGCCCCAAAATAAGTGAAATTTCTGCAATTTTGTCCCAAAATAAGTGAAATTTCTGAAATTTGGCCCAAAATAAGGGAAATTTCTGGAATTTTGCCCCAAAATAAGTGGAATTTCTGAGTTTTTCCCCAAAATGAGGAGAATTTCTGTCTCTTTGCCCTAACATATAGGGAATTTCTTTCTTTTTGCCCCACAATTAGGGGAATTTCTGCAATTTTGCGTCAAAATACAGGGAATTTCTGCCTTTTTGCCCGAAAATAAGAAGATGCATACCTTTTTGCCATAAAAAAGGGAAATTTCTTCATTTTTGCTCCAAAATAAGGGGAATTTCTGATTTTTTGCCTCTAAATAAGTGGAATTTCTGTCTTTTTCCCCCAAAACAAAGGGAATTTTTGTCTTTTTTGCCCCAAAATAAGGAAAATTTCAGACTTATTACCCTGAAATAAGTGAAATTTCTGCAATTTTGCTCCAAAATAATTGAAATTTCTGAGTTTTGCCCCAAAATAAGGGGAATTTCTGCCTTTTTGCTCACAAATAAGGGGAATTTCAGCATTTTTACTTCAAAATAAGAGGAATTTCTGCATTTTTGCCCCAAAATATGGGAAATTTCTGCCTTATTGCCCATAATAAGAAAAATTTCTGCAATTTTGTACCAAAATAAAAGAAATTTCTGCCTTTTTGCCCCAAAATAAGAAAATTTCTGTTTTTTTTTCTGAAATAAGTGAAATTTCTGCAATTTTGCCCCAAAATAAGTGAAATTTCTGAGTTTTGCCCCAAAATAAGGAGAATTTCTGTCTTTTTGCCCCAACATATAGGGCATTTCTGCCTTTTTGCCCCACAATAAGGGAAATTTCTGCAATTTTGCTCCAAAAAACGGGGAATTTCTGCCTTTTTGCCCGAAAACAAGAAGAATGCATACCTTTTTGCCTTAAAAAAGGGAAATTTCTTTATTTTTGCTCCAAAATAAGGAGAATTTCTGCTTTTTTGCTTGTAAATAAGTGGAATTTCTGTTTTTTTCCCCCAAAACGAAGGGAATTTCTGTCTTTTTTGCCCCAAAATAAGGAAAATTTCTGACTTATTACCCTGAAATAAGTGAAATTTCTGCCTTTTTGCCCCTAAATAAGGAAAATTTCTGCCTTTTTGCCCACAAATAAAGGGAATTTCAGCCTTTTTACCTCAAAATAAGGGGAATTTCTTCATTTTTGTTCCAAAATATGGGAAATTTTCGCCTTTTTGCCCCAAAATAAGAAAAATTTCTGCAATTTTGTACCAAAATGAAAGAAATTTCTGCCTTTTTGCCCCAAAATAAGTGAAATTTCTGCTTTTTTTACTGAAATAAGTGAAATTTCTGCAATATTGAACCAAAATAAGTGAAAATTCTGAGTTTTGCCCCAAAATAAAGAGAATTTCTGTATTTTTGCCCTAATGTATAGGGAATTTCTGCCTTTTTGTCCCACAATTAAAGTAATTTCTGCCATTTTGCTCAAAATACAAGGAATTTCTGCCTTTTTGCCCGAAAATAAGAAAAATGCATACCTTTTTGCCATAAAAAAGGAAAATTTCTTCATTTTTGCTCCAAAATAAGGGGAATTTCTGCTTTTCTGCCTCTAAATAAGTGGAATTTCTGTCTATTTCCCTCAAAACAAAGGGAATTCCTGTCTTTTTAGCCCAAAAATAAGAAAAATTTCTGACTTATTACCCTGAAATAAGTGAAATTTCGGCAATTTTTCCCCAAAATGAGGGAAAATTCTGCCTTTTTGCCCCCAAATAAGAAAATATCAGCCTTTTTACCTTAAAATAAGGGAAATTTCTGCATTTTTGCCCCAAAATATGGGAAATTTCTGCCCTTTTGCCCCAAAATAAGAACAAATTCTGCAATTTTGTACCTAAATAAAAGAAATTTCTGACTTTTTGCCTCAAAAAAGAAAATTTCTGCTTTTTTTTCTGAAATAAGTGAAATTTATGCAATTTTGCCCCAAAATATGTGAAATTTCTGCAATTTTGCCCCAAAATAAGGGAAATTTCTGAGTTTTGCCCCAAAATAAGGAGAATTTCTGACTTTTTGCCCCAACATATAAAGAATTTCGGCCTTTTTGCCCCACAATTAGGGGAGTTTCTTAAATTTTGCTCCAAAATACGGGGAATTTCGGCCTGTTTGCCCGAAAACAAGAAGAATGCATACCTTTTTGCCATAAAAAAGGGAAATTTCTTCATTTTTGCTCCAAAATAAGAGGAATTTCTGCTCTTTTGCCTCTAAATAAGTGGAATTTCTGTTTTTTTCCCCCAAAACAAATGGAATTTCTGTCTTTTTTGCCCCAAAATAAGGAAAATTTCTGACTTATTACCCTGAAATAAGTGAAATTTCTGCTATTTTGCCCCTAAATAAGGAAAATTTCTGCCTTTTTGCCCCCAAATAAAGGGAATTTCAGCCTTTTTACCTCAAAATAAGGGGAATTTCTGCATTTTTGCCCCAAAATATGGAAAATTTCTGCCTTTTTGCCCCAAAATAAGAACAAATTCTGCAATTTTGTACCAAAATAAAAAAAATTTCTGCCTTTTTGCCCCAAAAGAAGTGAAATTTCTGCTTTTTTTCTGAAATAAGTGAAATTTCTGCAATTTTGCTCCAAAATAATTGAAATTTCTGAGTTTTGCCCCAAAATAAGGGGAATTTCTGCCTTTTTGCCCCCAAATAAGGGGAATTTCAGCATTTTTACTTCAAAATAAGAGGAATTTCTGCATTTTTGCCCCAAAATATGGGAAATTTCTGCCTTATTGCCCATAATAAGAAAAATTTCTGCAATTTTGTACCAAAATAAAAGAAATTTCTGCCTTTTTGCCCCAAAATAAGAAAATTTCTGTTTTTTTTCTGAAATACGTGAAATTTCTGCAATTTTGCCCCAAAATAAGTGAAATTTCTGAGTTTTGCCCCAAAATAAGGAGAATTTCTGTCTTTTTGCCCCAACATATAGGGCATTTCTGCCTTTTTGCCCCACAATAAGGGAAATTTCTGCAATTTTGCTCCAAAAAACGGGGAATTTCTGCCTTTTTGCCCGAAAACAAGAAGAATGCATACCTTTTTGCCTTAAAAAAGGGAAATTTCTTTATTTTTGCTCCAAAATAAGGAGAATTTCTGCTTTTTTGCTTGTAAATAAGTGGAATTTCTGTTTTTTTCCCCCAAAACGAAGGGAATTTCTGTCTATTTTGCCCCAAAATATGGAAAATTTCTGCCTTTTTTCCCCAAAATAAGAACAAATTCTGCAAATTTGTACCAAAATAAAAAAAATTTCTGCCTTTTTGCCCCAAAATAAGTGAAATTTCTGCTTTTTTTCTGAAATAAGTGAAATTTCTGCAATTTTGCCCCAAAATAAGTGAAATTTCTGAGTTTTGCCCCAAAATAAGGAGAATTTCTGTCTTTTTGCCCCAACATATAGGGCATTTCTGCCTTTTTGCCCCACAATAAGGGAAATTTCTGCAATTTTGCTCCAAAAAACAAGGAATTTCTGCCTTTTTGCCCGAAAACAAGAAGAATGCATACCTTTTTGCCTTAAAAAAGGGAAATTTCTTTATTTTTGCTCCAAAATAAGGAGAATTTCTGCTTTTTTGCTTGTAAATAAGTGGAATTTCTATTTTTTTTTCCCAAAACGAAGGGAATTTCTGTCTTTTTTGCCCCAAAATAAGGAAAATTTCTGACTTATTACCCTGAAATAAGTGAAATTTCTGCAATTTTGCTCCAAAATAATTGAAATTTCTGAGTTTTGCCCCAAAATAAGGGGAATTTCTGCCTTTTTGCCCCCAAATAAGGGGAATTTCAGCATTTTTACTTCAAAATAAGAGGAATTTCTGCATTTTTGCACCAAAATATGGGAAATTTCTGCCTTATTGCCCATAATAAGAAAAATTTCTGCAATTTTGTACCAAAATAAAAGAAATTTCTGCCTTTTTGCCCCAAAATAAGAAAATTTCTGTTTTTTTTCTGAAATAAGTGAAATTTCTGCAATTTTGCCCCAAAATAAGTGAAATTTCTGAGTTTTGCCCCAAAATAAGGAGAATTTCTGTCTTTTTGCCCCAACATATAGGGCATTTCTGCCTTTTTGCCCCACAATAAGGGAAATTTCTGCAATTTTGCTCCAAAAAACGAGGAATTTCTGCCTTTTTGCCCGAAAACAAGAAGAATGCATACCTTTTTGCCTTAAAAATGGGAAATTTCTTTATTTTTGCTCCAAAATAAGGAAAATTTCTGCTTTTTTGCTTGTAAATAAGTGGAATTTCTGTTTTTTTTTCCCCCAAAACGAAGGGAATTTCTGTCTTTTTTGCCCCAAAATAAGGAAAATTTCTGAATTATTACCCTGAAATAAGTGAAATTTCTGCAATTTTGCCCCTAAATAAGGGAAATTTCTGCCTTTTTGCCCACAAATAAAGGGAATTTCAGCCTTTTTTCCTCAAAATAAGGGGAATTTCTTCATCTTTGTTCCAAAATATGGGAAATTTCTGCCTTTTTGCCCCAAAATAAGAAAAATTTCTGCAATTTTGTACCAAAATGAAAGAAATTTCTGCCTTTTTGCCCCAAAATAAGTGAAATTTCTGCTTTTTTTACTGAAATAAGTGAAATTTCTGCAATTTTGAACCAAAATAAGTGAAAATTCTGAGTTTTGCCCCAAAATAAGGAGAATTTCTGTATTTTTGCCCTAATGTATAGGGAATTTCTGCCTTTTTGTCCCACAATTAAAGGAATTTCTGCAATTTTGCTCAAAATACGGGGAATTTCTGCCTTTTTGCCCGAAAATAAGAAAAATGCATACCTTTTTGCCATAAAAAAGGAAAATTTCTTCATTTTTGCTCCAAAATAAGGGGAATTTCTGCTTTTCTGCCTCTAAATAAGTGGAATTTCTGTCTATTTCCCCCAAAACAAAGGGAATTCCTGTCTTTTTAGCCCAAAAATAAGAAAAAATTCTGACTTATTACCCTGAAATAAGTGAAATTTCGGCAATTTTTCCCCAAAATGAGGGAAAATTCTGCCTTTTTGCCCCCAAATAAGAAAATATCAGCCTTTTTACCTTAAAATAAGGGAAATTTCTGCATTTTTGCCCCAAAATATGGGAAATTTCTGCCCTTTTGCCCCAAAATAAGAACAAATGCTGCAATTTTGAACCTAAATAAAAGAAATTTCTGACTTTTTGCCTCAAAAAAGAAAATTTCTGCTTTTTTTCAGAAATAAGTGAAATTTATGCAATTTTGCCCCAAAATATGTGAAATTTCTGCAATTTTGCCCCAAAATAAGGGAAATTTCTGAGTTTTGCCCCAAAATAAGGAGAATTTCTGTCTTTTTGCCCCAACATATAAAGAATTTCGGCCTTTTTGCTCCACAATTAGGGAGTTTCTTAAATTTTGCTCAAAAATACGAGGAATTTCTGCCTGTTTGCCCGAAAACAAGAAGAATGCATACCTTTTCGCCATAAAAAAGGGAAATTTCTTCATTTTTGCTCCAAAATAAGAGGAATTTCTGCTCTTTTGCCTCTAAATAAGTGGAATTTCTGTTTTTTTTCCCCAAAACAAATGGAATTTCTGTCTTTTTTGCCCCAAAATAAGGAAAATTTCTGACTTATTTCCCTGAAATAAGTGTAATTTCTGCTATTTTGCCCCTAAATAAGGGAAATTTCTGCCTTTTTGCCCCCAAATAAAGGGAATTTCAGCCTTTTTACCTCAAAATAAGGGGAATTTCTGCATTTTTGCCCCAAAATATGGAAAATTTCTGCCTTTTTGCCCCAAAATAAGAACAAATTCTGCAATTTTGTACCAAAATAAAAAAAATTTCTGCCTTTTTGCCCCAAAATAAGTGAAATTTCTGCTTTTTTTCTGAAATAAGTGAAATTTCTGCAATTTTGCCCCCAAATATGTGAAATTTCTGCAATTTTGCCCCAAAATAAGGGAAATTTCTGAGTTTTGCCCCAAAATAAGGAGAATTTCTGTCTTTTTGACCCAAAATATAGGGATTTTCTGCCTTTTTGCCCCACAATTAGAGGAATTTCTGCAATTTTGCTCCAAAATACAAGGAATTTCTGCCTTTTTGCCTGAAAATAAGAAGAATGCATACCTTTTTGCCATAAAAAAGGGAAATTTCTTCATTTTTGCTATAAAATAAGGGGAATTTCTGCTTTTTTGCCTCTAAATAAGTGAAATTTTTGTCTTTTTCTCCCAAAACAAAGGGAATTTCTGTCTTTTTTGCCCCAAAATTAAGAAAATTTCTGACTTATTACCCTGAAATAAATGAAATTTCTGAAATTTTGCCCCAAAATAAGTGAAATTTCTGCAATTTTGCCCCAAAATAAGTGAAATTTCTGCAATTTTGCCCCAAAATAAGGGAAATTTCCTGAATTTTTCCCCAAAATAAGTGGAATTTCTGAGTTTTGCCCCAAAATAAGTGGAATTTCTGTCTTTTTTCCCCAACATATAGGCAATTTCTGCCATTTTGCAAAACAATTAGGGGAATTTCTGCAATTTTGCTCCAAAATACGGGGAATTTCTGCGTTTTTGCCCAAAAATAAGAAGAATGCATACCTTTTTGCCATAAAAAGGAAATTTCTTCATTTTTGCTCCAAAATAAGGGGAATTTCTGCTTTTTTGCCTCTAAATAAGTGGAATTTTTGTCTTTTTCTCCCAAAACAAAGGGAATTTCTGTCTTTTTTGCCCCAAAATTAAGAAAATTTCTGACTTATTACCCTGAAATAAATGAAATTTTGCCCCAAAATAAGGGAAATTTCTGCATTTTTGCCCCTAAATAAGGGGAATTTCAGCCTTTTTACCTCAAAATAAGAAGAATTTCTGCATTTTTGCCCCAAAATATTGGAAATTTCTGCCTTTTTGCCCCAAAACAAAAAAATTTCTGCTTTTTTTTCTGAAATAAGTGAAATTTCTGCAATTTTGCCCCAAAATAAGTAAAAATTCTGAGTTTTGCTCCCAAATAAGGAGAATTTCTGTATTTTTGTTCCAATATATAGGGAATTTCTGCCTTTTGCCCCACAATTAAAGGAATTTCTGCAATTTTGCTGTAAAATACGGGGATTTTCTGCCTTTTTGCCTGAAAATAAAAAGAATGCATAACTTTTTGCCATAAAAAAGGGAAATTTCTTCCTTTTTTCTCCAAAATAAGGGGAATTTCTGCTTTTTTGGCTCTAAATAAGTGGAATTTCTGTTCTTTTCCCCCAAAACAAAGGGAATTTCTTCTTTTTTGCCCCAAAATAAGGAAAATTTCTGACTTATTACCCTGAAAGAAGTGAAATTTCTGCAATTTTGCCCCAATATGAGGAAAATTTCTGCCTTTTTGTCCCCAAATAAGGGGAATTTCAGCCTTTTTAACTCAAAATAATAGGATTTTCTGCATTTTTGCCTCAAAATATGGGAAATTTCTGCCTTTTTGACCCAAAATGAGAACAATTTCTGCAATTTTCTACCAAAATTAAAGAAATTTCTGCCTTTTTGCCCCAAAATAAGAAAATTTCTGCTTTTTTTTCTGAAATACGTTAAATTTCTGCAATTTTGCCCTAAAATAAGTGAAATTTCTGAGTTTTGCCCCAAAATAAGGAGAATTTCTGTCTTTTTGCCCCAACATATAGGGAATTTCTGCCTTTTGGCCCACAATTAGGGGGATTTCTGCAATTTTGCTCCAAAAAATGAAAAATTTCTGTCTTTTTGCCCGAAAATAAGAAGAATGCATACCTTTTTGCCATCAAAAAGGGAAATTTCTTCATTTTTGCTCTAAAATAAGGGGAATTTCTGCTTTTTTGCCTCTAAATAAGTGGAATTTCTGTCTTTTTACCCCAATACAAAGGGAATTTCTGTATTTTTGCACCAAAATAAAGATAATTTCTGACTTATTATTCTGAATTAAGTGAAATTTCTGCAATTTTGCCCCAAAATAAGGGAAATTTCTGCCTTTTTGCCCCCAAATAAGGGGAATTTCAGCCTTTTTACCTCAAAATAAGGGGAATTTCTGCATTTTTGCCCCAAAATATGGGAAATGTCTGCCTTTTTGACCCAAAATAAGGAAAATTTCTGCAATTTTGTACCAAAATAAAAGAAATATCTGCCTTTTTGCCCCAAAATTAGAAAATTTCTGCTTTTTTTTTCGGAAATAAGTGAAATTTCTGCAATTTTGCCCCAAAATAATTGAAATTTCTAAGTTTTGCCCCAAAATAAAAGAAATTTCTGCCTTTTTGCCACCAAATAAGGGGAAGTTCAGCATTTTTACCTTAAAATAAGGGGAATTTCTGCATTTTTGTCCCAAAATATGAGAAATTTCTGCCTTTTTCCCAAAATAAGAAAAATTTCTGCAATTTTGTACCAAAATAAAAGAAATTTCTGCCTTTTTGCCCTCAAATAAAGGGAATTTCAGCCTTTATACCTCAAAATAAGAGGAAATTCTGCATTTTTGCCCCAAAATATGGGAAATTTCTGCCATTTTGCCCCAAAATAAGAAAAATTTCTGCAATTTTGTACCAAAATAGAAGAAATTTCTGCCTTTTTCCCCAAAATAAATGAAATTTCTGCTTTTTTTCTGAAATAAGTGAAATTTCTGCAATTTTGCCCCAAAATAAGTGAAAATTCTGAGTTTTGCCCCAAAATAAGGAGAATTTCTCTATTTTTACCCTAATATATAGGGAATTTCTGCCTTTTTGTACCACAATTGAAGGAATTTCTGCAATTTTGCTCCCAATATGGGGAATTTCTGCCTTTTTGCCTGAAAATAAGAAAAATGCATACCTTTTTGCCATAAAAAAGGAAAATTTCTTCATTTTTGCTCCAAAATAAGGGGAATTTCTGCTTTTCTGCCTCTAAATAAGTGGAATTTCTGTCTATTTCCCCCAAAACAAAGGGAATTCCTGTCTTTTTAGCCCCAAAATAAGGAAAATTTCTGACTTATTACCCTGAAATAAGAGAAATTTCTGCAATTTTTCCCCAAAATGAGGGAAATTTCTGCCTTTTTACCACAAATAAGAAAATATCAGCCTTTTTACCTTAAAGTAAAAAAAATTTCTGCATTTTTGCCCCAAAATATGGGAAATTTCTGCCCTTTTGCCCCAAAATAAGAACAAATTCTGCAATTTTGTACCTAAATAAAAGAAATTTCTGACTTTTTGCCCCAAAAAAGAAAATTTCTGCTTTTTTTTCTGAAATAAGTGAAATTTATGCAATTTTGCCCCAAAATATGTGAAATTTCTGCAATTTTGCCCCAAAATAAGGGAAATTTCTGAGTTTTGCCCCAAAATAAGGAGAATTTCTGTCTTTTTGCCCCAACATATAAAGAATTTCGGCCTTTTTGCCCCACAATTAGGGGAATTTCTTCAATTTTGCTCCAAAATACGGGGAATTTCTGCCTGTTTGCCCGAAAACAAGAAGAATGCATACCTTTTTGCCAAAAAAAGGGAAATTTCTTCATTTTTGCTCCAAAATAAGAGGAATTTCTGCTTTTTTGCCTCTAAATAAGTGGAATTTCTGTTTTTTTCCTCCAAAACAAAGGGAATTTCTGACTTTTTTGCCCCAAAATAAGGAAAATTTCTGACTTATTACCCTGAAATAAGTGAAATTTCTGCTATTTTGCCCCTAAATAAGGGAAATTTCTGCCTTTTTGCCCCCAAATAAAGGGAATTTCAGCCTTTTTACCTCAAAATAAGGGGAATTTCTGCATTTTTGCCCCAAAATATGGGAAATTTCTGCCTTTTTGCCCCAAAATAAGAACAAATTCTGCAATTTTGTACCAAAATAAAAGAAATTTCTGCCTTTTTGCCCCAAAATAAGTGAAATTTCTGCTTTTTTCTGAAATAAGTGAAATTTCTGCAATTTTGCCCTAAAATATGTGAAATTTCTGCAATTTTGCTCCAAAATACGGGGATTTTCTGCCTTTTTGCCCGAAAATAAAAAGAATGAATATCTTTTTGCCATAAAAAAGGGAAATTTCTTCATTTTTGCTCCAAAATAAGGGGAATTTCTGCTTTTTTGGTCTAAATAAGTGGAATTTCTGTTTTTTTCCCCAAAACAAAGGGAATTTCTGTCTTTTTTGCCCCAAAATAAGCAAAATTTCTGACTTATTATTCTGAAATAAGTGAAATTTCTGCAATTTTGCCCCAAAATAAGGGAAATTTCTGCTTTTTGCCTCCAAATAAGGGGAATTTCAGCATTTTTACCTCAAAATAAGGGGAATTTCTGCATTTTTGCCCCAAAATATGGGAAATGTCTGCCTTCTTGCCCCAAAATAAGGAAAATTTCTGCAGTTTTGTACCAAAATAAAAGAAATATCTGCCTTTTTGCCCCAAAATTAGAAAATTTCTGCTTTTTTTCAGAAATAAGTGAAATTTCTGCAATTTTGCCCCAAAATAATTGAAATTTCTAAGTTTTGCCCCAAAATAAAGGAAATTTCTGCCTTTTTGCCCCCAAATAAGGGGAAGTTCAGCATTTTTACCTTAAAATAAAGGGAATTTCTGCATTTTTGCCCCAAAATATGAGAAATTTCTGCCTTTTTCCCAAAATAAAAAAAATTTCTGCAATTTTGTAACAAAATAAAAGAAATTTCTGCCTTTTTGCCCCAAAATAAGAAAATTTCTGCTTTTTTTCTGAAATAAGTGAAATTTCTGCAATTTTGCCCCAAAATAAGTGAAATTTCTGAGTGTTGCCCCAAAATAAGGAGAATTTCTGTCTTTTTGCCCCAACATATAGGGAATTTCTGCCTTTTTGCCCCACAATTAGGGGAATTTCTGCAATTTTGCTCCAAAATACGGGGAATTTCTGCCTTTTTGCCCGAAAATAAGAAGAATGCATACATTTTTGCCATAAAAAAGGGAAATTTCTTTATTTTTGCTCCAAAATAAGGGAAATTTCTGCTTTTTTGCTTGTAAATAAGTGGAATTTCTGTTTTTTTACCCCAAAGCAAAGGGAATTTCTGTCTTTTTTGCCCCAAAATAAGGAAAATTTCTGACTTATTACCCTGAAATAAGTGAAATTTCTGCAATTTTGCCCCTAAATAAGGGAAATTTCTGCCTTTTTGCCCTCAAATATAGGGAATTTCAGCCTTTATACCTCAAAATAAGAGGAATTTCTGCATTTTTGCCCCAAAATATGGGAAATTTCTGCCTTTTTGCCCCAAAATAAGAAAAATTTCTGCAATTTTGTACCAAAATAAAAGAAATTTCTGCCTTTTTGCACCAAAATAAGTGAAATTTCTGCTTTTTTTCTGAAATAAGTGAAATTTCTGCAATTTTGCCCCAAAATAAGTGAAAATTCTGAGTTTTGCCCCAAAATAAGGAGAATTTCTCTATTTTTGCCCTAATATATAGGAAATTTCTGCCTTTTAGTCCCACAATTGAAGGAATTTCTGCAATTTTGCTCCCAATACGGGGAATTTCTGCCTTTTTGCCTGAAAATAAGAAAAATGCATACCTTTTTGCCATAAAAAAGGAAAATTTCTTCATTTTTGCTCCAAAATAAAAAAAATTTCTGCTTTTTTGCCTCTAAATAAGTGGAATTTCTGTCTTTTTCCCCCAAAACAAAGGGAATTTCTGTCTTTTTTGCCCCAAAATAAGGAAAATTTCTGACTTATTACCCTGAAATAAGTGAAATTTCTGCAATTTTGCCCCAAAATGAGAGAAATTTCTGCCTTTTTGCCCCAATATGAGAAAATTTCTGCTTTTTTCTGAAATAAGTGAAATTTCTGCAATTTTGCCCTAAAATAAGTGAAATTTCTGAGTTTTGCCCCAAAATAAGGAGAATTTCTGTCTTTTTGCCCCAACATATAGGGAATTTCTGCCTTTTTGGCCCACAATTAGGGGGATTTCTGCAATTTTGCTCCAAAAAACGGGGAATTTCTGTCTTTTTGCCCGAAAATAAGAAGAATGCATACCTTTTTGCCTTTGAAAAGGAAAATTTCTTCATTTTTGCTCCAAAATAAGGGGAATTTCTGCTTTTTTGCCTCTAAATAAGTGGAATTTCTGTCTTTTTCCCCCAAAACAAATGGAATTTCTGTATTTTTGAACCAAAATAAAGATAATTTCTGACTTATTATTCTGAAATAAGTGAAATTTCTGCAATTTTGCCCCAAAATAAGGGAAATTTCTGCCTTTTTGCCCCCAAATAAGGGGAATTTCAGCATTTTTACCTCAAAATAAGGGGAATTTCTGCATTTTTGCCCCAAAATATGGGAAATGTCTGCCTTCTTGCCCCAAAATAAGGAAAATTTCTGCAGTTTTGTACCAAAATAAAAGAAATATCTGCCTTTTTGCCCCAAAATTAGAAAATTTCTGCTTTTTTTCAGAAATAAGTGAAATTTCTGCAATTTTGCCCCAAAATAAGTGAAATTTCTGAGTGTTGCCCCAAAATAAGGAGAATTTCTGTCTTTTTGCCCCAACATATAGGGAATTTCTGCCTTTTTGCCCCACAATTAGGGGAATTTCTGCAATTTTGCTCCAAAATATGGGGAATTTCTGCCTTTTTGCCCGAAAATAAGAAGAATGCATACATTTTTGCCATCAAAAAGGGAAATTTCTTTATTTTTGCTCCAAAATAAGGGAAATTTCTGCTTTTTTGCTTGTAAATAAGTGGAATTTCTGTTTTTTTACCCCAAAGCAAAGGGAATTTCTGTCTTTTTTGCCCCCAAATAAGGAAAATTTCTGACTTATTACCCTGAAATAAGTGAAATTTCTGCAATTTTGCCCCTAAATAAGGGAAATTTCTGCCTTTTTGCCCTCAAATATAGGGAATTTCAGCCTTTATACCTCAAAATAAGAGGAATTTCTGCATTTTTGCCCCAAAATATGGGAAATTTCTGCCTTTTTGCCCCAAAATAAGAAAAAGTTCTGCAATTTTGTACCAAAATAAAAGAAATTTCTGCCTTTTTGCCCCAAAATAAGTGAAATTTCTGCTTTTTTTCTGAAATAAGTGAAATTTCTGCAATTTTGCCCCAAAATAAGTGAAAATTCTGAGTTTTGCCCCAAAATAAAGAGAATTTATCTATTTTTGCCCTAATATATAGGAAATTTCTGAATTTTAGTCCCACAATTGAAGGAATTTCTGCAATTTTGCTCCCAATACGGGGAATTTCTGCCTTTTTGCCTGAAAATAAGAAAAATGCATACCTTTTTGCCATAAAAAAGGAAAATTTCTTCATTTTTGCTCCAAAATAAGAAAAATTTCTGCTTTTTTGCCTCTAAATAAGTGGAATTTCTGTCTTTTTCCCCCAAAACAAAGGGAATTTCTGTCTTTTTTGCCCCAAAATAAGGAAAATTTCTGACTTATTACCCTGAAATAAGTGAAATTTCTGCAATTTTGCCCCAAAATGAGGAAAATTTCTGCCTTTTTGCCCCCAAATAAAAGAAATTTCTGAGTTTTTGCCCCAAAATAAGAACAATTTCTGCAATTTTGTACCAAAATAAAAGAAATATCTGACTTTTTGCCCCAAAAAAGAAAAGTTCTGCTTTTTTTTACTGACATAAGTGAAATTTCTGCAATTTTGCCCCAAAATAAGTGAAATTTCTGCAATTTCGCCCCAAAATAAGAGAAATTTCTGGAATTTTGCCCCAAAATAAGTGGAATTTCTGAGTTTTGCCCCAAAATAAGTGAAATTTCTGTCTTTTTGCCCCAACATATAGGGAATTTCTGCCTTTTTGCCCCACAATTAGGGGAATTTCTGCAATTTTGCTCCAAAACAGAGGGAATTTCTGACTTTTTGCCCGAAAAATAAGAAGAATGCATACCTTTTTGCCATAAAAAAGGGAAATTTCTTCATTTTTGCTCCAAAATAAGAGGAATTTCTGCTTTTTTGCCTCTTAGTAGAATTTCTGTCTTTTTCCCCCAAAATAAAAGGAATTTATGTCTTTTTTGCCCCAAAATAAAAAATTTTTTAATTTATTACCCTGAAGTAAGTGAAATTTCTGCAATTTTGCCCCAAAATAAGGGAAATTTCTGCCTTTTGCCCCCAAATAAAAAGAATTTCTGCATTTTTGCCTCTTAATAAGTGGAATTTCTGTCTTTTTCCCCCAATACAAAGGGAATTTCTGTCTTTTTTGCCCCAAAATAAGGAAAATTTCTGACTTGTTTCCCAGAAGTAAGTGAAATTTCTGCAATTTTGCCCCAAAATAAGGGAAATTTCTGCCTTTTTCCCCGAAATAAGAGGAATTTCAGCCTTTTTACCTCAAAATAAGGGGAATTTCTGCATTTTTGCCACAAAATATTTGGAATTTCTGCCTTTTTGCCCTAAAATAAGGAAAACTTCTGCCTTTTTTCCTGAAATAAGTGAAATTTCTGCAATTTTGCCTTAAAATAAAAGAAATTTCTGCAATTTTTCCCCATAATAAAGGAATTTTCTGCAATTTTGCCCCAAAAGAAAGGGAATTTCTGTTTTTTGTCCCCAAATAAGGGAAATTTCTGCAATTTTGCCCTAAAATAAGGGAAATTTCTGCCTTTTGCCCCCAAATAAGGGGAATTTCTGCATTTTTGCCCCAAAATAAAGAAAATTACTGCCTGTTTTACCCCAAATTAGGTGAATTTCTGCAATTTTGCTCCAAAATACGAGGATTTTCTTCCTATTTCGCCGAAAATAAACGGAATTTCTGCCATTTTGCCGCGAAATAAGTGAAATTTCTGCAGTTTTACCCCAAAATAAGGGGAAGTTCTGCGTTTTTGCCCAAAAATTAGGGGAATTTCTGCAATTTTGCTCCAAAATACGGGGAATTTCTGCCTTTTTTCCCCAATAATAAAGGGAATGTATATCTTTTAGCCATAAAAAAGGGAATTTTTTTCATTTTTATCCCAAAATAAGGGAATTTTCTTCCTTTTTGACTCAAAAGAAGTGCAATTTCTCCATTTTCCCCAAAAATAAACCGAATTTCTGTCTTTTTGCCCCAAAATAAGGAGAATTTCTGACTTTTTGTCCTGAAATAAGTTAAATTTCTAAAATTTTTCCCCAAAATAAGGGAAATGTCTTCTTTTTGCCCCAAAATAAGGGGAATTTCTGACTTTTTGCCACAAAATAAGGGGAATTTCAAAATTTTTACCTCAAAATAAGGCGAATTTCAGCAATTTTGCCCCAAAATATGTGAAATTTCTGCAATTTTGCCCCACAATAAGTGAAATTTCTGAGTTTTGTCTCATAATAAAAAGAATTTCTGTCTTTTTGCCCCAACATATAGGGAATTTCTGCCTTTTTGCCCCACAATTAGGGGAATTTCTGCAATTTTGCTCCAAAATACGGGGAATTTCTGCCTTTTTGCCCGAAAATAAGAAGAATGCATACCTTTTTGCCATAAAAAAGAAAAATTTCTTCATTTTTGCTCCAAAATAAGGGGAATTTCTGCTTTTTTGCCTCTTAATAAGTGGAATTTCTGTCTTTTTCCTCCAATACAAAGGGAATTTCTGTCTTTTTTGCCCCAAAATAAGGAAAATTTCTGACTTGTTACCCAGAAGTAAGTGAAATTTCTGCAATTTTGCCCCAAAATAAGGGAAATTTCTGCCTTTTTTCCCCGAAATAAGGGGAATTTAAGCCTTTTTTCCTCAAAATAAGGGGAATTTCTGCATTTTTGCCACAAAATATTTGGAATTTCTGAGTTTTTGCCCCCAAATAAGGAAAACTTCTGCCTTTTTTCCTGAAATAAGTGAAATTTCTGCAATTTTGCCTTAAAATAAGTGAAAATTCTGTGTTTTGCCTCCAAATAAGGAGAATTTCTGTATTTTTGCCCCAATATATAGGGAATTTCTGCCTTTTTTGCCCCACAATTAAAGGAATTTCTGCAATTTAGCTCCAAAATATGGGGATTTTCTGCCTTTTTGCCCGAAAATAAAAAGAATGCATATCTTTTTGCCATAAACAAGGGAAATTTCTTCATTTTTGCCCCAAAATGAGGAAAATTTCTGCCTTTTTGTCCCCAAATAAGGGGAATTTCAGCTTTTTTAACTCAAAATAATAGGATTTTCTGCATTTTTGCCCCAAAATATGGGAAATTTCTGCCTTTTTGACCCAAAATGAGAACAATTTCTGCAATTTTCTACCAAAATAAAAGAAATTTCTGCCTTTTTGCCCCAAAATAAGAAAATTTCTGCTTTTTTTCTGAAATAAGTGAAATTTCTGCAATTTTGCCCTAAAATAAGTGAAATTTCTGAGTTTTGCCCCAAAATAAGTGAAATTTCTGTCTTTTTGCCCCAACATATAGGGAATTTCTGCCTTTTTGGCCCACAATTAGAGGGATTTCTGCAATTTTGCTCCAAAAAACGGGGAATTTCTGTCTTTTTGCCCGAAAATAAGAAGAATGCATACCTTTTTGCCATCGAAAAGGGAAATTTTTTCATTATTGCTCCTAAATAAGGGGAATTTCTGCTTTTTTGCCTCTAAATAAGTGGAATTTCTGTCTTTTTCCCCCAAAACAAAGGGAATTTCTGTATTTTTATACCAAAATAAAGATAATTTCTGACTTATTATTCTGAAATAAGTGAAATTTCTGCAATTTTGTCCCAAAATAAGGGAAATTTCTGCCTTTTTGCCCCCAAATAAGGGGAATTTCAGCCTTTTTACCTCAAAATAAGGGGAATTTCTGGGTTTTTGCCCCAAAATATGGGAAATGTCTGCCTTTTTGCCCCAAAATAAGGAAAATTTCTGCAATTTTGTACCAAAATAAAAGAAATATCTGCCTTTTTGCCCCAAAATTAGAAAATTTCTGCTTTTTTTTCGGAAATAAGTGAAATTTCTGCAATTTTGCCCCAAAATAATTGAAATTTCTAAGTTTTGCCCCAAAATAAAGGAAATTTCTGCCTTTTTGCCCCCAAATAAGGGGAAGTTCAGCATTTTTACCTTAAAATAAGGGGAATTTCTGCATTTTTGCCCCAAAATATGAGAAATTTCTTCCTTTTTCCCAAAATAAGAAAAATTTTTGCAATTTTGTACCAAAATAAAAGAAATTTCTGCCTTTTTGCCCCAAAATAAGAAAATTTCTGCTTTTTTTCTGAAATAAGTGAAATTTCTGCAATTTTGCCCCAAAGTAAGTGAAATTTCTGAGTGTTGCCCCAAAATAAGGAGAATTTCTGTCTTTTTGCCCCAACATATAGGGAATTTCTGCCTTTTTGCCCCACAATTAGGGGAATTTCTGCAATTTTGCTCCAAAATACGGGGAATTTCTGCCTTTTTGTCCGAAAATAAGAAGAATGCATACCTTTTTGCCATAAAAAAGCGAAATTTCTTTATTTTTGCTCCAAAATAAGGGGAATTTCTGCTTTTTTGCTTGTAAATAAGTGGAATTTCTGTTTTTTTACCCCAAAGCAAAGGGAATTTCTGTCTTTTTTGCCCCAAAATAAGGAAAATTTCTGACTTATTACCCTGAAATAAGTGAAATTTCTTCAATTTTGCCCCTAAATAAGGGAAATTTCTGCCTTTTTGTTCTCAAATAAAGGGATTTTCAGCCTTTATACCTCAAAATAAGAGGAATTTCTGCATTTTTGCCCCAAAATATGGGAAATTTCTGCCTTTTTGCCCCAAAATAAGAAAAATTTCTGCAATTTTGTACCAAAATAAAAGAAATTTCTGCCTTTTTGCACCAAAATAAGTGAAATTTCTGCTTTTTTTCTGAAATAAGTGAAATTTCTGCAATTTTGCCCCAAAATAAGTGAAAAATCTGAGTTTTGCCCCAAAATAAGAAGAATTTCTCTATTTTTGCCCTAATATATAGGGAATTTCTGCCTTTTAGTCCCACAATTGAAAGAATTTCTGCAATTTTGCTCCCAATACGGGGAATTTCTGCCTTTTTGCCCGAAAATAAGAAAAATGCATACCTTTTTGCCATAAAAAAGGAAAATTTCTTCATTTTTGCTCCAAAATAAGGGGAATTTCTGCTTTTTTGCCTCTAAATAAGTGGAATTTCTGTCTTTTTCCCCGAAAACAAAGGGAATTTCTGTCTTTTTTGCCCCAAAATAAGGAAAATTTCTGACTTATTACCCTGAAATAAGTGAAATTTCTGCAATTTTGCCCCAAAATGAGGAAAATTTCTGCCTATTTGCTCCCAAATAAAAGAAATTTCAGCCTTTTTACCACAAAATAAGGGGAATTTCTGCATTTTTGCCCCAAAATATGGGAAATTTCTGCGTTTTTGCCCCCAAATAAGAACAATTTCTGCAATTTTGTACCAAAATAAAAGAAATATCTGACTTTTTGCCACAAAAAAGAAAAGTTCTGCTTTTTTTTACTGACATAAGTGAAATTTCTGCAATTTTGCCTCAAAATAAGTGAAATTTCTGCAATTTCACCCCAAAATAAGAGAAATTTCTGGAATTTTGCCCCAAAATAAGTGGAATTTCTGAGTTTTGCCCCAAAATAAGTGAAATTTCTGTCTTTTTGCCCCAACATATAGGGAATTTCTGCCTTTTTGCCCCACAATTAGGAGAATTTCTGCAATTTTGCTCCAAAAGAGAGGGAATTTCTGACTTTTTGCCCGAAAAATAAGAAGAATGCATACCTTTTTGCCATAAAAAAGGGAAATTTCTTCATTTTTGCTCCAAAATAAGGGGAATTTCTGCTTTTTTGCCTCTTAATAAGTGGAATTTCTGTCTTTTTCCCCCAAAACAAAGGGAATTTATGTATTTTTTGCCCCAAAATAAGGAAAATTTCTGACTTATTACCCTGAAGTAAGTGAAATTTCTGCAATTTTGCCCCAAAATAAGTGAAATTTCTGAGTGTTGCCCCAAAATAAGGAAAATTTCTGTCTTTTTGCCCCTACATATAGGAAATTTCTGCCTTTTTGCCCCACAATTAGGGGAATTTCTGCAATTTTGCTCCAAAATACGGGGAATTTCTGCCTTTTTGTCCGAAAATAAGAAGAATGCATACCTTTTTGCCATAAAAAAGGGAAATTTCTTTATTTTTGCTCCAAATAAGGGGAATTTCTGCTTTTTTGCTTGTAAATAAGTGGAATTTCTGTTTTTTTACCCCAAAGCAAAGGGAATTTCTGTCTTTTTTGCCCCAAAATAAGGAAAATTTCTGACTTATTACCCTGAAATAAGTGAAATTTCTTCAATTTTGTCCCTAAATAAGGGAAATTTATGCCTTTTTGCCCTCAAATAAAGGGAATTTCAGCCTTTATACCTCAAAATAAGAGGAATTTCTGCATTTTTGCCCCAAAATATGGGAAATTTCTGCCTTTTTGCCCCAAAATAAGAAAAATTTCTGCAATTTTGTACCAAAATAAAAGAAATTTCTGCCTTTTTGCCCCAAAATAAGTGAAATTTCTGCTTTTTTTCTGAAATAATGAAATTTCTGCAATTTTGCCCCAAAATAAGTGAAAAATCTGAGTTTTGCCCCAAAATAAGGAGAATTTCTCTATTTTTGCCCTAATATATAGGGAATTTCTGCCTTTTAGTCCCACAATTGAAAGAATTTCTGCAATTTTGCTCCCAATACGGGGAATTTCTGCCTTTTTGCCCGAAAATAAGAAAAATGCATAGCTTTTTGCCATAAAAAAGGAAAATTTCTTCATTTTTGCTTCAAAATAAGGGGATATTCTGCTTTTTTGCCTCTAAATAAGTGGAATTTCTGTCTTTTTCCCCCAAAACAAAAGGAATTTCTGTCTTTTTTGCCCCAAAATAAGGAAAATTTCTGACTTATTACCCTGAAATAAGTGAAATTTCTTCAATTTTGTCCCTAAATAAGGGAAATTTCTGCCTTTTTGCCCTCAAATAAAGGGATTTTCAGCCTTTATACCTCAAAATAAGAGGAATTTCTGCATTTTTGCCCCAAAATATGGGAAATTTCTGCCTTTTTGCCCCAAAATAAGAAAAAGTTCTGCAATTTTGTACCAAAATAAAAGAAATTTCTGCCTTTTTGCCCCAAAATAAGTGAAATTTCTGCTTTTTTTCTGAAATAATGAAATTTCTGCAATTTTGCCCCAAAATAAGTGAAAAATCTGAGTTTTGCCCCAAAATAAGGAGAATTTCTCTATTTTTGCCCTAATATATAGGGAATTTCTGCCTTTTAGTCCCACAATTGAAAGAATTTTTGCAATTTTGCTCCCAATACGGGGAATTTCTGCCTTTTTGCCCGAAAATAAGAAAAATGCATACCTTTTTGCCATAAAAAAGGAAAATTTCTTCATTTTTGCTTCAAAATAAGGGGATATTCTGCTTTTTTGCCTCTAAATAAGTGGAATTTCTGTCTTTTTCCCCCAAAACAAAGGGAATTTCTGTCTTTTTTGCCCCAAAATAAGAAAAATTTCTGACTTATTACCCTGAAATAAGTGAAATTTCTGCAATTTTGCCCCAAAATGAGGAAAATTTCTGCCTTTTTGCCCCCAAATTAAAGAAATTTCAGCCTTTTTACCACAAAATAAGGGGAATTTCTGCATTTTTGCCCCAAAATATGGGAAATTTCTGCGTTTTTGCCCCCAAATAAGAACAATTTCTGCAATTTTGTACCAAAATAAAAGAAATATCTGACTTTTTGCCACAAAAAAGAAAAGTTCTGCTTTTTTTTACTGACATAAGTGAAATTTCTGCAATTTTGCCCCAAAATAAGTGAAATTTCTGCAATTTCACCCCAAAATAAGAGAAATTTCTGGAATTTTGCCCCAAAATAAGTGGAATTTCTGAGTTTTGCCCCAAAATAAGTGAAATTTCTGTCTTTTTGCCCCAACATATAGGGAATTTCTGCCTTTTTGCCCCACAATTAGGGGAATTTCTGCAATTTTGCTCCAAAAGAGAGGGAATTTCTGACTTTTTGCCCGAAAAATAAGAAGAATGCATACCTTTTTGCCATAAAAAAGGGAAATTTCTTCATTTTTGCTCCAAAATAAGGGGAATTTCTGCTTTTTTGCCTCTTAATAAGTGGAATTTCTGTCTTTTTCCCCCAAAACAAAGGGAATTTATGTCTTTTTTGCCCTAAAATAAGGAAAATTTCTGACTTATTACCCTGAAGTAAGTGAAATTTCTGCAATTTTGCCCCAAAATAAGGGAAATTTCTCCCTTTTGCCCCCAAATAAAGAGAATTTCTGCATTTTTGCCTCTTAATAAGTGGAATTTCTGTCTTTTTCCCCCAATACAAAGGGAATTTCTGTCTTTTTTGCCCCAAAATAAGGAAAATTTCTGACTTGTTTCCCAGAAGTAAGTGAAATTTCTGCAATTTTGCCCCAAAATAAGGGAAATTTCTGCCTTTTTTCCCCGAAATAAGGGGAATTTCAGCCTTTTTACCTCAAAATAAGGGGAATTTCTGCATTTTTGCCACAAAATATTTGGAATTTCTGCCTTTTTGCCCCAAAATAAGGAAAACTTCTGCCTTTTTTCCTTAAATAAGTGAAATTTCTGCAATTTTGCCTTAAAATAAAAGAAATTTCTGCAATTTTTCCCCATAATAAAGGAATTTTCTGCAATTTTGCCCCAAAAGAAAGGGAATTTCTGTTTTTTGTCCCCAAATAAGGGAAATTTCTGCAATTTTGCCCTAAAATAAGGGATATTTCTGCCTTTTGCCCCCAAATAAGGGGAATTTCTGCATTTTTGCCCCAAAATAAAGAAAATTACTGCATGTTTTACCCCAAATTAGGTGAATTTCTGCAATTTTGCTCCAAAATACGAGGATTTTCTTCCTATTTCGCCGAAAATAAACGGAATTTCTGCCATTTTGCCGCGAAATAAGTGAAATTTCTGCAGTTTTACCCCAAAATAAGGGGAAGTTCTGCGTTTTTGCCCAAAAATTAGGGGAATTTCTGCAATTTTGCTCCAAAATACGGGGAATTTCTGCCTTTTTTCCCCAATAATAAAGGGAATGTATATCCTTTTGCCATAAAACAGCGAAATTTCTTCATTTTTACCCCAAAATAAGGGAAGTTTCCACCTTTTTGACTCAAAAGAAGTGCAATTTCTCCCTTTTCCCCAAAAATAAACCAAATTTCTGTCTTTTTGCCCCAAAATAGGGGAATTTCTGACTTTTTGCCCTGAAATAAGGTAAATTTCTAAAATTTTTCCCCAAAATAAGGGAAATGTCTGCTTTTTGCCCCAAATTAAGGGCAATTTCTGCCTTTTTGCCACAAAATAAGGAGAATTTCAGAATTTTTACCTCAAAATAAGGGGAATTTCTGCATTTTTGCCCCTAAATATGGGAAATTTCTGCCTTTTTGCCCAAAATAAGAAAAATTTCTGCAATTTTGTACCAAAATAAAAGAAATTTCTGCCTTTTTGCCCCAAAATAGAAAATTTCTACTTTTTTTCCCCGAAATAAGTTAAATTTCTGCAATTTTGCCCCAAAATAAGTGAAATTTCTGCAATTTTGCCCCAAAATAAGGGAAATTTCTGGAATTTTGCCCCAAAATAAGTGGAATTTCTGAGTTTTGCCCCAAAATAAGTGAAATTTCTGTCTTTTTGCCCCAACATATAGGGAATTTCTGCCTTTTTTCCCCACAATTAGGGGAATTTCTGCAATTTTGCTTCAAAACAGAGGGAATTTCTGACTTTTTGCCCGAAAAATAAGAAGAATGCATACCTTTTTGCCATAAAAAAGGGAAATTTCTTCATTTTTGCTCCAAAATAAGGGGAATTTCTGCTTTTTTGCCTCTTAATAAGTGGAATTTCTGTTTTTTCCCCCAAAATAAAGGGAATTTATGGCTTTTTTGCCCCAAAATAAAAAAAATTTCTGACTTATTCCCCTGAAGTAAGTGAAATTTCTGCAATTTTGCCCCAAAATAAGGGAAATTTCTGCCTTTTCCCCCCAAATAAAGAGAATTTCTGCATTTTTGCCTCTTAATAAGTGGAATTTCTGTCTTTTTCCCACAATACAAAGGGAATTTCTGTCTTTTTTGCCCCAAAATAAGGAAAATTTCTGACTTGTTTCCCAGAAGTAAGTGAAATTTCTGCAATTTTGCCCCAAAATAAGGGAAATTTCTGCCTTTTTCCCCGAAATAAGGGGAATTTCAGCCTTTTTACCTCAAAATAAGGGGAATTTCTGCATTTTTGCCACAAAATATTTGGAATTTCTGCCTTTTTGCCCCAAAATAAGGAAAACTTCTGCCTTTTTTCCTTAAATAAGTGAAATTTCTGCAATTTTGCCTTAAAATAAAAGAAATTTCTGCAATTTTTCCCCATAATAAAGGAATTTTCTGCAATTTTGCCCCAAAAGAAAGGGAATTTCTGTTTTTTGTCCCCAAATAAGGGAAATTTCTGCAATTTTGCCCTAAAATAAGGGATATTTCTGCCTTTTGCCCCCAAATAAGGAGAATTTCTGCATTTTTGCCCCAAAATAAAGAAAATTACTGCATGTTTTACCCCAAATTAGGTGAATTTCTGCAATTTTGCTCCAAAATACGAGGATTTTCTTCCTATTTCGCCGAAAATAAACGGAATTTCTGCCATTTTGCCGCGAAATAAGTGAAATTTCTGCAGTTTTACCCCAAAATAAGGGGAAGTTCTGCGTTTTTGCCCAAAAATTAGGGGAATTTCTGCAATTTTGCTCCAAAATACGGGGAATTTCTGCCTTTTTTCCCCAATAATAAAGGGAATGTATACCTTTTTGCCATAAAAAAGGGAAATTTTTGCATTTTTACCCCAAAATAAGGGAATTTTCTGCATTTTTGACTCAAAAGAAGTGCAATTTCTCCATTTCCCCCAAAAATAAACCGAATTTCTGTCTTTTTGCCCAAAAATAAGGAGAATTTCTGACTTTTTGTCCTGAAATAAGTTAAATTTCTAAAATTTTTCCCCAAAATAAGGGAAATATCTGCTTTTTGCCCCAAAATAAAAGGAATTTCTGCCTTTTTGCCACAAAATAAGGGGAATTTCAAAATTTTTACCTCAAAATAAGGGGAATTTCAGCAATTTTGCCCCAAAATATGTGAAATTTCTGCAATTTTGCCCCAAAATAAGTGAAATTTCTGAGTTTTGTCTCATAATAAAACGAATTTCTGTCTTTTTGCCCCAACATATAGGGAATTTCTGCCTTTTTGCCCCACAATTAGGGGAATTTCTGCAATTTTGCTCCAAAATACGGGGAATTTCTGCCTTTTTGCCCGAAAATAAGAAGAATGCATACCTTTTTGCCATAAAAAAAAATTTCTTCATTTTTGCTCCAAAATAAGGGGAATTTCTGTTTTTTTGCCTCTTAATACGTGGAATTTCTGTCTTTTTCCTCCAATACAAAGGGAATTTCTGTCTTTTTTGCCCCAAAATAAGGAAAATTTCTGACTTGTTACCCAGAAGTAAGTGAAATTTCTGCAATTTTGCCCCAAAATAAGGGAAATTTCTGCCTTTTTTCCCCGAAATAAGGGGAATTTAAGCCTTTTTTCCTCAAAATAAGGGGAATTTCTGCATTTTTGCCACAAAATATTTGGAATTTCTGACATTTTGCCCCCAAATAAGGAAAACTTCTGCCTTTTTTCCTGAAATAAGTGAAATTTCTGCAATTTTGCCTTAAAATAAGTGAAAATTCTGTGTTTTGCCCCCAAATAAGGAGATTTTCTGTATTTTTGCCCCAATATATAGGGAATTTCTGCCTTTTTGCCCCACAATTAAAGGAATTTCTGCAATTTTGCTCCAAAATACGGGGATTTTCTGCCTTTTTGCCCGAAAATAAAAAGAATGCATATCTTTTTGCCATAAACAAGGAAATTTCTTCATTTTTGCTCCAAAATAAGGGGAATTTCTGCTTTTTTGGCTCTAAATAAGTGGAATTTCTGTTTTTTTCCCCCAAAACAAAGGGAATTTCTGTCTCTTTTGCCCCAAAATAAGGAAAATTTCTGAATTATTAACCTGAAATAAGTGAAATTTCTGCAATTTTGCCCCAAAATGAGGAAAATTTCTGCCTTTTTGTCCCCAAATAAGGGGAATTTCAGCTTTTTTAACTCAAAATAATAGGATTTTCTGCATTTTTGCCCCAAAATATGGGAAATTTCTGCCTTTTTGACCCAAAATGAGAACAATTTCTGCAATTTTCTACCAAAATTAAAGAAATTTCTGCCTTTTTGCCCCAAAATAAGAAAATTTCTGCTTTTTTTCTGAAATAAGTGAAATTTCTGCAATTTTGCCCTAAAATAAGTGAAATTTCTGAGTTTTGCCCCAAAATAAGTGAAATTTCTGTCTTTTTGCCCCAACATATAGGGAATTTCTGCCTTTTTGCCCCACAATTAGGGGGATTTCTGCAATTTTGCTCCAAAAAACGAAAAATTTCTGTTTTTTTGCCCGAAAATAAAAAGAATGCATATCTTTTTGCCATAAACAAGGGAAATTTCTTCATTTTTGCTCTAAAATAAGGGGAATTTCTGCTTTTTTGGCTCTAAATAAGTGGAATTTCTGTTTTTTTCCCCCAAAACAAAGGGAATTTCTGTCTCTTTTGCCCCAAAATAAGGAAAATTTCTGAATTATTAACCTGAAATAAGTGAAATTTCTGCAATTTTGCCCCAAAATGAGGAAAATTTCTGCCTTTTTGTCCCCAAATAAGGGGAATTTCAGCTTTTTTAACTCAAAATAATAGGATTTTCTGCATTTTTGCCCCAAAATATGGGAAATTTCTGCCTTTTTGACCCAAAATGAGAACAATTTCTGCAATTTTCTACCAAAATTAAAGAAATTTCTGCCTTTTTGCCCCAAAATAAGAAAATTTCTGCTTTTTTTCTGAAATAAGTGAAATTTCTGCAATTTTGCCCTAAAATAAGTGAAATTTCTGAGTTTTGCCCCAAAATAAGTGAAATTTCTGTCTTTTTGCCCCAACATATAGGGAATTTCTGCCTTTTTGGCCCACAATTAGGGGGATTTCTGCAATTTTGCTCCAAAAAACGGGGAATTTCTGTCTTTTTGCCCGAAAATAAGAAGAATGCATACCTTTTTGCCATCGAAAAGGGAAATTTCTTCATTTTTGCTCCTAAATAAGGGGAATTTCTGCTTTTTTGCCTCTAAATAAGTGGAATTTCTGTCTTTTTCCCCCAAAACAAAGGGAATTTCTGTATTTTTGCACCAAAATAAAGATAATTTCTGACTTATTATTCTGAAATAAGTGAAATTTCTGCAATTTTGTCCCAAAATAAGGGAAATTTCTGCCTTTTTGCCCCCAAATGAGGGGAATTTCAGCCTTTTTACCTCAAAATAAGGGGAAATTCTGCGTTTTTGCCCCAAAATATGGGAAAGGTCTGCCTTTTTGCCCCAAAATAAGGAAAATTTCTGCAATTTTGTACCAAAATAAAAGAAATATCTGCCTTTTTGCCCCAAAATTAGAAAATTTCTGCTTTTTTTTCGGAAATAAGTGAAATTTCTGCAATTTTGCCCCAAAATAATTGAAATTTCTAAGTTTTGCCCCAAAATAAAGGAAATTTCTGCCTTTTTGCCCCCAAATAAGGGGAAGTTCAGCATTTTTACCTTAAAATAAGGGGAATTTCTGCATTTTTGCCCCAAAATATGAGAAATTTCTGCCTTTTTCCCAAAATAAGAAAAATTTCTGCAATTTTGTACCAAAATAAAAGAAATTTCTGCTTTTTTGCCCCAAAATAAGAAAATTTCTGCTTTTTTTCTGAAATAAGTGAAATTTCTGCAATTTTGCCCCAAAGTAAGTGAAATTTCTGAGTGTTGCCCCAAAATAAGGAAAATTTCTGTCTTTTTGCCCCAACATATAGGGAATTTCTGCCTTTTTGCCCCACAATTAGGGGAATTTCTGCAATTTTGCTCCAAAATACGGGGAATTTCTGCCTTTTTGCCCGAAAATAAGAAGAATGAATACCTTTTTGCCATAAAAAAGGGAAATTTCTTTATTTTTGCTCCAAAATAAGGGAAATTTCTGCTTTTTTGCTTGTAAATAAGTGGAATTTCTGTTTTTTTACCCCAAAGCAAAGGGAATTTCTGTCTTTTTTGCCCCAAAATAAGGAAAATTTCTGACTTATTACCCTGAAATAAGTGAAATTTCTGCAATTTTGCCCCTAAATAAGGGAAATTTCTGCCTTTTTGCCCTCAAATAAAGGGATTTTCAGCCTTTATACCTCAAAATAAGAGGAATTTCCTCATTTTTGCCCCAAAATATGGGAAACTTCTGCCTTTTCCCCCAAAATAAGAAAAATTTCTGCAATTTTGTACCAAAATAAAAGAAATTTCTGCCTTTTTGCCCCAAAATAAGTGAAATTTCTGCTTTTTTTCTGAAATAAGTGAAATTTCTGCAATTTTGCCCCAAAATAATTGAAAATTCTGAGTTTTGCCACAAAATAAGGAGAATTTCTCTATTTTTGCCCTAATAAATAAGGATTTTCTGCCTTTTTTCCCACAATTGAAGGAATTTCTGCAATTTTGCTCCCAATACGGGGAATTTCTGCCTTTTTGCCTGAAAATAAGAAAAATGCATACCTTTTTGCCATAAAAAAGGAAAATTTCTTCATTTTTGCTCCAAAATAAGAGGAATTTCTGCTTTTTTGTCTCTAAAAAAGTGGAATTTCTGTCTTTTTCCCCCAAAACAAAGGGAATTTCTGTCTTTTTTGCCCCAAAATAAGGAAAATTTCTGACTTATTACCCTGAAATAAGTGAAATTTCTGCAATTTTGCCCCAAAATGAGGAAAATTTCTGCCTTTTTGCCCCCAAATAAAAGAAATTTCAGCCTTTTTACCACAAAATAAAAGGAATTTCTGCATTTTTTCCCCAAAATATGAGAAATTTCTGCGTTTTTGCCCCCAAATAAGAACAATTTCTGCAATTTTGTACCAAAATAAAAGAAATATCTGACTTTTTGCCCCAAAAAAGAAAAGTTCTGCTTTTTTTTACTGACATAAGTGAAATTTCTGCAATTTTGCCCCAAAATAAGTGAAATTTCTGCAATTTCGCCCCAAAATAAGAGAAATTTCTGGAATTTTGCCCCAAAATAAGTGGAATTTCTGAGTTTTGCCCCAAAATAAGTGAAATTTTTGTCTTTTTGCCCCAACATATAGGGAATTTCTGCCTTTTTGCCCCACAATTAGGGGAATTTCTGCAATTTTGCTCCAAAACAGAGGGAATTTCTGACTTTTTGCCCGAAAAATAAGAAGAATGCATACCTTTTTGCCATAAAAAAGGAAAATTTCTTCATTTTTGCTCCAAAATAAGGGGAATTTCTGATTTTGCCTCTTAATAAGTGGAATTTCTGTCTTTTTCCCCCAAAACAAAGGGAATTTCTGTCTTTTTTGCCCCAAAATAAGGAAAATTTCTGACTTATTACCCTGAAGTAAGTGAAATTTCTGCAATTTTGCCCCAAAATAAGTGAAATTTCTGAGTGTTGCCCTAAAATAAGGAAAATTTCTGTCTTTTTGCCCCAACATATAGGGAATTTCTGCCTTTTTGCCCCACAATTAGGGGAATTTCTGCAATTTTGCTCCAAAATACGGGGAATTTCTGCCTTTTTGCCCGAAAATAAGAAGAATGCATATCTTTTTGCCATAAAAAAGGGAAATTTCTTTATTTTTGCTCCAAAATAAGGGGAATTTCTGTTTTTTTGCTTGTAAATAAGTGGAATTTCTGTTTTTTTACCCCAAAGCAAAGGGAATTTCTGTCTTTTTTGCCCCAAAATAAGGAAAATTTCTGACTTATTACCCTGAAATAAGTGAAATTTCTGCAATTTTGCCCCATAATGAGGAAAATTTCTGCCTTTTTGCCCCCAAATAAAAAAATTTCAGCCTTTTTACCACAAAATAAAAGGAATTTCTGCATTTTTTCCCCAAAATATGGGAAATTTCTGCGTTTTTGCCCCCAAATAAGAACAATTTCTGCAATTTTGTACCAAAATAAAAGAAATATCTGACTTTTTGCCCCAAAAAAGAAAAGTTCTGCTTTTTTTTACTGACATAAGTGAAATTTCTGCAATTTTGCCCCAAAATAAGTGAAATTTCTGCAATTTCGCCCCAAAATAAGAGAAATTTCTGGAATTTTGCCCCAAAATAAGTGGAATTTCTGAGTTTTGCCCCAAAATAAGTGAAATTTCTGTCTTTTTGCCCCAACATATAGGGAATTTCTGCCTTTTTGCCCCACAATTAGGGGAATTTCTGCAATTTTGCTTCAAAACAGAGGGAATTTCTGACTTTTTGCCCGAAAAATAAGAAGAATGCATACCTTTTTGTCATAAAAAAGGGAAATTTCTTCATTTTTGCTCCAAAATAAGGGGAATTTCTGATTTTGCCTCTTAATAAGTGGAATTTCTGTCTTTTTCCCCCAAAACAAAGGGAATTTATGTCTTTTTTGCCCCAAAATAAGGAAAATTTCTGACTTATTACCCTGAAGTAAGTGAAATTTCTGCAATTTTGCCCCAAAATAAGGGAAATTTCTGCCTTTTGCCCCCAAATGAGAATTTCTGCATTTTTGCCTCTTAATAAGTGGAATTTCTGTCTTTTTCCCCCAATACAAAGGGAATTTCTGTCTTTTTTGCCCCAAAATAAGGAAAATTTCTGACTTGTTTCCCAGAAGTAAGTGAAATTTCTGCAATTTTGCCCCAAAATAAGGGAAATTTCTGCCTTTTTTTTCCGAAATAAGGGGAATTTCAGCCTTTTTACCTCAAAATAAAGGGAATTTCTGCATTTTTGCCACAAAATATTTGGAATTTCTGAATTTTTGCCCCAAAATAAGGAAAACTTCTGCCTTTTTTCCTGAAATAAGTGAAATTTCTGCAATTTTGCCTTAAAATAAAAGAAATTTCTGCAATTTTTCCTTATAATAAAGGAATTTTCTGCAATTTGCCACAAAAAGAAAGGGAATTTCTGTTTTTTGTCCCCAAATAAGGGAAATTTCTGCAATTTTGCCCTAAAATAAAGGAAATTTCTGCCTTTTGCCCCCAAATAAGGGGAATTTCTGCATTTTTGCCCCAAAATAAAGAAAATTACTGCATGTTTTACCCCAAATTAGGTGAATTTCTGCAATTTTGCTCCAAAATACGGGGATTTTCAGCCTATTTCGCCGAAAATAAACGGAATTTCTGCCATTTTGCCGCGAAATAAGTGAAATTTCTGCAGTTTTACCCCAAAATAAGGGGAAGTTCTGCGTTTTTGCCCAAAAATTAGGGGAATTTCTGCAATTTTGCTCCAAAATACGGGGAATTTCTGCCTTTTTTCCCCAATAATAAAGGGAATGTATATCTTTTTGCCATAAAACAGCGAAATTTCTTCATTTTTACCCCAATATAAGGGAAGTTTCCGCCTTTTTGACTCAAAAGAAGTGCAATTTCTCCCTTTTCCCCAAAAATAAACCAAATTTCTGTCTTTTTGCCCCTAAATAAGGGGAATTTCTGACTTTTTGCCCTGAAATAAGTTAAATTTCTAAAATTTTTCCCCAAAATAAGGGAAATGTCTGCTTTTTGCCCCAAAATAAGGGGAATTTCTGCCTTTTTGCCACAAAAAAAGGGGAATTTCAGAATTTTTACCTCAAAATAAGGGGAATTTCTGCATTTTTGCCCCTAAATATGGGAAATTTCTACCTTTTTGCCCAAAATAAAAAAAATTTCTGCAATTTTGTACCAAAATAAAAGAAATTTCTGCGTTTTTGCCCCAAAATAGAAAATTTCTACTTTTTTTCCCTGAAATAAGTTAAATTTCTGCAATTTTGCCCCAAAATAAGTGAAATTTCTGCAATTTTGCCCCATAATAAGGGAAATTTCTGGAATTTTGCCCCAAAATAAGGAGAATTTCTGTCTTTTTGCCCCAACATATTGTAAATTTTGATTTTGGCCCCACAATTAAGGGAATTTCTGCAATTTTGCTCCAAAATACGGGGAATTTCTGCCATTTTGCCCGAAAATAAGAAGAATGCATAGCTTTTTGCCATAAAAAAAGGAAATTTCTTCATTTTTGCTCCAAAATAAGGGGAATTTCTGCTTTTTTGCCTCTCAATAAGTGGAATTTCTGTCTCTTTCCCCCAAAACAAAGGGAATTTCTGTCTTTTTTGCCCCAAAATAAGAATAATTTCTGACTTATTACCCTGAAATAAGTGAAATTTCTGCAATTTTGCCCCAAAATAAGGGAAATTTCTTCCTTTTTGCCACAAAATAAGGAAAATTTCTGTCTTTTTGCCCCAAAATAAGGGAAATTTCAGCCTTTTTACCTCATAATATGGGTAATCTTTGCTTTTTGCCCTAAAATATGGGGAATTTCTGTATTTTGCCCTATAATAAAGAAAATTTCTGCAATTTTGTACCAAAATAAAAGCAATTTTTGCCTTTTTGCCCCAAAATAAGAAAAATTTCTGCATTTTTTCCCTGAAATAAGTGAAATTTCTGTAATTTTGCCACAAAATAAGGGAGATTTCTGCAATTTTGCCCCAAAATAATAAAATTTTCTGGAATTTTGCCCCAATATAAGGAAAATTTCTGCCTTTTTGCCCCCAAATAAAGGGAATTTCAGCCTTTTTACCTGAAAATATGGGGAATTTCTGCATTTTTGCCCAAAAATATAAGGAATTTTTGCCTTTTGCCCCAAAATAAGAAAAATTTCTGGAATTTTGTACCAAAATAAAAGAAATTTCTGCCTTTTGGCCCCAAAATAAGAAAACTTCTGCATTTTTTCTGAAATAAGTGAAATTTCTGAAATTTTGCCCCAAAATAAAGGAAATTTCTTCAATTTTGCCCCAAAATAAGAACAATTTCTGCAATTTTGTACCAAAATAAAAGAAATTTCTGCCTTTTTGCCCCAAAATAAAAAAATTTCTGCTTTTTTTTTTGGAAATAAGTGAAATTTCTGCAATTTTGCCCCAAAATAATTGAAATTTCTAAGTTTTGCTCCAAAATAAGGGAAATTTCTGCCTTTTTGACCCAAATAAGGGGAAGTTCAGCATTTTTACCTTAAAATAAGGGGAAATTCTGCATTTTTGCCCCAAAATATGAGATATTTCTGCCTTTTTCCCAAAATAAGAAAAATTTCTGCAATTTTGCACCAAAATAAAAGAAATTTCTGCCTTTTTGCCCCAAAATAAGAAAATTTCTGCTTTTTATTCTGAAATAAGTGAAATTTCTCCAATTTTGCCCCAAAATAAGTGAAATTTCTGAGTTTTGCCCCAAAATAAGGAGAATTTCTCTATTTTTGCCCTAATAAATAGGGATTTTCTGCCTTTTTGCCCCATAATTAGGGGAATTTCTGCAAATGCTCCAAAACAGGGGGAATTTCTGCCTTTTTGCCCGAAAACAAGAAGAATGCATAACTTTTGGCCATAAAAAAGGGAAATTTCTTTATTTTTGCTCCAAAATAAGGGGAATTTCTGCTTTTTTGCCTCTTAATAAGTGGAATTTCTGTCTTTTTCCCCCAAAACAAAGGGAATTTCTGTCTTTTTTGCCCCAAAATAAGGAAAATTTCTGACTTATTACCCTGAAGTAAGTGAAATTTCTGCAATTTTGCCCCAAAGGAGGGAAATTTCTGCCTTTTTGCCTCCAAATAAGGAAAATATCAGCCTTTTTACCTCAAAATAAGGGAAATTTCTGCATTTTTGCCCCAAAATATGGGAAATTTCTGCCTTTTTGCCCCAAAATAAGAACAAATTCTGCAATTTTGTACAAAAATAAAAGAAATTTCTGACTCTTTCCCAAAAAGAAAATTTCTGCTTTTTTTTCTGAAATAAGTGAAATTTCTGCAATTTTGCCCCAAAATATGTAAAATTTCTGCAATTTTGCCCCAAAATAAGGGAAATTTCTGAGTTTTGCCCCAAAATAAGAGGAATTTCTGTTTTTACCCCAACATATAGGGAATTTCTGACTTTTTGCCCCACAATTAAAGGAATTTCTGCAAGTTTGCTCCAAAACACGGGGATTTTCTGCCTTTTTGACCAAAAATAAGAAGAATGCATACCTTTTTGCCAGAAAAAATGGAAATTTCTTCATTTTTTGCTCCAAAATAAGGGGAATTTCTGCTTTTTTGCCTGTAAATAAGTGGAATTTCTGTTTTTTTCCCCCAAAACAAAGGGAACTTCTGTCTTTTTTGCCCCAAAATAAGGAAAATTTCTGACTTATTACCCTGAAATAAGTGAAATTTCTGCAATTTTGCCCCAAAATAATTGAAATTTCTGAGTTTTGTCCTAAAATAAGGGGAATTTCTGCCTTTTTGCCCTCAAATAAGGAGAATTTCAGCATTTTTACCTCAAAATAAGGATAATTTCAGCATTTTGCCCCCAAATATGGGAAATTTCTGCCTTTTTGCCCAAAATAAGAAAAATTTCTGCAATTTTGTACCAAAATAAAAGAAATTTCTGCCTTTTTATCCCAAAATAAGAAAATTTCTGCTTTTTTTTCTGAAATAAGTGAAATTTCTGCAATTTTGCCCCAAAATAAGTGAAATTTCTGAGTTTTGCCCCAAAATAAGGAGAATTTCTGTCTTTTTGCCCCAACATATAGGGAATTTCTGCCTTTTTGCCCCACAATTAGAAGAATTTCTGCAAATTGCTCCAAAATACGGGGAATTTCTGCCTTTCTGCCCGAAAATAAGAAGAATGCATACCTTTTTGCCATAAAAAAGTGAAATTTCTTCATTTTTGCTCCAAAATAAGGGGAATTTCTGCTTTTTTGCTTGTAAATAAGTGGAATTTCTGTTTTTTTACCCCAAAGCAAAGGGAATTTCTGTCTTTTTTGCCCCAAAATAAGGAAAGTTTTTGACTTATTACCCTGAAATAAGTGAAATTTCTGCAATTTTGCCCCTAAATAAGGGAAATTTCTGCCTTTTTGCCCCCAAATAAAGGGAATTTCAGCCTTTATACCTCAAAATAAGGGGAATTTCTGCATTTTTGCCCCAAAATATGGAAAATTTCTGCCTTTTTGCCCCAAAATAAGAAAAATTTCTGCAATTTTGTACCAAAATAAAAGAAATTTCTGCCTTTTTGCCCCAAAATAAGTGAAATTTCTGCTTTTTTCTGAAATAAGTGAAATTTCTGCAATTTTGCCCCAAAATAAGTGAAAATTCTGAGTTTTGCCCCAAAATAAGGAGAATTTCTGTATTTTTGCCCTAATATATAGGGAATTTCTGCCTTTTTGTCCCACAATTAAAGGAATTTCTGCAATTTTGCTCCTAATACAGGGAATTTCTGCCTTTTTGCCCGAAAATAAGAAAAATGCATACCTTTTTGCCAGAATAAAAGGGAAATTTCTTCATTTTTGCTCCAAAATAAGGGGAATTTCTGCTTTTTTGCCTCTCAATAAGTGGAATTTCTGTCTCTTTCCCCCAAAACAAAGGGAATTTCTGTCTTTTTTGCCCCAAAATAAGGAAAATTTCTGACTTATTACCCTGAAATAAGTGAAATTTCTGTAATTTTGCCCCAAAATAAGGGAAATTTCTTCCTTTTTGCCACAAAATAAGGGACATTTCTGTGTTTTTGCCCCAAAATAAGGGAAATTTCAGCCTTTTTACCTCATAATATGGGTAATCTTTGCTTTTTGCCCTAAAATATGGGGAATTTCTGTATTTTGTCCTAAAATAAAGAAAATTTCTGCAATTTTGTACCAAAATAAAAGCAATTTTTGCCTTTTTGCCCCAAAATAAGAGAAATTTCTGCATTTTTTCCCTGAAATAAGTGAAATTTCTGTAATTTTGCCACAAAATAAGGGAGATTTCTGCAATTTTGCCCCAAAATAAAGAAATTTTCTGGAATTTTGCCCCAATATAAGGAAAATTTCTGCCTTTTTGCCCCCAAATAAAAGGAATTTCAGCCTTTTTACCTCAAAATATGGGGAATTTCTGCATTTTTGCCCAAAAATATAAGGAATTTTGCCTTTTGCCCCAAAATAAGAAAAATTTCTGGAATTTTGTACCAAAATAAAAGAAATTTCTGCCTTTTGGCCCCAAAATAAGAAAACTTCTGCATTTTTTCCGAAATAAGTGAAATTTCTGAAATTTTGCCCCAAAATAAAGGAAATTTCTTCAATTTTGCCCCAAAATAAGAACAATTTCTGCAATTTTGTACCAAAATAAAAGAAATTTCTGCCTTTTTGCCCCAAAATAAAAAAATTTCTGCTTTTTTTTTGGAAATAAGTGAAATTTCTGCAATTTTGCCCCAAAATAATTGAAATTTCTAAGTTTTGCTCCAAAATAAGGGAAATTTCTGCCTTTTTGACCCAAATAAGGGGAAGTTCAGCATTTTTACTTTAAATTAGGGGAAATTCTGCATTTTTGCCCCAAAATATGAGATATTTCTGCCTTTTTCCCAAAATAAGAAAAATTTCTGCAATTTTGCACCAAAATAAAAGAAATTTCTGCCTTTTTGCCCCAAAATAAGAAAATTTCTGCTTTTTATTCTGAAATAAGTGAAATTTCTCCAATTTTGCCCCAAAATAAGTGAAATTTCTGAGTTTTGCCCCAAAATAAGGAGAATTTCTCTATTTTTGCCCTAATAAATAGGGATTTTCTGCCTTTTTGCCCCACAATTAGGGGAATTTCTGCAAATGCTCCAAAACAGGGGGAATTTCTGCCTTTTTGCCCGAAAACAAGAAGAATGCATAACTTTTGGCCATAAAAAAGGGAAATTTCTTTATTTTTGCTCCAAAATAAGGGGAATTTCTGCTTTTTTGCCTCTTAATAAGTGGAATTTCTGTCTTTTTCCCCCAAAACAAAGGGAATTTCTGTCTTTTTTGCCCCAAAATAAGGAAAATTTCTGACTTATTACCCTGAAGTAAGTGAAATTTCTGCAATTTTGCCCCAAAGGAGGGAAATTTCTGCCTTTTTGCCTCCAAATAAGGAAAATATCAGCCTTTTTACCTCAAAATAAGGGAAATTTCTGCATTTTTGCCCCAAAATATGGGAAATTTCTGCCTTTTTGCCCCAAAATAAGAACAAATTCTGCAATTTTGTACAAAAATAAAAGAAATTTCTGACTCTTTCCCAAAAAGAAAATTTCTGCTTTTTTTTTCTGAAATAAGTGAAATTTCTGCAATTTTGCCCCAAAATATGTAAAATTTCTGCAATTTTGCCCCAAAATAAGGGAAATTTCTGAGTTTTGCCCCAAAATAAGAGGAATTTCTGTTTTTACCCCAACATATAGGGAATTTCTGACTTTTTGCCCCACAATTAAAGGAATTTCTGCAAGTTTGCTCCAAAACACGGGGATTTTCTGCCTTTTTGACCAAAAATAAGAAGAATGCATACCTTTTTGCCAGAAAAAATGGAAATTTCTTCATTTTTTGCTCCAAAATAAGGGGAATTTCTGCTTTTTTGCCTGTAAATAAGTGGAATTTCTGTTTTTTTCCCCCAAAACAAAGGGAACTTCTGTCTTTTTTGCCCCAAAATAAGGAAAATTTCTGACTTATTACCCTGAAATAAGTGAAATTTCTGCAATTTTGCCCCAAAATAATTGAAATTTCTGAGTTTTGTCCTAAAATAAGGGGAATTTCTGCCTTTTTGCCCTCAAATAAGGAGAATTTCAGCATTTTTACCTCAAAATAAGGATAATTTCAGCATTTTGCCCCCAAATATGGGAAATTTCTGCCTTTTTGCCCAAAATAAGAAAAATTTCTGCAATTTTGTACCAAAATAAAAGAAATTTCTGCCTTTTTATCCCAAAATAAGAAAATTTCTGCTTTTTTTTCTGAAATAAGTGAAATTTCTGCAATTTTGCCCCAAAATAAGTGAAATTTCTGAGTTTTGCCCCAAAATAAGGAGAATTTCTGTCTTTTTGCCCCAACATATAGGGAATTTCTGCCTTTTTGCCCCACAATTAGAAGAATTTCTGCAAATTGCTCCAAAATACGGGGAATTTCTGCCTTTCTGCCCGAAAATAAGAAGAATGCATACCTTTTTGCCATAAAAAAGTGAAATTTCTTCATTTTTGCTCCAAAATAAGGGGAATTTCTGCTTTTTTGCTTGTAAATAAGTGGAATTTCTGTTTTTTTACCCCAAAGCAAAGGGAATTTCTGTCTTTTTTGCCCCAAAATAAGGAAAGTTTTTGACTTATTACCCTGAAATAAGTGAAATTTCTGCAATTTTGCCCCTAAATAAGGGAAATTTCTGCCTTTTTGCCCCCAAATAAAGGGAATTTCAGCCTTTATACCTCAAAATAAGGGGAATTTCTGCATTTTTGCCCCAAAATATGGAAAATTTCTGCCTTTTTGCCCCAAAATAAGAAAAATTTCTGCAATTTTGTACCAAAATAAAAGAAATTTCTGCCTTTTTGCCCCCAAAAAGAAAAGTTCTGCTTTTTTTTACTGACATAAGTGAAATTTCTGCAATTTTGCCCCAAAATAAGTGAAATTTCTGCAATTTCGCCCCAAAATAAGTGAAAATTCTGAGTTTTGCCCCAAAATAAGGAGAATTTCTGTATTTTTGCCCTAATAATTGGGAATTTCTGCCTTTTTGTCCCACAATTAAAGGAATTTCTGCAATTTTGCTCCAAATACGGGGAATTTCTGCCTTTTTGCCCGAAAATAAGAAAAATGCATACCTTTTTGCCAGAAAAAAGGGAAATTTCTTCATTTTTGCTCCAAAATAAGGGGAATTTCTGCTTTTTTGCCTCTCAATAAGTGAAATTTCTGTCTCTTTCCCCCAAAACAAAGGGAATTTCTGTCTTTTTGCCCCAAAATAAGGGGAATTTCTGACTTTTTGCCCTGAAATAAGTTAAATTTCTAAAATTTTTTTCCAAAATAAGGGAAATGTCTGCTTTTTGCCCCAAAATAAGGGGAATTTCTGCCTTTTTGCCACAAAATAAAGGGAATTTCAGAATTTTTACCTCAAAATAAGGGGAATTTCTGCATTTTTGCCTCTAAATATGGGAAATTGCTGCCTTTTTGCCCAAAATAAGAAAAATTTCTGCAATTTTGTACTAAAATAAAAGAAATTTCTGCCTTTTTGCCCCAAAATAAGAAAATTTCTACTTTTTTCCCTGAAATAAGTTAAATTTCTAAGATTTTTTCCCCAAAATAAGTGAAATTTCTCCAATTTTGCCCCAAAATAAGGGAAATTTCTGGAATTTTGCCCCAAAATAAGTGGAATTTCTGAGTTTTGCCCCAAAATAAGAAGAATTTCTGTCTTTTTGCCTCAACATATAGGGAATTTCTGACTTTTTGCCCTACAATTAAGGAAATTTCTGCAATTTTTTTCCAAAATACGGGGAATTTCTGCCTTTTTGCCCGAAAATAAGAAGAATGCATAGCTTTTTGCCATAAAAAAGGGAAATTTCTTCATTTTTGCTCCAAAATAAGGGGAATTTCTGCTTTTTTGCCTCTAAATAAGTGGAATTTCTGTCTCTTTCCCCCAAAACAAAGGGAATTTCTGTCTTTTTGCCCCAAAATAAGGAAAATTTCTGACTTATTACCCTGAAATAAGTGAAATTTCTGCAATTTTGCCCCAAAATAAGGGAAATTTCTGCCTTTTTGCCACAAAATTATGAAAATTTCAGTCTTTTTGCCCCAAAATAAGGGAAATTTCAGCCTTTTTACCTCATAATAAGGTTAATCTCTGCTTTTTGCCCTAAAATATGGGAAATTTCTGTATTTTGCCCCAAAATAAAGAAAATTTCTGCAATTTTGTACCAAAATAAAAGCAATTTCTGCCTTTTTGCCCCAAAATAAGAGAAATTTCTGCTTTTTTTTCCCTGAAATAAGTGAAATTTCTGTAATTTTGCCACAAAATAAGGGAGATTTGTTTAATTTTGCCCCAAAATAAAGAAAATTTCTGGAATTTTACCCCAAAATAAGGAAAATTTCTCCTTTTTTGCCCCCAAATAAAGGGAATTACAGCCTTTTTACCTCAAAATAAGGGAAATTTCTGCATTTTTGCCCCAAAATATGGGAAATTTCTGCCTTTTTGCCCCAAAATAAGAACAATTTCTGCAATTTTGTAACAAAATAAAAGAAATTTCTGACTATTTGCCCCAAAAAATAAAAGTTCTGCTTTTTTTTACTGACATAAGTGAAATATCTGCAATTTTGCCCCAAAATAAGTGAAATTTCTGCAATTTTGCCCCAAAATAAGTGAAATTTCTGAGTTTTGCCCCAAAATAAGGAGAATTTCTGTCTTTTTGCCCCAACATAAAGGGAATTTCTGCCTTTTTGCCCCACAATTAGGAGAATTTCTGCAATTTTGCTCCAAAAGAGGGGGAATTTTTGCCTTTTTGCCCGAAAACAAGAAGAATGCATAACTTTTGGCCATAAAAAAGGGAAATTTCTTTATTTTTGCTCCAAAATAAGGGGAATTTCTGCTTTTTTGCCTCTTAATAAGTGGAATTTCTGTCTTTTTCCCCCAAAACAAAGGGAATTTCTGTCTTTTTTGCCCCAAAATAAGGAAAATTTCTGACTTATTACCCTGAAATAAGTGAAATTTCTGCAATTTTGCCCCAAAAGGAGGTTAATTTCTGCCTTTTTGCCTCCAAATAAGGAAAATATCAGCCTTTTTACCTCAAAATAAGGAAAATTTCTGCATTTTTGCCCCATAATATGGGAAATTTCTGCCTTTTTGCCCCAAAATAAGAACAAATTCTGCAATTTTGTACAAAAATAAAAGAAATTTCTGACTTTTTTCCCAAAAAGAAAATTTCTGCTTTTTTTTTCTGAAATAAGTGAAATTTCTGCAATTTTGTCCCAAAATATGTGAAATTTCTGCAATTTTGCCCCAAAATAAGGGAAATTTCTGAATTTGCCCCAAAATAAGAGGAATTTCTGTTTTTACCCCAACATATAGGGAATTTCTGCCTTTTTGCTTCACAATTAAAGGAATTTCTGCAATTTTGCTCCAAAACACGGGGATTTTCTGCCTTTTTGACCAAAAATAAGAAGAATGCATACCGTTTTGCCATAAAAAATGGAAATTTCTTCATTTTTGCTCCAAAATAAGGGGAATTTCTGCTTTTTTGCCTCTAAATAAGTGGAATTTCTGTCTTTTTCTCCCAAAACAAAGGGAATTTCTGTCTTTTTTGCCCCAAAATAAGGAAAATTTCTGACTTATTACCCTGAAATAAGTGAAATTTCTGCAATTTTGCCCCAAAATAATTGAAATTTCTGAGTTTTGCCCTAAAATAAGGGGAATTTCTGCCTTTTTGCCCTCAAATAAGGAGAATTTCAGCATTTTTACCTCAAAATAAGGATAATTTATGCATTTTTGCCCCCAAATATGGGAAATTTCTGCCTTTTTGCCCAAAATAAGAAAAATTTCTGCAATTTTGTACCAAAATAAAAGAAATTTCTGCCTTTTTGCCCCAAAATAAGAAAATTTCTGCTTTTTTTTCTGAAATAAGTAAATTTCTGCAATTTTGCCCCAAAATAAGGGAAATTTCTGAGTTTTGCCCCAAAATAAGGAGAATTTCTGTCTTTTTGCCACAACATATAGGGAATTTCTGCCTTTTTGCCCCACAATTAGAAGAATTTCTGCAAATTGCTCCAAAATACGAGGAATTTCTGCCTTTTTGCTTGAAAATAAGAAGAATGCATACATTTTTGCCATAAAAAAGTGAAATTTCTTCATTTTTGCTCCAAAATAAGGGGAATTTCTCCTTTTTTGCTTGTAAATAAGTGGAATTTCTGTTTTTTTACCCTAAAGCAAAGGGAATTTCTGTCTTTTTTGCCCCAAAATAAGGAAAATTTTTGACTTATTACCCTGAAATAAGTGAAATTTCTGCAATTTTGCCCCTAAATAAGGGAAATTTCTGCCTTTTTGCCTCCAAAAAAAGGGAATTTCAGCCTTTATACCTCAAAATAAGGGGAATTTCTGCATTTTTACCCCAAAATATGGGAAATTTTTGCCTTTTTGCCCCAAAATAAGAAAAATTTCTGCAATTTTGTACCAAAATAAAAGAAATTTCTGCCTTTTTGCCCCAAAATAAGTGAAATTTCTGCTTTTTTTCTGAAATAAGAGAAATTTCTGCAATTTTGCCCCAAAATAAGTGAAAATTCTGAGTTTTGCCCCAAGATAAGGAGAATTTCTGTATTTTTGCCCTAATATATAGAGAATTTCTGCCTTTTTGTCCCACAATTAAAGGAATTTCTGCAATTTTGCTCCAAATACGGGGAATTTCTGCCTTTTTGCCCGAAAATAAGAAAAATGCATAACTTTTTGCCAGAAAAAAGGGAAATTTCTTCATTTTTGCTCCAAAATAAGGGGAATTTCTGCTTTTTTGCCTCTAAATAAGTGGAATTTCTGTCTTTTTCCCCCAAAACAAAGGGAATTTCTGTCTTTTTTGCCCCAAAATAAGGAAAATTTTTGACTTATTACACTGAAATACGTGAAATTTCTGAAATTTTGCCCCAAAATGAGGAAAATTCTGCCTTTTTGCCCCCAAATAAGGGGAATTTCAGCCTTTTTACCACAAAATAAGGGGAATTTCTACATTTTTGCCCCAAAGTATGGGAAATTTCCACGTTTTTGCCCCAAAATAAGAACAATTTCTGCAATTTTGTACCAAAATAAAAGAAATTTCTGACTTTTTGCCCCAAAAAAGAAAAGTTCTGCTTTTTTTTACTGACATAAGTGAAATTTCTGCAATTTTGCCCCAAAATAAGTGAAATTTCTGCAATTTCGCCCCAAAATAAAAGAAATTTCTGGAATTTTGCCCCAAAATAAGTGGAATTTCTGAGTTTTGCCCCAAAATAAGAAGAATTTCTGTCTTTTTGCCCCAACATATAGGGAATTTCTGAGTTTTTGCCCCACAATTAAGGGAATTTCTGCAATTTTTCTCCAAAATACGGGGAATTTCTGCCTTTTTGCCCGAAAATAAGAAGAATGCATAGCTTTTTGCCATAAAAAAGAGAAATTTCTTCATTTTTGCTCCAAAATAAGGGAAATTTCTGCTTTTTTGCCTCTAAATAAGTGGAATTTCTGTCTGTTTCCCCCAAAACAAAGGGAATTTCTATCTTTTTGCCCCAAAATAAGGAAAATTTCTGACTTATTACCCTGAAATAGGTGAAAAATCTGCAATTTTGCCCCAAAATAAGGGAAATTTCTGCCTTTTTGCCACAAAATTAGGGAAATTTCTGTCTTTTTGCCCCCAAATAAGGGAAATTTCAGCATTTTTACCTCATAATAAGGGTAATCTCTGCTTTTTGCCCTAAAATATGGGAAATTTCTGTATTTTGCCCCAAAACAAAGAAAATTTCTGCAATTTTGTACCAAAATAAAAGCAATTTCTGCCTTATTGCCCCAAAATAAGAGAAATTTCTGCGTTTTTTCCCTGAAATAAGTGAAATTTCTGTAATTTTGCCACAAAATAAGGGAGATTTGTTCAATTTTGCCCCAAAATAAAGAAAATTTCTGGAATTTTGCCCCAAAATAAGGAAAATTTCTGCCTTTTTGCCCCCAAATAAAGGGAATTACAGACTTTTTACCTAAAAATAAGGGAAATTTCTGTATTTTTGCCCCAAAATATGGGAAATTTCTGCCTTTTTGCCCCAAAATAAGCACAATTTCTGCAATTTTGTAACAAAATAAAAGAAATTCCTGACTTTTTGCCCCAAAAGAGAAAAGTTCTGCCTTTTTTTACTGACATAAGTGAAATTTCTGCAATTTTGCCCCAAAATAAGTGAAATTTCTGCAATTTTGCCCCAAAATAAGGGAAATTTCTGAAATTTTGCCCCAAAATAAGTGGAATTTCTGAGTTTTGCCCCAAAATAAGGAGAATTTCTGTCTTTTTGCCCCAACATATAGGGAATTTCTGCCTTTTTGCCCCACAATTAGGGGAATTTCTGCAATTTTGCTCCAAAAATGGGGAATTTCTGCCTTTTTGCCCAAAAACAAGAAGAATGCATACGTTTTTGCCATAAAAAAAGAAATTTCTTCATTTTTTCTCCAAAATCAGGGGAATTTCTGCTTTTTTGCCTCTAAATAAGTGGAATTTCTGTCTTTTCCCCCCAAAACAAAGGGAATTTCTGTTTTTTTTGCCCCAAAATAAGGAAAATTTGTGACTTATTACCCTGAAATAAGTGAAATTTCTGCAATTTTGCACCAAAATAAGAGAAATTTCTGCCTTTTTGCCCCCAAATAAGGGGAATTTCAGCCTTTATACCTCAAAATAAGGGGAATTTCTGCATTTTTGCCCCAAAATATGGGAAATTTCTGTATTTTTGCCCCAAAATAAGAAAAATTTCTGGAATTTTGTACCAAAATAAAAGAAATTTCTGCCTTTTTTGCCCAAAAATAAGTGAAATTTCTCCTTTTTTTCTGAAATAAGTGAAATTTCTGCAATTTTGCCCCAAAATAAGTGAAAATTCTGAGTTTTGCCCCAAAATAAGGAGAATTTCTGTATTTTTGCCCTAATATATAGGGAATTTCTGCCTTTTTGTCCCACAATTAAAGGAATTTCTGCAATTTTGCTCCAAATACGGGGAATTTCTGCCTCTTTGCCCCAAAATAAGAAAAACGCATACCTTTTTGCCATAAAAAAGGGAAATTTCTTCATTTTTGCTCCAAAATAAGGAGATTTTCTGCATTTTTGCCTCTAAATAAGTGGAATTTCTGTCTTTTTCCCCCAAAACAAAGGGAATTTCTGTCTTTTTTGCCCCAAAATAAGGAAAATTTCTGACTTATTACCCTTAAATACGTGAAATTTCTGCAATTTTGCCACAAAATGAGGAAAATTTCTGCCTATTTGCCCCCAAATAAGGGGAATTTCAGCCTTTTTACCATAAAATAAGGGGAATTTCTGCATTTTTGCCCCAAAGTATGGGAAATTCCGCGTTTTTGCCCCAAAATAAGAACAATTTCTGCAATTTTGTACCAAAATAAAAGAAATTTCTGACTTTTTGCCCCAAAAAAGAAAAGTTCTGCTTTTTTTTACTGACATAAGTGAAATTTCTGCAATTTTGCCCCAAAATAAGTGAAATTTCTGCAATTTCGCCCCAAAATAGAAGAAATTTCTGGAATTTTGCTCCAAAATAAGTGGAATTTCTGAGTTTTGCCCTAAAATAAGGAGAATTTCTGCCTTTTTGCCCCAACATATAGGAAATTTCTACCTATTGCCCCACAATTAGGGGAATTTCTGCAATTTTGCTCCAAAAAACGGGGAATTTCTGCCTTTTTGCCCGAAAACAAGAAGAATGCATACCTTTTTGCCATAAAAAAGGGAAATTTCTTCATTTTTTGCTCCAAAATAAGGGGAATTTCTGATTTTTGCCTCTTAGTAAGTGGAATTTCTGTCTTTTTCCCCCAAAACAAAGGAAATTTCTGTCTTTTTGCCCCAAAATAAGGGGAATTTCTGACTTTTTGCCCTGAAATAAGTTAAATTTCTAAAATTTTTTTCCAAAATAAGGGAAATGTCTGCTTTTTGCCCCAAAATAAGGGGAATTTCTGCCTTTTTGCCACAAAATAAAAGGAATTTCAGAATTTTTACCTCAAAATAAGGGGAATTTCTGCATTTTTGCCCCTAAATATGGGAAATTTCTGTCTTTTTGACCAAAATAAGAAAAATTTCTGCAATTTTGTACTAAAATAAAAGAAATTTCTGCCTTTTTGCCCCAAAATAAGAAAATTTCTGACTTATTACCCTGAAATAAGTGAAAATTCTGCAATTTTGCCCCAAAATAAAAGAAAATTCTGTAATTTGGCCCAAAAATAAGTGGAATTTCTGAGTTTTGCCCCAAAATAAGGGAAATTTCTGGAATTTTGCCCCAAAATAAGTGGAATTTCTGAGTTTTGCCCCAAAATAAGGAGAATTTCTGTCTTTTTGCCCCAACATATAGGGAATTTCTGACTTTTTGCCCCACAATTAAGGGAATTTCTGCAATTGTGCTCCAAAATACGGGGAATTTTCGCCTTTTTGCCCGAAAATAAGAAGAATGCATAGCTTTTTGCCATAAAAAAGGGAAATTTCTTCATTTTTGCTCCAAAATAAGGGAAATTTCTGCTTTTTTGCCTCTAAATAAGTGGAATTTCTGTCTCTTTCCCCCATAACAAAGGAAATTTCTGTCTTTTTGCCCCAAAATAAGGAAAATTTCTGACTTATTACCCTGAAATAAGTGAAATTTCTGCAATTTTGCACCAAAATAAGAGAAATTTCTGCATTTTTGCCTCCAAATAAAGGGAATTTCAGCCTTTTTACCTCAAAATAAGGGGAATTTCTGCACTTTTGCCCCAAAATATGGGAAATTTCTGCCTTTTTGTCCCAAAATAAGAAAAATTTCTGCAATTTTGTATCAAAATAAAAAAATTTCTGCCTTTTTGCCCTAAAATAAGTGAAATTTCTGCTTTTTTTCTGAAATAAGTGAAATTTCTGCAATTTTTCCCCAAAATAAGTGAAAATTCTGAGTTTTGCCCCAAAATAAGGGAAATTTCTGGAATTTTGCCCAAAAATAAGTGGAATTTCTGAGTTTTGCCCCAAAAAAAGGAAAATTTCTGTCTTTTTGCCCCAACATATAGGGAATTTCTGCCTTTTTGCCCCACAATTAGGGGAATTTCTGCAATTGTGCTCCAAAATACGGGGAATTTCTGCCTTTTTGCCCGAAAACAAGAAGAATGCATATCTTTTTGCCATAAAAAAGGAAAATTTCTTCATTTTTGCTCCAAAATAAGGGGAATTTCTGCATTTTTGCCTCTTAATAAGTGGAATTTCTGTCTTTTTCCCCCAAAACAAAGGGAATTTCTGTCTTTTTTGCCCAAAAATAAGGAAAATTTCTGACTTATTACCCTGAAGTAAGTGAAATTTCTGCAGTTTTGCCCCAAAATAAGGGAAATTTATGCCTTTTTGCTCCCAAATAAGGGGAATTTCAGCATTTTTACCTAAAAATAAGGGGAATTTCTGCGTTTTTGCCACAAAATATTTGGAATTTCTGCCTTTTTGCTCCAAAATAAGGAAAACTTCTGCCTTTTTTCCTGAAATAAGTGAAATTTCTGCAATTTTGCCCCAAAATAAGTGAAATTTCTGCAATTTTGTCCCAAAATAAGTGAAATTTCTGAAATTTGGCCCAAAATAAGGGAAATTTCTGAAATTTTTCCCCAAAATAATTGAAATTTCTGAGTTTTGCCCCAAAATAAAAGGAATTTCTGCCTTTTTGCCCCCAAATAATAGGAATTTCAGCATTTTTACCTCAAAATAAGGGGAATTTCTGCATTTTTGCCCCAAAATATGGGAAATTTCAGCCTTTTTGCCCAAAATAAGAAAAATTTCTGCAATTTTGTACCAAAATAAAAAAAATTTCTGCCTTTTTGCCCCAAAATAAGAAAATTTCTGCTTTTTTTCTGAAATGAGTGAAATTTCTGCAATTTTACCCCAAAATAAGTGAAATTTCTGAGTTTTGCCCCAAATAAGGAGAATTTTTGTATTTTGCCCCAATATATAGGGAATTTTTGCCTTTTTGCCCCACAATTAGGGGAATTTCTGCAATTTTGCTCCAAAATACGGGGAATTTCTGCCTTTTTGTTCGAAAATAAGAAGAATGCATAACTTTTTGCCATAAAAAAGGGAAATTTCTTCATTTGTGCTCCAAAATAAGGGGAATTTCTGCTTTTTTGCTTCTAAATAAGTGGAATTTCTGTTTTTTCCCCCAAAACAAAGAAAATTTCTGTCTTTTTTGCCCCAAAATAAGAAAAATTTCTGACTTATTATCCTGAAATAAGTGAAATTTCTGCAATTTTGCCCCTAAATAGGGGAAATTTCTGCCTTTTTGCCCCCAAATAAAGGGAATTTCAGCCTTTTTACCTCAAAATAAGGGGAATTTCTTCATTTTTGCCCCAAAATATGGGAAATTTTTGCCTTTTTGCCGCAAAATAATAAAAATTTCTGCAATTTTGTACCAAAATAAAAGAAATTTCTGCCTTTTTGCCCCCAAATAAGTGAAATTTCTGCTTTTTTTCTGAAATAAGTGAAATTTCTGCAATTTTGCCCCAAAATAAGTGAAAATTCTGAGTTTTGCCCCAAAATAAGGAGAATTTCTGTATTTTTGCCATAATATATAGGGAATTTCTGCCTTTTTGTGCTACAATTAAAGAATTTCTGCAATTTTGATCCAAAATACGGGGAATTTCTGCCTTTTTGCCCAAAAATAAGAAAAATGCATACCTTTTTGCCAAAAAAGGGAATTTTCTTCATTTTTGCTCCAAAATAAGGGGAATTTCTGCTTTTTTGCCTCTAAATAAATGTAATTTCTGTCTTTTTTCCCCAAAACAAAGGGAATTTCTGTCTTTTTTGCCCCAAAATAAGGAAAATTTCTGGCTTATCACCCTGAAATAAGTGAAATATCTGCAATTTTGCCCCAAAATGAGAAAAATTTCTGCTTTTTGCCCCCAAATAAAAGGAATTTCAGCCTTTTTCCACAAAATAAGGGGAATTTCTGCATTTTTGCCCCTAAATATGGGAAATTTCTGTCTTTTTGACCAAAATAAGAAAAATTTCTGCAATTTTGTACTAAAATAAAAGAAATTTCTGCCTTTTTGCCCCAAAATAAGAAAATTTCTGACTTATTACCCTGAAATAAGTGAAAATTCTGCAATTTTGCCCCAAAATAAAAGAAAATTCTGTAATTTGGCCCAAAAATAAGTGGAATTTCTGAGTTTTGCCCCAAAATAAGGGAAATTTCTGGAATTTTGCCCCAAAATAAGTGGAATTTCTGAGTTTTGCCCCAAAATAAGGAGAATTTCTGTCTTTTTGCCCCAACATATAGGGAATTTCTGACTTTTTGCCCCACAATTAAGGGAATTTCTGCAATTGTGCTCCAAAATACGGGGAATTTTCGCCTTTTTGCCCGAAAATAAGAAGAATGCATAGCTTTTTGCCATAAAAAAGGGAAATTTCTTCATTTTTGCTCCAAAATAAGGGAAATTTCTGCTTTTTTGCCTCTAAATAAGTGGAATTTCTGTCTCTTTCCCCCATAACAAAGGAAATTTCTGTCTTTTTGCCCCAAAATAAGGAAAATTTCTGACTTATTACCCTGAAATAAGTGAAATTTCTGCAATTTTGCACCAAAATAAGAGAAATTTCTGCATTTTTGCCTCCAAATAAAGGGAATTTCAGCCTTTTTACCTCAAAATAAGGGGAATTTCTGCACTTTTGCCCCAAAATATGGGAAATTTCTGCCTTTTTGTCCCAAAATAAGAAAAATTTCTGCAATTTTGTATCAAAATAAAAAAATTTCTGCCTTTTTGCCCTAAAATAAGTGAAATTTCTGCTTTTTTTCTGAAATAAGTGAAATTTCTGCAATTTTTCCCCAAAATAAGTGAAAATTCTGAGTTTTGCCCCAAAATAAGGGAAATTTCTGGAATTTTGCCCAAAAATAAGTGGAATTTCTGAGTTTTGCCCCAAAAAAAGGAAAATTTCTGTCTTTTTGCCCCAACATATAGGGAATTTCTGCCTTTTTGCCCCACAATTAGGGGAATTTCTGCAATTGTGCTCCAAAATACGGGGAATTTCTGCCTTTTTGCCCGAAAACAAGAAGAATGCATATCTTTTTGCCATAAAAAAGGAAAATTTCTTCATTTTTGCTCCAAAATAAGGGGAATTTCTGCATTTTTGCCTCTTAATAAGTGGAATTTCTGTCTTTTTCCCCCAAAACAAAGGGAATTTCTGTCTTTTTTGCCCAAAAATAAGGAAAATTTCTGACTTATTACCCTGAAGTAAGTGAAATTTCTGCAGTTTTGCCCCAAAATAAGGGAAATTTATGCCTTTTTGCTCCCAAATAAGGGGAATTTCAGCATTTTTACCTAAAAATAAGGGGAATTTCTGCGTTTTTGCCACAAAATATTTGGAATTTCTGCCTTTTTGCTCCAAAATAAGGAAAACTTCTGCCTTTTTTCCTGAAATAAGTGAAATTTCTGCAATTTTGCCCCAAAATAAGTGAAATTTCTGCAATTTTGTCCCAAAATAAGTGAAATTTCTGAAATTTGGCCCAAAATAAGGGAAATTTCTGAAATTTTTCCCCAAAATAATTGAAATTTCTGAGTTTTGCCCCAAAATAAAAGGAATTTCTGCCTTTTTGCCCCCAAATAATAGGAATTTCAGCATTTTTACCTCAAAATAAGGGGAATTTCTGCATTTTTGCCCCAAAATATGGGAAATTTCAGCCTTTTTGCCCAAAATAAGAAAAATTTCTGCAATTTTGTACCAAAATAAAAAAATTTCTGCCTTTTTGCCCCAAAATAAGAAAATTTCTGCTTTTTTTCTGAAATGAGTGAAATTTCTGCAATTTTACCCCAAAATAAGTGAAATTTCTGAGTTTTGCCCCAAATAAGGAGAATTTTTGTATTTTGCCCCAATATATAGGGAATTTTTGCCTTTTTGCCCCACAATTAGGGGAATTTCTGCAATTTTGCTCCAAAATACGGGGAATTTCTGCCTTTTTGTTCGAAAATAAGAAGAATGCATAACTTTTTGCCATAAAAAAGGGAAATTTCTTCATTTGTGCTCCAAAATAAGGGGAATTTCTGCTTTTTTGCTTCTAAATAAGTGGAATTTCTGTTTTTTCCCCCAAAACAAAGAAAATTTCTGTCTTTTTTGCCCCAAAATAAGAAAAATTTCTGACTTATTATCCTGAAATAAGTGAAATTTCTGCAATTTTGCCCCTAAATAGGGGAAATTTCTGCCTTTTTGCCCCCAAATAAAGGGAATTTCAGCCTTTTTACCTCAAAATAAGGGGAATTTCTTCATTTTTGCCCCAAAATATGGGAAATTTTTGCCTTTTTGCCGCAAAATAATAAAAATTTCTGCAATTTTGTACCAAAATAAAAGAAATTTCTGCCTTTTTGCCCCCAAATAAGTGAAATTTCTGCTTTTTTTCTGAAATAAGTGAAATTTCTGCAATTTTGCCCCAAAATAAGTGAAAATTCTGAGTTTTGCCCCAAAATAAGGAGAATTTCTGTATTTTTGCCATAATATATAGGGAATTTCTGCCTTTTTGTGCTACAATTAAAGAATTTCTGCAATTTTGATCCAAAATACGGGGAATTTCTGCCTTTTTGCCCAAAAATAAGAAAAATGCATACCTTTTTGCCAAAAAAGGGAATTTTCTTCATTTTTGCTCCAAAATAAGGGGAATTTCTGCTTTTTTGCCTCTAAATAAATGTAATTTCTGTCTTTTTTCCCCAAAACAAAGGGAATTTCTGTCTTTTTTGCCCCAAAATAAGGAAAATTTCTGGCTTATCACCCTGAAATAAGTGAAATATCTGCAATTTTGCCCCAAAATGAGAAAAATTTCTGCTTTTTGCCCCCAAATAAAAGGAATTTCAGCCTTTTTCCACAAAATAAGGGGAATTTCTGCATTTTTGCCCCAAAATATGGGAAATTTCTGCGTTTTTGCCCCAAAATAAGAACAATTTCTGCAATTTTGTACCAAAATAAAAGAAATTTCTGACTTTTTGCCCCAAAAAAGAAAAGTTCTGCTTTTTTTTACTGACATAAGTGAAATTTCTGCAATTTTGCCCCAAAATAAGTGAAATTTCTGCAATTTTGCCCCAAAATAAGGGAAATTTCTGGAATTTTGCCTTAAAACAAGTGGAATTTCTGAGTTTTGCCCCAAAATAAGGAGAATTTCTGTTTTTTGCCCCACCATATAGGGAATTTCTGCCTTTTTGCCCCACAATTAGGGGAATTTCTGCAATTTTGCTCCAAAATACGGGGAATTTCTGTTTTTTTGCCTTAAAACAAGAAGAATGCATACTTTTTTGCCATAAAAAAGGGAAATTTCTTCATTTTTGCTCCAAATTAAGGGGAATTTCTGCTTTTTTGCCTCTTAATAAGTGGAATTTCTGTCTTTTCCCACCAAAACAAAGGGAATTTCTGTCTTTTTTGCCCCAAAATAAGGAAAATTTCTGACTTATTACCCTGAAGTAAGTGAAATTTCTGCAATTTTGCCCCAAAATAAGGGAAATTTCTGCCTTTTTACCCCCAAATAAGGGGAATTTCAGCCTTTTTACCTCAAAATAAGGGGATCTTCTGCATTATTGCCACAAAATATTTGGAATTTCTGCCTTTTTGCCCCAAAATAAGGAAAACTTCTGCCCTTTTTCGTGAAATAAGTAAAATTTCTGCAATTTTGCCTTAAAATAAGTAAAATTTTTGCAACTTTGCCCCAAAATAAGTGAAATTTCTGCAATTTTGCCCCAAAATAAGGGAAATTTCTGGAATTTTGCCCCAAAACAAGTGGAATTTCTGAGTTTTGCCCCAAAATAAGGAGAATTTCTGTCTTTTTGCCCTAACATACATGGTATTTCTGTTTTTTTGCCCCACAATTAGGGGAATTTCTGCAATTTTGCTTCAAAATACAGGGAATTTCTGCCTTTTTGCCCGAAAATAAGAAGATGAATACCTTTTTGCCATAAAAAAGGAAATTTCTTCATTTTTCTCCAAAATAAGGGGAATTTCTGATTTTTTGCCTCTAAATAAGTGGAATTTCTGTCTTTTTCCCCCAAAACAAAGAGAATTTCTGTCTTTTTTGCCCCAAAATAAGGAAAATTTCAGACTTATTACCCTGAAATAAGTGAAATTTCTGCAATTTTGCTCCAAAATATTTGAAATTTCTGAGTTTTGTTCCAAAATAAGGGGAATTTCTGCATTTTTGCCCCCAAATAAGGGGAATTTCAGCATTTTTACCTCAAAATAAGCGGAATTTCTGCAATTTGCCCCAAAATATGGGAAATTGCTGCCTTTTTGCCCCAAAATAAGAACAAATTCTGCAATTTTGTACCTAAAAAAAAAATTTCTGACTTTTTGCCCCCAAAAAGAAAATTTCTCCTTTTTTTTCTGAAATAAGTGAAATTTCTGCAATTTTGCCCCAAAATATGTGAAATTTCTGCAATTTTGCCCCAAAATAAGAAAAATTTCTGCAATTTTGCCCCAAAATAAGTGAAATTTCTTAGTTTTGCCCCTAAATAAGGAGAATTTCTGTTTTTGCCCCAACATATAGGGAATTTCTGCCTTTTTGCCCCACAATTAGGGGAATTTCTGCAATTTTGCTCCAAAATACGGGGAATTTCTGCCTTTTTGCCCGAAAATAAGAAGATGAATACCTTTTTGCCATAAAAAAGGAAATTTCTTCATTTTTCTTTAAAATAAGGGGAATTTCTGATTTTTTGCCTCTAAATAAGTGGAATTTCTGTCTTTTTCCCCCAAAACAAAGAGAATTTCTGTCTTTTTTGCCCCAAAATAAGGAAAATTTCAGACTTATTACCCTGAAATAAGTGAAATTTCTGCAATTTTGCTCCAAAATATTTGAAATTTCTGAGTTTTGTTCCAAAATAAGGGGAATTTCTGCATTTTTGCCCCCAAATAAGGGGAATTTCAGCATTTTTACCTCAAAATAAGCGGAATTTCTGCAATTTTGCCCCAAAATATGGGAAATTGCTGCCTTTTTGCCCCAAAATAAGAACAAATTCTGCAATTTTGTACCTAAAAAAAAAATTTCTGACTTTTTGCCCCCAAAAAGAAAATTTCTCCTTTTTTTTCTGAAATAAGTGAAATTTCTGCAATTTTGCCCCAAAATATGTAAAATTTCTGCAATTTTGCCCCAAAATAAGAAAAATTTCTGCAATTTTGCCCCAAAATAAGTGAAATTTCTTAGTTTTGCCCCTAAATAAGGAGAATTTCTGTTTTTGCCCCAACATATAGGGAATTTCTGCCTTTTTGCCCCACAATTAGGGGAATTTCTGCAATTTTGCTCCAAAATACGGGGAATTTCTGCCTTTTTGCCCGAAAATAAGAAGAATGCATACCTTTTTGCCATAAAAAAGAGAAATTTCTTCATTTTTGCTCCAAAATAAGGGGAATTTCTGCTTTTTTGCCTCTAAATAAGTAGAATTTCTGTCTTTTTCCCCCAAAACAAAGGGAATTCCTGTCTTTTTTGTCCCAAAATAAGAAAAATTTCTGACTTATTACCCTGAAATAAGTGAAATTTCTGCAATTTTGCCCCAAAATGAGGGAAATTTCTGCCTTTTTGCCCCCAAATAAGAAAATATCTGCATTTTTACCTCAAAATAAGGGAAATTTCTGCATTTTTGCCGCAAAATATGGGAAATTTCTGCCCTTTTGCCCCAAAATAAGAACAAATTCTGAAATTTTGTACCTAAATAAAAGAAATTTCTGACTTTTTGCCCCAAAAAAGAAAATTTCTGCTTTTTTTTCTGAAATAAGTGAAATTTCTGCAATTTTGCCCCAAAATATGTGAAATTTCTGCAATTTTGCCCCAAAATATGTGAAATTTCTGCAATTTTGCCCCAAAATAAGGGAAATTTCTGAGTTTTGCCCCAAAATAAGGAGAATTTCTGTCTTTTTGCCTCAACATATAGGGAATTTCGGCTTTTTTGCCCCACAAGTAGGGGAATTTCTTCAATTTTGCTCCAAAATTCGGGGAATTTCTGCCTTTTTGCCCGAAAACAAGAAGAATGCATACCTTTTTGCCATAAAAAGAGGAATTTCTTCATTTTTGCTCCAAAATAAGGGGAATTTCTGCTTTTTTGCCTCTAAATAAGTGGAATTTCTGTTTTTTTCCCCCAAAACAAATGTAATTTCTGTCTTTTTTGTTTCAAAATACGGAAAATTTCTGACTTATTACCCTGAAATAAGTGAAATTTCTGCAATTTTGCCCCAAAATGAGGAAAATTTCTGCCTTTTTGCCCCCAAATAAGAAAATATCAGGATTTTTACCTCAAAATAAGGAAAATTTCTGCATTTTTGCCCCAAAATATGGGAAATTTCTGCCCTTTTGCCCCAAAATAAGAACAAATTCTGCAATTTTGTACCTAAATAAAAGAAATTTCTGACTTTTTGCCCCAAATCGATAATTTCTGCTTTTTTTTCTGAAATAAGTGAAATTTTTGTAATTTTGCCCCAAAATATGTGAATTTTCTGCAATTTTGCCCCAAAATAAGGGAAATATCTAAGTTTTGCCCCAAAATAAGGAGAATTTCGGTCTTTTTGCCCCAACATATAGGGAATTTCGGCCTTTTTGCCCCACAATTAAGGGAATTTCTTCAATATTGCTCCAAAATTTGGGGAATTTCTGCCTTTTTGCCCGAAAACAATAAGAATGCATACCTTTTGCCATAAAAGAGGGAAATTTCTTCATTTTTGCTCCAAAATAAGGGGAATTTCTTTTTTTTTGCCTCTAAATAAGTGGAATTTCTGTTTTTTCCCCCAAACAAAGGGAATTTCTGTCTTTTTGCCCCAAAATAAGGAAAATTTCTGACTTATTACCCTGAATAAGTAAAATTTCTGCAATTTTGCCCCTAAATAAGGGAAATTTCTGCCTTTTTGCCCCCAAATAAAGGGAATTTCAGCCTTTTTACCTCAAAATAAGGGGAATTTCTGCATTTTTGCCCCAAAATATGGGAAATTTCTGCCTTTTTGCGCCAAAATAAGAAAATTTCTGCTTTTTTTCTGAAATAAGTGAAATTTCTGCAATTTTGCCCCAAAATAAGTGAAAATTCTGAGTTTTGCCCCCAAATAAGAGGAATTTCTGTATTTTTGCCCCAATATATAGGGAATTTTTGCCTTTTTGCCCCACAATTAAAGGAATTTCTGCAATTTTGCTCCAAAATACGGGGATTTTCTGCCTTTTTGCCCAAAAATAATAAGAATGCATATCTTTTTGCCATAAAAAAGGGAAATTTCTTCATTTTTGCTCCAAAATAAGGGGAATTTCTGCTTTTTTTGCTCTAAATAAGTGTAATTTCTGTTTTTTTCCTTCAAAACAAAGGAAATTTCTGTCTTTTTTTGCCCCAGAAGAAGGAAAATTTCTGACTTATTACCCTGAAATAAGTGAAATTTCTGCAATTTTGCCCCAAAATGAGGAAATTTTCTGCCTTTTTGCCCCCAAATAAGGGGAATTTCAGCCTTTTTAACTCAAAATAATAGGAATTTCTGCATTTTTGTCCCAAAATATGAGAAATTTCTACCTTTTTGCCCCAAAAGAAGAACAATTTCTGCAATTTTGTACCAAAATAAAAGAAATTTCTGCCTTTTTGCCCCAAAATAAGAAAATTTCTGCTTTTATTCTGAAATAAGTGAAATTTCTGCAATTTTGCCGTAAAATAAGTGAAATTTCTGAGTTTTGCCCCAAAATAAGGAGAATTTCTGTCTTTTCGCCCCAACATATAGGGAATTTCTGCCTTTTTGGCCCACAATTAAAGGGATTTCTGCAATTTTGCTCCAAGAAACGGGGAATTTCTGTCTTTTTGCCCGAAAATATGAAGAATGCATACCTTTTTGCCATAGAAAAGGGAAATTTCTTCATTTTTGCTCCAAAATAAGGGGAATTTCTGCTTTTTGGCCTCTAAATAAGTGGAATATCTCTCTTTTTCTCCCAAAACAAGGGAATTACTGTCTTTTTTGACCCAAAATAAGGAAAATTTCTGACTTATTACCCTGAAATAAGTGAAATTTCTGCAATTTTGCCCCAAAATAAGTGAAATTTCTGAGTTTTGCCCCAAAATAAAGAGAATTTCTGTCTTTTTGCCCCAACATATAGGGAATTTCTGTCTTTTTGCCCCACAATTAGGGGAATTTCTGCAATTTTGCTCCAAAACAGGGGGAATTTCTGCCTTTTTGAACGATAACAGGAAGAATGCATACCTTTTTGCCATAAAAAGGGGAAATTTCTTAATTTTTGCTCCAAAATAAGGGGAATTACTGCTTTTTTTGCCTCTTAATAAGTGGAATTTCTGTATTTTTCCCCCAAAACAAAGGGAATTTCTGTCTTTTTTGCCCCAAAATACGGAAAATTTCTGACTTATTACCCTGAAGTAAGTGAAATTTCTTCAATTTTGCCACAAAATGAGGGTAATTTCTGCCTTTTTGCCCCCAAATAAGGAAAATATCAGCCTTTTTACCTCAAAATAAGGTAAATTTCTGCATTTTTGCCCCAAAATATGGGAAATTTCTGCCTTTTTGCCCCAAAATAAGAACAAATTCTGCAATTTTGTACAAAAATAAAAGAAATTTCTGACTTTTTGCCCCCAAAAGCAAATTTCTGCTTTTTTTTCCTGAAATAAGTGAAATTTCTGCAATTTTGACCCAAAATATGTGAAATTTCTGCAATTTTGCCCCAAAATAATGGAAATTTTTGCAATTTTGCCACAAAATAAGTGAAATGTCTGAGTTTTGCCCCAAAATAAGAGGAATTTCTGTTTTTGCCCCAAAATATAGGGAATTTCTGCCTTTTTGCCCCACAATTAGGGAAATATCTGCAATTTTGCTCCAAAATACGGGGATTTTCTGCCTTATTGCCCGAAAATAAGAAGAATGCATATCTTTTTGCCATAAAAAAGGGAAATTTCTTCATTTTTGCTCCAAAATAAGGGGAATTTCTGCTTTTTTGGCTCTAAATATGTGGAATTTCTGTTTTTTTCCCCCAAAACAAAAGGAATTTCTGTGTTTTTTGCCCCAAAATAAAAAAAATTTCTGACTTATTACCCTGAAATAAGTGATATTTCTGCAATTTTGCCCCAAAATGAGAAAAATTTCTACCTTTTTGCCCCCAAATAAGGGGAATTTCAGCCTTTTTATCTCAAAATAATAGGAATTTCCGCATTTTAGCCCCAAAATATGGGAAATTTCTGCCTTTTTGCCCCAAAATAAGAACAATTTCTGCAATTTTGTACCAAAATAAAAGAAATTTCTGCCTTTTTGCCCCAAAATAAGAAAATTTCTGCTTTTTTCAGAAATAAGTGAAATTTCTGCAATTTTGCCCTAAAATAAGTGAAATTTCTGAGTTTTGCCCCAAAATAAGGAGAATTTCTGTCTTTTTGCCCGAACATATAGGGAATTTCTGCCTTTTTGGCCCACAATTAGGGGGTTTTCTGCAATTTTGCTCCAAAAAACGGCGAATTTCTGTCTTTTTGCCCGAAAATAAGAAGAATGCATACCTTTTTGCCATAGAAAAGGGAAATTTCTTCATTTTTGCTCCGAAATAAGGGGAATTTCTGCTTTTTGCCTCTAAATAAGTGGAATTTCTGTCTTTTTTTCCCAAAACAAAGGGAATTTCGGTCTTTTTGCACCAAAATAAAAATAATTTCTGACTTATTATTCTGAAATAAGTGAAATTTCTGCAATTTTGCCCCAAAATAAGGGAAATTTCTGCATTCTTTGCACCCAAATAAGGGGAATTTCAGCCTTTTTACCTCAAAATAAGGGGAATTTCTGCATTTTTGCCCCAAAATATGGGAAATGTCTGCCTTTTTGACCCAAAATAAGGAAAATTTCTGCAATTTTGTACCACAATAAAAGAAATATCTGCCCTTTTGCCCCAAAATTAGAAAATTTCTGCTTTTTTTTCGGAAATAAGTGAAATTTCTGCAATTTTGCCCCAAAATAATTGAAATTTCTAAGTTTTGCCCCAAAATAAAAGAAATTTCTGCCTTTTTGCCCCCAAATAAGAGGAAGTTCAGCATTTTTACCTGAAAATAAGGGGAATTTCTGCATTTTTGTCCCAAAATATGAGAAATTCCTGCCTTTTCCCAAAATAAGAAAAATTTCTGCAATTTTGTACCAAAAGAAAAGAAATTTCTGCCTTTTTGCCCCAAAATAAGAAAATTTCTGCTTTTTTTCTGAAATAAGTGAAATTTCTGCAATTTTGCCCCAAAATAAGTAAAATTTCTGAGTTTTGTTCCAAAATAAAGAGAATTTCTGTCTTTTTGCCCCAACATATAGGGAATTTCTGTCTTTTTGCCCCACAATTAGGGACATTTCTGCAATTTTGCTTTAAAACAGGGGGAATTTCTGCCTTTTTGCCCGAAAACAAGAAGAATGCATACCTTTTTGCCATAAAAAAAGGAAATTTCTTAATTTTTGCTCCAAAAAAAGAGGAATTTCTGCTTTTTTGCCTCTTAATAAGTGGAATTTCTGTCTTTTTTCCCCAAAACAAAGGGAATTTCTGTATTTTTTGCCCCAAAATACGGAAAATTTCTGACTTATTACCCTGACGTAAATGAAATTTCTGTAATTTTGCCCCAAAATGAGGGAAATTTCTGCCTTTTTGCCCCCAAATAAGGAAAATATCAGCCTTTTTACCTCAAAATAAGGGAAATTTCTGCATTTTTGCCCCAAAATATGGGAAATTTCTGCCTTTTTGCTCCAAAATAAGAACAAATTCTGCAATTTTCTACAAAAATAAAAGAAATTTCTGACTTTTTGCCCCAAAAAGAAAATTTTTGCTTTTTTTCTGAAATAAGTGAAATTTCTGCAGTTTTGCCCCAAAATAAGGGAAATTTCTGCATTTTTTGCCCCCAAATAAGGGAAATTTCAGACTTTTTACCTCAAAATAAGGGGAATTTCTGCATTTTTGCCCCAAAATATGGGAAATGTCTGCTTTTTTGCCCCAAAATAAAGAAAATTTCTGCAATTTTGTACCAAAATAAAAGAAATATCTGCCTTTTTGCCCCAAAATTAGAAAATTTCTGCTTTTTTTTGGAAATAAGTGAAATTTCTGCAATTTTGCCCCAAAATAATTGAAATTTCTAAGTTTTGCCCCAAAATAAGGGAAATTTCTGCTTTTTTGCCCCCAAATAAGGGGAAGTTCAGCATTTTTACCTTAAAAGAAAGGGAATTTCTGCATTTTTGCCCCAAATTATGAGAAATTTCTGCCTTTTTCCCAAAATAAGAAAAATTTCTGCAATTTTGCACCAAAATAAGGGAAATTTCTGCCTTTTTGCCCCAAAATAAATGAAATTTCTGCTTTTTTTCTGAAATAAGTGAAATTTCTGCAGTTTTGCCCCAAAATAAGTCAAAATTCTGAGTTTTCCCCCAAAATAAGAAGAATTTCTGTCTTTTTGCCCCACAATTAGGGGAATTTCTGCAATTGTGCTCCAAAATACGAGGAATTTCTGCCTTTTTGCCCGAAAACAAGAAGAATGCATACCTTTTTGCCATAAAAAAAGAAAATTTCTTCATTTTTGCTCCAAAATAAGGGGACTTTCTGCTCTTTTGCCTCTTAAGTGGAATTTCTGTCTTTTTCCCCCAAAACAAAGGGAATTTCCATCTTTTTTGCCCCAAAATTAAGAAAATTTCTGACTTATTACCCTGAAGTAAGTGAAATTTCTGCAATTTTGCCCCAAAATAAGGGAAATTTATGCCTTTTTGCCCCCAAATAAGGGGAATTTCAGCATTTTTACCTCAAAATAAGGGGAATTTCTGCATTCTTGCCACAAAATATTTGGTATTTCTGCCTTTTTGCTCCAAAATAAGGAAAACTTCTGCTTTTTTTCCTGAAATAAGTGAAATTTCTGCAATTTTGCCCCAAAATAAGTGAAATTTCTGCAATTTTGTCCCAAAATAAGTGAAATATCTGAAATTTGGCCCAAAATAAGGGAAATTTCTGGAATTTTGCCCCAAAATAATTGAAATTTCTGAGTTTTGCCCCAAAATAAGGGGAATTTCTGCCTTTTTGCCCCCAAATAATAGGAATTTCAGCATTTTTACCTCAAAATAAGGGGAATTTCTGCATTTTTGCCCCAAAATATGGGAAATGTCTGCCTTTTTGCCCCAAAATAAGAAAAATTTCTGCAATTTTGTACCAAAATAAAAGAAAGTTCTGCCTTTTTGCCCCAAAATAAGAAAATTTCTGCTTTTTTTCTAAAATAAGTGAAATTTCTGCAATTTTACCCCAAAATAAGTGAAATTTCTGAGTTTTGCCCCAAATAAGGAGAATTTTTGTATTTTGCCCCAACATATAGGGAATTTTTGCCTTTTTGCCCCACAATTAGGGGAATTTCTGCAATTTTGCTCCAAAATACGGGGAATTTCTGCCTTTTTGTCCGAAAATAAGAAGAATGCATACCTTTTTGCCATAAAAAAGGGAAATTTCTTCATTTGTGCTCCAAAATAAGGGGAATTTCTGCTTTTTTGCTTCTAAATAAGTGGAATTTCTGTTTTTTCCCCCAAAACAAAGAAAATTTCTGTCTTTTTTGCCCCACAATAAGGAAAATTTCTGACTTATTACCCTGAAATAAGTGAAATTTCTGCAATTTTGCCCCTAAATAGGGGAAATTTCTGCCTTTTTGCCCCCAAATAAAAGGAATTTCAGCCTTTTTACCTCAAAATAAAGGGAATTTCTTCATTTTTGCCCCAAAATAAGGGAAATTTCTGCCTTTTTGCCCCAAAATAAAAAAATTTTCTGCAATTTTCTACCAAAATAAAAGAAATTTCTGCCTTTTTGCCCCAAAATAAGTGAAATTTCTGCTTTTTTTCTGAAATAAGTGAAATTTCTGCAATTTTGCTCCAAAATAAGTGAACATTCTGAGTTTTGTCCCAAAATAAGGAGAATTTCTGTATTTTTGCCTTAATATATAGGGAATTTCTGCCTTTTTGTCCTACAATTAAAGGAATTTCTGCAGTTTTGATCCAAAATACAGGGAATTTCTGCCTTTTTGCCCGAAAATAATCAAAATGCATACCTTTTTGCCATAAAAAGGGAAATTTTTTTATTTTTGCTCCAAAATAAGGGGAATTTCTGCTTTTTTGCCTCTAAATAAGTGTAATTTCTGTCTTTTTCCCCCAAAACAATGGGAATTTCTTTCTTTTTTGCCCCAAAATAAGGAATATTTCTGGCTTATTATCCTGAAATAAGTGAAATTTCTGCAATTTTGCCCCAAAATGAAGAAAATTTCTGCCTTTTTGCCCCCAAATAAGGGGAATTTCAGCCTTTTTACCACAAAATAAGGGGAATTTCTGCATTTTTGCCCTAAAATATGGGAAATTTCTGCGTTTTTGCCCCAAAATAAGAACAATTTCTGCAATTTTGTAACAAAATAAAAGAAATTTCTGACTTTTTGCCCCAAAAAAGAAAAGTTCTGCTTTTTTTTACTGACATAAGTGAAATTTCTGCAATTTTGCCCCAAATAAGTGGAATTTCTGAGTTTTGCCCCAAAATAAGGAGAATTTCTGTCTTTTTGCTCTAACATATAGGGAATTTCTGCCTTTTTGCCCCACAATTAGGGGAATTTCTGCAATTTTGCTCCAAAAACGGGGAATTTCTGCCTTTTTGCCCGAAAACAAAAAGAATGTATACCTTTTTGCCATAAAAAAGGGAAATTTCTTCATTTTTGCTCCAAAATAAGGGGAATTTCTGCTTTTTTGCCTCTAATAAGTGGAATTTCTGTCTTTTCCCCCCAAAACAAAGTGAATTTCTGTCTTTTTTGCCCCAAAATAAGGAAAATTTCTGACTTATTACCCTGAAGTAAGTGAAATTTCTGCAATTTTGCCCCAAAATAAGGGAAATTTCTGCCTTTTTGCCCCCAAATAAGGGGAATTTCAGCCTTTTTACCTCAAAATAAAAGGAATTTATGCATTTTTGCCCCAAAATATGGGAAATTTCTGCCTTTTTGCCCCACAATAAGAACAATTTCTGCAATTTTGTACCAAAATAAAAGAAATTTTTGCCTTTTTGCCCCGAAATAAGAAAATTTCTGCTTTTTTTCTGAAATAAGTTAAATTTCTGCAATTTTGCCCTAAAATAACTGAAATTTCTGAGTTTTGCTCCAAAATAAAGAGAATTTCTGTCTTTTTGCCCCAACATATAGGGAATTTCTGCCTTTTTGCACCACAATTAGAGGAATTTCTGCAATTTTGCTCCAAAATACGGGGAATTTCTGCCTTTTTGCCCGAAAATAAGAAGAATGCATACTTTTTTGCTATAAAAAAGGAAAATTTGTTCATTTTTGCTCCAAAATAAGGGGAATTTCTGCTTTTTTGCCTCTAAATAAGTGGAATTTCTATCTTTTTCCCCCAAAACAAAGGAAATTTCTGTCTTTTTTGCCCCAAAATAAGAAAAATTTCTGACTTATTACCCTGAAATAAGTGAAATTTCTGCAATTTTGCACCAAAATAAGGGAAATTTCTGTCTTTTTGCCCCCAAATAAGGGGAATTTCAGCCATTTTACCTCAAAATAAGGGGAATTTCTGCATTTTTGCCCCAAAATATGGGAAATGTCTGCCTTTTTGCCCCAAAATAAGAAAAATTTCTGCAATTTTGTACCAAAATAAAAGAAATATCTGCCTTTTTGCCCCAAAATTAGAAAATTTCTACTTTTTTTTTCGGAAATAAGTGAAATTTCTGCAATTTTGCCCCAAAATAATTGAAATTTCTAAGTTTTGCCCCAAAATAAGGGAAATTTCTGCCTTTTTGCCCCCAAATGAGGGGACGTTCAGCATTTTTACCTTAAAATAAGGGGAATTTCTGCATTTTTGCCACAAAATATGAGAAATTCCTTCCTTTTTCCCAAAATAAGAAAAATTTCTGCAATTTTGTACCAAAATAAAAGAAATTTCTTTTTTTTGTCTCAAAATAAGTGAAATTTCTGCTTTTTTTTTCTGAAATAAGTGAAATTTCTGCAATTTTGCCCCAAAATAAGTGAAGATTCTGAGTTTTGCCCCAAAATAAGGGAAATTTCTGGAATTTTGCCCCAAAATAAGTGGAATTTCTTAGTTTTGCCCAAATTAAGGAGAATTTCTGTCTTTTTGAACCAACATATAGGGAATTTCTGTCTTTTTGCCCCACAATTAGGGGAATTTCTGCAATTGTGCTCCAAAATACCGGGAATTTCTGCCTTTTTGCCCGAAAACAAGAAGAATGCATACCTTTTTGCCATAAAAAAGGAAAATTTCTTCATTTTTGCTCCAAAATAAGGGGAATTTCTGCATTTTTGCCTCTTAATAAGTGGAATTTCTGTATTTTCCCCAAAACAAAGGGAATTTCCGTCTTTTTTGCCCAAAAATAAGGAAAATTTCTGACTTATTACCCTGAAGTAAGTGAAATTTCTGCAGTTTTGCCCCAAAATAAGGGAAATTTATGCCTTTTTGCTCCAAAATAAGGGGAATTTCAGCATTTTTACCTCAAAATAAGGGGAATTTCTGCATTTTTGCCACAAAATATTTGGTATTTCTGCCTTTTTGCTCCAAAATAAGGAATACTTCTGCCTTTTTTCCTGAAATAAGTGAAATTTCTGCTATTTTGCTCCAAAATAAGTGAAATTTCTGCAATTTTGTCTCAAAATAATTGAAATTTCTGCAATTTTGCCCAAAAATAAGGGAAATTTGTGGAATTTTGCCCCAAAACAAGTGGAATTTCTGAGTTTTGCCCCAAAATAAGGAGAATTTCTGTCTTTTTGCCCTAACATACAGGGTATTTCTGTTTTTTTGCCCCACAATTAGGGAAATTTCTGCAATTTTGCTTCAAAATACAGGGAATTTCTGCCTTTTTGCCCGAAAATAAGAAGAATGCATACCTTTTTGCCATAAAAAAGGGAAATTTCTTCATTTTTGCTCCAAAATAAGGGGAATTTCTTTTTTTTGCCTCTAAATAAGTGGAATTTCTGTTTTTTCCCCCAAAACAAAGGGAATTTCTGTCTTTTTTGCCCCAAAATAAGGAAAATTTCTGACTTATTACCCTGAATAAGTAAAATTTCTGCAATTTTGCCCCTAAATAAGGGAAATTTCTGCCTTTTTGCCCCCAAATAAAGTGAATTTCAGCCTTTTTACCTCAAAATAAGGAAAATTTCTGCATTTTTGCCCCAAAATATGGGAAATTTCTGCCTTTTTGCGCCAAAATAAGAAAATTTCTGCTTTTTTTCTGAAATAAGTGAAATTTCTGCAATTTTGCCCCAAAATAAGTGAAAATTCTGAGTTTTGCCCCCACATAAGAGGAATTTCTGTATTTTTGCCCCAATATATAGGGAATTTCTGCCTTTTTGCCCCACAATTGAAGGAATTTCTGCAATTTTGCTCCAAAATACGGGGATTTTCTGCCTTTTTGCCCAAAAATAATAAGAATGCATATCTTTTTGCCATAAAAAAGGGAAATTTCTTCATTTTTGCTCCAAAATAAGGGGAATTTCTGCTTTTTTGGCTCTAAATAAGTGGAATTTCTGTTTTTTTTTTCCCCAAAACAAAGGGAATTTCTGTCTTTTTTGCCCCAGAATAAGGAAAATTTCTGACTTATTACCCTGAAATAAGTGAAATTTCTGCAATTTTGCCCCAAAATGAGGAAATTTTCTGCCTTTTTGCCCCCAAATAAGGGGAATTTCAGCCTTTTTAACTCAAAATAATAGGAATTTCTGCATTTTTGTCCCAAAATATGGGAAATTTCTGCCTTTTTGCCCCAAAATAAGAATAATTTCTGCAATTTTGTACCAAAATAAAAGAAATTTCTGCCTTTTTGCCCCAAAATAAGAAAATTTCTGCTTTTATTCTGAAATAAGTGAAATTTCTGCCATTTTGCCGTAAAATAAGTGAAATTTCTGAGTTTTGCCCCAAAATAAGGAGAATTTCTGTATTTTCGCCACAACATATAGGGAATTTCAGCCTTTTTGGCCCACAATTAAAGGGATTTCTGCAATTTTGCTCTAAGAAACGGGGAATTTCTGTCTTTTTGCCCGAAAATATGAAGAATGCATACCTTTTTGCCATAGAAAAGGGAAATTTCTTCATTTTTGCTCCAAAATAAGGGGAATTTCTGCTTTTTTGCCTCTAAATAAGTGGAATTTCTGTCTTTTTCCTCCAATACAAAAGGAATTCCTGTCTTTTTTGTCCCAAAATAAGAAAAATTTCTGACTTATTACCCTGAAATAAGTGAAATTTCTGCAATTTTGCCCCAAAATGAGGGAAATTTCTGCCTTTTTGCCCCCAAATAAGAAAATATCAGCATTTTTACCTCAAAATAAGGGAAATTTCTGCATTTTTGCCGCAAAATATGGGAAATTTCTGCCCTTTTGCCTCAAAATAAGAACAAATTCTGCAATTTTGTACCTAAATAAAAGAAATTTCTGACTTTTTGCCCCAAAAAAGTAAAGTTCTGCTTTTTTTACTGACATAAGTGAAATTTCTGCAATTTTGCCCCAAAATATGTGAAATTTCTGCAATTTTGCCCCAAAATAAGGGAAATTTCTGAGTTTTGCCCCAAAATAAGGAGAATTTCTGTCTTTATGCCTCAACAAATAGGGAATTTCGGCCTTTTTGCCCCACAAGTAGGGGAATTTCTTCAATTTTGCTCCAAAATACGGGGAATTTCTGCCTTTTTGCCCCAAAATAAAAAAATTTTCTGCAATTTTCTACCAAAATAAAAGAAATTTCTGCCTTTTTGCCCCAAAATAAGTGAAATTTCTGCTTTTTTTCTGAAATAAGTGAAATTTCTGCAATTTTGCTCCAAAATAAGTGAACATTTTGAGTTTTGTCCCAAAATAAGGAGAATTTCTGTATTTTTGCCTTAATATATAGGGAATTTCTGCCTTTTTGTCCTACAATTAAAGGAATTTCTGCAGTTTTGATCCAAAATACAGGGAATTTCTGCCTTTTTGCCCGAAAATAATAAAAATGCATACCTTTTTGCCATAAAAAGGGAAATTTTTTTATTTTTGCTCCAAAATAAGGGGAATTTCTGCTTTTTTGCCTCTAAATAAGTGTAATTTCTGTCTTTTTCCCCCAAAACAATGGGAATTTCTTTCTTTTTTGCCCCAAAATAAGGAATATTTCTGGCTTATTATCCTGAAATAAGTGAAATTTCTGCAATTTTGCCCCAAAATGAAGAAAATTTCTGCCTTTTTGCCCCCAAATAAGGGGAATTTCAGCCTTTTTACCACAAAATAAGGGGAATTTCTGCATTTTTGCCCTAAAATATGGGAAATTTCTGCGTTTTTGCCCCAAAATAAGAACAATTTCTGCAATTTTGTAACAAAATAAAAGAAATTTCTGACTTTTTGCCCCAAAAAAGAAAAGTTCTGCTTTTTTTTACTGACATAAGTGAAATTTCTGCAATTTTGCCCCAAATAAGTGGAATTTCTGAGTTTTGCCCCAAAATAAGGAGAATTTCTGTCTTTTTGCTCTAACATATAGGGAATTTCTGCCTTTTTGCCCCACAATTAGGGGAATTTCTGCAATTTTGCTCCAAAAACGGGGAATTTCTGCCTTTTTGCCCGAAAACAAAAAGAATGTATACCTTTTTGCCATAAAAAAGGGAAATTTCTTCATTTTTGCTCCAAAATAAGGGGAATTTCTGCTTTTTTGCCTCTAATAAGTGGAATTTCTGTCTTTTCCCCCCAAAACAAAGTGAATTTCTGTCTTTTTTGCCCCAAAATAAGGAAAATTTCTGACTTATTACCCTGAAGTAAGTGAAATTTCTGCAATTTTGCCCCAAAATAAGGGAAATTTCTGCCTTTTTGCCCCCAAATAAGGGGAATTTCAGCCTTTTTACCTCAAAATAAAAGGAATTTATGCATTTTTGCCCCAAAATATGGGAAATTTCTGCCTTTTTGCCCCACAATAAGAACAATTTCTGCAATTTTGTACCAAAATAAAAGAAATTTTTGCCTTTTTGCCCCGAAATAAGAAAATTTCTGCTTTTTTTCTGAAATAAGTTAAATTTCTGCAATTTTGCCCTAAAATAACTGAAATTTCTGAGTTTTGCTCCAAAATAAAGAGAATTTCTGTCTTTTTGCCCCAACATATAGGGAATTTCTGCCTTTTTGCACCACAATTAGAGGAATTTCTGCAATTTTGCTCCAAAATACGGGGAATTTCTGCCTTTTTGCCCGAAAATAAGAAGAATGCATACTTTTTTGCTATAAAAAAGGAAAATTTGTTCATTTTTGCTCCAAAATAAGGGGAATTTCTGCTTTTTTGCCTCTAAATAAGTGGAATTTCTATCTTTTTCCCCCAAAACAAAGGAAATTTCTGTCTTTTTTGCCCCAAAATAAGAAAAATTTCTGACTTATTACCCTGAAATAAGTGAAATTTCTGCAATTTTGCACCAAAATAAGGGAAATTTCTGTCTTTTTGCCCCCAAATAAGGGGAATTTCAGCCATTTTACCTCAAAATAAGGGGAATTTCTGCATTTTTGCCCCAAAATATGGGAAATGTCTGCCTTTTTGCCCCAAAATAAGAAAAATTTCTGCAATTTTGTACCAAAATAAAAGAAATATCTGCCTTTTTGCCCCAAAATTAGAAAATTTCTACTTTTTTTTTCGGAAATAAGTGAAATTTCTGCAATTTTGCCCCAAAATAATTGAAATTTCTAAGTTTTGCCCCAAAATAAGGGAAATTTCTGCCTTTTTGCCCCCAAATGAGGGGACGTTCAGCATTTTTACCTTAAAATAAGGGGAATTTCTGCATTTTTGCCACAAAATATGAGAAATTCCTTCCTTTTTCCCAAAATAAGAAAAATTTCTGCAATTTTGAACCAAAATAAAAGAAATTTCTTTTTTTTGTCTCAAAATAAGTGAAATTTCTGCTTTTTTTTTCTGAAATAAGTGAAATTTCTGCAATTTTGCCCCAAAATAAGTGAAGATTCTGAGTTTTGCCCCAAAATAAGGGAAATTTCTGGAATTTTGCCCCAAAATAAGTGGAATTTCTTAGTTTTGCCCAAATTAAGGAGAATTTCTGTCTTTTTGAACCAACATATAGGGAATTTCTGTCTTTTTGCCCCACAATTAGGGGAATTTCTGCAATTGTGCTCCAAAATACCGGGAATTTCTGCCTTTTTGCCCGAAAACAAGAAGAATGCATACCTTTTTGCCATAAAAAAGGAAAATTTCTTCATTTTTGCTCCAAAATAAGGGGAATTTCTGCATTTTTGCCTCTTAATAAGTGGAATTTCTGTATTTTCCCCAAAACAAAGGGAATTTCCGTCTTTTTTGCCCAAAAATAAGGAAAATTTCTGACTTATTACCCTGAAGTAAGTGAAATTTCTGCAGTTTTGCCCCAAAATAAGGGAAATTTATGCCTTTTTGCTCCAAAATAAGGGGAATTTCAGCATTTTTACCTCAAAATAAGGGGAATTTCTGCATTTTTGCCACAAAATATTTGGTATTTCTGCCTTTTTGCTCCAAAATAAGGAATACTTCTGCCTTTTTTCCTGAAATAAGTGAAATTTCTGCTATTTTGCTCCAAAATAAGTGAAATTTCTGCAATTTTGTCTCAAAATAATTGAAATTTCTGCAATTTTGCCCAAAAATAAGGGAAATTTGTGGAATTTTGCCCCAAAACAAGTGGAATTTCTGAGTTTTGCCCCAAAATAAGGAGAATTTCTGTCTTTTTGCCCTAACATACAGGGTATTTCTGTTTTTTTGCCCCACAATTAGGGAAATTTCTGCAATTTTGCTTCAAAATACAGGGAATTTCTGCCTTTTTGCCCGAAAATAAGAAGAATGCATACCTTTTTGCCATAAAAAAGGGAAATTTCTTCATTTTTGCTCCAAAATAAGGGGAATTTCTTTTTTTTGCCTCTAAATAAGTGGAATTTCTGTTTTTTCCCCCAAAACAAAGGGAATTTCTGTCTTTTTTGCCCCAAAATAAGGAAAATTTCTGACTTATTACCCTGAATAAGTAAAATTTCTGCAATTTTGCCCCTAAATAAGGGAAATTTCTGCCTTTTTGCCCCCAAATAAAGTGAATTTCAGCCTTTTTACCTCAAAATAAGGAAAATTTCTGCATTTTTGCCCCAAAATATGGGAAATTTCTGCCTTTTTGCGCCAAAATAAGAAAATTTCTGCTTTTTTTCTGAAATAAGTGAAATTTCTGCAATTTTGCCCCAAAATAAGTGAAAATTCTGAGTTTTGCCCCCACATAAGAGGAATTTCTGTATTTTTGCCCCAATATATAGGGAATTTCTGCCTTTTTGCCCCACAATTGAAGGAATTTCTGCAATTTTGCTCCAAAATACGGGGATTTTCTGCCTTTTTGCCCAAAAATAATAAGAATGCATATCTTTTTGCCATAAAAAAGGGAAATTTCTTCATTTTTGCTCCAAAATAAGGGGAATTTCTGCTTTTTTGGCTCTAAATAAGTGGAATTTCTGTTTTTTTTTTCCCCAAAACAAAGGGAATTTCTGTCTTTTTTGCCCCAGAATAAGGAAAATTTCTGACTTATTACCCTGAAATAAGTGAAATTTCTGCAATTTTGCCCCAAAATGAGGAAATTTTCTGCCTTTTTGCCCCCAAATAAGGGGAATTTCAGCCTTTTTAACTCAAAATAATAGGAATTTCTGCATTTTTGTCCCAAAATATGGGAAATTTCTGCCTTTTTGCCCCAAAATAAGAATAATTTCTGCAATTTTGTACCAAAATAAAAGAAATTTCTGCCTTTTTGCCCCAAAATAAGAAAATTTCTGCTTTTATTCTGAAATAAGTGAAATTTCTGCCATTTTGCCGTAAAATAAGTGAAATTTCTGAGTTTTGCCCCAAAATAAGGAGAATTTCTGTATTTTCGCCACAACATATAGGGAATTTCAGCCTTTTTGGCCCACAATTAAAGGGATTTCTGCAATTTTGCTCTAAGAAACGGGGAATTTCTGTCTTTTTGCCCGAAAATATGAAGAATGCATACCTTTTTGCCATAGAAAAGGGAAATTTCTTCATTTTTGCTCCAAAATAAGGGGAATTTCTGCTTTTTTGCCTCTAAATAAGTGGAATTTCTGTCTTTTTCCTCCAATACAAAAGGAATTCCTGTCTTTTTTGTCCCAAAATAAGAAAAATTTCTGACTTATTACCCTGAAATAAGTGAAATTTCTGCAATTTTGCCCCAAAATGAGGGAAATTTCTGCCTTTTTGCCCCCAAATAAGAAAATATCAGCATTTTTACCTCAAAATAAGGGAAATTTCTGCATTTTTGCCGCAAAATATGGGAAATTTCTGCCCTTTTGCCTCAAAATAAGAACAAATTCTGCAATTTTGTACCTAAATAAAAGAAATTTCTGACTTTTTGCCCCAAAAAAGTAAAGTTCTGCTTTTTTTACTGACATAAGTGAAATTTCTGCAATTTTGCCCCAAAATATGTGAAATTTCTGCAATTTTGCCCCAAAATAAGGGAAATTTCTGAGTTTTGCCCCAAAATAAGGAGAATTTCTGTCTTTATGCCTCAACAAATAGGGAATTTCGGCCTTTTTGCCCCACAAGTAGGGGAATTTCTTCAATTTTGCTCCAAAATACGGGGAATTTCTGCCTTTTTGCCCCAAAATAAAAAAATTTTCTGCAATTTTCTACCAAAATAAAAGAAATTTCTGCCTTTTTGCCCCAAAATAAGTGAAATTTCTGCTTTTTTTCTGAAATAAGTGAAATTTCTGCAATTTTGCTCCAAAATAAGTGAACATTTTGAGTTTTGTCCCAAAATAAGGAGAATTTCTGTATTTTTGCCTTAATATATAGGGAATTTCTGCCTTTTTGTCCTACAATTAAAGGAATTTCTGCAGTTTTGATCCAAAATACAGGGAATTTCTGCCTTTTTGCCCGAAAATAATAAAAATGCATACCTTTTTGCCATAAAAAGGGAAATTTTTTTATTTTTGCTCCAAAATAAGGGGAATTTCTGCTTTTTTGCCTCTAAATAAGTGTAATTTCTGTCTTTTTCCCCCAAAACAATGGGAATTTCTTTCTTTTTTGCCCCAAAATAAGGAATATTTCTGGCTTATTATCCTGAAATAAGTGAAATTTCTGCAATTTTGCCCCAAAATGAAGAAAATTTCTGCCTTTTTGCCCCCAAATAAGGGGAATTTCAGCCTTTTTACCACAAAATAAGGGGAATTTCTGCATTTTTGCCCTAAAATATGGGAAATTTCTGCGTTTTTGCCCCAAAATAAGAACAATTTCTGCAATTTTGTAACAAAATAAAAGAAATTTCTGACTTTTTGCCCCAAAAAAGAAAAGTTCTGCTTTTTTTTACTGACATAAGTGAAATTTCTGCAATTTTGCCCCAAATAAGTGGAATTTCTGAGTTTTGCCCCAAAATAAGGAGAATTTCTGTCTTTTTGCTCTAACATATAGGGAATTTCTGCCTTTTTGCCCCACAATTAGGGGAATTTCTGCAATTTTGCTCCAAAAACGGGGAATTTCTGCCTTTTTGCCCGAAAACAAAAAGAATGTATACCTTTTTGCCATAAAAAAGGGAAATTTCTTCATTTTTGCTCCAAAATAAGGGGAATTTCTGCTTTTTTGCCTCTAATAAGTGGAATTTCTGTCTTTTCCCCCCAAAACAAAGTGAATTTCTGTCTTTTTTGCCCCAAAATAAGGAAAATTTCTGACTTATTACCCTGAAGTAAGTGAAATTTCTGCAATTTTGCCCCAAAATAAGGGAAATTTCTGCCTTTTTGCCCCCAAATAAGGGGAATTTCAGCCTTTTTACCTCAAAATAAAAGGAATTTATGCATTTTTGCCCCAAAATATGGGAAATTTCTGCCTTTTTGCCCCACAATAAGAACAATTTCTGCAATTTTGTACCAAAATAAAAGAAATTTTTGCCTTTTTGCCCCGAAATAAGAAAATTTCTGCTTTTTTTCTGAAATAAGTTAAATTTCTGCAATTTTGCCCTAAAATAACTGAAATTTCTGAGTTTTGCTCCAAAATAAAGAGAATTTCTGTCTTTTTGCCCCAACATATAGGGAATTTCTGCCTTTTTGCACCACAATTAGAGGAATTTCTGCAATTTTGCTCCAAAATACGGGGAATTTCTGCCTTTTTGCCCGAAAATAAGAAGAATGCATACTTTTTTGCTATAAAAAAGGAAAATTTGTTCATTTTTGCTCCAAAATAAGGGGAATTTCTGCTTTTTTGCCTCTAAATAAGTGGAATTTCTATCTTTTTCCCCCAAAACAAAGGAAATTTCTGTCTTTTTTGCCCCAAAATAAGAAAAATTTCTGACTTATTACCCTGAAATAAGTGAAATTTCTGCAATTTTGCACCAAAATAAGGGAAATTTCTGTCTTTTTGCCCCCAAATAAGGGGAATTTCAGCCATTTTACCTCAAAATAAGGGGAATTTCTGCATTTTTGCCCCAAAATATGGGAAATGTCTGCCTTTTTGCCCCAAAATAAGAAAAATTTCTGCAATTTTGTACCAAAATAAAAGAAATATCTGCCTTTTTGCCCCAAAATTAGAAAATTTCTACTTTTTTTTTCGGAAATAAGTGAAATTTCTGCAATTTTGCCCCAAAATAATTGAAATTTCTAAGTTTTGCCCCAAAATAAGGGAAATTTCTGCCTTTTTGCCCCCAAATGAGGGGACGTTCAGCATTTTTACCTTAAAATAAGGGGAATTTCTGCATTTTTGCCACAAAATATGAGAAATTCCTTCCTTTTTCCCAAAATAAGAAAAATTTCTGCAATTTTGTACCAAAATAAAAGAAATTTCTTTTTTTTGTCTCAAAATAAGTGAAATTTCTGCTTTTTTTTTCTGAAATAAGTGAAATTTCTGCAATTTTGCCCCAAAATAAGTGAAGATTCTGAGTTTTGCCCCAAAATAAGGGAAATTTCTGGAATTTTGCCCCAAAATAAGTGGAATTTCTTAGTTTTGCCCAAATTAAGGAGAATTTCTGTCTTTTTGAACCAACATATAGGGAATTTCTGTCTTTTTGCCCCACAATTAGGGGAATTTCTGCAATTGTGCTCCAAAATACCGGGAATTTCTGCCTTTTTGCCCGAAAACAAGAAGAATGCATACCTTTTTGCCATAAAAAAGGAAAATTTCTTCATTTTTGCTCCAAAATAAGGGGAATTTCTGCATTTTTGCCTCTTAATAAGTGGAATTTCTGTATTTTCCCCAAAACAAAGGGAATTTCCGTCTTTTTTGCCCAAAAATAAGGAAAATTTCTGACTTATTACCCTGAAGTAAGTGAAATTTCTGCAGTTTTGCCCCAAAATAAGGGAAATTTATGCCTTTTTGCTCCAAAATAAGGGGAATTTCAGCATTTTTACCTCAAAATAAGGGGAATTTCTGCATTTTTGCCACAAAATATTTGGTATTTCTGCCTTTTTGCTCCAAAATAAGGAATACTTCTGCCTTTTTTCCTGAAATAAGTGAAATTTCTGCTATTTTGCTCCAAAATAAGTGAAATTTCTGCAATTTTGTCTCAAAATAATTGAAATTTCTGCAATTTTGCCCAAAAATAAGGGAAATTTGTGGAATTTTGCCCCAAAACAAGTGGAATTTCTGAGTTTTGCCCCAAAATAAGGAGAATTTCTGTCTTTTTGCCCTAACATACAGGGTATTTCTGTTTTTTTGCCCCACAATTAGGGAAATTTCTGCAATTTTGCTTCAAAATACAGGGAATTTCTGCCTTTTTGCCCGAAAATAAGAAGAATGCATACCTTTTTGCCATAAAAAAGGGAAATTTCTTCATTTTTGCTCCAAAATAAGGGGAATTTCTTTTTTTTGCCTCTAAATAAGTGGAATTTCTGTTTTTTCCCCCAAAACAAAGGGAATTTCTGTCTTTTTTGCCCCAAAATAAGGAAAATTTCTGACTTATTACCCTGAATAAGTAAAATTTCTGCAATTTTGCCCCTAAATAAGGGAAATTTCTGCCTTTTTGCCCCCAAATAAAGTGAATTTCAGCCTTTTTACCTCAAAATAAGGAAAATTTCTGCATTTTTGCCCCAAAATATGGGAAATTTCTGCCTTTTTGCGCCAAAATAAGAAAATTTCTGCTTTTTTTCTGAAATAAGTGAAATTTCTGCAATTTTGCCCCAAAATAAGTGAAAATTCTGAGTTTTGCCCCCACATAAGAGGAATTTCTGTATTTTTGCCCCAATATATAGGGAATTTCTGCCTTTTTGCCCCACAATTGAAGGAATTTCTGCAATTTTGCTCCAAAATACGGGGATTTTCTGCCTTTTTGCCCAAAAATAATAAGAATGCATATCTTTTTGCCATAAAAAAGGGAAATTTCTTCATTTTTGCTCCAAAATAAGGGGAATTTCTGCTTTTTTGGCTCTAAATAAGTGGAATTTCTGTTTTTTTTTTCCCCAAAACAAAGGGAATTTCTGTCTTTTTTGCCCCAGAATAAGGAAAATTTCTGACTTATTACCCTGAAATAAGTGAAATTTCTGCAATTTTGCCCCAAAATGAGGAAATTTTCTGCCTTTTTGCCCCCAAATAAGGGGAATTTCAGCCTTTTTAACTCAAAATAATAGGAATTTCTGCATTTTTGTCCCAAAATATGGGAAATTTCTGCCTTTTTGCCCCAAAATAAGAATAATTTCTGCAATTTTGTACCAAAATAAAAGAAATTTCTGCCTTTTTGCCCCAAAATAAGAAAATTTCTGCTTTTATTCTGAAATAAGTGAAATTTCTGCCATTTTGCCGTAAAATAAGTGAAATTTCTGAGTTTTGCCCCAAAATAAGGAGAATTTCTGTATTTTCGCCACAACATATAGGGAATTTCAGCCTTTTTGGCCCACAATTAAAGGGATTTCTGCAATTTTGCTCTAAGAAACGGGGAATTTCTGTCTTTTTGCCCGAAAATATGAAGAATGCATACCTTTTTGCCATAGAAAAGGGAAATTTCTTCATTTTTGCTCCAAAATAAGGGGAATTTCTGCTTTTTTGCCTCTAAATAAGTGGAATTTCTGTCTTTTTCCTCCAATACAAAAGGAATTCCTGTCTTTTTTGTCCCAAAATAAGAAAAATTTCTGACTTATTACCCTGAAATAAGTGAAATTTCTGCAATTTTGCCCCAAAATGAGGGAAATTTCTGCCTTTTTGCCCCCAAATAAGAAAATATCAGCATTTTTACCTCAAAATAAGGGAAATTTCTGCATTTTTGCCGCAAAATATGGGAAATTTCTGCCCTTTTGCCTCAAAATAAGAACAAATTCTGCAATTTTGTACCTAAATAAAAGAAATTTCTGACTTTTTGCCCCAAAAAAGTAAATTTCTGCTTTTTTTTCTGAAATAAGTGAAATTTCTGCAATTTTGCCCCAAAATATGTGAAATTTCTGCAATTTTGCCCCAAAATAAGGGAAATTTCTGAGTTTTGCCCCAAAATAAGGAGAATTTCTGTCTTTATGCCTCAACAAATAGGGAATTTCGGCCTTTTTGCCCCACAAGTAGGGGAATTTCTTCAATTTTGCTCCAAAATTCGGGGAATTTCTGCCATTTTGCCCGAAAACAAGAAGAATGCATACCTTTTTGCCATAAAAAAGAGAAATTTCTTCATTTTTGCTCCAAAATAAGGGGAATTTCTGCTTTTTTGCCTCTAAATAAGTGGAATTTCTGTTTCTTTCCCCCAAAACAAAGGGAATTTCTGTCTTTTTTGTCCCAAAATACGGAAAATTTCTGACTTATTACCCTGAAATAAGTGAAATTTCTGCAATTTTGCCCCAAAATGAGGGAAATTTCTGCCTTTTTGCCCCCAAATAAGAAAATATCAGCCTTTTTACCTCAAAATAAGGGAAATTTCTGCATTTTTGCCCCAAAATATGGGAAATTTCTGCCCTTTTGCCCCAAAATAAGAACAAATTCTGCAATTTTGTACCTAAATAAAAGAAATTTCTGAATTTTTGCCCCAAAAAAGATAATTTCTGTTTTTTTTCTGAAATACGTGAAATTTTTGTAATTTTGCCCCAAAATATGTGAAATTTCTGCAATTTTGCCCCAAAATAAGGGAAATTTCTGAGTTTTGCCCCAAAATAAGGAGAATTTCTGTCTTTTTGCCCCAACATATAGGGAATTTCGGCCTTTTTGCCCCACAATTAAGGGAATTTCTTCAATATTGCTCCAAAATTCGGGGAATTTCTGCCTTTTTACCCGAAAACAAGAAGAATGCATACCTTTTTGCCATAAAAAAGGGAAATTTCTTTATTTTTGCTCCAAAATAAGGGGAATTTCTTTTTTTTGCCTCTGAATAAGTGGAATTTCTGTTTTTCCCCCAAAACAAAGGGAATTTCTGTTTTTTTTGTCCCAAAATAAGGAAAATTTCTGACTTATTACCCTGAATAAGTAAAATTTCTGCAATTTTGCCCCTAAATAATGGAAATTTCTGCCTTTTTGCCCCCAAATAAAGGGAATTTCAGCTTTTTTACCTCAAAATAAGGGGAATTTCTGCATTTTTGCCCCAAAATATGGGAAATTTCTGCCTTTTTGCACCAAAATAAGAAAATTTCTGCTTTTTTTCTGAAATAAGTGAAATTTCTGCAATTTTGCCCCAAAATAAGTGAAAATTCTGAGTTTTGCCCCCACATAAGAGAAATTTCTGTATTTTTGCACCAATATATAGGGAATTTCTGCCTTTTTACCCCACAATTAAAGGAATTTCTGCAATTTTGCTCCAAAATACGGGGATTTTCTGCCTTTTTGCCCAAAAATAATAAGAATGCATATCTTTTTGACATAAAAAAGGGAAATTTCTTCATTTTTGCTCCAAAATAAGGGGAATTTCTGCTTTTTTGGCTCTAAATAAGTGGAATTTCTGTTTTTTTCCCCCAAAACAAAGGGAATTTCTGTCTTTTTTGCCCCAGAATAAGGAAAATTTCTGACTTATTACCCTGAAATAAGTGAAATTTCTGCAATTTTGCCCCAAAATGAGGAAATTTTCTGCCTTTTTGCCCCCAAATAAGGGGAATTTCAGCCTTTTTAACTCAAAATAATAGGAATTTCTGCATTTTTGTCCCAAAATATTGGAAATTTCTGCCTTTTTGCCCCAAAATAAGAACAATTTCTGCAATTTTGTACCAAAATAAAAGAAATTTCTGCCTTTTTGCCCCAAAATAAGAAAATTTCTGCTTTTATTCTGAAATAAGTGAAATTTCTGCAATTTTGCCGTAAAATAAGTGAAATTTCTGAGTTTTGCCCCAAAATAAGGAGAATTTCTGTCTTTTCGCCCCAACATATAGGGAATTTCTGCCTTTTTGGACCACAATTAAAGGGATTTCTGCAATTTTGCTCGAAGAAACGGGGAATTTCTGTCTTTTTGCCCGAAAATATGAAGAATGCATACCTTTTTGCCATAGAAAAGGGAAATTTCTTCATTTTTGCTCCAAAATAAGGGGAATTTCTGCTTTTTTGCCTCTAAATAAGTGGAATTTCTGTCTTTTTCCCCCAAAACAAAGGGAATTTCTGTCTTTTTGCACCAAAATAAAGATAATTTCTGACTTATTATTCTGAAATAAGTGAAATTTCTGAAATTTTGCCCCAAAATAAGGGAAATTTCTGCATTTTTTGCCCCCAAATAAGGGGAATTTCAGCCTTTTTACCTCAAAATAAGGGGAATTTCTGCATTTTTGCCCCAAAATATGGGAAATGTCTGCCTTTTTGCCCCCAAAAAAGGAAAATTTCTGCAATTTTGTACCAAAATAAAAGAAATATCTGCCTTTTTGCCCCAAAATTAGAAAATTTCTGCTTTTTTTTCGGAAATAAGTGAAATTTCTGCAATTTTGCCCCAAAATAATTGAAATTTCTAAGTTTTGCCCCAAAATAAAAGAAATTTCTGCCTTTTTGCCCCCAAATAAGAGGAATTTCAGCATTTTTACCTTAAAATAAGGGGAATTTTTGCATTTTTGTCCCAAAATATGAGAAATTTCTGCCTATTTCCCAAAATAAGAAAAATTTCTGCAATTTTGTACCAAAAGAAAAGATATTTCTGCCTTTTTGCCCCAAAATAAGAAAATTTCTGCTTTTTTTCTGAAATAAGTGAAATTTCTGCAATTTTGCCCCAAAATAAGTAAAATTTCTGAGTTTTGTTCCAAAATAAAGAGAATTTCTGTCTTTTTGCCCCAACATATAGGGAATTTCTGTCTTTTTGCCCCACAATTATAGAAATTTCTGCAATTTTGCTTTAAAACAGGGGGAATTTCTGCCTTTTTGCCCGAAAACAAGAAGAATGTATACCTTTTTGCCATAAAAAAAGGAAATTTCTTAATTTTTGCTCCAAAATAAGGGGAATTTCTGCTTTTTTGCCTCTTAATAAGTGGAATTTCTGTCTTTTCCCCCAAAACAATGGGAATTTCTTTATTTTTTGCCCCAAAATACGGAAAATTTCTGACTTATTACCCTGACGTTAATGAAATTTCTGCAATTTTGCCCCAAAATGAGGGAAATTTCTGCCTTTTTGCCCCTAAATAAGGAAAATATCAGCCTTTTTACCTCAAAATAAGGGAAATTTCTGCATTTTTGCCCCAAAATATGTGAAATTTCTGCAATTTTGCCTTAAAATAAGGGAAATTTCTGCAATTTTGCCACAAAATAAGTGAAATTTCTGAGTTTTGCCCCAAAATAAGAGGAATTTCTGTTTTTGCCCCAACATATAGGGAATTTCTGCCTTTTTGGCCCACAATTAGGGGATTTTCTGCAATTTTGCTCCAAAATACGGGGAATTTCTGCCTTTTTGCCCGAAAATAACAAGAATGCATATCTTTTTGCCATAAAAAAGAGAATTTACTTCATTTTTGCTCCAAAATAAGGGGAATTTCTGCTTTTTTGGCTCTAAATATGTGGAATTTCTGTTTTTTTCCCCCAAAACAAAGGGAATTTCTGTCTTTTTTGCCCCAAAATAAGGAAAATTTCTGACTCATTACCCTGAAATAAGTGAAATTTCTGCAATTTTGCCAGAAAATGAGGGAAATTTCTGCCTTTTTGCCCCCAATTAAGGAAAATATCAGCCTGTTAACCTCAAAATAAGAAAAATTTCTGCATTTTTGCCCCAAAATAATGGGACATTTCTGCCCTTTTGCCCCAAAATAAGAAAAAATTCTGCAATTTTGTACCTAAATAAAAGAAATTTCTGCTTTTTGACCTAAAAAGAAAATTTCTGCTTTTTTTTCTGAAATAAGTGAAATTTCTGCAATTTTGCCCTAAAATAAGTGAAATTTCTGAGTTTTGCCCCAAAATAAGGAGAATTTCTGTCTTTTTGCCCCAACATATAGGGAATTTCTGCCTTTTTGGCCCACAATTACGGGAATTTCTGCAATTTCGCTCCAAAAAACGGGTAATTTCTGTCCTTTTGCCCGAAAATAAGAAGAATGCATACCTTTTTGCCATAGAAAAGGGAAATTTCTTCATTTTTGCTCTAAAATAATGGAAATTTCTGCTTTTTGCCTCTAAATAAGTGGAATTTCTGTCTTTTTTCCCAAAACAAAGGAAATTTCTGTCTTTTTGCACCAAAATAAAGATAATTTCTGACTTATTATTCTGAAATAAGTGAAATTTCTGCAATTTTGCCCCAAAATAAGGGAAATTTTTGCATTTTTTGCCCCCAAATAAGGGGAATTTCAGACTTTTTACCTCAAAATAAGGGGAATTTCTGCATTTTTGCCACAAAATATTTGGAATTTCTGCCTTTTTGCCCCAAAATAAGGAAAACTTCTGCCTTGTTTCCTGAAATAAGTAAAATTTCTGCAATTTTGCATTAAAATAAGTGAAATTTCTGCAATTTGCCCCAAAATAAGTGAAATTTCTGCAATTTTGCCCCAAAATAAGGGAAATTTCTGGAATTTTGCCCCATAACAAGTGGAATTTCTGAGTTTTGCCCCAAAATAAAGAGAATTTCTGTCTTTTTACCCTAACATACAGGGAATTTCTGCCTTTTTGCCCCACAATTAGGGGAATTTCTGCAATTTTGCTTCAAAATTCAGGGAATTTCTGCCTTTTTGCCCGAAAATAAGAAGATGAATACCTTTTTTGCCATAAAAAAGGGAAATTTCTTCATTTTTCTTCAAAATAAGGGGAATTTCTGATTTTTTGCCTCTAAATAAGTGGAATTTCTGTCTTTTTCCCCCAAAACAAAGGGAATTTCTGTCTTTTTTGCCCCAAAATAAAAAAAAATTTCAGACTTATTACCCTGAAATAAGTGAAATTTCTGTAATTTCGCTCCAAAATAATTGAAATTTCTGAGTTTTGCCCCAAAATAAGGGGAATTTTTGGATTTTTGTCCCCAAATAAGGGAAATTTCAGCATTTTTACCTCAAAATAAGGGGAATTTCTGCAATTTTGCCCCAAAATATGGGAAATTTCTGCCTTTTTGCCCCAAAATAAGAACAAATTCTGCAATTTTGTACCTAAATAAAAGAAATTTCTGACTTTTTTTCCCAAAAAAGAAAATTTCTGCTATTTTCTTCTGAAATAAGTGAAATTTCTGCAATTTTGCCCCAAAATATGTGAAATTTCTGCAATTTTGCCCCAAAATATGTGAAATTTCTGCAATTTTGCCCCAAAATAAGAAAAATTTCTGCAATTTTGCCCCAAAATAAGTGAAATTTCTGAGTTTTGCCCCTAAATAAGGAGAATTTCTGTTTTTGCTCCAACATATAGGGAATTTCTGCCTTTTTGCCCCACAATTAGGGGAATATCTGCAATTTTGCTCCAAAATACGGGGAATTTCTGCTTTTTTGCCCGAAAATAAGAAGAATGCATACCTTTTTGCCATAAAAAAAAGAAATTTCTTCATTTTTGCTCCAAAATAAAGGGAATTTCTGCTTTTTTGCCTCTACATAAGTGGAATTTCTGTCTTTTTCCCCCAAAACAAAGGGAATTCCTGTCTTTTTGCCCCAAAATAAGAAAAATTTCTGACTTATTACCCTGAAATAAGTGAAATTTCTGCAATTTTGCCCCAAAATGAGGGAAATTTCTGCCTTCTTGCTCCCAAAGAAGAAAATATCAGCCTTTTTACCTCAAAATAAGGGAAATTTCTGCATTTTTGCCCCAAAATAATGGGACATTTCTGCCCTTTTGCCCCAAAATAAGAACAAATTCTGCAATTTTGTACCTAAATAAAAGAAATTTCTGACTTTTTGACCTAAAAAGAAAATTTCTGCTTTTTTTTCTGAAATAAGTGAAATTTCTGCAATTTTGCCCAAAAATATGTGAAATTTCTGCAATTTTGCCTTAAAATAAGGGAAATTTCTGCATTTTTTGCCCCCAAATAAGGGGAATTTCCGCCTTTTTACCTCAAAATATGGGGAATTTCTGGATTTTTGCTCCAAAATATGGGAAATGTCTGCCTTTTTGCCCCAAAATAAGGAAAATTTCTGCAATTTTGTACCAAAATAAAAGAAATATCTGCCTTTTTGCCCCAAAATTAGAAAATTTCTGCTTTTTTTTCGGAAATAAGTGAAATTTCTGCAATTTTGCCCCAAAATAAATGAAATTTCTAAGTTTTGCCCCAAAATAAGGGAAATTTCTGCTTTTTTGCTCCAAATAAGAAGAAGTTCAGCATTTTTACCTTAAAATAAGGGGAATTTCTGCATTTTTGCCCCAAAATATGAGAAATTTCTGCCTTTTTCCCATAATAAGAAAAATTTCTGCAATTTTGTACAAAAATAAAAGAAATTTCTGCCTTTTTGCCCCAAAATAAGAAAATTTCTGCTTTTTTTTCTGAAATCAGTGAAATTTCTGCAATTTTGCCCCAAAATAATTGAAATTTCTGAGTTTTGCCCCAAAATAAGGAGAATTTCTGTCTTTTTGCCCCAACATATAGGGAATTTCTGCCTTTTTGCCCCACAATTAGGGGAATTTCTGCAATTTTGCTCCAAAACAGAAGGAATTTCTGCCTTTTTGCCCGAAAACAAGAAGAATGCATACCTTTTTGCCATAAAAAATAGAAATTTCTTAATTTTTGCTCCAAAATAAGGGGAATTTCTGCTTTTTTGCCTCTTAATAAGTGGAATTTCTGTCTTTTTTCCCCAAAACAAAGGGAATTTCTGTCTTTTTTGCCCCAAAATACGGAAAATTTCTGACTTATTACCCTGAAGTAAATGAAATTTCTGCAATTTTGCCCCAAAATGAGGGAAATTTCTGCCTTTTTGCCCCCAAATAAGAAAAATATCAGCCTTTTTATCTCAAAATAAGGGAAATTTCTGCATTTTTGCACCAAAATAAGTGAAATTTCTGCTTTTTTTCTGAAATAAGTGAAATTTCTGCAATTTTGCCCCAAAATAAGTGAAAATTCTGAGTTTTGCCCCAAAATAAGGAGAATTTCTGTCTTTTTGCCCCACAATTAGGGGAATTTCTGCAATTGTGCTCCAAAATACGAGGAATTTCTGCCTTTTTGCCCGAAAACAAGAAGAATGCATACCTTTTTGCCATAAAAAAGGAAAATTTCTTCATTTTTGCTCCAAAATAAGGGGACTTTCTGCTCTTTTGCCACTTAATAAGTGGAATTTCTGTCTTTTTCCCCCAAAGCAAAGGGAATTTCCATCTTTTTTGCCTCAAAATAAGGAAAATTTCTGACTCATTACCCTGAAGTAAGTGAAATTTCTGCAATTTTGCCCCAAAATAAGGGAAATTTATGCCTTTTTACCCCCAAATAAGGGGAATTTCAGCATTTTTACCTCAAAATAAAAGGAACTTCTGCATTTTTGCCACAAAATATTTGGAATTTCTGCCTTTTTGCTCCAAAATAAGAAAAACTTCTGCCTTTTTTCCTGAAATAAGTGAGATTTCTGCAATTTTGCCCCAAAATAAGGGAAATTTCTGCATTTTTGCCTCCAAATTAAGGGAATTTCAGCATTTTTACCTCAAAATAAGGGGAATTTCTGCACTTTTGCCCTAAAATATGGGAAATTTCTGCCTTTTTGTCCCAAAATAAGAAAAATTTCTGCAATTTTGTATCAAAATAAAAAAATTTCTGCCTTTTAGCCCCAAAATAAGTGAAATTTCTGCTTTTTTTTTGAAATAAGTGAAATTTCTGCAATTTTGCCACAAAATAAGTGAAAATTCTGAGTTTTGCCCCAAAATAAGGGAAATTTCTGGAATTTTGCCCCAAAATAAGTGGAATTTCTGAGTTTTTCCCCAAAAAAAGGAAAATTTCTGTCTTTTTGCCCCAACATATAGGGAATTTCTGCCTTTTTGCCCCACAATTAGGGGAATATCTGCAATTTTGCTCCAAAATACGGGGAATTTCTGCCTTTTTGCCCGAAAACAAGAAGAATGCATACCTTTTTGCCATAAAAAAGGAAAATTTCTTCATTTTTGCTCCAAAGTATGGGGAATTTCTGCTTTTTTGCCTCTTAATAAGTCGAATTTATGTCTTTTTTCCCCAAAACAAAGAGAATTTCCATCTTTTTTGCCCCAAAATAAAGAAAATTTCTGACTTATTACCCTGAAGTAAGTGGAATTTCTGCAATTTTGCCCCAAAATAAGGGAAATTTATGCCTTTTTGCCTCCAAATAAGGGGAATTTCAGCATTTTTACCTCAAAATAAGGGGAATTTCTGCATTTTTGCCACAAAATATTTGGAATTTCTGCCTTTTTGCTCCAAAATAAGGAAAACTTCTGCCTTTTTTCCTGAAATAAGTGAAATTTCTGCAATTTTGCCCCAAAATAAGTGAAATTTCTGCAATTTTGTCCCAAAATAAGTGAAATTTCTGAAATTTGGCCCAAAATAAGGGAAATTTCTGGAATTTTGCCCCAAAATAATTGAAATTTCTGAGTTTTGCCTCAAAATAAGGGGAATTTCTGCCTTTTTGCCCCCAAATAATAGGAATTTCAGCTTTTATACCACAAAATAAGGGGATTTTCTGCATTTTTGCCCCAAAATATGGGAAATTTCTGCGTTTTTGCCCCAAAATAAGAACAATTTCTGCAATTTTGTACCAAAATAAAAGAAATTTCTGACTTTTTGCCCCAAAAAAGAAAAGTTCTCCTTTTTTTTACTGACATAAGTGAAATTTCTGCAATTTTGCCCCAAAATAAGTGAAATTTCTGCAATTTTGCCCCAAAATAAGGGAAATTTCTGGAATTTTGCCCCATAACAAGTGGAATTTCTGAGTTTTGCCCCAAAATAAAGAAAATTTCTGTCTTTTTGCCCTAACATACAGGGAATTTCTGCCTTTTGCCCCACAATTCGGGGAATTTCTGCAATTTTGCTTCAAAATTCAGGGAATTTCTGCCTTTTTGACCGAAAATAAGAAGATGAATAACTTTTTGCCATAAAAAAGGGAAATTTCTTCATTTTTCTCCAAAATAAGGGGAATTTCTGATTTTTTGCCTCTAAATAAGTGGAATTTTTGTCTTTTTCCCCCAAAACAAAGGGAATTTCTGTCTTTTTTGCCCCAAAATAAGGAAAATTTCAGAATTATTACCATGAAATAAGTGAAATTTCTGCAATTTTGCTCCAAAATAATTGAAATTTCTGAGTTTTGCCCCAAAATAAGAGGAATTTCTGGCTTTTTGTCCCCAAATAAGGGGAATTTCAGCATTTTTACCTCAAAATAAGGGGAATTTCTGCAATTTTGCCCCAAAATATGGGAAATTTCTGCCTTTTTGCCCCAAAATAAGAACAAATTCTGCAATTTTGTACAAAAATAAAAGAAATTTCTGACTTTTTGCCCCAAAAAGAAAATTTCTGCTTTTTTTTTCTGAAATAAGTGAAATTTCTGCAATTTTGCCCCAAAATAAGTGAAATTTCTGAGTTTTGCCCCAAAATAAAGAGAATTTCTGTCTTTTTGCCCCAACATATAGGGAATTTCTGTCTTTTTGCCCCACAATTAGGGGAATTTCTGCAATTTTGTTCCAAAACAGGGGGAATTTCTGCCTTTTTGAACGAAAACAGGAAGAATGCATACCTTTTTGCCATAAAAAAAGGAAATTTCTTAATTTTTGCTCGAAAATAAGGGGAATTACTGCTTTTTTTGCCTCTTAATAAGTGGAATTTCTGTCTTTTTCCCCCAAAACAAAGGGAATTTCTGTTTTTTTTGCCCCAAAATACGGAAAATTTCTGACTTATTACCCTGAAGTAAGTGAAATTTCTGCAATTTTGCCAGAAAATGAGGGAAATTTCTGCCTTTTTGCCCCCAAATAAGGAAAATATCAGCCTTTTAACCTCAAAATAAGGGAAATTTCTGCATTTTTGCCCCAAAATATGGGAAATTTCTGCCTTTTTACCCAAAATAAGAACAAATTCTGCAATTTTGTACAAAAATAAAAGAAATTTCTGACTTTTTGCCCCAAAAAGTAAATTTCTGCTTTTTTTTTCCTGAAATAAGTGAAATTTCTGCAATTTTGCCCCAAAATATGTGAAATTTCTGCTATTTTGCCCCAAAATAATGGAAATTTTTGCAATTTTGCCACAAAATAAGTGAAATGTCTGAGTTTTGCCCCAAAATAAGAGGAATTTCTGTTTTTGCCCCAACATATAGGGAATTTCTGCCTTTTTGCCCCACAATTAGGAGAATATCTGCAATTTTGCTCCAAAATACGGGGATTTTCTGCCTTTTTGCCTGAAAATAAGAAGAATGCATATCTTTTTGCCATAAAAAAGGAAAGTTTCTTCATTTTTGCTCCAAAATAAGGGGAATTTCTGCTTTTTTGGATCTAAATATGTGGAATTTCTGTTTTTTCCCCCAAAACGAAAGGAATTTCTGTCTTTTTTGCCCCAAAATAAGGAAAATTTCTGACTTATTACCCTGAAATAAGTGAAATTTCTGCAATTTTGCCCCAAAATTTGGAAAATTTCTGCCTTTTTGCCCCCAAATAAGGGGAATTTCAGCCTTTTTATCTCAAAATAATAGGAATTTCTGCATTTTTGCCCCAAAATATGGGAAATTTCTGCCTTTTTGCCCCAAAATAAGAACAATTTCTGCAATTTTGTACCAAAATAAAAGAAATTTCTGCCTTTTTGCCCCAAAATAAGAAAATTTCTGCTTTTTTTTCTGAAATAAGTGAAATTTCTGCAATTTTGCCCTAAAATAAGTGAAATTTCTGAGTTTTGCCCCAAAATAAGGAGAATTTCTGTCTTTTTGCCCCAACATATAGGGAATTTCTGCCTTTTTGGCCCACAATTAGGGGGATTTTTGCAATTTTGCTCCAAAAAACGGGGAATTTCTGTCTTTTTGCCCGAAAATAAGAAGAATGCATACCTTTTTGCCATAGAAAAGGGAAATTTCTTCATTTTTGCTCCAAAATAAGGGGAATTTCTGCTTTTTGCTTCTAAATAAGTGGAATTTCTGTCTTTTTTTCCCAAAACAAAGGGAATTTCTGTCTTTTTGCACCAAAATATAGATAATTTCTGACTTATTAATCTGAAATAAGTGAAATTTCTGCAATTTTGCCCCAAAATAAGGGAAATTTCTGCATTTTTTGCCCCCAAATAAGGGGAATTTCAGCCTTTTTACCTCAAAATAAGGGGAATTTCTGCATTTTTGCCCCAAAATATTGGAAATGTCTGCCTTTTTGCCCCAAAATAAGGAAAATTTCTGCAATTTTGTACCAAAATAAAAGAAATATCTGCCTTTTTGCCCCAAAATTAGAAAATTTCTGCTTTTTTTTCGGAAATAAGTGAAATTTCTGCAATTTTGCCCCAAAATAATTGAAATTTCTAAGTTTTGCCCCAAAATAAAAGAAATTTCTGCCTTTTTGCCCCCAAATAAGAGGAATTTCAGCATTTTTACCTTAAAATAAGGGGAATTTTTGCATTTTTGTTCCAAAATATGAGAAATTTCTGCCTATTTCCCAAAATAAGAAAAATTTCTGCAATTTTGTACCAAAAGAAAAGAAATTTCTGCCTTTTTGCCCCAAAATAAGAAAATTTCTGCTTTTTTTCTGAAATAAGTGAAATTTCTGCAATTTTGCCCCAAAATAAGTAAAATTTCTGAGTTTTGTTCCAAAATAAAGAGAATTTCTGTCTTTTTGCCCCAACATATAGGGAATTTCTGTCTTTTTGCCCCACAATTATAGAAATTTCTGCAATTTTGCTTTAAAACAGGGGGAATTTCTGCCTTTTTGCCCGAAAACAAGAAGAATGTATACCTTTTTGCCATAAAAAAAGGAAATTTCTTAATTTTTGCTCCAAAATAAGGGGAATTTCTGCTTTTTTGCCTCTTAATAAGTGGAATTTCTGTCTTTTTCCCCAAAACAATGGGAATTTCTTTATTTTTTGCCCCAAAATACGGAAAATTTCTGACTTATTACCCTGACGTTAATGAAATTTCTGCAATTTTGCCCCAAAATGAGAAAAATTTCTGCCTTTTTGCCCCTAAATAAGGAAAATATCAGCCTTTTTACCTCAAAATAAGGGAAATTTCTGCATTTTTGCCCCAAAATATGTGAAATTTCTGCAATTTTGCCTTAAAATAAGGGAAATTTCTGCAATTTTGCCACAAAATAAGTGAAATTTCTGAGTTTTGCCCCAAAATAAGAGGAATTTCTGTTTTTGCCCCAACATATAGGGAATTTCTGCCTTTTTGGCCCACAATTAGGGGATTTTCTGCAATTTTGCTCCAAAATACGGGGATCTTCTGCCTTTTTGCCCGAAAATAACAAGAATGCATATCTTTTTGCCATAAAAAAGAGAATTTACTTCATTTTTGCTCCAAAATAAGGGGAATTTCTGCTTTTTTGGCTCTAAATATGTGGAATTTCTGTTTTTTTCCCCCAAAACAAAGGGAATTTCTGTCTTTTTTGCCCCAAAATAAGGAAAATTTCTGACTCATTACCCTGAAATAAGTGAAATTTCTGCAATTTTGCCAGAAAATGTGGGAAATTTCTGCCTTTTTGCCCCCAATTAAGGAAAATATCAGCCTTTTAACCTCAAAATAAGGGAAATTTCTGCATTTTTGCCCCAAAATATGGGAAATTTCTGCTTTTTTGCCCCAAAATAAGAACAATTTCTGCAATTTTGTACCAAAATAAAAGAAATTTCTGCCTTTTTGCCCCAAAATAAGAAAATTTCTGCTTTTTTTCTGAAATAAGTGAAATTTCTGCAATTTTGCCCTAAAATAAGTGAAATTTCTGAGTTTTGCCCCAAAATAAGGAGAATTTCTGTCTTTTTGCCCCAACATATAGGGAATTTCTGCCTTTTTGGCCCACAATTACGGGAATTTCTGCAATTTCGCTCCAAAAAACGGGTAATTTCTGTCCTTTTGCCCGAAAATAAGAAGAATGCATACCTTTTTGCCATAGAAAAGGGAAATTTCTTCATTTTTGCTCTAAAATAATGGAAATTTCTGCTTTTTGCCTCTAAATAAGTGGAATTTCTGTCTTTTTTCCCAAAACAAAGGAAATTTCTGTCTTTTTGCACCAAAATAAAGATAATTTCTGACTTATTATTCTGAAATAAGTGAAATTTCTGCAATTTTGCCCCAAAATAAGGGAAATTTTTGCATTTTTTGCCCCCAAATAAGGGGAATTTCAGACTTTTTACCTCAAAATAAGGGGAATTTCTGCATTTTTGCCACAAAATATTTGGAATTTCTGCCTTTTTGCCCCAAAATAAGGAAAACTTCTGCCTTGTTTCCTGAAATAAGTAAAATTTCTGCAATTTTGCCTTAAAATAAGTGAAATTTCTGCAATTTTGCCCCAAAATAAGTGAAATTTCTGCAATTTTGCCCCAAAATAAGGGAAATTTCTGGAATTTTGCCCCATAACAAGTGGAATTTCTGAGTTTTGCCCCAAAATAAAGAGAATTTCTGTCTTTTTACCCTAACATACAGGGAATTTCTGCCTTTTTGCCCCACAATTAGGGGAATTTCTGCAATTTTGCTTCAAAATTCAGGGAATTTCTGCCTTTTTGCCCGAAAATAAGAAGATGAATACCTTTTTGCCATAAAAAAGGGAAATTTCTTCATTTTTCTTCAAAATAAGGGGAATTTCTGATTTTTTGCCTCTAAATAAGTGGAATTTCTGTCTTTTTCCCCCAAAACAAAGGGAATTTCTGTCTTTTTTGCCCCAAAATAAAAAAAAAATTTCAGACTTATTACCCTGAAATAAGTGAAATTTCTGCAATTTCGCTCCAAAATAATTGAAATTTCTGAGTTTTGCCCCAAAATAAGGGGAATTTTTGGATTTTTGTCCCCAAATAAGGGGAATTTCAGCATTTTTACCTCAAAATAAGGGGAATTTCTGCAATTTTGCCCCAAAATATGGGAAATTTCTGCCTTTTTGCCCCAAAATAAGAACAAATTCTGCAATTTTGTACCTAAATAAAAGAAATTTCTGACTTTTTTTCCCAAAAAAGAAAATTTCTGCTATTTTCTTCTGAAATAAGTGAAATTTCTGCAATTTTGCCCCAAAATATGTGAAATTTCTGCAATTTTGCCCCAAAATATGTGAAATTTCTGCAATTTTGCCCCAAAATAAGAAAAATTTCTGCAATTTTGCCCCAAAATAAGTGAAATTTCTGAGTTTTGCCCCTAAATAAGGAGAATTTCTGTTTTTGCTCCAACATATAGGGAATTTCTGCCTTTTTGCCCCACAATTAGGGGAATATCTGCAATTTTGCTCCAAAATACGGGGAATTTCTGCCTTTTTGCCCGAAAATAAGAAGAATGCATACCTTTTTGCCATAAAAAAAAGAAATTTCTTCATTTTTGCTCCAAAATAAAGGGAATTTCTGCTTTTTTGCCTCTACATAAGTGGAATTTCTGTCTTTTTCCCCCAAAACAAAGGGAATTCCTGTCTTTTTGCCCCAAAATAAGAAAAATTTCTGACTTATTACCCTGAAATAAGTGAAATTTCTGCAATTTTGCCCCAAAATGAGGGAAATTTCTGCCTTCTTGCTCCCAAAGAAGAAAATATCAGCCTTTTTACCTCAAAATAAGGGAAATTTCTGCATTTTTGCCCCAAAATAATGGGACATTTCTGCCCTTTTGCCCCAAAATAAGAACAAATTCTGCAATTTTGTACCTAAATAAAAGAAATTTCTGACTTTTTGACCTAAAAAGAAAATTTCTGCTTTTTTTTCTGAAATAAGTGAAATTTCTGCAATTTTGCCCAAAAATATGTGAAATTTCTGCAATTTTGCCTTAAAATAAGGGAAATTGCTGCATTTTTTGCCCCCAAATAAGGGGAATTTCCGCCTTTTTACCTCAAAATAAGGGGAATTTCTGGATTTTTGCTCCAAAATATGGGAAATGTCTGCCTTTTTGCCCCAAAATAAGGAAAATTTCTGCAATTTTGTACCAAAATAAAAGAAATATCTGCCTTTTTGCCCCAAAATTAGAAAATTTCTGCTTTTTTTTCGGAAATAAGTGAAATTTCTGCAATTTTGCCCCAAAATAAATGAAATTTCTAAGTTTTGCCCCAAAATAAGGGAAATTTCTGCTTTTTTGCCCCCAAATAAGAAGAAGTTCAGCATTTTTACCTTAAAATAAGGGGAATTTCTGCATTTTTGCCCCAAAATATGAGAAATTTCTGCCTTTTTCCCATAATAAGAAAAATTTCTGCAATTTTGTACAAAAATAAAAGAAATTTCTGCCTTTTTGCCCCAAAATAAGAAAATTTCTGCTTTTTTTTCTGAAATCAGTGAAATTTCTGCAATTTTGCCCCAAAATAAGTTAAATTTCGGAGTTTTGCCCCAAAATAAGGAAAATTTCTGTCTTTTTGCCCCAACATATAGGGAATTTCTGCCTTTTTGCCCCACAATTAGGGGAATTTCTGCAATTTTGCTCCAAAACAGAAGGAATTTCTGCCTTTTTGCCCGAAAACAAGAAGAATGCATACCTTTTTGCCATAAAAAATAGAAATTTCTTAATTTTTGCTCCAAAATAAGGGGAATTTCTGCTTTTTTGCCTCTTAATAAGTGGAATTTCTGTCTTTTTTCCCCAAAACAAAGGGAATTTCTGTCTTTTTTGCCCCAAAATACGGAAAATTTCTGATTTATTACCCTGAAGTAAATGAAATTTCTGCAATTTTGCCCCAAAATGAGGGAAATTTCTGCCTTTTTGCCCCCAAATAAGAAAAATATCAGCCTTTTTATCTCAAAATAAGGGAAATTTCTGCATTTTTGCCCCAAAATAAGTGAAATTTCTGCTTTTTTTCTGAAATAAGTGAAATTTCTGCAATTTTGCCCCAAAATAAGTGAAAATTCTGAGTTTTGCCCCAAAATAAGGAGAATTTCTGTCTTTTTGCCCCACAATTAGGGGAATTTCTGCAATTGTGCTCCAAAATACGAGGAATTTCTGCCTTTTTGCCCGAAAACAAGAAGAATGCATACCTTTTTCCCATAAAAAAGGAAAATTTCTTCATTTTTGCTCCAAAATAAGGGGACTTTCTGAACTTTTGCCTCTTAATAAGTGGAATTTCTGTCTTTTTCCCCCAAAACAAAGGGAATTTCCATCTTTTTGCCTCAAAATAAGGAAAATTTCTGACTTATTACCCTGAAGTAAGTGAAATTTCTGCAATATTGCCCCAAAATAAGGGAAATTTATGCCTTTTTACCCCCAAATAAGGGGAATTTCAGCATTTTTACCTCAAAATAAAAGGAACTTCTGCATTTTTGCCACAAAATATTTGGAATTTCTGCCTTTTTGCTCCAAAATAAGAAAAACTTCTGCCTTTTTTCCTGAAATAAGTGAGATTTCTGCAATTTTGCCCCAAAATAAGGGAAATTTCTGCATTTTTGCCTCCAAATAAAGGGAATTTCAGCATTTTTACCTCAAAATAAGGGGAATTTCTGCACTTTTGCCCTAAAATATGGGAAATTTCTGCCTTTTTGTCCCAAAATAAGAAAAATTTCTGCAATTTTGTATCAAAATAAAAAAATTTCTGCCTTTTTGCCCCAAAATAAGTGAAATTTCTGCTTTTTTTTCTGAAATAAGTGAAATTTCTGCAATTTTGCCCCAAAATAAGTGAAAATTCTGAGTTTTGCCCCAAAATAAGGGAAATTTCTGGAATTTTGCCCCAAAATAAGTGGAATTTCTGAGTTTTGCCCCAAAAAAAGGGAAATTTCTGTCTTTTTGCCCCAACATATAGGGAATTTCTGCCTTTTTGCCCCACAATTAGGGGAATTTCTGCAATTGTGCTCCAAAATACGGGGAATTTCTGCCTTTTTGCCCGAAAACAAGAAGAATGCATACCTTTTTGCCATAAAAAAGGAAAATTTCTTCATTTTTGCTCCAAAGTATGGGGAATTTCTGCTTTTTTGCCTCTTAATAAGTCGAATTTATGTCTTTTTTCCCCAAAACAAAGAGAATTTCCATCTTTTTTGCCCCAAAATAAAGAAAATTTCTGACTTATTACCCTGAAGTAAGTGGAATTTCTGCAATTTTGCCCCAAAATAAGGGAAATTTATGCCTTTTTGCCTCCAAATAAGGGGAATTTCAGCATTTTTACCTCAAAATAAGGGGAATTACTGCATTTTTGCCACAAAATATTTGGAATTTCTGCCTTTTTTCTCCAAAATAAGGAAAACTTCTGCCTTTTTTCCTGAAATAAGTGAAATTTCTGCAATTTTGCCCCAAAATAAGTGAAATTTCTGCAATTTTGTCCCAAAATAAGTGAAATTTCTGAAATTTGGCCCAAAATAAGGGAAATTTCTGGAATTTTGCCCCAAAATAATTGAAATTTCTGAGTTTTGCCCCAAAATAAGGGGAATTTCTGCCTTTTTGCCCCCAAATAATAGGAATTTCAGCTTTTATACCACAAAATAAGGGGAATTTCTGCATTTTTGCCCCAAAATATGGGAAATTTCTGCGTTTTTGCCCCAAAATAAGAACAATTTCTGCAATTTTGTACCAAAATAAAAGAAATTTCTGACATTTTGCCCCAAAAAAGAAAAGTTCTCCTTTTTTTACTGACATAAGTGAAATTTCTGCAATTTTGCCCCAAAATAAGTGAAATTTCTGCAATTTTGCCCCAAAATAAGGGAAATTTCTGGAATTTTGCACCATAACAAGTGGAATTTCTGAGTTTTGCCCCAAAATAAAGAAAATTTCTGTCTTTTTGCCCTAACATACAGGGAATTTCTGCCTTTTGCCCCACAATTCGGGGAATTTCTGCAATTTTGCTTCAAAATTCAGGGAATTTCTGCCTTTTTGACCGAAAATAAGAAGATGAATAACTTTTTGCCATAAAAAAGGGAAATTTCTTCATTTTTCTCCAAAATAAGGGGAATTTCTGATTTTTTGCCTCTAAATAAGTGGAATTTTTGTCTTTTTCCCCCAAAACAAAGGGAATTTCTGTCTTTTTTGCCCCAAAATAAGGAAAATTTCAGAATTATTACCATGAAATAAGTGAAATTTCTGCAATTTTGCTCCAAAATAATTGAAATTTCTGAGTTTTGCCCCAAAATAAGAGGAATTTCTGGATTTTTGTCCCCAAATAAGGGGAATTTCAGCATTTTTACCTCAAAATAAGGGGAATTTCTGCAATTTTGCCCCAAAATATGGGAAATTTCTGCCTTTTTGCCCCAAAATAAGAACAAATTCTGCAATTTTGTACAAAAATAAAAGAAATTTCTGACTTTTTGCCCCAAAAAGAAAATTTCTGCTTTTTTTTTCTGAAATAAGTGAAATTTCTGCAATTTTGCCCCAAAATAAGTGAAATTTCTGAGTTTTGCCCCAAAATAAAGAGAATTTCTGTCTTTTTGCCCCAACATATAGGGAATTTCTGTCTTTTTGCCCCACAATTAGGGGAATTTCTGCAATTTGGCTTCAAAACAGGGGGAATTTCTGCCTTTTTGAACGAAAACAGGAAGAATGCATACCTTTTTGCCATAAAAAAGGGAAATTTCTTAATTTTTGCTCCAAAATAAGGAGAATTACTGCTTTTTTTGCCTCTTAATAAGTGGAATTTCTGTCTTTTTCCCCCAAAACAAAGGGAATTTCTGTTTTTTTTGCCCCAAAATACGGAAAATTTCTGACTTATTACCCTGAAGTAAGTGAAATTTCTGCAATTTTGCCAGAAAATGAGGGAAATTTCTGCCTTTTTGCCCCCAAATAAGGAAAATATCAGCCTTTTAACCTCAAAATAAGGGAAATTTCTGCATTTTTGCCCCAAAATATGGGAAATTTCTGCCTTTTTACCCAAAATAAGAACAAATTCTGCAATTTTGTACAAAAATAAAAGAAATTTCTGACTTTTTGCCCCAAAAAGAAAATTTCTGCTTTTTTTTTCCTGAAATAAGTGAAATTTCTGCAATTTTGCCCCAAAATATGTGAAATTTCTGCTATTTTGCCCCAAAATAATGGAAATTTTTGCAATTTTGCCACAAAATAAGTGAAATGTCTGAGTTTTGCCCCAAAATAAGAGGAATTTCTGTTTTTGCCCCAACATATAGGGAATTTCTGCCTTTTTGCCCCACAATTAGGGGAATATCTGCAATTTTGCTCCAAAATACGGGGAATTTCTGCCTTTTTGCCCGAAAACAAGAAGAATGCATACCTTTTTGCCATAAAAAAGGAAAATTTCTTCATTTTTGCTCCAAAGTATGGGGAATTTCTGCTTTTTTGCCTCTTAATAAGTCGAATTTATGTCTTTTTTCCCCAAAACAAAGAGAATTTCCATCTTTTTTGCCCCAAAATAAAGAAAATTTCTGACTTATTACCCTGAAGTAAGTGGAATTTCTGCAATTTTGCCCCAAAATAAGGGAAATTTATGCCTTTTTGCCTCCAAATAAGGGGAATTTCAGCATTTTTACCTCAAAATAAGGAGAATTTCTGCATTTTTGCCACAAAATATTTGGAATATCTGCCTTTTTGCTCCAAAATAAGGAAAACTTCTGCCTTTTTTTCCTGAAATAAGTGAAATTTCTGCAATTTTGCCCCAAAATAAGTGAAATTTCTGCAATTTTGTCCCAAAATAAGTGAAATTTCTGAAATTTGGCCCAAAATAAGGGAAATTTCTGGAATTTTGCCCCAAAATAATTGAAATTTCTGAGTTTTGCCCCAAAATAAGGGGAATTTCTGCCTTTTTGCCCCCAAATAATAGGAATTTCAGCTTTTATACCACAAAATAAGGGGAATTTCTGCATTTTTGCCCCAAAATATGGGAAATTTCTGCGTTTTTGCCCCAAAATAAGAACAATTTTTGCAATTTTGTACCAAAATAAAAGAAATTTCTGACTTTTTGCCCCAAAAAAGAAAAGTTCTCCTTTTTTTTACTGACATAAGTGAAATTTCTGCAATTTTGCCCCAAAATAAGTGAAATTTCTGCAATTTTGCCCCAAAATAAGGGAAATTTCTGGAATTTTGCCTTAAAACAAGTGGAATTTCTGAGTTTTGCCCCAAAATAAAGAAAATTTCTGTCTTTTTGCCCTAACATACAGGGAATTTCTGCCTTTTGCCCCACAATTCGGGGAATTTCTGCAATTTTGCTTCAAAATTCAGGGAATTTCTGCCTTTTTGACCGAAAATAAGAAGATGAATAACTTTTTGCCATAAAGAAAGGAAATTTCTTCATTTTTCTCCAAAATAAGGGGAATTTCTGATTTTTTGCCTCTAAATAAGTGGAATTTTTGTTATTTTCCCCCAAAACAAAGGGAATTTCTGTCTTTTTTCCCCAAAATAAGGAAAATTTCAGAATTATTACCATGAAATAAGTGAAATTTCTGCAATTTTGCTCCAAAATAATTGAAATTTCTGAGTTTTGCCCCAAAATAAGAGGAATTTCTGGATTTTTGTCCCCAAATAAGAGGAATTTCAGCATTTTTACCTCAAAATAAGGGGAATTTCTGCAATTTTGCCCCAAAATATGGGAAATTTCTGCCTTTTTGCCCCAAAATAAGAACAAATTCTGCAATTTTGTACAAAAATAAAAGAAATTTCTGACTTTTTGCCCCAAAAAGAAAATTTCTGCTTTTTTTTTCTGAAATAAGTGAAATTTCTGCAATTTTGCCCCAAAATAAGTGAAATTTCTGAGTTTTGCCCCAAAATAAAGAGAATTTCTGTCTTTTTGCCCCAACATATAGGGAATTTGTCTTTTTGCCCCACAATTAGGGGAATTTCTGCAATTTTGCTCCAAAACAGGGGGAATTTCTGCCTTTTTGAACGAAAACAGGAAGAATGCATACCTTTTTGCCATAAAAAAGGGAAATTTCTTAATTTTTGCTCCAAAATAAGGGGAATTACTGCTTTTTTTGCCTCTTAATAAGTGGAATTTCTGTCTTTTTCCCCCAAAACAAAGGGAATTTCTGTTTTTTTTGCCCCAAAATACGGAAAATTTCTGACTTATTACCCTGAAGTAAGTGAAATTTCTGCAATTTTGCCAGAAAATGAGGGAAATTTCTGCCTTTTTGCCCCCAAATAAGGAAAATATCAGCCTTTTAACCTCAAAATAAGGGAAATTTCTGCATTTTTGCCCCAAAATATGGGAAATTTCTGCCTTTTTACCCAAAATAAGAACAAATTCTGCAATTTTGTACAAAAATAAAAGAAATTTCTGACTTTTTGCCCCAAAAAGAAAATTTCTGCTTTTTTTTTCCTGAAATAAGTGAAATTTCTGCAATTTTGCCCCAAAATATGTGAAATTTCTGCTATTTTGCCCCAAAATAATGGAAATTTTTGCAATTTTGCCACAAAATAAGTGAAATGTCTGAGTTTTGCCCCAAAATAAGAGGAATTTCTGTTTTTGCCCCAACATATAGGGAATTTCTGCCTTTTTGCCCCACAATTAGGGGAATATATGCAATTTTGCTCCAAAATACGGGGATTTTCTGCCTTTTTGCCTGAAAATAAGAAGAATGCATATCTTTTTGCCATAAAAAAGGAAAGTTTCTTTATTTTTGCTCCAAAATAAGGGGAATTTCTGCTTTTTTGGATCTAAATATGTGGAATTTCTGTTTTTTTCCCCCAAAACGAAAGGAATTTCTGTCTTTTTTGCCCCAAAATAAGGAAAATTTCTGACTTATTACCCTGAAATAAGTGAAATTTCTGCAATTTTGCCCCAAAATGAGGAAAATTTCTGCCTTTTTGCCCCCAAATAAGGGGAATTTCAGCCTTTTTATCTCAAAATAATAGGAATTTCTGCATTTTTGCCCCAAAATATGGGAAATTTCTGCCTTTTTGCCCCAAAATAAGAACAATTTCTGCAATTTTGTACCAAAATAAAAGAAATTTCTGCCTTTTTGCCCCAAAATAAGAAAATTTCTGCTTTTTTTCTGAAATAAGTGAAATTTCTGCAATTTTGCCCTAAAATAAGTGAAATTTCTGAGTTTTGCCCCAAAATAAGGAGAATTTCTGTCTTTTTGCCCCAACATATAGGGAATTTCTGCCTTTTTGGCCCACAATTAGGGGGATTTTTGCAATTTTGCTCCAAAAAACGGGGAATTTCTGTCTTTTTGCCCGAAAATAAGAAGAATGCATACCTTTTTGCCATAGAAAAGGGAAATTTCTTCATTTTTGCTCCAAAATAAGGGGAATTTCTGCTTTTTGCTTCTAAATAAGTGGAATTTCTGTCTTTTTTTTCCAAAACAAAGGGAATTTCTGTCTTTTTGCACCAAAATATAGATAATTTCTGACTTATTAATCTGAAATTAGTGAAATTTCTGCAATTTTGCCCCAAAATAAGGGAAATTTCTGCATTTTTTGCCCCCAAATAAGGGGAATTTCAGCCTTTTTACCTCAAAATAAGGGGAATTTCTGCATTTTTGCCCCAAAATATTGGAAATGTCTGCCTTTTTGCCCCAAAATAAGGAAAATTTCTGCAATTTTGTACCAAAATAAAAGAAATATCTGCCTTTTTGCCCCAAAATTAGAAAATTTCTGCTTTTTTTTCGGAAATAAGTGAAATTTCTGCAATTTTGCCCCAAAATAATTGAAATTTCTAAGTTTTGCCCCAAAATAAAAGAAATTTCTGCCTTTTTGCCCCCAAATAAGAGGAATTTCAGCATTTTTACCTTAAAATAAGGGGAATTTTTGCATTTTTGTTCCAAAATATGAGAAATTTCTGCCTATTTCCCAAAATAAGAAAAATTTCTGCAATTTTGTACCAAAAGAAAAGAAATTTCTGCCTTTTTGCCCCAAAATAAGAAAATTTCTGCTTTTTTTCTGAAATAAGTGAAATTTCTGCAATTTTGCCCCAAAATAAGTAAAATTTCTGAGTTTTGTTCCAAAATAAAGAGAATTTCTGTCTTTTTGCCCCAACATATAGGGAATTTCTGTCTTTTTGCCCCACAATTATAGAAATTTCTGCAATTTTGCTTTAAAACAGGGGGAATTTCTGCCTTTTTGCCCGAAAACAAGAAGAATGTATACCTTTTTGCCATAAAAAAAGGAAATTTCTTAATTTTTGCTCCAAAATAAGGGGAATTTCTGCTTTTTTGCCTCTTAATAAGTGGAATTTCTGTCTTTTTCCCCAAAACAATGGGAATTTCTTTATTTTTTGCCCCAAAATACGGAAAATTTCTGACTTATTACCCTGACGTTAATGAAATTTCTGCAATTTTGCCCCAAAATGAGGGAAATTTCTGCCTTTTTGCCCCTAAATAAGGAAAATATCAGCCTTTTTACCTCAAAATAAGGGAAATTTCTGCATTTTTGCCCCAAAATATGTGAAATTTCTGCAATTTTGCCTTAAAATAAGGGAAATTTCTGCAATTTTGCCACAAAATAAGTGAAATTTCTGAGTTTTGCCCCAAAATAAGAGGAATTTCTGTTTTTGCCCCAACATATAGGGAATTTCTGCCTTTTTGGCCCACAATTAGGGGATTTTCTGCAATTTTGCTCCAAAATATGGGGAATTTCTGCCTTTTTGCCCGAAAATAACAAGAATGCATATCTTTTTGCCATAAAAAAGAGAATTTACTTCATTTTTGCTCCAAAATAAGGGGAATTTCTGCTTTTTTGGCTCTAAATATGTGGAATTTCTGTTTTTTTCTCCCAAAACAAAGGGAATTTCTGTCTTTTTTGCCCCAAAATAAGGAAAATTTCTGACTCATTACCCTGAAATAAGTGAAATTTCTGCAATTTTGCCAGAAAATGAGGGAAATTTCTGCCTTTTTGCCCCCAATTAAGGAAAATATCAGCCTTTTAACCTCAAAATAAGGGAAATTTCTGCATTTTTGCCCCAAAATATGGGAAATTTCTGCTTTTTTGCCCCAAAATAAGAACAATTTCTGCAATTTTGTACCAAAATAAAAGAAATTTCTGCCTTTTTGCCCCAAAATAAGAAAATTTCTGCTTTTTTTCTGAAATAAGTGAAATTTCTGCAATTTTGCCCTAAAATAAGTGAAATTTCTGAGTTTTGCCCCAAAATAAGGAGAATTTCTGTCTTTTTGCCCCAACATATAGGGAATTTCTGCCTTTTTGGCCCACAATTACGGGAATTTCTGCAATTTCGCTCCAAAAAACAGGTAATTTCTGTCCTTTTGCCCGAAAATAAGAAGAATGCATACCTTTTTGCCATAGAAAAGGGAAATTTCTTCATTTTTGCTCTAAAATAATGGAAATTTCTGCTTTTTGCCTCTAAATAAGTGGAATTTCTGTCTTTTTTTCCCAAAACAAAGGAAATTTCTGTCTTTTTGCACCAAAATAAAGATAATTTCTGACTTATTATTCTGAAATAAGTGAAATTTCTGCAATTTTGCCCCAAAATAAGGGAAATTTTTGCATTTTTTGCCCCCAAATAAGGGGAATTTCAGACTTTTTACCTCAAAATAAGGGGAATTTCTGCATTTTTGCCACAAAATATTTGGAATTTCTGCCTTTTTGCCCCAAAATAAGGAAAACTTCTGCCTTGTTTCCTGAAATAAGTAAAATTTCTGCAATTTTGCCTTAAAATAAGTGAAATTTCTGCAATTTTGCCCCAAAATAAGTGAAATTTCTGCAATTTTGCCCCAAAATAAGGGAAATTTCTGGAATTTTGCCCCATAACAAGTGGAATTTCTGAGTTTTGCCCCAAAATAAAGAGAATTTCTGTCTTTTTACCCTAACATACAGGGAATTTCTGCCTTTTTGCCCCACAATTAGGGGAATTTCTGCAATTTTGCTTCAAAATTCAGGGAATTTCTGCCTTTTTGCCCGAAAATAAGAAGATGAATACCTTTTTGCCATAAAAAAGGGAAATTTCTTCATTTTTCTTCAAAATAAGGGGAATTTCTGATTTTTTGCCTCTAAATAAGTGGAATTTCTGTCTTTTTCCCCCAAAACAAAGGGAATTTCTGTCTTTTTTGCCCCAAAATAAAAAAAAAATTTCAGACTTCTTACCCTGAAATAAGTGAAATTTCTGCAATTTCGCTCCAAAATAATTGAAATTTCTGAGTTTTGCCCCAAAATAAGGGGAATTTTTGGATTTTTGTCCCCAAATAAGGGGAATTTCAGCATTTTTACCTCAAAATAAGGGGAATTTCTGCAATTTTGCCCCAAAATATGGGAAATTTCTGCCTTTTTGCCCCAAAATAAGAACAAATTCTGCAATTTTGTACCTAAATAAAAGAAATTTCTGACTTTTTTTCCCAAAAAAGAAAATTTCTGCTCTTTTCTTCTGAAATAAGTGAAATTTCTGCAATTTTGCCCCAAAATATGTGAAATTTCTGCAATTTTGCCCCAAAATATGTGAAATTTCTGCAATTTTGCCCCAAAATAAGAAAAATTTCTGCAATTTTGCCCCAAAATAAGTGAAATTTCTGGGTTTTGCCCCTAAATAAGGAGAATTTCTGTTTTTGCTCCAACATATAGGGAATTTCTGCCTTTTTGCCCCACAATTAGGGGAATATCTGCAATTTTGCTCCAAAATACGGGGAATTTCTGCCTTTTTGCCCGAAAATAAGAAGAATGCATACCTTTTTGCCATAAAAAAAAGAAATTTCTTCATTTTTGCTCCAAAATAAAGGGAATTTCTGCTTTTTTGCCTCTACATAAGTGGAATTTCTGTCTTTTTCCCCCAAAACAAAGGGAATTCCTGTCTTTTTGCCCCAAAATAAGAAAAATTTCTGACTTATTACCCTGAAATAAGTGAAATTTCTGCAATTTTGCCCCAAAATGAGGGAAATTTCTGCCTTCTTGCTCCCAAAGAAGAAAATATCAGCCTTTTTACCTCAAAATAAGGGAAATTTCTGCATTTTTGCCCCAAAATAATGGGACATTTCTGCCCTTTTGCCCCAAAATAAGAACAAATTCTGCAATTTTGTACCTAAATAAAAGAAATTTCTGACTTTTTGACCTAAAAAGAAAATTTCTGCTTTTTTTTCTGAAATAAGTGAAATTTCTGCAATTTTGCCCTAAAATAAGTGAAATTTCTGAGTTTTGCCCCAAAATAAGGAGAATTTCTGTCTTTTTGCCCCAACATATAGGGAATTTCTGCCTTTTTGGCCCACAATTACGGGAATTTCTGCAATTTCGCTCCAAAAAACGGGTAATTTCTGTCCTTTTGCCCGAAAATAAGAAGAATGCATACCTTTTTGCCATAGAAAAGGGAAATTTCTTCATTTTTGCTCTAAAATAATGGAAATTTCTGCTTTTTGCCTCTAAATAAGTGGAATTTCTGTCTTTTTTCCCAAAACAAAGGAAATTTCTGTCTTTTTGCACCAAAATAAAGATAATTTCTGACTTATTATTCTGAAATAAGTGAAATTTCTGCAATTTTGCCCCAAAATAAGGGAAATTTTTGCATTTTTTGCCCCCAAATAAGGGGAATTTCAGACTTTTTACCTCAAAATAAGGGGAATTTCTGCATTTTTGCCACAAAATATTTGGAATTTCTGCCTTTTTGCCCCAAAATAAGGAAAACTTCTGCCTTGTTTCCTGAAATAAGTAAAATTTCTGCAATTTTGCCTTAAAATAAGTGAAATTTCTGCAATTTTGCCCCAAAATAAGTGAAATTTCTGCAATTTTGCCCCAAAATAAGGGAAATTTCTGGAATTTTGCCCCATAACAAGTGGAATTTCTGAGTTTTGCCCCAAAATAAAGAGAATTTCTGTCTTTTTACCCTAACATACAGGGAATTTCTGCCTTTTTGCCCCACAATTAGGGGAATTTCTGCAATTTTGCTTCAAAATTCAGGGAATTTCTGCCTTTTTGCCCGAAAATAAGAAGATGAATACCTTTTTGCCATAAAAAAGGGAAATTTCTTCATTTTTCTTCAAAATAAGGGGAATTTCTGATTTTTTGCCTCTAAATAAGTGGAATTTCTGTCTTTTTCCCCCAAAACAAAGGGAATTTCTGTCTTTTTTGCCCCAAAATAAAAAAAAAATTTCAGACTTCTTACCCTGAAATAAGTGAAATTTCTGCAATTTCGCTCCAAAATAATTGAAATTTCTGAGTTTTGCCCCAAAATAAGGGGAATTTTTGGATTTTTGTCCCCAAATAAGGGGAATTTCAGCATTTTTACCTCAAAATAAGGGGAATTTCTGCAATTTTGCCCCAAAATATGGGAAATTTCTGCCTTTTTGCCCCAAAATAAGAACAAATTCTGCAATTTTGTACCTAAATAAAAGAAATTTCTGACTTTTTTTCCCAAAAAAGAAAATTTCTGCTATTTTCTTCTGAAACAAGTGAAATTTCTGCAATTTTGCCCCAAAATATGTGAAATTTCTGCAATTTTGCCCCAAAATATGTGAAATTTCTGCAATTTTGCCCCAAAATAAGAAAAATTTCTGCAATTTTGCCCCAAAATAAGTGAAATTTCTGGGTTTTGCCCCTAAATAAGGAGAATTTCTGTTTTTGCTCCAACATATAGGGAATTTCTGCCTTTTTGCCCCACAATTAGGGGAATATCTGCAATTTTGCTCCAAAATACGGGGAATTTCTGCCTTTTTGCCCGAAAATAAGAAGAATGCATACCTTTTTGCCATAAAAAAAAGAAATTTCTTCATTTTTGCTCCAAAATAAAGGGAATTTCTGCTTTTTTGCCTCTACATAAGTGGAATTTCTGTCTTTTTCCCCCAAAACAAAGGGAATTCCTGTCTTTTTGCCCCAAAATAAGAAAAATTTCTGACTTATTACCCTGAAATAAGTGAAATTTCTGCAATTTTGCCCCAAAATGAGGGAAATTTCTGCCTTCTTGCTCCCAAAGAAGAAAATATCAGCCTTTTTACCTCAAAATAAGGGAAATTTCTGCATTTTTGCCCCAAAATAATGGGACATTTCTGCCCTTTTGCCCCAAAATAAGAACAAATTCTGCAATTTTGTACCTAAATAAAAGAAATTTCTGACTTTTTGACCTAAAAAGAAAATTTCTGCTTTTTTTTCTGAAATAAGTGAAATTTCTGCAATTTTGCCCTAAAATAAGTGAAATTTCTGAGTTTTGCCCCAAAATAAGGAGAATTTCTGTCTTTTTGCCCCAACATATAGGGAATTTCTGCCTTTTTGGCCCACAATTACGGGAATTTCTGCAATTTCGCTCCAAAAAACGGGTAATTTCTGTCCTTTTGCCCGAAAATAAGAAGAATGCATACCTTTTTGCCATAGAAAAGGGAAATTTCTTCATTTTTGCTCTAAAATAATGGAAATTTCTGCTTTTTGCCTCTAAATAAGTGGAATTTCTGTCTTTTTTCCCAAAACAAAGGAAATTTCTGTCTTTTTGCACCAAAATAAAGATAATTTCTGACTTATTATTCTGAAATAAGTGAAATTTCTGCAATTTTGCCCCAAAATAAGGGAAATTTTTGCATTTTTTGCCCCCAAATAAGGGGAATTTCAGACTTTTTACCTCAAAATAAGGGGAATTTCTGCATTTTTGCCACAAAATATTTGGAATTTCTGCCTTTTTGCCCCAAAATAAGGAAAACTTCTGCCTTGTTTCCTGAAATAAGTAAAATTTCTGCAATTTTGCCTTAAAATAAGTGAAATTTCTGCAATTTTGCCCCAAAATAAGTGAAATTTCTGCAATTTTGCCCCAAAATAAGGGAAATTTCTGGAATTTTGCCCCATAACAAGTGGAATTTCTGAGTTTTGCCCCAAAATAAAGAGAATTTCTGTCTTTTTACCCTAACATACAGGGAATTTCTGCCTTTTTGCCCCACAATTAGGGGAATTTCTGCAATTTTGCTTCAAAATTCAGGGAATTTCTGCCTTTTTGCCCGAAAATAAGGAGATGAATACCTTTTTGCCATAAAAAAGGGAAATTTCTTCATTTTTCTTCAAAATAAGGGGAATTTCTGATTTTTTGCCTCTAAATAAGTGGAATTTCTGTCTTTTTCCCCCAAAACAAAGGGAATTTCTGTCTTTTTTGCCCCAAAATAAAAAAAAAATTTCAGACTTATTACCCTGAAATAAGTGAAATTTCTGCAATTTCGCTCCAAAATAATTGAAATTTCTGAGTTTTGCCCCAAAATAAGGGGAATTTTTGGATTTTTGTCCCCAAATAAGGGGAATTTCAGCATTTTTACCTCAAAATAAGGGGAATTTCTGCAATTTTGCCCCAAAATATGGGAAATTTCTGCCTTTTTGCCCCAAAATAAGAACAAATTCTGCAATTTTGTACCTAAATAAAAGAAATTTCTGACTTTTTTTCCCAAAAAAGAAAATTTCTGCTATTTTCTTCTGAAATAAGTGAAATTTCTGCAATTTTGCCCCAAAATATGTGAAATTTCTGCAATTTTGCCCCAAAATATGTGAAATTTCTGCAATTTTGCCCCAAAATAAGAAAAATTTCTGCAATTTTGCCCCAAAATAAGTGAAATTTCTGGGTTTTGCCCCTAAATAAGGAGAATTTCTGTTTTTGCTCCAACATATAGGGAATTTCTGCCTTTTTGCCCCACAATTAGGGGAATATCTGCAATTTTGCTCCAAAATACGGGGAATTTCTGCCTTTTTGCCCGAAAATAAGAAGAATGCATACCTTTTTGCCATAAAAAAAAGAAATTTCTTCATTTTTGCTCCAAAATAAAGGGAATTTCTGCTTTTTTGCCTCTACATAAGTGGAATTTCTTTCTTTTTCCCCCAAAACAAAGGGAATTCCTGTCTTTTTGCCCCAAAATAAGAAAAATTTCTGACTTATTACCCTGAAATAAGTGAAATTTCTGCAATTTTGCCCCAAAATGAGGGAAATTTCTGCTTTCTTGCTCCCAAAGAAGAAAATATCAGCCTTTTTACCTCAAAATAAGGGAAATTTCTGCATTTTTGCCCCAAAATAATGGGACATTTCTGCCCTTTTGCCCCAAAATAAGAACAAATTCTGCAATTTTGTACCTAAATAAAAGAAATTTCTGACTTTTTGACCTAAAAAGAAAATTTCTGCTTTTTTTTCTGAAATAAGTGAAATTTCTGCAATTTTGCCCAAAAATATGTGAAATTTCTGCAATTTTGCCTTAAAATAAGGGAAATTTCTGCATTTTTTGCCCCCAAATAAGGGGAATTTCCGCCTTTTTACCTCAAAATATGGGGAATTTCTGGATTTTTGCTCCAAAATATGGGAAATGTCTGCCTTTTTGCCCCAAAATAAGGAAAATTTCTGCAATTTTGTACCAAAATAAAAGAAATATCTGCCTTTTTGCCCCAAAATTAGAAAATTTCTGCTTTTTTTTCGGAAATAAGTGAAATTTCTGCAATTTTGCCCCAAAATAAATGAAATTTCTAAGTTTTGCCCCAAAATAAGGGAAATTTCTGCTTTTTTGCCCCCAAATAAGAAGAAGTTCAGCATTTTTACCTTAAAATAAGGGGAATTTCTGCATTTTTGCCCCAAAATATGAGAAATTTCTGCCTTTTTCCCATAATAAGAAAAATTTCTGCAATTTTGTACAAAAATAAAAGAAATTTCTGCCTTTTTGCCCCAAAATAAGAAAATTTCTGCTTTTTTTTTCTGAAATCAGTGAAATTTCTGCAATTTTGCCCCAAAATAAGTGAAATTTCGGAGTTTTGCCCCAAAATAAGGAGAATTTCTGTCTTTTTGCCCCAACATATAGGGAATTTCTGCCTTTTTGCCCCACAATTAGGGGAATTTCTGCAATTTTGCTCCAAAACAGAAGGAATTTCTGCCTTTTTGCCCGAAAACAAGAAGAATGCATACCTTTTTGCCATAAAAAATAGAAATTTCTTAATTTTTGCTCCAAAATAAGGGGAATTTCTGCTTTTTTGCCTCTTAATAAGTGGAATTTCTGTCTTTTTTCCCCAAAACAAAGGGAATTTCTGTCTTTTTTGCCCCAAAATACGGAAAATTTCTGACTTATTACCCTGAAGTAAATGAAATTTCTGCAATTTTGCCCCAAAATGAGGGAAATTTCTGCCTTTTTGCCCCCAAATAAGAAAAATATCAGCCTTTTTATCTCAAAATAAGGGAAATTTCTGCATTTTTGCCCCAAAATAAGTGAAATTTCTGCTTTTTTTCTGAAATAAGTGAAATTTCTGCAATTTTGCCCCAAAATAAGTGAAAATTCTGAGTTTTGCCCCAAAATAAGGAGAATTTCTGTCTTTTTGCCCCACAATTAGGGGAATTTCTGCAATTGTGCTCCAAAATACGAGGAATTTCTGCCTTTTTGCCCGAAAACAAGAAGAATGCATACCTTTTTGCCATAAAAAAGGAAAATTTCTTCATTTTTGCTCCAAAATAAGGGGACTTTCTGCTCTTTTGCCTCTTAATAAGTGGAATTTCTGTCTTTTTCCCCCAAAACAAAGGGAATTTCCATCTTTTTGCCTCAAAATAAGGAAAATTTCTGACTTATTACCCTGAAGTAAGTGAAATTTCTGCAATTTTGCCCCAAAATAAGGGAAATTTATGCCTTTTTACCCCCAAATAAGGGGAATTTCAGCATTTTTACCTCAAAATAAAAGGAACTTCTGCATTTTTGCCACAAAATATTTGGAATTTCTGCCTTTTTGCTCCAAAATAAGAAAAACTTCTGCCTTTTTTCCTGAAATAAGTGAGATTTCTGCAATTTTGCCCCAAAATAAGGGAAATTTCTGCATTTTTGCCTCCAAATAAAGGGAATTTCAGCATTTTTACCTCAAAATAAGGGGAATTTCTGCACTTTTGCCCTAAAATATGGGAAATTTCTGCCTTTTTGTCCCAAAATAAGAAAAATTTCTGCAATTTTGTATCAAAATAAAAAATTTTCTGCCTTTTTGCCCCAAAATAAGTGAAATTTCTGCTTTTTTTTCTGAAATAAGTGAAATTTCTGCAATTTTGCCCCAAAATAAGTGAAAATTCTGAGTTTTGCCCCAAAATAAGGGAAATTTCTGGAATTTTGCCCCAAAATAAGTGGAATTTCTGAGTTTTGCCCCAAAAAAAGGAAAATTTCTGTCTTTTTGCCCCAACATATAGGGAATTTCTGCCTTTTTGCCCCACAATTAGGGGAATTTCTGCAATTGTGCTCCAAAATACGGGGAATTTCTGCCTTTTTGCCCGAAAACAAGAAGAATGCATACCTTTTTGCCATAAAAAAGGAAAATTTCTTCATTTTTGCTCCAAAGTATGGGGAATTTCTGCTTTTTTGCCTCTTAATAAGTCGAATTTATGTCTTTTTTCCCCAAAACAAAGAGAATTTCCATCTTTTTTGCCCCAAAATAAAGAAAATTTCTGACTTATTACCCTGAAGTAAGTGGAATTTCTGCAATTTTGCCCCAAAATAAGGGAAATTTATGCCTTTTTGCCTCCAAATAAGGGGAATTTCAGCACTTTTACCTCAAAATAAGGGGAATTACTGCATTTTTGCCACAAAATATTTGGAATTTCTGCCTTTTTGCTCCAAAATAAGGAAAACTTCTGCCTTTTTTCCTGAAATAAGTGAAATTTCTGCAATTTTGCCCCAAAATAAGTGAAATTTCTGCAATTTTGTCCCAAAATAAGTGAAATTTCTGAAATTTGGCCCAAAATAAGGGAAATTTCTGGAATTTTGCCCCAAAATAATTGAAATTTCTGAGTTTTGCCCCAAAATAAGGGGAATTTCTGCCTTTTTGCCCCCAAATAATAGGAATTTCAGCTTTTATACCACAAAATAAGGGGAATTTCTGCATTTTTGCCCCAAAATATGGGAAATTTCTGCGTTTTTGCCCCAAAATAAGAACAATTTCTGCAATTTTGTACCAAAATAAAAGAAATTTCTGACTTTTTGCCCCAAAAAAGAAAAGTTCTCCTTTTTTTACTGACATAAGTGAAATTTCTGCAATTTTGCCCCAAAATAAGTGAAATTTCTGCAATTTTGCCCCAAAATAAGGGAAATTTCTGGAATTTTGCACCATAACAAGTGGAATTTCTGAGTTTTGCCCCAAAATAAAGAAAATTTCTGTCTTTTTGCCCTAACATACAGGGAATTTCTGCCTTTTGCCCCACAATTCGGGGAATTTCTGCAATTTTGCTTCAAAATTCAGGGAATTTCTGCCTTTTTGACCGAAAATAAGAAGATGAATAACTTTTTGCCATAAAAAAGGGAAATTTCTTCATTTTTCTCCAAAATAAGGGGAATTTCTGATTTTTTGCCTCTAAATAAGTGGAATTTTTGTCTTTTTCCCCCAAAACAAAGGGAATTTCTGTCTTTTTTGCCCCAAAATAAGGAAAATTTCAGAATTATTACCATGAAATAAGTGAAATTTCTGCAATTTTGCTCCAAAATAATTGAAATTTCTGAGTTTTGCCCCAAAATAAGAGGAATTTCTGGATTTTTGTCCCCAAATAAGGGGAATTTCAGCATTTTTACCTCAAAATAAGGGGAATTTCTGCAATTTTGCCCCAAAATATGGGAAATTTCTGCCTTTTTGCCCCAAAATAAGAACAAATTCTGCAATTTTGTACAAAAATAAAAGAAATTTCTGACTTTTTGCCCAAAAAAGAAAATTTCTGCTTTTTTTTTCTGAAATAAGTGAAATTTCTGCAATTTTGCCCCAAAATAAGTGAAATTTCTGAGTTTTGCCCCAAAATAAAGAGAATTTCTGTCTTTTTGCCCCAACATATAGGGAATTTCTGTCTTTTTGCCCCACAATTAGGGGAATTTCTGCAATTTGGCTCCAAAACAGGGGGAATTTCTGCCTTTTTGAACGAAAACAGGAAGAATGCATACCTTTTTGCCATAAAAAAGGGAAATTTCTTAATTTTTGCTCCAAAATAAGGAGAATTACTGCTTTTTTTGCCTCTTAATAAGTGGAATTTCTGTCTTTTTCCCCCAAAACAAAGGGAATTTCTGTTTTTTTTGCCCCAAAATACGGAAAATTTCTGACTTATTACCCTGAAGTAAGTGAAATTTCTGCAATTTTGCCAGAAAATGAGGGAAATTTCTGCCTTTTTGCCCCCAAATAAGGAAAATATCAGCCTTTTAACCTCAAAATAAGGGAAATTTCTGCATTTTTGCCCCAAAATATGGGAAATTTCTGCCTTTTTACCCAAAATAAGAACAAATTCTGCAATTTTGTACAAAAATAAAAGAAATTTCTGACTTTTTGCCCCAAAAAGAAAATTTCTGCTTTTTTTTTCCTGAAATAAGTGAAATTTCTGCAATTTTGCCCCAAAATATGTGAAATTTCTGCTATTTTGCCCCAAAATAATGGAAATTTTTGCAATTTTGCCACAAAATAAGTGAAATGTCTGAGTTTTGCCCCAAAATAAGAGGAATTTCTGTTTTTGCCCCAACATATAGGGAATTTCTGCCTTTTTGCCCCACAATTAGGGGAATATCTGCAATTTTGCTCCAAAATACGGGGATTTTCTGCCTTTTTGCCTGAAAATAAGAAGAATGCATATCTTTTTGCCATAAAAAAGGAAAGTTTCTTTATTTTTGCTCCAAAATAAGGGGAATTTCTGCTTTTTTGGATCTAAATATGTGGAATTTCTGTTTTTTTCCCCCAAAACGAACGGAATTTCTGTCTTTTTTGCCCCAAAATAAGGAAAATTTCTGACTTATTACCCTGAAATAAGTGAAATTTCTGCAATTTTGCCCCAAAATGAGGAAAATTTCTGCCTTTTTGCCCCCAAATAAGGGGAATTTCAGCCTTTTTATCTCAAAATAATAGGAATTTCTGCATTTTTGCCACAAAATATGGGAAATTTCTGCCTTTTTGCCCCAAAATAAGAACAATTTCTGCAATTTTGTACCAAAATAAAAGAAATTTCTGCCTTTTTGCCCCAAAATAAGAAAATTTCTGCTTTTTTTTCTGAAATAAGTGAAATTTCTGCAATTTTGCCCTAAAATAAGTGAAATTTCTGAGTTTTGCCCCAAAATAAGGAGAATTTCTGTCTTTTTGCCCCAACATATAGGGAATTTCTGCCTTTTTGGCCCACAATTAGGGGGATTTTTGCAATTTTGCTCCAAAAAACGGGGAATTTCTGTCTTTTTGCCCGAAAATAAGAAGAATGCATACCTTTTTGCCATAGAAAAGGGAAATTTCTTCATTTTTGCTCCAAAATAAGGGGAATTTCTGCTTTTTGCTTCTAAATAAGTGGAATTTCTGTCTTTTTTTCCCAAAACAAAAGGAATTTCTGTCTTTTTGCACCAAAATATAGATAATTTCTGACTTATTAATCTGAAATAAGTGAAATTTCTGCAATTTTGCCCCAAAATAAGGGAAATTTCTGCATTTTTTGCCCCCAAATAAGGGGAATTTCAGCCTTTTTACCTCAAAATAAGGGGAATTTCTGCATTTTTGCCCCAAAATATTGGAAATGTCTGCCTTTTTTCCCCAAAATAAGGAAAATTTCTGCAATTTTGTACCAAAATAAAAGAAATATCTGCCTTTTTGCCCCAAAATTAGAAAATTTCTGCTTTTTTTTCGGAAATTATTGAAATTTCTGCAATTTTGCCCCAAAATAATTGAAATTTCTAAGTTTTGCCCCAAAATAAAAGAAATTTCTGCCTTTTTGCCCCCAAATAAGAGGAATTTCAGCATTTTTACCTTAAAATAAGGGGAATTTTTGCATTTTTGTCCCAAAATATGAGAAATTTCTGCCTATTTCCCAAAATAAGAAAAATTTCTGCAATTTTGTACCAAAAGAAAAGAAATTTCTGCCTTTTTGCCCCAAAATAAGAAAATTTCTGCTTTTTTTCTGAAATAAGTGAAATTTCTGCAATTTTGCCCCAAAATAAGTAAAATTTCTGAGTTTTGTTCCAAAATAAAGAGAATTTCTGTCTTTTTGCCCCAACATATAGGGAATTTCTGTCTTTTTGCCCCACAATTATAGAAATTTCTGCAATTTTGCTTTAAAACAGGGGGAATTTCTGCCTTTTTGCCCGAAAACAAGAAGAATGTATACCTTTTTGCCATAAAAAAAGGAAATTTCTTAATTTTTGCTCCAAAATAAGGGGAATTTCTGCTTTTTTGCCTCTTAATAAGTGGAATTTCTGTCTTTTTCCCCAAAACAATGGGAATTTCTTTATTTTTTGCCCCAAAATACGGAAAATTTCTGACTTATTACCCTGACGTTAATGAAATTTCTGCAATTTTGCCCCAAAATGAGGGAAATTTCTGCCTTTTTGCCCCTAAATAAGGAAAATATCAGCCTTTTTACCTCAAAATAAGGGAAATTTCTGCATTTTTGCCCCAAAATATGTGAAATTTCTGCAATTTTGCCTTAAAATAAGGGAAATTTCTGCAATTTTGCCACAAAATAAGTGAAATTTCTGAGTTTTGCCCCAAAATAAGAGGAATTTCTGTTTTTGCCCCAACATATAGGGAATTTCTGCCTTTTTGCCCCACAATTAGGGGAATTTCTGCAATTGTGCTCCAAAATACGGGGAATTTCTGCCTTTTTGCCCGAAAACAAGAAGAATGCATACCTTTTTGCCATAAAAAAGGAAAATTTCTTCATTTTTGCTCCAAAGTATGGGGAATTTCTGCTTTTTTGCCTCTTAATAAGTCGAATTTATGTCTTTTTTCCCCAAAACAAAGAGAATTTCCATCTTTTTTGCCCCAAAATAAAGAAAATTTCTGACTTATTACCCTGAAGTAAGTGGAATTTCTGCAATTTTGCCCCAAAATATGGGAAATTTCTGCTTTTTTGCCCCAAAATAAGAACAATTTCTGCAATTTTGTACCAAAATAAAAGAAATTTCTGCCCTTTTGCCCCAAAATAAGAAAATTTCTGCTTTTTTTCTGAAATAAGTGAAATTTCTGCAATTTTGCCCTAAAATAAGTGAAATTTCTGAGTTTTGCCCCAAAATAAGGAGAATTTCTGTCTTTTTGCCCCAACATATAGGGAATTTCTGCCTTTTTGGCCCACAATTACGGGAATTTCTGCAATTTCGCTCCAAAAAACGGGTAATTTCTGTCCTTTTGCCCGAAAATAAGAAGAATGCATACCTTTTTGCCATAGAAAAGGGAAATTTCTTCATTTTTGCTCTAAAATAATGGAAATTTCTGCTTTTTGCCTCTAAATAAGTGGAATTTCTGTCTTTTTTCCCAAAACAAAGGAAATTTCTGTCTTTTTGCACCAAAATAAAGATAATTTCTGACTTATTATTCTGAAATAAGTGAAATTTCTGCAATTTTGCCCCAAAATAAGGGAAATTTTTGCATTTTTTGCCCCCAAATAAGGGGAATTTCAGACTTTTTACCTCAAAATAAGGGGAATTTCTGCATTTTTGCCACAAAATATTTGGAATTTCTGCCTTTTTGCCCCAAAATAAGGAAAACTTCTGCCTTGTTTCCTGAAATAAGTAAAATTTCTGCAATTTTGCCTTAAAATAAGTGAAATTTCTGCAATTTTGCCCCAAAATAAGTGAAATTTCTGCAATTTTGCCCCAAAATAAGGGAAATTTCTGGAATTTTGCCCCATAACAAGTGGAATTTCTGAGTTTTGCCCCAAAATAAAGAGAATTTCTGTCTTTTTACCCTAACATACAGGGAATTTCTGCCTTTTTGCCCCACAATTAGGGGAATTTCTGCAATTTTGCTTCAAAATTCAGGGAATTTCTGCCTTTTTGCCCGAAAATAAGAAGATGAATACCTTTTTGCCATAAAAAAGGGAAATTTCTTCATTTTTCTTCAAAATAAGGGGAATTTCTGATTTTTTGCCTCTAAATAAGTGGAATTTCTGTCTTTTTCCCCCAAAACAAAGGGAATTTCTGTCTTTTTTGCCCCAAAATAAAAAAAAAATTTCAGACTTATTACCCTGAAATAAGTGAAATTTCTGCAATTTCGCTCCAAAATAATTGAAATTTCTGAGTTTTGCCCCAAAATAAGGGGAATTTTTGGATTTTTGTCCCCAAATAAGGGGAATTTCAGCATTTTTACCTCAAAATAAGGGGAATTTCTGCAATTTTGCCCCAAAATATGGGAAATTTCTGCCTTTTTGCCCCAAAATAAGAACAAATTCTGCAATTTTGTACCTAAATAAAAGAAATTTCTGACTTTTTTTCCCAAAAAAGAAAATTTCTGCTATTTTCTTCTGAAATAAGTGAAATTTCTGCAATTTTGCCCCAAAATATGTGAAATTTCTGCAATTTTGCCCCAAAATATGTGAAATTTCTGCAATTTTGCCCCAAAATAAGAAAAATTTCTGCAATTTTGCCCCAAAATAAGTGAAATTTCTGAGTTTTGCCCCTAAATAAGGAGAATTTCTGTTTTTGCTCCAACATATAGGGAATTTCTGCCTTTTTGCCCCACAATTAGGGGAATATCTGCAATTTTGCTCCAAAATACGGGGAATTTCTGCCTTTTTGCCCGAAAATAAGAAGAATGCATACCTTTTTGCCATAAAAAAAAGAAATTTCTTCATTTTTGCTCCAAAATAAAGGGAATTTCTGCTTTTTTGCCTCTACATAAGTGGAATTTCTGTCTTTTTCCCCCAAAACAAAGGGAATTCCTGTCTTTTTGCCCCAAAATAAGAAAAATTTCTGACTTATTACCCTGAAATAAGTGAAATTTCTGCAATTTTGCCCCAAAATGAGGGAAATTTCTGCCTTCTTGCTCCCAAAGAAGAAAATATCAGCCTTTTTACCTCAAAATAAGGGAAATTTCTGCATTTTTGCCCCAAAATAATGGGACATTTCTGCCCTTTTGCCCCAAAATAAGAACAAATTCTGCAATTTTGTACCTAAATAAAAGAAATTTCTGACTTTTTGACCTAAAAAGAAAATTTCTGCTTTTTTTCTGAAATAAGTGAAATGTCTGCAATTTTGCCCAAAAAAATGTGAAATTTCTGCAATTTTGCCTTAAAATAAGGTTAATTTCTGCATTTTTTGCCCCCAAATAAGGGGAATTTCCGCCTTTTTACCTCAAAATATGGGGAATTTCTGGATTTTTGCTCCAAAATATGGGAAATGTCTGCCTTTTTGCCCCAAAATAAGGAAAATTTCTGCAATTTTGTACCAAAATAAAAGAAATATCTGCCTTTTTGCCCCAAAATTAGAAAATTTCTGCTTTTTTTTCGGAAATAAGTGAAATTTCTGCAATTTTGCCCCAAAATAAATGAAATTTCTAAGTTTTGCCCCAAAATAAGGGAAATTTCTGCTTTTTTGCCCCCAAATAAGAAGAAGTTCAGCATTTTTACCTTAAAATAAGGGGAATTTCTGCATTTTTGCCCCAAAATATGAGAAATTTCTGCCTTTTTCCCATAATAAGAAAAATTTCTGCAATTTTGTACAAAAATAAAAGAAATTTCTGCCTTTTTGCCCCAAAATAAGAAAATTTCTGCTTTTTTTTCTGAAATCAGTGAAATTTCTGCAATTTTGCCCCAAAATGAGGGAAATTTCTGCCTTTTTGCCCCCAAATAAGAAAAATATCAGCCTTTTTATCTCAAAATAAGGGAAATTTCTGCATTTTTGCCCCAAAATAAGTGAAATTTCTGCTTTTTTCTGAAATAAGTGAAATTTCTGCAATTTTGCCCCAAAATAAGTGAAAATTCTGAGTTTTGCCCCAAAATAAGGAGAATTTCTGTCTTTTTGCCCCACAATTAGGGGAATTTCTGCAATTGTGCTCCAAAATACGAGGAATTTCTGCCTTTTTGCCCGAAAACAAGAAGAATGCATACCTTTTTGCCATAAAAAAGGAAAATTTCTTCATTTTTGCTCCAAAATAAGGGGACTTTCTGCTCTTTTGCCTCTTAATAAGTGGAATTTCTGTCTTTTTCCCCCAAAACAAAGGGAATTTCCATCTTTTTTGCCTCAAAATAAGGAAAATTTCTGACTTATTACCCTGAAGTAAGTGAAATTTCTGCAATTTTGCCCCAAAATAAGGGAAATTTATGCCTTTTTACCCCCAAATAAGGGGAATTTCAGCATTTTTACCTCAAAATAAAAGGAACTTCTGCATTTTTGCCACAAAATATTTGGAATTTCTGCCTTTTTGCTCCAAAATAAGAAAAACTTCTGCCTTTTTTCCTGAAATAAGTGAGATTTCTGCAATTTTTCCCCAAAATAAGGGAAATTTCTGCATTTTTGCCTCCAAATAAAGGGAATTTCAGCATTTTTACCTCAAAATAAGGGGAATTTCTGCACTTTTGCCCTAAAATATGGGAAATTTCTGGCTTTTTGTCCCAAAATAAGAAAAATTTCTGCAATTTTGTATCAAAATAAAAAAATTTCTGCCTTTTTGCCCCAAAATAAGTGAAATTTCTGCTTTTTTTCTGAAATAAGTGAAATTTCTGCAATTTTGCCCCAAAATAAGTGAAAATTCTGAGTTTTGCCCCAAAATAAGGGAAATTTCTGGAATTTTGCCCCAAAATAAGTGGAATTTCTGAGTTTTGCCCCAAAAAAAGGAAAATTTCTGTCTTTTTGCCCCAACATATAGGGAATTTCTGCCTTTTTGCCCCACAATTAGGGGAATTTCTCCAATTGTGCTCCAAAATACGGGGAATTTCTGCCTTTTTGCCCGAAAACAAGAAGAATGCATACCTTTTTGCCATAAAAAAGGAAAATTTCTTCATTTTTGCTCCAAAGTATGGGGAATTTCTGCTTTTTTGCCTCTTAATAAGTCGAATTTATGTCTTTTTTCCCCAAAACAAAGAGAATTTCCATCTTTTTTGCCCCAAAATAAAGAAAATTTCTGACTTATTACCCTGAAGTAAGTGGAATTTCTGCAATTTTGCCCCAAAATAAGGGAAATTTATGCCTTTTTGCCTCCAAATAAGGGGAATTTCAGCATTTTTACCTCAAAATAAGGGAAATTTCTGCATTTTTGCCACAAAATATTTGGAATTTCTGCCTTTTTGCTCCAAAATAAGGAAAACTTCTGCCTTTTTTCCTGAAATAAGTGAAATTTCTGCAATTTTGCCCCAAAATAAGTGAAATTTCTGCAATTTTGTCCCAAAATAAGTGAAATTTCTGAAATTTGGCCCAAAATAAGGGAAATTTCTGGAATTTTGCCCCAAAATAATTGAAATTTCTGAGTTTTGCCCCAAAATAAGGGGAATTTCTGCCTTTTTGCCCCCAAATAATAGGAATTTCAGCTTTTATACCACAAAATAAGGGGAATTTCTGCATTTTTGCCCCAAAATATGGGAAATTTCTGCGTTTTTGCCCCAAAATAAGAACAATTTCTGCAATTTTGTACCAAAATAAAAGAAATTTCTGACTTTTTGCCCCAAAAAAGAAAAGTTCTCCTTTTTTTACTGACATAAGTGAAATTTCTGCAATTTTGCCCCAAAATAAGTGAAATTTCTGCAATTTTGCCCCAAAATAAGGGAAATTTCTGGAATTTTGCCCCATAACAAGTGGAATTTCTGAGTTTTGCCCCAAAATAAAGAAAATTTCTGTCTTTTTGCCCTAACATACAGGGAATTTCTGCCTTTTGCCCCACAATTCGGGGAATTTCTGCAATTTTGCTTCAAAATTCAGGGAATTTCTGCCTTTTTGACCGAAAATAAGAAGATGAATAACTTTTTGCCATAAAAAAGGGAAATTTCTTCATTTTTCTCCAAAATAAGGGGAATTTCTGATTTTTTGCCTCTAAATAAGTGGAATTTTTGTCTTTTTCCCCCAAAACAAAGGGAATTTCTGTCTTTTTTGCCCCAAAATAAGGAAAATTTCAGAATTATTACCATGAAATAAGTGAAATTTCTGCAATTTTGCTCCAAAATAATTGAAATTTCTGAGTTTTGCCCCAAAATAAGAGGAATTTCTGGATTTTTGTCCCCAAATAAGGGGAATTTCAGCATTTTTACCTCAAAATAAGGGGAATTTCTGCAATTTTGCCCCAAAATATGGGAAATTTCTGCCTTTTTGCCCCAAAATAAGAACAAATTCTGCAATTTTGTACAAAAATAAAAGAAATTTCTGACTTTTTGCCCCAAAAAGAAAATTTCTGCTTTTTTTTTCTGAAATAAGTGAAATTTCTGCAATTTTGCCCCAAAATAAGTGAAATTTCTGAGTTTTGCCCCAAAATAAAGAGAATTTCTGTCTTTTTGCCCCAACATATAGGGAATTTCTGTCTTTTTGCCCCACAATTAGGGGAATTTCTGCAATTTTGCTCCAAAACAGGGGGAATTTCTGCCTTTTTGAACGAAAACAGGAAGAATGCATACCTTTTTGCCATAAAAAAGGGAAATTTCTTAATTTTTGCTCCAAAATAAGGGGAATTACTGCTTTTTTTGCCTCTTAATAAGTGGAATTTCTGTCTTTTTCCCCCAAAACAAAGGGAATTTCTGTTTTTTTTGCCCCAAAATACGGAAAATTTCTGACTTATTACCCTGAAGTAAGTGAAATTTCTGCAATTTTGCCAGAAAATGAGGGAAATTTCTGCCTTTTTGCCCCCAAATAAGGAAAATATCAGCCTTTTAACCTCAAAATAAGGGAAATTTCTGCATTTTTGCCCCAAAATATGGGAAATTTCTGCCTTTTTACCCAAAATAAGAACAAATTCTGCAATTTTGTACAAAAATAAAAGAAATTTCTGACTTTTTGCCCCAAAAAGAAAATTTCTGCTTTTTTTTCCTGAAATAAGTGAAATTTCTGCAATTTTGCCCCAAAATATGTGAAATTTCTGCTATTTTGCCCCAAAATAATGGAAATTTTTGCAATTTTGCCACAAAATAAGTGAAATGTCTGAGTTTTGCCCCAAAATAAGAGGAATTTCTGTTTTTGCCCCAACATATAGGGAATTTCTGCCTTTTTGCCCCACAATTAGGGGAATATCTGCAATTTTGCTCCAAAATACGGGGATTTTCTGCCTTTTTGCCCGAAAATAAGAAGAATGCATATCTTTTTGCCATAAAAAAGGAAAGTTTCTTCATTTTTGCTCCAAAATAAGGGGAATTTCTGCTTTTTTGGATCTAAATATGTGGAATTTCTGTTTTTTTCCCCCAAAACGAAAGGAATTTCTGTCTTTTTTGCCCCAAAATAAGGAAAATTTCTGACTTATTACCCTGAAATAAGTGAAATTTCTGCAATTTTGCCCCAAAATGAGGAAAATTTCTGCCTTTTTGCCCCCAAATAAGGGGAATTTCAGCCTTTTTATCTCAAAATAATAGGAATTTCTGCATTTTTGCCCCCAAATATGGGAAATTTCTGCCTTTTTGCCCCAAAATAAGAACAATTTCTGCAATTTTGTACCAAAATAAAAGAAATTTCTGCCTTTTTGCCCCAAAATAAGAAAATTTCTGCTTTTTTTTCTGAAATAAGTGAAATTTCTGCAATTTTGCCCTAAAATAAGTGAAATTTCTGAGTTTTGCCCCAAAATAAGGAGAATTTCTGTCTTTTTGCCCCAACATATAGGGAATTTCTGCCTTTTTGGCCCACAATTAGGGGGATTTTTGCAATTTTGCTCCAAAAAACGGGGAATTTCTGTCTTTTTGCCCGAAAATAAGAAGAATGCATACCTTTTTGCCATAGAAAAGGGAAATTTCTTCATTTTTGCTCCAAAATAAGGGGAATTTCTGCTTTTTGCTTCTAAATAAGTGGAATTTCTGTCTTTTTTTCCCAAAACAAAGGGAATTTCTGTCTTTTTGCACCAAAATATAGATAATTTCTGACTTATTAATCTGAAATAAGTGAAATTTCTGCAATTTTGCCCCAAAATAAGGGAAATTTCTGCATTTTTTGCCCCCAAATAAGGGGAATTTCAGCCTTTTTACCTCAAAATAAGGGGAATTTCTGCATTTTTGCCCCAAAATATTGGAAATGTCTGCCTTTTTGCCCCAAAATAAGGAAAATTTCTGCAATTTTGTACCAAAATAAAAGAAATATCTGCCTTTTTGCCCCAAAATTAGAAAATTTCTGCTTTTTTTTCGGAAATCAGTGAAATTTCTGCAATTTTGCCCCAAAATAATTGAAATTTCTAAGTTTTGCCCCAAAATAAAAGAAATTTCTGCCTTTTTGCCCCCAAATAAGAGGAATTTCAGCATTTTTACCTTAAAATAAGGGGAATTTTTGCATTTTTGTCCCAAAATATGAGAAATTTCTGCCTATTTCCCAAAATAAGAAAAATTTCTGCAATTTTGTACCAAAAGAAAAGAAATTTCTGCCTTTTTGCCCCAAAATAAGAAAATTTCTGCTTTTTTCTGAAATAAGTGAAATTTCTGCAATTTTGCCCCAAAATAAGTAAAATTTCTGAGTTTTGTTCCAAAATAAAGAGAATTTCTGTCTTTTTGCCCCAACATATAGGGAATTTCTGTCTTTTTGCCCCACAATTATAGAAATTTCTGCAATTTTGCTTTAAAACAGGGGGAATTTCTGCCTTTTTGCCCGAAAACAAGAAGAATGTATACCTTTTTGCCATAAAAAAAGGAAATTTCTTAATTTTTGCTCCAAAATAAGGGGAATTTCTGCTTTTTTGCCTCTTAATAAGTGGAATTTCTGTCTTTTTCCCCAAAACAATGGGAATTTCTTTATTTTTTGCCCCAAAATACGGAAAATTTCTGACTTATTACCCTGACGTTAATGAAATTTCTGCAATTTTGCCCCAAAATGAGGGAAATTTCTGCCTTTTTGCCCCTAAATAAGGAAAATATCAGCCTTTTTACCTCAAAATAAGTGAAATTTCTGAGTTTTGCCCCAAAATAAGAGGAATTTCTGTTTTTGCCCCAACATATAGGGAATTTCTGCCTTTTTGGCCCACAATTAGGGGATTTTCTGCAATTTTGCTCCAAAATACGGGGATTTTCTGCCTTTTTGCCCGAAAATAACAAGAATGCATATCTTTTTGCCATAAAAAAGAGAATTTACTTCATTTTTGCTCCAAAATAAGGGGAATTTCTGCTTTTTTGGCTCTAAATATGTGGAATTTCTGTTTTTTTCTCCCCAAACAAAGGGAATTTCTGTCTTTTTTGCCCCAAAATAAGGAAAATTTCTGACTCATTACCCTTAAATAAGTGAAATTTCTGCAATTTTGCCAGAGAATGAGGGAAATTTCTGCCTTTTTGCCCCCAATTAAGGAAAATATCAGCCTTTTAACCTCAAAATAAGGGAAATTTCTGCATTTTTGCCCCAAAATATGGGAAATTTCTGCTTTTTTGCCCCAAAATAAGAACAATTTCTGCAATTTTGTACCAAAATAAAAGAAATTTCTGCCTTTTTGCTTCAAAATAAGAAAATTTCTGCTTTTTTTCTGAAATAAGTGAAATTTCTGCAATTTTGCCCTAAAATAAGTGAAATTTCTGAGTTTTGCCCCAAAATAAGGAGAATTTCTGTCTTTTTGCCCCAACATATAGGGAATTTCTGCCTTTTTGGCCCACAATTACGGGAATTTCTGCAATTTCGCTCCAAAAAACGGGTAATTTCTGTCCTTTTGCCCGAAAATAAGAAGAATGCATACCTTTTTGCCATAGAAAAGGGAAATTTCTTCATTTTTGCTCTAAAATAATGGAAATTTCTGCTTTTTGCCTCTAAATAAGTGGAATTTCTGTCTTTTTTCCCAAAACAAAGGAAATTTCTGTCTTTTTGCACCAAAATAAAGATAATTTCTGACTTATTATTCTGAAATAAGTGAAATTTCTGCAATTTTGCCCCAAAATAAGGGAAATTTTTGCATTTTTTGCCCCCAAATAAGGGGAATTTCAGACTTTTTACCTCAAAATAAGGGGAATTTCTGCATTTTTGCCACAAAATATTTGGAATTTCTGCCTTTTTGCCCCAAAATAAGGAAAACTTCTGCCTTGTTTCCTGAAATAAGTAAAATTTCTGCAATTTTGCCTTAAAATAAGTGAAATTTCTGCAATTTTGCCCCAAAATAAGTGAAATTTCTGCAATTTTGCCCCAAAATAAGGGAAATTTCTGGAATTTTGCCCCATAACAAGTGGAATTTCTGAGTTTTGCCCCAAAATAAAGAGAATTTCTGTCTTTTTACCCTAACATACAGGGAATTTCTGCCTTTTTGCCCCACAATTAGGGGAATTTCTGCAATTTTGCTTCAAAATTCAGGGAATTTCTGCCTTTTTGCCCGAAAATAAGAAGATGAATACCTTTTTGCCATAAAAAAGGGAAATTTCTTCATTTTTCTTCAAAATAAGGGGAATTTCTGATTTTTTGCCTCTAAATAAGTGGAATTTCTGTCTTTTTCCCCCAAAACAAAGGGAATTTCTGTCTTTTTTGCCCCAAAATAAAAAAAAATTTCAGACTTATTACCCTGAAATAAGTGAAATTTCTGCAATTTCGCTCCAAAATAATTGAAATTTCTGAGTTTTGCCCCAAAATAAGGGGAATTTTTGGATTTTTGTCCCCAAATAAGGGGAATTTCAGCATTTTTACCTCAAAATAAGGGGAATTTCTGCAATTTTGCCCCAAAATATGGGAAATTTCTGCCTTTTTGCCCCAAAATAAGAACAAATTCTGCAATTTTGTACCTAAATAAAAGAAATTTCTGACTTTTTTTCCCAAAAAAGAAAATTTCTGCTATTTTCTTCTGAAATAAGTGAAATTTCTGCAATTTTGCCCCAAAATATGTGAAATTTCTGCAATTTTGCCCCAAAATATGTGAAATTTCTGCAATTTTGCCCCAAAATAAGAAAAATTTCTGCAATTTTGCCCCAAAATAAGTGAAATTTCTGAGTTTTGCCCCTAAATAAGGAGAATTTCTGTTTTTGCTCCAACATATAGGGAATTTCTGCCTTTTTGCCCCACAATTAGGGGAATATCTGCAATTTTGCTCCAAAATACGGGGAATTTCTGCCTTTTTGCCTGAAAATAAGAAGAATGCATACCTTTTTGCCATAAAAAAAAGAAATTTCTTCATTTTTGCTCCAAAATAAAGGGAATTTCTGCTTTTTTGCCTCTACATAAGTGGAATTTCTGTCTTTTTCCCCCAAAACAAAGGGAATTCCTGTCTTTTTGCCCCAAAATAAGAAAAATTTCTGACTTATTACCCTGAAATAAGTGAAATTTCTGCAATTTTGCCAGAAAATGAGGGAAATTTCTGCCTTTTTGCCCCCAAATAAGGAAAATATCAGCCTTTTAACCTCAAAATAAGGGAAATTTCTGCATTTTTGCCCCAAAATATGGGAAATTTCTGCCTTTTTACCCAAAATAAGAACAAATTCTGCAATTTTGTACCTAAATAAAAGAAATTTCTGACTTTTTGACCCAAAAAGAAAATTTCTGCTTTTTTTTCCTGAAATAAGTGAAATTTCTGCAATTTTGCCCCAAAATATGTGAAATTTCTGCTATTTTGCCCCAAAATAATGGAAATTTTTGCAATTTTGCCACAAAATAAGTGAAATGTCTGAGTTTTGCCCCAAAATAAGAGGAATTTCTGTTTTTGCCCCAACATATAGGGAATTTCTGCCTTTTTGCCCCACAATTAGGGGAATATCTGCAATTTTGCTCCAAAATACGGGGATTTTCTGCCTTTTTGCCTGAAAATAAGAAGAATGCATATCTTTTTGCCATAAAAAAGGAAAGTTTCTTCATTTTTGCTCCAAAATAAGGGGAATTTCTGCTTTTTTGGATCTAAATATGTGGAATTTCTGTTTTTTTCCCCCAAAACGAAAGGAATTTCTGTCTTTTTTGCCCCAAAATAAGGAAAATTTCTGACTTATTACCCTGAAATAAGTGAAATTTCTGCAATTTTGCCCCAAAATGAGGAAAATTTCTGCCTTTTTGCCCCCAAATAAGGGGATTTTCAGCCTTTTTATCTCAAAATAATAGGAATTTCTGCATTATTGCCCCAAAATATGGGAAATTTCTGCCTTTTTGCCCCCAAATAAAAACAATTTCTGCAATTTTGTACCAAAATAAAAGAAATTTCTGCCTTTTTGACCCAAAATAAGAAAATTTCTGCTTTTTTTTCTGAAATAAGTGAAATTTCTGCAATTTTGCCCTAAATAAGTGAAATTTCTGAGTTTTGCCCCAAAATAAGGAGAATTTCTGTCTTTTTGCCCCAACATATAGGGAATTTCTGCCTTTTTGGCCCACAATTAGGGGGATTTTTGCAATTTTGCTCCAAAAAACGGGGAATTTCTGTCTTTTTGCCCGAAAATAAGAAGAATGCATACCTTTTTGCCATAGAAAAGGGAAATTTCTTCATTTTTGCTCCAAAATAAGGGGAATTTCTGCTTTTTGCTTCTAAATAAGTGGAATTTCTGTCTTTTTTCCCAAAACAAAGGGAATTTCTGTCTTTTTGCACCAAAATATAGATAATTTCTGACTTATTAATCTGAAATAAGTGAAATTTCTGCAATTTTGCCCCAAAATAAGGGAAATTTCTGCATTTTTTGCCCCCAAATAAGGGGAATTTCAGCCTTTTTACCTCAAAATAAGGGGAATTTCTGCATTTTTGCCCCAAAATATTGGAAATGTCTGCCTTTTTGCCCCAAAATAAGGAAAATTTCTGCAATTTTGTACCAAAATAAAAGAAATATCTGCCTTTTTGCCCCAAAATTAGAAAATTTCTGCTTTTTTTTCGGAAATAAGTGAAATTTCTGCAATTTTGCCCCAAAATAATTGAAATTTCTAAGTTTTGCCCCAAAATAAAAGAAATTTCTGCCTTTTTGCCCCCAAATAAGAGGAATTTCAGCATTTTTACCTTAAAATAAGGGGAATTTTTGCATTTTTGTCCCAAAATATAAGAAATTTCTGCCTATTTCCCAAAATAAGAAAAATTTCTGCAATTTTGTACCAAAAGAAAAGAAATTTCTGCCTTTTTGCCCCAAAATAAGAAAATTTCTGCTTTTTTTCTGAAATAAGTGAAATTTCTGCAATTTTGCCCCAAAATAAGTAAAATTTCTGAGTTTTGTTCCAAAATAAAGAGAATTTCTGTCTTTTTGCCCCAACATATAGGGAATTTCTGTCTTTTTGCCCCACAATTATAGAAATTTCTGCAATTTTGCTTTAAAACAGGGGGAATTTCTGCCTTTTTGCCCGAAAACAAGAAGAATGTATACCTTTTTGCCATAAAAAAAGGAAATTTCTTAATTTTTGCTCCAAAATAAGGGGAATTTCTGCTTTTTTGCCTCTTAATAAGTGGAATTTCTGTCTTTTTCCCCAAAACAATGGGAATTTCTTTATTTTTTGCCCCAAAATAAAGAAAATTTCTGACTTATTACCCTGACGTTAATGAAATTTCTGCAATTTTGCCCCAAAATGAGGGAAATTTCTGCCTTTTTGCCCCTAAATAAGGAAAATATCAGCCTTTTTACCTCAAAATAAGGGAAATTTCTGCATTTTTGCCCCAAAATATGTGAAATTTCTGCAATTTTGCCTTAAAATAAGGGAAATTTCTGCAATTTTGCCACAAAATAAGTGAAATTTCTGAGTTTTGCCCCAAAATAAGAGGAATTTCTGTTTTTGCCCCAACATATAGGGAATTTCTGCCTTTTTGGCCCACAATTAGGGGATTTTCTGCAATTTTGCTCCAAAATACGGGGATTTTCTGCCTTTTTGCCCGAAAATAACAAGAATGCATATCTTTTTGCCATAAAACAGAGAATTTACTTCATTTTTGCTCAAAAATAAGGGGAATTTCTGCTTTTTTGGCTCTAAATATGTGGAATTTCTGTTTTTTTCCCCCAAAACAAAGGGAATTTCTGTCTTTTTTGCCCCAAAATAAGGAAAATTTCTGACTCATTACCCTTAAATAAGTGAAATTTCTGCAATTTTGCCCCAAAATGAGGAAAATTTCTGCCTTTTTGCCCCCAAATAAGGGGAATTTAAGCCTTTTTATCTCAAAATAATAGGAATTTCTGCATTTTTGCCCCAAAATATGAAAAATTTCTGCCTTTTTGCCCCAAAATAAGAACAATTTCTGCAATTTTGTACCAAAATAAAAGAAATTTCTGCCTTTTTGCCCCAAAATAAGAAAATTTCTGCCTTTTTTTTGAAATAAGTGAAATTTCTGCAATTTTGCCCTAAAATAAGTGAAATTTCTGAGTTTTGCCCCAAAATAAGGAGAATTTCTGTCTTTTTGCCCCAACATATAGGGAATTTCTGCCTTTTTGGCCCACAATTACGGGAATTTCTGCAATTTCGCTCCAAAAAACGGGTAATTTCTGTCCTTTTGCCCGAAAATAAGAAGAATGCATACCTTTTTGCCATAGAAAAGGGAAATTTCTTCATTTTTGCTCTAAAATAATGGAAATTTCTGCTTTTTGCCTCTAAATAAGTGGAATTTCTGTCTTTTTTCCCAAAACAAAGGAAATTTCTGTCTTTTTGCACCAAAATAAAGATAATTTCTGACTTATTATTCTGAAATAAGTGAAATTTCTGCAATTTTGCCCCAAAATAAGGGAAATTTTTGCATTTTTTGCCCCCAAATAAGGGGAATTTCAGACTTTTTACCTCAAAATAAGGGGAATTTCTGCATTTTTGCCACAAAATATTTGGAATTTCTGCCTTTTTGCCCCAAAATAAGGAAAACTTCTGCCTTGTTTCCTGAAATAAGTAAAATTTCTGCAATTTTGCCTTAAAATAAGTGAAATTTCTGCAATTTTGCCCCAAAATAAGTGAAATTTCTGCAATTTTGCCCCAAAATAAGGGAAATTTCTGGAATTTTGCCCCATAACAAGTGGAATTTCTGAGTTTTGCCCCAAAATAAAGAGAATTTCTGTCTTTTTACCCTAACATACAGGGAATTTCTGCCTTTTTGCCCCACAATTAGGGGAATTTCTGCAATTTTGCTTCAAAATTCAGGGAATTTCTGCCTTTTTGCCCGAAAATAAGAAGATGAATACCTTTTTGCCATAAAAAAGGGAAATTTCTTCATTTTTCTTCAAAATAAGGGGAATTTCTGATTTTTTGCCTCTAAATAAGTGGAATTTCTGTCTTTTTCCCCCAAAACAAAGGGAATTTCTGTCTTTTTTGCCCCAAAATAAAAAAAAAATTTCAGACTTATTACCCTGAAATAAGTGAAATTTCTGCAATTTCGCTCCAAAATAATTGAAATTTCTGAGTTTTGCCCCAAAATAAGGGGAATTTTTGGATTTTTGTCCCCAAATAAGGGGAATTTCAGCATTTTTACCTCAAAATAATGGGAATTTCTGCAATTTTGCCCCAAAATATGGGAAATTTCTGCCTTTTTGCCCCAAAATAAGAACAAATTCTGCAATTTTGTACCTAAATAAAAGAAATTTCTGACTTTTTTCCCAAAAAAGAAAATTTCTGCTATTTTCTTCTGAAATAAGTGAAATTTCTGCAATTTTGCCCCAAAATATGTGAAATTTCTGCAATTTTGCCCCAAAATATGTGAAATTTCTGCAATTTTGCCCCAAAATAAGAAAAATTTCTGCAATTTTGCCCCAAAATAAGTGAAATTTCTGAGTTTTGCCCCTAAATAAGGAGAATTTCTGTTTTTGCTCCAACATATAGGGAATTTCTGCCTTTTTGCCCCACAATTAGGGGAATATCTGCAATTTTGCTCCAAAATACGGGGAATTTCTGCCTTTTTGCCCGAAAATAAGAAGAATGCATACCTTTTTGCCATAAAAAAAAGAAATTTCTTCATTTTTGCTCCAAAATAAAGGGAATTTCTGCTTTTTTGCCTCTACATAAGTGGAATTTCTGTCTTTTTCCCCCAAAACAAAGGGAATTCCTGTCTTTTTGCCCCAAAATAAGAAAAATTTCTGACTTATTACCCTGAAATAAGTGAAATTTCTGCAATTTTGCCCCAAAATGAGGGAAATTTCTGCCTTCTTGCTCCCAAAGAAGAAAATATCAGCCTTTTTACCTCAAAATAAGGGAAATTTCTGCATTTTTGCCCCAAAATAATGGGACATTTCTGCCCTTTTGCCCCAAAATAAGAACAAATTCTGCAATTTTGTACCTAAATAAAAGAAATTTCTGACTTTTTGACCTAAAAAGAAAATTTCTGCTTTTTTTTCTGAAATAAGTGAAATTTCTGCAATTTTGCCCAAAAATATGTGAAATTTCTGCAATTTTGCCTTAAAATAAGGGAAATTTCTGCATTTTTTGCCCCCAAATAAGGGGAATTTCCGCCTTTTTACCTCAAAATATGGGGAATTTCTGGATTTTTGCTCCAAAATATGGGAAATGTCTGCCTTTTTGCCCCAAAATAAGGAAAATTTCTGCAATTTTGTACCAAAATAAAAGAAATATCTGCCTTTTTGCCCCAAAATTAGAAAATTTCTGCTTTTTTTTCGGAAATAAGTGAAATTTCTGCAATTTTGCCCCAAAATAAATGAAATTTCTAAGTTTTGCCCCAAAATAAGGGAAATTTCTGCTTTTTTGCCCCCAAATAAGAAGAAGTTCAGCATTTTTACCTTAAAATAAGGGGAATTTCTGCATTTTTGCCCCAAAATATGAGAAATTTCTGCCTTTTTCCCATAATAAGAAAAATTTCTGCAATTTTGTACAAAAATAAAAGAAATTTCTGCCTTTTTGCCCCAAAATAAGAAAATTTCTGCTTTTTTTTCTGAAATCAGTGAAATTTCTGCAATTTTGCCCCAAAATAAGTGAAATTTCTGAGTTTTGCCCCAAAATAAGGAGAATTTCTGTCTTTTTGCCCCAACATATAGGGAATTTCTGCCTTTTTGCCCCACAATTAGGGGAATTTCTGCAATTTTGCTCCAAAACAGAAGGAATTTCTGCCTTTTTGCCCGAAAACAAGAAGAATGCATACCTTTTTGCCATAAAAAATAGAAATTTCTTAATTTTTGCTCCAAAATAAGGGGAATTTCTGCTTTTTTGCCTCTTAATAAGTGGAATTTCTGTCTTTTTTCCCCAAAACAAAGGGAATTTCTGTCTTTTTTGCCCCAAAATACGGAAAATTTCTGACTTATTACCCTGAAGTAAATGAAATTTCTGCAATTTTGCCCCAAAATGAGGGAAATTTCTGCCTTTTTGCCCCCAAATAAGAAAAATATCAGCCTTTTTATCTCAAAATAAGGGAAATTTCTGCATTTTTGCCCCAAAATAAGTGAAATTTCTGCTTTTTTCTGAAATAAGTGAAATTTCTGCAATTTTGCCCCAAAATAAGTGAAAATTCTGAGTTTTGCCCCAAAATAAGGAGAATTTCTGTCTTTTTGCCCCACAATTAGGGGAATTTCTGCTATTGTGCTCCAAAATACGAGGAATTTCTGCCTTTTTGCCCGAAAACAAGAAGAATGCATACCTTTTTGCCATAAAAAAGGAAAATTTCTTCATTTTTGCTCCAAAATAAGGGGACTTTCTGCTCTTTTGCCTCTTAATAAGTGGAATTTCTGTCTTTTTCCCCCAAAACAAAGGGAATTTCCATCTTTTTTGCCTCAAAATAAGGAAAATTTCTGACTTATTACCCTGAAGTAAGTGAAATTTCTGCAATTTTGCCCCAAAATAAGGGAAATTTATGCCTTTTTACCCCCAAATAAGGGGAATTTCAGCATTTTTACCTCAAAATAAAAGGAACTTCTGCATTTTAGCCACAAAATATTTGGAATTTCTGCCTTTTTGCTCCAAAATAAGAAAAACTTCTGCCTTTTTTCCTGAAATAAGTGAGATTTCTGCAATTTTGCCCCAAAATAAGGGAAATTTCTGCATTTTTGCCTCCAAATAAAGGGAATTTCAGCATTTTTACCTCAAAATAAGGGGAATTTCTGCACTTTTGCCCTAAAATATGGGAAATTTCTGCCTTTTTGTCCCAAAATAAGAAAAATTTCTGCAATTTTGTATCAAAATAAAAAAATTTCTGCCTTTTTGCCCCAAAATAAGTGAAATTTCTGCTTTTTTTTCTGAAATAAGTGAAATTTCTGCAATTTTGCCCCAAAATAAGTGAAAATTCTGAGTTTTGCCCCAAAATAAGGGAAATTTCTGGAATTTTGCCCCAAAATAAGTGGAATTTCTGAGTTTTGCCCCCAAAAAAGGAAAATTTCTGTCTTTTTGCCCCAACATATAGGGAATTTCTGCCTTTTTGCCCCACAATTAGGGGAATTTCTGCAATTGTGCTCCAAAATACGGGGAATTTCTGCCTTTTTGCCCGAAAACAAGAAGAATGCATACCTTTTTGCCATAAAAAAGGAAAATTTCTTCATTTTTGCTCCAAAGTATGGGGAATTTCTGCTTTTTTGCCTCTTAATAAGTCGAATTTATGTCTTTTTTCCCCAAAACAAAGAGAATTTCCATCTTTTTTGCCCCAAAATAAAGAAAATTTCTGACTTATTACCCTGAAGTAAGTGGAATTTCTGCAATTTTGCCCCAAAATAAGGGAAATTTATGCCTTTTTGCCTCCAAATAAGGGGAATTTCAGCATTTTTACCTCAAAATAAGGGGAATTTCTGCATTTTTGCCACAAAATATTTGGAATTTCTGCCTTTTTGCTCCAAAATAAGGAAAACTTCTGCCTTTTTTCCTGAAATAAGTGAAATTTCTGCAATTTTGCCCCAAAATAAGTGAAATTTCTGCAATTTTGTCCCAAAATAAGTGAAATTTCTGAAATTTGGCCCAAAATAAGGGAAATTTCTGGAATTTTGCCCCAAAATAATTGAAATTTCTGAGTTTTGCCCCAAAATAAGTGGAATTTCTGCCTTTTTGCCCCCAAATAATAGGAATTTCAGCTTTTATACCACAAAATAAGGGGAATTTCTGCATTTTTGCCCCAAAATATGGGAAATTTCTGCGTTTTTGCCCCAAAATAAGAACAATTTCTGCAATTTTGTACCAAAATAAAAGAAATTTCTGACTTTTTGCCCCAAAAAAGAAAAGTTCTCCTTTTTTTACTGACATAAGTGAAATTTCTGCAATTTTGCCCCAAAATAAGTGAAATTTCTGCAATTTTGCCCCAAAATAAGGGAAATTTCTGGAATTTTGCCCCATAACAAGTGGAATTTCTGAGTTTTGCCCCAAAATAAAGAAAATTTCTGTCTTTTTGCCCTAACATACAGGGAATTTCTGCCTTTTGCCCCACAATTCGGGGAATTTCTGCAATTTTGCTTCAAAATTCAGGGAATTTCTGCCTTTTTGACCAAAAATAAGAAGATGAATAACTTTTTGCCATAAAAAAGGGAAATTTCTTCATTTTTCTCCAAAATAAGGGGAATTTCTGATTTTTTGCCTCTAAATAAGTGGAATTTTTGTCTTTTTCCCCCAAAACAAAGGGAATTTCTGTCTTTTTTGCCCCAAAATAAGGAAAATTTCAGAATTATTACCATGAAATAAGTGAAATTTCTGCAATTTTGCTCCAAAATAATTGAAATTTCTGAGTTTTGCCCCAAAATAAGAGGAATTTCTGGATTTTTGTCCCCAAATAAGGGGAATTTCAGCATTTTTACCTCAAAATAAGGGGAATTTCTGCAATTTTGCCCCAAAATATGGGAAATTTCTGCCTTTTTGCCCCAAAATAAGAACAAATTCTGCAATTTTGTACAAAAATAAAAGAAATTTCTGACTTTTTGCCCCAAAAAGAAAATTTCTGCTTTTTTTTTCTGAAATAAGTGAAATTTCTGCAATTTTGCCCCAAAATAAGTGAAATTTCTGAGTTTTGCCCCAAAATAAAGAGAATTTCTGTCTTTTTGCCCCAACATATAGGGAATTTCTGTCTTTTTGCCCCACAATTAGGGGAATTTCTGCAATTTTGCTCCAAAACAGGGGGAATTTCTGCCTTTTTGAACGAAAACAGGAAGAATGCATACCTTTTTGCCATAAAAAAGGGAAATTTCTTAATTTTTGCTCCAAAATAAGGGGAATTACTGCTTTTTTTGCCTCTTAATAAGTGGAATTTCTGTCTTTTTCCCCCAAAACAAAGGGAATTTCTGTTTTTTTTGCCCCAAAATACGGAAAATTTCTGACTTATTACCCTGAAGTAAGTGAAATTTCTGCAATTTTGCCAGAAAATGAGGGAAATTTCTGCCTTTTTGCCCCCAAATAAGGAAAATATCAGCCTTTTAACCTCAAAATAAGGGAAATTTCTGCATTTTTGCCCCAAAATATGGGAAATTTCTGCCTTTTTACCCAAAATAAGAACAAATTCTGCAATTTTGTACAAAAATAAAAGAAATTTCTGACTTTTTGCCCCAAAAAGAAAATTTCTGCTTTTTTTTCCTGAAATAAGTGAAATTTCTGCAATTTTGCCCCAAAATATGTGAAATTTCTGCTATTTTGCCCCAAAATAATGGAAATTTTTGCAATTTTGCCACAAAATAAGTGAAATGTCTGAGTTTTGCCCCAAAATAAGAGGAATTTCTGTTTTTGCCCCAACATATAGGGAATTTCTGCCTTTTTGCCCCACAATTAGGGGAATATCTGCAATTTTGCTCCAAAATACGGGGATTTTCTGCCTTTTTGCCTGAAAATAAGAAGAATGCATATCTTTTTGCCATAAAAAAGGAAAGTTTCTTCATTTTTGCTCCAAAATAAGGGGAATTTCTGCTTTTTTGGATCTAAATATGTGGAATTTCTGTTTTTTTCCCCCAAAACGAAAGGAATTTCTGTCTTTTTTGCCCCAAAATAAGGAAAATTTCTGACTTATTACCCTGAAATAAGTGAAATTTCTGCAATTTTGCCCCAAAATGAGGAAAATTTCTGCCTTTTTGCCCCCAAATAAGGGGATTTTCAGCCTTTTTATCTCAAAATAATAGGAATTTCTGCATTATTGCCCCAAAATATGGGAAATTTCTGCCTTTTTGCCCCCAAATAAAAACAATTTCTGCAATTTTGTACCAAAATAAAAGAAATTTCTGCCTTTTTGACCCAAAATAAGAAAATTTCTGCTTTTTTTTCTGAAATAAGTGAAATTTCTGCAATTTTGCCCTAAATAAGTGAAATTTCTGAGTTTTGCCCCAAAATAAGGAGAATTTCTGTCTTTTTGCCCCAACATATAGGGAATTTCTGCCTTTTTGGCCCACAATTAGGGGGATTTTTGCAATTTTGCTCCAAAAAACGGGGAATTTCTGTCTTTTTGCCCGAAAATAAGAAGAATGCATACCTTTTTGCCATAGAAAAGGGAAATTTCTTCATTTTTGCTCCAAAATAAGGGGAATTTCTGCTTTTTGCTTCTAAATAAGTGGAATTTCTGTCTTTTTTCCCAAAACAAAGGGAATTTCTGTCTTTTTGCACCAAAATATAGATAATTTCTGACTTATTAATCTGAAATAAGTGAAATTTCTGCAATTTTGCCCCAAAATAAGGGAAATTTCTGCATTTTTTGCCCCCAAATAAGGGGAATTTCAGCCTTTTTACCTCAAAATAAGGGGAATTTCTGCATTTTTGCCCCAAAATATTGGAAATGTCTGCCTTTTTGCCCCAAAATAAGGAAAATTTCTGCAATTTTGTACCAAAATAAAAGAAATATCTGCCTTTTTGCCCCAAAATTAGAAAATTTCTGCTTTTTTTTCGGAAATAAGTGAAATTTCTGCAATTTTGCCCCAAAATAATTGAAATTTCTAAGTTTTGCCCCAAAATAAAAGAAATTTCTGCCTTTTTGCCCCCAAATAAGAGGAATTTCAGCATTTTTACCTTAAAATAAGGGGAATTTTTGCATTTTTGTCCCAAAATATGAGAAATTTCTGCCTATTTCCCAAAATAAGAAAAATTTCTGCAATTTTGTACCAAAAGAAAAGAAATTTCTGCCTTTTTGCCCCAAAATAAGAAAATTTCTGCTTTTTTTCTGAAATAAGTGAAATTTCTGCAATTTTGCCCCAAAATAAGTAAAATTTCTGAGTTTTGTTCCAAAATAAAGAGAATTTCTGTCTTTTTGCCCCAACATATAGGGAATTTCTGTCTTTTTGCCCCACAATTATAGAAATTTCTGCAATTTTGCTTTAAAACAGGGGGAATTTCTGCCTTTTTGCCCGAAAACAAGAAGAATGTATACCTTTTTGCCATAAAAAAAGGAAATTTCTTAATTTTTGCTCCAAAATAAGGGGAATTTCTGCTTTTTTGCCTCTTAATAAGTGGAATTTCTGTCTTTTTCCCCAAAACAATGGGAATTTCTTTATTTTTTGCCCCAAAATAAAGAAAATTTCTGACTTATTACCCTGACGTTAATGAAATTTCTGCAATTTTGCCCCAAAATGAGGGAAATTTCTGCCTTTTTGCCCCTAAATAAGGAAAATATCAGCCTTTTTACCTCAAAATAAGGGAAATTTCTGCATTTTTGCCCCAAAATATGTGAAATTTCTGCAATTTTGCCTTAAAATAAGGGAAATTTCTGCAATTTTGCCACAAAATAAGTGAAATTTCTGAGTTTTGCCCCAAAATAAGAGGAATTTCTGTTTTTGCCCCAACATATAGGGAATTTCTGCCTTTTTGGCCCACAATTAGGGGATTTTCTGCAATTTTGCTCCAAAATACGGGGATTTTCTGCCTTTTTGCCCGAAAATAACAAGAATGCATATCTTTTTGCCATAAAAAAGAGAATTTACTTCATTTTTGCTCAAAAATAAGGGGAATTTCTGCTTTTTTGGCTCTAAATATGTGGAATTTCTGTTTTTTTCCCCCAAAACAAAGGGAATTTCTGTCTTTTTTGCCCCAAAATAAGGAAAATTTCTGACTCATTACCCTTAAATAAGTGAAATTTCTGCAATTTTGCCCCAAAATGAGGAAAATTTCTGCCTTTTTGCCCCCAAATAAGGGGAATTTAAGCCTTTTTATCTCAAAATAATAGGAATTTCTGCATTTTTGCCCCAAAATATGAAAAATTTCTGCCTTTTTGCCCCAAAATAAGAACAATTTCTGCAATTTTGTACCAAAATAAAAGAAATTTCTGCCTTTTTGCCCCAAAATAAGAAAATTTCTGCCTTTTTTTTGAAATAAGTGAAATTTCTGCAATTTTGCCCTAAAATAAGTGAAATTTCTGAGTTTTGCCCCAAAATAAGGAGAATTTCTGTCTTTTTGCCCCAACATATAGGGAATTTCTGCCTTTTTGGCCCACAATTACGGGAATTTCTGCAATTTCGCTCCAAAAAACGGGTAATTTCTGTCCTTTTGCCCGAAAATAAGAAGAATGCATACCTTTTTGCCATAGAAAAGGGAAATTTCTTCATTTTTGCTCTAAAATAATGGAAATTTCTGCTTTTTGCCTCTAAATAAGTGGAATTTCTGTCTTTTTTCCCAAAACAAAGGAAATTTCTGTCTTTTTGCACCAAAATAAAGATAATTTCTGACTTAATATTCTGAAATAAGTGAAATTTCTGCAATTTTGCCCCAAAATAAGGGAAATTTTTGCATTTTTTGCCCCCAAATAAGGGGAATTTCAGACTTTTTACCTCAAAATAAGGGGAATTTCTGCATTTTTGCCACAAAATATTTGGAATTTCTGCCTTTTTGCCCCAAAATAAGGAAAACTTCTGCCTTGTTTCCTGAAATAAGTAAAATTTCTGCAATTTTGCCTTAAAATAAGTGAAATTTCTGCAATTTTGCCCCAAAATAAGTGAAATTTCTGCAATTTTGCCCCAAAATAAGGGAAATTTCTGGAATTTTGCCCCATAACAAGTGAAATTTCTGAGTTTTGCCCCAAAATAAAGAGAATTTCTGTCTTTTTACCCTAACATACAGGGAATTTCTGCCTTTTTGCCCCACAATTAGGGGAATTTCTGCAATTTTGCTTCAAAATTCAGGGAATTTCTGCCTTTTTGCCCGAAAATAAGAAGATGAATACCTTTTTGCCATAAAAAAGGGAAATTTCTTCATTTTTCTTCAAAATAAGGGGAATTTCTGATTTTTTGCCTCTAAATAAGTGGAATTTCTGTCTTTTTCCCCCAAAACAAAGGGAATTTCTGTCTTTTTTGCCCCAAAATAAAAAAAAAATTTCAGACTTATTACCCTGAAATAAGTGAAATTTCTGCAATTTCGCTCCAAAATAATTGAAATTTCTGAGTTTTGCCCCAAAATAAGGGGAATTTTTGGATTTTTGTCCCCAAATAAGGGGAATTTCAGCATTTTTACCTCAAAATAAGGGGAATTTCTGCAATTTTGCCCCAAAATATGGGAAATTTCTGCCTTTTTGCCCCAAAATAAGAACAAATTCTGCAATTTTGTACCTAAATAAAAGAAATTTCTGACTTTTTTCCCAAAAAAGAAAATTTCTGCTATTTTCTTCTGAAATAAGTGAAATTTCTGCAATTTTGCCCCAAAATATGTGAAATTTCTGCAATTTTGCCCCAAAATATGTGAAATTTCTGCAATTTTGCCCCAAAATAAGAAAAATTTCTGCAATTTTGCCCCAAAATAAGTGAAATTTCTGAGTTTTGCCCCTAAATAAGGAGAATTTCTGTTTTTGCTCCAACATATAGGGAATTTCTGCCTTTTTGCCCCACAATTAGGGGAATATCTGCAATTTTGCTCCAAAATACGGGGAATTTCTGCCTTTTTGCCCGAAAATAAGAAGAATGCATACCTTTTTGCCATAAAAAAAAGAAATTTCTTCATTTTTGCTCCAAAATAAAGGGAATTTCTGCTTTTTTGCCTCTACATAAGTGGAATTTCTGTCTTTTTCCCCCAAAACAAAGGGAATTCCTGTCTTTTTGCCCCAAAATAAGAAAAATTTCTGACTTATTACCCTGAAATAAGTGAAATTTCTGCAATTTTGCCCCAAAATGAGGGAAATTTCTGCCTTCTTGCTCCCAAAGAAGAAAATATCAGCCTTTTTACCTCAAAATAAGGGAAATTTCTGCATTTTTGCCCCAAAATAATGGGACATTTCTGCCCTTTTGCCCCAAAATAAGAACAAATTCTGCAATTTTGTACCTAAATAAAAGAAATTTCTGACTTTTTGACCTAAAAAGAAAATTTCTGCTTTTTTTTCTGAAATAAGTGAAATTTCTGCAATTTTGCCCAAAAATATGTGAAATTTCTGCAATTTTGCCTTAAAATAAGGGAAATTTCTGCATTTTTTGCCCCCAAATAAGGGGAATTTCCGCCTTTTTACCTCAAAATATGGGGAATTTCTGGATTTTTGCTCCAAAATATGGGAAATGTCTGCCTTTTTGCCCCAAAATAAGGAAAATTTCTGCAATTTTGTACCAAAATAAAAGAAATATCTGCCTTTTTGCCCCAAAATTAGAAAATTTCTGCTTTTTTTTCGGAAATAAGTGAAATTTCTGCAATTTTGCCCCAAAATAAATGAAATTTCTAAGTTTTGCCCCAAAATAAGGGAAATTTCTGCTTTTTTGCCCCCAAATAAGAAGAAGTTCAGCATTTTTACCTTAAAATAAGGGGAATTTCTGCATTTTTGCCCCAAAATATGAGAAATTTCTGCCTTTTTCCCATAATAAGAAAAATTTCTGCAATTTTGTACAAAAATAAAAGAAATTTCTGCCTTTTTGCCCCAAAATAAGAAAATTTCTGCTTTTTTTTCTGAAATCAGTGAAATTTCTGCAATTTTGCCCCAAAATAAGTGAAATTTCTGAGTTTTGCCCCAAAATAAGGAGAATTTCTGTCTTTTTGCCCCAACATATAGGGAATTTCTGCCTTTTTGCCCCACAATTAGGGGAATTTCTGCAATTTTGCTCCAAAACAGAAGGAATTTCTGCCTTTTTGCCCGAAAACAAGAAGAATGCATACCTTTTTGCCATAAAAAATAGAAATTTCTTAATTTTTGCTCCAAAATAAGGGGAATTTCTGCTTTTTTGCCTCTTAATAAGTGGAATTTCTGTCTTTTTTCCCCAAAACAAAGGGAATTTCTGTCTTTTTTGCCCCAAAATACGGAAAATTTCTGACTTATTACCCTGAAGTAAATGAAATTTCTGCAATTTTGCCCCAAAATGAGGGAAATTTCTGCCTTTTTGCCCCCAAATAAGAAAAATATCAGCCTTTTTATCTCAAAATAAGGGAAATTTCTGCATTTTTGCCCCAAAATAAGTGAAATTTCTGCTTTTTTCTGAAATAAGTGAAATTTCTGCAATTTTGCCCCAAAATAAGTGAAAATTCTGAGTTTTGCCCCAAAATAAGGAGAATTTCTGTCTTTTTGCCCCACAATTAGGGGAATTTCTGCTATTGTGCTCCAAAATACGAGGAATTTCTGCCTTTTTGCCCGAAAACAAGAAGAATGCATACCTTTTTGCCATAAAAAAGGAAAATTTCTTCATTTTTGCTCCAAAATAAGGGGACTTTCTGCTCTTTTGCCTCTTAATAAGTGGAATTTCTGTCTTTTTCCCCCAAAACAAAGGGAATTTCCATCTTTTTTGCCTCAAAATAAGGAAAATTTCTGACTTATTACCCTGAAGTAAGTGAAATTTCTGCAATTTTGCCCCAAAATAAGGGAAATTTATGCCTTTTTACCCCCAAATAAGGGGAATTTCAGCATTTTTACCTCAAAATAAAAGGAACTTCTGCATTTTAGCCACAAAATATTTGGAATTTCTGCCTTTTTGCTCCAAAATAAGAAAAACTTCTGCCTTTTTTCCTGAAATAAGTGAGATTTCTGCAATTTTGCCCCAAAATAAGGGAAATTTCTGCATTTTTGCCTCCAAATAAAGGGAATTTCAGCATTTTTACCTCAAAATAAGGGGAATTTCTGCACTTTTGCCCTAAAATATGGGAAATTTCTGCCTTTTTGTCCCAAAATAAGAAAAATTTCTGCAATTTTGTATCAAAATAAAAAAATTTCTGCCTTTTTGCCCCAAAATAAGTGAAATTTCTGCTTTTTTTTCTGAAATAAGTGAAATTTCTGCAATTTTGCCCCAAAATAAGTGAAAATTCTGAGTTTTGCCCCAAAATAAGGGAAATTTCTGGAATTTTGCCCCAAAATAAGTGGAATTTCTGAGTTTTGCCCCCAAAAAAGGAAAATTTCTGTCTTTTTGCCCCAACATATAGGGAATTTCTGCCTTTTTGCCCCACAATTAGGGGAATTTCTGCAATTGTGCTCCAAAATACGGGGAATTTCTGCCTTTTTGCCCGAAAACAAGAAGAATGCATACCTTTTTGCCATAAAAAAGGAAAATTTCTTCATTTTTGCTCCAAAGTATGGGGAATTTCTGCTTTTTTGCCTCTTAATAAGTCGAATTTATGTCTTTTTTCCCCAAAACAAAGAGAATTTCCATCTTTTTTGCCCCAAAATAAAGAAAATTTCTGACTTATTACCCTGAAGTAAGTGGAATTTCTGCAATTTTGCCCCAAAATAAGGGAAATTTATGCCTTTTTGCCTCCAAATAAGGGGAATTTCAGCATTTTTACCTCAAAATAAGGGGAATTTCTGCATTTTTGCCACAAAATATTTGGAATTTCTGCCTTTTTGCTCCAAAATAAGGAAAACTTCTGCCTTTTTTCCTGAAATAAGTGAAATTTCTGCAATTTTGCCCCAAAATAAGTGAAATTTCTGCAATTTTGTCCCAAAATAAGTGAAATTTCTGAAATTTGGCCCAAAATAAGGGAAATTTCTGGAATTTTGCCCCAAAATAATTGAAATTTCTGAGTTTTGCCCCAAAATAAGTGGAATTTCTGCCTTTTTGCCCCCAAATAATAGGAATTTCAGCTTTTATACCACAAAATAAGGGGAATTTCTGCATTTTTGCCCCAAAATATGGGAAATTTCTGCGTTTTTGCCCCAAAATAAGAACAATTTCTGCAATTTTGTACCAAAATAAAAGAAATTTCTGACTTTTTGCCCCAAAAAAGAAAAGTTCTCCTTTTTTTACTGACATAAGTGAAATTTCTGCAATTTTGCCCCAAAATAAGTGAAATTTCTGCAATTTTGCCCCAAAATAAGGGAAATTTCTGGAATTTTGCCCCATAACAAGTGGAATTTCTGAGTTTTGCCCCAAAATAAAGAAAATTTCTGTCTTTTTGCCCTAACATACAGGGAATTTCTGCCTTTTGCCCCACAATTCGGGGAATTTCTGCAATTTTGCTTCAAAATTCAGGGAATTTCTGCCTTTTTGACCAAAAATAAGAAGATGAATAACTTTTTGCCATAAAAAAGGGAAATTTCTTCATTTTTCTCCAAAATAAGGGGAATTTCTGATTTTTTGCCTCTAAATAAGTGGAATTTTTGTCTTTTTCCCCCAAAACAAAGGGAATTTCTGTCTTTTTTGCCCCAAAATAAGGAAAATTTCAGAATTATTACCATGAAATAAGTGAAATTTCTGCAATTTTGCTCCAAAATAATTGAAATTTCTGAGTTTTGCCCCAAAATAAGAGGAATTTCTGGATTTTTGTCCCCAAATAAGGGGAATTTCAGCATTTTTACCTCAAAATAAGGGGAATTTCTGCAATTTTGCCCCAAAATATGGGAAATTTCTGCCTTTTTGCCCCAAAATAAGAACAAATTCTGCAATTTTGTACAAAAATAAAAGAAATTTCTGACTTTTTGCCCCAAAAAGAAAATTTCTGCTTTTTTTTTCTGAAATAAGTGAAATTTCTGCAATTTTGCCCCAAAATAAGTGAAATTTCTGAGTTTTGCCCCAAAATAAAGAGAATTTCTGTCTTTTTGCCCCAACATATAGGGAATTTCTGTCTTTTTGCCCCACAATTAGGGGAATTTCTGCAATTTTGCTCCAAAACAGGGGGAATTTCTGCCTTTTTGAACGAAAACAGGAAGAATGCATACCTTTTTGCCATAAAAAAGGGAAATTTCTTAATTTTTGCTCCAAAATAAGGGGAATTACTGCTTTTTTTGCCTCTTAATAAGTGGAATTTCTGTCTTTTTCCCCCAAAACAAAGGGAATTTCTGTTTTTTTTGCCCCAAAATACGGAAAATTTCTGACTTATTACCCTGAAGTAAGTGAAATTTCTGCAATTTTGCCAGAAAATGAGGGAAATTTCTGCCTTTTTGCCCCCAAATAAGGAAAATATCAGCCTTTTAACCTCAAAATAAGGGAAATTTCTGCATTTTTGCCCCAAAATATGGGAAATTTCTGCCTTTTTACCCAAAATAAGAACAAATTCTGCAATTTTGTACAAAAATAAAAGAAATTTCTGACTTTTTGCCCCAAAAAGAAAATTTCTGCTTTTTTTTCCTGAAATAAGTGAAATTTCTGCAATTTTGCCCCAAAATATGTGAAATTTCTGCTATTTTGCCCCAAAATAATGGAAATTTTTGCAATTTTGCCACAAAATAAGTGAAATGTCTGAGTTTTGCCCCAAAATAAGAGGAATTTCTGTTTTTGCCCCAACATATAGGGAATTTCTGCCTTTTTGCCCCACAATTAGGGGAATATCTGCAATTTTGCTCCAAAATACGGGGATTTTCTGCCTTTTTGCCTGAAAATAAGAAGAATGCATATCTTTTTGCCATAAAAAAGGAAAGTTTCTTCATTTTTGCTCCAAAATAAGGGGAATTTCTGCTTTTTTGGATCTAAATATGTGGAATTTCTGTTTTTTTCCCCCAAAACGAAAGGAATTTCTGTCTTTTTTGCCCCAAAATAAGGAAAATTTCTGACTTATTACCCTGAAATAAGTGAAATTTCTGCAATTTTGCCCCAAAATGAGGAAAATTTCTGCCTTTTTGCCCCCAAATAAGGGGATTTTCAGCCTTTTTATCTCAAAATAATAGGAATTTCTGCATTATTGCCCCAAAATATGGGAAATTTCTGCCTTTTTGCCCCCAAATAAAAACAATTTCTGCAATTTTGTCCCAAAATAAAAGAAATTTCTGCCTTTTTGACCCAAAATAAGAAAATTTCTGCTTTTTTTTCTGAAATAAGTGAAATTTCTGCAATTTTGCCCTAAAATAAGTGAAATTTCTGAGTTTTGCCCCAAAATAAGGAGAATTTCTGTCTTTTTGCCCCAACATATAGGGAATTTCTGCCTTTTTGGCCCACAATTAGGGGGATTTTTGCAATTTTGCTCCAAAAAACGGGGAATTTCTGTCTTTTTGCCCGAAAATAAGAAGAATGCATACCTTTTTGCCATAGAAAAGGGAAATTTCTTCATTTTTGCTCCAAAATAAGGGGAATTTCTGCTTTTTGCTTCTAAATAAGTGGAATTTCTGTCTTTTTTCCCAAAACAAAGGGAATTTCTGTCTTTTTGCACCAAAATATAGATAATTTCTGACTTATTAATCTGAAATAAGTGAAATTTCTGCAATTTTGCCCCAAAATAAGGGAAATTTCTGCATTTTTTGCCCCCAAATAAGGGGAATTTCAGCCTTTTTACCTCAAAATAAGGGGAATTTCTGCATTTTTGCCCCAAAATATTGGAAATGTCTGCCTTTTTGCCCCAAAATAAGGAAAATTTCTGCAATTTTGTACCAAAATAAAAGAAATATCTGCCTTTTTGCCCCAAAATTAGAAAATTTCTGCTTTTTTTTCGGAAATAAGTGAAATTTCTGCAATTTTGCCCCAAAATAATTGAAATTTCTAAGTTTTGCCCCAAAATAAAAGAAATTTCTGCCTTTTTGCCCCCAAATAAGAGGAATTTCAGCATTTTTACCTTAAAATAAGGGGAATTTTTGCATTTTTGTCCCAAAATATGAGAAATTTCTGCCTATTTCCCAAAATAAGAAAAATTTCTGCAATTTTGTACCAAAAGAAAAGAAATTTCTGCCTTTTTGCCCCAAAATAAGAAAATTTCTGCTTTTTTTCTGAAATAAGTGAAATTTCTGCAATTTTGCCCCAAAATAAGTAAAATTTCTGAGTTTTGTTCCAAAATAAAGAGAATTTCTGTCTTTTTGCCCCAACATATAGGGAATTTCTGTCTTTTTGCCCCACAATTATAGAAATTTCTGCAATTTTGCTTTAAAACAGGGGGAATTTCTGCCTTTTTGCCCGAAAACAAGAAGAATGTATACCTTTTTGCCATAAAAAAAGGAAATTTCTTAATTTTTGCTCCAAAATAAGGGGAATTTCTGCTTTTTTGCCTCTTAATAAGTGGAATTTCTGTCTTTTTCCCCAAAACAATGGGAATTTCTTTATTTTTTGCCCCAAAATAAAGAAAATTTCTGACTTATTACCCTGACGTTAATGAAATTTCTGCAATTTTGCCCCAAAATGAGGGAAATTTCTGCCTTTTTGCCCCTAAATAAGGAAAATATCAGCCTTTTTACCTCAAAATAAGGGAAATTTCTGCATTTTTGCCCCAAAATATGTGAAATTTCTGCAATTTTGCCTTAAAATAAGGGAAATTTCTGCAATTTTGCCACAAAATAAGTGAAATTTCTGAGTTTTGCCCCAAAATAAGAGGAATTTCTGTTTTTGCCCCAACATATAGGGAATTTCTGCCTTTTTGGCCCACAATTAGGGGATTTTCTGCAATTTTGCTCCAAAATACGGGGATTTTCTGCCTTTTTGCCCGAAAATAACAAGAATGCATATCTTTTTGCCATAAAAAAGAGAATTTACTTCATTTTTGCTCAAAAATAAGGGGAATTTCTGCTTTTTTGGCTCTAAATATGTGGAATTTCTGTTTTTTTCCCCCAAAACAAAGGGAATTTCTGTCTTTTTTGCCCCAAAATAAGGAAAATTTCTGACTCATTACCCTTAAATAAGTGAAATTTCTGCAATTTTGCCCCAAAATGAGGAAAATTTCTGCCTTTTTGCCCCCAAATAAGGGGAATTTAAGCCTTTTTATCTCAAAATAATAGGAATTTCTGCATTTTTGCCCCAAAATATGAAAAATTTCTGCCTTTTTGCCCCAAAATAAGAACAATTTCTGCAATTTTGTACCAAAATAAAAGAAATTTCTGCCTTTTTGCCCCAAAATAAGAAAATTTCTGCCTTTTTTTTGAAATAAGTGAAATTTCTGCAATTTTGCCCTAAAATAAGTGAAATTTCTGAGTTTTGCCCCAAAATAAGGAGAATTTCTGTCTTTTTGCCCCAACATATAGGGAATTTCTGCCTTTTTGGCCCACAATTACGGGAATTTCTGCAATTTCGCTCCAAAAAACGGGTAATTTCTGTCCTTTTGCCCGAAAATAAGAAGAATGCATACCTTTTTGCCATAGAAAAGGGAAATTTCTTCATTTTTGCTCTAAAATAATGGAAATTTCTGCTTTTTGCCTCTAAATAAGTGGAATTTCTGTCTTTTTTCCCAAAACAAAGGAAATTTCTGTCTTTTTGCACCAAAATAAAGATAATTTCTGACTTAATATTCTGAAATAAGTGAAATTTCTGCAATTTTGCCCCAAAATAAGGGAAATTTTTGCATTTTTTGCCCCCAAATAAGGGGAATTTCAGACTTTTTACCTCAAAATAAGGGGAATTTCTGCATTTTTGCCACAAAATATTTGGAATTTCTGCCTTTTTGCCCCAAAATAAGGAAAACTTCTGCCTTGTTTCCTGAAATAAGTAAAATTTCTGCAATTTTGCCTTAAAATAAGTGAAATTTCTGCAATTTTGCCCCAAAATAAGTGAAATTTCTGCAATTTTGCCCCAAAATAAGGGAAATTTCTGGAATTTTGCCCCATAACAAGTGGAATTTCTGAGTTTTGCCCCAAAATAAAGAGAATTTCTGTCTTTTTACCCTAACATACAGGGAATTTCTGCCTTTTTGCCCCACAATTAGGGGAATTTCTGCAATTTTGCTTCAAAATTCAGGGAATTTCTGCCTTTTTGCCCGAAAATAAGAAGATGAATACCTTTTTGCCATAAAAAAGGGAAATTTCTTCATTTTTCTTCAAAATAAGGGGAATTTCTGATTTTTTGCCTCTAAATAAGTGGAATTTCTGTCTTTTTCCCCCAAAACAAAGGGAATTTCTGTCTTTTTTGCCCCAAAATAAAAAAAAAATTTCAGACTTATTACCCTGAAATAAGTGAAATTTCTGCAATTTCGCTCCAAAATAATTGAAATTTCTGAGTTTTGCCCCAAAATAAGGGGAATTTTTGGATTTTTGTCCCCAAATAAGGGGAATTTCAGCATTTTTACCTCAAAATAAGGGGAATTTCTGCAATTTTGCCCCAAAATATGGGAAATTTCTGCCTTTTTGCCCCAAAATAAGAACAAATTCTGCAATTTTGTACCTAAATAAAAGAAATTTCTGACTTTTTTTCCCAAAAAAGAAAATTTCTGCTATTTTCTTCTGAAATAAGTGAAATTTCTGCAATTTTGCCCCAAAATATGTGAAATTTCTGCAATTTTGCCCCAAAATATGTGAAATTTCTGCAATTTTGCCCCAAAATAAGAAAAATTTCTGCAATTTTGCCCCAAAATAAGTGAAATTTCTGAGTTTTGCCCCTAAATAAGGAGAATTTCTGTTTTTGCTCCAACATATAGGGAATTTCTGCCTTTTTGCCCCACAATTAGGGGAATATCTGCAATTTTGCTCCAAAATACGGGGAATTTCTGCCTTTTTGCCCGAAAATAAGAAGAATGCATACCTTTTTGCCATAAAAAAAAGAAATTTCTTCATTTTTGCTCCAAAATAAAGGGAATTTCTGCTTTTTTGCCTCTACATAAGTGGAATTTCTGTCTTTTTCCCCCAAAACAAAGGGAATTCCTGTCTTTTTGCCCCAAAATAAGAAAAATTTCTGACTTATTACCCTGAAATAAGTGAAATTTCTGCAATTTTGCCCCAAAATGAGGGAAATTTCTGCCTTCTTGCTCCCAAAGAAGAAAATATCAGCCTTTTTACCTCAAAATAAGGGAAATTTCTGCATTTTTGCCCCAAAATAATGGGACATTTCTGCCCTTTTGCCCCAAAATAAGAACAAATTCTGCAATTTTGTACCTAAATAAAAGAAATTTCTGACTTTTTGACCTAAAAAGAAAATTTCTGCTTTTTTTTCTGAAATAAGTGAAATTTCTGCAATTTTGCCCAAAAATATGTGAAATTTCTGCAATTTTGCCTTAAAATAAGGGAAATTTCTGCATTTTTTGCCCCCAAATAAGGGGAATTTCCGCCTTTTTACCTCAAAATATGGGGAATTTCTGGATTTTTGCTCCAAAATATGGGAAATGTCTGCCTTTTTGCCCCAAAATAAGGAAAATTTCTGCAATTTTGTACCAAAATAAAAGAAATATCTGCCTTTTTGCCCCAAAATTAGAAAATTTCTGCTTTTTTTTCGGAAATAAGTGAAATTTCTGCAATTTTGCCCCAAAATAAATGAAATTTCTAAGTTTTGCCCCAAAATAAGGGAAATTTCTGCTTTTTTGCCCCCAAATAAGAAGAAGTTCAGCATTTTTACCTTAAAATAAGGGGAATTTCTGCATTTTTGCCCCAAAATATGAGAAATTTCTGCCTTTTTCCCATAATAAGAAAAATTTCTGCAATTTTGTACAAAAATAAAAGAAATTTCTGCCTTTTTGCCCCAAAATAAGAAAATTTCTGCTTTTTTTTCTGAAATCAGTGAAATTTCTGCAATTTTGCCCCAAAATAAGTGAAATTTCTGAGTTTTGCCCCAAAATAAGGAGAATTTCTGTCTTTTTGCCCCAACATATAGGGAATTTCTGCCTTTTTGCCCCACAATTAGGGGAATTTCTGCAATTTTGCTCCAAAACAGAAGGAATTTCTGCCTTTTTGCCCGAAAACAAGAAGAATGCATACCTTTTTGCCATAAAAAATAGAAATTTCTTAATTTTTGCTCCAAAATAAGGGGAATTTCTGCTTTTTTGCCTCTTAATAAGTGGAATTTCTGTCTTTTTTCCCCAAAACAAAGGGAATTTCTGTCTTTTTTGCCCCAAAATACGGAAAATTTCTGACTTATTACCCTGAAGTAAATGAAATTTCTGCAATTTTGCCCCAAAATGAGGGAAATTTCTGCCTTTTTGCCCCCAAATAAGAAAAATATCAGCCTTTTTATCTCAAAATAAGGGAAATTTCTGCATTTTTGCCCCAAAATAAGTGAAATTTCTGCTTTTTTTCTGAAATAAGTGAAATTTCTGCAATTTTGCCCCAAAATAAGTGAAAATTCTGAGTTTTGCCCCAAAATAAGGAGAATTTCTGTCTTTTTGCCCCACAATTAGGGGAATTTCTGCAATTGTGCTCCAAAATACGAGGAATTTCTGCCTTTTTGCCCGAAAACAAGAAGAATGCATACCTTTTTGCCATAAAAAAGGAAAATTTCTTCATTTTTGCTCCAAAATAAGGGGACTTTCTGCTCTTTTGCCTCTTAATAAGTGGAATTTCTGTCTTTTTCCCCCAAAACAAAGGGAATTTCCACCTTTTTTGCCTCAAAATAAGGAAAATTTCTGACTTATTACCCTGAAGTAAGTGAAATTTCTGCAATTTTGCCCCAAAATAAGGGAAATTTATGCCTTTTTACCCCCAAATAAGGGGAATTTCAGCATTTTTACCTCAAAATAAAAGGAACTTCTGCATTTTTGCCACAAAATATTTGGAATTTCTGCCTTTTTGCTCCAAAATAAGAAAAACTTCTGCCTTTTTTCCTGAAATAAGTGAGATTTCTGCAATTTTGCCCCAAAATAAGGGAAATTTCTGCATTTTTGCCTCCAAATAAAGGGAATTTCAGCATTTTTACCTCAAAATAAGGGGAATTTCTGCACTTTTGCCCTAAAATATGGGAAATTTCTGCCTTTTTGTCCCAAAATAAGAAAAATTTCTGCAATTTTGTATCTAAATAAAAAAATTTCTGCCTTTTTGCCCCAAAATAAGTGAAATTTCTGCTTTTTTTTCTGAAATAAGTGAAATTTCTGCAATTTTGCCCCAAAATAAGTGAAAATTCTGAGTTTTGCCCCAAAATAAGGGAAATTTCTGGAATTTTGCCCCAAAATAAGTGGAATTTCTGAGTTTTGCCCCAAAAAAAGGAAAATTTCTGTCTTTTTGCCCCAACATATAGGGAATTTCTGCCTTTTTGCCCCACAATTAGGGGAATTTCTGCAATTGTGCTCCAAAATACGGGGAATTTCTGCCTTTTTGCCCGAAAACAAGAAGAATGCATACCTTTTTGCCATAAAAAAGGAAAATTTCTTCATTTTTGCTCCAAAGTATGGGGAATTTCTGCTTTTTTGCCTCTTAATAAGTCGAATTTATGTCTTTTTTCCCCAAAACAAAGAGAATTTCCATCTTTTTTGCCCCAAAATAAAGAAAATTTCTGACTTATTACCCTGAAGTAAGTGGAATTTCTGCAATTTTGCCCCAAAATAAGGGAAATTTATGCCTTTTTGCCTCCAAATAAGGGGAATTTCAGCATTTTTACCTCAAAATAAGGGGAATTACTGCATTTTTGCCACAAAATATTTGGAATTTCTGCCTTTTTGCTCCAAAATAAGGAAAACTTCTGCCTTTTTTCCTGAAATAAGTGAAATTTCTGCAATTTTGCCCCAAAATAAGTGAAATTTCTGCAATTTTGTCCCAAAATAAGTGAAATTTCTGAAATTTGGCCCAAAATAAGGGAAATTTCTGGAATTTTGCCCCAAAATAATTGAAATTTCTGAGTTTTGCCCCAAAATAAGGGGAATTTCTGCCTTTTTGGCCCCAAATAATAGGAATTTCAGCTTTTATACCACAAAATAAGGGGAATTTCTGCATTTTTGCCCCAAAATATGGGAAATTTCTGCGTTTTTGCCCCAAAATAAGAACAATTTCTGCAATTTTGTACCAAAATAAAAGAAATTTCTGACTTTTTGCCCCAAAAAAGAAAAGTTCTCCTTTTTTTTACTGACATAAGTGAAATTTCTGCAATTTTGCCCCAAAATAAGTGAAATTTCTGCAATTTTGCCCCAAAATAAGGGAAATTTCTGGAATTTTGCCTTAAAACAAGTGGAATTTCTGAGTTTTGCCCCAAAATAAAGAAAATTTCTGTCTTTTTGCCCTAACATACAGGGAATTTCTGCCTTTTGCCCCACAATTCGGGGAATTTCTGCAATTTTGCTTCAAAATTCAGGGAATTTCTGCCTTTTTGACCGAAAATAAAAAGATGAATAACTTTTTGCCATAAAAAAGGGAAATTTCTTCATTTTTCTCCAAAATAAGGGGAATTTCTGATTTTTTGCCTCTAAATAAGTGGAATTTCTGTCTTTTTCCCCCAAAACAAAGGGAATTTCTGTCTTTTTTGCCCCAAAATAAAAAAAAAAATTTCAGACTTATTACCCTGAAATAAGTGAAATTTCTGCAATTTCGCTCCAAAATAATTGAAATTTCTGAGTTTTGCCCCAAAATAAGGGGAATTTCTGGATTTTTGTCCCCAAATAAGGGGAATTTCAGCATTTTTACCTCAAAATAAGGGGAATTTCTGCAATTTTGCCCCAAAATATGGGAAATTTCTGCCTTTTTGCCCCAAAATAAGAACAAATTCTGCAATTTTGTACCTAAATAAAAGAAATTTCTGACTTTTTGCCCCAAAAAAGAAAATTTCTGCTATTTTCTTCTGAAATAAGTGAAATTTCTGCAATTTTGCCCCAAAATATGTGAAATTTCTGCAATTTTGCCCCAAAATAAGAAAAATTTCTGCAATTTTTCCCCAAAATAAGTGAAATTACTGAGTTTTGCCCCTAAATAAGAATTTCTGTTTTTGCCCCAACATATAGGGAATTTCTGCCTTTTTGCCCCACAATTAGGGGAATATCTGCAATTTTTCTCCAAAATACGGGGAATTTCTGCCTTTTTGCCCAAAAATAAGAAGAATGCATCCCTTTTTGCCATAAAAAAGGGAAATTTCTTCATTTTTGCTCCAAAATAAGGGGAATTTCTGCTTTTTTGCCTCTTAATAAGTGGAATTTCTGTCTTTTTCTCCCAAAACAAAGGGAATTCCTGTGTTTTTGCCCCAAAATAAGAAAAATTTCTGACTTATTACACTGAAATAAGTGAAATTTCTGCAATTTTGCCCCAAAATGAGGGAAATTTCTGCCTTTTTGCCCCCAAATAAGGAAAGTATCAGCCTTTTTACCTCAAAATAAGGAATATTTCTGCATTTTTGCCCCAAAATATGGGAAATTTCTGCAATTTTGCCCCAAAATAAGGGAAATTTCTGCAATTTTGCCAGAAAATACGTGAAATTTCTGAGTTTTGCCCCAAAATAAGAGGAATTTCTGTTTTTGCCCCAACATATAAGGAATTTCTGCCTTTTTGCCCCACAATTAGGGAAATTTCTGCAATTTTGCTCCAAAATACGGGGATTTTCTGCCTTTTTGCCCGAAAATAAGAAGAATGCATATCTTTTTGTCATAAAAAAGGGAAATTTCTTCATTTTTGCTCCAAAATAAGGGGAATTTCTGCTTTTTTGGCTCTAAATATGTAGAATTTGTTTTTTTCCCCCAAAACAAAGGGAATTTCTGTCTTTTTTGAACCAAAATAAGGAAAATTTCTGACTTATTACCCTTAAATAAGTGAAATTTCTGCAATTTTGCCCCAAAATGAGGAAAATTTCTGCCTTTTTGCCCCCAAATAAGGGGAATTTCAGCCTTTTTATCTCAAAATAATAGGAATTTCTGCATTTTTGCCCCAAAATATGAAAAATTTCTGCCTTTTTGCCCCAAAATAAGAACAATTTCTGCAATTTTGTACCAAAATAAAAGAAATTTCTGCCTTTTTGCCCCAAAATAAGAAAATTTCTGCCTTTTTTTTGAAATATGTGAAATTTCTGCAATTTTGCCCTAAAATAAGTGAAATTTCTGAGTTTTGCCCCAAAATAAGGAGAATTTCTGTCTTTTTGCCCCAACATATAGGGAATTTCTGCCTTTTTGGCCCACAATTAGGGGGATTTCTGCAATTTTGCTCCAAAAAACGGGGAATTTCTGTCTTTTTGCCCGAAAATAAGAAGAATGCATACCTTTTTGCAATAGAAAAGGGAAATTTCTTCATTTTTGCTCCAAAATAAGGGGAATTTCTGCTTTTTGCCTCTAAATAAGTGGAATTTCTGTCTTTTTTCCCAAAACAAAGGGAATTTCTGTCTTTTTGCACCAAAATAAAGATAATTTCTGACTTATTATTCTGAAATAAGTGAAATTTCTGCAATTTTCCCAAAAATAAGGGAAATTTCTGCATTTTTGCCCCAAAATATGGGAAATGTCTGCCTTTTTGCCCCAAAATAAGGAAAATTTCTGCAATTTTGTACCTAAATAAAAGAAATATCTGCCTTTTTGCCCCAAAATTAGAAAATTTCTGCTTTTTTTTCGGAAATAAGTGAAATTTCTGCAATTTTGCCCCAAAATAATTGAAATTTCTAAGTTTTGCCCCAAAATAAGGGAAATTTCTGCTTTTTTGCCCCCAAATAAGAAGTTCAGCATTTTTACCTTAAAATAAGGGGAATTTCTGCATTTTTGCCCCAAAATATGAGAAATTTCTGCCTTTTTCCCAAAATAAGAAAAATTTCTGCAATTTTGTACCAAAATAAAAGAAATTTCTGCCTTTTTGCCCCAAAATAAGAAAATTTCTGCTTTTTTTTCTGATATCAGTGAAATTTCTGCAATTTTGCCCCAAAATAAGTGAAATTTCTGAGTTTTGCCCCAAAATAAGGAGAATTTCTGTCCATTTGCCCCAACATATAGGGAATTTCTGCCTTTTTGCCCCACAATTAGGAGATTTCTGCAATTTTGCTCCAAAACAGAAGGAATTTCTGCCTTTTTGCCCGAAAACAGGAAGAATGCATACCTTTTTGCCATAAAAATAGAAATTTCTTCATTTTTGCTCCAAAATAAGGGGAATTTCTGCTTTTTTGCCTCTAAATAAGTGGAATTTCTGTCTTTTTCCCCCCCAAAAAAGGGAATTTCTGTCTTTTTTGCCACATAATAAGGAAAATTTCTGACTTATTACCCTGAAATAAGTGAAATTTCTGCAATTTTGCCCCAAAATGAGGGAAATTTCTGCCTTTTTGCCCCCAAATAAGAAAAATATCAGCCTTTTTATCTCAAAATAAGGGAAATTTCTGCATTTTTGCCCCAAAATATGGGAAATTTCTGCCTTTTTGCCCCAAAATAAGAACAATTTCTGCAATTTTGTACCAAAATAAAAGAAATTTCTGACTTTTTGCCCCCAAATAAGGGGAATTTCAGCCTTTTTACCTCAAAATAAAAGGAATTTCTGCATTTTTGCCACAAAATATTTGGAATTTCTGCCTTTTTGCCCCAAAATAAGAAAAACTTCTGCCTTTTTTCCTGAAATAAGTAAAATTTCTGCAATTTTGCCTTAAAATAAGTGAAATTTCTGCAATTTTGCCCCAAAATAAGTGAAATTTCTGCAATTTTGCCCCAAAATAAGGGAAATTTCTGGAATTTTGCCCCATAACAAGTGGAATTTCTGAGTTTTGCCCCAAAATAAAGAGAATTTCTGTCTTTTTACCCTAACATAAAGGGAATTTCTGCCTTTTTGCCCCACAATTAGGGGAATTTCTGCAATTTTGCTTCAAAATTCAGGGAATTTCTACCTTTTTTCCCGAAAATAAGAAGATGAATACCTTTTTGCCATAAAAAAGGGAAATTTCTTCATTTTTCTCCAAAATAAGGGGAATTTCTGATTTTTTGCCTCTAAATAAGTGGAATTTCTGTCTTTTTCCCCCAAAACAAAGGGAATTTCTGTCTTTTTTGCCCCAAAATAAAAAAAAAATTTCAGACTTATTACCCTGAAATAAGTGAAATTTCTGCAATTTCGCTCCAAAATAATTAAAATTTCTGAGTTTTGCCCCAAAATAAGGAAAATTTCTGGATTTTTGTCCCCAAATAAGGGGAATTTCAGCATTTTTACCTCAAAATAAGGGGAATTTCTGCAATTTTGCCCCAAAATATGGGAAATTTCTGCCTTTTTGCCCCAAAGTAAGAACAAATTCTGCAATTTTGTACCTAAATAAAAGAAATTTCTGACTTTTTGCCCCAAAAAAGAAAATTTCTGCTATTTTCTTCTGAAATAAGTGAAATTTCTGCAATTTTGCCCCAAAATATGTGAAATTTCTGCAATTTTGCCCCAAAATAAGAAAAATTTCTGCAATTTTGCCCCAAAATAAATGAAATTTCTGAGTTTTGCCCCTAAATAAGGAGAATTTCTGTTTTTGCCCCAACATATAGGGAATTTCTGCCTTTTTGCCCCACAATTAGGGGAATTTCTGAAATTTTGCTCCAAAATACGGGGAATTTCTGCCTTTTTGCCCGAAAATAAGAAGAATGCATACCTTTTTGCCATAAAAAAGGGAAATTTCTTAATTTTTGCTCCAAAATAAGGGGAATTTCTGCTTTTTTGCCTCTTAATAAGTGGAATTTCTGTCTTTTTCCCCCAAAACAAAGGGAATTTCTGTCTTTTTTGCCCCAAAATACGGAAAATTTCTGACTTATGACCCTGAAGTTAGTGAAATTTCTGCAATTTTGCCCAAAATGAGGGAAATTTCTGATTTTTGCCCCCAAATAAGGAAAATATCAGCCTTTTTACCTCAAAATAAAGAATATTTCTGCATTTTTGCCCCAAAATATGGGAAATTTCTGCAATTTTGCCCTTAAATAAGGGAAATTTCTGCAATTTTGCCACAAAATTAGTGAAATTTCTGAGTTTTGCCCCAAAATAAGGAGAATTTCTGTCTTTTTGCCCCAACATATAGGGAATTTATGCCTTTTTGGCCCACAATTAGGGGGATTTCTACAATTTTGCTCCAAAAAACGGGGAATTTCTGTCTTTTTGCCCCACAATTAGGGAAATTTCTGCAATTTTGCTCCAAAATACGGGGATTTTCTGCCTTTTTTACCGAAAATAAGAAGCATGCATATCTTTTTGTCATAAAAAAGGGAAATTTCTTCATTTTTGCTCCAAAATAAGGGGAATTTCTGCTTTTTTGGCTCTAAATATGTAGAATTTGTTTTTTTCCCCCAAAACAAAGGGAATTTCTGTCTTTTTTGCCCCAAAATAAAGAAAATTTATGACTTATTACCCTGAAATAAGTGAAATTTCTGCAATTTTGCCCCAAAATGAGAAAAATTTCTGCCTTTTTGCCCCCAAATAAGGGGAATTTCAGCCTTTTTATCTCAAAATAATAGGAATTTCTGCATTTTTGCCCCAAAATATGGGAAATTTCTGACTTTTTGCCCCAAAATAAGAACAATTTCTGCAATTTTGTACCAAAATAAAAGAAATTTCGGCCTTTTTGCCCCAAAATAAGAAAATTTCTGCTTTTTTTCTGAAATAAGTGAAATTTCTGCAATTTTGCCCCAAAATAATTGAAATTTCTAAGTTTTGCCCCAAAATAAGGGAAATTTCTGCTTTTTTGCCCCCAAATAAGAAGTTCAGCATTTTTACCTTAAAATAAGGGGAATTTCTGCATTTTTGCCCCAAAATATGAGAAATTTCTGCCTTTTTCCCAAAATAAGAAAAATTTCTGCAATTTTGTACCAAAATAAAAGAAATTTCTGCCTTTTTGCCCCAAAATAAGAAAATTTCTGCTTTTTTTTCTGATATCAGTGAAATTTCTGCAATTTTGCCCCAAAATAAGTGAAATTTCTGAGTTTTGCCCCAAAATAAGGAGAATTTCTGTCCATTTGCCCCAACATATAGGGAATTTCTGCCTTTTTGCCCCACAATTAGGAGATTTCTGCAATTTTGCTCCAAAACAGAAGGAATTTCTGCCTTTTTGCCCGAAAACAAGAAGAATGCATACCTTTTTGCCATAAAAATAGAAATTTCTTCATTTTTGCTCCAAAATAAGGGGAATTTCTGCTTTTTTGCCTCTAAATAAGTGGAATTTCTGTCTTTTTCCCCCCCAAAAAAAGGAATTTCTGTCTTTTTTGCCACATAATAAGGAAAATTTCTGACTTATTACCCTGAAATAAGTGAAATTTCTGCAATTTTGCCCCAAAATGAGGGAAATTTCTGCCTTTTTGCCCCCAAATAAGAAAAATATCAGCCTTTTTATCTCAAAATAAGGGAAATTTCTGCATTTTTGCCCCAAAATATGGGAAATTTCTGCCTTTTTGCCCCAAAATAAGAACAAATTCTGCAATTTTGTACCAAAATAAAAGAAATTTCTGAATTTTTGCCCCCAAATAAGGGGAATTTCAGACCTTTTACCTCAAAATAAGGGGAATTTCTGCATTTTTGCCACAAAATATTTGGAATTTCTGCCTTTTTGCCCCAAAATAAGGAAAACTTCTGCCTTTTTTCCTGAAATAAGTAAAATTTCTGCAATTTTGCCTTAAAATAAGTGAAATTTCTGCAATTTTGCCCCAAAATATGTGAAATTTCTGCAATTTTGCCCCAAAATAAGGGAAATTTCTGGAATTTTGCCCCATAACAAGTGGAATTTCTGAATTTTGCCCCAAAATAAAGAGAATTTCTGTCTTTTTACCCTAACATAAAGGGAATTTCTGCCTTTTTGCCCCACAATTAGGGGAATTTCTGCAATTTTGCTTCAAAATTCAGGGAATTTCTACCTTTTTGCCCGAAAATAAGAAGATGAATACCTTTTTGCCATAAAAAAGAGAAATTTCTTCATTTTTCTCAAAAATAAGGGGAATTTCTGATTTTTTGCCTCTAAATAAGTGGAATTACTGTCTTTTTCCCCCAAAACAAAGTGAATTTCTGTCTTTTTTGCCCCAAAATAAAAAAAATTTCAGACTTATTACCCTGAAATAAGTGAAATTTCTGCAATTTCGCTCCAAAATAATTGAAATTTCTGAGTTTTGCCCCAAAATAAGGGGAATTTCTGGATTTTTGTCCCCAAATAAGGGAAATTTTAGCATTTTTACCTCAAAATAAGGGGAATTTTTGCAATTTTGCCACAAAATATGGGAAATTTCTGCCTTTTTGCCCCAAAATAAAAACAAATTCTGCAATTTTGTACCTAAATAAAAGAAATTTCTGACTTTTTGACCCAAAAAAGAAAATTTCTGTTATTTTCTTCTGAAATAAGTGATATTTCTGCAATTTTGCCCCAAAATATGTGAAATTTCTGCAATTTTGCCCCAAAATAAGAAAAATTTCTGCAATTTTGCCCCAAAATAAGTGAAATTTCTGAGTTTTGCCCCTAAATAAGAAGAATTTCTGTTTGTGCCCCAACATATAGGGAATTTCTGCCTTTTTGCCCCACAATTAGGATAATTTCTGCAATTTTGCTCTAAATACGGGGAATTTCTGCCTTTTTGCCCGAAAATAAGAAGAATGCATACCTTTTTGCCATAAAAAAGGGAAATTTCTTAATTTTTGCTCCAAAATAAGGGGAATTTCTGCTTTTTTGCCTCTTAATAAGTGGAATTTCTGTCTTTTTCCCCCCAAACAAAGGGAATTTCTGTCTTTTTTGCCCCAAAATATGGAAAATTTCTGACTTATTACCCTGAAGTTTGTGAAATTTCTGCAATTTTGCCCCAAAATGAGGGAAATTTCTGCCTTTTTGCCCCCAAATAAGGAAAATATCAGCCTTTTTAACTCAAAATAAGAGATATTTCTGCATTTTTGCCCCAAAATATGAGAAATTTCTGCAATTTTGCCCCAAAATAAGTGAAATTTCTGCAATTTTGCCACAAAATAAGTGAAATTTCTGAGTTTTGCCCCAAAATAAGAGGAATTTCTGCTTTTACCCCAACATATAGGGAATTTCTGCCTTTTTGCCCCACAATTAGGGGAATTTCTGCAATTTTGCTCCAAAATACGGGGATTTTCTGCCTTTTTGCCCGAAAATAAGAAGAATGCATATCTTTTTGTCATAAAAAAGGGAAATTTCTTCATTTTTGCTCCAAAATAAGGGGAATTTCTGCTTTTTTGGCTCTAAATATGTAGAATTTGTTTTTTTCCCCCAAAACAAAGGGAATTTCTGTCTTTTTTGCCCCAAAATAAGGAAAATTTCTTACTTATTACCCTGAAATAAGTGAAATTTCTGCAATTTTGCCCCAAAATGAGGAAAATTTCTGCCTTTTTGCCCTTAAATAAGGGGAATTTCAGCCTTTTTATCTCAAAATAATAGGAATTGCTGCATTTTTGCCCCAAAATATGGGAAATTTCTGCCTTTTTGCCCCAAAATAAGAACAATTTCTGCAATTTTGTACCAAAATAAAAGAAATTTCTGCCTTTTTGCCCCAAAATAAGAAAATTTCTGCTTTTTTTCTGAAATAAGTGAAATTTCTGCAATTTTGCCTTAAATAAGTGAAATTTCTGAGTTTTGCCCCAAAATAAGGAGAATTTCTGTCTTTTTGCCCCAACATATAGGGAATTTCTGCCTTTTTGCCCCACAATTAGGGGGATTTCTGCAATTTTGCTCCAAAAAACGGGGAATTCTGTCTTTTTGCCCGAAAATAAGAAGAATGCATACCTTTTTGCCATAGAAAAGGGAAATTTCTTCATTTTTGCTCCAAAATAAGGGGAATTTCTGCTTTTTGCCTCTAAATAAGTGGAATTTCTGTCTTTTTTTCCCAAAACAAAGGGAATTTCTGTCTTTTTGCACCAAAATAAAGATAATTTCTGACTTATTATTCTGAAATAAGTGAAATTTCTGCAATTTTGCCCCAAAATAAGGGAAATTTCTGCATTTTTTGCCCCCAAATAAGGGGAATTTCAGCCTTTTTACCTCAAAATAAGGGGAATTTCTGCATTTTTGCCCCAAAATATGGGAAATGTCTGCCTTTTTGCCCCAAAATAAGGAAAATTTCTGCAATTTTGTACCAAAATAAAAGAAATATCTGCCTTTTTGCCCCAAAATTAGAAAATTTCTGCTTTTTTTTCGGAAATAAGTGAAATTTCTGCAATTTTGCCCCAAAATAATTGAAATTTCTAAGTTTTGCCCCAAAATAAGGGAAATTTCTGCTTTTTTGCCCCCAAATAAGAAGTTCAGCATTTTTAACCTTAAAATAAGGGGAATTTCTGCATTTAAGCCCCAAAATATGAGAAATTTCTGCCTTTTTCCCAAAATAAGAAAAATTTCTGCAATTTTGTACCAAAATAAAAGAAATTTCTGCCTTTTTGCCCCAAAATAAGAAAATTTCTGCTTTTTTTCTGAAATAAGTGAAATTTTTGCAATTTTGCCCCAAAGAAAGTGAAATTTCTGAGTGTTGCCTCAAAATAAGGAGAATTTCTGTCTTTTTGCCCCAACATATAGGGAATTTCTGCCTTTTTGTCCCACAATTAGGGGAATTTCTGCAATTTTGCTCCAAAACAGAAGGAATTTCTGCCTTTTTGCCCGAAAACAAGAAGAATGCATACCTTTTTGCCATAAAAAATAGAAATTTCTTTATTTTTGCTCCAAAATAAGGGGAATTTCTGCTTTTTTGCCTCTAATTAAGTGGAATTTCTGTCATTTTCCCCCAAAACAAAGGGAATTTCTGTCTTTTTTGCCCCAAAATAAGGAAAATTTCTGACTTATTACCCTGAAATAAGTGAAATTTCTGCAATTTTGCCCCAAAATGAGGGAAATTTCTGCCTTTTTGCCCCCAAATAAGAAAAATATCAGCCTTTTTACCTCAAAATAAGGGGAATTTCTGCATTTTTGCCCCAAAATATGGGAAATTTCTGCCTTTTTGCCCCAAAATAAGAAAATTTCTGCTTTTTTTTCTGAAATAAGTGAAATTTCTGCAATTTTGCCCCAAAATATGTGAAATTTCTGCAATTTTGCCCCAAAATAAGGGAAATTTCTGCAATTTTGCCCCAAAATATGTGAAATTTCTGAGTTTTGCCCCAAAATAAGGAGAATTTCTGTCTTTCTGCCCCAACATATAGGGAATTTCTGCCTTTTTGCCCCAGAATTAGGGGAATTGCTGCAATTTTGCTCTAAAATACGGGGAATTTCTGCCTTTTTGCCCAAAAATAAGAAGAATGCATACCTTTTGCCATAAAAAAGGGAAATTTTTTCATTTTTGCTCCAAAATAAGGGGAATTTCTGCTTTTTTGACTCTTAATAAGTGGAATTTCTGTCTTTTTCCCCCAATACAAAGGGAATTTCTGTATTTTTTGCCCCAAAATAAGGAAAATTTCTGACTTGTTACCCTGAAGTAAGTGAAATTTCTGCAATTTTGCCCCAAAATAAGGGAAATTTCTGCCTTTTTCCCCCAAATTAGGGGGAATTTCAGCCTTTTTACCTCAAAATAAGGGGAATTTCTGCATTTTTGCCACAAAATATTTGGAATTTCTGCCTTTTTGCTCCAAAATAAGAAAAATTTCTGTGTTTCTTCCCTGAAATAAAGGAAATTTCTGCAATTTTGCCCCAAAATAAGTGAAATTTCTGCAATTTTGCCCCAAAATAAGTGGAATTTCTGAGTTTTTCTCCAAAATTAGAAGAATTTCTGTCTTTTTGCCCCAACAAATAGGGAATTTCTCACTTTTTGCCCCACAACTAGGGGAATTTCTGCAATTTTGCTCCAAAATACAGGGAATTTCTGCTTTTTTTCCCAAAAATAAGGGGAATGTATACCTTTTGCCACAAAAAAGGGAAATTTCTTCATTTTTGCCCCAAAATAATGGGAATTTCTGCCTTTTTACCTCAAAATAAGTGAAATTTCTGACTTTAAACCCAAAAATAAACGGAATTTCTGTCTTTTTGCCCCAAAATAAAAGTAATTTTTGAATTTTGCCCTGAAATAAGGGAAATTTCTGCAATTTTGCCCCAACATAAAAGAAATTTCTGCCTTTTTGACACAAAATAAAGGGAATTTCTGCATTTTTGCCACAAAATATTAGGAATTTCTGACTTTTTGCCCCAAAATAAGAAAATTCCTGCCTTTTTCCCTGAAATAAGTGAAATTTCTGCAATTTTGCCCCAAAATAAGAGAAATTTCTGCCTTTTTGTTCCGAAATAAGGGGAATTTCAGCCTTTTTACCTCAAAATAGGGGATTTCTGCATTTTTGCCAAAAAATATTGAGAATTTCTGCCATTTTGCTCCAAAATATCAAAAATTTCTGCCTTTTTTCCCTGAAATAAGTGAAATTTCTGCAATGTTGCCCCAAAATAAGTGAAATTTCTGCAATTTTGCCCCAAAATAAGGGAAATTTCTGGAATTTTCCCCAAAATAAATGGAATTTCTGAGTTTTGCCCCGAAATAAAAAGAATTTTTGTCTTTTTGCCCAAACATATAGGGAATTTCTGCATTTTTGCCCCACAATTAGAGGAATTTCTGCAATTTTGCTCCAAAATACAGGGAATTTCTTCTTTTTAGCCCGAAAATAAAAATAATGTATACCTTTTGCCACAAAAAAAGAAATTTCTTCATTTTTGCCCCAAAATAAGAGGAATTTCTGCATTTTTACCTCAAAATAAGTGAAATTTCTGCCATTTACCCAAAAATAAACAGAATTTCTGTCTTTTTGTCCCAAAATAAAAGGAATTTCTGAATTATGCCCTGAAATAAGTGATATTTCTGCAATTTTTCTCCAAAATAAAAGAAATTTCTGCCTTTTTGCCACAAAATAAGGGCAATTTCTGTCTTTTTGCCCCAAAATAAGGGACATTTATGCCTTTTTGCCCCCAAATAAGGGGAATTTCAAACTTTTTCCCTCAAAATAAGAGGAATTTCTGCATTTTTGCCACAAAATATTAGGAATTTCTGCCTTTTTGCTCCAAAATAAGGAAAATTTCTGCCTTTTTTCCGTGAAATAAGTGAAATTTCTGCAATTTTGCCCTAAAATAAGGGAAATTTCTGCAATTTTGCCCCAAAATAAGGGAAATTTCAGAAATTTTGCCCCAGAATAAGTGGAATTTCTGAGTTTGCCCAAAAATGTGAAGAATTTTTGTCTTTTTGCCTCAACATATAGGGAATTTCTGCCTTTTTTTCCCACAATTAGGGAAATTTCTGCAATTTTGCTCCAAAATATGGGAATTTCTGCTTTTTTGCCCGAAAATGAGGGGAATGTATACCTTTTGCCACAAAAAAATGGAAATTTCTTCATTTTTGCCCCAAAATAAGAGGAATTTCTGCATTTTTACCTCAAAATAAGTGAAATTTCTACCTTTTTACCCAAAATAAAGGGAATTTCTGTCTTTTTGCCCCAAAATAAAAGGAATTTTTAAATTATGCCCTGAAACATGTGAAATTTCTGCAATTTTGCCTCAAAATAAGGGAAATTTCTGCCTTTTTGACACACAATAAAAAAAATTTCTGCATTTTTACCAAAAAATATTAAGAATTTCTGCCTTTTTGCCCCAAAATAAGGAAAATTTCTGCATTTTTTCCCTGAAATAAGTGAAATTTCTGCAATTTTGCCCCAAAATAAGTGAAATTTCTGCAATTTTGCCCCAAAATAAGTAAAATTTCTGCAATTTTGCCCAAAAATAAGGGAAATTTCTGGAATTTGCCCCATAATAAGTGGAATTTCTGAGTTTTGACCCAAAATAAAAAGAATTTCTTTCTTTTTACCCCCACATATATGGAATTTCTCCATTTTTGCCCCACAATTAGGAGAATTTCTGCAATTTTGCTCCAAAATACGGGGAATTTCTGCTTTTTAGCCCGAAAACAAGGGGAATGTATACCTTTTGCCACAAAAAGGGAAATTTCTTCATTTTTGCTCCAAAATAAGAGGAATTTCTGCCTTTTTACCTCAAAATAAGTGAAATTTCTGCCTTTTTTACCCAAAAATAAACGGAATTTCTGTCTTTTTGCCCCAAAATAAAAGGAATTTTTGAATTTGCTCTGAAATAAGTGAAATTTCTTCAATTTTGCCCCAAAATAAAGAAAATTTCTGACTTTTTGATACAAAATAAGGGGAATTTCTGCATTTTTGCCACAAAATATTAGGAATTTCTGCCTTTTTGCCCCAAAATAAGGAAAATTTCTGTCTTTCTTCCCTGAAATATAGGAAATTTCTGCAATTTTGCCCCAAAATAAGTGAAATTTCTGCAATTTTGCCCCAAAATAAGTGGAATTTCTGAGTTTTGTCCCAAAATAAGGAGAATTTCTGTCTTTTTGCCCCAACAAATAGGGAATTTCTCCTTTTTGTCCCACAACTAGGGGAATTTCTGCAATTTTGCTCCAAAATACGGGGAATTTCTGCTTTTTAGCCCGAAAATAAAAATAATGTATACCTTTTGCCACAAAAAAAAGAAATTTCTTCATTTTTGCCTCAAAATAAGAGGAATTTCTGCATTTTTACCTCAAAATAAGTGAAATTTCTGCCTTTTTACCCAAAAATAAACAGAATTTTTGTCTTTTTGCCCCAAAATAAAAGGAATTTTTGAATTATGCCCTGAAATAAGTGATATTTCTGCAATTTTTCTCCAAAATAAAAGAAATTTCTGCCTTTTTGCCACAAAATAACAAGAATTTCTGTCTTTTTGAAGCAAAATAAGGGAAATTTATATTTTTTTGCCCCCAAATATGGGTAATTTCAGCATTTTTACCTCAAAATAATGGTAATTTCTGCATTTTTGCCACAAAATATTTGGAATTTCTGCCTTTTTGCTCCAAAATAAAGAAAATTTCTGCCTTTTTTCCATGAAATAAGTGAAATTTCTGCAATTTTGCCATAAAATAAGGGAAATTTCTGCAATTTTGCCCCAAAATAAGGGAAATTTCTGGAATTTTGCCCCAGAATAAGTGGAATTTCTGAGTTTTGCCCAAAAATGTGGAGAATTTTTGTCTTTTTGCCTCAACATATGGGGAATTTCTGCCTTGTTGCCCCACAACTAGGGGAATTTCTGCAATTTTGCACCAAAATACGGGAATTTCTGCTTTTTTGCCCGAAAATAAAGGGAATGTATACATTTTGCCACAAAAAATGGAAATTTCTTCATTTTTGCCACAAAATAAGAGGAATTTCTGCATTTTTACCTCAAAATATGTGAAATTTCTGCCTTTTTACCCAAAATAAACGGAATTTCTGTCTTTTTGCCCCAAAATAAAAGGATTTTTTGAATTATTCCCTGAAATAAGTGAAATTTCTGCAATTTTGCCCCAAAATAAGGGAAATTTCTGCCTTTTTGACACAAAATAAGGGAAATTTCTGCATTTTTACCAAAAAATATTAAGAATTTCTGCCTTTTTCCCCCAAAATAAGAAAAATTTCTGCATTTTTTCCCTGAAATAAGTGAAATTTCTGCAATTTTGCCCCAAAATAAGTGAAATTTCTGCAATTTTGCCCCAAAATAAGTAAAATTTCTGCAATTTTGCCCAAAAATAAGGGAAATTTCTGGAATTTTGCCCAAATAAGTGGAATTTCTGAGTTTTGCCCCAAAATAAATAGAATTTCTGTCTTTTTACCCCCACATATAGGGAATTTCTGCATTTTTGCCCTACAATTAGGAGAATTTCTGCAATTTTGCTCCAAAATACGGGAAATTTCTGCTTTTTAGCCCGAAAATAAGGGGAATGTATACCTTATGCCACAAAAAAGGAAAATTTCTTCATTTTTGCCCCAAAATAAGAGGAATTTCTGCCTTTTTACCTCAAAATAAGTGAAATTTCTGCCTTTTTTACCCAAAAATAAACGGAATTTCGGTCTTTTTGCCCCAAAATAAAAGGAATTTTTGAATTATGTCCTGAAATAAGTGAAATTTCTGTTATTTTGCCCCAAAATAAGGAAAATTTCTGACTTTTTGACACAAAATAAGGGGAATTTCTGCATTTTTGCCACAAAATATTAGAAATTTCTGCCTTTTTGCCCCAAAATAAGGAAAATTTCTGTCTTTCTTCCCTGAAATAAAGGAAATTTCTGCAATTTTGCCCCAAAATAAGTGAAATTTCTGCAATTTTGCCCCAAAATAAGTGGAATTTCAGAGTTTTGCCCCAAAATAAGGAGAATTTCTGTCTTTTTGCCCCAACAAATAGGGAATTTCTCCCTTTTTGCCCCACAACTAGGGGAATTTCTGCAATTTTGCTCCAAAATACAGGGAATTTCTGCTTTTTACCAAAAATAAGGGGAATGTATAATTTTTGCCACAAAAAGGGGAAATTTCTTCATTTTTGCTCCAAAATAAGAGGAATTTTTGCCTTTTTACATCAAAATAAGTGAAATTTCTTCCTTTTTACCCAAAAATAAATGGAATTTCTGTCTTTTTGCCTCAAAATAAAAGGAATTTTTGAATTTTTCCCTGAAATAAGGGAAATTTCTGCAATTTTGCCCCAACATAAAAGAAATTTCTGCCTTTTTGACACAAAATAAAAGGAATTTCTGCATTTTTGCCACAAAATATTAGGAATTTCTGACTTTTTGCCCCAAAATAAGAAAATTTCTGCCTTTTTTCTCTGAAATAAGTGAAATATCTGCAATTTTGCCCCAAAATAAGGGAAATTTCTCCCTTTTTGACACAAAATAAGGGGAATTTCTGCATTTTTGCCACAAAATATTAGGAATTTCTGACTTTTTACCCCAAAATAAGAAAATTTCTGCTTTTTTTCCTTGAAATAAGTGAAATTTCTGCAATTTTGACAGAAAATAAGGGAAATTTTTGGAATTTTGACCCAAAATAAGTTGAATTTCTGAGTTTTTCCCCAAAATAAGGAGAATTTCTGTCTTTTTGCCCCAACATATAGTGAATTTCTCACTTTTTGCCCCACAATTAGGGGATTTTCTGCAATTTTGCTGCAAAATACTAGGAATTTCTGCTTTTTTGCCTGAAAATAAGGTTAATGTATACCTTTTGCCACAAAAAAGGGAAATTTCTTCATTTTTGCCCCAAAATAAAAAGAATTTCTTCCTTTTTACATCAAAATAAGTGAAATTTCTGCCTTTTTACCCAAAAATATATGGAATTTCTGTCTTTTTGCCCCAAAATAAAAGAAATTTTTGAATTTTGCCCGGAAATATGTTAAATTTCTGCAATTTTGCCCCAAAATAAGGGAAATTTCTGGAATTTTGCCCCAAAATAAGTGGGATTTCTGAGTTTTTTTTCAAAATAAGGAGAATTTCTGTCTTTTTGCCCCAACATATAGGGAATTTCTGCCTTTTTGCCCCACAATTAGGGGATTTTCTGCAATTTTGCCCCAAAATAAGGGAAATTTCTGCCTTTTTGCCCCCAAATAAGTGGAATTTCAGCCTTTTACCTCAAAATAAGGGGAATTTCTGCATTTTTGCCACAAAATATTAGGAATTTCTGACTTTTTGCCCCAAAATACGAAAATTTCTGCTTTATTTCTTTGAAATAAGTGAAATTTCTGCAATTTTGACAGAAAATAGGGGAAATTTTAGGAATTTTGCCCCAAAATAAGTGGAATTTCTTAGTTTTTCTCCAAAATAAGGAGAATTTCTGCCTTTTTGTCCCAACATATAGAAAATTTCTGCCTCTTTGCCCCACAATTAGGGGATTTTCTGCAATTTTGTTCCAAAATACGAGGAATTTCTGCTTTTTTGCCGGAAAATAAGGGGAATGTATACCTTTTGCCACAAAAAAGAAAAATTTCTTCATTTTTGCCCCAAAATAAGAGGAATTTCTTCCTTTTTACCTCAAAATAAGTGAAATTTCTGACTTTTTACCCAAAAATACACGGAATTTCTGTCTTTTTGCCCCAAAATAAAAGGAATTTTTGAATTTTGCCCTGAAATAAGTGAAATTTCTGCAATTTTGCCCCAAAATAAGGGAAATTTCTGGAATTTTGCCCCAAAATAAGTGGAATTTCTGAGTTTTTCCCCCAAATAAGGAGAATTTCTGTCTTTTTGCCCCAACATATAGGAAATTTCTGCCTTTTTGCCCCACAATTAGGGGATTTTCTGCAATTTTGCTCCAAAATGCGGGCAATTTCTGCTTTTTTGCCCGAAAATAAGGGGTATGAATACCTTTTTCCACAAAAAGGGAAATTTCTTCATTTTTGCCCCAAAATAAGAGGAATTTCTGCCTTTTTACCTCAAATTAAGTGAAATTTCTGCCTTTTTACCCAGAAATAAACGGAATTTCTGTATTTTTGGACCAAAATAAGGGGAATTTTTGAATTTTGCACTGAAATAAGTGAAATTTCTTCAATTTTCCCCCAAAATAAGGAAAATTTCTGACTTTTTGACACAAAATAAAGGGAATTTCTGTATTTTTGGCACAAAATATTAGGAATTTCTGCCTTTTTGCCCCAAAATAAGGAAAATTTCTGTCTTTCTTTCCTGAAATAAGGGAATTTTCTGCAATTTTGCCCCAAAATAAGTGAAATTTCTGCAATTTTGCCCCAAAATACATGGAATTTCTGAATCTTGCCAGAAAATAAGGAGATTTTCTGTCTTTTTGCCCCAACAAATAGGGAATTTCTCCCTTTTTGCCCCACAACTAGGAAAATTTGTTCAATTTTGCTCCAAAATACAGGTAATTTCTGCTTTTTTTTCCAAAAATAAAGGGAATGTATACCTTTTGCCACAAAAAAGGGAAATTTCTTCATTTTTGTCCCAAAATAATAGGAATTTCTTCCTCTTTACTTCAAAATAAGTGAAATTTCTGCCTTTTTACCCAAATATAAACGGAATTTCTGTCTTTTTGCCCCAAAATAAATGGAATTTTTGAATTTTGCCCTGAAATAAGTGAAATTTCTGTAATTTTGCCCCAAAATAAGTGAAATTCTGCCTTTTGACACAAAATAAGTGGAATTTCTGAATTTTTGCCACAAAATATTAGGAATTTCTGACTTTTTGCCCCAAAATACGAAAATTTCTGCCTTTTTTCCCTGAAATAAGTGAAATTTCTGGAATTTTGCCCCAAAAAAGTGGAATTTCCGAGTTTTTCCTCAAAATAAGGAGAATCTGTCTTTTTGACCCAACATATAGGGAATTTCTGCCTTTTTGCCCCACAATTAGGGGATTGTCTGCAATTCTGCTCCAAAATACGGGAAATTTCTGCTTTTTGCCCGAACATAAGTGGAATGTATACCTTTTGCCACAAAAAAGTAAAATTTCTTCATTTTTGCCCCAAAATAAGAGGAATTTCTTCCTTTTTACCTCAAAATAAGTGAAATTTCTGCCTTTTTACCCCAAAATAAACGGAATTTCTGTATTTTTGCCCCAAAATAAGGGGAATTTTTGAATTTTGCCCTGAAATAAGTGAAATTTCTGCAATTTTGCCCAAAAAGAAGAGAAATTTATGCCTTTTTGCCACAAAATAAGGGGAATTTCTGTCTTCTTGCCCCAAAATAAGGGGAATTTTAGCATTTTACCTCATAATAAGGGGAATCTCTCCTTTTTCGCCCCCAAGTATAGAGAATTTCTGCATTTTTGCCCCAAAATAAGAGAAATTTCTGCATTTTTTCTTTGAAATAATGAAATTTCTGTAATTTTACCACAAAATAAGGGAGATTTCTACAATTTTGCCCCCAAATAAAGGAAATTTCTGGAATTTTGCCCCAAAATAAGGGGAATTTCTGACTTTTTGCCCTGAAATAAAGAGAATGTCTGTCTTTTTTCCCCAAAATAATGTGAATTTCTGCATTTTCCTTCAAAATTAGGCGAATATGTGCAATTTTGCTTCAAAATACGGAGAATTTCTGCCTTATTGCACCAAAATAAAAAGAATTTCTGCATTTTTGCACCAACATAAGGGGAATTTCTGAAATTTTGCTCCAAAATACGGGGAATTTCTGCCTTATTGCCCGAAATAAAGTGGAATTTCTGCCTTTTTGCCCTGAAATATTTGAAATTTCCACAATTTTACCCCAAAATAAGGGGAATTTCTGTTTTTGGCCCCAAAATTAGGAGAATTTCTGCTTTTTGCCCCAAAATGAGGCAAATTTCTGACTTTTTGCCCTGAAATAAGTGAAATTTCTGCAATTTTGCCCCAAAATAAGGGGAATTTCTGCCTTTTTGCCAAAATAAGGGGAATTTCAGCATTTTACCTCCAAATAAGGGGAATTTCTGCCTTATTGCCTCAAAATAATGGGAATTTCAGCCTTTTTATCTCAAAATAATGAAAATTTTTTCCTTTTGCCCAAAATATGGAGAATTTCTGACTTTTTGTTCCAAAATAAGGAAAATTTCTTCAATTTTGTACCAAAATAAAAGAAATTTCTGCTTTTTACCCCAAAATAAAAGTAATTTCTAACTTTTTGCCCTTAAATAAATGTAATTTCTGCAATTTTGCCCGAAAATAAGGGAAATTTGTGCCTTTTTGCCCCAAAATGTGGGGAATTTCTGCCCTTTTGCCCCAAAATATGGGGAATTTCAGCATTTTACCTCAAAATAAGGGGAATTGCAGCCTTTTTGCACCAAAATATGGAAAATTTCTGCCTTTTTGCCACAAAATAAGAAAAATTTCTGCAATTCTGTACCAAAATAAAATAGATTTCTAAAATTTTGCCCCAAAATAAGGGAAATTTCTGATTTTTGCCCCGAAATAAAGAGAATTTCTGTATTTTTGCCCCAAAATAAAGGGAATTTCTGCTTTTTCCCCCAAAATTAGGGGAGTTTCTGCAAGTTTGCTTCAAAATACAGGGAATTTCTGCCTCTTTTCCCGAAAATAAGGGGAACTTCTGCCGATTTGCCCCAAATAAAGAGAATTTCTGCATTTTTGGCCCAATATTAGGGGAATTTCTGAAATTTTGCTCCAAAATACGGGGAATTTCTGCCTTTTTGCCCTCAAACAAGGGAAATTTCTGCAATTTTATTCCACAATAAGGGGAATTTCTGCCTTTTTGCCCCCAAATAAGAAGAATTTCTGGCTTTTTGCCTTGAAATATGTAAAATGTCTGCAATTTTACCCCAAAATAAGGTGAATTTCTGCCTTTTTGCCCCAAAATCATGGGAATTTCTGTTTTTTTGCCTTGAAATAAGAAAAATTTTTGCTTTTTTTCTCTGACATAAGTGAAATTTCTGCAAATTTGCCTTAAAATAAAAGAAATTTCTGCAATTTTCCCCATAATAAAGGAATTTTCTTCAATTTTGCCCCAAAATAAAGGGAATTTCTGTTTTTTGTCCCCAAATAAGGGAAATTTCTGCAATTTTTCCCTAAAATAAAAAGAATTTCTGCCTTTTGCCCCAAAATAAGGGGAATTTTTGCTTTTTTGCCCCAAAATAAAGAAAATTACTGCATATTTTACCCCAAAATTAGGTGAATTTCTGCAATTTTGCTCCAAAATACGGGGATTTTCTGCCTTTTTCACCGAAAATAAAGGGAATTTCTGCCATTTTGCTGCGAAATAAGTGAAATGTCTGAAGTTTTACCCCCAAATAAGAGGAAGTTCTGCATTTTTGCCCCAAAATTAGGGAAATTTCTGCAATTTTGCTCCAAAATACAGGGAATTTCTGCCTTTTTGCCCGAAAATAAAGGGAATGTATGACTTTTTGCCATAAAAAAGGTAAATTTCTTAATTTTTACCCCAAAATAAGGCTATTTTCCGCCTTTTTGACTCAAAATAAATGCGATTTCTGACTTTTCCCGAAAAATAAACGGAATTTCTGTCTTTTTGCCCCAAAATAAGGGGAATTTCTGACTTTTTGCTCTGAAATAAGTTAAATTTCTAAAATTTTTTCCCTAAATAAGGGAAATGTCTGTTTTTTGCCCCAAAATAAGGGGAATTTCTGCCTTTTTGCCCCAAAATAAAGAAAATTACTGCATGTTTTACCCCAAAATTAGGTGAATTTCTGCAATTTTGCTCCAAAATACGGGGATTTTCTGCCTTTTTCGCCGAAAATAAAGGGAATTTCTGCCATTTTGCCGCGAAATAAGTGAAATTTCTGCAGTTTTACCACAAAATAAGGGTAAGTTCTGCGTTTTTGCCCCACAACTAGGGGAATTTCTGCAATTTTGCTCCAAAATACGGAGAATTTCTGCTTTTTTTCCCAAAAATAAGGGGAATGTATAACTTTGGCCACAAAAAGGGAAATTTCTTCATTTTTGCCCCAAAATAAGAGGAATTTCAGCCTTTTTACCTCAAAATAAGTGAAATTTCTGCCTTTTTACCCAAAAATAAACGGAATTTCTGTCTTTTTGCACCAAAATAAAAGGAATTTTTGAATTTTGCCCTGAAATAAGTGAAATTTCTGTTATTTTGCCCCAAAATAAAGGAAATTTCTGCTTTTTTGACACAAAATAAGGGGAATTTCTGAATTTTTGCCCCAAAATAAGAAAATTTCTGCCTTTTTTCCCTGAAATAAGTGAAATTTCTGCAATTTTGCTCCCAAATAAGGGAAATTTCTGGAATTTTGCCCCAAAATAATTGGAATTTTTGAGTTTTTCTCCAAAATAAGGAGAATTTCTGTCTTTTTGCCCCAACATATAGGGAATTTCTGCCTTTTTGCCCCACAAGTAGGGGAATTTCTTCAATTTTGCTCCAAAATTCGGGGAATTTCTGCCTTTTTGCCCGAAAACAAGAAGAATGCATACCTTTTTGCCATAAAAAAGAGGAATTTCTTCATTTTTGCTCCAAAATAAGGTGAATTTCTGCTTTTTTGCCTCTAAATAAGTGGAATTTCTGTTTTTTTCCCCCAAAACAAATGGAATTTCTGTCTTTTTTGTCCCAAAATATGGAAAATTTCTGACTTATTACCCTGAAATAAGTGAAATTTCTGCAATTTTGCCCCAAAATGAGGAAAATTTCTGCCTTTTTGCCCCCAAATAAGAAAATATCAGCATTTTTACCTCAAAATAAGGGAAATTTCTGCATTTTTGCCCCAAAATATGGGAAATTTCTGCCCTTTTGCCCCAAAATAAGAACAAATTCTGCAATTTTGTACCTAAATAAAAGAAATTTCTGACTTTTTGCCCCAAATAGATAATTTCTGCTTTTTTTTCTGAAATAAGTGAAATTTTTGTAATTTTGCCCCAAAATATGTGAATTTTCTGCAATTTTGCCCCAAAATAAGGGAAATATCTAAGTTTTGCCCCAAAATAAGGAGAATTTCTGTCTTTTTGCCCCAACATATAGGGAATTTCGGCCTTTTTGCCCCACAATTAAGGGAATTTCTTCAATATTGCTCCAAAATTTGGGGAATTTCTGCCTTTTTGCCCGAAAACAATAAGAATGCATACCTTTTTGCCATAAAAGAGGGAAATTTCTTTATTTTTGCTCCAAAATAAGGGGAATTTCTTTTTTTTTGCCTCTAAATAAGTGGAATTTCTGTTTTTTCCCCCAAACAAAGGGAATTTCTGTCTTTTTGCCCCAAAATAAGGAAAATTTCTGACTTATTACCCTGAATAAGTAAAATTTCTGCAATTTTGCCCCTAAATAAGGGAAATTTCTGCCTTTTTGCCCCCAAATAAAGGGAATTTCAGCCTTTTTACCTCAAAATAAGGGGAATTTCTGCATTTTTGCCCCAAAATATGGGAAATTTCTGCCTTTTTGCGCCAAAATAAGAAAATTTCTGCTTTTTTTCTGAAATAAGTGAAATTTCTGCAATTTTGCCCCAAAATAAGTGAAAATTCTGAGTTTTGCCCCCAAATAAGAGGAATTTCTGTATTTTTGCCCCAATATATAGGGAATTTCTGCCTTTTTGCCCCACAATTAAAGGAATTTCTGCAATTTTGCTCCAAAATACGGGGATTTTCTGCCTTTTTGCCCAAAAATAATAAGAATGCATATCTTTTTGCCATAAAAAAGGGAAATTTCTTCATTTTTGCTCCAAAATAAGGGGAATTTCTGCTTTTTTTGCTCTAAATAAGTGTAATTTCTGTTTTTTTCCTTCAAAACAAAGGGAATTTCTGTCTTTTTTGCCCCAGAAGAAGGAAAATTTCTGACTTATTACCCTGAAATAAGTGAAATTTCTGCAATTTTGCCCCAAAATGAGGAAATTTTCTGCCTTTTTGCCCCCAAATAAGGGGAATTTCAGCCTTTTTAACTCAAAATAATAGGAATTTCTGCATTTTTGTCCCAAAATATGGGAAATTTCTACCTTTTTGCCCCAAAATAAGAACAATTTCTGCAATTTTGTACCAAAATAAAAGAAATTTCTGCCTTTTTGCCCCAAAATAAGAAAATTTCTGCTTTTATTCTGAAATAAGTGAAATTTCTGCAATTTTGCCGTAAAATAAGTGAAATTTCTGAGTTTTGCCCCAAAATAAGGAGAATTTCTGTCTTTTCGCCCCAACATATAGGGAATTTCTGCCTTTTTGCCCCACAATTAAAGGGATTTCTGCAATTTTGCTCCAAGAAACGGGGAATTTCTGTCTTTTTGCCCGAAAATATGAAGAATGCATACCTTTTTGCCATAGAAAAGGAAAATTTCTTCATTTTTGCTCCAAAATAAGGGGAATTTCTGCTTTTTTGCCTCTAAATAAGTGGAATTTCTGTCTTTTTCCCCCAAAACAAAGGGAATTTCTGTCTTTTTGCACCAAAATAAAGATAATTTCTGACTTATTATTCTGAAATAAGTGAAATTTCTGCAATTTTGCCCCAAGATAAGGGAAATTTCTGCATTTTTTGCCCCCAAGTAAGGGGAATTTCAGACTTTTTACCTCAAAATAAGGGGAATTTCTGCATTTTTGCCCCAAAATATGGGAAATGTCTGCCTTTTTGCCCCAAAATAAGGAAAATTTCTGCAATTTTGTACCAAAATAAAAGAAATATCTGCCTTTTTGCCCCCAAATTAGAAAATTTCTGTTTTTTTTTTTGGAAATAAGTGAAATTTCTGCAATTTTGCCCCAAAATAATTGAAATTTCTAAGTTTTGCCCCAAAATAAGGGAAATTTCTGCTTTTTTGCCCCCATAAAAGGGGAAGTTCAGCCTTTTTACCTTAAAAGAAAGGGAATTTCTGCATTTTTGCCCCAAAATATGAGAAATTTCTGCCTTTTTCCCAAAATAAGAAAAATTTCTGCAATTTTGCACCAAAATAAGGGAAATTTCTGACTTTTTGCCCCAACATATAGGGAATTTCTGTCTTTTTGCCCCACAATTAGGGGAATTTCTGCAATTGTGCTCCAAAATACGAGGAATTTCTGCCTTTTTGCCCGAAAACAAGAAGAATGCATACCTTTTTGCCATAAAAAAAGAAAATTTCTTCATTTTTCCTCCAAAATAAGGGGACTTTCTTCTCTTTTGCCTCTTAATAAGTGGAATTTCTGTCTTTTCCCCCCAAAACAAAGGGAATTTCCATCTTTTTTGGCTCAAAATAAGGAAAATTTCTGACTTATTACCCTGATGTAAGTGAAATTTCTGCAATTTTGCCCCAAAATAAGGAAAATTTATGCCTTTTTACCCCCAAATAAGGGTAATTTCAGCATTTTTACCTCAAAATAAGGGGAATTTCTGCATTTTTGCCACAAAATATTTGGAATTTCTGCCTTTTTGCTCCAAAATAAGAAAAACTTCTGCCTTTTTTCCTGAAATAAGTGAAATTTCTGCAATTTTGCCCCAAAATAAGTGAAATTTCTGCAATTTTGTGCCAAAATAAGTGAAATTTCTGAAATTTGGCCCAAAATAAGGGAAATTTCTGGAATTTTGCCCCAAAATAATTGAAATTTCTGAGTTTTGCCCCAAAATAAGGGGAATTTCTGCCTTTTTGCCCCCAAATAAGGGGAATTTCAGCATTTTTACCTCAAAATAAGGGGAATTTCTGCATTTTTGCCCCAAAATATTGGAAATTTCTGCGTATTTGCCCAAAATAAGACAAATTTTTGCAATTTTGTACCAAAATAAAAGAAATTTCTGCCTTTTTGCCCCAAAATAAGAAAATTTCTGCTTTTTTTCTGAAATAAGTGAAATTTCTGCAATTTTACCCCAAAATAAGTGAAATTTCTGAGTTTTGCCCCAAAATAAGGAGAATTTCTGTATTTTTGCCACAATATATAGGGAATTTCTGCCTTTTTGTGCTACAATTAAAGGAATTTCTGCAATTTTGATCCAAAATACGGGGAATTTCTGCCTTTTTGCCCGAAAAAAAGAAAAATGCATACCTTTTTGCCATAAAAAAGGAAAATTTCTTCATTTTTGCTCCAAAATAAGGGGAATTTCTGCTTTTTGGCCTCTAAATAAGTGGAATATCTCTCTTTTTCCCCCAAAACAAGGGAATTACTGTCTTTTTTGCCCCAAAATAAGAAAAATTTCTGGCTTATTACCCTGAAATAAGTGAAATTTCTGCAATTTTGCCCCAAAATGAGGAAAATTTCTGCCTTTTTGCCCCCAAATAAAAGGAATTTCAGCTTTTATACCACAAAATAAGAGGAATTTCTGCATTTTTGCCCCAAAATATGGGAAATTTCGGCGTTTTTGCCCCAAAATAAGAACAATTTCTGCAATTTTGTACCAAAATAAAAGAAATTTCTGACTTTTTGCCCCAAAAAAGAAAAGTTCTGCTTTTTTTACTGACATAAGTGAAATTTCTGCAATTTTGCCCCAAAATAAGTGAAATTTCTGCAATTTTGCCCCAAAATAAGGGAAATTTCTGGAATTTTGCCTTAAAACAAGTGGAATTTCTGAGTTTTGCCCCAAAATAAGAAGAATTTCTGTCTTTTTGCCCTAACATACAGGGAATTTCTGCCTTTTTGCCCCACAATTCGGGGAATTTCTGCAATTTTGCTTCAAAATTTAGGGAATTTCTGCCTTTTTGACCAAAAATAAGAAGATGAATACCTTTTTGCCATAAAAAAGGGAAATTTCTTCATTTTTCTCCAAAATAAGTGGAATTTCTGATTTTTTGCCTCTAAATAAGTGGAATTTTTGTCTTTTTCCCCCAAAACAAAGGGAATTTCTGTCTTTTTTGCCCCAAAATAAGGAAAATTTCAGACTTATTACAATGAAATAAGTGAAATTTCTGCAATTTTGCTCCAAAATAATTGAAATTTCTGAGTTTTACCCCAAAATAAGAGGAATTTCTGGATTTTTGTCCCCAAATAAGGGGAATTTCAGCATTTTTACCTCAAAATAAGGGGAATTTCTGCAATTTTGCCCCAAAATATGGGAAATTTCTGCCTTTTTGCCCCAAAATAAGAACAAAGTCTGCAATTTTGTACAAAAATAAAAGAAATTTCTGACTTTTTGCCCCAAAAAGAAAATTTCTGCTTTTTTTTCTGAAATAAGTGAAATTTCTGCAATTTTGCACCAAAATAAGTGAAATTTCTGAGTTTTGCCCCAAAATAAAGAGAATTTCTGTCTTTTTGCCCCAACATATAGGGAATTTCTGTCTTTTTGCCCCACAATTAGGGGAATTTCTGCAATTTTGCTCCAAAACAGGGGGAATTTCTGACTTTTTGAACGATAACAGGAAGAATGCATACCTTTTTGCCATAAAAAGGGGAAATTTCTTAATTTTTGCTCCAAAATAAGGGGAATTACTGCTTTTTTTGCCTCTTAATAAGTGGAATTTCTGTCTTTTTCCCCCAAAACAAAGGGAATTTCTGTCTTTTTTGCCCCAAAATACGGAAAATTTCTGACTTATTACCCTGAAGTAAGTGAAATTTCTTCAATTTTGCCACAAAATGAGGGTAATTTCTGCCTTTTTGCCCCCAAATAAGGAAAATATCAGCCTTTTTACCTCAAAATAAGGGAAATTTCTGCATTTTTGCCCCAAAATATGGGAAATTTCTGCCTTTTTGCCCCAAAATAAGAACAAATTCTGCAATTTTGTACAAAAATAAAAGAAATTTCTGACTTTTTGCCCCCAAAAGCAAATTTCTGCTTTTTTTTCCTGAAATAAGTGAAATTTCTGCAATTTTGCCCCAAAATATGTGAAATTTCTGCAATTTTGCCCCAAAATAATGGAAATTTTTGCAATTTTGCCACAAAATAAGTGAAATGTCTGAGTTTTGCCCCAAAATAAGAGGAATTTCTGTTTTTGCCCCAACATATAGGGAATTTCTGCCTTTTTGCCCCACAATTAGGGAAATATCTGCAATTTTGCTCCAAAATACGGGGATTTTCTGCCTTATTGCCCGAAAATAAGAAGAATGCATATCTTTTTGCCATAAAAAAGGGAAATTTCTTCATTTTTGCTCCAAAATAAGGGGAATTTCTGCTTTTTTGGCTCTAAATATGTGGAATTTCTGTTATTTTCCCCCAAAACAAAAGGAATTTCTGTCTTTTTTGCCCCAAAATAAGGAAAATTTCTGACTTATTACCCTGAAATAAGTGATATTTCTGCAATTTTGCCCCAAAATGAGGAAAATTTCTACCTTTTTGCCCCCAAATAAGGGGAATTTCAGCCTGTTTTATCTCAAAATAATAGGAATTTCCGCATTTTTGCCCCAAAATATGGGAAATTTCTGCCTTTTTGCCCCCAAATAAGGGGAATTTCAGCCTTTTTAACTCAAAATAATAGGAATTTCTGCATTTTTGTCCCAAAATATGGGAAATTTCTACCTTTTTGCCCCAAAATAAGAACAATTTCTGCAATTTTGTACCAAAATAAAAGAAATTTCTGCCTTTTTGCCCCAAAATAAGAAAATTTCTGCTTTTATTCTAAAATAAGTGAAATTTCTGCAATTTTGCCATAAAATAAGTGAAATTTCTGAGTTTTGCCCCAAAATAAGGAGAATTTCTGTCTTTTCGCCCCAACATATAGGGAATTTCTGCCTTTTTGCCCCACAATTAGGGGAATTTCTGCAATTGTGCTCCAAAATACGGGGAATTTCTGCCTTTTTGCCTGAAAACAAGAAGAATGCATACCTTTTTGCCATAAAAAAGTAAAATTTCTTCATTTTTGCTCCTAAGTATGGGGAATTTCTGCTTTTTTGCCTCTTAATAAGTCGAATTTATGTCTTTTTTCCCCAAAACAAAGAGAATTTCCTTCTTTTTTGCCCCAAAATAAAGAAAATTTCTGACTTATTACCCTGAATTAAGTGGAATTTCTGCAATTTTGCCCCAAAATAAGGGAAATTTATGCCTTTTTGCCTCCAAATAAGGGGAATTTCAGCATTTTTACCTCAAAATAAGGGGAATTTCTGCATTTTTGCCACAAAATATTTGGAATTTCTGCCTTTTTGCTCCAAAATAAGGAAAACTTCTGCCTTTTTTCCTGAAATAAGTGAAATTTCTGCAATTTTGCCCCAAAATAAGTGAAATTTCTGCAATTTTGTCCCAAAATAAGTGAAATTTCTGAAATTTGGCCCAAAATAAGGGAAATTTCTGGAATTTTGCCCCAAAATAATTGAAATTTCTGAGTTTTGCCCCAAAATAAGGGGAATTTCTGCCTTTTTGCCCCCAAATAATAGGAATTTCAGCTTTTATACCACAAAATAAGGGGAATTTCTGCATTTTTGCCCCAAAATATGGGAAATTTCTGCGTTTTTGCCCCAAAATAAGAACAATTTCTGCAATTTTGTACCAAAATAAAAGAAATTTCTGACTTTTTGCCCCAAAAAAGAAAAGTTCTCCTTTTTTTTACTGACATAAGTGAAATTTCTGCAATTTTGCCCCAAAATAAGTGAAATTTCTGCAATTTTGCCCCAAAATAAGGGAAATTTCTGGAATTTTGCCTTAAAACAAGTGGAATTTTCGAGTTTTGCCCCAAAATAAAGAAAATTTCTGTCTTTTTGCCCTAACATACAGGGAATTTCTGGCTTTTGCCCCACAATTCGGGGAATTTCTGCAATTTTGCTTCAAAATTCAGGGAATTTCTGCCTTTTTGACCGAAAATAAAAAGATGAATAACTTTTTGCCATAAAAAAGGGAAATTTCTTCATTTTTCTCCAAAATAAGGGGAATTTCTGATTTTTTGCCTCTAAATAAGTGGAATTTCTGTCTTTTTCCCCCAAAACAAAGGGAATTTCTGTCTTTTTTGCCCCAAAATAAAAAAAAAAATTTCAGACTTATTACCCTGAAATAAGTGAAATTTCTGCAATTTCGCTCCAAAATAATTGAAATTTCTGAGTTTTGCCCCAAAATAAGGGGAATTTCTGGATTTTTGTCCCCAAATAAGGGGAATTTCAGCATTTTTACCTCAAAATAAGGGGAATTTCTGCAATTTTGCCCCAAAATATGGGAAATTTCTGCCTTTTTGCCCCAAAATAAGAACAAATTCTGCAATTTTGTACCTAAATAAAAGAAATTTCTGACTTTTTGCCCCAAAAAAGAAAATTTCTGCTATTTTCTTCTGAAATAAGTGAAATTTCTGCAATTTTGCCCCAAAATATGTGAAATTTCTGCAATTTTGCCCCAAAATAAGAAAAATTTCTGCAATTTTTCCCCAAAATAAGTGAAATTACTGAGTTTTGCCCCTAAATAAGAATTTCTGTTTTTGCCCCAACATATAGGGAATTTCTGCCTTTTTGCCCCACAATTAGGGGAATATCTGCAATTTTTCTCCAAAATACGGGGAATTTCTGCCTTTTTGCCCAAAAATAAGAAGAATGCATCCCTTTTTGCCATAAAAAAGGGAAATTTCTTCATTTTTGCTCCAAAATTAGGGGAATTTCTGCTTTTTTGCCTCTTAATAAGTGGAATTTCTGTCTTTTTCTCCCAAAACAAAGGGAATTCCTGTGTTTTTGCCCCAAAATAAGAAAAATTTCTGACTTATTACACTGAAATAAGTGAAATTTCTGCAATTTTGCCCCAAAATGAGGGAAATTTCTGCCTTTTTGCCCCCAAATAAGGAAAGTATCAGCCTTTTTACCTCAAAATAAGGAATATTTCTGCATTTTTGCCCCAAAATATGGGAAATTTCTGCAATTTTGCCCCAAAATAAGGGAAATTTCTGCAATTTTGCCAGAAAATAAGTGAAATTTCTGAGTTTTGACCCAAAATAAGAGGAATTTCTGTTTTTGCCCCAACATATAAGGAATTTCTGCCTTTTTGCCCCACAATTAGGGAAATTTCTGCAATTTTGCTCCAAAATACGGGGATTTTCTGCCTTTTTGCCCGAAAATAAGAAGAATGCATATCTTTTTGTCATAAAAAAGGGAAATTTCTTCATTTTTGCTCCAAAATAATGGGAATTTCTGCTTTTTTGGCTCTAAATATGTAGAATTTGTTTTTTTCCCCCAAAACAAAGGGAATTTCTGTCTTTTTTGAACCAAAATAAGGAAAATTTCTGACTTATTACCCTTAAATAAGTGAAATTTCTGCAATTTTGCCCCAAAATGAGGAAAATTTCTGCCTTTTTGCCCCCAAATAAGGGGAATTTCAGCCTTTTTATCTCAAAATAATAGGAATTTCTGCATTTTTGCCCCAAAATATGAAAAATTTCTGCCTTTTTGCCCCAAAATAAGAACAATTTCTGCAATTTTGTACCAAAATAAAAGAAATTTCTGCCTTTTTGCCCCAAAATAAGAAAATTTCTGCCTTTTTTTTGAAATAAGTGAAATTTCTGCAATTTTGCCCTAAAATAAGTGAAATTTCTGAGTTTTGCCCCAAAATAAGGAGAATTTCTGTCTTTTTGCCCCAACATATAGGGAATTTCTGCCTTTTTGGCCCACAATTAGGGGGATTTCTGCAATTTTGCTCCAAAAAAGGGGAATTTCTGTCTTTTTGCCCGAAAATAAGAAGAATGCATACCTTTTTGCCATAGAAAAGGGAAATTTCTTCATTTTTGCTCCAAAATAAGGGGAATTTCTGCTTTTTGCCTCTAAATAAGTGGAATTTCTGTCTTTTTTCCAAAAACAAAGGGAATTTCTGTCTTTTTGCACCAAAATAAAGATAATTTCTGACTTATTATTCTGAAATAAGTGAAATTTCTGCAATTTTCCCAAAAATAAGGGAAATTTCTGCATTTTTGCCCCAAAATATGGGAAATGTCTGCCTTTTTGCCCCAAAATAAGGAAAATTTCTGCAATTTTGTACCTAAATAAAAGAAATATCTGCCTTTTTGCCACAAAATTAGAAAATTTCTGCTTTTTTTTCGGAAATAAGTGAAATTTCTGCAATTTTGCCCCAAAATAATTGAAATTTCTAAGTTTTGCCCCAAAATAAGGGAAATTTCTGCTTTTTTGCCCCCAAATAAGAAGTTCAGCATTTTTACCTTAAAATAAGGGGAATTTCTGCATTTTTGCCCCAAAATATGAGAAATTTCTGCCTTTTTCCCAAAATAAGAAAAATTTCTGCAATTTTGTACCAAAATAAAAGAAATTTCTGCCTTTTTGCCCCAAAATAAGAAAATTTCTGCTTTTTTTTCTGATATCAGTGAAATTTCTGCAATTTTGCCCCAAAATAAGTGAAATTTCTGAGTTTTGCCCCAAAATAAGGAGAATTTCTGTCCATTTGCCCCAACATATAGAGAATTTCTGCCTTTTTGCCCCACAATTAGGAGATTTCTGCAATTTTGCTCCAAAACAGAAGGAATTTCTGCCTTTTTGCCGGAAAACAAGAAGAATGCATACCTTTTTGCCATAAAAATAGAAATTTCTTCATTTTTGCTCCAAAATAAGGGGAATTTCTGCTTTTTTGCCTCTAAATAAGTGGAATTTCTGTCTTTTTCCCCCAAAACAAAGGGAATTTCTGTCTTTTTTGCTCCAAAATAAGGAAAATTTCTGACTTATTACCCTGGAATAAGTGAAATTTCTGCAATTTTGCCCCAAAATGAGGGAAATTTCTGCCTTTTTGCCCCCAAATAAGAAAAATATCAGCCTTTTTATCTCAAAATAAGGGAAATTTCTGCATTTTTGCCCCAAAATATGGGAAATTTCTGCCTTTTTGCCCCAAAATAAGAACAAATTCTGCAATTTTGTACCAAAATAAAAGAAATTTCTGACTTTTTGCCCCCAAATAAGGGGAATTTCAGCCTTTTTACCTCAAAATAAAAGGAATTTCTGCATTTTTGACACAAAATATTTGGAATTTCTGCCTTTTTGCCCCAAAATAAGGAAAACTTCTGCCTTTTTTCCTGAAATAAGTAAAATTTCTGCAATTTTGCCTTAAAATAAGTGAAATTTCTGCAATTTTGCCCCAAAATAAGTGAAATTTCTGCAATTTTGCCCCAAAATAAGGGAAATTTCTGGAATTTTGCCACATAACAAGTGGAATTTCTGAGTTTTGCCCCAAAATAAAGAGAATTTCTGTCTTTTTACCCTAACATAAAGGGAATTTCTGCCTTTTTGCCCCACAATTAGGGGAATTTCTGCAATTTTGCTTCAAAATTCAGGGAATTTCTACCTTTTTGCCCGAAAATAAGAAGATGAATACCTTTTTGCCATAAAAAAGGGAAATTTCTTCATTTTTCTCCAAAATAAGGGGAATTTCTGATTTTTTGCCTCTAAATAAGTGGAATTTCTGTCTTTTTCCCCCAAAACAAAGGGAATTTCTGTCCTTTTTGCCCCCCAAAAAAAAAAAATTTCAGACTTATTACCCTTAAATAAGTGAAATTTCTGCAATTTCGCTCCAAAATAATTAAAATTTCTGAGTTTTGCCCCAAAATAAGGGGAATTTCTGGATTTTTGTCCCCAAATAAGGGGAATTTCAGCATTTTTACCTCAAAATAAGGGGAATTTCTGCAATTTTGCCCCAAAATATGGGAAATTTCTGCCTTTTTGCCCCAAAGTAAGAACAAATTCTGCAATTTTGTACCTAAATAAAAGAAATTTCTGACTTTTTGCCCCAAAAAAGAAAATTTCTGCTATTTTCTTCTGAAATAAGTGAAATTTCTGCAATTTTGCCCCAAAATATGTGAAATTTCTGCAATTTTGCCCCAAAATAAGTGAAATTTCTGCAATTTTGCCCCAAAATAAATGAAATTTCTGAGTTTTGCCCCTAAATAAGGAGAATTTCTGTTTTTGCCCCAACATATAGGGAATTTCTGCCTTTTTGCCCCACAATTAGGGGAATTTCTGCAATTTTGCTCCAAAATACGGGGAATTTCTGCCTTTTTGCCCGAAAATAAGAAGAATGCATACCTTTTTGCCATAAAAAAGGGAAATTTCTTCATTTTTGCTCCAAAATAAGGGGAATTTCTGCTTTTTTGCCTCTTAATAAGTGGAATTTCTGTCTTTTTCCCCCAAAACAAAGGGAATTTCTGTCTTTTTTGCCCCAAAATACGGAAAATTTCTGACTTATTACCCTGAAGTTAGTGAAATTTCTGCAATTTTGCCCAAAATGAGGGAAATTTCTGATTTTTGCCCCCAAATAAGGAAAATATCAGCCTTTTTACCTCAAAATAAAGAATATTTCTGCATTTTTGCCCCAAAATATGGGAAATTTCTGCAATTTTGCCCTTAAATAAGGGAAATTTCTGCAATTTTGCCACAAAATAAGTGAAATTTCTGAGTTTTGCCCCAAAATAAGAGGAATTTCTGTTTTTGCCCCAACATATAGGGAATTTCTGCCTTTTTGCCCCACATAGGGAAATTTCTGCAATTTTGCTCCAAAATACGTGGATTTTCTGACTTTTTGCCCGAAAATAAGAAGAATGCATATCTTTTTGTCATAAAAAAGGGAAATTTCTTCATTTTTGCTCCAAAATAAGGGGAATTTCTGCTTTTTTGGCTCTAAATATGTAGAATTTGTTTTTTTTCCCCAAAACAAAGGGAATTTCTGTCTTTTTTGCCCCCAAATAATGAAAATTTATGACTTATTACCCTGAAGTATGTGAAATTTCTGCAATTTTGCCCCAAAATGAGGAAAATTTCTGCCTTTTTGCCCCCAAATAAGAAGAATTTCAGCCTTTTTATATCAAAATAATAGGAATTTCTGCATTTTTGCCCCAAAATATGGGAAATTTGTGCCTTTTTGCCCCAAAATAAGAACAATTTCTGCAATTTTGTACCAAAATAAAAGAAATTTCTGCCTTTTTGCCCCAAAATAAGAATATTTCTGCTTTTTTTCTGAAATAAGTGAAATTTCTGCAATTTTGCCCTAAAATAAGTGAAATTTCTGAGTTTTGCCCCAAAATAAGGAGAATTTCTGTCTTTTTGCCCCAACATATAGGGAATTTCTGCCTTTTTGGCCCACAATTAGGGGGATTTCTACAATTTTGCTCCAAAAAACGGGGAATTTCTGTCTTTTTGCCCCACAATTAGGGAAATTTCTGCAATTTTGCTCCAAAATACGGGGATTTTCTGCCTTTTTTACCGAAAATAAGAAGCATGCATATCTTTTTGTCATAAAAAAGGGAAATTTCTTCATTTTTGCTCCAAAATAAGGGGAATTTCTGCTTTTTTGGCTCTAAATATGTAGAATTTGTTTTTTTCCCCCAAAACAAAGGGAATTTCTGTCTTTTTTGCCCCAAAATAAAGAAAATTTATGACTTATTACCCTGAAATAAGTGAAATTTCTGCAATTTTGCCCCAAAATGAGAAAAATTTCTGCCTTTTTGCCCCCAAATAAGGGGAATTTCAGCCTTTTTATCTCAAAATAATAGGAATTTCTGCATTTTTGCCCCAAAATATGGGAAATTTCTGCCTTTTTGCCCCAAAATAAGAACAATTTCTGCAATTTTGTACCAAAATAAAAGAAATTTCGGCCTTTTTGCCCCAAAATAAGAAAATTTCTGCTTTTTTTCTGAAATAAGTGAAATTTCTGCAATTTTGCTCCAAAATACGGGGATTTTCTGCCTTTTTGACCGAAAATAAGAAGCATGCATATCTTTTTGTCATAAAAAAGGGAAATTTCTTCATTTTTGCTCCAAAATAAGGGGAATTTCTGCTTTTTTGGCTCAAAATATGTAGAATTTGTTTTTTCCCCCAAAACAAAGGGAATTTCTGTCTTTTTGCCCGAAAATAAGAAGAATGCATACCTTTTTGCCATAGAAAAGAGAAATTTCTTCATTTTTGCCCCAAAATAAGTGAAATTTCTGAGTTTTGCCCCAAAATAAGAAGAATTTCTGTCCTTTTGCCCCAACATATAGGGAATTTCTGCCTTTTTGCCCCACAATTAGGGGAATTTCTGCAATTTTGCTCCAAAACAGAAGGAATTTCTGCCTTTTTGCCCGAAAACAAGAAGAATGCATACCTTTTAGCCATAAAAAATAGAAATTTCTTAATTTTTGCTCCAAAATAAGGGGAATTTCTGCTTTTTTGCCTCTAAATAAGTGGAATTTCTGTCTTTTTCCCCCCAAAAAAAGGGAATTTCTGTTTTTTTTGCCACATAATAAGGAAAATTTCTGACTTATTACCCTGAAATAAGTGAAATTTCTGCAATTTTGCCCCAAAATGAGGGAAATTTCTGCCTTTTTGCCCCCAAATAAGAAAAATATCAGCCTTTTTATCTCAAAATAAGGGAAATTTCTGCATTTTTGCCCCAAAATATGGGAAATTTCTGCCTTTTTGCCCCAAAATAAGAACAAATTCTGCAATTTTGTACCAAAATAAAAGAAATTTCTGAATTTTTGCCCCCAAATAAGGGGAATTTCAGACCTTTTACCTCAAAATAAGGGAAATTTCTGCATTTTTGCCACAAAATATTTGGAATTTCTGCCTTTTTGCCCCAAAATAAGGAAAACTTCTGCCTTTTTTCCTGAAATAAGTAAAATTTCTGCAATTTTGCCTTAAAATAAGTGAAATTTCTGCAATTTTGCCCCAAAATAAGTGAAATTTCTGCAATTTTGCCCCAAAATAAGGGAAATTTCTGGAATTTTGCCCCATAACAAGTGGAATTTCTGAATTTTGCCCCAAAATAAAGAGAATTTCTGTCTTTTTACCCTAACATAAAGGGAATTTCTGCCTTTTTGCCCCACAATTAGGGGAATTTCTGCAATTTTGCTTCAAAATTCAGGGAATTTCTACCTTTTTGCCCGAAAATAAGAAGATGAATACCTTTTTGCCATAAAAAAGAGAAATTTCTTCATTTTTCTCAAAAATAAGGGAAATTTCTGATTTTTTGCCTCTAAATAAGTGGAATTACTGTCTTTTTCCCCCAAAACAAAGTGAATTTCTGACTTTTTTGCCCCAAAATAAAAAAAATTTCAGACTTATTACCCTGAAATAAGTGAAATTTCTGCAATTTCGCTCCAAAATAATTGAAATTTCTGAGTTTTGCCCCAAAATAAGGGGAATTTCTGGATTTTTGTCCCCAAATAAGGGAAATTTTAGCATTTTTACCTCAAAATAAGGGGAATTTTTGCAATTTTGCCACAAAATATGGGAAATTTCTGCCTTTTTGCCCCAAAATAAAAACAAATTCTGCAATTTTGTACCTAAATAAAAGAAATTTCTGACTTTTTGACCCAAAAAAGAAAATTTCTGTTATTTTCTTCTGAAATAAGTGATATTTCTGCAATTTTGCCCCAAAATATGTGAAATTTCTGCAATTTTGCTCCAAAATAAGAAAAATTTCTGCAATTTTGCCAAAAATAAGTGAAATTTCTGAGTTTTGCCCCTAAATAAGAAGAATTTCTGTTTGTGCCCCAACATATAGGGAATTTCTGCCTTTTTGCCCCACAATTAGGATAATTTCTGCAATTTTGCTCTAAATACGGGGAATTTCTGCCTTTTTGCCCGAAAATAAGAAGAATGCATACCTTTTTGCCATAAAAAAGGGAAATTTCTTCATTTTTGCTCCAAAATAAGGGGAATTTCTGCTTTTTTGCCTCTTAATAAGTGGAATTTCTGTCTTTTTCCCCCCAAACAAAGGGAATTTCTGTCTTTTTTGCCCCAAAATATGGAAAATTTCTGACTTATTACCCTGAAGTTAGTGAAATTTCTGCAATTTTGCCCCAAAATGAGGGAAATTTCTGCCTTTTTGCCCCCAAATAAGGAAAATATCAGCCTTTTTACCTCAAAATAAGAGATATTTCTGCATTTTTGCCCCAAAATATGAGAAATTTCTGCAATTTTGCCCCAAAATAAGGGAAATTTCTGCAATTTTGCCACAAAATAAGTGAAATTTCTGAGTTTTGCCCCAAAATAAGAGGAATTTCTGCTTTTACCCCAACATATAGGGAATTTCTGCCTTTTTGCCCCACAATTAGGGGAATTTCTGCAATTTTGCTCCAAAATACGGGGATTTTCTGCCTTTTTGCCCGAAAATAAGAAGAATGCATATCTTTTTGTCATAAAAAAGGGAAATTTCTTCATTTTTGCTCCAAAATAAGGGGAATTTCTGCTTTTTTGGCTCTAAATATGTAGAATTTGTTTTTTTCCCCCAAAACAAATGGAATTTCTGTCTTTTTTGCCCCAAAATAAGGAAAATTTCTTACTTATTACCCTGAAATAAGTGAAATTTCTGCAATTTTGCCCCATAATGAGGAAAATTTCTGCCTTTTTGCCCTTAAATATGGGGAATTTCAGCCTTTTTATCTCAAAATAATAGGAATTGCTGCATTTTTGCCCCAAAATATGGGAAATTTCTGCCTTTTTGCCCCAAAATAAGAACAATTTCTGCAATTTTGTACCAAAATAAAAGAAATTTCTTCCTTTTTGCCCCAAAATAAGAAAATTTCTGCTTTTTTTCTGAAATAAGTGAAATTTCTGCAATTTTGCCTTAAATAAGTGAAATTTCTGAGTTTTGCCCCAAAATAAGGAGAATTTCTGTTTTTTTGCCCCAACATATAGGGAATTTCTGCCTTTTTGCCCCACAATTAGGGGGATTTCTGCAATTTTGCTCCAAAAAACGGGGAATTCTGTCTTTTTGCCCGAAAATAAGAAGAATGCATACCTTTTTGCCATAGAAAAGGGAAATTTCTTCATTTTTGCTCCAAAATAAGGGGAATTTCTGCTTTTTGCCTCTAAATAAGTGGAATTTCTGTCTTTTTTTCCCAAAACAAAGGGAATTTCTGTCTTTTTGCACCAAAATAAAGATAATTTCTAACTTATTATTCTGAAATAAGTGAAATTTCTGCAATTTTGCCCCAAAATAAGGGAAATTTCTGCATTTTTTGCCCCCAAATAAGGGGAATTTCAGCCTTTTTACCTCAAAATAAGGGGAATTTCTGCATTTTTGCCCCAAAATATGGGAAATGTCTGCCTTTTTGCCCCAAAATAAGGAAAATTTCTGCAATTTTGTACCAAAATAAAAGAAATATCTGCCTTTTTGCCCCAAAATTAGAAAATTTCTGCTTTTTTTTCGGAAATAAGTGAAATTTCTGCAATTTTGCCCCAAAATAATTGAAATTTCTAAGTTTTGCCCCAAAATTAGGGAAATTTCTGCTTTTTTGCCCCCAAATAAGAAGTTCAGCATTTTTAACCTTAAAATAAGGGGAATTTCTGCATTTAAGCCCCAAAATATGAGAAATTTCTGCCTTTTTCCCAAAATAAGAAAAATTTCTGCAATTTTGTACCAAAATAAAAGAAATTTCTGCCTTTTTGCCCCAAAATAAGAAAATTTCTGCTTTTTTTCTGAAATAAGTGAAATTTTTGCAATTTTGCCCCAAAGAAAGTGAAATTTCTGAGTGTTGCCTCAAAATAAGGAGAATTTCTGTCTTTTTGCCCCAACATATAGGGAATTTCTGCCTTTTTGTCCCACAATTAGGGGAATTTCTGCAATTTTGCTCCAAAACAGAAGGAATTTCTGCCTTTTTGCCCGAAAACAAGAAGAATGCATACCTTTTTGCCATAAAAAATAGAAATTTCTTTATTTTTGCTCCAAAATAAGGGGAATTTCTGCTTTTTTGCCTCTAAATAAGTGGAATTTCTGTCATTTTCCCCCAAAACAAAGGGAATTTCTGTCTTTTTTGCCCCAAAATAAGGAAAATTTCTGACTTATTACCCTGAAATAAGTGAAATTTCTGCAATTTTGCCCCAAAATGAGGGAAATTTCTGCCTTTTTGCCCCCAAATAAGAAAAATATCAGCCTTTTTACCTCAAAATAAGGGGAATTTCTGCATTTTTGCCCCAAAATATGGGAAATTTCTGCCTTTTTGCCCCAAAATAAGAAAATTTCTGCTTTTTTTCTGAAATAAGTGAAATTTCTGCAATTTTGCCCCAAAATATGTGAAATTTCTGCAATTTTGCCCCAAAATAAGGGAAATTCCTGCAATTTTGCCCCAAAATATGTGAAATTTCTGAGTTTTGCCCCAAAATAAGGAGAATTTCTGTCTTTCTGCCCCAACATATAGGGAATTTCTGCCTTTTTGCCCCAGAATTAGGGGAATTGCTGCAATTTTGCTCTAAAATACGGGGAATTTCTGCCTTTTTGCCCAAAAATAAGAAGAATGCATACCTTTTGCCATAAAAAAGGGAAATTTTTTCATTTTTGCTCCAAAATAAGGGGAATTTCTGCTTTTTTGACTCTTAATAAGTGGAATTTCTGTCTTTTTCCCCCAATACAAAGGGAATTTCTGTATTTTTTGCCCCAAAATAAGGAAAATTTCTGACTTGTTACCCTGAAGTAAGTGAAATTTCTGCAATTTTGCCCCAAAATAAGGGAAATTTCTGCCTTTTTCCCCCAAATTAGGGGGAATTTCAGCCTTTTTACCTCAAAATAAGGGGAATTTCTGCATTTTTGCCACAAAATATTTGGAATTTCTGCCTTTTTGCTCCAAAATAAGAAAAATTTCTGTGTTTCTTCCCTGAAATAAAGGAAATTTCTGCAATTTTGCCCCAAAATAAGTGAAATTTCTGCAATTTTGCCCCAAAATAAGTGGAATTTCTGAGTTTTTCTCCAAAATTAGAAGAATTTCTGTCTTTTTGCCCCAACAAATAGGGAATTTCTCACTTTTTGCCCCACAACTAGGGGAATTTCTGCAATTTTGCTCCAAAATACAGGGAATTTCTGCTTTTTTTCCCAAAAATAAGGGGAATGTATACCTTTTGCCACAAAAAATGGAAATTTCTTCATTTTTGCCCCAAAATAATGGGAATTTCTGCCTTTTTACCTCAAAATAAGTGAAATTTCTGACTTTAAACCCAAAAATAAACGGAATTTCTGTCTTTTTGCCCCAAAATAAAAGTAATTTTTGAATTTTGCCCTGAAATAAGGGAAATTTCTGCAATTTTGCCCCAACATAAAAGAAATTTCTGCCTTTTTGACACAAAATAAAGGGAATTTCTGCATTTTTGCCACAAAATATTAGGAATTTCTGACTTTTTGCCCCAAAATAAGAAAATTCCTGCCTTTTTCCCTGAAATAAGTGAAATTTCTGCAATTTTGCCCCAAAATAAGAGAAATTTCTGCCTTTTTGTTCCGAAATAAGGGGAATTTCAGCCTTTTTACCTCAAAATAGGGAATTTCTGCATTTTTGCCAAAAAATATTGAGAATTTCTGCCATTTTGCTCCAAAATATCAAAAATTTCTGCCTTTTTTCCCTGAAATAAGTGAAATTTCTGCAATGTTGCCCCAAAATAAGTGAAATTTCTGCAATTTTGCCCCAAAATAAGGGAAATTTCTGGAATTTTCCCCAAAATAAATGGAATTTCTGAGTTTTGCCCCGAAATAAAAAGAATTTTTGTCTTTTTGCCCAAACATATAGGGAATTTCTGCATTTTTGCCCCACAATTAGAGGAATTTCTGCAATTTTGCTCCAAAATACAGGGAATTTCTTCTTTTTAGCCCGAAAATAAAAATAATGTATACCTTTTGCCACAAAAAAAGAAATTTCTTCATTTTTGCCCCAAAATAAGAGGAATTTCTGCATTTTTACCTCAAAATAAGTGAAATTTCTGCCATTTACCCAAAAATAAACAGAATTTCTGTCTTTTTGTCCCAAAATAAAAGGAATTTCTGAATTATGCCCTGAAATAAGTGATATTTCTGCAATTTTTCTCCAAAATAAAAGAAATTTCTGCCTTTTTGCCACAAAATAAGGGCAATTTCTGTCTTTTTGCCCCAAAATAAGGGAAATTTATGCCTTTTTGCCCCCAAATAAGGGGAATTTCAAACTTTTTCCCTCAAAATAAGAGGAATTTCTGCATTTTTGCCACAAAATATTAGGAATTTCTGCCTTTTTGCTCCAAAATAAGGAAAATTTCTGCCTTTTTTCCGTGAAATAAGTGAAATTTCTGCAATTTTGCCCTAAAATAAGGGAAATTTCTGCAATTTTGCCCCAAAATAAGGGAAATTTCTGGAATTTTGCCCCAGAATAAGTGGAATTTCTGAGTTTTGCCCAAAAATGTGGAGAATTTTTGTCTTTTTGCCTCAACATATGGGGAATTTCTGCCTTGTTGCCCCACAACTAGGGGAATTTCTGCAATTTTGCACCAAAATACGGGAATTTCTGCTTTTTTGCCCGAAAATAAAGGGAATGTATACATTTTGCCACAAAAAATGGAAATTTCTTCATTTTTGCCACAAAATAAGAGGAATTTCTGCATTTTTACCTCAAAATATGTGAAATTTCTGCCTTTTTACCCAAAATAAACGGAATTTCTGTCTTTTTGCCCCAAAATAAAAGGATTTTTTGAATTATTCCCTGAAATAAGTGAAATTTCTGCAATTTTGCCCCAAAATAAGGGAAATTTCTGCCTTTTTGACACAAAATAAGGGAAATTTCTGCATTTTTACCAAAAAATATTAAGAATTTCTGCCTTTTTCCCCCAAAATAAGAAAAATTTCTGCATTTTTTCCCTGAAATAAGTGAAATTTCTGCAATTTTGCCCCAAAATAAGTGAAATTTCTGCAATTTTGCCCCAAAATAAGTAAAATTTCTGCAATTTTGCCCAAAAATAAGGGAAATTTCTGGAATTTTGCCCAAATAAGTGGAATTTCTGAGTTTTGCCCCAAAATAAATAGAATTTCTGTCTTTTTACCCCCACATATAGGGAATTTCTGCATTTTTGCCCTACAATTAGGAGAATTTCTGCAATTTTGCTCCAAAATACGGGAAATTTCTGCTTTTTAGCCCGAAAATAAGGGGAATGTATACCTTATGCCACAAAAAAGGAAAATTTCTTCATTTTTGCCCCAAAATAAGAGGAATTTCTGCCTTTTTACCTCAAAATAAGTGAAATTTCTGCCTTTTTTACCCAAAAATAAACGGAATTTCGGTCTTTTTGCCCCAAAATAAAAGGAATTTTTGAATTATGTCCTGAAATAAGTGAAATTTCTGTTATTTTGCCCCAAAATAAGGAAAATTTCTGACTTTTTGACACAAAATAAGGGGAATTTCTGCATTTTTGCCACAAAATATTAGAAATTTCTGCCTTTTTGCCCCAAAATAAGGAAAATTTCTGTCTTTCTTCCCTGAAATAAAGGAAATTTCTGCAATTTTGCCCCAAAATAAGTGAAATTTCTGCAATTTTGCCCCAAAATAAGTGGAATTTCAGAGTTTTGCCCCAAAATAAGGAGAATTTCTGTCTTTTTGCCCCAACAAATAGGGAATTTCTCCCTTTTTGCCCCACAACTAGGGGAATTTCTGCAATTTTGCTCCAAAATACAGGGAATTTCTGCTTTTTACCAAAAATAAGGGGAATGTATAATTTTTGCCACAAAAAGGGGAAATTTCTTCATTTTTGCTCCAAAATAAGAGGAATTTTTGCCTTTTTACATCAAAATAAGTGAAATTTCTGCCTTTTTACCCAAAAATAAATGGAATTTCTGTCTTTTTGCCTCAAAATAAAAGGAATTTTTGAATTTTTCCCTGAAATAAGGGAAATTTCTGCAATTTTGCCCCAACATAAAAGAAATTTCTGCCTTTTTGACACAAAATAAAAGGAATTTCTGCATTTTTGCCACAAAATATTAGGAATTTCTGACTTTTTGCCCCAAAATAAGAAAATTTCTGCCTTTTTTCTCTGAAATAAGTGAAATATCTGCAATTTTGCCCCAAAATAAGGGAAATTTCTCCCTTTTGACACAAAATAAGGGGAATTTCTGCATTTTTGCCACAAAATATTAGGAATTTCTGACTTTTTACCCCAAAATAAGAAAATTTCTGCTTTTTTTCCTTGAAATAAGTGAAGTTTCTGCAATTTTGACAGAAAATTAGGGAAATTTTTGGAATTTTGACCCAAAATAAGTTGAATTTCTGAGTTTTTCCCCAAAATAAGGAGAATTTCTGTCTTTTTGCCCCAACATATAGTGAATTTCTCACTTTTTGCCCCACAATTAGGGGATTTTCTGCAATTTTGCTGCAAAATACTAGGAATTTCTGCTTTTTTGCCTGAAAATAAGGTTAATGTATACCTTTTGCCACAAAAAAGGGAAATTTCTTCATTTTTGCCCCAAAATAAAAAGAATTTCTTCCTTTTTACATCAAAATAAGTGAAATTTCTGCCTTTTTACCCAAAAATATATGGAATTTCTGTCTTTTTGCCCCAAAATAAAAGAAATTTTTGAATTTTGCCCGGAAATATGTTAAATTTCTGCAATTTTGCCCCAAAATAAGGGAAATTTCTGGAATTTTGCCCCAAAATAAGTGGGATTTCTGAGTTTTTTTTCAAAATAAGGAGAATTTCTGTCTTTTTGCCCCAACATATAGGGAATTTCTGCCTTTTTGCCCCACAATTAGGGGATTTTCTGCAATTTTGCCCCAAAATAAGGGAAATTTCTGCCTTTTTGCCCCCAAATAAGTGGAATTTCAGCCTTTTACCTCAAAATAAGGGGAATTTCTGCATTTTTGCCACAAAATATTAGGAATTTCTGACTTTTTGCCCCAAAATACGAAAATTTCTGCTTTATTTCTTTGAAATAAGTGAAATTTCTGCAATTTTGACAGAAAATAGGGGAAATTTTAGGAATTTTGCCCCAAAATAAGTGGAATTTCTTAGTTTTTCTCCAAAATAAGGAGAATTTCTGCCTTTTTGTCCCAACATATAGAAAATTTCTGCCTCTTTGCCCCACAATTAGGGGATTTTCTGCAATTTTGTTCCAAAATACGAGGAATTTCTGCTTTTTTGCCGGAAAATAAGGGGAATGTATACCTTTTGCCACAAAAAAGAAAAATTTCTTCATTTTTGCCCCAAAATAAGAGGAATTTCTTCCTTTTTACCTCAAAATAAGTGAAATTTCTGACTTTTTACCCAAAAATACACGGAATTTCTGTCTTTTTGCCCCAAAATAAAAGGAATTTTTGAATTTTGCCCTGAAATAAGTGAAATTTCTGCAATTTTGCCCCAAAATAAGGGAAATTTCTGGAATTTTGCCCCAAAATAAGTGGAATTTCTGAGTTTTTCCCCCAAATAAGGAGAATTTCTGTCTTTTTGCCCCAACATATAGGAAATTTCTGCCTTTTTGCCCCACAATTAGGGGATTTTCTGCAATTTTGCTCCAAAATGCGGGCAATTTCTGCTTTTTTGCCCGAAAATAAGGGGTATGAATACCTTTTTCCACAAAAAGGGAAATTTCTTCATTTTTGCCCCAAAATAAGAGGAATTTCTGCCTTTTTACCTCAAATTAAGTGAAATTTCTGCCTTTTTACCCAGAAATAAACGGAATTTCTGTATTTTTGGACCAAAATAAGGGGAATTTTTGAATTTTGCACTGAAATAAGTGAAATTTCTTCAATTTTCCCCCAAAATAAGGAAAATTTCTGACTTTTTGACACAAAATAAAGGGAATTTCTGTATTTTTGGCACAAAATATTAGGAATTTCTGCCTTTTTGCCCCAAAATAAGGAAAATTTCTGTCTTTCTTTCCTGAAATAAGGGAATTTTCTGCAATTTTGCCCCAAAATAAGTGAAATTTCTGCAATTTTGCCCCAAAATACATGGAATTTCTGAATCTTGCCAGAAAATAAGGAGATTTTCTGTCTTTTTGCCCCAACAAATAGGGAATTTCTCCCTTTTTGCCCCACAACTAGGAAAATTTGTTCAATTTTGCTCCAAAATACAGGTAATTTCTGCTTTTTTTTCCAAAAATAAAGGGAATGTATACCTTTTGCCACAAAAAAGGGAAATTTCTTCATTTTTGTCCCAAAATAATAGGAATTTCTTCCTCTTTACTTCAAAATAAGTGAAATTTCTGCCTTTTTACCCAAATATAAACGGAATTTCTGTCTTTTTGCCCCAAAATAAATGGAATTTTTGAATTTTGCCCTGAAATAAGTGAAATTTCTGTAATTTTGCCCCAAAATAAGTGAAATTCTGCCTTTTGACACAAAATAAGTGGAATTTCTGAATTTTTGCCACAAAATATTAGGAATTTCTGACTTTTTGCCCCAAAATACGAAAATTTCTGCCTTTTTTCCCTGAAATAAGTGAAATTTCTGGAATTTTGCCCCAAAAAAGTGGAATTTCCGAGTTTTTCCTCAAAATAAGGAGAATCTGTCTTTTTGACCCAACATATAGGGAATTTCTGCCTTTTTGCCCCACAATTAGGGGATTGTCTGCAATTCTGCTCCAAAATACGGGAAATTTCTGCTTTTTGCCCGAACATAAGTGGAATGTATACCTTTTGCCACAAAAAAGTAAAATTTCTTCATTTTTGCCCCAAAATAAGAGGAATTTCTTCCTTTTTACCTCAAAATAAGTGAAATTTCTGCCTTTTTACCCCAAAATAAACGGAATTTCTGTATTTTTGCCCCAAAATAAGGGGAATTTTTGAATTTTGCCCTGAAATAAGTGAAATTTCTGCAATTTTGCCCAAAAAGAAGAGAAATTTATGCCTTTTTGCCACAAAATAAGGGGAATTTCTGTCTTCTTGCCCCAAAATAAGGGGAATTTTAGCATTTTACCTCATAATAAGGGGAATCTCTCCTTTTTCGCCCCCAAGTATAGAGAATTTCTGCATTTTTGCCCCAAAATAAGAGAAATTTCTGCATTTTTTCTTTGAAATAATGAAATTTCTGTAATTTTACCACAAAATAAGGGAGATTTCTACAATTTTGCCCCCAAATAAAGGAAATTTCTGGAATTTTGCCCCAAAATAAGGGGAATTTCTGACTTTTTGCCCTGAAATAAAGAGAATGTCTGTCTTTTTTCCCCAAAATAATGTGAATTTCTGCATTTTCCTTCAAAATTAGGCGAATATGTGCAATTTTGCTTCAAAATACGGAGAATTTCTGCCTTATTGCACCAAAATAAAAAGAATTTCTGCATTTTTGCACCAACATAAGGGGAATTTCTGAAATTTTGCTCCAAAATACGGGGAATTTCTGCCTTATTGCCCGAAATAAAGTGGAATTTCTGCCTTTTTGCCCTGAAATATTTGAAATTTCCACAATTTTACCCCAAAATAAGGGGAATTTCTGTTTTTGGCCCCAAAATTAGGAGAATTTCTGCTTTTTGCCCCAAAATGAGGCAAATTTCTGACTTTTTGCCCTGAAATAAGTGAAATTTCTGCAATTTTGCCCCAAAATAAGGGGAATTTCTGCCTTTTTGCCAAAATAAGGGGAATTTCAGCATTTTACCTCCAAATAAGGGGAATTTCTGCCTTATTGCCTCAAAATAATGGGAATTTCAGCCTTTTTATCTCAAAATAATGAAAATTTTTTCCTTTTGCCCAAAATATGGAGAATTTCTGACTTTTTGTTCCAAAATAAGGAAAATTTCTTCAATTTTGTACCAAAATAAAAGAAATTTCTGCTTTTTACCCCAAAATAAAAGTAATTTCTAACTTTTTGCCCTTAAATAAATGTAATTTCTGCAATTTTGCCCGAAAATAAGGGAAATTTGTGCCTTTTTGCCCCAAAATGTGGGGAATTTCTGCCCTTTTGCCCCAAAATATGGGGAATTTCAGCATTTTACCTCAAAATAAGGGGAATTGCAGCCTTTTTGCACCAAAATATGGAAAATTTCTGCCTTTTTGCCACAAAATAAGAAAAATTTCTGCAATTCTGTACCAAAATAAAATAGATTTCTAAAATTTTGCCCCAAAATAAGGGAAATTTCTGATTTTTGCCCCGAAATAAAGAGAATTTCTGTATTTTTGCCCCAAAATAAAGGGAATTTCTGCTTTTTCCCCCAAAATTAGGGGAGTTTCTGCAAGTTTGCTTCAAAATACAGGGAATTTCTGCCTCTTTTCCCGAAAATAAGGGGAACTTCTGCCGATTTGCCCCAAATAAAGAGAATTTCTGCATTTTTGGCCCAATATTAGGGGAATTTCTGAAATTTTGCTCCAAAATACGGGGAATTTCTGCCTTTTTGCCCTCAAACAAGGGAAATTTCTGCAATTTTATTCCACAATAAGGGGAATTTCTGCCTTTTTGCCCCCAAATAAGAAGAATTTCTGGCTTTTTGCCTTGAAATATGTAAAATGTCTGCAATTTTACCCCAAAATAAGGTGAATTTCTGCCTTTTTGCCCCAAAATCATGGGAATTTCTGTTTTTTTGCCTTGAAATAAGAAAAATTTTTGCTTTTTTTCTCTGACATAAGTGAAATTTCTACAAATTTGCCTTAAAATAAAAGAAATTTCTGCAATTTTCCCCATAATAAAGGAATTTTCTTCAATTTTGCCCCAAAATAAAGGGAATTTCTGTTTTTTGTCCCCAAATAAGGGAAATTTCTGCAATTTTTCCCTAAAATAAAAAGAATTTCTGCCTTTTGCCCCAAAATAAGGGGAATTTTTGCTTTTTTGCCCCAAAATAAAGAAAATTACTGCATATTTTACCCCAAAATTAGGTGAATTTCTGCAATTTTGCTCCAAAATACGGGGATTTTCTGCCTTTTTCACCGAAAATAAAGGGAATTTCTGCCATTTTGCTGCGAAATAAGTGAAATGTCTGCAGTTTTACCCCCAAATAAGAGGAAGTTCTGCATTTTTGCCCCAAAATTAGGGAAATTTCTGCAATTTTGCTCCAAAATACGGGGAATTTCTGCCTTTTTGCCCGAAAATAAAGGGAATGTATGACTTTTTGCCATAAAAAAGGTAAATTTCTTAATTTTTACCCCAAAATAAGGCTATTTTCCGCCTTTTTGACTCAAAATAAATGCGATTTCTAACTTTTCCCGAAAAATAAACGGAATTTCTGTCTTTTTGCCCCAAAATAAGGGGAATTTCTGACTTTTTGCTCTGAAATAAGTTAAATTTCTAAAATTTTTTCCCTAAATAAGGGAAATGTCTGTTTTTTGCCCCAAAATAAGGGGAATTTCTGCCTTTTTGCCCCAAAATAAAGAAAATTACTGCATGTTTTACCCCAAAATTAGGTGAGTTTCTGCAATTTTGCTCCAAAATACGGGGATTTTCTGCCTTTTTCGCCGAAAATAAAGGGAATTTCTGCCATTTTGCCGCGAAATAAGTGAAATTTCTGCAGTTTTACCACAAAATAAGGGTAAGTTCTGCGTTTTTGCCCCACAACTAGGGGAATTTCTGCAATTTTGCTCCAAAATACGGAGAATTTCTGCTTTTTTTCCCAAAAATAAGGGGAATGTATAACTTTGGCCACAAAAAGGGAAATTTCTTCATTTTTGCCCCAAAATAAGAGGAATTTCAGCCTTTTTACCTCAAAATAAGTGAAATTTCTGCCTTTTTACCCAAAAATAAACGGAATTTCTGTCTTTTTGCACCAAAATAAAAGGAATTTTTGAATTTTGCCCTGAAATAAGTGAAATTTCTGTTACTTTGCCCCAAAATAAAGGAAATTTCTGCTTTTTTGACACAAAATAAGGGGAATTTCTGAATTTTTGCCCCAAAATAAGAAAATTTCTGCCTTTTTTCCCTGAAATAAGTGAAATTTCTGCAATTTTGCTCCCAAATAAGGGAAATTTCTGGAATTTTGCCCCAAAATAATTGGAATTTTTGAGTTTTTCTCCAAAATAAGGAGAATTTCTGTCTTTTTGCCCCAACATATAGGGAATTTCTGCCTTTTTGCCCCACAATTAGGGGATTTTCTGCAATTTTGCTCCAAAATATGGGAATTTCTGCTTTTTTGCCTGAAAATAAGGGGGATGTATACCTTTTGCCACAAAAAAGTGAAATTTTTTCATTTTTGCCCCAAAATAAGAGGAATTTCTTACTTTTTATTTCAAAATAAGTGAAATTTCTGCCTTTTTGCCCCACAAGTAGGGGAATTTCTTCAATTTTGCTCCAAAATTCGGGGAATTTCTGCCTTTTTGCCCGAAAACAAGAAGAATGCATACCTTTTTGCCATAAAAAAGAGGAATTTCTTCATTTTTGCTCCAAAATAAGGTGAATTTCTGCTTTTTTGCCTCTAAATAAGTGGAATTTCTGTTTTTTTTCCCAAAACAAATGGAATTTCTGTCTTTTTTGTCCCAAAATATGGAAAATTTCTGACTTATTACCCTGAAATAAGTGAAATTTCTGCAATTTTGCCCCAAATGAGGAAAATTTCTGCCTTTTTGCCCCCAAATAAGAAAATATCAGCATTTTTACCTCAAAATAAGGGAAATTTCTGCATTTTTGCCCCAAAATATGAGAAATTTCTGCCCTTTTGCCCCAAAATAAGAACAAATTCTGCAATTTTGTACCTAAATAAAAGAAATTTCTGACTTTTTGCCCCAAATAGATAATTTCTGCTTTTTTTCTGAAATAAGTGAAATTTTTGTAATTTTGCCCCAAAATATGTGAATTTTCTGCAATTTTGCCCCAAAATAAGGGAAATATCTAAGTTTTGCCCCAAAATAAGGAGAATTTCTGTCTTTTTGCCCCAACATATAGGGAATTTCGGCCTTTTTGCCCCACAATTAAGGGAATTTCTTCAATATTGCTCCAAAATTTGGGGAATTTCTGCCTTTTTGCCCGAAAACAATAAGAATGCATACCTTTTTGCCATAAAAGAGGGAAATTTCTTTATTTTTGCTCCAAAATAAGGGGAATTTCTTTTTTTTTGCCTCTAAATAAGTGGAATTTCTGTTTTTTCCCCCAAACAAAGGGAATTTCTGTCTTTTTGCCCCAAAATAAGGAAAATTTCTGACTTATTACCCTGAATAAGTAAAATTTCTGCAATTTTGCCCCTAAATAAGGGAAATTTCTGCCTTTTTGCCCCCAAATAAAGGGAATTTCAGCCTTTTTACCTCAAAATAAGGGGAATTTCTGCATTTTTGCCCCAAAATATGGGAAATTTCTGCCTTTTTGCGCCAAAATAAGAAAATTTCTGCTTTTTTTCTGAAATAAGTGAAATTTCTGCAATTTTGCCCCAAAATAAGTGAAAATTCTGAGTTTTGCCCCCAAATAAGAGGAATTTCTGTATTTTTGCCCCAATATATAGGGAATTTCTGCCTTTTTGCCCCATAATTAAAGGAATTTCTGCAATTTTGCTCCAAAATACGGGGATTTTCTGCCTTTTTGCCCAAAAATAATAAGAATGCATATCTTTTTGCCATAAAAAAGGGAAATTTCTTCATTTTTGCTCCAAAATAAGGGGAATTTCTGCTTTTTTTGCTCTAAATAAGTGTAATTTCTGTTTTTTTCCTTCAAAACAAAGGGAATTTCTGTCTTTTTTGCCCCAGAAGAAGGAAAATTTCTGACTTATTACCCTGAAATAAGTGAAATTTCTGCAATTTTGCCCCAAAATGAGGAAATTTTCTGCCTTTTTGCCCCCAAATAAGGGGAATTTCAGCCTTTTTAACTCAAAATAATAGGAATTTCTGCATTTTTGTCCCAAAATATGGGAAATTTCTACATTTTGACCCAAAATAAGAACAATTTCTGCAATTTTGTACCAAAATAAAAGAAATTTCTGCCTTTTTGCCCCAAAATAAGAAAATTTCTGCTTTTATTCTGAAATAAGTGAAATTTCTGCAATTTTGCCGTAAAATAAGTGAAATTTCTGAGTTTTGCCCCAAAATAAGGAGAATTTCTGTCTTTTCGCCCCAACATATAGGGAATTTCTGCCTTTTTGCCCCACAATTAAAGGGATTTCTGCAATTTTGCTCCAAGAAACGGGGAATTTCTGTCTTTTTGCCCGAAAATATGAAGAATGCATACCTTTTTGCCATAGAAAAGGGAAATTTCTTCATTTTTGCTCCAAAATAAGGGGAATTTCTGCTTTTTTGCCTCTAAATAAGTGGAATTTCTGTCTTTTTCCCCCAAAACAAAGGGAATTTCTGTCTTTTTGCACCAAAATAAAGATAATTTCTGACTTATTATTCTGAAATAAGTGAAATTTCTGCAATTTTGCCCCAAGATAAGGGAAATTTCTGCATTTTTTTGCCCCCAAGTAAGGGGAATTTCAGACTTTTTACCTCAAAATAAGGGGAATTTCTGCATTTTTGCCCCAAAATATGGGAAATGTCTGCCTTTTTGCCCCAAAATAAGGAAAATTTCTGCAATTTTGTACCAAAATAAAAGAAATATCTGCCTTTTTGCCCCCAAATTAGAAAATTTCTGTTTTTTTTTTTGGAAATAAGTGAAATTTCTGCAATTTTGCCCCAAAATAATTGAAATTTCTAAGTATTGCCCCAAAATAAGGGAAATTTCTGCTTTTTTGCCCCCATAAAAGGGGAAGTTCAGCCTTTTTACCTTAAAAGAAAGGGAATTTCTGCATTTTTGCCCCAAAATATGAGAAATTTCTGCCTTTTTCCCAAAATAAGAAAAATTTCTGCAATTTTGCACCAAAATAAGGGAAATTTCTGACTTTTTGCCCCAAAATAAGTGAAATTTCTGCTTTTTTTTCTGAAATAAGTGAAATTTCTGCAATTTTGCCCCAAAATAAGTGAAAATTCTGAGTTTTGCCCCAAAATAAGGAGAATTTCTGTCTTTTCGCCCCAACATATAAGGAATTTCTGTCTTTTTGCCCCACAATTAGGGGAATTTCTGCAATTGTGCTCCAAAATACGAGGAATTTCTGCCTTTTTGCCCGAAAACAAGAAGAATGCATACCTTTTTGCCATAAAAAAAGAAAATTTCTTCATTTTTCCTCCAAAATAAGGGGACTTTCTGCTCTTTTGCCTCTTAATAAGTGGAATTTCTGTCTTTTTCCCCCAAAACAAAGGGAATTTCCATCTTTTTTGCCTCAAAATAAGGAAAATTTCTGACTTATTACCCTGATGTAAGTGAAATTTCTGCAATTTTGCCCCAAAATAAGGAAAATTTATGCCTTTTTACCCCCAAATAAGGGGAATTTCAGCATTTTTACCTCAAAATAAGGGGAATTTCTGCATTTTTGCCACAAAATATTTGGAATTTCTGCCTTTTTGCTCCAAAATAAGAAAAACTTCTGCCTTTTTTCCTGAAATAAGTGAAATTTCTGCAATTTTGCCCCAAAATAAGTGAAATTTCTGCAATTTTGTGCCAAAATAAGTGAAATTTCTGAAATTTGGCCCAAAATAAGGGAAATTTCTGGAATTTTGCCCCAAAATAATTGAAATTTCTGAGTTTTGCCCCAAAATAAGGGGAATTTCTGCCTTTTTGCCCCCAAATAAGGGGAATTTCAGCATTTTTACCTCAAAATAAGGGGAATTTCTGCATTTTTGCCCCAAAATATTGGAAATTTCTGCGTATTTGCCCAAAATAAGACAAATTTTTGCAATTTTGTACCAAAATAAAAGAAATTTCTGCCTTTTTGCCCCAAAATAAGAAAATTTCTGCTTTTTTTCTGAAATAAGTGAAATTTCTGCAATTTTGCCCCAAAATAAGTGAAATTTCTGCAATTTTGTCCCAAAATAAGTGAAATTTCTGAAATTTGGCCCAAAATAAGGGAAATTTCTGGAATTTTGCCCCAAAATAATTGAAATTTCTGAGTTTTGCCCCAAAATAAAGGGAATTTCTGCCTTTTTGCCTCCAAATAAGGGGAATTTCAGCATTTTTACCTCAAAATAAGGGGAATTTCTGCATTTTTGCCCCAAAATATTGGAAATTTCTGCCTATTTGCCCAAAATAAGACAAATTTTTGCAATTTTGTACCAAAATAAAAGAAATTTCTGCCTTTTTGCCCCAAAATAAGAAAATTTCTGCTTTTTTTCTGAAATAAGTGAAATTTCTGCAATTTTACCCCAAAATAAGTGAAATTTCTGAGTTTTGCCCCAAAATAAGGAGAATTTCTGTATTTTTGCCACAATATATAGGGAATTTCTGCCTTTTTGTGCTACAATTAAAGGAATTTCTGCAATTTTGATCCAAAATACGGGGAATTTCTGCCTTTTTGCCCGAAAAAAAGAAAAATGCATACCTTTTTGCCATAAAAAAGGAAAATTTCTTCATTTTTGCTCCAAAATAAGGGGAATTTCTGCTTTTTGGCCTCTAAATAAGTGGAATATCTCTCTTTTTCCCCCAAAACAAGGGAATTACTGTCTTTTTTGCCCCAAAATAAGAAAAATTTCTGGCTTATTACCCTGAAATAAGTGAAATTTCTGCAATTTTGCCCCAAAATGAGGAAAATTTCTGCCTTTTTGCCCCCAAATAAAAGGAATTTCAGCTTTTATACCACAAAATAAGAGGAATTTCTGCATTTTTGCCCCAAAATATGGGAAATTTCGGCGTTTTTGCCCCAAAATAAGAACAATTTCTGCAATTTTGTACCAAAATAAAAGAAATTTCTGACTTTTTGCCCCAAAAAAGAAAAGTTCTGCTTTTTTTACTGACATAAGTGAAATTTCTGCAATTTTGCCCCAAAATAAGTGAAATTTCTGCAATTTTGCCCCAAAATAAGGGAAATTTCTGGAATTTTGCCTTAAAACAAGTGGAATTTCTGAGTTTTGCCCCAAAATAAGAAGAATTTCTGTCTTTTTGCCCTAACATACAGGGAATTTCTGCCTTTTTGCCCCACAATTCGGGGAATTTCTGCAATTTTGCTTCAAAATTTAGGGAATTTCTGCCTTTTTGACCAAAAATAAGAAGATGAATACCTTTTTGCCATAAAAAAGGGAAATTTCTTCATTTTTCTCCAAAATAAGTGGAATTTCTGATTTTTTGCCTCTAAATAAGTGGAATTTTTGTCTTTTTCCCCCAAAACAAAGGGAATTTCTGTCTTTTTTGCCCCAAAATAAGGAAAATTTCAGACTTATTACAATGAAATAAGTGAAATTTCTGCAATTTTGCTCCAAAATAATTGAAATTTCTGAGTTTTGCCCCAAAATAAGAGGAATTTCTGGATTTTTGTCCCCAAATAAGGCGAATTTCAGCATTTTTACCTCAAAATAAGGGGAATTTCTGCAATTTTGCCCCAAAATATGGGAAATTTCTGCCTTTTTGCCCCAAAATAAGAACAAAGTCTGCAATTTTGTACAAAAATAAAAGAAATTTCTGACTTTTTGCCCCAAAAAGAAAATTTCTGCTTTTTTTTCTGAAATAAGTGAAATTTCTGCAATTTTGCCCCAAAATAAGTGAAATTTCTGAGTTTTGCCCCAAAATAAAGAGAATTTCTGTCTTTTTGCCCCAACATATAGGGAATTTCTGTCTTTTTGCCCCACAATTAGGGGAATTTCTGCAATTTTGCTCCAAAACAGGGGGAATTTCTGCCTTTTTGAACGATAACAGGAAGAATGCATACCTTTTTGCCATAAAAAGGGGAAATTTCTTAATTTTTGCTCCAAAATAAGGGGAATTACTGCTTTTTTTGCCTCTTAATAAGTGGAATTTCTGTCTTTTTCCCCCAAAACAAAGGGAATTTCTGTCTTTTTTGCCCCAAAATACGGAAAATTTCTGACTTATTACCCTGAAGTAAGTGAAATTTCTTCAATTTTGCCACAAAATGAGGGTAATTTCTGCCTTTTTGCCCCCAAATAAGGAAAATATCAGCCTTTTTACCTCAAAATAAGGGAAATTTCTGCATTTTTGCCCCAAAATATGGGAAATTTCTGCCTTTTTGCCCCAAAATAAGAACAAATTCTGCAATTTTGTACAAAAATAAAAGAAATTTCTGACTTTTTGCCCCCAAAAGCAAATTTCTGCTTTTTTTTCCTGAAATAAGTGAAATTTCTGCAATTTTGCCCCAAAATATGTGAAATTTCTGCAATTTTGCCCCAAAATAATGGAAATTTTTGCAATTTTGCCACAAAATAAGTGAAATGTCTGAGTTTTGCCCCAAAATAAGAGGAATTTCTGTTTTTGCCCCAACATATAGGGAATTTCTGCCTTTTTGCCCCACAATTAGAAAAATATCTGCAATTTTGCTTCAAAATACGGGGATTTTCTGCCTTATTGCCCGAAAATAAGAAGAATGCATATCTTTTTGCCATAAAAAAGGGAAATTTCTTCATTTTTGCTCCAAAATAAGGGGAATTTCTGCTTTTTTGGCTCTAAATATGTGGAATTTCTGTTACTTTCCCCCAAAACAAAAGGAATTTCTGTCTTTTTTGCCCCAAAATAAGGAAAATTTCTGACTTATTACCCTGAAATAAGTGATATTTCTGCAATTTTGCCCCAAAATGAGGAAAATTTCTACCTTTTTGCCCCCAAATAAGGGGAATTTCAGCCTGTTTTAACTCAAAATAATAGGAATTTCCGCATTTTTGCCCCAAAATATGGGAAATTTCTGCCTTTTTGCCCCAAAATAAGAACAATTTCTGCAATTTTGTACCAAAATAAAAGAAATTTCTGCCTTTTTGCCCCAAAATAAGAAAATTTCTGCTTTTTTCAGAAATAAGTGAAATTTCTGCAATTTTGCCCTAAAATAAGTGAAATTTCTGAGTTTTGCCCCAAAATAAGGAGAATTTCTGTCTTTTTGCCCCAACATATAGGGAATTTCTGCCTTTTTGCCCACAATTAGGGGGATTTCTGCAATTTTGCTCCAAAAAACGGTGAATTTCTGTCTTTTTGCCCGAAAATAAGAAGAATGCATACCTTTTTGCCATAGAAAAGGGAAATTTCTTCATTTTTGCTCCAAAATAAGGGGAATTTCTGCTTTTTGCCTCTAAATAAGTGGAATTTCTGTCTTTTTTTCCCAAAACAAAGGGAATTTCGGTCTTTTTGCACCAAAATAAAGATAATTTCTGACTTATTATTCTGAAATAAGTGAAATTTCTGCAATTTTGCCCCAAAATAAGGGAAATTTCTGCATTCTTTGCCCCCAAATAAGGGGAATTTCAGCCTTTTTACCTCAAAATAAGGGGAATTTCTGCATTTTTGCCCCAAAATATGGGAAATGTCTGCCTTTTTGCCCCAAAATAAGGAAAATTTCTGCAATTTTGTACCAAAATAAAAGAAATATCTGCCTTTTTGCCCCAAAATTAGAAAATTTCTGCTTTTTTTTTGGAAATAAGTGAAATTTCTGCAATTTTGCCCCAAAATAATTGAAATTTCTAAGTTTTGCCCCAAAATAAGGGAAATTTCTGCTTTTTTGCCCCCAAATAAGAAGTTCAGCATTTTTACCTTAAAATAAGGGGAATTTCTGCATTTTTGCCCCAAAATATGAGAAATTTCTGCCTTTTTCCCAAAATAAGAAAAATTTCTGCAATTTTGTACCAAAATAAAAGAAATTTCTGCCTTTTTGCCCCAAAATAAGAAAATTTCTGCTTTTTTTTCTGATATCAGTGAAATTTCTGCAATTTTGCCCCAAAATAAGTGAAATTTCTGAGTTTTGCCCCAAAATAAGGAGAATTTCTGTCCATTTGCCCCAACATATAGGGAATTTCTGCCTTTTTGCCCCACAATTAGGAGATTTCTGCAATTTTGTTCCAAAACAGAAGGAATTTCTGCCTTTTTGCCCGAAAACAAGAAGAATGCATACCTTTTTGCCATAAAAATAGAAATTTCTTCATTTTTGCTCCAAAATAAGGGGAATTTCTGCTTTTTTGCCTCTAAATAAGTGGAATTTCTGTCTTTTTCCCCCAAAACAAAGGGAATTTCTGTCTTTTTTGCTCCAAAATAATAAAAATTTCTGACTTATTACCCTGAAATAAGTGAAATTTCTGCAATTTTGCCCCAAAATGAGGGAAATTTCTGCCTTTTTGCCCCCAAATAAGAAAAATATCAGCCTTTTTATCTCAAAATAAGGGAAATTTCTGCATTTTTGACCCAAAATATGGGAAATTTCTGCCTTTTTGCCCCAAAATAAGAACAAATTCTGCAATTTTGTACCAAAATAAAAGAAATTTCTGACTTTTTGCCCCCAAATAAGGGGAATTTCAGCCTTTTTACCTCAAAATAAGGGGAATTTCTGCATTTTTGCCACAAAATATTTGGAATTTCTGCCTTTTTGCCCCAAAATAAGGAAAACTTTTGCCTTTTTTCCTGAAATAAGTAAAATTTCTGCAATTTTGCCTTAAAATAAGTGAAATTTCTGCAATTTTTCCCCCCAAAACAAAGGGAATTTCTGTCTTTTTTGCCCCAAAATACGGAAAATTTCTGACTTATTACCCTGAAGTTAGTGAAATTTCTACAAATTTGCCCAAAATGAAGGAAATTTCTGATTTTTGCCCCCAAATAAGGAAAATATCAGCCTTTTTACCTCAAAATAAAGAATATTTCTGCATTTTTGCCCCAAAATATGGGAAATTTCTGCAATTTTGCCCTTAAATAAGGGAAATTTCTGCAATTTTGCCACAAAATAAGTGAAATTTCTGAGTTTTGCCCCAAAATAAGAGGAATTTCTGTTTTTGCCCCAACATATAGGGAATTTCTGCCTTTTTGCCCCACATAGGGAAATTTCTGCAATTTTGCTCCAAAATACGTGGATTTTCTGCCTTTTTGCCCGAAAATAAGAAGAATGCATATCTTTTTGTCATAAAAAAGGGAAATTTCTTCATTTTTGCTCCAAAATAAGGGGAATTTCTGCTTTTTTGGCTCTAAATATGTAGAATTTGTTTTTTTTTCCCCAAAACAAAGGGAATTTCTGTCTTTTTTGCCCCAAAATAATGAAAATTTATGACTTATTACCCTGAAGTATGTGAAATTTCTGCAATTTTGCCCCAAAATGAGGAAAATTTCTGCCTTTTTGCCCCCAAATAAGAAGAATTTCAGCCTTTTTATATCAAAATAATAGGAATTTCTTCATTTTTGCCCCAAAATATGGGAAATTTCTGCCTTTTTGCCCCAAAATAAGAACAATTTCTGCAATTTTGTACCAAAATAAAAGAAATTTCTGCATTTTTGCCCCAAAATAAGAATATTTCTGCTTTTTTTCTGAAATAAGTGAAATTTCTGCAATTTTGCCCTAAAATAAGTGAAATTTCTGAGTTTTGCCCCAAAATAAGGAGAATTTCTGTCTTTTTGCCCCAACATATAGGGAATTTCTGCCTTTTTGGCCCACAATTAGGGGGATTTCTACAATTTTGCTCCAAAAAACGGGGAATTTCTGTCTTTTTGCCCCACAATTAGGGAAATTTCTGCAATTTTGCTCCAAAATACTAGGATTTTCTGCCTTTTTTACCGAAAATAAGAAGCATGCATATCTTTTTGTCATAAAAAAGGGAAATTTCTTCATTTTTGCTCCAAAATAAGGGGAATTTCTGCTTTTTTGGCTCTAAATATGTAGAATTTGTTTTTTTCCCCCAAAACAAAGGGAATTTCTGTCTTTTTTGCCCCAAAATAAAGAAAATTTATGACTTATTACCCTGAAATAAGTGAAATTTCTGCAATTTTGCCCCAAAATGAGGAAAATTTCTGCCTTTTTGCCCCCAAATAAGGGGAATTTCAGCCTTTTTATCTCAAAATAATAGGAATTTCTGCAATTTTGCCCCAAAATATGGGAAATTTCTGCCTTTTTGCTTCAAAATAAGAACAATTTCTTCAATTTTGTACCAAAATAAAAGAAATTTCGGCCTTTTTGCCCCAAAATAAGAAAATTTCTGCTTTTTTTTTGAAATAAGTGAAATTTCTGCAATTTTGCCCTAAAATAAGTGAAATTTCTGAGTTTTGCCCCAAAATAAGGAGAATTTCTGTTTTTTTGCCCCAACATATAGGGAATTTCTGCCTTTTTGGCCCACAATTAGGGGGATTTCTGCAATTTTGCTCCAAAAAACGGGGAATTTCTGTCTTTTTGCCTCACAATTAGGGAAATTTCTGCAATTTTGCTCCAAAATACGGGGATTTTCTGCCTTTTTGACCGAAAATAAGAAGCATGCATATCTTTTTGTCATAAAAAAGGGAAATTTCTCCATTTTTGCTCCAAAATAAGGGGAATTTCTGCTTTTTTGGCTCTAAATATGTAGAATTTGTTTTTTTTCCCCCAAAACAAAGGGAATTTCTGTCTTTTTTGCCCCAAAATAAAGAAAATTTATGACTTATTACCCTGAAATAAGTGAAATTTCTGCAATTTTGCCCCAAAATGAGGAAAATTTCTGCCTTTTTGCCCCCAAATAAGGGGAATTTCATCCTTTTTATCTCAAAATAATAGGAATTTCTGCATTTTTGCCCCAAAATATAGGAAATTTCTGCCTTTTTGCCCCAAAATAAGAACAATTTCTGCAATTTGGTCAAAATAAAAGAAATTTCTGCCTTTTTGCCCCAAAAGAAGAAAATTTCTGCTTTTTTTCTGAAATAAGTGAAATTTCTGCAATTTTGCCGTAAAATAAGTGAAATTTCTGAGTTTTGCCCCAAAATAAGGAGAATTTCTGTCTTTTCGCCCCAACATATAGGGAATTTCTGCCTTTTTGCCCCACAATTAAAGGGATTTCTGCAATATTGCTCCAAGAAACGGGGAATTTCTGTCTTTTTGCCCGAAAATATGAAGAATGCATACCTTTTTGCCATAGAAAAGGGAAATTTCTTCATTTTTGCTCCAAAATAAGGGGAATTTCTGCTTTTTTGCCTCTAAATAAGTGGAATTTCTGTCTTTTTCCCCCAAAACAAAGGGAATTTCTGTCTTTTTGCACCAAAATAAAGATAATTTCTGACTTATTATTCTGAAATAAGTGAAATTTCTGCAATTTTGCCCCAAGATAAGGGAAATTTCTGCATTTTTTGCCCCCAAGTAAGGGGAATTTCAGACTTTTTACCTCAAAATAAGGGGAATTTCTGCATTTTTGCCCCAAAATATGGGAAATGTCTGCCTTTTTGCCCCAAAATAAGGAAAATTTCTGCAATTTTGTACCAAAATAAAAGAAATATCTGCCTTTTTGCCCCCAAATTAGAAAATTTCTGTTTTTTTTTTTGGAAATAAGTGAAATTTCTGCAATTTTGCCCCAAAATAATTGAAATTTCTAAGTTTTGCCCCAAAATAAGGGAAATTTCTGCTTTTTTGCCCCCATAAAAGGGGAAGTTCAGCCTTTTTACCTTAAAAGAAAGGGAATTTCTGCATTTTTGCCCCAAAATATGAGAAATTTCTGCCTTTTTCCCAAAATAAGAAAAATTTCTGCAATTTTGCACCAAAATAAGGGAAATTTCTGACTTTTTGCCCCAAAATAAGTGAAATTTCTGCTTTTTTTTCTGAAATAAGTGAAATTTCTGCAATTTTGCCCCAAAATAAGTGAAAATTCTGAGTTTTGCCCCAAAATAAGGAGAATTTCTGTCTTTTTGCCCAAACATATAGGGAATTTCTGTCTTTTTGCCCCACAATTAGGGGAATTTCTGCAATTGTGCTCCAAAATACGAGGAATTTCTGCCTTTTTGCCCGAAAACAAGAAGAATGCATACCTTTTTGCCATAAAAAAAGAAAATTTCTTCATTTTTCCTCCAAAATAAGGGGACTTTCTGCTCTTTTGCCTCTTAATAAGTGGAATTTCTGTCTTTTTCCCCCAAAACAAAGGGAATTTCCATCTTTTTTGCCTCAAAATAAGGAAAATTTCTGACTTATTACCCTGATGTAAGTGAAATTTCTGCAATTTTGCCCCAAAATAAGGAAAATTTATGCCTTTTTACCCCCAAATAAGGGGAATTTCAGCATTTTTACCTCAAAATAAGGGGAATTTCTGCATTTTTGCCACAAAATATTTGGAATTTCTGCCTTTTTGCTCCAAAATAAGAAAAACTTCTGCCTTTTTTCCTGAAATAAGTGAAATTTCTGCAATTTTGCCCCAAAATAAGTGAAATTTCTGCAATTTTGTCCCAAAATAAGTGAAATTTCTGAAATTTGGCCCAAAATAAGGGAAATTTCTGGAATTTTGCCCCAAAATAATTGAAATTTCTGAGTTTTGCCCCAAAATAAGGGGAATTTCTGCCTTTTTGCCCCCAAATAAGGGGAATTTCAGCATTTTTACCTCAAAATAAGGGGAATTTCTGCATTTTTGCCCCAAAATATTGGAAATTTCTGCGTATTTGCCCAAAATAAGACAAATTTTTGCAATTTTGTACCAAAATAAAAGAAATTTCTGCCTTTTTGCCCCAAAATAAGAAAATTTCTGCTTTTTTTCTGAAATAAGTGAAATTTCTGCAATTTTACCCCAAAATAAGTGAAATTTCTGAGTTTTGCCCCAAAATAAGGAGAATTTCTGTATTTTTGCCACAATATATAGGGAATTTCTGCCTTTTTGTGCTACAATTAAAGGAATTTCTGCAATTTTGATCCAAAATACGGGGAATTTCTGCCTTTTTGCCCGAAAAAAAGAAAAATGCATACCTTTTTGCCATAAAAAAGGAAAATTTCTTCATTTTTGCTCCAAAATAAGGGGAATTTCTGCTTTTTGGCCTCTAAATAAGTGGAATATCTCTCTTTTTCCCCCAAAACAAGGGAATTACTGTCTTTTTTGCCCCAAAATAAGAAAAATTTCTGGCTTATTACCCTGAAATAAGTGAAATTTCTGCAATTTTGCCCCAAAATGAGGAAAATTTCTGCCTTTTTGCCCCCAAATAAAAGGAATTTCAGCTTTTATACCACAAAATAAGAGGAATTTCTGCATTTTTGCCCCAAAATATGGGAAATTTCGGCATTTTTGCCCCAAAATAAGAACAATTTCTGCAATTTTGTACCAAAATAAAAGAAATTTCTGACTTTTTGCCCCAAAAAAGAAAAGTTCTGCTTTTTTTACTGACATAAGTGAAATTTCTGCAATTTTGCCCCAAAATAAGTGAAATTACTGCAATTTTGCCCCAAAATAAGGGAAATTTCTGGAATTTTGCCTTAAAACAAGTGGAATTTCTGAGTTTTGCCCCAAAATAAAGAGAATTTCTGTCTTTTTGCCCCAACATATAGGGAATTTCTGTCTTTTTGCCCCACAATTAGGGGAATTTCTGCAATTTTGCTCCAAAACAGGGGGAATTTCTGCCTTTTTGAACGATAACAGGAAGAATGCATACCTTTTTGCCATAAAAAGGGGAAATTTCTTAATTTTTGCTCCAAAATAAGGGGAATTACTGCTTTTTTTGCCTCTTAATAAGTGGAATTTCTGTCTTTTTCCCCCAAAACAAAGGGAATTTCTGTCTTTTTTGCCCCAAAATACGGAAAATTTCTGACTTATTACCCTGAAGTAAGTGAAATTTCTTCAATTTTGCCACAAAATGAGGGTAATTTCTGCCTTTTTGCCCCCAAATAAGGAAAATATCAGCCTTTTTACCTCAAAATAAGGGAAATTTCTGCATTTTTGCCCCAAAATATGGGAAATTTCTGCCTTTTTGCCCCAAAATAAGAACAAATTCTGCAATTTTGTACAAAAATAAAAGAAATTTCTGACTTTTTGCCCCCAAAAGCAAATTTCTGCTTTTTTTTCCTGAAATAAGTGAAATTTCTGCAATTTTGCCCCAAAATATGTGAAATTTCTGCAATTTTGCCCCAAAATAATGGAAATTTTTGCAATTTTGCCACAAAATAAGTGAAATGTCTGAGTTTTGCCCCAAAATAAGAGGAATTTCTGTTTTTGCCCCAACATATAGGGAATTTCTGCCTTTTTGCCCCACAATTAGGGAAATATCTGCAATTTTGCTCCAAAATACGGGGATTTTCTGCCTTATTGCCCGAAAATAAGAAGAATGCATATCTTTTTGCCATAAAAAAGGGAAATTTCTTCATTTTTGCTCCAAAATAAGGGGAATTTCTGCTTTTTTGGCTCTAAATATGTGGAATTTCTGTTATTTTCCCCCAAAAAAAAAGGAATTTCTGTCTTTTTTGCCCCAAAATAAGGAAAATTTCTGACTTATTACCCTGAAATAAGTGATATTTCTGCAATTTTGCCCCAAAATGAGGAAAATTTCTACCTTTTTGCCCCCAAATAAGGGGAATTTCAGCCTGTTTTATCTCAAAATAATAGGAATTTCCGCATTTTTGCCCCAAAATATGGGAAATTTCTGCCTTTTTGCCCCCAAATAAGGGGAATTTCAGCCTTTTTAACTCAAAATAATAGGAATTTCTGCATTTTTGTCCCAAAATATGGGAAATTTCTACCTTTTTGCCCCAAAATAAGAACAATTTCTGCAATTTTGTACCAAAATAAAAGAAATTTCTGCCTTTTTGCCCCAAAATAAGAAAATTTCTGCTTTTATTCTGAAATAAGTGAAATTTCTGCAATTTTGCCGTAAAATAAGTGAAATTTCTGAGTTTTGCCCCAAAATAAGGAGAATTTCTGTCTTTTCGCCCCAACATATAGGGAATTTCTGCCTTTTTGCCCCACAATTAAAGGGATTTCTGCAATTTTGCTCCAAGAAACGGGGAATTTCTGTCTTTTTGCCCGAAAATATGAAGAATGCATACCTTTTTGCCATAGAAAAGGGAAATTTCTTCATTTTTGCTCCAAAATAAGGGGAATTTCTGCTTTTTTGCCTCTAAATAAGTGGAATTTCTGTCTTTTTCCCCCAAAACAAAGGGAATTTCTGTCTTTTTGCACCAAAATAAAGATAATTTCTGACTTATTATTCTGAAATAAGTGAAATTTCTGCAATTTTGCCCCAAGATAAGGGAAATTTCTGCATTTTTTGCCCCCAAGTAAGGGGAATTTCAGACTTTTTACCTCAAAATAAGGGGAATTTCTGCATTTTTGCCCCAAAATATGGGAAATGTCTGCCTTTTTGCCCCAAAATAAGGAAAATTTCTGCAATTTTGTACCAAAATAAAAGAAATATCTGCCTTTTTGCCCCCAAATTAGAAAATTTCTGTTTTTTTTTGGAAATAAGTGAAATTTCTGCAATTTTGCCCCAAAATAATTGAAATTTCTAAGTTTTGCCCCAAAATAAGGGAAATTTCTGCTTTTTTGCCCCCATAAAAGGGGAAGTTCAGCCTTTTTACCTTAAAAGAAAGGGAATTTCTGCATTTTTGCCCCAAAATATGAGAAATTTCTGCCTTTTTCCCAAAATAAGAAAAATTTCTGCAATTTTGCACCAAAATAAGGGAAATTTCTGACTTTTTGCCCCAAAATAAGTGAAATTTCTGCTTTTTTTTCTGAAATAAGTGAAATTTCTGCAATTTTGCCCCAAAATAAGTGAAAATTCTGAGTTTTGCCCCAAAATAAGGAGAATTTCTGTCTTTTCGCCCCAACATATAGGGAATTTCTGTCTTTTTGCCCCACAATTAGGGGAATTTCTGCAATTGTGCTCCAAAATACGAGGAATTTCTGCCTTTTTGCCCGAAAACAAGAAGAATGCATACCTTTTTGCCATAAAAAAAGAAAATTTCTTCATTTTTCCTCCAAAATAAGGGGACTTTCTGCTCTTTTGCCTCTTAATAAGTGGAATTTCTGTCTTTTTCCCCCAAAACAAAGGGAATTTCCATCTTTTTTGCCTCAAAATAAGGAAAATTTCTGACTTATTACCCTGATGTAAGTGAAATTTCTGCAATTTTGCCCCAAAATAAGGAAAATTTATGCCTTTTTACCCCCAAATAAGGGGAATTTCAGCATTTTTACCTCAAAATAAGGGGAATTTCTGCATTTTTGCCACAAAATATTTGGAATTTCTGCCTTTTTGCTCCAAAATAAGAAAAACTTCTGCCTTTTTTCCTGAAATAAGTGAAATTTCTGCAATTTTGCCCCAAAATAAGTGAAATTTCTGCAATTTTGTCCCAAAATAAGTGAAATTTCTGAAATTTGGCCCAAAATAAGGGAAATTTCTGGAATTTTGCCCCAAAATAATTGAAATTTCTGAGTTTTGCCCCAAAATAAGGGGAATTTCTGCCTTTTTGCCTCCAAATAAGGGGAATTTCAGCATTTTTACCTCAAAATAAGGGGAATTTCTGCATTTTTGCCCCAAAATATTGGAAATTTCTGCCTATTTGCCCAAAATAAGAAAAATTTTTGCAATTTTGTACCAAAATAAAAGAAATTTCTGCCTTTTTGCCCCAAAATAAGAAAATTTCTGCTTTTTTTCTGAAATAAGTGAAATTTCTGCAATTTTACCCCAAAATAAGTGAAATTTCTGAGTTATGCCCCAAAATAAGGAGAATTTCTGTATTTTTGCCACAATATATAGGGAATTTCTGCCTTTTTGTGCTACAATTAAAGGAATTTCTGCAATTTTGATCCAAAATACGGGGAATTTCTGCCTTTTTGCCCGAAAAAAAGAAAAATGCATACCTTTTTGCCATAAAAAAGGAAAATTTCTTCATTTTTGCTCCAAAATAAGGGGAATTTCTGCTTTTTGGCCTCTAAATAAGTGGAATATCTCTCTTTTTCCCCCAAAACAAGGGAATTACTGTCTTTTTTGCCCCAAAATAAGAAAAATTTCTGGCTTATTACCCTGAAATAAGTGAAATTTCTGCAATTTTGCCCCAAAATGAGGAAAATTTCTGCCTTTTTGCCCCCAAATAAAAGGAATTTCAGCTTTTATACCACAAAATAAGAGGAATTTCTGCATTTTTGCCCCAAAATATGGGAAATTTCGGCGTTTTTGCCCCAAAATAAGAACAATTTCTGCAATTTTGTACCAAAATAAAAGAAATTTCTGACTTTTTGCCCCAAAAAAGAAAAGTTCTGCTTTTTTTACTGACATAAGTGAAATTTCTGCAATTTTGCCCCAAAATAAGTGAAATTTCTGCAATTTTGCCCCAAAATAAGGGAAATTTCTGGAATTTTGCCTTAAAACAAGTGGAATTTCTGAGTTTTGCCCCAAAATAAGAAGAATTTCTGTCTTTTTGCCCTAACATACAGGGAATTTCTGCCTTTTTGCCCCACAATTCGGGGAATTTCTGCAATTTTGCTTCAAAATTTAGGGAATTTCTGCCTTTTTGACCAAAAATAAGAAGATGAATACCTTTTTGCCATAAAAAAGGGAAATTTCTTCATTTTTCTCCAAAATAAGTGGAATTTCTGATTTTTTGCCTCTAAATAAGTGGAATTTTTGTCTTTTTCCCCTAAAACAAAGGGAATTTCTGTCTTTTTTGCCCCAAAATAAGGAAAATTTCAGACTTATTACAATGAAATAAGTGAAATTTCTGCAATTTTGCTCCAAAATAATTGAAATTTCTGAGTTTTGCCCCAAAATAAGAGGAATTTCTGGATTTTTGTCCCCAAATAAGGGGAATTTCAGCATTTTTACCTCAAAATAAGGGGAATTTCTGCAATTTTGCCCCAAAATATGGGAAATTTCTGCCTTTTTGCCCCAAAATAAGAACAAAGTCTGCAATTTTGTACAAAAATAAAAGAAATTTCTGACTTTTTGCCCCAAAAAGAAAATTTCTGCTTTTTTTTTCTGAAATAAGTGAAATTTCTGCAATTTTGCCCCAAAATAAGTGAAATTTCTGAGTTTTGCCCCAAAATAAAGAGAATTTCTGTCTTTTTGCCCCAACATATAGGGAATTTCTGTCTTTTTGCCCCACAATTAGGGGAATTTCTGCAATTTTGCTCCAAAACAGGGGGAATTTCTGACTTTTTGAACGATAACAGGAAGAATGCATACCTTTTTGCCATAAAAAGGGGAAATTTCTTAATTTTTGCTCCAAAATAAGGGGAATTACTGCTTTTTTTGCCTCTTAATAAGTGGAATTTCTGTCTTTTTCCCCCAAAACAAAGGGAATTTCTGTCTTTTTTGCCCCAAAATACGGAAAATTTCTGACTTATTACCCTGAAGTAAGTGAAATTTCTTCAATTTTGCCACAAAATGAGGGTAATTTCTGCCTTTTTGCCCCCAAATAAGGAAAATATCAGCCTTTTTACCTCAAAATAAGGGAAATTTCTGCATTTTTGCCCCAAAATATGGGAAATTTCTGCCTTTTTGCCCCAAAATAAGAACAAATTCTGCAATTTTGTACAAAAATAAAAGAAATTTCTGACTTTTTGCCCCCAAAAGCAAATTTCTGCTTTTTTTTCCTGAAATAAGTGAAATTTCTGCAATTTTGCCCCAAAATATGTGAAATTTCTGCAATTTTGCCCCAAAATAATGGAAATTTTTGCAATTTTGCCACAAAATAAGTGAAATGTCTGAGTTTTGCCCCAAAATAAGAGGAATTTCTGTTTTTGCCCCAACATATAGGGAATTTCTGCCTTTTTGCCCCACAATTAGAAAAATATCTGCAATTTTGCTTCAAAATACGGGGATTTTCTGCCTTATTGCCCGAAAATAAGAAGAATGCATATCTTTTTGCCATAAAAAAGGGAAATTTCTTCATTTTTGCTCCAAAATAAGGGGAATTTCTGCTTTTTTGGCTCTAAATATGTGGAATTTCTGTTATTTTCCCCCAAAACAAAAGGAATTTCTGTCTTTTTTGCCCCAAAATAAGGAAAATTTCTGACTTATTACCCTGAAATAAGTGATATTTCTGCAATTTTGCCCCAAAATGAGGAAAATTTCTACCTTTTTGCCCCCAAATAAGGGGAATTTCAGCCTGTTTTATCTCAAAATAATAGGAATTTCCGCATTTTTGCCCCAAAATATGGGAAATTTCTGCCTTTTTGCCCCAAAATAAGAACAATTTCTGCAATTTTGTACCAAAATAAAAGAAATTTCTGCCTTTTTGCCCCAAAATAAGAAAATTTCTGCTTTTTTCAGAAATAAGTGAAATTTCTGCAATTTTGCCCTAAAATAAGTGAAATTTCTGAGTTTTGCCCCAAAATAAGGAGAATTTCTGTCTTTTTGCCCCAACATATAGGGAATTTCTGCCTTTTTGCCCACAATTAGGGGGATTTCTGCAATTTTGCTCCAAAAAACGGTGAATTTCTGTCTTTTTGCCCGAAAATAAGAAGAATGCATACCTTTTTGCCATAGAAAAGGGAAATTTCTTCATTTTTGCTCCAAAATAAGGGGAATTTCTGCTTTTTGCCTCTAAATAAGTGGAATTTCTGTCTTTTTTTCCCAAAACAAAGGGAATTTCGGTCTTTTTGCACCAAAATAAAGATAATTTCTGACTTATTATTCTGAAATAAGTGAAATTTCTGCAATTTTGCCCCAAAATAAGGGAAATTTCTGCATTCTTTGCCCCCAAATAAGGGGAATTTCAGCCTTTTTACCTCAAAATAAGGGGAATTTCTGCATTTTTGCCCCAAAATATGGGAAATGTCTGCCTTTTTGCCCCAAAATAAGGAAAATTTCTGCAATTTTGTACCAAAATAAAAGAAATATCTGCCTTTTTGCCCCAAAATTAGAAAATTTCTGCTTTTTTTTTGAAATAAGTGAAATTTCTGCAATTTTGCCCCAAAATAATTGAAATTTCTAAGTTTTGCCCCAAAATAAGGGAAATTTCTGCTTTTTTGCCCCCAAATAAGAAGTTCAGCATTTTTACCTTAAAATAAGGGGAATTTCTGCATTTTTGCCCCAAAATATGAGAAATTTCTGCCTTTTTCCCAAAATAAGAAAAATTTCTGCAATTTTGTACCAAAATAAAAGAAATTTCTGCCTTTTTGCCCCAAAATAAGAAAATTTCTGCTTTTTTTTCTGATATCAGTGAAATTTCTGCAATTTTGCCCCAAAATAAGTGAAATTTCTGAGTTTTGCCCCAAAATAAGGAGAATTTCTGTCCATTTGCCCCAACATATAGGGAATTTCTGCCTTTTTGCCCCACAATTAGGAGATTTCTGCAATTTTGTTCCAAAACAGAAGGAATTTCTGCCTTTTTGCCCGAAAACAAGAAGAATGCATATCTTTTTGCCATAAAAAAGGGAAATTTCTTCATTTTTGCTCCAAAATAAGGGGAATTTCTGCTTTTTTGGCTCTAAATATGTGGAATTTCTGTTATTTTCCCCCAAAACAAAAGGAATTTCTGTCTTTTTTGCCCCAAAATAAGGAAAATTTCTGACTTATTACCCTGAAATAAGTGATATTTCTGCAATTTTGCCCCAAAATGAGGAAAATTTCTACCTTTTTGCCCCCAAATAAGGGGAATTTCAGCCTGTTTTATCTCAAAATAATAGGAATTTCCGCATTTTTGCCCCAAAATATGGGAAATTTCTGCCTTTTTGCAACCAAATAAGGGGAATTTCAGCCTTTTTAACTCAAAATAATAGGAATTTCTGCATTTTTGTCCAAAATATGGGAAATTTCTACCTTTTTGCCCCAAAATAAGAACAATTTCTGCAATTTTGTACCAAAATAAAAGAAATTTCTGCCTTTTTGCCCCAAAATAAGAAAATTTCTGCTTTTATTCTGAAATAAGTGAAATTTCTGCAATTTTGCCGTAAAATAAGTGAAATTTCTGAGTTTTGCCCCAAAATAAGGAGAATTTCTGTCTTTTCGCCCCAACATATAGGGAATTTCTGCCTTTTTGCCCCACAATTAAAGGGATTTCTGCAATTTTGCTCCAAGAAACGGGGAATTTCTGTCTTTTTGCCCGAAAATATGAAGAATGCATACCTTTTTGCCATAGAAAAGGGAAATTTCTTCATTTTTGCTCCAAAATAAGGGGAATTTCTGCTTTTTGCCTCTAAATAAGTGGAATTTCTGTCTTTTTCCCCCAAAACAAAGGGAATTTCTGTCTTTTTGCACCAAAATAAAGATAATTTCTGACTTATTATTCTGAAATAAGTGAAATTTCTGCAATTTTGCCCCAAGATAAGGGAAATTTCTGCATTTTTTGCCCCCAAGTAAGGGGAATTTCAGCCTTTTTACCTCAAAATAAGGGGAATTTCTGCATTTTTGCCCCAAAATATGGGAAATGTCTGCCTTTTTGCCCCAAAATAAGGAAAATTTCTGCAATTTTGTACCAAGATAAAAGAAATATCTGCCTTTTTGCCCCCAAATTAGAAAATTTCTGTTTTTTTTTGGAAATAAGTGAAATTTCTGCAATTTTGCCCCAAAATAATTGAAATTTCTAAGTTTTGCCCCAAAATAAGGGAAATTTCTGCTTTTTTGCCCCCATAAAAGGGGAAGTTCAGCCTTTTTACCTTAAAAGAAAGGGAATTTCTGCATTTTTGCCCCAAAATATGAGAAATTTCTGCCTTTTTCCCAAAATAAGAAAAATTTCTGCAATTTTGCACCAAAATAAGGGAAATTTCTGACTTTTTGCCCCAAAATAAGTGAAATTTCTGCTTTTTTTTCTGAAATAAGTGAAATTTCTGCAATTTTGCCCCAAAATAAGTGAAAATTCTGAGTTTTGCCCCAAAATAAGGAGAATTTCTGTCTTTTCGCCCCAACATATAGGGAATTTCTGTCTTTTTGCCCCACAATTAGGGGAATTTCTGCAATTGTGCTCCAAAATACGAGGAATTTCTGCCTTTTTGCCCGAAAACAAGAAGAATGCATACCTTTTTGCCATAAAAAAAGAAAATTTCTTCATTTTTCCTCCAAAATAAGGGGACTTTCTGCTCTTTTGCCTCTTAATAAGTGGAATTTCTGTCTTTTTCCCCCAAAACAAAGGGAATTTCCATCTTTTTTGCCTCAAAATAAGGAAAATTTCTGACTTATTACCCTGATGTAAGTGAAATTTCTGCAATTTTGCCCCAAAATAAGGAAAATTTATGCCTTTTTACCCCCAAATAAGGGGAATTTCAGCATTTTTACCTCAAAATAAGGGGAATTTCTGCATTTTTGCCACAAAATATTTGGAATTTCTGCCTTTTTGCTCCAAAATAAGAAAAACTTCTGCCTTTTTTCCTGAAATAAGTGAAATTTCTGCAATTTTGCCCCAAAATAAGTGAAATTTCTGCAATTTTGTCCCAAAATAAGTGAAATTTCTGAAATTTGGCCCAAAATAAGGGAAATTTCTGGAATTTTGCCCCAAAATAATTGAAATTTCTGAGTTTTGCCCCAAAATAAGGGGAATTTCTGCCTTTTTGCCTCCAAATAAGGGGAATTTCAGCATTTTTACCTCAAAATAAGGGGAATTTCTGCATTTTTGCCCCAAAATATTGGAAATTTCTGCCTATTTGCCCAAAATAAGAAAAATTTTTGCAATTTTGTACCAAAATAAAAGAAATTTCTGCCTTTTTGCCCCAAAATAAGAAAATTTCTGCTTTTTTTCTGAAATAAGTGAAATTTCTGCAATTTTACCCCAAAATAAGTGAAATTTCTGAGTTATGCCCCAAAATAAGGAGAATTTCTGTATTTTTGCCACAATATATAGGGAATTTCTGCCTTTTTGTGCTACAATTAAAGGAATTTCTGCAATTTTGATCCAAAATACGGGGAATTTCTGCCTTTTTGCCCGAAAAAAAGAAAAATGCATACCTTTTTGCCATAAAAAAGGAAAATTTCTTCATTTTTGCTCCAAAATAAGGGGAATTTCTGCTTTTTGGCCTCTAAATAAGTGGAATATCTCTCTTTTTCCCCCAAAACAAGGGAATTACTGTCTTTTTTGCCCCAAAATAAGAAAAATTTCTGGCTTATTACCCTGAAATAAGTGAAATTTCTGCAATTTTGCCCCAAAATGAGGAAAATTTCTGCCTTTTTGCCCCCAAATAAAAGGAATTTCAGCTTTTATACCACAAAATAAGAGGAATTTCGGCATTTTTGCCCCAAAATATGGGAAATTTCGGCGTTTTTGCCCCAAAATAAGAACAATTTCTGCAATTTTGTACCAAAATAAAAGAAATTTCTGACTTTTTGCCCCAAAAAAGAAAAGTTCTGCTTTTTTTACTGACATAAGTGAAATTTCTGCAATTTTGCCCCAAAATAAGTGAAATTTCTGCAATTTTGCCCCAAAATAAGGGAAATTTCTGGAATTTTGCCTTAAAACAAGTGGAATTTCTGAGTTTTGCCCCAAAATAAGAAGAATTTCTGTCTTTTTGCCCTAACATACAGGGAATTTCTGCCTTTTTGCCCCACAATTCGGGGAATTTCTGCAATTTTGCTTCAAAATTTAGGGAATTTCTGCCTTTTTGACCAAAAATAAGAAGATGAATACCTTTTTGCCATAAAAAAGGGAAATTTCTTCATTTTTCTCCAAAATAAGTGGAATTTCTGATTTTTTGCCTCTAAATAAGTGGAATTTTTGTCTTTTTCCCCCAAAACAAAGGGAATTTCTGTCTTTTTTGCCCCAAAATAAGGAAAATTTCAGACTTATTACAATGAAATAAGTGAAATTTCTGCAATTTTGCTCCAAAATAATTGAAATTTCTGAGTTTTGCCCCAAAATAAGAGGAATTTCTGGATTTTTGTCCCCAAATAAGGGGAATTTCAGCATTTTTACCTCAAAATAAGGGGAATTTCTGCAATTTTGCCCCAAAATATGGGAAATTTCTGCCTTTTTGCCCCAAAATAAGAACAAAGTCTGCAATTTTGTACAAAAATAAAAGAAATTTCTGACTTTTTGCCCCAAAAAGAAAATTTCTGCTTTTTTTTCTGAAATAAGTGAAATTTCTGCAATTTTGCCCCAAAATAAGTGAAATTTCTGAGTTTTGCCCCAAAATAAAGAGAATTTCTGTCTTTTTGCCCCAACATATAGGGAATTTCTGTCTTTTTGCCCCACAATTAGGGGAATTTCTGCAATTTTGCTCCAAAACAGGGGGAATTTCTGACTTTTTGAACGATAACAGGAAGAATGCATACCTTTTTGCCATAAAAAGGGGAAATTTCTTAATTTTTGCTCCAAAATAAGGGGAATTACTGCTTTTTTTGCCTCTTAATAAGTGGAATTTCTGTCTTTTTCCCCCAAAACAAAGGGAATTTCTGTCTTTTTTGCCCCAAAATACGGAAAATTTCTGACTTATTACCCTGAAGTAAGTGAAATTTCTTCAATTTTGCCACAAAATGAGGGTAATTTCTGCCTTTTTGCCCCCAAATAAGGAAAATATCAGCCTTTTTACCTCAAAATAAGGGAAATTTCTGCATTTTTGCCCCAAAATATGGGAAATTTCTGCCTTTTTGCCCCAAAATAAGAACAAATTCTGCAATTTTGTACAAAAATAAAAGAAATTTCTGACTTTTTGCCCCCAAAAGCAAATTTCTGCTTTTTTTTCCTGAAATAAGTGAAATTTCTGCAATTTTGCCCCAAAATATGTGAAATTTCTGCAATTTTGCCCCAAAATAATGGAAATTTTTGCAATTTTGCCACAAAATAAGTGAAATGTCTGAGTTTTGCCCCAAAATAAGAGGAATTTCTGTTTTTGCCCCAACATATAGGGAATTTCTGCCTTTTTGCCCCACAATTAGAAAAATATCTGCAATTTTGCTTCAAAATACGGGGATTTTCTGCCTTATTGCCCGAAAATAAGAAGAATGCATATCTTTTTGCCATAAAAAAGGGAAATTTCTTCATTTTTGCTCCAAAATAAGGGGAATTTCTGCTTTTTTGGCTCTAAATATGTGGAATTTCTGTTATTTTCCCCCAAAACAAAAGGAATTTCTGTCTTTTTTGCCCCAAAATAAGGAAAATTTCTGACTTATTACCCTGAAATAAGTGATATTTCTGCAATTTTGCCCCAAAATGAGGAAAATTTCTACCTTTTTGCCCCCAAATAAGGGGAATTTCAGCCTGTTTTATCTCAAAATAATAGGAATTTCCGCATTTTTGCCCCAAAATATGGGAAATTTCTGCCTTTTTGCCCCAAAATAAGAACAATTTCTGCAATTTTGTACCAAAATAAAAGAAATTTCTGCCTTTTTGCCCCAAAATAAGAAAATTTCTGCTTTTTTCAGAAATAAGTGAAATTTCTGCAATTTTGCCCTAAAATAAGTGAAATTTCTGAGTTTTGCCCCAAAATAAGGAGAATTTCTGTCTTTTTGCCCCAACATATAGGGAATTTCTGCCTTTTTGCCCACAATTAGGGGGATTTCTGCAATTTTGCTCCAAAAAACGGTGAATTTCTGTCTTTTTGCCCGAAAATAAGAAGAATGCATACCTTTTTGCCATAGAAAAGGGAAATTTCTTCATTTTTGCTCCAAAATAAGGGGAATTTCTGCTTTTTGCCTCTAAATAAGTGGAATTTCTGTCTTTTTTTCCCAAAACAAAGGGAATTTCGGTCTTTTTGCACCAAAATAAAGATAATTTCTGACTTATTATTCTGAAATAAGTGAAATTTCTGCAATTTTGCCCCAAAATAAGGGAAATTTCTGCATTCTTTGCCCCCAAATAAGGGGAATTTCAGCCTTTTTACCTCAAAATAAGGGGAATTTCTGCATTTTTGCCCCAAAATATGGGAAATGTCTGCCTTTTTGCCCCAAAATAAGGAAAATTTCTGCAATTTTGTACCAAAATAAAAGAAATATCTGCCTTTTTGCCCCAAAATTAGAAAATTTCTGCTTTTTTTTGGAAATAAGTGAAATTTCTGCAATTTTGCCCCAAAATAATTGAAATTTCTAAGTTTTGCCCCAAAATAAGGGAAATTTCTGCTTTTTTGCCCCCAAATAAGAAGTTCAGCATTTTTACCTTAAAATAAGGGGAATTTCTGCATTTTTGCCCCAAAATATGAGAAATTTCTGCCTTTTTCCCAAAATAAGAAAAATTTCTGCAATTTTGTACCAAAATAAAAGAAATTTCTGCCTTTTTGCCCCAAAATAAGAAAATTTCTGCTTTTTTTTCTGATATCAGTGAAATTTCTGCAATTTTGCCCCAAAATAAGTGAAATTTCTGAGTTTTGCCCCAAAATAAGGAGAATTTCTGTCCATTTGCCCCAACATATAGGGAATTTCTGCCTTTTTGCCCCACAATTAGGAGATTTCTGCAATTTTGTTCCAAAACAGAAGGAATTTCTGCCTTTTTGCCCGAAAACAAGAAGAATGCATACCTTTTTGCCATAAAAATAGAAATTTCTTCTTTTTTGCTCCAAAATAAGGGGAATTTCTGCTTTTTTGCCTCTAAATAAGTGGAATTTCTGTCTTTTTCCCCCAAAACAAAGGGAATTTCTGTCTTTTTTGCTCCAAAATAATAAAAATTTCTGACTTATTACCCTGAAATAAGTGAAATTTCTGCAATTTTGCCCCAAAATGAGGGAAATTTCTGCCTTTTTGCCCCCAAATAAGAAAAATATCAGCCTTTTTATCTCAAAATAAGGGAAATTTCTGCATTTTTGAACCAAAATATGGGAAATTTCTGCCTTTTTGCCCCAAAATAAGAACAAATTCTGCAATTTTGTACCAAAATAAAAGAAATTTCTGACTTTTTGCCCCCAAATAAGGGGAATTTCAGCCTTTTTACCTCAAAATAAGGGGAATTTCTGCATTTTTGCCACAAAATATTTGGAATTTCTGCCTTTTTGCCCCAAAATAAGGAAAACTTTTGCCTTTTTTCCTGAAATAAGTAAAATTTCTGCAATTTTGCCTTAAAATAAGTGAAATTTCTGCAATTTTTCCCCCCAAAACAAAGGGAATTTCTGTCTTTTTTGCCCCAAAATACGGAAAATTTCTGACTTATTACCCTGAAGTTAGTGAAATTTCTACAATTTTGCCCAAAATGAAGGAAATTTCTGATTTTTGCCCCCAAATAAGGAAAATATCAGCCTTTTTACCTCAAAATAAAGAATATTTCTGCATTTTTGCCCCAAAATATGGGAAATTTCTGCAATTTTGCCCTTAAATAAGGGAAATTTCTGCAATTTTGCCACAAAATAAGTGAAATTTCTGAGTTTTGCCCCAAAATAAGAGGAATTTCTGTTTTTGCCCCAACATATAGGGAATTTCTGCCTTTTTGCCCCACATAGGGAAATTTCTGCAATTTTGCTCCAAAATACGTGGATTTTCTGCCTTTTTGCCCGAAAATAAGAAGAATGCATATCTTTTTGTCATAAAAAAGGGAAATTTCTTCATTTTTGCTCCAAAATAAGGGGAATTTCTGCTTTTTTGGCTCTAAATATGTAGAATTTGTTTTTTTTCCCCAAAACAAAGGGAATTTCTGTCTTTTTTGCCCCAAAATAATGAAAATTTATGACTTATTACCCTGAAGTATGTGAAATTTCTGCAATTTTGCCCCAAAATGAGGAAAATTTCTGCTTTTTTGCCCCCAAATAAGAAGAATTTCAGCCTTTTTATATCAAAATAATAGGAATTTCTTCATTTTTGCCCCAAAATATGGGAAATTTCTGCCTTTTTGCCCCAAAATAAGAACAATTTCTGCAATTTTGTACCAAAATAAAAGAAATTTCTGCATTTTTGCCCCAAAATAAGAATATTTCTGCTTTTTTTCTGAAATAAGTGAAATTTCTGCAATTTTGCCCTAAAATAAGTGAAATTTCTGAGTTTTGCCCCAAAATAAGGAGAATTTCTGTCTTTTTGCCCCAACATATAGGGAATTTCTGCCTTTTTGGCCCACAATTAGGGGGATTTCTACAATTTTGCTCCAAAAAACGGGGAATTTCTGTCTTTTTGCCCCACAATTAGGGAAATTTCTGCAATTTTGCTCCAAAATACTAGGATTTTCTGCCTTTTTTACCGAAAATAAGAAGCATGCATATCTTTTTGTCATAAAAAAGGGAAATTTCTTCATTTTTGCTCCAAAATAAGGGGAATTTCTGCTTTTTTGGCTCTAAATATGTAGAATTTGTTTTTTTCCCCCAAAACAAAGGGAATTTCTGTCTTTTTTGCCCCAAAATAAAGAAAATTTATGACTTATTACCCTGAAATAAGTGAAATTTCTGCAATTTTGCCCCAAAATGAGGAAAATTTCTGCCTTTTTGCCCCCAAATAAGGGGAATTTCAGCCTTTTTATCTCAAAATAATAGGAATTTCTGCAATTTTGCCCCAAAATATGGGAAATTTCTGCCTTTTTGCTTCAAAATAAGAACAATTTCTGCAATTTTGTACCAAAATAAAAGAAATTTCGGCCTTTTTGCCCCAAAATAAGAAAATTTCTGCTTTTTTTTTGAAATAAGTGAAATTTCTGCAATTTTGCCCTAAAATAAGTGAAATTTCTGAGTTTTGCCCCAAAATAAGGAGAATTTCTGTTTTTTTGCCCCAACATATAGGGAATTTCTGCCTTTTTGGCCCACAATTAGGGGGATTTCTGCAATTTTGCTCCAAAAAACGGGGAATTTCTGTCTTTTTGCCTCACAATTAGGGAAATTTCTGCAATTTTGCTCCAAAATACGGGGATTTTCTGCCTTTTTGACCGAAAATAAGAAGCATGCATATCTTTTTGTCATAAAAAAGGGAAATTTCTCCATTTTTGCTCCAAAATAAGGGGAATTTCTGCTTTTTTGGCTCTAAATATGTAGAATTTGTTTTTTTCCCCCAAAACAAAGGGAATTTCTGTCTTTTTTGCCCCAAAATAAAGAAAATTTATGACTTATTACCCTGAAATAAGTGAAATTTCTGCAATTTTGCCCCAAAATGAGGAAAATTTCTGCCTTTTTGCCCCCAAATAAGGGGAATTTCAGCCTTTTTATCTCAAAATAATAGGAATTTCTGCATTTTTGCCCCAAAATATAGGAAATTTCTGCCTTTTTGCCCCAAAATAAGAACAATTTCTGCAATTTGGTCAAAATAAAAGAAATTTCTGCCTTTTTGCCCCAAAAGAAGAAAATTTCTGCTTTTTTTCTGAAATAAGTGAAATTTCTGCAATTTTGCCGTAAAATAAGTGAAATTTCTGAGTTTTGCCCCAAAATAAGGAGAATTTCTGTCTTTTCGCCCCAACATATAGGGAATTTCTGCCTTTTTGCCCCACAATTAAAGGGATTTCTGCAATTTTGCTCCAAGAAACGGGGAATTTCTGTCTTTTTGCCCGAAAATATGAAGAATGCATACCTTTTTGCCATAGAAAAGGGAAATTTCTTCATTTTTGCTCCAAAATAAGGGGAATTTCTGCTTTTTTGCCTCTAAATAAGTGGAATTTCTGTCTTTTTCCCCCAAAACAAAGGGAATTTCTGTCTTTTTGCACCAAAATAAAGATAATTTCTGACTTATTATTCTGAAATAAGTGAAATTTCTGCAATTTTGCCCCAAGATAAGGGAAATTTCTGCATTTTTTGCCCCCAAGTAAGGGGAATTTCAGACTTTTTACCTCAAAATAAGGGGAATTTCTGCATTTTTGCCCCAAAATATGGGAAATGTCTGCCTTTTTGCCCCAAAATAAGGAAAATTTCTGCAATTTTGTACCAAAATAAAAGAAATATCTGCCTTTTTGCCCCCAAATTAGAAAATTTCTGTTTTTTTTTTTGGAAATAAGTGAAATTTCTGCAATTTTGCCCCAAAATAATTGAAATTTCTAAGTTTTGCCCCAAAATAAGGGAAATTTCTGCTTTTTTGCCCCCATAAAAGGGGAAGTTCAGCCTTTTTACCTTAAAAGAAAGGGAATTTCTGCATTTTTGCCCCAAAATATGAGAAATTTCTGCCTTTTTCCCAAAATAAGAAAAATTTCTGCAATTTTGCACCAAAATAAGGGAAATTTCTGACTTTTTGCCCCAAAATAAGTGAAATTTCTGCTTTTTTTTCTGAAATAAGTGAAATTTCTGCAATTTTGCCCCAAAATAAGTGAAAATTCTGAGTTTTGCCCCAAAATAAGGAGAATTTCTGTCTTTTTGCCCAAACATATAGGGAATTTCTGTCTTTTTGCCCCACAATTAGGGGAATTTCTGCAATTGTGCTCCAAAATACGAGGAATTTCTGCCTTTTTGCCCGAAAACAAGAAGAATGCATACCTTTTTGCCATAAAAAAAGAAAATTTCTTCATTTTTCCTCCAAAATAAGGGGACTTTCTGCTCTTTTGCCTCTTAATAAGTGGAATTTCTGTCTTTTTCCCCCAAAACAAAGGGAATTTCCATCTTTTTTGCCTCAAAATAAGGAAAATTTCTGACTTATTACCCTGATGTAAGTGAAATTTCTGCAATTTTGCCCCAAAATAAGGAAAATTTATGCCTTTTTACCCCCAAATAAGGGGAATTTCAGCATTTTTACCTCAAAATAAGGGGAATTTCTGCATTTTTGCCACAAAATATTTGGAATTTCTGCCTTTTTGCTCCAAAATAAGAAAAACTTCTGCCTTTTTTCCTGAAATAAGTGAAATTTCTGCAATTTTGCCCCAAAATAAGTGAAATTTCTGCAATTTTGTCCCAAAATAAGTGAAATTTCTGAAATTTGGCCCAAAATAAGGGAAATTTCTGGAATTTTGCCCCAAAATAATTGAAATTTCTGAGTTTTGCCCCAAAATAAGGGGAATTTCTGCCTTTTTGCCCCCAAATAAGGGGAATTTCAGCATTTTTACCTCAAAATAAGGGGAATTTCTGCATTTTTGCCCCAAAATATTGGAAATTTCTGCGTATTTGCCCAAAATAAGACAAATTTTTGCAATTTTGTACCAAAATAAAAGAAATTTCTGCCTTTTTGCCCCAAAATAAGAAAATTTCTGCTTTTTTTCTGAAATAAGTGAAATTTCTGCAATTTTACCCCAAAATAAGTGAAATTTCTGAGTTTTGCCCCAAAATAAGGAGAATTTCTGTATTTTTGCCACAATATATAGGGAATTTCTGACTTTTTGTGCTACAATTAAAGGAATTTCTGCAATTTTGATCCAAAATACGGGGAATTTCTGCCTTTTTGCCCGAAAAAAAGAAAAATGCATACCTTTTTGCCATAAAAAAGGAAAATTTCTTCATTTTTGCTCCAAAATAAGGGGAATTTCTGCTTTTTGGCCTCTAAATAAGTGGAATATCTCTCTTTTTCCCCCAAAACAAGGGAATTACTGTCTTTTTTGCCCCAAAATAAGAAAAATTTCTGGCTTATTACCCTGAAATAAGTGAAATTTCTGCAATTTTGCCCCAAAATGAGGAAAATTTCTGCCTTTTTGCCCCCAAATAAAAGGAATTTCAGCTTTTATACCACAAAATAAGAGGAATTTCTGCATTTTTGCCCCAAAATATGGGAAATTTCGGAATTTTAGCCCCAAAATAAGAACAGTTTCTGCAATTTTGTACCAAAATAAAAGAAATTTCTGACTTTTTGCCCCAAAAAAGAAAAGTTCTGCTTTTTTTACTGACATAAGTGAAATTTCTGCAATTTTGCCCCAAAATAAGTGAAATTACTGCAATTTTGCCCCAAAATAAGGGAAATTTCTGGAATTTTGCCTTAAAACAAGTGGAATTTCTGAGTTTTGCCCCAAAATAAAGAGAATTTCTGTCTTTTTGCCCCAACATATAGGGAATTTCTGTCTTTTTGCCCCACAATTAGGGGAATTTCTGCAATTTTGCTCCAAAACAGGGGGAATTTCTGCCTTTTTGAACGATAACAGGAAGAATGCATACCTTTTTGCCATAAAAAGGGGAAATTTCTTAATTTTTGCTCCAAAATAAGGGGAATTACTGCTTTTTTTGCCTCTTAATAAGTGGAATTTCTGTCTTTTTCCCCCAAAACAAAGGGAATTTCTGTCTTTTTTGCCCCAAAATATGGAAAATTTCTGACTTATTACCCTGAAGTAAGTGAAATTTCTTCAATTTTGCCACAAAATGAGGGTAATTTCTGCCTTTTTGCCCCCAAATAAGGAAAATATCAGCCTTTTTACCTCAAAATAAGGGAAATTTCTGCATTTTTGCCCCAAAATATGGGAAATTTCTGCCTTTTTGCCCCAAAATAAGAACAAATTCTGCAATTTTGTACAAAAATAACAGAAATTTGTGACTTTTTGCCCCCAAAAGCAAATTTCTGCTTTTTTTTCCTGAAATAAGTGAAATTTCTGCAATTTTGCCCCAAAATATGTGAAATTTCTGCAATTTTGCCCCAAAATAATGGAAATTTTTGCAATTTTGCCACAAAATAAGTGAAATGTCTGAGTTTTGCCCCAAAATAAGAGGAATTTCTGTTTTTGCCCCAACATATAGGGAATTTCTGCCTTTTTGCCCCACAATTAGGGAAATATCTGCAATTTTGCTCCAAAATACGGGGATTTTCTGCCTTATTGCCCGAAAATAAGAAGAATGCATATCTTTTTGCCATAAAAAAGGGAAATTTCTTCATTTTTGCTCCAAAATAAGGGGAATTTCTGCTTTTTTGGCTCTAAATATGTGGAATTTCTGTTATTTTCCCCCAAAACAAAAGGAATTTCTGTCTTTTTTGCCCCAAAATAAGGAAAATTTCTGACTTATTACCCTGAAATAAGTGATATTTCTGCAATTTTGCCCCAAAATGAGGAAAATTTCTACCTTTTTGCCCCCAAATAAGGGGAATTTCAGCCTGTTTTATCTCAAAATAATAGGAATTTCCGCATTTTTGCCCCAAAATATGGGAAATTTCTGCCTTTTTGCCCCAAAATAAGAACAATTTCTGCAATTTTGTACCAAAATAAAAGAAATTTCTGCCTTTTTGCCCCAAAATAAGAAAATTTCTGCTTTTTTCAGAAATAAGTGAAATTTCTGCAATTTTGCCCTAAAATAAGTGAAATTTCTGAGTTTTGCCCCAAAATAAGGAGAATTTCTGTCTTTTTGCCCCAACATATAGGGAATTTCTGCCTTTTTGCCCACAATTAGGGGGATTTCTGCAATTTTGCTCCAAAAAACGGTGAATTTCTGTCTTTTTGCCCGAAAATAAGAAGAATGCATACCTTTTTGCCATAGAAAAGGGAAATTTCTTCATTTTTGCTCCAAAATAAGGGGAATTTCTGCTTTTTGCCTCTAAATAAGTGGAATTTCTGTCTTTTTTTCCCAAAACAAAGGGAATTTCGGTCTTTTTGCACCAAAATAAAGATAATTTCTGACTTATTATTCTGAAATAAGTGAAATTTCTGCAATTTTGCCCCAAAATAAGGGAAATTTCTGCATTCTTTGCCCCCAAATAAGGGGAATTTCAGCCTTTTTACCTCAAAATAAGGGGAATTTCTGCATTTTTGCCCCAAAATATGGGAAATGTCTGCCTTTTTGCCCCAAAATAAGGAAAATTTCTGCAATTTTGTACCAAAATAAAAGAAATATCTGCCTTTTTGCCCCAAAATTAGAAAATTTCTGCTTTTTTTTGGAAATAAGTGAAATTTCTGCAATTTTGCCCCAAAATAATTGAAATTTCTAAGTTTTGCCCCAAAATAAGGGAAATTTCTGCTTTTTTGCCCCCAAATAAGAAGTTCAGCATTTTTACCTTAAAATAAGGGGACTTTCTGCATTTTTGCCCCAAAATATGAGAAATTTCTGCCTTTTTCCCAAAATAAGCAAAATTTCTGCAATTTTGTACCAAAATAAAAGAAATTTCTGCCTTTTTGCCCCAAAATAAGAAAATTTCTGCTTTTTTTTCTGATATCAGTGAAATTTCTGCAATTTTGCCCCAAAATAAGTGAAATTTCTGAGTTTTGCCCCAAAATAAGGAGAATTTCTGTCCATTTGCCCCAACATATAGGGAATTTCTGCCTTTTTGCCCCACAATTAGGAGATTTCTGCAATTTTGTTCCAAAACAGAAGGAATTTCTGCCTTTTTGCCCGAAAACAAGAAGAATGCATACCTTTTTGCCATAAAAATAGAAATTTCTTCATTTTTGCTCCAAAATAAGGGGAATTTCTGCTTTTTTGCCTCTAAATAAGTGGAATTTCTGTCTTTTTCCCCCAAAACAAAGGGAATTTCTGTCTTTTTTGCTCCAAAATAATAAAAATTTCTGACTTATTACCCTGAAATAAGTGAAATTTCTGCAATTTTGCCCCAAAATGAGGGAAATTTCTGCCTTTTTGCCCCCAAATAAGAAAAATATCAGCCTTTTTATCTCAAAATAAGGGAAATTTCTGCATTTTTGACCCAAAATATGGGAAATTTCTGCCTTTTTGCCCCAAAATAAGAACAAATTCTGCAATTTTGTACCAAAATAAAAGAAATTTCTGACTTTTTGCCCCCAAATAAGGGGAATTTCAGCCTTTTTACCTCAAAATAAGGGGAATTTCTGCATTTTTGCCACAAAATATTTGGAATTTCTGCCTTTTTGCCCCAAAATAAGGAAAACTTTTGCCTTTTTTCCTGAAATAAGTAAAATTTCTGCAATTTTGCCTTAAAATAAGTGAAATTTCTGCAATTTTTCCCCCCAAAACAAAGGGAATTTCTGTCTTTTTTGCCCCAAAATACGGAAAATTTCTGACTTATTACCCTGAAGTTAGTGAAATTTCTACAATTTTGCCCAAAATGAGGGAAATTTCTGATTTTTGCCCCCAAATAAGGAAAATATCAGCCTTTTTACCTCAAAATAAAGAATATTTCTGCATTTTTGCCCCAAAATATGGGAAATTTCTGCAATTTTGCCCTTAAATAAGGGAAATTTCTGCAATTTTGCCACAAAATAAGTGAAATTTCTGAGTTTTGCCCCAAAATAAGAGGAATTTCTGTTTTTGCCCCAACATATAGGGAATTTCTGCCTTTTTGCCCCACATAGGGAAATTTCTGCAATTTTGCTCCAAAATACGTGGATTTTCTGCCTTTTTGCCCGAAAATAAGAAGAATGCATATCTTTTTGTCATAAAAAAGGGAAATTTCTTCATTTTTGCTCCAAAATAAGGGGAATTTCTGCTTTTTTGGCTCTAAATATGTAGAATTTGTTTTTTTTCCCCAAAACAAAGGGAATTTCTGTCTTTTTTGCCCCAAAATAATGAAAATTTATGACTTATTACCCTGAAGTATGTGAAATTTCTGCAATTTTGCCCCAAAATGAGGAAAATTTCTGCCTTTTTGCCCCCAAATAAGAAGAATTTCAGCCTTTTTATATCAAAATAATAGGAATTTCTTCATTTTTGCCCCAAAATATGGGAAATTTCTGCCTTTTTGCCCCAAAATAAGAACAATTTCTGCAATTTTGTACCAAAATAAAAGAAATTTCTGCATTTTTGCCCCAAAATAAGAATATTTCTGCTTTTTTTCTGAAATAAGTGAAATTTCTGCAATTTTGCCCTAAAATAAGTGAAATTTCTGAGTTTTGCCCCTAAATAAGGAGAATTTCTGTCTTTTTGCCCCAACATATAGGGAATTTCTGCCTTTTTGGCCCACAATTAGGGGGATTTCTACAATTTTGCTCCAAAAAACGGGGAATTTCTGTCTTTTTGCCCCACAATTAGGGAAATTTCTGCAATTTTGCTCCAAAATACTAGGATTTTCTGCCTTTTTTACCGAAAATAAGAAGCATGCATATCTTTTTGTCATAAAAAAGGGAAATTTCTTCATTTTTGCTCCAAAATAAGGGGAATTTCTGCTTTTTTGGCTCTAAATATGTAGAATTTGTTTTTTTCCCCCAAAACAAAGGGAATTTCTGTCTTTTTTGCCCCAAAATAAAGAAAATTTATGACTTATTACCCTGAAATAAGTGAAATTTCTGCAATTTTGCCCCAAAATGAGGAAAATTTCTGCCTTTTTGCCCCCAAATAAGGGGAATTTCAGCCTTTTTATCTCAAAATAATAGGAATTTCTGCAATTTTGCCCCAAAATATGGGAAATTTCTGCCTTTTTGCTTCAAAATAAGAACAATTTCTGCAATTTTGTACCAAAATAAAAGAAATTTCGGCCTTTTTGCCCCAAAATAAGAAAATTTCTGCTTTTTTTTTGAAATAAGTGAAATTTCTGCAATTTTGCCCTAAAATAAGTGAAATTTCTGAGTTTTGCCCCAAAATAAGGAGAATTTCTGTTTTTTTGCCCCAACATATAGGGAATTTCTGCCTTTTTGGCCCACAATTAGGGGGATTTCTGCAATTTTGCTCCAAAAAACGGGGAATTTCTGTCTTTTTGCCTCACAATTAGGGAAATTTCTGCAATTTTGCTCCAAAATACGGGGATTTTCTGCCTTTTTGACCGAAAATAAGAAGCATGCATATCTTTTTGTCATAAAAAAGGGAAATTTCTCCATTTTTGCTCCAAAATAAGGGGAATTTCTGCATTTTTGGCTCTAAATATGTAGAATTTGTTTTTTTCCCCCAAAACAAAGGGAATTTCTGTCTTTTTTGCCCCAAAATAAAGAAAATTTATGACTTATTACCCTGAAATAAGTGAAATTTCTGCAATTTTGCCCCAAAATGAGGAAAATTTCTGCCTTTTTGCCCCCAAATAAGGGGAATTTCAGCCTTTTTATCTCAAAATAATAGGAATTTCTGCATTTTTGCCCCAAAATATAGGAAATTTCTGCCTTTTTGCCCCAAAATAAGAACAATTTCTGCAATTTGGTCAAAATAAAAGAAATTTCTGCCTTTTGCCCCAAAAGAAGAAAATTTCTGCTTTTTTTCTGAAATAAGTGAAATTTCTGCAATTTTGCCGTAAAATAAGTGAAATTTCTGAGTTTTGCCCCAAAATAAGGAGAATTTCTGTCTTTTCGCCCCAACATATACGGAATTTCTGCCTTTTTGCCCCACAATTAAAGGGATTTCTGCAATTTTGCTCCAAGAAACGGGGAATTTCTGTCTTTTTGCCCGAAAATATGAAGAATGCATACCTTTTTGCCATAGAAAAGGGAAATTTCTTCATTTTTGCTCCAAAATAAGGGGAATTTCTGCTTTTTTGCCTCTAAATAAGTGGAATTTCTGTCTTTTTCCCCCAAAACAAAGGGAATTTCTGTCTTTTTGCACCAAAATAAAGATAATTTCTGACTTATTATTCTGAAATAAGTGAAATTTCTGCAATTTTGCCCCAAGATAAGGGAAATTTCTGCATTTTTTGCCCCCAAGTAAGGGGAATTTCAGACTTTTTACCTCAAAATAAGGGGAATTTCTGCATTTTTGCCCCAAAATATGGGAAATGTCTGCCTTTTTGCCCCAAAATAAGGAAAATTTCTGCAATTTTGTACCAAAATAAAAGAAATATCTGCCTTTTTGCCCCCAAATTAGAAAATTTCTGTTTTTTTTTTTGGAAATAAGTGAAATTTCTGCAATTTTGCCCCAAAATAATTGAAATTTCTAAGTTTTGCCCCAAAATAAGGGAAATTTCTGCTTTTTTGCCCCCATAAAAGGGGAAGTTCAGCCTTTTTACCTTAAAAGAAAGGGAATTTCTGCATTTTTGCCCCAAAATATGAGAAATTTCTGCCTTTTTCCCAAAATAAGAAAAATTTCTGCAATTTTGCACCAAAATAAGGGAAATTTCTGACTTTTTGCCCCAAAATAAGTGAAATTTCTGCTTTTTTTTCTGAAATAAGTGAAATTTCTGCAATTTTGCCTCAAAATATGTGAAATTTCTGCAATTTTGCCCCAAAATAAGGGAAATTTCTGCAATTTTGCCTCAAAATATGTGAAATTTCTGAGTTTTGCCCCAAAATAAGGAGAATTTCTGTCTTTCTGCCCCAACATATAGGGAATTTCTGCCTTTTTGCCCCAGAATTAGGGGAATTGCTGCAATTTTGCTCTAAAATACGGGGAATTTCTGCCTTTTTGCCCAAAAATAAGAAGAATGCATACCTTTTGCCATAAAAAAGGGAAATTTTTTCATTTTTGCTCCAAAATAAGGGGAATTTCTGCTTTTTTGACTCTTAATAAGTGGAATTTCTGTCTTTTTCCCCCAATACAAAGGGAATTTCTGTTTTTTTTGCCCCAAAATAAGGAAAATTTCTGACTTGTTACCCTGAAGTAAGTGAAATTTCTGCAATTTTGCCCCAAAATAAGGGAAATTTCTGCCTTTTTCCCCCAAATTAGGAGGAATTTCAGCCTTTTTACCTCAAAATAAGGGGAATTTCTGCATTTTTGCCACAAAATATTTGGAATTTCTGCCTTTTTGCTCCAAAATAAGAAAAATTTCTGTGTTTCTTCCCTGAAATAAAGGAAATTTCTGCAATTTTGCCCCAAAATAAGTGAAATTTCTGCAATTTTGCCCCAAAATAAGTGGAATTTCTGAGTTTTTCTCCAAAATTAGAAGAATTTCTGTCTTTTTGCCCCAACAAATAGGGAATTTCTCACTTTTTGCCCCACAACTAGGGGAATTTCTGCAATTTTGCTTCAAAATACAGGGAATTCCTGCTTTTTTTCCCAAAAATAAGGGGAATGTATACCTTTTGCCACAAAAAGGGAAATTTCTTCATTTTTGCCCCAAAATAAGAGGAATTTCTGCCTTTTTACCTCAAAATAAGTGAAATTTCTGACTTTAAACCCAAAAATAAACGGAATTTCTGTCTTTTTGCCCCAAAATAAAAGTAATTTTTGAATTTTGCCCTGAAATAAGGGAAATTTCTGCAATTTTGCCCCAACATAAAAGAAACTTCTGCCTTTTTGACACAAAATAAAGGGAATTTCTGCATTTTTGCCACAAAATATTAGGAATTTCTGACTTTTTGCCCCAAAATAAGAAAATTCCTGCCTTTTTCCCTGAAATAAGTGAAATTTCTGCAATTTTGCCCCAAAATAAGAGAAATTTCTCCCTTTTTGTTCCGAAATAAGGGGAATTTCAGCCTTTTTACCTCAAAATAGGGGATTTCTGCATTTTTGCCAAAAAATATTGAGAATTTCTGCCATTTTGCTCCAAAATATCAAAAATTTCTGCCTTTTTTCCCTGAAATAAGTGAAATTTCTGCAATGTTGCCCCAAAATAAGTGAAATTTCTGCAATTTTGCCCCAAAATAAGGGAAATTTCTGGAATTTTCCCCAAAATAAATGGAATTTCTGAGTTTTGCCCCGAAATAAAAAGAATTTTTGTCTTTTTGCCCAAACATATAGGGAATTTCTGCATTTTTGCCCCACAATTAGAGGAATTTCTGCAATTTTGCTCCAAAATACAGGGAATTTCTTCTTTTTAGCCCGAAAATAAAAATAATGTATACCTTTTGCCACAAAAAAAGAAATTTCTTCATTTTTGTCCCAAAATAAGAGGAATTTCTGCATTTTTACCTCAAAATAAGTGAAATTTCTGCCATTTACCCAAAAATAAACAGAATTTCTGTCTTTTTGTCCCAAAATAAAAGGAATTTCTGAATTATGCCTTGAAATAAGTGATATTTTTGCAATTTTTCTCCAAAATAAAAGAAATTTCTGCCTTTTTGCCACAAAATAAGGGCAATTTCTGTCTTTTTGCCCCAAAATAAGGGAAATTTATGCCTTTTTGCCCCCAAATAAGGGGAATTTCAAACTTTTTCCCTCAAAATAAGAGGAATTTCTGCATTTTTGCCCCAAAATATTAGGAATTTCTGCCTTTTTGCTCCAAAATAAGGAAAATTTCTGCCTTTTATCCGTGAAATAAGTGAAATTTCTGCAATTTTGCCCTAAAATAAGGGAAATTTCTGCAATTTTGCCCCAAAATAAGGGAAATTTCTGAAATTTTGCCCCAGAATAAGTGGAATTTCTGAGTTTGCCCAAAAATGTGAAGAATTTTTGTCTTTTTGCCTCAACATATAGGGAATTTCTGCCTTTTTTTCCCACAATTAGGGAAATTTCTGCAATTTTGCTCCAAAATATGGGAATTTCTGCTTTTTTGCCCGAAAATGAGGGGAATGTATACCTTTTGCCACAAAAAAATGGAAATTTCTTCATTTTTGCCCCAAAATAAGAGGAATTTCTGCATTTTTACCTCAAAATAAGTGAAATTTCTAGCTTTTTACCCAAAATAAAGGGAATTTCTGTCTTTTTCCCCAAAATAAAAGGAATTTTTTAATTATGCTCTGAAACATGTGAAATTTCTGCAATTTTGCCTCAAAATAAGGGAAATTTCTGCCTTTTTGAAACACAATAAAAAAAATTTCTGCATTTTTACCAAAAAATATTAAGAATTTCTGCCTTTTTGCCCCAAAATAAGGAAAATTTCTGCATTTTTTCCCTGAAATAAGTGAAATTTCTGCAATTTTGCCCCAAAATAAGTGAAATTTCTGCAATTTTGCCCCAAAATAAGTAAAATTTCTGCAATTTTGCCCAAAAATAAGGGAAATTTCTGGAATTTGCCCCATAATAAGTGGAATTTCTGAGGTTTGACCCAAAATAAAAAGAATTTCTTTCTTTTTACCCCCACATATATGGAATTTCTCCATTTTTGCCCCACAATTAGGAGAATTTCTGCAATTTTGCTCCAAAATACGGGGAATTTCTGCTTTTTAGCCCGAAAACAAGGGGAATGTATACCTTTTGCCACAAAAAGGGAAATTTCTTCATTTTTGCTCCAAAATAAGAGGAATTTCTGCCTTTTTACCTCAAAATAAGTGAAATTTCTGCCTTTTTTACCCAAAAATAAACGGAATTTCTGTCTTTTTGCCCCAAAATAAAAGGAATTTTTGAATTTGCCCTGAAATAAGTGAAATTTCTTCAATTTTGCCCCAAAATAAAGAAAATTTCTGACTTTTTGATACAAAATAAGGGGAATTTCTGCATTTTTGCCACAAAATATTAGGAATTTCTGCCTTTTTGCCCCAAAATAAGGAAAATTTCTGTCTTTCTTCCCTGAAATAAAGGAAATTTCTGCAATTTTGCCCCAAAATAAGTGAAATTTCTGCAATTTTGCCCCAAAATAAGTGGAATTTCTGAGTTTTGTCCCAAAATAAGGAGAATTTCTGTCTTTTTGCCCCAACAAATAGGGAATTTCTCCTTTTTGTCCCACAACTAGGGGAATTTCTGCAATTTTGCTCCAAAATACGGGGAATTTCTGCTTTTAGCCCGAAAATAAAAATAATGTATACCTTTTGCCACAAAAAAAAAGAAATTTCTTCATTTTTGCCCCAAAATAAGAGGAATTTCTGCATTTTTACCTCAAAATAAGTGAAATTTCTGCCTTTTTACCCAAAAATAAACAGAATTTTTGTCTTTTTGCCCCAAAATAAAAGGAATTTTTGAATTATGCCCTGAAATAAGTGATATTTCTGCAATTTTTCTCCAAAATAAAAGAAATTTCTGCCTTTTTGCCACAAAATAACAAGAATTTCTGTCTTTTTGAAGCAAAATAAGGGAAATTTATATTTTTTTGCCCCCAAATAAGGGTAATTTCAGCATTTTTACCTCAAAATAATGGTAATTTCTGCATTTTTGCCACAAAATATTTGGAATTTCTGCCTTTTTGCTCCAAAATAAAGAAAATTTCTGCCTTTTTTCCATGAAATAAGTGAAATTTCTGCAATTTTGCCATAAAATAAGGGAAATTTCTGCAATTTTGCCCCAAAATAAGGGAAATTTCTGGAATTTTGCCCCAGAATAAGTGGAATTTCTGAGTTTTGCCCAAAAATGTGGAGAATTTTTGTCTTTTTGCCTCAACATATGGGGAATTTCTGCCTTGTTGCCCCACAACTAGGGGAATTTCTGCAATTTTGCACCAAAATACGGGAATTTCTGCTTTTTTGCCCGAAAATAAAGGGAATGTATACATTTTGCCACAAAAAATGGAAATTTCTTCATTTTTGCCACAAAATAAGAGGAATTTCTGCATTTTTACCTCAAAATATGTGAAATTTCTGCCTTTTTACCCAAAATAAACGGAATTTCTGTCTTTTTGCCCCAAAATAAAAGGATTTTTTGAATTATTCCCTGAAATAAGTGAAATTTCTGCAATTTTGCCCCAAAATAAGGGAAATTTCTGCCTTTTTGACACAAAATAAGGGAAATTTCTGCATTTTTACCAAAAAATATTAAGAATTTCTGCCTTTTTCCCCCAAAATAAGGAAAATTTCTGCATTTTTTCCCTGAAATAAGTGAAATTTCTGCAATTTTGCCCCAAAATAAGTGAAATTTCTGCAATTTTGCCCCAAAATAAGTAAAATTTCTGCAATTTTGCCCAAAAATAAGGGAAATTTCTGGAATTTTGCCCAAATAAGTGGAATTTCTGAGTTTTGCCCCAAAATAAATAGAATTTCTGTCTTTTTACCCCCACATATAGGGAATTTCTGCATTTTTGCCCTACAATTAGGAGAATTTCTGCAATTTTGCTCCAAAATACGGGAAATTTCTGCTTTTTAGCCCGAAAATAAGGGGAATGTATACCTTATGCCACAAAAAAGGAAAATTTCTTCATTTTTGCCCCAAAATAAGAGGAATTTCTGCCTTTTTACCTCAAAATAAGTGAAATTTCTGCCTTTTTTACCCAAAAATAAACGGAATTTCGGTCTTTTTGCCCCAAAATAAAAGGAATTTTTGAATTATGTCCTGAAATAAGTGAAATTTCTGTTATTTTGCCCCAAAATAAGGAAAATTTCTGACTTTTTGACACAAAATAAGGGGAATTTCTGCATTTTTGCCACAAAATATTAGAAATTTCTGCCTTTTTGCCCCAAAATAAGGAAAATTTCTGTCTTTCTTCCCTGAAATAAAGGAAATTTCTGCAATTTTGCCCCAAAATAAGTGAAATTTCTGCAATTTTGCCCCAAAATAAGTGGAATTTCAGAGTTTTGCCCCAAAATAAGGAGAATTTCTGTCTTTTTGCCCCAACAAATAGGGAATTTCTCCCTTTTTGCCCCACAACTAGGGGAATTTCTGCAATTTTGCTCCAAAATACAGGGAATTTCTGCTTTTTACCAAAAATAAGGGGAATGTATAATTTTTGCCACAAAAAGGGGAAATTTCTTCATTTTTGCTCCAAAATAAGAGGAATTTTTGCCTTTTTACATCAAAATAAGTGAAATTTCTGCCTTTTTACCCCAAAATAAATGGAATTTCTGTCTTTTTGCCTCAAAATAAAAGGAATTTTTGAATTTTTCCCTGAAATAAGGGAAATTTCTGCAATTTTGCCCCAACATAAAAGAAATTTCTGCCTTTTTGACACAAAATAAAAGGAATTTCTGCATTTTTGCCACAAAATATTAGGAATTTCTGACTTTTTGCCCCAAAATAAGAAAATTTCTGCCTTTTTACTCTGAAATAAGTGAAATATCTGCAATTTTGCCCCAAAATAAGGGAAATTTCTCCCTTTTTGACACAAAATAAGGGGAATTTCTGCATTTTTGCCACAAAATATTAGGAATTTCTGACTTTTTACCCCAAAATAAGAAAATTTCTGCTTTTTTTCCTTGAAATAAGTGAAATTTCTGCAATTTTGACAGAAAATAAGGGAAATTTTTGGAATTTTGACCCAAAATAAGTTGAATTTCTGAGTTTTTCCCCAAAATAAGGAGAATTTCTGTCTTTTTGCCCCAACATATAGTGAATTTCTCACTTTTTGCCCCACAATTAGGGGATTTTCTGCAATTTTGCTGCAAAATACTAGGAATTTCTGCTTTTTTGCCTGAAAAAAAGGTTAATGTATACCTTTTGCCACAAAAAAGGGAAATTTCTTCATTTTTGCCCCAAAATAAAAAGAATTTCTTCCTTTTTACATCAAAATAAGTGAAATTTCTGCCTTTTTACCCAAAAATATATGGAATTTCTGTCTTTTTGCCCCAAAATAAAAGAAATTTTTGAATTTTGCCCTGAAATATGTTAAATTTCTGCAATTTTGCCCCAAAATAAGGGAAATTTCTGGAATTTTGCCCCAAAATAAGTGGGATTTCTGAGTTTTTTTTCAAAATAAGGAGAATTTCTGTCTTTTTGCCCCAACATATAGGGAATTTCTGCCTTTTTGCCCCACAATTAGGGGATTTTCTGCAATTTTGCCCCAAAATAAGGGAAATTTCTGCCTTTTTGCCCCCAAATAAGTGGAATTTCAGCCTTTTACCTCAAAATAAGGGGAATTTCTGCATTTTTGCCACAAAATATTAGGAATTTCTGACTTTTTGCCCCAAAATACGAAAATTTCTGCTTTATTTCTTTGAAATAAGTGAAATTTCTGCAATTTTGACAGAAAATAGGGGAAATTTTAGGAATTTTGCCCCAAAATAAGTGGAATTTCTTAGTTTTTCTCCAAAATAAGGAGAATTTCTGCCTTTTTGTCCCAACATATAGAAAATTTCTGCCTCTTTGCCCCACAATTAGGGGATTTTCTGCAATTTTGTTCCAAAATACGAGGAATTTCTACTTTTTTGCCGGAAAATAAGGGGAATGTATACCTTTTGCCACAAAAAAGAAAAATTTCTTCATTTTTGCCCCAAAATAAGAGGAATTTCTTCCTTTTTACCTCAAAATAAGTGAAATTTCTGACTTTTTACCCAAAAATACACGGAATTTCTGTCTTTTTGCCCCAAAATAAAAGGAATTTTTGAATTTTGCCCTGAAATAAGTGAAATTTCTGCAATTTTGCCCCAAAATAAGGGAAATTTCTGGAATTTTGCCCCAAAATAAGTGGAATTTCTGAGTTTTTCCCCCAAATAAGGAGAATTTCTGTCTTTTTGCCCCAACATATAGGAAATTTCTGCCTTTTTGCCCCACAATTAGGGGATTTTCTGCAATTTTGCTCCAAAATGCGGGCAATTTCTGCTTTTTTGCCCGAAAATAAGGGGTATGAATACCTTTTTCCACAGAAAGGGAAATTTCTTCATTTTTGCCCCAAAATAAGAGGAATTTCTGCCTTTTTACCTCAAATTAAGTGAAATTTCTGCCTTTTTACCCAGAAATAAACGGAATTTCTGTATTTTTGGACCAAAATAAGGGGAATTTTTGAATTTTGCACTGAAATAAGTGAAATTTCTTCAATTTTCCCCCAAAATAAGGAAAATTTCTGACTTTTTGACACAAAATAAAGGGAATTTCTGTATTTTTGGCACAAAATATTAGGAATTTCTGCCTTTTTGCCCCAAAATAAGGAAAATTTCTGTCTTTCTTTCCTGAAATAAGGGAATTTTCTGCAATTTTGCCCCAAAATAAGTGAAATTTCTGCAATTTTGCCCCAAAATACGTGGAATTTCTGAATCTTGCCAGAAAATAAGGAGATTTTCTGTCTTTTTGCCCCAACAAATAGGGAATTTCTCCCTTTTTGCCCCACAACTAGGAAAATTTGTTCAATTTTGCTCCAAAATACAGGTAATTTCTGCTTTTTTTCCCAAAAATAAAGGGAATGTATACCTTTTGCCACAAAAAAGGGAAATTTCTTCATTTTTGTCCCAAAATAATAGGAATTTCTTCATTTTTACTTCAAAATAAGTGAAATTTCTGCCTTTTTACCCAAATATAAAAGGAATTTCTGTCTTTTTGCCCCAAAATAAATGGAATTTTTGAATTTTGCCCTGAAATAAGTGAAATTTCTGTAATTTTGCCCCAAAATAAGTGAAATTCTGCCTTTTGACACAAAATAAGTGGAATTTCTGAATTTTTGCCACAAAATATTAGGAATTTCTGACTTTTTGCCCCAAAATAAGAAAATTTCTGCCTTTTTTCCCTGAAATAAGTGAAATTTCTGGAATTTTGCCCCAAAAAAGTGGAATTTCTGAGTTTTTCCTCAAAATAAGGAGAATCTGTCTTTTTGACCCAACATATAGGGAATTTCTGCCTTTTTGCCCCACAATTAGGGGATTGTCTGCAATTCTGCTCCAAAATACGGGAAATTTCTGCTTTTTGCCCGAACATAAATGGAATGTATACCTTTTGCCACAAAAAAGTAAAATTTCTTCATTTTTGCCCCAAAATAAGAGGAATTTCTTCCTTTTTACCTCAAAATAAGTGAAATTTCTGCCTTTTTACCCCAAAATAAACGGAATTTCTGTATTTTTTCCCCAAAATAAGGGGAATTTTTGAATTTTGCCCTGAAATAAGTGAAATTTCTGCAATTTTGCCCAAAAAGAAGAGAAATTTATGCCTTTTTGCCACAAAATAAGGGGAATTTCTGTCTTCTTGCCCCAAAATAAGGGGAATTTTAGCATTTTACCTCATAATAAGGGGAATCTCTCCTTTTTCGCCCCCAAGTATAGAGAATTTCTGCATTTTTGCCCCAAAATAAGAGAAATTTCTGCATTTTTTCTTTGAAATAAGTGAAATTTCTGTAATTTTACCACAAAATAAGGGAGATTTCTACAATTTTGCCCCCAAATAAAGGAAATTTCTGGAATTTTGCCCCAAAATAAGGGGAATTTCTGACTTTTTGCCCTGAAATAAAGAGAATGTCTGTCTTTTTTCCCCAAAATAATGTGAATTTCTGCATTTTCCCTCAAAATTAGGGGAATATGTGCAATTTTGCTTCAAAATACGGAGAATTTCTGCCTTATTGCACCAAAATAAAAAGAATTTCTGCATTTTTGCACCAACATAAGGGGAATTTCTGAAATTTTGCTCCAAAATACGGGGAATTTCTGCCTTATTGCCCGAAATAAAGTGGAATTTCTGCCTTTTTGCCCTGAAATATTTGAAATTTCCACAATTTTACCCCAAAATAAGGGGAATTTCTGTTTTTGGCCCCAAAATTAGGAGAATTTCTGCTTTTTGCCCCAAAATGAGGCAAATTTCTGACTTTTTGCCCTGAAATAAGTGAAATTTCTGCAATTTTGCCCCAAAATAAGGGGAATTTCTGCCTTTTTGCCAAAATAAGGGGAATTTCAGCATTTTACCTCCAAATAAGGGGAATTTCTGCCTTATTGCCTCAAAATAATGGGAATTTCAGCCTTTTTATCTCAAAATAATGAAAATTTTTTCCTTTTGCCCAAAATATGGAGAATTTCTGACTTTTTGTTCCAAAATAAGGAAAATTTCTTCAATTTTGTACCAAAATAAAAGAAATTTCTGCTTTGTACCCCAAAATAAAAGTAATTTCTAACTTTTTGCCCTTAAATAAATGTAATTTCTGCAATTTTGCCCGAAAATAAGGGAAATTTGTGCCTTTTTGCCCCAAAATGTGGGGAATTTCTGCCCTTTTGCCCCAAAATATGGGGAATTTCAGCATTTTACCTCAAAATAAGGGGAATTGCAGCCTTTTTGCACCAAAATATGGAAAATTTCTGCCTTTTTGCCACAAAATAAGAAAAATTTCTGCAATTCTGTACCAAAATAAAATAGATTTCTAAAATTTTGCCCCAAAATAAAGGAAATTTCTGATTTTTGCCCCGAAATAAAGAGAATTTCTGTATTTTTGCCCCAAAATAAAGGGAATTTCTGCTTTTTCCCCCAAAATTAGGGGAGTTTCTGCAAGTTTGCTTCAAAATACAGGGAATTTCTGCCTCTTTTCCCGAAAATAAGGGGAACTTCTGCCGATTTGCCCCAAATAAAGAGAATTTCTGCATTTTTGGCCCAATATTAGGGGAATTTCTGAAATTTTGCTCCAAAATACGGGGAATTTCTGCCTTTTTGCCCTCAAACAAGGGAAATTTCTGCAATTTTATTCCACAATAAGGGGAATTTCTGCCTTTTTGCCCCCAAATAAGAAGAATTTCTGGCTTTTTGCCTTGAAATATGTAAAATGTCTGCAATTTTACCCCAAAATAAGGTGAATTTCTGCCTTTTTGCCCCAAAATCATGGGAATTTCTGTTTTTTGCCTTGAAATAAGAAAAATTTTTGCTTTTTTTCTCTGACATAAGTGAAATTTCTGCAAATTTGCCTTAAAATAAAAGAAATTTCTGCAATTTTCCCCATAATAAAGGAATTTTCTTCAATTTTGCCCCAAAATAAAGGGAATTTCTGTTTTTTGTCCCCAAATAAGGGAAATTTCTGCAATTTTTCCCTAAAATAAAAAGAATTTCTGCCTTTTGCCCCAAAATAAGGGGAATTTTTGCTTTTTTGCCCCAAAATAAAGAAAATTACTGCATATTTTACCCCAAAATTAGGTGAATTTCTGCAATTTTGCTCCAAAATACGGGGATTTTCTGCCTTTTTCACCGAAAATAAAGGGAATTTCTGCCATTTTGCCGCGAAATAAGTGAAATGTCTGCAGTTTTACCCCCAAATAAGAGGAAGTTCTGCATTTTTGCCCCAAAATTAGGGAAATTTCTGCAATTTTGCTCCAAAATACGGGGAATTTCTGCCTTTTTGCCCGAAAATAAAGGGAATGTATGACTTTTTGCCATAAAAAAGGTAAATTTCTTAATTTTTACCCCAAAATAAGGTTATTTTCCGCCTTTTTGACTCAAAATAAATGCGATTTCTGACTTTTCCCGAAAAATAAACGGAATTACTGTCTTTTTGCCCCAAAATAAGGGGAATTTCTGACTTTTTGCTCTGAAATAAGTTAAATTTCTAAAATTTTTTTTCTAAATAAGGGAAATGTCTGTTTTTTGCCCCAAAATAAGGGGAATTTCTGCCTTTTTGCCCCAAAATAAAGAAAATTACTGCATGTTTTACCCCAAAATTAGGTGAATTTCTGCAATTTTGCTCCAAAATACGGGGATTTTCTGCCTTTTTCGCCGAAAATAAAGGGAATTTCTGCCATTTTGCCGCGAAATAAGTGAAATTTCTGCAGTTTTACCACAAAATAAGGGTAAGTTCTGCGTTTTTGCCCCACAACTAGGGGAATTTCTGCAATTTTGCTCCAAAATACGGAGAATTTCTGCTTTTTTTCCCAAAAATAAGGGGAATGTATAACTTTTGCCACAAAAAGGGAAATTTCTTCATTTTTGCCCCAAAATAAGAGGAATTTCAGCCTTTTTACCTCAAAATAAGTGAAATTTCTGCCTTTTTACCCAAAAATAAACGGAATTTCTGTCTTTTTGCACCAAAATAAAAGGAATTTTTGAATTTTGCCCTGAAATAAGTGAAATTTCTGTTATTTTGCCCCAAAATAAAGGAAATTTCTGCTTTTTTGACACAAAATAAGGGGAATTTCTGAATTTTTGCCCCAAAATAAGAAAATTTTTGCCTTTTTTCCCTGAAATAAGTGAAATTTCTGCAATTTTGCTCCCAAATAAGGGAAATTTCTGGAATTTTGCCCCAAAATAATTGGAATTTTTGAGTTTTTCTCCAAAATAAGGAGAATTTCTGTCTTTTTGCCCCAACATATAGGGAATTTCTGCCTTTTTGCCCCACAATTAGGGGATTTTCTGCAATTTTGCTCCAAAATATGGGAATTTCTGCTTTTTTGCCTGAAAATAAGGGGGATGTATACCTTTTGCCACAAAAAAGTGAAATTTTTTCATTTTTGCCCCAAAATAAGAGGAATTTCTTCCTTTTTATTTCAAAATAAGTGAAATTTCTGTCTTTTTACCCAAAAATAAACGGAATTTCTTTCTTTTTGCCCCAAAATAAAAGGAATTTTTGAATTTTGCCCTGAAATAAGTGAAATTTCTGCAATTTTGCCCTAAAATAAGGGAAATTTCTGGAATTTTGCCCCAAAACAAGTGGAATTTCTGAGTTTTTCCCCAAAATAAGGAGAATTTCTGTCTTTTTGCCCCAACATATAGGGAATTTCTGCCTTTTTGCCCCACAATTAGGGGATTTTCTGCAATTTTGCTCCAAAATATTGGGAATTTCTGCTTTTTTGCCAGAAAATAAGGGAAATGTATACCTTTTGCCACAAAAAAGTAAAATTTCTTCATTTTTGTTCCAAAATAAGAGGAATTTCTTTCTTTTTACCTCAAAATAAGTGAAATTTCTGCCTTTTTACCCAAAAATAAACGGAATTTCTGTATTTTTGCTCCAAAATAAGGGGAATTTTTTAATTTTGCCCTGAAATAAGTGAAATTTCTGCAATTTTGCCCAAAAATAAGAGAAATTTCTGCCTTTTTGCCACAAAATAAGGGGAATTTCTGTCTTTTTGCCCCAAAATAAGGGGAATTTTAGCATTTTACCTCATAATAAGGGGAATCTCTGCTTTTTCCCCCCCAAATATGGGGAATTTCTGCATTTTTGCCCCAAAATAAGAGAAATTTCTGCATTTTTTCTTTGAAATAAGTGAAATTTCTGTAATTTTATCACAAAATAACGGAGATTTCTGCAATTTTGCCCCCAAATAAAGGAAATTTCTGGAATTTTGCCCCAAAATAAGGGGAATTTCTGACTTTTTGCCCTGAAATAAGGAGAATGTCTGTCTTTTTGCCCCAAAATAATGTGAATTTCTGCATTTTCCCTCAAAATTAGGGGAATATGTGCAATTTTGCTTCAAAATATGGAGAATTTCTGCCTTATTGCACCAAAATAAAAAGAATTTCTGCATTGTTGCACCAACATAAGGGGAATTTCTGAAATTTTGCTCCAAAACACAGCGAATTTCTGCTTTATTGCCCGAAATAAAGTGGAATTTCTACCTTTTTGCCCTGAAATATTTGAAATTTCCACAATTTTACCACAAAATAAGGGGAATTTCTGTTTTTGGCCCCAAAATTAGAAGAATTTCTGCTTTTTGCCCCAAAATGAGGCAAATTTCTGACTTTTTGCCCTGAAATAAGTGAAATTTCTGCAATTTTGCCCCAAAATAAGGGGAATTTCTTCCTTTTTGCCAAAATAAGGAGAATTTCAGCATTTTACCTCCAAATAAGGGGAATTTTTTCCTTATTGCCCCAAAATAACGGGAATTTCAGCCTTTTTATCTCAAAATAAGGGGAATTTATTCCTTTTGCCCAAAATATGGAGAATTTCTGACTTTTTTTTCCAAAATAAGGAAAATTTCTTCAATTTTGTACCAAAATAAAAGAAATTTCTGCTTTGTACCCCAAAATAAAAGTAATTTCTAACTTTTTGCCCTTAAATAAATGTAATTTCTGCAATTTTGCCCGAAAATAAGGGAAATTTGTGCCTTTTTGCTCCAAAACGTGGGGAATTTCTGCCTTTTTGCCCTAAAATATGGGGAATTTCAGCATTTTACCTCAAAATAAGGGGAATTGAGGCCTTTTTGCACCAAAATATGGAAAATTTCTGCCTTTTTGCCACAAAATAAGAAAAATTTCTGCAATTCTGTACCAAAATAAAAGAAATTTCTAAAATTTTGTCCCAAAATAAGGGAAATTTCTGATTTTTGCCCAGAAATAAAGAGAATTTCTGTGTTTTTGCCCCAAAATAAAGGGAATTTCTGCTTTTTCCCCCAAAATTAGGGGAGTTTCTGCAAGTTTGCTTCAAAATACAGGGAATTTCTGCCTCTTTTCCCGAAAATAAGGGGAACTTCTGCCGATTTGCCCCAAATAAAGGGAATTTCTGCATTTTTGGCCCAATATTAGGGGAATTTCTGCAATTTTGCTCCAAAATACGGGGAATTTTTGCCTTTTTGCCCGAAATTAAGGATATATTCTTCCTTTTTGCCCCCAAACAAGGGAAATTTCTGCAATTTTATCCCTCAATAAGGGGAATTTCTGCCTTTTTGTCCCCAAATAAGAAGAATTTCTGGCTTTTTGCCCTGAAAAATGTAAAATGTCTGCAATTTTACCCCAAATTAAGGTGAATTTCTGCCTTTTTGCCCCAAAATAATGGGAATTTCTGCCTTTTTGCCCTGAAATAAGAAAAATTTTTGCTTTTTTTCTCTGAAATAAGTGAAATTTCTACAATTTTGCCTTAAAATAAAAAAAAAATTTCTGCAATTTTTCCCCATAATAAAGGAATTTTCTGCAATTTTGCCCCAAAATAAAGGGAATTTCTGTTTTTTGTCCCTAAATAAGGGAAATTTCTGCAATTTTGCCCTAAAATAAAGGGAATTTCTGCCTTTTGCCCAAAAATAAGGGGAATTTCTGCATTTTGCCCCAAAATAAAGAAAATTACTGCATATTTTACCCCAAAATTAGGTGAATTTCTGCAATTTTGCTCCAAAATACGGGGATTTTCTGCCTTTTTCGCCGAAAATAAAGGAAATTTCTGCCATTTTGCCGCGAAATAAATGAAATTTCTGCAGTTTTACCCCAAAATAAGGGGAAGTTTAGCATTTGTGCCACAAAATTAGGGAAATTTCTGCAATTTTGCTCCAAAATACTGAGAATTTCTGCCTTTTTGCCCGAAAATAAAGGGAATGTATGACTTTTTGCCATAAAAAAAGGGAAATTTCTTCATTTTTACCCCAAAATAAGGGGATTTTCCGCCTTTTTGACTCAAAATATGTGCGATTTCTGACTTTTCCCTAAAAATAAACGGAATTTCTGTCTTTTTGCTCCAAAATAAGGGTTATTTCTGACTTTTTGCCCTGAAATAAGATAAATTTCTAAAATTTTTCCCCAAAATAAGGGAAATGTCTGCTTTTTGCCCCAAAATAAGGGGAATTTCTGCCTTTTTGCCCCAAAATAAAGAAAATTACTGCATATTTTACCCCAAAATTAAGTGAATTTCTGCAATTTTGCTCCAAAATACGGGGATTTTCTGCCTTTTTCGCCGAAAATAAAGGGAATTTCTGCCATTTTGCCACGAAATAAGTGAAATGTCTGCAGTTTTACCCAAAAATAAGGGGAAGTTCTGCGTTTTTTCCCCCAAATTAGGGGAATTTCTGCAATTTTGCTCCAAAATACGGGGAATTTCTGCCTTTTTGCCCGAAAATAAAGGGAATGTATGACTTTTTGCCATAAAAAAGGGAAATTTCTTCATTTTTACCCCAAAATAAGGGGATTTTCCGCCTTTTTGACTCAAAATTAGTGCGATTTCTGACTTTTCCCGAAAAATAAACTGAATTTCTGTCTTTTTGCCCCAAAATAAGGGGAATTTCTGACTTTTGCACTGAAATAAGTTAAATTTCTAAAATTTTTCCCCTAAATAAGGGAAATGTCTCCTTTTTGCCCCAAAATAAAAGAAATTTCTGCCTTTTTGCCCCAAAATAAAGAAAACTACTGCATGTTTTACCCCAAAATTAGGTGAATTTCTGCAATTTTGCTCCAAAATACGGGGATTTTCTGCCTTTTTCGCCGAAAATAAAGGGAATTTCTGCCATTTTGCCGCGAAATAAGTGAAATTTTTGCAGTTTTACCTCAAAATAAGGGTAAGTTCTGCGTTTTTGCCCCACAACTAGGGGAATTTCTGCAATTTTGCTCCAAAATACGGGGAATTTCTGCTTTTTTTCCCAAAAATAAGAAGAATGTATACCTTTTGCCACAAAAAGGGATATTTCTTCATTTTTGCCCCAAAATAAGAGGAATTTCTGCCTTTTTACCTCAAAATAAGTGAAATTTCTGCTTTTTTACCCAAAAATAAATAAAATTTCTGTCTTTTTGCCCCAAAATAAAAGGAATTTTTGAATTTTGCCCTGAAATAAGTGAAATTTCTGTTATTTTGCCCCAAAATAAGGGAAATTTCTGCCTTTTTGACACAAAATAAGGGGAATTTCTGAATTTTTGCCACAAAATATTAGGAATTTCTGACTTTTTGCCCCAAAATAAGAAAATTTCCGCCTTTTTTCCCTGAAATAAGTGAAATTTCAGTAATTTTGCCCCAAAATAAGGGAAATTTTTGGAATTTTTCCCCAAAATAAGTGGAATTTCTGAGTTTTCCCCAAAATAAGGAGAATTTCTGTCTTTTTGCCCCAACATATAGGGAATTTCTGCCTTTTTGCCCCACAATTAGGGGATTTTCTGCAATTTTGCTCCAAAATATGGGAATTTCTGCTTTTTTGCCCGAAAATAAGGAGAATGTATACGTTTTGCCACAAAAACGTGAAATTTTTTCATTTTTGCCCCAAAATAAGAGGAATTTCTTCCTTTTTATTTCAAAATAAGTTAAATTTCTGCCTTTTTACCCAAAAATAAACGGAATTTCTGTCTTTTTGCCCCAAAATAAGGGTTATTTCTGAATTTTTGCCCTGAAATAAGTTAAATTTCTAAAATTTTTCCCCTAAATAAGGGAAATGTCTGTTTTTTGCCCCAAAATAAGGGGAATTTCTGCCTTTTTGCCCCATAATAAAGAAAATTACTGCATGTTTTACCCCAAAATTAGGTGAATTTCTGCAATTTTGCTCCAAAATACGGGAATTTTCTGCCTTTTTCGCCGAAAATAAAGGAAATTTCTGCCATTTTGCCGCGAAATAAGTGAAATTTCTGCAGTTTTACCACAAAATAAGGGTAAGTTCTGCGTTTTTGCCCCACAACTAGGGGAATTTCTGCAATTTTGCTCCAAAATACAGGGAATTTCTGCTTTTTTTCCCAAAAATAAGGGGAATGTATAACTTTTGCCACAAAAAGGGAAATTTCTTCATTTTTGCCCCAAAATAAGAGGAATTTCAGCCTTTTTACCTCAAAATAAGTGAAATTTCTGCCTTTTTACTCAAAAATAAATGGAATTTCTGTCTTTTTCCCCAAAATAAAAGGAATTTTTGAATTTTGCCCTGAAATAAGTGAAATTTTTGTTATTTTGCCCCAAAATAAGGGAAATTTCTGCCTTTTTGACACAAAATAAGGGGAATTTCTGAATTTATGCCACAAAATATCTGGAATTTCTGACTTTTTGCCCCAAAATAAGAAAATTTCCACCTTTTGTGCCTGAAATAAGTGAAATTTCTGCAATTTTGCCCCAAAAGAAGGGAAATTTTTGGAATTTTTCCCCAAAATAAGTGGAATTTCTGAGTTTTTCCCCAAAATAAGGAGAATTTCTGTCTTTTTGCCCCAACATATAGGGAATTTCTGCCTTTTTGCCCCACAATTAGGGGATTTTCTGCAATTTTGCTCCAAAATATGGGAATTTCTGCTTTTTTGCGCGAAAATAAGGGGAATGTATACCTTTTGCCACAAAAACGTGAAATTTTTTCATTTTTGCCCCAAAATAAGAGGAATTTTTTCCTTTTTATTTCAAAATAAATTAAATTTCTGCCTTTATACCCAAAAATAAATGGAATTTCTGTCTTTTTGCCCCAAAATAAAAGGAATTTTTGAATTTTGCCCTGAAATCAGTGAAATTTCTGCAATTTTTCCCTAAAATAAGGGAAATTTCTAGAAATTTGCCCCAAAATAAGTGGAATTTCTGAGTTTTTCCCCAAAATAAAGAGAATTCCTGTTTTTTTGCCCCAACAAATAGGGAATTTCTGCCTTTTTGCCCCACAATTAGGGGATTTTCTGCAATTTTGCTCCAAAATACGGGGAATTTCTGCCAGAAAATAAGGGGAATGCATACCTTTTGCCACAAAAAAGTAAAATTTCTTCATTTTTGCCCCCAAATAAGAGGAATTTCTTCCTTTTTACCTCAAAATAAGTGAAATTTCTGCCTTTTTACCCAAAAATAAACGGAATTTTTGTTTTTTGCCCCAAAATAACTGGAATTTTTGAATTTTGCCCTGAAATAAGTGAAATTTCTGCAATTTTGCCCAACAATAAGAGAAATTTCTGCCTTTTTGCTACAAAATAAGGGGAATTTCTGTCTTTTTGCCCCAAAATAAGGGGAATTTTAGCATTTTACCTCATAATAAGGGGAATCTCTGCTTTTTGCCCCCAAATATGGGGAATTTCTGCATTTTTGCCCCAAAATAAGAGTAATTTCTGCATTTTTTCTTTGAAATAAGTCTAATTTCTGTAATTTTATCACAAAATAAGGGAGATTTCTCCAATTTTGCCCCAAAATAAAGGAAATTTCTGGAATTTTGCCCCAAAATAAGGGGAATTTCTGACTTTTTGCCCTGAAATAAAGAGAATGTCTGTCTTTTTGCCCCAAAATAATGTGAATTTCTGCATTTTCCCTCAAATTAGGGGAATATGTGCAATTTTGCTTCAAAATACGAAGAATTTCTGCCTTATTGCACCAAAATAAAAAGAATTTCTGCATTTTTGCACCAACATAAGGGGAATTTCTGAAATTTTGCTCCAAAATACGGGGAATTTCTGCCTTATTGCCCGAAATAAAGTGGAATTTCTGCCTTTTTGCCCATAAATATTTGAAATTTCCACAATTTTACCTCAAAATAAGGGGAATTTCTGTTTTTGGCCCCAAAATTAGGAGAATTTCTATTTTTGCCCCAAAATGAGGCAAATTTCTGACTTTTTGCCCTGAAATAAGTGAAATTTCTGCAATTTTGCCCCAAAATAAGGGGAATTTCTGCCTTTTTGCCAAATTAAGGGGATTTTCAGCATTTTACCTCCAAATAAGGGGAATTTCTGCCTTTTTGCCACAAAGTAAAGGGAATTTCTGCCTTTTTGCTCCAATATAACGGGAATTTCAGCCTTTTCATCTCAAAATAAGGGGAATTTATTCCTTTTGCCCAAAATATGGAGAATTTCTGACTTTTTGTTCCAAAATAAGGAAAATTTCTTCAATTTTGTACCAAAATAAAAGAAATTTCTCCTTTTTACCCCAAAATAAAAGTAATTTCTGACTTTTTGCCCTGAAATAAATGTAATTTCTGCAATTTTGCCCAAAAATAAGGGAAATTTGTGCCTTTTTGCCTCAAAATATGGGGAATTTCTGCATTTTACCTCAAAATAAGGGGAATTTCAGCCTTTTTGCACCAAAATATGGAAAATTTCTGCATTTTTGCCCCAAAATAAGAGAAATTTCTGCATTTTTTCTTTGAAATAAGTCTAATTTCTGTAATTTTATCCCACAATAAGAAGAATTTCTGCCTTTTTGCCCCAAAATATGGGGAATTTCAGCCTTTTACCTCAAAATAAGGGGAATTTCAAATTGTTGCACCAAAATAAGAAAAATTTCTGCAATTCTGTACCAAAATAAAAGAAATTTCTAAATTTTACCCCTAAATAAGGGAAATTTCTGATTTTTGCCCCGAAATAAGAAGAATTTCTGTAATTTTGCCCCAAAATTAGGGGAGTTTCTGCAAGTTTGCTTCAAAATAAAGGGAATTTCTGCCTCTTTTCCCGAAAATAAGGGGAACTTCTGCCGATTTGCCCCAAATAAAGGGAATTTCTGCATTTTTGCCCCAATATTAGGGGAATTTCTGCAATTTTGCTCCAAAATACAAGGAATTTCTGCCTTTTTGCCCGAAATTAAGGGGATTTTCTGCCTTTTTGCCCCCAAACAAGGGAAATTTCTGCAATTTTATCCCACAATAAGGGGAATTTCTGCCTTTTTGCCCGAAATTAAGGGGATTTTCTGCCTTTTTGCCCCCAAACAAGGGAAATTTCTGCAATTTTATCCAAAAATTATGGGAATTTATGCCTTTTTGCCCCCAAATAAGGGAAATTTCTGCCTTTTTACCATATAATAAAAAAAAATTTATTTTTTTTCTCTGAAATAAGTGAAATTTCTAAAATTTTGCCTTAAAATAAAGAAATTTCTTCAATTTTTCCCAATAATAAAGGAATTTTCTGCAATTTTGCCCCAAAATAAAGGGAATTTCTGTTTTTTGTCCCCAAATAAGGGAAATTTGTGCAATTTTGCCCTAAAATAAGGGGAATTTCTGCCTTTTGCCCCAAAATAAGGGGAATTTCTGCCTTTTTGCCCCAAAATAAAGAAAATTACTGCATGTTTTACCCCAAAATTAGGTGAATTTTTGCAATTTTGCTCCAAAATACGGGGATTTTTTGCCTTTTTCGCTGAAAATAAAGGGAATTTCTGCGATTTCGCCGCGAAATAAGTGAAATTTCTTCAGTTTTACCCCAAAATAAAAGGAAGTTCTGTGTTTTTGCCCCAAATTTAGAGGAATTTCTGTAATTTTGCTCCAAAATACGGGGAATTTCTGCCTTTTTGCCCGAAAATAAAGGGAATGTATGCCTTTTTGCCATAAAAAAGGGAAATTTCTTCATTTTTACCCCAAAATAAGGGGATTTTCTGCCTTTTTGACTCAAAATAAGTGCGATATCTGACTTTTCCCCAAAAATAAACGGAATTTCTGTCTTTTTGCCCCAAAATAAGGGTTATTTCTGACTTTTTGCCCTGAAATAAGTTAAATTTCTAAAATTTTTCCCCAAAATAAGGGAAATGTCTGCTTTTTGCCCCCAAATAAGGGGAATTTCTGCCTTTTTGCCCCAAAATAAAGAAAATTACTGCATGTTTTACCACAAAATTAGGTGAATTTCTGCAATTTTGCTCCAAAATACAGGGATTTTCTGCCTTTTTGGCCGAAAATAAAGGGAATTTCTGTCATTTTGCCGTGAAATAAGTGAAATTTCTGCAGTTTTACCCCAAAATAAGAGGAAGTTCTGCGTTTTTTCCCCCAAATTAGGGGAATTTCTGCAATTTTGCTCCAAAATACGGGGAATTTCTGCCTTTTTGCCCGAAAATAGAGGGAATGTATAACTTTTTGCCATAAAAAAAATTACTTTATTTTTACCCCAAAATAAGGGGATTTTCCGCCTTTTTGACTCAAAATAAGTGCGATTTCTGACTTTTTCCCAAAAATAAACGGAATTTCTGTCTTTTTGCCCCAAAATAAGGGGAATTTCTGACTTTTTACCCTGAAATAATTTAAATTTCTAAAATTTTTTCCCAAAATAAGGGAAATGTCTGCTTTTTGCCCGAAAATAAGAGGAATTTCTGACTTTTTGCCCCAAAATAAGGGGAATTTCAGCCTTTTTACATCAAAATAAGGGGAATATCTGAATTTTTGCCCCAAAATATGGGAAATTTCTGCCTTTTTGCCACAAAATAAGAAAAATTTCACAATTTTGTACCAAAATAAAAGAAATTTCTGCCTTTTTGCCTCAAAATAAGAAAATTTCTGCTTTTTTTCCCTGAAATAAGTGAAATTTCTGTAATTTTGCCCCAAAATAAGTGAAATTTCTACAATTTTACCCCAAAATAAGAGAAATTTCTGGAATTTTGCCCCAAAATAAGTGGAATTTCTGAGTTTTGCCCCAAAATAAGGAGAATTTCTGTCTTTTTGCCCCAACATATAGGGATTTTCTGCCTTTTTGCTCCACAATTAGGGGAATTTCTTCATTTTTGCCACAAAATATTAGGAATTTCTGCTTTTTTGCTCCAAAATACGGAAAATTTCTGCATTTTTTCCCTGAAATAAGTGAAATTTCTGCAATTTTGCCCCAAAATAAGTTAAATTTCTGCAATTTTGCCCCAAAATAAGGGAAATTTCTGGAATTTTGACCCAAAACAAGTGGAATTTCTGAGTATTGCCCCAAAATAAGAAGAATTTCTGTCTTTTTGCCCCAAGAAATAGGGAATTTCTTCCTTTTTGCCCCACAACCAGGGGAATTTCTGCAATTTTGCTCCAAAATATATGGAATTTCTGCTTTTTTTTCCCAAAAATAAGGGGAATGTATACTTTTTGCCACAAAAAAGGGAAATTTCTTCATTTTTGCCCTAAAATAAGAGGAATTTCTGCCTTTTTACCTCAAAATAAGTGAAATTTCTGCTTTTTTACCCAAAAATAAATGGTATTTCTGTCTTTTTACCCCAAAATAAAAGGAATTTTTGAATTATGCTCTGAAATAAGTGAAATTTCTGCAATTATGCCCCAAAATATGGGAAATTTCCTGAATTTTGCCCCAAAATAATTGGAATTTCTGAGTTTTGCCCCAAAATAAAAAGAATTTCTGTCTTTTTTGCCCCAACATATAGGGAATTTCTGCCTTTTTGCCCCACAAATAGGGGAATTTCTGCAGTTTTGCTCCAAAGTACGGGGAATTTCTGCTTTTTAGCCCGAAAATAAGGGGAATGTATACCTTTTGCCACAAAAAAGGGAAATTTCTTGATTTTTGCCCCAAAATAAAAAGAATTTCTGCCTTTATACCACAAAATAAGTGAAATTTCTGCCTTTTTACCCAAAAATAAATGGAATTTCTGTCTTTTTGCCCCGAAATAAAAGGAATTTTTGAATTTTGCCCTGAAATAAGTGAAATTTCTGCAATTTTGCCCCAAAATAAGAGAAATTTCTGCCTTTTTGCCACAAAATAAGGGGAATTTCTTTCTTTTTGCCCCAAAATAAGGGGAATTTCAGCCTTTTTACATCATAATAAGGGGAATCTCTTCCTTTTTGCCCTAAAATATGGGGAATTTCTGTATTTTTGCCCCAAAATAAAGAAAATTTCTGCAATTTTGTACCAAAAGAAAAGTAATTTCTTCCTTTTTGCCCCAAAATAAGAGAAATTTCTGTGTTTTTTCCCTGAAATAAGTGAAATTTCTGTAATTTTCCCCCAAAATAAGGGAGATTTCTGCAATTTTGCCCCAAAATAAAAAAAAATTTCTGGAATTTTGCCACAAAATATGGGGAATTTCTGAATTTTTGCCCTGAAATAAGGAGAATTTCTGTCTTTTTGCCCCAAAATAATGTGAATTTGTGCACTTTCCCTCAAAATTAGGGGAGTATGTGCAATTTTGCTTCAAAATACGGGGAATTTCTGCATTATTGCACCAAAATAAAGGGAATTTCTGCCTTTTTGCCCTAAAATATTTGAAATTTTTACAATTTTACCCCAAAATAAGGGGTATTTCTGGTTTTGGCCTCTAAATTAGGAGGATTTCTGCTTTTTGCCACAAAATAAGGCAAATTTCTGACTTTTTGCCCTGAAATAAGTGAAATTTCTACAATTTTGCCCCAAAATAAGAAGAATTTCTGCCTTTTTGCCACTAAGTAAAAGGAATTTCTGCCTTTTTGCCTCAAAATAACGGGAATTTCAGCGTTTTTACCTCAAAATAAGGGGAATTTTTGCCTTTTGCCCAAAATATGGGGAATTTCAGCATTTTACCTCCAAATAAGGGGAATTTCAGCTTTTTTGCACCAAAATATGGAAAATTTCTGCCTTTTTGCCACAAAATAAAAAAAAATTTCTGCAATTCTGTACCAAAATAAAAGAAATTTCTAAAATTTTGCCCCAAAATAAGGGAAATTTCTGATTTTTGCCCCAAAATAAGGAGAATTTCTGTATTTTTGCCCGAAAATAAAGGGAATTTCTGCCTTTTTGCCCCAAAATTAGGGGAGTTTCTGCAATTTTGCTTCAAAATACAGGGAATTTCTGCCTCTTTATCCGAAAATAAGGGGAACTTCTGCCGATTTGCCCCAAATAAAGGGAATTTCTGCATTTTTGGCCCAATATTAGGGGAATTTCTGCAATTTTGCTCCAAAATACGGTTAATTTCTGCCTTTTTGCCCGAAATTAAGGGGATTTTCTGCCTTTTTGCCCCCAAACAAGGGAAATTTCTGCAATTTTATCCAAAAATTATGGGAATTTATGCCTTTTTGCCCCCAAATAAGGGAAATTTCTGCCTTTTTGCCATATAATAAAAAAAATTTTATTTTTTTTTCTCTGAAATAAGTGAAATTTCTAAAATTTTGCCTTAAAATAAAGAAATTTCTTCAATTTTTCCCAATAATAAAGGAATTTTCTGCAATTTTGCCCTAAAAGAAGGGAATTTCAGTTTTTTGTCCCCAAATAAGGGAAATTTCTGCAATTTTGCCCTAAAATAAGGGGAATTCCTGCCTTTTGCCCCAAAATAAGGGGAATTTCTGCCTTTTTGCCCCAAATAAAAAAAATTACTGCATGTTTTACCCCAAAATTAGGTGAATTTCTGCAATTTTGCTCCAAAATACCGGGATTTTTTGCCTTTTTTACTGAAAATAAAGGCAATTTCTGCCTTTTTGCCGCGAAATAAGTGAAATTTCTGCAGTTTTACCCCAAAATAAGGGGAAGTTCTGCGTTTTTGCCCCAAAATTAGGGGAATTTCTGCAATTTTGCTTCAAAATACGGGGAATTTCTGCCTTTTTGCCCGAAAATAAAGGGAATGTATAACTTTTTGCCATAAAAGAGAGAAATTTCTTCATTTTTACTCTAAAATAAGGGGATTTTTCGTCTTTTTGACTCAAAATAAGTGCGATTTCTGACTTTTTCCCAAAAATAAACGGAATTTCTGTCTTTTTGCCCCAAAATAAGAGGAATTTCTGACTTTTTGCGCTGAAATAAGTTAAATTTCTAAAATTTTTTCCCAAAATAAGGAAAATGTCTGCTTTTTGCCTGAAAATAAGGGGAATTTCTGACTTTTTCCCCAAAATAAGGGGAATTTCAGCCTTTTTACCTCAAAATAAGGGAAATTCAGCATTTTTGCCCCAACATATGGGAAATTTCTGCCTTTTTGCCCAAAAATAAAAAAAAATTCTGCAATTTTGTACCAAAATAAAAGAAATTTCTGCCTTTTTGCCCCAAAATAACAAAATTTCTTCTTTTTTCCCTGAAATAAGTAAAATTTCTGCAATTTTGCCCCAAAATAAGTGAAATTTCTCCAATTTTGCCCCAAAATAAGAGAAATTTCTGGAATTTTGCCCCAAAATAAGTGGAATTTCTGAGTTTTACCCCAAAATAGGAAGAATTCCTGTCTTTTGCCCCAACATATAGGGAATTTCTGCCTTTTTGCCCCACAATTAGGGGAATTTCTGCAATTTTGCTCCAAAATATGAGGAATTTCTGCCTTTTTGCCCGAAAATAAGGGGAATGTATACCTTTTGCCACAAAAAAGGAAATTTCTTCATTTTTGACACAAAATAAGAGGAATTTCTGTACTTTTACCTCAAAATAAGTGAAATTTCTACATTTTTACACCAAAATAAACGAAATTTCTATCTTTTGGCCCCAAAATAAAATGAATTTTTGAATTATGCCCTGAAATAAGTCAAATTTCTGCCTTTTTGACACAAAATAAGGGGAATTTCTGCATTTTTGCCCCAAAAGAAGTGGAATTTCTGCCTTTTTGCTCCAAAATAAGGAAAATTTCTGCCTTTTTTTCCTGAATAAAGTGAAATTTCTGCAATTTTGCCCCAAATAAGTGAAATTTCTGCAATTTTGTCCCAAAATAAGGGAAATTTCTGGAATTTTGCCAAAAATAATTGGAATTTCTGAGTTTTTCCCCAACATAAGGGGAATTTCTGATTTTTGCCCTAAAATAAGTTAAATTTCTAAAATTTTTCCCCAAAATAAGGGAAATGTCTGCTTTTGCCCCAAAATAAGGGGAATTTCTGACTTTTTGCCCCAAATAAGGGGAATTTTAGCCTTTTTACCTCAAAATAAGGGGGAATTTCTGCATTTTTGCCCCAAAATATGGAAAATTTCTGCCTTTTTGCCCCAAAATAAGAAAAAAGTTTTGCAATTTTTTACCAAAATAAAAGAAATTTCTGCCTTTTTGCCCCAAAATAAAAAAAATTTCTTCCTTTTTTTACTGAAATAAGTGAAATTTCTGCAATTTTGCACCAAAATAAGTGAAATTTCTGCTATTTTGCCCCAAAATAAAAGAAATTTCTGCCTTTTTGCCACAAAATAAGGGGAATTTCTGTCATTTTGCCCCAAAATAAGGGAAATTTCTGCCTTTTTGACCTCAAATAAGGGGAATTTCAGCCTTTTTACCTAAAAATAAGTGGAATTTCTGAGTTTTGCCCCAAAATAAAAAGAATTTCTGTCTTTTTACCCCAACATTTAGGGAATTTCTGCATTTTTGCCCCACAATTAGAAGAATTTCTGACTTTTTGCCCCAAAATAAGGGGAATTTCAGCCTTTTTACCTCAAAATAAGAGGAATTTCTTCATTTTTGCCCCAAAATATGAGAAATTTCTGACTTTTTGCCCCAAAATAAGAAAAATTTTTGCAATTTTGTACCAAAATAAAAGAAATTTCTGCTTTTTGCCCCAAAATAAGTGAAATTTCTGCAATTTTGTACCAAAATAGAAGAAATTTCTGCTTTTTTCCCCAAAATAAGAAAATTTCTCCTTTTTTTCCCTGAAATAAGTGAAATTTCTTGAATTTTGCCCCAAAATAAGTGAAATTTCTGCAATTTTGCCCCAAAATAAAAGAAATTTCTGCCTTTTTGCCACAAAATAAGAGGTATTGCTGTCTTTTTGCCCCAAAATAAGGGAAATTTCTGCCTATTTGACCAAAAATAAGGGGAATTTCAGCCTTTTTACCTCAAAATAAGTGGAATTTCTGAGTTTTGCCCCAAAATAAAAAGAATTTCTGTCTTTTTACCCCAACATTTAGGGAATTTCTGCATTTTTGCCCCACAATTAGAAGAATTTCTGACTTTTTGCCCCAAAATAAGGGGAATTTCAGCCTTTTTACCTCAAAATAAGAGGAATTTCTTCATTTTTGCCCCAAAATATGAGAAATTTCTGACTTTTTGCCCCAAAATAAGAAAAATTTTTGCAATTTTGTACCAAAATAAAAGAAATTTCTGCTTTTTGCCCCAAAATAAGTGAAATTTCTGCAATTTTGTACCAAAATAGAAGAAATTTCTGCTTTTTTCCCCAAAATAAGAAAATTTCTCCTTTTTTTCCCTGAAATAAGTGAAATTTCTTGAATTTTGCCCCAAAATAAGTGAAATTTCTGCAATTTTGCCCCAAAATAAAAGAAATTTCTGCCTTTTTGCCACAAAATAAGAGGTATTGCTGTCTTTTTGCCCCAAAATAAGGGAAATTTCTGCCTATTTTACCAAAAATAAGGGGAATTTCAGCCTTTTTACATCAAAATAAGTGGAATTTCTGAGTTTTGCCCGAAAATAAAAAGAATTTCTGTTTTTTCGCCCAAACATTTAGGGAATTTTTGCATTTTTGCCCAACAATTAGGGGAATTTCTGACTTTTTGCCCCAAAATAAGGGGAATTTCAGCCTTTTTACCTCAAAATAAGGGGAATTTCTTCATTTTTGCCCCAAACATGGGAAATTTTTGCTCTTTTGCCCCAAAATAAGAAAAAATTTTGCAATTTTGTACCAAAATAAAAGAAATTTCTTCCTTTTTGCCACAGAATAAGAAAATTTCTGCTTTTTTCCCTGAAATAAGTGAAATTTCTGCAATTTTGCCCCAAAATAAGTGAAATTTCTGCAATTTTGCCCCAAAATAAAAGAAATTTCTGCCTTTTTGCCACAAAATGAGGGGAGTTTCTGTCTTTTTGCCATAAATAAGGGAAATGTCTGCCTTTTTGCTCCAAAATAAGGCGAATTTAAGCCTTTTTACCTCAAAATAAGAGGAATTTCTCCATTTTTGATACAAAATAAGGGGAATTTCTGCATTTTTACCACAAAATATTAGGAATTTCTTCTTTTTTGCCACAAAATAAGGAAAATTTCTGACTTTTTTCTCTGAAATAAGTGAAATTTCTGCAATTTTGCCCCAAAATAAGTGAAATTTCGGCAATTTTGCTCCAAAATACGGGGAATTTCTGCTTTTTTCCCAAAAATAAGGGGAATGTATACCTTTTGCCCAAAAGAGGGAAATATCTTCATTTTTGCCCCAAAATAAGAGGAATTTCTGCCTTTTTACCTCAAAATAAGTGAAATTTCTGCCTTTTTACTCAAAAATAAACGGAATTTCTGTCTTTTTGCCGCAAAATAAAAGGAATTTTTGAATTATGCCCTGAAATAAGTGAAATTTCTGCAATTTTGCCCCCAAATAAGGGAAATTTCTGCCTTTTTGACACAAAAATAAAAGGAATTTCTGCATTTATGCCACAAAATAATAGGAATTTCTGCTTTTTTGCCCCAAAATAAGGAAAATTTCTTCCTTTTTCCCTGAAATAAGTGTAATTTCTGCAATTCTGCCCCAAAATAAGTAAAATTTCTGCAATTTTGCCCCAAAATAAGTGGAATTTCTGAGTTTTGTTCCAAAATAAGGGAAATTTCTGCAATTTTGCCCCAAAATAATGGAAATTTCTGCCTTTTTGACACAAAATAAGGGGAATTTCTGCTTTTTTGCCACAAAATATTAGGAATTTCTGCCTTTTTGCCCTAAAATAAAGAAAATTTCTGCCTTTTTTCCCTGAAATAAGTGAAATTTCTGGAATTTTGCCCCAAAATAAGTAAAATTCTGCAATTTTGCCCCAAAATAAGGGAAATTTCTGGAATTTTGCCCCAAAATAAATGGAATTTCTGAGTTTTGCCCCAAAATAAGAAGAATTCCTGTCTTTTTGCCCCAACATATAGGGAATTTCTGCCTTTTTGCCCCACAATTAGAAGATTTTCTGCAATTTTGCTCCAAAATATGGGGAATTTCTGCTTTTTTGCCGAAAATAAGGGGAATGTATACCTTTTGCCACAAAAAAGGGAAATTTCTTCATGTTTGCCACAAAATAAGAGGAATTTCTGCCTTTTTACCTCAAAATAAGTGAAATTTCTGCCTTTTTACCCCAAAATAAACGGAATTTCTGTCTTTTTATCCCAAAAAAAGGAATTTTTGAATTATGCCCTGAAATAAGTGAAATTTCTGCCTTTTTGACACAAAATAAGGGGAATTTCTGCATTTTTGCCCCAAAATAAGTGGAATTTCTGCCTTTTTACCCCAAAATAAGGAAAATTTCTGCCTTTTTTTCTTGAATTAAGTGAAATTTCTGCAATTTTGCCCCAAAATAAGTGAAATTTCTGCAATTTTGCTACAAAATAAGGGAAATTACTGGAATTTTGCCCCTAAATAAGTGGAATTTCTGAGTTTTGCCCCAAAATAATGGGAATTTCTGACTTTTTGCACTGAAATAAGTTAAATTTCTAAAATTTTTTCCCAAAATAAGGGAAATGTCTGCTTTTTGCCCCAAAATAAGGGGAATTTCTGACTTTTTGCCCCAAAATAAGGGGAATTTCAGCCTTTTTACCTCAAAATAAGGGGAATTTCTGCATTTTTGCCCCAAAATATGGAAAATTTCTGCCATTTTCCCCCAAAATAAAAAATTTCTGCTTTTTTTCCCTGAAATAAGTGAAATTTCTACAGTTTTGCACCAAAATAAGTGAAATTTCTGCTATTTTGCCCCAAAATAAAAGAAATTTCTGCTTTTGCCTCAAAATAAGGGGAATTTCTATCTTTTTGCTCCAAAATAAGGAAAATTTCTATTTTTTGACTCTAAATAAGGTTAATTTCAGCCTTTTTACCTCAAAATAATTGGAATTTCTGAATTTTGACCCAAAATAAAAAGAATTAATGTCTTTTTGCCCCAACATTTAGGGAATTTCTGCATTTTGCCCAACAATTAGGGGAATTTCTGACTTTTTGCCCCAAAATAGGGAAATTTCTGCCTTTTTGCCTCCAAATAAGGTGAATTTCAGCCTTTTTACCTCAAAATAAAAGGAATTTCTGCATTTTTGACACAAAATAAGGAAAATTTCTTCATTTTTGCCACGAAATATTAGGAATTTCTGCCTTTTTGCCCCAAAATAAGGAAAATTTTTGCCTTTTTTTCCTTAATTTAGTTAAAAATCTGCAATTTTGCCCCAAAATAAGTGAAATTTCTGCAATTTTGCCCCAAAATAAGTGAAATTTCTCGAATTTTACACCTAAATAAGTGGAATTTCTGATTTTTGCCAGAAAATAAGGGGAATTTCTGACTTTTTGCCCTGAAATAAGTTAAATTTCTAAAATTTTTTCCCAAAATAAGGGAAATGTCTGCTTTTTGCCCGATAATAAGAGGAATTTCTGATTTTTGCCCCAAAATAAGAAGAATTTCAGCCTTTTTACCTCAAAATAAGATGAATTTCTTCATTTTTGCCCCAAAATATGGGAAATTTCTGCCTTTTTGCCCCAAAATAAAAAAAAAATTTTGCTATTTTGTACCAAAATAAAAGAAAGTTCTGCCATTTTGCACCAAAATAAAAATATTTATGCTTTTTTTCATTGTAATAAGTGAAATTTCTGCAATTTTGCCCCAAAATAAGTGAAATTTCTGCAATTTTGCTCCAAAATAAAAGAAATTTCTGCGTTTTTGCCACAAAATAAGGGGAATTTCTGTCTTTTCGCCCTAAAATAAGGGAAATTTCTGCCTTTTTGCCTCCAAATAAGGGAAATTTCAGCATTTTTACCTCAAAATAAGGAGAATTTCTGCATTTTTGACACAAAATAAGGGGAATTCCTGAATTTTTGCCACAAAATATTAGGAATTTCGGCCTTTTGGCCCCAAAATAAGGTAAATTTCTGCCTTTATTCTCTGAAATAAGTGAAATTTCTGAAATTTTGCCCCAAAATTAGTGAAATTTCTGCAATTTTGCCACAAAATAAGTGGAATTTATGAGTTTTGCCCCAAAATAAAGAGAATTTCTGTATTTTTGCCCCAACAAATAGGGAATTTCTCCCTTTTTGCCCCACAACTAGGGGAATTTATGCAATTTTGCTCCAAAATACAAGGAATTTCTGCTTTTTTTTTCAAAAATAAGTGGAATGTATACCTTTTGCCACAAAAAAGAGAAATTTCTTCATTTTTACCCCAAAATAAGAAGAATTTCTGCCTTTTTACCTCAAAATAAGTGAAATTTATGCCTTTTTACCCAAAAATAAACAAAATTTCTGTCTTTTTGCCACAAAATAAAAGAAATTTTTGAAATATGCCCTGAAATAAGTGAAATTTCTGCAATTTTGCCCCCAAATAAGGGAAATTTCTGCTTTTTGACACAAAATAAGGGGAATTTTTGCATTTTTGCCACAAAATATTAGGACTTTTTGCCTTTTTGCCCCAAAATCAGAAAATTTCTGCCTTTTTTCCCTGAAATAAGTGAAATTTCTGCAATTTTGCCCCAAAATAAGTGAAATTTCTGCAATTTTGCCGAAAAATAAAGGAAATTTCTGCAATTTTGCCCCAAAATAAGTGGAATTTCTGAGTTTTGCCCCAAAATAAGAAGAATTTCTGTCTTTTTGCCCCAACATATAGGGAATTTTTGCCTTTTTGCCCCACAATTAGGGGATTTTCTGCAATTTTGCCCAAAATACAAGGAATTTCTGCTTTTTTTCCCGAAAATAAAGGGAATGTATACCTTTTGCCAAAAAAAGGGAAATTTCTTCATTTTTGCCTCAAAATAAAAGGAATTTCTGCCTTTTTACCTCAAAATAAGTGAAATTTCTGCCTTTTTACCCAAAAATAAACGGAATTTCTGTCTTTTTGCCCCAAAATAAAAGGAATTTTTGAATTTTGCCCTGAAATAAGTGAAATTTTTACAATTTTGCCCCAAAATAATGAAAATTTCTGCCTTTTTGCCACAAAATAAGGGGAATTTCTGTCTTTTTGCCCCAAAATAAGGGGAATTTCAGCCTTTTTACCTCATAATAAGGGGAATCTCTGCCTTTTTGCCCTAAAATATGGGGAATTTCTGTATTTTTGCCCCAAAATAAAGAAAATTTCTGCAATTTTGTACCAAATTAAAAGTAATTTCTGCCTTTTTGCCCCAAAATAAGAGAAATTTCTTCCTTTTTTCCCTAAAATAAGTGAAATTTCTGTAATTTTTTCCAAAATAAGGGAGATTTCTACAATTTTGCCCCAAAATAATGGAAATTTGTGGAATTTTGCCCAAAAATAAGAGGAATTTCTGACTTTTTGCCCTGAAATAAGGAGAATTTCTGTCTTTTTTCCCCAGAATAATGTGAATTTCTGCATTTTCCCTCAAAATTAGGGGTATATGTGCAATTTTGCTTCAAAATACAGGGATCTTCTGCCTTATTGCACCAAAATAATGGGAATTTCTTCATTTTTGCACCAATATAAGGAGAATTTCTGAAATTTTCCACCAAAATACGGGGAATTTCTGCCTTACTGCCCGAAATAAAGTGGAATTTCTGCCTTTTTGCCCTGAAATATTTGAAATTTCCACAATTTTACCCCAAAATAAGGAGAATTTCTGTTTTTGACCCCAAAATTAGAAGAATTTCTGTTTTTGCCCCAAAATAAGGCAATTTTCTGACTTTTTGCTCTGAAATATGTGAAATTTCTGCAATTTTGCTTCAAAATAAGGGGAATTTATGCCTTTTTGCCAAAATAAGGGGAATTTCAGCATTTTACCTCCAAATAAAAGCAGTTTCTGCCTTTTTTCCACAAAATATGGGAAATTTCTGCCTTATTGCCCCCAAATAAGGAAAATTTTTGCTTTTCTGCCCCAATTAACGGGAATTTCTGCCTTTTTACCACAAAGAAAAAGGAATTTCTGCCTTTTTGCCCCAAAATAACGGGAATTTCAGCCATTTCACCTCAAAATAAGGGGAATTTCTGCCTTTTGCCCAAAATATGGGGAATTTCTGACTTTTTGTTCCAAAATAAGAAAAATTTCTTCAATTTTTTACCAATATAAATAAAATTTCTGCTTTTTGCCCCAAAATAAAAGTAATTTCTGACTTTTTGCCCTGAAATAAATGAAATTTCTGCAATTTGGCCCGAAAATAAGAAAAATTTGTTCCTTTTTGCCCCAAAATGAGGGGAATTTCTGCCTTTTTGCCCCAAAATATGGGGAATTTCAGCATTTTACCTCAAAATAAGAGGAATTTTAGCCTTTTTGCACCAAAATATGGAAAATTTCTGCCTTTTTGCCACAAAATAAGAAAAATTTCTGCAATTCTGTACCAAAATAAAAGAAATTTCGAAAATTTTGTCCCAAAATAAGGGAAATTTCTGATTTTTGACCCGAAATAAAGAGAAATTCTGTATTTTTGCCCCAAAATAAAGGGAATTTCTGCCTTTTTGCCTCAAAATTAGAGGAGTTTCTGCAATTTTGCTTCAAAATACAGGGAATTTCTGCCTCTTTTCAGAAAATAAGGGGAACTTCTGCCGATTTGCCCCAAATAAAGGGAATTTCTGCATTTTTGCCCTAATATTAGGGGAATTTCTGCAATTTTGCTCCAAAATACGGGGAATTTCTGCCTTTTTGCCCGAAATTAAGGGGATTTTCTGTGTTTTTGCCCCCAAACAAGGGAAATTTCTGCAATTTTATCCCAAAATAAGGGGAATTTATGCCTTTTTGCCCACAAATAAGGGTAATATCTGCCTTTTTGCCCTGAAATGTGTGAAATGTCTGCAATTTTATCCCAAAATAAGGTGAATTTCTGCCTTTTTGCCCCAAAATAATGAGAATTTCTGCCTTTTTGCTCAAAAATCAGAAAAATTTTTGCTTTTTTTCTCTGAAATAAGTGAAATTTCTGCACTTTTGCCTTAAAATAAAAGAAATTTCTGCAATTTTTCCCCATAATAAAGGAATTTTCTGCAATTTTGCCCCAAAATAAAGGGAATTTCTGTTTTTGTCCCCAAATAAGGGAAATTTCTGCAATTTTGCCCTAAAATAATGAGAATTTCTGCCTTTTGCCCCAAAATAAGGGGAATTTCTGCCTTTTTGCCCCAAAATAAAGAAAATTACTGCATGTTTTACCCCAAAATTAGGTGAATTTCTGCAATTTTGCTCTAAAATACAGGGATTTTCTGCCTTTTTCGCCGAAAATAAAGGGAATTTCTGCAATTTTGCCGCGAAATAAGTGAAATTTCTGCAGTTTTACCCCAAAATGAGGGGAAGTTCTGCGTTTTGCCCCAAAATAAGGGAATTTCTGCAATTTTGCTCCAAAATACGGTGAATTTCTTCCTTTTTGCCCGAAAATAAAGGGAATGTATAGCTTTTGGCCATAAAAAAGGGAAATTTAATCATTTTTGCTCCAAAATAAAAGAAATTTCTGACTTATTACCCTGAAATAAGTGAAATTTCTGCAATTTGGCCCCAAAATAAGGAAAATTTCTGCCTTTTTGCCACAAAATAAGGGCAATTTCTGTCTTTTTGCCTTCAAAAAAAGGAAATTTCAGCATTTTAACCTCATAATAATGGGAATCTCTTCCTTTTTGCCCTAAAATATGGGGAATTTCTGTATTTTTGCCCCAAAATCAAGAAAATTTCTGCAATTTTGTACCAAAATAAAAGTATTTTCTGCATTTTTGTCCCAAATAAAGAGAAATTTCTGCGTTTTTTCTTTGAAATAAGTGAAATTTCTGCAATTTTGCCCCAAAATAAGGGAGATTTTTGCAATTTTGCCCCCAAATAAAGGAAATTTTTGAAATTTCGCCGCAAAATAAGGGGAATTTCTGACATTTTGCCACAAAACATGGGGAATTTCTGCCTTATTGCCCCCAAATAAGGAAAATTTTTGCTTTTCTGCCCCAATTAACGGGAATTTCTGCCTTTTTGCCACAAAGTAAAGAGAATTTCTGCCTTTTTGCCCCAAAATAACGGGAATTTCAACCTTTTAACCTCAAAATAAGGGGAATTTCTGCAATTTTGCCACAAAATATTAGGAATTTCTGCCTTTTTGCCCCAAAATAATGAAAATTTCTGCCTTTTTTCCTGAATTAAGTTAAATTTCTGCAATTTTGCCCCAAATAAGTGAAATTTCTGCAATTTTGCCCCAAAATAAGGAAAATTTCAGGAATTTTGCCCCAAAATAAGTGGAATTTCTGAGTTTTGCCCCAAAATAAGGGGAATTTCTGACTTTTTGCCCTGAAATAAATTAAATTTCTAAAATTTTTCCCCAAAATAAGGGAAATGTCAGTTTTTGCCCCAAAATAAGTGGAATTTCTGACTTTTTGCCCCAAAAGAGGAGGAATTTCAGCCTTTTTACCTCAAAATAAGGGGAATTTCTGCAATTTTGCCACAAAAATATTAGGAATTTCTGCCTTTTTGCCCCAAAATAATGAAAATTTCTGCCTTTTTTCCTAAATTAAGTGAAATTTCTGCAATTTTGCCCCAAATAAGTGAAATTTCTGCAATTTTGCCCCAAAATAAGGGAAATTTCTGGAATTTTGCCCCAAAATAAGTGGAATTTCTGAGTTTTGCCCCAAAATAAGGGGAATTTCTGACTTTTTGCCATGAAATAAATTAAATTTCTAAAATTTTTCCCCAAAATAAGGGAAATGTCTGTTTTTGCCCCAAAATAAGTGGAATTTCTGACTTTTTGCCCCAAAATAGGAGGAATTTCAGCCTTTTTACCTCAAAATAATGGAAATTTCTTCATTTTTGCCCCAAAATATGAGAAATTTCTGCCTTTTTGCCCCAAAATAAGAAAAATTTTTGCAATTTTGTACCAAAATGAAAGAAATTTCTGCTTTTTGCCCCAAAATAAGAAAATTTCTGCTTTTTTTCCCTGAAATAAGTAATTTCTGCAATTTTGCCCCAAAATAAGTGAAATTTCTGCAATTTTGCTCCAAAATAAAAGAAATTTCTGCCTTTTTGCCACAAAATAAGGGGAATTTCTGTCTTTTTGCCCTAAAATAAGGGAAATTTCTGCCTTTTTGCCCCCAAATAAGGCAAATTTCAGCCTTTTTACCTCAAAATATTAGGAATTTCTGCCTTTTTCCCAAAATAAAGAAAATTTCTTCCTTTTTTCTCTGAAATAAGTGAAATTTCTGCAATTTTACCCCAAAATAAGTGAAATTTCTGCAATTTTGCCCCAAAATAACAGAAATTTCTGCCTTTTTGCCAAAAATAAGAGGAATTTCTGTTTTTTTGCCCCAAAATAAGTGAAATTTCTGCCTTTCTGTCCCCAAATAAGGCGAATTTCAGCCTTTTTACCTCAAAATAAGAGGAATTTCTCCATTTTTGAAACAAAATAAGGGGAATTTCTGCATTTTTTCCACAAAGTATTAGGAATTTCTGCCTTTTTGCCCCAAAATAAGGAAAATTTCTGCCTTTTTCCCTGAAATTATTGAAATTTTTGCAATTTTGCCCCAAAATAAGTGAAATTTCTGCAATTTTGCCCCAAAATAAGTGGAATTTCTGGGTTTTGCCCCAATATAAGGAGAATTTCTGTCTTTTTGCCCCAACAAATAGGAAATTTCTCCCTTTTTGCCCCACAACTAGGGGAATTTCTGCAATTTTGCTCCAAAATACGGGGAATTTCTGCTTTTTTTCACAAAAATAAAGGGAATGTATACCTTTTCCCACAAAAAAGGGAAATTTTTTCATTTTTGCCCCAAAATAAGAAGAATTTCTGCTTTTTGACCTCAAAATAAGTGAAATTTCTGCCTTTTTACCCAAAAATAAACGGAATTTCTGTCTTTTTGCCCCAAAATAAAAGCAATTTTTGAATTATGCCCTGAAATAAGTGAAATTTCTGCAATTTTTCCCCCAGATAAGGGAAATTTCTGCCTTTTTGACACAAAATAAGGGGCATTTCTGCATCTTTGCCACAAAATATTAGGAATTTCTGACTTTTGCCACAAAATAAGGGAAATTTCTGCCTTTTTTCCCTGAAATAAGTGAAATTTCTGCAATTTTGCCCCAAAATAAGGGAAATTTCTGCCTTTTTGACACAAAATAAGGGGAATTTCTGTCTTTTTGCTCCAAAATAAGGGGAATTTCCGCCTTTTTACCTCATGATAAGGGGAATCTCTGCCTTTTTGCCCTAAAATATGGGGAAATTCTGTATTTTTGCCCCAAAATAGAGAAAATTTCTGCAATTTTGTAGCAAATTAAAAGTAATTTCTGCCTTTTTGCCCCAAAATAAGAGAAATTTTTCGTTTTTTTCCCTGAAATAAGTGAAATTTCTGTAATTTTTCCCCAAAATAAGGAAGATTTCTGCATTTTTGCCCCAAAATAATAAAAATTTTTGCAATTTTGTACCAAAATAAAAGAAATTTTTGCCTTTTTGCCCCAAAATAAAAAATTTCTGCTTTTTTCCCTGAAATAAATGAAGTTTCTGCAATTTTGCCCCAAAATAAGTTAAATTTCTGCAATTTTGCCCCAAAATAAAAGAAATTTCTGCCTTTTTGCCACAAAATAAGAGGAATTTCTGGTTTTTTGCCCCAAAATAAGTGAAATTTCTGCCTTTCTCCCCCAAATAAGGCGAATTTCAGCCTTTTTACCTCAAAATAAGAGGAATTTCTCCATTTTTGAAACAAAATAAGGGGAATTTCTGCATTTTTTCCACAAAGTATTAGGAATTTCTGACTTTTTGCCCCAAAATAAGGAAAATTTCTGCCTTTTTTCCCTGAAATTATTGAAATTTTTGCAATTTTGCCCCAAAATAAGTGAAATTTCTGCAATTTTGTCCCAAAATAAGTGGAATTTCTGAGTTTTGCCCCAATATAAGGAGAATTTCTGTCTTTTTGCCCCAACAAATAGTGAATTTCTCCCTTTTTGCCCCACAACTAGGGGAATTTCTGCAATTTTGCTCCAAAATATGGGGTATTTCTGCTTTTTTCCCCCAAAATAAGGGGAATGTATACCTTTTGCCACAAAAAAATAGAAATTTCTTTATTTTTGCCCCAAAATAAGAGGAATTTCTGCCTTTTTACCTCAAAATAAGTGAAATTTCTGCCTTTTTACCAAAAAATAAACGGAATTTCTGTCTTTTTGCCCCAAAATAAAATGAATTTTTGAAATATGCCCTGAAATAAGTGAAATTTCTGCAATTTTGCCCCCAAATAAGGGAAATTTCTTCTTTTTCGACACAAAATAAGGAAAATTTCTGCATTTTTGCCACAAAATATTAGGAATTTCTGCCTTTTTGCCCCAAAATAAGGAAAATTTCTGTCTTTTTTCCCTGAAATAAGTGAAATTTCTGCGATTTTGCCTCAAAATAAGTGAAATTTCTACAATTTTGCCCCAAAATAAAGGAAATTTCTGGAATTTTGCCCCAAAATATGTGGAATTCTGAGTTTTGCCCCAAAATAAGGAGAATTTCGGTGTTTTTGCCCCAACATATAAGGAATTTCTGACTTTTTGCCCCACAATTAGGGGATTTTCTGCAATGTTGCTCCAAAATATGGGGAATTTCTGCAATTTTGCCATAAATAAATGAATTGGATACTTTTTGCCACAAAGAAGGGAAATTTCTTCATTTTTGCCACAAAATAAGAGGAATTTCTGCCTTTTTACCTCAAAATAAGTGAAATTTCTGCCTTTTTACCCCAAAATAAACGGAATTTCTGTCTTTTTGCCCCAAAATAAAAGAAATTTTTGAATTATGCCCTGAAATAAGTGAAATTTCTGCCTTTTTGACACAAAATAAGGGGAATTTCTGCATTTATGCCACAAAATATTAGGAATTTCTGCCTTTTTGCCCCAAAATAATGAAAATTTCTGCCTTTTTTCCTGAATTAAGTGAAATTTCTGCAATTTTGCCCCAAATAAGTGAAATTTCTGCAATTTTGCCCCAAAATAAGGGAAATTTCTGGAATTTAGCCCCAAAATAAGTGGAATTTCTGAGTTTTGCCCCAACATAAGGGGAATTTCTGACTTTTTGCCCTGAAATAAATTAAATTTCTAAAATTTTTCCCCAAAATAAGGGAAATGTCTGTTTTTGCCCCAAAATAAGCGGAATTTCTGACTTTTTGCCCCAAAATAAGAGAAATTTCAGCCTTTTTACCTCAAAATAAGAAAAATTTCTGCCTTTTTGCCCCAAAATAAGAAAAATTTTTGCAATTTTGTACCAAAATGAAAGAAATTTCTGCTTTTTGCCCCAAAATAAGAAAATTTCTGCTTTTTTCCCTGAAATAAGTGAAATTTCTGCAATTTTGCCCCAAAATAAGTGAAATTTCTGCAATTTTGCTCCAAAATGAAAGAAATTTCTGCCTTTTTGCCACAAAATAAGGGGAATTTCTGTCTTTTTGCCCTAAAATAAGGGAAATTTCTGCCTTTTTGCCACCAAATAAGGCGAATTTCAGCCTTTTTACCTCAAAATATTAGGAATTTCTGCCCTTTTTCCCCAAAATAAAGAAAATTTCTGCCTTTTTTCTCTGAAATAAGTGAAATTTCTGCAATTTTGCCCCAAAAAAAGTGAAATTTCTGCAATTTTGCCCCAAAATAAGTGGAATTTCTGAGTTTTGCCCCAAAATAAGGAGAATTTCTGTCTTTTTGCCCCAACAAATAGGGAATTTCTCCCTTTTTGCCCCACAACTAGGGGAATTTCTGCAATTTTGCTCCAAAATACGGGGAATTTCTGCTTTTTTTCCCAAAAATAAGGGGAATGTATACCTTTTGCCACAAAAAGGGAAATTTCTTCATTTTTGCCCCAAAATAAGAAGAATTTCTGCCTTTTTACCTCAAAATATGTGAAATTTCTGCCTTTTTACCCAAAAAGAAATGGAAGTTCTGTCTTTTTGCCCCAAAATAAAAGCAATTTTTGAATTATGCTCTGAAATAATTGAAATTTCTGCAATTGTGCCCCCAGATAAGGGAAATTTCTGCCTTTTTGACACAAAATAAGGGGAATTTCTGCATTTTTGCCACAAAATATTAGGAATTTCTGCCTTTTTGCCCCAAATTAAGAAAAATTTCTGTTTTTTTTCCCTGAAATAAGTGAAATTTCTGCAATTTTGCCCCAAAATAAGTGATATTTCTGCAATTTTGCTCCAAAATAAAAGAAATTACTGTTTTTTTGCCACAAAATAAGGGAAATTTCTGTCTTTTTGCCCTAAAATAAGGTAAATTTCTGCCTTTTTGCCCCCAAATAAGGCGAATTTCAGCCTTTTTACCTCAAAATATTAGGAATTTCTGCCTTTTTGCCCCAAAATAAAGAAAATTTGTGCCTTTTTTCTCTGACATAAGTGAAATTACTGCAATTTTGCCCCAAAATAAGTGAAATTTCTGCAATTTTGCCCCAAAATAAGTGGAATTTCTGAGTTTTGCCCCAAAATAAGGAGAATTTCTGTCTTTTTGCCCCCAAAAATAGGAAATTTCTCCCTTTTTGCCCCACAACTAGGGAAATTTCTGCAATTTTGCTCCAAAATACGGGGAATTTCTGCTTTTTTTCACAAAAATAAAGGGAATGTATACCTTTTCCCACAAAAAAGGGAAATTTTTTCATTTTTGCCCCAAAATAAGAAGAATTTCTGCCTTTTTACCTCAAAATAAGTGAAATTTCTGCCTTTTTACCCAAAAATAAACGGAATTTCTGTCTTTTTGCCCCAAAATAAAAGCAATTTTTTAATTATGCCCTGAAATAAGTGAAATTTCTGCAATTTTGCCCCCAGATAAGGGAAATTTCTGCCTTTTTGACACAAAATAAGGAGCATTTCTGCATTTTTGCCACAAAATATTAGGAATTTCTGACTTTTGCCCCAAAATAAAGAAAATTTCTGCCTTTTTTCCCTGAAATAAGTGAAATTTCTGCAATTTTGCCCCAAAATAAGGGAAATTTCTGCCTTTTTGACACAAAATAAGGGGAATTTCTGCCTTTTTGCTCCAAAATAAGGGGAATTTCCGCCTTTTTACCTCATAATAAGGGGAATCTCTGCCTTTTTGCCCTAAAATATGGGGAAATAATGTATTTTTGCCCCAAAATAGAGAAAATTTCTGTCTTTTTTCCCTGAAATAAGTGAAATTTCTGCAATTTTGCCTCAAAATAAGTGAAATTTCTACAATTTTGCCCCAAAATAAAGGAAATTTCTGGAATTTTGCCCCAAAATATGTGGAATTCTGAGTTTTGCCCCAAAATAAGGAGAATTTCGGTGTTTTTGCCCCAACAAATAAGGAATTTCTGACTTTTTGCCCCACAATTAGGGGATTTTCTGCAATTTTGCTCCAAAATATGGGGAATTTCTGCAATTTTGCCATAAATAAATGAAATGGATACTTTTTGCCACAAAGAAGGGAAATTTCTTCATTTTTGCCACAAAATAAGAGGAATTTCTGCCTTTTTACCTCAAAATAAGTGAAATTTCTGCCTTTTTACCCCAAAATAAACGGAATTTCTGTCTTTTTGCCCCAAAATAAAAGAAATTTTTGAATTATGCCCTGAAATAAGTGAAATTTCTGCCTTTTTGACACAAAATAAGGGGAATTTCTGCATTTATGCCACAAAATATTAGGAATTTCTGCCTTTTTGCCCCAAAATAATGAAAATTTCTGCCTTTTTTCCTGAATTAAGTGAAATTTCTGCAATTTTGCCCCAAATAAGTGAAATTTCTGCAATTTTGCCCCAAAATAAGGGAAATTTCTGGAATTTAGCCCCAAAATAAGTGGAATTTCTGAGTTTTGCCCCAACATAAGGGGAATTTCTGACTTTTTGCCCTGAAATAAATTAAATTTCTAAAATTTTTCCCCAAAATAAGGGAAATGTCTGTTTTTGCCCCAAAATAAGCGGAATTTCTGACTTTTTGCCCCAAAATAAGAGAAATTTCAGCCTTTTTACCTCAAAATAAGAAAAATTTCTGCCTTTTTGCCCCAAAATAAGAAAAATTTTTGCAATTTTGTACCAAAATGAAAGAAATTTCTGCTTTTTGCCCCAAAATAAGAAAATTTCTGCTTTTTTTCCCTGAAATAAGTGAAATTTCTGCAATTTTGCCCCAAAATAAGTGAAATTTCTGCAATTTTGCTCCAAAATGAAAGAAATTTCTGCCTTTTTGCCACAAAATAAGGGGAATTTCTGTCTTTTTGCCCTAAAATAAGGGAAATTTCTGCCTTTTTGCCACCAAATAAGGCGAATTTCAGCATTTTTACCTCAAAATATTAGGAATTTCTGCCCTTTTTCCCCAAAATAAAGAAAATTTCTGCCTTTTTTCTCTGAAATAAGTGAAATTTCTGCAATTTTGCCCCAAAATAAGTGAAATTTCTGCAATTTTGCCCCAAAATAAGTGGAATTTCTGAGTTTTGCCCCAAAATAAGGAGAATTTCTGTCTTTTTGCCCCAACAAATAGGGAATTTCTCCCTTTTTGCCCCACAACTAGGGGAATTTCTGCAATTTTGCTCCAAAATACGGAGAATTTCTGCTTTTTTTCCCAAAAATAAGGGGAATGTATACCTTTTGCCACAAAAAGGGAAATTTCTTCATTTTTGCCCCAAAATAAGAAGAATTTCTGCCTTTTTACCTCAAAATATGTGAAATTTCTGCCTTTTTACCCAAAAAGAAATGGAAGTTCTGTCTTTTTGCCCCAAAATAAAAGCAATTTTTGAATTATGCTCTGAAATATTTGAAATTTCTGCAATTGTGCCCCCAGATAAGGGAAATTTCTGCCTTTTTGACACAAAATAAGGGGAATTTCTGCATTTTTGCCACAAAATATTAGGAATTTCTGCCTTTTTGCCCCAAATTAAGAAAAATTTCTGCTTTTTTCCCTGAAATAAGTGAAATTTCTGCAATTTTGCCCCAAAATAAGTGATATTTCTGCAATTTTGCTCCAAAATAAAAGAAATTACTGTTTTTTGGCCACAAAATAAGGGAAATTTCTGTCTTTTTGCCCTAAAATAAGGTAAATTTCTGCCTTTTTGCCCCCAAATAAGGCGAATTTCAGCCTTTTTACCTCAAAATATTAGGAATTTCTGCCTTTTTGCCCCAAAATAAAGAAAATTTCTGCCTTTTTTCTCTGACATAAGTGAAATTTCTGCAATTTTGCCCCAAAATAAGTGAAATTTCTGCAATTTTGCCCCAAAATAAGTGGAATTTCTGAGTTTTGCCCCAAAATAAGGAGAATTTCTGTCTTTTTGCCCCCAAAAATAGGAAATTTCTCCCTTTTTGCCCCACAACTAGGGAAATTTCTGCAATTTTGCTCCAAAATACGGGGAATTTCTGTTTTTTTTCAAAAAAATAAAGGAAATGTGTACCTTTTCCCACAAAAAAGGGAAATTTTTTCATTTTTGCCCCAAAATAAGAAGAATTTCTGCCTTTTTACCTCAAAATAAGTGAAATTTCTGCCTTATTACCCAAAAATAAACGGAATTTCTGTCTTTTTGCCCCAAAATAAAAGCAATTTTTTAATTATGCCCTGAAATAAGTGAAATTTCTGCAATTTTGCCCCCAGATAAGGGAAATTTCTGCCTTTTTGACACAAAATAAGGGGCATTTCTGCATTTTTGCCACAAAATATTAGGAATTTCTGACTTTTGCCCCAAAATAAGGAAAATTTCTGCCTTTTTTCCCTGAAATAAGTGAAATTTCTGCAATTTTGCCCCAAAATAAGGGAAATTTCTGCCTTTTTGACACAAAATAAGGGGAATTTCTGTCTTTTTGCTCCAAAATAAGGGGAATTTCCGCCTTTTTACCTCATAATAAGGGGAATCTCTGCCTTTTTGCCCTAAAATATGGGGAAATTCTGTATTTTTGCCCCAAAATAGAGAAAATTTCTGCAATTTTGTAGCAAATTAAAAGTAATTTGCCTTTTTGCCCCAAAATAAGAGAAATTTTTGCGTTTTTTCCCTGAAATAAGTGAAATTTCTGTAATTTTTCCCCAAAATAAGGAAGATTTCTGCATTTTTGCCCCAAAATAATAAAAATTTTTGCAATTTTGTACCAAAATAAAAGAAATTTTTGCCTTTTTGCCCCAAAATAAGAAAATTTCTGCTTTTTTCCCTGAAATAAATGAAGTTTCTGCAATTTTGCCCCAAAATAAGTTAAATTTCTGCAATTTTGCCCCAAAATAAAAGAAATTTCTGCCTTTTTGCCACAAAATAAGAGGAATTTCTGGTTTTTTGCCCCAAAATAAGTGAAATTTCTGCCTTTCTGCCCCCAAATAAGGCGAATTTCAGCCTTTTTACCTCAAAATAACAGGAATTTCTCCATTTTTGAAACAAAATAAGGGGAATTTCTGCATTTTTTCCACAATGTATTAGGAATTTCTGACTTTTTGCCCCAAAATAAGGAAAATTTCTGCCTTTTTTCCCTGAAATTATTGAAATTTTTGCAATTTTGCCCAAAAATAAGTGAAATTTCCGCAATTTTGTCCCAAAATAAGTGGAATTTCTGAGTTTTGCCCTAATATAAGGAGAATTTCTGTCTTTTTGCCCCAACAAATAGTGAATTTCTCCCTTTTTGCCCCACAACTAGGGGAATTTCTGCAATTTTGCTCCAAAATATGGGGTATTTCTGCTTTTTTCCCCAAAAATAAGGGGAATGTATACCTTTTGCCACAAAAAAATAGAAATTTCTTTATTTTTGCCCCAAAATAAGAGGAATTTCTGCCTTTTTACCTCAAAATAAGTGAAATTTCTGCCTTTTTACCAAAAAATAAACGGAATTTCTGTCTTTTTGCCCCAAAATAAAATGAATTTTTGAAATATGCCCTGAAATAAGTGAAATTTCTGCAATTTTGCCCCCAAATAAGGGAAATTTCTGCTTTTTCGACACAAAATAAGGAAAATTTCTGCATTTTTGCCACAAAATATTAGGAATTTCTGCCTTTTTGCCCCAAAATAAGGAAAATTTCTGTCTTTTTTCCCTGAAATAAGTGAAATTTCTGCAATTTTGCCTCAAAATAAGTGAAATTTCTACAATTTTGCCCCAAAATAAAGGAAATTTCTGGAATTTTGCCCCAAAATATGTGGAATTCTGAGTTTTGCTCCAAAATAAGGAGAATTTCGGTGTTTTTGCCCCAACATATAAGGAATTTCTGACTTTTTGCCCCACAATTAGGGGATTTTCTGCAATTTTGCTCCAAAATATGGGGAATTTCTGCAATTTTGCCATAAATAAATGAAATGGATACTTTTTGCCACAAAGAAGGGAAATTTCTTCATTTTTGCCACAAAATAAGAGGAATTTCTGCCTTTTTACCTCAAAATAAGTGAAATTTCTGCCTTTTTACCCCAAAATAAACGGAATTTCTGTCTTTTTGCCCCAAAATAAAAGAAATTTTTGAATTATGCCCTGAAATAAGTGAAATTTCTGCCTTTTTGACACAAAATAAGGGGAATTTCTGCATTTATGCCACAAAATATTAGGAATTTCTGCCTTTTTGCCCCAAAATAATGAAAATTTCTGCCTTTTTTCCTGAATTAAGTGAAATTTCTGCAATTTTGCCCCAAATAAGTGAAATTTCTGCAATTTTGCCCCAAAATAAGGGAAATTTCTGGAATTTAGCCCCAAAATAAGTGGAATTTCTGAGTTTTGCCCCAACATAAGGGGAATTTCTGACTTTTTGCCCTGAAATAAATTAAATTTCTAAAATTTTTCCCCAAAATAAGAAAAATGTCTGTTTTTGCCCCAAAATAAGCGGAATTTCTGATTTTGCCCCAAAATAAGAGAAATTTCAGCCTTTTTACCTCAAAATAAGAAAAATTTCTGCCTTTTTGCCCCGAAATAATAAAAATTTTTGCAATTTTGTACCAAAATGAAAGAAATTTCTGCTTTTTGCCCCAAAATAAGAAAATTTCTGCTTTTTTTCCCTGAAATAAGTGAAATTTCTGCAATTTTGCCCCAAAATAAGTGAAATTTCTGCAATTTTGCTCCAAAATGAAAGAAATTTCTGCCTTTTTGCCACAAAATAAGGGGAATTTCTGTCTTTTTGCCCTAAAATAAGGGAAATTTCTGCCTTTTTGCCACCAAATAAGGCGAATTTCAGCCTTTTTACCTCAAAATATTAGGAATTTCTGCCCTTTTTCCCCAAAATAAAGAAAATTTCTGCCTTTTTTCTCTGAAATAAGTGAAATTTCTGCAATTTTGCCCCAAAATAAGTGAAATTTCTGCAATTTTGCCCCAAAATAAGTGGAATTTCTGAGTTTTGCCCCAAAATAAGGAGAATTTCTGTCTTTTTGCCCCAACAAATAGGGAATTTCTCCCTTTTTGCCCCACAACTAGGGGAATTTCTGCAATTTTGCTACAAAATACGGGGAATTTCTGCTTTTTTTCCCAAAAATAAGGGGAATGTATACCTTTTGCCACAAAAAGGGAAATTTCTTCATTTTTGCCCCAAAATAAGAAGAATTTCTGCCTTTTTACCTCAAAATATGTGAAATTTCTGCCTTTTTACCCAAAAAGAAATGGAAGTTCTGTCTTTTTGCCCCAAAATAAAAGCAATTTTTGAATTATGCTCTGAAATAATTGAAATTTCTGCAATTGTGCCCCCAGATAAGGGAAATTTCTGCCTTTTTGACACAAAATAAGGGGAATTTCTGCATTTTTGCCACAAAATATTAGGAATTTCTGCCTTTTTGCCCCAAATTAAGAAAAATTTCTGTTTTTTTCCCTGAAATAAGTGAAATTTCTGAAATTTTGCCCCAAAATAAGTGATATTTCTGCAATTTTGCTCCAAAATAAAAGAAATTACTGTTTTTTTGCCACAAAATAAGGGAAATTTCTGTCTTTTTGCCCTAAAATAAGGGAAATTTCTGCCTTTTTGCCCCCAAATAAGGCGAATTTCAGCCTTTTTACCTCAAAATATTAGGAATTTCTGCCTTTTTGCCCCAAAATAAAGAAAATTTCTGCCTTTTTTCTCTGACATAAGTGAAATTTCTGCAATTTTGCCCTAAAATAAGTGAAATTTCTGCAATTTTGCCCCAAAATAAGTGGAATTTCTGAGTTTTGCCCCAAAATAAGGAGAATTTCTGTCTTTTGCCCCCAAAAATAGGAAATTTCTCCCTTTTTGCCCCACAACTAGGGAAATTTCTGCAATTTTGCTCCAAAATACGGGGAATTTCTGCTTTTTTTCACAAAAATAAAGGGAATGTATACCTTTTCCCACAAAAAAGGGAAATTTTTTCATTTTTGCCCCAAAATAAGAATTTCTGCCTTTTTACCTCAAAATAAGTGAAATTTCTGCCTTTTTACCCAAAAATAAACGGAATTTCTGTCTTTTTGCCCCAAAATAAAAGCAATTTTTGAATTATGCCCTGAAATAAGTGAAATTTCTGCAATTTTGCCCCCAGATAAGGGAAATTTCTGCCTTTTTGACACAAAATAAGGGGCATTTCTGCATTTTTGCCACAAAATATTAGGAATTTCTGACTTTTGCCCCAAAATAAGGAAAATTTCTGCCTTTTTTCCCTGAAATAAGTGAAATTTCTGCAATTTTGCCCAAAAATAAGGGAAATTTCTGCCTTTTTGACACAAAATAAGGGGAATTTCTGTCTTTTTGCTCCAAAATAAGGGGAATTTCCGCCTTTTTACCTCATAATAAGGGGAATCTCTGCCTTTTTGCCACAAAATAAGAGGAATTTCTGGTTTTTTGCCCCAAAATAAGTGAAATTTCTGCCTTTCTGCCCCCAAATAAGGCGAATTTCAGCCTTTTTACTTCAAAATAAGAGGAATTTCTCCATTTTTGAAACAAAATAAGGGGAATTTCTGCATTTTTTCCACAAAGTATTAGGAATTTCTGCCTTTTGCCCCAAAATAAAAAAAATTTCTGCCTTTTTTCCCTGAAATTATTGAAATTTTTGCAATTTTGCCCCAAAATAAGTGAAATTTCTGCAATTTTGTCCCAAAATAAGTGGAATTTCTGAGTTTTGCCCCAATATAAGGAGAATTTCTGTCTTTTTGCCCCAACAAATAGTGAATTTCTCCCTTTTTGCCCCACAACTAGGGGAATTTCTGCAATTTTGCTCCAAAATATGGGGTATTTCTACTTTTTTCCCCAAAAATAAGGGGAATGTATACCTTTTGCCACAAAAAAATAGAAATTTCTTTATTTTTGCCCCAAAATAAGAGGAATTTCTGCCTTTTTACCTCAAAATAAGTGAAATTTCTGCCTTTTTACCAAAAAATAAATGGAATTTCTGTCTTTTTGCCCCAAAATAAAATGAATTTTTGAAATATGCCCTGAAATAAGTGAAATTTCTGCAATTTTGCCCCCAAATAAGGGAAATTTCTGCTTTTTCGACACAAAATAAGGAAAATTTCTGCATTTTTGCCACAAAATATTAGGAATTTCTGCCTTTTTGCCCCAAAATAAGGAAAATTTCTGTCTTTTTTCCCTGAAATAAGTGAAATTTCTGCGATTTTGCCTCAAAATAAGTGAAATTTCTACAATTTTGCCCCAAAATAAAGGAAATTTCTGGAATTTTGCCCCAAAATATGTGGAATTCTGAGTTTTGCCCCAAAATAAGGAGAATTTCCGTGTTTTTGCCCCAACATATAAGGAATTTCTGACTTTTTGCCCCACAATTAGGGGATTTTCTGCAATTTTGCTCCAAAATATGGGGAATTTCTGCAATTTTGCCATAAATAAATGAAATGGATACTTTTTGCCACAAAGAAGGGAAATTTCTTCATTTTTGCCACAAAATAAGAGGAATTTCTGCCTTTTTACCTCAAAATAAGTGAAATTTCTGCCTTTTTACCCCAAAATAAACGGAATTTCTGTCTTTTTGCCCCAAAATAAAGAAATTTTTGAATTATGCCCTGAAATAAGTGAAATTTCTGCCTTTTTGACACAAAATAAGGGGAATTTCTGCATTTATGCCACAAAATATTAGGAATTTCTGACTTTTTGCCCCAAAATAATGAAAATTTCTGCCTTTTTTCCTGAATTAAGTGAAATTTCTGCAATTTTGCCCCAAATAAGTGAAATTTCTGCAATTTTGCCCCAAAATAAGGGAAATTTCTGGAATTTAGCCCCAAAATATGTGGAATTACTGAGTTTTGCCCCAAAATAAGGGGAATTTCTGACTTTTTGCCCTGAAATAAATTAAATTTCTAAAATTTTTCCCCAAAATAAGGGAAATGTCTGGTTTTGCCCCAAAATAAGCAGAATTTCTGACTCTTTGCCCTAAAATAAGAGGAATTTCAGCCTTTTTACCTCAAAATAAGGGAAATTTCTTCATTTTTGCCCCAAAATATGAGAAATTTCTGCCTTTTTGCCCCAAAATAAGAAAAATTTTTGCAATTTTGTACCAAAATGAAAGAAATTTCTGCTTTTTGCCCCAAAATAAGAAAATTTCTGCTTTTTTTCCCTGAAATAAGTGAAATATCTGCAATTTTGCCCCAAAATAAGTGAAATTTCTGCAATTTTGCTTCAAAATGAAAGAAATTTCTGCGTTTTTGCCACAAAATAAGGGGAATTTCTGTCTTTTTGCCCTAAAATAAGGGAAATTTCTGCCTTTTTGCCACCAAATAAGGCGAATTTCAGCCTTTTTACCTCAAAATATTAGGAATTTCTGCCCTTTTTCCCCAAAATAAAGAAAATTTCTGCCTTTTTTCTCTGAAATAAGTGAAATTTCTGCAATTTTGCCCCAAAATAAGTGAAATTTCTGCAATTTTGCCCCAAAATAAGTGGAATTTTTGAGTTTTGCCCAAAAATAAGGAGAATTTCTGTCTTTTTGCCCCAACAAATAGGGAATTTCTCTCTTTTTGCCCCACAACTAGGGGAATTTCTGCAATTTTGCTCCAAAATACGGGGAATTTCTGCTTTTTTTCCCAAAAATAAGGGGAATGTATACCTTTTGCCACAAAAAGGGAAATTTCTTCATTTTTGCCCCAAAATAAGAAGAATTTCTGCCTTTTTACCTCAAAATATGTGAAATTTCTGCCTTTTTACCCAAAAAGTAATGGAAGTTCTGTCTTTTTGCCCCAAAATAAAAGCAATTTTTGAATTATGCTCTGAAATAATTGAAATTTCTGCAATTGTGCCCCCAGATAAGGGAAATTTCTGCCTTTTTGACACAAAATAAGGGGAATTTCTGCATTTTTGCCACAAACTATTAGGAATTTCTGCCTTTTTGCCTCAAATTAAGAAAAATTTCTGCCTTTTTTCCCTGAAATAAGTGAAATTTCTGCAATTTTGCCCCAAAATAAGTGATATTTCTGCAATTTTGCTCCAAAATAAAAGAAATTTCTGTTTTTTTGCCACAAAATAAGGGAAATTTCTATCTTTTTGCCCTAAAATAAGGGAAATTTCTGCCTTTTTGCCCCCAAATAAGGCGAATTTCAGCCTTTTTACTTCAAAATATTAGGAATTTCTGCCTTTTTGCCCCAAAATAAAGAAAATTTCTGCCTTTTTTCTCTGACATATGTGAAATTTCTGCAATTTTGCCCCAAAATAAGTGAAATTTCTGCAATTTTGCCCCAAAATAAGTGGAATTTCTGAGTTTTGCCCCAAAATAAGGAGAGTTTCTGTCTTTTTGCCCCAACAAATAGGAAATTTCTCCCTTTTTGCCCCACAACTAGGGGAATTTCTGCAATTTTGCTCCAAAATACGGAGAATTTCTGCTTTTTTTCACAAAAATAAAGGGAATGTATACCTTTTCCCACAAAAAAGGGAATTTTTTTCATTTTTGCCCCAAAATAAGAAGAATTTCTGCCTTTTTACCTCAAAATAAGTGAAATTTCTGCCTTTTTACCCAAAAAAACGGAATTTCTGTCTTTTTGCCCCAAAATAAAAGCAATTTTTTAATTATGCCCTGAAATAAGTGAAATTTCTGCAATTTTGCCCCCAGATAAGGGAAATTTCTGCCTTTTTGACACAAAATAAGGGGCATTTCTGCATTTTTGCCACAAAATATTAGGAATTTCTGACTTTTGCCCCAAAATAAGGAAAATTTCTGCCTTTTTTCCCTGAAATAAGTGAAATTTCTGCAATTTTGCCCCAAAATAAGGGAAATTTCTGCCTTTTTGACACAAAATAAGGGGAATTTCTGTCTTTTTGCTCCAAAATAAGGGGAATTTCTGCCTTTTTACCTCATAATAATGGGAATGTCTGCTTTTTGCCCGAAAATATGGGGAAATTCTATATTTTTGCCCCAAAATAGAGAAAATTTCTGCAATTTTGTAGCAAATTAAAAGTAATTTCTGCCTTTTTGCCCCAAAATAAGAGAAATTTTTGCGTTTTTTCCCTGAAATAAGTGAAATTTCTGTAATTTTCCCCCAAAATAAGGAAGATTTCTGCATTTTTGCCCCAAAATAATAAAAATTTTTGCCTTTTTGCCCCAAAATAAGAAAATTTCTGCTTTTTTCCCTGAAATAAAAGAAATTTCTGCAATTTTGCCCCAAAATAAGTTAAATATCTGCAATTTTGCCCCAAAATAAAAGAAATTTCTGCCTTTTTGCCACAAAATAAGAGGAATTTCTGTTTTTTTGCCCCAAAATAAGTGAAATTTCTGCCTTTCTGCCCCCAAATGAGGCGAATTTCAGCCTTTTTACCTCAAAATAAGAGGAATTTCTCCATATTGAAACAAAATAAGGGGAATTTCTGCATTTTTTCCACAAAGTATTAGGAATTTCTGCATTTTTGCCCCAAAATAAGGAAAATTTCTGCCTTTTTTCCCTGAAATTATTGAAATTTTTGCAATTTTGCCCCAAAATAAGTGAAATTTCTGCAATTTTGTCCCAAAATAAGTGGAATTTCTGAGTTTTGCCCCAATATAAGGAGAATTTCTGTCTTTTTGCCCCAACAAATAGTGAATTTCTCCGTTTTTGCCCCACAACTAGGGGAATTTCTGCAATTTTGCTCCAAAATATGGGGTATTTCTGCTTTTTTCCCCAAAAATAAGGGGAATGTATACCTTTTGCCACAATAAAATAGAAATTTCTTTATTTTTGCCCCAAAATAAGAGGAATTTCTGCCTTTTTACCTCAAAATAAGTGAAATTTCTGCCTTTTTACCAAAAAATAAACGGAATTTCCTTCTTTTTGCCCCAAAATAAAATGAATTTTTGAAATATGCCCTGAAATAAGTGAAATTTCTGCAATTTTGCCCCCAAATAAGGGAAATTTCTGCTTTTTCGACAGAAAATAAGGAAAATTTCTGCATTTTTGCCACAAAATATTAGGAATTTCTGCCTTTTTGCCCCAAAATAAGGAAAATTTCTGACTTTTTTCCCTGAAATAAGTGAAATTTCTGCAATTTTGCCTCAAAATAAGTGAAATTTCTACAATTTTGCCCCAAAATAAAGAAAATTTCTGGAATTTTGCCCCAAAATATGTGGAATTCTGAGTTTTGCCCCAAAATAAGGAGAATTTCGGTGTTTTTGCCCCAACATATAAGGAATTTCTGACTTTTTGCCCCACAATTAGGGGATTTTCTGCAATTTTGCTCCAAAATATGGGGAATTTCTGCAATTTTGCCATAAATAAATGAAATGGATACTTTTTGCCACAAAGAAGGGAAATTTCTTCATTTTTGCCACAAAATAAGAGGAATTTCTGCCTTTTTACCTCAAAATAAGTGAAATTTCTGCCTTTTTACCCCAAAATAAACGGAATTTCTGTCTTTTTGCCCCAAAATAAAAGAAATTTTTGAATTATGCCCTGAAATAAGTGAAATTTCTGCCTTTTTGACACAAAATAAGGGGAATTTCTGCATTTATGCCACAAAATATTAGGAATTTCTGATTTTTGCCCCAAAATAATGAAAATTTCTGCCCTTTTTCCTGAATTAAGTGAAATTTCTGCAATTTTGCCCCAAATAAGTGAAATTTCTGGAATTTTGCCCCAAAATAAGGAAAATTTCTGGAATTTAGCCCCAAAATAAGTGGAATTTCTGAGTTTTGCCCCAAAATAAGGGGAATTTCTGTCTTTTTGCCCTGAAATAAATTAAATTTCTAAAATTTTTCCCCAAAATAAGGGAAATGTCTGTTTTTGCCCCAAAATAAGCGGAATTTCTGACTTTTTGCCCCAAAATAAGAGGAATTTCAGCCTTTTTACCTCAAAATAAGGGAAATTTCTTCATTTTTGCACCAAAATATGAGAAATTTCTGCCTTTTTGCCCCAAAATAAGAAAAATTTTTGCAATTTTGTACCAAAATGAAAGAAATTTCTGCTTTTTGCCACAAAATATTAAGAATTTCTGCCTTTTTGCCCCAAAATAAGAAAAATTTCTGCCTTTTTTCCCTGAAATAAGTGAAATTTCTGCAATTTTGCCCATAAATAAGTGATATTTCTGCAATTTTGCTCCAAAATAAAAGAAATTTCTGTTTTTTTGCCACAAAATAAGGGAAATTTCTGCCTTTTTGCCCCCAAATCAGGCGAATTTCAGCCTTTTTACCTCAAAATATTAGGAATTTCTGCCTTTTTGCCCCAAAATAAAGAAAATTTCTGCCTTTTTTCTCTGACATAAGTGAAATTTCTGCAATTTTGCCCAGAATAAGTGAAATTTCTGCAATTTTGCCCCAAAATAAGTGGAATTTCTGAGTTTTGCCCCAAAATAAGGAGAATTTCTGTCTTTTTGCCCCAACAAATAGGAAATTTCTCCCTTTTTGCCCCACAACTAGGGGAATTTCTGCAATTTTGCTCCAAAATACGGGGAATTTCTGCTTTTTTTTCACAAAAATAAAGGGAATGTATACCTTTTCCCACAAAAAAGGGAAATTTCTTCATTTTTGCCCCAAAATAAGAATTTCTGCCTTTTTACCTCAAAATAAGTGAAATTTCTGCCTTTTTACCCAAAAATAAACGGAATTTCTGTCTTTTTGCCCCAAAATAAAAGCAATTTTTTAATTATGCCCTGAAATAAGTGAAATTTCTGCAATTTTGCCCCCAGATAAGGGAAATTTCTACCTTTTTGACACAAAATAAGGGGCATTTCTGCATTTTTGCCACAAAATATTAGGAATTTCTGACTTTTGCCCCAAAATAAGGAAAATTTCTGCCTTTTTTCCCTGAAATAAGTGAAATTTCTGCAATTTTGCCCCAAAATAAGTGAAATTTCTGCCTTTTTGACACAAAATAAGGGGAATTTCTGTCTTTTTGCTCCAAAATAAGGGGAATTTCCGCCTTTTTACCTCATAATAAGGGGAATCTCTGCCTTTTTGCCCTAAAATATGGGGAAATTCTGTATTTTTGCCCCAAAATAGAGAAAATTTCTGCAATTTTGTAGCAAATTAAAAGTAATTTGCCTTTTTGCCCCAAAATAAGAGAAATTTTTGCGTTTTTTCCCTGAAATAAGTGAAATTTCTGTAATTTTTCCCCAAAATAAGGAAGATTTCTGCATTTTTGCCCCAAAATAATAAAAATTTTTGCAATTTTGTACCAAAATAAAAGAAATTTTTGCCTTTTTGCCCCAAAATAAGAAAATTTCTGCTTTTTTCCCTGAAATAAAAAAAATTTCTGCAATTTTGCCCCAAAATAAGTTAAATTTCTGCAATTTTGCCCCAAAATAAAAGAAATTTCTGCCTTTTTGCCACAAAATAAGAGGAATTTCTGTTTTTTTGCCCCAAAATAAGTGAAATTTCTGCCTTTCTGCCCCCAAATAAGGCGAATTTCAGCCTTTTTACCTCAAAATAAGAGGAATTTCTCCATTTTTGAAACAAAATAAGGGGAATTTCTGCATTTTTTCCACAAAGTATTAGGAATTTCTGCCTTTTTGCCCCAAAATAAAGAAAATTTCTGCCTTTTTTCCCTGAAATTATTGAAATTTTTGCAATTTTGCCCCAAAATAAGTGAAATTTCTGCAATTTTGTCCCAAAATAAGTGGAATTTCTGAGTTTTGCCACAATATAAGGAGAATTTCTGTCTTTTTGCCCCAACAAATAGTGAATTTCTTTCTTTTTGCCCCACAACTAGGGGAATTTCTGCAATTTTGCTCCAAAATATGGGGTATTTCTGCTTTTTTCCCCAAAAATAAGGGGAATATATACCTTTTGCCACAAAAAAATAGAAATTTCTTTATTTTTGCCCCAAAATAAGAGGAATTTCTGCCTTTTTACCTCAAAATAAGTGAAATTTCTGCCTTTTTACCAAAAAATAAACGGAATTTTTGTCTTTTTGCCCCAAAATAAAATGAATTTTTGAAATATGCCCTGAAATAAGTGAAATTTCTGCAATTTTGCCCCCAAATAAGGGAAATTTCTGCTTTTTCGACACAAAATAAAGAAAATTTCTGCATTTTTGCCACAAAATATTAGGAATTTCTGCCTTTTTGCCCCAAAATAAGGAAAATTTCTGTCTTTTTTCCCTGAAATAAGTGAAATGTCTGCAATTTTGCCTCAAAATAAGTGAAATTTCTACAATTTTGCCCCAAAATAAAGGAAATTTCTGGAATTTTTCCCCAAAATATGTGGAATTCTGAGTTTTGCCCCAAAATAAGGAGAATTTCCGTGTTTTTGCCCCAACATATAAGGAATTTCTGACTTTTTGCCCCACAATTAGGGGATTTTCTGCAATTTTGCTCCAAAATATGGTGAATTTCTGCAATTTTGCCATAAATAAATGAAATGGATACTTTTTGCCACAAAGAAGGGAAATTTCTTCATTTTTGCCACAAAATAAGAGGAATTTCTGCCTTTTTACCTCAAAATAAGTGAAATTTCTGCCTTTTTACCCCAAAATAAATGGAATTTCTGTCTTTTTGCCCCAAAATAAAAGAAATTTTTGAATTATGCCCTGAAATAAGTGAAATTTCTGTCTTTTTGACACAAAATAAGGGGAATTTCTGCATTTATGCCACAAAATATTAGGAATTTCTGCCTTTTTGCCCCAAAATAATGAAAATTTCTGCCTTTTTTCCTGAATTAAGTGAAATTTCTGCAATTTTGCCCCAAATAAGTGAAATTTCTGCAATTTTGCCCCAAAATAAGGGAAATTTCTGGAATTTAGCCCCAAAATAAGTGGAATTTCTGAGTTTTGCCCCAACATAAGGGGAATTTCTGACTTTTTGCCCTGAAATAAATTAAATTTCTAAAATTTTTCCCCAAAATAAGGGAAATGTCTGTTTTTGCCCCAAAATAAGCGGAATTTCTGACTTTTTGCCCCAAAATAAGAGAAATTTCAGCCTTTTTACCTCAAAATAAGAAAAATTTCTGCCTTTTTGCCCCAAAATAAGAAAAATTTTTGCAATTTTGTACCAAAATGAAAGAAATTTCTGCTTTTTGCCCCAAAATAAGAAAATTTCTGCTTTTTTTCCCTGAAATAAGTGAAATTTCTGCAATTTTGCCCCAAAATAAGTGAAATTTCTGCAATTTTGCTCCAAAATGATAGAAATTTCTGCCTTTTTGCCACAAAATAAGGGGAATTTCTGTCTTTTTTCCCTAAAATAAGGGAAATTTCTGCCTTTTTGCCACCAAATAAGGCGAATTTCAGCCTTTTTACCTCAAAATATTAGGAATTTCTGCCCTTTTTCCCCAAAATAAAGAAAATTTCTTCCTTTTTTCTCTGAAATAAGTGAAATTTCTGCAATTTTGCCCCAAAATAAGTGAAATTTCTGCAATTTTGCCCCAAAATAAGTGGAATTTCTGAGTTTTGCCCCAAAATAAGGAGAATTTCTGTCTTTTTGCCCCAACAAATAGGGAATTTCTCCCTTTTTGCCCCACAACTAGGGGAATTTCTGCAATTTTGCTCCAAAATACGGGGAATTTCTGCTTTTTTTCCCAAAAATAAGGGGAATGTATACCTTTTATCACAAAAAGGGAAATTTCTTCATTTTTGCCCCAAAATAAGAAGAATTTCTGCCTTTTTACCTCAAAATATGTGAAATTTCTGCCTTTTTACCCAAAAAGTAATGGAAGTTCTGTCTTTTGCCCCAAAATAAAAGCAATTTTTGAATTATGCTCTGAAATAATTGAAATTTCTGCAATTGTGCCCCCAGATAAGGGAAATTTCTGCCTTTTTGACACAAAATAAGGGGAATTTCTGCATTTTTGCCACAAACTATTAGGAATTTCTGCCTTTTTGCCTCAAATTAAGAAAAATTTCTGCCTTTTTTCCCTGAAATAAGTGAAATTTCTGCAATTTTGCCCCAAAATAAGTGATATTTCTGCAATTTTGCTCCAAAATAAAAGAAATTACTGTTTTTTTGCCACAAAATAAGGGAAATTTCTGTCTTTTTGCCCTAAAATAAGGGAAATTTCTGCCTTTTTGCCCCCAAATAAGGCGAATTTCAGCCTTTTTACCTCAAAATATTAGGAATTTCTGCCTTTTTGCCCCAAAATAAAGAAAATTTCTGCCTTTTTTCTCTGACATAAGTGAAATTTCTGCAATTTTGCCCCAAAATAAGTGAAATTTCTGCAATTTTGCCCCAAAATAAGTGGAATTTCTGAGTTTTGCCCCAAAATAAGGAGAATTTCTGTCTTTTTGCCCCAAAAAATAGGAAATTTCTCCCTTTTTGCCCCACAACTAGGGAAATTTCTGCAATTTTGCTCCAAAATATGGGGAATTTCTGCTTTTTTTCACAAAAATAAAGGGAATGTATACCTTTTCCCACAAAAAAGGGAAATTTTTTCATTTTTGCCCCAAAATAAGAAGAATTTCTGCCTTTTTACCTCAAAATAAGTGAAATTTCTGCCTTTTTACCCAAAAATAAACGGAATTTCTGTCTTTTTGCCCCAAAATAAAAACAATTTTTTAATTATGCCCTGAAATAAGTGAAATTTCTGCAATTTTGCCACCAGATAAGGGAAATTTCTGCCTTTTTGACACAAAATAAGGAGCATTTCTGCATTTTTGCCACAAAATATTAGGAATTTCTGCCTTTTTGCCCCAAAATAATGAAAATTTCTGCCTTTTTTCCTGAATTAAGTGAAATTTCTGCAATTTTGCCCCAAATAAGTGAAATTTCTGCAATTTTTCCCCAAAATAAGGGAAATTTCTGGAATTTAGCCCCAAAATAAGTGGAATTTCTGAGTTTTGCCTCAAGATAAGGGGGATTTCTGACTTTTTGCCCTGAAATAAATTAAATTTCTAAAATTTTTCCCCAAAATAAGGGAAATGTCTGTTTTTGCCCCAAAATAAGCGGAATTTCTGACTTTTTGCCCCAAAATAAGAGGAATTTCAGCCTTTTTACCTCAAAATAAGGGAAATTTCTTCATTTTTGCCCCAAAATATGAGAAATTTCTGCCTTTTTGCCCCAAAATAAGAAAAATTTTTGCAATTTTGTACCAAAATGAAAGAAATTTCTGCTTTTTGCCCCAAAATAAGAAAATTTCTGCTTTTTTTCCCTGAAATAAGTGAAATTTCTGCAATTTTGCCCCAAAATAAGTGAAATTTCTGCAATTTTGCTCCAAAATGAAAGAAATTTCTGCCTTTTTGCCACAAAATAAGGGGAATTTCTGTCTTTTTGCCCTAAAATAAGGTAAATTTCTGCCTTTTTCCACCAAATAAGGCGAATTTCAGCCTTTTTACCTCAAAATATTAGGAATTTCTGCCCTTTTTCCCCAAAATAAAGAAAATTTCTGCCTTTTTTCTCTGAAATAAGTGAAATTTCTGCAATTTTGCCCCAAAATAAGTGAAATTTCTGCAATTTTGCCCCAAAATAAGTGGAATTTTTGAGTTTTGCCCAAAAATAAGGAGAATTTCTGTCTTTTTGCCCCAACAAATAGGGAATTTCTCCCTTTTTGTCCCACAACTAGGGGAATTTCTGCAATTTTGCTCCAAAATACGGGGAATTTCTGCTTTTTTTTCCCAAAAATAAGGGGAATGTATACCTTTTGCCACAAAAAGGGAAATTTCTTCATTTTTGCCCCAAAATAAGAAGAATTTCTGCCTTTTTACCTCAAAATATGTGAAATTTCTGCCTTTTTACCCAAAAAGAAATGGAAGTTCTGTCTTTTTGCCCCAAAATAAAAGCAATTTTTGAATTATGCTCTGAAATAATTGAAATTTCTGCAATTGTGCCCCCAGATAAGAAAAATTTCTGCCTTTTTCACACAAAATAAGGTGAATTTCTGCATTTTTGCCACAAAATATTAGGAATTTCTGCCTTTTTGCCCCAAAATAAGAAAAATTTCTGCCTTTTTTCCCTGAAATAAGTGAAATTTCTGCAATTTTGCCCCAAAATAAGTGGAATTTTTGAGTTTTGCCCAAAAATAAGGAGAATTTCTGTCTTTTTGCCCCAACAAATAGGGAATTTCTCTCTTTTTGCCCCACAACTAGGGGAATTTCTGCAATTTTGCTCCAAAATACGGGGAATTTCTGCTTTTTTTCCCAAAAATAAGGGGAATGTATACCTTTTGCCACAAAAAGGGAAATTTCTTCATTTTTGCCCCAAAATAAGAAGAATTTCTGCCTTTTTACCTCAAAATATGTGAAATTTCTGCCTTTTTACCCAAAAAGTAATGGAAGTTCTGTCTTTTTGCCCCAAAATAAAAGCAATTTTTGAATTATGCTCTGAAATAATTGAAATTTCTGCAATTGTGCCCCCAGATAAGGGAAATTTCTGCCTTTTTGACACAAAATAAGGGGAATTTTTGCATTTTTGCCACAAACTATTAGGAATTTCTGCCTTTTTGCCTCAAATTAAGAAAAATTTCTGCCTTTTTTCCCTGAAATAAGTGAAATTTCTGCAATTTTGCCCCAAAATAAGTGATATTTCTGCAATTTTGCTCCAAAATAAAAGAAATTTCTGTTTTTTTGCCACAAAATAAGGGAAATTTCTATCTTTTTGCCCTAAAATAAGGGAAATTTCTGCCTTTTTGCCCCCAAATAAGGCGAATTTCAGCCTTTTTACCTCAAAATATTAGGAATTTCTGCCTTTTTGCCCCAAAATAAAGAAAATTTCTGCCTTTTTTCTCTGACATATGTGAAATTTCTGCAATTTTGCCCCAAAATAAGTGAAATTTCTGCAATTTTGCCCCAAAATAAGTGGAATTTCTGAGTTTTGCCCCAAAATAAGGAGAATTTCTGTCTTTTTGCCCCAACAAATAGGAAATTTCTCCCTTTTTGCCCCACAACTAGGGGAATTTCTGCAATTTTGCTCCAAAATACGGGGAATTTCTGCTTTTTTTCACAAAAATAAAGGGAATGTATACCTTTTCCCACAAAAAAGGGAATTTTTTTTATTTTTGCCCCAAAATAAGAAGAATTTCTGCCTTTTTACCTCAAAATAAGTGAAATTTCTGCCTTTTTACCCCAAAAAAAACGGAATTTCTGTCTTTTTGCCCCAAAATAAAAGCAATTTTTTAATTATGCCCTGAAATAAGTGAAATTTCTGCAATTTTGCCCCCAGATAAGGGAAATTTCTGCCTTTTTGACACAAAATAAGGGGCATTTCTGCATTTTTGCCACAAAATATTAGGAATTTCTGACTTTTGCCCCAAAATAAGGAAAATTTCTGCCTTTTTTCCCTGAAATAAGTGAAATTTCTGCAATTTTGCCCCAAAATAAGGGAAATTTCTGCCTTTTTGACACAAAATAAGGGGAATTTCTGTCTTTTTGCTCCAAAATAAGGGGAATTTCCGCCTTTTTACCTCATAATAAGGGGAATCTCTGCCTTTTTGCCCGAAAATATGGGGAAATTCTGTATTTTTGCCCCAAAATAGAAAAAATTTCTGCAATTTTGTAGCAAATTAAAAGTAATTTCTGCCTATTTGCCCCAAAATAAGAGAAATTTTTGCGTTTTTTCCCTGAAATAAGTGAAATTTCTGTAATTTTTCCCCAAAATAAGGAAGATTTCTGCATTTTTGCCCCAAAATAATAAAAATTTTTGCAATTTTGTACCAAAATAAAAGAAATTTTTGCCTTTTTGCCCCAAAATAAGAAAATTTCTGCTTTTTTCCCTGAAATAAAAAAAATTTCTGCAATTTTGCCCCAAAATAAGTTAAATTTCTGCAATTTTGCCCCAAAATAAAAGAAATTTCTGCCTTTTTGCCACAAAATAAGAGGAATTTCTGTTTTTTTGCCCCAAAATAAGTGAAATTTCTGCCTTTCTGCCCCCAAATAAGGCGAATTTCAGCCTTTTTACCTCAAAATAACAGGAATTTCTCCATTTTTGAAACAAAATAAGGGGAATTTCTGCATTTTTTCCACAAAGTATTAGGAATTTCTGCCTTTTTGCCCCAAAATAAGGAAAATTTCTGCCTTTTTTCCCTGAAATTATTGAAATTTTTGCAATTTTGCCCCAAAATAAGTGAAATTTCTGCAATTTTGTCCCAAAATAAGTGGAATTTCTGAGTTTTGCCCCAATATAAGGAGAATTTCTGTCTTTTTGCCCCAACAAATAGTGAATTTATTTCTTTTTGCCCCACAACTAGGGGAATTTCTGCAATTTTGCTCCAAAATATGGGGTATTTCTGCTTTTTTCCCCAAAAATAAGGGGAATGTATACCTTTTGCCACAATAAAATAGAAATTTCTTTATTTTTGCCCCAAAATAAGAGGAATTTCTGCCTTTTTACCTCAAAATAAGTGAAATTTCTGCCTTTTTACTAAATAATAAACGGAATTTCTGTCTTTTTGCCCCAAAATAAAATGAATTTTTGAAATATGCCCTGAAATACGTGAAATTTCTGCAATTTTGCCCCCAAATAAGGGAAATTTCTGCTTTTTCGACACAAAATAAGGAAAATTTCTGCATTTTTGCCACAAAATATTAGGAATTTCTGCCTTTTTGCCCCAAAATAAGGAAAATTTCTGTCTTTTTTCCCTGAAATAAGTGAAATTTCTGCAATTTTGCCTCAAAATAAGTGAAATTTCTACAATTTTGCCCCAAAATAAAGAAAATTTCTGGAATTTTGCCCCAAAATATGTGGAATTCTGAGTTTTGCCCCAAAATAAGGAGAATTTCGGTGTTTTTGCCCCAACATATAAGGAATTTCTGACTTTTTGCCCCACAATTAGGGGATTTTCTGCAATTTTGCTCCAAAATATGGGGAATTTCTGCAATTTTGCCATAAATAAATGAAATGGATACTTTTTGCCACAAAGAAGGGAAATTTCTTCATTTTTGCCACAAAATAAGAGGAATTTCTGCCTTTTTACCTCAACATAAGTGAAATTTCTGCCTTTTTACTCCAAAATAAACGGAATTTCTGTCTTTTTGCCCCAAAATAAAAGAAATTTTTGAATTAGGCCCTGAAATAAGTGAAATTTCTGCATTTTTGACACAAAATAAGGGGAATTTCTGCATTTATGCCTCAAAATATTAGGAATTTCTGCTTTTTTGTTCCAAAATAATGAAAATTTCTGCCTTTTTTCCTGAATTAAGTGAAATTTCTGCAATTTTGCCCCAAATAAGTGAAATTTCTGCAATTTTGCCCCAAAATAAGGGAAATTTCTGGAATTTAGCCCCAAAATAAGTGGAATTTCTGAGTTTTGCCCCAAAATAAGGGGAATTTCTGACTTTTTGCCCTGAAATAAATTAAATTTCTAAAATTTTTCCCCAAAATAAGGAAAATGTCTGTTTTTGCCCCAAAATAAGCGGAATTTCTGACTTTTTGCCCCAAAATAAGAGGAATTTCAGCCTTTTTACCTCAAAATAAGGGAAATTTCTTCATTTTTGCCCCAAAATATGAGAAATTTCTGCCTTTTTGCCCCAAAATAAGAAAAATTTTTGCAATTTTGTACCAAAATGAAAGAAATTTCTGCTTTTTGCCCCAAAATAAGAAAATTTCTGCTTTTTTTCCCAGAAATAAGTGAAATTTCTGCAATTTTGCCCCAAAATAAGTGAAATTTCTGCAATTTTGCTCCAAAATAAACGAAATTTCTGCCTTTTTGCCACAAAATAAGGGGAATTTCTGTCTTTTTGCCCTAAAATAAGGGAAATTTCTGCCTTTTTGCCCCCAAATAAGGCGAATTTCAGCCTTTTTACCTCAAAATATTAGGAATTTCTGCCTTTTTGCACAAAATAAAGAAAATTTCTTCCTTTTTTCTCTGAAATAAGTGAAATTTCTGCAATTTTGCCTCAAAATAAGTGAAATTTCTGCAATTTTGCCCCAAAATAAGTGGAATTTCTGAGTTTTGCCCCAAAATAAAAAGAATTTCTGTCTTTTTGCCCCAACCAATAGGGAATTTCTCCCTTTTTGCCCCACAACTAGGGGAATTTCTGCAATTTTGCTTCAAAATACGGGGAATTTCTGCTTTTTTTTCCAAAAATAAGAGGAATGTATACCTTTAGCCACAAAAAAGTGAAATTTTTCATTTTTGCCCCAAAATAAGAAGAATTTCTGCCTTTTTACCTCAAAATATGTGAAATTTCTGCCTTTTTACCAAAAAGAAATGGAAGTTCTGTATTTTTGCCCCAAAATAAAAGCAATTTTTGAATTATGCTCTGAAATAATTGAAATTTCTGCAATTGTGCCCCCAGATAAGAAAAATTTCTGCCTTTTTCACACAAAATAAGGTGAATTTCTGCATTTTTGCCACAAAATATTAGGAATTTCTGCCTTTTTGCCCCAAAATAAGAAAAATTTCTGCCTTTTTTCCCTGAAATAAGTGAAATTTCTGCAATTTTGCCCCAAAATAAGTGGAATTTTTGAGTTTTGCCCAAAAATAAGGAGAATTTCTGTCTTTTTGCCCCAACAAATAGGGAATTTCTCTCTTTTTGCCCCACAACTAGGGGAATTTCTGCAATTTTGCTCCAAAATACGGGGAATTTCTGCTTTTTTTCCCAAAAATAAGGGGAATGTATACCTTTTGCCACAAAAAGGGAAATTTCTTCATTTTTGCCCCAAAATAAGAAGAATTTCTGCCTTTTTACCTCAAAATATGTGAAATTTCTGCCTTTTTACCCAAAAAGTAATGGAAGTTCTGTCTTTTTGCCCCAAAATAAAAGCAATTTTTGAATTATGCTCTGAAATAATTGAAATTTCTGCAATTGTGCCCCCAGATAAGGGAAATTTCTGCCTTTTTGACACAAAATAAGGGGAATTTTTGCATTTTTGCCACAAACTATTAGGAATTTCTGCCTTTTTGCCTCAAATTAAGAAAAATTTCTGCCTTTTTTCCCTGAAATAAGTGAAATTTCTGCAATTTTGCCCCAAAATAAGTGATATTTCTGCAATTTTGCTCCAAAATAAAAGAAATTTCTGTTTTTTTGCCACAAAATAAGGGAAATTTCTATCTTTTTGCCCTAAAATAAGGGAAATTTCTGCCTTTTTGCCCCCAAATAAGGCGAATTTCAGCCTTTTTACCTCAAAATATTAGGAATTTCTGCCTTTTTGCCCCAAAATAAAGAAAATTTCTGCCTTTTTTCTCTGACATATGTGAAATTTCTGCAATTTTGCCCCAAAATAAGTGAAATTTCTGCAATTTTGCCCCAAAATAAGTGGAATTTCTGAGTTTTGCCCCAAAATAAGGAGAATTTCTGTCTTTTTGCCCCAACAAATAGGAAATTTCTCCCTTTTTGCCCCACAACTAGGGGAATTTCTGCAATTTTGCTCCAAAATACGGGGAATTTCTGCTTTTTTTCACAAAAATAAAGGGAATGTATACCTTTTCCCACAAAAAAGGGAATTTTTTTTATTTTTGCCCCAAAATAAGAAGAATTTCTGCCTTTTTACCTCAAAATAAGTGAAATTTCTGCCTTTTTACCCCAAAAAAAACGGAATTTCTGTCTTTTTGCCCCAAAATAAAAGCAATTTTTTAATTATGCCCTGAAATAAGTGAAATTTCTGCAATTTTGCCCCCAGATAAGGGAAATTTCTGCCTTTTTGACACAAAATAAGGGGCATTTCTGCATTTTTGCCACAAAATATTAGGAATTTCTGACTTTTGCCCCAAAATAAGGAAAATTTCTGCCTTTTTTCCCTGAAATAAGTGAAATTTCTGCAATTTTGCCCCAAAATAAGGGAAATTTCTGCCTTTTTGACACAAAATAAGGGGAATTTCTGTCTTTTTGCTCCAAAATAAGGGGAATTTCCGCCTTTTTACCTCATAATAAGGGGAATCTCTGCCTTTTTGCCCGAAAATATGGGGAAATTCTGTATTTTTGCCCCAAAATAGAAAAAATTTCTGCAATTTTGTAGCAAATTAAAAGTAATTTCTGCCTATTTGCCCCAAAATAAGAGAAATTTTTGCGTTTTTTCCCTGAAATAAGTGAAATTTCTGTAATTTTTCCCCAAAATAAGGAAGATTTCTGCATTTTTGCCCCAAAATAATAAAAATTTTTGCAATTTTGTACCAAAATAAAAGAAATTTTTGCCTTTTTGCCCCAAAATAAGAAAATTTCTGCTTTTTTCCCTGAAATAAAAAAAATTTCTGCAATTTTGCCCCAAAATAAGTTAAATTTCTGCAATTTTGCCCCAAAATAAAAGAAATTTCTGCCTTTTTGCCACAAAATAAGAGGAATTTCTGTTTTTTTGCCCCAAAATAAGTGAAATTTCTGCCTTTCTGCCCCCAAATAAGGCGAATTTCAGCCTTTTTACCTCAAAATAACAGGAATTTCTCCATTTTTGAAACAAAATAAGGGGAATTTCTGCATTTTTTCCACAAAGTATTAGGAATTTCTGCCTTTTTGCCCCAAAATAAGGAAAATTTCTGCCTTTTTTCCCTGAAATTATTGAAATTTTTGCAATTTTGCCCCAAAATAAGTGAAATTTCTGCAATTTTGTCCCAAAATAAGTGGAATTTCTGAGTTTTGCCCCAATATAAGGAGAATTTCTGTCTTTTTGCCCCAACAAATAGTGAATTTATTTCTTTTTGCCCCACAACTAGGGGAATTTCTGCAATTTTGCTCCAAAATATGGGGTATTTCTGCTTTTTTCCCCAAAAATAAGGGGAATGTATACCTTTTGCCACAATAAAATAGAAATTTCTTTATTTTTGCCCCAAAATAAGAGGAATTTCTGCCTTTTTACCTCAAAATAAGTGAAATTTCTGCCTTTTTACTAAATAATAAACGGAATTTCTGTCTTTTTGCCCCAAAATAAAATGAATTTTTGAAATATGCCCTGAAATACGTGAAATTTCTGCAATTTTGCCCCCAAATAAGGGAAATTTCTGCTTTTTCGACACAAAATAAGGAAAATTTCTGCATTTTTGCCACAAAATATTAGGAATTTCTGCCTTTTTGCCCCAAAATAAGGAAAATTTCTGTCTTTTTTCCCTGAAATAAGTGAAATTTTTGCAATTTTGCCTCAAAATAAGTGAAATTTCTACAATTTTGCCCCAAAATAAAGAAAATTTCTGGAATTTTGCCCCAAAATATGTGGAATTCTGAGTTTTGCCCCAAAATAAGGAGAATTTCGGTGTTTTTGCCCCAACATATAAGGAATTTCTGACTTTTTGCCCCACAATTAGGGGATTTTCTGCAATTTTGCTCCAAAATATGGGGAATTTCTGCAATTTTGCCATAAATAAATGAAATGGATACTTTTTGCCACAAAGAAGGGAAATTTCTTCATTTTTGCCACAAAATAAGAGGAATTTCTGCCTTTTTACCTCAACATAAGTGAAATTTCTGCCTTTTTACTCCAAAATAAACGGAATTTCTGTCTTTTTGCCCCAAAATAAAAGAAATTTTTGAATTAGGCCCTGAAATAAGTGAAATTTCTGCATTTTTGACACAAAATAAGGGGAATTTCTGCATTTATGCCTCAAAATATTAGGAATTTCTGCTTTTTTGTTCCAAAATAATGAAAATTTCTGCCTTTTTTCCTGAATTAAGTGAAATTTCTGCAATTTTGCCCCAAATAAGTGAAATTTCTGCAATTTTGCCCCAAAATAAGGGAAATTTCTGGAATTTAGCCCCAAAATAAGTGGAATTTCTGAGTTTTGCCCCAAAATAAGGGGAATTTCTGACTTTTTGCCCTGAAATAAATTAAATTTCTAAAATTTTTCCCCAAAATAAGGAAAATGTCTGTTTTTGCCCCAAAATAAGCGGAATTTCTGACTTTTTGCCCCAAAATAAGAGGAATTTCAGCCTTTTTACCTCAAAATAAGGGAAATTTCTTCATTTTTGCCCCAAAATATGAGAAATTTCTGCCTTTTTGCCCCAAAATAAGAAAAATTTTTGCAATTTTGTACCAAAATGAAAGAAATTTCTGCTTTTTGCCCCAAAATAAGAAAATTTCTGCTTTTTTTCCCAGAAATAAGTGAAATTTCTGCAATTTTGCCCCAAAATAAGTGAAATTTCTGCAATTTTGCTCCAAAATAAACGAAATTTCTGCCTTTTTGCCACAAAATAAGGGGAATTTCTGTCTTTTTGCCCTAAAATAAGGGAAATTTCTGCCTTTTTGCCCCCAAATAAGGCGAATTTCAGCCTTTTTACCTCAAAATATTAGGAATTTCTGCCTTTTTGCACAAAATAAAGAAAATTTCTTCCTTTTTTCTCTGAAATAAGTGAAATTTCTGCAATTTTGCCTCAAAATAAGTGAAATTTCTGCAATTTTGCCCCAAAATAAGTGGAATTTCTGAGTTTTGCCCCAAAATAAAAAGAATTTCTGTCTTTTTGCCCCAACCAATAGGGAATTTCTCCCTTTTTGCCCCACAACTAGGGGAATTTCTGCAATTTTGCTTCAAAATACGGGGAATTTCTGCTTTTTTTTCCAAAAATAAGAGGAATGTATACCTTTAGCCACAAAAAAGTGAAATTTTTCATTTTTGCCCCAAAATAAGAAGAATTTCTGCCTTTTTACCTCAAAATATGTGAAATTTCTGCCTTTTTACCAAAAAGAAATGGAAGTTCTGTATTTTTGCCCCAAAATAAAAGCAATTTTTGAATTATGCTCTGAAATAATTGAAATTTCTGCAATTGTGCCCCCAGATAAGAAAAATTTCTGCCTTTTTCACACAAAATAAGGTGAATTTCTGCATTTTTGCCACAAAATATTAGGAATTTCTGCCTTTTTGCCCCAAAATAAGAAAAATTTCTGCCTTTTTTCCCTGAAATAAGTGAAATTTCTGCAATTTTGCCCCAAAATAAGTGGAATTTTTGAGTTTTGCCCAAAAATAAGGAGAATTTCTGTCTTTTTGCCCCAACAAATAGGGAATTTCTCTCTTTTTGCCCCACAACTAGGGGAATTTCTGCAATTTTGCTCCAAAATACGGGGAATTTCTGCTTTTTTTCCCAAAAATAAGGGGAATGTATACCTTTTGCCACAAAAAGGGAAATTTCTTCATTTTTGCCCCAAAATAAGAAGAATTTCTGCCTTTTTACCTCAAAATATGTGAAATTTCTGCCTTTTTACCCAAAAAGTAATGGAAGTTCTGTCTTTTTGCCCCAAAATAAAAGCAATTTTTGAATTATGCTCTGAAATAATTGAAATTTCTGCAATTGTGCCCCCAGATAAGGGAAATTTCTGCCTTTTTGACACAAAATAAGGGGAATTTTTGCATTTTTGCCACAAACTATTAGGAATTTCTGCCTTTTTGCCTCAAATTAAGAAAAATTTCTGCCTTTTTTCCCTGAAATAAGTGAAATTTCTGCAATTTTGCCCCAAAATAAGTGATATTTCTGCAATTTTGCTCCAAAATAAAAGAAATTTCTGTTTTTTTGCCACAAAATAAGGGAAATTTCTATCTTTTTGCCCTAAAATAAGGGAAATTTCTGCCTTTTTGCCCCCAAATAAGGCGAATTTCAGCCTTTTTACCTCAAAATATTAGGAATTTCTGCCTTTTTGCCCCAAAATAAAGAAAATTTCTGCCTTTTTTCTCTGACATATGTGAAATTTCTGCAATTTTGCCCCAAAATAAGTGAAATTTCTGCAATTTTGCCCCAAAATAAGTGGAATTTCTGAGTTTTGCCCCAAAATAAGGAGAATTTCTGTCTTTTTGCCCCAACAAATAGGAAATTTCTCCCTTTTTGCCCCACAACTAGGGGAATTTCTGCAATTTTGCTCCAAAATACGGGGAATTTCTGCTTTTTTTCACAAAAATAAAGGGAATGTATACCTTTTCCCACAAAAAAGGGAATTTTTTTTATTTTTGCCCCAAAATAAGAAGAATTTCTGCCTTTTTACCTCAAAATAAGTGAAATTTCTGCCTTTTTACCCCAAAAAAAACGGAATTTCTGTCTTTTTGCCCCAAAATAAAAGCAATTTTTTAATTATGCCCTGAAATAAGTGAAATTTCTGCAATTTTGCCCCCAGATAAGGGAAATTTCTGCCTTTTTGACACAAAATAAGGGGCATTTCTGCATTTTTGCCACAAAATATTAGGAATTTCTGACTTTTGCCCCAAAATAAGGAAAATTTCTGCCTTTTTTCCCTGAAATAAGTGAAATTTCTGCAATTTTGCCCCAAAATAAGGGAAATTTCTGCCTTTTTGACACAAAATAAGGGGAATTTCTGTCTTTTTGCTCCAAAATAAGGGGAATTTCCGCCTTTTTACCTCATAATAAGGGGAATCTCTGCCTTTTTGCCCGAAAATATGGGGAAATTCTGTATTTTTGCCCCAAAATAGAAAAAATTTCTGCAATTTTGTAGCAAATTAAAAGTAATTTCTGCCTATTTGCCCCAAAATAAGAGAAATTTTTGCGTTTTTTCCCTGAAATAAGTGAAATTTCTGTAATTTTTCCCCAAAATAAGGAAGATTTCTGCATTTTTGCCCCAAAATAATAAAAATTTTTGCAATTTTGTACCAAAATAAAAGAAATTTTTGCCTTTTTGCCCCAAAATAAGAAAATTTCTGCTTTTTTCCCTGAAATAAAAAAAATTTCTGCAATTTTGCCCCAAAATAAGTTAAATTTCTGCAATTTTGCCCCAAAATAAAAGAAATTTCTGCCTTTTTGCCACAAAATAAGAGGAATTTCTGTTTTTTTGCCCCAAAATAAGTGAAATTTCTGCCTTTCTGCCCCCAAATAAGGCGAATTTCAGCCTTTTTACCTCAAAATAACAGGAATTTCTCCATTTTTGAAACAAAATAAGGGGAATTTCTGCATTTTTTCCACAAAGTATTAGGAATTTCTGCCTTTTTGCCCCAAAATAAGGAAAATTTCTGCCTTTTTTCCCTGAAATTATTGAAATTTTTGCAATTTTGCCCCAAAATAAGTGAAATTTCTGCAATTTTGTCCCAAAATAAGTGGAATTTCTGAGTTTTGCCCCAATATAAGGAGAATTTCTGTCTTTTTGCCCCAACAAATAGTGAATTTATTTCTTTTTGCCCCACAACTAGGGGAATTTCTGCAATTTTGCTCCAAAATATGGGGTATTTCTGCTTTTTTCCCCAAAAATAAGGGGAATGTATACCTTTTGCCACAATAAAATAGAAATTTCTTTATTTTTGCCCCAAAATAAGAGGAATTTCTGCCTTTTTACCTCAAAATAAGTGAAATTTCTGCCTTTTTACTAAATAATAAACGGAATTTCTGTCTTTTTGCCCCAAAATAAAATGAATTTTTGAAATATGCCCTGAAATACGTGAAATTTCTGCAATTTTGCCCCCAAATAAGGGAAATTTCTGCTTTTTCGACACAAAATAAGGAAAATTTCTGCATTTTTGCCACAAAATATTAGGAATTTCTGCCTTTTTGCCCCAAAATAAGGAAAATTTCTGTCTTTTTTCCCTGAAATAAGTGAAATTTCTGCAATTTTGCCTCAAAATAAGTGAAATTTCTACAATTTTGCCCCAAAATAAAGAAAATTTCTGGAATTTTGCCCCAAAATATGTGGAATTCTGAGTTTTGCCCCAAAATAAGGAGAATTTCGGTGTTTTTGCCCCAACATATAAGGAATTTCTGACTTTTTGCCCCACAATTAGGGGATTTTCTGCAATTTTGCTCCAAAATATGGGGAATTTCTGCAATTTTGCCATAAATAAATGAAATGGATACTTTTTGCCACAAAGAAGGGAAATTTCTTCATTTTTGCCACAAAATAAGAGGAATTTCTGCCTTTTTACCTCAACATAAGTGAAATTTCTGCCTTTTTACTCCAAAATAAACGGAATTTCTGTCTTTTTGCCCCAAAATAAAAGAAATTTTTGAATTAGGCCCTGAAATAAGTGAAATTTCTGCATTTTTGACACAAAATAAGGGGAATTTCTGCATTTATGCCTCAAAATATTAGGAATTTCTGCTTTTTTGTTCCAAAATAATGAAAATTTCTGCCTTTTTTCCTGAATTAAGTGAAATTTCTGCAATTTTGCCCCAAATAAGTGAAATTTCTGCAATTTTGCCCCAAAATAAGGGAAATTTCTGGAATTTAGCCCCAAAATAAGTGGAATTTCTGAGTTTTGCCCCAAAATAAGGGGAATTTCTGACTTTTTGCCCTGAAATAAATTAAATTTCTAAAATTTTTCCCCAAAATAAGGAAAATGTCTGTTTTTGCCCCAAAATAAGCGGAATTTCTGACTTTTTGCCCCAAAATAAGAGGAATTTCAGCCTTTTTACCTCAAAATAAGGGAAATTTCTTCATTTTTGCCCCAAAATATGAGAAATTTCTGCCTTTTTGCCCCAAAATAAGAAAAATTTTTGCAATTTTGTACCAAAATGAAAGAAATTTCTGCTTTTTGCCCCAAAATAAGAAAATTTCTGCTTTTTTTCCCAGAAATAAGTGAAATTTCTGCAATTTTGCCCCAAAATAAGTGAAATTTCTGCAATTTTGCTCCAAAATAAACGAAATTTCTGCCTTTTTGCCACAAAATAAGGGGAATTTCTGTCTTTTTGCCCTAAAATAAGGGAAATTTCTGCCTTTTTGCCCCCAAATAAGGCGAATTTCAGCCTTTTTACCTCAAAATATTAGGAATTTCTGCCTTTTTGCACAAAATAAAGAAAATTTCTTCCTTTTTTCTCTGAAATAAGTGAAATTTCTGCAATTTTGCCTCAAAATAAGTGAAATTTCTGCAATTTTGCCCCAAAATAAGTGGAATTTCTGAGTTTTGCCCCAAAATAAAAAGAATTTCTGTCTTTTTGCCCCAACCAATAGGGAATTTCTCCCTTTTTGCCCCACAACTAGGGGAATTTCTGCAATTTTGCTTCAAAATACGGGGAATTTCTGCTTTTTTTTCCAAAAATAAGAGGAATGTATACCTTTAGCCACAAAAAAGTGAAATTTTTCATTTTTGCCCCAAAATAAGAAGAATTTCTGCCTTTTTACCTCAAAATATGTGAAATTTCTGCCTTTTTACCAAAAAGAAATGGAAGTTCTGTATTTTTGCCCCAAAATAAAAGCAATTTTTGAATTATGCTCTGAAATAATTGAAATTTCTGCAATTGTGCCCCCAGATAAGGGAAATTTCTGCCTTTTTGACACAAAATAAGGGGAATTTCTGCATTTTTGCCACAAAATATTAGGAATTTCTGCCTTTTTGCCCCAAAATAAGAAAAATTTCTGCCTTTTTTCCCTGAAATAAGTGAAATTTCTGCAATTTTGCCCCCAAATAAGTGATATTTCTGCAATTTTGCTCCAAAATAAAAGAAATTTCTGTTTTTTTGCCACAAAATAAGGGAAATTTCTGTCTTTTTGCCCTAAAATAAGGGAAATTTCTGCCTTTTTGCCCCCAAATAAGGCGAATTTCAGCCTTTTTACCTCAAAATATTAGGAATTTCTGCCTTTTTGCCCCAAAATAAAGAAAATTTCTGCCTTTTTTCTCTGACATAAGTGAAATTTCTGCAATTTTGCCCCAAAATAAGTGAAATTTCTGCAATTTTGCCCCAAAATAAGTGGAATTTCTGAGTTTTGCCCCAAAATAAGGAGAATTTCTGTCTTTTTGCCCCAACAAATAGGAAATTTCTCCCTTTTTGCCCCACAACTAGGGGAATTTCTGCATTTTTGCTCCAAAATACGGGGAATTTCTGCTTCTTTTCACAAAAATAAAGGGAATGTATACCTTTTTCCACAAAGAAGGGAAATTTCTTCATTTTTGCCCCAAAATAAGAAGAATTTCTGCCTTTTTACCAAAAAATAAGTGAAATTTCTGCCTTTTTACCCAAAAATAAACGGAATTTCTGTCTTTTTGCCCCAAAATAAAAGCAATTTTTGAATTATGCCTTGAAATAAGTGAAATTTCTGCAATTTTGCCCCCAGATAAGGGGAATTTCTGCCTTTTTGACACAAAATAAGGGGCATTTCTGCATTTTTGCCACAAAATATTAGGAATTTCTGACTTTTGTCCCAAAATAAGGAAAATTTCTGCCTTTTTTCCCTGAAATAAGTGAAATTTCTGCAATTTTGCCCCAAAATAAGGGAAATTTCTGCCTTTTTGACACAAAATAAGGGGAATTTTTGTCTTTTTGCTCCAAAATAAGGGGAATTTCCGCCTTTTTACCTCATAATAAGGGGAATCTCTGCCTTTTTCCCCAAAATATGGGGAAATTCTGTATTTTTGCCCTAAAATAGAGAAAATTTCTGCAATTTTGTAGCAAATTAAAAGTAATTTCTGCCTTTTGCCCCAAAATAAGAGAAATTTTTGCGTTTTTTCTCTGAAATAAGTGAAATTTCTGTAATTTTTCCCCAAAAGAAGGAAGATTTCTGCAATTTTGCCCCAAAATAAAGGAAATTTCTGGAATTTTTTCCCAAAATAAGGGGAATTTCTGACTTTTTGCCCTGAATAAGGAGAATTTCTGTCTTTTTGCCCCAAAATAATGTGAACTTCTGCATTTTCCCTCAAAATTAGAAGAATATGTGCAATTGTGCTTCAAAATACAAAAAATTTCTGCCTTATTGCACCAAAATAATAGGAATTTCTGCATTTTTGCTCCAATATAAGGGGAATTTCTGAAATTTTTCTCCAAAATACGGTGAATTTCTGCCTTATTGCCCGAAATAAAGTGGAACTTCTGCATTTTTGCCCTGAAATATTTGAAATTTCCACAATTTTACCCCAAAATAAGGGGAATTTCTGTTTTTGACCCCAAAATTAGGAGAATTTCTACTTTTTGCCCCAAAATAAGGCAATTTTCTGACTTTTTGCCCAGAAATAAGTGAAATTTCTGCAATTTTGCCACAAAATAAGGGGAATTTCTGCCTTTTTGCCAAAATAAGGGGAATTTCATCATTTTACCTCCAAATAAGGAGAATTTCTGCCTTTTTGCCACAAAATATGGGGAATTTCTGCCTTATTGCCCCCAAATAAGGAAAAATTTTGCTTTTCTGCCCCAAATAACGGGAATTTCTGCCTTTTTGCCACAAAGTAAAGGGAATTTCTGCCTTTTTGCCCCAAAATAACGGGAATTTCAGCCTTTTTACCTCAAAATAAGGGTAATTTCTGCCTTTTGCCCAAAATATGGGGAATTTCTGACTTTTTGTTCCAAAATAAGAAAAATTTCTTCAATTTTGTACCAAAATAAAAGAAATTTCTGCTTTTTACCCAAAATAAAAGTAATTTCTGACTTTTTGCCCTGAAATAAATGAAATTTCTGCAATTTGGCCCGAAAATAAGGGAAATTTGTGCATTTTGCCCCAAAATGAGGGGATTTTCTGCCTCTTTGCCCCAAAATATGGGGAATTTCAGCATTTTACCTGAAAAAAAGGGGAATTTCAGCCTTTTTGCACCAAAATATGGAAAATTTCTGCCTTTTTGCCACGAAATAAGAAAAATTTCTGCAATTCTGTACCAAAATAAAAGAAATTTCTAAAATTTTGCCCCCAAATAAAAGAAATTTCTGATTTTTGCCCCGAAATAATGAGAATTTCTGTATTTTTGCCCCAAAATAAAGGGAATTTCTGCCTTTTGCCCCAAAATTAGGGGAGTTTCTGCAATTTTGCTTTGAAATACAGGGAATTTCTGCCTCTTTTCCCGAAAATAAGGGGAACTTCTGCCGATTTGCCCCAAATAAAGGGAATTTCTGCATTTTTGCCCCAATATTAGGGGAATTTCTGCAATTTTGCTCTAAAATATGGAAAATTTCTGCCTTTTTGCCTGAAATCAAGGGGATTTTCTGCCTTTTTGCCCCCAAACAAGGGAAATTTCTGCAATTTTATCCCAAAATAAGGGGATTTTCTGCCTTATTGCCCCCAAATAAGGGAAATTTCTGCCTTTTTACCCTGAAATATGTGAAATGTCTGCAATTTTACCCCAAAATAAGGTGAATTTCTGCCTTTTTGCCCCAAAATAATGGGAATTTCTGCATTTTGCCCTAAAATAAGAAAAATTTTTGCTTTTTTTCTCTGAAATAAGTGAAATTTCTGCAATTTTGCCTTAAAATAAAAAAAAATTTCTGCAATTTTTCCCCAAAATAAAGGAATTTTCCGCAATTTTGCCCCCAAAATAAAGGGAATTTCTGTTTTTTGTCCCCAAATAAGGGAAATTTCTGCAATTTTGCCCTAAAACATGAGGAATTTCTGCCTTTTGCCCCAAAGAAAGGGGAATTTCTGCCTTTTTTCCCCAAATATAAAATATTACTGCATGTTTTACCCCAAAATTAGGTGAATTTCTGCAATTTTGCTCCAAAATACGGAGATTTTCTTCCTTTTTCGCCGAAAATAAAGGGAATTTCTGCCATTTTGCCACGAAATAAGTGAAATTTCTGCAGTTTTACCCCAAAATAAGGGGAAGTTCTGCGTTTTTGCCCCAAAATTAGGGGAATTTCTGCAATTTTGCTCCAAAATACGGGGAATTTCTGCCTTTTTGCCCGAAAATAAGGGGAATGTACAACTTTTTGCCATAAAAAAGGAAAATTTCTTCATTTTTACCCCAAAATAAGGGGATTTTCCGCCTTTTTGACTCAAAATAAGTGCAATTTCTGACTTTTCCCCAAAAATAAACGGAATTTCTGTCTTTTTGCCCCAAAATAAGACTAATTTCTGACTTTTTGCCCTGAAATAAGTTAAATTTCTCAAACTATTTCCAAAATAAGGGAAATGTCTGCTTTTTGCCCCAAAATAAGTGGAATTTCTGCTTTTTTGCCCCAAAATAAAGGTAATTTCAGCTTTTTTACCTCAAAATAAAAGGAATTTCTGCATTTTTGCACCAAAATATGAAAAATTTCTGCCTTTTTACCCAAAATAAGAAAAATTTCTGCAATTTTGTACCAAATAAAAGAAATTTCTGCCTTTTTGCCCCAAAATAAGAAAGTTTCTGCTTTTTTCCCTGAAATAAGTGATATTTCTGCAATTTTGCCCCAAAATAAGTGAAATTTCTGCAATTTTGTACCAAATAAAAGAAATTTCTGCCTTTTTGCCCCAAAATCAGAAAATTTCTGCTTTTTTTCCATAAAATAAGTGAAATTTCTGCAATTTTGCCCCAAAATAAGTGAAATTTCTGCAATTTTGTTCCAAAATAAGGGAAATTTCTGGAATTTTGCCCCAAATTAAGTGGAATTTTTGAGTTTTGCTCCAAAATAAGGAGAATTTCTGTTTTTTTGCCCCAACCTATAGGGAATTTTTGCCTTTTTGCCCCACAATTAGGGGAATTTCTGCAATTTTGCTCCAAAATACAGGGAATTTCTGCTTTTTTGCCCGAAAATAAAAAGAATGCATACCTTTTTGCCATAAAAAAGAGAAATTTCTTAATTTTTGCTCCAAGATAAGGGGAATTTCTGCTTTTTTGCCTCTAAATAAGTGAAATTTTTGTCTTTTTCCCCCAAAACAAAGGGAATTTCTGTCTTTTTTGCCCCAAAATAAGGAAAATTTCTGACTTTTTACCCTGAAGTATGTGAAATTTCTGCAATTTTGCCCCAAAATAAAGAAAATTTCTGCCTCTTTGGCCCCAAATATGGGGAATTTCAGCCTTTTTACCTAAAAGTAAAGGGAATTTCTTCATTTTTGCCCCAAAATATGGGAAATTTCTGCCTTTTTGCCCCAAAATAAGAAAAATTTTTGAAATTTTGTATCAAAATAAAAGAAATTTCTGACTTTTTGCTTCAAAATATGAAAATTTCTGCTTTTTTTCTGAAATAAGTGAAATTTCTGCAATTTTGCCCCAAATAAGTGAAATTTCTGCAAATTTGCCCCAAAATAAGGGAAATTTCTGGAATTTTGCCGCAAATTAAGTGGAATTTCTGAGTTTTGCCCCAAAATAAGGAGAATTTCTGTTTTTTTGCCCGAAAATAATGTGAATTTCTGCATTTTCCCTCAAAATTAGGGGAATATGTGGAATTTTGCTTCAAAATACGGGGAATTTCTGCCTTATTGAACCAAAATAAAGGGAATTTCTGCATTTTTGCACCAATATAAGGGAAATTTCTGAAATTTTGCTCCAAAATACAGGGAATTTCTGCCTTATTGCCCGAAATAAAGTGGAATTTCTGCCTTTTTGCCCTGAAATATTTGAAATTTCCACAATTTTACCCCAAAATTAGGGGAATTTCTGTTTTTGGCCCCTAAATTAGGAGAATTTTTGCTTTTTGCCCCAAAATAAGGCAATTTTCTGACTTTTTGTACTGAAATAAGTGAAATTTCTGCAATTTTGCCCCAAAATAAGGGAAATTTCTGCCTTTTTGCCAAAATAAGGGGAATTTCATCATTTTACCTCCAAATAAGGGGAATTTCTGCCTTTTTGCCACAAAATATGGGGAATTTCTGCCTTATTGCCCCACAATTATAGGAATTTCTGCAATTTTGCTCCAAAATAAGGGGAATTTCTTTTTTTGCCTCTAAATAAGTGGAATTTCTGTCTTTTTCCCCCAAAACAAAGGGGATTTCTGTCTTTTTTGCCCCAAAATAAGGAAAATTTCTGACTTATTACCCTGAAATAAGTGAAATGTCTGCAATTGTGCCCCAAAATAAGGTAAAATTCTGCATTTTTGCCTGCAAATAAGGAGAATTTCAGCCTTTTTACCTCAAAATAAGGGAAATTTCTGCATTTTTGCCACAAAATATTAGGAATTTCTGCCTTTTTGCCACAAAATAAGGAAAATTTGTGCCTTTTTTCCCTGAAATATGTGAAAGTTCTGCATTTTTACCCCAAAATAAGGGAAAATTCTGCCTTTTTGCCCCCAAATAAGGGGAATTTCAGCCTTTTTCCCTCAAAAGAAAGGGAATTTCTGCATTTTTGCCCCCAAATATGAGAATTTCTGCCTTTTGCCCCAAAATAATAAAAATTTCTGCAATTTTGTACCAAAATATAAGAAATTTCGGCCTTGTTGCCTCCAATTAAGAAAATTTCTGCTTTTTTTTCTGAAATAAGTGAAATTTCTGCAATTTTGCCCCAAAATAAGGAAAATTTCTGGAATTTTGCCACAAAATAAGTGGAGTTTATGAATTTTGCCCCAAAATAAGGAGAATTTCTGTCTTTTTGCCCCAACATATAGGGAATTTCTGCCTTTTTGCCACACAATTAGGGGAATTTCTGCAATTTTGCTCTAAAATACGGGGAATTTCTGCTTTTTAGCCCGAAAATAAGGGGAATGTATAACTTTTGCCACAAAAAAGAAAAATTTCTTCATTTTTGACCCAAAATAAGAGGAATTTCTGCCTTTTTACCTCAAAATAAGTAAAATTTCTGCCTTTTTACCCGAAAATAAACAGAATTTCTGTCTTTTTGCCCCAAAATAAAAGGAATTTTTGAATTATGCTATGAAATAAGTGAAATTTCTGCAATTTTGCCCCAAAATAAAAGAAATTTCTGCCTTTTGCCACAAAATAAGTGGAATTTCTGTCTTTTTGCCCCAAAATAAGGAAAATTTCTGCCTTTTTCGCCCAAATAAGGGGAATTTCAGCCTTTTTACCTCAAAATAATGAAAATTTCTGCATTTTTGCCAAAAATATTAAGAATTTCTGACATTGTGCTCCAAAATTATGAAAATTTCTGCCTTTTTTTGGAATAAGTGAAATTTCTGTAATTTTGCCCCAAAATAAGTGAAATTTCTGCAATTTTGCCCCAAAATAAGGGAAATTTCTGGAATTTTGCCCCAAATTAAGTGGAATTTCTGAGTTTTGCCTTAAAATAAGGAGAATTTCTGTATTTTTGCCACAACATATAGGGAATTTCTTCCTTTTTGCCCCACAATTAGGGAAATTTCTGCAATTTTGCTCCAAAATACGAGAAATTTCTGCCTTTTTGCCCGAAAATAAGAAGAATGCATAACTTTTTGCCATAAAAAAGGGAAATTTCTTCATTTTTGCTCCAAAATAAGGGGAATTTCTTCTTTTTTGCCTCTAAATATGTGGAATATCTGTCTTTTTCCCCCAAAACAAAGGGAATTTCTGTCTTTTTGGCCCAAAAATAAGGAAAATTTCTGACTTATTACCCTGAAATAAGTGAAATTTCTGCAATTTTGCCCCAAAATAAGAGAAATTTCTGCCTTTTTGCTCCCAAATAAGGGGAATTTCAGCCTTTTTACCTCAAAATAAGGGGAATTTCTGCATTTTTGCCCCAAAATATGGGAAATTTCTGCCTTTTTGCCCCAAAATAAGAAAAATTTCTGCAATTTTGTACCAAAATAAAAGAAATTTCTGCCTTTTGCCCCAAAATAAGAAAATTTCTGCTTTTTTTTTAATAAGTGAAATTTCTCCAATTTTGAACCAAAATAAGTGAAATTTCTGAAATTTTGCCCCAAAATAAGGGAAGTTTCTTGAATTTTGCCCCAAAATAAGTGGAAATTCTGAGTTTTACCCCAAAATAAGGAGAATTTCTGTCTTTTTGGCCCAACATATAGGGAATTTCTTCCTTTTTGCCCCACAATTAGGGGAATTTCTGCAATTTTGCTCCAAAATACGTGGATTTTCTGCCTTTTTGCCCGAAAATAAGAAGAATGCATACCTTTTTGCCATAAAAAAGGGAAATTTCTTAGTTTTTGCTCCAAAATAAGGGGAATTTCTGATTTTTTGCCCCTAATAAGTGGAATTCCCGTCTTTTTCCCCCAAAACAAAGGGAATTTCTGTCTTTTTTGCCCCAAAATAAGGAAAATTTCTGACTTATTACCCTGAAGTATGTGAAATTTCTGCAATTTTGCCCCAAAATAAAGAAAATTTCTGCCTTTTTGCCCCCAAATATGGGGAATTTCAGCCTTTTTACCTCAAAGTAAGGGGAATTTCTGCATTTCTGCCCCAAAATATGGGAAATTTCTGCCTTTTTGCCCCAAAATAAGAAAAATTTTTGAAATTTTGTATCAAAATAAAAGAAATTTCTGACTTTTTGCTTCAAAATAAGAAAATTTCTGCTTTTTTTTCTGAAATAAGTGAAATTTGTGCAATTTTGCCCCAAAATAAGTGAAATTTCTGCTAATTTGCCCCAAAATAAGGGAAATTTCTGGAATTTTGCCCCAAAATAAGTGGAATTTCTGAGTTTTGCCCCAAAATAAGGACAATTTCTGTCTTATTGCCCAAAAATAATGTGAATTTCTGCATTTTCCCTTAAAATTAGGGGAATATGTGCAATTTTGCTTCAAAATACGGGGAATTTCTGCCTTATTGAACCAAAATAAAGGGAATTAATGCATTTTTGCACCCATATAAGGAGAATTTCTGAAATTTTGCTCCAAAATACAGGGAACTTCTGCCTTATTGCCTGAAATAATGTGGAATTTCTGCCTTTTTGCCCTGAAATATTTGAAATTTCAACAATTTTACCCCAAAATAAATGGAATTTCTGTTTTTGGCCCAAAATTAGGAGAATTTATGCTTTTTTCCCCAAAATAAGGCAACTTTCTGACTTTTTGCCCAGAAATAAGTGAAATTTCTCCAATTTTGCCCCCAAATAAGGGAAATTTCTGCCTTTTTGCCAAAATAAGGGGAATTTCAGCATTTTACCTCCAAATATGGGGAATTTCTGCCTTTTTGCCACAAAATATTAGAAAATTCTGCCTTTTTGCGCCAAAATCAGAAAATTTCTGCCTATTTTCCCTGAAATAAGTGAAATTTCTGCAATTTTGCCCTAAAATAAGTGAAATTTCTGCAGTTTTGCGTCAAAATAAGGGAAATTTCTGGAATTTTTCCCCAAAATAAGTTTAATTTCTGAGTTCTGCCCCAAAATAAGGAGAATTTCTGTCTTTATGCCCCAACATATAGGGATTTCTGCCTTTTTGCCCCACAATTAGGGGAATTTCTGGAATTTTGCTTCAAAATACGGGGAATATCTGATTTTTGCCTCAAAATAAGGAAAATTTCTGACTTTTTGCCCTGAAATATGTTAAATTTCTAAAATTTTTCCCAATATAAGGGAAATGTCTGCTTTTTGCCCCAAATTAAGGGAAATTTCTGCCTTTTTGCAACAAAATAAGGGGAATTTCTGTCTTTTTGCCACAAAATAAGGGAAATTTCTGCCTTTTTCCCCCATATAAGGGGAATTTCAGCCTTTTTACCTCAAAATAATAAAAATTTCTGCATTTTTGCCAAAAAAATATTAAGAATTTCTGACATTGTGCTCCAAAATTACGAAAATTTCTGCCTTTTTTTCTGAAATAAGTGAAATTTCTGCAATTTTGCCCCAAAATAAGGGAAATTTCTGGAATTTTGCCCCAAAATAAGTGGAATTTCTGAGTTTTGCCCGAAAATAAGGTGAATTTCTGTCTTTTTGCCACAACATATAGGGAATTTCTGCCTTTTTCCCAACAATTAGGGGAATTTCTGCAATTTTGCTCCAAAATACAGGGAATTTCTGCCTTTTTGCACGAAAATAAGAAGAATGCATACCTTTTTGCCATAAAAAAGGGAAATTTCTTCATTTTTGCTCCAAAATAATAGGAATTTCTTCTTTTTTGCCTCTAAATAAGTGGAATTTCTGTCTTTTTCCCCCAAAACAAAGGGAATTTCTGTCTTTTTTTGCCCAAAAATAAGGAAAATTTCTGACTTATTATCCTGAAATAAGTGAAATTTCTGCAATTTTGCCCCAAAATAAGGAAAATTTCTGCCTTTTTGACCCCAAATAAGGGGAATTTCAGCCTTTTTACGTCAAAATAATGGGAATTTCTGCATTTTTTCCTCAAAATATGGGAAATTTCCTTTTTTTTCCCCAAAATAAGAAAAATTTTTGCAATTTTGTAGCAAAATAAAAGAAATTTCTGCCTTTTTGCCCCAAAATAAGAAAATTTCTGCTTTTTTCTCTGAAATAAGTGAAATTTCTGCAATTTTGAATAAAAATAAGTGAAATTTCTGCAATTTTGCCCCCAAATAAGAGAAATTTCTGGAATTTTGCCCCAAAATATGTGGAATTTCTGAGTTTTACCCCAAAATAAGGAGAATTTCTGTCTTTTTGCCCCAACATATAGGGAATTTCTGCCTTTATGCCCCACAATTAGAGGAATTTCTGCAATTTTGCTCCAAAATACGGGGAATTTCTGCCTTTTTGCCCGAAAATAAGAAGAATGCATACCTTTTTGCCATAAAAATAGAAATTTCTTCATTTTTGCTCCAAAATAAGGGGAATTTCTGATTTTTGGCTCTAAATAAGTGTAATTTCTGTTTTTTCCCCCAAAACAGAGAGAATTTCTGTCTGTTTGCCCCAAAATAAGAAAAATTTCTGACTTATTACCCTTAAATAAGTGAAATTTCTGCAATTTTGCCCCAAAATAAGAGAAATTTCTGCCTTTTTGCTCCCAAATAAGGGGAATTTCAGCCTTTTTACCTCAAAATACAGGGAATTTCTGCATTTTTGCCCCAAAATATGGGAAATTTTCACCTTTTTGCCCAAAAATAAGAAAAATTTCTGCAATTTTGTACCAAAATAAAAGAAATTCCTGCCTTTTTGCCTCAAAATAAGAAAATTTCTGCTATTCTTTCTGAAATAAGTGAAATTTCTGCAATTTTGCCCCAAAATAAGAGAAATTTCTGCAATTTTGCCCCAAAATAAGGGAAATTTCTGCTATTTTGCCCCCAAATAATGGGAATTTTAACATTTTTTCCTCAAAATATGGGGAATTTCTGCTTTTTTGGTACAAAATATTAGGAATTTCTGCTTTTTTGCCCCAAAATAAGAAAATTTCTGCTTTTTTCTCTGAAATAAGTGAAATTTCTGCAATTTTGCCCCAAAATAAGTGAAATTTCTGCAATTTTGGTTCAAAATTAGGGAAATTTCTGGAATTTTGCCCCAAAATAAGTGGAATTTCTGAGGTTTGCCACAAAATAAGGAGAATTTCTGTGTTTTTACCCCAACATACAGGGAATTTCTGCATTTTTGCCCCACAATTAGGGGAATTTCTGCAATTTTGCTCCAAAATACATGGAATTTCTGCCTTTTTGCCCGAAAATAAGAAGAATGCATACCTTTTTGCCATAAAAAAGGGAAATTTCTTCATTTTTGCTCCAAAATAAGGGGAATTTCTGCTTTTTTGCCTCTAAATAAGTGGAATTTCTGTTTTCCCCCAAAACAAAGAGAATTTCTGTCTTTTTTGCCCCAAAATAAGGAAAATTTCTGACTTATTACCCTGAAATAAGTGAAATTTCTGCAATTCTGTCCCAAAATAAGGGAAATTTCTGCCTTTTTGCTCCCAAATAAAGGGATTTCAGCCTTTTTACCTCAAAATAAGGGGAATTTCTGCATTTTTGCCCCAAAATATGAAAAATTTCCGCCTTTTTGCCCAAAATTAAGAAAAATTTCTTCAATTTTGTACCAGAATAAAGAAATTTCTGCCTTTTTGCCTTAAAATAAGTAAAATTTCTGCAATTTTGCCCCAAAATAAGTGAAATTTCTGCAATTTTGCCCCATAATAAGGGAAATTTCTGCAATTTTGCCCCAAAATAAGAGAAATTTCTGCCTTTTTGCTCCCAAATAAGGGGAATTTCAGCCTTTTTACCTCAAAATAAGGGGAATTTCTGCATTTTTGCCCCAAAATATGGGAAATTTCTGCCTTTTTGCCCCAAAATAAGAAAAATTTCTGCAATTTTGTACCAAAATAAAAGAAATTTCTGCCTTTTGCCCCAAAATAAGAAAATTTCTGCTTTTTTTTTAATAAGTGAAATTTCTCCAATTTTGAACCAAAATAAGTGAAATTTCTGAAATTTTGCCCCAAAATAAGGGAAGTTTCTTGAATTTTGCCCCAAAATAAGTGGAATTTCTGAGTTTTACCCCAAAATAAGGAGAATTTCTGTCTTTTTGGCCCAACATATAGGGAATTTCTTCCTTTTTGCCCCACAATTAGGGGAATTTCTGCAATTTTGCTCCAAAATACGTGGATTTTCTGCCTTTTTGCCCAAAAATAAGAAGAATGCATACCTTTTTGCCATAAAAAAGGGAAATTTCTTAGTTTTTGCTCCAAAATAAGGGGAATTTCTGATTTTTTGCCCCTAATAAGTGGAATTCCCGTCTTTTTCCCCCAAAACAAAGGGAATTTCTGTCTTTTTTGCCCCAAAATAAGGAAAATTTCTGACTTATTACCCTGAAGTATGTGAAATTTCTGCAATTTTGCCCCAAAATAAAGAAAATTTCTGCCTTTTTGCCCCCAAATATGGGGAATTTCAGCCTTTTTACCTCAAAGTAAGGGGAATTTCTGCATTTCTGCCCCAAAATATGGGAAATTTCTGCCTTTTTGCCCCAAAATAAGAAAAATTTTTGAAATTTTGTATCAAAATAAAAGAAATTTCTGACTTTTTGCTTCAAAATAAGAAAATTTCTGCTTTTTTTTCTGAAATAAGTGAAATTTCTGCAATTTTGCCCCAAAATAAGTGAAATTTATGCTAATTTGCCCCAAAATAAGGGAAATTTCTGGAATTTTGCCCCAAAATAAGTGGAATTTCTGAGTTTTGCCCCAAAATAAGGACAATTTCTGTCTTATTGCCCAAAAATAATGTGAATTTCTGCATTTTCCCTTAAAATTAGGGGAATATGTGCAATTTTGCTTCAAAATACGGGGAATTTCTGCCTTATTGAACCAAAATAAAGGGAATTAATGCATTTTTGCACCCATATAAGGAGAATTTCTGAAATTTTGCTCCAAAATACAGGGAACTTCTGCCTTATTGCCTGAAATAATGTGGAATTTCTGCCTTTTTGCCCTGAAATATTTGAAATTTCAACAATTTTACCCCAAAATAAATGGAATTTCTGTTTTTGGCCCAAAATTAGGAGAATTTATGCTTTTTTCCCCAAAATAAGGCAACTTTCTGACTTTTTGCCCAGAAATAAGTGAAATTTCTCCAATTTTGCCCCCAAATAAGGGAAATTTCTGCCTTTTTGCCAAAATAAGGGGAATTTCAGCATTTTACCTCCAAATATGGGGAATTTCTGCCTTTTTGCCACAAAATATTAGAAAATTCTGCCTTTTTGCGCCAAAATCAGAAAATTTCTGCCTATTTTCCCTGAAATAAGTGAAATTTCTGCAATTTTGCCCTAAAATAAGTGAAATTTCTGCAGTTTTGCGTCAAAATAAGGGAAATTTCTGGAATTTTTCCCCAAAATAAGTTTAATTTCTGAGTTCTGCCCCAAAATAAGGAGAATTTCTGTCTTTATGCCCCAACATATAGGGATTTCTGCCTTTTTGCCCCACAATTAGGGGAATTTCTGGAATTTTGCTTCAAAATACGGGGAATATCTGATTTTTGCCTCAAAATAAGGAAAATTTCTGACTTTTTGCCCTGAAATATGTTAAATTTCTAAAATTTTTCCCAATATAAGGGAAATGTCTGCTTTTTGCCCCAAATTAAGGGAAATTTCTGCCTTTTTGCAACAAAATAAGGGGAATTTCTGTCTTTTTGCCACAAAATAAGGGAAATTTCTGCCTTTTTCCCCCATATAAGGGGAATTTCAGCCTTTTTACCTCAAAATAATAAAAATTTCTGCATTTTTGCCAAAAAAATATTAAGAATTTCTGACATTGTGCTCCAAAATTACGAAAATTTCTGCCTTTTTTTCTGAAATAAGTGAAATTTCTGCAATTTTGCCCCAAAATAAGGGAAATTTCTGGAATTTTGCCCCAAAATAAGTGGAATTTCTGAGTTTTGCCCGAAAATAAGGTGAATTTCTGTCTTTTTGCCACAACATATAGGGAATTTCTGCCTTTTTCCCAACAATTAGGGGAATTTCTGCAATTTTGCTCCAAAATACAGGGAATTTCTGCCTTTTTGCACGAAAATAAGAAGAATGCATACCTTTTTGCCATAAAAAAGGGAAATTTCTTCATTTTTGCTCCAAAATAATAGGAATTTCTTCTTTTTTGCCTCTAAATAAGTGGAATTTCTGTCTTTTTCCCCCAAAACAAAGGGAATTTCTGTCTTTTTTGCCCAAAAATAAGGAAAATTTCTGACTTATTATCCTGAAATAAGTGAAATTTCTGCAATTTTGCCCCAAAATAAGGAAAATTTCTGCCTTTTTGACCCCAAATAAGGGGAATTTCAGCCTTTTTACCTCAAAATAATGGGAATTTCTGCATTTTTGCCTCAAAATATGGGAAATTTCCTTTTTTTTCCCCAAAATAAGAAAAATTTTTGCAATTTTGTAGCAAAATAAAAGAAATTTCTGCCTTTTTGCCCCAAAATAAGAAAATTTCTGCTTTTTTCTCTGAAATAAGTGAAATTTCTGCAATTTTGAATGAAAATAAGTGAAATTTCTGCAATTTTGCCCCCAAATAAGAGAAATTTCTGGAATTTTGCCCCAAAATATGTGGAATTTCTGAGTTTTACCCCAAAATAAGGAGAATTTCTGTCTTTTTGCCCCAACATATAGGGAATTTCTGCCTTTTTGCCCCACAATTAGAGGAATTTCTGCAATTTTGCTCCAAAATACGGGGAATTTCTGCCTTTCTGCCCGAAAATAAGAAGAATGCATACCTTTTTGCCATAAAAAAGGATAATTTCTTCATTTTTGCTCCAAAATAAGGGGAATTTCTGCTTTTTTGCCTCTAAATAAGTGGAATTTCTGTTTTCCCCCAAAACAAAGAGAATTTCTGTCTTTTTTGCCCCAAAATAAGGAAAATTTCTGACTTATTACCCTGAAATAAGTGAAATTTCTGCAATTCTGTCCCAAAATAAGGGAAATTTCTGCCTTTTTGCTCCCAAATAAAGGGATTTCAGCCTTTTTACCTCAAAATAAGGGGAATTTCTGCATTTTTGCCCCAAAATATGAAAAATTTCCGCCTTTTTGCCCAAAATTAAGAAAAATTTCTTCAATTTTGTACCAGAATAAAGAAATTTCTGCCTTTTTGCCTTAAAATAAGTAAAATTTCTGCAATTTTGCCCCAAAATAAGTGAAATTTCTGCAATTTTGCCCCATAATAAGGGAAATTTCTGCAATTTTTCCCCAAAATAAGAGAAATTTCTGCCTTTTTGCTCCCAAATAAGGGGAATTTCAGCCTTTTTACCTCAAAATAAGGGGAATTTCTGCATTTTTGCCCCAAAATATGGGAAATTTCTGCCTTTTTGCCCCAAAATAAGAAAAATTTCTGCAATTTTGTACCAAAATAAAAGAAATTTCTGCCTTTTGCCCCAAAATAAGAAAATTTCTGCTTTTTTTTTAATAAGTGAAATTTCTCCAATTTTGAACCAAAATAAGTGAAATTTCTGAAATTTTGCCCCAAAATAAGCGAAATTTCTTGAATTTTGCCCCAAAATAAGTGGAATTTCTGAGTTTTACCCCAAAATAAGGAGAATTTCTGTCTTTTTGGCCCAACATATAGGGAATTTCTTCCTTTTTGCCCCACAATTAGGGGAATTTCTGCAATTTTGCTCCAAAATACGTGGATTTTCTGCCTTTTTGCCCGAAAATAAGAAGAATGCATACCTTTTTGCCATAAAAAAGGGAAATTTTTTAGTTTTTGCTCCAAAATAAGGGGAATTTCTGATTTTTTGCCCCTAATAAGTGGAATTCCCGTCTTTTTCCCCCAAAACAAAGGGAATTTCTGTCTTTTTTGCCCCAAAATAAGGAAAATTTCTGACTTATTACCCTGAAGTATGTGAAATTTCTGCAATTTTGCCCCAAAATAAAGAAAATTTCTGCCTTTTTGCCCCCAAATATGGGGAATTTCAGCCTTTTTACCTCAAAGTAAGGGGAATTTCTGCATTTCTGCCCCAAAATATGGGAAATTTCTGCCTTTTTGCCCCAAAATAAGAAAAATTTTTGAAATTTTGTATCAAAATAAAAGAAATTTCTGACTTTTTGCTTCAAAATAAGAAAATTTCTGCTTTTTTTTCTGAAATAAGTGAAATTTGTGCAATTTTGCCCCAAAATAAGTGAAATTTCTGCTAATTTGCCCCAAAATAAGGGAAATTTCTGGAATTTTGCCCCAAAATAAGTGGAATTACTGAGTTTTGCCCCAAAATAAGGACAATTTCTGTCTTATTGCCCAAAAATAATGTGAATTTCTGCATTTTCCCTTAAAATTAGGGGAATATGTGCAATTTTGCTTCAAAATACGGGGAATTTCTGCCTTATTGAACCAAAATAAAGGGAATTAATGCATTTTTGCACCCATATAAGGAGAATTTCTGAAATTTTGCTCCAAAATACAGGGAACTTCTGCCTTATTGCCTGAAATAATGTGGAATTTCTGCCTTTTTGCCCTGAAATATTTGAAATTTCAACAATTTTACCCCAAAATAAATGGAATTTCTGTTTTTGGCCCAAAATTAGGAGAATTTATGCTTTTTTCCCCAAAATAAGGCAACTTTCTGACTTTTTGCCCAGAAATAAGTGAAATTTCTCCAATTTTGCCCCAAAATAAGGGAAATTTCTGCCTTTTTGCCAAAATAAGGGGAATTTCAGCATTTTACCTCCAAATATGGGGAATTTCTGCCTTTTTGCCACAAAATATTAGAAAATTCTGCCTTTTTGCCCCAAAATCAGAAAATTTCTGCCTATTTTCCCTGAAATAAGTGAAATTTCTGCAATTTTGCCCTAAAATAAGTGAAATTTCTGCAGTTTTGCGTCAAAATAAGGGAAATTTCTGGAATTTTTCCCCAAAATAAGTTTAATTTCTGAGTTCTGCCCCAAAATAAGGAGAATTTCTGTCTTTATGCCCCAACATATAGGGATTTCTGCCTTTTTGCCCCACAATTAGAAGAATTTCTGGAATTTTGCTTCAAAATACGGGGAATATCTGATTTTTGCCTCAAAATAAGGAAAATTTCTGACTTTTTGCCCTGAAATATGTTAAATTTCTAAAATTTTTCCCAATATAAGGGAAATGTCTGCTTTTTGCCCCAAATTAAGGGAAATTTCTGCCTTTTTGCAACAAAATAAGGGGAATTTCTGTCTTTTTGCCACAAAATAAGGGAAATTTCTGCCTTTTTCCCCCATATAAGGGGAATTTCAGCCTTTTTACCTCAAAATAATAAAAATTTCTGCATTTTTGCCAAAAAAATATTAAGAATTTCTGATATTGTGCTCCAAAATTACGAAAATTTCTGCCTTTTTTTCTGAAATAAGTGAAATTTCTGCAATTTTGCCCCAAAATAAGGGAAATTTCTGGAATTTTGTCCCAAAATAAGTGGAATTTCTGAGTTTTGCCCGAAAATAAGGTGAATTTCTGTCTTTTTGCCACAACATATAGGGAATTTCTGCCTTTTTCCCAACAATTAGGGGAATTTCTGCAATTTTGCTCCAAAATACAGGGAATTTCTGCCTTTTTGCACGAAAATAAGAAGAATGCATACCTTTTTGCCATAAAAAAGGGAAATTTCTTCATTTTTGCTCCAAAATAATAGGAATTTCTTCTTTTTTGCCTCTAAATAAGTGGAATTTCTGTCTTTTTCCCCCAAAACAAAGGGAATTTCTGTCTTTTTTGCCCAAAAATAAGGAAAATTTCTGACTTATTATCCTGAAATAAGTGAAATTTCTGCAATTTTGCCCCAAAATAAGGAAAATTTCTGCCTTTTTGACCCCAAATAAGGGGAATTTCAGCCTTTTTACCTCAAAATAATGGGAATTTCTGCATATTTGCCTCAAAATATGGGAAATTTCCTTTTTTTCCCCAAAATAAGAAAAATTTTTGCAATTTTGTAGCAAAATAAAAGAAATTTCTGCCTTTTTGCCCCAAAATCAGAAAATTTCTGCCTATTTTCCCTGAAATAAGTGAAATTTCTGCAATTTTGCCCTAAAATAAGTGAAATTTCTGCAGTTTTGCGTCAAAATAAGGGAAATTTCTGGAATTTTTCCCCAAAATAAGTTTAATTTCTGAGTTCTGCCCCAAAATAAGGAGAATTTCTGTCTTTATGCCCCAACATATAGGGATTTCTGCCTTTTTGCCCCACAATTAGGGGAATTTCTGGAATTTTGCTTCAAAATACGGGGAATATCTGATTTTTGCCTCAAAATAAGGAAAATTTCTGACTTTTTGCCCTGAAATATGTTAAATTTCTAAAATTTTTCCCAATATAAGGGAAATGTCTGCTTTTTGCCCCAAATTAAGGGAAATTTCTGCCTTTTTGCAACAAAATAAGGGGAATTTCTGTCTTTTTGCCACAAAATAAGGGAAATTTCTGCCATTTTCCCCCATATAAGGGGAATTTCAGCCTTTTTACCTCAAAATAATAAAAATTTCTGCATTTTTGCCAAAAAAATATTAAGAATTTCTGACATTGTGCTCCAAAATTACGAAAATTTCTGCCTTTTTTTCTGAAATAAGTGAAATTTCTGCAATTTTGCCCCAAAATAAGGGAAATTTCTGGAATTTTGCCCCAAAATAAGTGGAATTTCTGAGTTTTGCCCGAAAATAAGGTGAATTTCTGTCTTTTTGCCACAACATATAGGGAATTTCTGCCTTTTTCCCAACAATTAGGGGAATTTCTGCAATTTTGCTCCAAAATACAGGGAATTTCTGCCTTTTTGCACGAAAATAAGAAGAATGCATACCTTTTTGCCATAAAAAAGGGAAATTTCTTCATTTTTGCTCCAAAATAATAGGAATTTCTTCTTTTTTGCCTCTAAATAAGTGGAATTTCTGTCTTTTTCCCCCAAAACAAAGGGAATTTCTGTCTTTTTTGCCCAAAAATAAGGAAAATTTCTGACTTATTATCCTGAAATAAGTGAAATTTCTGCAATTTTGCCCCAAAATAAGGAAAATTTCTGCCTTTTTGACCCCAAATAAGGGGAATTTCAGCCTTTTTACCTCAAAATAATGGGAATTTCTGCATTTTTGCCTCAAAATATGGGAAATTTCCTTTTTTTTCCCCAAAATAAGAAAAATTTTTGCAATTTTGTAGCAAAATAAAAGAAATTTCTGCCTTTTTGCCCCAAAATAAGAAAATTTCTGCTTTTTTCTCTGAAATAAGTGAAATTTCTGCAATTTTGAATGAAAATAAGTGAAATTTCTGCAATTTTGCCCACAAATAAGAGAAATTTCTGGAATTTTGCCCCAAAATATGTGGAATTTCTGAGTTTTACCCCAAAATAAGAAGAATTTCTGTCTTTTTGCCCCAACATATAGGGAATTTCTGCCTTTTTGCCCCACAATTAGAGGAATTTCTGCAATTTTGCTCCAAAATACGGGGAATTTCTGCCTTTTTGCCCGAAAATAAGAAGAATGCATACCTTTTTGCCATAAAAATAGAAATTTCTTCATTTTTGCTCCAAAATAAGGGGAATTTCTGATTTTTGGCTCTAAATAAGTGTAATTTCTGTTTTTTCCCCCAAAACAGAGAGAATTTCTGTCTGTTTGCCCCAAAATAAGAAAAATTTCTGACTTATTACCCTTAAATAAGTGAAATTTCTGCAATTTTGCTACAAAATAAGAGAAATTTCTGCCTTTTTGCTCCCAAATAAGGGGAATTTCAGCCTTTTTACCTCAAAATACAGGGAATTTCTGCATTTTTGCCCCAAAATATGGGAAATTTTCACCTTTTTGCCCAAAAATAAGAAAAATTTCTGCAATTTTGTACCAAAATAAAAGAAATTCCTGCCTTTTTGCCTCAAAATAAGAAAATTTCTGCTATTCTTTCTGAAATAAGTGAAATTTCTGCAATTTTGCCCCAAAATAAGAGAAATTTCTGCAATTTTGCCCCAAAATAAGGGAAATTTCTGCTATTTTGCCCCCAAATAATGGGAATTTTAACATTTTTTCCTCAAAATATGGGGAATTTCTGCTTTTTTGGTACAAAATATTAGGAATTTCTGCTTTTTTGCCCCAAAATAAGAAAATTTCTGCTTTTTTCTCTGAAATAAGTGAAATTTCTGCAATTTTGCCCCAAAATAAGTGAAATTTCTGCAATTTTGGTTCAAAATTAGGGAAATTTCTGGAATTTTGCCCCAAAATAAGTGGAATTTCTGAGGTTTGCCACAAAATAAGGAGAATTTCTGTGTTTTTACCCCAACATATAGGGAATTTCTGCATTTTTGCCCCACAATTAGGGGAATTTCTGCAATTTTGCTCCAAAATACATGGAATTTCTGCCTTTTTGCCCGAAAATAAGAAGAATGCATACCTTTTTGCCATAAAAAAGGGAAATTTCTTCATTTTTGCTCCAAAATAAGGGGAATTTCTGCTTTTTTGCCTCTAAATAAGTGGAATTTCTGTTTTCCCCCAAAACAAAGAGAATTTCTGTCTTTTTTGCCCCAAAATAAGGAAAATTTCTGACTTATTACCCTGAAATAAGTGAAATTTCTGCAATTCTGTCCCAAAATAAGGGAAATTTCTGCCTTTTTGCTCCCAAATAAAGGGATTTCAGCCTTTTTACCTCAAAATAAGGGGAATTTCTGCATTTTTGCCCCAAAATATGAAAAATTTCCGCCTTTTTGCCCAAAATTAAGAAAAATTTCTTCAATTTTGTACCAAAATAAAGAAATTTCTGCCTTTTTGCCTTAAAATAAGTAAAATTTCTGCAATTTTGCCCCAAAATAAGTGAAATTTCTGCAATTTTGCCCCATAATAAGGGAAATTTCTGCAATTTTGACCCAAAATAAGTGGAATTTCTGAGTTTTGCCCCAAAAGAAGGAGAATTTCTGTCTTTTTGCCCCCAAAAAAGGGAATTTCTCACTTTTTGCCCCACAACTAGGGGAATTTCTGCAATTTTGCTTCAAAATACAAGGAATTTCTACTTTTCAGCCCGAAAATAAGGGGAATGTATACCTTTTGCAACAAAAAATGAAAATTTCTTCATTTTTGCCCCAATAGAAAAGGAATTTCTGCCTTTTTACCACAAAATAAGTGAAATTTCTGCCTTTTTACCCAAAAATAAAAGGAATTTCTGTCTTTTTGCCCTAAAATAAAAGGAATTTTTGAATTATTCCCTGAAATAAGTGAAATTTCTGCAATTTTGCCCCAAAATAAAAGAAATATCTGCCTTTTTGCCACAAAATAAGGGGAATTTCTGTCTTTTTGCCACAAAATAAGGGAAATTTCTGCATTTTTGCCCCAAAATAAGGGGAATTTCACCCTTTTTACCTCAAAATAAGGAAAATTTTTGCATTTTTCTACAAAATATTAAGAATTTCTGCCATTTTGCTCAAAAATATGGTAAATTTCTGCCTTTTTTCCCTGAAATAAGTAAAATTTCTGCAATTTTGCCCCAAAATAAGTGAAATTTCTGCAATTTTGCCCCATAATAAGGGAAATTTCTGCAATTTTAACACAAAATAAGGGGAATTTCTGAGTTTTGCCCCAAAAGAAGGAGAATTTCTGTCTTTTTGCCCCAAAAAAATGGAATTTCTCACTTTTTGCCCCACAATTAGGGGAATTTCTGCAATTTTGCTCCAAAATACGGGGGATTTCTGCTTTTTTCCCCGAAAATAAGGGGAATGTATACATTTTGCCACAAAAAAGTGAAATTTCTTCATTTTTGCCCCAAAATGAGAGGAATTTCTCCCTTTTTACCTAAAAATAAGTGAAATTTCTGCCCTTTTACCCAAAAATAAATGGAATTTCTGTCTTTTTGCCCCAAATTAAAAGGAATTTTTTAATTTTGCCCTGAAATAAATGAAATTTCTGCAATTTTGCCCCAAAATAAGGGAATTTTCTGCATTTTTGCCACAAAATAAGGGGAATTTTTGTCTTTTTTGCCCCAAAATAAGGGGAATTTCAGCCTTTTTACCTCATAATAAGGGGAATCTCTGCCTTTTTGCCCTAAAATATGAAGAATTTCTGTATTTTTGCCCCACAATAAAAAATATTTCTGCAATTTTGTACCAAAATAAAAGTAATTTCTGCTTTTTTCCCCAAAATAAGAGAAATTTCTGCGTTTTTTTCCCTGAAATAAGTGAAATTTCTGTATTTTTGCTCCAAAATAAGTGAGATTTCTGCAATTTTGCCCCAAAATAAAGGAAATTTCTGGAATTTTTCCCCAAAATAAGGGGAATTTCTGACTTTTTGCCCTGAAATAAGGAGAATTTCTGTCTTTTTGCCCCAAAATAATGTGAATTTCTGCATTTTCTATCAAAATTAGGGAAAAATGTGCAATTTTGCTTCAAAATACGGGGAATTTCTGCCTTATTGAACCAAAATAAAGGGAATTTCTGCATTTTTGCACAAATATAAGGGGAATTTCTGAAATTTTGCTCCAAAATATGGGGAATTTCTGCCTTATTGCCCAAAATAAAGTGGAATTTCTGCCTTTTTGCCCTGAAATATTTGAAATTTCCACAATTTTAACCCAAAATAAGAGGAATTTCTGTTTTTGGCCTAAAAATTAGGAGAATTTCGGCTTTTTGCCCCAAAATAAGGCAATTTTGTGACTTTTTGCCCTGAAATAAGTAAATTTCTTCAATTTTGCCCCAAAATAAGGAGAATTTCTGCTTTTTGCCAAAATAAGGGGAATTTCAGCATTTTACCTCCAAATAAGGGGAATTTGTGCCTTTTTGCCACAAAATACGGGGAATTTCTGCCTTATTGCCCCCAAATAAGGAAAATTTTTGCTTTTCTGCCCCAATTAACGGGAATTTCTGCCTTTTTTCCACAAAGTAAAGGGAATTTCTGCCTTTTTGCCCCATAATAACGGGAATTTCAGCCTTTTTACCTCAAAATAAGGGGAATTTTTGATTTTGCCCAAAATATGGGGAATTTCTGATTTTTGTTCCAAAATAAGGAAAATTTCTTCAATTTTATACCAAAATAAATGAAATTTCTGCTTTTTGCCCCAAAATAAAAGTAATTTCTGACTTTTTGCCCTGAAATAAATGAAATTTCTGCAATTTTGCCCGAAAATAAGGGAAATTTGTGCCTTTTTACCCCAAAATGAGGGGAATTTCTGCCTTTTTGCCCCAAATTATGAGGAATTTCAGCATTTTTCCTCAAAATAAGGGGAATTTCAGCCTTTTTGCACCAAAATATGGAAAATTTCTGCCTTTTTGCAACAAAATAAGAAAAATTTCTGCAATTCTGTACCAAAATAAAAAATTTCTAAAATTTTGCCCCAAAATAAGGGAAATTTCTGATTTTTTCCCCAAAATAAGGAGAATTTCTCTATTTTTGCCCCAAAATAAAGGGAATTTCTGCCTTTTTGCCCCAAAATTAGGGGAGTTTCTGCAATTTTGCTTCAAAATACAGGGAATTTCTGTCTCTTTTTCCAAAATTAAGGGGAACTTCTGCCGATTTGCGCCAAATAAAGGGAATTTCTGCAATTTTGTTCCAAAATACGGGGAATTTCTGCCTTTTTGCGCGAAATTAAGGAGATTTTCTGCCTTTTTGCCCCCAAAAAAGGGAAATTTCTGCAATTTTATCCCAAAATAAGGGGAATTTCTGCCTTTCGCCCAAAATATGGGGAATATCTGATTTTTGTTCCAAAATAAGTAAAATTTCTTCAATTTTGTACCAAAATAAAAGAAATTTCTGCTTTTTGCCCCAAAATAAAAGTAATTTCTGACTTTTTGCCCTGAAATAAATGAAATTTCTGCAATTTTGCCCGAAAATAAGGGAAATTTGTGCCTTTTTACCCCAAAATGAGGGGAATTTCTGCCTTTTTGCCCCAAAATATGGGGAATTTCAGCATTTTTCCTCAAAATAAGGGGAATTTCAGCCTTTTTGCACCAAAATATGGAAAATTTCTGCCTTTTTGCAACAAAATAAGAAAAATTTCTGCAATTCTGTACCAAAATAAAAAATTTCTAAAATTTTGCCCCAAAATAAGGGAAATTTCTGATTTTTTCCCCAAAATAAGGAGAATTTCTCTATTTTTGCCCCAAAATAAAGGGAATTTCTGCCTTTTTGCCCCAAAATTAGGGGAGTTTCTGCAATTTTGCTTCAAAATACAGGGAATTTCTGTCTCTTTTTCCAAAATTAAGGGGAACTTCTGCCGATTTGCGCCAAATAAAGGGAATTTCTGCAATTTTGTTCCAAAATACGGGGAATTTCTGCCTTTTTGCGCGAAATTAAGGGGATTTTCTGCCTTTTTGCCCCCAAAAAAGGGAAATTTCTGCAATTTTATCCCAAAATAAGGGGAATTTCTGCCTTTTTGCCCCCAAAAAAGGGAAATTTCTGCAATTTTATCCCAAAATAAGGGGAATTTCTACCTTTTTGCCCCCAAATAAGGGAAATTTATGCCTTTTTGCCCTGAAATATGTGAAATGTCTGCAATTTTACCCCAAAATAAGGTGAATTTCTGCCGTTTTGCCCCAAAATAATGGGAATTTCTGCATTTTGCCCCCTAAAATAAGAAAAATTTTTGCATTTTTTCTCTGAAATAAGTGAAATTTCTGCAATTTTGCCTTAAAATAAAAGAAATTTCTGCAATTTTCCCCCATAATAAAGGAATTTTCTGCAATTTTGCCCTAAAATAAGGTGAATTTCTGCTTTTTGCCCCAAAATAAGAGGAATTTCTACCTTTTTGCCCCAAAATAAAGAAAATTACTGCATGTTTTACCCCAAAATTAGGTGAATTTCTGAAATTTTGCTCCAAAATTACGGGGATTTTCTGCCTTTATCGCTGAAAATAAAGGGAATTTCTGCCATTTTGCCACGAAATAAGTGAAATTTCTGCAATTTTACCCCAAAATAAAGGGAAGTTCTGAGTTTTTGCCCCAAAATTAGGGGAATTTCTGCAATTTTGCTCCAAAATACGGGGAATTTCTCCTTTTATGCCCGAAAATAAAGGGAATGTATACCTTTTTGCCATAAAAAAGGGAAATTTCTTCATTTTTACACCAAAATAAGGGATTTTCCGCCTTATTGACTCAAAATAAGTGCAATTTCTGACTTTTCCCCAAAAATAAACGGAATTTCTGTCTTTTTGCCCCAAAATAAGACTAATTTCTGACTTTTTGCCCTTAAATAAGTTAAATTTCTAAAATTTTTCCCCAAAATAAGGGAAATGTCTGCTTTTTGCCCCAAAATAAGGGGAATTTCAGAATTTTTGCCCCAAAATAAGGGGAATTTCAGCCTTTTTACCTCAAAATATGGGGAATTTCTGCATTTTTGCCCCAAAATATGGGAAATTTCTGCCTTTTTGCCCAAAATAAGAAAAATCTCTGCAATTTTGTACCAAAATAAAACAAATTTCTGCATTTTTGCCCCAAAATAAGAAAATTTCTCCTTTTTTTCCCTGAAATAAGTAAAATTTCTGAAATTTTGCCCCAAAATAAGTGAAAATTCTGCAATTTTGCCCCAAAATAAGGGAAATTTCTGGAATTTTGGCCAAAAATAAGTGGAATTTCTGAGTTTTGCCCCAAAATAAGGAGAATTTCTGTCTTTTTGCCCCAACATATAGGGAATTTCTGCCTTTTTGCCCCACAATTAGGGGAATTTCTGCAATTTTGCTCCAAAATACGGGGAATTTCTGCCTTTTTGCTGAAAAATAAGAAGAATGCATACCTTTTTGCCATAAAAAAGAGAAAGTTCTTCATTTTTGCTCCAAAATAAGGGGAATTTCTGCTTTTTTGCCTCTAAATAAGTAGAAATTCTGCCTTTCTCTCCCCAAACAAAGGGAATTTCTGTCTTTTTTGCCCCAAAATAAGGAAAATTTCTGACTTATTACCCTGAAATAAGTGAAATTTCTGCAATTTTGCCCCAAAATTAGGGAAATTTCTGCTTTTTTGCCCCCAAATAAAGGGAATTTCAGCCTTTTTAACTCAAAAAAAGGGGAATTTCCTAATTTTGGCACAAAATATTATGAATTTCTGCCTTTTTGTCCCAAAATAAGGAAAATTTCTGCCTTTTTTCCCTGAAATAAGTGAAATTTCTGCAATTTTTCCCCAAAATAAGTGAAATTTCTGCAATTTTGCCCCAAAATAAAAGAAATTTCTGGAATTTTGCCCCAAAATAAGTGGAATTTCTCAGTTTTGCCCCAAAATAAAGAGAATTTCTGCCTTCTTGCCCTACAATTATTAAAATTTCTGCAATTTTGCGCTAAAATAAGGGAAATTTCTGCAATTTTTCCCCATAATAAGGGAAATTTCTGCAACTTTGCCCCAAAATAAGGGGAATATCTGTTTTTTGCCCCACAATTAGGGAAATATCTGTTTTTTACCCCACAATTAGGGAAATTTCTGCAATTTTGCCCTAAATAAGGGGAATTTCTGCCTTTTGCCCCAAAATATGTGGAATTTCTGCCTTTTTGTCCGAAAATAAGAAGAATGCCTACCTTTTTGCCATAAAAAAGGGAAATTTCTTAATTTTTGCTCCAGAATAAGGGGAATTTCTGCTTTTTTGCCTCTAAATAAGTGGAATTTCTTTTTCCCCCAAAACAAAGGGAATTTCTGTTTTTTTGCCCCAAAATAGGAAAAATTTCTGACTTATTACCCTGAAATAAGTGAAATTTCTGAAAATTGCCCCAAAATAAGGGAAATTTCTGCATTTTTGCCCCCAAATAAGGGGAATTTCAGCCTTTTTACCTCAAAATAAAAGAAATTTCTGCATTTTTGCCACAAAATATTAGGAATTTCTGCATTTTTGCCACAAAATATTAGGAATTTCTGCCTTTTTGTCCGAAAATAAGAATGCCTACCTTTTTGCCATAAAGAAGGGAAATTTCTTCATTTTTGCTCCAAAATAAGTGGAATTTCTGCTTTTTTGCCTCTAAATAAGTGTAATTTCTGTCTTTTTCCCCCCAAAAAAAGGGAATTCCTGTTTTTTGCCCCAAAATAAGGAAAATTTCTGACTTATTACCCTTAAATAAGTGAAATTTCTGCAATTTTGCTCCAAAATAAGGAAAATTTCTGCCTTTTTGCCCCCAAATAAGGGGAATTTCAGCCTTTTTACCTCAAAATAAGGGGAATTTCTGCATTTTTGCCACAAAATATTAGGAATTTCTGCCTTTTTGCCCTAAAATAAGTCAAATTTCTGCCTTTTTTCCCTGAAATGAGTGAAATTTCTGCAATTTTGCCCCAAAATAAGTGAAATTTCTTGCTTTTTGCCCCCAAATAAGGGGAATTTCAGCATTTTTACCTCAAAATAAGGGGAATTTCTGCATTTTTGCCTGAAAATATGGGAAATTTCTGCCTTTTTTCCTCAAAATAAGAAAAATTTGTGCAATTTTGTACCAAAATAATACAAATTTCTGCCTTTTTGCACGCAAATAAGAAAATTTCTGCTTTTGTTCTGAAATAAGTGAAATTTCTGCAATTTTGTTCCAAAATAATTGAAATTTCTGCAATTTTGCCCCAAAATAAGTGAAATTTCTGGAATTTTGACCCAAAATAAGTGGAATTTCTGAGTTTTGCCCCCAAAATAAGGAGAATTTCTGTTATTTTGTCCCAACATATAGGGAATTTCTGCCTTTTTGCCCCACAATTAGGTGAATTTCTGAAATTTTGATCCAAAATAAGGGGAATTTCTGCTTTTTTGCCTCTAAATAAGTGGAATTTCTGCCTTTCTCTCCCCAAACAAAGGGAATTTCTGTCATTTTTGCCCCAAAATAAGAAAAATTTCTGACTTATTACCATGAAATAAGTGAAATTTCTGCAATTTTGCCCCTTAATTAGGGAAATTTCTGCTTTTTTGTGCCCAAATAAAGGGAATTTCAGCCTTTTTAACTCAAAAAAAAGGGGAATTTCTTAATTTTGGCACAAAATATTATGAATTTCTGCCTTTTTGTCCCAAAATAAGGAAAATTTCTGCCTTTTTTCCCTGAAATAAGTGAAATTTCTGCAATTTTTCCCCAAAATAAGTGAAATTTCTGCAATTTTGCCCCAAAATAAAAGAAATTTCTGGAATTTTGCCACAAAATAAGTGGAATTTCTCAGCTTTGCCCCAAAATAAAGAGAATTTCTGCCTTTTTGCCCTACAATTATTAAAATTTCTGCAATTTTGCGCTAAAATAAGGGAAATTTCTGCAATTTTTCCCCATAATAAAGGAAATTTCTGCAACTTTGCCCCAAAATAATGGGAATATCTGTTTTTTGCCCCACAATTAGGGAAATTTCTGCAAATTGCCCCAAAATAAGGGAAATTTCTGCATTTTTGCCCCCAAATAAGGGGAATTTCAGCCTTTTTACTTCAAAATAAAAGAAATTTCTGCATTTTTGCCACAAAATATTAGGAATTTCTTCATTTTTGCCACAAAATATTAGGAATTTCTGCCTTTTTGTCCGAAAATAAGAAGAATGCCTACCTTTTTGCCATAAAGAAGGGAAATTTCTTCATTTTTGCTCCAAAATAAGTGGAATTTCTGCTTTTTTGCCTCTAAATAAGTGTAATTTCTGTCTTTTTCCCCCAAAACAAAGGGAATTCCTGTTTTTTGCCCCAAAATAAGGAAAATTTCTCACTTATTACCCTGAAATAAGTGAAATTTCTGCAATTTTGCTCCAAAATGAGGAAAATTTCTGCCTTTTTGCCCCCAAATATGGGGAATTTCAGCATTTTACCTCAAAATAAGGGGAATTTCTGCATTTTTGCCACAAAATATTAGGAATTTCTGCATTTTTCCCCTAAAATAAGTCAAATTTCTGCCTTTTTTCCCTGAAATGAGTGAAATTTCTGCAATTTTGCCCCAAAATAAGTGAAATTTCTTGCTTTTTGCCCCCAAATAAGGGGAATTTCAGCATTTTTACCTCAAAATAAGGGGAATTTCTGCATTTTTGCCCTAAAATATGGGAAATTTCTGCCTTTTTTCCTCAAAATAAGAAAAATTTGTGCAATTTTGTACCAAAATAATACAAATTTCTGCCTTTTTGCACGCAAATAAGAAAATTTCTGCTTTTCTTCTGTAATAAGTGAAATTTCTGCAATTTTGCCCCAAAATAATTGAAATTTCTGCAATTTTGCCCCAAAATAAGTGAAATTTCTGGAATTTTGACCCAAAATAAGTGGAATTTCTGAGTGTTGCCCCCAAAATAAGGAGAATTTCTGTTATTTTGTCCCAACATATAGGGAATTTCTGCCTTTTTGCCCCACAATTAGGGGAATTTCTGAAATTTTGCTCCAAAATAAGGGGAATTTCTACTTTTGCATCTAAATAAGTGGAATTTCTGCCTTTTTCTCACAAAACAAAGGAAATTTCTGTCTTTTTTGCCCCAAAATAAGTAAAATTTCTGACTTATTACCCTTAAATAAGTGAAATTTCTGCAATTTTTCCCCAAAATAAAGGAAATTTCTGCTTTTTGCCCCCAAATAAAGGGAATTTCAGCCTTTTTACCTCAAAATATGGGGAATTTCTGAATTTTGGTACAAAATATTATGAATTTCTTTCTTTTTGCCCCAAAATAAGGAAAATTTCTGCCTTTTTTCCCTGAAATAAGTGAAATTTCTGCAATTTTGCCCCAAAAATATAAGAAATTTCTGGAATTTTGCCCCAAAATAAGTGGAATTTCTCAGTTTTGCCCCAAAATAAAGAGAATTTCTGCCTTTTTGCTCCACAATTATTAAAATTTCTGCAATTTTGCCCTAAAATAAGAAATTTCTGCAATTTTTCCCCATAATAAGAGAAATTTCTGCAACTTTGCCCCACAATAAGGGGAATTTCTGTTTTTTGCCCCACAATTAGGAAAATTTCTGTTTTTTGCCCCACAATTAGGGAAATTTCTGCAATTTTGCCCTAAATAAGGGGAATTTCTGCCTTTTGCCCCAAAATATGGGGAATTTCTGCCTTTTTGTCCGAAAATAATAAGAATGCCTACCTTTTTGCCATAAAAAAGGGAAATTTCTTCATTTTTGCTGCAAAATAAGGGGAATTTCTGCTTTTTTGCCTCTAAATAAGTGGAATTTCTGTCTTTTTCCCCCAAAACAAAGGGAATTTCTGTCTTTTTTGCTTCAAATTAAGGAAAATTTCTGACTTTTTACCCTGAAATAAGTGAAATTTCTGCAATTTTGCCCCAAAAATAAGGGAAATTTCTGCCATTTTTGTCCCCAAATAAGGGAAATTTCAGCCTTTTTACCTCAAAATAAAAGAAATTTCTGCATTTTTGCAACAAAATATTAGGAATTTCTGCATTTTTGCCACAAAATATTAGGAATTTCTGCCTTTTTGTCCGAAAATAAGAAGAATGCCTACCTTTTTGCCATAAAGAAGGGAAATTTCCTCATTTTTGCTCCAAAATAAAGGGAATTTCTGCTTTTTTTCCTCTAAATAAGTGTAATTTCTGTCTTTTTCTCCCAAAACAAAGGGAATTCCTGTTTTTTGCCCCAAAATAAGGAAAATTTCTGACTTATTACCCTGAAATAAATGAAATTTCTGCAATTTTGCTCCAAAATAAGGAAAATTTCTGCCTTTTTGCCCCCAAATAAGGGGAATTTCAGCCTTTTTACCTCAAAATAAGGGAAATTTCTGCATATTTGCCACAAAATATTAGGAATTTCTGCATTTTTGCCCCAAAATAAGAAAAATTTCTGCCTATTTTCCCTGAAATAAGTGAAATTTCTGCAATTTTGCTCCAAAATAAGGAAAATTTCTGCCTTTTTGCCCCCAAATAAGGGGAATTTCAGCCTTTTTACCTCAAAATAAGGGAAATTTCTGCATTTTTGCCACAAAATATTAGGAATTTCTGCCTTTTTGCCCCAAAATAAGAAAAATTTCTGCCTATTTTCCCTGAAATAAGTGAAATTTCTGCAATTTTGCCCCAAAATAAGTGAAATTTCTGCAATTTTGCCCCAAAATAAGGGAAATTTCTGGAATTTTGCCCAAAAATAAGTGGAATTTCTGAGTTTTGCCCCAAAATAAAGAGAATTTCTGTCTTTATGCCCCAACATTTAGGGAATTTCTGCCTTTTTGTTTCACAATTAGGGGAATTTCTGCAATTTTGCTCCAAAATACGGGGAATTTATGCCTTTTTGCCCGAAAATATGAAGAATGCATACCTTTTTGCCATAAAAAAGGGAAATTTCTTCATTTTTGCTCCAAAATAAGGGGAATTTCAGCCTTTTTACCTCTAAATAAGTGGAATTTCTGTCTTTTTCCCCCAATTAAAGAGAATTTCTGTCTTACTTGCCCCAAAATAAGGAAAATTTCTGACTTATTTCCTTGAAATAAGTGAAATTTTGCAATTTTGCTCCAAAATAAGGGAAATTTCTGCCTTTTTGCTCCCAAATAAGGGGAATTTCAGCCTTTTTACCTCAAAATAAGGGAAATTTCTGCATTTTTGCCACAAAATATTAGGAATTTCTGCCTTTTTGCCCTAAAATAAGTCAAATTTCTGCCTTTTTTCCCTGAAATGAGTGAAATTTCTGCAATTTTGCCCCAAAATAAGTGAAATTTCTTGCTTTTTGCCCCCAAATAAGGGGAATTTCAGCATTTTTACCTCAAAATAAGGGGAATTTCTGCATTTTTGCCCCAAAATATGGGAAATTTCTGCCTTTTTTCCTCAAAATAAGAAAAATTTGTGCAATTTTGTACCAAAATAATACAAATTTCTGCCTTTTTGCACGCAAATAAGAAAATTTCTGCTTTTCTTCTGTAATAAGTGAAATTTCTGCAATTTTGCCCCAAAATAATTGAAATTTCTGCAATTTTGCCCCAAAATAAGTGAAATTTCTGGAATTTTGACCCAAAATAAGTGGAATTTCTGAGTTTTGCCCCCAAAATAAGGAGAATTTCTGTTATTTTGTCCCAACATATAGGGAATTTCTGCCTTTTTGCCCCACAATTAGGGGAATTTCTGAAATTTTGCTCCAAAATAAGGGGAATTTCTACTTTTGCATCTAAATAAGTGGAATTTCTGCCTTTTTCTCCCAAAACAAAGGGAATTTCTGTCTTTTTTGCCCCAAAATAAGGAAAATTTCTGACTTATTACCCTTAAATAAGTGAAATTTCTGCAATTTTTCCCCAAAATAAAGGAAATTTCTGCTTTTTGCCCCCAAATAAAGGGAATTTCAGCCTTTTTACCTCAAAATATGGGGAATTTCTGAATTTTGGTACAAAATATTATGAATTTCTTTCTTTTTGCCCCAAAATAAGGAAAATTTCTGCCTTTTTTTCCTGAAATAAGTGAAATTTCTGCAATTTTGCCCCAAAAATATAAGAAATTTCTAGAATTTTGCCCCAAAATAAGTGGAATTTCTCAGTTTTGCCCCAAAATAAAGAGAATTTCTGCCTTTTTGCTCCACAATTATTAAAATTTCTGCAATTTTGCCCTAAAATAAGAAATTTCTGCAATTTTTCCCCATAATAAGAGAAATTTCTGCAACTTTGCCCCACAATAAGGGGAATTTCTGTTTTTTGCCCCACAATTAGGAAAATTTCTGTTTTTTGCCCCACAATTAGGGAAATTTCTGCAATTTTGCCCTAAATAAGGGGAATTTCTGCCTTTTGCCCCAAAATATGGGAAATTTCTGCCTTTTTGTCCGAAAATAAGAAGAATGCATACCTTTTTGCCATAAAAAAGGGAAATTTCTTCATTTTTGCTCCATAATAAGGGGAATTTCTGCTTTTTTGCCTCTAAATAAGTGGAATTTCTGTCTTTTTCCCCCAAAACAAAGGGAATTTCTGTCTTTTTTGCTTCAAATTAAGGAAAATTTCTGACTTATTACCCTGAAATAAGTGAAATTTCTGCAATTTTGCCCCAAAAATAAGGGAAATTTCTGCCATTTTTGTCACCAAATAAGGGAAATTTCAGCCTTTTTACCACAAAATAAAAGAAATTTCTGCATTTTTGCAACAAAATATTAGGAATTTCTGCATTTTTGCCACAAAATATTAGGAATTTCTGCCTTTTTGTCCGAAAATAAGAAGAATGCCTACCTTTTTGCCATAAAGAAGGTAAATTTCCTCATTTTTGCTCCAAAATAAAGGGAATTTCTGCTTTTTTGCCTCTAAATAAGTGTAATTTCTGTCTTTTTCTCCCAAAACAAAGGGAATTCCTGTTTTTTGCCCCAAAATAAGGAAAATTTCTCACTTATTACCCTGAAATAAGTGAAATTTCTGCAATTTTGCTCCAAAATAAGGAAAATTTCTGCCTTTTTGCCCCCAAATAAGGGGAATTTCAGCCTTTTTACCTCAAAATAAGGGAAATTTCTGCATTTTTGCCACAAAATATTAGGAATTTCTGCCTTTTTGCCCCAAAAGAAGAAAAATTTCTGCCTATTTTCCCTGAAATAAGTGAAATTTCTGCAATTTTGCCCCAAAATAAGTGAAATTTCTGCAATTTTGCCCCAAAATAAGGGAAATTTCTGGAATTTTGCCCAAAAATAAGTGGAATTTCTGAGTTTTGCCCCAAAATAAAGAGAATTTCTGTCTTTATGCCCCAACATTTAGGGAATTTCTGCCTTTTTGTTTCACAATTAGGGGAATTTCTGCAATTTTGCTCCAAAATACGGGGAATTTATGCCTTTTTGCCCGAAAATATGAAGAATGCATACCTTTTTGCCATAAAAAAGGGAAATTTCTTCATTTTTGCTCCAAAATAAGGGGAATTTTAGCCTTTTTACCACTAAATAAGTGGAATTTCTGTCTTTTTCCCCCAATTAAAGAGAATTTCTGTCTTTCTTGCCCCAAAATAAAGAAAATTTCTGACTTCTTTCCTTGAAATAAGTGAAATTTCTGCAATTTTGCCTCAAAATAAGGGAAATTTCTACCTTTTTGCCCCCAAATAAAGGGAATTTCAGCTTTTTACCTCAAAAAAAGGGGAATTTCTGAATTTTGGCACAAAATATGAATTTCTGCCTTTTTTTTCAAAATAAGGAAAATTTCTGCCTTTTTTCCCTGAAATAAGTGAAATTTCTGCAATTTTGCCCGAAAATAAGTGAAATTTCTGCAATTTTGCCCCAATATAAAAGAAATTTCTGGAATTTTGCCCCAAAATAAGTGGAATTTCTGAGTTTGGCCCCAAAATAAAGAGAATTTCTGACTTTTTGCCCCACAATTAGTAAAATTTCTGCAATTTTGCCCTAAAATAAGGGAAATTTCTGCAATTTTTCCCCATTATAAGGTAAATTTCTGCAACTTTGCCCCAAAATAAGAGGAATTTCTGTTTTTTGCCCCACAATTAGGGAAATTTCTGTTTTTTGATCCACAATTAGGGAAATTTCTGCAATTTTGCCCTAAATAAGGGAAATTTCTGCCTTTTGCCCAATATATGGAGAATTTCTGCCTTTTTGTCCGAAAATAAGAAGAATGCCTACCTTTTTGCCATAAAAAAGGGAAATTTCTTCATTTTTGCTCCAAAATAAGGGGAACTTTTGCCTTTTTGCCTCTAAATAAGTGGAATTTCTGTCTTTTTCCCCCAAAACAAAGGGAATTTCTGTATTTTTGCCCCAAAATAAGAAAAATTTCTGACTTTTTACCCTGAATTAAGTGAAATTTCTGCAAATTGCCCCAAAATAAGGGAAATTTCTGCATTTTTGCCCCCAAATAAGGGGAATTTCAGCCTTTTTACTTCAAAATAAAAGAAATTTCTGCATTTTTGCAACAAAATATTAGGAATTTCTGCATTTTTGCCACAAAATATTAGGAATTTCTGCCTTTTTGTCCGAAAATAAGAAGACTGCCTACCTTTTTGCCATAAAGAAGGGAAATTTCTTCATTTTTGCTCCAAAATAAGAGGAATTTCTGCTTTTTTGCCTCTAAATAAGTGGAATTTATGTCTTTTTCCCCCAAAACAAAGGGAATTTCTGTTTTTTGCCCCAAAATAAAGAAAATTTCTGACTTAGTACCCTGAAATAATTGAAATTTCTGCAATTTTGCTCCAAAATAAGGGAAATTTCTGCCTTTTTGCCCCCAAATAAGGGGAATTTTAGCTTTTTACCTCAAAATTAGTGAAATTTCTGCATTTTTGCCACAAAATATTAGGAATTTCTGCCTTTTTGCCCCAAAATAAGAAAAATTTCTCCCTATTTTCCCTGAAATAAGTGAAATTTCTGCAATTTTGCCCCAAAATAAGTGAAATTTCTGCAATTTTGCCCCAAAATAAGGGAAATTTCTGGAATTTTGCCCAAAAATAAGTGGAATTTCTGAGTTTTGCCCCAAAATAAAGAGAATTTCTGTCTTTATGCCCCAACATATAGGGAATTTCTGCCTTTTTACTTCACAATGAAAGGAATTTCTGCAATTTTGCTCCAAAATACGGGGAATTTCTGCCTTTCTGCCCGAAAATAAGAAGAATGCATACCTTTTTGCCATAAAAAAGAGAAATTTCTTAATTTTTGCTCCAAAATAAGGTGAATTTCTGCTTTTTTGCCTCTAAATAAGTGGAATTTCTGTCTTTTTCCTCCAAAAACAAAGGGAATTTCTGTCTTTTTTGACCCAAAATAAGGAAAATTTCTGACTTATTACCGTGAAATAAGTGAATTTTCAGCAATTTTGCCCCAAAATAAAAGAAATTTCTGCCTTTTTGCCCCTAAATAAGGGGAATTTCAGCCTTTTTACCTCAAAATATGGGGAATTTCTGAATTTTGGCACAAAATATTATGAATTTCTTTCTTTTTGCCCCAAAATAATGAAAAGTTCTGCCTTTTTTCCCTGAAATAAGTGAAATTTCTGCAATTTTGCCCCAAAATATAAGAAATTTCTGGCATTTTGCCCCAAAATAAGTGGAATTTCTCAGTTTTGCCCCAAAATAAAGGGAATTTCTGCCTTTTTGCCGTACAATTATTAAAATTTCTGCAATTTTGCGCTAAAATAAGGGAAATTTCTGCAATTTTTCCCCATAATAAGGGAAATTTCTGCAACTTTGCCCCAAAATAAGGGGAATATCTGTTTTTTGCCCCACAATTAGGGAAATTTCTGCAAATTGCCCCAAAATAAGGGAAATTTCTGCATTTTTGCCCCCAAATAAGGGGAATTTCAGCCTTTTTACCTCAAAATAAAAGAAATTTCTGCATTTTTGCCACAAAATATTAGGAATTTCTTCATTTTTGCCACAAAATATTAGGAATTTCTGCCTTTTTGTCCGAATATAAGAAGAATGCCTACCTTTTTGCCGTAAAGAAGGGAAATTTCTTCATTTTTGCTCCAAAATAAGTGGAATTTCTGCTTTTTTGCCTCTAAATAAGTGTAATTTCTGTCTTTTTCCCCCAAAACAAAGGGAATTCCTGTTTTTTGCCCCAAAATAAGGAAAATTTCTCACTTATTACCCTGAAATAAGTGAAATTTCTGCAATTTTGCTCCAAAATAAGGGAAATTTCTGCCTTTTTGCTCCCAAATAAGGGGAATTTCAGCCTTTTTACCTCAAAATAAGGGAAATTTCTGCATTTTTGCCACAAAATATTAGGAATTTCTGCCTTTTTGCCCTAAAATAAGTCAAATTTCTGCCTTTTTTCCCTGAAATGAGTGAAATTTCTGCAATTTTGCCCCAAAATAAGTGAAATTTCTTGCTTTTTGCCCCCAAATAAGGGGAATTTCAGCATTTTTACCTCAAAATAAGGGGAATTTCTGCATTTTTGCCCCAAAATATGGGAAATTTCTGCCTTTTTTCCTCAAAATAAGAAAAATTTGTGCAATTTTGTACCAAAATAATACAAATTTCTGCCTTTTTGCACGCAAATAAGAAAATTTCTGCTTTTGTTCTGAAATAAGTGAAATTTCTGCAATTTTGCCCCAAAATAATTGAAATTTCTGCAATTTTGCCCCAAAATAAGTGAAATTTCTGGAATTTTGACCCAAAATAAGTGGAATTTCTGAGTTTTGCCCCCAAAATAAGGAGAATTTCTGTTATTTTGTCCCAACATATAGGGAATTTCTGCCTTTTTGCCCCACACTTAGGGGAATTTCTGAAATTTTGCTCCAAAATAAGGGGAATTTCTACTTTTCATCTAAATAAGTGGAATTTCTGCCCTTTTCTCCAAAAACAAAGGGAATTTCTGTCTTTTTTGCCCCAAAATAAGGAAAATTTCTGACTTATTACCCTGAAATAAGTGAAATTTCTGCAATTTTGCCCCAAAATAAAGGAAATTTCTGCCTTTTTGCCCCCAAATAAAGGGAATTTCAGCCTTTTTACCTCAAAATATGGGGAATTTCTGAATTTTGGCACAAAATATTATGAATTTCTTTCTTTTTGCCCCAAAATAAGGAAAATTTCTGCCTTTTTTCCCTGAAATAAGTAAAATTTCTGCAATTTTGCCCCAAAATATAAGAAATTTCTGGAATTTTGCCCCAAAATAAGTGGAATTTCTCATTTTTGCCCCAAAATAAAGAGAATTTCTGCCTTTTTGCTCCACATTTATTAAAATTTCTGCAATTTGCCCTAAAATAAGAAATTTCTGCAATTTTTCTCCATAATAAGAGAAATTTCTGCAACACTGCCCCAAAATAAGGGGAATTTCTGTTTTTTGCCCCACAATTAGGAAAATTTCTGTTTTTTGCCCCACAATTAGGGAAATTTCTGCAATATTGCCCTAAATAAGGGGAATTTCTGCCTTTTGCCCCAAAATATGGGGAATTTCTGCCTTTTTGTCCAAAAATAAGAAGAATGCCTACCTTTTTGCCATAAAAAAGGGAAATTTCTTCATTTTTGCTCCAAAATATGGGGAATTTCTGCTTTTTTGCCTCTAAATAAGTGGAATTTCTGTCTTTTTCCCCCAAAACAAAGGGAATTTCTGTCTTTTTTGCTTCAAATTAAGGAAAATTTCTGACTTATTACCCTGAAATAAGTGAAATTTCTGCAATTTTGCCCCAAAAATAAGGGAAATTTCTGCCATTTTTGTCCCCAAATAAGGGAAATTTCAGCCTTTTTACCACAAAATAAAAGAAATTTCTGCATTTTTGCAACAAAATATTAGGAATTTCTGCATTTTTGCCACAAAATATTAGGAATTTCTGCCTTTTTGTCCGAAAATAAGAAGAATGCCTACCTTTTTGCCATAAAGAAGGTAAATTTCCTCATTTTTGCTCCAAAATAAAGGGAATTTCTGCTTTTTTGCCTCTAAATAAGTGTAATTTCTGTCTTTTTCTCCCAAAACAAAGGGAATTCCTGTTTTTTGCCCCAAAATAAGGAAAATTTCTGACTTATTACCCTGAAATAAGTGAAATTTCTGCAATTTTGCTCCAAAATAAGGAAAATTTCTGCCTTTTTGCCCCCAAATAAGGGGAATTTCAGCCTTTTTACCTCAAAATAAGGGAAATTTCTGCATTTTTGCCACAAAATATTAGGAATTTCTGCCTTTTTGCCCCAAAAGAAGAAAAATTTCTGCCTATTTTCCCTGAAATAAGTGAAATTTCTGCAATTTTGCCCCAAAATAAGTGAAATTTCTGCAATTTTGCCCCAAAATAAGGGAAATTTCTGGAATTTTGCCCAAAAATAAGTGGAATTTCTGAGTTTTGCCCCAAAATAAAGAGAATTTCTGTCTTTATGCCCCAACATATAGGGAATTTCTGCCTTTTTACTTCACAATGAAAGGAATTTCTGCAATTTTGCTCCAAAATACGGGGAATTTCTGCCTTTCTGCCCGAAAATAAGAAGAATGCATACCTTTTTGCCATAAAAAAGAGAAATTTCTTAATTTTTGCTCCAAAATAAGGTGAATTTCTGCTTTTTTGCCTCTAAATAAGTGGAATTTCTGTCTTTTTCCCCCAAAAACAAAGGGAATTTCTGTCTTTTTTGACCCAAAATAAGGAAAATTTCTGACTTATTACCGTGAAATAAGTGAATTTTCAGCAATTTTGCCCCAAAATAAAAGAAATTTCTGCCTTTTTGCCCCTAAATAAGGGGAATTTCAGCCTTTTTACCTCAAAATATGGGGAATTTCTGAATTTTGGCACAAAATATTATGAATTTCTTTCTTTTTGCCCCAAAATAATGAAAAGTTCTGCCTTTTTTCCCTGAAATAAGTGAAATTTCTGCAATTTTGCCCCAAAATATAAGAAATTTCTGGCATTTTGCCCCAAAATAAGTGGAATTTCTCAGTTTTGCCCCAAAATAAAGGGAATTTCTGCCTTTTTGCCGTACAATTATTAAAATTTCTGCAATTTTGCGCTAAAATAAGGGAAATTTCTGCAATTTTTCCCCATAATAAGGGAAATTTCTGCAACTTTGCCCCAAAATAAGGGGAATATCTGTTTTTTGCCCCACAATTAGGGAAATTTCTGCAAATTGCCCCAAAATAAGGGAAATTTCTGCATTTTTGCCCCCAAATAAGGGGAATTTCAGCCTTTTTACCTCAAAATAAAAGAAATTTCTGCATTTTTGCCACAAAATATTAGGAATTTCTTCATTTTTGCCACAAAATATGAGGAATTTCTGCCTTTTTGTCCGAATATAAGAAGAATGCCTACCTTTTTGCCGTAAAGAAGGGAAATTTCTTCATTTTTGCTCCAAAATAAGTGGAATTTCTGCTTTTTTGCCTCTAAATAAGTGTAATTTCTGTCTTTTTCCCCCAAAACAAAGGGAATTCCTGTTTTTTGCCCCAAAATAAGGAAAATTTCTCACTTATTACCCTGAAATAAGTGAAATTTCTGCAATTTTGCTCCAAAATAAGGGAAATTTCTGCCTTTTTGCTCCCAAATAAGGGGAATTTCAGCCTTTTTACCTCAAAATAAGGGAAATTTCTGCATTTTTGCCACAAAATATTAGGAATTTCTGCCTTTTTGCCCTAAAATAAGTCAAATTTCTGCCTTTTTTCCCTGAAATGAGTGAAATTTCTGCAATTTTGCCCCAAAATAAGTGAAATTTCTTGCTTTTTGCCCCCAAATAAGGGGAATTTCAGCATTTTTACCTCAAAATAAGGGGAATTTCTGCATTTTTGCCCCAAAATATGGGAAATTTCTGCCTTTTTTCCTCAAAATAAGAAAAATTTGTGCAATTTTGTACCAAAATAATACAAATTTCTGCCTTTTTGCACGCAAATAAGAAAATTTCTGCTTTTGTTCTGAAATAAGTGAAATTTCTGCAATTTTGCCCCAAAATAATTGAAATTTCTGCAATTTTGCCCCAAAATAAGTGAAATTTCTGGAATTTTGACCCAAAATAAGTGGAATTTCTGAGTTTTGCCCCCAAAATAAGGAGAATTTCTGTTATTTTGTCCCAACATATAGGGAATTTCTGCCTTTTTGCCCCACACTTAGGGGAATTTCTGAAATTTTGCTCCAAAATAAGGGGAATTTCTACTTTTGCATCTAAATAAGTGGAATTTCTGCCTTTTTCTCCAAAAACAAAGGGAATTTCTGTCTTTTTTGCCCCAAAATAAGGAAAATTTCTGACTTATTACCCTGAAATGAGTGAAATTTCTGCAATTTTGCCCCAAAATAAAGGAAATTTCTGCCTTTTTGCCCCCAAATAAAGGGAATTTCAGCCTTTTTACCTCAAAATATGGGGAATTTCTGAATTTTGGCACAAAATATTATGAATTTCTTTCTTTTTGCCCCAAAATAAGGAAAATTTCTGCCTTTTTTCCCTGAAATAAGTAAAATTTCTGCAATTTTGCCCCAAAATATAAGAAATTTCTGGAATTTTGCCCCAAAATAAGTGGAATTTCTCATTTTTGCCCCAAAATAAAGAGAATTTCTGCCTTTTTGCTCCACATTTATTAAAATTTCTGCAATTTGCCCTAAAATAAGAAATTTCTGCAATTTTTCTCCATAATAAGAGAAATTTCTGCAACACTGCCCCAAAATAAGGGGAATTTCTGTTTTTTGCCCCACAATTAGGAAAATTTCTGTTTTTTGCCCCACAATTAGGGAAATTTCTGCAATATTGCCCTAAATAAGGGGAATTTCTGCCTTTTGCCCCAAAATATGGGGAATTTCTGCCTTTTTGTCCAAAAATAAGAAGAATGCCTACCTTTTTGCCATAAAAAAGGGAAATTTCTTCATTTTTGCTCCAAAATATGGGGAATTTCTGCTTTTTTGCCTCTAAATAAGTGGAATTTCTGTCTTTTTCCCCCAAAACAAAGGGAATTTCTGTCTTTTTTGCTTCAAATTAAGGAAAATTTCTGACTTATTACCCTGAAATAAGTGAAATTTCTGCAATTTTGCCCCAAAAATAAGGGAAATTTCTGCCATTTTTGAACCTAAATAAGGGAAATTTCAGCCTTTTTACCTCAAAATAAAAGAAATTTCTGCATTTTTGCAACAAAATATTAGGAATTTCTGCATTTTTGCCACAAAATATTAGGAATTGCTGCCTTTTTGTCCGAAAATAAGAAGAATGCCTACCTTTTTGCCATAAAGAAGGGAAATTTCCTCATTTTTGCTCCAAAATAAAGGGAATTTCTGCTTTTTTGCCTCTAAATAAGTGTAATTTCTGTCTTTTTCTCCCAAAACAAAGGGAATTCCTGTTTTTTGCCCCAAAATAAGGAAAATTTCTGACTTATTACCCTGAAATAAGTGAAATTTCTGCAATTTTGCTCCAAAATAAGGAAAATTTCTGCCTTTTTGCCCCCAAATAAGGGGAATTTCAGCCTTTTTACCTCAAAATAAGGGAAATTTCTGCATTTTTGCCACAAAATATTAGGAATTTCTGCCTTTTTGCCCCAAAAGAAGAAAAATTTCTGCCTATTTTCCCTGAAATAAGTGAAATTTCTGCAATTTTGCCCAAAAATAAGTGAAATTTCTGCAATTTTGCCCCAAAATAAGGGAAATTTCTGCATTTTTGCCCCCAAATAAGGGGAATTTCAGCCTTTTTACTTCAAAATAAAAGAAATTTCTGCATTTTTGCAACAAAATATTAGGAATTTCTGCATTTTTGCCACAAAATATTAGGAATTTCTGCCTTTTTGTCCGAAAATAAGAAGACTGCCTACATTTTTGCCATAAAGATGGGAAATTTCTTCATTTTTGCTCCAAAATAAGGGGAATTTCTGCTTTTTTGCTTCTAAATAAGTGGAATTTCTGTCTTTTTCCCCCAAAACAAAGGGAATTTCTGTTTTTTGCCCCAAAATAAAGAAAATTTCTGACTTAGTACCCTGAAATGATTGAAATTTCTGCAATTTTGCTCCAAAATAAGGGAAATTTCTGCCTTTTTGCCCCCAAATAAGGGGAATTTTAGCCTTTTTACCTCAAAATTAGTGAAATTTCTGCATTTTTGCCACAAAATATTAGGAATTTCTGCCTTTTTGCCCCAAAATAAGAAAAATTTCTGCCTATTTTCCCTGAAATAAGTGAAATTTCTGCAATTTTGCCCCAAAATAAGTGAAATTTCTGCAATTTTGCCCCAAAATAAGGGAAATTTCTGGAATTTTGCCCAAAAATAAGTGGAATTTCTGAGTTTTGCCCCAAAATAAAGAGAATTTCTGTCTTTATGCCCCAACATATAGGGAATTTCTGCCTTTTTGCTTCACAATGAAAGGAATTTCTGCATTTTGCTCCAAAATACGGGGAATTTCTGCCTTTCTGCCCGAAAATAAGAAGAATGCATAACTTTTTGCCATAAAAAATAGAAATTTCTTAATTTTTGCTCCAAAATAAGGGGAATTTCTGCTTTTTTGCCTCTAAATAAGTGGAATTTCTGTCTTTTTCCCCCAAAAACAAAGGGAATTTCTGTCTTTTTTGACCCAAAATAAGGAAAATTACTGACTTATTACCGTGAAATAAGTGAATTTTCAGCAATTTTGCCCCAAAATAAAAGAAATTTCTGCCTTTTTGCCCCTAAATAAGGGGAATTTCAGCCTTTTTACCTCAAAATAAGGGGAATTTCTGCATTTTTGCCACAAAATATTAGGAATTTCTGCCTTTTTGCCCCAAAATAAGAAAAATTTCTGCCTATTTTCCCTGAAATAAGTGAAATTTCTGCAATTTTGCAACAAAATAAGTGAAATTTCTTTTTTTTGCCCCTAAATAAGGGGAATTTCAGCCTTTTACCTCAAAATAAGGGGAATTTCTGCATTTTTGCCCCAAAATATGGGAAATTTCTGCCTTTTTTCCCCAAAATAGGAAAAATTTCTGCAATTTTGTACCAAAATAATACAAATTTCTGCCTTTTTGCCTCCAAATAAGAAAATTTCTGCTTTTTTTCTGAAATAAGTGAAATTTGGGCAATTTTGCCCCAAAATAATTGAAATTTCTGCAATTTTGCCCCAAAATAAGTGAAATTTCTGGAATTTTGCCCCAAAATAAATGGAATTTCTGAGTTTTGCCCCCAAAAAAGGAGAATTTCTGTTATTTTGCTCCAACAGATAGGGAATTTCTGCCTTTTTGCCCCACAATTAGGTGAATTTCTGAAATTTTGTTCCAAAATAAGGGGAATTTATGCTTTTTTGCCTCTAAATAAGTGGAATTTCTGCCTTTCTCTCCCCAAACAAAGGGAATTTCTGTCTTTTTTGCCCCAAAATAAGGAAAATTTCTGACTTATTACCCTGAAATAAGTGAAATTTCCGCAATTTTGCCCCAAAATTAGGGAAATTTCTGCTTTTTTGCCCCCAAATAAAGGGAATTTCAGCCTTTTTAACTCAAAAAAAGGGGAATTTCTGAATTTTGGCACAAAATATTATGAATTTCTGCCTTTTTGTCCCAAAATAAGGAAAATTTCTGCCTTTTTTCCCCGAACTAAGTGAAATTTCTGCAATTTTTCCCCAAAATAAGTGAAATTTCTGCAATTTTGCCCCAAAATAAAAGAAATTTCTGGAATTTTGCCCCAAAATATGTGGAATTTCTCAGTTTTGCCCCAAAATAAAGAGAATTTCTGCCTTCTTGCCCTACAATTATTAAAATTTCTGCAATTTTGCGCTAAAATAAGGGAAATTTCTGCAATTTTTCCCCATAATAAGGGAAATTTCTGCAACTTATCCCAAAATAAGGGGAATATCTGTTTTTTGCCCCACAATTAGGGAAATTTCTGTTTTTTGCCCCACAATTAGGGAAATTTCTGCAATTTTGCCCTAAATAAGGGGAATTTCTGCCTTTTGCCCCAAAATATGTGGAATTTCTGCCTTTTTGTCCGAAAATAAGGAGAATGCCTACCTTTTTGCCATAAAAAAGGGAAATTTCTTCATTTTTGCTCCAGAATAAGGGGAATTTCTGCTTTTTTGCCTCTAAATAAGTGGAATTTCTGTCTTTTTCCCCCAAAACAAAGGGAATTTCTGTTTTTTTGCCCCAAAATAGGAAAAATTTCTGACTTATTACCCTGAAATAAGTGAAATTTCTGCAAATTGCCCCAAAATAAGTGAAATTTCTGCATTTTTGCCCCCAAATAAGGGGAATTTCAGCCTTTTTACCTCAAAATAAAAGAAATTTCTGCATTTTTGCCACAAAATATTAGGAATTTCTGCATTTTTGCCACAAAATATTAGGAATTTCTGCCTTTTTGTCCGAAAATAAGAAGAATGCCTACCTTTTTTCCGTAAAGAAGAGAAATTTCTTCATTTTTGCTCCAAAATAAGTGGAATTTCTGCTTTTTTGCCTCTAAATAAGTGTAATTTCTGTCTTTTTCCCCCAAAACAAAGGGAATTCCTGTTTTTTGCCCCAAAATAAGGAAAATTTCTGACTTATTACCCTGAAATAAGTGAAATTTCTGCAATTTTGCTTCAAAATAAGGAAAATTTCTGCCTTTTTGCTCCCAAATAAGGGGAATTTCAGCCTTTTTACCTCAAAATAAGGGAAATTTCTGCATTTTTGCCACAAAATATTAAGAATTTCTGCCTTTTTGCCCTAAAATAAGTCAAATTTCTGCCTTTTTTCCCTGAAATGAGTGAAATTTCTGCAATTTTGCCCCAAAATAAGTGAAATTTCTTGCTTTTTGCCCCCAAATAAGGGGAATTTCAGCATTTTTACCTCAAAATAAGGGGAATTTCTGCATTTTTGTCCCAAAATATGGGAAATTTCTGCCTTTTTTCCTCAAAATAAGAAAAATTTGTGCAATTTTGTACCAAAATAATACAAATTTCTGCCTTTTTGCACGCAAATAAGAAAATTTCTGCTTTTGTTCTGAAATAAGTGAAATTTCTGCAATTTTGCCCCAAAATAATTGAAATTTCTGCAATTTTGCCCCAAAATAAGTGAAATTTCTGGAATTTTGACCCAAAATAAGTGGAATTTCTGAGTTTTGCCCCCAAAATAAGGAGAATTTCTGTTATTTTGTCCCAACATATAGGGAATTTCTGCCTTTTTGCCCCACAATTAGGGGAATTTCTGAAATTTTGCTCCAAAATAAGGGGAATTTCTACTTTTGCCTCTAAATAAGTGGAATTTCTGCCTTTTTCTCCCAAAACAAAGGGAATTTCTGTCTTTTTTGCCCCAAAATAAGGAAAATTTCTGACTTATTACCCTGAAATAAGTGAAATTTCTGCAATTTTGCCCCAAAATAAAGGAAATTTCTGCCTTTTTGCCCCCAAATAAAGGGAATTTCAGCCTTTTTACCTCAAAATATGGGGAATTTCTGAATTTTGGCACAAAATATTATGAATTTCTTTCTTTTTGCCCCAAAATAATGAAAATTTCTGCCTTTTTTCCCTGAAATAAGTGAAATTTCTGCAATTTTGCCCCAAAATATAAGAAATTTCTGGAATTTTGCCCCAAAATAAGTGGAATTTCTCATTTTTGCCCCAAAATAAAGAGAATTTCTGCCTTTTTGCTTCACAATTATTAAAATTTCTGCAATTTTGCCCTAAAATAAGAAATTTCTGCAATTTTTCCCCATAATAAGAGAAATTTCTAGAAACTTTACCCCACAATAAGGGGAATTTCTGTTTTTTGCCCCACAATTAGGAAAATTTCTGTTTTTTGCCCCACAATTAGGGAAATTTCTGCAATTTTGCCCTAAATAAGGGGAATTTCTGCCTTTTGCCCCAAAATATGGGGAATTTCTGCCTTTTTGTCCGAAAATAAGAAGAATGCATACCTTTTTGCCATAAAAAAGGGAAATTTCTTCATTTTTGCTCCAAAATAAGGGGAATTTCTGCTTTTTTGCCTCTAAATAAGTGGAATTTCTGTCTTTTTCCTCCAAAACAAAGGGAATTTCTGTCTTTTTTGCTTCAAATTAAGGAAAATTTCTGACTTATTACCCTGGAATAAGTGAAATTTCTGCAATTTTACCCCAAAAATAAGGGAAATTTCTGCCATTTTTGTCCCCAAATAAGGGAAATTTCAGCCTTTTTACCACAAAATAAAAGAAATTTCTGCATTTTTGCAACAAAATATTAGGAATTTCTGCATTTTTGCCACAAAATATTAGGAATTTCTGCCTTTTTGTCCGAAAATAAGAAGAATGCCTACCTTTTTGCCATAAAGAAGGTAAATTTCCTCATTTTTGCTCCAAAATAAAGGGAATTTCTGCTTTTTTGCCTCTAAATAAGTGTAATTTCTGTCTTTTTCTCCCAAAACAAAGGGAATTCCTGTTTTTTGCCCCAAAATAAGGAAAATTTCTGACTTATTACCCTGAAATAAGTGAAATTTCTGCAATTTTGCTCCAAAATAAGGAAAATTTCTGCCTTTTTGCCCCCAAATAAGGGGAATTTCAGCCTTTTTACCTCAAAATAAGGGAAATTTCTGCATTTTTGCCACAAAATATTAGGAATTTCTGCCTTTTTGCCCCAAAAGAAGAAAAATTTCTGCCTATTTTCCCTGAAATAAGTGAAATTTCTGCAATTTTGCCCCAAAATAAGTGAAATTTCTGCAATTTTGCCCCAAAATAAGGGAAATTTCTGGAATTTTGCCCAAAAATAAGTGGAATTTCTGAGTTTTGCCCCAAAATAAAGAGAATTTCTGTCTTTATGCCCCAACATTTAGGGAATTTCTGCCTTTTTGTTTCACAATTAGGGGAATTTCTGCAATTTTGCTCCAAAATACGGGGAATTTATGCCTTTTTGCCCGAAAATAAGAAGAATGCATACCTTTTTGCCATAAAAATGCAAAATTTCTTCATTTTTGCTCCAAAATAAGGGGAATTTCAGCCTTTTTACCTCTAAATAAGTGGAATTTCTGTCTTTTTCCCCCAATTAAAGAGAATTTCTGTCTTTCTTGCCCCAAAATAAGGAAAATTTCTGGCTTATTTCCTTGAAATAAGTGAAATTTTTGCAATTTTGCCCCAAAATAAGGGAAATTTCTACCTTTTTGCCCCCAAATAAAGGGAATTTCAGCTTTTTACCTCAAAAAAATGGGAATTTCTGAATTTTGGCACAAAATATGAATTTCTGCCTTTTTTTTTCAAAATAAGGAAAATTTCTGCCTTTTTTCCCTGAAATAAGTGAAATTTCTGCAATTTTGCCCGAAAATAAGTGAAATTTCTGCAATTTTGCCCCAAAATAAAAGAAATTTCTGGAATTTTTCCCCAAAATAAGTGGAATTTCTGAGTTTGGCCCCAAAATAAAGAGAATTTCTGACTTTTTGCCCCACAATTAGTAAAATTTCTGCAATTTTGCCCTAAAATAAGAGAAATTTCTGCAATTTTTCCCCATAATAAGGTAAATTTCTGCAACTTTGCCCCAAAATAAGAGGAATTTCTGTTTTTTGCCCCACAATTAGGGAAATTTCTGTTTTTTGATCCACAATTAGGGAAATTTCTGCAATTTTGCCCTAAATAAGGGGAATTTCTGCCTTTTGCCCAAAATATGGGGAATTTCTGCCTTTTTGTCCGAAAATAAGAAGAATGCCTACCTTTTTGCCATAAAAAAGGGAAATTTCTTCATTTTTGCTCCAAAATAAGGGGAACTTTTGCCTTTTTGCCTCTAAATAAGTGGAATTTCTGTCTTTTTCCCCCAAAACAAAGGGAATTTCTGTATTTTTGCCCCAAAATAAGAAAAATTTCTGACTTTTTACCCTGAATTAAGTGAAATTTCTGCCAATTGCCCCAAAATAAGGGAAATTTCTGCATTTTTGCCCCCAAATAAGGGGAATTTCAGCCTTTTTACTTCAAAATAAAAGAAATTTCTGCATTTTTGCAACAAAATATTAGGAATTTCTGCATTTTTGCCACAAAATATTAGGAATTTCTGCCTTTTTGTCCGAAAATAAGAAGACTGCCTACCTTTTTGCCATAAAGAAGGGAAATTTCTTCATTTTTGCTCCAAAATAAGGGGAATTTCTGCTTTTTTGCCTCTAAATAAGTGGAATTTCTGTCTTTTTCCCCCAAAACAAAGGGAATTTCTGTTTTTTGCCCCAAAATAAAGAAAATTTCTGAATTAGTACCCTGAAATAATTGAAATTTCTGCAATTTTGCTCCAAAATAAGGGAAATTTCTGCCTTTTTGCCCCCAAAGAAGGGGAATTTTAGTCTTTTTACCTCAAAATTAGTGAAATTTCTGCATTTTTGCCACAAATATTAGGAATTTCTGCCTTTTTGCCCCAAAATAAGGAAAATTTCTCCCTATTTTCCCTGAAATAAGTGAAATTTCTGCAATTTTGCCCCAAAATAAAGGAAATTTCTGCCTTTTTGCCCCCAAATAAAGGGAATTTCAGCCTTTTTACCTCAAAATATGGGGAATTTCGGAATTTTGGCACAAAATATTATGAATTTCTTTCTTTTTGCCCCAAAATAAGGAAAATTTCTGCCTTTTTTCCCTGAAATAAGTGAAATTTCTGCAATTTTGCCCCAAAATATAAGAAATTTCTGGAATTTTGCCCCAAAATAAGTGGAATTTCTCATTTTTGCCCCAAAATAAAGAGAATTTCTGCCTTTTTGCTCCACATTTATTAAAATTTCTGCAATTTGCCCTAAAATAAGAAATTTCTGCAATTTTTCTCCATAATAAGAGAAATTTCTGCAACTTTGCCCCAAAATAAGGGGAATTTCTGTTTTTTGCCCCACAATTAGGAAAATTTCTGTTTTTTGCCCCACAATTAGGGAAATTTCTGCAATATTGCCCTAAATAAGGGGAATTTCTGCCTTTTGCCCCAAAATATGGGGAATTTCTGCCTTTTTGTCCGAAAATAAGAAGAATGCCTACCTTTTTGCCATAAAAAAGGGAAATTTCTTCATTTTTGCTCCAAAATATGGGGAATTTCTGCTTTTTTGCCTCTAAATAAGTGGAATTTCTGTCTTTTTCCCCCAAAACAAAGGGAATTTCTGTCTTTTTTGCTTCAAATTAAGGAAAATTTCTGACTTATTACCCTGAAATAAGTGAAATTTCTGCAATTTTGCCCCAAAAATAAGGGAAATTTCTGCCATTTTTGAACCTAAATAAGGGAAATTTCAGCATTTTTACCTCAAAATAAAAGAAATTTCTGCATTTTTGCAACAAAATATTAGGAATTTCTGCATTTTTGCCACAAAATATTAGGAATTGCTGCCTTTTTGTCCGAAAATAAGAAGAATGCCTACCTTTTTGCCATAAAGAAGGGAAATTTCCTCATTTTTGCTCCAAAATAAAGGGAATTTCTGCTTTTTTGCCTCTAAATAAGTGTAATTTCTGTCTTTTTCTCCCAAAACAAAGGGAATTCCTGTTTTTTGCCCCAAAATAAGGAAAATTTCTGACTTATTACCCTGAAATAAGTGAAATTTCTGCAATTTTGCTCCAAAATAAGGAAAATTTCTGCCTTTTTGCCCCCAAATAAGGGGAATTTCAGCCTTTTTACCTCAAAATAAAGGAAATTTCTGCATTTTTGCCACAAAATATTAGGAATTTCTGCCTTTTTGCGCCAAAAGAAGAAAAATTTCTGCCTATTTTCCCTGAAATAAGTGAAATTTCTGCAATTTTGCCCAAAAATAAGTGAAATTTCTGCAATTTTGCCCCAAAATAAGGGAAATTTCTGCATTTTTGCCCCCAAATAAGGGGAATTTCAGCCTTTTTACTTCAAAATAAAAAAAATTTCTGCATTTTTGCAACAAAATATTAGGAATTTCTGCATTTTTGCCACAAAATATTAGGAATTTCTGCCTTTTTGTCCGAAAATAAGAAGACTGCCTACATTTTTGCCATAAAGAAGGGAAATTTCTTCATTTTTGCTCCAAAATAAGGGGAATTTCTGCTTTTTTGCCTCTAAATAAGTGGAATTTATGTCTTTTTCCCCCAAAACAAAGGGAATTTCTGTTTTTTGCCCCAAAATAATGAAAATTTCTGACTTAGTACCCTGAAATAATTGAAATTTCTGCAATTTTGCTCCAAAATAAGGGAAATTTCTGCCTTTTTGCCCCCAAATAAGGGGAATTTTAGCCTTTTTACCTCAAAATTAGTGAAATTTCTGCATTTTTGCCACAAAATATTAGGAATTTCTGCCTTTTTGCCCCAAAATAAGAAAAATTTCTGCCTATTTTCCCTGAAATAAGTGAAATTTCTGCAATTTTGCCCCAAAATAAGTGAAATTTCTGCAATTTTGCCCCAAAATAAGGGAAATTTCTGGAATTTTGCCCAAAAATAAGTGGAATTTCTGAGTTTTGCCCCAAAATAAAGAGAATTTCTGTCTTTATGCCCCAACATATAGGGAATTTCTGCCTTTTTGCTTCAAAATGAAAGGAATTTCTGCAATTTTGCTCCAAAATACGGGGAATTTCTGCCTTTCTGCCCGAAAATAAGAAGAATGCATAACTTTTTGCCATAAAAAAGAGAAATTTCTTAATTTTTGCTCCAAAATAAGGTGAATTTCTGCTTTTTTGCCTCTAAATAAGTGGAATTTCTGTCTTTTTCCCCCAAAAACAAAGGGAATTTCTGTCTTTTTTGACCCAAAATAAGGAAAATTTCTGACTTATTACCGTGAAATAAGTGAATTTTCAGCAATTTTGCCCCAAAATAAAAGAAATTTCTGCCTTTTTGCCCCAAATAAGGGGAATTTCAGCCTTTTTACCTCAAAATAAAGGAAATTTCTGCATTTTTGCCACAAAATATTAGGAATTTCTTCTTTTTGCCCCATAATAAGAAAAATTTCTGCCTATTTTCCCTGAAATAAGTGAAATTTCTGCAATTTTGCAACAAAATAAGTGAAATTTCTTTTTTTTTGCCCCTAAATAAGGGGAATTTCAGCCTTTTTACCTCAAAATAAGGGGAATTTCTGCATTTGTGCCCCAAAATATGGGAAATTTCTGCCTTTTTTCCCCAAAATAGGAAAAATTTCTGCAATTTTGTACCAAAATAATACAAATTTCTGCCTTTTTGCCTCCAAATAAGAAAATTTCTGCTTTTTTTCTGAAATAAGTGAAATTTGGGCAATTTTGCCGCAAAATAATTGAAATTTCTGCAATTTTGCCCCAAAATAAGTGAAATTTCTGGAATTTTGCCCCAAAATAAATGGAATTTCTGAGTTTTGCCCCCAAAAAAGGAGAATTTCTGTTATTTTGCTCCAACAGATAGGGAATTTCTGCCTTTTTGCCCCACAATTAGGTGAATTTCTGAAATTTTGATCCAAAATAAGGGGAATTTCTGCTTTTTTGCCTCTAAATAAGTGGAATTTCTGCCTTTCTCTCCCCAAACAAAGGGAATTTCTGTCTTTTTTGCCCCAAAATAAGGAAAATTTCTGACTTATTACCCTGAAATAAGTGAAATTTCTGCAATTTTGCCCCAAAATTAGGGAAATTTCTGCTTTTTTGCCCCCAAATAAAGGGAATTTCAGCCTTTTTAACTCAAAAAAAGGGGAATTTCTGATATTTGGCACAAAATATTATGAATTTCTGCCTTTTTGTCCCAAAATAAGGAAAATTTCTGCCTTTTTTCCCTGAACTAAGTGAAATTTCTGCAATTTTTCCCCAAAATAAGTGAAATTTCTGCAATTTTGCCCCAAAATAAAAGAAATTTCTGGAATTTTGCCCCAAAATAAGTGGAATTTCTCAGTTCTGCCCCAAAATAAAGAGAATTTCTGCCTTCTTGCCCTACAATTATTAAAATTTCTGCAATTTTGCGCTAAAATAAGGGAAATTTCTGCAATTTTTCCCCATAATAAGGGAAATTTCTGCAACTTATCCCAAAATAAGGGGAATATCTGTTTTTTGCCCCACAATTAGGGAAATTTCTGTTTTTTGCCCCACAATTAGGGAAATTTCTGCAATTTTGCCCTAAATAAGGGGAAATTCTGCCTTTTGCCCCAAAATATGTGGAATTTCTGCCTTTTTGTCCGAAAATAAGGAGAATGCCTACCTTTTTGCCATAAAGAAGGGAAATTTCTTCATTTTTGCTCCAGAATAAGGGGAATTTCTGCTTTTTTGCCTCTAAATAAGTGGAATTTCTGTCTTTTTCCCCCAAAACAAAGGGAATTTCTGTTTTTTTGCCCCAAAATAGGAAAAATTTCTGACTTATTACCCTGAAATAAGTGAAATTTCTGCAAATTGCCCCAAAATAAGGGAAATTTCTGCATTTTTGCCCCCAAATAAGGGGAATTTCAGCCTTTTTACCTCAAAATAAAAGAAATTTCTGCATTTTTGCCACAAAATATTAGGAATTTCTGCATTTTTGCCACAAAATATTAGGAATTTCTGCCTTTTTGTCCGAAAATAAGAAGAATGCCTACCTTTTTGCCGTAAAGAAGGGAAATTTCTTCATTTTTGCTCCAAAATAAGTGGAATTTCTGCTTTTTTGCCTCTAAATAAGTGGAATTTCTGTCTTTTTCCCCCAAAACAAAGGGAATTCCTGTTTTTTGCCCCAAAATAAGGAAAATTTCTGACTTATTACCCTGAAATAAGTGAAATTTCTGCAATTTTGCTCCAAAATAAGGAAAATTTCTGCCTTTTTGCTCCCAAATAAGGGGAATTTCAGCCTTTTTACCTCAAAATAAGGGAAATTTCTGCATTTTTGCCACAAAATATTAGGAATTTCTGCCTTTTTGCCCTAAAATAAGTCAAATTTCTGCCTTTTTTCCCTGAAATGAGTGAAATTTCTGCAATTTTGCCCCAAAATAAGTGAAATTTCTTGCTTTTTGCCCCCAAATAAGGGGAATTTCAGCATTTTTACCTCAAAATAAGGGGAATTTCTGCATTTTTGTCCCAAAATATGGAAAATTTCTGCCTTTTTTCCTCAAAATAAGAAAAATTTGTGCAATTTTGTACCAAAATAATACAAATTTCTGCCTTTTTGCACGCAAATAAGAAAATTTCTGCTTTTGTTCTGAAATAAGTGAAATTTCTGCAATTTTGCCCCAAAATAATTGAAATTTCTGCAATTTTGCCCCAAAATAAGTGAAATTTCTGGAATTTTGACCCAAAATAAGTGGAATTTCTGAGTTTTGCCCCCAAAATAAGGAGAATTTCTGTTATTTTGTCCCAACATATAGGGAATTTCTGCCTTTTTGCCCCACAATTAGGGGAATTTCTGAAATTTTGCTCCAAAATAAGGGGAATTTCTACTTTTGCCTCTAAATAAGTGGAATTTCTGCCTTTTTCTCCCAAAACAAAGGGAATTTCTGTCTTTTTTGCCCCAAAATAAGGAAAATTTCTGACTTATTACCCTGAAATAAGTGAAATTTCTGCAATTTTGCCCCAAAATTAAGGAAATTTCTGCCTTTTTGCCCCCAAATAAAGGGAATTTCAGCCTTTTTCCCTCAAAATATGGGGAATTTCTGAATTTTGGCACAAAATATTATGAATTTCTTTCTTTATGCCCCAAAATAATGAAAATTTCTGCCTTTTTTCCCTGAAATAAGTGAAATTTCTGCAATTTTGCCCCAAAATATAAGAAATTTCTGGAATTTTGCCCCAAAATAAGTGGAATTTCTCATTTTTGCCCCAAAATAAAGAGAATTTCTGCCTTTTTGCTTCACAATTATTAAAATTTCTGCAATTTTGCCCTAAAATAAGAAATTTCTGCAATTTTTCCCCATAATAAGAGAAATTTCTGCAACTTTGCCCCACAATAAGGGGAATTTCTGTTTTTTGCCCCACAATTACGAAAATTTCTGTTTTTTGCCCCACAATTAGGGAAATTTCTGCAATTTTGCCCTAAATAAGGGGAATTTCTGCCTTTTGCCCCAAAATATGGGGAATTTCTGCCTTTTTGTCCGAAAATAAGAAGAATGCATACCTTTATGCCATAAAAAAGGGAAATTTCTTCATTTTTGCTCCAAAATAAGGGGAATTTCTGCTTTTTTGCCTCTAAATAAGTGGAATTTCTGTCTTTTTCCCCCAAAACAAAGGGAATTTCTGTCTTTTTTGCTTCAAATTAAGGAAAATTTCTGACTTATTACCCTGAAATAAGTGAAATTTCTGCAATTTTGCCCCAAAAATAAGGGAAATTTCTGCCATTTTTGTCCCCAAATAAGGGAAATTTCAGCCTTTTTACCACAAAATAAAAGAAATTTCTGCATTTTTGCAACAAAATATTAGGAATTTCTGCATTTTTGCCACAAAATATTAGGAATTTCTGGTTTTTTGTCCGAAAATAAGAAGAATGCCTACCTTTTTGCCATAAAGAAGGGAAATTTCCTCATTTTTGCTCCAAAATAAAGGGAATTTCTGCTTTTTTGCCTCTAAATAAGTGTAATTTCTGTCTTTTTCTCCCAAAACAAAGGGAATTCCTGTTTTTTGCCCCAAAATAAGGAAAATTTCTGACTTATTACCCTGAAATAAGTGAAATTTCTGCAATTTTGCTCCAAAATAAGGAAAATTTCTGCCTTTTTGCCCCCAAATAAGGGGAATTTCAGCCTTTTTACCTCAAAATAAGGGAAATTTCTGCATTTTTGCCACAAAATATTAGGAATTTCTGCCTTTTTGCCCCAAAAGAAGAAAAATTTCTGCCTATTTTCCCTGAAATAAGTGAAATTTCTGCAATTTTGCCCCAAAATAAGTGAAATTTCTGCAATTTTGCCCCAAAATAAGGGAAATTTCTGGAATTTTGCCCAAAAATAAGTGGAATTTCTGAGTTTTGCCCCAAAATAAAGAGAATTTCTGTCTTTATGCCCCAACATTTAGGGAATTTCTGCCTTTTTGTTTCACAATTAGGGGAATTTCTGCAATTTTGCTCCAAAATACGGGGAATTTATGCCTTTTTGCCCGAAAATAAGAAGAATGCATACCTTTTTGCCATAAAAATGCGAAATTTCTTCATTTTTGCTCCAAAATAAGGGGAATTTCAGCCTTTTTACCTCTAAATAAGTGGAATTTCTGTCTTTTTCCCCCAATTAAAGAGAATTTCTGTCTTTCTTTCCCCAAAATAAGGAAAATTTCTGACTTATTTCCTTGAAATAAGTCAAATTTCTGCAATTTTGCCCCAAAATAAGGGAAATTTCTACCTTTTTGCCCCCAAATAAAGGGAATTTCAGCTTTTTACCTCAAAAAAAGGGGAATTTCTGAATTTTGGCACAAAATATGAATTTCTGCCTTTTTTTTTCAAAATAAGGAAAATTTCTGCCTTTTTTCCCTGAAATAAGTGAAATTTCTGCAATTTTGCCCGAAAATAAGTGAAATTTCTGAAATTTTGACCCAAAATAAAAGAAATTTCTGGAATTTTGCCCCAAAATAAGTGGAATTTCTGAGTTTGGCCCCAAAATAAAGAGAATTTCTGACTTTTTGCCCCACAATTAGTAAAATTTCTGCAATTTTGCCCTAAAATAAGAGAAATTTCTGCAATTTTTCCCCATAATAAGGTAAATTTCTGCAACCTTGCCCCAAAATAAGAGGAATTTCTGTTTTTTGCCCCACAATTAGGGAAATTTCTGTTTTTTGATCCACAATTAGGGAAATTTCTGCAATTTTGCTCCAAAATAAGGGAAATTTCTGCCTTTTTGCCCCCAAATAAGGGGAATTTTAGCCTTTTTACCTCAAAATTAGTGAAATTTCTGCATTTTTGCCACAAAATATTAGGAATTTCTGCCTTTTTGCCCCAAAATAAGAAAAATTTCTCCCTATTTTCCCTGAAATAAGTGAAATTTCTGCAATTTTGCCCCAAAATAAGTGAAATTTCTGCAATTTTGCCCCAAAATAAGGGAAATTTCTGGAATTTTGCCCAAAAATAAGTGGAATTTCTGAGTTTTGCCCCAAAATAAAGAGAATTTCTGTCTTTATGCCCCAACATATAGGGAATTTCTGCCTTTTTACTTCACAATGAAAGGAATTTCTGCAATTTTGCTCCAAAATACGGGGAATTTCTGCATTTCTGCCCGAAAATAAGAAGAATGCATACCTTTTTGCCATAAAAAAGAGAAATTTCTTAATTTTTGCTCCAAAATAAGGGGAATTTCTGCTTTTTTGCCTCTAAATAAGTGGAATTTCTGTCTTTTTCCCCCAAAAACAAAGGGAATTTCTGTCTTTTTTGACCCAAAATAAGGAAAATTACTGACTTATTACCGTGAAATAAGTGAATTTTCAGCAATTTTGCCCCAAAATAAAAGTAATTTCTGCCTTTTTGCCCCTAAATAAGGGGAATTTCAGCCTTTTTACCTCAAAATAAGGGGAATTTCTGAATTTTTGCCACAAAATATTAGGAATTTCTGCCTTTTTGCCCCAAAATAAGAAAAATTTCTGCCTATTTTCCCTGAAATAAGTGAAATTTCTGCAATTTTGCAACAAAATAAGTGAAATTTCTTTTTTTTGCCCCTAAATAAGGGGAATTTCAGCCTTTTACCTCAAAATAAGGGGAATTTCTGCATTTTTGCCCCAAAATATGGGAAATTTCTGCCTTTTTTCCCCAAAAATAGGAAAAATTTCTGCAATTTTGTACCAAAATAATACAAATTTCTGCCTTTTTGCCTCCAAATAAGAAAATTTCTGCTTTTTTTCTGAAATAAGTGAAATTTGGGCAATTTTGCCCCAAAATAATTGAAATTTCTGCAATTTTGCCCCAAAATAAGTGAAATTTCTGGAATTTTGCCCCAAAATAAATGGAATTTCTGAGTTTTGCCCCCAAAAAAGGAGAATTTCTGTTATTTTGCTCCAACAGATAGGGAATTTCTGCCTTTTTGCCCCACAATTAGGTGAATTTCTGAAATTTTGATCCAAAATAAGGGGAATTTCTGCATTTTTGCCTCTAAATAAGTGGAATTTCTGCCTTTCTCTCCCCAAACAAAGGGAATTTCTGTCTTTTTTGCCCCAAAATAAGGAAAATTTCTGACTTATTACCCTGAAATAAGTGAAATTTCCGCAATTTTGCCCCAAAATTAGGGAAATTTCTGCTTTTTTGCCCCCAAATAAAGGGAATTTCAGCCTTTTTAACTCAAAAAAAGGGGAATTTCTGAATTTTGGCACAAAATATTATAAATTTCTGCCTTTTTGTCCCAAAATAAGGAAAATTTCTGCCTTTTTTCCCCTAAAATAAGTGAAATTTCTGCAATTTTGCCCCAAAATAAAAGAAATTTCTGGATTTTTGCCCCAAAATAAGTGGAATTTCTCAGTTTTGCCCCAAAATAAAGAGAATTTCTGCCTTCTTGCCCTACAATTATTAAAATTTCTGCAATTTTGCGCTAAAATAAGGGAAATTTCTGCAATTTTTCCCCATAATAAGGGAAATTTCTGCAACTTTGCCCCAAAATAAGGGGAATATCTGTTTTTTGCCCCACAATTAGGGAAATATCTGTTTTTTGCCCCACAATTAGGGAAATTTCTGCAATTTTGCCCTAAATAAGGGGAATTTCTGCCTTTTTTCCCTAAAATAAGTGAAATTTCTGCAATTTTGCCCCAAAATAAAAGAAATTTCTCGAATTTTGCCCCAAAATAAGTGGAATTTCTCAGTTTTGCCCCAAAATAAAGAGAATTTCTGCCTTCTTGCCCTACAATTATTAAAATTTCTGCAATTTTGCGCTAAAATAAGGGAAATTTCTGCAATTTTTCCCCATAATAAGGGAAATTTCTGCAACTTTGCCCCAAAATAAGGGGAATATCTGTTTTTTGCCCCACAATTAGGGAAATATCTGTTTTTTGCCCCACAATTAGGGAAATTTCTGCAATTTTGCCCTAAGTAAGGGGAATTTCTGCCTTTTGCCCCAAAATATGTGGAATTTCTGCCTTTTTGTCCGAAAATAAGAAGAATGCCTACCTTTTTGCCATAAAAAAGGGAAATTTCTTAATTTTTGCTCCAGAATAAGGGGAATTTCTGCTTTTTTGCCTCTAAATAAGTGGAATTTCTGTCTTTTTCCCCCAAAACAAAGGGAATTTCTGTTTTTTTGCCCCAAAATAGGAAAAATTTCTGACTTATTACCCTGAAATAAGTGAAATTTCTGCAAATTGCCCCAAAATAATGGAAATTTCTGCATTTTTGCCCCCAAATAATGGGAATTTCAGCCTTTTTACCTCAAAATAAAAGAAATTTCTGCATTTTTGCCACAAAATATTAGGAATTTCTGCATTTTTGCCACAAAATATTAGGAATTTCTGCCTTTTTGCCCTAAAATAAGTCAAATTTCTGCCTTTTTTCCCTGAAATGAGTGAAATTTCTTCAATTTTGGCCCAAAATAAGTGAAATTTCTTGCTTTTTGCCCCCAAATAAGGGGAATTTCAGCATTTTTACCTCAAAATAAGGAGAATTTCTGCATTTTTGCCCCAAAATATGGGAAATTTCTGCCTTTTTTCCTCAAAATAAGAAAAATTTGTGCAATTTTGTACCAAAATAATACAAATTTCTGCCTTTTTGCACGCAAATAAGAAAATTTCTGCTTTTGTTCTGAAATAAGTGAAATTTCTGCAATTTTGCCCCAAAATAATTGAAATTTCTGCAATTTTGCCCCAAAATAAGTGAAATTTCTGGAATTTTGACCCAAAATAAGTGGATTTTCTGAGTTTTGCCCCCAAAATAAGGAGAATTTCTGTTATTTTGTCCCAACATATAGGGAATTTCTGCCTTTTTGCCCCACAATTAGGGGAATTTCTGAAATTTTGCTCCAAAATAAGGGGAATTTCTACTTTTGCCTCTAAATAAGTGGAATTTCTGCCTTTTTCTCCCAAAACAAAGGGAATTTCTGTCTTTTTTGCCCCAAAATAAGGAAAATTTCTGACTTATTACCCTGAAATAAGTGAAATTTCTGCAATTTTGCCCCAAAATAAAGGAAATTTCTGCCTTTTTGCCCCCAAATAAAGGGAATTTCAGCCTTTTTACCTCAAAATATGGGGAATTTCTGAATTTTGGCACAAAATATTATGAATTTCTTTCTTTTTGCCCCAAAATAATGAAAATTTCTGCCTTTTTTCCCTGAAATAAGTGAAATTTCTGCAATTTTGCCCCAAAATATGAGAAATTTCTGGAATTTTGCCCCAAAATAAGTGGAATTTCTCAGTTTTGCCCCAAAATAAAGGGAATTTCTGCCTTTTTGCCCTACAATTATTAAAATTTCTGCAATTTTGCGCTAAAATAAGGGAAATTTCTGCAATTTTTCCCCATAATAAGGGAAATTTCTGCAACTTTGCCCCAAAATAAGGGGAATATCTGTTTTTTGCCCCACAATTAGGGAAATTTCTGCAAATTGCCCCAAAATAAGGGAAATTTCTGCATTTTTGCCCCCAAATAAGGGGAATTTCAGCCTTTTTACCTCAAAATAAAAGAAATTTCTGCATTTTTGCCACAAAATATTAGGAATTTCTTCATTTTTGCCACAAAATATTAGGAATTTCTGCCTTTTTGTCCGAAAATAAGAAGAATGCCTACCTTTTTGCCGTAAAGAAGGGAAATTTCTTCATTTTTGCTCCAAAATAAGTGGAATTTCTGCTTTTTTGCCTCTAAATAAGTGTAATTTCTGTCTTTTTCCCCCAAAACAAAGGGAATTCCTGTTTTTTGCCCCAAAATAAGAAAAATTTCTGACTTATTACCCTGAAATAAGTGAAATTTCTGCAATTTTGCTCCAAAATAAGGAAAATTTCTGCCTTTTTGCTCCCAAATAAGGGGAATTTCAGCCTTTTTACCTCAAAATAAGGGAAATTTCTGCATTTTTGCAACAAAATGTTAGGAATTTCTGCCTTTTTGCCCTAAAATAAGTCAAATTTCTGCCTTTTTTCCCTGAAATGAGTGAAATTTCTGCAATTTTGCCCCAAAATAAGTGAAATTTCTTGCTTTTTGCCCCCAAATAAGGGGAATTTCAGCATTTTTACCTCAAAATAAGGGGAATTTCTGCATTTTTGCCCCAAAATATGGGAAATTTCTGCCTTTTTTCCTCAAAATAAGAAAAATTTGTGCAATTTTGTACCAAAATAATACAAATTTCTGCCTTTTTGCACGCAAATAAGAAAATTTCTGCTTTTGTTCTGAAATAAGTGAAATTTCTGCAATTTTGCCCCAAAATAATTGAAATTTCTGCAATTTTGCCCCAAAATAAGTGAAATTTCTGGAATTTTGACCCAAAATAAGTGGAATTTCTGAGTTTTGCCCCCAAAATAAGGAGAATTTCTGTTATTTTGTCCCAACATATAGGGAATTTCTGCCTTTTTGCCCCACAATTAGGGGAATTTCTGAAATTTTGCTCCAAAATAAGGGGAATTTCTACTTTTGCATCTAAATAAGTGGAATTTCTGCCTTTTTCTCCCAAAACAAAGGGAATTTCTGTCTTTTTTGCCCCAAAATAAGGAAAATTTCTGACTTATTACCCTGAAATAAGTGAAATTTCTGCAATTTTGCCCCAAAATAAAGGAAATTTCTGCCTTTTTGCCCCCAAATAAAGGGAATTTCAGCCTTTTTACCTCAAAATATGGGGAATTTCTGAATTTTGGCACAAAATATTATGAATTTCTTTCTTTTTGCCCCAAAATAAGGAAAATTTCTGCCTTTTTCCCTGAAATATGTGAAATTTCTGCAATTTTGTCCCAAAATATAAGAAATTTCTGGAATTTTGCCCCAAAATAAGTGGAATTTCTCATTTTTGCCCCAAAATAAAGAGAATTTCTGCCTTTTTGCTCCACATTTATTAAAATTTCTGCAATTTTGCCCTAAAATAAGAAATTTCTGCAATTTTTCTCCATAATAAGAGAAATTTCTGCAACTTTGCCCCACAATAAGGGGAATTTCTGTTTTTTGCCCCACAATTAGGAAAATTTCTGTTTTTGCCCCACAATTAGGGAAATTTCTGCAATATTGCCCTAAATAAGGGGAATTTCTGCCTTTTGCCCCAAAATATGGGGAATTTCTGCCTTTTTTCCGAAAATAAGAAGAATGCCTACCTTTTTGCCATAAAAAAGGGAAATTTCTTCATTTTTGCTCCAAAATAAGGGGAATTTCTGCTTTTTTGCCTCTAAATAAGTGGAATTTCTGTCTTTTTCCCCCAAAACAAAGGGAATTTCTGTCTTTTTTGCTTCAAATTAAGGAAAATTTCTGACTTATTACCCTGAAATAAGTGAAATTTCTGCAATTTTGCCCCAAAAATAAGGGAAATTTCTGCCATTTTTGAACCTAAATAAGGGAAATTTCAGCCTTTTTACCTCAAAATAAAAGAAATTTCTGCATTTTTGCAACAAAATATTAGGAATTTCTGCATTTTTGCCACAAGATATTAGGAATTGCTGCCTTTTTGTCCGAAAATAAGAAGAATGCCTACCTTTTTGCCATAAAGAAGGGAAATTTCCTCATTTTTGCTCCAAAATAAAGGGAATTTCTGCTTTTTTGCCTCTAAATAAGTGTAATTTCTGTCTTTTTCTCCCATAACAAAGGGAATTCCTGTTTTTTGCCTTAAAATAAGGAAAATTTCTGACTTATTACCCTGAAATAAGGGAAATTTCTGCAATTTTGCTCCAAAATAAGGAAAATTTCTGCCTTTTTGCCCCCAAATAAGGGGAATTTCAGCCTTTTTAACTCAAAATAAGGGAAATTTCTGCATTTTTGCCACAAAATATTAGGAATTTCTGCCTTTTTGCCCCAAAAGAAGAAAAATTTCTGCCTATTTTCCCTGAAATAAGTGAAATTTCTGCAATTTTGCCCCAAAATAAGTGAAATTTCTGCAATTTTGCCCCAAAATAAGGGAAATTTCTGCATTTTTGCCCCCAAATAAGGGGAATTTCAGCCTTTTTACTTCAAAATAAAAGAAATTTCTGCATTTTTGCAACAAAATATTAGGAATTTCTGCATTTTTGCCACAAAATATTAGGAATTTCTGCCTTTTTGTCCGAAAATAAGAAGACTGCCTACATTTTTGCTATAAAGAAGGGAAATTTCTTCATTTTTGCTCCAAAATAAGGGGAATTTCTGCTTTTTTGCCTCTAAATAAGTGGAATTTCTGTCTTTTTCCCCCAAAACAAAGGGAATTTCTGGTTTTTGCCCCAAAATAAAGAAAATTTCTGACTTAGTACCCTGAAATAATTGAAAGTTCTGCAATTTTGCCCCAAAATAAGTGAAATTTCTTGCTTTTTGCCCCCAAATAAGGGGAATTTCAGCATTTTTACCTCAAAATAAGGGGAATTTCTGCATTTTTGCCCCAAAATATGGGAAATTTCTGCCTTTTTTCCTCAAAATAAGAAAAATTTGTGCAATTTTGTACCAAAATAATACAAATTTCTGCCTTTTTGCACGCAAATAAGAAAATTTCTGCTTTTGTTCTGAAATAAGTGAAATTTCTGCAATTTTGCCCCAAAATAATTGAAATTTCTGCAATTTTGCCCCAAAATAAGTGAAATTTCTGGAATTTTGACCCAAAATAAGTGGAATTTCTGAGTTTTGCCCCCAAAATAAGGAGAATTTCTGTTATTTTGTCCCAACATATAGGGAATTTCTGCCTTTTTGCCCCACAATTAGGGGAATTTCTGAAATTTTGCTCCAAAATAAGGGGAATTTCTACTTTTGCATCTAAATAAGTGGAATTTCTGCCTTTTTCTCCCAAAACAAAGGGAATTTCTGTCTTTTTTGCCCCAAAATAAGGAAAATTTCTGACTTATTACCCTGAAATAAGTGAAATTTCTGCAATTTTGCCCCAAAATAAAGGAAATTTCTGCCTTTTTGCCCCCAAATAAAGGGAATTTCAGCCTTTTTACCTCAAAATATGGGGAATTTCTGAATTTTGGCACAAAATATTATGAATTTCTTTCTTTTTGCCCCAAAATAAGGAAAATTTCTGCCTTTTTTCCCTGAAATAAGTGAAATTTCTGCAATTTTGCCCCAAAATATAAGAAATTTCTGGAATTTTGCCCCAAAATAAGTGGAATTTCTCATTTTTGCCCCAAAATAAAGAGAATTTCTGCCTTTTTGCTCCACATTTATTAAAATTTCTGCAATTTTGCCCTAAAATAAGAAATTTCTGCAATTTTTCTCCATAATAAGAGAAATTTCTGCAACTTTGCCCCAAAATAAGGGGAATTTCTGTTTTTTGCCCCACAATTAGGAAAATTTCTGGTTTTTGCCCCACAATTAGGGAAATTTCTGCAATATTGCCCTAAATAAGGGGAATTTCTGCCTTTTGCCCCAAAATATGGGGAATTTCTGCCTTTTTTCCGAAAATAAGAAGAATGCCTACCTTTTTGCCATAAAAAAAGGAAATTTCTTCATTTTTGCTCCAAAATAAGGGGAATTTCTGCTTTTTTGCCTCTAAATAAGTGGAATTTCTGTCTTTTTCCCCCAAAACAAAGGGAATTTCTGTCTTTTTTGCTTCAAATTAAGGAAAATTTCTGACTTATTACCCTGAAATAAGTGAAATTTCTGCAATTTTGCCCCAAAAATAAGGGAAATTTCTGCCATTTTTGAACCTAAATAAGGGAAATTTCAGCCTTTTTACCTCAAAATAAAAGAAATTTCTGCATTTTTGCAACAAAATATTAGGAATTTCTGCATTTTTGCCACAAAATATTAGGCATTGCTGCCTTTTTGTCCGAAAATAAGAAGAATGCCTACCTTTTTGCCATAAAGAAGGGAAATTTCCTCATTTTTGCTCCAAAATAAAGGGAATTTCTGCTTTTTTGCCTCTAAATAAGTGTAATTTCTGTCTTTTTCTCCCATAACAAAGGGAATTCCTGTTTTTTGCCTTAAAATAAGGAAAATTTCTGACTTATTACCCTGAAATAAGGGAAATTTCTGCAATTTTGCTCCAAAATAAGGAAAATTTCTGCCTTTTTGCCCCCAAATAAGGGGAATTTCAGCCTTTTTACCTCAAAATAAGGGAAATTTCTGCATTTTTGCCACAAAATATTAGGAATTTCTGCCTTTTTGCCCCAAAAGAAGAAAAATTTCTGCCTATTTTCCCTGAAATAAGTGAAATTTCTGCAATTTTGCCCCAAAATAAGTGAAATTTCTGCAATTTTGCCCCAAAATAAGGGAAATTTCTGCATTTTTGCCCACAAATAAGGGGAATTTCAGCCTTTTTACTTCAAAATAAAAGAAATTTCTGTATTTTTGCAACAAAATATTAGGAATTTCTGCATTTTTGCCACAAAATATTAGGAATTTCTGCCTTTTTGTCCGAAAATAAGAAGACTGCCTACATTTTTGCCATAAAGAAGGGAAATTTCTTCATTTTTGCTCCAAAATAAGGGGAATTTCTGCTTTTTTGCCTCTAAATAAGTGGAATTTCTGTCTTTTTCCCCCAAAACAAAGGGAATTTCTGGTTTTTGCCCCAAAATAAAGAAAATTTCTGACTTAGTACCCTGAAATAATTGAAAGTTCTGCAATTTTGCCCCAAAATAAGTGAAATTTCTTGCTTTTTGCCCCCAAATAAGGGGAATTTTAGCCTTTTTACCTCAAAATAAGGGGAATTTCTGCATTTTTGCCACAAAATATTAGGAATTTCTGCCTTTTTGCCCCAAAAGAAGAAAAATTTCTGCCTATTTTCCCTGAAATAAGTGAAATTTCTGCAATTTTGCCCCAAAATAAGTGAAATTTCTGCAATTTTGCCCCAAAATAAGGGAAATTTCTGGAATTTTGCCCAAAAATAAGTGGAATTTCTGAGTTTTGCCCCAAAATAAAGAGAATTTCTGTCTTTATGCCCCAACATATAGGGAATTTCTGCCTTTTTACTTCACAATGAAAGGAATTTCTGCAATTTTGCTCCAAAATACGGGGAATTTCTGCCTTTCTGCCCGAAAATAAGAAGAATGCATACCTTTTTGCCATAAAAAAGAGAAATTTCTTAATTTTTGCTCCAAAATAAGGTGAATTTCTGCTTTTTTGCCTCTAAGTAAGTGGAATTTCTGTCTTTTTCCCCCAAAAACAAAGGGAATTTCTGTCTTTTTTCACCCAAAATAAGGAAAATTACTGACTTATTACCGTGAAATAAGTGAATTTTCAGCAATTTTGCCCCAAAATAAAAGAAATTTCTGCCTTTTTGCCCCTAAATAAGGGGAATTTCAGCCTTTTTACCTCAAAATAAGGGGAATTTCTGCATTTTTGCCACAAAATATTAGGAATTTCTGCCTTTTTGCCCCAAAATAAGAAAAATTTCTGCCTATTTTTCCTGAAATAAGTGAAATTTCTGCAATTTTGCAACAAAATAAGTGAAATTTCTTTTTTTTGCCCCTAAATAAGGGAATTTCAGCCTTTTACCTCAAAATAAGGGGAATTTCTGCATTTGTGCCCCAAAATATGGGAAATTTCTGCCTTTTTTCCCCAAAATAGGAAAAATTTCTGCAATTTTGTACCAAAATAATACAAATTTCTGCCTTTTTGCCTCCAAATAAGAAAATTTCTGCTTTTTTTCTGAAATAAGTGAAATTTGGGCAATTTTGCCCCAAAATAATTGAAATTTCTGCAATTTTGCCCCAAAATAAGTGAAATTTCTGGAATTTTGCCCCAAAATAAATGGAATTTCTGAGTTTTGCCCCCAAAAAAGGAGAATTTCTGTTATTTTGCTCCAACAGATAGGGAATTTCTGCCTTTTTGCCGCACAATTAGGTGAATTTCTGAATTTTGATCCAAAATAAGGGGAATTTCTGCTTTTTTGCCTCTAAATAAGTGGAATTTCTGCCTTTCTCTCCCCAAACAAAGGGAATTTCTGTCTTTTTTGCCCCAAAATAAGGAAAATTTCTGACTTATTACCCTGAAATAAGTGAAATTTCTGCAATTTTGCCCCAAAATTAGGGAAATTTCTGCTTTTTTGCCCCCAAATAAAGGGAATTTCAGCCTTTTTAACTCAAAAAAGGGGAATTTCTGAATTTTGGCACAAAATATTATGAATTTCTGCCTTTTTGTCCCAAAATAAGGAAAATTTCTGCCTTTTTTCCCTGAACTAAGTGAAATTTCTGCAATTTTTCTCCAAAATAAGTGAAATTTCTGCAATTTTGCCCCAAAATAAAAGAAATTTCTGGAATTTTGCCCCAAAATAAGTGGAATTTCTCAGTTTTGCCCCAAAATAAAGAGAATTTCTGCCTTCTTGCCCTACAATTATTAAAATTTCTGCAATTTTGCGCTAAAATAAGGGAAATTTCTGCAATTTTTCCCCATAATAAGGGAAATTTCTGCAACTTATCCCAAAATAAGGGGAATATCTGTTTTTTGCCCCACAATTAGGGAAATTTCTGTTTTTTGCCCCACAATTAGGGAAATTTCTGCAATTTTGCCCTAAATAAGGGGAATTTCTGCCTTTTGCCCCAAAATATGTGGAATTTCTGCCTTTTTGTCCGAAAATAAGGAGAATGCCTACCTTTTTGCCATAAAGAAGGGAAATTTCTTCATTTTTGCTCCAGAATAAGGGGAATTTCTGCTTTTTTGCCTCTAAATAAGTGGAATTTCTGTCTTTTTCCCCCAAAACAAAGGGAATTTCTGTTTTTTTGCCCCAAAATAGGAAAAATTTCTGACTTATTACCCTGAAATAAGTGAAATTTCTGCAAATTGCCCCAAAATAAGGGAAATTTCTGCATTTTTGCCCCCAAATAAGGGGAATTTCAGCCTTTTTACCCCAAAATAAAAGAAATTTCTGCATTTTTGCCACAAAATATTAGGAATTTCTGCATTTTTGCCACAAAATATTAGGAATTTCTGCCTTTTTGTCCGAAAATAAGAAGAATGCCTACCTTTTTGCCGTAAAGAAGGGAACTTTCTTCATTTTTGCTCCAAAATAAGTGGAATTTCTGCTTTTTTGCCTCTAAATAAGTGTAATTTCTGTCTTTTTCCCCCAAAACAAAGGGAATTCCTGTTTTTTGCCCCAAAATAAGGAAAATTTCTGACTTATTACCCTGAAATAAGTGAAATTTCTGCAATTTTGCTCCAAAATAAGGAAAATTTCTGCCTTTTTGCTCCCAAATAAGGGGAATTTCAGCCTTTTTACCTCAAAATAAGGGAAATTTCTGCATTTTTGCCACAAAATATTAGGAATTTCTGCCTTTTTGCCCTAAAATAAGTCAAATTTCTGCCTTTTTTCCCTGAAATGAGTGAAATTTCTGCAATTTTGCCCCAAAATAAGTGAAATTTCTTGCTTTTTGCCCCCAAATAAGGGGAATTTCAGCATTTTTACCTCAAAATAAGGGGAATTTCTGCATTTTTGTCCCAAAATATGGGAAATTTCTGCCTTTTTTCCTCAAAATAAGAAAAATTTGTGCAATTTTGTACCAAAATAATACAAATTTCTGCCTTTTTGCACGCAAATAAGAAAATTTCTGCTTTTGTTCTGAAATAAGTGAAATTTCTGCAATTTTGCCACAAAATAATTGAAATTTCTGCAATTTTGCCCCAAAATAAGTGAAATTTCTGGAATTTTGACCCAAAATAAGTGGAATTTCTGAGTTTTGCCCCCAAAATAAGGAGAATTTCTGGTATTTTGTGCCAATATATAGGGAATTTCTGCCTTTTTGCCCCACAATTAGGGGAATTTCTGAAATTTTGCTCCAAAATAAGGGGAATTTCTACTTTTGCCTCTAAATAAGTGGAATTTCTGCCTTTTTCTCCCAAAACAAAGGGAATTTCTGTCTTTTTTGCCCCAAAATAAGGAAAATTTCTGACTTATTACCCTGAAATAAGTGAAATTTCTGCAATTTTGCCCCAAAATAAAGGAAATTTCTGCCTTTTTGCCCCCAAATAAAGGGAATTTCAGCCTTTTTACCTCAAAATATGGGGAATTTCTGAATTTTGGCACAAAATATTATGAATTTCTTTCTTTATGCCCCAAAATAATGAAAATTTCTGCCTTTTTTCCCTGAAATAAGTGAAATTTCTGCAATTTTGCCCCAAAATATAAGAAATTTCTGGAATTTTGCCCCAAAATAAGTGGAATTTCTCATTTTTGCCCCAAAATAAAGAGAATTTCTGCCTTTTTGCTTCACAATTATTAAAATTTCTGCAATTTTGCCCTAAAATAAGAAATTTCTGCAATTTTTCCCAATAATAAGAGAAATTTCTGCAACTTTGCCCCACAATAAGGGGAATTTCTGTTTTTTGCCCCACAATTAGGAAAATTTCTGTTTTTTGCCCCACAATTAGGGAAATTTCTGCAATTTTGCCCTAAATAAGGGGAATTTCTGCCTTTTGCCCCAAAATATGGGGAATTTCTGCCTTTTTGTCCGAAAATAAGAAGAATGCATACCTTTTTGCCATAAAAAAGGGAAATTTCTTCATTTTTGCTCCAAAATAAGGGGAATTTCTGCTTTTTTGCCTCTAAATAAGTGGAATTTCTGTCTTTTTCCCCCAAAACAAAGGGAATTTCTGTCTTTTTTGCTTCAAATTAAGGAAAATTTCTGACTTATTACCCTGAAATAAGTGAAATTTCTGCAATTTTGCCCCAAAATAAAAGAAATTTCTGCCTTTTTGCCCCTAAATAAGGGGAATTTCAGCCTTTTTACCTCAAAATAAGGGGAATTTCTGCATTTTTGCCACAAAATATTAGGAATTTCTGCCTTTTTGCCCCAAAATAAGAAAAATTTCTGCCTATTTTCCCTGAAATAAGTGAAATTTCTGCAATTTTGCAACAAAATAAGTGAAATTTCTTTTTTTTGCCCCTAAATAAGGGGAATTTCAGCCTTTTACCTCAAAATAAGGGGAATTTCTGCATTTTTGCCCCAAAATATGGGAAATTTCTGCCTTTTTTCCCCAAAATAGGAAAAATTTCTGCAATTTTGTACCAAAATAATACAAATTTCTGCCTTTTTGCCTCCAAATAAGAAAATTTCTGCTTTTTTTCTGAAATAAGTGAAATTTGGGCAATTTTGCCCCAAAATAATTGAAATTTCTGAAATTTTGCCCCAAAATAAGTGAAATTTCTGGAATTTTGCCCCAAAATAAATGGAATTTCTGAGTTTTGCCCCCAAAAAAGGAGAATTTCTGTTATTTTGCTCCAACAGATAGGGAATTTCTGCCTTTTTGCCCCACAATTAGGTGAATTTCTGAAATTTTGATCCAAAATAAGGGGAATTTCTGCATTTTTGCCTCTAAATAAGTGGAATTTCTGCCTTTCTCTCCCCAAACAAAGGGAATTTCTGTCTTTTTTGCCCCAAAATAAGGAAAATTTCTGACTTATTACCCTGAAATAAGTGAAATTTCCGCAATTTTGCCCCAAAATTAGGGAAATTTCTGCTTTTTTGCCCCCAAATAAAGGGAATTTCAGCCTTTTTAACTAAAAAAAAGGGGAATTTCTGAATTTTGGCACAAAATATTATGAATTTCTGCCTTTTTGTCCCAAAATAAGGAAAATTTCTGCCTTTTTTCCCCTAAAATAAGTGAAATTTCTGCAATTTTGCCCCAAAATAAAAGAAATTTCTGGAATTTTGCCCCAAAATAAGTGGAATTTCTCAGTTTTGCCCCAAAATAAAGAGAATTTCTGCCTTCTTGCCCTACAATTATTAAAATTTCTGCAATTTTGCGCTAAAATAATGGAAATTTCTGCAATTTTTCCCCATAATAAGGGAAATTTCTGCAACTTTGCCCCAAAATAAGGGGAATATCTGTTTTTTGCCCCACAATTAGGGAAATATCTGTTTTTTGCCCCACAATTAGGGAAATTTCTGCAATTTTGCCCTAAATAAGGGGAATTTCTGCCTTTTTTCCCTAAAATAAGTGAAATTTCTGCAATTTTGCCCCAAAATAAAAGAAATTTCTGGAATTTTGCCCCAAAATAAGTGGAATTTCTCAGTTTTGCCCCAAAATAAAGAGAATTTCTGCCTTCTTGCCCTACAATTATTAAAATTTCTGCAATTTTGCGCTAAAATAAGGGAAATTTCTGCAATTTTTCCCCATAATAAGGGAAATTTCTGCAACTTTGCCCCAAAATAAGGGGAATATCTGTTTTTTGCCCCACAATTAGGGAAATATCTGTTTTTTGCCCCACAATTAGGGAAATTTCTGCAATTTTGCCCTAAATAAGGGGAATTTCTGCCTTTTGCCCCAAAATATGTGGAATTTCTGCCTTTTTGTCCGAAAATAAGAAGAATGCCTACCTTTTTGCCATAAAAAAGGGAAATTTCTTAATTTTTGCTCCAGAATAAGGGGAATTTCTGCTTTTTTGCCTCTAAATAAGTGGAATTTCTGTCTTTTTCCCCCAAAACAAAGGGAATTTCTGTTTTTTTGCCCCAAAATAGTTAAAATTTCTGACTTATTACCCTGAAATAAGTGAAATTTCTGCAAATTGCCCCAAAATAAGGGAAATTTCTGCATTTTTGCCCCCAAATAAGGGGAATTTCAGCCTTTTTACCTCAAAATAAAAGAAATTTCTGCATTTTTGCCACAAAATATTAGTAATTTCTGCATTTTTGCCACAAAATATTAGGAATTTCTGCCTTTTTGCCCTAAAATAAGTCAAATTTCTGCCTTTTTTCCCTGAAATGAGTGAAATTTCTGCAATTTTGCCCCAAAATAAGTGAAATTTCTTGCTTTTTGCCCCCAAATAAGGGGAATTTCAGCATTTTTACCTCAAAATAAGGGGAATTTCTGCATTTTTGCCCCAAAATATGGGAAATTTCTGCCTTTTTTCCTCAAAATAAGAAAAATTTGTGCAATTTTGTACCAAAATAATACAAATTTCTGCCTTTTTGCACGCAAATAAGAAAATTTCTGCTTTTGTTCTGAAATAAGTGAAATTTCTGCAATTTTGCCCCAAAATAATTGAAATTTCTGCAATTTTGCCCCAAAATAAGTGAAATTTCTGGAATTTTGACCCAAAATAAGTGGAATTTCTGAGTTTTGCCCTTAAAATAAGGAGAATTTCTGTTATTTTGTCCCAACATATAGGGAATTTCTGCCTTTTTGCCCCACAATTAGGGGAATTTCTGAAATTTTGCTCCAAAATAAGGGGAATTTCTACTTTTGCCTCTAAATAAGTGGAATTTCTGCCTTTTTCTCCCAAAACAAAGGGAATTTCTGTCTTTTTTGCCCCAAAATAAGGAAAATTTCTGACTTATTACCCTGAAATAAGTGAAATTTCTGCAATTTTGCCCCAAAATAAAGGAAATTTCTGCCTTTTTGCCCCCAAATAAAGGGAATTTCAGCCTTTTTACCTCAAAATATGGGGAATTTCTGAATTTTGGCACAAAATATTATGAATTTCTTTCTTTTTGCCCCAAAATAAGGAAAATTTCTGCCTTTTTTCCCTGAAATAAGTGAAATTTCTGCAATTTTGCCCCAAAATATAAGAAATTTCTGGCATTTTGCCCCAAAATAAGTGGAATTTCTCAGTTTTGCCCCAAAATAAAGGGAATTTCTGCCTTTTTGCCCTACAATTATTAAAATTTCTGCAATTTTGCGCTAAAATAAGGGAAATTTCTGCAATTTTTCCCCATAATAAAGGAAATTTCTGCAACTTTGCCCCAAAATAAGGGGAATATCTGTTTTTTGCCCCACAATTAGGGAAATTTCTGCAAATTGCCCCAAAATAAGGGAAATTTCTGCATTTTTGCCCCCAAATAAGGGGAATTTCAGCCTTTTTACCTCAAAATAAAAGAAATTTCTGCATTTTTGCCACAAAATATTAGGAATTTCTTCATTTTTGCCACAAAATATTAGGAATTTCTGCCTTTTTGTCCGAAAATAAGAAGAATGCCTACCTTTTTGCCGTAAAGAAGGGAAATTTCTTCATTTTTGCTCCAAAATAAGGTGAATTTCTGCTTTTTTGCCTCTAAATAAGTGTAATTTCTGTCTTTTTCCCCCAAAACAAAGGGAATTCCTGTTTTTTGCCCCAAAATAAGGAAAATTTCTGACTTATTACCCTGAAATAAGTGAAATTTCTGCAATTTTGCTCCAAAATAAGGAAAATTTCTGCCTTTTTGCTCCCAAATAAGGGGAATTTCAGCCTTTTTACCTCAAAATAAGGGAAATTTCTGCATTTTTGCCACAAAATATTAGGAATTTCTGCCTTTTTGCCCTAAAATAAGTCAAATTTCTGCCTTTTTTCCCTGAAATGAGTGAAATTTCTGCAATTTTGCCCCAAAATAAGTGAAATTTCTTGCTTTTTGCCCCCAAATAAGGGGAATTTCAGCATTTTTACCTCAAAATAAGGGGAATTTCTGCATTTTTGCCCCAAAATATGGGAAATTTCTGCCTTTTTTCCTCAAAATAAGAAAAATTTGTGCAATTTTGTACCAAAATAATACAAATTTCTGCCTTTTTGCACGCAAATAAGAAAATTTCTGCTTTTGTTCTGAAATAAGTGAAATTTCTGCAATTTTGCCCCAAAATAATTGAAATTTCTGCAATTTTGCCCCAAAATAAGTGAAATTTCTGAGTTTTGCCCCCAAAATAAGGAGAATTTCTGTTATTTTGTCCCAACATATAGGGAATTTCTGCCTTTTTGCCCCACAATTAGGGGAATTTCTGAAATTTTGCTCCAAAATAAGGGGAATTTCTACTTTTGCATCTAAATAAGTGGAATTTCTGCCTTTTTCTTCCAAAACAAAGGGAATTTCTGTCTTTTTTGCCCCAAAATAAGGAAAATTTCTGACTTATTACCCTGAAATAAGTGAAATTTCTGCAATTTTGCCCCAAAATAAAGGAAATTTCTGCCTTTTTGCCCCCAAATAAAGGGAATGTCAGCCTTTTTACCTCAAAATATGGGGAATTTCTGAATTTTGGCACAAAATATTATGAATTTCTTTCTTTTTGCCCCAAAATAAGGAAAATTTCTGCCTTTTTTCCCTGAAATAATTGAAATTTCTGCAATTTTGCCCCAAAATATAAGAAATTTCTGGAATTTTGCCCCAAAATAAGTGGAATTTCTCATTTTTGCCCCAAAATAAAGAGAATTTCTGCCTTTTTGCTCCACATTTATTAAAATTTCTGCAATTTTGCCCTAAAATAAGAAATTTCTGCAATTTTTCTCCATAATAAGAGAAATTTCTGCAACTTTGCCCCAAAATAAGGGGAATTTCTGTTTTTTGCCCCACAATTAGGAAAATTTCTGGTTTTTGCCCCACAATTAGGGAAATTTCTGCAATATTGCCCTAAATAAGGGGAATTTCTGCCTTTTGCCCCAAAATATGGGGAATTTCTGCCTTTTTTCCGAAAATAAGAAGAATGCCTACCTTTTTGCCATAAAAAAGGGAAATTTCTTCATTTTTGCTCCAAAATAAGGGGAATTTCTGCTTTTTTGCCTCTAAATAAGTGGAATTTCTGTCTTTTTCCCCCAAAACAAAGGGAATTTCTGTCTTTTTTGCTTCAAATTAAGGAAAATTTCTGACTTATTACCCTGAAATAAGTGAAATTTCTGCAATTTTGCCCCAAAAATAAGGGAAATTTCTGCCATTTTTGAACCTAAATAAGGGAAATTTCAGCCTTTTTACCTCAAAATAAAAGAAATTTCTGCATTTTTGCAACAAAATATTAGGAATTTCTGCATTTTTGCCACAAAATATTAGGAATTGCTGCCTTTTTGTCCGAAAATAAGAAGAATGCCTACCTTTTTGCCGTAAAGAAGGGAAATTTCTTCCTTTTTTCTCCAAAATAAGTGGAATTTCTGCTTTTTTGCCTCTAAATAAGTGTAATTTCTGTCTTTTTCCCCCAAAACAAAGGGAATTCCTGTTTTTTGCCCCAAAATAAGGAAAATTTCTGACTTATTACCCTGAAATAAGTGAAATTTCTGCAATTTTGCTCCAAAATAAGGAAAATTTCTGCCTTTTTGCTCCCAAATAAGGGGAATTTCAGCCTTTTTACCTCAAAATAAGGGAAATTTCTGCATTTTTGCCACAAAATATTAGGAATTTCTGCCTTTTTGCCCTAAAATAAGTCAAATTTCTGCCTTTTTTCCCTGAAATGAGTGAAATTTCTGCAATTTTGCCCCAAAATAAGTGAAATTTCTTGCTTTTTGCCCCCAAATAAGGGGAATTTCAGCATTTTTACCTCAAAATAAGGGGAATTTCTGCATTTTTGCCCCAAAATATGGGAAATTTCTGCCTTTTTTCCTCAAAATAAGAAAAATTTGTGCAATTTCGTACCAAAATAATACAAATTTCTGCCTTTTTGCACGCAAATATGAAAATTTCTGCTTTTGTTCTGAAATAAGTGAAATTTCTGCAATTTTGCCCCAAAATAATTGAAATTTCTGCAATTTTGCCCCAAAATAAGTGAAATTTCTGGAATTTTGACCCAAAATAAGTGGAATTTCTGAGTTTTGCCCCCAAAATAAGGAGAATTTCTGTTATTTTGTCCCAACATATAGGGAATTTCTGCCTTTTTGCCCCACAATTAGGGGAATTTCTGAAATTTTGCTCCAAAATAAGGGGAATTTCTACTTTTGCATCTAAATAAGTGGAATTTCTGCCTTTTTCTCCCAAAACAAAGGGAATTTCTGTCTTTTTTGCCCCAAAATAAGGAAAATTTCTGACTTATTACCCTGAAATAAGTGAAATTTCTGCAATTTTGCCCCAAAATAAAGGAAATTTCTGCCTTTTTGCCCCCAAATAAAGGGAATTTCAGCCTTTTTACCTCAAAATATGGGGAATTTCTGAATTTTGGCACAAAATATTATGAATTTCTTTCTTTTTGCCCCAAAATAAGGAAAATTTCTGCCTTTTTTCCCTGAAATAAGTGAAATTTCTGCAATTTTGCCCCAAAATAAAAGAAATTTCTGGAATTTTGCCCCAAAATAAGTGGAATTTCTCATTTTTGCTTCAAAATAAAGAGAATTTCTGCCTTTTTGCTCCACATTTATTAAAATTTCTGCAATTTTGCCCTAAAATAAGAAATTTCTGCAATTTTTCTCCATAATAAGAGAAATTTCTGCAACTTTGCCCCAAAATAAGGGGAATTTCTGTTTTTTGCCCCACAATTAGGAAAATTTCTGTTTTTTGCCCCACAATTAGGGAAATTTCTGCAATATTGCCCTAAATAAGGGGAATTTCTGCCTTTTGCCCCAAAATATGGGGAATTTCTGCCTTTTTTCCGAAAATAAGAAGAATGCCTACCTTTTTGCCATAAAAAAGGGAAATTTCTTCATTTTTGCTCCAAAATAAGGGGAATTTCTGCTTTTTTGCCTCTAAATAAGTGGAATTTCTGTCTTTTTCCCCCAAAACAAAGGGAATTTCTGTCTTTTTTGCTTCAAATTAAGGAAAATTTCTGACTTATTACCCTGAAATAAGTGAAATTTCTGCAATTTTGCCCCAAAAATAAGGGAAATTTCTGCCATTTTTGAACCTAAATAAGGGAAATTTCAGCCTTTTTACCTCAAAATAAAAGAAATTTCTGCATTTTTGCAACAAAATATTAGGAATTTCTGCATTTTTGCCACAAAATATTAGGAATTGCTGCCTTTTTGTCCGAAAATAAGAAGAATGCCTACCTTTTTGCCATAAAGAAGGGAAATTTCCTCATTTTTGCTCCAAAATAAAGGGAATTTCTGCTTTTTTGCCTCTAAATAAGTGTAATTTCTGTCTTTTTCTCCCATAACAAAGGGAATTCCTGTTTTTTGCCCCAAAATAAGGAAAATTTCTGACTTATTACCCTGAAATAAGTGAAATTTCTGCAATTTTGCTCCAAAATAAAGAAAATTTCTGCCTTTTTGCTCCCAAATAAGGGGAATTTCAGCCTTTTTACCTCAAAATAAGGGAAATTTCTGCATTTTTGCCACAAAATATTAGGAATTTCTGCCTTTTTGCCCTAAAATAAGTCAAATTTCTGCCTTTTTTCCCTGAAATGAGTGAAATTTCTGCAATTTTGCCCCAAAATAAGTGAAATTTCTTGCTTTTTGCCCCCAAATAAGGGGAATTTCAGCATTTTTACCTCAAAATAAGGGGAATTTCTGCATTTTTGCCCCAAAATATGGGAAATTTCTGCCTTTTTTCCTCAAAATAAGAAAAATTTGTGCAATTTTGTACCAAAATAATACAAATTTCTGCCTTTTTGCACGCAAATAAGAAAATTTCTGCTTTTGTTCTGAAATAAGTGAAATTTCTGCAATTTTGCCCCAAAATAATTGAAATTTCTGCAATTTTGCCCCAAAATAAGTGAAATTTCTGGAATTTTGACCCAAAATAAGTGGAATTTCTGAGTTTTGCCCCCAAAATAAGGAGAATTTCTGTTATTTTGTCCCAACATATAGGGAATTTCTGCCTTTTTGCCCCACAATTAGGGGAATTTCTGAAATTTTGCTCCAAAATAAGGGGAATTTCTACTTTTGCATCTAAATAAGTGGAATTTCTGCCTTTTTCTCCCAAAACAAAGGGAATTTCTGTCTTTTTTGCCCCAAAATAAGGAAAATTTCTGACTTATTACCCTGAAATAAGTGAAATTTCTGCAATTTTGCCCCAAAATAAAGGAAATTTCTGCCTTTTTGCCCCCAAATAAAGGGAATTTCAGCCTTTTTACCTCAAAATATGGGGAATTTCTGAATTTTGGCACAAAATATTATGAATTTCTTTCTTTTTGCCCCAAAATAAGGAAAATTTCTGCCTTTTTTCCCTGAAATAAGTGAAATTTCTGCAATTTTGCCCCAAAATAAAAGAAATTTCTGGAATTTTGCCCCAAAATAAGTGGAATTTCTCATTTTTGCTTCAAAATAAAGAGAATTTCTGCCTTTTTGCTCCACATTTATTAAAATTTCTGCAATTTTGCCCTAAAATAAGAAATTTCTGCAATTTTTCTCCATAATAAGAGAAATTTCTGCAACTTTGCCCCAAAATAAGGGGAATTTCTGTTTTTTGCCCCACAATTAGGAAAATTTCTGTTTTTTGCCCCACAATTAGGGAAATTTCTGCAATATTGCCCTAAATAAGGGGAATTTCTGCCTTTTGCCCCAAAATATGGGGAATTTCTGCCTTTTTTCCGAAAATAAGAAGAATGCCTACCTTTTTGCCATAAAAAAGGGAAATTTCTTCATTTTTGCTCCAAAATAAGGGGAATTTCTGCTTTTTTGCCTCTAAATAAGTGGAATTTCTGTCTTTTTCCCCCAAAACAAAGGGAATTTCTGTCTTTTTTGCTTCAAATTAAGGAAAATTTCTGACTTATTACCCTGAAATAAGTGAAATTTCTGCAATTTTGCCCCAAAAATAAGGGAAATTTCTGCCATTTTTGAACCTAAATAAGGGAAATTTCAGCCTTTTTACCTCAAAATAAAAGAAATTTCTGCATTTTTGCAACAAAATATTAGGAATTTCTGCATTTTTGCCACAAAATATTAGGAATTGCTGCCTTTTTGTCCGAAAATAAGAAGAATGCCTACCTTTTTGCCATAAAGAAGGGAAATTTCCTCATTTTTGCTCCAAAATAAAGGGAATTTCTGCTTTTTTGCCTCTAAATAAGTGTAATTTCTGTCTTTTTCTCCCATAACAAAGGGAATTCCTGTTTTTTGCCCCAAAATAAGGAAAATTTCTGACTTATTACCCTGAAATAAGGGAAATTTCTGCAATTTTGCTCCAAAATAAGGAAAATTTCTGCATTTTGCCCCCAAATAAGGGGAATTTCAGCCTTTTTACCTCAAAATAAGGGAAATTTCTGCATTTTTGCCACAAAATATTAGGAATTTCTGCCTTTTTGCCCCAAAGGAAGAAAAATTTCTGCCTATTTTCCCTGAAATAAGTGAAATTTCTGCAATTTTGCCCCAAAATAAGTGAAATTTCTGCAATTTTGCCCCAAAATAAGGGAAATTTCTGCATTTTTGCCCCCAAATAAGGGGAATTTCAGCCTTTTTACTTCAAAATAAAAGAAATTTCTGCATTTTTGCAACAAAATATTAGGAATTTCTGCATTTTTGCCACAAAATATTAGGAATTTCTGCTTTTTTGTCCGAAAATAAGAAGACTGCCTACATTTTTACCATAAAGAAGGGAAATTTCTTCATTTTTGCTCCAAAATAAGGGGAATTTCTGCTTGTTTGCCTCTAAATAAGTGGAATTTCTGTCTTTTTCCCCCAAAACAAAGGGAATTTCTGTTTTTTGCCCCAAAATAAAGAAAATTTCTGACTTAGTACCCTAAAATAATTGAAATTTCTGCAATTTTGCTCCAAAATAGAGGAAATTTCTGCCTTTTTGCCCCCAAGTAAGGGGAATTTTAGCCTTTTTACCTCAAAATTAGTGAAATTTCTGCATTTTTGCCACAAAATATTAGGAATTTCTGCCTTTTTGCCCCAAAATAAGAAAAATTTCTGCCTATTTTCCCTGAAATAAGTGAAATTTCTGCAATTTTGCCCCAAAATAAGTGAAATTTCTGCAATTTTGCCCCAAAATAAGGGAAATTTCTGGAATTTTGCCCAAAAATAAGTGGAATTTCTGAGTTTTGCCCCAAAATAAAGAGAATTTCTGTCTTTATGCCCCAACATATAGGGAATTTCTGCCTTTTTACTTCACAATGAAAGGAATTTCTGCAATTTTGCTCCAAAATACGGGGAATTTCTGCCTTTTTGTCCGAAAATAAGAAGAATGCATACCTTTTTGCCATAAAAAAGAGAAATTTCTTAATTTTTGCTCCAAAATAAGGTGAATTTCTGCTTTTTTGCCTCTAAATAAGTGGAATTTCTGTCTTTTTCCCCCAAAAACAAAGGGAATTTCTGTCTTTTTTGACCCAAAATAAGGAAAATTACTGACTTATTACCGTGAAATAAGTGAATTTTCAGCAATTTTGCCCCAAAATAAAAGAAATTTCTGCCTTTTTGCCCCTAAATAAGGGGAATTTCAGCCTTTTTACCTCAAAATAAGGGGAATTTCTGCATTTTTGCCACAAAATATTAGGAATTTCTGCCTTTTTGCCCCAAAATAAGAAAAATTTCTGCCTATTTTCCCTGAAATAAGTGAAATTTCTGCAATTTTGCAACAAAATAAGTGAAATTTCTTTTTTTTGCCCCTAAATAAGGGGAATTTCAGCCTTTTACCTCAAAATAAGGGGAATTTCTGCATTTTTGCCCCAAAATATGGGAAATTTCTGCCTTTTTTCCCCAAAATAGGAAAAATTTCTGCAATTTTGTACCAAAATAATACAAATTTCTGCCTTTTTGCCTCCAAATAAGAAAATTTCTGCCTATTTTCCCTGAAATAAGTGAAATTTCTGCAATTTTGCCCCAAAATACGTGAAATTTCTGCAATTTTGCCCCAAAATAAGGGAAATTTCTGCATTTTTGCCCCCAAATAAGGGGAATTTCAGCCTTTTTACTTCAAAATAAAAGAAATTTCTGCATTTTTGCAACAAAATATTAGGAATTTCTGCATTTTTGCCACAAAATATTAGGAATTTCTGCTTTTTTGTCCGAAAATAAGAAGACTGCCTACATTTTTGCCATAAAGAAGGGAAATTTCTTCATTTTTGCTCCAAAATAAGGGGAATTTCTGCTTTTTTGCCTCTAAATAAGTGGAATTTCTGTCTTTTTCCCCCAAAACAAAGGGAATTTCTGTTTTTTGCCCCAAAATAAAGAAAATTTCTGACTTAGTACCCTAAAATAATTGAAATTTCTGCAATTTTGCTCCAAAATAGAGGAAATTTCTGCCTTTTTGCCCCCAAATAAGGGGAATTTTAGCCTTTTTACCTCAAAATTAGTGAAATTTCTGCATTTTTGCCACAAAATATTAGGAATTTCTGCCTTTTTGCCCCAAAATAAGAAAAATTTCTGCCTATTTTCCCTGAAATAAGTGAAATTTCTGCAATTTTGCCCCAAAATAAGTGAAATTTCTGCAATTTTGCCCCAAAATAAGGGAAATTTCTGGAATTTTGCCCAAAAATAAGTGGAATTTCTGAGTTTTGCCCCAAAATAAAGAGAATTTCTGTCTTTATGCCCCAACATATAGGGAATTTCTGCCTTTTTACTTCACAATGAAAGGAATTTCTGCAATTTTGCTCCAAAATACGGGGAATTTCTGCCTTTCTGCCCGAAAATAAGAAGAATGCATACCTTTTTGCCATAAAAAAGAGAAATTTCTTAATTTTTGCTCCAAAATAAGGTGAATTTCTGCTTTTTTGCCTCTAAATAAGTGGAATTTCTGTCTTTTTCCCCCAAAAACAAAGGGAATTTCTGTCTTTTTTGACTCAAAATAAGGAAAATTACTGACTTATTACCGTGAAATAAGTGAATTTTCAGCAATTTTGCCCCAAAATAAAAGAAATTTCTGCCTTTTTGCCCCTAAATAAGGGGAATTTCAGCCTTTTTACCTCAAAATAAGGGGAATTTCTGCATTTTTGCCACAAAATATTAGGAATTTCTGCCTTTTTGCCCCAAAATAAGAAAAATTTCTGCCTATTTTCCCTGAAATAAGTGAAATTTCTGCAATTTTGCAACAAAATAAGTGAAATTTCTTTTTTTTGCCCCTAAATAAGGGGAATTTCAACCTTTTACCTCAAAATAAGGGGAATTTCTGCATTTTTGCCCCAAAATATGGGAAATTTCTGCCTTTTTTCCCCAAAATAGGAAAAATTTCTGCAATTTTGTACCAAAATAATACAAATTTCTGCCTTTTTGCCTCCAAATAAGAAAATTTCTGCTTTTTTTCTGAAATAAGTGAAATTTGGGCAATTTTGCCCCAAAATAATTGAAATTTCTGCAATTTTGCCCCAAAATAAGTGAAATTTCTGGAATTTTGCCCCAAAATAAATGGAATTTCTGAGTTTTGCCCCCAAAAAAGGAGAATTTCTGTTATTTTGCTCCAACACATAGGGAATTTCTGCCTTTTTGCCCCACAATTAGGTGAATTTCTGAAATTTTGATCCAAAATAAGGGGAATTTCTGCATTTTTGCCTCTAAATAAGTGGAATTTCTGCCTTTCTCTCCCCAAACAAAGGGAATTTCTGTCTTTTTTGCCCCAAAATAAGGAAAATTTCTGACTTATTACCCTGAAATAAGTGAAATTTCCGCAATTTTGCCCCAAAATTAGGGAAATTTCTGCTTTTTTGCCCCCAAATAAAGGGAATTTCAGCCTTTTTAACTAAAAAAAAGGGGAATTTCTGAATTTTGGCACAAAATATTATGAATTTCTGCCTTTTTGTCCCAAAATAAGGAAAATTTCTGCCTTTTTTCCCCTAAAATAAGTGAAATTTCTGCAATTTTGCCCCAAAATAAAAGAAATTTCTGGAATTTTGCCCCAAAATAAGTGGAATTTCTCAGTTTTGCCCCAAAATAAAGAGAATTTCTGCCTTCTTGCCCTACAATTATTAAAATTTCTGCAATTTTGCGCTAAAATAAGGGAAATTTCTGCAATTTTTCCCCATAATAAGGGAAATTTCTGCAACTTTGCCCCAAAATAAGGGGAATATCTGTTTTTTGCCCCACAATTAGGGAAATATCTGTTTTTTGCCCCACAATTAGGGAAATTTCTGCAATTTTGCCCTAAATAAGGGGAATTTCTGCCTTTTGCCCCAAAATATGTGGAATTTCTGCCTTTTTGTCCGAAAATAAGAAGAATGCCTACCTTTTTGCCATAAAAAAGGGAAATTTCTTAATTTTTGCTCCAGAATAAGGGGAATTTCTGCTTTTTTGCCTCTAAATAAGTGGAATTTCTGTCTTTTTCCCCCAAAACAAAGGGAATTTCTGTTTTTTTTTGCCCCAAAATAGGAAAAATTTCTGACTTATTACCCTGAAATAAGTGAAATTTCTGCAAATTGCCCCAAAATAAGGGAAATTTCTGCATTTTTGCCCCCAAATAAGGGGAATTTCAGCCTTTTTACCTCAAAATAAAAGAAATTTCTGCATTTTTGCCACAAAATATTAGTAATTTCTGCATTTTTGCCACAAAATATTAGGAATTTCTGCCTTTTTGCCCTAAAATAAGTCAAATTTCTGCCTTTTTTCCCTGAAATGAGTGAAATTTCTGCAATTTTGCCCCAAAATAAGTGAAATTTCTTGCTTTTTGCCCCCAAATAAGGGGAATTTCAGCATTTTTACCTCAAAATAAGGGGAATTTCTGCATTTTTACCCCAAAATATGGGAAATTTCTGCCTTTTTTCCTCAAAATAAGAAAAATTTGTGCAATTTTGTACCAAAATAATACAAATTTCTGCCTTTTTGCACGCAAATAAGAAAATTTCTGCTTTTGTTCTGAAATAAGTGAAATTTCTGCAATTTTGCCCCAAAATAATTGAAATTTCTGCAATTTTGCCCCAAAATAAGTGAAATTTCTGGAATTTTGACCCAAAATAAGTGGAATTTCTGAGTTTTGCCCTTAAAATAAGGAGAATTTCTGTTATTTTGTCCCAACATATAGGGAATTTCTGCCTTTTTGCCCCACAATTAGGGGAATTTCTGAAATTTTGCTCCAAAATAAGGGGAATTTCTACTTTTGCCTCTAAATAAGTGGAATTTCTGCCTTTTTCTCCCAAAACAAAGGGAATATCTGTCTTTTTTGCCCCAAAATAAGGAAAATTTCTGACTTATTACCCTGAAATAAGTGAAATTTCTGCAATTTTGCCCCAAAATAAAGGAAATTTCTGCCTTTTTGCCCCCAAATAAAGGGAATTTCAGCCTTTTTACCTCAAAATATGGGGAATTTCTGAATTTTGGCACAAAATATTATGAATTTCTTTCTTTTTGCCCCAAAATAAGGAAAATTTCTGCCTTTTTTCCCTGAAATAAGTGAAATTTCTGCAATTTTGCCCCAAAATATAAGAAATTTCTGGCATTTTGCCCCAAAATAAGTGGAATTTCTCAGTTTTGCCCCAAAATAAAGGGAATTTCTGCCTTTTTGCCCTACAATTATTAAAATTTCTGCAATTTTGCGCTAAAATAAGGGAAATTTCTGCAATTTTTCCCCATAATAAAGGAAATTTCTGCAACTTTGCCCCAAAATAAGGGGAATATCTGTTTTTTGCCCCACAATTAGGGAAATTTCTGCAAATTGCCCCAAAATAAGGGAAATTTCTGCATTTTTGCCCCCAAATAAGGGGAATTTCAGCCTTTTTACCTCAAAATAAAAGAAATTTCTGCATTTTTGCCACAAAATATTAGGAATTTCTTCATTTTTGCCACAAAATATTAGGAATTTCTGCCTTTTTGTCCGAAAATAAGAAGAATGCCTACCTTTTTGCCGTAAAGAAGGGAAATTTCTTCATTTTTGCTCCAAAATAAGGTGAATTTCTGCTTTTTTGCCTCTAAATAAGTGTAATTTCTGTCTTTTTCCCCCAAAACAAAGGGAATTCCTGTTTTTTGCCCCAAAATAAGGAAAATTTCTGACTTATTACCCTGAAATAAGTGAAATTTCTGCAATTTTGCTCCAAAATAAGGAAAATTTCTGCCTTTTTGCTCCCAAATAAGGGGAATTTCAGCCTTTTTACCTCAAAATAAGGGAAATTTCTGCATTTTTGCCACAAAATATTAGGAATTTCTGCCTTTTTGCCCTAAAATAAGTCAAATTTCTGCCTTTTTTCCCTGAAATGAGTGAAATTTCTGCAATTTTGCCCCAAAATAAGTGAAATTTCTTGCTTTTTGCCCCCAAATAAGGGGAATTTCAGCATTTTTACCTCAAATAAGGGGAATTTCTGCATTTTTGCCCCAAAATATGGGAAATTTCTGCCTTTTTTCCTCAAAATAAGAAAAATTTGTGCAATTTTGTACCAAAATAATACAAATTTCTGCCTTTTTGCACGCAAATAAGAAAATTTCTGCTTTTGTTCTGAAATAAGTGAAATTTCTGCAATTTTGCCCCAAAATAATTGAAATTTCTGCAATTTTGCCCCAAAATAAGTGAAATTTCTGAGTTTTGCCCCCAAAATAAGGAGAATTTCTGTTATTTTGTCCCAACATATAGGGAATTTCTGCCTTTTTGCCCCACAATTAGGGGAATTTCTGAAATTTTGCTCCAAAATAAGGGGAATTTCTACTTTTGCATCTAAATAAGTGGAATTTCTGCCTTTTTCTTCCAAAACAAAGGGAATTTCTGTCTTTTTTGCCCCAAAATAAGGAAAATTTCTGACTTATTACCCTGAAATAAGTGAAATTTCTGCAATTTTGCCCCAAAATAAAGGAAATTTCTGCCTTTTTGCCCCCAAATAAAGGGAATTTCAGCCTTTTTACCTCAAAATATGGGGAATTTCTGAATTTTGGCACAAAATATTATGAATTTCTTTCTTTTTGCCCCAAAATAAGGAAAATTTCTGCCTTTTTTCCCTGAAATAAGTGAAATTTCTGCAATTTTGCCCCAAAATATAAGAAATTTCTGGAATTTTGCCCCAAAATAAGTGGAATTTCTCATTTTGGCCCCAAAATAAAGAGAATTTCTGCCTTTTTGCTCCACATTTATTAAAATTTCTGCAATTTTGCCCTAAAATAAGAAATTTCTGCAATTTTTCTCCATAATAAGAGAAATTTCTGCAACTTTGCCCCAAAATAAGGGGAATTTCTGTTTTTTGCCCCACAATTACGAAAATTTCTGGTTTTTGCCCCACAATTAGGGAAATTTCTGCAATATTGCCCTAAATAAGGGGAATTTCTGCCTTTTGCCCCAAAATATGGGGAATTTCTGCCTTTTTTCCGAAAATAAGAAGAATGCCTACCTTTTTGCCATAAAAAAGGGAAATTTCTTCATTTTTGCTCCAAAATAAGGGGAATTTCTGCTTTTTTGCCTCTAAATAAGTGGAATTTCTGTCTTTTTCCCCCAAAACAAAGGGAATTTCTGTCTTTTTTGCTTCAAATTAAGGAAAATTTCTGACTTATTACCCTGAAATAAGTGAAATTTCTGCAATTTTGCCCCAAAAATAAGGGAAATTTCTGCCATTTTTGAACCTAAATAAGGGAAATTTCAGCCTTTTTACCTCAAAATAAAAGAAATTTCTGCATTTTTGCAACAAAATATTAGGAATTTCTGCATTTTTGCCACAAAATATTAGGAATTGCTGCCTTTTTGTCCGAAAATAAGAAGAATGCCTACCTTTTTGCCGTAAAGAAGGGAAATTTCTTCCTTTTTTCTCCAAAATAAGTGGAATTTCTGCTTTTTTGCCTCTAAATAAGTGTAATTTCTGTCTTTTTCCCCCAAAACAAAGGGAATTCCTGTTTTTTGCCCCAAAATAAGGAAAATTTCTGACTTATTACCCTGAAATAAGTGAAATTTCTGCAATTTTGCTCCAAAATAAGGAAAATTTCTGCCTTTTTGCTCCCAAATAAGGGGAATTTCAGCCTTTTTACCTCAAAATAAGGGAAATTTCTGCATTTTTGCCACAAAATATTAGGAATTTCTGCCTTTTTGCCCTAAAATAAGTCAAATTTCTGCCTTTTTTCCCTGAAATGAGTGAAATTTCTGCAATTTTGCCCCAAAATAAGTGAAATTTCTTGCTTTTTGCCCCCAAATAAGGGGAATTTCAGCATTTTTACCTCAAAATAAGGGGAATTTCTGCATTTTTGCCCCAAAATATGGGAAATTTCTGCCTTTTTTCCTCAAAATAAGAAAAATTTGTGCAATTTTGTACCAAAATAATACAAATTTCTGCCTTTTTGCACGCAAATAAGAAAATTTCTGCTTTTGTTCTGAAATAAGTGAAATTTCTGCAATTTTGCCCCAAAATAATTGAAATTTCTGCAATTTTGCCCCAAAATAAGTGAAATTTCTGGAATTTTGACCCAAAATAAGTGGAATTTCTGAGTTTTGCCCCCAAAATAAGGAGAATTTCTGTTATTTTGTCCCAACATATAGGGAATTTCTGCCTTTTTGCCCCACAATTAGGGGAATTTCTGAAATTTTGCTCCAAAATAAGGGGAATTTCTACTTTTGCATCTAAATAAGTGGAATTTCTGCCTTTTTCTCCCAAAACAAAGGGAATTTCTGTCTTTTTTGCCCCAAAATAAGGAAAATTTCTGACTTATTACCCTGAAATAAGTGAAATTTCTGCAATTTTGCCCCAAAATAAAGGAAATTTCTGCCTTTTTGCCCCCAAATAAAGGGAATTTCAGCCTTTTTACCTCAAAATATGGGGAATTTCTGAATTTTGGCACAAAATATTATGAATTTCTTTCTTTTTGCCCCAAAATAAGGAAAATTTCTGCCTTTTTTCCCTGAAATAAGTGAAATTTCTGCAATTTTGCCCCAAAATAAAAGAAATTTCTGGAATTTTGCCCCAAAATAAGTGGAATTTCTCATTTTTGCTTCAAAATAAAGAGAATTTCTGCCTTTTTGCTCCACATTTATTAAAATTTCTGCAATTTTGCCATAAAATAAGAAATTTCTGCAATTTTTCTCCATAATAAGAGAAATTTCTGCAACTTTGCCCCAAAATAAGGGGAATTTCTGTTTTTTGCCCCACAATTAGGAAAATTTCTGGTTTTTGCCCCACAATTAGGGAAATTTCTGCAATATTGCCCTAAATAAGGGGAATTTCTGCCTTTTGCCCCAAAATATGGGGAATTTCTGCCTTTTTTCCGAAAATAAGAAGAATGCCTACCTTTTTGCCATAAAAAAAGGAAATTTCTTCATTTTTGCTCCAAAATAAGGGGAATTTCTGCTTTTTTGCCTCTAAATAAGTGGAATTTCTGTCTTTTTCCCCCAAAACAAAGGGAATTTCTGTCTTTTTTGCTTCAAATTAAGGAAAATTTCTGACTTATTACCCTGAAATAAGTGAAATTTCTGCAATTTTGCCCCAAAAATAAGGGAAATTTCTGCCATTTTTGAACCTAAATAAGGGAAATTTCAGCCTTTTTACCTCAAAATAAAAGAAATTTCTGCATTTTTGCAACAAAATATTAGGAATTTCTGCATTTTTGCCACAAAATATTAGGAATTGCTGCCTTTTTGTCCGAAAATAAGAAGAATGCCTACCTTTTTGCCATAAAGAAGGGAAATTTCCTCATTTTTGCTCCAAAATAAAGGGAATTTCTGCTTTTTTGCCTCTAAATAAGTGTAATTTCTGTCTTTTTCTCCCATAACAAAGGGAATTCCTGTTTTTTGCCTTAAAATAAGGAAAATTTCTGACTTATTACCCTGAAATAAGGGAAATTTCTGCAATTTTGCTCCAAAATAAGGAAAATTTCTGCATTTTGCCCCCAAATAAGGGGAATTTCAGCCTTTTTACCTCAAAATAAGGGAAATTTCTGCATTTTGCCACAAAATATTAGGAATTTCTGCCTTTTTGCCCCAAAGGAAGAAAAATTTCTGCCTATTTTCCCTGAAATAAGTGAAATTTCTGCAATTTTGCCCCAAAATAAGTGAAATTTCTGCAATTTTGCCCCAAAATAAGGGAAATTTCTGCATTTTTGCCCCCAAATAAGGGGAATTTCAGCCTTTTTACTTCAAAATAAAAGAAATTTCTGCATTTTTGCAACAAAATATTAGGAATTTCTGCATTTTTGCCACAAAATATTAGGAATTTCTGCTTTTTTGTCCGAAAATAAGAAGACTGCCTACATTTTTGCCATAAAGAAGGGAAATTTCTTCATTTTTGCTCCAAAATAAGGGGAATTTCTGCTTTTTTGCCTCTAAATAAGTGGAATTTCTGTCTTTTTCCCCCAAAACAAAGGGAATTTCTGTTTTTTGCCCCAAAATAAAGAAAATTTCTGACTTAGTACCCTAAAATAATTGAAATTTCTGCAATTTTGCTCCAAAATAGAGGAAATTTCTGCCTTTTTGCCCCCAAATAAGGGGAATTTTAGCCTTTTTACCTCAAAATTAGTGAAATTTCTGCATTTTTGCCACAAAATATTAGGAATTTCTGCCTTTTTGCCCCAAAATAAGAAAAATTTCTGCCTATTTTCCCTGAAATAAGTGAAATTTCTGCAATTTTGCGCCAAAATAAGTGAAATTTCTGCAATTTTGCCCCAAAATAAGGGAAATTTCTGGAATTTTGCCCAAAAATAAGTGGAATTTCTGAGTTTTGCCCCAAAATAAAGAGAATTTCTGTCTTTATGCCCCAACATATAGGGAATTTCTGCCTTTTTACTTCACAATGAAAGGAATTTCTGCAATTTTGCTCCAAAATACGGGGAATTTCTGCCTTTCTGCCCGAAAATAAGAAGAATGCATACCTTTTTGCCATAAAAAAGAGAAATTTCTTAATTTTTGCTCCAAAATAAGGTGAATTTCTGCTTTTTTGCCTCTAAATAAGTGGAATTTCTGTCTTTTTCCCCCAAAAACAAAGGGAATTTCTGTCTTTTTTGACTCAAAATAAGGAAAATTACTGACTTATTACCGTGAAATAAGTGAATTTTCAGCAATTTTGCCCCAAAATAAAAGAAATTTCTGCATTTTTGCCCCTAAATAAGGGGAATTTCAGCCTTTTTACCTCAAAATAAGGGGAATTTCTGCATTTTTGCCACAAAATATTAGGAATTTCTGTTTTTTTGCCCCAAAATAAGAAAAATTTCTGCCTATTTTCCCTGAAATAAGTGAAATTTCTGCAATTTTGCAACAAAATAAGTGAAATTTCTTTTTTTTGCCCCTAAATAAGGGGAATTTCAACCTTTTACCTCAAAATAAGGGGAATTTCTGCATTTTTGCCCCAAAATATGGGAAATTTCTGCCTTTTTTCCCCAAAATAGGAAAAAATTCTGCAATTTTGTACCAAAATAATACAAATTTCTGCCTTTTTGCCTCCAAATAAGAAAATTTCTGCTTTTTTTCTGAAATAAGTGAAATTTGGGCAATTTTGCCCCAAAATAATTGAAATTTCTGCAATTTTGCCCCAAAATAAGTGAAATTTCTGGAATTTTGCCCCAAAATAAATGGAATTTCTGAGTTTTGCCCCCAAAAAAGGAGAATTTCTGTTATTTTACTCCAACAGATAGGGAATTTCTGCCTTTTTGCCCCACAATTAGGTGAATTTCTGAAATTTTGATCCAAAATAAGGGGAATTTCTGCATTTTTGCCTCTAAATAAGTGGAATTTCTGCCATTCTCTCCCCAAACAAAGGGAATTTCTGTCTTTTTTGCCCCAAAATAAGGAAAATTTCTGACTTATTACCCTGAAATAAGTGAAATTTCCGCAATTTTGCCCCAAAATTAGGGAAATTTCTGCTTTTTTGCCCCCAAATAAAGGGAATTTCAGCCTTTTTAACTCAAAAAAAGGGGAATTTCTGAATTTTGGCACAAAATATTATGAATTTCTGCCTTTTTGTCCCAAAATAAGGAAAATTTCTGCCTTTTTTCCCTAAAATAAGTGAAATTTCTGCAATTTTTCCCCAAAATAAATGAAATTTCTGCAATTTTGCCCCAAAATAAAAGAAATTTCTGGAATTTTGCCCCAAAATAAGTGGAATTTCTCAGTTTTGCCCCAAAATAAAGAGAATTTCTGCCTTCTTGCCCTACAATTATTAAAATTTCTGCAATTTTCCGCTAAAATAAGGGAAATTCCTGAAATTTTTCCCCATAATAAGGGAAATTTCTGCAACTTTGCCCCAAAATAAGGGGAATATCTGTTTTTTGCCCCACAATTAGGGAAATATCTGTTTTTTGCCCCACAATTAGGGAAATTTCTGCAATTTTGCCCTAAATAAGGGGAATTTCTGCCTTTTGCCCCAAAATATGTGGAATTTCTGCCTTTTTGTCCGAAAATAAGAAGAATGCCTACCTTTTTGCCATAAAAAAGGGAAATTTCTTAATTTTTGCTTTAGAATAAGGGGAATTTCTGCTTTTTTGCCTCTAAATAAGTGGAATTTCTGTCTTTTTCCCCCAAAACAAAGGGAATTTCTGTTTTTTTTGCCCCAAAATAGGAAAAATTTCTGACTTATTACCCTGAAATAAGTGAAATTTCTGTAAATTGCCCCAAAATAAGGGAAATTTCTGCATTTTTGCCCCCAAATAAGGGGAATTTCAGCCTTTTTACCTCAAAAATAAAAGAAATTTCTGCATTTTTGCCACAAAATATTAGGAATTTCTGCATTTTTGCCACAAAATATTAGGAATTTCTGCCTTTTTGCCCTAAAATAAGTCAAATTTCTGCCTTTTTTCCCTGAAATGAGTGAAATTTCTGCAATTTTGCCCCAAAATAAGTGAAATTTCTTGCTTTTTGCCCCCAAATAAGGGGAATTTCAGCATTTTTACCTCAAAATAAGGGGAATTTCTGCATTTTTGCCCCAAAATATGGGAAATTTCTGCCTTTTTTCCTCAAAATAAGAAAAATTTGTGCAATTTTGTACCAAAATAATACAAATTTCTGCCTTTTTGCACGCAAATAAGAAAATTTCTGCTTTTGTTCTGAAATAAGTGAAATTTCTGCAATTTTGCCCCAAAATAATTGAAATTTCTGCAATTTTGCCCCAAAATAAGTGAAATTTCTGGAATTTTGACCCAAAATAAGTGGAATTTCTGAGTTTTGCCCCCAAAATAAGGAGAATTTCTGTTATTTTGTCCCAACATATAGGGAATTTCTGCCTTTTTGCCCCACAATAAGGGGAATTTCTGAAATTTTGCTCCAAAATAAGGGGAATTTCTACTTTTGCCTCTAAATAAGTGGAATTTCTGCCTTTTTCTCCCAAAACAAAGGGAATTTCTGTCTTTTTTGCCCCAAAATAAGGAAAATTTCTGACTTATTACCCTGAAATAAGTGAAATTTCTGCAATTTTGCCCCAAAATAAAGGAAATTTCTGCCTTTTTGCCCCCAAATAAAGGGAATTTCACCCTTTTTACCTCAAAATATGGGGAATTTCTGAATTTTGGCACAAAATATTATGAATTTCTTTCTTTTTGCCCCAAAATAATGAAAATTTCTGCCTTTTTTCCCTGAAATAAGTGAAATTTCTGCAATTTTGCCCCAAAATATAAGAAATTTCTGGAATTTTGCCCCAAAATAAGTGGAATTTCTCATTTTTGCTTCAAAATAAAGGGAATTTCTGCCTTTTTGCCCTACAATTATTAAAATTTCTGCAATTTTGCGCTAAAATAAGGGAAATTTCTGCAATTTTTCCCCATAATAAGGGAAATTTCTGCAACTTTGCCCCAAAATAAGGGGAATATCTGTTTTTTGCCCCACAATTAGGGAAATTTCTGCAAATTGCCCCAAAATAAGGGAAATTTCTGCATTTTTGCCCCCAAATAAAGGGAATTTCAGCCTTTTTACCTCAAAATAAAAGAAATTTCTGCATTTTTGCCACAAAATATTAGGAATTTCTTCATTTTTGCCACAAAATATTAGGAATTTCTGCCTTTTTGTCCGAAAATAAGAAGAATGCCTACCTTTTTGCCGTAAAGAAGGGAAATTTCTTCATTTTTGCTCCAAAATAAGTGGAAATTCTGCTTTTTTGCCTCTAAATAAGTGTAATTTCTGTCTTTTTCCCCCAAAACAAAGGGAATTCCTGTTTTTTGCCCCAAAATAAGGAAAATTTCTGACTTATTACCCTGAAATAAGTGAAATTTCTGCAATTTTGCTCCAAAATAAGGAAAATTTCTGCCTTTTTGCTCCCAAATAAGGGGAATTTCAGCCTTTTTACCTCAAAATAAGGGAAATTTCTGCATTTTTGCCACAAAATATTAGGAATTTCTGCCTTTTTGCCCTAAAATAAGTCAAATTTCTGCCTTTTTTCCCTGAAATGAGTGAAATTTCTGCAATTATGCCCCAAAATAAGTGAAATTTCTTGCTTTTTGCCCCCAAATAAGGGGAATTTCAGCATTTTTACCTCAAAATAAGGGGAATTTCTGCATTTTTGCCCCAAAATATGGGAAATTTCTGCCTTTTTTCCTCAAAATAAGAAAAATTTGTGCAATTTTGTACCAAAATAATACAAATTTCTGCCTTTTTGCACGCAAATAAGAAAATTTCTGCTTTTGTTCTGAAATAAGTGAAATTTCTGCAATTTTGCCCCAAAATAATTGAAATTTCTGCAATTTTGCCCCAAAATAAGTGAAATTTCTGGAATTTTGACCCAAAATAAGTGGAATTTCTGAGTTTTGCCCCCAAAATAAGGAGAATTTCTGTTATTTTGTCCCAACATATAGGGAATTTCTGCCTTTTTGCCCCACAATTAGGGGAATTTCTGAAATTTTGCTCCAAAATAAGGGGAATTTCTACTTTTGCATCTAAATAAGTGGAATTTCTGCCTTTTTCTTCCAAAACAAAGGGAATTTCTGTCTTTTTTGCCCCAAAATAAGGAAAATTTCTGACTTATTACCCTGAAATAAGTGAAATTTCTGCAATTTTGCCCCAAAATAAAGAAAATTTCTGCCTTTTTGCCCCCAAATAAAGGGAATTTCAGCCTTTTTACCTCAAAATATGGGGAATTTCTGAATTTTGGCACAAAATATTATGAATTTCTTTCTTTTTGCCCCAAAATAAGGAAAATTTCTGCCTTTTTTCCCTGAAATAAGTGAAATTTCTGCAATTTTGCCCCAAAATATAAGAAATTTCTGGAATTTTGCCCCAAAATAAGTGGAATTTCTCATTTTTGCCCCAAAATAAAGAGAATTTCTGCCTTTTTGCTCCACATTTATTAAAATTTCTGCAATTTTGCCCTAAAATAAGAAATTTCTGCAATTTTTCTCCATAATAAGAGAAATTTCTGCAACTTTGCCCCAAAATAAGGGGAATTTCTGTTTTTTGCCCCACAATTAGGAAAATTTCTGTTTTTTGCCCCACAATTAGGGAAATTTCTGCAATATTGCCCTAAATAAGGGGAATTTCTGCCTTTTGCCCCAAAATATGGGGAATTTCTGCCTTTTTGTCCGAAAATAAGAAGAATGCCTACCTTTTTGCCATAAAAAAGGGAAATTTCTTCATTTTTGCTCCAAAATAAGGGGAATTTCTGCATTTTTGCCTCTAAATAAGTGGAATTTCTGTCTTTTTCCCCCAAAACAAAGGGAATTTCTGTCTTTTTTGCTTCAAATTAAGGAAAATTTCTGACTTATTACCCTGAAATAAGTGAAATTTCTGCAATTTTGCCCCAAAAATAAGGGAAATTTCTGCAATTTTTGAACCTAAATAAGGGAAATTTCAGCCTTTTTAGCCCAAAATAAAAGAAATTTCTGCATTTTTGCAACAAAATATTAGGAATTTCTGCCTTTTTGCCCCCAAATAAGGGGAATTTTTGCCATTTTACCTCAAAATTAGTGAAATTTCTGCATTTTTGCCACAAAATATTAGGAATTTCTGCCTTTTTGCCCCAAAATAAGAAAAATTTCTGCCTATTTTCCCTGAAATAAGTGAAATTTCTGCAATTTTGCCCCAAAATAAGTGAAATTTCTGCAATTTTGCCCCAAAATAAGGGAAATTTCTGGAATTTTGCCCAAAAATAAGTGGAATTTCTGAGTTTTGCCCCAAAATAAAGAGAATTTCTGTCTTTATGCCCCAACATATAGGGAATTTCTGCCTTTTTACTTCACAATGAAAGGAATTTCTGCAATTTTGCTCCAAAATACGGGGAATTTCTGCCTTTCTGCCCGAAAATAAGAAGAATGCATACCTTTTTGCCATAAAAAAGAGAAATTTCTTAATTTTTGCTCCAAAATAAGGTGAATTTCTGCTTTTTTGCCTCTAAATAAGTGGAATTTCTGTCTTTTTCCCCCAAAAACAAAGGGAATTTCTGTCTTTTTTGACCCAAAATAAGGAAAATTACTGACTTATTACCGTGAAATAAGTGAATTTTCAGCAATTTTGCCCCAAAATAAAAGAAATTTCTGCCTTTTTGCCCCTAAATAAGGGGAATTTCAGCCTTTTTACCTCAAAATAAGGGGAATTTCTGCATTTTTGCCACAAAATATTAGGAATTTCTGCCTTTTTGCCCCAAAATAAGAAAAATTTCTGCCTATTTTCCCTGAAATAAGTGAAATTTCTGCAATTTTGCAACAAAATAAGTGAAATTTCTTTTTTTTGCCCCTAAATAAGGGGAATTTCAGCCTTTTACCTCAAAATAAGGGGAATTTCTGCATTTTTGCCCCAAAATATGGGAAATTTCTGCCTTTTTTCCCCAAAATAGGAAAAATTTCTGCAATTTTGTACCAAAATAATACAAATTTCTGCCTTTTTGCCTCCAAATAAGAAAATTTCTGCTTTTTTTCTGAAATAAGTGAAATTTGGGCAATTTTGCCCCAAAATAATTGAAATTTCTGCAATTTTGCCCCAAAATAAGTGAAATTTCTGGAATTTTGCCCCAAAATAAATGGAATTTCTGAGTTTTGCCCCCAAAAAAGGAGAATTTCTGTTATTTTGCTCCAACAGATAGGGAATTTCTGCCTTTTTGCCCCACAATTAGGTGAATTTCTGAAATTTTGATCCAAAATAAGGGGAATTTCTGCATTTTTGCCTCTAAATAAGTGGAATTTCTGCCTTTCTCTCCCCAAACAAAGGGAATTTCTGTCTTTTTTGCCCCAAAATAAGGAAAATTTCTGACTTATTACCCTGAAATAAGTGAAATTTCCGCAATTTTGCCACAAAATTAGGGAAATTTCTGCTTTTTTGCCCCCAAATAAAGGGAATTTCAGCCTTTTTAACTCAAAAAAAGGGGAATTTCTGAATTTTGGCACAAAATATTATGAATTTCTGCCTTTTTGTCCCAAAATAAGGAAAATTTCTGCCTTTTTTCCCTGAACTAAGTGAAATTTCTGCAATTTTTTTCCAAAATAAGTGAAATTTCTGCAATTTTGCCCCAAAATAAAAGAAATTTCTGGAATTTTGCCCCAAAATAAGTGGAATTTCTCAGTTTTGCCCCAAAATAAAGAGAATTTCTGCCTTCTTCCCCTACAATTATTAAAATTTCTGCAATTTTGCGCTAAAATAAGGGAAATTTCTGCAATTTTTCCCCATAATAAGGGAAATTTCTGCAACTTTGCCCCAAAATAAGGGGAATATCTGTTTTTTGCCCCACAATTAGGGAAATATCTGTTTTTTGCCCCACAATTAGGGAAATTTCTGCAATTTTGCCCTAAATAAGGGGAATTTCTGCCTTTTGCCCCAAAATATGTGGAATTTCTGCCTTTTTGTCCGAAAATAAGAAGAATGCCTACCTTTTTGCCATAAAAAAGGGAAATTTCTTAATTTTTGCTTCAGAATAAGGGGAATTTCTGCTTTTTTGCCTCTAAATAAGTGGAATTTCTGTCTTTTTCCCCCAAAACAAAGGGAATTTCTGTTTTTTTGCCCCAAAATAAAAAAAATTTCTGACTTATTACCCTGAAATAAGTGAAATTTCTGCAAATTGCCCCAAAATAAGGGAAATTTTTGCATTTTTGCCCCCAAATAAGGGGAATTTCAGCCTTTTTACCTCAAAATAAAAGAAATTTCTGCATTTTTGCCACAAAATATTAGGAATTTCTGCCTTTTTGCCCTAAAATAAGTCAAATTTCTGCCTTTTTTCCCTGAAATGAGTGAAATTTCTGCAATTTTGCCCCAAAATAAGTGAAATTTCTTGCTTTTTGCCCCCAAATAAGGGGAATTTCAGCATTTTTACCTCAAAATAAGGGGAATTTCTGCATTTTTGCCCCAAAATATGGGAAATTTCTGCCTTTTTTCCTCAAAATAAGAAAAATTTGTGCAATTTTGTACCAAAATAATACAAATTTCTGCCTTTTTGCACGCAAATAAAAAAATTTCTGCTTTTGTTCTGAAATAAGTGAAATTTCTGCAATTTTGCCCCAAAATAATTGAAATTTCTGCAATTTTGCCCCAAAATAAGTGAAATTTCTGGAATTTTGACCCAAAATAAGTGGAATTTCTGAGTTTTGCCCCCAAAATAAGGAGAATTTCTGTTATTTTGTCCCAACATATAGGGAATTTCTGCCTTTTTGCCCCACAATTAGGGGAATTTCTGAAATTTTGCTCCAAAATAAGGGGAATTTCTACTTTTGCCTCTAAATAAGTGGAATTTCTGCCTTTCTCTCCCCAAACAAAGGGAATTTCTGTCTTTTTTGCCCCAAAATAAGGAAAATTTCTGACTTATTACCGTGAAATAAGTGAAATTTCTGCAATTTTGCCCCAAAATAAAGGAAATTTCTGCCTTTTTGCCCCCAAATAAAGGGAATTTCAGCCTTTTTACCTCAAAATATGGGGAATTTCTGAATTTTGGCACAAAATATTATGAATTTCTTTCTTTTTGCCCCAAAATAATGAAAATTTCTGCCTTTTTTCCCTGAAATAAGTGAAATTTCTGCAATTTTGCCCCAAAATAAAAGAAATTTCTGGAATTTTGCCCCAAAATAAGTGGAATTTCTCAGTTTTGCCCCAAAATAAAGGGAATTTCTGCCTTTTTGCCCTACAATTATTAAAATTTCTGCAATTTTGCGCTAAAATAAGGGAAATTTCTGCAATTTTTCCCCATAATAAGGGAAATTTCTGCAACTTTGCCCCAAAATAAGGGGAATATCTGTTTTTTGCCCCACAATTAGGGAAATTTCTGCAAATTGCCCCAAAATAAGGGAAATTTCTGCATTTTTGCCCCCAAATAAGGGGAATTTCAGCCTTTTTACCTCAAAATAAAAGAAATTTCTGCATTTTTGCCACAAAATATTAGGAATTTCTTCATTTTTGCCACAAAATATTAGGAATTTCTGCCTTTTTGTCCGAAAATAAGAAGAATGCCTAACTTTTTGCCGTAAAGAAGGGAAATTTCTTCATTTTTGCTCCAAAATAAGTGGAATTTCTGCTTTTTTGCCTCTAAATAAGTGGAATTTCTGTCTTTTTCCCCCAAAACAAAGGGAATTCCTGTTTTTTGCCCCAAAATAAGGAAAATTTCTGACTTATTACCCTGAAATAAGTGAAATTTCTGCAATTTTGCTCCAAAATAAGGAAAATTTCTGCCTTTTTGCTCCCAAATAAGGGGAATTTCAGCCTTTTTACCTCAAAATAAGGGAAATTTCTGCATTTTTGCCACAAAATATTAGGAATTTCTGCCTTTTTGCCCTAAAATAAGTCAAATTTCTGCCTTTTTTCCCTGAAATGAGTGAAATTTCTGCAATTTTGCCCCAAAATAAGTGAAATTTCTTGCTTTTTGCCCCCAAATAAGGGGAATTTCAGCATTTTTACCTCAAAATAAGGGGAATTTCTGCATTTTTGCCCCAAAATATGGGAAATTTCTGCCTTTTTTCCTCAAAATAAGAAAAATTTGTGCAATTTTGTACCAAAATAATACAAATTTATGCCTTTTTGCACGCAAATAAGAAAATTTCTGCTTTTGTTCTGAAATAAGTGAAATTTCTGCAATTTTGCCCCAAAATAATTGAAATTTCTGCAATTTTGCCCCAAAATAAGTGAAATTTCTGGAATTTTGACCCAAAATAAGTGGAATTTCTGAGTTTTGCCCCCAAAATAAGGAGAATTTCTGTTATTTTGTCCCAACATATAGGGACTTTCTGCCTTTTTGCCCAACAATTAGGGGAATTTCTGAAATTTTGCTCCAAAATAAGGGGAATTTCTACTTTTGCATCTAAATAAGTGGAATTTCTGCCTTTTTCTCCCAAAACAAAGGGAATTTCTGTCTTTTTTGCCCCAAAATAAGGAAAATTTCTGACTTATTACCCTGAAATAAGTGAAATTTCTGCAATTTTGCCCCAAAATAAAGGAAATTTCTGCCTTTTTGCCCCCAAATAAAGGGAATTTCAGCCTTTTTACCTCAAAATATGGGGAATTTCTGAATTTTGGCACAAAATATTATGAATTTCTTTCTTTTTGCCCCAAAATAAGGAAAATTTCTGCCTTTTTTCCCTGAAATAAGTGAAATTTCTGCAATTTTGCCCCAAAATATAAGAAATTTCTGGAATTTTGCCCCAAAATAAGTGGAATTTCTCATTTTTGCCCCAAAATAAAGAGAATTTCTGCCTTTTTGCTCCACATTTATTAAAATTTCTGCAATTTTGCCCTAAAATAAGAAATTTCTGCAATTTTTCTCCATAATAAGAGAAATTTCTGCAACTTTGCCCCAAAATAAGGGTAATTTCTGTTTTTTGCCCCACAATTAGGAAAATTTCTGTTTTTTGCCCCACAATTAGGGAAATTTCTGCAATATTGCCCTAAATGAGGGGAATTTCTTCCTTTTGACCCAAAATATGGGGAATTTCTTCCTTTTTGTCCGAAAATAAGAAGAATGCCTAACTTTTTGCCATAAAAAAGGGAAATTTCTTCATTTTTGCTCCAAAATAAGGGGAATTTCTGCTTTTTTGCCTCTAAATAAGTGGAATTTCTGTCTTTTTCCCCCAAAACAAAGGGAATTTCTGTCTTTTTTGCTTCAAATTAAGGAAAATTTCTGACTTATTACCCTGAAATAAGTGAAATTTCTGCAATTTTTCCCCAAAAATAAGGGAAATTTCTGCCATTTTTGAACCTAAATAAGGGAAATTTCAGCCTTTTTACCTCAAAATAAAAGAAATTTCTGCATTTTTGCAACAAAATATTAGGAATTTCTGCATTTTTGCCACAAAATATTAGGAATTGCTGCCTTTTTGTCCGAAAATAAGAAGAATGCCTACCTTTTTGCCATAAAGAAGGGAAATTTCCTCATTTTTGCTCCAAAATAAAGGGAATTTCTGCTTTTTTGCCTCTAAATAAGTGTAATTTCTGTCTTTTTCTCCCAAAACAAAGGGAATTCCTGTTTTTTGCCCCAAAATAAGGAAAATTTCTGACTTATTACCCTGAAATAAGTGAAATTTCTGCAATTTTGCTCCAAAATAAGGAAAATTTCTGCCTTTTTGCCCCCAAATAAGGGGAATTTCAGCCTTTTTACCTCAAAATAAGGGAAATTTCTGCATTTTTGCCACAAAATATTAGGAATTTCTGCCTTTTTGCCCCAAAAGAAGAAAAATTTCTGCCTATTTTCCCTGAAATAAGTGAAATTTCTGCAATTTTGCCCCAAAATAAGTGAAATTTCTGCAATTTTGCCCCAAAATAAGGGAAATTTCTGGAATTTTGCCCAAAAATAAGTGGAATTTCTGAGTTTTGCCCCAAAATAAAGAGAATTTCTGTCTTTATGCCCCAACATTTAGGGAATTTCTGCCTTTTTGTTTCACAATTAGGGGAATTTCTGCAATTTTGCTCCAAAATACGGGGAATTTATGCCTTTTTGCCCGAAAATAAGAAGAATGCATACCTTTTTGCCATAAAAAAGCGAAATTTCTTCATTTTTGCTCCAAAATAAGAGGAATTTCAGCCTTTTTACCTCTAAATAAGTGGAATTTCTGTCTTTTTCCCCCAATTAAAGAGAATTTCTGTCTTTCTTGCCCCAAAATAAGGAAAATTTCTGACTTATTTCCTTGAAATAAGTGAAATTTCTGCAATTTTGCCCCAAAAATAAGGGAAATTTCTGCCTTTTTGCCCCCAAATAAAGGGAATTTCAGCTTTTTACCTCAAAAAAAGGGGAATTTCTGAATTTTGGCACAAAATATGAATTTCTGCCTTTTTTTTCAAAATAAAGAGAATTTCTGCCTTTTTTCCCTGAAATAAGTGAAATTTCTGCAATTTTGCCCGAAAATAAATGAAATTTCTGCAATTTTGCCCCAAAATAAAAGAAATTTCTGGAATTTTGCCCCAAAATAAGTGGAATTTCTGAGTTTGGCCCCAAAATAAAGAGAATTTCTGACTTTTTGCGCCACAATTAGTAAAATTTCTGCAATTTTGCCCTAAAATAAGGGAAATTTCTGCAATTTTTCCCCATAATAAGGTAAATTTCTGCAACTTTGCCCCAAAATAAGAGGAATTTCTGTTTTTTGCCCCACAATTAGGAAAATTTCTGTTTTTTGATCCACAATTAGGGAAATTTCTGCAATTTTGCTCTAAATAAGGGGCATTTCTGCCTTTTGCCCAAAATATGGGGAATTTCTGCCTTTTTGTCCAAAAATAAGAAGAATGCCTACCTTTTTGCCATAAAAAAGGGAAATTTCTTCATTTTTGCTCCAAAATAAGGGGAATTTCTGCTTTTTTGCCTCTAAATAAGTGGAATTTCTGTCTTTTTCCCACAAAACAAAGGGAATTTCTGTATTTTTGCCCCAAAATAAGAAAAATTTCTGACTTTTTACCCTGAATTAAATGAAATTTCTGCAAATTGCCCCAAAATAAGGGAAATTTCTGCATTTTTGCCCCCAAATAAGGGGAATTTCAGCCTTTTTACTTCAAAATAAAAGAAATTTCTGCATTTTTGCAACAAAATATTAGGAATTTCTGCATTTTTGCCACAAAATATTAGGAATTTCTGCCTTTTTGTCCGAAAATAGAAGACTGCCTACATTTTTGCCATAAAGAAGGGAAATTTCTTCATTTTTGCTCCAAAATAAGGGGAATTTCTGCTTTTTTGCCTCTAAATAAGTGGAATTTCTGTCTTTTTCCCCCAAAACAAAGGGAATTTCTGGTTTTTGCCCCAAAATAAAGAAAATTTCTGACTTAGTACCCTGAAATAATTGAAATTTCTGCAATTTTGCTCCAAAATAAGGGAAATTTCTGCCTTTTTGCCCCCAAATAAGGGGAATTTTAGCCTTTTTACCTCAAAATTAGTGAAATTTCTGCATTTTTGCCACAAAATATTAAGAATTTCTGCCTTTTTGCCCCAAAATAAGAAAAATTTCTGCCTATTTTCCTTGAAATAAGTGAAATTTCTGCAATTTTGCCCCAAAATAATTGAAATTTCTGCAATTTTGCCCCAAAATAAGGGAAATTTCTGGAATTTTGCCCAAAAATAAGTGGAATTTCTGAGTTTTGCCCCAAAATAAAGAGAATTTCTGTCTTTATGCCCCAACATATAGGGAATTTCTGCCTTTTTGCTTCACAATGAACGGAATTTCTGCAATTTTGCTCCAAAATACGGGGAATTTCTGCCTTTCTGCCCGAAAATAAGAAGAATGCATACCTTTTTGCCATAAAAAAAAGAAATTTCTTAATTTTTGCTCCAAAATAAGGTGAATTTCTGCTTTTTTGCCTCTAAATAAGTGGAATTTCTGTCTTTTTCCCCCAAAAACAAAGGGAATTTCTGTCTTTTTTGACCCAAAATAAGGAAAATTTCTGACTTATTACCGTGAAATAAGTGAATTTTCAGCAATTTTGCCCCAAAATAAAAGAAATTTCTGCCTTTTTGCCCCCAAATAAGGGGAATTTCAGCCTTTTTACCTCAAAATAAGGGGAATTTCTGCATTTTTGCCACAAAATATTAGGAATTTCTGCCTTTTTGCCCCAAAATAAGAAAAATTTCTGCCTATTTTCCCTGAAATAAGTGAAATTTCTGCAATTTTGCAACAAAATAAGTGAAATTTCTTTTTTTTTGCCCCTAAATAAGGGGAATTTCAGCCTTTTTACCTCAAAATAAGGGGAATTTCTGCATTTTTGCCCCAAAATATGGGAAATTTCTGCCTTTTTTCCCCAAAATAGGAAAAATTTCTGCAATTTTGTACCAAAATAATACAAATTTCTGCCTTTTTGCCTCCAAATAAGAAAATTTCTGCTCTTTTTCGGAAATAAGTGAAATTTGGGCAATTTTGCCCCAAAATAATTGAAATTTCTGCAATTTTGCCCCAAAATAAGTGAAATTTCTGGAATTTTGCCCCAAAATAAATGGAATTTCTGAGTTCTGCCCCAAAAAAAGGAGAATTTCTGTTATTTTGCTCCAACAGATAGGGAATTTCTGCCTTTTTGCCCCACAATTAGGTGAATTTCTGAAATTTTGATCCAAAATAAGGAGAATTTCTGCTTTTTTGCCTCTAAATAAGTGGCATTTCTGCCTTTCTCTCCCCAAACAAAGGGAATTTCTGTCTTTTTTGCCCCAAAATAAAGAAAATTTCTGACTTATTACCCTGAAATAAGTGAAATTTCTGCAATTTGGCCCAAAATAAAGGAAATTTCTGCATTTTTGCCCTACAATTTGTGAAATTTCTGCAATTTTGCCCTAAAATAAGGGAAATTTCTGCAATTTTTCTTCATAATAAGGGAAATTTCTGCAACTTTGCCCTAAAATAAGGGGAATTTCTGTTTTTTGCCCCACAATTAGGGAAATTTCTGCAATTTTGCCCTAAATAAGAGAAATTTCTGCCTTTTGCCCCAAAATATGGGGAATTTCTGCCTTTTTGTCTGAAAATAAGAAGAAAGCCTACCTTTATGCCATAAAAAAGGGAAATTTCTTCATTTTTGCTCCAATATAAGGGGAACTTTTGTCTTTTTGCCTCTAAATAATTGGAATTTCTGTCTTTTTCCCCCAAAACAAAGGGAATTTCTGGTTTTTTTGCCCCCAAGTAAAGAAAATTTCTGACTTATTACCCTGAAATAAGTGATATTTCTGCAAATTGCCCCAAAATAAGGGAAATTTCTGCATTTTTGCCCCCAAATAACGGGAATTTCAGCCTTTTTACCTCAAAATAAGGAAAATTTCTGCATTTTTGCAACAAAATATTAGGAATTTCTGCATTTTTACCACAAAATATTAGGAATTTCTGCGTTTTTGCCCCAAAATAAGAAAATTTCTCCTTTTTTTTGAAATAAGTGAAATTTCTTCAGTTTTGCCCCAAAATAAGTGAAATTTCTGCAATTTTGCCCCAAAATAAGGGAAATTTCTGGAATTTTGCCCCAAAGTAAGTGGAATTTATGAGTTTTACCCCAAAATAAGGAGAATTTCTGTCTTTCTGCCCCAACATATAGGGAATTTCTGACTTTTTGCCCCACAATTAGGGGAATTTCTGCAATTTTGCTCCAAAATACGGGGAATTTCTGCCTTTTTGCCCAAAAATAAGAAGAATGCATACCTTTTTGCCATAAGAAAGGGAAATTTCTTCATTTTTGCTCCAAAATAAGGTGAATTTCTGCTTTTTTGCCTCTAAATAAGTGGAATTTCTGTGTTTTTCCCCCTAAACAAAGGGAATTTTTTTTTGCCCCAAAATAAGGAAAATTTCTGACTTATTACCCTGAAATAAGTGAAATTTCTGCAATTTTGCCCCAAAATAAGGGAAATTTCTGCCTTTTTGCTCTTAAATAAGGAGAATTTCAGCCTTTTTACCTCAAAATAAGAGGAATTTCTTCATTTTTGCCCCAAAATATGGGAAATTTCTGCCTTTATTTACTGAAATAAGTGAAATTTCTGCAATTTTGCCCGAAATAAGTGAAATTTCTGCAATTTTGCCCACATATAAAAGAAATTTCTGGAATTTTGCCCCAAAATAAGTGGAATTTCTGAGTTTTGCCCCAAAATAAAGAGAATTTCTGCCTTTTTGCCCCACAATTAGTAAAATTTCTGCAATTTTGCCCTAAAATAATAGAAATTTCTGCAATTTTTCCCCATAATAAGGGAAATTTCTGATACTTTGCCCCAAAATAAGGGGAATTTCTGTTTTTTGCCCCACAATTAGGGAAATTTCTGTTTTTTGCCCCAGAATTAGGGAAATTTCTGTTTTTTGCCCCACAATTAGGAAAATTTCTGCAATTTTGCCCTAAATAAGGGGAATTTCTGCCTTTTGCCCCAAAATATGGGTAATTTCTGCCTTTTTGTCTGAAAATAATAAGAATGCCTACCTTCTTGCCATAAAAAAGAAAAATTTCTTTATTTTTGCTCCAATATAAGGGGAATTTCTGCTTTTTTGCCTCTAAATAAGTGGAATTTCTGTCTTTTTCCTCCAAAACAAAAGGAATTTCTGTTTTTTGCCCCAAAATAAGGAAAATTTCTGACTTATTACGCTGAAATAAGTGAAATTTCTGCAATTTTGCTCCAAAATAAGGGAAATTTCTGCCTTTTTGCCCCCAAATAAGGGGAATTTCAGCCTTTTTACCTCAAAATAAGGTCAATTTCTGCATTTTTGCCACAAAATATTAGGAATTTCTGCATTTTTGCCCCAAAATAAGAAAAATTTCTGCCTATTTTCCCTGAAATAAGTGAAATTTCTGCAATTTTGCCCCAAAATAAGTGAAATTTCTGCAATGTTGCCCCAAAATAAGGGAAATTTCTGGAATTTTGCCCCAAAATAAGTGGAATTTCTGAGTTTTGCCCCAAGATAAGGAAAATTTCTGTCTTTTTCCCAAACATATAGACAATTTTTGCCTTTTTGTCCCACAATTAGAGGAATTTCTACAATTTTGCTCCAAAATACGAGGAATTTCTGCCTTTTTTCCCGAAAATAAGAAGAATGCATACCTTTTTGCAATAAAAAAGGGAAATTTCTTCATTTTTGCTCCAAAATAAGGGGAATTTCTGCTTTTTTGCCTCTAAATAAGTGGAATTTCTGTCTTTTCCCCCCAAAACAAAGGGAATTTCTGTCTTTTTTGCCCAAAAATAAGGAAAATTTCTGACTTATTACCTTGAAATAAGTGAAATTTCAGCAATTTTGACCCAAAATAAAAGAAATTTCTGCCTTTTTGCCCCCAAATAAGGGGAATTTCAGCATTTTTACCTCAAGATCAGGGGAATTTCTGCATTTTTGCCACAAAATATTAGGAATTTCTACCTTTTTGCAACAAAATAAGAAAAATTTCTGCCTATTTTCCCTGAAATAAGTGAAATTTCTGCAATTTTGCCACAAAATAAGTGAAATTTCTGCCTTTTTGCCCCCAAATAAGGGGAATTTCAGCCTTTTTACCTCAAAATAAGGGGAATTTCTTCATTTTTACCCCAAAATATGGGAAATTTCTGCATTTTTTCCCCAAAATAAGAAAAATTTCTGCAATTTTGTACCAAAATAATACAAATTTCTGCTTTTTTGCCCCAAATAAGAAAATTTCTACTTTTTTTCTGAAATAAGTGAAATTTGGGCAATTTTGCCCCAAAATAATTGAAATTTCTGCAATTTTGCCCCAAAATAAGTGAAATTCCTAGAATTTTGTCTCAAAATAAGTGGAATTTCTGAGTTTTGCCCCCAAAATAAGGAGAATTTCTGTTATTTTGCCCCAACATATTAGGAATTTCTGCCTTTTTGCCCCACAATTAGGGGAATTTCTGAAATTTTGCTCCAAATAAGGGGAATTTCTGCTTTTTTGCCTCTAAATAAGTGGAATTTCTGCCTTTTTCTCCAAATCAAAGTGAATTTCTGTCTTTTTTGTCCCAAAATAAGGAAATTTTCTGACTTATTACCCTGAAATAAGTGAAATTTCTGCAATTTTGCCCCAAAATAAAGGAAATTTCTGCCTTTTTGCCCACAAATAAAGGAATTTCAGCCTTTTTACCTCTAAATATGAGGAATTTCTGAATTTTGGCACAAAATATTATGAATTTCTGCCTTTTTGCCCCAAAATAAGGAAAATTTCTGCCTTTTTTCCCTGAAATAAGTGAAATTTCTGCAATTTTGCCCCAAAATAAGTGAAATTTCTGCAATTTTGCCCTAAAATAAAAGAAATTTCTGGAATTTTACCCCAAAATAAGTGGAATTTCTGAGTTTTGCCCAAAAATAAAGAGAATTTCTGCCTTTGTGCCCCACAATTAGTGAAATTTCTGCAATTTTGCCCTAAAATAAGGGAAATTTCTGCAATTTTTCTTCATAATAAGGGAAATTTTTGCACTTTGTCCCAAAATAAGGGGAATTACTGTTTTTTGCCCCACAATTAGGGAAATTTCTGCAATTTTGCCCTAAATAAGGGGAATTTCTGCCTTTTGCCCCAAAATATGGGGAATTTCCTGCTTTTTTGTATGAAAATAAGAAGAATGCCTACCTTTATGCCATAAAAAAGGGAAATTTCTTCATTTTTCCTCAAAATAAGGGGAACTTTTGCATTTTTGCCTCTAAATAAGTGGAATTTCTGTCTTTTTCCTCCTAAACAAAGGGAATTTCTGTTTTTTTTGCCCCAAAATAAAGAAAATTTCTGACTTATTACCCTGAAATAAGTGATATTTCTGCAAATTGCCCGAAATAAGGGAAATTTCTGTCTTTTTGCTCCCAAATAATGGGAATTTCAGCCTTTTTACCTCAAAATAAGGGAAATTTCTGCATTTTTGCCACAAAATATTAAAAATTTCTGCATTTTTGCCCCAAAATAAGATAAATTTCTGCCTATTTTCCCTGAAATAAGTGAAATTTCTGCAATTTTGCCCCAAAATAAGTGAAATTTCTGCAATTTTGCCCCAAAATAAGGGAAATTTTTGGAATTTTGCCCAAAAATAAGTGGAATTTCTGAGTTTTGCCCCAAAATAAAGAGAATTTCTGTCTTTATGCCCCAACATATAGGGAATTTCTGCCTTTTTGCTTCACAATTAGGGGAATTTCTGCAATTTTGCTCAAAATACGGGGAATTTCTGCATTTTTGCCCGAAAATAAGAAGATTGCACACCTTTTTGCCATAAAAAGGGAAATTTCTTCATTTTTGCTCCAAAATAAGGGGAATTTCTGCTTTTTTGCCTCTAAATAAGTGGAATTTCTGTCTTTCCCCCCAAAAACAAAGGGAATTTCTGTCGTTTTTGCCCCAAAATAAGGAAAATTTCTGACTTATTACCGTGACATAAGTGAAATTTCAGCAATTTTGCCCCAAAATAAAAGAAATTTCTGCATTTTTGCCCCCAAATAAGGGGAATTTCAGCCTTTTTACCTCAAAATCAGGGGAATTTCTGCATTTTTGCCACAAAATATTAGGAATTTCTGCCTTTTTGCCCCAAAATAAAAAAAATTTCTGCCTATTTTCCCTGAAATAAGTGAAATTTCTGCAATTTTGCCACAAAGTAAATGAAATTTCTCTTTTTTTTGGACCCTAATAAGGGGAATTTCAGCCTTTTTACCTCAAAATAAGGGGAATTTCTGCATTTTTACCCCAAAATATGGCAAATTTCTGTATTTTTACCCCAAAATTAAAAAAATTTCTGCAATTTTGTACCAAAATAATACAAATTTTCGCCTTTTTGCCCCCAAATAAGAAAATTTCTACTTTTTTTTCTGAAATAAGTGAAATTTCTTCAATTTTGCCCCAAAATAATTGAAATTTCTGCAATTTTGCCCCAAACTAAGTGAAATTTCTGGAATTTTGTCTCAAAATAAGTGGAATTTCTAGTTTTGCCCCCAAATAAGGACAATTTCTGTTATTTTGCAACAACATATAGGGAATTTCTGCCTTTTTGCCCCACAATTAGAGGATTTTCTGAAATTTTGCTCCAAAATAAGGGGAATTTCTGCTTATTTGCCTCTAAATAAGTAGAATTTCTGCCTTTTTCTCCCAAAACAAAGGGAATTTCTGTATTTTTTGCCCCAAAAAAAGGAAAATTTCTGACTTATTACCCTGAAATAAGTGAAATTTCTGCAATTTTGCCCCAAAATAAGGGAAATTTCTGCTTTTTTGCCCCCAAATAAAGGGAATTTCAGCCTTTTTACCTCAAAATATAAGGAATTTCTGAATTTTGGCACAAAATTTTATGAATTTCTGCCTTTTTGCCCCAAAATAAGGAAAATTTCTGCCTTTTTTCCCTTAAATAAGTAAAATTTCTGCAATTTTGCCCCAAAATAAGTGAAATTTCTGCAATTTTGCCCCAAAATAAAAGAAATTTCTGGAATTTTGCCCCAAAATAATAGGAAGTTCTGAGTTATGCCCCAAAATAAAGAGAATTTCTGACTTTTTGCCCCACAATTAGTGAAATTTCTGCAATTTTGCCCTAAAATAAGGGAAATTTCTGCAATTTTTCCCCATAATATGGGAAATTTCTGCAACTTTGCCCCAAAATAAGGGGAATTTCTGTTTTTTGCCCCACAATTAGGGAAATTTCTGCAATTTTGCCCTAAATAAGGGGAATTTCTGCCTTTTCCCCCAAAATATGGGGAATTTCTGCCTTTTTGTCTGAAAATAAGAAGAATGCCTACCTTTATGCCATAAAAAAAAGAAATTTCTTCATTTTTGCTCCAAAATAAGGGGAACTTTTGAATTTTTGCCTCTAAATAAGTGGAATTTCTGTCTTTTTCCCCCAAAACAAAGGGAATTTCTGGTTTTTTTGCCCCAAAATAAGGAAAATTTCTGACTTATAACCCTGAAATAAGTGATATTTCTGCAAATGCCCGAAATAAGGGAAATTTCTGCATTTTTGCCCCCAAATAAGGGGAATTTCAGCCTTTTTACCTCAAAATAAGGGAAATTTCTGCATTTTTGCCACAAAATATTAGGAATTTCTGCATTTTTGCCACAAAATATTAGGAATTTCTGCGTTTTTGCCCCAAAATAAGAAAATTTCTCCTTTTTTTTGAAATAAGTAAAATTTCTGCAATTTTGCCCCAAAATAAGTGAAATTTCTGCAATTTTGCCCCAAAATAAGGGAAATTTCTGGAATTTTTCCCCAAAGTAAGTGGAATTTATGAGTTATACTTCAAAATAAGGAGAATTTCTGTCTTTCTGCCCCTACATAAAGGGAATTTCTGCCTTTTTGCCCCACAATTAGGGGAATTTCTTCAATTTTGCTCCAAAATACGGGGAATTTCTGCCTTTTTGCCCAAAAATAAGAAGAATGCATACATTTTACCATAAAAAAGAGAAATTTCTTCATTTTTACTCCAAAATAAGGGGAATTTCTGCTTTTTGCCTCTAAATAAGTGGAATTTCTGACTTTTTCCCCCAAAACAAAAGGAATTTCTGTCTTTTTTGCCCCAAAATAAGGGAAATTTCTGCCTTTTTGCCCTTATATAAGGGGAATTTCAGCATTTTTACCTCAAAGTAAAAGGAATTTCTGCATTTTTGCCCCAAAATATGGGAAATTTCTGCCTTTTTGCCCTAAAATAAGAAAATTTTCTGCCATTTTGTAACAAAATAAAAGAATTTTCTGCCTTTTTGCTCCAAAATAAAAAAATTTCTCCTTTTTTTCTGAATTAAGTGAAATATCTGCAATTTTGCCCCAAAATAAGTGAAATTTCTGCAATTTTGCCCCAAAATAAGGGAAATTTCTGGAATTTTGCCCCAAAGTAAGTGGAATTTATGAGTTTTACCCCAAAATAAGGAGAATTTCTGTCTTTCTGCCTTAACATATAGGGAATTTCTGCTTTTTTGCCCCACAATTAGGGGAATTTCTGCAATTTAGCTCCAAAATACGGGGAATTTCTGCTTTTTTGCCTGAAAATAAGAAGAATGCATACCTTTTTGCCATAAAAAAGGGAAATTTCTTCATTTTTGCTCCAAATTAAGGGGAATTTCTGCTTTTTTGCCTCTAAATAAGTGGAATTTCTGTGTTTTTCCCCCAAAACAAAGGGAATTTCTGTATTTTTTGCCCCAAAATAAGGAAAATTTCTGACTTATTACCCTGAAATAAGTGAAATTTCTGCAATTTTGCCCCAAAATAAGTAAAATTTCTGCATTTTTGCCCTTAAATAAGGGGAATTTCAGCCTTTTTACCTCAAAATAAAAGGAATTTCAGCCTTTTTACCTCAAAATAAGGGAAACTTCTACATTTTTGCCACAAATATTAGGAATTTCTGCCTTTTTGCCCAAAAATAAGGAAAATTTCTGCCCTTTTTCCCTGAAATAAGTGAAATTTCTGCAATTTTGCCCCAAAATAAGGGAAATTTCTGCTTTTTGCCCCCAAATAAGGTTAATTTCAGCCTTTTTACCTAAAAATAAGTGGAATTTTTGCATTTTTGCCCCAAAATATGGGAAATTTCTGCCTTTTTGCCCCAAAATAAAAAAAAATTTCTGCCATTTTGTGCCAAAATAAAAGAAATTTCTGCCTTTTTGCTTCAAAATAAAAAAATTTCTCCTTTTTTTCTGGAATAAGTGAAATTTCTGCAATTTTGCCCCAAAATAAGTGAAATTTCTGCAATTTTGCCCCAAAATAAGGGTAATTTCTGGAATTTTGCCTCAAAATAAGTGGAATTTCTGAGTTTTGCCCCAAAATAAGGAGAATTTCTGTCTTTTCCCCCAATATATAGGGAATATCTGCCTTTTTGACCCACAATTAGGGGAATTTCTGCAATTTTGCTCCAAAATACGGGGTATTTCTGCCTTTTTGCCCGAAAATAAGAAGAATGCTTACATTTTGCCATAAAAAAAGGAAATGTCTTCATTTTTGCTCTAAAATAAGGGGAATTTCTGCTGTTTTGCCTCTAAATAAGTGGAATTTCTGTCTTTTTCCCAAAAATCAAAGGGAATTTCCTTCTTCTTTGCCCCAAAATAAGGAAAATTTCTGACTTATTACCCTGAAATAAGTGAAATTTCTGCAATTTTGCCACAAAATAAGGGAAATTTCTGTCTTTTTGCCCCCAAATAAGAGGAATTTCAGCCTTTTAACATCAAAATCAGGGGAATTTCTGCATTTTTGCCCCAAAATATGGGAAATTTCTGCCTTTTTTCCCCAAAATAAGAAAAATTTCTGCAATTTTGTACCAAATAAAAGAAATTTTTGCCTTTTTGCCCCAAAATAAGAAAATTTCTTTTTTTTTCTGAAATAAGTGAAATATCTGCAATTTTGCCCCAAAATAAGTGAAATTTCTGCAATTTTGCCCCAAAATAAGGAAAATTTCTGGAATTTTGCCCCAAAGTAAGTGGAATTTATGAGTTTTACCCCCAAATAAGGAGAATTTCTGTCTTTCTGCCCCAACATATAGGTAATTTCTGCCTTTTTGCCCCACAATTAGGGGAATTTCTGCAATTTTGCTCCAAATACGGGGTATTTCTGCCTTTTTGCCCGAAAATAAGAAGAATGCATACCTTTTTGCCATAAAAAAGGGAAATTTCTTCATTTTTGCTCCAAAATAAAAGGAATTTCTGCTTTTTTGCCTCTAAATAAGTGGAATTTCTGTCTTTTTCCCCCAAAACAAAGCGAATTTGTCTCTTTTTTGCCCCAAAATAAGGAAAATTTCTGACTTATTACCCTGAAATAAGTGAAATTTCTGCAATTTTGCCCCAAAATAAGGGAAATTTCTGCATGTGCCCCCAAATAAGGGGAATTTCAGCCTTTTTACCTCAAAATAAGGTGAATTTCTGCATTTTTGCCAAAAAATATTGGAATTTCTGCCTTTTTGCCCCAAAATAAGTGAAATTTCTGCAATTTTGCCAAAAAATATGGGAAATTTCTGGAATTTTGCCCCAAAATAAGTGTAATTACTTAGTTCTGCCCCAAAATAAAGAGAATTTCTTTCTTTATGCCCACATATAGGGAATTTCTGCCTTTTTGCCCCAAAATTAGGGGAATTTCTGCAATTTTGCTCCAAAATACAGGGAATTTCTGCCTTTTTGCCTGAAAATAAGAAGAATGCATACCTTTTTGCCTTAAAAAAGGAAAATTTATTCATTTTTGCTCCAAAATAAGGGGAATTTCTGCTTTTTTGCCTTTAAATAAGTGGAATTTCTGTATTTTTCCCCCCAAACAAAGGGAATTTCTGTCTTTTTGCCCCAAAATAAAAAAAATTTCTGACTTTTTACCCTGAAATAAGTGAAATTTCTTACATTTTTCCCCAAAATAAGGGAAATTTCTGCCTTTTTGCCCCCAAATAAGGGGAATTTCAGCATTTTTACCTCAAAATAAGGGAAATTTCTGCATTTTTGCAACAAAATATTAGGAATTTCTGCATTTTTGCCACAAAATATTAGGAATTTCTGCCTTTTTGCCCCAAAATATGGGAAATTTCTGCTTTTTTGCCCCATAATAAAAAAAAATTTCTGCAATTTTGTACCAAAATAAAAGAAATTTCTGCCTTTTTGCTTCAAAATAAGAAAATTTCTTTTTTTTTCTGAAATAAGTGAAATATCTGCAATTTTGCCCCAAAATAAGTGAAATTTCTGCAATTTTGCCCCAAAATAAGTGAAATTTCTGGAATTTTGCCCCAAAGTAAGTGGAATTTATGAGTTTTACCCCAAAATAAGGAGAATTTCTGTCTTTCTGCCTTAACATATAGGGAATTTCTGCCTTTTTGCCCCACAATTAGGGGAATTTCTGCAATTTTGCTCCAAAATACGGGGAATTTCTGCCTTTTTGCCCGAAAATAAGAAGAATGCATACATTTTTGCCATAAAAAAGGGAAATTTCTTCATTTTTGCTCCAAAAAAAAAGGAATTTCTGCTTTTTTGCCTCTAAATAAGTGGAATTTCTGTTTTTTTCCCCCAAAACAAAGCGAATTTCTCTCTTTTTTGCCCCAAAATAAGGAAAATTTCTGACTTATTACTCTGAAATAAGTGAAATTTCTGCAATTTTGCCCCAAAATAGGGGAAATTTCTGCATTTGCCCACAAATAATGGGAATTTCAGCCTTTTTACCTCAAAATAAGGGAAATTTCTGCATTTTTGCCACAAAATATTAAAAATTTCTGCCCTTTTGCCCCAAAATAAGAAAAATTTCTGCCTATTTTCCCTGAAATAAGTGAAATTTCTGCAATTTTGCCCCAAAATAAGTGAAATTTCTGCAATTTTGCCCCAAAATAAGGGAAATTTTTGGAATTTTGCCCAAAAATAAGTGGAATTTCTGAGTTTTGCCCCAAAATAAAGAGAATTTCTGTCTTTATGCCCCAACATATAGGGAATTTCTGCCTTTTTGCTTCACAATTAGGAAAATTTCTGCAATTTTGCTCCAAAATACGGGGAATTTCTGCATTTTTGCCCGAAAATAAGAAGAATGCACACCTTTTTGCCATAAAAAGGGAAATTTCTTCATTTTTGCTCCAAAATAAGGGGAATTTCTGCTTTTTTGCCTCTAAATAAGTGGAATTTCTGTCTTTCCCCCCAAAAACAAAGGGAATTTCTGTCGTTTTTGCCCCAAAATAAGGAAAATTTCTGACTTATTACCGTGACATAAGTGAAATTTCAGCAATTTTGTCCCAAAATAAAAGAAATTTCTGCATTTTTGCCCCCAAATAAGGGGAATTTCAGCCTTTTTACCTCAAAATCAGGGGAATTTCTGCATTTTTGCCACAAAATATTAGGAATTTCTGCCTTTTTGCCCCAAAATAAGAAAAATTTCTGCCTATTTTCCCTGAAATAAGTGAAATTTCTGCAATTTTGCCACAAATTAAATGAAATTTCTCTTTTTTTTGGACCCTAATAAGGGGAATTTCAGCCTTTTTACCTCAAAATAAGGGGAATTTCTGCATTTTTACCCCAAAATATGGCAAATTTTTGTATTTTTACCCCAAAATTAAAAAAATTTCTGCAATTTTGTACCAAAATAATACAAATTTTCGCCTTTTTGCCCCCAAATAAGAAAATTTCTACTTTTTGTTCTGAAATAAGTGAAATTTCTGCAATTTTGCCCCAAAATGATTGAAATTTCTGCAATTTTGCCCCAAACTAAGTGAAATTTCTGGAATTTTGTCTCAAAATAAGTGGAATTTCTAGTTTTGCCCCCAAATAAGGACAATTTCTGTTATTTTGCAACAACAAATAGGGAATTTCTGCCTTTTTGCCCCACAATTAGAGGAATTTCTGAAATTTTGCTCCAAAATAAGGGGAATTTCTGCTTATTTGCCTCTAAATAAGTAGAATTTCTGCCTTTTTCTCCCAAAACAAAGGGAATTTCTGTATTTTTTGCCCCAAAATAAGGAAAATTTCTGACTTATTACCCTGAAATAAGTGAAATTTCTGCAATTTTGCCCCAAAATAAGGGAAATTTCTGCTGTTTTGCCCCCAAATAAAGGGAATTTCAGCCTTTTTACCTCAAAATATAAGGAATTTCTGAATTTTGGCACAAAATTTTATGAATTTCTGCCTTTTTGCCCCAAAATAAGGAAAATTTCTGCCTTTTTTCCCTTAAATAAGTAAAATTTCTGCAATTTTGCCCCAAAATAAGTGAAATTTCTGCAATTTTGCCCCAAAATAAGGGAAATTTCTGGAATTTTGCCCCAAAGTAAGTGGAATTTATGAGTTTTACCCCAAAATAAGGAGAATTTCTGTCTTTCTGCCTTAACATATGGGAATTTCTGCTTTTTTGCCCCACAATTAGGGGAATTTCTGCAATTTAGCTCCAAAATACGGGGAATTTCTGCTTTTTTGCCTGAAAATAAGAAGAATGCATAACTTTTTGCCATAAAAAAGGGAAATTTCTTCATTTTTGCTCCAAATTAAGGGGAATTTCTGCTTTTTTGCCTCTAAATAAGTGGAATTTCTGTGTTTTTCCCCAAAAACAAAGGGAATTTCTGTATTTTTTGCCCCAAAATAAGGAAAAATTCTGACTTATTACCCTGAAATAAGTGAAATTTCTGCAATTTTGCCCCAAAATAAGTAAAATTTCTGCCTTTTTGCCCTTAAATAAGGGGAATTTCAGCCTTTTTACCTCAAAATAAAAGGAATTTCAGCCTTTTTACCTCAAAATAAGGGAAACTTCTACATTTTTGCCACAAAATATTAGGAATTTCTGCCTTTTTGCCCCCAAATAAGGTTAATTTCAGCCTTTTTACCTAAAAATAAGAAGAATTTCTGCATTTTTGCCCCAAATTATGGGAAATTTCTGCCTTTTTGCCCCAAAATAAAAAAAAATTTCTGCCATTTTGTGCCAAAATAAAAGAAATTTCTGCCTTTTTGCTTCAAAATAAAAAAATTTCTCCCTCTTTTCTGAAATAAGTGAAATTTCTGCAATTTTGCCCCAAAATAAGTGAAATTTCTGCAATTATGCCCCAAAATAAGGGAAATTTCTGGAATTTTGCCTCAAAATAAGTGGAATTTCTGAGTTTTGCCCCAAAATAAGGAGAATTTCTGTCTTTTCCCCCAATATATAGGAAATATCTGCCTTTTTGACCCACAATTAGGGGAATTTCTGCAATTTTGCTCCAAAATACGGGGTATTTCTGCCTTTTTGCCCGAAAATAAGAAGAATGATTACATTTTGCCATAAAAAAAGGAAATTTCTTCATTTTTGCTCTAAAATAAGGGGAATTTCTGCTTTTTTGCCTCTAAATAAGTGGAATTTCTGTCTTTTTCCCCCAAAACAAAGCGAATTTCTCTCTCTTTTGCCCCAAAATAAGGAAAATTTCTGACTTATTACCCTGAAATAAGTGAAATTTCTGCAATTTTGCCCCAAAATAAGGGAAATTTCTGCATTTGCCCCCAAATAAGGGGAATTTCAGCCTTTTTACCTCAAAATAAGGTGAATTTCTGCATTTTTGACAAAAAATATTGGAATTTCTTCCTTTTTGCCCCAAAATAAATGAAATTTCTGCAATTTTGCCCCAAAATATGGGAAATTTCTAGAATTTTGCCCCACAATAAGTGTAATTATTAGTTCTGCCCCAAAATAAAGAGAATTTCTTTCTTTATGCCCACATATAGGGAATTTCTGCCTTTTTGCCCCAAAATTAGGGGAATTTCTGCAATTTTGCTCCAAAATACAGGGAATTTCTGCCTTTTTGCCTGAAAATAAGAAGAATGCATACCTTTTTGCCTTAAAAAAGGAAAATTTATTCATTTTTGCTCCAAAATAAGGGGAATTTCTGCTTTTTTGCCTTTAAATAAGTGGAATTTCTGTATTTTTCCCCCCAAACAAAGGGAATTTCTGTCTTTTTGCCCCAAAATAAAAAAAATTTCTGACTTTTTACCCTGAAATAAGTGAAATTTCTTCCATTTTTCCCCAAAATTAGGGAAATTTCTGCCTTTTTGCCCCCAAATAAGGGGAATTTCAGCATTTTTACCTCAAAATAAGGGAAATTTCTGCATTTCTGCAACAAAATATTAGGAATTTCTGCATTTTTGCCACAAAATATTAGGAATTTCTGCCTTTTTGCCCCAAAATATGGGAAATTTCTGCTTTTTTGCCCCATAATAAAAAAAAAATTTCTGCAATTTTGTACCAAAATAAAAGAAATTTCTGCCTTTTTGCTTCAAAATAAGAAAATTTCTTTTTTTTTCTGAAATAAGTGAAATATCTGCAATTTTGCCCCAAAATAAGTGAAATTTCTGCAATTTTGCCCCAAAATAAGGGAAATTTCTGGAATTTTGCCCCAAAGTAAGTGGAATTTATGAGTTTTACCCCAAAATAAGGAGAATTTCTGTCTTTCTGCCTTAACATATAGGGAATTTCTGCCTTTTTGCCCCACAATTAGGGGAATTTCTGCAATTTTGCTCCAAAATACGGGGAATTTCTGCCTTTTTGCCCGAAAATAAGAAGAATGCATACATTTTTGCCATAAAAAAGGGAAATTTCTTCATTTTTGCTCCAAAAAAAAAAAGGAATTTCTGCGTTTTTGCCTCTAAATAAGTGGAATTTCTGTTTTTTTCCCCCAAAACAAAGCGAATTTCTCTCTTTTTTGCCCCAAAATAAGGAAAATTTCTGACTTATTACTCTGAAATAAGTGAAATTTCTGCAATTTTGCCCCAAAATAGGGGAAATTTCTGCATTTGCCCACAAATAAGGGGAATTTCAGCCTTTTTACCTCAAAATAAGGGGAATTTCTGCATTTTTGCCAAAAAATATTGGAATTTCTGCCTTTTTGCCCCAAAATAAGGGAAATTTCTGCCTATTTTCTCTGAAATAAGTGAAATTTCTGCAATTTTGCCCCTAAATAAGTGAAATTTCTGCAATTTTACCGCAAAATATGGGAAACTTCTGGAATTTTGCCCCAAAATAAGTGGAATTTCTGAGTTCTGCCCCAAAATAAAGAGAATTTCTGTCTTTATGCCCCAACATATAAGGAATTTTTGCCTTTTTGCCCCACAATTAGGGGAATTTCTGCAATTTTGCTCCAAAATACGTGGAATTTCTGCCTTTTTGCACGAAAATAAGAAGAATGCATACCTTTTTGCCATAAAAAAGGAAAATTTGTTCATTTTTGCTCCAAAATAAGGGGAATTTCTGCTTTTTTGCCTCTAAATAAGTGGAATTTCTGTTTTTTTCCCCCAAAACAAAGCGAATTTCTCTCTTTTTTGCCCCAAAATAAGGAAAATTTCTGACTTATTACCCTGAAATAAGTGATATTTCTGCAAATTGCCCGAAATAAGGGAAATTTCTGTCTTTTTGCTCCCAAATAATGGGAATTTCAGCCTTTTTACCTCAAAATAAGGGAAATTTCTGCATTTTTGCCACAAAATATTAAAAATTTCTGCCCTTTTGCCCCAAAATAAGAAAAATTTCTGCCTATTTTCCCTGAAATAAGTGAAATTTCTGCAATTTTGCCCCAAAATAAGTGAAATTTCTGCAATTTTGCCTCAAAATAAGGGAAATTTTTGGAATTTTGCCCAAAAATAAGTGGAATTTCTGAGTTTTGCCCCAAAATAAAGAGAATTTCTGTCTTTATGCCCCAACATATAGGGAATTTCTGCCTTTTTGCTTCACAATTAGGAAAATTTCTGCAATTTTACTCCAAAATACGGGGAATTTCTGCATTTTTGCCCGAAAATAAGAAGAATGCACACCTTTTTGCCATAAAAAGGGAAATTTCTTCATTTTTGCTCCAAAATAAGGGGAATTTCTGCTTTTTTGCCTCTAAATAAGTGGAATTTCTGTCTTTCCCCCCAAAAACAAAGGGAATTTCTATCGTTTTTGCCCCAAAATAAGGAAAATTTCTGACTTATTACCGTGACATAAGTGAAATTTCAGCAATTTTGCCCCAAAATAAAAGAAATTTCTGCATTTTTGCCCCCAAATAAGGGGAATTTCAGCCTTTTTACCTCAAAATCAGGGGAATTTCTGCATTTTTGCCACAAAATATTAGGAATTTCTGCCTTTTTGCCCCAAAATAAGAAAAATTTTTGCCTATTTTCCCTGAAATAAGTGAAATTTCTGCAATTTTGCCACAAAGTAAATGAAATTTCTCTTTTTTTTGGACCCTAATAAGGGGAATTTCAGCCTTTTTACCTCAAAATAAGGGGAATTTCTGCATTTTTACCCCAAAATATGGCAAATTTCTGTATTTTTACCCCAAAATTAAAAAAATTTCTGCAATTTTGTACCAAAATAATACAAATTTTCGCCTTTTTGCCCCCAAATAAGAAAATTTCTACTTTTTTTTCTGAAATAAGTGAAATTTCTGCAATTTTGCCCCAAAATAATTGAAATTTCTGCAATTTTGCCCCAAACTAAGTGAAATTTCTGGAATTTTGTCTCAAAATAAGTGGAATTTCTAGTTTTGCCCCCAAATAAGGACAATTTCTGTTATTTTGCAACAACAAATAGGGAATTTCTGCCTTTTTGCCCCACAATTAGAGGAATTTCTGAAATTTTGCTCCAAAATAAGGGGAATTTCTGCTTATTTGCCTCTAAATAAGTAGAATTTCTGCCTTTTTCTCCCAAAACAAAGGGAATTTCTGTATTTTTTGCCCCCAAATAAGGAAAATTTCTGACTTATTACCCTGAAATAAGTGAAATTTCTGCAATTTTGCCCCAAAATAAGGGAAATTTCTGCTTTTTTGCCCCCAAATAAAGGGAATTTCAGCCTTTTTACCTCAAAATATAAGGAATTTCTGAATTTAGGCACAAAATTTTATGAATTTCTGCCTTTTTGCCCCAAAATAAGGAAAATTTCTGCCTTTTTTCCCTTAAATAAGTAAAATTTCTGCAATTTTGCCCCAAAATAAGTGAAATTTCTGCAATTTTGCCCCAAAATAAAAGAAATTTCTGGAATTATGCCCCAAAATAATTGGAAGTTCTGAGTTTTACCCCAAAATAAGGAGAATTTCTGTCTTTCTGCCTTAACATATGGGAATTTCTGCTTTTTTGCCCCACAATTAGGGGAATTTCTGCAATTTAGCTCCAAAATACGGGGAATTTCTGCTTTTTTGCCTGAAAATAAGAAGAATGCATACCTTTTTGCCATAAAAAAGGGAAATTTCTTCATTTTTGCTCCAAATTAAGGGGAATTTCTGCTTTTTTGCCTCTAAATAAGTGGAATTTCTGTGTTTTTCCCCAAAAACAAAGGGAATTTCTGTATTTTTTGCCCCAAAATAAGGAAAAACTCTGACTTATTACCCTGAAATAAGTGAAATTTCTGCAATTTTGCCCCAAAATAAGTAAAATTTCTGCCTTTTTGCCCTTAAATAAGGGGAATTTCAGCCTTTTTACCTCAAAATAAAAGGAATTTCAGCCTTTTTACCTCAAAATAAGGGAAACTTCTACATTTTTGCCACAAAATATTAGGAATTTCTGCCTTTTTGCCCCCAAATAAGGTTAATTTCAGCCTTTTTACCTAAAAATAAGAAGAATTTCTGCATTTTTGCCCCAAAATATGGGAAATTTCTGCCTTTTTGCCCCAAAATAAAAAAAAATTTCTGCCATTTTGTGCCAAAATAAAAGAAATTTCTGCCTTTTTGCTTCAAAATAAAAAAATTTCTCCCTTTTTTCTGAAATAAGTGAAATTTCTGCAATTTTGCCCCAAAATAAGTGAAATTTCTGCAATTATGCCCCAAAATAAGGGAAATTTCTGGAATTTTGCCTCAAAATAAGTGGAATTTCTGAGTTTTGCCCCAAAATAAGGAGAATTTCTGTCTTTTCCCCCAATATATAGGAAATATCTGCCTTTTTGACCCACAATTAGGGGAATTTCTGCAATTTTGCTCCAAAATACGGGGTATTTCTGCCTTTTTGCCCGAAAATAAGAAGAATGCTTACATTTTGCCATAAAAAAAGGAAATTTCTTCATTTTTGCTCTAAAATAAGGGGAATTTCTGCTTTTTTGCCTCTAAATAAGTGGAATTTCTGTCTTTTTCCCCCAAAACAAAGCGAATTTCTCTCTTTTTTGCCCCAAAATAAGGAAAATTTCTGACTTATTACCCTGAAATAAGTGAAATTTCTGCAATTTTGCCCCAAAATAAGGGAAATTTCTGCATTTGCCCCCAAATAAGGGGAATTTCAGCCTTTTTACCTCAAAATAAGGTGAATTTCTGCATTTTTGACAAAAAATATTGGAATTTCTTCATTTTTGCCCCAAAATAAATGAAATTTCTGCAATTTTGCCCCAAAATATGGGAAATTTCTAGAATTTTGCCCCACAATAAGTGTAATTATTAGTTCTGCCCCAAAATAAAGAGAATTTCTTTCTTTATGCCCACATATAGGGAATTTCTGCCTTTTTGCCCCAAAATTAGGGGAATTTCTGCAATTTTGCTCCAAAATACAGGGAATTTCTGCCTTTTTGCCTGAAAATAAGAAGAATGCATACCTTTTTGCCTTAAAAAAGGAAAATTTATTCATTTTTGCTCCAAAATAAGGGGAATTTCTGCTTTTTTGCCTTTAAATAAGTGGAATTTCTGTATTTTTCCCCCCAAACAAAGGGAATTTCTGTCTTTTTGCCCCAAAATAAAAAAAATTTCTGACTTTTTACCCTGAAATAAGTGAAATTTCTTCCATTTTTCCCCAAAATAAGGGAAATTTCTGCCTTTTTGCCCCCAAATAAGGGGAATTTCAGCATTTTTACCTCATATAAGGGAAATTTCTGCATTTCTGCAACAAAATATTAGGAATTTCTGCATTTTTGCCACAAAATATTAGGAATTTCTGCCTTTTTGCCCCAAAATATGGGAAATTTCTGCTTTTTTGCCCCATAATAAAAAAAAAATTTCTGCAATTTTGTACCAAAATAAAAGAAATTTCTGCCTTTTTGCTTCAAAATAAGAAAATTTCTTTTTTTTTCTGAAATAAGTGAAATATCTGCAATTTTGCCCCAAAATAAGTGAAATTTCTGCAATTTTGCCCCAAAATAAGGGAAATTTCTGGAATTTTGCCCCAAAGTAAGTGGAATTTATGAGTTTTACCCCAAAATAAGGAGAATTTCTGTCTTTCTGCCTTAACATATAGGGAATTTCTGCCTTTTTGCCCCACAATTAGGGGAATTTCTGCAATTTTGCTCCAAAATACGGGGAATTTCTGCCTTTTTGCCCGAAAATAAGAAGAATGCATACATTTTTGCCATAAAAAAGGGAAATTTCTTCATTTTTGCTCCAAAAAAAAAAAGGAATTTCTGCGTTTTTGCCTCTAAATAAGTGGAATTTCTGTTTTTTTCCCCCAAAACAAAGCGAATTTCTCTCTTTTTTGCCCCAAAATAAGGAAAATTTCTGACTTATTACTCTGAAATAAGTGAAATTTCTGCAATTTTGCCCCAAAATAGGGGAAATTTCTGCATTTGCCCACAAATAAGGGGAATTTCAGCCTTTTTACCTCAAAATAAGGGGAATTTCTGCATTTTTGCCAAAAAATATTGGAATTTCTGCCTTTTTGCCCCAAAATAAGGGAAATTTCTGCCTATTTTCTCTGAAATAAGTGAAATTTCTGCAATTTTGCCCCTAAATAAGTGAAATTTCTGCAATTTTACCGCAAAATATGGGAAACTTCTGGAATTTTGCCCCAAAATAAGTGGAATTTCTGAGTTCTGCCCCAAAATAAAGAGAATTTCTGTCTTTATGCCCCAACATATAAGGAATTTTTGCCTTTTTGCCCCACAATTAGGGGAATTTCTGCAATTTTGCTCCAAAATACGTGGAATTTCTGCCTTTTTGCACGAAAATAAGAAGAATGCATACCTTTTTGCCATAAAAAAGGAAAATTTGTTCATTTTTGCTCCAAAATAAGGGGAATTTCTGCTTTTTTGCCTCTAAATAAGTGGAATTTCTGTTTTTTTCCCCCAAAACAAAGCGAATTTCTCTCTTTTTTGCCCCAAAATAAGGAAAATTTCTGACTTATTACCCTGAAATAAGTGATATTTCTGCAAATTGCCCGAAATAAGGGAAATTTCTGTCTTTTTGCTCCCAAATAATGGGAATTTCAGCCTTTTTACCTCAAAATAAGGGAAATTTCTGCATTTTTGCCACAAAATATTAAAAATTTCTGCCCTTTTGCCCCAAAATAAGAAAAATTTCTGCCTATTTTCCCTGAAATAAGTGAAATTTCTGCAATTTTGCCCCAAAATAAGTGAAATTTCTGCAATTTTGCCTCAAAATAAGGGAAATTTTTGGAATTTTGCCCAAAAATAAGTGGAATTTCTGAGTTTTGCCCCAAAATAAAGAGAATTTCTGTCTTTATGCCCCAACATATAGGGAATTTCTGCCTTTTTGCTTCACAATTAGGAAAATTTCTGCAATTTTGCTCCAAAATACGGGGAATTTCTGCATTTTTGCCCGAAAATAAGAAGAATGCACACCTTTTTGCCATAAAAAGGGAAATTTCTTCATTTTTGCTCCAAAATAAGGGGAATTTCTGCTTTTTTGCCTCTAAATAAGTGGAATTTCTGTCTTTCCCCCCAAAAACAAAGGGAATTTCTATCGTTTTTGCCCCAAAATAAGGAAAATTTCTGACTTATTACCGTGACATAAGTGAAATTTCAGCAATTTTGCCCCAAAATAAAAGAAATTTCTGCATTTTTGCCCCCAAATAAGGGGAATTTCAGCCTTTTTACCTCAAAATCAGGGGAATTTCTGCATTTTTGCCACAAAATATTAGGAATTTCTGCCTTTTTGCCCCAAAATAAGAAAAATTTTTGCCTATTTTCCCTGAAATAAGTGAAATTTCTGCAATTTTGCCACAAAGTAAATGAAATTTCTCTTTTTTTTGGACCCTAATAAGGGGAATTTCAGCCTTTTTACCTCAAAATAAGGGGAATTTCTGCATTTTTACCCCAAAATATGGCAAATTTCTGTATTTTTACCCCAAAATTAAAAAAATTTCTGCAATTTTGTACCAAAATAATACAAATTTTCGCCTTTTTGCCCCCAAATAAGAAAATTTCTACTTTTTTTTCTGAAATAAGTGAAATTTCTGCAATTTTGCCCCAAAATAATTGAAATTTCTGCAATTTTGCCCCAAACTAAGTGAAATTTCTGGAATTTTGTCTCAAAATAAGTGGAATTTCTAGTTTTGCCCCCAAATAAGGACAATTTCTGTTATTTTGCAACAACAAATAGGGAATTTCTGCCTTTTTGCCCCACAATTAGAGGAATTTCTGAAATTTTGCTCCAAAATAAGGGGAATTTCTGCTTATTTGCCTCTAAATAAGTAGAATTTCTGCCTTTTTCTCCCAAAACAAAGGGAATTTCTGTATTTTTTGCCCCCAAATAAGGAAAATTTCTGACTTATTACCCTGAAATAAGTGAAATTTCTGCAATTTTGCCCCAAAATAAGGGAAATTTCTGCTTTTTTGCCCCCAAATAAAGGGAATTTCAGCCTTTTTACCTCAAAATATAAGGAATTTCTGAATTTAGGCACAAAATTTTATGAATTTCTGCCTTTTTGCCCCAAAATAAGAAAAATTTCTGCCTTTTTTCCCTTAAATAAGTAAAATTTCTGCAATTTTGCCCCAAAATAAGTGAAATTTCTGCAATTTTGCCCCAAAATAAAAGAAATTTCTGGAATTATGCCCCAAAATAATTGGAAGTTCTGAGTTATGCCCCAAAATAAAGAGAATTTCTGACTTTTTGCCCCACAATTAGTGAAATTTCTGCAATTTTGCCCTAAAATAAGGGAAATTTCTGCAATTTTTCCCCATAATATGGGAAATTTCTGCAACTTTGCCCCAAAATAAGGGGAATTTCTGTTTTTTGCCCCACAATTAGGGAAATTTCTGCAATTTTGCCCTAAATAAGGGGAATTTCTGCCTTTTTCCCCAAAATATGGGGAATTTCTGCCTTTTTGTCTGAAAATAAGAAGAATGCCTACCTATATGCCATAAAAAAAAAGAAATTTCTTCATTTTCGCTCCAAAATAAGGGGAACTTTTGACTTTTTGCCTCTAAATAAGTGGAATTTCTGTCTTTTTCCCCCAAAATAAAGGGAATTTCTGGTTTTTTTGCCCCAAAATAAGGAAAATTTCTGACTTATTACCCTGAAATAAGTGATATTTCTGCAAATGCCCGAAATAAGGAAAATTTCTGCATTTTTGCCCCCAAATAAGGAGAATTTCAGCCTTTTTACCTCAAAATAAGGGAAATTTCTGCATTTTTGCCACAAAATATTAGGAATTTCTGCATTTTTGCCACAAAATATTAGGAATTTCTGCGTTTTTGCCCCAAAATAAGAAAATTTCTCCTTTTTTTTGAAATAAGTAAAATTTCTGCAATTTTGCCCCAAAATAAGTGAAATTTCTGCAATTTTGCCCCAAAATAAGGGAAATTTCTGGAATTTTTCCCCAAAGTAAGTGGAATTTATGAGTTTTACCTCAAAATAAGGAGAATTTCTGTCTTTCTGCCCCTACATAAAGGGAATTTCTGCCTTTTTGCCCCACAATTAGGGGAATTTCTTCAATTTTGCTCCAAAATACGGGGAATTTCTGCCTTTTTGCCCGAAAATAAGAAGAATGCATACATTTTGCCATAAAAAAGAGAAATTTCTTCATTTTTGCTCCAAAATAAGGGGAATTTCTGCTTTTTGCCTCTAAATAAGTGGAATTTCTGACTTTTTCCCCCAAAACAAAAGGAATTTCTGTCTTTTTTGCCCCAAAATAAGGGAAATTTCTGCCTTTTTGCCCTTATATAAGGTGAATTTCAGCATTTTTACCTCAAAGTAAAAGGAATTTCTGAATTTTTGCCCCAAAATATGGGAAATTTCTGCCTTTTTGCCCAAAAATAAGAAAATTTTCTGTCATTTTGTAACAAAATAAAAGACATTTCTGCCTTTTTGCTCCAAAATAAAAAAATTTCTCCTTTTTTTCTGAATTAAGTGAAATATCTGCAATTTTGCCCCAAAATAAGTGAAATTTCTGCAATTTTGCCCCAAAATAAGGGAAATTTCTGGAATTTTGCCCCAAAGTAAGTGGAATTTATGAGTTTTACCCCAAAATAAGGAGAATTTCTGTCTTTCTGCCTTAACATATAGGGAATTTCTGCTTTTTTGCCCCACAATTAGGGGAATTTCTGCAATTTAGCTCCAAAATACGGGGAATTTCTGCTTTTTTGCCTGAAAATAAGAAGAATGCATACCTTTTTGCCATAAAAAAGGGAAATTTCTTCATTTTTGCTCCAAATTAAGGGGAATTTCTGCTTTTTTGCCTCTAAATAAGTGGAATTTCTGTGTTTTTCCCCCAAAACAAAGGGAATTTCTGTATTTTTTGCCCCAAAATAAGGAAAATTTCTGACTTATTACCCTGAAATAAGTGAAATTTCTGCAATTTTGCTCCAAAATAAGTAAAATTTCTGCCTTTTTGCCCTTAAATAAGGGGAATTTCAGCCTTTTTACCTCAAAATAAAAGGAATTTCAGCCTTTTTACCTCAAAATAAGGGAAACTTCTACATTTTTGCCACAAAATATTAGGAATTTCTGCCTTTTTGCCCCCAAATAAGGTTAATTTCAGCCTTTTTACCTAAAAATAAGAAGAATTTCTGCATTTTTGCCCCAAAATATGGGAAATTTCTGCCTTTTTGCCCCAAAATAAAAAAAAATTTCTGCCATTTTGTGCCAAAATAAAAGAAATTTCTGCCTTTTTGCTTCAAAATAAAAAAATTTCTCCCTTTTTTCTGAAATAAGTGAAATTTCTGCAATTTTGCCCCAAAATAAGTGAAATTTCTGCAATTATGCCCCAAAATAAGGGAAATTTCTGCATTTTTGCCACAAAATATTAAAAATTTCTGCCCTTTTGCCCCAAAATAAGAAAAATTTCTGCCTATTTTCCCTGAAATAAGTGAAATTTCTGCAATTTTGCCCCAAAATAAGTGAAATTTCTGCAATTTTGCCTCAAAATAAGGGAAATTTTTGGAATTTTGCCCAAAAATAAGTGGAATTTCTGAGTTTTGCCCCAAAATAAAGAGAATTTCTGTCTTTATGCCCCAACATATAGGGAATTTCTGCCTTTTTGCTTCACAATTAGGAAAATTTCTGCAATTTTGCTCCAAAATACGGGGAATTTCTGCATTTTTGCCCGAAAATAAGAAGAATGCACACCTTTTTGCCATAAAAAGGGAAATTTCTTCATTTTTGCTCCAAAATAAGGGGAATTTCTGCTTTTTTGCCTCTAAATAAGTGGAATTTCTGTCTTTCCCCCCAAAAACAAAGGGAATTTCTATCGTTTTTGCCCCAAAATAAGGAAAATTTCTGACTTATTACCGTGACATAAGTGAAATTTCAGCAATTTTGCCCCAAAATAAAAGAAATTTCTGCATTTTTGCCCCCAAATAAGGGGAATTTCAGCCTTTTTACCTCAAAATCAGGGGAATTTCTGCATTTTTGCCACAAAATATTAGGAATTTCTGCCTTTTTGCCCCAAAATAAGAAAAATTTTTGCCTATTTTCCCTGAAATAAGTGAAATTTCTGCAATTTTGCCACAAAGTAAATGAAATTTCTCTTTTTTTTGGACCCTAATAAGGGGAATTTCAGCCTTTTTACCTCAAAATAAGGGGAATTTCTGCATTTTTACCCCAAAATATGGCAAATTTCTGTATTTTTACCCCAAAATTAAAAAAATTTCTGCAATTTTGTACCAAAATAATACAAATTTTCGCCTTTTTGCCCCCAAATAAGAAAATTTCTACTTTTTTTTCTGAAATAAGTGAAATTTCTGCAATTTTGCCCCAAAATAATTGAAATTTCTGCAATTTTGCCCCAAACTAAGTGAAATTTCTGGAATTTTGTCTCAAAATAAGTGGAATTTCTAGTTTTGCCCCCAAATAAGGACAATTTCTGTTATTTTGCAACAACAAATAGGGAATTTCTGCCTTTTTGCCCCACAATTAGAGGAATTTCTGAAATTTTGCTCCAAAATAAGGGGAATTTCTGCTTATTTGCCTCTAAATAAGTAGAATTTCTGCCTTTTTCTCCCAAAACAAAGGGAATTTCTGTATTTTTTGCCCCCAAATAAGGAAAATTTCTGACTTATTACCCTGAAATAAGTGAAATTTCTGCAATTTTGCCCCAAAATAAGGGAAATTTCTGCTTTTTTGCCCCCAAATAAAGGGAATTTCAGCCTTTTTACCTCAAAATATAAGGAATTTCTGAATTTAGGCACAAAATTTTATGAATTTCTGCCTTTTTGCCCCAAAATAAGAAAAATTTCTGCCTTTTTTCCCTTAAATAAGTAAAATTTCTGCAATTTTGCCCCAAAATAAGTGAAATTTCTGCAATTTTGCCCCAAAATAAAAGAAATTTCTGGAATTATGCCCCAAAATAATTGGAAGTTCTGAGTTATGCCCCAAAATAAAGAGAATTTCTGACTTTTTGCCCCACAATTAGTGAAATTTCTGCAATTTTGCCCTAAAATAAGGGAAATTTCTGCAATTTTTCCCCATAATATGGGAAATTTCTGCAACTTTGCCCCAAAATAAGGGGAATTTCTGTTTTTTGCCCCACAATTAGGGAAATTTCTGCAATTTTGCCCTAAATAAGGGGAATTTCTGCCTTTTTCCCCAAAATATGGGGAATTTCTGCCTTTTTGTCTGAAAATAAGAAGAATGCCTACCTATATGCCATAAAAAAAAAGAAATTTCTTCATTTTCGCTCCAAAATAAGGGGAACTTTTGAATTTTTGCCTCTAAATAAGTGGAATTTCTGTCTTTTTCCCCCAAAATAAAGGGAATTTCTGGTTTTTTTGCCCCAAAATAAGGAAAATTTCTGACTTATTACCCTGAAATAAGTGATATTTCTGCAAATGCCCGAAATAAGGAAAATTTCTGCATTTTTGCCCCCAAATAAGGAGAATTTCAGCCTTTTTACCTCAAAATAAGGGAAATTTCTGCATTTTTGCCACAAAATATTAGGAATTTCTGCATTTTTGCCACAAAATATTAGGAATTTCTGCGTTTTTGCCCCAAAATAAGAAAATTTCTCCTTTTTTTTGAAATAAGTAAAATTTCTGCAATTTTGCCCCAAAATAAGTGAAATTTCTGCAATTTTGCCCCAAAATAAGGGAAATTTCTGGAATTTTTCCCCAAAGTAAGTGGAATTTATGAGTTTTACCTCAAAATAAGGAGAATTTCTGTCTTTCTGCCCCTACATAAAGGGAATTTCTGCCTTTTTGCCCCACAATTAGGGGAATTTCTTCAATTTTGCTCCAAAATACGGGGAATTTCTGCCTTTTTGCCCGAAAATAAGAAGAATGCATACATTTTGCCATAAAAAAGAGAAATTTCTTCATTTTTGCTCCAAAATAAGGGGAATTTCTGCTTTTTGCCTCTAAATAAGTGGAATTTCTGACTTTTTCCCCCAAAACAAAAGGAATTTCTGTCTTTTTTGCCCCAAAATAAGGGAAATTTCTGCCTTTTTGCCCTTATATAAGGTGAATTTCAGCATTTTTACCTCAAAGTAAAAGGAATTTCTGCATTTTTGCCCCAAAATATGGGAAATTTCTGCCTTTTTGCCCAAAAATAAGAAAATTTTCTGTCATTTTGTAACAAAATAAAAGACATTTCTGCCTTTTTGCTCCAAAATAAAAAAATTTCTCCTTTTTTTCTGAATTAAGTGAAATATCTGCAATTTTGCCCCAAAATAAGTGAAATTTCTGCAATTTTGCCCCAAAATAAGGGAAATTTCTGGAATTTTGCCCCAAAGTAAGTGGAATTTATGAGTTTTACCCCAAAATAAGGAGAATTTCTGTCTTTCTGCCTTAACATATAGGGAATTTCTGCTTTTTTGCCCCACAATTAGGGGAATTTCTGCAATTTAGCTCCAAAATACGGGGAATTTCTGCTTTTTTGCCTGAAAATAAGAAGAATGCATACCTTTTTGCCATAAAAAAGGGAAATTTCTTCATTTTTGCTCCAAATTAAGGGGAATTTCTGCTTTTTTGCCTCTAAATAAGTGGAATTTCTGTGTTTTTCCCCCAAAACAAAGGGAATTTCTGTATTTTTTGCCCCAAAATAAGGAAAATTTCTGACTTATTACCCTGAAATAAGTGAAATTTCTGCAATTTTGCTCCAAAATAAGTAAAATTTCTGCCTTTTTGCCCTTAAATAAGGGGAATTTCAGCCTTTTTACCTCAAAATAAAAGGAATTTCAGCCTTTTTACCTCAAAATAAGGGAAACTTCTACATTTTTGCCACAAAATATTAGGAATTTCTGCCTTTTTGCCCCCAAATAAGGTTAATTTCAGCCTTTTTACCTAAAAATAAGAAGAATTTCTGCATTTTTGCCCCAAAATATGGGAAATTTCTGCCTTTTTGCCCCAAAATAAAAAAAAATTTCTGCCATTTTGTGCCAAAATAAAAGAAATTTCTGCCTTTTTGCTTCAAAATAAAAAAATTTCTCCCTTTTTTCTGAAATAAGTGAAATTTCTGCAATTTTGCCCCAAAATAAGTGAAATTTCTGCAATTATGCCCCAAAATAAGGGAAATTTCTGGAATTTTGCCTCAAAATAAGTGGAATTTCTGAGTTTTGCCCCAAAATAAGGAGAATTTCTGTCTTTTCCCCCAATATATAGGAAATATCTGCCTTTTTGACCCACAATTAGAGGAATTTCTGCAATTTTGCTCCAAAATACAGGGTATTTCTGCCTTTTTGCCCGAAAATAAGAAGAATGCTTACATTTTGCCATAAAAAAAGGAAATTTCTTCATTTTTGCTCTAAAATAAGGGGAATTTCTGCTTTTTTGCCTCTAAATAAGTGGAATTTCTGTCTTTTTCCCCCAAAACAAAGCGAATTTCTCTCTTTTTTGCCCCAAAATAAGGAAAATTTCTGACTTATTACCCTGAAATAAGTGAAATTTCTGCAATTTTGCCCCAAAATAAGGGAAATTTCTGCATTTGCCCCCAAATAAGGGGAATTTCAGCCTTTTTACCTCAAAATAAGGTGAATTTCTGCATTTTTGCCAAAAAATATTGGAATTTCTGCCTTTTTGCCCCAAAATAAGTGAAATTTCTGCAATTTTGCCCCAAAATATGGGAAATTTCTGGAATTTTGCCCCCCAATAAGTGTAATTATTTAGTTCTGCCCCAAAATAAAGAGAATTTCTTTCTTTATGCCCACATATAGGGAATTTCTGCCTTTTTGCCCCAAAATTAGGGGAATTTCTGCAATTTTGCTCCAAAATACAGGGAATTTCTGCCTTTTTGCCTGAAAATAAGAAGAATGCATACCTTTTTGCCTTAAAAAAGGAAAATTTATTCATTTTTGCTCCAAAATAAGGGGAATTTCTGCTTTTTTGCCTTTAAATAAGTGGAATTTCTGTATTTTCCCCCCAAACAAAGGGAATTTCTGTCTTTTTGCCCCAAAATAAAAAATATTTCTGACTTTTTACCCTGAAATAAGTGAAATTTCTTCCATTTTTCCAAAAATAAGGGAAATTTCTGCCATTTTGCTCCCAAATAAGGGGAATTTCAGCATTTTTACCTCAAAATAAGGGAAATTTTTGCATTTTTGCAACAAAATATTAGGAATTTTTGCATTTTTGCCACAAAATATTAGGAATTTCTGCCTTTTTGCCTCTAAATAAGTGGAATTTCTGTTTTTTTCCCCCAAAACAAAGGGAATTTCTGTCTTTTTGCCCCAAGATTAAAAAAATTTCTGACTTATTACCCTGAAATAAGTGAAATTTCTTCCATTTTTCTCCAAAATAAAGGAAATTTCTGCCTTTTTGCTCCCATATAAAGGAAATTTCAGCCTTTTTACCTCAAAATAAGGGGAATTTCTACATTTTTGCCACAAAATATTTAGAATTTGTGCCTTTTTGCCCAAAAAAAGGAAAATTTCTGCCATTTTTCCCTGAAATAAGTGAAATTTCTGCAATTTTGCCCCAAAATAAGGGAAATTTCTTCTTTTTGCCCCCAAATAATGGGAATTTCAGCCTTTTTACCTAAAAATAAGGGGAATTTCTGCATTTTTGCCCCAAAATATGGGAAATTTCGGCCTTTTTGCCCCAAAATAAAAAAAATTTCTGCCATTTTGTACCAAAATAAAAGATATTTCTGCCTTTTTGCTTCAAAATAAGAAAATTTCTCCCTTTTTTCTGAAATAAGTGAAATTTCTGCAATTTTGCCCCAAAATAAGTGAAATTTCTGCAATTTTGCCCCAAACTAAGTGAAATTTCTGGAATTTTGCCCCAAAATAAGTGGAATATCTGAGTTTTACCCCAAAATAAGGAGAATTTCTGTCTTTATGCCTTAACATATAGGGAATTTCTGCCTTTTTGCCCCACAATTAGGGGAATATCTGCAATTTTGCTCTAAAATACGGGGAATTTCTGCATTTTTGCCCGAAAATAAGAAAAATGCATACCTTTTTGCCATAAAAAAGGGAAATTTCTTCATTTTTGCTCCAAAATAAAAGGAATTTCTGCTTTTTTGCCTCTAAATAAGTGGAATTTCTGTCTTTTTCCCCCAAAACAAAGCGAATATCTCTCTTTTTTGCCCCAAAATAAGGAAAATTTCTGACTTATTACCCTGAAATAAGTGAAATTTCTGCAATTTTGCCCCAAAATAAGGGAAATTTCTGCATTTGCCCACAAATAAGGGGAATTTCAGCCTTTTTACCTCAAAATAAGGTCAATTTCTGCATTTTTGCCAAAAAATATTGGAATTTCTGCCTTTTTGCTTCAAAATAAGTGAAATTTCTGCAATTTTGCCCCAAAATATGGGAAATTTATGGAATTTTGCCCCAAAATAAGTGGAATTTCTGAGTTCTGCTCCAAAATAAAGAGAATTTCTGGCTTTATGCCCACATATAGGGAATTTCTGCTTTTTTGCCCCAAAATTAGGGGAATTTCTGCAATTTTGCTCCAAAATATGGGGTATTTCTGCCTTATTGCTGAAAATAAGAAGAATGCATAACTTTTTGCCATAAAAAAGGAAAATTTCTTCATTTTTACTCCAAAATAAGGGGAATTTCTGCTTTTTTGCCTCTAAATAAGTGGAATTTCTGTATTTTCCCCCCAAACAAAGGGAATTTCTGTCTTTTTGCCCCAAAATAAAAAAAATTTCTGACTTATTACCATGAAATAAGTGAAATTTCTTCCATTTTTCTCCAAAATAAGGGAAATTTCTGCCTTTTTGCCCCCAAATAAGGGGAATTTCAGCATTTTTACCTCAAAATAAGGGAAATTTCTGCATTTTTGCAACAAAATATTAGGAATATCTGCATTTTTGCCACAAAATATTAGGAATTTCTGCCTTTTTGCCCCAAAATATGGGAAATTTCTGCTTTTTTGCCCAAAAATAAAAAAAAATTTCTGCAATTTTGTACCAAAATAAAAGAAATTTCTGCCTTTTTGCCCCAAAATAAGAAAATTTATCCTTTTTTTCTGAAGTAAGTGAAATATCTGCAATTTTGCCCCAAAATAAGTGAAATTTCTGCAATTTTGCCCCAAAATAAAGGAAATTTCTGGAATTTTGCCCCAAAGAAAGTGGAATTTATGAGTTTTGCCCCAAAATAAAGAGAATTTCTGTCTTTATGCCCCAACATATAAGGATTTTTTGCCTTTTTGCCCCAAATTAGGGGAATATCTGCAATTTTGCTCCAAAATACGTGGATTTTCTGCCTTTTTGCCCGAAAATAAGAAGAATGCATACCTTTTTGCCATAAAAAAGGGAAATCTCTTAATTTTTACTCCAAAATAAGTGGAATTTCTGCTTTTTTGCCTCTAAATAAGTGGAATTTCTGTCTTTTTATCCCAAAACAAAGGGAATTTCTGTCTTTTTTGCCCCAAAATAAGGAAAATTTCTGACTTATTACCCTGAAATAAGTGAAATTTCTGCAATTTTGCCCCAAAATAAGGGAAATTTCTGCATTTGCCCACAAATAAGGGGAATTTCAGCCTTTTTACCTCAAAATAAGGTCAATTTCTGCATTTTTGCCAAAAAATATTGGAATTTCTGCCTTTTTGCTTCAAAATAAGTGAAATTTCTGCAATTTTGCCCCAAAATATGGGAAATTTATGGAATTTTGCCCCAAAATAAGTGGAATTTCTGAGTTCTGCTCCAAAATAAAGAGAATTTCTGGCTTTATGCCCACATATAGGGAATTTCTGCTTTTTTGCCCCAAAATTAGGGGAATTTCTGCAATTTTGCTCCAAAATACGGGGTATTTCTGCCTTATTGCTGAAAATAAGAAGAATGCATAACTTTTTGCCATAAAAAAGGAAAATTTCTTCATTTTTACTCCAAAATAAGGGGAATTTCTGCTTTTTTGCCTCTAAATAAGTGGAATTTCTGTATTTTCCCCCCAAACAAAGGGAATTTCTGTCTTTTTGCCCCAAAATAAAAAAAATTTCTGACTTATTACCATGAAATAAGTGAAATTTCTTCCATTTTTCTCCAAAATAAGGGAAATTTCTGCCTTTTTGCCCCCAAATAAGGGGAATTTCAGCATTTTTACCTCAAAATAAGGGAAATTTCTGCATTTTTGCAACAAAATATTAGGAATATCTGCATTTTTGCCACAAAATATTAGGAATTTCTGCCTTTTTGCCCCAAAATATGGGAAATTTCTGCTTTTTTGCCCAAAAATAAAAAAAAAATTTCTGCAATTTTGTACCAAAATAAAAGAAATTTCTGCCTTTTTGCCCCAAAATAAGAAAATTTATCCTTTTTTTCTGAAGTAAGTGAAATATCTGCAATTTTGCCCCAAAATAAGTGAAATTTCTGCAATTTTGCCCCAAAATAAAGGAAATTTCTGGAATTTTGCCCCAAAGAAAGTGGAATTTATGAGTTTTGCCCCAAAATAAAGAGAATTTCTGTCTTTATGCCCCAACATATAAGGATTTTTTGCCTTTTTGCCCCAAATTAGGGGAATATCTGCAATTTTGCTCCAAAATACGTGGATTTTCTGCCTTTTTGCCCGAAAATAAGAAGAATGCATACCTTTTTGCCATAAAAAAGGAAAATTTCTTCATTTTTGCTCCAAAATAAGGGGAACTTCTGCTTTTTTGCCTCTAAATAAGTGGAATTTCTGTCTCTTTCCCCCAAAACAAAGGGAATTTCTGTCTTTTTGCCCCAAAATAAAAAAAATTTCTGACTTATTACCCTGAAATAAGTGAAATTTCTTCCATTTTTCTCCAAAATAAGGAAAATTTCTGCCTTTTTGCCCCCAAATAAAGGAAATTTCAGCCTTTTTACCTCAAAATAAGGGTATTTGTACATTTTTGCCACAAAATATTTAGAATTTCTGCGTTTTTGCCCAAAAATAAGGAAAATTTCTGCCCTTTTTCCCTGAAATAAGTGAAATTTCTGCAATTTTGCACCAAAATAAGGGAAATTTTTCTTTTTTGCCTCCACATTAGGGGAATTTCAGCCTTTTTACCTAAAAATAAGGGGAATTTCTGCATTTTTGCCCCAAAATATGGGAAATTTCTGCCTTTTTGCCCCAAAATAAAAAAAAATTTTGCCATTTTGTACCAAAATAAAAGAAATTTCTGCCTTTTTGCTTCAAAATAAGAAAATTTCTCCCTTTTTTCTGAAATAAGTGAAATTTCTGCAATTTTGCCACAAAATAAGTGAAATTTCTGCAATTTTGCCATAAAATAAGGGAAATTTCTGGAATTTTGCCTCAAAATAAGTGGAATTTCTGAATTTTGCCCCAAAATAAGGAGAATTTCTGTCTTTTCCCCCAATATATAGGGAATATCTGCCTTTTTGCCCCACAATTAGGGGATTTTCTGCAATTTGGTCCAAAATACGGGGTATTTCTGCCTTTTTGCGCGAAAATAAGAAGAATGCATACCTTTTTGCCATAAAAAAAAGAAATTTCTTCATTTTTGCTCCAAAATAAGGGGAATTTCTACTTTTAAGCCTCTAAATAAGTGGAATTTCTGTTTTTTTCCCAAACAAAGGGAATTGCTGTATTTTTGCCCCAAAATAAGGAAAATTTCTGACTTATTACCGTGAAATAAGTGAAATTTCAGCAATTTAGCCCCAAAATAAGAGAAATTTTTTCCTTTTTGCCCCCAAATAAGGAGAATTTCAGCCTTTTTACCTCAAAATAAGGGGAATATCTGCATTTTTGCCCCAAAATATGGGAAATTACTGCCCTTTTGCCCCAAAATAAGAAAAATTTCTGCAACTTTGTAACAAAACAAAAAAAATTTCTGCCTTTTTGCCCCAAAATAAAAAAATTTCTTCTTTTTTTCTGAAATAAGTGAAATTTCTGCAATTTTGCCCCAAAATAAGAAAAATTTCTGGAATTTTGCCCCAAAATAAGTGGAATTTCTGCAATTTTGCCCCAAAATAAGGGAAAATTCTGGAATTTTGCCCCAAAATAAGTGGAATTTCTGAGTTCTGCCCCAAAATAAGGAGAATTTCTGTCTTTATGCCCCAACATATAGGGAATTTCTGCCTTTTTGCCTCAAAATTAGGCGAAATTCTGCAATTTAGCACCAAATAAGAGGAATTTCTGCCTTTTTGCCCGAAAATAAGAAGAATGCATACCTTTTTGCCATAAAAAAAAGAAATTTCTTCATTTTTGCTCCAAAATAAGGGGAATTTCTACTTTTAAGCCTCTAAATAAGTGGAATTTCTGTTTTTTTCCCAAACAAATGGAATTGCTGTATTTTTGCCCCAAAATAAGGAAAATTTCTAACTTATTACCGTGAAATAAGTGAAATTTCAGCAATTTAGCCCCAAAATAAGAGAAATTTTTTCCTTTTGGCCCCCAAATAAGGAGAAATTCAGCCTTTTTACCTCAAAATAAGGGGAATATCTGCATTTTTGCCCCAAAATATGGGAAATTACTGCCCTTTTGCCCCAAAATAAGAAAAATTTCTGCAACTTTGTAACAAAATAAAAGAAATTTTTGCCTTTTTGCCCCAAAATAAAAAAATTTCTTCTTTTTTTTTGAAATAAGTGAAATTTCTGCAATTTTGCCCCAAAATAAGAAAAATTTCTGGAATTTTGCCCCAAAATAATTGGAATTTCTGAGTTTTACCCCAAAATAAGGAGAATTTCTGTTTTTATGCCTTAACATATAGGGAATTTCTTCATTTTCCTTCACAATTAAAGGAATTTCTGTAATTTTGCTCCAAAATACGGGAAATTTCTGCCTTTTTGCCCGAAAATAAGAAGAATGCATAACTTTTTGCCATAAAAAAGGGAAATTTCTTCATTTTTGCTCCAAAATAAAAGGAATTTCTGCTTTTTTGCCTCTAAATAAGTGGAATTTCTGTTTTTTTCCCCCAAAACAAAGAGAATTTCTGTCTTTTTTGCCCCAAAATAAGGAAAATTTCTGACTTATTACTCTGAAATAAGTGAAATTTCTGCAATTTTGCACCAAAAAAGGGAAATTTCTGCCTTTTTTCCCCCAAATAAGGGGAATTTCATTCTTTTTACCTCAAAATAAGGGAAATTTCTGCATTTTTGCTACAAAATATTAGGAATTTCTGCCTTTTTTCCCCAAAATAAGAAAAATTTCTGCCTATTTTCCCTGAAATAAGTGAAATTTCTGCAATTTTGCCCCAAAATAAGTGAAATTTCTGCAATTTTGCCCCAAAATAAGGGTAATTTCTGGAATTTTGCCCCAAAATAAGTGGAATTTCTGAGTTCTGCCCCAAAATAAGGAGAATTTCTGTCTTTATGCCCCAACATATAGGGAATTTCTGACTTTTTGCCTCAAAATTAGGCGAAATTCTGCAATTTAGCTCCAAACTACGAGGAATTTCTGCCTTTTTGCCCGAAAATAAGAAGAATGCATACCTTTTTGCCATAAAAAAAAGAAATTTCTTCATTTTTGCTCCAAAATAAGGGGAATTTCTACTTTTAAGCCTCTAAATAAGTAAAATTTCTGTTTTTTTCCCAAACAAAGGGAATTTCTGTATTTTTGCCCCAAAATAAGGAAAATTTCTGACTTATTACCATGAAATAAGTGAAATTTCAGCAATTTTGCCCCAAAATAAGCGAAATTTTTTCCTTTTTTCCCCCAAATAAGGGGAATTTCAGCCTTTTACATCAAAATAAGGGGAATTTCTGCATTTTTGCCCCAAAATATGAGAAATTTCTGCCCTTTTGCCCCAAAATAAGAAAAATTTAGCAACTTTGTAACAAAATAAAAGAAATTTCTGCCTTTTTGCCTCAAAATAAGAAAATTACTCCTTTTTTTCTGAAATAAGTGAAATTTCTGCAATTTTGCCCCAAAATAAGGGAAATTTCTGGAATTTTGCCCCAAAATAAGTGGAATTTCTGAGTTTTACCCCAAAATAAGGAGAATTTCTGTCTTTATGCCTTAACATATAGGGAATTTCTGCATTTTGCTTCACAATTAGGGGAATTTCTGCAATTTTGCTCCAAAATACAGGAAATTTCTCCCTTTTTGCCCGAAAATAAGAAGAATGCATACCTTTTTGCCATAAAAAATGGAAATTTCTTCATTTTTGCTCCAAAATAAGGGGAATTTCTGCTTTTTTGCCTCTAAATAAGTGGAATTTCTGTCTTTTTCCCCCCAAAACAAAGGGAATTTCTGTCTATTTTGCCCCAAAATACGGAAAATTTCTGACTTATTACCCTGAAGTAAGTGAAATTTCTGCAATTTTGCCCCAAAATGAGGGAAATTTCTGCCTTTTTGCACCCAAATAAAAAAAATATCAGCCTTTTTACCTCAGAATAAGGGAAATTTCTGTATTTTTTCCCCAAAATAAGGTAAATTTCTGCCTTTTTGCCCCCAAATAAGGGGAATTTCAGCATTTTTAACTCAAAATAAGAAAAATTTCTGCATTTTTGCAACAAAATATTAGGAATTTCTGCCTTTTTGCCCCAAAATAAGAAAATTTCTCCTTTTTTTTTTGAAATAAGTGAAATTTCTGCAATTTTGCCCCAAAATAAGTGAAATTTCTGCAATTTTGCCCCAAGATAAAGGAAATTTCTAAAATTTTACCCAAAAGTAAGTGGAATTTATGAGTTTTACCCCAAAAGAAAAAGAATTTCTGTCTTTCTGCCCCAACATATAGGGAATTTCTGCCTTTTTGCCCCACAATTAGGAAACTTTCTTCAATTTTGCTCAAAAATACGGGGAATTTCTGCCTTTTTGCCCGAAAATAAGAAGAATGCATACCTTTTTGCCATAAAAAAGGGAAATTTCTTCATTTTTGCTTCAAAATAAGGGGAATTTCTGCTTTTTTTGCCTCTAAATAAGTGGAATTTCTGTCTTTTTCCCAAAAAACAAAAGGAATTTCTGTCTTTTTTGCCCCAAAATAAGGAAAATTTCTTACTTATTACCCTGAAATAAGTGAAATTTCTGCAATTTTGCCACAAAATAAGGGAAATTTCTGCCTTTTTGCCCCCAAATAAAAGGAATTTCAGCCTTTTTACCTCATAATCAGGGGAATTTCTGCATTTTTGCCCCAAAATATGGGAAATTTCTGCCTTTTTGCCCCAAAATAAGAAAAATTTCTGCAATTTTGTACCAAAATAAAAGAAAATTTTGCCTTTTTGCCCCAAAATAAGAAAATTTCTCCTTTTTTTCTGAAATAAGTGAAATATCTGCAATTTTGCCCCAAATAAGTGAAATTTCTGCAATTTTGCCCCAAAATAAGGGAAATTTCTGGAATTTTGCCCCAAAGTAAGTGGAATTTATGAGTTTTACCACAAAATAAGCAGAATTTCTGTCTTTCTGCCCCAACATATAGGGAATTTCTGCCTTTTTGCCCCACAATTTGGGGAATTTCTGCAATTTTGCTCCAAAATACGGGGAATTTCCGCATTTTTGCCCGAAAATAAGAAGAATGCATAACTTTTTGCCATAAAAAAGGGAAATTTCTTCATTTTTGCTCCAAAATAAAAGGAATTTCTGCTTTTTTGCCTCTAAATAAGTGGAATTTCTGTGTTTTTCCCCCAAAACAAAGCGAATATCTCTCTTTTTTCCCCCAAAATAAGGAAAATTTCTGACTTATTACCCTGAAATAAGTGAAATTTCTGCAATTTTGCCCGAAAATAAGGGAAATTTCTGCATTTGCCCACAAATAAGGGGACTTTCAGCCTTTTTACCTCAAAATGAGGTGAATTTGTGCATTTTTGCCAAAAAATATTGGAATTTGTTCCTTTTTGCCCCAAAATAAGTGAAATTTCTGCAATTTTGCCCCAAAATATGGGAAATTTCTGGAATTTTGCCCCAAAATAAGTGGAATTTCTGAGTTCTGCCCCAAAATAAGGAGAATTTCTGTCTTTATGCCCCAACATATAGGGAATTTCTGACTTTTTGCCTCAAAATTAGGCGAAATTCTGCAATTTAGCTCCAAACTACGAGGAATTTCTGCCTTTTTGCCCGAAAATAAGAAGAATGCATACCTTTTTGCCATAAAAAAAAGAAATTTCTTCATTTTTGCTCCAAAATAAGGGGAATTTCTACTTTTAAGCCTCTAAATAAGTAAAATTTCTGTTTTTTCCCAAACAAAGGGAATTTCTGTATTTTTGCCCCAAAATAAGGAAAATTTCTGACTTATTACCATGAAATAAGTGAAATTTCAGCAATTTTGCCCCAAAATAAGCGAAATTTTTTCCTTTTTTCCCCCAAATAAGGGGAATTTCAGCCTTTTACATCAAAATAAGGGGAATTTCTGCATTTTTGCCCCAAAATATGAGAAATTTCTGCCCTTTTGCCCCAAAATAAGAAAAATTTAGCAACTTTGTAACAAAATAAAAGAAATTTCTGCCTTTTTGCCTCAAAATAAGAAAATTACTCCTTTTTTTCTGAAATAAGTGAAATTTCTGCAATTTTGCCCCAAAATAAGGGAAATTTCTGGAATTTTGCCCCAAAATAAGTGGAATTTCTGAGTTTTACCCCAAAATAAGGAGAATTTCTGTCTTTATGCCTTAACATATAGGGAATTTCTGCATTTTGCTTCACAATTAGGGGAATTTCTGCAATTTTGCTCCAAAATACAGGAAATTTCTCCCTTTTTGCCCGAAAATAAGAAGAATGCATACCTTTTTGCCATAAAAAATGGAAATTTCTTCATTTTTGCTCCAAAATAAGGGGAATTTCTGCTTTTTTGCCTCTAAATAAGTGGAATTTCTGTCTTTTTCCCCCCAAAACAAAGGGAATTTCTGTCTATTTTGCCCCAAAATACGGAAAATTTCTGACTTATTACCCTGAAGTAAGTGAAATTTCTGCAATTTTGCCCCAAAATGAGGGAAATTTCTGCCTTTTTGCACCCAAATAAAAAAAATATCAGCCTTTTTACCTCAGAATAAGGGAAATTTCTGTATTTTTTCCCCAAAATAAGGTAAATTTCTGCCTTTTTGCCCCCAAATAAGGGGAATTTCAGCATTTTTAACTCAAAATAAGAAAAATTTCTGCATTTTTGCAACAAAATATTAGGAATTTCTGCCTTTTTGCCCCAAAATAAGAAAATTTCTCCTTTTTTTTTTGAAATAAGTGAAATTTCTGCAATTTTGCCCCAAAATAAGTGAAATTTCTGCAATTTTGCCCCAAGATAAAGGAAATTTCTAAAATTTTACCCAAAAGTAAGTGGAATTTATGAGTTTTACCCCAAAAGAAAAAGAATTTCTGTCTTTCTGCCCCAACATATAGGGAATTTCTGCCTTTTTGCCCCACAATTAGGAAACTTTCTTCAATTTTGCTCAAAAATACGGGGAATTTCTGCCTTTTTGCCCGAAAATAAGAAGAATGCATACCTTTTTGCCATAAAAAAGGGAAATTTCTTCATTTTTGCTTCAAAATAAGGGGAATTTCTGCTTTTTTTGCCTCTAAATAAGTGGAATTTCTGTCTTTTTCCCAAAAAACAAAAGGAATTTCTGTCTTTTTTGCCCCAAAATAAGGAAAATTTCTTACTTATTACCCTGAAATAAGTGAAATTTCTGCAATTTTGCCACAAAATAAGGGAAATTTCTGCCTTTTTGCCCCCAAATAAAAGGAATTTCAGCCTTTTTACCTCATAATCAGGGGAATTTCTGCATTTTTGCCCCAAAATATGGGAAATTTCTGCCTTTTTGCCCCAAAATAAGAAAAATTTCTGCAATTTTGTACCAAAATAAAAGAAAATTTTGCCTTTTTGCCCCAAAATAAGAAAATTTCTCCTTTTTTTCTGAAATAAGTGAAATATCTGCAATTTTGCCCCAAATAAGTGAAATTTCTGCAATTTTGCCCCAAAATAAGGGAAATTTCTGGAATTTTGCCCCAAAGTAAGTGGAATTTATGAGTTTTACCACAAAATAAGCAGAATTTCTGTCTTTCTGCCCCAACATATAGGGAATTTCTGCCTTTTTGCCCCACAATTTGGGGAATTTCTGCAATTTTGCTCCAAAATACGGGGAATTTCCGCATTTTTGCCCGAAAATAAGAAGAATGCATAACTTTTTGCCATAAAAAAGGGAAATTTCTTCATTTTTGCTCCAAAATAAAAGGAATTTCTGCTTTTTTGCCTCTAAATAAGTGGAATTTCTGTGTTTTTCCCCCAAAACAAAGCGAATATCTCTCTTTTTTCCCCCAAAATAAGGAAAATTTCTGACTTATTACCCTGAAATAAGTGAAATTTCTGCAATTTTGCCCGAAAATAAGGGAAATTTCTGCATTTGCCCACAAATAAGGGGACTTTCAGCCTTTTTACCTCAAAATGAGGTGAATTTGTGCATTTTTGCCAAAAAATATTGGAATTTGTTCCTTTTTGCCCCAAAATAAGTGAAATTTCTGCAATTTTGCCCCAAAATATGGGAAATTTCTGGAATTTTGCCCCAAAATAAGTGGAATTTCTGAGTTCTGCCCCAAAATAAAAAGAATTTCTGTCTTTATGCCCCAATATATAGGGAATTTCTGCCTTTTTGCCCCAAAATTAGGGGAATTTCTGCAATTTTGCTCCAAAATATGGGGAATTTCTGCCTTTTTGCCTGAAAATAAGAAGAATGCATAGCTTTTTGCCATAAAAAAAATTTCTTCATTTTTGCTAAAAATAAGGGGAATTTCTGCTTTTTTGCCACTAAATAAGTGGAATTTCTGTATTTTTCCCCCCAAACAAAGGGAATTTCTGTCTTTTTGCCCCAAAATAAGAAAAATTTCTGACTTATTACCCTCAAATAAGTGAAATTTCTTCCATTTTTCTCTAGAATAAGGGAAATTTCTGCCTTTTTGCCCCCAAAATAAGGGAAATTTCAGCATTTTTACCTCAAAATAAGGGAAATTTCTGCATTTTTGCAACAAAATATTAGGAATTTCTGCATTTTAGCCACAAAATATTAGGAATTTCTGCCTTTTTGCCCCAAAATAAGAAAATTTCTCCTTTTTTTGAAACAAGTGAAATTTCTGCAATTTTGCCCCAAAATAAGTGAAATTTCTGCAATTTTGCCCCAAAATAAGGGAAATTTCTGGAATTTTGCCCAAAAGTAAGTGGAATTTATGAGTTTTACCCCAAAAGAAGAAGAATTTCTGTCTTTCTGCCCCAACATATAGAGAATTTCTGCCTTTTTGCCCCACAATTTTGGGAATTTCTGCAATTTTCATCCAAAATACAGGGAATTTCTGCCTTTTTGCCCGAAAATAAGAAGAATGCATACCTTTTTGCAATAAAAAATGGAAATTTCTTCATTTTTGCTCCAAAATAAGGGGAATTTCTGCTTTTTTGCCTCTAAATAAGTGGAATTTCTGTCTTTTTCCCAAAAAAAAAAGGGAATTTTTTTTTTGCCCCAAAATAAGGAAAATTTCTGACTTATTACCCTGAAATAAGTGAAATTTCTGTAATTTTGCCACAAAATAAGGGAAATTTCTGCCTTTTTGCCTTCAAATAAGGGGAATTTCAGCCTTTTTAACTCAAAATCAGGGGAATTTCTGCATTTTTGCCCCAAAATATGGGAAATTTCTGCCTTTTTGCCCCAAAATAAATTAAATTTCTGCAATTTTGTACCAAAATAAAAGAAATTTCTGCCTTTTTGCCCCAAAATAAGAAAATTTCTTCTTTTTTTCTGAAATAAGTGAAATTTCTGCAATTTTGCCCCAAAATATGTGAAATTTCTGCAATTTTGCCCCAAAATAAGGGAAATTTCTGGAATTTTGCCCCAAAGTAAGTGGAATTTATGAGTTTTAACTTAAAATAAGGAGAATTTTTGTCTTTCTGCCCCAACATATAGGGAATTTCTGCCTTTTTGCCCCACAATTAGGGGAATTTCTGCAATTTTGCTCCAAAGTACAGGGAATTTCTGCCTTTTTGCCCGAAAATGAGAAGAATGCATACCTTTTTGCCATAAAAAAGGGAAATTTCTTCATTTTTGCTCCAAAATAAAAGGAATTTCTGCTTTTTTGCCTCTAAATAAGTGGAATTTCTGTTTTTTCCCCCCAAACAAATCGAATTACTCTGTTTTTTGCCCCTAAATAAGGAAAATTTTTGACTTATTACCCTGAGATAAGTGAAATTTCTGCAATTTTGCCCGAAAATAAGGGAAATTTCTGCATTTGCCCACAAATAAGGGGAATATCAGCCTTTTTACCTCAAAATAAGGGGAATTTCTGCATGTTTGCCAAAAAATATTAGAATTTCTGCATTTTTGCCCCAAAATAAGGGAAATTTCTGCCTATTTTCTCTTAAATAAGTGAAATTTCTGCAATTTTGCCCCAAAATAAGTGAAATTTCTGCAATTTTGCCCCAAAATAAGTGGAATTTCTGAGTTCTGCCCCAAAATAAAGAGAATTTCTGTCTTTATGCCCCAACATAAAAGGAATTTTTGCCTTTTTGCCCCACAATTAGGGGAATTTCTGCAATTTTGCTCCAAAATATGTGGAATTTCTGCCTTTTTGCCCAAAAAATAAGAAGAATGCATACCTTTTTGCCATAAAAAAAGAAAATTTCTTCATTTTTGCTCCAAAATAAGGGGAATTTCTGCTTTTTTGCCTCTAAATAAGTGGAATTTCTGTCTTTTTCCCCCAAAACAAAGGGAATTTCTGTCTTTTTGCCCCAAAATAAAAAAAATTTCTGACTTATTACCCTGAAATAAGTGAAATTTCTTCCATTTTTCTCCAAAATAAGGGAAATTTCTGCCTTATTGCCCCCAAATAAAGGAAATTTCAGCCTTTTTACTTCAAAATAAGCGGAATTTCTACATTTTTGCCACAAAATATTTAGAATTTCTGCCTTTTTGCCCAAAAATAAGGAAAATTTCTGCCCTTTTTTCCTAATATAAGTGAAATTTCTGCAATTTTGCCCCAAAATAAGGAAAATTTCTGCTTTTTGCCCCCAAATAAGTGGAATTTCAGCATTTTTACCTAAAAATAAAAAAAAAATTCTGCCTTTTTGCCCCAAAATATGGGAAATTTCTGCCTTTTTGCCCCAAAATAAGAAAAATTTCTGCCATTTTGTACCAAAATAAAAGAAATTTCTGCCTTTTTGCTTCAAAATAAGAAAATTTCTTTTTTTTTCTGAAATAAGTGAAATTTCTGCAATTTTGCACCAAAATAAGGGAAATTTTTGCAATTTTGCCCCAAAATAAGTGGAATTTCTGAGTTTTACCCCAAAATAAGGAGAATTTCTGTCTTTATGCCCCAACATATAGGTAATTTCTGCCTTTTTGCCCCACAATTAGGGGAATTTCTGCAATTTTGCTCCAAAATACGGGGAATTTCTGCCTTGTTGCCCGAAAATAAGAAGAATGCATAACTTTGCCATAAAAAAGGGAAATTTCTTCATTTTTGGTCCAAAATAAGGGGAATTTCTGCTTTTTTGCCCCAAAATAAGGAAAATTTCTGGCTTATAACCCTGAAATAAGTGAAATTTCTGCAATTTTGCCCCAAAATAAGGGAAATTTCTGCCATTTTTGTCCCCAAATAAGGGAAATTTCATCCTTTTTACCTCAAAATAAGAGGAATTTCTGCATTTTTGCCACAAAATATTAGGAATTTCTGCCTTTTTGCCCAAAAATAAGGAAAATTTCTGCCTTTTTTCCCTGAATAAGTGAAATTTCTGCAATTTTGCCCCAAAATAAAAAAAATTTCTGCCTTTTTGCCCCCAAATAAGGGGAATTTCAGCCTTTTTACTTCAGAATAAGGGGAATTTCTGAATTTTGGCACAAAATATTATGAATTTCTGCTTTTTGCCCCAAAATAAGGAAAATTTCTGCCTTTTTTCCCTGAAATAAGTGAAATTTCTGCAATTTTGCCCCAAAATAAGTGAAATTTCTGCAGTTTTGCCTCAAAATAAAATAAATTTCTGGAATTTTGCCCCAAAATAAGTGGAATTTCTGAGTTCTGCCCCAAAATAAAGAGAATTTCTGCCTTTTTGCCCCACAATTAGTGAAATTTCTGCAATTTTGCCCTAAAATAATGGAAATTTCTGCAATTTTTCCTCATAATAAGAAAAATTTCTGCAATTTTGCCCCAAAATAAGGGGAATTTCTGTTTTTTGCCCCACAATTAGGGAAATTTCTGCAATTTTTCCCTAAATAAAGGGAATTTCTTCCTTTTGCCCCAAAATATGGGGAATTTCTGCCTTTTTGTCTGAAAATAAGAAGAATGCCTACCTTTTTGCCATAGAAAAGGGAAATTTCTTCATTTTTGCTCCAAAATAAGGGGAACTTTTGCGTTTTTGCCTCTAAATAAGGGAATTTTTGTCTTTTTCCCCCAAAACAAAGGGAATTTATGGTTTTTTTGCCCCAAAATAAGGAAAATTTCTCACTTATTACCCTGAAATAAGTGAAATTTCTAAAAATTGCTCCAAAATAAGAGAAATTTCTGCATTTTTGCCCACAAATAAAAAGAATTTCCGAGTTTTTACCTAAAAATAAGGGAAATTTCTACATTTTTGCAACAAAATATTAGGAATTTCTGCATTGTTGCCACAAAATAAAAATTTTTTCCTTTTTTTTTGAAATAAGTGAAATTTCTGCAATATTGCCCCAAAATAAGTGAAATTTCTGCAATTTTGCCCCAAAATAAGGAAAATTTCTGGAATTTTGCCCCAAAGTAAGTGGAATTTATGAGTTTTACCCCAAAATAAAGAGAATTTTGTCTTTCTGCCCAAACATATAGGGAATTTATGCCTTTTTGCCAGACAATTAGGAAAATTTCTACAATTTTGCTCCAAAATACGGGGAATTTCTGCCTTTTTGCCCAAAAATAAGAAGAATGCATACCTTTTTGCCATAAAAAAGGGAAATTTCTTCATTTTTGCGCCAATATGAAAGGAATTTCTGCTTTTTTGCCTCTAAATAAGTGGAGTTTCTCTCTTTTTCCCCCAAAACAAAGGGAATTTCTCTTTTTTTTCCCCAAAATAAGGAAAATTTCTTACTTATTACCCTGAAATAAGTGAAATTTTTTCCATTTTTCCCCATAATAATGGAAATTTCTGCCTTTTTGCCCCCAAATAAGGAGAATTTCAGCCTTTTTACCTCAAAATAAAAGGAATTTCTGCATTTTTGACCCAAAATATAGGAAATTTCTGCCTTTTTGCCCCAAAATAAGAAAATTTCTTTTTTTTTCTAAAATAAGTGAAATTTCTGCAATTTTGCCCCAAAATAAGTGAAATTTCTGCAATTTTGCCCCAAAATAAGGGAAATTTCTGGAATTTTGCCTCAAAATAAGTGGAATTTCTGAGTTTTGCCCCAAAATAAGGAGAATTTCTGTCTTTTTGCCCCAACATATATGGAATTTCGGCCTTTTTGCCCCACAATTGAGAATCTCTGCAATTTTGCTCCAAAATACGGGGTATTTCTTCATTTTTGCCCAAAAATAAGAAGAATCCATAACTTTTTGCCATAAAAAAGGGAAATTTCTTCATTTTTGCTCCAAAATAAGGGGAATTTCTGCTTTTTTGCCTCTAAATATGTGGAATTTCTGTCTTTTCCGCCAAAACAAAGGGAATTTCTGTCTTTTTTGCTTCAAATTAAGGAAAATTTCTGACTTATTACCCTAAAATAAGTGAAATTTCTGCAATTTTGCCCCGAAAATAAGTGAAATTTCTGCCATTTTTGTCCCCAAATAAGGGAAATTTCAGCCTTTTTATTTCAAAATAAGAGGAATTTCTGCATTTTTGCCACAAAATATTAGGAATTTCTGTCTTTTTGCCCAAAAATAAGGAAAATTTCTGCGTTTTTTCCCTGAAATAAGTGAAATTTCTGCAATTTTGCCCCAAAATAAAGAAAATTTCTGCCTTTTTGCCCCCAAATAAGGGGAATTTCAGCCTTTTTACTTCAGAATAAGGGGAATTTCTGAATTTTGGCACAAAATATTATGAATTTCTGCCTTTTGCCCCAAAATAAGGAAAATTTCTGCCTTTTCTCCCTGAAATACGTGAAATTTCTGCAATTTTGCCCCAAAATAAGTGAAATTTCTGCAGTTTTGCCTCAAAATAAAATAAATTTCTGGAATTTTGCCCCAAAATAAGTGGAATTTCTGAGTTTTGCCCCAAAATAAAGAGAATTTCTGCCTTTTTGCCCCAAAATTAGTGAAATTTCTGCAATTTTGCCCTAAAATAAGGGAAATTTCTGCAATTTTTCCCCATAATAAAAATTTTCTGCAATTTTGCCCCAAAATAAGGGGAATTTCTGTTTTTTGCCCCACAATTAGAAAAATTTCTGCAATTTTGCCCTAAATAAGGGGAATTTCTGCCTTTTGCCCCAAAATATGGGGAATTTCTGCCTTTTTGTCCGAAAATAAGAAGAATGCCTACCTTTTTGCCATAAAAAAGGGAAATTTCTTCATTTTTGCTCCAAAATAAGGGGAACTTTTGACTTTTTGCCTCTAAATAAGGGAATTTCTGGCTTTTTCCCCCAAAACAAAGGGAATTTATGTTTTTTTTGCCCCAAAATAAAGAAAATTTCTGACTTATTACCGTGAAATAAGTGAAATTTCTGAAAATTGCCCCAAAATAAGGGAAATTTCTGCATTTTTGCCCCCAAATAAAAAGAATTTCCGAGTTTTTACCTCAAACTAAGATAAATTTCTACATTTTTGCAACAAAATATTAGGAATTTCTGCATTGTTGCCACAAAATATTAGGAATTTCTGCCTTTTTGCCCCAAAATAAGAAAATTTTCCTTTTTTTTTTGAAATAAGTGAAATTTCTGCAATTTTGCCCCAAAATAAGTGAAATTTCTGCAATTTTGCCCCAAAATAAGAGAAATTTCTGGAATTTTGCCCCAAAGTAAGTGGAATTTATGAGTTTTACCCCAAAATAAGGAGAATCTTGTCTTTCTGCCCCAACATATAGAGAATTTCTGCCTTTTTGCCCCACAATTAGGAAAATTTCTGCAATTTTGCTCCAAAATACGGGGAATTTCTGCATTTTTGCCCAAAAATAAGAAGAATGCATACCTTTTTGCCATAAAAAGAGAAATTTCTTCATTTTTGCTCCAATATAAAAGGAATTTCTGCTTTTTTACCTCTAAATAAGTGGAATTTCTGTCTTTTTCCCCCAAAACAAAGGGAATTTCTCTCTTTTTTCCCCAAAATAAGGAAAATTTCTGACTTATTACCCTGAAATAAGTGAAATTTTTTCCATTTTTCCCCAAAATAATATAAATTTCTGCCTTTTTGCCCCCAAATAAGGAGAATTTCAGCCTTTTTACCTCAAAATAAAAGGAATTTCTGCATTTTTGCCCCAAAATATAGGAAATTTCTACCTTTTTGCCCCAAAATAAGAAAAATTTCTGCCATTTTGTACAAAAATATAAGAAATTTCTGCCTTTTTGCCCCAAAATAAGAAAATTTCTTTTTTTTTCTAAAATAAGTGAAATTTCTGCAATTTTGCCCCAAAATAAGTGAAATTTCTGCAATTTTGCCCCAAAATAAGGGAAATTTCTGGAATTTTGCCTCAAAATAAGTGGAATTTCTGAGTTTTGCCCCAAAATAAGGAGAATTTCTGCATTTTTGCCCCCAAATAAAAAGAATTTCTGAGTTTTTACCTCAAACTAAGAGAAATTTCTACATTTTTGCAACAAAATATTAGGAATTTCTGCATTGTTGCCACAAAATATTAGGAATTTCTGCCTTTTTGCCCCAAAATAAGAAAATTTTCCTTTTTTTTTGAAATAAGTGAAATTTCTGCAATTTTGCCCCAAAATAAGTGAAATTTCTGCAATTTTGCCCCAAAATAAGGAAAATTTCTGGAATTTTGCCCCAAAGTAAGTGGAATTTATGAGTTTTACCCCAAAATAAGGAGAATCTTGTCTTTCTGCCCCAACATATAGAGAATTTCTGCCTTTTTGCCCCACAATTAGGAAAATTTCTGCAATTTTGCTCCAAAATACGGGGAATTTCTGCATTTTTGCCCAAAAATAAGAAGAATGCATACCTTTTTGCCATAAAAAGAGAAATTTCTTCATTTTTGCTCCAATATAAAAGGAATTTCTGCTTTTTTACCTCTAAATAAGTGGAATTTCTGTCTTTTTCCCCCAAAACAAAGGGAATTTCTCTCTCTTTTCCCCAAAATAAGGAAAATTTCTGACTTATTACCCTGAAATAAGTGAAATTTTTTCCATTTTTCCCCAAAATAATATAAATTTCTGCCTTTTTGCCCCCAAATAAGGAGAATTTCAGCCTTTTTACCTCAAAATAAAAGGAATTTCTGCATTTTTGCCCCAAAATATAGGAAATTTCTGCCTTTTTGCCCCAAAATAAGAAAAATTTCTGCCATTTTGTACCAAAATATAAGAAATTCCTGCCTTTTTGCCCCAAAATAAGAAAATTTCTTTTTTTTTCTAAAATAAGTGAAATTTCTGCAATTTTGCCCCAAAATAAGTGAAATTTCTGCAATTTTGCCCCAAAATAAGGGAAATTTCTGGAATTTTGCCTCAAAATAAGTGGAATTTCTGAGTTTTGCCCCAAAATAAGGAGAATTTCTGTCTTTTTGTCCCAACATATAGGGAATTTCTGCCTTTTTGCCCCACAATTGGGAATCTCTGCAATTTTGCTCCAAAATACGGGGTATTTCTGCATTTTTCCCAAAATAAAAAGAATGCATACCTTTTTGCCACAAAAAAAGGAAATTTCTTCATTTTTGCTCCAAAATAAGGGCAATTTCTGCCTTTTTGCCTCTAAATAAGTAAAATTTCTGTTTTTTCCCAAACAAAGGGATTTCCTGTCTTTTTTGCCCCAAAATAATGAAAATTTTGACTTATTACCGTGAAATAAGTGAAATTTCAGCAATTTTGACTCAAAATAAGGGAAATTTCTGCCTTTTTGCCCCAAAATAAGGGGAATTTCTTCTTTTTTTCTGAAATAAGTTAAATTTCTGCAATTTTGCCCCAAAATAAGTGAAATTTCTGCAATTTTACCCCAAAATAAAAAAAATGCTGGAATTTTGCCCAAAAATGAGTGGAATTTCTGAGTTTTGCCCCCAAAATAAGGAGAATTTCTGTTATTTGGTCTCAACATATAGGGAATTTCTGCCTTTTTGCACCACAATTAGGGGAATTTCTGAAATTTTGCTCCAAAATAAGGGGAATTTCTGCTTTTTTGCCTCTAAATAAGTGGAATTTCTGCCTTTTTCTCACAAAACAAAGGGAATTTCTGTTATTTTTGCCCCAAAATAAGGAAAATTTCTGACTTATTACTCTGAAATAAGTGAAATTTCTGCAATTTTGCCCCAAAATAAGGGAAATTTCTGCATTTTTGCCCCCAAATAAGAAGAATTACAGCCTTTTTACCTCAAAATAAGGCGAATTTCTGAATTTTGGCACAAAATATTCTGAATGTCTGCGGTTTTGCCCCAAAATAAGGAAAATTTCTGCCTTTTTTCCCTGAAATAAGTGAAATTTCTGCAATTTTGCCCCAAAATAAGTGAAATTTCTACAATTCTGCCCCAAAATAAAAGAAATTTCTGGAATTTTGCCCCAAAATAAGTGGAATTTCTGAGTTTTGCCCCAAAATAAAGAGAATTTCTGCCTTTTTGCCCCACAATTAGTGAAATTTCTGCAATTTTGCCTTAAAATAAGAGAAATTTCTGCATTTTTTCCCCATAATAAGGGAAATTTCTGCAATTTTGCCCCAAAATAAGGGGAATTTCTGTTTTTTGCCCCACAATTAGTGAAATTTCTGCAATTTTGCCCTAAAATAAGAGAAATTTCTGCAATTTTGCCCCAAAATAAGGGGAATTTCTGTTTTTTGCCCCACAATTAGTGAAATTTCTGTAATTTTGACCTAAGTAAGGGGAATTTCTGCCTTTTGCCCCAAATTATGGGGAATTTCTGCCTTTTTTCCAAAAATAAAAAGAATGCCTACCTTTTGCCATATAAAAGGGAAATTTCTCATTTTTGCTTCAAAATAAGGGGAACTTTTCCCTTTTTGCTTCTAAATATTTGGAATTTCTGTTTTTTTCCCCCAAAACAAAGGAAATTTCTGTATTTTTTCCCCAAAATAAGGAAAATTTCTGACTTATTACCCTGAAATAAGTGAAATTTCTGAAAATTGCCCCAAAATAAGGAAATTTCTGCAGTTCTGCCCCCAAATAAGGGGAATTTCAGCCTTTTTACCTCAAAATAAGGGGAATTTCTGCATTTTTGAAACAAAATATTAGGAATTTCTGCATTTTTGCCATAAAATATTAGGAATTTCGGTCTTTTTGCCCCAAAATAAGAAAATTTCTCCTTTTTATTTTGAAATAAGTGAAATTTCTGCAATTTTGCCCCAAAGTAAGTGAAATTTCTGCAATTTTGCCCCAAAATAAGGAAAATTTCTGGAATTTTGCCCCAAAGTAAGTGGAATATATGAGTTTTACACCAAAATAAGGAGAATTTCTGTCTTTCTGCCCCAACATATAGGGAATTTCTGCCTTTTTGCCCCACAATTAGGGGAATTTCTGCAATTTTGCTCCAAAATACGGGGAATTTCTGCCTTTTTGCCCGAAAATAAGGAGAATGCATACCTTTTTGCCATAAAAAAGCGAAATTTCTTCATTTTTGCTCCAAAATAAGGGGAATTTCTGCTTTTTTGCCTCTAAATAAGTGGAATTTCTGTCTTTTTCCCCCAAAACAAAAGGAATTTCTGTCTTTTTTGCCCCAAAATAAGGAAAATTTCTGACTTATTACCCTGAAATAAGTGAAATTTCTTCAATTTTGCCCCAAAATAAGGGAAATTTCTGCATTTTTGCCCCCAAATAAGGGGAATTTCAGACTTTTTACCTCAAAATAAAAGGAATTTCTGCATTTTTGCTCCAAAATATAGGAAATTTCTGCCTTTTTTCCCCAAAATAAGAAAAATTTCTCCCATTTTGTACCAAAATATAATAAATTTCTGCCTTTTTGCTTCAAAATAAAAAAATTTCTCGTTTTTTTCTGAAAAAAGTTAAATTTCTGCAATTTTGCCCAAAATAAGGGAAATTTCTGCAATTTTGCCCCAAAATAAGGGAAATTTCTGGAATTTTGCCTCAAAATAAGTGGAATTTCTGAGTTTTGCCCCAAAATATGGAGATTTTCTGTCTTTTTGCCCCAACATATAGGGAATATCTGCCTTTTTGCCCCACAATTAGGGGAATTTCTGCAATTTTGCTCCAAAATATGGGGAATTTCTGCCTTTTTGCCCGAAAATAAGGAGAATGCATACCTTTTTGCTATAAAAAAGTGAAATTTCTTCATTTTTGCCCTAAAATAAGGGGAATTTCTGCTTTTTTGCCTCTAAATAAGTGGAATTTCTGTCTTTTTCTCCCAATACAAAAGGAATTTCTGTCTTTTTTGCCCCAAAATAAAGAAAATTTCTGACTTATTGCCCTGAAATAAGTGAAATTTCTGCAATTTTGCCCCAAAATAAAGGAAATTTCTGCATTTTTGCCCCCAAATAAGGGGAATTTCAGACTTTTTACCTCAAAATAAAAGGAATTTCTGCATTTTTGCCCCAAAATATAGGAAATTTCTTCCTTTTTGCCCCAAAATAAGAAAAATTTCTGCCATTTTGTACCAAAATATAAGAAATTTCTGCCTTTTTGCTTCAAAATAAAAAAAATTCTCCCTTTTTTCTGAAATAAGTTAAATTTCTGCAATTTTGCCCCAAAATAAGTGAAATTTCTGCAATTTTGCCCCAAAATAAGGGAAATTTCTGGAATTTTGCCTCAAAATAAGTGGAATTTCTGAGTTTTGCCCCAAAACAAGGAGATTTTCTGTCTTTTTGCCCCAACATATAGGGAATATCTGCCTTTTTGCCCCACAATTAGGGGAATTTCTGCAATTATGCTCCAAAATACGGGGAATTTCTGCCTTTTTGCCCGAAAATAAGGAGAATGCATAACTTTTTGCCATAAAAAATTGAAATTTCTTTATTTTGCCCCAAATTAAGGGGAATTTCTGCTTTTTTGCCTCTAAATAAGTGGAATTTCTATCTTTTTCCCCCAAAACAAAAGGAATTTCTGTCTTTTTTGCCCCAAAATAAAGAAAATTTCTGACTTATTACCCTGAAATAATTGAAATTTCTGCAATTTTGCCCCAAAATAAGGGAAATTTCTGCATTTTTGCCCCCAAATATGGGGAATTTCAGACTTTTTACCTCAAAATAAAAGGAATTTCTGCATTTTTGCCCCAAAATATAGGAAATTTCTGCCTTTTTTTTCCCAAAATAAGAAAAATTTCTGACATTTTGTACCAAAATATAAGAAATTTCTGCCTTTTTGCTTCAAAATAAAAAACTTTCTCCCTTTTTTCTGAAATAAGTTAAATTTCTGCAATTTTGCCCCAAAATAAGTGAAATTTCTGCAATTTTGCCCCAAAATAAGGGAAATTTCTGGAATTTTGCCTCAAAATAAGTGGAATTTCTGAGTTTTGCCCCAAAATAAGGAGATTTTCTGTCTTTTTGCCCCAATATATAGGGAATATCTGCCTTTTTGCCCCACAATTAGGGGAATTTCTGCAATTTTGCTCCAAAATACGGGGTATTTCTGATTTTTTCCCAGAAAATAAGGAGAATGCATACCTTTTTGCCATAAAAAAGGGAAATTTCTTCATTTTTGCTCCAAAATAAGGGGAATTTCTGCTTTTTTGCCTCTAAATAAGTGGTATTTCGGTCTTTTCCCCCAAAACAAAGGGAATTTCTGTCTATTTTGCCCCAAAATAAAAAAAATTTCTGACTTATTTCCCTGAAGTAAGTGAAATTTCTGCAATTTTGCCCCAAAATAAGGGAAATTTCTGCCTTTTTGCCCCCAAATAAGGGGAATTTCAGCTTTTTTACCTCAAAATAAGGGGAATTTTTGACACAAAAATTAGGAATTTCTGCCTTTTTGCCCCAAAATAAGAAAAATTTCTGCCTATTTTCCATGAAATAAGTGAAATTTCTGCAATTTTGACACAAAATAAGTGAAATTTCTTCAATTTTGCCCCAAAATAAGGGAAATTTCTGGAATTTTGCCTCAAAATAAGTGGAATTTCTGAGTTCTGCCCCAAAATAAGGAGAATTTCTGTCTTTATACCCCAACATATAGGGAATTTCTGCCTTTTTGCCTCACAATTAGGCAAAATTCTGCAATTTTGCTCCAAAATACGAGGAATTTCTGTCTTTTTTGTCCGAAAATAAGAAGAATGCATACCTTTTTGCCATAAAAAAGGGAAATTTCTTCATTTTTGCTCCAAAATAAGGGGAATTTCTGCCTTTTTGCCTCTAAATAAGTAAAATTCCTGTTTTTTCCCAAAGGGAATTCCTGTTTTTTTTGCCACAAAATAAGGAAAATTTTGACTTATTACCGTGAAATAAGTGAAATTTCAGCAATTTTGACTCAAAATAAGGGAAATTTCTGCCTTTTTGCCCCCAAATAAGGGGAATTTCAGCTTTTTTACCTCAAAATAAGGGGAATTTCTGCATTTTTGCCCCAAAATATGGGAAATTTCTGCTTTTTTGCCCTAAAATAAGAAAATTTCTCTTTTTTTTCTGAAATAAGTTAAATTTCTGCAATTTTGCCCCAAAATAAGTGAAATTTCTGCAATTTTACCCCAAAATAAAAAAAATTTCTGAAATTTTGCCCAAAAATGAGTGGAATTTCTGAGTTTTGCCCCCAAAATAAGGAGAATTTCTGTTATTTTGTCTCAACATATAGGGAATTTCTGCCTTTTTGCCCCACAATTAGGGGAATTTCTGAAATTTTGCTCCAAAATAAGGGGAATTTCTGCTTTTATGCCTCTAAAAAAGTGGAATTTCTGCCTTTTTCTCATAAAACAAAGGGAATTTCTGTTTTTTGCCCCAAAATAAGGAAAATTTCTGACTTATTACTCTGAAATAAGTGAAATTTCTGCAATTTTGCCCCAAAATAAGGGAAATTTCTGCATTTTTGCCCCCAAATAAGGGGAATTTCAGACTTTTTACCTCAAAATAAGGCGAATTTCTGAATTTTGGCACAAAATATTATGAATGTTTGCGGTTTTGCCCCAAAATAAGAAAAATTAATGCCTTTTTTCCCTGAAATAAGGGAAATTTCTGGAATTTTGCCTCAAAATAAGTGGAATTTCTGAGTTCTGCCCCAAAATAAGGAGAATTTCTGTCTTTATACCCCAACATATAGGGAATTTCTGCCTTTTTGCCTCACAATTAGGCAAAATTCTGCAATTTTGCTCCAAAATACGAGGAATTTCTGTCTTTTTTGTCCGAAAATAAGAAGAATGCATACCTTTTTGCCATAAAAAAGGGAAATTTCTTCATTTTTGCTCCAAAATAAGGGGAATTTCTGCCTTTTTGCCTCTAAATAAGTAAAATTTCTGTTTTTTCCCAAAGGGAATTCCTGTTTTTTTTGCCACAAAATAAGGAAAATTTTGACTTATTACCGTGAAATAAGTGAAATTTCAGCAATTTTGACTCAAAATAAGGGAAATTTCTGCCTTTTTGCCCCCAAATAAGGGGAATTTCAGCTTTTTTACCTCAAAATAAGGGGAATTTCTGCATTTTTGCCCCAAAATATGGGAAATTTCTGCTTTTTTGCCCTAAAATAAGAAAATTTCTCTTTTTTTCTGAAATAAGTTAAATTTCTGCAATTTTGCCCCAAAATAAGTGAAATTTCTGCAATTTTACCCCAAAATAAAAAAAATTTCTGAAATTTTGCCCAAAAATGAGTGGAATTTCTGAGTTTTGCCCCCAAAATAAGGAGAATTTCTGTTATTTTGTCTCAACATATAGGGAATTTCTGCCTTTTTGCCCCACAATTAGGGGAATTTCTGAAATTTTGCTCCAAAATAAGGGGAATTTCTGCTTTTATGCCTCTAAAAAAGTGGAATTTCTGCCTTTTTCTCATAAAACAAAGGGAATTTCTGTTTTTTGCCCCAAAATAAAGAAAATTTCTGACTTATTACTCTGAAATAAGTGAAATTTCTGCAATTTTGCCCCAAAATAAGGGAAATTTCTGCATTTTTGCCCCCAAATAAGGGGAATTTCAGACTTTTTACCTCAAAATAAGGCGAATTTCTGAATTTTGGCACAAAATATTATGAATGTTTGCGGTTTTGCCCCAAAATAAGAAAAATTAATGCCTTTTTTCCCTGAAATAAGTGAAATTTCTGCAATTTTGCCCCAAAATAAGTGAAATTTCTGCAATTCTGCTCCAAAATAAAAGAAATTTCTGGAATTTTGCCCCAAAATAAGTGGAATTTCTGAGTTTTGCCCCAAAATAAAAAGAATTTCTGCCTTTTTGCCCCACAATTAGTGAAATTTCTGCAATTTTGCCCTAAAATAAGAGAAATTTCTGCATTTTTTTCCCCATAATAAGGGAAATTTCTGCAATTTTGCCCCAAAATAAGGGGAATTTCTGTTTTTTGCCCCACAATTAGTGAAATTTCTGTAATTTTGACCTAAGTAAGGGGAATTTCTGCCTTTTGCCGCAAAATATGGGCAATTTCTGCCTTTTTTCCAAAAATAAAATGAATGCCTACCTTTTGCCATAAAAAAGGGAAATTTCTCATTTTTGCTTCAAAATAAGGGGAACTTTTCCATTTTTGCTTCTAAAAAAGTGGAATTTTTGTTTTTTTCCCCCAAAACAAAGGGAATTTCTGTTTTTTTTGCCCCAAAATAAGGAAAATTTCTGACTTATTACTCTGAAATAAGTGAAATTTCTGAAAATTGCCCCAAAATAAGGAAATTTCTGCATTTCTGCCCCCAAATAAGGGGAATTTCAACTTTTTTACCTCAAAATAAGGGAACTTTCTGCATTTTTGCAACAAAATATTAGGAATTTCTGCATTTTTGCCACAAAATATTAGGAATTTCTGCCTTTTTGCCCCAAAATAAGAAAATTTCTCCTTTTTTTTTGAAATAAGTGAAATTTCTGCAATTTTGCCCCAAAGTAAGTGAAATTTCTGCAATTTTACCCCAAAATAAGGGAAATTTCTGGAATTTTGCCCCAAAGTAAGTGGAATTTATGAGTTTTACCCCAAAATAAGGAGAATTTCTGTCTTTCTGCCCCAACATATAGGGAATTTCTGCCTTTTTGCCCCACAATTAGGGGAATTATTGCAATTTTGCTCCAAAATACGGGGAATTTCTGCCTTTTTGCCCGAAAATAAGAGAATGCATACCTTTTTGCCATAAAAAAGCGAAATTTCTTCATTTTTGCTCCAAAATAAGGAGAATTTCTGCTTTTTTGCCTCTAAATAAGTGGATTTTCTGTCTTTTTCCCCCAAAACAAAAGGAATTTCTGTCTTTTTTGCCCCAAAATAAGGAAAATTTCTGATTTATTACCCTGAAATAAGTAAAATTTCTGCAATTTTGCCCCAAAATAAGGGAAATTTCTGCATTTTTGCCCCCAAATAAGGGGAATTTCAGGCTTTTTACCTCAAAATAAAAGGAATTTTTGCATTTTTGCCCCAAAATATAGAAAATTTCTGCCTTTTTTCCCCAAAATAAGAAAAATTTCTGCCATTTTGTACCAAAATATAAGAAATTTCTGCCTTTTTGCTTCAAAATAAAAAAAATTCTCCCTTTTTTCTGAAATAAGTTAAATTTCTGCAATTTTGCCCCAAAATAAGCGAAATTTCTGCAATTTTGCCCCAAAATAAGCGAAATTTCTGCAATTTTGCTCCAAAATAAGGGAAATTTCTGGAATTTTGCCTCAAAATAAGTGGAATTTCTGAGTTTTGCCCCAAAATAAGGAGATTTTCTGTCTTTTTGCCACAACATATAGGGAATATCTGCCTTTTTGCCCCACAATTAGGGGAATTTCTGCAATTTTGCTCCAAAATACGGGGAATTTCTGCCTTTTTGCCCGAAAATAAGGAGAATGCATACCTTTTTGCCATAAAAAAGCGAAATTTCTTCATTTTTGCCCCAAAATAAGGGGAATTTCTGCTTTTTTGCCTCTAAATAATTGGAATTTCTGTCTTTTTCCCCCAAAACAAAAGGAATTTTTGTCTTTTTTGCCCCAAAATAAAGAAAATTTCTGACTTATTACCCTGAAATAAGTGCAATTTCTGCAATTTTGCCCCAAAATAAGGGAAATTTCTGCATTTTTGCCCCCAAATAAGGGGAATTTCAGACTTTTTATCTCAAAATAAAATGAATTTCTGCATTTTTGCCCCAAAATATAGGAAATTTCTGCCTTTTTGCCCCAAAATAAGAAAAATTTCTGCCATTTTGTACCAAAATATAAGAAATTTCTGCCTTTTTGCTTCAAAATAAATAAAATTCTACCTTTTTTCTGAAATAAGTGAAATTTCTGCAATTTTGCACCAAAATAAGTGAAATTTCTGCAATTCTGCCCCAAAATAAAAGAAATTTCTGGAATTTTGCCCCAAAATAAGTGGAATTTCTGAGTTTTACCCAAAATAAAGAGAATTTCTGCCTTTTTGCCCCACAATTAGTGAAATTTTTGCAATTTTGCCCTAAAATAAGAGAAATTTCTGCATTTTTTCCCAATAATAAGGGAAATTTCTGCAATTTTGCCCCAAAATAAGGGAAATTTCTGCATTTTTGCCCCCAAATATGGGGAATTTCAGACTTTTTACCTCAAAATAAAAGGAATTTCTGCATTTTTCCCCCAAAATATAGGAAATTTCTTCCTTTTTTTCCTAAAATAAGAAAAATTTCTGCCATTTTGTACAAAAATATAAGAAATTTCTGCCTTTTTGCTTCAAAATAAAAAAATTTCTCCCTTTTTTCTGAAATAAGTTAAATTTCTGCAATTTTGCCCCAAAATAAGTGAAATTTCTGCAATTTTGCCCCAAAATAAGGGAAATTTCTGGAATTTTGCCTCAAAATAAGTGGAATTTCTGAGTTTTGCCCCAAAATAAGGAGATTTTCTGTCTTTTTGCCCCAACATATAGGGAATATCTGCCTTTTTGCCCCACAATTAGGGGAATTTCTGCAATTTTGCTCCAAAATAAGGGTATTTCTGATTTTTTCCCAGAAAATAAGGAGAATGCATACCTTTTTGCCATAAAAAAGGAAATTTCTTCATTTTTGCTCCAAAATAAGGGGAATTTCTGCTTTTTTGCCTCTAAATAAGTGGTATTTCTGTCTTTTCCCCAAAAACAAAAGGAATTTCTGTCTATTTTGCCCCAAAATAAAAAAAAAATTCTGACTTATTTCCCTGAAGTAAGTGAAATTTCTGCAATTTTGCCCCAAAATAAGGGAAATTTCTGCCTTTTTGCCCCCAAATAAGGGGAATTTCAGCTTTTTTACCTCAAAATAAGGGGAATTTCTGCATTTTTGCCACAAAAATTAGGAATTTCTGCCTTTTTGCCCCAAAATAAGAAAAATTTCTGCCTATTTTCCATGAAATAAGTGAAATTTCTGCAATTTTGACACAAAATAAGTGAAATTTCTTCAATTTTGCCCCAAAATAAGGGAAATTTCTGGAATTTTGCCTCAAAATAAGTGGAATTTCTGAGTTCTGCCCCAAAATAAGGAGAATTTCTGTCTTTATACCCCAACATATAGTGAATTTCTGCCTTTTTGCCTCACAATTAGGCAAAATTCTGCAATTTTGCTCCAAAATACGAGGAATTTCTGTCTTTTTTGTCCGAAAATAAGAAGAATGCATACCTTTTTGCCATAAAAAAGGGAAATTTCTTCATTTTTGCTCCAAAATAAGGGGAATTTCTGCCTTTTTGCCTCTAAATAAGTAAAATTTCTGTTTTTTCACAAAGGGAATTCCTGTCTTTTTTGCCACAAAATAAGGAAAATTTTGACTTATTACCGTGAAATAAGTGAAATTTCAGCAATTTTGACTCAAAATAAGGGAAATTTCTGCCTTTTTGCCCCCAAATAAGGGGAATTTCAGCTTTTTTACCTCAAAATAAGAGGAATTTCTGCATTTTTGCCCCAAAATATGGGAAATTTCTGCTTTTTTGCCCTAAAATAAGAAAATTTCTCTTTTTTTTCTGAAATAAGTTAAATTTCTGCAATTTTGCCCCAAAATAAGTGAAATTTCTGCAATTTTACCCCAAAATAAAAAAAATTTCTGGAATTTTGCCCAAAAATGAGTGGAATTTCTGAGTTTTGCCCCCAAAATAAGGAGAATTTCTGTTATTTTGTCTCAACATATAGGGAATTTCTGCCTTTTTGCCCCACAATTAGGGGAATTTCTGAAATTTTGCTCCAAAATAAGGGGAATTTCTGCTTTTATGCCTCTAAAAAAGTGGAATTTCTGCCTTTTTCTCATAAAACAAAGGGAATTTCTGTCTTTTTTGCCCCAAAATAAGGAAAATTTCTGACTTATTACTCTGAAATAAGTGAAATTTCTGCAATTTTGCCCCAAAATAAGGGAAATTTCTGCATTTTTGCCCCCAAATAAGGGGAATTTCAGACTTTTTACCTCAAAATAAGGCGAATTTCTGAATTTTGGCACAAAATATTATGAATGTTTGCGGTTTTGCCCCAAAATAAGAAAAATTAATGCCTTTTTTTCCCTGAAATAAGTGAAATTTCTGCAATTTTGCCCCAAAATAAGTGAAATTTCTGCAATTCTGCCCCAAAATAAAAGAAATTTCTGGAATTTTGCCCCAAAATAAGTGGAATTTCTGAGTTTTGCCCCAAAATAAAGAGAATTTCTGCCTTTTTGCCCCACAATTAGTGAAATTTCTGCAATTTTGCCCTAAAATAAGAGAAATTTCTGCATTTTTTCCCCATAATAAGGGAAATTTCTGCAATTTTGCCCCAAAATAAGGGGAATTTCTGTTTTTTGCCCCACAATTAGTGAAATTTCTGTAATTTTGACCTAAGTAAGGGGAATTTCTGCCTTTTGCCGCAAAATATGGGCAATTTCTACCTTTTTTCCAAAAATAAAAAGAATGCCTATCTTTTGCCATAAAAAAGGGAAATTTCTCATTTTTGCTTCAAAATAAGGGGAACTTTTCCATTTTTGCTTCTAAATAAGTGGAATTTTTGTTTTTTTCCCCCAAAACAAAGGGAATTTCTGTTTTTTTTGCCCCAAAATAAGGAAAATTTCTGACTTATTACCCTGAAATAAGTGAAATTTCTGAAAATTGCCCCAAAATAAGGAAATTTCTGCATTTCTGCCCCCAAATAAGGGGAATTTCAACTTTTTTACCTCAAAATAAGGGAAATTTCTGCATTTTTGCAACAAAATATTAGGAATTTCTGCATTTTTGCCACAAAATATTAGGAATTTCTGCCTTTTTGCCCCAAAATAAGAAAATTTCTCCTTTTTTTTTTTGAAATAAGTGAAATTTCTGCAATTTTGCCCCAAAGTAAGTGAAATTTCTGCAATTTTACCCCAAAATAAGGGAAATTTCTGGAATTTTGCCCCAAAGTAAGTGGAATTTATGAGTTTTACCCCAAAATAAGGAGAATTTCTGTCTTTCTGCCCCAACATATAGGGAATTTCTGCCTTTTTGCCCCACAATTAGGGGAATTTCTGCAATTTTGCTCCAAAATACGGGGATTTTCTGCCTTTTTGCCCGAAAATAAGGAGAATGCATACCTTTTTGCCATAAAAAAGCGAAATTTCTTCATTTTTGCTCCAAAATAAGGGGAATTTCTGCTTTTTTGCCTCTAAATAAGTGGATTTTCTGTCTTTTTCCCCCTAAACAAAAGGAATTTCTGTCTTTTTTGCCCCAAAATAAGGAAAGTTTCTGACTTATTACCCTGAAATAAGTAAAATTTCTGCAATTTTGCCCCAAAATAAGGGAAATTTCTGCATTTTTGCCCCCAAATAAGGGGAATTTCAGGCTTTTTACCTCAAAATAAAAGGAATTTCTGCATTTTTGCCCCAAAATATAGGAAATTTCTGCCTTTTTTCCCCAAAATAAGAAAAATTTCTGCCATTTTGTATCAAAATATAAGAAATTTCTGCCTTTTTGCTTCAAAATAAAAAAAATTCTCCCTTTTTTCTGAAATAAGTTAAATTTCTGCAATTTTGCCCCAAAATAAGCGAAATTTCTGCAATTTTGCCACAAAATAAGCGAAATTTCTGCAATTTTGCCCCAAAATAAGGGAAATTTCTGGAATTTTGCCTCAAAATAAGTGGAATTTCTGAGTTTTGCCCCAAAATAAGAAGATTTTCTGTCTTTTTGCCCCAACATATAGGGAATATCTGCCTTTTTGCCCCACAATTAGGGGAATTTCTGCAATTTTGCTCCAAAATACGGGGAATTTCTGCCTTTTTGCCCGAAAATAAGGAGAATGCATACCTTTTTGCCATAAAAATGCGAAATTTCTTCATTTTTGCCCCAAAATAAGGGGAATTTCTGCTTTTTTGCCTCTAAATAATTGGAATTTCTGTCTTTTTCCCCCAAAACAAAAGGAATTTTTGTCTTTTTTGCCCCAAAATAAAGAAAATTTCTGACTTATTACCCTGAAATAAGTGCAATTTCTGCAATTTTGCCCCAAAATAAGGGAAATTTCTGCATTTTTGCCCCCAAATAAGGGGAATTTCAGACTTTTTATCTCAAAATAAAATGAATTTCTGCATTTTTGCCCCAAAATATAGGAAATTTCTGCCTTTTTGCCCCAAAATAAGAAAAATTTCTGCCATTTTGTACCAAAATATAAGAAATTTCTGCCTTTTTGCTTCAAAATAAAAAAATTTCTCCCTTTTTTCTGAAATAAGTTAAATTTCTGCAATTTTGCCCCAAAATAAGTGAAATTTCTGCAATTTTGCCCCAAAATAAGGGAAATTTCTGGAATTTTGCCTCAAAATAAGTGGAAATTCTGAGTTTTGCCCCAAAATAAGGAGATTTTCTGTCTTTTTGCCCCAACATATAGGGAATATCTGCCTTTTTACCCCACAATTAGGGGAATTTCTGCAATTTTGCTCCAAAATACGGGGAATTTCTGCCTTTTTGCCCGAAAATAAGGAGAATGCATACCTTTTTGCCATAAAAAAGTGAAATTTCTTCATTTTTGCTCCAAAATAAGGGGAATTTCTGCTTTTTTTGCCTCTAAATAAGTGGTATTTGTGTCTTTTCCCCCAAAACAAAGGGAATTTCTGTCTATTTTGCCCCAAAATAAAGAAAATTTCTGACTTATTTCCCTGAAGTAAGTGAAATTTCTGCAATTTTGCCCCAAAATAAGGGAAATTTCTGCCTTTTTGCCCCCAAATAAGGGCAATTTCAGCTTTTTTTACCTCAAAATAAGGGGAATTTCTGCATTTTTGCCACAAAAATTAGGAATTTCTGCCTTTTTGCCCCAAAATAAGAAAAATTTCTGCCTATTTTCCATGAAATAAGTGAAATTTCTGCAATTTTGACACAAAATAAGTGAAATTTCTTCAATTTTGCCCCAAAATAAGGGAAATTTCTGGAATTTTTCCCGAAAATAAGTGGAATTTCTGAGTTCTGCCCCAAAATAAGGAGAATTTCTGTCTTTATACCCCAACATATAGGGAATTTCTGCCTTTTTGCCTCACAATTAGGCAAAATTCTGCAATTTTGCTCCAAAATACGAGGAATTTCTGTCTTTTTTGTCCGAAAATAAGAAGAATGCATACCTTTTTGCCATAAAAAAGGGAAACTTCTTCATTTTTGCTCCAAAATAAGGAAAATTTCTGCCTTTTTGCCTCTAAATAAGTAAAATTTCTGTTTTTTCCCAAAGGGAATTCCTGTCTTTTTTGCCCCAAAATAAGGAAAATTTTGACTTATTACCGTGAAATAAGTGAAATTTCAGCAATTTTGACTCAAAATAAGGGAAATTTCTGCCTTTTTGCCCCCAAATAAGGGGAATTTCAGCTTTTTTACCTCAAAATAAGGGGAATTTCTGCATTTTTGCCCCAAAATATGGGAAATTTCTGCAATTTTACCCCAAAATAAAAAAAATTTCTGGAATTTTGCCCAAAAATGAGTGGAATTTCTGAGTTTTGCCCCCAAAATAAGGAGAATTTCTGTTATTTTGTCTCAACATATAGGGAATTTCTGCCTTTTTGCCCCACAATTAGGGGAATTTCTGAAATTTTGCTCCAAAATAAGGGGAATTTCTGCTTTTTTGCCTCTAAATAAGTGGAATTTCTGCCTTTTTCTCACAAAACAAAGGGAATTTCTGTTATTTTTGCCCCAAAATAAGGAAAATTTCTGACTTATTACTCTGAAATAAGTGAAATTTCTGCAATTTTGCCCCAAAATAAGGGAAATTTCTGCATTTTAGCCCCCAAATAAGGGGAATTACAGCCTTTTTACCTCAAAATACGGCGAATTTCTGAATTTTGGCACAAAATATTATGAATGTCTGCGGTTTTGCCCCATAATAAGGAAAATTTCTGCCTTTTTTCCCTGATAAGTGAAATTTCTGCAATTTTGCCCCAAAATAAGTGAAATTTCTACAATTCTGCCCCAAAATAAAAGAAATTTCTGGAATTTTGCCCCAAAATAAGTAGAATTTCTGAGTTTTGCCCCAAAATAAAGAGAATTTCTGCCTTTTTGCCCCACAATTAGTGAAATTTCTTCAATTTTGCCCTAAAATAAGAGAAATTTCTACATTTTTTCCCCATAATAAGGGAAATTTCTGCAATTTTGCCCCAAAATAAGGGGAATTTCTGTTTTTTGCCCCACAATTAGTGAAATTTCTGTAATTTTGACCTAAGTAAGGGGAATTTCTGCCTTTTGCCGCAAAATATGGGGAATTTCTGCCTTTTTTTCAAAAATAAAAGGAATGCCTACCTTTTGCCATAAAAAAGGGAAATTTCTCATTTTTGCTTCAAAATAAGGGGAACTTTTTCATTTTTGCTTCTAAATAAGTGGAATTTCTGTTTTTTCCCCCAAAACAAAGGGAATTTCTGTTTTTTTGCCCCAAGATAAGGAAAATTTCTGACTTATTACCCTGAAATAAGTGAAATTTCTGAAAATTGCCCCAAAATAAGGAAATTTCTGCAGTTCTGCCCCCAAATAAGGGGAATATCAACCTTTTTACCTCAAAATAAGGGAAATTTCTGCATTTTTGCAACAAAATATTAGGAATTTCTGCATTTTTGCCACAAAATATTAGGAATTTCTGCCTTTTTGCCCCAAAATAAGAAAATTTCTCCTTTTTTTTTGAAATAAGTGAAATTTTTGCAATTTTGCCCCAAAGTAAGTGAAATTTCTGCAATTTTGCCCCAAAATAAGGGAAATTTCTGGAATTTTGCCCAAAAATAAGTGGAATTTATGAGTTTTACCCCAAAATAAGGAGAATTTCTGTCTTTCTGCCCCAACATATAGGGAATTTCTGCCTTTTTGCCCTACAATTAGGGGAATTTCTGCAATTTTGCTCCAAAATACGGGGAATTTCTGCCTTTTTGCCCGAAAATAAGGAGAATGCATAACTTTTTGCCATAAAAAAGCGAAATTTCTTCATTTTTGCTCCAAAATAAGGGTAATTTCTGCTTTTTTGCCTCTAAATAAGTGGAATTTCTGTCTTTTTCCCCCAAAACAAAAGGAATTTCTGTCTTTTTTGCCCCAAAATTAGGAAAATTTCTGACTTATTACCCTGAAATAAGTGAAATTTCTGCAATTTTGCCCCAAAATAAGGGAAATTTCTGCATTTTTGCCCCCAAATAAGGGGATTTTCAGACTTTTTACCTCAAAATAAAAGGAATTTCTGCATTTTTGCCCCAAAATATAGGAAATTTCTGCCCTTTTTCCCCAAAATAAGAAAAATTTCTGCCATTTTGTACCAAAATATAAGAAATTTCTGCGTTTTTGCTTCAAAATAAAAAAATTTCTCCCTTTTTTCTGAAATAAGTTAAATTTCTGCAATTTTGCCCCAAAATAAGTGAAATTTCTGCAATTTTGCCCCAAAATAAGGGAAATTTCTGGAATTTTGCCTCAAAATAAGTGGAATTTCTGAGTTTTGCCCCAAAATAAGGAGATTTTCTGTCTTTTGCCCCAACATATAGGGAATATCTGCCTTTTTGCCCTACAATTAGGGGAATTTCTGCAATTTTGCTCCAAAATACGGGGAATTTCTGCCTTTTTGCCCGAAAATAAGGAGAATGCATACCTTTTTGCCATAAAAAATTGAAATTTCTTCATTTTTGCCTTAAAATAAAAGGAATTTCTGCTTTTTTGCCTCTAAATAAGTGGAATTTCTGTCTTTTTCCCCAAAACAAAGGGAATTTCTGTCTATTTTGCCCCAAAATAAAGAAAATTTCTGACTTATTTCCCTGAAGTAAGTGAAATTTCTGCAATTTTGCTCCAAAATAAGGGAAATTTCTGCCTTTTTGCCCCCAAATAAGGGGAATTTCAGCTTTTTTTACCTCAAAATAAGGGGAATTTCTGCATTTTTGCCACAAAAATTAGGAATTTCTGCCTTTTTGCCCCAAAATATGAAAAATTTCTGCCATTTTGTACCAAAATATAAGAAATTTCTGCCTTTTTGCTTCAAAATAAAAAAATTTCTCCTTTTTTCCTGAAATAAGTTAAATTTCTGCAATTTTGCCCCAAGATAAGTGAAATTTCTGCAATTTTGCCCCAAAATAAGTGAAATTTCTGCAATTCTGCCCCAAAATAAAAGAAATTTCTGGAATTTTGCCCCAAAATAAGTGGAATTTCTGAGTTTTGCCCCAAAATAAAGAGAATTTCTGCCTTTTTGCCCCACAATTAGTGAAATTTCTGCAATTTTGCCCTAAAATAAGAGAAATTTCTGCATTTTTTCCCCATAATAAGGGAAATTTCTGCAATTTTGCCCCAAAATAAGGGGAATTTCTGTTTTTTGCCCCACAATTAGTGAAATTTCTGTAATTTTGACCTAAGTAAGGGGAATTTCTGCCTTTTGCCGCAAAATATGGGGAATTTCTGCCTTTTTTCCAAAAATAAAAAGAATGCCTACCTTTTGCCATAAAAAAGGGAAATTTCTCATTTTTGCTTCAAAATAAGGGGAACTTTTCCATTTTTGCTTCTAAATAAGTGGAATTTCTGTTTTTTCCCCCAAAAAAAGAAAATTTCTGTTTTTTTTTGCCCCAAAATAAGGAAAATTTCTGACTTATTACCCTGAAATAAGTGAAATTTCTGAAAATTGCCCCAAAATAAGGAAATTTCTGAATTTCTGCCCCCAAATAAGGGGAATTTCAACCTTTTTACCTCAAAATAAGGGAAATTTATGCATTTTTGCAACAAAATATTAGGAATTTCTGCATTTTTGCCACAAAATATTAGGAATTGATGCCTTTTTGCCCAAAATAAGAAAATTTCTCCTTTTTTTTGAAATAAGTGAAATTTTTGCAATTTTGCCCCAAAGTAAGTGAAATTTCTGCAATTTTGCCCCAAAATAAGGGAAATTTCTGGAATTTTGCCCCAAAGTAAGTGGAATTTATGAGTTTTACCCCAAAATAAGGAGAATTTCTGTCTTTTTGCCCCAACATATAGAGAATTTCTGCCTTTTTGCCCCACAATTAGGGGAATTTCTGCAATTTTGCTCCAAAATACGGGGAATTTCTGCCTTTTTGCCCGAAAATAAGGAGAATGCATACCTTTTTGCCATAAAAAAGCGAAATTTCTTCATTTTTGCTCCAAAATAAGGGGAATTTCTGCTTTTTGCCTCTAAATAAGTGGAATTTCTGTCTTTTTCCCCCAAAACAAAAGGAATTTCTGTCTTTTTTGCCCCAAAATAAGGAAAATTTCTGACTTATTATCCCTGAAATAAGTGAAATTTCTTCAATTTTGCCCCAAAATAAGGGAAATTTCTGCATTTTTGCCCCCAAATAAGGGGAATTTCAGGCTTTTTACCTCAAAATAAAAGGAATTTCTGCAATTTTGTCCCAAAATAAGGGAAATTTCTGCCTTTTTGCAACAAAATAAGGGGAATTTCAGCTTTTTTTACCTCAAAATAAGGGGAATTTCTGCATTTTTGCCACAAAAATTAGGAATTTCTGTCTTTTTTCCCCAAAATAAGAAAAATTTCTGCCATTTTGTACCAAAATATAAGAAATTTCTGCCTTTTTGCTTCAAAATAAAAAAATTTCTCCTTTTTTTCTGAAATAAGTTAAATTTCTGCAATTTTGCCCCAAAATAAGTGAAATTTCTGCAATTTTGCCCCAAAATAAGGGAAATTTCTGGAATTTTGCCTCAAAATAAGTGGAATTTCTGAGTTTTACCCCAAAATAAGGAGATTTTCTGTCTTTTTGCCCAAACATATAGGGAATATCTGCCTTTTTGCCCCACAATTAGGGGAATTTCTGCAATTTTGCTCCAAAATACGGGGTATTTCTGCCTTTTTGCCAGAAAATAAGAAGAATGCATACCTTTTTGCCATAATAAAGGGAAATTTCTTCATTTTTGCTCCAAAATAAGGGGAATTTCTGCTTTTTTGCCTCTAAATAAGTGGTATTTCTGTCTTTTCCCCCAAAACAAATGGAATTTCTGTCTATTTTGCCCCAAAATAAAGAAAATTTCTGACTTATTTCCCTGAAGTAAGTGAAATTTCTGCAATTTTGCCCCAAAATAAGGGAAATTTCTGCCTTTTTGCCCCCAAATAAGGGGAATTTCAGCTTTTTTACCTCAAAATAAGGGGAATTTCTGCATATTTGCCACAAAAATTAGGAATTTCTGCATTTTTGCCCCTAAATAAAAAAAATTTCTGCCTATTTTCCATGAAATAAGTGAAATTTCTGCAATTTTGACACAAAATAAGTGAAATTTCTTCAATTTTGCCCCAAAATAAGGGAAATTTCTGGAATTTTGCCGCAAAATAATTGGAATTTCTGAGTTCTGCCCCAAAATAAGGAGAATTTCTGTCTTTATACCCCAACATATAGGGAATTTCTGCCTTTTTGCCTCACAATTAGGCAAAATTCTACAATTTTGGTCCAAAATATGAGGAATTTCTGCCTTTTTTGTCTGAAAATAAGAAGAATGCATACCTTTTTGCCATAAAAAAGGGAAATTTCTTCCTTTTTGCTCCAAAATAAGGGGAATTTCTGCCTTTTGCCTCTAAATAAGTAAAATTTCTCTTTTTTCCCAAACAAAAGGAATTCCCGTCTTTTTTGCCCCAAAATAAGGAAAATTTTGACTTATTACCGTGAAATAAGTGAAATTTCAGCACTTTTGACTCAAAATAAGGGAAATTTCTGCCTTTTTGCCCCCAAATAAGGGGAATTTCAGCTCTTTTACCTCAAAATAAGGGGAATTTCTGCATTTTTGCCCCAAAATATGGGAAATTTCTGGTTTTTTGCCCCAAAATAAGAAAATTTCTCCTTTTTTTTGTAATAAGTTAAATTTCTGCAATTTTGCCCCAAAATAAGTGAAATTTCTGCAATTTTACCCCAAAATAAAAAAAATTTCTGGAATTTTGCCCAAAAATGTGTGGAATTTCTGAGTTTTGCCCCCAAAATAAGGAGAATTTCTGTTATTTTGTCTCAACATATAGGGAATTTCTGCCTTTTTGCCCCACAATTAGGGGAATTTCTGAAATTTTGCTCCGAAATAAAGGGAATTTCTGCTTTTTTGCCTCTAAATAAGTGGAATTTCTGCCTTTTTCTCACAAAACAAAGGGAATTTCTGTCTTTTTTGCCCCAAAATAAGAAAAATTTCTGACTTATTACTCTGAAATAAGTGAAATTTCTGCAATTTTGCCCTAAAATAAGAGAAATGTCTGCATTTTTTCCCCATAATAATGGTAATTTCTGCAATTTTGCCCCAAAATAAGGGGAATTTCTGTTTTTTGCCCCACAATTAGTGAAATTTCTGTAATTTTGACCTAAGTAAGGGGAATTTCTTCCTTTTGCCGCAAAATATGGAGAATTTCTGCCTTTTTTCCAAAAATAAAAAGAATGCCTACCTTTTGCCATAAAAAAGGGAAATTTCTCATTTTTGCTTCAAAATAAGGGGAACTTTTCCCTTTTTGCTTCTAAATAGGTGGAATTTCTGTTTTTTTCCCCCAAAACAAAGGGAATTTCTGTTTTTTTGCCCCAAAATAAAGAAAATTTCTGACTTATTACTCTGAAATAAGTGAAATTTCTGAAAATTGCCCCAAAATAAGGAAATTACTGCATTTCTGCCCCCAAATAAGGGGAATTTCAACCTTTTTACCTCAAAATAAGGGTAATTTCTGCATTTTTGCAACAAAATATTAGGAATTTCTGCATTTTTGCCACAAAATATTAGGAATTTCTGCCTTTTTGCCCCAAAATAAGAAAATTTCTCCTTTTTTTTGAAATAAGTGAAATTTCTGCAATTTTGCACCAAAGTAAGTGAAATTTCTGCAATTTTGCCCCAAAATAAGGAAAATTTCTGGAATTTTGCCCCAAAGTAAGTGGAATATATGAGTTTTACCCCAAAATAAGGAGAATTTCTGTCTTTCTGCCCCAACATATAGGGAATTTCTGCCTTTTTGCCCCAAAATTAGGGGAATTTCTGCAATTTTGCTCCAAAATACGGGGAATTTCTTCCTTTTTGCCCGAAAATAAGGAGAATGCATACCTTTTTGCCATAAAAAAGCGAAATTTCTTCATTTTTGCTCCAAAATAAGGGGAATTTCTGCTTTTTTGCTTCTAAATAAGTGGAATTTCTGTCTTTTTCCCCCAAAACAAAAGGAATTTCTGTCTTTTTTGCCCCAAAATAAAGAAAATTTCTGACTTATTACCCTGAAATAAGTGAAATTTCTGCAATTTTTCCCCAAAATAAGGGAAATTTCTGCATTTTTGTTCCCAAATAAGGCGAATTTCAGGCTTTTTACCTCAAAATAAAAGGAATTTCTGCATTTTTTCCCCAAAATATAGGAAATTTCTGCCTTTTTCCCTAAAATAAGAAAAATTTCTACCATTTTTTACCAAAATATTAGAAATTTCTGCCTTTTTGCTTCAAAATAAAAAAATTTCTCCCTTTTTTCTGAAATAAGTTAAATTTCTGCAATTTTGCCCCAAAATAAGTGAAATTTCTGCAATTTTGCCCCAAAATAAGGGAAATTTCTGGAATTTTGCCTCAAAATAAGTGGAATTTCTGAGTTTTGCCCCAAAATAAGGAGATTTTCTGTCTTTTTGCCCCAACATATAGGGAATATCTGCCTTTTTGCCCCACAATTAGAGGAATTTCTGCAATTTTGCTCCAAAATACGGGGTATTTCTGCCTTTTTGCCAGAAAATAAGAAGAATGCATACTTTTTTGCCATAAAAAAGGGAAATTTCTTCATTTTTGCTCCAAAATAAGGGGAATTTCTGCTTTTTTGCCTCTAAATAAGTGGTATTTCTGTCTTTTCCCCCAAAACAAAGGGAATTTCTGTCTATTTTGCCCCAAAATAAAGAAAATTTCTGACTTATTTTCCTGAAGTAAGTGAAATTTCTGCAATTTTGCCCCAAAATAAGTGAAATTTCTGCAATTTTGCCCCAAAATAAGGAAAATTTCTGCCTTTTTGCCACCAAATAATGGGAATTTCAGCCTTTTTACCTCAAAATAAGGGGAATTTCTGCATTTTTGCCACAAAATATTAGGAATTTCTGCCTTTTTGCCCAAAAATGAGGAAAATTTCTGCCTATTTTCCCTGAAATAAGTGAAATTGCTGCAATTTTGCCCCAAAATAAGTGAAATTTCATCAATTTTGCCCCAAAAGAAGGGAAATTCCTGGAATTTTGCCCCAAAATAAGTTTAATTTCTGAGTTCTGACCCAAAACAAGAAGAATTTCTGTCTTTATGCCCCAACATATAGGGAATTTCTGCCTTTTTGCCCCACAATTAGGGGAATTTCTGCAGTTTTGCTCCAAAATACAGGGAATTTCTGCCTTGTTGCCCGAAAATAAGAAGAATGCATACCTTTTTGCCATAAAAAAGTGAAATTTCTTCATTTTTGCTCTAAAATAAGGAAAATTTCTGCTTTTTTGCCTCTAAATAAGTGGAATTTCTGTCTTTTCCCCCCAAAACAAAGGAAATTTCTGTCTTTTTTGCTTCAAAATACGGAAAATTTCTGACTTATTACTCTGAAATAAGTTAAATTTCTGCAATTTTGCCCCAAAATAAGTGAAATTTCTGCAATTTTGCCCCAAAATAAGGGAAATTTCTGGAATTTTGCCTCAAAATAAGTGGAATTTCTGAGTTTTGCCCCAAAATAAGGAGATTTTCTGTCTTTTTGCCCAAACATATAGGGAATATCTGCCTTTTTGCCCCACAATTAGGGGAATCTCTGCAATTTTGCTCTAAAATATGGGGTATTTCTGCCTTTTTGCCAGAAAATAAGAAGAATGCATACCTTTTTGCCATAAAAAAGGAAAATTTCTTCATTTTTGCTCCAAAATAAGGGGAATTTCTGCCTTTTGCCTCTAAATAAGTAAAATTTCTGTTTTTTCCCAAACAAAAGGAATTCCTGTCTTTTTTGCCCCTAAATAAGGAAAATTTTGACTTATTACCGTGAAATAAGTGAAATTTCAGCACTTTTGACTCAAAATAAGGGAAATTTCTGCCTTTTTGCCCCCAAATAAGGGGAATTTCAGCTTTTTTACATCAAAATAAGGGGAATTTCTGCATTTTTGCCCCAAAATATGGGAAATTTCTGCTTTTTTGCCCCAAAATAAGAAAATTTCTCTTTTTTTTGTAATAAGTTAAATTTCTGCAATTTTGCCCCAAAATAAGTGAAATTTCTGCAATTTTACCCTAAAATTAAAAAAATTTCTGGATTTTTGCCCACAAATGAGTGGAAATCTGAGTTTTGTCCCCAATATAAGGAGAATTTCTGTTATTTTGTCTCAACATATAGGGAATTTCTGCCTTTTTGCCCCACAATTAGGGGAATTTCTGAAATTTTGCTCCAAAATAAGGGGAATTTCTGCTTTTTTGCCTCTAAATAAGTGGAATTTCTGCCTTTTTCTCACAAAACAAAGGGAATTTCTGTCTTTTTTGCCCCAAAATAAGAAAAATTTCTGACTTATTACTCTGAAATAAGTAAAATTTCTGCAATTTTGCCCCAAAATAAGGGAAATTTCTGCATTTTTGCCCCCAAATAAGGGGAATTACAGCCTTTTTACCTCAAAATAAGGCGAATTTCTGAATTTTGGCACAAAATATTATGAATGTCTGCGGTTTTGTCCCAAAATAAGGAAAATTTCTGCCTTTTTTCCCTGAAATAAGTGAAATTTCCGCAATTTTGCCCCAAAATAAGTGAAATTTCTGCAATTCTGCCCCAAAATAAAAGAAATTTCTGGAATTTTGCCCCAAAATAAGTGGAATTTCTGAGTTTTGCCCCAAAATAAAGAGAATTTCTGCCTTTTTGCCCCACAATTAGTGAAATTTCTGCAATTTTGCCCTAAAATAAGAGAAATGTCTGCATTTTTTCCCCATAATAATGGTAATTTCTGCAATTTTGCCCCAAAATAAGGGGAATTTTTGTTTTTTGCCCCACAATTAGTGAAATTTCTGTAATTTTGACCTAAGTAAGGGGAATTTCTTCCTTTTGCCGCAAAATATGGAGAATTTCTGCCTTTTTTCCAAAAATAAAAAGAATGCCTACCTTTTGCCATAAAAAAGGGAAATTTCTCATTTTTGCTTCAAAATAAGGGGAACTTTTCCCTTTTTGCTTCTAAATAAGTGGAATTTCTGTTTTTTTCCCCCAAAACAAAGGGAATTTCTGTTTTTTTTGCCCCATAATAAAGAAAATTTCTGACTTATTACTCTGAAATAAGTGAAATTTCTGAAAATTGCCCCAAAATAAGGAAATTTCTGCATTTCTGCCCCCAAATAAGGGGAATTTCAACCTTTTTACCTCAAAATAAGGGAAATTTCTGCATTTTTGCAACAAAATATTAGGAATTTCTGCATTTTTGCCACAAAATATTAGGAATTTCTGCCTTTTTGCCCCAAAATAAGAAAATTTCTCCTTTTTTTTGAAATAAGTGAAATTTCTGCAATTTTGCACCAAAGTAAGTGAAATTTCTGCAATTTTGCCCCAAAATAAGGAAAATTTCTGGAATTTTGCCCCAAAGTAAGTGGAATATATGAGTTTTACCCAAAAATAAGGAGAATTTCTGTCTTTCTGCCCCAACATATAGGGAATTTCTGCCTTTTTGCCCCAAAATTTGGGGAATTTCTGCAATTTTGCTCCAAAATACGGGGAATTTCTGCCTTTTTGCCCGAAAATAAGGAGAATGCATACCTTTTTGCCATAAAAATGCGAAATTTCTTCATTTTTGCCCGAAAATAAGGGGAATTTCTGCTTTTTTGCCTCTAAATAAGTGGAATTTCTGTCTTTTTCCCCCAAAACAAAAGGAATTTCTGTCTTTTTTGCCCCAAAATAAAGAAAATTTCTGACTTATTACCCTGAAATAAGTGAAATTTCTGCAATTTTGCCCCAAAATAAGGGAAATTTCTGCATTTTTGCCCCCAAATAAGGCGAATTTCAGGCTTTTTACCTCAAAATAAAAGGAATTTCTGCATTTTTTCCCCAAAATATAGGAAATTTCTGCCTTTTTCCCTAAAATAAGAAAAATTTCTACCATTTTTTACCAAAATATTAGAAATTTCTGCCTTTTTGCTTCAAAATAAAAAAATTTCTCCCTTTTTTCTGAAATAAGTTAAATTTCTGCAATTTTGCCCCAAAATAAGTGAAATTTCTGAAATTTTGCCCCAAAATAAGGGAAATTTCTGGAATTTTGCCTCAAAATAAGTGGAATTTCTGAGTTTTGCCCCAAAATAAGGAGATTTTCTGTCTTTTTGCCCCAACATATATGGAATATCTGCCTTTTTGACCCACAATTAGGGGAATTTCTGCAATTTTGCTCCAAAATACGGGGTATTTCTGCCTTTTTGCCAGAAAATAAGAAGAATGCATACCTTTTTGCCATAAAAAAAAGAAATTTCTTCATTTTTGCTCCAAAATAAGAAGAATTTCTGCTTTTTTGCCTCTAAATAAGTGGTATTTCTGTCTTTTCCCCCAAAACAAAGGGAATTTCTGTCTATTTTGCCCCAAAATAAGGAAAATCTCTGACTTATTTCCCTGAAGTAAGTGAAATTTCTGCAATTTTGCCCCAAAATAAGGGAAATTTCTGCCTTTTTGCCCCCAAATAAGGGGAATTTCAGCATTTTTTACCTCAAAATAAGGGGAATTTCTGCATTTTTCCACAAAATATTAGGAATTTCTGCCTTTTTGCCCCAAAATAAGAAAAATTTCTGCCTATTTTCCCTGAAATAAGTGAAATTTCTGCAATTTTGCCCCAAAATAAGTGAAATTTCTGCAATTTTGCCCCAAAATAAGGGAAATTTCTTGAATTTTGCCCCATATAAGTGGAATTTCTGAGTTCTGCCCCAAAATAATGAGAATTTCTGTCTTTATGCCCCAACATATAGGGAGTTTCTGCCTTTTTGCCCCACAATTAGGCGAAATTCTGCAATTTAGATCTAAAATACGAGGAATTTCTCCCTTTTTGCCCGAAAATAAGAAGAATGCATGCCTTTTTGCCATAAAAAATAAATTTCTTCATTTTTTCTCCAAAATAAGGGGAATTTCTACTTATAAGCCTCTAAATAAGTTGAATTTCTGTTTTTTTTTTTTGCAAACAAAGGGAATTTCTGTATTTTTGCCCCAAAATAAGGAAAATTTCTGACTTATTGTCGTGAAATAAGTGAAATTTCAGCAATTTTGCCCCAAAATAAGAGAAATTTCTTCCTTTTTGCCCCCAAATAAGGGGAATTTCAGCCTTTTTACCTCAAAATAAAACGAATTCCTACATTTTTGCCCCAAAATATGGGAAATTTCTGCCCTTTTGCCCCAAAATAAGAAAAATTTCTACAACTTTGTAACAAAATAAAGGAAATTTCTGCCTTTTTGCTTCAAAATAAGAAAATTTCTCCTTTTTTTCTGAAATAAGTGAAATTTCTGCAATTTTGACACATAAAAAGTGAAATTACTGCAATTTTGCCCCAAAAGAAGGAAAATTTCTGGAATTTTGCCCCAAAATAAGTGGAATTTCTGAGTTTTGCCCCAAAATAAGGAGAATTTCTGTCTTTATGCCCCAACATATAGGGAATTTCTGCATTTTGCTTCACAATTAGGGGAATTTCTGCAATTTTGCTCCAAAATATGGTGAATTTCTGCCTTTTTGCCCGAAAATAAGAAGAATGCATACCTTTTTGCCATAAAAAAGAGAAATTTTTTCATTTTTGCTCCAAAATAAGGGGAATTTCTGCTTTTTTGCCTCTAAATAAGTGGAATTTCTGTCTTTTTCCCCCCAAAACAAAGGAAATTTCTATATTTTTTACCCCAAAATAAGGAGAATTTCTGTCTTTATGCCCCAACATATAGGGAATTTCTGCATTTTGCTTCACAATTAGGGAAATTTCTGCAATTTTGCTCCAAAATATGGTGAATTTCTGCCTTTTTGCCCGAAAATAAGAAGAATGCATACCTTTTTGCCATAAAAAAGAGAAATTTCTTCATTTTTGCTCCAAAATAAGGGGAATTTCTGCTTTTTTACCTCTAAATAAGTGGAATTTCTGTCTTTTTCCCCCAAAAACAAAGGGAATTTCTGTATTTTTTGCCCCAAAATAAGGAAAATTTCTGACTTATTACCCTGAAATAAGTGAAATTTCTGCAATTTTGCCCCAAAATAAAAGAAATTTCTGCATTTTTGGCCTTAAATAAGGGGAATTTCAGCCTTTTTACCTCAAACAAGGGGAATTTCTGCATTTTTGCCACAAAATATTAGGAATTTCTGCCTTTTTGCCCAAAAATGAGGAAAATTTCTGCCTATTTTCCCTGAAATAAGTGAAATTGCTGCAATTTTGCCCCAAAATAAGTGAAATTTCTGCAATTTTGCCCCAAAATAAGGGAAATTTCTGGAATTTTGCCCCAAAATAAGTTTAATTTCTGAGTTCTGACCCAAAACAAAAAGAATTTCTGTCTTTGTGCCCCAACATATAGGGAATTTCTGCCTTTTTGCCACACAATTAGGGGAATTTCTGCAGTTTTGCTTCGAAATACGGGGAATTTCTGCCTTGTTGCCCGAAAATAAGAAGAATGCATACCTTTTTGCCATAAAAAAGCGAAATTTCTTCATTTTTGCTCCAAAATAAGGGGAATTTTTGCTTTTTTGCCTCTAAATAAGTGAATTTTCTGTCCTTTTCCCCCAAAACAAAGGAAATTTCTGTCTTTTTTGCTTCAAAATACGGAAAATTTTTAACTTATTACTCTGAAATAAGTGAAATTTCTGTTATTTTGCCCCAAAATAAGTGAAATTTCTGCAATTTTGCCCAAAAATAAGGGAAATTTCTGGAATTTTGCCTCAAAATAAGTGGAATTTCTGAGTTTTGCCCCAAAATAAGGAGATTTTCTGTCTTTTTGCCCCAACATATAGGGAATATCTGCCTTTTTGCACCACAATTAGGGGAATGTCTGCAATTTTGCTCCAAAATACGGGGTATTTCTGCCTTTTTGCCAGAAAATAAGAAGAATGCATACCTTTTTGCCATAAAAAAGGGAAATTTCTTCATTTTTGCTCCAAAATAAGGGGAATTTCTGCTTTTTTGCCTCTAAATAAGTGGTATTTCTGTCTTTTCCCCCAAAACAAAGGGAATTTCTGTCTATTTTGCCCCAAAATAAGGAAAATTTCTGACTTATTTCCCTGAAGTAAGTGAAATTTCTGCCTTTTTGCCCCCAAATAAGGGGAATTTCAGCTTTTTTACCTCAAAATAAGGGGAATTTCTGCATTTTTCCACAAAATATTAGGAATTTCTGCCTTCTTGCCCCAAAATAAGAAAAATTTCTGCCTATTTTCCCTGAAATAAGTGAAATTTCTGCAATTTTGCCCCAAAATAAGTGAAATTTCTGCAATTTTGCCCCAAAATAAGGGAAATTTCTGGAAATTTGCCCCAAAATAAGTGGAATTTCTGAGTTCTGCCCCAAAATAATGAGAATTTCTGTCTTTATGCCCCAACATATAGGGAGTTTCTGCCTTTTTGCCCCACAATTAGGCGAAATTCTGCAATTTAGATCCAAAATATGAGGAATTTCTGCCTTTTTGCCCGAAAATAAGAAGAATGCATACCTTTTTGCCATAAAAAATAAGTTTCTTAATTTTTGCTCCAAAATAAGGGGAATTTCTACTTATAAGCCTCTAAATAAGTTGAATTTCTGTTTTTTTTTTTTTTGCAAACAAAGGGAATTTCTGTATTTTTGCCCCAAAATAAGGAAAATTTCTGACTTATTGTCGTGAAATAAGTGAAATTTCAGCAATTTTGCCCCAAAATAAGAGAAATTTCTTCCTTTTTGCCCCCAAATAAGGGGAATTTCAGCCTTTTTACCTCAAAATAAGAGGAATTCCCACATTTTTGCCCCAAAATATGGGAAATTTCTGCCCTTTTGCCCCAAAATAAGAAAAATTTCTACAACTTTGTAACAAAATAAAGGAAATTTCTGCCTTTTTGCTTCAAAATAAGAAAATTTCTCCTTTTTTTCTGAAATAAGTGAAATTTCTGCAATTTTGACACATAAAAAGTGAAATTTCTGCAATTTTGCCCCAAAAGAAGGAAAATTTCTGGAATTTTGCCCCAAAATAAGTGGAATTTCTGAGTTTTGCCCCAAAATAAAGAGAATTTCTGTCTTTATGCCCCAACATATAGGGAATTTCTGCATTTTGCTTCACAATTAGGGGAATTTCTGCAATTTTGCTCCAAAATATGGTGAATTTCTGCCTTTTTGCCCGAAAATAAGAAGAATGCATACCTTTTTGCCATAAAAAAGAGAAATTTCTTCATTTTTGCTCCAAAATAAGGGGAATTTCTGCTATTTTGCCTCTAAATTAGTGGAATTTCTGTCTTTTTCCCCCAAAAACAAAGGGAATTTCTGTATTTTTTGCCCCAAAATAAGGAAAATTTCTGACTTATTACCCTGAAATAAGTGAAATTTCTGCAATTTTGCCCCAAAATAAAAGAAATTTCTGCATTTTTGGCCTTAAATAAGGGGAATTTCAGCCTTTTTACCTCAAAATAAGGGGAATTTCTGCATTTTTGCCACAAAATATTAGGAATTTCTGCCTTTTTGCCCAAAAATGAGGAAAATTTCTGCCTATTTTCCCTGAAATAAGTGAAATTGCTGCAATTTTGCCCCAAAATAAGTGAAATTTCTGCAATTTTGCCCCAAAATAAGGGAAATTTATGGAATTTTGCCCCAAAATAAGTTTAATTTCTGAGTTCTGACCCAAAACAAGAAGAATTTCTGTCTTTATGCCCCCAAATATAGGGAATTTCTGCCTTTTTGCCCCACAATTAGGGGAATTTCTGCAGTTTTGCTCCAAAATACGGGGAATTTCTGCCTTGTTGACCGAAAATAAGAAGAATGCATACCTTTTTGCCATAAAAAAGCGAAATTTCTTCATTTTTGCTCCAAAATAAGGGGAATTTCTGCTTTTTTGCCTCTAAATAAGTGGAATTTCTGTCTTTTTCCCCCAAAACAAAGGAAATTTCTGTCTTTTTTGCTTCAAAATACAGAAAATTTCTGACTTATTACTCTGAAATAAGTGAAATTTCTGCAATTTTGCCCGAAAATAAGTGAAATTTCTTCAGTTTTGCCCCAAAATAAAATAAATATCTGGAATTTTGCTCCAAAATAAGTGGAATTTCTGAGTTTTGAACCAAAATAAAGAGAATTTCTGCCTTTTTGCCCCACAATTATTGAAATTTCTGCAATTTTGCCCTAAAATAAGGGAAATTTCTGCAATTTTCCCCCATAATAAGAAAAATTTCTGCAATTTTGCCTTAAAATAAGGGGAATTTTTGTTTTTTCCCCACAATTAAGGAAATTTCTGCAATTTTGCCCTAAATATGGGGAATTTCTGCCTTTTGCCCCAAAATATGGGGAATTTCTGCCTTTTTGTCCGAAAATAAGAAGAATGCCTACCTTTTTGCCATAAAAAAAGGAAATTTCTTCATTTTTGCTCCAAAATAAGGGGAACTTTTGCCTTTTTGCCTCTAAATAAGGGAATTTCTGTCTTTTTCCCCCAAAACAAAGGGAATTTCTGTTTTTTTTGCCCCAAAATAAGGAAAATTTCTGACTTATTACCCTGAAATAAGTGTAATTTCTGAAAATTGCCCCAAAATAAGGGAAATTTCTGCATTTTTGCCCCCAAATAAAGAGAATTTCAGAGTTTTTACCTCAAAATAAGGGAAATTTCTACATTTTTGCAACAAAATATTAGGAATTTCTGCATTGTTGCCACAAAATATTAAGAATTTCTGACATTTTGCCCCCAAATAAAAAAGTTTCTCCTTCTTTTTTTTGAAATAAGTGAAATTTCTGCAATTTTGCCCCAAAATAAGGGAAATTTCTGGAATTTTGCCCCAAAGTAGGTGGAATTTATGAGTTTTACCCCAAATTAAGGAGAATTTCTGTCTTTCTGCCCCAACATATAGGGAATTTCTGCCTTTTTGCCCCACAATTAGGGGAATTTCTGCAATTTTGCTCCAAAATACGGAGAATTTCTGCCTTTTTGCCCGAAAATAAGAAGAATGTATACTTTTTTGCCATAAAAAAGGGAAATTTCTTCATTTTGGCTCCAAAATAAAAGGAATTTCTGCTTTTTTGCCTCTAAATAAGTGGAATTTCTGTCTTTTTCCCCTAAAACAAAGGGAATTTCTCACTTTTTTCCCCAAAATAAGGAAAATTTCTGACTTATTTCCCTGAAATAAGAGAAATTTTTTCCATTTTTCCCCAAAATAAGGGAAATTTCTGTTTTTTTGCCCCCAAATAAGGGGAATTTCAGCCTTTTTACCTCAAAATAAGGGGAATTTCTGCATTTTTGCCCCAAAATAAGAAAAATTTCTGCCATTTTGTACCAAAATATAAGAAATTTCTGCCTTTTTGCCCCAAAATAAGAAAATTTCTTTTTTTTCTAAAATAAGTGAAATTTCTGATATTTTGCCCCAAAATAAGGGAAATTTCTGATATTTTGCCTCAAAATAAGTGGAATTTCTGAGTTTTGCCCCAAAATAATGAGAATTTTTGTCTTATTGCCCCAACATATAGGGAATTTCTGCCTTTTTGCCCCACAATTGGGAATCTCTGCAATTTTGCTCCAAAATACGGGGTATTTCTGCCTTTTTGCCCGAAAATAAAAGAATGCATACCTTTTTGCCATAAAAAAGGGAAATTTCTTTATTCTTGCTCCAAAATAAGGGGAATTTCTGCTTTTTTGCCTCTAAATAAGTGGAATTTCTGTCTTTTTCCCCCAAAACAAAGAATTTCTGTCTTTTGTGCCCCAAAATAAGGAAAATTTCTGACTTATTTTCCTGAAATAATTGAAATTTCTGCAATTTTGCCCAAAATAAAGGAAATTTTTGCCTTTTGCCCCCAAATAATGGGAATTTCAGCCTTTTAACCTCAAAATAAGGGGAATTTCTGCATTTTTGCCACAAAATATTAGGAATTTCTGCATTTTTGCCTCAAAATAATAAAAATTTCTGCCTATTTTTTCTGAAATAAGTGAAATTTCTGCAATTTTGCCCCAAAATAAGTGAAATTTCTGCAATTTTGCCCCAAAATAAGGGAAATTTCTGGAATTTTGCCCCAAAATAAGTTTAATTTCTGAGTTCTGCCCCCAAATAAGGAGAATTTCTGTCTTTATGCCCCATCATATAGGGAATTTCTGCTTTTTTGCCCCACAATTATGGGAATTTGTGCAATTTTGCTCCAAAGTACGGGGAATTTCTGCCTTTTTGCCCGAAAATAAGAAGAATGCATAACTTTTTGCCATAAAAAAGGGAAATTTCTTCATTTTTGCTCCAAAATAAGGGGAATTTCTGCTTTTTTGCCTCAAAATAAGTGGAATTTCTGTCTTTTTCCCCCAAAACAAAGAGAATTTCTGAATTTTTTGTCCCAAAATAAGGAAAATTTCTGACTTATTACCCTGAAATAAGTGAAATTTCTGCAATTTTGCACCAAAATAAGAGAAATTTTTGCCATTTTGTCGCCAAATAAGGGAAATTTCAGCTTTTTACCTCAAAATAAGAGGAATTTCTGCATTTTTGCCACAAAATATTAGGAATTTCTGCCTTTTTGACCAAAAATAAGGAAAATTTCTGCTTTTTTCCCTGAAATAAGTGAAATTTCTGCAATTTTGCCACAAAATAAGTGAAATTTCTTTTTTTTGCCCCCAAATAATAGGAATTTCAGCCTTTTTACCTCTAAATAAGAAGAATTTCTGCATTTTTGCCGCAAAATATGGAAAATTTCTGCCTTTTTGCCCCAAAATAAGAAAAATTTCTGCAATTTTGTACCAAAATAATACAAATTTCTGCCTATTTGCCCCCAAATAAGAAAATTTCTTCTTTTTTTTCTGAAATAAGTGAAATTTCTGCAATTTTCATCAAAATAAGTGAAATTTCTGCAATTTTGCCCCAAAATAAGTGAAATTTCTGGAATTTTGCCCCAAAATAAGTGGAATTTCTGAGTTTTGACCCCAAAATAAGGAGAATTTCTGTTATTTTGCCCCAACATATAGGGAATTTCTGTCTTCTTGCCTCACAATTAAGAGAATTTCTGAAATTTTGCTCCAAAATAAGGGGAATTTCTGCTTTTTTGCCTCTAAATAAGTGGAATTTTTGCTTTTTTCTCCCAAAACAAAGGGAATTTCTGTCTTTTTTGCCCCAAAATAAGGAAAATTTCTGACTTATTACCCTGAAATAAGTGAAATTTCTGCAATTTTGACCCAAAATAAGTGAAATTTCTGCAATTTTAACCTAAAATATAGGAAATTTCTGGAATTTTGCCTCAAAATAAGTGGAATTTCTGAGTTTTGCCTCAAAATAAGGAGAATTTGTCTTTTTGCCTCAACATATAGGGAATTTCTGCCTTTTTGCCCCAAAATTAAGGGAATTTCTGCAATTTTGCTCCAAAATACGGGGTATTTCTGCCTTTTTGCCAGAAAATAAGAAGAATGCATACCTTTTGCCATAAAAAAGCTAAATTTCTTCATTTTTGCTCCAAAATAAGGGGAATTTCTGCTTTTTTGCCTCAAAATAACTGGAATTTCTGTCTTTTTCCCCCTAAACAAAGGAAATTTCTGTCTTTTTTGCCCCAAAATAAAGAAAATTTCTGACTTATTACCCTGAAATAAGTGAAATTTCTGCAATTTTGCCCCAAAATAAGGGAAATTTCTGCATTTTTGCCCCCAAATATGGGGAATTTCAGCTTTTTTACCTCAAAATAAGGGGAATTTCTGCATTTTTGCCACAAAATATTAGCAATTTCTGCCTTTTTGCCCCAAAATAAGAAAAAATTCTGCCTATTTTCCCTGAAATAAGTGAAATTTCTGCAATTTTGCCCCAAAATAAGTAAAATTTCTTCAATTTTGACCCAAAATAAGGAAAATTTCTGTAATTTTGCCCTAAAATAAGTGGAATTTCTGAGTTCTGCCACAAAATAAGGAGAATTTCTGTCTTTATACCCCAACATATAGGGAATTTCTGCCTTTTTGCCTCACAATTAGGCGAAATTCTGCAATTTTGCTCCAAAATACGAGGAATTTCTGCCTTTTTGCCCGAAAATAAGAAGAATGTATACCTTTTTGCCATAAAAAAGGGAAATTTCTTCATTTTTGCTCCAAAATAAAGGGAATTTCTGCTTTTTTGCCTCTAAATAAGTAAAATTTCTGTTTTTTCCCAAACAAAGGGAATTTGTGTCTTTTTTGCCCCAAAATAAGGAAAATTTTTACTTATTACCGTGAAATAAGTGAAATTTCAGCAATTTTGCCCCAAAATAAGGGAAATTTCTGCCTTTTTGCCCCCAAATAAGGGGAATTTCAGCTTTTTTACCTCAAAATAAGGGGAATTTCTGCATTTTTGCCCCAAACTATGGGAAATTTCTGCCCTTTTGACCCAAAATAAGAAAATTTCTCCTTTTTTTCTGAAATAAGTGAAATTTCTGCAATTTTGCCCCAAAATAAGTGAAATTTCTGCTATTTTGCCCCAAAATAAAAGAAATTTCTGGAATTTTTCCCAAAAATAAGTGGAATTTCTGAGTTTTGCCCCCAAAATAAGGAGAATTTCTGTTATTTTGACCCAACATATAGGGAATTTCTGCCTTTTTGCCCCACAATTAGGGGAATTTCTGAAATTTTGCTCCAAAATAAGGGGAATATCTGCTATTTTACCTCTAAATAAGTGGAATTTCTGCCTTTTTCTCCCAAAACAAAAGGAATTTCTGGCTTTTTTGCCCCAAAATAAGAAAAATTTCTGACTTATTACTCTGAAATAAGGAAATTTCTGCAATTTTGCCCCAAAATAAGGAAAATTTCTGCCTTTTTGCCCCCAAATAAGGGGAATTACAGCCTTTTTACCTCAAAATAATGGGAATTTCTGAATTTTGGCATAAAATATTTTGAATTTCTGTGTTTTTGCCCCAAAATAAGGAAAATTTCTGCCTTTTTTCCCTGAAATAAGTGAAATTTCTGCAATTTTGCCCCAAAATAAGTGAAATTTCTGCAATTCTGCCCCAAAATAAAAGAAATTTCTGGAATTTTGCCCCAAAATAAGTGGAATTTCTGAGTTTTGCCCCAAAATAAAGAGAATTTCTGCCTTTTTGCCACACAAATAGTGAAATTTCTGCAATTTTGCCCTAAAATAAGGGAAATTTCTGCAATTTTTCCCCATAATAAGGGAAATTTCTGCAATTTTGCCCCAAAATAAGTGGAATTTCTGAGTTTTGCCCCAAAATAAAAAGAATTTCTCACTTTTACCCCATCATATAGGGAATTTCTGCCTTTTTGCACCACAATTAGGGGAATTTCTGCAATTTTGCTCAAAAATACGGGGAATTTCTGCCTTTTTGCCTATAAAATAAGAAGAATGCATACCTTTTTGCCATAAAATGGGAAATTTCTTCATTTTTGCTCCAAAATAAGGGGAATTTCTGCTTTTTTGCCTCTAAAAAGTGCAATTTCTGTCTGTTTCCCCAAAAAGAAATAAAATTTCTGTCTTTTTTGCCCCAAAATAAGGAAAATTTCTGACTTATTACCCTGAAATGTGTGAAATTTCTGCAATTTTGCCCCAAAATAAGTGAAATTTCTGCAATTTTGCCCCAAAATAAGGGAAATTTCTGCCTTTTTGCCCCCAAATAAGGGAAATTTCAGCCTTTTTACCTCAAAATAAAAGGAATTTCTGCATTTTGGCCCCAAAAATATGGGAAATTTCTGGCTTTTTGCCCCAAAATAAGAAAAATTTCTGCAATTTTGTACCAAAATAAAAGAAATTTCTGCCTTTTTGCCCCAAAATACGAAAATTTCTGCAATTTTGCTCCAAAATAAGGGAAATTTCTGCCTTTTTGCCCTCAAATAAAAGGAATTTCAGCCTATTTACCTCAAAATAAGGGGAATTTCTGCATTTTTGCTTCAAAATATGTGAAATTTCTGCAATTTTGCCCCAAATTAAGGGAAATTTCTGGTATTTTGCCCCAAAATAAGTGAATTTTCTGAGTTTTGCCCCAAAATAAGGAGATTTCTGTCTTTTTGCCCCAACATATAGGGAATTTCTGCTTTTTTGCCCCACAATTAGGGGAATTTCTGCAGTTTTGCTCCAAAATACGGGGAATTTCTGCCTTTTTGCCGGAAAATAAGAAGAATGTATACCTTTTTGCCATAAAAAAGGGAAATTTCTTCATTTTTGCTCCAAAATAAGAAGAAATTCTGCTTTTTTGCCTCTAAATAAGTGGAATTTCTGTTTTTTACCCCAAAACAAAAGGAATTCCTGTCTTTTTTGCCCTAAAATAAGGAAAATTTGTGACTTATTACCCTGAAATATGTGAAATTTCTGCAATTTTGCCCCAAAATAAGGGAAATTTATGCCTTTTTGCCCCCAAATAAGGGGAATTTCAGCCTTTTTACCTCAAAATAAGGGGAATTTCTGCATTTTTGCCACAAAATATTAGGAATTTTTGCCATTTTGCCCCAAAATTAGAAAATTTCTGCTTATTTTCCCGGAAATAAGTGAAATTTCTGCAATTTTGACCCAAAATAAGAGAAATTTCTGGAATTTTGCCCCAAAATAAGTGGAATTTCTGAGTTTTGCCCCAAAATAAGAAGAATTTCTGTCTTTTTGCCCTAACGTATAGGGAATTTCTTTCTTTTTGCCCCACAATTAGGGAAATTTCTGCAATTTTGCTCTAAAATACGGGGAATTTCTACATTTTTGCCCGAAAATAAGAGAATGCATACCTTTTTGCCATTAAAAAGGGAAATTTCTTCATTTTGCTCCAAAATAAGGGGAATTTCTGCTTTTTTGCCTCTAAATAAGTAGAATTTCTGTTCTTTTCCCCCAAAACAAAGGGAATTCCTGTATTTTTGCCCCAAAATATGAAAAATTTCTTACTTATTACCCTGAAATAAGTAAAATTTCTGCAATTTTGCCCCAAAATAAGAGAAATTTCTGGAATTTTGCCCCAGAATAAGTGGATTTTCTGAGTTTTGCCCCAAAATAAAGAAAATTTCTGTCTTTTTGCCCCAACATATAGGGAATTTCAGCCTTTTTGCCCCACAATTAGGGGAATTTCTGCAATTTTGCTCCTAAATACGGGGAATTTCTGCCTTTTATCTGAAAATAAGAAGAATGCATACCTTTTTGCCATAAAAAAGGAAAATTTCTTCATTTTTGCTTCAAAATAAGGGGAATTTCTGCTTTTTTGCCCCTAAATAAGTGGAACTTCTGTCTTTTTCCCCCAAAACAAAAAAAATTTCTGTCTTTTTTGCCGCAAAATAAGGAAAAATTCTGACTTATTACCCTGAAATAAGTGAAATTTCTGCAATTTTTTTCCCCAAAATAAGGGAAATTTCTGCCTTTTTGCCCCCAAATAATGGGAATTTCAGCCTTTTTACCTCAAAATAAGGGGAATTTCTGCATTTTTGCCAGAAAATATTAGGAATTTCTGCCTTTTTGCCCCAAAATAAGAAAAATTTCTGCCTTTTTTCCCTGAAATAAGTGAAATTTCTGCAATTTTGCCCCAAAGTAATAAAATTTCTGCAATTTTGCCCCAAAATAAGTGAAATTTCTTCAATTTTGCCCCCAAAAAAAAAATTTCTGGAATTTTGCCACAAAATAAGTGGAATTTCTGAGTTTTGCCCCTAAATAAGGAGAATCTCTGTCTTTTTGCCCCAACATAAAGAAAATTTCTGCCTTTTTGCCCCACAATTAGGGGAATTTCTGCTATTTTGCTCCAAAATAGGGGGAATTTCTGCCTTTTTGCCCGAAATTAAAAAGAATGCATATCTTTTTGCCATAAAAATGGTAAATTTCTTCATTTTTGCTCCAAAATAATGGGAATTTCTGCTTTTTGCCTCTAAATTAGTGGAATTTCTGTATTTTTCCCTCAAAACAAAGGGAATTACTGTCTTTTTTGCCCCAAAATAAAAAAAAATTCTGAATTATTTCCCTGAAATTAGTGAAATATCTGCAATTTTGCCCCAAAAAAAGGGAAATTTCTGACTTTTTGCCCCCAAATAAGGGGAATTTCAGCCTTTTTACCACAAAATAAGGGTAATTTCTGCATTTTTGTCACAAAATAATAGGAATTTCTGCCTTTTTGCTTCAAAATAAAGAAAATTTCTGCCTTTTTTCCCTGAAATAAGTGAAATTTCTGCAATTTTGCCCCAAAAGAAGTGAAATTTCTGCAATTTTGCCCCAAAATAAGGGAAATTTCTGGAATTTTGCCTCAAAGTAAGTGGAATTTATGAGTTTTGCCTCAAAATAAGAAGAATTTCTGTCTTTTTTGCCCTAACATATAGGGAATTTCTGCCTTTTTGCAACACAATTAGGGGAATTTCTGCAATTTTGCTCCAAAATACGGGGAATTTCTGACTTTTTGCCGGAAAATAAGAAGAATGCATACCTTTTTGCCATAAAAAAGGGAAATTTCTTCATTTTTGCTCCAAAATAAGAAGAATTTCTGCTTTTTTGCCTCTAAATAAGTGGAATTTCTGTTTCTTACCCCAAAACAAAAGGAATTCCTGTCTTTTTTGCCTCAAAATAAGGAAAATTTCTGACTTATTACCCTGAAATATGTGAAATTTCTGCAATTTTGCCCCAAAATAAGGGAAATTTCTGCTTTTTTGCCCCCAAATAAGGGGAATTTTAGCCTTTTTACCTCAAAATAAGGGGAATTTCTGCATTTTTGCCACAAAATATTAGGAATTTTTGCTATTTTGCCCCAAAATAAGAAAATTTCTGCTTATTTTCCCTGAAATAAGTGAAATTTCTGCAATTTTGCCCCAAAATAAATGAAATTTCGGCAATTTTGCTCCAAAGTAAGGGAAATTTCTGGAATTTTGCCCCAAAATAAGTGGAATTTCTGAGTTTTGCCCCAAATAAGGAGAATTTCTGTCTTTTTGCCCCAACATATAGGAAAATTTTGCCTTTTTGCCCCACAATTAGGGGAATTTCTGCAATTTTGCTACAAAATACGGGGAATTTCTGCCTTTTTGCCCGAAAATAAGAAGAATGCATACCTTTTTACCATTAAAAAGGGAAATGTCTTCATTTTGCTCCAAAATAAGGGGTATTTCTGCTTTTTTGCCTCTAAATAAGTGGAATTTCTGTCTTTTTCTCCCAAAACAAAGGGAATTTCTGTCTTTTTTGCCCTAAAAATAATGAAAATTTCTGACTTATTACCCTGAAATAAGTGAAATTTCTGCAAATTTGCCCCAAAATAAGGGAAATTTCTGCCTTTTGCCCCAAAATATGGGGAATTTAAGCATTTTACATCAAAATAAGGGAAATTTCTGATTTTTGCACCAAAATATTGAGAATTTCTGCCTTTTTGCCCCAAAATAAGGAAATTTTCTGCCTTTTTCCCTGAAATAAGTGAAATTTCTGCAATTTTGCCCCAAAATAAGTGAAATTTCTGCAATTTTGCCCCAAAATAAGGGAAATTTCTGGAATTTTGCCCCAAAATAAGTGGAATTTCTGAGTTTTGCCCCAAAATAAAGAAAATTTCTGTCTTTTTGCCCTAACATATAGGGAATTTCTCCCTTTTTGCCCCACAATTAGGGGAATTTCTGCAATTTTGCTCCTAAATACGGGGAATTTTTGCCTTTTGCCCGAAAATAAGAAGAATGCATACATTTTTGCCATAAAAAAGGAAAATTTCTTCATTTTTGCTCCAAAATAAGGGGAATTTCTGCTTTTTTGCCTCTAAATAAGTGGAATTTCTGTCTTTTTCCCCCAAAACAAAGGAAATTTCTGTCTTTTTTGCCGCAAAATAAGGAAAAATTCTGACTTATTACCCTGAAGTAAGTGAAATTTCTGCAATTTTTTCCCCAAAATAAGGGAAATTTCTGCCTTTTTGCCCCCAAATAAGGGGAATTTCAGCCTTTTTACCTCAAAATAAGGGGAATTTCTGCATTTTTGCCACAAAATATCAAAAATTTCTGCCTTTTTGCCCCAAAATAAGGAAAATAACTGCTTTTTTTCCTTTAATTAATGAAATTTCTGCAACTTTGCCCCAAAATAAGTGAAATTTCTGCAATTTTGCCCCAAAATAAAGGAAATTTCTGGAATTTTGCCCCAAAATAAGTGGATTTTTTGAGTTTTGCCCCAAAATAAAGAAAATTTCTGTCTTTTTGCCCCAACATATAGGGAATATCTGCCTTATTGCCCCACAATTAGAGGAATTTCTGCAATTTTTCTCCCTAATACGGGGAATTTCTGCCTTTTTGCCCGAAAATAAGTAGAATGCATACCTTTTTGCCATCAAAAAAAAAAATTTCTTCATTTTTGCTCCAAAATAAGGGGAATTTCTGCTTTTTTGCCTCTAAATAAGTGGAATTTCTGTCTTCTTCCCCCAAAACAAAGAGAATTCCTGTATTTTTGCCCCAAAATAAGAGAAATTTCTGACTTATTACCATGAAATAAGTAAAATTTCTGCAATTTTCCCCAAAATAAGGGAAATTTCTGCCTTTTTTCCACAAAATAAGGGGAATTTCAAACTTTTTACTTCAAAATAAGGGGAATTTCTGCATTTTTGCCACAAAATATTAGTAATTTCTGCTTTTTGCCCCAAAATAAGAAAATTTCTGCTTATTTTCCCTGAAATAAGTGAAATTTCTGCAATTTTGCCCCAAAATAAGTGAAATTTCTGCAATTTTACCCCAAAATAAAAAAAATTTCTGGAATTTTGCCCCCAAATAAGTGGATTTTCTGAGTTTAGCCCCAAAATAAGGAGAATTTCTGTCTTTTTGCCCTAACATATAGGGAATTTCTCCCTTTTTGCCCCACAATTAGAGGAATTTCTGCAATTTCTCTCCTAAATACGGGGAATTTCTGCCTTTTGGCCCGAAAATAAGTAGAATGCATACCTTTTTGCCATCAAAAAAGGAAATTTCTTCATTTTTGCTCCAAAATAAGGGGAATTTCTGCTTTTTTGCCTCTAAATAAGTGGAATTTCTGTCTTTTTCCCCCAAAACAAGGGAATTTTTGTATTTTTGCCCCAAAATAAGAAAAATTTCTGACTTATTACCCTGAAATAAGTGAAATTTCTGCAATTTTGCCCCAAAATAAGGGAAATTTCTGCCTTTTTGCCCCCAAATAAGAAGAATTTCAACCTTTTTACTTCAAAATAAGGGGAATTTCTGCATTTTTGCCACAAAATATTAGAAATTTCTGCCTTTTTGCCCCAAAATAAGAAAATTTCTGCTTTTTTTTCCTGAAATAATTGAAATTTCTGCAATTTTGCCCCAAAATAAGTGAAATTTCTGCAATTTTGCCCCAAAATAAGGGAAATTTCAGAAATTTTGCTCCAAAATATGTGGATTTTCTGAGTTTTGCCCCAAAATAAAGAAAATTTCTGTCTTTTTGCCCCAACATATAGGGAATTTCTGCATTTTTGCCCCACAAATAGGGGAATTTCTGCAATTTTGCTCCTAAATACAGGGATTTTCTGCCTTTTTGCCCGAAAATAAGAAGAATGCATACGTTTTTGCCATAAAAAAGGAAAATTTCTTCATTTTTGCTCCAAAATAAGGGGAATTTCTTCTTTTTTGCCTCTAAATAAGTGGAATTTCTGTCTTTTTCCCCCAAAACAAAGGAAATTTCTTTCTTTTTTGCCGCAAAATAAGGAAAAATTCTGACTTATTACCCTGAAGTAAGTAAAATTTCTGCAATTTTTCCCAAAATAAGGGAAATTACTGACTTTTGGCCCCCAAATACGGGGAATTTCAGCCTTTTTACCTCAAAATAAAGGGAATATCTGCATTTTTGCCACAAAATATTAGGAATTTCTGCCTTTTTGCCCCAAAATAAGGAAAATTTCTGCCTTTTTTCCCTGAAATAAGTGAAATTTCTGCAATTTTGCCCCAAAATAAGTGAAATTTGTGCAATTTTGCCCCAAAATAAGTGAAATTTCTTCAATTTTGCCCAAAAAAGGGAAATTTCTGGAATTTTGCCTCAAAATAAGTGGAATATCTGAGTTTTGCCCCAAAATAAGGAGAATTTCCGTCTTTTTGCCCCAACATATAGAGATTTTCTGCTTTTTTGCCCCACAATTATGGGAATTTCGGGAATTTTGCTCCAAAATACGGGGAATTTCTGCCTTTTTGCCCGAAATTAAGAAGAATGCATATCTTTTTGCCATAAAAAAGGGAAATTTCTTAATTTTTGCTCCAAAATAATGGGAATTTCTGCTTTTTTGCCTCTAAATAAGTGGAATTTCTGTCTTTTTCCCCCAAAACAAAGAGAAGTACTGTCTTTTTTGCCCCAAAATAAAAAAAAATTTCTGACTTATTACCCTGAAATAAGTGAAATTTCTGCAATTTTGCTGCAAAATAAGGGAAATTTCTGCCTTTTTGCCCCCAAATAAGGGGAAATTCAGCCTTTTTACCTCAAAATAAGGGGAATTTCTGCATTTTTGCCACAAAATATTAGGAATTTCTGCTTTTTTGCCCCAAAATACGAAAATTTCTGCCTTTTTTTTCTCTGAAATAAGTGAAATTTCTGCAATTTTGCCCCAAAATAAGTGAAATTTCTGCAATTTTGCCCCAAAGTAAGGGAAATTTCTGGAATTTTTCCCCCAAATAAGTGGAATTTCTGAGTTTTGCCCCAAAATAAGGAGAATTTCTGTCTTTTTGACCGAACGTATAGTGAATTTTTCCCTTTTTGCCCCACAATTATGGGAATTTCTGCAATTTTGCCCAAAATACGGGGAATTTTTCCTTATGCCCGAAAATAAGAATAATGCATACCTTTTTGCCATAAAAAAGAGAAATTACTTCATTTTTGCTCCAAAATAAGGGGAATTTCTGCTTTTTTGCCTCTAAATAAGTGGAATTTCTGTCTTTTTCTTCCAAAATAAACAGAATTTCTGTCTTTTTTGCCCCAAAATAAGGAAAAATTCTGACTTATTACCCTAAAGTAAGTGAAATTTCTGCAATTTTGCCCCAAAAAATAGCAATTTCTGCTTTTTTGCCCCCAAATAAGGGGAATTTCAAACTTTTTACTTCAAAATAAGGGGAATTTCTGCATTTTTGCCACAAAATATTAGTAATTTCTGCTTTTTGCCCCAAAATAAGAAAATTTCTGCTTATTTTCCCTGAAATAAGTGAAATTTCTGCAATTTTGCCCCAAAATAAGTGAAATTTCTGCAATTTTACCCCAAAATAAAAAAAATTTCTGGAATTTTGCCCCCAAATAAGTGGATTTTCTGAGTTTAGCCCCAAAATAAGGAGAATTTCTGTCTTTTTGCCCTAACATATAGGGAATTTCTCCCTTTTTGCCCCACAATTAGAGGAATTTCTGCAATTTCTCTCCTAAATACGGGGAATTTCTGCCTTTTGGCCCGAAAATAAGTAGAATGCATACCTTTTTGCCATCAAAAAAGGAAATTTCTTCATTTTTGCTCCAAAATAAGGGGAATTTCTGCTTTTTTGCCTCTAAATAAGTGGAATTTCTGTCTTTTTCCCCCAAAACAAGGGAATTTTTGTATTTTTGCCCCAAAATAAGAAAAATTTCTGACTTATTACCCTGAAATAAGTGAAATTTCTGCAATTTTGCCCCAAAATAAGGGAAATTTCTGCCTTTTTGCCCCCAAATAAGAAGAATTTCAACCTTTTTACTTCAAAATAAGGGGAATTTCTGCATTTTTGCCACAAAATATTAGAAATTTCTGCCTTTTTGCCCCAAAATAAGAAAATTTCTGCTTTTTTTTCCTGAAATAATTGAAATTTCTGCAATTTTGCCCCAAAATAAGTGAAATTTCTGCAATTTTGCCCCAAAATAAGGGAAATTTCAGAAATTTTGCTCCAAAATATGTGGATTTTCTGAGTTTTGCCCCAAAATAAAGAAAATTTCTGTCTTTTTGCCCCAACATATAGGGAATTTCTGCATTTTTGCCCCACAAATAGGGGAATTTCTGCAATTTTGCTCCTAAATACAGGGATTTTCTGCCTTTTTGCCCGAAAATAAGAAGAATGCATACGTTTTTGCCATAAAAAAGGAAAATTTCTTCATTTTTGCTCCAAAATAAGGGGAATTTCTTCTTTTTTGCCTCTAAATAAGTGGAATTTCTGTCTTTTTCCCCCAAAACAAAGGAAATTTCTTTCTTTTTTGCCGCAAAATAAGGAAAAATTCTGACTTATTACCCTGAAGTAAGTAAAATTTCTGCAATTTTTTCCCCAAAATAAGGGAAATTACTGACTTTTGGCCCCCAAATACGGGGAATTTCAGCCTTTTTACCTCAAAATAAAGGGAATATCTGCATTTTTGCCACAAAATATTAGGAATTTCTGCCTTTTTGCCCCAAAATAAGGAAAATTTCTGCCTTTTTTCCCTGAAATAAGTGAAATTTCTGCAATTTTGCCCCAAAATAAGTGAAATTTGTGCAATTTTGCCCCAAAATAAGTGAAATTTCTTCAATTTTGCCCAAAAAAGGGAAATTTCTGGAATTTTGCCTCAAAATAAGTGGAATATCTGAGTTTTGCCCCAAAATAAGGAGAATTTCCGTCTTTTTGCCCCAACATATAGAGATTTTCTGCTTTTTTGCCCCACAATTATGGGAATTTCGGGAATTTTGCTCCAAAATACGGGGAATTTCTGCCTTTTTGCCCGAAATTAAGAAGAATGCATATCTTTTTGCCATAAAAAAGGGAAATTTCTTAATTTTTGCTCCAAAATAATGGGAATTTCTGCTTTTTTGCCTCTAAATAAGTGGAATTTCTGTCTTTTTCCCCCAAAACAAAGAGAAGTACTGTCTTTTTTGCCCCAAAATAAAAAAAAATTTCTGACTTATTACCCTGAAATAAGTGAAATTTCTGCAATTTTGCTGCAAAATAAGGGAAATTTCTGCCTTTTTGCCCCCAAATAAGGGGAAATTCAGCCTTTTTACCTCAAAATAAGGGGAATTTCTGCATTTTTGCCACAAAATATTAGGAATTTCTGCTTTTTTGCCCCAAAATACGAAAATTTCTGCCTTTTTTTTCTCTGAAATAAGTGAAATTTCTGCAATTTTGCCCCAAAATAAGTGAAATTTCTGCAATTTTGCCCCAAAGTAAGGGAAATTTCTGGAATTTTTCCCCCAAATAAGTGGAATTTCTGAGTTTTGCCCCAAAATAAGGAGAATTTCTGTCTTTTTGACCGAACGTATAGTGAATTTTTCCCTTTTTGCCCCACAATTATGGGAATTTCTGCAATTTTGCCCAAAATACGGGGAATTTTTCCTTATGCCCGAAAATAAGAATAATGCATACCTTTTTGCCATAAAAAAGAGAAATTACTTCATTTTTGCTCCAAAATAAGGGGAATTTCTGCTTTTTTGCCTCTAAATAAGTGGAATTTCTGTCTTTTTCTTCCAAAATAAACAGAATTTCTGTCTTTTTTGCCCCAAAATAAGGAAAAATTCTGACTTATTACCCTAAAGTAAGTGAAATTTCTGCAATTTTGCCCCAAAAAATAGCAATTTCTGCTTTTTTGCCCCCAAATAAGGGGAATTTCAGCCTTTTTACCTCAAAATAAGAGGAATTTTTGCATTTTTGCCACAAAATATTAGGAATTTCTGCCTTTTTGCCCCAAAATATGGAAAATTTCTGCCTTTTTCCCTGAAATAAGTGAAATTTCTGCAATTTTGCCCCAAAATAAGTGAAATTTCTGGAATTTTGCCCCAAAATAAGGGAAATTTCTGCCTTTTTGCCCCCAAATAAGGGGAATTTCAGCCTTTTTTACCTCAAAATAAGGGGAATTTCTGCATTTTTGCCACAAAATATTAGGAATTTCTTCCTATTTGCCACAAAATAAGAAAATTTCTGCTTTTTTTCTGAAATAAATGAAATTTCTGCAATTTTGCCCCAAAATAATTGAAATTTCTGCAATTTTGCCTCAAAATAATGGAAATTTCTGGAATTTTGCTCCAAAATAAGGTGAATTTCTGAGTTTTGCCCCAAAATAAGGAGAATTTCTGTTTTTTTGAACCACAATTAGGAGAATTTTTGCAATTTTGCTTTAAAAATCGAGGAATTTCTGCCTTTTTGCCCGAAAATAAGAAGAATGCATACCTTTTTGCCATTAAAAAGGGAAATTTCTTCATTTTTGCTCCAAAATAAGGGGAAATTCTGCATTTTTGCCTCTAAATAAGTGGAATTTCTGTCTTTTTCCCCAAAAACAAAGGGAATTTCTGTCTTTTTTGCCCCAAAAATAAAGAAAATTTCTGACTTATTACCCTGAAGTAAGTGAAATTTCTGCAATTTTGCCCCAAAATAAGGGAAATTTCTGCCTTTTTGCCCCCAAATAAGGGTAATTTCAGCCTTTTTACTTCAAAATAAGGGGAATTTCTGCATTTTTGCCACAAAATATTAGGAATTTCTGCCTTTTTGCCTCAAAATAAGAAAATTTCTGCTTTTTTTCCCTGAAATAAGTGAAATTTCTGCAATTTTGCCCCAAAATAAGTGAAATTTCTGCAATTTTGCCCCAAAATAAGGGAAATTTCTGGAATTTTGCCCCAAAATAAGTGGATTTTCTGTGTTTTGCGCCAAAATAAAGAAAATTTCTGTCTTTTTGCCCCACAATTAGGGGAATGTCTGCAATTTTGCTCCTAAATACGGGGAATTTCTGCCTTTTTGCCCGAAAATAAGAAGAATGCATACCTTTTTGCCATCAAAAAAGGAAAATTTCTTCTTTTTTGCTTCAAAATAAGGGGAATTTCTGCTTTTTTGCCTCTAAATAAGTGGAATATCTGTCTTTTTCCACCAAAACAAAGGAAATTTCTGTCTTTTTGCCGCAAAATAAGGAAAAATTCTGACTTATTACCCTGAAGTAAGTGAAATTTCTGCAATTTTTTCCCCAAAATAAAGGAAATTTCTGCCTTTTTGCCCCCAAATAAGGGGAATTTCAGCCTTTTTACCTCAAAATTAGGGGAATTTCTGCATTTTTGCCACAAAATATCAAAAAATTCTGCCTTTTTGCCCCAAAATAAGGAAAATAACTGCTTTTTTTCCTTTAATAAGTGAAATTTCTGCAACTTTGCCCCAAAATAAGTGAAATTTCTGCAATTTTGCCCCAAAAGAAGGGAAATTTCTGGAATCTTGCCCCAAAATAAGTGGAATTTCTGAGTTTTGCCCCAAAATAAGGAGAATTTCTGTCTTTTTGCCCCAACATATAAAGAATTTCTGCCTTTTTCTCCACAATTAGGGGAATTTCTGCAATTTTGCTCCAAAATACAAGGAATTTCTGCCTTTTTGCCCGATAATAAGAAGAATGCATAACTTTTTGCCATAAAAAAGGGAAATTTCTTCATTTTTACTCCAAAATAAGGGAATTTCTGCTTTTTTGCATCAAAATAAGTGGAATTTCTGTCTTTTTCCCACATAACAAAGGGAATTTCTGTATTTTTTCTTCCAAAATAAAAAATATTTCTGACTTATTACCCTGAAATAAGTGAAATTTCTGCCTTTTTGCCCCAAAATAAGGGAAATTTCTTCCTTTTTGTCCCCAAATAAGGGAAATTTCAGCCTTTTTACCTCAAAATAAGAGAAATTTCTGCCTTTTTGCCCCAAAATATAAAATTTCTGCCCTTCTTCCCTGAAATAAGTGAAATTTCTGCAATTTTGCCCCAAAATAAAGGAAATTTCTGGAATTTTGCCCCAAAATAAGTGGAATTACTGAGTTTTGCCCCAAAATAAGGAGAATTTCTGTCTTTTTGCCCTAACATATAGAAAATTTCTGCCTTTTTGCCTTACAATTAGGGGAATTTCTGCAATTTTGCTCCTAAATATGAAAAATTTCTGCCCTTTTGCCTGAAAATAAGAAGAATGCATACCTTTTTGCTATAAAAAAGAAAAATTTCTTTATTTTTGATCCAAAACAAGGGGAATTTCTGCTTTTTTGCCTCTAAATATGTGGAATTTCTGTATTTTTCCCCAAAAACAAAGGGAATTTCTGTCTTTTTTGCCCCCAAATAAGGGAAATTTCTGACTTATTACCCTGAAATAAGTGAAATTTCTGCAATTTTGCCCCAAAATAAGGGAAATTTCTGCCTTTTTGCCCCCAAATAAGGGGAATTTCAGCATTTTTACCTCAAAATAAGGGAAATTTCTGCATTTTTGCCACAAAATATTAGGAATTTCTGCATTTTTGCCCCAAAATAAGGAAAATATCTGACTTTATTCCCTGTAATAAGTGAAATTTCTGCAACTTTGCCCCAAAATAAGTGAAATTTTTGCAATTTTGCTCCAAATTAAGAGAAATTTCTGGTATTTTGCCCCAAAATAAGTGGAATTTCTGAGTTTTGCCCCAAAATTAGGAGAATTTCTGTCTTTTTGCCCCAAGATATAGAGAATTTCTGCCTTTTTCCCCACAATTAGGGGAATTTCTGCAATTTTGCTCCAAAATACAAGGAATTTCTGCCTTTTTGCCCGATAATAAGAAGAATGCATAACTTTTTGCCATAAAAAAGGGAAATTTCTTCATTTTTGCTCCAAAATAAATGAAATTTCTGCTTTTTTTCCTAAAAATAACTGGAATTTTTGTCTTTTTCCCCCAAAACAAAGGGAATTTCTATATTTTTGGCCCCAAATTAAAAAATATTTCTGACTTATTAACCTGAAATAAGTGAAATTTCTTCAATTTTTTCCCAAAATAAGGGACATATCTGCCTTCTTGTCCCCAAATAAGGGAAATTTCAGCCTTTTTACCTCAAAATAAGGGGAATTTCTGCCATTTTGCCCCAAAATATAAAATTTCTTCCCTTCTTTTCTGAAATAAGTGAAATTTCTGCAATTTTGCCCCAAAATAAGGGAAATTTCTGGAATTTTGCCCCAAAATAAGTGGAATTACTGAGTTTTGCCCCAAAATAAGGAGAATTTCTGTCTTTTTGCCCTAACATATAGGAAATTTCTGCTCTTTGTCACACAATTAGGGGAATTTCTGCAATTTTGCTTCAAAATACGGGGAATTTTGCCTTTTTGCCTGAAAATAAGAAGAAAGTATACCTTTTTTCCATAAAAAAGAGAAATTTCTTCATTTTTGCCCCAAAATAAGCGGAATTTCTGATTTTTTGCCATTAAATAAGTGGAATTTCTGTTCTTTTCCCTCAAAGCATAGGGAATTCCTGTATTGTTGCCCCAAAATAAGGAAAAATTCTGACATTTTACCCTGAAGTAAGTGAAATTTCTGCAATTTTGCCCCAAAATAAGGGAAATTTTTGCCTTTTTGCCCCCAAATAAGGGGAATTTCAGCCTTTTTACCTCAAAATAAGGGGAATTTCGGCATTTTTGCCAGAAAATGTTAGAAATTTCTGCCTTTTTGCCCAAAATAAAGAAAATTTCAGCATTTTTTCCCTGAAATAAGTGAAATTTCTGCAATTTTGCCCCAAAATAAATGAAATTTCTGCAATTTTGCCCCAAAATAAGTGAAATTTCTGCAATTTTGCCCCAAAATAAGGGAAATTTCTGGAATGTTGCCTCAAAATAAGTTTAATTTCTGAGTTCTGCACCAAAATAAGGAGAATTTCTGTCTTCATGCCCCAACATATAGGGAATTTCTGCCCTTTTGCCTGAAAATAAGAAGAATGCATACCTTTTTACCATAAAAAAGGGAAATTTCTTCATTTTTGATCCAAAATAAGGGGAATTTCTGCTTTTTTGCCTCTAAATAAGTGGAATTTCTGTCTTTTTCCCCAAAAACAAAGGGAATTTCTGTCTTTTTTGCCCCAAAATAAGGAAATTTTCTGGCTTATTACCCTGAAATAAGTGAAATTTCTGCAATTTTGCCCCAAAATAAATGAAATTTCTGCAATTTTGCCCCAAAATAAGTGAAATTTCTGCAATTTTGCCCCAAAATAAGGGAAATTTCTGGAATTTTGCCTCAAAATAAGTTTAATTTCTGAGTTCTGCACCAAAATAAGGAGAATTTCTGTCTTTATGCCCCAACATATAGGGAATTTCTGCCCTTTTGCCTGAAAATAAGAAGAATGCATACCTTTTTACCATAAAAAAGGGAAATTTCTTCATTTTTGATCCAAAATAAGGGGAATTTCTGCTTTTTTGCCTCTAAATAAGTGGAATTTCTGTCTTTTTCCCCAAAAACAAAGGGAATTTCTGTCTTTTTTGCCCCAAAATAAGGAAATTTTCTGACTTATTACCCTGAAATAAGTGAAATTTCTGCAATTTTGCCCCAAAATAAATGAAATTTCTGCAATTTTGCCCCAAAATAAGTGAAATTTCTGCAATTTTGCCCCAAAATAAGGGAAATTTCTGGAATTTTGCCTCAAAATAAGTTTAATTTCTGAGTTCTGCACCAAAATAAGGAGAATTTCTGTCTTTATGCCCCAACATATAGGGAATTTCTGCCCTTTTGCCTGAAAATAAGAAGAATGCATACCTTTTTACCATAAAAAAGGGAAATTTCTTCATTTTTGATCCAAAATAAGGGGAATTTCTGCTTTTTTGCCTCTAAATAAGTGGAATTTCTGTCTTTTTCCCCAAAAACAAAGGGAATTTCTGTCTTTTTTGCCCCAAAATAAGGAAATTTTCTGACTTATTACCCTGAAATAAGTGAAATTTCTGCAATTTTGCCCCAAAATAAGGGAAATTTCTGCCTTTTTGCCCCAAAATAAGGGGAAAATTCAGCCTTTTTACCTCAAAATAAGGGAATTTTCTGCATTTTTGCCACAAAATATTAGGAATTTCTGCATTTTTGCCCCAAAATAAAGAAAATTTCTGCCTTTTTTCCCTGACATAAGTGAAATTTCTGCAATTTTGCCCCAAAAGATGTGAAATTTCTGCAATTTTGCCCCAAAATAAGGGAAATTTCTGGAAGTTTGCCACAAATAAGTGGAATTTCTGAGTTATGCCACAAAATAAGGAGAATTTCTGTCTTTTTGTCCCAACATATAGGGAATTTCTGACTTTTTGCCCCACAATTAGCAGAATTTCTGCAATTTTGCTCCAAAATACGGGGAATTTCTGCCTCTTTGCCGGAAAATAAGAAGAATGCATACCTTTTTGCCATAAAAAAGGGAAATTTCTTCATTTTTGCTCCAAAAAGGGGAATTTCTGCTTTTTTGCCTCTAAATAAGTGGAATTTCTGTTTTTTACCCCAAAACAAAGGGAATTCCTGTTTTTTTGTCCCAAAATAAGGAAAATTTCTGACTTATTACCCTGAAATAAGTGAAATTTCTGCAATTTTGCCCCAAAATAAGGGAAATTTCTGCCTTTTTGCCCCCAAATAAGGGGAAATTCAGCCTTTTTACCTCAAAATAAGGGAAATTTCTGCATTTTTGCCACAAAATATTAGGAATTTCTGCATTTTTGCCAGTAAATAAGGAAAATTTCTGCATTTTTTCCCTGACATAAGTGAAATTTCTGCAATTTTGCCCCAAAATAAGTGAAATTTCTGCAATTTTGCCCTAAAATAAAGGAAATTTCTGGAATTTTGCCCCAAAATAAGTGGAATTTCTTAGTTTTGCCCCAAAATAAGGAGAATTTCTGTCTTTTTGCCCCACAATTAGCGGAATTTCTGCAATTTTGCTCCAAAATACGGTCAATCTCTGCCTTTTTGCTCGAAAATAAGAAGAATGCATACCTTTTTGCCTTAAAAAAGGGAAATTTCTTCATTTTTTCTCCAAAATAAAGGGAATTTCTGCTTTTTTGCCTTTAAATAAGTGAAATTTCTGTCTTTTTCCCCCACACAAACAGAATTTCTGTCTTTTCTTCCCCAAAATAAGGAAAAATTCTGAATTATTACCCTGAAGTAAGTGAAATTTCTGCAATTTTGCCCCAAAATAAGAAATTTCTGCATTTTTGCCCCCAAATAAGGGGAATTTCAGCCTTTTTACATCAAAATAAGGGTAAATTTTGCATTTTTGCCACAAAATATTAGGAATTTCTGTCTTTTTGCCCCAAATTAAGGAAAATTTCTGCCTTTTTTCCCTGAAATAAGTGAAATTTCTGCAATTTTGCCCCAAAATAAGTGAAATTTCTGCAATTTTGCCCCAAAATAAGGGAAATTTCTGCCTTTTTGCCCCCAAATAAGGGGAATTTTAGCCTTTTTACCTCAAAATAAGGGGAATTTCTGCATTTTTGCCACAAAATATTAGGAATTTCTGCCTCTTTGCCTTAAAATAAAGAAATTTTTTGCCTTTTTTTCCTGTAATAAGTGAAATTTCTGCATTTTTGCCCCAAAATAGGTGAAATTTCTGCAATTTTGCCCCATATTAAGAGAAATTTCTGGTATTTTGCCTCAAAATAAGTGGAATTTCTTAGTTTTGCCCCATAATAAGGAGAATTTCTGTGTTTTTGCCCCAACATATAGAAAATTTCTGCCTTTTTGCCCCACAATTAGGGGAAATTCTGCAATTTTGCTCCAAAATACGGGGAATTTCTGCCTTTTTTCCCGATAATAAGAAGAATGCATACCTTTTTGCCATTAAAAAGGGAAATTTCCTCATTTTTGCTCCAAAATAAGCGGAATTTCTGATTTTTTGCCTCTAAATAAGTGGAATTTCTGTCTTTTTCCCCCAAAACAAAAGGAATTTCTGTCTTTTTTGCCCCAAAATAAAAAATATTTCTGACTTATTACCCTGAAATAAGTGAAATTTTTTCCATTTTTCCCCAAAATAAGGGAAATTTCTGCCTTTTTGCCCCCAAATAAGGGAAATTTCAGCCTTTTTACCTCAAAATAAGGGGAATTTCTTCCTTTTTGCCCAAAAATAAGGAAAATTTCTGCCCTTTTTCCCTGAAATAAGTAAAATATCTGCAATTTTGCCCCAAAATAAGTGAAATTTCTGCAATTTTGCCCCAAAATGAGGGAAATTTCTGGAATTTTGCCCCAAAATAAGTGGAATTACTAAGTTTTGCCCCAAAATAAGGAGAATTACTGTCTTTTTGCCCTAACATATAGAGAATTTTTGCCTTTTTGCCCCACAATTAGGGGAATTTCTGCAATTTTGCTCCAGAATACGTGGAATTTCTGCACTTTTGCCCGAAAATAAGAAGAAAGTATAGCTTTTTGCCATAAAAAAGGGAAATTTCTTCATTTTTGCTCCAAAATAAATGGAATTTATGCTTTTTTTTCTAAAAATAACTGGAATTTTTGTTTTTTTCCCCCAAAACAAAGGGAATTTCTATATTTTTGGCCCCAAATTAAAAAATATTTCTGACTTATTAACCTGAAATAAGTGAAATTTCTTCAATTTTTTCCCAAAATAAGGGAAATATCTGCCTTTTTGTCCCCAAATAAGGGAAATTTCAGCCTTTTTTCCTCAAAATAAGGGGAATTTCTGCCTTTTTGCCACAAAATATAAAATTTCTTCTTTTCTTTTCTGAAATAAGTGAAATTTCTGCAATTTTGCCCCAAAATAAGGGAAATTTCTGGAATTTTGCCCCAAAATAAGTGGAATTACTGAGTTTTGCCCCAAAATAAGGAGAATTTCTGTCTTTTTGCCCTAACATATAGGGAATTTCGGCTCTTTGTCACACAATTAGGGGAATTTCTGCAATTTTGCTTCAAAATACGGGGAATTTCTGCCTTTTTGCCCGAAAATAAGAAGAAAGTATAGCTTTTTGCCATAAAAAAGAGAAATTTCTTCATTTTTGCCCCAAAATAAGCGGAATTTCTGATTTTTTGCCATTAAATAAGTGGAATTTCTGTCCTTTTCCCTCAAAGCATAGGGAATTCCTGTATTTTTGCCCCAAAATAAGGAAAAATTCTGACATTTTACCCTGAAGTAAGTGAAATTTCTGCAATTTTGCCCCAAAATAAGGGAAATTTTTGCCTTTTTGCCCCCAAATAAGGGGAATTTCAGCCTTTTTACCTCAAAATAAGGGGAATTTCGGCATTTTTGCCACAAAATGTTAGAAATTTCTGCCTTTTTGCCCCAAAATAAAGAAAATTTCAGCATTTTTTCCCTGAAATAAGTGAAATTTCTGCAATTTTGCCCCAAAATAAGTGAAATTTCTGCAATTTTGCCCCAAAATAAGTGAAATTTCTGCAATTTTGCCCCAAAATAAGGGAAATTTCTGGAATTTTGCCTCAAAATAAGTTTAATTTCTGAGTTCTGCACCAAAATAAGGAGAATTTCTGTCTTTATGCCCCAACATATAGGGAATTTCTGCCTTTTTGCCTTAAAATTAGGGGAATTTCTGCAATTTTGCTCCAAAATACGAAGAATTTCTGCCCTTTTGCCTGAAAATAAGAAGAATGCATACCTTTTTGCCATAAAAAAGGGAAATTTCTTCATTTTTGATCCAAAATAAGGGGAATTTCTGCTTTTTTGCCTCTAAATAACTGGAATTTCTGTCTTTTTCCCCAAAAACAAAGGGAATTTCTGTCTTTTTTGCCCCAAAATAAGGAAATTTTCTGACTTATTACCCTGAAATAAGTGAAATTTCTGCAATTTTGCCTCAAAATAAGGGAAATTTCTGCCTTTTTGCCCCAAAATAAGGGGAAAATTCAGCCTTTTTACCTCAAAATAAGGGAATTTTCTGCATTTTTGCCACAAAATATTAGGAATTTCTGCATTTTTGCCCCAAAATAAAGAAAATTTCTGCCTTTTTTCCCTGACATAAGTGAAATTTCTGCAATTTTGCCCCAAAAGAAGTGAAATTTCTGCAATTTTGCCCCAAAATAAGGGAAATTTCTGGAATTTTGCCACAAATAAGTGGAATTTCTGAGTTATGCCACAAAATAAGGAGAATTTCTGTCTTTTTGTCCCAGCATATAGGGAATTTCTGACTTTTTGCCCCACAATTAGCAGAATTTCTGCAATTTTGCTCCAAAATACGGGGAATTTCTGCCTTTTTGCCGGAAAATAAGAAGAATGCATACCTTTTTGCCATAAAAAAGGGAAATTTCTTCATTTTTGCTCCAAAAAGGGGAATTTCTGCTTTTTTGCATCTAAATAAGTGGAATTTCTGTTTTTTACCCCTAAACAAAGGGAATTCCTGTCTTTTTTGCCCCAACATAAGGAAAATTTCTGACTTATTACCCTGAAATAAGTGAAAATTCTGCAATTTTGCCCCAAAATAAGGGAAATTTCTGCCTTTTTGCCCCAAATAAGTGGAATTTCAGCCTTTTTACCTCAAAATAAGGGAAATTTCTGCATTTTTGCCACAAAATATTAGAAATTTCTACATTTTTGCCCCTAAATAAGGAAAATTTCTGCCTTTTTTCCCTGACATAAGTGAAATTTCTGCAACTTTGCCCCAAAATAAGTGAAATTTTTGCAATTTTGCCCCAAATTAAGAGAAATTTCTGGTATTTTGCCCCAAAATAAGTGGAATTTCTGAGTTTTGCCCCAAAATTAGGAGAATTTCTGTCTTTTTGCCCCAAGATATAGAGAATTTCTGCCTTTTTCCCCACAATTAGGGGAATTTCTGCAATTTTGCTCCAAAATACAAGGAATTTCTGCCTTTTTGCCCGATAATAAGAAGAATGCATAACTTTTTGCCATAAAAAAAAGAAATTTCTTCATTTTTGCTCCAATAAAAATGGAATTTCTGCTTTTTTTCCTAAAAATAACTGGAATTTTTGTCTTTTTCCCCCAAAACAAAGGGAATTTCTGTATTTTTGGCCCCAAATTAAAAAATATTTCTGACTTATTAACCTGAAATAAGTGAAATTTCTTCAATTTTTTCCCAAAATAAGGGAAATATCTGCCTTTTTGTCCCCAAATAAGGGAAATTTCAGCCTTTTTTCCTCAAAATAAGGGGAATTTCTGCCTTTTTGCCCCAAAATATAAAATTTCTTCCCTTCTTTTCTGAAATAAGTGAAATTTCTGCAATTTTGCCCCAAAATAAGGCAAATTTCTGGAATTTTGCCCCAAAATAAGTGGAATTACTGAGTTTTGCCCCAAAATAAGGAGAATTTCTGTCTTTTTGCCCTAACATATAGGGAATTTCTGCTCTTTGTCACACAATTAGGGGAATTTCTGCAATTTTGCTTCAAAATACGGGGAATTTCTGCCTTTTTGCCCGAAAATAAGAAGAAAGTATACCTTTTTGCCATAAAAAAGAGAAATTTCTTCATTTTTGCCCCAAAATAAGCGGAATTTCTGATTTTTTGCCATTAAATAAGTGGAATTTCTGTCCTTTTCCCTCAAAGCATAGGGAATTCCTGTATTTTTGCCCCAAAATAAGGAAAAATTCTGACATTTTATCCTGAAGTAAGTGAAATTTCTGCAATTTTGCCCCAAAATAAGGGAAATTTTTGCCTTTTTGACCCCAAATAAGGGGAATTTCAGCCTTTTTACCTCAAAATAAGGGGAATTTCGGCATTTTTGCCATAAATGTTAGAAATTTCTGCCTTTTTGCCCCAAAATAAAGAAAATTTCAGCATTTTTTCCCTGAAATAAGTGAAATTTCTGCAATTTTGCCCCAAAATAAGTGAAATTTCTGCAATTTTGCCCCAAAATAAGGGAAATTTCTGGAATTTTGCCTCAAAATAAGTTTAATTTCTGAGTTCTGCACCAAAATAAGGAGAATTTCTGTCTTTATGCCCCAACATATAGGGAATTTCTGCCTTTTTGCCTTAAAATTAGGGGAATTTCTGCAATTTTGCTCCAAAATACGAAGAATTTCTGCCCTTTTGCCTGAAAATAAGAAGAATGCATACCTTTTTGCCATAAAAAAGGGAAATTTCTTCATTTTTGATCCAAAATAAGGGGAATTTCTGCTTTTTTGCCTCTAAATAAGTGGAATTTCTGTCTTTTCCCCCAAAAACAAAGGGAATTTCTGTCTTTTTTGCCCCAAAATAAGGAAATTTTCTGACTTATTACCCTAAAATAAGTGAAATTTCTCCAATTTTGCCCCAAAATAAGGGAAATTTCTGCCTTTTTGCCCCAAAATAAGGGGAAAATTCAGCCTTTTTACCTCAAAATAAGGGAATTTTCTGCATTTTTGACACAAAATATTAGGAATTTCTGCATTTTTGCCCCAAAATAAAGAAAATTTCTGCCTTTTTTCCCTGACATAAGTGAAATTTCTGCAATTTTGCCCCAAAAGAAGTGAAATTTCTGCAATTTTGCCCCAAAATAAGGGAAATTTCTGGAATTTTGCCACAAATAAGTGGAATTTCTGAGTTATGCCACAAAATAAGGAGAATTTCTGTCTTTTTGTCCCAACATATAGGGAATTTCTGACTTTTTGCCCCACAATTAGCAGAATTTCTGCAATTTTGATCCAAAATACGGGGAATTTCTGCCTTTTTGCCGGAAAATAAGAAGAATGCATACCTTTTTGCCATAAAAAAGGGAAATTTCTTCATTTTTGCTCCAAAAAGGGGAATTTCTGCTTTTTTGCATCTAAATAAGTGGAATTTCTGTTTTTTACCCCAAAACAAAGGGAATTCCTGTCTTTGTTGCCCCAAAATAAGGAAAATTTCTGACTTATTACCCTGAAATAAGTGAAATTTCTGCAATTTTGCCCCAAAATAAGGGAAATTTCTGCCTTTTTGCCCCCAAATAAGGGGAATTTCAGCCTTTTTACCTCAAAATAAGGGAAATTTCTGCATTTTTGCCACAAAATATTAGGAATTTCTGCATTTTTGCCCCTAAATAAGGAAAATTTCTGCCTTTTTTCCCTGACATAAGTGAAATTTCTGCAATTTTGCCCCAAAATAAGTGAAATTTCTGCAATTTTGCCCCAAAATAAGGGAAATTTCTGCCTTTTTGCCCCCAAATAAGGGGAATTTTAGCCTTTTTACCTCAAAATAAGGGGAATTTCTGCATTTTTGCCACAAAATATTAGGAATTTCTGCCTCTTTGCCTTAAAATAAAGAAAATTTTTGCCTTTTTTCCCTGTAATAAGTGAAATTTCTGCATTTTTGCCCCAAAATAGGTGAAATTTCTGCAATTTTGCCCCATATTAAGAGAAATTTCTGGTATTTTGCCTCAAAATAAGTGGAATTTCTTAGTTTTGCCCCATAATAAGGAGAATTTCTGTCTTTTTGCCCCAACATATAGAAAATTTCTGCCTTTTTGCCCCACAATTAGGGGAAATTCTGCAATTTTGCTCCAAAATACGGGGAATTTCTGCCTTTTTTCCCGATAATAAGAAGAATGCATACCTTTTTGCCATTAAAAAGGGAAATTTCCTCATTTTTGCTCCAAAATAAGCGGAATTTCTGATTTTTTGCCTCTAAATAAGTGGAATTTCTGTCTTTTTCCCCCAAAACAAAGGGAATTTCTGTCTTTTTTGCTCCAAAATAAAAAATATTTCTGACTTATTACCCTGAAATAAGTGAAATTTTTTCCATTTTTCCCCAAAATAAGGGAAATTTCTGCCTTTTTGCCCCCAAATAAGGGAAATTTCAGCCTTTTTACCTCAAAATAAGGGGAATTTCTTCCTTTTTGCCCAAAAATAAGGAAAATTTCTGCCGTTTTTCCCTGAAATAAGTAAAATATCTGCAATTTTGCCCCAAAATAAGTGAAATTTCTGCAATTTTGCCCCAAAATGAGGGAAATTTCTGGAATTTTGCCCCAAAATAAGTTGAATTACTAAGTTTTGCCCCAAAATAAGGAGAATTTCTGTCTTTTTGCCCTAACATATAGGGAATTTTTGCCTTTTTGCCCCACAATTAGGGGAATTTCTGCAATTTTGCTCCAGAATACGTGGAATTTCTGCCCTTTTGCCCGTAAATAAGAAGAAAGTATAGCTTTTTGCCATAAAAAAGGGAAATTTCTTCATTTTTGCTCCAAAATAAATGGAATTTCTGCTTTTTTTTCTAAAAATAACTGGAATTTTTGTCTTTTTCCCCCAAAACAAAGGGAATTTCTATATTTTTGGCCCCAAATTAAAAAATATTTCTGACTTATTAACCTGAAATAAGTGAAATTTCTTCAATTTTTTCCCAAAATAAGGGAAATATCTGCCCTTTTGTCCCCAAATAAGGGAAATTTCAGCCTTTTTTCCTCAAAATAAGGGGAATTTCTGCCTTTTTGCCCCAAAATATAAAATTTCTTCTTTTCTTTTCTGAAATAAGTGAAATTTCTGCAATTTTGCCCCAAAATAAGGGAAATTTCTGGAATTTTGCCGCAAAATAAGTGGAATTACTGAGTTTTGCCCCAAAATAAGGAGAATTTCTGTCTTTTTGCCCTAACATATAGGGAATTTCGGCTCTTTGTCACACAATTAGGGGAATTTCTGCAATTTTGCTTCAAAATACGGGGAATTTCTGCCTTTTTGCCCGAAAATAAGAAGAAAGTATACCTTTTTGCCATAAAAAAGAGAAATTTCTTCATTTTTGCCCCAAAATAAGCGGAATTTCTGATTTTTTGCCATTAAATAAGTGGAATTTCTGTCCTTTTCCCTCAAAGCATAGGGAATTCCTGTATTTTTGCCCCAAAATAAGGAAAAATTCTGACATTTTACCCTGAAGTAAGTGAAATTTCTGCAATTTTGCCCCAAAATAAGGGAAATTTTTGCCTTTTTGCCCCCAAATAAGGGGAATTTCAGCCTTTTTACCTCAAAATAAGGGGAATTTCGGCATTTTTGCCACAAAATGTTAGAAATTTCTGCCTTTTTGCCCCAAAATAAAGAAAATTTCAGCATTTTTTCCCTGAAATAAGTGAAATTTCTGCAATTTTGCCCCAAAATAAGTGAAATTTCTGCAATTTTGCCCCAAAATAAGTGAAATTTCTGCAATTTTGCCCCAAAATAAGTGAAATTTCTGCAATTTTGCCCCAAAATAAGGGAAATTTCTGGAATTTTGCCTCAAAATAAGTTTAATTTCTGAGTTCTGCACCAAAATAAGGAGAATTTTTGTCTTTATGCCCCAACATATAGGGAATTTCTGCCTTTTTGCCTTAAAATTAGGGGAATTTCTGCAATTTTGCTCCAAAATACGAAGAATTTCTGCCCTTTTGCCTGAAAATAAGAAGAATGCATACCTTTTTACCATAAAAAAGGGAAATTTCTTCATTTTTGATCCAAAATAAGGGGAATTTCTGCTTTTTTGCCTCTAAATAAGTGGAATTTCTATCTTTTTCCCCAAAAACAAAGGGAATTTCTGTCTTTTTTGCCCCAAAATAAGGAAATTTTTTGACTTATTACCCTGAAATAAGTGAAATTTTTGCAATTTTGCCCCAAAATAAGAGAAATTTCTGCCTTTTTGCCCCAAAATAAGGGGAAAATTCAGCCTTTTTACCTCAAAATAAGGGAATTTTCTGCATTTTTGCCACAAAATATTAGGAATTTCTGCATTTTTGCCCCAAAATAAAGAAAATTTCTGCCTTTTTTCCCTGACATAAGTGAAATTTCTGCAATTTTGCCCCAAAAGAAGTGAAATTTCTGCAATTTTGCCCCAAAATAAGGGAAATTTCTGGAATTTTGCCACAAATAAGTGGAATTTCTGAGCTATGCCACAAAATAAGGAGAATTTCTGTCTTTTTGTCCCAACATATAGGGAATTTCTGACTTTTTGCCCCACAATTAGCAGAATTTCTGAAATTTTGCTCCAAAATACGGGGAATTTCTGCCTTTTTGCCGGAAAATAAGAAGAATGCATACCTTTTTGCCATAAAAAAAGGAAAGTTCTTCATTTTTGCTCCAAAAAGGGGAATTTCTGCTTTTTTGCCTCTAAATAAGTGGAATTTCTGTTTTTTACTCCTAAACAAAGGGAATTCCTGTCTTTTTTGCCCCAAAATAAGGAAAATTTCTGACTTATTACCCTGAAATAAGTGAAATTTCTGCAATTTTGCCCCAAAATAAAGGAAATTTCTGCCTTTTTGCCCCCAAATAAGGGGAATTTCAGCCTTTTTACCTCAAAATAAGGGAAATTTCTGCATTTTTGCCACAAAATATTAGGAATTTCTGCATTTTTGTCCCAAAATAAGGAAAATATCTGACTTTATTCCCTGTAATAAGTGAAATTTCTGCAACTTTGCCCCAAAATAAGTGAAATTTTTGCAATTTTGCCCCAAATTAAGAGATATTTCTGGTATTTTGCCCCAAAATAAGTGGAATTTCTGAGTTTTGCCCCAAAATTAGGAGAATTTCTGTCTTTTTGCCCCAAGATATAGAGAATTTCTGCCTTTTTCCCCACAATTAGGGGAATTTCTGCAATTTTGCTCCAAAATACAAGGAATTTCTGCCTTTTTGCCCGATAATAAGAAGAATGCATAACTTTTTGCCATAAAAAAAAAATTTCTTCATTTTTGCTCCAATAAAAATGGAATTTCTGCTTTTTTTCCTAAAAATAACTGGAATTTTTGTCTTTTTCCCCCAAAACAAAGGGAATTTCTGTATTTTTGGCCCCAAATTAAAAAATATTTCTGACTTATTAACCTGAAATAAGTGAAATTTCTTCAATTTTTTCCCAAAATAAGGGAAATATCTGCCTTTTTGTCCCCAAATAAGGGAAATTTCAGCCTTTTTTCCTCAAAATAAGGGGAATTTCTGCCTTTTTGCCCCAAAATATAAAATTTCTTCCCTTCTTTTCTGAAATAAGTGAAATTTCTGCAATTTTGCCCCAAAATAAGGCAAATTTCTGGAATTTTGCCCCAAAATAAGTGGAATTACTGAGTTTTGCCCCAAAATAAGGAGAATTTCTGTCTTTTTGCCCTAACATATAGGGAATTTCTGCTCTTTGTCACACAATTAGGGGAATTTCTGCAATTTTGCTTCAAAATACGGGGAATTTCTGCCTTTTTGCCCGAAAATAAGAAGAAAGTATACCTTTTTGCCATAAAAAAGAGAAATTTCTTCATTTTTGCCCCAAAATAAGCGGAATTTCTGATTTTTTGCCATTAAATAAGTGGAATTTCTGTCCTTTTCCCTCAAAGCATAGGGAATTCCTGTATTTTTGCCCCAAAATAAGGAAAAATTCTGACATTTTATCCTGAAGTAAGTGAAATTTCTGCAATTTTGCCCCAAAATAAGGGAAATTTTTGCCTTTTTGACCCCAAATAAGGGGAATTTCAGCCTTTTTACCTCAAAATAAGGGGAATTTCGGCATTTTTGCCACAAAATGTTAGAAATTTCTGCCTTTTTGCCCCAAAATAAAGAAAATTTCAGCATTTTTTCCCTGAAATAAGTGAAATTTCTGCAATTTTGCCCCAAAATAAGTGAAATTTCTGCAATTTTGCCCCAAAATAAGGGAAATTTCTGGAATTTTGCCTCAAAATAAGTTTAATTTCTGAGTTCTGCACCAAAATAAGGAGAATTTCTGTCTTTATGCCCCAACATATAGGGAATTTCTGCCTTTTTGCCTTAAAATTAGGGGAATTTCTGCAATTTTGCTCCAAAATACGAAGAATTTCTGCTCTTTTGCCTGAAAATAAGAAGAATGCATACCTTTTTGCCATAAAAAAGGGAAATTTCTTCATTTTTGATCCAAAATAAGGGGAATTTCTGCTTTTTTGCCTCTAAATAAGTGGAATTTCTGTCTTTTCCCCCAAAAACAAAGGGAATTTCTGTCTTTTTTGCCCCAAAATAAGGAAATTTTCTGACTTATTACCCTAAAATAAGTGAAATTTCTGCAATTTTGCCCCAAAATAAGGGAAATTTCTGCCTTTTTGCCCCAAAATAAGGGGAAAATTCAGCCTTTTTACCTCAAAATAAGGGAATTTTCTGCATTTTTGACACAAAATATTAGGAATTTCTGCATTTTTGCCCCAAAATAAAGAAAATTTCTGCCTTTTTTCCCTGACATAAGTGAAATTTCTGCAATTTTGCCCCAAAAGAATTGAAATTTCTGCAATTTTGCCCCAAAATAAGGGAAATTTCTGGAATTTTGCCACAAATAAGTGGAATTTCTGAGTTATGCCACAAAATAAGGAGAATTTCTGTCTTTTTGTCCCAACATATAGGGAATTTCTGACTTTTTGCCCCACAATTAGCAGAATTTCTGCAATTTTGCTCCAAAATACGGGGAATTTCTGCCTTTTTGCCGGAAAATAAGAAGAATGCATACCTTTTTGCCATAAAAAAGGGAAATTTCTTCATTTTTGCTCCAAAAAGGGGAATTTCTGCTTTTTTGCCTCTAAATAAGTGGAATTTCTGTTTTTTACCCCTAAACAAAGGGAATTCCTGTCTTTTTTGCCCCAAAATAAGGAAAATTTCTGACTTATTACCCTGAAATAAGTGAAATTTCTGCAATTTTGCCCCAAAATAAGGGAAATTTCTGCCTTTTTGCCCCCAAATAAGGGGAATTTCAGCCTTTTTACCTCAAAATAAGGGAAATTTCTGCATTTTTGCCACAAAATATTAGGAATTTCTGCATTTTTGCCCCTAAATAAGGAAAATTTCTGCCTTTTTTCCCTGACATAAGTGAAATTTCTGCAATTTTACCACAAAATAAGTGAAATTTCTGCAATTTTGCCCCAAAATAAAGGAAATTTCTGGAATTTTGCCCCAAAATAAGGGAAATTTCTGCCTTTTTGCCCCCAAATAAAGGGAATTTCAGCCTTTTTACCTCAAAATAAGGGAAATTTCTGCATTTTTGCCACAAAATATTAGGAATTTCTGCATTTTTGCCCCTAAATAAGGAAAATTTCTGCCTTTTTTCCCTGACATAATTGAAATTTCTGCAATTTTACCACAAAATAAGTGAAATTTCTGCAATTTTGCCCCAAAATAAGTGAAATTTCTGCAATTTTGCCCCAAAATAAGGGAAATTTCTGCCTTTTTGCCCCCAAATAAAGGGAATTTCAGCCTTTTTACCTCAAAATAAGGGAAATTTCTGCATTTTTGCCACAAAATATTTGGAATTTCTGCATTTTTGCCCCTAAATAAGGAAAATTTCTGCCTTTTTTCCCTGACATAAGTGAAATTTCTGCAATTTTGCCCCAAAATAAGTGAAATTTCTGCAATTTTGCCCCAAAATAAAGGAAGTTTCTGGAATTTTGCCCCAAAATAAGTGGAATTTCTTAGTTTTGCCCCAAAATAAGGAGAATTTCTGTCTTTTTGCCCCACAATTAGCGGAATTTCTGCAATTTTGCTCCAAAATACGGTCAATTTCTGCCTTTTTGCTCGAAAATAAGAAGAATGCATACCTTTTTGCCATAAAAAAGGGAAATTTCTTCATTTTTTCTCCAAAATAAGGGGAATTCCTGCTTTTTTTGCCTTTAAATAAGTGAAATTTCTGTCTTTTTCCCCCAAAACAAAATAATTTCTGTCTTTTTTTCCCCAAAATAAGGAAAAATTCTGACTTATTACCCTGAAGTAAGTGAAATTTCTGCAATTTTGCCCCAAAATAAGAGAAATTTCTGCTTTTTTGCCCCCAAATAAAGGGAATTTCAGCCTTTTTACATCAAAATAAGGGTAAATTTTGCATTTTTGCCACAAAATATTAGGAATTTCTGCCTTTTTGCCCCAAACTAAGGAAAATTTCTGCCTTTTTTCTCTGAAATAAGTGAAATTTCTGCAATTTTGCCCCAAAATAAGTGAAATTTCTGCAATTTTGCCCCAAAATAAGGGAAATTTCTGCCTTTTTGCCCCCAAATAAGGGGAATTTCAGCCTTTTTACCTCAAAATAAGGGGAATTTCTGCATTTTTGCCACAAAATATTAGGAATTTCTGCCTTTTTGCCTTAAAATAAGGAAAATTTCTGCCTTTTTTCCCTGTAATAAGTGAAATTTCTGCATTTTTGCCCCAAAATAGGTGAAATTTCTGCAATTTTGCCCCATATTAAGAGAAATTTCTGGTATTTTGCCTCAAAATAAGTGGAATTTCTTAGTTTTGCCCCATAATAAGGAGAATTTCTGTCTTTTTGCCCCAACATATAGAAAATTTCTGCCTTTTTGCCCCACAATTAGGGGAATTTCTGCAATTTTGCTCCAAAATACGGGGAATTTCTGCCTTTTTGCCCGATAATAAGAAGAATGCATACCTTTTTGCCATTAAAAAGGGAAATTTCCTCATTTTTGCTCCAAAATAAGCGGAATTTCTGATTTTTTGCCTCTAAATAAGTGGAATTTCTGTCTTTTTCCCCCAAAACAAAGGGAATTTCTGTCTTTTTTGCCCCAAAATAAAAAATATTTCTGACTTATTACCCTGAAATAAGTGAAATTTTTCCATTTTTCACCAAAATAAGGGAAATTTCTGCCTTTTTGCCCCCAAATAAGGGAAATTTCAGCCTTTTTACCTCAAAATAAGGGGAATTTCTTCCTTTTTGCCCAAAAATAAGGAAAATTTCTGCCCTTTTTCCCTGAAATAAGTAAAATATCTGCAATTTTGCCCCAAAATAAGTGAAATTTCTGCAATTTTGCCCCAAAATGAGGGAAATTTCTGGAATTTTGCCCCAAAATAAGTGGAATTACTGAGTTTTGCCCCAAAATAAGGAGAATTTCTGTCTTTTTGCCCTAATATATAGGGAATTTTTGCATTTTTGCCCCACAATTAGGGGAATTTCTGCAATTTTGCTCCAGAATACGTGGAATTTCTGCCCTTTTGCCCGAAAATAAGAAGAAAGTATAGCTTTTTGCCATAAAAAAAGGAAATTACTTCATTTTTGCTCCAAAATAACGGGAAATTCTGCTTTTTTGCCTCTAAATAAGTGGAATTTCTGTCTTTTCCCCCCAAAACAAAGGGAATTCCTGTATTTTTGCCCCAAAATAAAGAATAATTGTGACTTATTACCCTGAAGTAAGTGATATTTCTGCAATTTTGCCCCAAAATAAGGAAAATTATTGCCTTTTTGCCCCCAAATAAGGGGAATTTCAGCCTTTTTACCTCAAAATAAGGGGAATTTCTTCATTTTTGCCACAAAATATTAGGAATTTCTGCCTTTTTGCACCAAAATAAGGAAAATTTCTGCCTTTTTTCTCTGAAATAAGTGAAATTTCTGCAATTTTGCCCCAAAATAAGTGAAATTTCTGCAATTTTGCCCCAAAATAAGGGAAATTTCTGCCTTTTTGCCCCCAAATAAGGGGAATTTCAGCCTTTTTACCTCAAAATAAGGGGAATTTCTGCATTTTTGCCACAAAATATCAAAAATTTCTGCCTTTTTGCCCCAAAATAAGGAAAATAACTGCTTTTTTCCCTTTAATATGTGAAATTTCTGCAACTTTGCCCCAAAATAAGTGAAATTTCTGCAATTTTGCCCCAAAAGAAGGGAAATTCCTGGAATTTTGCCCCAAAATAAGTGGAATTTCTGAGTTTTGCCCCAAAATAAGGAGAATTTCTGTCTTTTTGCCCCACAATTAGCGGAATTTCTGCAATTTTGCTCCAAAATACGGTCAATTTCTGCCTTTTTGCTCGAAAATAAGAAGAATGCATACCTTTTTGCCATAAAAAAGGGAAATTTCTTCATTTTTTCTCCAAAATAAGGGGAATTCCTGCTTTTTTTGCCTTTAAATAAGTGAAATTTCTGTCTTTTTCCCCCAAAACAAAATAATTTCTGTCTTTTTTTCCCCAAAATAAGGAAAAATTCTGACTTATTACCCTGAAGTAAGTGAAATTTCTGCAATTTTGCCCCAAAATAAGAGAAATTTCTGCTTTTTTGCCCCCAAATAAGGGCAATTTCAGCCTTTTTACATCAAAATAAGGGTAAATTTTGCATTTTTGCCACAAAATATTAGGAATTTCTGCCTTTTTGCCCCAAACTAAGGAAAATTTCTGCCTTTTTTCTCTGAAATAAGTGAAATTTCTGCAATTTTGCCCCAAAATAAGTGAAATTTCTGCAATTTTGCCCCAAAATAAGGGAAATTTCTGCCTTTTTGCCCCCAAATAAGGGGAATTTCAGCCTTTTTACCTCAAAATAAGGGGAATTTCTGCATTTTTGCCACAAAATATTAGGAATTTCTGCCTTTTTGCCTTAAAATAAGGAAAATTTCTGCCTTTTTTCCCTGTAATAAGTGAAATTTCTGCATTTTTGCCCCAAAATAGGTGAAATTTCTGCAATTTTGCCCCATATTAAGAGAAATTTCTGGTATTTTGCCTCAAAATAAGTGGAATTTCTTAGTTTTGCCCCATAATAAGGAGAATTTCTGTCTTTTTGCCCCAACATATAGAAAATTTCTGCCTTTTTGCCCCACAATTAGGGGAATTTCTGCAATTTTGCTCCAAAATACGGGGAATTTCTGCCTTTTTGCCCGATAATAAGAAGAATGCATACCTTTTTGCCATTAAAAAGGGAAATTTCCTCATTTTTGCTCCAAAATAAGCGGAATTTCTGATTTTTTGCCTCTAAATAAGTGGAATTTCTGTCTTTTTCCCCCAAAACAAAGGGAATTTCTGTCTTTTTTGCCCCAAAATAAAAAATATTTCTGACTTATTACCCTGAAATAAGTGAAATTTTTCCATTTTTCACCAAAATAAGGGAAATTTCTGCCTTTTTGCCCCCAAATAAGGGAAATTTCAGCCTTTTTACCTCAAAATAAGGGGAATTTCTTCCTTTTTGCCCAAAAATAAGGAAAATTTCTGCCCTTTTTCCCTGAAATAAGTAAAATATCTGCAATTTTGCCCCAAAATAAGTGAAATTTCTGCAATTTTGCCCCAAAATGAGGGAAATTTCTGGAATTTTGCCCCAAAATAAGTGGAATTACTGAGTTTTGCCCCAAAATAAGGAGAATTTCTGTCTTTTTGCCCTAACATATAGGGAATTTTTGCATTTTTGCCCCACAATTAGGGGAATTTCTGCAATTTTGCTCCAGAATACGTGGAATTTCTGCCCTTTTGCCCGAAAATAAGAAGAAAGTATAGCTTTTTGCCATAAAAAAAGGAAATTACTTCATTTTTGCTCCAAAATAACGGGAAATTCTGCTTTTTTGCCTCTAAATAAGTGGAATTTCTGTCTTTTCCCCCCAAAACAAAGGGAATTCCTGTATTTTTGCCCCAAAATAAAGAATAATTGTGACTTATTACCCTGAAGTAAGTGATATTTCTGCAATTTTGCCCCAAAATAAGGAAAATTATTGCCTTTTTGCCCCCAAATAAGGGGAATTTCAGCCTTTTTACCTCAAAATAAGGGGAATTTCTTCATTTTTGCCACAAAATATTAGGAATTTCTGCCTTTTTGCACCAAAATAAGGAAAATTTCTGCCTTTTTTCTCTGAAATAAGTGAAATTTCTGCAATTTTGCCCCAAAATAAGTGAAATTTCTGCAATTTTGCCCCAAAATAAGGGAAATTTCTGCCTTTTTGCCCCCAAATAAGGGGAATTTCAGCCTTTTTACCTCAAAATAAGGGGAATTTCTGCATTTTTGCCACAAAATATCAAAAATTTCTGCCTTTTTGCCCCAAAATAAGGAAAATAACTGCTTTTTTCCCTTTAATATGTGAAATTTCTGCAACTTTGCCCCAAAATAAGTGAAATTTCTGCAATTTTGCCCCAAAAGAAGGGAAATTCCTGGAATTTTGCCCCAAAATAAGTGGAATTTCTGAGTTTTGCCCCAAAATTAAGAGAATTTCTGTCTTTTTGCCCCAAGATATAGAGAATTTCTGCCTTTTTCCCCACAATTAGGGGAATTTCTGCAATTTTGCTCCAAAATACAAGGAATTTCTGCCTTTTTGCCCGATAATAAGAAGAATGCATAACTTTTTGCCATAAAAAAAAGAAATTTCTTCATTTTTACTCCAAATAAATGGAATTTCTGCTTTTTTTCCTAAAAATAACTGGAATTTTTGTCTTTTTCCCCCAAAACAAAGGGAATTTCTGTATTTTTGGCCCCAAATTAAAAAATATTTCTGACTTATTAACCTGAAATAAGTGAAATTTCTTCAATTTTTTCCCAAAATAAGGGAAATATCTGCCTTTTTGTCCCCAAATAAGGGAAATTTCAGCCTTTTTACCTCAAAATAAGGGTAATTTCTGCCTTTTTGCCCCAAAATATAAAATTTCTTCCCTTCTTTTCTGAAATAAGTGAAATTTCTGCAATTTTGCCCCAAAATAAGGGAAATTTCTGGAATTTTGCCCCAAAATAAGTGGAATTACTGAGTTTTGCCCCAAAATAAGGAGAATTTCTGTCTTTTTGCCCTAACATATAGGGAATTTCTGCTCTTTGTCACACAATTAGGGGAATTTCTGCAATTTTGCTTCAAAATACGGGGAATTTCTGCCTTTTTGCCCGAAAATAAGAAGAAAGTATAGCTTTTTGCCATAAAAAAGAGAAATTTCTTCATTTTTGCCCAAAAATAAGCGGAATTTCTGATTTTTTGCCATTAAATATGTGGAATTTCTGTCCTTTTCCCTCAAAGCATAGGGAATTCCTGTATTTTTGCCCCAAAATAAGGAAAAATTCTGACATTTTACCCTGAAGTAAGTGAAATTTCTGCAATTTTGCCCCAAAATAAGGGAAATTTTTGCCTTTTTGCCCCCAAATAAGGGGAATTTCAGCCTTTTTACCTCAAAATAAGGGGAATTTCGGCATTTTTGCCTCACAATGTTAGAAATTTCTGCCTTTTTGCCCCAAAATAAAGAAAATTTCAGCATTTTTTCCCTGAAATAAGTGAAATTTCTGCAATTTTGCCCCAAAATAAGTGAAATTTCTGCAATTTTGCCCCAAAATAAGTGAAATTTCTGCAATTTTGCCCCAAAATAAGTAAAATTTCTGCAATTTTGCCCCAAAATAAGGGAAATTTCTGGAATTTTGCCTCAAAATAAGTTTAATTTCTGAGTTCTGCCCCAAAATAAGGAGAATTTCTGTCTTTTTGCCCTAACATATAGGGAATTTCTGCTCTTTGTCACACAATTAGGGGAATTTCTGCAATTTTGCTTCAAAATACGGGGAATTTCTGCCTTTTTGCCCGAAAATAAGAAGAAAGTATAGCTTTTTGCCATAAAAAAGAGAAATTTCTTCATTTTTGCCCCAAAATAAGCGGAATTTCTGATTTTTTGCCATTAAATAAGTGGAATTTCTGTCCTTTTCCCTCAAAGCATAGGGAATTCCTGTATTTTTGCCCCAAAATAAGGAAAAATTCTGACATTTTACCCTGAAGTAAGTGAAATTTCTGCAATTTTGCCCCAAAATAAGGGAAATTTTTGCCTTTTTGCCCCCAAATAAGGGGAATTTCAGCCTTTTTACCTCAAAATAAGGGGAATTTCGGCATTTTTGCCTCACAATGTTAGAAATTTCTGCCTTTTTGCCCCAAAATAAAGAAAATTTCAGCATTTTTTCCCTGAAATAAGTGAAATTTCTGCAATTTTGCCCCAAAATAAGTGAAATTTCTGCAATTTTGCCCCAAAATAAGGGAAATTTCTGGAATTTTGCCTCAAAATAAGTTTAATTTCTGAGTTCTGCACCAAAATAAGGAGAATTTCTGTCTTTATGCCCCAACATATAGGGAATTTCTGCCTTTTTGCCTTAAAATTAGGGGAATTTCTGCAATTTTGCTCCAAAATACGAAGAATTTCTGCCCTTTTGCCTGAAAATAAGAAGAATGCATACCTTTTTGCCATAAAAAAGGGAAATTTCTTCATTTTTGATCCAAAATAAGGGGAATTTCTGCTTTTTTGCCTCTAAATAAGTGGAATTTCTGTCTTTTTCCCCAAAAACAAAGGGAATTTCTGTCTTTTTTGCCCCAAAATAAGGAAATTTTCTGACTTATTACCCTAAAATAAGTGAAATTTCTGCAATTTTGCCCCAAAATAAGGGAAATTTCTGCCTTTTTGCCCCAAAATAAGGGGAAAATTCAGCCTTTTTACCTCAAAATAAGGGAATTTTCTGCATTTTTGCCACAAAATATTAGGAATTTCTGCATTTTTGCCCCAAAATAAAGAAAATTTCTGCCTTTTTTCCCTGACATAAGTGAAATTTCTGCAATTTTGCCCCAAAATAAGTGAAATTTCTGCAATTTTGCCCCAAAATAAGGGAAATTTCTGGAATTTTGCCACAAATAAGTGGAATTTCTGAGTTATGCCACAAAATAAGGAGAATTTCTGTCTTTTTGTCCAAACATATAGGGAATTTCTGACTTTTTGCCCCACAATTAGCAGAATTTCTGCAATTTTGCTCCAAAATACGGGGAATTTCTGCCTTTTTGCCGGAAAATAAGAAGAATGCATACCTTTTTGCCATAAAAAAGGGAAATTTCTTCATTTTTGCTCCAAAAAGGGGAATTTCTGCTTTTTTGCCTCTAAATAAGTGGAATTTCTGTTTTTTACCCCTAAACAAAGGGAATTCCTGTCTTTTTTGCCCCAAAATAAGGAAAATTTCTGACTTATTACCCTGAAATAAGTGAAATTTCTGCAATTTTGCCCCAAAATAAGGGAAATTTCTGCCTTTTTGCCCCCAAATAAGGGGAATTTCAGCCTTTTTACCTCAAAATAAGGGAAATTTCTGCATTTTTGCCACAAAATATTAGGAATTTCTGCATTTTTGCCCCTAAATAAGGAAAATTTCTGCCTTTTTTCCCTGACATAAGTGAAATTTCTGCAATTTTGCCCCAAAATAAGTGAAATTTCTGCAATTTTGCCCCAAAATAAAGGAAATTTCTGGAATTTTGCCCCAAAATAAGTGGAATTTCTTAGTTTTGAACCAAAATAAGGAGAATTTCTGTATTTTGCCCCACAATTAGCGGAATTTCTGCAATTTTGCTCCAAAATACGGTCAATTTCTGCCTTTTTGCTCGAACATAAGAAGAATGCATAACTTTTTGCCATAAAAAAGGGAAATTTCTTCATTTTTGCTCCAAAATAAGGGGAATTTCTGCTTTTTTGCCTTTAAATAAGTGAAATTTCTGTCTTTTTCCCCCAAAACATAAAGAATTTCTGTCTTTTTTCCCCAAAATAAGGAAAAATTCTGACTTATTACCCTGAAGTAAGTGAAATTTCTGCAATTTTGCCCCAAAATAAGAGAAATTTCTGCATTTTTGCCCCCAAATAAGGGGAATTTCAGCCTTTTTACATCAAAATAAGGGTAAATTTTGCATTTTTGCCACAAAATATTAGGAATTTCTGCCTTTTTGCCCCAAACTAAAAAAAATTTCTGCCTTTTTTCCCTGAAATAAGTGAAATTTCTGCAATTTTGCCCCAAAATAAGTGAAATTTCTGCAATTTTGCCCCAAAATAAGGGAAATTTCTGCCTTTTTGCCCCCAAATAAGGGGAATTTCAGGCGTTTTACCTCAAAATAAGGGGAATTTCTGCATTTTTGCCACAAAATATTAGGAATTTCTGCCTCTTTGCCTTAAAATAAGGAAAATTTCTGCCTTTTTTCCCTGTAATAAGTGAAATTTCTGCATTTTTGCCCCAAAATAGGTGAAATTTCTGCAATTTTGCCCCAAATTAAGAGAAATTTCTGGTATTTTGCCTCAAAATAAGTGGAATTTCTTAGTTTTGCCCCATAATAAGGAGAATTTCTGTCTTTTTGCCCCAACATATAGAAAATTTCTGCCTTTTTGCCCCACAATTAGGGGAATTTCTGCAATTTTGCTCCAAAATACGGGGAATTTCTGCCTTTTTGCCCGATAATAAGAAGAATGCATACCTTTTTGCCATTAAAAAGGGAAATTTCCTCATTTTTGCTCCAAAATAAGCGGAATTTCTGATTTTTTGCCTCTAAATAAGTGGAATTTCTGTCTTTTTTCCCCAAAACAAAGGGAATTTCTGTCTTTTTTGCCCCAAAATAAAAAATATTTCTGACTTATTACCCTGAAATAAGTGAAATTTTTTCCATTTTTCACCAAAATAAGGGAAATTTCTGCCTTTTTGCCCCCAAATAAGGGAAATTTCAGCCTTTTTACCTCAAAATAAGGGGAATTTCTTCCTTTTTGCCCAAAAATAAGGAAAATTTCTGCCCTTTTTCCCTGAAATAAGTAAAATATCTGCAATTTTGCCCCAAAATAAGTGAAATTTCTGCAATTTTGCCCCAAAATGAGGGAAATTTCTGGAATTTTGCCCCAAAATAAGTGGAATTACTGAGTTTTGCCCCAAAATAAGGAGAATTTCTGTCTTTTTGCCCTAACATATAGGGAATTTTTGCATTTTTGCCCCACAATTAGGGGAATTTCTGCAATTTTGCTCCAGAATACGTGGAATTTCTGCCCTTTTGCCCGAAAATAAGAAGAATGCATACCTTTTTGCCATAAAAAAGGGAAATTACTTCATTTTTGCTCCAAAATAACGGGAAATTCTGCTTTTTTGCCTCTAAATAAGTGGAATTTCTGTCTTTTCCCCCCAAAACAAAGGGAATTCCTGTATTTTTGCCCCAAAATAAAGAATAATTGTGACTTATTACCCTGAAGTAAGTGATATTTCTGCAATTTTGCCCCAAAATAAGGGAAATTATTGCCTTTTTGTCCCCAAATAAGGGGAATTTCAGCCTTTTTACCTCAAAATAAGGGGAATTTCTTCATTTTTGCCACAAAATATTAGGAATTTCTGCCTTTTTGCACCGAAATAATGAAAATTTCTGCCTTTTTTCCCTGAAATAAGTGAAATTTCTTCAATTTTGCCCCAAAATAAGTGAAATTTCTACAATTTTCCCCAAAATAAGTGAAATTTCTGCAATTTTGCCCCAAACTAAGAGAAATTTCTGGAATTTTGCCCCAAAATAAGTGGAATTTCTGAGTTTTGCCCCAAAATAAGGAGAATTTCTGTCTTTTTGCCCCAACATTTAGAGAATTTCTGCCTTTTTGCCCCACAATTTGGGGAATTTCTGCAATTTTGCTCCAAAATACGAAGAATTTCTGCCTTTTTGCCCGAAAATAAGAAGAATGCATACCTTTTTGCAATAAAAAAGGGAAATTTCTTCATTTTTGCTCCAAAATAAGGGGAATTTCTGCTTTTTTGCCTATAAATAAGTGGAATTTCTGTCTTTTTCCCCTAAAACAATGTGAATTTCTGTCTTTTTTGCCCCAAAATAAGGAAAATTTCTGGCTTATTTCCTTGAAATAAGTGAAATTTCTGCAATTTTGCCCCAAAATAAGTTAAATTTCTCCAATTTTGCCCCAAAGTAAGGGAAATTTCTGCAATTTTGCCCCAAAATATGGGTAATTTCTGCATTTTTGCCCCCAAATAAGGGGAATTTTAGCCTTTTTACCTCAAAATAAGGGAAATTTCTTCATTTTTGCAACAAATTATTAGGAATTTCTGCCTTTTTGCCCCAAAATAAGAAAATTTCTACCTTTTTTTCTCTGAAATAAGTGAAATTTCTGCAATTTTGCCCCAAAATAATTGAAATTTCTGCAATTTTGCCCCAAAATAACGGAAGTTTCTTAAATTTTGCCCCAAAATAAGTGTAATATCTGAGTTTTTCCCCAAAATTAGGAGAATTTCTGTCTTTTTGCCCCAACATATAGAGAATTTCTGCCTTTTTGCCCCACAATTAGGGGAATTTCTGCAATTTTGCTCCAAAATATGGTGAATTTCTGCCTTTTTGCCCGATAATAAGAAGAATGCATAAATTTTTGCCATAAAAAAGGGAAATTTCTTCATTTTTGCTCCAAAATAAAGGGAATTTCTGCTTTTTTGCCTAAAAATAACTGGAATTTTTGTCTTTTTCCCCCAAAACAAAGGGAATTTCTATATTTTTTGCCCCAAAATAAAAAATATTTCTGCCTTTTTTCCCTGAAATAAGTGAAATTTCTGCAATTTTGCCCCAAAATAAGTGAAATTTCTGCAATTTTGCTCCAAAATAAGGGAAATTTCTGCGTTTTTGCCCCCAAATAAGGGGAATTTCAGCCTTTTTACCTCAAAATAAGGGGAATTTCTGCATTTTTGCCACAAAATATTAAAAATTTCTGCCTTTTTGCCCCAAAATAAGGAAAATATCTGCCTTTTTTCTCTGTAATAAGTGAAATTTCTGCAACTTTGCCCCAAAATAAGTGAAATTTTTGCAATTTTGCCCCAAATTAATGGAAATTTCTGGTATTTTGCCCCAAAATAAGTGGAATTTCCGAGTTTTGCCCCAAAATAAGGAGAATTTCTGTCTTTTTGCCCCAACATATAAAGAATTTCTGCCTTTTTCTCCACAATTAAGGGAATTTCTGCAATTTTGCTCCAAAATACAAGGAATTTCTGCCTTTTTGCCCGATAATAAGAAGAATGCATAACTTTTTGCCATAAAAAAGGAAAATATATTCATTTTTGCTCTAAAATAAGGGAATTTCTGCTTTTTTGCCTCAAAATAAGTGGAATTTCTGTCTTTTTCCCACAATACAAAAAGAATTTCTGTATTTTTTCCCCCAAAATAAAAAATATTTCTGACTTATTACCCTGAAATAAGTGAAATTTCTGCCTTTTTGCCCCAAAATAAGGGAAATTTCTGCCTTTTTGTCCCCAAATAAGGGAAATTTCAGCCTTTTTACCTCAAAATAAGAGGAATTTCTGCCTTTTTGCCCCAAAATATAAAATTTCTGCCCTTCTTCCCTGAAATAAGTGAAATTTCTGCAATTTTGCCCCAAAATAAAGGAAATTTCTGGAATTTTGCCCCAAAATAAGTGGAATTAATGAGTTTTGCCCCCAAAATAAGGAGAATTTCTGTCTTTTTGCCCTAACATATAGGGAATTTCTGCCTTTTTGCCTTACAATTAGGGGAATTTCTGCAATTTTGCTCCTAAATACGAAAAAATTCTGCCCTTTTGCCTGAAAATAAGAAGAATGCATACCTTTTTGCTGTAAAAAAGAGAAATTTCTTTATTTTTGATCCAAAACAAGGGGAATTTCTGCTTTTTTGCCTCTAAATATGTGGAATTTCTGTCTTTTTCCCCAAAAACAAAGGGAATTTCTGTCTTTTTTGCCCCAAAATAAAAAAAAATTCTGACTTATTACCCTGAAATATGTAAAATTTCTGCAATTTTCCCGAAAACAAAAAAAAATTCTGCCTTTTTGCCCCCAAATAAGGGGAATTTCAGCATTTTTACCTCAAAATAAGGGGAATTTCTGCATTTTTGCCACAAAATATTAGGAATTTCTGCCTTTTTGCCACAAAATAAGGAAAATATCTCACTTTTTTCCCTGTAATAAGTGAAATTTCTGCAACTTTGCCCCAAAATAAGTGAAATTTTTGCAATTTTGCCCAAAATTAAGAGGAATTTCTGGTATTTTGCCCCAAAATAAGTGGAATTTCTGAGTTTTGCCCCAAAATTAGGAGAATTTCTGTCTTTTTGCCCCAACATATAGAGAATTTCTGCCTTTTTCCCCACAATTAGGGGAATTTCTGCAATTTTGCTCCAAAATACAAGGAATTTCTGCCTTTTTGCCCGATAATAAGAAGAATGCTTAACTTTTTGATATAAAAAAGGGAAATTTCTTCATTTTTGCTCCAAAATAAGGGGAATTTCTGCTTTTTTGCCTAAAAATAACTGGAATTTTTTTCTTTTTCCCTCAAAACAAAGGGAATTTCTGTATTTTTTGCCCAAAATTAAAAAATACTTCTGACTTATTAACCTGAAATAAGTGAAATTTCTTCAATTTTTTCCCAAAATAAGGGAAATATCTGCCTTTTTGTACCCAAATAAGGGAAATTTCAGCCTTTTTACCTCAAAATAAGGGGAATTTCTGCCTTTTTGCCCCAAAATATAAAATTTCTGCCCTTCTTCCCTGAAATAAGTGAAATTTCTGCAATTTTGCCCCAAAATAAGGGAAATTTCTGAAATTTTGCCCCAAAATAAGTGGAATTACTGAGTTTTGCCCCAAAATAAGGGAAATTTCTGACTTTTTGCCCCCAAATATGGGGAATTTCAGCCTTTTTACCTCAAAATAAGGGGAATTTCTGCATTTTTGCCACAAAATATTAGGAATTTCTGCCTTTTTGTTCCAAAATAAGAAAATTTCTGCTTTTTTCCCTTGAAATAAGGGAAATTTCTGCAATTTTGCCTGAAAATAAGTGTAATTTCTGCACTTTTGCCCCAAAATAAGGGAAATTTCTGGAATTTTGCCCCAAAATAAGTGGAATTTTTGAGTTTTGCCCCAAAATAAATAGAATTTCTGTCTTTTTGCCCCAACAAATAGAGAACTTCTGCATTTTTGCCCCACAATTAGGGGAATTTCTGCAATTTTGCTCCAAAATACGAAGAATTTCTGTCTTTTTCCCCGAAAATAAGAAGAATGCATACCTTTTTGCCATAAAAAAAGGGAAATTTCTTCATTTTTGCTCCAAAATAAGGGGAATTTCTGCTTTCTTGCCTCTAAATAAGTGGAATTTCTGTCTTTTTCTCCCAAAACAAAGGGAATTTCTGTCCTTTAGGCCCCAAAATAAAAGAAAATTTCTGACTTATTGCCCTGAAGTAAGTGTAATTTCTGCAATTTTGCCCCAAAATAAGGGAAATTTCTGCCTTTCTGCCCCCAAATAAGGGGAATTTCAGCCTTTTCACCTCAAAATAAAAGGAATTTCTGCATTTTTGCCACAAAATATTAGGAATTTCTGCCTTTTTGCCCCAAAAATTAACAAAATTTCTGCCTTTTTTCCCTGAAATAAGTGAAATTTCTGCAATTTTGCCCCAAAATAAGTGAAATTTCTGCAATTTTGCCCCAAAATAAGTGAAATTGCTGCAATTTTGCCCCAAAATACAAGAAATTTCTGGAATTTTGCCCCAAAATATGTGGAATTTCTGATTTCTGCCCTAAAATTAGGAGAATTTCTGTCTTTTTGCCCCAACACATAGAGAATTTCTGCCTTTTTGCCCTACAATTAGGGGAATTTCTGCAATTTTGCCCGAAAATAAGGGAAATTTCTGCCTTTTTCCCCCCAAATAAGGGAAATTTCACCCTTTTTACCTAAAAATAAGGGGAATTTCTGCATTTTTGCCACAAAATATTAGCTATTTTTGCCTTTTTGCCCCAAAATAAGAAAATTTCTCCTTTTTTTCCTGAAATAAGTGAAATTTCTGCAATTTTGCCCCAAAATAAGTGAAATTTCTGTAATTTTGCCCCAAAATAAGGGAAATTTCTGGAATTTTGCTCCAAAGTATGTGGAATTTCTGAGTTTTACCCCAAAATAAAATGAATTTCTGTGTTTTTACCCTAACATATAGGGAATTTTTGACTTTTTTCCCCACAATTAGGGGAATTTCTGCAATTTTGCTCCAAAATACGAGGAATTTCTGCCTATTTGCCCGATAATAAAAAGAATGCATACCTTTTTGCCATAAAAAAAGAAAATTTCTTTATTTTTGCTCCAATACAAAAGGAATTTCTGCTTTTTTGCCTCTAAATAAGTGGAATTTCTCTCTTTTTCCCCCAAAACAAAGGGAATTTCTGTCTTTTTTGACCTAAAATAAAAAAAATTTCTGACTTATTACCCTGAAGTAAGTGAAATTTCTGCAATTTTGCCCCAAAATAAGGGAAATTACTGCCTTTTTGCCCCCAAATAATGGGAATTTCTGCCTTTTTACCTCAAAATAAGGGGAATTTCTGCATTTTTGCCACAAAATATTAGGAATTTCTGCCTTTTTGCCCCAAAATAAAGGAAATTTCTGGTTTTTTCCCTGAAATAAGTGAAATTTCTTCAATTTTGCCCCAAAATAAGTGAAATTTCTGCAATTTTTCCCCAAAATAAATGAAATTTCGGAAATTTCCCCCAAAATAAGTGGAATTTCCGAGTTTTTCCCCAAAATAAAGAGAATTTCTGTCTTTTTGCCCTAACGTATCAGGAATTTCTGCCCTTTTGCCCCACAATTAGGGGAATTTCTGTAATTTTGCTCCAAAATACGAGGAATTTCTGCCTTTTTGCCCGAAAATAAGAAGAATGCATACCTTTTTGCAATAAATAAGGGAACTTTCTTAATTTTTGCTCCAAAATAAGGGGAATTTCTGCTTTTTTGCCTTTAAATAAGTGGAATTTCTGTCTTTTTCCCCCAAAACAAAGGGAATTTCTGTCTTTTTGCCCCAAAATAAGAAAATTTCTGATTTATTACACTCAAATAAGTGAAATTTCTGCAATTTTGCCCCAAAATAAGGGAAATTTCTGCCTTTTTGACCCCAAATAAGGGGAATTTCTGCCTTTTTACCTCAAAATAAGGGGAATTTCTTCATATTTGCCACAAAATATTAGGAATTTCTGCCTTTTAGCCCCAAAATAATGAAAATTTCTGCCTTTTTCCATGAAATAAGTGAAATTTCTGTTATTTTGCCCCAAAATAGGTAAAATTTCTGCAATTTTGCCCCAAAATAATGGAAATTTCTCGAATTTTGACCCACAATAAGTGGAATTTCTGAGTTTTGCCCCAAAATTAAGAGAATTTCTGTCTTCTTGCCCTAACATATAGGGAATTTCTGCCTTTTTGCCCCACAATTAGGGGAATTTCTGCAATTTTGCTCCTAAATATGGGGAATTTCTGCCTTTTTGCCTGAAGATAAGAAGAATGCATACCTTTTGCCATAAATAAGGGATATTTCTTAATTTTTGCTCCAAAATAAGCGGAATTTCTGCTTTTTTGCCTCTAAATAAGTGGAATTTCTGTCTTTTTCCCCAAAAACAAAGGGAATTCCTGTCTTTTTTGCCCCAAAATAAGGACAATTTCTGACTTATTACCCTGAAATAAGTGAAATTTCTGCAATTTTGCCCCAAAATAAGGGAAATTTCTGACTTTTGCCCCCAAATATGGAGAATTTCAGCCTTTTTACCTAAAAATAAGGGGAATTTCTGCATTTTTGAAATAAAATATTAGGAATTTCTGCATTTTTGTTCCAAAATAAGAAAATTTCTGCTTTTTTTCCCTGAAATCAGGGAAATTTCTGCAATTTTGCCCCAAAATAAGTGAAATTTCTGCAATTTTGCCCCAAAATAAGGGAAATTTCTTGAATTTTGCCCCAAAATAAGTGGAATTTCTGAGTTTTGCCCCAAAATAAAAAGAATTTCTGTCTTTTTGCCCCAACATATAGAGAATTTCTGCCTTTTTGCCCCACAATTAGGGGAATTTCTGCAATTTTGCTCCAAAATATGAAGAATTTCTGCCTTTTTCCCCGAAAATAAGAAGAAAGCATACCTTTTTGCCATTAAAAAGGGAAATTTCTTCATTTTTGCTCCAAAATAAGGGGAATTTCTGCTTTTTTGCCTTTAAATAAGTGGAATTTCTTTCTTTTTTTCCCAAACAAAGGGAATTTCTGTCTTTTTGGCCCCAAATTAAAAAAAATTTCTGACTTATTACCATGAAGTAAGTGTAATTTCTGCAATTTTGCCCCAAAATAAGGGAAATTTCTGGAATTTTGTCCCAAAGTATGTTGAATTTCTGAGGTTTGCCCCAAAATAAGGAGAATTTCTGTCTTTTTGCCCCAACATATGGAAAATTTCTGCCTTTTTGCCCCATAATTAGGGGAATTTCTGCAATTTTGCCTGAAAATAAGGGAAATTTCTGCCTTTTTGCCCCCAAATAATAGAAATTTCAGCCTTTTTACCTCTAAATAAAAGGAATTTCTGCATTTTTGCCACAAAGTATTAGGAATTTCTGCCTTTTTGCCACAAAATAAAAAAATTTCTGCTTTTTTCCCTGAAATAAGTGAAATTTCTGCAATTTTGCCCCAAAATAAGTAAAAGTTCTGCAATTTTGCCCCAAAATAAGGGAATTTTCTGGAATTTTTCCCCAAATTAAGTGGAATTTCTGAGTTTTGCCCAAAAATAAGGAGAAATTCTGTCTTTTGGCCCCCACATATATGGAATTTTTGCCTTTTTGCCCCACAATTAGGGGAATTTCTGCAATTTTGCTCCAAAATACAAGGAATTTCTGCCTTTTTGCCCGAAAATAAGAAGAATGCATACCTTTTTGCTATAAAACAGGGAAATTTCTTCATTTTTGCTCCAAAATAAGGGAATTTCTGCTTTTTGGCCTCTAAATAAGTGGAATTTCTTTTTCCCCAAAAACAAAGGGAATTTCTATCTCTTTTGCCCCAAAATAAAAAAAATTTCTGACTTATTACCCTGAAGTAAGTGAAATTTCTGGAATTTTGCCCCAAAATAAGGGAAATTTCTGCCTTTTTGCCCCCAAGTAAGGGGAATTTCAGCCTTTTTACCTCAAAATAAGAGATATTTCTGCATTTTTGCCACAAAATATTAGGAATTTCTGCCTTTTTGCCACAAAATAAGGAAAATTTCTGCCTTTTTTCCCTGAAATAAGTGAAATTTCTGCAATTTTGCCCCAAAATAAGTGAAATTTCTGCAATTTTGCCCCAAATTAAGTGAAATTTCTGCAATTTTGCCAAAAAAGAAGGGAAATTTCTGGAATTTTGCCTCAAAATAAGTGGAATTTCTGAGTTTTGCCACAAAATAAAAAGAATTTCTGTCTTTTGCCCCAACATATACGGAATTTCTGCATTTTTGCCCCACAATTAGGAAAATTTCTGCAAATTTGCTCCAAAATACGAGGAATTTCTGCTTTTTTGCCAGAAAATAAGAAGAATGTTTACCTTATACCACAAAAAAGGAAATTTCTTCATTTTTGCTTCAAAATAAGACGAAATTCTGCCTTTTTACCTCAAAATAAGTGAAATTTCTGCCTTTTTACCCAAAAATAAACGGAATTTCTGTCTTTTTGCTCCAACATATAGAGAATTTCTGCCTTTTTGCCCCACAATTAGGGGAATTTCTGCAATTTTGCTCCAAAATATGGGGAATTTCTGCCCTTTTGCCCGAAAATAAGAAGAATGCATAATTTTTTGCCATAAATAAGGGAAATTTCTTCATTTTTGCTCCAAAATAAGGGGAATTTCTGCTTTTCTGCCTCTAAATAAGTGGAATTTCTGTCTTTTCCTCCAAAACAAAAGGAATTCCTTTCTTTTTTGCCCCAAAATAAGGAAAATTTCTGCCTTTTTTCCCTGAAATAAGTGAAATTTCTGCAATTTTGCCCCAACATAAGTGAAATTTCTCCAATTTTGTCCCAAAATAAGGAAATTTCTGCAATTTTGCCCCAAAATAAGGGAAATTTCTGGAATTTTCCCCAAAATAAGTGGAATTTGTGAGTTTTGCCCCAAAATAAGGAGAATTTCTGTCTTTTTGCCCCAACATATAATTTCTGCCTTTTTGCCCCTTAATTAGGGGAATTTCTGCAATTTTGCCCAAAAATAAGTGAAATTTCTGTCTTTTTGCCCCCAAATAAGGGGAATTTCAGCCTTTTTACCTCAAAATAATGGGGAATTTCTACTTTTTTGCCACAAAATATTAGGAATTACTACCTTTTTGCCCCAAATTAAGAAAATTTCTGCTTTTTTTCCCTGAAATAAGTGAAATTTCTGCAATTTTCCCCAAAAATAAGTGAAATTTCTGAGTTTTGCCCCAAAATAAGGAGATTTTCTTTCTTTTTACCCCAACATGTAGGCAATTTCTGCCTTTTTGCCCCACAATTGGGGAATTTCTGCAATTTTGCTCCAAAATACGGGGAATTTCTGCCTTTTTGCCCGAAAATAATAAGAATGCATAACTTTTTGCCATAAAAAAGGGAAATTTCTTCATTTTTGCTCCAAAATAAGGGGAATTTCTGCTTTTTTGCCTCTAAATAAGTGGAATTTCTGTCTTTTTCCCCCCAAACAAAGAAAATATCAGGTCTTTTTTGCCCCAAAATAAGGAAAAATTCTGACTTATTACCCTGAAGTAAGTGAAATTTCTGCAATTTTGCCGCAAAATATGGGAAATTTCTGCCTTTTTGCCCCCAAATAAGAGGAATTTTAGCCTTTTTACCTCAAAATAAAGGGAATTTTTGCATTTTTGCCACAAAATATTAGGAATTTCTGCCTTTTTGCCCTGAAATAAGGAAAATTTCTGCCTTTTTTCCATGAAATAAGAAAATTTTGCATTTTTGCCACAAAATAAGTGAAATTTCTGAAATTTTGCCCAAAAATAAGGGAAATTTCTGCAATTTTGCCCCAAAATAAGGGAAATTTCTGGAATTTGGCCACAAAAAGAGTGGAATTTCTGAGTTTTGCCCCAAATTAAGGAGAATTTCTGTCTTTATGCCCTAACATATAGGGAATTTCTCCTTTTTGCCCCACAATTAGGGGAATTTCTGCAATTTTGCTCCAAAATACGGGGAATTTCTGCCTATTTGCCCGAAAATAAGAAGAATGCAAACCTCTTTGCCATAAAAAAGGGAAATTTTATCATTTTTGCTCCAAAATAAGGCTAATTTCTGCTTGTTTGCCTCTAAATAAGTGCAATTTCTGTCTTTTTCCCCCAAAACAAAGGTTATTCATGTCTTTTTTGCCCAAAAATAGGAAAAATTTCTGACTTATTACCCTGAAATAAGTGAAATTTCTGCAATTTTGCCCCAAAATAAGGGAAATTTCTGGATTTTTGCCCCAAAATAAGTAAAATTTCTGAGTTTTGCCCCAAAATAAGTAGAATTTCTGACTTTTTGCCCCAACATATAGGGAATTTTTGCCTTTTTGCCCCACAATTAGGGGAATTTCGGCAATTTTGCTCCAAAATACGGGGAATTTCTGCCTTTTTGCCCGAAAATAAGAAGAATGCATATATTTTTGCCATAAAAAAGGGAAATTTCTTCATTTTTGCTCCAAAATAAGGGAAATTTCTGCTTTTATGCGTCTAAATAAGTTGAATTTCTGTCTTTTTCCCCAAAACAAAGGGAATTTCTGTCTTTTTTGCCCCAAAATAAGAAAATTTCTTATTTATTACCTTGTAATAAGCGAAATTTCTTCTATTTTGCCCCAAAATAAGGGAAATTTCTTCCATTTTGACCCCAAATAAGGGGAATTTTAGGCTTTTTACCTCAAAATGAGGGAAATTTCTCCATTTTTGCCACAAAATATTAGGAATTTCTGCCTTTTTGCCCCAAAATAAGGAAAATTTCTGCCTTTTTTTCCTGAAATAAGTGAAATTTCTGCAATTTTGCCCCAAAATAAGTGAAATTTCTGCAATTTTGCCCCAAAATAAGGAAATTTCTGGAATTTTGCCCCAAAATAAGTGAAATTTCTGAGTTTTGCCCCAAAATAAGAAGAATTTCTGTCTTTTTGCCCTAACATATAGGGAATTCTGCCTTTTTGCCCCACATTTAGGGGAATTTCTGCAATTTTGCTACAAAATACGGGGAATTTCTGCCTTTTTGCCCGAAAATAAGAAGAATGCATACCTTTTTGCCATAAAAAAGAGAAATTTCTTCATTTTTGCTCCAAAATAAGGAGAATTTCTGCATTTTTTCCTCTAAATATGTGGAATTTCTGTCTTTTTCCCCCAAAACAAAGGGAATTTCTGTCTTTTTGGCCCCAAAATAAAAAAAATTTCTGACTTATTACCCTGAAGTAAGTGAAAATTCTGCAATTTTGACCCAAAATAAGGGAAATTTCTGCCCTTTTGCCCCCAAATAAGGGGAATTTCAGCCTTTTTACCTCAAAATAAGGGGAATTTCTGCATTTTTGCCACAAAATATTAGGAATATCTGCCTTTTTGCCCCAAAAATTAGAAAGATTTCTGCCTTTTTTCCCTGAAATAAATGAAATTTCTGCAATTTTGCCCCAAAATACGGGAAATTTCTGGAATTTTGTTTCAAAATATGTAAAATTACTTAGTTTTGCCCTAAAATAAGGAGAATTTCTGTCTTTTTGCGCCAACATATTGAGAATTTCTGCCTTCTTGCCCCACAATTAGGGGAATTTCTGCAATTTTGCTCCAAAATACGGGGAATTTCTGCCTTTTTGCCCGAAAATAAGAAGAATGCATACCTTTTTGCCATAAAAAAAGAAATTTCTTCATTTTTGCTACAAAATAAGGGGAATTTCTGCTTTTTTGGCTCTAAATAAGTGTAATTTCTGTCTTTTTTCCCCCAAAACAAAGAAAATTTTTGTCTTTTTTGCCCCAAAATAAGGAAAATTTCTGACTTATTACCCTGAAGTAAGTGTAATTTCTGCAATTTTGCCCCAAAATAAGGGAAATTTCTGCCTTTTTGCCCCCAAATAAGGGGAATTTCAGCCTTTTTACCTCAAAATGAGGAGAATTTCTGCATTTTTGCCACAAAATATTAGGAATATCTGCCTTTTTGCCCCAAAAATTAGAAAGATTTCTGACTTTTTTCCCTGAAATAAGTGAAATTTCTGCAATTTTGCCCCAAAATACGGGAAATTTCTGGAATTTTGCTTCAAAATATGTAAAATTTCTGAGTTTTGCCCTAAAATAAGGAGAATTTCTGTCTTTTTGCGCCAACATATAGAAAATTTCTGCCTTTTTGCCCCACAATTAGGGGAATTTCTGCAATTTTGCTCCAAAATACGGGGAATTTCTGCCTTTTTGCCCGAAAATAAGAAGAATGCATACCTTTTTGCCATAAAAAAGGGAAATTTCTTCATTTTTGCTCCAAAATAAGGGGAATTTCTGCTTTTTTGCCTCTAAATAAGTGGAATTTCTGTCTTTTTCCCCCAAAACAAAGAAAATATCAGGTCTTTTTTGCCCCAAAATAAGGAAAAATTCTGACTTATTACCCTGAAGTAAGTGAAATTTCTGCAATTTTGCCGCAAAATATGGGAAATTTCTGCCTTTTTGCCCCCAAATAAGTGGAATTTTAGCCTTTTTACCTCAAAATAAAGGGAATTTTTGCATTTTTGCCACAAAATATTAGGAATTTCTGCCTTTTTGCCCTGAAATAAGGAAAATTTCTGCCTTTTTTCCATGAAATAAGAAAATTTCTGCATTTTTGCCACAAAATAAGTGAAATTTCTGAAATTTTGCCCAAAAATAAGGGAAATTTCTGCAATTTTGCCCCAAAATAAGGGAAATTTCTGGAATTTGGCAACAAAAAGTGTGGAATTTCTGAGTTTTGCCCCAAATTAAGGAGAATTTCTGTCTTTATGCCCTAACATATAGGGAATTTCTGCTTTTTGCCCCACAATTAGGGGAATTTCTGCAATTTTGCTCCAAAATACGGGGAATTTCTGCCTATTTGCCCGAAAATAAGAAGAATGCAAACCTCTTTGCCATAAAAAAGGGAAATTTTATCATTTTTGCTCCAAAATAAGGGGAATTTCTGCTTGTTTGCCTCTAAATAAGTGCAATTTCTGTCTTTTTCCCCCAAAACAAAGGTTATTCATGTCTTTTTTGCCCCAAAATAGGAAAAATTTCTGACTTATTACCCTGAAATAAGTGAAATTTCTGCAATTTTGCCCCAAAATAAGGGAAATTTCTGGATTTTTGCCCCAAAATAAGTAAAATTTCTGAGTTTTGCCCCAAAATAAGTAGAATTTCTGACTTTTTGCCCCAACATATAGGGAATTTTTGCCTTTTTGCCCCACAATTAGGGGAATTTCGGCAATTTTGCTCCAAAATACGGGGAATTTCTGCCTTTTTGCCCGAAAATAAGAAGAATGCATATATTTTTGCCATAAAAAAGGGAAATTTCTTCATTTTTGCTCCAAAATAAGGGAAATTTCTGCTTTTATGCGTCTAAATAAGTTGAATTTCTGTCTTTTTCCCCCAAAACAAAGGGAATTTCTGTCTTTTTTGCACCAAAATAAGAAAATTTCTTATTTATTACCTTGTAATAAGTGAAATTTCTTCTATTTTGCCCCAAAATAAGGGAAATTTCTGCCCTTTTGACCGCAAATAAGGGGAATTTCAGCCTTTTTACCTCCAAATGAGGGAAATTTCTCTATTTTTGCCACAAAATATTAGGAATTTCTGCCTTTTTGCCCCAAAATAAGGAAAATTTCTGCCTTTTTTTCCTGAAATAAGTTAAATTTCTGCAATTTTGCCCCAAAATAAGTGAAATTTCTGCAATTTTGCTCCAAAATAAGGAAATTTCTGGAATTTTGCCCCAAAATAAGTGAAATTTCTGAGTTTTACCCCAAAATAAGAAGAATTTCTGTCTTTTTGCCCTAACATATAGGGAATTCTGCCTTTTTGCCCCACATTTAGGGGAATTTCTGCAATTTTGCTACAAAATACGGGGAATTTCTGCCTTTTTGCCCGAAAATAAGAAGAATGCATACCTTTTTGCCATAAAAAAGAGAAATTTCTTCATTTTTGCTCCAAAATAAGGAGAATTTCTGCATTTTTTCCTCTAAATATGTGGAATTTCTGTCTTTTTCCCCCAAAACAAAGGGAATTTCTGTCTTTTTGGCCCCAAAATAAAAAAATTTCTGACTTATTACCCTGAAGTAAGTGAAAATTCTGCAATTTTGACCCAAAATAAGGGAAATTTCTGCCCTTTTGCCCCCAAATAAGGGGAATTTCAGCCTTTTTACCTCAAACTAAGGGGAATTTCTGCATTTTTGCCACAAAATATTAGGAATATCTGCCTTTTTGCCCCAAAAATTAGAAAGATTTCTGCCTTTTTTCCCTGAAATAAATGAAATTTCTGCAATTTTGCCCCAAAATACAGGAAATTTCTGGAATTTTGCTTCAAAATATGTAAAATTTCTGTGTTTTGCCCTAAAATAAGGAGAATTTCTGTCTTTTTGCGCCAACATATAGAGAATTTCTGCCTTTTTGCCCCACCATTAGGGGAATTTCTGCAATTTTGCTACAAAATACGGGGAATTTCTGCCTTTTTGCCCGAAAATAAGAAGAATGCATACCTTTTTGCCATAAAAAAGGGAAATTTCTTCATTTTTGCTCCAAAATAAGGGAAATTTCTGCTTTTTTGGCTCTAAATAAGTGTAATTTCTGTCCTTTTCCCCCAAAACAAAGAAAATTTTTGTCTTTTTTGCTCCAAAATAAGGAAAATTTCTGACTTATTACCCTGAAGTTAGTGAAAATTCTGCAATTTTGCCCCAAAATAAGGGAAATTTCTGCCTTTCTGCCCCCAAAGAAGGGGAATTTCAGCCTTTTTACCTCAAACTAAGGGGAATTTCTGCATTTTTGCCACAAAATATTAGGAATATCTGCCTTTTTGCCCCAAAAATTATAAAGATTTCTGCCTTTTTTCCCTGAAATAAGTGAAATTTCTGCAATTTTGCCCCAAAATACAGGAAATTTCTGGAATTTTGCTTCAAAATATGTAAAATTTCTGAGTTTTGCCCTAAAATAAGGAGAATTTCTGTCTTTTTGCGCCAACATATAGAGAATTTCTGCCTTTTTGCCCCACCATTAGGGGAATTTCTGCAATTTTGCTACAAAATACGGGGAATTTCTGCCTTTTTGCCCGAAAATAAGAAGAATGCATACCTTTTTGCCATAAAAAAGGGAAATTTCTTCATTTTTGCTCCAAAATAAGGGGAATTTCTGCTTTTTTGGCTCTAAATAAGTGTAATTTCTGTTTTTTTCTCCCAAAACAAAGAAAATTTTTGTTTTTTTGCCGCAAAATAAGGAAAATTTCTGCCTTTTTCCCTTAAATAAGTGAAATTTTTGCAATTTTGCCCCAAAATAAGTGAAATTTCTCCAATTTTTCCCCAAAATAAGGGAATTTTCTGCAATTTTGCCACCAAATAAGGGAAATTTCTGGAATTTTGCCCCAAAATAAGTGGAATTTCTGAGTTTTGCCCCAAAATAAGGAGAATTTCTGTCTTTTTGCCCCAACATATAGAGAATTTCTGCCTTTTTGCCCCATAATTAGGGGAATTTCTGCAATTTTGCCCGAAAATAAGGGAAATTTCTGCATTTTGCCCCCAAATAATAGGGATTTCAGCCTTTTTACAACAAAATAAGGGGAATTTCTGAGTTTTTGCAACAAAGTATTAGGAATTTTTGCCTTTTTGCCCCAAAATAAGAAAATTTCTGCTTTTTTCCCCTGAAATAAGTGAAATTTCTTCAATTTTGCCCCAAAATAAGTGAAATTTCTGCAATTTTGCCCCAAAATAAGGGAAATATCTGGACTTTTGCCCCAAAGTAAGTTTAATTTCTGAGTTTTGCCCCAAAATAAGGAGAATTTCTGTTTTTTTCCCCCTCATATATGGAATTTTTGCGTTTTTGCCCCACAATTAGGGGAATTTCTGCAATTTAGCTCCAAAATACGGGGAATTTCTGCCTTTTTGCCCGAAAATAAGAAGAATGCATACCTTTTTGCCATAAAAAAGGGAAATTTCTTCATTTTTGCTCCAAAATAAAGGGAATTTCTGCTTTTTTGCCTCTAAATAAGTGGAATTTCTGTCTTTTTCCCCAAAAACAAAGGGAATTTCTGTCTGTTATGCCCCAAAATAAAAAAATTTCTGACTTATTACCCTGAAGTAAGTAAAATTTCTGCAATTTTACCCCAAAATAAGGGAAATTTCTTCCTTTTTGCCCCCAAGTAAGGGGAATTTCAGCCTTTTTACCTCAAAATAAGAGATATTTCTGCATTTTTTCCACAAAATATTAGGAATTTCTGCCTTTTTGCCCCAAAATAAGGAAAATTTCTGCCTTTTTTCTCTGAAATAAATGAAATTTCTGCAATTTTGCCCCAAAATAATTGAAATTTCTGCAATTTTGCCCCAAATTAAGTAAAATTTCTGCAATTTTGCCCCAAAAGAAGGGAAATTTCTGGAATTTTGCCCCAAAATAAGTGGAATTTCTGAGTTTTGCCCCAAAATAGAAATAATTTCTGTCTTTTGCCCCAACATATACGGAATTTCTGCATTTTTGCCCCACAATTAGGGGAATTTCTGCAATTTTCCTCCAAAATACGGGGAATTTCTGCTTTTTTGCCAGATACTAAGAAGAATGTATACCTTATGCCACAAAAAAGAGAAATTCCTTCATTTTTGCTTCAAAATAAGAGGAAATTCTGCCTTTTTACCTCAAAATTAGTGAAATTTCTGCCTTTTTACCCAAAAACAAACGAAATTTCTGTCTTTTTGCTTCAACATAGAGAGAATTTCTGCCTTTTTTCCCCACAATTAGGGGAATTTCTGCAATTTTGCTCCAAAATACGGGGAATTTCTGGCTTTTTGCCCGAAAATAAGAAGAATGCATACCTTTTTGCCATAAAAAAGGGAAATTTCTTATTTTTTGCTCCAAAATAAGGGGAATTTCTGCTTTTCTGCCTCTAAATAAGTGGAATTTCTGTCTTTTTCCCCCAAAACAATAGAAATTCCTATATATTTTGCCCCAAAATAAGGAAAATTTCTGCCTTTTTTCCGTTAAATAAGTGAAATTTCTGCAATTTTGCCCCAAAATAAGTGAATTTTCTCCAATTTTCCCCAAAATAAGGGAAATTTCTGCAATTTTGCCCCAAAATAGGGGAAATTTCTAGAATTTTCCCCAAAATACATGGAATTTGTGAGTTTTGCTCCAAAATAAGGAGAATTTCTGTCTTTTTGCCCCAACATATAGTGAATTTCTGCCTTTTTGCCCCACAATTAGGGGAATTTCTGCAATTTTGCCCCAAAATAATTGAAATTTCTGTCTTTTTGCCCCCAAATAGGGGAATTTCAGCCTTTTTACCTCAAAATAAGGAGAATTTCTGCTTTTTTGCCACAAAATATTAGGAATTACTGCCTTTTTGCCCCAAAATAAAAAAATTTCTGCTTTTTTTCCCTGAAATAAGTGAAATTTCTGCAATTTTGCCCCAAAATAAGTGAAATTTCTGCAATTTTGGCCCAAAATAAGGGAAATTTTTGGAATTTTGCCTCAAAATAAGTGGAATTTCTGAGTTTTGTCCCAAAATAAGGAGAATTTTTGTCTTTTGGCCCCAACATATAGGCAATTTCTGCCTTTTTGCCCCACAATTAGGGGAATTTCTGCAATTTTGCTCCAAAATACGGGGAATTTCTGCCTTTTTGCCCCAAAACAAAGGGAATTTCTGTATTTTTTGCCCCAAAATAAGGAAAAATTCTGACTTATTACCCTGAAGTAAGTGAAATTTCTGCAATTTTGCCCCAAAATATAAGAAATTTCTCCCTTTTTGCCCCAAATAAGAGGAATTTCAGCCTCTTTACCTCAAAATAAGGGGAATTTCTGCCTTTTGCCACAAAATATTAGGAATTTTTGCCTTTTTGCAGTGAAATAAGGAAAAGTTCTGCATTTTTTCCATGAAAAAAGTGAAATTTCTGGAATTTTGCCACAAAATAAGTGAAATTTCTGCAATTTTGCCCTAAAATAAGGGAAATTTCTGCAATTTTGCCCCAAAAGAAGGGAAATTTCTGGAATTTGGCCCCCAAATAAGTGGAATTTCTGAGTTTTGCCCCAAAATAAGGAGAATTTCTGTCTTTTTGCCCTAACATATAGGGAATTTCTGCTTTTTGCCCCACAATTAGGGGAATTTCTGATATTTTGCTCCAAAATACGGGGAATTTCTGCCTTTTTGCACGAAAATAAGAAGAATGCATAACTTTTTGCCATAAGAAAAGGAAATTTCTTCATTTTTGCTCGAAAATAAGGGGAATTTCTGCTTGTTTGCCTCTAAATAAGTGCAATTTCTGTCTTTTTCCCCCAAAACAAAGGGAATTTCTGTCTTTTTTGCCCCAAAATAGGAAAAATTTCGGACTTATTACCCTGAAATAAGTGAAATTTCTGCAATTTTGCCCCAAAATAAGGGAAATTTCTGGAATTTGGCCCCAAAATAAGTGGAATTTCTGAGTTTTGCCCCAAAATAAGGGAATTTCTGTCTTTTTGCCCTAACATATAGGGAATTTCTGCTTTTTGCCCCACAATTAGGGGAATTTCTGATATTTTGCTCCAAAATACGGGGAATTTCTGCTTTTTACCCGAAAATAAGAAGAATGCATACCTTTTTGCCATAAAAAAGGGAAATTTCTTATTTTTTGCTCCAAAATAAGGGGAATTTCTGCTTTTCTGCCTCTAAATAAGTGGAATTTCTGTCTTTTTCCCCCAAAACAAAAGAAATTCCTATCTATTTTGCCCCAAAATAAGGAAAATTTCTGCCTTTTTTCCGTTTAATAAGTGAAATTTCTGCAATTTTGCCCCAAAATAAGTGAAATTTCTCCAATTTTGCCCCAAAATAAGGGAAATTTCTGCAATTTTGCCCCAAAATAGGGGAAATTTCTGAAATTTTCCCTAAAATATGTGGAATTTGTGAGTTTTGCCCCAAAATAAGGAGAATTTCTGTCTTTTTGCCCCAACATATAGTGAATTTCTGCCTTTTTGCCCCACAATTAGGGGAATTTCTGCAATTTTGCCCCAAAATAATTGAAATTTCTGTCTTTTTGCCCCCAAATAGGGGAATTTCAGCCTTTTTACCTCAAAATAAGAAGAATTTCTGCTTTTTTGCCACAAAATATTAGGAATTACTGCCTTTTTGCCCCAAAATAAGAAAATTTCTGCTTTTTTTCCCTGAAATAAGTGAAATTTCTGCAATTTTGCCACAAAATAAGTGAAATTTCTGCAATTTTGCCCCAATATAAGGGAAATTTTTGGAATTTTGCCCCAAAATAAGTGGAATTTCTGAGTTTTGTCCCAAAATAAGGAGAATTTCTGTCTTTTTGCCCCAACATATAGGCAATTTCTGCCTTTTTGCCCCACAATTAGGGGAATTTCTGAAATTTCGCTCCAAAATACGGGGAATTTCTGCCTTTTTGCCCCAAAACAAAAAGAATTTCTGTATTTTTTGCCCCAAAATAAGGAAAAATTCTGACTTATTACCCTGAAGTAAGTGAAATTTCTGCAATTTTGCCCCAAAATATGGGAAATTTCTGCCTTTTTGCCCCAAATAAGAGGAATTTCAGCCTCTTTACCTCAAAATAAGGGGAATTTCTGCCGTTTTGCCACAAAATATTAGGAATTTTTGCCTTTTTGCAGGGAAATAAGGAAAATTTCTGCCTTTTTTCCATGAAAAAAGTAAAATTTCTGCAATTTTGCCACAAAATAAGTGAAATTTCCGCAATTTTGCCCTAAAATAAGGGAAATTTCTGCAATTTTGCCCCAAAAGAAGGGAAATTTCTGGAATTTGGCCCCCAAATAAGTGGAATTTCTGAGTTTTGCCCCAAAATAAGGAGAATTTCTGTCTTTTTGCCCTAACATATAGGGAATTTCTGCTTTTTGCCCAACAATTAGGGGAATTTCTGATATTTTGCTCTAAAATACGGGGAATTTCTTCCTTTTTGCACGAAAATAAGAAGAATGCTTACCTTTTTGCCATAAAAGAGGGAAATTTCTTCATTTTTGCTCGAAAATAAGGGAAATTTCTGCTTGTTTGCCTCTAAATAAGTGCAATTTCTGTCTTTTTCCCCCAAAACAAAGGGAATTTCTGTCTTTTTTGCCCCAAAATAGAAAAAATTTCTGACTTATTACCCTGAAATAAGTGAAATTTCTGCAATTTTGCCCCAAAATAAAGGAAATTTCTGGATTTTTGCCCCAAAATAAGTGGAATTTTTGAGTTTTGCCCCAAAATAAGGAGAATTTCTGTCTTTTTGCCCCAACATATAGGGAATTTCTGCATTTTTGCCCCACAATTGGGTGAATTTCTGCAATTTTGCTCCAAAATACGGGTAATTTCTGCCTTTTTGCCCGAAAATTAGAAGAATGCATATATTTTTGGCATAAAAAAGGGAAATTTCTTCATTTTTGCTCCAAAATAAGGGAAATTTCTGCTTTTATGCGTCTAAATAAGTGGAATTTCTGTCTTTTTCCCTCAAAACAAAGTGAATTTCTGTATTTTTTGCCCTAAAATAAGAAAATTTCTGATTTATTACCTTGAAATAAGTGAAATTTCTGCAATTTTGCCCCAAAATAAGGGAAATTTCTGCATTTTTGCCCCCAAATAAGAGGAATTTCAGCATTTTTACCTCAAAATGAGGGGAATTTCTGCATTTTTGCCACAAAATATTAGGAATTTCTGCCTTTTTGCCCCAATATAAAGAAAATTTCTGCCTTTTTTCCCTGAAATAAGTGAAATTTCTGCAATTTTGCCCCAAAATAAGTGAAATTTCTGCAATTTTGCCCCAAAATAAGGGAAATTTCTGGAATTTTACCCCAAAATAATTGGAATTTCTGGGTTTTGCCCCAAAATAAGGAGAATTTCTGTCTTTTTGCCCTAACATATAGGGAATTCTGCCTTTTTGCCCCACATTTAGGGGAATTTCTGCAATTTTGCTCCAATATACGAGGAATTTCTGCCTTTTTGCCCGAAAATAAGAAGAATGCATATCTTTTTTCCATAAAAAAGGGAAATTTCTTAATTTTTGCTCCAAAATAAGGGGAATTTCTGCTTTTTTGCCTCTAAATATGTGGAATTTCTGTTTTTTTCCCCTCCCAAAAAAAGGGAATTTCTGTCTTTTTGGCCCCAAAATAAAAAAAATTTCTGACTTATTACCCTGAAGTAAGTGAAAATTCTGCAATTTTGCCCCAAAATAAGGGAAATTTCTGCCTTTTTGCCCCCAAATAAGGGGAATTTCAGATTTTTACCTCAAAATAAGAGGAATTTCTGCATTTTTGCCACAAAATATTAGGAATTTCTGCCTTTTTGCCCCCAAAATTAGAAAGAATTCTGCCTTATTTCCCTGAAATAAGTGAAATTTCTGCAATTTTGCCCCAAAATAAGTGAAATTTCTGCAATTTTGCCCCAAAATAAGAGAAATTTCTGCAATTTTGCCCCAAAATACGGAAAATTACTGGAATTTTGCCCCAAAATAAGTGGAATTTCTGAGTTTTGCACTAAAATAAGGAGAATTTCTGTCTTTCTGCGCCAACATATAAAGAATTTCTGCCTTTTTACCCCACAATTAGGGGAATTTCTGCAATTTTGCTTCAAAATACGGGGAATTTCTGCCTTTTTGCCCGAAAATAATAAGAATGCATACCTTTTTGCCATAAAAAAAGAAATTTCTTCATTTTTGCTCCAAAATAAGTGGAATTTCTGCTTTTTTGGTTCTAAATAAGTGTAATTTCTGTCTTTTTCCCCCAAAACAAAGAAAATTTTTGTCTTTTTTGCTCCAAAATAAGGAAAATTTCTGCCTTTTTTCCCTGAAATAAGTGAAATTTCTGCAATTTTGCCCCAAAATAAGGGAAATTCCTGCTATTTTGCCCCAAAATAAAGGAAATTTCTGGAATTTTGCCTTAAAAGTGGAATTTCTGAGTTTTTCCCCAAAATAAGGAGAATTTCTGTCTTTTTGCCCCAACATATAGAGAATTTCTGCCTTTTTGCCTCATAATTAGGGGAATTTCTGCAATTTTGCCCGAAAATAAGGGAAATTTCTTCCTTTTTGCTTCCAAATAAGAAGAATTTCAGCCTTTTTACGTCAAAATAAGGGGAATTTCTGCATTTTTGCCAAAAAATATTAGGAATTTCTGACTTTTTGCCCCAAAATAAGGAAAATTTCTGCCTTTTTCCCCTGAAATAAGTGAAATATCTGCAATTTTGCCCCAAAATAATTGAAATTTCTGCAATTTTGCCCCAAATTAAGTGCAATTTCTGCAATTTTGCCCCAAAATTCGGGAAATTTCTGGAATTTTGCCCCAAAATAAGTGGAATTTCTGAGTTTTGCCCCAAAATAAAAAGAATTTCTGTCTTTTGCCCCAACATATATGGAATTTCTGCATTTTTGCCCCACAATTAGGGGAATTTCTGCAATTTTGCTCCAAAATACGGGGAATTTCTGCTTTTTTGCCAGAAAATAAGAAGAATGTATACCTTATGCCACAAAAAAGGGAAATTTCTTCATTTTTGCTCCAAAATGAGGGAAATTTCTGCTTTTATGCATCTAAATAAGTGGAATTTCTGTCTTTTTCCCTCAAAACAAAGGGAATTTCTGTCTTTTTTGCCCCAAAATAAGAAAATTTCTGATTTATTACCTTGAAATAAGTGAAATTTCTGCAATTTTGCCCCAAAATAAGGGAAATTTCTGCATTTTTGCCCCCAAATAAGAGGAATTTCAACATTTTTACCTCAAAATGAGGGGAATTTCTGCATTTTTGCCACAAAATATTAGGATTTTCTGCCTTTTTGCCCCAAAATAAAGAAAATTTCTGCCTTTTTTCCTTGAAATAAGTAAAATTTCTGCAATTTTGCCCCAAAATAAGTGAAATTTCTGCAATATTGCCCCAAAATAAGGGAAATTTCTGGAATTTTGCCCCAAAATAAGTGGAATTTCTGGGTTTTGCCCCAAAATAAGGAGAATTTCTGTCTTTTTGCCCTAACATATAGGGAATTCTGCCTTTTTGCCCCACATTTAGGGGAATTTCTGCAATTTTGCTCCAATATACGAGGAATTTCTGCCTTTTTGCCCGAAAATAAGAAGAATGCATATCTTTTTTTCATAAAAAAGTGAAATTTCTTAATTTTTGCTCCAAAATAAGGGGAATTTCTCCTTTTTTGCCTCTAAATATGTGGAATTTCTTTTTTTTTCCACCCCAAAAAAAGGGAATTTCTGTTATTTTGGCCCCAAAATAAAAAAAAATTTCTGACTCATTACCCTGAAATAAGTGAAAATTCTGCAATTTTGCCCGAAAATAAGGGAAATTTCTGCCTTTTTGCCCCCAAATAAGGGGAATTTCAGCCTTTTTTCTCAAAATAAGGGGAATTTCTGCATTTTTGCCACAAAATATTAGGAATTTCTGCCTTTTTGCCCCAAAAATTAGAAAGAATTCTGCCTTATTTCCCTGAAATAAGTGAAATTTCTGCAATTTTGCCCCAAAATAAGTGAAATTTCTGCAAAATTGCCCCAAAATAAGAGAAATTTCTGCAATTTTGCCCCAAAATACGGGAAATTTCTGGAATTTTGCCCCAAAATAAGTGGAATTTCTGAGTTTTGCCCTAAAATAAGGAGAATTTCTGTCTTTCTGCGCCAACATATAAAGAATTTCTGCCTTTTTGCCCCACAATTAGGGGAATTTCTGCAATTTTGCTCCAAAATACGGGGAATTTCTGCCTTTTTGCCCGAAAATAAGAAGAATGCATACCTTTTTGCCATAAAAAAAAGAAATTTCTTCATTTTTGCTCCAAAATAAGTGGAATTTCTGCTTTTTTGGTTCTAAATAAGTGTAATTTCTGTCTTTTTCCCCCAAAACAAAGAAAATTTTTGTCTTTTTTGCTCCAAAATAAGGAAAATTTCTGCCTTTTTTCCCTGAAATAAGTGAAATTTCTGCAATTTTGCCCCAAAATAAGGGAAATTTCTGCAATTTTGCCCCAAAATACGGGAAATTTCTGGAATTTTGCTTCAAAATAAGTGGAATTTCTGAGTTTTTCTCCAAAATAAGGAGAATTTCTGTCTTTTTGCCCCAACATATAGAGAATTTCTGCCTTTTTGCCTCATAATTAGGGGAATTTCTGCAATTTTGCCCGAAAATAAGGGAAATTTCTTCCTTTTTGCTTCCAAATAAGAAGAATTTCAGCTTTTTACGTCAAAATAAGGGGAATTTCTGCATTTTTGCCACAAAATATTAGGAATTTCTGACTTTTTGCCCCAAAATAAGTAAAATTTCTGCCTTTTTTCTCTGAAATAAGTGAAATTTCTGCAATTTTGCCCCAAAATAATTGAAATTTCTGCAATTTTGCCCCAAATTAAGTGAAATTTCTGCAATTTTGCCCCAAAATTCGGGAAATTTCTGGAATTTTGCCCCAAAATAAGTGGAATTTCTGAGTTTTGCCCCAAAATAAAAAGAATTTCTGTCTTTTGCCCCAACATATACGGAATTTCTGCATTTTGCCCCACAATTAGGGGAATTTCTGCAATTTTGCTCCAAAATACGGGGAATTTCTGGTTTTTTGCCAGAAAATAAGAAGAATGTATACCTTATGCCACAAAAAAGGGAAATTTCTTCATTTTTGCTTCAAAATAAGAGGAAATTCTAACTTTTTACCCTAAAATAAGTGAAATTTCTGCCTTTTTACCCAAAAATACACGGAATTTCTTTTTGCTCCAACATAGAGAAAATTTCTGCCTTTTTGCCCCACAATTAGAGGAATTTCTGCAATTTTGCTCCAAAATACGGGGAATTTCTGCCTTTTTGCCCGAAAATAAGAAGAATGCATACCTTTTTGCCATAAAAAAGGGAAATTTCTTCATTTTTGCTCAAAATAAGGGGAATTTCTGCTTTTCTGCCTCTAAATATGTGGAATTTCTGTCTTTTTCCCCCAAAACAAAAGGAATTCTTTAGTTTTTGCCCCAAAATAAGGATAATTTCTGCCTTTTTTCCGTTAAATAAGTGAAATTTCTGCAATTTTATCCCCAAAATATGGGAAATTTCTGCCTTTTTGCCCCCAAATAAGAGGAATTTCAGCCTTTTTACCTCAAAATAAGGGGAATTTCTGCATTTTTGCCTCAAAATATTAGGAATTTCTACATTTTTGCCTTGAAATAAAGAAAATTTCTGCCTTTTTTTCCATGAAATAAGTGAAATTTCTGCAATTTTGCCACAAAATAAGTGAAATTTCTGCAATTTTGCCCCAAAATATGTGAAATTTCTGCAATTTTGCCCCAAAATAAGAAAAATTTCTGGATTTTTGCCCCAAAATAAGATGAATTTCTGAGTTTTGCCCCAAAATAAGGAGAATTTCTGTCTTTTTGCCCCAACATATAGGGAATTTCTGCCTATTTGCCACACAATTAGGGGAATTTCTGCAATTTTGCTCCAAAATACGGGGAATTTCTGCCTTTTTACCCGAAAATAAGAAGAATGCATATATTTTTGCCATAAAAAAGGAAAAATTCTTCATTTTTGCTCCAAAATAAGGAAAATTTCTGCATTTTGCCCCCAAATAAGGGGAATTTCAGCCTTTTTACCTCAAAATGAGGGGAATTTCTGCATTTTTGCCACAAAATATTAGGAATTTCTCCCTTTTTGCCCCAAAATAAGGAAAATTTCTGCCTTTTTCCCTGAAATAAGTGAAATTTCTGCAATTTTGCCTCAAAATAAGTGAAATTTCTGCAATTTTTCCCCAAAATAAGGGAAATTTCTGGAATTTGCCCCAAAATAAGTTGAATTTCTGAGTTTTGCCCCAAAATAAGGAGAATTTCTGTCCTTTTACCCTAACATATAGTGAATTCTGCTTTTTTGCCCCACAATTAGGGGAATTTCTGCAATTTTGATCCAAAATACGGGGAATTTCTGCCTTTTTGCCCGAGAATAAGAAGAATGCATAACTTTTTGCCATAAAAAAGGGAAATTTCTTCATTTTTGCTTTAAAATAAGGAAAATTTCTGCTTTTTTGCCTCTAAATATGTGGAATTTCTTTCTTTTTCCCCCAAAACAAAAGGAATTTCTGTCTTTTTGGCCCGAAAATAAAAAAAATTTCTGACTTATTACCCTGAAGTAAGTGAAAATTCTGCAATTTTGCCCCAAAATAAGGGAAATTTCTGCATTTTTGCCCCCAAATAAGGGGAATTTCAGCCTTTTTACCTCAAAATAAGGGGAATTTATGCATTTTTCCACAAAATATTAGGAATTTCTGTCTTTTTGCCCCAAAAATTAGTAAGATTTCTGTCTTTTTTCCCTGAAATAAGTGAAATTTCTGCAATTTTGCCCCAAAATAAGTGAAATTTCTGCAATTTTGCCCCAAAATACGGGAAATTTCTGGAATTTTGCTTCAAAATAAGTGGAATTTCTGAGTTTTGCCCTAAAATAAGTAGAATTTCTGTCTTTTTGCGCCAACATATAGAGAATTTCTGCTTTTTGCCCCACAACTAGGGGAATTTCGGCATTTTGCTCTAAAATACGGGGAATTTCTTCCTTTTTGCCCGAAAATAAGAAGAATGCATACCTTTTTGCCATTAAAAAAAGGAAATTTCTTCATTTTTGCTCCAAAATAAGGGGAATTTCTGCTTTTTTGGCTCTAAATAAGTGTAATTTCTGTATTTTTCCCCCAAAACAAAGAAAATTTTTGTCTTTTTTTCCCCAATATAAGGAAAATTTATGCCTTTCGTCTCTGAAATAAGTGAAATTTCTGCAATTTTGCCCCAAAATAAGTGAAATTTCTCCAATTTTGCCCCAAAATAAGGGAAATTTCTGCAATTTTGCCCCAAAATAAGAGAAACTTCTGGAATTTTGCCCCAAAATAAGTGGAATTTCTGAGGTTTGCCCCAAAATAAGGAGAATTTCTGTCTTTTTGCCCCAACATATAGAGAATTTCTGCCTTTTTGCCCCATAATTAGGGGAATTTCTGCAATTTTGCCCGAAAATAAGAGAAATTTCTGACTTTTTGCCCCCAAATAAGAAGAATTTCAGCCTTTTTACCTCAAAATAAGGGGAATTTCTGCATTTTTGCCACAAAATATTAGGAATTTCTGACTTTCTGTCTCAAAATAAGAAAATTTCTGCTTTTCTCCCTGAAATAAGTGAAATTTATGCAATTTGGCCCCAAAATAAGGGAAATTTCTACACTTTTGTACCAAAATAATGGAAATTTCTGGAATTTTGCCTCAAGTTAGTGGAATTTCTGAGTTTTGCCCCAAAATAAGGATAATTTCTGAATCTTTGCCCCAACATATAGGGAATTTCTGCCTTTTTGCCTCACAATTAGGGGAATTTCTGCAATTTAGCTCCAAAATACGGGGAATTTCTGCCTTTTTGCCCGAAAATAAGAAGAATGCATACCTTTTTGCCATAAAAAAGGGAAATTTCTTCATTTTTGCTCCAAAATAAGGGGAATTTCTGCATTTCTGCATCTAAAAAAGTGGAATTTCTTTTTTTTTTCCCCAAAACAAAAGGAATTTCTGTATTTTTTGCCCCAAAATAAGGAAAAAGTCTGACTTATCACCCTGAAGTAAGTGAAATTTCTGCAATTTTGCCCCAAAATATGAAAAATTTCTGCCTTTTTGCCCCCAAATAAGAGGAATTTCAGCCTTTTTACCTCAAAATAAGGGCAATTTCTGCATTTTTGCCACAAAATATTAGGAATTTCTACATTTTTGCCTTGAAATAAAGAAAATTTCTGCCTTTTTTCCCATGAAATAAGTGAAATTTCTGCAATTTTGCCACAAAATAAGTGAAATTTCTGCAATTTTGCCCCAAAATATGTGAAATTTCTGCAATTTTGCCCCAAAATAAAAAAAAATTCTGGATTTTTGCCCCAAAATAAGATGAATTTCTGAGTTTTGCCCCAAAATAAGGAGAATTTCTGTCTTTTTGCCCCAACATATAGGGAATTTCTGCCTATTTGCCACACAATTAGGGGAATTTCTGCAATTTTGCTCCAAAATACGGGGAATTTCTGCCTTTTTGCCCGAAAATAAGAAGAATGCATATATTTTTGCCATAAAAAAGGGAAATTTCTTCATTTTTGCTCCAAAATAAGGGAAATTTCTGCTTTTATGCGTCTAAATAAGTGGAATTTCTGTCTTTTTCCCCCAAAACAAAGGGAATTTCTGTCTTTTTTCCCCAAAATAAGAAAATTTCTGATTTATTACCTTGAAATAAGTGAAATTTCTGCAATTTTGCCCCAAAATAAGGGAAATTTCTGCCTTTTTGCCCCCAAATAAGGGGAATTTCAGCATTTTTACCTCAAAATAAGAGGAATTTCTGCATTTTTGCCACAAAATATTAGGAATTTCTGCCTTTTTGTCCCCAAAATTAGAAAGAATTCTGCCTTATTTCCCTGAAATAAGTGAAATTTCTGCAATTTTGCCCCAAAATAAGTGAAATTTCTGCAATTTTGCCCCAAAATAAGAGAAATTTCTGCAATTTTGCCCCAAAATACGGAAATTTACTGGAATTTTGCCCCAAAATAAGTGGAATTTCTGAGTTTTGCCCTAAAATAAGGAGAATTTCTGTCTTTCTGCGCCAACATATAAAGAATTTCTGCCTTTTTACCCCACAATTAGGGGAATTTCTGCAATTTTGCTCCAAAATACGGGGAATTTCTGCCTTTTTGCCCGAAAATAAGAAGAATGCATACCTTTTTGCCATAAAAAAAAAGAAATTTCTTCATTTTTGCTCCAAAATAAGTGGAATTTCTGCTTTTTTGGTTCTAAATAAGTGTAATTTCTGTCTTTTTCCCCCAAAACAAAGAAAATTTTTGTCTTTTTTGCTCCAAAATAAGGAAAATTTCTGCCTTTTTTCCCTGAAATAAGTGAAATTTCTGCAATTTTGCCCCAAAATAAGGGAAATTCCTGCTATTTTGCCCCAAAATAAAGGAAATTTCTGGAATTTTGCCTTAAAAGTGGAATTTCTGAGTTTTTCCCCAAAATAAGGAGAATTTCTGTCTTTTTGCCCCAACATATAGAGAATTTCTGCCTTTTTGCCTCATAATTAGGGGAATTTCTGCAATTTTGCCCGAAAATAAGGGAAATTTCTTCCTTTTTGCTTCCAAATAAGAAGAATTTCAGCCTTTTTACGTCAAAATAAGGGGAATTTCTGCATTTTTGCCAAAAAATATTAGGAATTTCTGACTTTTTGCCCCAAAATAAGGAAAATTTCTGCCTTTTTCCCCTGAAATAAGTGAAATATCTGCAATTTTGCCCCAAAATAATTGAAATTTCTGCAATTTTGCCCCAAATTAAGTGCAATTTCTGCAATTTTGCCCCAAAATTCGGGAAATTTCTGGAATTTTGCCCCAAAATAAGTGGAATTTCTGAGTTTTGCCCCAAAATAAAAAGAATTTCTGTCTTTTGCCCCAACATATATGGAATTTCTGCATTTTTGCCCCACAATTAGGGGAATTTCTGCAATTTTGCTCCAAAATACGGGGAATTTCTGCTTTTTTGCCAGAAAATAAGAAGAATGTATACCTTATGCCACAAAAAAGGGAAATTTCTTCATTTTTTCTCCAAAATGAGGGAAATTTCTGCTTTTATGCGTCTAAATAAGTGGAATTTCTGTCTTTTTCCCTCAAAACAAAGGGAATTTCTGTCTTTTTTGCCCAAAAATAAGAAAATTTCTGATTTATTACCTTGAAATAAGTGAAATTTCTGCAATTTTGCCCCAAAATAAGGGAAATTTCTGCATTTTTGCCCCCAAATAAGAGGAATTTCAGCATTTTTACCTCAAAATGAGGGGAATTTCTGCATTTTTGCCACAAAATATTAGGAATTTCTGCCTTTTTGCCCCAAAATAAGGAAAATTTCTGCCTTTTTTCCCTGAAATAAGTAAAATTTCTGCAATTTTGCCACAAAATAAGTGAAATTTCTGCAATTTTGCCCCAAAATAAGGGAAATTTCTGGAATTTTGCCCCAAAATAAGTGGAATTTCTGGGTTTTGCCCCAAAATAAGGAGAATTTCTGTCTTTTTGCCCTAACATATAGGGAATTCTGCCTTTTTGCCCCACATTTAGGGGAATTTCTGCAATTTTGCTCCAATATACGAGGAATTTCTGCCTTTTTGCCCGAAAATAAGAAGAATGCATATCTTTTTTTCATAAAAAAGTGAAATTTCTTAATTTTTGCTCCAAAATAAGGGGAATTTCTGCATTTTTGCCTCTAAATATGTGGAATTTCTGTTTTTTTCCACCCCAAAAAAAGGGAATTTCTGTTATTTTGGCCCCAAAATAAAAAAAAAATTACTGACACATTACCCTGAAGTAAGTGAAAATTCTGCAATTTTGCCCGAAAATAAGGGAAATTTCTGCCTTTTTGCCCCCAAATAAGGGGAATTTCAGCCTTTTTACCTCAAAATAAGGGGAATTTCTGCATTTTTGCCACAAAATATTAGGAATTTCTGCCTTTTTGCCCCAAAAATTAGAAAGAATTCTGCCTTATTTCTCTGAAATAAGTGAAATTTCTGCAATTTTGCCCCAAAATAAGTGAAATTTCTGCAATTTTGCCCCAAAATAAGAGAAATTTCTGCAATTTTGCCCCAAAATACAGGAAATTTCTGGAATTTTGCCCCAAAATAAGTGGAATTTCTGAGTTTTGCCCTAAAATAAGGAGAATTTCTGTCTTTCTGCGCCAACATATAAAGAATTTCTGCCTTTTTGCCCCACAATTAGAAGAATTTCTGCAATTTTGCTCCAAAATACGGGGAATTTCTGCCTTTTTGCCCGAAAATAAGAAGAATGCATACCTTTTTGCCATAAAAAAAAGAAATTTCTTCATTTTTGCTCCAAAATAAGTGGAATTTCTGCTTTTTTGTTTCTAAATAAGTGTAATTTCTGTCTTTTTCCCCCAAAACAAAGAAAATTTTTGTCTTTTTTGCTCCAAAATAAAGAAAATTTCTGCCTTTTTTCCCTGAAATAAGTGAAATTTCTGCAATTTTGCCCCAAAATAAGGGAAATTCCTGCTATTTTGCCCCAAAATAAGGGAAATTTCTGGAATTTTGCCCCAAAAGTGGAATTTCTGAGTTTTTCCCCAAAATAAGGAGAATTTCTGTCTTTTTGCCCCAACATATAGAGAATTTCTGCCTTTTTGCCTCATAATTAGGGGAATTTCTGCAATTTTGCCCGAAAATAAGGGAAATTTCTTCCTTTTTGCTTCCAAATAAGAAGAATTTCAGCCTTTTTACGTCAAAATAAGGGGAATTTCTGCATTTTTGCCACAAAATATTAGGAATTTCTGACTTTTTGCCCCAAAATAAGGAAAATTTCTGCCTTTTTTCCCTGAAATAAGTGAAATTTCTGCAATTTTGCCCCAAAATAATTGAAATTTCTGCAATTTTGCCCCAAATTAAGTGAAATTTCTGCAATTTTGCCCCAAAATTCGGGAATATTCTGGAATTTTGCCCCAAAATAAGTGGAATTTCTGAGTTTTGCCCCCAAAAAAAAAGAATTTCTGTCTTTTGCCCCAACATATACGGAATTTCTGCATTTTTGCCCCACAATTAGGGGAATTTCTGCAATTTTGCTCCAAAATACGGGGAATTTCTGCTTTTTTGCCAGAAAATAAGAAGAATGTATACCTTATGCCACAAAAAAGGGAAATTTCTTCATTTTTGCCTCAAAATAAGAGGAAATTCTAACTTTTTACCCTAAAATAAGTGAAATTTCTGCCTTTTTACCCAAAAATACACGGAATTTCTTTTTGCTCCAACATAGAGAAAATTTCTGCCTTTTTGCCCCACAATTAGAGGAATTTCTGCAATTTTGCTCCAAAATACGGGGAATTTCTGCCTTTTTGCCCGAAAATAAGAAGAATGCATACCTTTTTGCCATAAAAAAGGGAAATTTCTTCATTTTTGCTCAAAATAAGGGGAATTTCTGCTTTTCTGCCTCTAAATAAGTGGAATTTCTGTCTTTTTCCTCCAAAACAAAAGGAATTCCTTTCTTTTTTGCCCCAAAATAAGGATAATTTCTGCCTTTTTTCCGTTAAATAAGTGAAATTTCTGCAATTTTATCCCCAAAATATGGGAAATTTCTGCCTTTTTGCCCCCAAATAAGAGGAATTTCAGCCTTTTTACCTCAAAATAAGGGGAATTTCTGCATTTTTGCCACAAAATATTAGGAATTTCTACATTTTTGCCTTGAAATAAAGAAAATTTCTGCCTTTTTTTCCATGAAATAAGTGAAATTTCTGCAATTTTGCCACAAAATAAGTGAAATTTCTGCAATTTTGCCCCAAAATATGTGAAATTTCTGCAATTTTGCCCCAAAATAAGAAAAATTTCTGGATTTTTGCCCCAAAATAAGATGAATTTCTGAGTTTTGCCCCAAAATAAGGAGAATTTCTGTCTTTTTGCCCCAACATATAGGGAATTTCTGCCTATTTGCCACACAATTAGGGGAATTTCTGCAATTTTGCTCCAAAATACGGGGAGTTTCTGCCTTTTTGCCCGAAAATAAGAAGAAGGCATACCTTTTTGCCATAAAAAAACAAAATTTCTTCATTTTTGCTCCAAAATAAGGGGAATTTCTGCTTTTTTGCCTCTAAATAAGTGGAATTTCTGTCTTTTTCCACAAAACAAAGGTAATTCCTGTCTTTTTTGCCCCAAAATAAGGAAAAATTCTGACTTATTACCATGAAATAAGTGAAATTTCTGCAATTTTGCCCCAAAATAAGGGAAATTTTTGCCTTTTTTCCCCGAAGTAAGGGGAATTTCAGCCTTTTTACTTCAAAATAAGGGGAATTTCTGCATTTTTGCCACATAATATTAGGAATTTCTGCCTTTTTGCTTCAAAATGGGAAAACTTCTGCTTTTTTTCCCTAAAATAAGTGAAATTTCTGTAATGTTGCCCCAAAATAAGTGAAATTTTTGCAATTTTGCCCCAAAATAAGAAAAAATTCTGGAATTTTGCCCCAAAATAAGTGGAATTTCTGAGTTTTGCCCCAAAATAAGGAGAATTTCTGTTTTTTTGCCCCAATATATAGGCAATTTCTGACTTTTTGCCCCAGAATTAGGGGAATTTTTAAAAATTTGCTCCAAAATACGGGGAATTGCTGCCTTTTTGCCCGAAAATAAAAAGAATGCATAACTTTTGGTCATAAAAATCGGAAATTTCATCATTTTTGCTCCGAAATAATTGGAATTTCTGCTATTTTGCCTCTAAATAAGTGGAATTTCTGTCTTTTTTGCCCCAAAATAAGAAAAAATTCTGACTTATTACCCTGAAGTAAGTGAAATTTCTGTAATTTTGCCCCAAAATATAGGAAATTTCTGCCTTTCTGCCCCCTAATAAGGGGAAATTCAGCCTTTTTACCTCAAAATAAGGGGAATTTCTGCATTTTTGCCACAAAATATTAGGAATTTCTGGTTTTTGCCCCAAAATAAGGAAAATTTCTGCCTTTTTTCCCTGAAAAAAGTGAAATTTCTGCAATTTTGCGCCAAAAAAAGTGAAATTTTTGCAATTTTGCCCCAAAATAAGGGAAATTACTGGAATTTTGGCCCAAAATAAGTGGAATTTCTGAGTTTTGCCCAGAAATAAAAAGAATTTCTGTCTTTTTGCCCTAACATATAGGGAATTTCTGCCTTTTTGCCCCATATTTAGGGGAATTTCTGCAATTTTGCTCCAAAATACGGGGAATTTCTGCCTTTTTGCCCGAAAATAAGAAGTATCCATACCTTTTTGCCATAAAAAATTTAAATTTCTTCATCTTTGCTCCAAAATAAGGGGAATTTCTGCTTTTTTGCCTCTAAATAAGTGGAATTTCTGTTTTTTCCCTCAAAACAAAGGTTATTCATGTTTTTTTGCCCCAAAATAAGAAAAATTTCTGACTTATTACCCTGAAATAAGTGAAATTTCTGCAATTTTGCCCCAAAATAAGGGAAATTTCTGGATTTTTGCCCCAAAATAAGTGGAATTTCTGAGTTTTGCCCCAATATAAAAAGAATTTCTGTCTTTTTGCCCCAACATATTGGGAATTTCTGCTTTTGCCCCACAATTAGGGGAATTTCTGCAATTTTGCTCCAAAATACGGGGAATTTCTGCCTTTTTGCCCGAAAATAAGAAGAATGCATACCTTTTTGCCATAAAAAAACAAAATTTCTTCATTTTTGCTCCAAAATAAGGGGAATTTCTGCTTTTTTCCTCTAAATAAGTGGAATTTCTGTCTTTTTCCCCCAAAACAAAGGGAATTCCTGTCTTTTTTGCCCCAAAATAAGAAAAATTCTGACTTATTACCCTGAAATACGTGAAATTTCTGCAATTTTGCCCCAAAATAAGGGAAATTTCTGCTTTTTTTCCCTGAAATAAGAAGAATTTCAGCCTTTTTACTTCAAAATAAGGGGAATTTCTGCATTTTTGCCACATAATATTAGGAATTTCTGCCTTTTTGCTTCAAAATAGGAAAACTTCTGCTTTTTTTCCCTGAAATAAGTGAAATTTCTGCAATGTTGCCCCAAAATAAGTGAAATTTTTGCAATTTTGCCCCAAAATAAGGGAAATTTCTGGAATCTTGCCCCAAAATAAGTGGAATTTCTGAGTTTTGCCCCAAAATAAGGTGAATTTCCGTTTTTTTGCCCCAACATATAGGCAATTTCTGACTTGTTGCCCCAGAATTAGGGGAATTTTTAAAATTTTGCCCCAAAATACGGGGAATTTCTGCCTTTTTGCCCGAAAATAAGAAGAATGCATAACTTTTTATCATAAAAAGGGGAAATTTCATCATTTTTGCTCCGAAATAAGTGGAATTTCTGCTTTTTTGCCTCTAAATAAGTGGAATTTCTGTTTTTTTGCCCAAAATAAAAAAAAATTCTGACTTATTACCCTGAAGTAAGTGAAATTTCTGTAATTTTGCCCCAAAATATAGGAAATTTCTGCCTTTCTGCCCCCTAATAAGGGGAAATTCAGCCTTTTTACCTCAAAATAAGGGGAATTTCTGCATTTTTGCCACAAAATATTAGGAATTTCTGGTTTTTGTCCCAAAATAAGGAAAATTTCTGCCTTTTTTCCCTGAAATAAGTGAAATTTCTGCAATTTTGCGCCAAAAGAAGTGAAATATTTGCAATTTTGCCCCAAAATAAGGGAAATTACTGGAATTTTGCCCCAAAATAAGTGGAATTTCTGAGTTTTGCCCCAAAATAAAGAGAATTTCTGTCTTTTTGCCCTAACATATAGGGAATTTCTGCCTTTTTGCCCCATATTTAGGGGAATTTCTGCAATTTTGCTCCAAAATACGGGGAATTTCTGGCTTTTTGCCCGAAAATAAGAAGTATCCATACCTTTTTGCCATAAAAAAGTTAAATTTCTTCATTTTTGCTCCAAAATAAGGGGAATTTCTGCTTTTTTGCCTCTAAATAAGTGGAATTTCTGTTTTTTCCCTCAAAACAAAGGTTATTCTTGTTTTTTTGCCCCACAATAAGAAAAATTTCTGACTTATTACCCTGAAATAAGTGAAATTTCTGCAATTTTGCCCCAAAATAAGGGAAATTTCTGGATTTTTGCCCCAAAATAAGTGGAATTTCTGAGTTTTGCCCCAATATAAAAAGAATTTCTGTCTTTTTGCCCCAACATATTGGGAATTTCTGCTTTTGCCCCACAATTAGGGGAATTTCTGCAATTTTGCTCCAAAATACGGGGAATTTCTGCCTTTTTGCCCGAAAATAAGAAGAATGCATACCTTTTTGCCATAAAAAAACAAAATTTCTTCATTTTTGCTCCAAAATAAGGGGAATTTCTACTTTTTTTCTCTAAATAAGTGGAATTTCTGTCTTTTTCCCCCAAAACAAAGGGAATTCCTGTCTTTTTTGCCCCAAAATAAGAAAAATTCTGACTTATTACCCTGAAATAAGTGAAATTTCTGCAATTTTGCCCCAAAATAAGGGAAATTTCTGCCTTTTTTCCCTGAAATAAGAAGAATTTCAGCCTTTTTACTTCAAAATAAGGGGAATTTCTGCATTTTTGCCACATAATATTAGGAATTTCTGCCTTTTTGCTTCAAAATAGGAAAACTTCTGCTTTTTTTCCCTGAAATAAGTGAAATTTCTGCAATGTTGCCCCAAAATAAGTGAAATTTTTGCAATTTTGCCCCAAAATAAGGGAAATTTCTGGAATCTTGCCCCAAAATAAGTGGAATTTCTGAGTTTTGCCCCAAAATAAGGAGAATTTCTGTTTTTTTGCCCCAACATATAGGCAATTTCTGACTTTTTGCCCCAGAATTAGGGGAATTTTTAAAATTTTGCCCCAAAATACGGGGAATTTCTGCCTTTTTGCCCGAAAATAAGAAGAATGCGTAACTTTTATCATAAAAATGGGAAATTTCATTATTTTTGCTCCGAAATAAGTGGAATTTCTGCTTTTTTGCCTCTAAATAAGTGGAATTTCTGTCTTTTTTGCCCAAAATAAAAAAAAATTCTGACTTATTACCCTGAAGTAAGTGAAATTTGTGTAATTTTGCCCCAAAATATAGGAAATTTCTGCCTTTCTGCCCCCTAATAAGTGGAAATTCAGCCTTTTGACCTCAAAATAAGGGGAATTTCTGCATTTTTGCCACAAAATATTAGGAATTTCTGGTTTTTGCCCCAAAAATAAGGAAAATTTCTGCCTTTTTTCCCTGAAATAAGTGAAATTTCTGCAATTTTCGCCAAAAAAAGTGAAATTTTTGCAATTTTGCCCCAAAATAAGGGAAATTTCTGGAATTTTGCCCCAAAATAAGTGGAATTTCTGAGTTTTGCCCCAAAATAAAGAGAATTTCTGTCTTTTTGCCCTAACATATAGGGAATTACTGCCTTTTTGCCCCATATTTAGGGGAATTTCTGCAATTTTGCTCCAAAATACAGGGAATTTCTGCCTTTTTGCCCGAAAATAAGAAGTATGGATAACTTTTTGCCATAAAAAAGGGAAATTTCTTCATTTTTTGCTCCAAAATAAGGGGAATTTCTGCTTTTTTGCCTCTAAATAAGTGGAATTTCTGTCTTTTTCCCCCAAAACAAAGGGAATTTCTGTCTTTTTGGCCCCAAAATAAAAACATCTCTGACTTATTACCCTGAAGTAAGTGAAAATTCTGCAATTTTGCCCCAAAATAAGGGAAATTTCTGCTTTTTTGCCCCCAAATAAGGGGAATTTCAGCCTTTTTACCTCAAAATAAGGGGAATTTTTGCATTTTTGCCACAAAATATTAGGAATTTCTGCCTTTTTGCCTCAAAAATTAGAAAAATTTCTGCCTTTTTTTCCTGAAATAAGTGAAATTTCTGCAATTTTGCACCAAAATAAGTGAAATTTCTGCAATTTTGCCCCAAAATAAGGGAAATTTCTGCAATTTTGCCCCAAAATAAGGGAAATTTCTGGAATTTTGCCCCAAAATAAGTGGAATTTCTGAGTTTTGCCCCAAAATAAGGAGAATTTCTGTTTTTTTGCGCCAACATATAGAGAATTTCTGCATTTTTGCCCCACAATTAGGGGAATTTCTGCAATTTTGCTCCAAAATACGGGGAATTTCTGCCTTTTTGACCGAAAATGAGAAGAATGCATACCTTTTTGCCATAAAAAAGGGAAATTTCTTCATTTTTGCTCCAAAATAAGGGGAATTTCTGCATTTCTGCATCTAAAAATTTGGAATGTCTGTCTTTTTCCCCCAAAACAAAAAAAATTTCTGTATTTTTTGCCCCAAAATAAGGAAAAATTCTGACTTATTCCCCTGAAGTAAGTGAAATTTCTGCAATTTTGCCCCAAAATATGAAAAATTTCTGCCTTTTTGCCTCCAAATAAGGGGAATTTCAGCTTTTTACCTCAAAATAATGGGAATTTCTGCACTTTTGCCCCAAAATATTAGGAATTTCTGCCTTTTTGCCCTAAAATAAAGAAAATTTCTGCCTTTTTTCCCTGAAATAAGTGAAATTTCTGCAATTTTGCCACAAATAAGTGAAATTTCTGCAATTTTGCCCCAAAATAAGGGAAATTTCTGCAATTTTGCCCCAAAATAAGGGAAATTTTGGAATTTTGACCCAAAATAAGTGGAATTTCTGAGTTTTGCCCCAAAATAAGGAGAATTTCTTTCTTTTTGCCCAAACATATAGGGAATTTCTGCCTTTTTGCCCCACAATTAGGGGAATTTCTGCAATTTTGCTCCAAAATACGGGGAATTTCTGCCTTTTTGCCTGTAAATAAGAAGAATGCATACCTTTTTGCCATAAAATAGGGAAATTTCTTCATTTTTGCTGCAAAATAAGGGGAATTTCTGCTTTTTTGCCTCTAAATAAGTGGAATTTCTGTCTTTTTCCCTCAAAACAAAGGTTTTTCATGTTTTTTTGCTCCAAAATAAGAAAAATTTCTGACTTATTACCCTGAAATAAGTGAAATTTCTGCAATTTTGCCCCAAAATAAGAGAAATTTCTGGATTTTTGCCCCAAATAAGTGGAATTTTTGAGTTTTGCCCCAAAATAAAAAGAATTTCTGTCTTTTTGCCCCAACATATAGGGAATTTCTGCATTTGCCCCACATTTAGGGGAATTTCTGCAATTTTGCTCCAAAATACGGGGAATTTCTGCCTTTTTGCCCGAAAATAAGAAGAATGCATACCTTTTTGTCATAAAAACGGGAAATTTCATCATTTTTGCTTTAAAATAAGTGGAATTTCTGCTTTTTTGCCTCTAAATAAGTGAAATTTCTGTCTTTTTTGCCCCAAAATAAGAAAAAATTCTGACTTATTACCCTGAAGTAAGTGAAATTTCTGCAATTTTGCCCCAAAATATAAGAAATTTCTGCCTTTCTGCCCCCAAATTAGGGGAAATTCAGCCTTTTTACCTTAAAATAAGGGGAATTTCTGCATTTTTGCCACAAAATATTAGGAATTTCTGCTTTTTGCTTCAAAATATAGATAATTTCTACCTTTTTTCCCTGAAATAAGTGAAATTTCTGCAATTTTGCGCCAAAAAAAGTGAAATTTCTGCAATTTTGCCCCAAAATAAGTGGAATTTCTGAGTTTTGCCCCAAAATAAAGAGAATTTCTGTCTTTTTGCCCTAACATATAGGGAATTTCTGCCTTTTTGCCCCATATTTAGGGGAATTTCTGCAATTTTGCTCCAAAATACGGGGAATTTCTGCCTTTTTGCCCGAAAATAAGAAGTATGCATACCTTTTTGCGATAAACAAGGGAAATTAATTCATTTTTGCTTCAAAATAAGGGGAATTTCTGCTTTTTTGCCTCTAAATAATTGGAATTTCTGTCTTTTTCTCCCAAAACAAAAAGAATTCCTGTCTTTTTTGCTCCCAAATTAGGAAAAATTCTGACTTATTACCCTGAAATAAGTGAAATTTCTGCAATTTTGCCCCAAAATAAGGGAAATTTCTGCCTTTTTTCCCCCAAATAAGGGGAATTTCAGCCTTTTTACCTAAAAATAAAGGGAATTTCTGCATTTTTGCCACAAAATATTAGGAATTTCTGCCTTTTTGCTTCAAAATAAGAAAACTTTTTCTTTTTTTCCATGAAATAAGTGAAATTTCTGCAATGTTGCCCCAAAATAAGGGAAATTTCTGGAATTTTGCCCCAAAATAAGTGGAATTTCTGAGTTTTGCCCCAAAATAAAGAGTATTTCTGTCTTTTTGCTTTAACATATAGGGAATTTCTGCCTTTTTGCCCCATATTTAGGGGAGTTTCTGCAATTTTGCTTCAAAATACGGGGAATTTCTGCCTTTTTGCCTGAAAATAAGAAGTATGCATAGCTTTTTTCCATAAAAATGGGAAATTTCTTCATTTTTGCTCCAAAATAAGGGGAATTTCTGCTTTTTTGCCTCTAAATAAGTGGAGTTTCTGTCTTTTTCCCCCAAAACAGAAAATTCTTGCCTTTTTTGCCCCAAATAAGGAAAATTTCTGCCTTTCTTCCCTGAAATAAGTGAAATTTCTGCAATTTTGCCCCAAAATAAGTGAAATTTCTCCAATTTTGCCCCAGAATAAGGGAAATTTCTGCAATTTTGCCCCAAAATAAGGGAAATTTCTGGAATTTTGCCCCAAAATAAGTGGAATTTCTGAGTTTTGCCCCAAAATAAGGAGAATTTCTGTCCTTTTGCCCCAACATATAGAGAATTTATGCCTTTTTGCGCCAAATTAGGGGAATTTCTGCAATTTTGCTCCAAAATAGGGGGAATTTCTGCCTTTTTGCCCAAAATTAAGAAGAATGTATATCTTTCTGCCATAAAAAATGGAAATTGCTTCATTTTTGCTCCAAAATGAGGGGAATTTCTGCTTTTTTGCCTCTAAATAAGTGGAATTTCTGTCTTTTTCCCCCAAAACACAGGGAATTTCTGTCTTTTTTGCCCCAAAATAAGAAAAAATTCTGACTTATTACTTTGAAGTAAGTGGAATTTCTGCAATTTTTCCCCAAAATATGGGAAATTTCTGCCTTTTGCCCCCAAATAAGGGGAATTTCAGAATTTTTACCTCAAAATAAAAGTAATTTCTGCATTTTTGTCATAAACTAATAGGAATTTCTGCATTTTTGCTTCAAAATAAGGAAAATTTCTGTCTTTTTTCCCTGAAATAAGTGAAATTTCTGCAATTTTCCCCCAAAATAAGGGAAATTTCTGCATTTTGCCCCTAAATAAGGGATATTTCTGGAATTTTGCCCCAAAATAAGTGGAATTTCTGAGTTTTGCCCCAAAATAAAGAGAATTTCTGTCTTTTTGCCCTAACATATAGGGAATTTCTTCCTTTTTGCCCCATATTTAGGGGAATTTCTGCAATTTTGCTCCAAAATACGAAGAATTTCTGCATTTTTGCCCGAAAATAAGAAGAATGCATACCTTTTTGCCATAAAAAAGAGAAATTTCTTGATTTTTGCTCCAAAATAAGGGGAATTTCTCCTTTTTTGCCTCTAAATAAGTGGAATTTCTGTCTTTTTCCCCCAAAACAAAGGGAATTTCTGTCTTTTTTGCCCCAAGATAAGAAAAAATTCTGACTTATTACCCTGAAGTAAGTGAAATTTCTGCAATTTTGCCCCAAAATATGGGAAATTTCTGCCTTTTTGCCTCCAAATAAAAAGAATTTCAGCCTTTTTACCTAAAAATAAGGGGAATTTCTGCATTTTTGCCACAAAATATTAGGAATTTCTGCTTTTTTGGCCCAAAATAAGAAAAATTTCTGCCTTTTTGCCCCCAAATAAGGAGAATTTCTGCCATTTTACCTCAAAATAAGGGGAATTTCTGCATTTTTGCCACAAAATATTAGGAATTTCTGCATTTTTGCCCCAAAAATAAGAAAATTTTCTGCCTTTTTTCCCTGAAATAAGTGAAATTTCTGCAATTTTGCCCCAAAATAAGTGAAATTTCTGCAATTTTGCCCCAAAAGAAGGGAAATTTCTGGAAATTTGCCCCAAAATAAGTGGAATTTCTGAGTTTTGCCCTAAAATAAAGAGTATTTCTGTTTTTTTGCCCCAACATATAGAGAATTTCTGCCTTTTTGCCCCACAACTAGGGGAATTTCTGCAATTTTGCTCCAAATTACGGGGAATTTCTGTCTTTTTGCCCGAAAATAAGAAAACTGCATACCTTTTTGCCATAAAAATAGAAAATTTCTTAATTTTTGCTCCAAAATAAGGGGAATTTCTGCTTTTTTGCCTCTAAATAAGTGGAATTTCTGTCTTTTCCCCCCAAAACATAGAAAATTCTTGTCTTTTTTGCCCCAAAATAAGGAAAATATCTGCCTTTTTTCCCTGAAATAAGTGAAATTTCTGCAATTTTGCCCCAAAATATGTGAAATTTCTCCAATTTTGCCCCAGAATAAGGGAAATTTCTGCAATTTTGCCCCAAAATAAGGGAAATTTCTGGAATTTTGCCCCAAAATAAGTGGAATTTCTGAGTTTTGCCCCAAAATAAGGAGAATTTCTGTCCTTTTGCCCCAACATATAGAGAATTTCTGCATTTTTGCGCCACAATTAGGGGAATTTCTGCAATTTTGCTCCAAAATAGGGGGAATTTCTGCCTTTTTGCCCGAAATTAAGAAGAATGTATATCTTTCTGCCATAAAAAATGGAAATTGCTTCATTTTTGCTCCAAAATAAGGGGAATTTCTGCTTTTTTGCCTCTAAATAAGTGGAATTTCTGTCTTTTTCCCCCAAAACAAAGGGAATTTCTGTCTTTTTTGCCCCAAAATAAGAAAAAATTTTGACTTATTACTCTGAAGTAAGTGAAATTTCTGCAATTTTTCCCCAAAATATGGGAAATTTCTGCCTTTTTGCCCCCAAATAAGGGGAATTTCAGACTTTTTACCTCAAAATAAAAGTAATTTCTGCATTTTTGTCACAAACTAATAGGAATTTCTGCATTTTTGCTTCAAAATAAGGAAAACTTCTGTCTTTTTTCCCTGAAATAAGTGAAATTTCTGCAATTTTGCCCCAAAAAAAAGGGAAATTTCTGCATTTTGCCCCTAAATAATGGATATTTCTGGAATTTTGCGCCAAAATAAGTGGAATTTCTTACTTTTGCCCTAAAATAAGGAGAATTTCTGTCTTTTTGCCCAAACATATAGGGAATTTCTGCCTTTTTGCCCCACAATTAGGGGAATTTCTGCAATTTTGCTCCAAAATACGGGGAATTTCTGCCTTTTTGCCTGTAAATAAGAAGAATGCATACCTTTTTGCCATAAAATAGGGAAATTTCTTCATTTTTGCTGCAAAATAAGGGGAATTTCTGCTTTTTTGCCTCTAAATAAGTGGAATTTCTGTCTTTTTCCCTCAAAACAAAGGTTTTTCATGTTTTTTTGCCCCAAAATAAGAAAAATTTCTGACTTATTACCCTGAAATAAGTGAAATTTCTGCAATTTTGCCCCAAAATAAGAGAAATTTGTGGATTTTTGCCCCAAATAAGTGGAATTTTGAGTATTTCCCCAAAATAAAAAGAATTTCTGTCTTTTTGCCCAAAGATATAGGGAATTTCTGCATTTGCCCCACATTTAGGGGAATTTCTGCAATGTTGCTCCAAAATACGGGGAATTTCTGCCTTTTTGCCCGAAAATAAGAAGAATGCATACCTTTTTGTCATAAAAACGGGAAATTTCATCATTTTTGCTTTAAAATAAGTGGAATTTCTGCTTTTTTGCCTCTAAATAAGTGAAATTTCTGTCTTTTTTACCCAAAATAAGAAAAAATTCTGACTTATTACCCTGAAGTAAGTGAAATTTCTGCAATTTTGCCCCAAAATATAAGAAATTTCTGCCTTTCTGCCCCCAAATTAGGGGAAATTCAGCCTTTTTACCTTAAAATAAGGGGAATTTCTGCATTTTTGCCACAAAATATTAGGAATTTCTGCTTTTTGCTTCAAAATATAGATAATTTCTACCTTTTTTCCCTGAAATAAGTGAAATTTCTGCAATTTTGCGCCAGAAAAAGTGAAATTTCTGCAATTTTGCCCCAAAATAAGTGGAATTTCTGAGTTTTGCCCCAAAATAAAGAGAATTTCTGTCTTTTTGCCCTAACATATAGGGAATTTCTGCCTTTTTGCCCCATATTTAGGGGAATTTCTGCAATTTTGCTCCAAAATACGGGGAATTTCTGCCTTTTTGCCCGAAAATAAGAAGTATGCATACCTTTTTGCGATAAACAAGGGAAATTAATTCATTTTTGCTTCAAAATAAGGGGAATTTCTGCTTTTTTGCCTCTAAATAATTGGAATTTCTGTCTTTTTCTCCCAAAACAAAAAGAATTCCTGTCTTTTTTGCTCCCATATTAGGAAAAATTCTGACTTATTACCCTGAAATAAGTGAAATTTCTGCAATTTTGCCCCAAAATAAGGGAAATTTCTGCCTTTTTTCCCCCAAATAAGGGGAATTTCAGCCTTTTTACCTCAAAATAAGGGGAATTTCTGCATTTTTGCCACAAAATATTAGGAATTTCTGCCTTTTTGCTTCAAAATAAGAAAACTTCTTCTTTTTTTCCATGAAATAAGTGAAATTTCTGCAATGTTGCCCCAAAATAAGGGAAATTTCTGGAATTTTGCCCCAAAATAAGTGGAATTTCTGAGTTTTGCCCCAAAATAAAGAGAATTTCTGTCTTTCTGCTTTAACATATAGGGAATTTCTGCCTTTTTGCCCCATATTTAGGGGAATTTCTGCAATTTTGCTTCAAAATACGGGGAATTTCTGCCTTTTTGCCTGAAAATAAGAAGTATGCATAGCTTTTTGCCATAAAAATGGGAAATTTCTTCATTTTTGCTCCAAAATAAGGGGAATTTCTGCTTTTTTGCCTCTAAATAAGTGGAGTTTCTGTCTTTTTCCCCCAAAACAGAAAATTCTTGCCTTTTTTGCCCCAAATAAGGAAAATTTCTGCTTTTCTTCCCTGAAATAAGTGAAATTTCTGCAATTTTGCCCCAAAATAAGTGAAATTTCTCCAATTTTGCCCCAGAGTAAGGGAAATTTCTGCAATTTTGCCCCAAAATAAGGGAAATTTCTGGAATTTTGCCCCAAAATAAGTGGAATTTCTGAGTTTTGCCCCAAAATAAGGAGAATTTCTGTCCTTTTGCCCCAACATATAGAGAATTTCTGCCTTTTTGCGCCAAATTAGGGGAATTTCTGCAATTTTGCTCCAAAATAGGGGGAATTTCGGCATTTTTGCCCGAAATTAAGAAGAATGTATATCTTTCTGCCATAAAAAATGGAAATTGCATCATTTTTGCTCCAAAATAAGGGGAATTTCTGCTTTTTGCCTCTAAATAAGTGGAATTTCTGTCTTTTTCCCCCAAAACACAGGGAATTTCATTATTTTTTGCCCCAAAATAAGAAAAAATTCTGACTTATTACTCTGAAGTAAGTGGAATTTCTGCAATTTTTCCCCAAAATATGGGAAATTTCTGCCTTTTTGCCCCCAAATAAGGGGAATTTCAGACTTTTTACCTCAAAATAAAAGTAATTTCTGCATTTTTGTCATAAACTAATAGGAATTTCTGCATTTTTGCTTCAAAATAAGGAAAATTTCTGTCTTTTTTCCCTGAAATAAGTGAAATTTCTGCAATTTTGCCCCTAAATAAGGGATATTTCTGGAATTTTGCCCCAAAATAAGTGGAATTTCTGAGTTTTACCCCAAAATAAAGAGAATTTCTGTCTTTTTGCCCTAACATATAGGGAAATTCTGCCTTTTTGCCCCATATTTAGGGGAATTTCCGCAATTTTGCTCCAAAATACGAAGAATTTCTGCATTTTTGCCCGAAAATAAGAAGAATGCATACCTTTTTGCCATAAAAAAGAGAAATTTCTTGATTTTTGCTCCAAAATAAGGGGAATTTCTCCTTTTTTGCCTCTAAATAAGTGGAATTTCTGTCTTTTTCCCCCAAAACAAAGGGAATTTCTGTCTTTTTTGCCCCAAGATAAGAAAAAATTCTGACTTATTACCCTGAAGTAAGTGAAATTTTTGCAATTTTGCCCCAAATATGGGAAATTTCTGCCTTTTTGCCTCCAAATAAAAAGAATTTCAGCCTTTTTACCTCAAAATATGGGGAATTTCTGCATTTTTGCCACAAAATATTAGGAATTTCTGCTTTTTTGGCCCAAAATAAGAAAAATTTCTGCCTTTTTTCCCCAAATAAGGGGAATTTCTGCCATTTTACCTCAAAATAAGGGGAATTTCTGCATTTTTGCCACAAAATATTAGGAATTTCTGCATTTTTGCCCCAATAATAAGAAAAATTTCTGCCTTTTTTCCCTGAAATAAGTGAAATTTCTGCAATTTTGCCCCAAAATAAGTGAAATTTCTGCAATTTTGCCCCAAAATAAGTGAAATTTCTGCAATTTTGCCCCAAAAGAAGGGAAATTTCTGGAAATTTGCCCCAAAATAAGTGGAATTTCTGAGTTTTGCCCTAAAATAAGGAGTATTTCTGTCTTTTTGCCCCAACATATAGAGAATTACTGCCTTTTTGCCCCACAACTAGGGGAATTTCTGCAATTTTGCTCCAAATTGCGGGGAATTTCTGTCTTTTTGCCCGAAAATAAGAAAACTGCATACCTTTTTGCCATAAAAATAGGAAATTTCTTAAGTTTTGCTCCAAAATAAGGGGAATTTCTGCTTTTTTGCCTCTAAATAAGTGGAATTTCTGTCTTTTTCCCCCAAAACATAGAAAATTCTTCTCTTTTTTGCCCCAAAATAAGGAAAATATCTGCCTTTTTTCCCTGAAATAAGTGAAATTTCTGCAATTTTGCCCCAAAATAAGTGAAATTTCTCCAATTTTGCCCCAGAATAAGGGAAATTTCTGCAATTTTGCCCCAAAAGAAGGGAAATTTCTGGAATTTTGCCCCAAATCAGTGGAATTTCTGAGTTTTGCCCCAAAATAAGGAGAATTTCTGTCCTTTTGCCCCAACATATAGAGAATTTCTGCATTTTTGCGCCACAATTAGGGGAATTTCTGCAATTTTGCTCCAAAATAGGGGGAATTTCTGCCTTTTTGCCTGAAATTAAGAAGAATGTATATCTTTCTGCCATAAAAAATGGAAATTGCTTCATTTTTGCTCCAAAATAAAAGGAATTTCTGCTTTTTTGCCTCTAAATAAGTGGAATTTCTGTCTTTTTCCCCCAAAACAAAGGGAATTTCTGTCTTTTTTGCCCCAAAATAAGAAAAAATTCTGACTTATTACTCTGAAGTAAGTGAAATTTCTGCAATTTTTCCCCAAAATATGGGAAATTTCTGCCTTTTTGCCCCCAAATAAGGGGAATTTCAGACTTTTTACCTCAAAATAAAAGTAATATCTGCATTTTTGTCACAAAGTAATAGGAATTTCTGCATTTTTGCTTCAAAATAAGGAAAATTTTTGTCTTTTTTCCCTGAAATAAGTGAAATTTCTGCAATTTTGCCCCAAAATAAGGGAAATTTCTGCATTTTGCCCCTAAATAAGGGACATTTCTGGAATTTTGCGCCAAAATAAGTGGAATTTCTGAGTTTTGCCCCAAAATAAAGAGAATTTCTGTTTTTTTGCCCTAACATATAGGGAATTTCTGCCTTTTTGCCCCATATTTAGGGGAATTTCTGCAATTTTGCTCCAAAATACGAAGAATTTCTGCCTTTTTGCGCGAAAATAAGAAGAATGCATACCGTTTTGCCATAAAAAAGATAAATTTCTTGATTTTTGCTCCAAAATAAGGGGAATTTCTCCTTTTTTGCCTCTAAATAAGTGGAATTTCTGTCTTTTTCCCCCAAAACAAAGAAAATTTCTGTCTTTTTTGCCCCAAGATAAGAAAAAATTCTGACTTATTACCCTGAAGTAAGTGAAATTTCTGCAATTTTGCCCCAAAATATGGGAAATTTCTGCCTTTTTGCCTCCAAATAAAAAGAATTCCAGCCTTTTTACCTCAAAATAAGGGGAATTTCTGCATTTTTGCCACAAAATATTAGGAATTTCTGCTCTTTGGCCCAAAATAAGAAAAATTTCTGCCTTTTTCCCATGAAATAAGGGAATTTCTGCAATTTTGACCCAAAATAAGTGAAATTTCTGCAATTTTGCCCCAAAAGAAGGGAAATTTCTGGAAATTTGCCCCAAAATAAGTGGAATTTTGGAGTTTTGCCCTAAAATAAAGAGAATTTCTGTCTTTTTTCCCCAACATATAGAGAATTTCTGCCTTTTTGCCCCACAACTAGGGTAATTTCTGCAATTTTGCTCCAAAATACGGGGAATTTCTGCCTTTTTGCCCGAAAATAAGAAGAATAGATACCTTTTTGCCATAAAAAAGGGAAATTTCTTCATTTTTGATCCAAAATAAGGGGAATTTCTGCTTTTTTGCCTCTAAATAAGTGGAATTTCTGTCTTTTTTCCCCAAAACATAGAAAATTCCTGTCTTTTTTGCCCGAAAATAAAAAAAAAATTCTTCCTTTTTTTTCTGAAATAAGTGAAATTTCTGCAATTTTGCCACAAAATAAGTGAAATTTCTAAAATTTTGCCCCAAAATAAGGGAAATTTCTGCAATTTTGCCCCAAAATAAAGGAAATTTCTGGAATTTTGCCCAAAAATAAGTGGAATTTCTGAGTTTTGCCCCAAAATAAAGAGAATTTCTGCCTTTTTCCCCAACATATAGAGAATTTCTGCCTTTTTGCCCCACAATTAGGGGAATTTCTGCAATTTTGCTCCAAAATAGAGGGAATATCTGCCTTTTTGCCTGAAATTAAGAAGAATGTATATCTTTTTGCCATAAAAAAGGGAAATTGCTTCATTTTTGCTCCAAAATATTGGGAATTTCTGCTTTTTTGCCTCTAAATATGTGGAATTTCTGTCTTTTTTCCCCAAAACAAAGGGAATTACTGCCTTTTTTGCCCCAAAATAATAAAAAATTCTGACTTATTACCCTGAAATAAGTGAAATTTCTGCAATTTTGCCACAAAATAAAGGAAATTTCTGCTTTTTGCCCCCAAATAAGGGGAATTTCAGCATTTTTACCTCAAAATAAAAGAAATTTCTGCATATTTGTCACAAAATATTAGGAATTTCTGCTTTTTTGCTTCAAAATAAAAAAAATTTCTGCCTTTTTTCACTGAAATAAGTGAAATTTCTGCAATTTTGCCCCAAAATACGTGAAATTTCTGCAATTTTTCCCCAAAATAAAGGAAATTTCTGGAATTTTGCCTCAAAATAAGTGGAATTTCTGAGTTTTGCCTCAAAATAAGAAGAATTTCTGTCTTTTTTGCCCTAACATATAGGGAATTTCTGCCTTTTTGCCCCACAATTGGGGAAATTTCTGCAATTTTGCTCCAAAATACGAAGAATTTCTGCCTTTTTGCCCGAAAATAAGAAGAATGCATACCTTTTTGCCATAAAAAAGAGAAATTTCTTGATTTTTGCTCCAAAATAAGGGGAATTTCTCCTTTTTTGCCTCTAAATAAGTGGAATTTCTGTCTTTTTCCCCCAAAACAAAGGGAATTTCTGTCTTTTTTGCCCCAAGATAAGAAAAAAATCTGACTTATTACCCTGAAGTAAGTGAAATTTCTGCAATTTTGCCCCAAAATATGGGAAATTTCTGCCTTTTTGCCTCCAAATAAAAAGAATTCCAGCCTTTTTACCTCAAAATAAGGGGAATTTCTGCATTTTTGCCACAAAATATTAGGAATTTCTGCTTTTTGGCCCAAAATAAGAAAAATTTCTGCCTTTTTTCCCTGAAATAAGGGAATTTCTGCAATTTTGCCCCAAAATAAGTGAAATTTCTGCAATTTTGCCCCAAAAGAAGGGAAATTTCTGTAAATTTGCCCCAAAATAAGTGGAATTTTGGAGTTTTGCCCTAAAATAAAGAGAATTTCTGTCTTTCTTCCCCAACATATAGAGAATTTCTGCCTTTTTGCCCCACAACTAGGGGAATTTCTGCAATTTTGCTCCAAAATACGGGGAATTTCTGCCTTTTTGCCCGAAAATAAGAAGAATACATACCTTTTTGCCATAAAAAAAAGAAATTTCTTCATTTTTGATCCAAAATAAGGGGAATTTCTGCTTTTTTGCCTCTAAATAAGTGGAATTTCTGTCTTTTTTCCCCAAAACATAGAAAATTCCTGTCTTTTTTGCCCCAAAATAAAAAAAATTCTTCCTTTTTTTTCTGAAATAAGTGAAATTTCTGCAATTTTGCCACAAAATAAGTGAAATTTCTAAAATTTTGCCCCAAAATAAGGGAAATTTCTGCAATTTTGCCCCAAAATAAAGGAAATTTCTGGAATTTTGCCCAAAAATAAGTGGAATTTCTGAGTTTTGCCCCAAAATAAAGAGAATTTCAGCCTTTTTGCCCCAACATATAGAGAATTTCTGCCTTTTTGCCCCACAATTAGGGGAATTTCTGCAATTTTGCTCCAAAATAGGGGGAATATCTGACTTTTTGCCTGAAATTAAGAAGAATGCATATCTTTTTGCCATAAAAAAGGGAAATTGCTTCATTTTTGCTCCAAAATATTGGGAATTTCTGCTTTTTTGCCTCTAAATATGTGGAATTTCTGTCTTTTTCCCCCAAAACAAAGGGAATTACTGCCTTTTTTGCCCCAAAATAATAAAAAATTCTGACTTATTACCCTGAAATAAGTGAAATTTCTGCAATTTTGCCACAAAATAAAGGAAATTTCTGCTTTTTGCCCCCAAATAAGGGGAATTTCAGCATTTTTACCTCAAAATAAATGAAATTTCTGCATATTTGTCACAAAATATTAGGAATTTCTGCTTTTTTGCTTCAAAATAAAAAAAAATTTCTGCCTTTTTTCCCTGAAATAAGTGAAATTTCTGCAATTTTGCCCCAAAATACGTGAAATTTCTGCAATTTTGCCCCAAAATAAAGGAAATTTCTGGAATTTTGCCTCAAAATAAGTGGAATTTCTGAGTTTTGCCTCAAAATAAGAAGAATTTCTGTCTTTTTTGCCCTAACATATAGGGAATTTCTGCCTTTTTGCCCCACAATTAGGGAAATTTCTGCAATTTTGCTCCAAAATACGGGGAATTTCTGCCCTTTTACCGGAAAATAAGAAGAATGCATACCTTTTTGCCATAAAAAAGAAAAATTTCTTCATTTTTGCTCCAAAATAAGGGGAATTTCTGCTTTTTTGCCTCTAAAAAAGTGGAATTTCTGTTTTTTTACCTCAAAATAAAGGGAATTCCTGTCTTTTTTGCCCCACAATAAGAAAAATTTTTTACTTATTACCCTGAAATAAGTGAAATTTCTGCAACTTTGCCCCAAAATAAGGGAATTTCCTGCCTTTTTGCTCCCAAATAAGTGGAATTTCAGCCTTTTTACCTCAAAATAAGAGATATTTCTTCATTTTTGCCACAAAATATTAGGAATTTCTGCCTTTTTGCCCCAAAATAAGAAAATTTCTGCTTTTTTCCCTGAAATAAGTGAAATTTCTGCAATTTTGCCCCAAAATAAGTGAAATTTTTGCTATTTTGCCCCAAAGTAAGGGAAATTTCTGAAACTTTGCCCCAAAATAAGTGGAATTTCTGAGTTTTGCCCCAAAATAATGAGAATTTCTGTCTTTTTGCCCCAACATATAGGGAATTTTTGCCTTTTTGCCCCACAATTAGGGGAATTTCTGCAATTTTGCTCCAAAATACGGTCAATTTCTGCCTTTTTGCCCGAAAATAAGAAGAATACATACCTTTTTGCCATAAAAAAGGGAAATTTCTTCATTTTTGCTCCAAAATAAGGGGAATTTCTGCTTTTTTGCCTCTAAATAAGTTAAATTTCTGTCTTTTTACCCCAAAACAAAAGGAATTCCTTTCTTTTTTGCCCCAAAATAATGAAAATTTCTGCCTTTTTTCCCTGAAATAAATAAAATTTCTGCAATTTTGCCCCAAAATAAGTGAAATTTCTCTAATTTTGCCCCAAAATAAGGGAAATTTCTGCAATTTTGTTCCAAAATAAAGGAAATTTCTGGAATTTTGCCCCAAAATAAGTGGAATTTCTGAGTTTTGCCCAAAAATAAAGAGAATTTCTGTATTTTTGCCCCAACATATAGAGAATTTCTGCCTTTTTGCCAGACAATTAGGGGAATTTCTGCAATTTTGCCCCAAAATAAAGGAAATTTTTTCCTTTTTGCCCCCAAATAAGGGGAATTTCAGCCTTTTTACCTAAAAATATGGGGAATTTCTGCATTTTTGCCACAAAATATTAGGAATTACTGCCTTTTTGCTACAAAATAAGAAAATTTCTGCTTTTTTCCCTGAAATAAGTCAAAATACTGCAATTTTGCCCCAAAATAAGTGAAATTTCTGCAATTTTGCCCCAAAAGAAGAGAAATTTCTGCCTTTTTGCCCCCAAATAAGGGGAATTTCAGCCTTTTTACCTCAAAATAAAGGGAATTTCTGCATTTTTGCGACAAAATATTAGGAATTTCTGCCTCTTTGCCTTAAAATAAGGAAAATTTCTGCCTTTTTTCCCTGTAATAAGTGAAATTTCTGCAATTTTGCCGCAAAATAGGTGAAATTTCTGCAATTTTGCCCCAAATTAAGAGAAATTTCTGGTATTTTGCCTCAAAATAAGTGGAATTACTTAGTTTTGCCCCATAATAAGGAGAATTTCTGTCTTTTTGCCCCAACATATAGAAAATTTCTGCCTTTTTGCCCCACAATTAGGGGAATTTCTGAAATTTTGCTCCAAAATACGGGGAATTTCTGCCTTTTTGCCCGATAATAAGAAGAATGCATACCTTTTTGCCATTAAAAAGGGAAATTTCCTCATTTTTGCTCCAAAATAAGCGGAATTTCTGATTTTTTGCCTCTAAATAAGTGGAATTTCTGTCTTTTTCCCCCAAAACAAAGGAAATTTCTGTCTTTTTTGCCCCAAAATAAAAAATATTTCTGACGTATTACCCTGAAATAAGTAAAATTTTTTCCATTTTTCCCCAAAATAAGGGAAATTTCTGCCTTTTTGCCCCCAAATAAGGGAAATTTCAGCCTTTTTACCTCAAAATAAGGGGAATTTCTTCCTTTTTGCCCAAAAATAAGGAAAATTTCTGCCCTTTTTCCCTAAAATAAGTGAAATAGTTGCAATTTTGCCCCAAAATAAGTGAAATTTCTGCAATTTTGCCCCAAAATAAGGGAAATTTCTGGAATTTTGCCCCAAAATAAGTGGAATTACTGAGTTTTGCCCCAAAATAAGGAGAATTTCTGTCTTTTTGACGTAACATATAGGGAATTTCTGCCTTTTTGCCCCACAATTAGGGAAATTTCTGCAATTTTGCACCAAAATACGGGAATTTCTGCCTTTTTGCCCGAAAATAAGAAGAATGCATACCTTTTTGCCATAAAAAAGGAAATTTCTTCATTTTTGCTCCAAAATAAGGGGAATTTCTGCTTTCTTGTCTCTAAATAAGTGGAATTTTTGTTTTTTTCTCCCAAAACAAAGGGAATTTCTGTCTTTTTGGCCCCAAAATAAAAGAAAATTTCTGACTTATTGCCCTGAAGTAAGTGTAATTTCTGCAATTTTGCCCCAAAATAAGGGAAATTTCTGCCTTTCTGCCCCAAAATAAGGGGAATTTCAGCTATTTTTCCTCAAAATAAGGGGAATTTCTGCATTTTTGCAAGAAAATATTAGGAATTTCTGCCTTTTTGCCCCAAAATAAGGAAAATTTTTGCCTTTTTTCCCTAAAATAAGTGAAATTTCTGCAATTTTGCCCCAAAATAAGGGAAATTACTGCCTTTTTGCCCCCAAATAAGGGGAATTTTAGCCTTTTTACCTCAAAATAAGGGGAATTTCTGCATTTTTGCCACAAAATATTAGGAATTTCTGCCTTTTTGTTCCAAAATAAGAAAATTTCTGCTTTTTTCCCCTGAAATAAGGGAAATTTCTGCAATTTTGCCCGAAAATAAGTGTAATTTCTGCACTTTTGCCCCAAAATAAGGGAAATTTCTGCTTTCTTGCCTCTAAATAAGTGGAATTTCTGTCTTTTTCTTTCAAAACAAAGGGAATTTCTGTCTTTATGGCCCCAAAATAAAAGAAAATTTCTGACTTATTGCCCTGAAGTAAGTGTAATTTCTGCAATTTTGCCCCAAAATAAGGGAAATTTCTGCCTTTCTGCCCCCAAATAAGGGGAATTTCAGCCTTTTTACCTCAAAATAAGGGGAATTTTGCCACAAAATATTAGGAATCTCTGCCTTTTGGCCCCAAAAATTAGAATAATTTCTGCCTTTTTTCCCTGAAATAAGTGAAATTTCTGCAATTTTGCCCCAAAATAAGTGAAATTTCATCAATTTTGCCCAAAAATAAGTGAAATTTCTGCAATTTTGCCCCAAAATAAGGGAAATTTCTGCCTTTTTGCCCCCAAATAAGGGGAATTTCAGCCTTTTTACCTCAAAATAAGGGGAATTTCTGCATTTTTGCAACAAAATATTAGGAATTTCTGCCTTTTTGCCCCAAAATAAGGAAAATTTTTGCCTTTTTTCCCTAAAATAAGTGAAATTTCTGCAATTTTGCCCCAAAATAAGGGAAATTACTGCCTTTTTGCCCCCAAATAAGGGGAATTTCAGCCTTTTTATCTCAAAATAAGGGGAATTTCTGCATTTTTGCCACAAAATATTAGGAATTTCTGCCTTTTTGCCCCAAAATAAGGAAAATTTCTGCTTTTTTCCCTGAAATAAGAGAAATTTCTTCAATTTTGCCCCAAAATAAGTGAAATTTCTGCAATTTTTCCCCAAAATAAAAGAAATTTCGGAAATTTCCCCCAAAATAAGTGGAATTTCCGAGTTTTTCCCCAAAATAAAGAGAATTTCTGTCTTTTTGCCCTAACATATAAGGGAATTTCTGCCTTTTTGCCCCACAATTAGGGGAATTTCTGTAATTTTGCTCCAAAATACGAGGAATTTCTGCCTTTTTGCCCGAAAATAAGAAGAATGCATACCTTTTTGCAATAAATAAGGGAAATTTCTTAATTTTTGCTTCAAAATAAGGGGAATTTCTGCTTTTTTGCCTCTAAATAAGTGGAATTTCTGTCTTTTTCCCCCAAAACAAAGAGAATTTATGTATTTTTGCCCCAAAATAAGGAAAAATTCTGACTTATTACCCTGAAGTAAGTGAAATTTCTGCAATTTTGCCCCAAAATAAGGGAAATTTCTCGAATTTTGCCCCAAAATAAGTGGAATTTCTGAGTTTTGCCCCAAAATTATAAGAATTTTTGTCTTTTTGCCCTAACATATAGGGAATTTCTGCCTCTTTGCCCCAGAATTTGGGGAATTTCTGCAATTTTGCTCCTAAATACGGGGAATTTCTGCCTTTTTGCCCGAAAATAAGAAGAATGCATACTTTTTTGCCATAAATAAGGGAAATTTCTTAATTTTTGCTCCAAAATATGCGGAATTTCTGCTTTTTTGCCTCTAAATAAGTGGAATTTCTGTCTTTTTCTCCCAAAACAAAGGGAATTCCTGTCTTTTTTGCCCCAAAATAAGGAAAATTTCTGACTTATTACCCTGAAATAAGTGAAATTTCTGAAATTTTGCCCCAAAATAAGGGAAATTTATGACTTTTGCCCCCAAATATTAGGAATTTCTGCATTTTTGTTCCAAAATAAGAAAATTTCTGCTTTTTTTCCCTTAAATAAGAGAAATTTCTGCAATTTTGCCCCAAAATAAGTGAAATTTCTGCAATTTTGCCCCAAAATAAGGGAAATTTCTGGAATTTTGCCCCAAAATAAGTGGAATTTCTGAGTTTTGCCCCAAAATAAAAAGAATTTCTGTCTTTTTGCCCCAACATATAGAGAATTTATGCCTTTTTGCCCCACAATTAGGGGAATTTCTGCAATTTTGCTCCAAAATACGAAGAATTTCTGCCTTTTTGCCCGAAAATAAGAAGAATGCATACCTTTTTGCCATTAAAAAGGGAAATTTCTTCATTTTTGCTCCAAAATAAGGGGCATTTCTGCTTTTTTGCCTTTAAATAAGTGGAATTTCTTTTTTTCCCAAACAAAGGGAATTTCTGTCTTTTTGTTCCCAAAATAAAAAAAATTTCTGACTAATTACCATGAAGTCAGTGTAATTTTTGCAATTTTGCCCCAAAATAAGGGAAATTTCTGGAATTTTGCCCCAAAGTAAGTTGAATTTCTGAGGTTTGCCCCAAAATAAGGAGAATTTCTGTCTTTTTACCCCAACATATAGAGAATTTCTGCCTTTTGGCCCCATAATTAGGGGAATTTCTGCAATTTTGCCCGAAAATAAGGGAAATTTCTGCCTTTTTGCCCCCAAATAATAGGAATTTCAGCCTTTTTACGTCAAAATAAGGGGATTTTCTGCATTTTTGCCACAAAGTATTAGGAATTTCTGCCTTTTTGCCCCAAAATAAAAAAATTTCTGCTTTTTTCCCTGAAATAAGTGAAATTTCTCCAATTTTGTCCCAAAATAAGGGAAATTTCTGCAATTTTCCTCAAAATAAGTTGAATTGGTGAGTTTTGCCCAAAAATAAAAAGAATTTCTGTCTTTTTGCCCCAACATATATGGAATTTTTGCCTTTTTGCCCCACAATTAGGGGAATTTCTGCAATTTTGCCCAAAAATAAGTGAAATTTCTGTCTTTTTGCCCCCAAATAAGGGGAATTTCAGCCTTTTTACCTCAAAATAATGGGGAATTTCTGCTTTTTTGCCACAAAATATTAGGAACTACTGCCTTTTTGCCCAAAATAAGAAAATTTCTGCTTTTTTTCCCTGAAATAAGTGAAATTTCTGCAATTTTGCCCAAAAATAAGTGAAATTTCTGAGTTTTGCCCCAAAATAAGGAGAATTTCTGTCTTTTTGCCCCAACATGTAGGCAATTTCTGCCTTTTTGCCCCACAATTAGGGGAATTTCTGCAATTTTGCTCCAAAATACGGGGAATTTCTGCCTTTTTGCCCGAAAATAAGAAGAATGCATAACTTTTTGCCATAAAAAAGGGAAATTTCTTCATTTTTGCTCCAAAATAAGGGGAATTTCTGCTTTTTTGCCTCTAAATAAGTGGAAGTTCTGTCTTTTTCTCCCAAAACAAAGAAAATTTCAGGTCTTTTTTGCCCCAAAATAAGGAAAAATTCTGACTTATTACCCTGAAGTAAGTGAAATTTCTGCAATTTTGCCGCAAAATATGGGAAATTTCTGCCTTTTTGCCACCAAATAAGAGGAATTTTAGCCTTTTTACCTCAAAATAAAAGGAATTTTTGCATTTTTGCCACAAAATATTAGGAATTTCTGCCTTTTTGCCCTGAAATAAGGAAAATTTCTGCCTTTTTTCCAAGAAATAAGTGAAATTTCTCCAATTTTGCCACAAAATATGTGAAATTTCTGCAATTTTGCCCAAAAATAAGGGAAATTTCTGCAATTTTGCCCCAAAATAACTGAAATTTCTGGAATTTGGCCCCAACATAAGTGGAATTTCTGAGTTTTGCCCCAAAATAAGGAGAATTTCTGTGTTTTTGCCCTAACATATAGGGAATTTCTGCTTTTTGTCCCACAATTAGGGGAATTTCTGCAATTTTGCTCCAAAATATGGGGAATTTCTGCCTATTTGCCCGAAAATAAGAAGAATGCAAACCTTTTTGCCATAAAAAAGGGAAATTTTATCATTTTTGCTACAAAATAAGGGGAATTCCTGCTTGTTTGCCTCTGAATAAGTGCAATTTCTGTCTTTTTCCCCCCAAAAAAAGGTTATTCATGTCTTTTTTGCCCCAATATAGGAAAAATTTCTGACTTATTACCCTGAAATAAGTGAAATTTCTGCAATTTTGCCCCAAAATAAAGGAAATTTCTGGATTTTTGCCCCAAAATAAGTAAAATTTCTGAGTTTTGCCCCAAAATAAGGAGAATTTCTGTCTTTTTGCCCCAACATTTAGGGAATTTTTGCCTTTTTGCCCCACAATTAGGGGAATTTCTGCAATTTTGCTCCAAAATACGGGGAATATCTGCATTATTGCCCGAAAATAAGAAGAATGCATATATTTTTGCCATAAAAAAGGGAAATTTCTTCATTTTTGCTCCAAAATAAGGGAAATTTCTGCTTTTATGCGTCTAAAAAGTGGAATTTCTGTCTTTTTCCCCCAAAACAAAGGGAATTCCTGTCTTTTTTGCCCCGAAATAAGAAAATTTCTTATTTATTAACTTGTAATAAGTGAAATTTCGCAATTTTGCCCCAAAATAAGGGAAATTTCTGCCTTTTTGCCCCCAAATAAGGGGAATTTCAGCAATTTTACCTCAAAATGAGGGGAATTTCTGCATTTTTGCCACAAAATATTAGGAATTTCTGCCTTTTTGCCCCAAAATAAGGAAAATTTCTGCCTTTTTTTCCTGAAATAAGTAAAATTTCTGCAATTTTGCCCCAAAATAAGTGATATTTCTGCAATTTTGCCCCAAAATACGGGAAATTTCTGGAATTTTGCTTCAAAATATGTAAAATTTCTGAGTTTTGCCCTAAAATAAAGAGAAGTTCTGTTTTTTTGCGCCAACATATAGAGAATTTCTGCCTTTTTGCCCCACAATTAGGGGAATTTCTGCAATTTTGCTCCAAAATACGGGGAATTTCTGCCTTTTTGCCCGAAACCAAGAAGAATGCATACCTTTTTGCTATAAAAAATGGAAATTTCTTCATTTTTGCTCCAAAATAAGGGGCATTTCTGCTTTTTTGGCTCTAAATAACTGTAATTTCTGTCTTTTTCCCCCAAAACAAAGAAAATTTTTGTCTTTTTTGCCCCAAAATAAGGAAAATTTCTGACTTATTACCCTGAAGTAAGTGAAAATTCTGCAATTTTGCCCCAAAATAAGGGAAATTTCTGCCTTTTTGCCCCCAAATAAAGAGAATTTCAGCCTTTTTACCTCAAAATAAGGGGAATTTCTGCAATTTTGCCGCAATATATTAGGAATATCTGCCTTTTTGCCCCAAAAATTAGAAAGATTTCTGCCTTTTTTCCCTGAAATAAGTGAAATTTCTGCAATTTTGCCCCAAAATACGGGAAATTTCTGCTTTTTTGCCCGAAAATAAGAAGAATGCATACCTTTTTGCCATAAAAAAGGGAAATTTCTTCATTTTTGCTCCAAAATAAGGGGAATTTCTGCATTTTTTCCTCTAAATATGTGGAATTTATGTTTTTTCCCCCAAAACAATGGGAATTTCTGTCTTTTTGGCCCCAAAATAAAAAAAATTTCTGACTTATTACCCTGAAGTAAGTGAAAATTCTGCAATTTTGCCCCAAAATAAGGGAAATTTCTGCATTTTGCCCCCAAATAAGGGGAATTTCAGCCTTTTTACCTCAAAATAAGGGGAATTTCTACATTTTTGCCACAAAATATTAGGAATATCTGCCTTTTTGCCCCCAAAATTAGAAAGATTTCTGCCTTTTTTCCCTGAAATAAGTGAAATTTCTGCAATTTTGCCCCAAAATAAGGGAAATTTCTGGAATTTTGCCAAAAATAAGTGGAATTTCTGAGTTTTTCCCCAAAAGAAGGAGAATTTCTGTCTTTTTGCGCCAACATATAGAGAATTTCTGCGTTTTTGCCCCACAATTAGGGGAATTTCTGCAATTTTGCTCCAAAATATGGGGAATTTCTGCCTTTTTGACCGAAAATGAGAATAATGCATACCTTTTTGCCATAAAAAAGGGAAATTTTTTCATTTTTGTTCCAAAATAAGGGGAATTTCTGCATTTCTGCATCTAAAAAAGTGGAATTTCTGTCTTTTTCCCCCAAAACAAAAGGAATTTTTGCATTTTTTGCCCCAAAATAAGGAAAAATTCTGACTTATTACCCTGAAGGAAGTGAAATTTCTGCAATTTTGCCCCAAAATATGAAAAATTTCTGCCTTTTTGCCCCCAAATAAGGAAAATTTCAGCCTTTTTACCTCAAAATAATGGGAATTTCTGCACTTTTGCCACAAAATATTAGGAATTTCTGCCTTTTTGCCCTAAAATAAAGAAAATTTCTACCTTTTTTCCCTGAAATAAGTGAAATCTCTTCAATTTTGCCACAAAATAAGTGAAATTTCTGCAATTTTGCCCCAAAATAAGGGAAATTTCTGCAATTTTGCCCCAAAATAAGGGAAATTTCTGGAATTTTGCCCCAAAATAAGTGGAATTTCTGAGTTTTGCCCCAAAATAAGGAGAATTTCTGTCTTTTTGCCCTAACATATAGGGAATTTCTGCCTTTTTGCCCCACAATTAGGGGAATTTCTGCAATTTTGCTCCAAAATACAGGGAATTTCTGCCTTTTTGCCTGTAAATAAGAAGAATTTATAACTTTTTGCCATAAAATAGGGAAATTTCTTCATTTTTCTCCAAAATAAGGGGAATTTTTGCTTTTTTGGCTCTAAATAAGTGTAATTTCTGTCTTTTTCCCCAAAAACAAAGAAAATTTTTATCTTTTTTGCCATAAAATAAGGAAAATTTCTGCCTTTTTCCCTGAAATAAGTGAAATTTCTGCAATTTTGCCCCAAAATAAGTGAAATTTCTCCAATTTTGCCCCAAAATAAGGGAAATTTCTGCAATTTTGCCCCCAAATAAGGGAAATTTCTGGAATTTTGCCCCAAAATAAGTGGAATTTCTGAGTTTTGGCCCAAAATAAGGAGATTTTCTGTCTTTTTGCCCCAACATATAGAGAATTTCTGCCTTTTTGCCCCATAATTAGGGGAATTTCTGCAATTTTGCCCGAAAATAAGGGAAATTTCTGCCTTTTTGCCCCCAAATAATAGGAATTTCAGCCTTTTTACCTTAAAATAAGGGGAATTTCTGCATTTTTGCCACAAAGTATTAGGAATTTCTGCCTTTTTGCCCCAAAATAAGAAAATTTCTGCTTTTTTCCCCTGAAATAAGTGAAATTTCTTCAATTTTGCCCCAAAATAAGTGAAATTTCTGCAATTTTGCCCCAAAATAAGGGAAATTTCTGGAATTTTGCCCCAAAGTAAGTTTAATTTCTGAGTTTTGCCCCAAAATAAGGAGAATTTCTGTCTTTTTGCCCCAACATATATAGAATTTTTGCGTTTTTGCCCCACAATTAGGGGAATTTCTGCAATTTTGCTCCAAAATACGGGGAATTTCTGCCTTTTTGCCCGAAAATAAGAAGAATGCATACCTTTTTGCCATAAAAAAGGGAAATTTCTTCATTTTTGCTCCAAAATAAAGGGAATTTCTGCTTTTTGCCTCTAAATAAGTGGAATTTCTGTCTTTTTCCCCAAAAACAAAGTGAATTTCTGTCTTTTATGCCCCAAAATAAAAAAATTTCTGACTTATTACCCTGAAGTAAGTGAAATTTCTGCAATTTTGCCCCAAAATAAGGGAAATTTCTTTCTTCTTGCCCCCAAGTAAGGGGAATTTCAGCCTCTTTACCTCAAAATAAGAGATATTTCTGCATTTTTTCCACAAAATATTAGTAATTTCTGCCTTTTTGCCCCAAAATAAGGAACATTTCTGCCTTTTTTCCCTGAAATAAGTGAAATTTCTGCAATTTTGCCCCAAAATAAGTGAAATTTCTGCAATTTTGCCCCAAATTAAGTAAAATTTCTGCAATTTTGCCCCCAAAGAAGGGAAATTTCTGGAATTTTGCCCCAAAATAAGTGGAATTTCTTAGTTTTGCCCCAAAATAGAAATAATTTCTGTCTTTTGCCCCAACATAGACGGAATTTGTGCATTTTTGCCCCACAATTAGGGGAATTTCTGCAATTTTGCTCCAAAATACGGGGAATTTCTGCTTTTTTGCCAGATAATAAGAAGAATGTATACCTTATGCCACAAAAAAGAGAAATTCCTTCATTTTTGCTTCAAAATAAGAGGAAATTCTGCCTTTCTACCTCAAAATAAGTGAAATTTCTGCCTTTTTACCCAAAAATAAACGAAATTTCTGTCTTTATGCTCCAACATAGAGAGAATTTCTGCCTTTTTGCCCCACAATTAGGGGAATTTCTGCAATTTTGCACCAAAATACGGGGAATTTCTGCTTTTTGCCCGAAAATAAGAAGAATGCATAACTTTTTGCCATAAAAAAGGGAAATTTCTTGTTTTTTGCTCCAAAATAAGGGGAATTTCTGCTTTTCTGCCTCTAAATAAGTGGAATTTCTGTCTTTTTCCCCCAAAACAAAAGAAATTCCTATCTATTTTGTCCCAAAATAAGGAGAATTTCTGCCTTTTTTCCGTTAAATAAGTGAAATTTCTGCAATTTTGCCCCAAAATAAGTGAAATTTCTCCAATTTTGCCCCAAAATAAGGGAAATTTCTGCAATTTTGCCCCAAAATAAAGGAAATTTCTGGAATTTTCCCCAAAATAAGTGGAATTTGTGAGTTTTGCCCCAAAATAAGGAGAATTTCTGTCTTTTTGCCCCAACATATAGAGAATTTCTGCCTTTATGCCCACAATTAGGGGAATTTCTGCAATTTTGCCCCAAAATCATTGAAATTTCTGTCTTTTTGCCCCAAAATAGGGGGAATTTCAGCCTTTTTACCTCAAAATAAGGGGAATTTCTGCATTTTTCCACAAAATATTAGGAATTTCTGTCTTTTTGCCCCCAAAATTAGTAAGAGTTCTGCCTTTTTTCCTGAAATAAGTGAAATTTCTGCAATTTTGCCCCAAAATAAGTGAAATTTCTGCAATTTTGCCCCAAAATAAGTGAAATTTCTGCAATTTTGCCCCAAAATAAGGGAAATTTCTGGAATTTTGCTTCAAAATAAGTGGAATTTCTGACTTTGCCCTAAAATAAGGAGAATTTCTGTCTTTTTGCGCCAACATATAGAGAATTTCTGCTTTTTGCCCCACAATTAGTGGAATTTCTGCATTTTGCTCTAAAATACGAAGAATTTCTGCCTTTTTGCCTGAAAATAAGAAGAATGCATACCTTTTTGCCATAAAAAAAGGAAATTTCTTCATTTTTGCTCCAAAATAAGGGGAATTTCTGCTTTTTTGGCTCTAAATAAGTGTAATTTCTGTATTTTTCCCCCAAAACAAAGAAAATTTTTGTCTTTTTTTCCACAAAATAAGAAAAATTTATGCCTTTCTTCCCTGAAATAAGTGAAATTTCTGCAATTTTGCCCCAAAATAAGTGAAATTTCTCCAAATTTGCCCCAAAATAAGGGAAATTTCTGCAATTTTGCCCCCAAATAAGGGAAATTTCTGGAATTTTGCCCCAAAATAAGTGGAATTTCTGAGGTTTGCCCCAAAATAAGGAGAATTTCTGTCTTTTTGTCCCAACATATAGAGAATTTCTGCCTTTTTGCCCCATAATTAGGGGAATTTCTGCAATTTTTCCCGTAAATAAGGAAATTTCTGACTTTTTGCCCCCAAATAAGAAGAATTTCAGCCTTTTTACCGCAAAATAAGGGGAATTTCTGCATTTTTGCCACAAAATATTAGGAATTTCTGACTTTCTGCCCCAAAATAAGAAAATTTCTGCTTTTTTCCCTGAAATAAGTGAAATTTCTGCAATTTGGCCCCAAAATAAGGGAAATTTCTGCAATTTTGTCCCAAAATAATGGAAATTTCTGGAATTTTGCCTCAAGTTAGTGGTATTTCTGGGTTTTGCCCCAAAATAAGGAGAATTTCTGACTTTTTGCCCCAACATATAGGGAATTTCTGCCTTTTTGCCTCACAATTAGGGGAATTTCTGCAATTTAGCTCCAAAATACGGGGAATTTCTGCCTTTTTGCCCGAATAATTAGAAGAATGCATACCTTTTTGCAATAAAAAAGGGAAATTTCTTCATTTTTGCTCCAAAATAAGGGGAATTTCTGCATTTCTGCATCTAAAAATGTGGAATTTCTGTCTTTTTCCCACAACACAAAAGGAATTTCTGTAATTTTTGCCCCAAAATAAGGAAAAATTCTGACTTATTACCCTGAAGTAAGTGAAATTTCTGAAATTTTTCCCCAAAATATGAAAAATTTCTGTCTTTTTGCTCCCAAATAAGGGGAATTTCAGCCTTTTTACCTCAAAATAATGGAATTTCTGAACTTTTGCAACAAAATATTAGGAATTTCTGCCTTTTTGCCATAAAATAAGGAAAATTTCTGCCTTTTTTCCCTGAAATAATTGAAATTTCTGCAATTTTGCCACAAAATAAGTGAAATTTCTGCAATTTTGCCCCAAAATAAAGGAAATTTCTGGAATTTTGCCCCAAAATAAGTGGAATTTCTGAGTTTTGCCCCAAAATAAGGAGAATTTCTGTCTTTTTGCCCTAACATATAGGGAATTTCTGCCTTTTTGCCCCACAATTAGGAGAATTTCTGCAATTTTGCTTCAAAATACGGGGAATTTGTGCCTTTTTGCCTGTAAATAAGAAGAATGCATACCTTTTTGCCATAAAATAAGGAAATTTCTTCATTTTTGCTCCAAAATAAGGGGAATTTCTGCTTTTTTGCCTCTAAATAAGTGGAATTTCTGTTTTTTTCCCTCAAAACAAAGGTTATTCATGTTTTTTTGCCCCAAAATAAGAAAAATTTCTGACTTATTACCCTGAAATAAGTGAAATTTCTGCAATTTTGCCCCAAAATAAGGGAAATTTCTGGATTTTTGCCCCAAAATAAGTGGAATTTCTGAGTTTTGCCCCAAAATAAAAAGAATTTCTGTCTTTTTGCCCCAACATATAGGGAATTTCTGCTTTTGCCCCACAATTAGGGGAATTTCTGCAATTTTGCTCTAAAATACGGGGAATTTCTGCCTTTTTGCCCGAAAATAAGAAGAATGCATATCTTTTTGCCATAAAAAAACGAAATTTCTTCATTTTTGCTCCAAAATAAGGGGAATTTCTGCTTTTTAGCCTCTAAATAAGTGGAATTTCTGTCTTTTTCCCCCAAAACAAAGGGAATTCCTGTCTTTATTGACCCAAAATAAAGAAAAATTCTGACTTATTACCCTGAAGTAAGTGAAATTTCTGCAATTTTGCCCCAAAATATGAAAAATTTCTGCCTTTTTGCCCCCAAATAAGGAAAATTTCAGCCTTTTTACCTCAAAATAATGGGAATTTCTGCACTTTTGCCACAAAATATTAGGAATTTCTGCCTTTTTGCCCTAAAATAAAGAAAATTTCTGCCTTTTTTCCCTGAAATAAGTGAAATTTCTGCAATTTTGCCACAAAATAAGTGAAATTTCTGCAATTTTGCCCCAAAATAAGGGAAATTTCTGCAATTTTGCCCCAAAATAAGTGGAATTTCTGAGTTTTGCCCCAAAATAAGGAGAATTTCTGTCTTTTTGCCCCAACATATAGGGAATTTCTGCATTTGCCCCACATTTAGGGGAATTTCTGCAATTTTGCTCCAAAATATGGGGAATCTGCCTTTTTGCCCGAAAATAAGAATGCATAACTTTTTGTTATAAAAATGGGAAATTTTATCATTTTTGCTCCGAAATAGTGGAATTTCTGCTTTTTTGCCTCTAAATAAGTGGAATTTCTGTCGTTTTTGCCCCAAAATAAGAAAAAATTCTGACTTATTACCCTGAAGTAAGTGAAATTTCTGCAATTTTGCCCCAAAATATAAGAAATTTCTGCCTTTCTGCCGCCTAATAAGGGGAAATTCAGCCTTTTTACCTCAAAATAAAGGGAATTTCTGCATTTTTGCCACAAAATATTAGGAATTTCTGCTTTTTGCCCCAAAATAAGAAAAATTTCTGCCTTTTTCCCCTGAAATAAGTGAAATTTCTGCAATTTTGCGCCAAAAAAAATGAAATTTGTGCAATTTTGCCCCAAAATAAAGGAAATTTCTGGAATTTTGCTTCAAAATAAGTGGAATTTCTGAGTATTGCCCAAAAATAAAGAGAATTTCTGTCTTTTTGCCCTAACATATAGGGAATTTCTTCCTTTTTGCCCCATATTTAGGGGAATTTCTGCAATTTTGCTCCAAAATACGGGGAATTTCTGTCTTTTTGCCGGAAAATAAGAAGAATGCATATCTTTTTGCCATAAAAAAGGGAAATTTCTTCATTTTTGCTCCAAAATAAAGGGAATTTCTGCTTTTTTGCCTCTAAATAAGTGGAATTTCTGTCTTTTTCCCCCAAAACAAAGGGAATTTCTGTCTTTTTGGCCCCAAAATAAAAACATCTCTGACTTATTACCCAGAAGTAAGTGAAAATTCTGCAATTTTGCCCCAAAATAAGGGAAATTTCTGCAATTTTGCCCCCAAATAAGGGAAATTTCTGGAATTTTGCCCCAAAATAAGTGGAATTTCTGAGGTTTGCCCAAAAATAAGGAGAATTTCTGTCTTTTTGACCCAACATATAGAGAATTTCTGCCTTTTTGCCCCATAATTAGGGGAATTTCTGCAATTTTTCCCGTAAATAAGGAAATTTCTGACTTTTTGCCCCCAAATAAGAAGAATTTCAGCCTTTTTACCTCAAAATAAGGGGAATTTCTGCATTTTTGCCACAAAATATTAGGAATTTCTGACTTTCTGCCCCAAAATAAGAAAATTTCTGCTTTTTTCCCGGAAATAAGTGAAATTTCTGCAATTTGGCCCCAAAATAAGGGAAATTTCTGCAATTTTGTCCCAAAATAATGGAAATTTCTGGAATTTTGCCTCAAGTTAGTGGTATTTCTGGGTTTTGCCCCAAAATAAGGAGAATTTCTGACTTTTTGCCCCAACATATAGGGAATTTCTGCCTTTTTGCCTCACAATTAGGGGAATTTCTGCAATTTAGCTCCAAAATACGGGGAATTTCTGCCTTTTTGCCCGAATAATAAGAAGATTGCATACCTTTTTGCAATAAAAAAGGGAAATTTCTTCATTTTTGCTCCAAAATAAGGGGAATTTCTGCATTTCTGCATCTAAAAATGTGGAATTTCTGTCTTTTTCCCACAACACAAAAGGAATTTCTGTAATTTTTGCCCCAAAATAAGGAAAAATTCTGACTTATTACCCTGAAGTAAGTGAAATTTCTGCAATTTTTCCCCAAAATATGAAAAATTTCTGTCTTTTTGCTCCCAAATAAGGGGAATTTCAGCCTTTTTACCTCAAAATAATGGAATTTCTGAACTTTTGCGACAAAATATTAGGAATTTCTGCCTTTTTGCCATAAAATAAGGAAAATTTCTGCCTTTTTTCCCTGAAATAATTGAAATTTCTGCAATTTTGCCACAAAATAAGTGAAATTTCTGCAATTTTGCCCCAAAATAAGGGAAATTTCTGCAATTTTGCCCCAAAATAAGGGAAATTTCTGGAATTTTGCCCCAAAATAAGTGGAATTTCTGAGTTTTGCCCCAAAATAAGGAGAATTTCTGTCTTTTTGCCCTAACATATAGGGAATTTCTGCATTTTGGCCCCACAATTAGGAGTATTTCTGCAATTTTGCTTCAAAATACGGCTAATTTGTGCCTTTTTGCCTGTAAATAAGAAGAATGCATACGTTTTTGCCATAAAATAAGGAAATTTCTTCATTTTTGCTCCAAAATAAGGGGAATTTCTGCTTTTTTGCCTCTAAATAAGTGGAATTTCTGTTTTTTTCCCTCAAAACAAAGGTTATTCATGTTTTTTTGCCCCAAAATAAGAAAAATTTCTGACTTATTACCCTGAAATAAATGAAATTTCTGCAATTTTGCCCCAAAATAAGGGAAATTTCTGGATTTTTGCCCCAAAATAAGTGGAATTTCTGAGTTTTGCCCCAAAATAAAGAGAATGTCTGTCGTTTTGCCCCAACATATAGGGAATTTCTGCTTTTGCCCCACAATTAGGGGAATTTCTGCAATTTTGCTCCAAAATACATGGAATTTCTGCCTTTTTGCCCGAAAATAAGAAGAATGCATACCTTTTTGCCATAAAAAAACGAAATTGTTTCATTTTTGCTCCAAAATAAGGGGAATTTCTGCTTTTTATCCTCTAAATAAGTGGAATTTCTGTCTTTTTCCCCCAAAACAAAGGGAATTCCTGTCTTTATTGACCCAAAATAAGGAAAAATTCTGACTTATTACCCTGAAGTAAGTGAAATTTCTGCAATTTTGCCCCCAAATAAGGAAAATTTCAGCCTTTTTCCCTTAAAATAATGGGAATTTCTGCACTATTGCCACAAAATATTAGGAATTTCTGCCTTTTTGCCCTAAAATAAAGAAAATTTCTGCCTCTTTTCCCTGAAATAAGTGAAATTTCTGCAATTTTGCCTCAAAATAAGTGAAATTTCTGCAATTTTGCCCCAAAATAAGGGAAATTTCTGCAATTTTCCCCAAAATAAGTGGAATTTCTGAGTTTTGCCCCAAAATAAGGAGAATTTCTGTCTTTTTGCCCCAACATATAAGCAATTTCTGTCTTTTTGCCCCAGAATTAGGGGAATTTTTAAAATTTTGCTCCAAAATATGGGGAATCTGCCTTTTTGCCCGAAAATAAGAAGAATGCATAACTTTTTGTTATAAAAATGAGAAATTTTATCATTTTTGCTCCGAAATAAGTGGAATTTCTGCTTTTTTGCCTCTAAATAAGTGGAATTTCTGTCTTTTTTGCCCCAAAATAAGAAAAAATTCTGACTTATTACCCTGAGGTAAGTGAAATTTCTGCAATTTTGCCCCAAAATATAAGAAATTTCTGCCTTTCTGCCCCCTAATAAGGGGAAATTCAGCCTTTTTACCTCAAAGTAAAGGGAATTTCTGCATTTTTGCCACAAAATATTAGGAATTTCTGCTTTTTGCCCCAAAATAAGAAAAATTTCTGCCTTTTTTCCCTGAAATAAGTGAAATTTCTGCAATTTTGCGCCAAAAAAATGAAATTTGTGCAATTTTGCCCCAAAATAAAGGAAATTTCTGGAATTTTGCTTCAAAATAAGTGGAATTTCTGAGTTTTGCCCAAAAATAAAGAGAATTTCTGTCTTTTTGCCCTAACATATAGGGAATTTCTTCCTTTTTGCCCCATATTTAGGGGAATTTCTGCAATTTTGCTCCAAAATACGGGGAATTTCTGCCTTTTTGCCAGAAAATAAGAAGAATGCATATCTTTTTGCCATAAAAAAGGGAAATTTCTTCATTTTTGCTCCAAAATAAGGGGAATTTCTGCTTTTTTGCCTCTAAATAAGTGGAATTTCTGTCTTTTTCCCCCAAAAAAAAGGGAATTTCTGTCTTTTTGGCCCCAAAATAAAAACATCTCTGACTTACTACCCTGAAGTAAGTGAAAATTCTGCAATTTTACCCCAAAATAAGGGAAATTTCTGCTTTTTTGCCCACAAATAAGGGGAATTTCAGGCTTTATACCTCAAAATAAGGGGAATTTTTGCATTTTTGCCACAAAATATTAGGAATTTCTGCCTTTTTGCCTCAAAAATTAGAAAAATTTCTGCCTTTTTTTTCTGAAATAAATGAAATTACTGCAATTTTGCCCCAAAATAAGTGAAATTTCTGCAATTTTGCCCCAAAATAAGGGAAATTTCTGCAATTTTGCCCCAAAATAAGGGAAATTTCTAGAATTTTGCCCCAAAATAAGTGGAATTTCTGAGTTTTTCCCCAAAATAAGGAGAACTTCTGTCTTTTTGCGACAACATATAGAGGATTTCTGCGTTTTTGCCCCACAATTAGAAGAATTTCTGCAATTTTGCTCCAAAATACGGGGAATTTCTGCCTTTTTGACCGAAAATGAGAAGAATGCATACCTTTTTGCCATAAAAAAGGGAAATTTCTTCATTTTTGCTCCAAAATATGTGGAATTTCTGCATTTCTGCATCTAAAAAAGTGGAATTTCTGTCTTTTTCCCCCAAAACAAAAAGAAATTTTGTATTTTTTGCCCCAAAATAAGGAAAAATTCTGACTTATTACCCTGAAGTAAGTGAAATTTCTGCAATTTTGCCCCAAAATATGAAAAATTTCTACATTTTGCCCCCAAATAAGGAAAATTTCAGCCTTTTTACCTCAAAATAATGGGAATTTATGCACTTTTGCCACAAAATATTAGGAATTTCTGCCTTTTTGCCCTAAAATAAAGAAAATTTCTGCCTTTTTTCCCTGAAATAAGTGAAATCTCTGCAATTTTGCCACAAAATAATTGAAATTTCTGCAATATTGCCCCAAAATAAGGGAAATTTCTGCAATTTTGCCCCAAAATAAGGGAAATTTCTGGAATTTTGCCCCAAAATAAGTGGAATTTCTGAGTTTTACCCCAAAATAAGGAGAATTTCTGTCTTTTTGCCCTAACATATAGGGAATTTCTGCATTTTTGCCCCACAATTAGGGGAATTTCTGCAATTTTGCTCCAAAATACGGGGAATTTATGCCTTTTTGCCTGTAAATAAGAAGAATGCATAACTTTTTGCCATAAAATAGGAAAATTTCTTCATTTTTGCTCCAAAATAAGGGGAATTTCTGCTTTTTTGCCTCTAAATAAGTGGAATTTCTGTCTTTTTCCCTCAAAACAAAGGTTATTCATGTTTTTTTGCCCCAAAATAAGAAAAATTTCTGACTTATTACCCTGAAATAAGTGAAATTTCTGCAATTTTGCTCCAAAATAAGAGAAATTTCTGGATTTTTGCCCCAAATAAATGGAATTTTTGAGTTTTGCCCCAAAATAAAAAGAATTTCTGTCTTTTTGCCCCAACATATAGGGAATTTCTGCATTTGCCCCACATTTAGGGGAATTTCTGCAATTTTGCTCCAAAATACGGGGAATTTCTGCCTTTTTGCCCGAAAATAAGAAGAATCCATACCTTTTTGTCATAAAAACTGGAAATTTTATCATTTTTGCTTAAAATAAGTGGAATTTCTGCTTTTTTCCTCTAAATAAGTGGAATTTCTGTCTTTTTTGCCCCAAAATAAGAAAAAATTCTGACTTATTATCCTGAAGTAAGTGAAATTTCTGCATTTTTGCCCTAAAATATAAGAAATTTCTGCCTTTCTGTCCCCAAATAAGGGGAAATTCAGCATTTTTACCTCAAAATAAGGGGAATTTCTTTATTTTTGCCACAAAATATTCGGAATTTCTGCTTCTTGCCCGAAAATAAGGAAAATTTCTGCCTTTTTTCCCTGAAATAAGTGAAATTTCTGCAATTTTGCTCCAAAAAAAGTGAAATTTCTGCAATTTTGCCCCAAAATAAGTGGAATTTCTGAGTTTTGCCCCCAAATAAAGAGAATTTCTGTCTTTTTGCCCTAACATATAGGGAATTTCTGCCTTTTTGCCCCATATTTAGGGGAATTTCTGCAATTTTGCTCCAAAATACGGGGAATTTCTGCATTTTTGCCCGAAAATAAGAAGTATGCATACCTTTTTGCTATAAAAAAGGGAAATTTCTTCATTTTTGCTCCAAAATAAGGGGAATTTCTGCTTTTTTGCCTCTAAATAAGTGGGATTTCTGTCTTTTTCCCCTAAAACAAATGGAATTCCTGTCTCTTTTGCCCCAAAATAAGGAAAAATTCTGACTTATTACCCTGAAATAAGTGAAATTTCTGCAATTTTGCCCCAAAATAAGGGAAATTTCAGCCCTTTTTTCCCCCAAATAAGGGGAATTTCAGCCTTTTTACTTCAAAATAAGGGGAATTTCTGCATTTTTGCCACATAATATTAGGAATTTCTGACTTTTTGCTTCAAAATAAGAAAACTTCTGCATTTTTTCCCTGAAATAAGTAAAATTTCTGCAATGTTGCCCCAAAATAAGTGAAATTTTTGCAATTTTGCCCCAAAATAAGTGGAATTTCTGAGTTTTGCCCCAAAATAAGGAGAATTTCTGTATTTTTGCGCCAACATATAGGCAATTACTGCCTTTTAGCCCCAGAATTAGGGGAATTTTTAAAATTTTGCTCCAAAATACGGGGAATTTCTGCCTTTTTGCCCGAAAATAAGAAGAATGCATACCTTTGTGTCATAAAAATGGGAAATTTCATCATTTTTGCTCCAAAATAAGTGGAATTTCTGCTTTTTTGCCTCTAAATAAGTGGAATTTCTGTTTTTTTTGCCCCAAAATAAGAAAAAATTCTGACTTATTACCCTGAAGTAAGTGAAATTTCTGCAATTTTGCCCCAAAATATAAGAAATTTCTACCTTTCTGCCCCCAAATAATGCGAAATTCAGCCTTTTTGCCTCAAAATAAGGGGAATTTCTGCATTTTTGCCAAAAAATATTAGGAATTTCTTCTTTTTGCCCCAAAATAAGGAAAATTTCTGCCTTTTTCCCTGAAATAAGTGAAATTTCTGCCATTTTGCCCCAAAATAAGCGAAATTTCTAGAATTTTGCCCCAAAATATGTGGAATTTCTGAGTTTTGCCCCAAAATAAAGAGAATTTCTGTCTTTTTGCCCTAACATATAGGAAATTTCTGCCTTTTTGCCCCATATTTAGGGGAATTTCTGCAATTTTGCTCCAAAATACGGGGAATTTCTGCCTTTTAGCCGGAAAATAAGAAGTATGCATACCTTTTTGCAATAAAAAAAGGGAAATTTCTGCATTTTTGCTCCAAAATAAGGGGAATTTCTGCTTTTTTGCCTCTAAATAAGTGGAATTTCTGTCTTTTTCCTTCAAAACAAAGAGAATTTCTGTCTTTTTGGCCCCAAAATAAAAACATCTCTGACTTATTACCCTGAAGTAAGTGAAAATTCTGCAATTTTTCGCCAAAATAAGGGAAATTTCTGCCTTTTTGCCCCCAAATAAGGGGAATTTCAGCATTTTTACCTCAAAATAAGGGGAATTTTTGCATTTTTGCCACAATATATTAGGAATTTCTGCCTTTTTGCCCTAAAATAAAGAAAATTTCTGCCTTTTTTCCCTGAAATAAGTGAAATCTCTGCAATTTTGCCACAAAATAATTGAAATTTCTGCAATATTGCCCCAAAATAAGGGAAATTTCTGCAATTTTGCCCCAAAATAAGGGAAATTTCTGGAATTTTGCCCCAAAATAAGTGGAATTTCTGAGTTTTACCCCAAAATAAGGAGAATTTCTGTCTTTTTGCCCTAACATATAGGGAATTTCTGCATTTTTGCCCCACAATTAGGGGAATTTCTAGAATTTTGCTCCAAAATACGGGGAATTTCTGCCTTTTTGCCTGTAAATAAGAAGAATGCATAACTTTTTGCCATAAAATAGGAAAATTTCTTCATTTTTGCTCCAAAATAAGGGGAATTTCTGCTTTTTTGCCTCTAAATAAGTGGAATTTCTGTCTTTTTCCCTCAAAACAAAGGTTATTCATGTTTTTTTGCCCCAAAATAAGAAAAATTTCTGACTTATTACCCTGAAATAAGTGAAATTTCTGCAATTTTGCTCCAAAATAAGAGAAATTTCTGGATTTTTGCCCCAAATAAATGGAATTTTTGAGTTTTGCCCCAAAATAAAAAGAATTTCTGTCTTTTTGCCCCAACATATAGGGAATTTCTGCATTTGCCCCACATTTAGGGGAATTTCTGCAATTTTGCTCCAAAATACGGGGAATTTCTGCCTTTTTGCCCGAAAATAAGAAGAATCCATACCTTTTTGTCATAAAAACTGGAAATTTTATCATTTTTGCTTAAAATAAGTGGAATTTCTGCTTTTTTCCTCTAAATAAGTGGAATTTCTGTCTTTTTTGCCCCAAAATAAGAAAAAATTCTGACTTATTATCCTGAAGTAAGTGAAATTTCTGCATTTTTGCCCTAAAATATAAGAAATTTCTGCCTTTCTGTCCCCAAATAAGGGGAAATTCAGCATTTTTACCTCAAAATAAGGGGAATTTCTTTATTTTTGCCACAAAATATTCGGAATTTCTGCTTCTTGCCCGAAAATAAGGAAAATTTCTGCCTTTTTTCCCTGAAATAAGTGAAATTTCTGCAATTTTGCTCCAAAAAACGTGAAATTTCTGCAATTTTGCCCCAAAATAAGTGGAATTTCTGAGTTTTGCCCCCAAATAAAGAGAATTTCTGTCTTTTTGCCCTAACATATAGGGAATTTCTGCCTTTTTGCCCCATATTTAGGGGAATTTCTGCAATTTTGCTCCAAAATACGGGGAATTTCTGCATTTTTGCCCGAAAATAAGAAGTATGCATACCTTTTTGCTATAAAAAAGGGAAATTTCTTCATTTTTGCTCCAAAATAAGGGGAATTTCTGCTTTTTTGCCTCTAAATAAGTGGGATTTCTGTCTTTTTCCCCTAAAACAAATGGAATTCCTGTCTCTTTTGCCCCAAAATAAGGAAAAATTCTGACTTATTACCCTGAAATAAGTGAAATTTCTGCAATTTTGCCCCAAAATAAGGGAAATTTCAGCCCTTTTTTCCCCCAAATAAGGGGAATTTCAGCCTTTTTACTTCAAAATAAGGGGAATTTCTGCATTTTTGCCACATAATATTAGGAATTTCTGACTTTTTGCTTCAAAATAAGAAAACTTCTGCTTTTTTTCCCTGAAATAAGTAAAATTTCTGCAATGTTGCCCCAAAATAAGTGAAATTTTTGCAATTTTGCCCCAAAATAAGTGGAATTTCTGAGTTTTGCCCCAAAATAAGGAGAATTTCTGTATTTTTGCGCCAACATATAGGCAATTACTGCCTTTTAGCCCCAGATTAGGGGAATTTTTAAAATTTTGCTCCAAAATACGGGGAATTTCTGCCTTTTTGCCCGAAAATAAGAAGAATGCATACCTTTGTGTCATAAAAATGGGAAATTTCATCATTTTTGCTCCAAAATAAGTGGAATTTCTGCTTTTTTGCCTCTAAATAAGTGGAATTTCTGTTTTTTTTGCCCCAAAATAAGAAAAAATTCTGACTTATTACCCTGAAGTAAGTGAAATTTCTGCAATTTTGCCCCAAAATATAAGAAATTTCTACCTTTCTGCCCCCAAATAATGCGAAATTCAGCCTTTTTGCCTCAAAATAAGGGGAATTTCTGCATTTTTGCCAAAAAATATTAGGAATTTCTTCTTTTTGCCCCAAAATAAGGAAAATTTCTGCCTTTTTCCCTGAAATAAGTGAAATTTCTGCCATTTTGCCCCAAAATAAGCGAAATTTCTAGAATTTTGCCCCAAAATATGTGGAATTTCTGAGTTTTGCCCCAAAATAAAGAGAATTTCTGTCTTTTTGCCCTAACATATAGGAAATTTCTGCCTTTTTGCCCCATATTTAGGGGAATTTCTGCAATTTTGCTCCAAAATACGGGGAATTTCTGCCTTTTAGCCGGAAAATAAGAAGTATGCATACCTTTTTGCAATAAAAAAAGGGAAATTTCTGCATTTTAGCTCCAAAATAAGGGGAATTTCTGCTTTTTTGCCTCTAAATAAGTGGAATTTCTGTCTTTTTCCTTCAAAACAAAGAGAATTTCTGTCTTTTTGGCCCCAAAATAAAAACATCTCTGACTTATTACCCTGAAGTAAGTGAAAATTCTGCAATTTTTCGCCAAAATAAGGGAAATTTCTGCCTTTTTGCCCCCAAATAAGGGGAATTTCAGCATTTTTACCTCAAAATAAGGGGAATTTTTGCATTTTTGCCACAATATATTAGGAATTTCTGCCTTTTTGCCCCAAAAATTAGAAAAATTTCTGACTTTTTCCCTGAAATAAGTGAAATTTCTGCAATTTTGCCCCAAATTAAGTGAAATTTCTACAATTTTGCCCCAAAATAAGGGAAATTTTTGCAATTTTACCTCAAAATAAGGGAAATTTCTGGAATTTTGCCCCAAAATAAGGAGAATTTCTGTTTTTTTGCGCCAACATATAGAGAATTTCTACCTTTTTGCCCCACAATTAGGGGAATTTCTGCAATTTTGCTCCAAAATACAAGGAATTTCTGCCTTTTTGACCGAAAATAAGAAGAATGCGTACCTTTTTGCCATAAAAAAGGGAAATTTCTTCATTTTTGCTCCAAAATAAAAAAAATTTCTGCTTTTTTGGCTCTAAATAAGTGTAATTTCTGTCTCTTTCCCTCAAAAAAAAGAAAATTTTTGTCTTTTTTGCCCCAGAATAAGGAAAATTTCTTCCTTTTTTCCCTGAAATAAGTGAAATTTCTGCAATTTTGCCCCAAAATAAGTGAAATTTCTTCAATTTTGCCCCAAAATAAAAGAAATTTCTGCAATTTTGCCACAAAATAAGGAAAATTTCTGGAATTTTGCCCCAAAATAAGTGGAATTTCTGAGTTTTGCCCCAAAATAAGGAGAATTTCTGTGTTTTTGTCCCAACATGTAGAGAATTTCTGCCTTTTTGCCTTATAATTAGAGGAATTTCTCCAATTTTGCCCGAAAATAAGAGAAATTTCTGCCTTTTTGCCTCCAAATAAGAAGAATTTCAGCATTTTTACCTCAAAATAAGGGGAATTTCTGCATTTTTGCCTCAAAATATTAGGAATTTCTGACTTTCTGCCCCAAAATAAGAAAATTTCTGCAATTTGGCCCCAAAATAATGAAAATTTCTGGAATTTTGCCTCCAGTTAGTGGAATTTCTGAGATTTGCCCCAAAACAAGGAGAATTTCTGTCTTTTTGCCCCAACATATAAGGCATTTCTGCCTTTTTGCCCAACAATTCGGGGAATTTCTGCAATTTAGCTCCAAAATACAGGGAATTTCTGCCTTTTTGCCCGAAAATAAAAAGAATGCATATCTTTTTGCCATAAAAAAGGGAAATTTCTTCATTTTTGCTCCAAAATAAGGGGAATTTCTGCTTTTTTGCCTCTAAATAAGTGGAATTTCTGTCTTTTTCCCCCAACACAAAAGGAATTTCTGTATTTTTTGCCCCAAAATAAGGAAAAATTCTGACTTATTACCCTGAAGTAAGTGAAATTTCTGCAATTTTGCCCCAAACTATGAAAAATTTCTGCTTTTTTGCCCCCAAATAAGGGGAAATTCTGCACTTTTGCCACAAAATAGTAGGTATTTCTGCCTTTTTGCCCTAAAATAAGGAAAATTTCGGCCTTTTTTACCTGAAATAAGTGAAATTTCTGCAATTTTGCCACAAAATATGTGAAATTTCTGCAATTTTGCCCAAAAAAGTGAAATTTCTGCAATTTTGCCCCAAAATAAGGGAAATTTCTGTAATTTTGCCTCAAAATAAGTGGAATTTCTATATTTTTCCCTCAAAACAAAGGTTATTCATGTTTTTTTGCCCCAAAATAAGAAAAATTTCTGACTTATTACCCTGAAATAAGTAAAATTTCTGCAATTCTGCCCAAAAATAAGGGAAATTTCTGGATTTTTGCCCCAAAATAAGTGGAATTTCTGAGTTTTGCCCCAAAATAAAAAAAATTTCTGTCTATTTGCCAAAACATATAGGGAATTTCTGCTTTTGCCCCACAATTAGGGGAATTTCTGCAATTATGCTCCAAAATACGGGGAATTTCTGCCTTTTTGCCCGAAAATAAGAAGTATGCATACCTTTTTGCCATTAAAAAGGGAAATTTCTTCATTTTTGCTCCAAAATAAGGGGAATTTCTGCTTTTTTGCCTCTAAATAATTGGAATTTCTGTCTTTTTCTCCCAAAACAATAAGAATTCCTGTCTTTTTTGCTCCCAAATAAGGAAAAATTCTGACTTATTACCCTGAATTAAATGAAATTTCTGCAGTTTTGCCTCAAAATAAGGGAAATTTCTGCCTTTTTTCCCTCAAATAAGGGGAATTTCAGCCTTTTTACCTCAAAATAAGGGGAATTTCTGCATTTTTGCCACAAAATATTAGGAATTTCTGCCTTTTTGCTTCAAAATAAGAAAACTTCTTTTTTTCCATGAAATAAGTGAAATTTCTGCAATGTTGCCCCAAAATAAGGGAAATTTCTGGAATTTTGCTCAAAACAAGTGGAATTTCTGAGTTTTGCCCCAAAATAAAGAGAATTTCTGTCTTTTTGCTTTAACATATAGGGAATTTCTGCCTTTTTGCCCCATATTTAGGGGAATTTCTGCAATTTTGCTTCAAAATACAGGGAATTTCTTCCTCTTTGCCCGAAAATAAGAAGTATGCATACCTTTTTTGCCATAAAAATGGGAAATTTCTTCATTTTTGCTCCAAAATAAGAGGAATTTCTGCATGTTGCCTCTAAATAAGTGGAATTTCTGTCTTTTCCCCCGAAAACAAAGAAAATTTCTGTCTTTTTGGCCCCAAAATAAAAAAATCTCTGACTTATTACCCTGAAGTAAGTGAAAATTCTGCAATTTTGCCCCAAAATAAGTGAAATTTCTGCAATTTTGCCCCAAAATAAGTGAAATTTCTGCAATTTTGCCCCAAAAGAAGGGGAATTTCTGGAAATTTGCCCCAAAATAAGTGGAATTTCTGAGTTTTGCCCCAAAATAATGAGAATTTCTGTCTTTTTGCCCCAACATATAGAGAATTTCTGCCTTTTTGCCCCACAACTAGGGGAATTTCTGCAATTTTGCTCCAAAATACGGGGAATTTCTGTCTTCTTGCCCAAAATAAGAAAACTGCATACCTTTTTGCCATAAAAATAGGAAATTTCTTCATTTTTGCTCCAAAATAAGGGGAATTTCTGCTTTTTTGCCTCTAAATAAGTGGAATTTCTGTCTTTTTCCCCCAAAACAAAGGGAATTTCTGTCTTTTTTGACCCAAAATAAGAAAAAATTCTGACTTATTACGCTTAAGTAAGTGAAATTTCTGCAATTTTTCCCCAAAATATGGGAAATTTCTGCCTTTTTGCCCCCAAATAAGGGGAATTTCAGACTATTTACCTCAAAATAAAAGTAATTTCTGCATTTTTGTCACAAACTAATAGGAATTTCTGCATTTTTGCTTCAAAATAAAAACAATTTCTTCCTTTTTTCCCTGAAATAAGTGAAATTTCTGCAATTTTGCCCCAAAATAAGGGAAATTTCTGCATTTTGCCCCTAAATAAGGGATATTTCTGGAATTTTGCCTCAAAATAAGTGGAATTTCTGAGTTTTGCCTCAAAATAAGAAGAATTTCTGTCTTTTTTGCCCCAACATATAGGGAATTTCTGCCTTTTTGCCCCACAATTAGGGAAATTTCTGCAATTTTGCACCAAAATACGGGAAATTTCTGCCTTTTTGCCCGAAAATAAGAAGAATGCAAACCTTTTTGCCATAAAAAATGGAAATTTCTTGATTTTTGATCCAAAATAAAGGGAATTTCTGCTTTTTTGCCTCTAAATATGTGGAATTTCTGTCTTTTTCCCCCAACACAAAGGGAATTCCTGTCTTTTTGGCCCCAAAATAAAAAAATCTCTGACTTATTACCCTGAAGTAAGTGAAAATTCTGCAATTTTGCCCCAAAATAAAGGAAATTTCTGCCTTTTTGCTCCCAAATAAGGGGAATTTCAGCATTTTTACCTCAAAATAAGGAGAATTTCTGCATTTTTGCCACAAAATATTAGGAATTTCTGCCTTTTTGCCACCAAAGTAAAAAAAATTCTGCCTTTTTTTCTGAAATAAGTGAAATTTCTGCAATTTTGCCCCAAAATAAGTGAAATTTCTGCAATTTACCCCAAAATAAGTGAAATTTCTGCAATTTTGCCACAAAAGAAGGGAAATTTCTGGAAATTTGCCCCAAAATAAGTGGAATTTCAGAGTTTTGCCGCAAAATAAGAAGAATTTCTGTCTTTTTGCCCCAACATATTGGGAATTTCTGACTTTTTGTCCCACAATTAAGGGAATTTCTGCAATTTTGCTCCAAAATACGGGAAATTTCTCTATTTTTGCCCGAAAATAAGGGGAATGCATAACTTTTTGCCATAAAAAATGGAAATGTCTTCATTTTTGCTCCAATATAAGGGGAATTTCTGCATTTTTGCCTCTAAATAAGTGGAATTTCTGTCTTTTTCCCCCAAAACAAAAGGAATTCCTTTCTTTTTTGCCCCAAAATAAGGAAAATTTTTGCCTTTTTCCCTGAAATAAGTAAAATTTCTTCAATTTTGCCCCAAAATAAGTGAAATTTCTCCAATTTTGCCACAAAATAATGGAAATTTCTGCAATTTTGCCCCAAAATAAAGAAAATTTCTGGATTTTTGCCCCAAAATAAGTGGAATTTCTGAGTTTTGCCCTAAAATAAGGAGAATTTCTGTCTTTTTGCCCCAACATATAGGGAATTTCTGACATTTTGCCCCATATTTAAAGGAATTTCTGCAATTTTGCTCCAAAATACGGGGAATTTCTGCCTTTTTGCCCGAAAATAAGAAATATGCATACCTTTTTGCCATAAAAAAGGGAAATTTCTTCATTTTTGCTCCAAAATAAGGGGAATTTCTGCTTTTTTGCCTCTAAATAAGTGGAATTTCTGTCTTTTCCCCCAAAAACAAAGGGAATTTCTGTTTTTGGCCCCAAAATAAAAAAATCTCTGACTTATTACCCTGAAGTAAGTTAAAATCTGCAATTTTGCCACAAAATAAAGGAAATTTCTGCCTTTTTGCCCCCAAATAAGGGGAATTTCAGCGTTTTTACCTCAAAATAAGTAGAATTTCTGCCTTTTTGCTACAAAATATTAGGAATTTCTGCCTTTTTGCCCCCAAAATTAGAAAAATTTCTTCCTTTTTTCCCTGAAATAAGTGAAATTTCTGCAATTTTGCCCCAAAATAAGTGAAATTTCTGCAATTTGCCCCCAAATAAGTGAAATTTCTGCAATTTTGCCCCAAAGAAGGGAAATTCCTAGAAATTTGCCCCAAAATAAGTGGAATTTCTGAGTTTTGCCGCAAAATAAGAAGAATTTCTGTCTTTTTGCCCGAACATATAGGGAATTTCTGACTTTTTGTCCCACAATTAAGGGAATTTCTGCAATTTTGCTCCAAAATACGGGGAATTTCTCCCCTTTTGCCCGAAAATAAGGAGAATGCATACCTTTTTGCCATAAAAAAGGGAAATGTCTTCATTTTTGCTCCAAAATAAGAGGAATTTCTGCCTTTTTGCCTCTAAATAAGTGGAATTTCTGTCTTTTTCCCCCAAAACAAAAGGAATTCCTTTCTTTTTTGCCCCCAAATAAGGAAAATTTCTGCCTTTTTTCCCTGAAATAAGTAAAATTTCTGCAATTTTGCCCCAAAATAAGTGAAATTTCTCCAATTTTGCCCCAAAATAAGGAAAATTTCTGCAATTTTGCCCCAAAATAAAGAAAATTTCTGGAATTTTGCCCCAAAATAAGTGGAATTTTTGAGTTTTGCCCCAAAATAAGAAGAATTTCTGAATTTTTGCCCCAACATATAGGGAATTTCTCCCTTTTTGCCCCACAACTAGGGAAATTTCTGCAATTTTACTCCAAAATACGGGGAATTTCGGCCTTTTTGCCCGAAAATAAGAAGAATGCATAACTTTTTGCCATAAAAAAGGGAAATTTCTTCATTTTTGCTCCAAAATAAGGGGAATTTCTGCTTTTTTGCCTCTAAATAAGTGGAATATCTGTCTTTTTCCCTCAAAACAAAGGTTATTCATGTTTTTTTGCCCCAAAATAAGAAAAATTTCTGACATTACCCTGAAATAAGTGAAATTTCTGCAATTTTGCCCCAAAATAAGGGAAATTTCTGCATTTTTGCCCCAAAATAAGTGGAATTTCTGAGTTTTGCCCCAAAATAAAGGGAATTTCTGTCTTTTTGCCCCAACATATAGGGAATTTCTGCTTTTGCCCCAAAATTAGGGGAATTTCTGCAATTTTGCTCCAAAATACGGGGAATTTCTGCCTTTTTGCCCGAAAATAAGAAGAAAGCATAACTTTTTGCCATAAAAAAGGGAAATTTCTTCATTTTTGCTCCAAAATAAGGGGAATTTCTGCTTTTTTGCCTCTAAATAAGTGGAATTTCTGTCTTTTTCCCCCAACACAAAGGGAATTCCTTTCTTTTTTGCCCCAAAATAAGAAAAAATTCTGACTTATTACCCTGAAGTAAGTGAAATTTCTGCAATTTTGCCCCAAAATAAGGAAAATTTCTGCAATTTTGCCCCCAAAAAAAGAAAATTTCTGGAATTTTGCCCCAAAATAAGTGGAATTTTTGAGTTTTGCCCCAAAATAAGAAGAATTTCTGAATTTTTGCCCCAACATATAGGGAATTTCTCCCTTTTTGCCCCACAACTAGGGGAATTTCTGCAATTTTACTCCAAAATACGGGGAATTTCTGCCTTTTTGCCTGAAAATTATAAGAATGCATAACTTTTTGCCATAAAAAAGGGAAATTTCTTCATTTTTGCTCCAAAATAAGGGGAATTTCTGCTTTTTTGCCTCTAAATAAGTGGAATTTTTGTTTTTTTCCCCCAAAACTTAGAAAATTCCTGTCTTTTTTGCCCCAAAATAAGTAAAATTTCTGCCTTTTTTCCCTGAAATAAGTGAAATTTCTGCAATTTTGCCCCAAAATAAGTGAAATTTCTCCAATTTTGCCCCAAAATAAGGGAAATTTCTGCAATTTTTCCCTAAAATAAGGGAAATTTCTGGAATTTTGCCCCGAAATAAGGGGAATTTCTGAGTTTTGCCCCAAAATAAGAAGATTTTCTGTCTTTTTGCCCCAACATATAGAGAATTTCTGCCTTTTTGCACCACAATTAGGGAAATTTCTGCAATTTTGCTCCAAAATACAGGGAATTTCTGCCTTTTTGCCTGAAAATAAGAAGAATGCATACCTTTTGCCATAAAATAGGGAAATTTCTTCATTTTTGCTCCAAAATAAGGGGAATTTCTGCTTTTTTGCCTCTAAATAAGTGGAATATCTGTCTTTTTCCCTCAAAATAAAGGTTATTCATGTTTTTTTGCCCCAAAATAAGAAAAATTTCTGACTTATTACCCTGAAAGAAGTGAAATTTCTGCAATTTTGCCCCAAAATAAGGGAAATTTCTGCCTTTTTCCCCCCAAATAAAGGGAATTTCAGCATTTTTACCTCAAAATAAGAAGAATTTCTGCATTTTTGCCACAAAATATTAGGAATTTCTGCCTTTTTGCTTCAAAATAAAGAAACTTCTGCTTTTTTTCCCTGAAATAAGTGAAATTTCTGCAATTTTGCCCCAAAAGAGTGAAATTTCTGCAATTTTGCCCCAAAATAAGGGAAATTTCTGGAATTTTGCCCCAAAATAAGTGGAATTTCTGAGTTTTGCCCCAAAATAAGGAGAATTTCTGTCTTTTTGCCTCAACATATAGCCAATTTCTGCCTTTTTGCCCTACAATTAGGGGAATTTCTGCAATTTTGCTCCAAAATATGGGGAATTTCTGCCTTTTTTCCCGAAAATAAGAAGAATGCATACCTTTTTGCCATAAAAAATGGAAATTTCCTGATTTTTGCTCCAAAATAAGGGGAATTTCTGCTTTTTGCCTCTAAGTGGAATTTCTGTCTTTTTCCCCCAAAACAAAGAAAATTTCTGTTTTTTTTGCCCCAAAATAAGAAATAATTCTGACTTATTACCCTAAAGTAAGTGAAATTTCTGCAATTTTTCCCCAAAATATGGGAAATTTCTCCCTTTTTGTCCCCAAATAAGGGGAATTTCAGCCTTTTTACCTCAAAATAAGGGGAATTTCTGCATTTTTGCCACAAATATTAGGAATTTCTGCTTTTTGCCCCAAAATAAGGATAATTTATGCCTTTTTTCCCTGAAATAAGTGAAATTTCTGCAATTTTGCCCCAAAATAAGTGAAATTTCTGCAATTTTTCCCCAAAATAAAGGAAATTTCTGTATATTTGCCCCAAAATAAGTGGAATTTCTGAGTTTTGCCACAAAATAAAGAGAATTTCTGTCTATTTGCCCTAACATATAGGGAATTTCTGACATTTTGCCCCATATTTAAAGGAATTTCTGCAATTTTGCTCCAAAATACGGGGAATTTCTGCCTTTTTGCCCAAAAATAAGAAATATGCATACCTTTTTGCCATAAAAAAGGGAAATTTCTTCATTTTTGCTCCAAAATAAGGGGAATTTCTGCTTTTTTGCCTCTAAATAAGTGGAATTTCTGTCTTTTCCCCCCAAAACAAAGGGAATTTCTGTCTTTTTGGCCCCAAAATAAAAAAATCTCTGACTTATTACCCTGAAGTAAGTTAAAATTCTGCAATTTTGCCCCAAAATAAAGGAAATTTCTGCCTTTTTGCCCCCAAATAAGGGGAATTTCAGCGTTTTTACCTCAAAATAAGTAGAATTTCTGCCATTTGGCCACAAAAATATTAGAAATTTCTGCCTTTTTGCCCCCAAAATTAGAAAAATTTCTGCCTTTTTTCCCTGAAATAAGTGAAATTTCTGCAATTTTGCCCCAAAATAAGTGAAATTTCTGCAATTTGCCCCCAAATAAGTGAAATTTCTGCAATTTTGCCCCAAAAGAAGGGAAATTCCTGGAAATTTGCCCCAAAATAAGTGGAATTTCTGAGTTTTGCCGCAAAATAAGAAGAATTTCTGTCTTTTTGCCCGAACATATAGGGAATTTCTGACTTTTTTCCCACAATTAAGGGAATTTCTGCAATTTTGCTCCAAAATACGGGGAATTTCTCCCCTTTTGCCCGAAAATAAGGAGAATGCATACCTTTTTGCCATAAAAAAGGGAAATGTCTTCATTTTTGCTCCAAAATAAGAGGAATTTCTGCCTTTTTGCCTCTAAATAAGTGGAATTTCTGTCTTTTTCCCCCAAAACAAAAGGAATTCCTTTCTTTTTGCCCCCAAATAAGGAAAATTTCTGCCTTTTTTCCCTGAAATAAGTAAAATTTCTGCAATTTTGCCCCAAAATAAGTGAAATTTCTCCAATTTTGCCCCAAAATAAGGAAAATTTCTGCAATTTTGCACCAAAATAAAGAAAATTTCTGGAATTTTGCCCCAAAATAAGTGGAATTTTTGAGTTTTGCCCCAAAATAAGAAGAATTTCTGAATTTTTGCCCCAACATATAGGGAATTTCTCCCTTTTTGCCCCACAACTAGGGGAATTTCTGCAATTTTACTCCAAAACACTGGGAATTTCGGCCTTTTTGCCCGAAAATAAGAAGAATGCATAACTTTTTGCCATAAAAAAGGGAAATTTCTTCATTTTTGCTCCAAAATAAGGGGAATTTCTGCTTTTTTGCCTCTAAATAAGTGGAATTTTTGTTTTTTTCCCCCAAAACATAGAAAATTCCTGTCTTTTTTGCCCCAAAATAAGGAAAATTTCTGCCTTTTTTCCCTGAAATAAGTGAAATTTCTGCAATTTTGCCCCAAAATAAGTGAAATTTCTCCAATTTTGCCCCAAAATAAGGGAAATTTCTGCAATTTTTCCCTAAAATAAGGGAAATATCTGGAATTTTGCCCCGAAATAAGTGGAATTTCTAAGTTTTGCCCCAAAATAAGAAAATTTTCTGTCTTTTTGCCCCAACATATAGAGAATTTCTGCCTTTTTGCCCCACAATTAGGGAAATTTCTGCAATTTTGCTCCAAAATACAGGGAATTTCTGCCTTTTTGCCTGAAAATAAGAAGAATGCATACCTTTTGCCATAAAATAGGGAAATTTCTTCATTTTTGCTCCAAAATAAGGGGAATTTCTGCTTTTTTGCCTCTAAATAAGTGGAATATCTGTCTTTTTCCCTCAAAACAAAGGTTATTCATGTTTTTTCGCCCCAAAATAAGAAAAATTTCTGACTTATTACCCTGAAATAAGTGAAATTTCTGCAATTTTGCCCCAAAATAAGGGAAATTTCTGGATTTTTGCCCCAAAATAAGTGGAATTTCTGAGTTTTGCCCCAAAATAAAGAGAATTTCTGTCGTTTTGCCCCAACATATAGGGAATTTCTGCTTTTGCCCCACAATTAGGGGAATTTCTGCAATTTTGCTCCAAAATACGGGGAATTTCTGGCTTTTTGCCCGAAAATAAGAAAAAAGCATACCTTTTTGCCATAAAAAAGGGAAATTTCTTCATTTTTGCTCCAAAATAAGGGGAATTTCTGCTTTTTTGCCTCTAAATAAGTGGAATTTCTGTCTTTTTCCCCCAACACAAAGGGAATTGCTGTCTTTTTTGCCCCAAAATAAGGAAAAATTCTGACTTATTACCCTGAAGTAAGTGAAATTTCTGCAATTTTGCCCCAAAATAAGGGAAATTTCTGCCTTTTTCCCCCCAAATAAGGGGAATTTCAGCATTTTTACCTCAAAATAAGAAGAATTTCTGCATTTTTGCCACAAAATATTAGGAATTTCTGCCTTTTTGCTTCAAAATAAAGAAACTTCTGCTTTTTTTTCCTGAAATAAGTGAAATTTCTGCAATTTTGCCCCAAAATAAGTGAAATTTCTGCAATTTTGCCCCAAAATAAGGGAAATTTCTGGAATTTTGCCCCAAAAAAAGTGGAATTTCTGAGTTTTGCCGCAAAATCAGGAGAATTTCTGTCTTTTTGCCTCAACATATAGGCAATTTCTGCCTTTTTGCCCTACAATTAGGGGAATTTCTGCAATTTTGCTCCAAAATATGGGGAATTTCTGCCTTTTTGCCCGAAAATAAGAAGAATGCATACCTTTTTGCCATAAAAAATGGAAATTTCTTGATTTTTGCTCCAAAATGAGGGGAATTTCTGCTTTTTGCCTCTAAGTGGAATTTCTGTCTTTTTCCCCCAAAACAAAGAATATTTCTGTTTTATTTGCCCCAAAATAAGAAATAATTCTGACTTATTACCCTAAAGTAAGTGAAATTTCTGCAATTTTTCCCCAAAATATGGGAAATTTCTCCCTTTTTGCCCCCAAATAAGGGGAATTTCAGCCTTTTTACCTCAAAATAAGGGGAATTTCTGCATTTTTGCCACAAATATTAGGAATTTCTGCTTTTTGCCCCAAAATAAGGATAATTTCTGCCTTTTTCCCTGAAATAAGTGAAATTTCTGCAATTTTGCCCCAAAATAAGTGAAATTTCTGCAATTTTGCCCCAAAATAAAGGAAATTTCTGTATATTTGCCCCAAAATAAGTGGAATTTCTGAGTTTTGCCACAAAATAAAGAGAATTTCTGTCTATTTGCCCTAACATATAGGGAATTTCTGACATTTTGCCCCATATTTAAAGGAATTTCTGCAATTTTGCTCCAAAATACGGGGAATTTCTGCCTTTTTGCCTGAAAATAAGAAATATGCATACCTTTTTGCCATAAAAAAGGGAAATTTCTTCATTTTTGCTCCAAAATAAGGGGAATTTCTGCTTTTTTGCCTCTAAATAAGTGGAATTTCTGTCTTTTTTCCCCAAAACAAAGGGAATTTCTGTCTTTTTGGCCCCAAAATAAAAAAATCTCTGACTTATTACCCTGAAGTAAGTTCAAATTCTGCAATTTTGCCCCAAAATAAAGGAAATTTCTGCCTTTTTGCCCCCAAATAAGGGGAATTTCAGCCTTTTTACCTCAAAATAAGTAGAATTTCTGCCTTTTTGCCACAAAATATTAGGAATTTCTGCCTTTTTGCCCCCAAAATTAGAAAAATTTCTGCCTTTTTTCCCTGAAATAAGTGAAATTTCTGCAATTTTGCCCCAAAATAAGTGAAATTTCTGCAATTTGCCCCCAAATAAGTGAAATTTCTGCAATTTTGCCTCAAAAGAAGGGAAATTCCTGGAAATTTGCCCCAAAATAAGTGGAATTTCTGAGTTTTGCCGCAAAATAAGAAGAATTTCTGTCTTTTTGCCCGAACATATAGGGAATTTCTGACTTTTTGTCCCACAATTAAGGGAATTTCTGCAATTTTGCTCAAAAATACGGGGAATTTCTCCCCTTTTGCCCGAAAATAAGGAGAATGCATACCTTTTTGCCATAAAAAAGGGAAATGTCTTCATTTTTGCTCCAAAATAAGAGGAATTTCTGCCTTTTTGCCTCTAAATAAGTGGAATTTCTGTCTTTTTCCCCCAAAACAAAAGGAATTCCTTTCTTTTTTGCCCCCAAATAAGGAAAATTTCTGCCTTTTTTCCCTGAAATAAGTAAAATTTCTGCAATTTTGCCCCAAAATAAGTGAAATTTCTCCAATTTTGCCCCAAAATAAGGAAAATTTCTGCAATTTTGCCCCAAAATAAAGAAAATTTCTGGAATTTTGCCCTAAAATAAGTGGAATTTTTGAGTTTGGCCCCAAAATAAGAAGAATTTCTGAATTTTTGCCCCAACATATAGGGAATTTCTCCCTTTTTGCCCCACAACTAGGGGAATTTCTGCAATTTTACTCCAAAATACGGGGAATTTCGGCCTTTTTGCCCGAAAATAAGAAGAATGCATAACTTTTTGCCATAAAAAAGGGAAATTTCTTCATTTTTGCTCCAAAATAAGGGGAATTTCTGCTTTTTTGCCTCTAAATAAGTGGAATTTTTGTTTTTTTCCCCCAAAACATAGAAAATTCCTGTCTTTTTTGCCCCAAAATAAGGAAAATTTCTGCCTTTTTTCCCAGAAATAAGTGAAATTTCTGCAATTTTGCCCCAAAATAAGTGAAATTTCTCCAATTTTGCCCCAAAATAAGGGAAAATTCTGCAATTTTTCCCTAAAATAAGGGAAATTTCTGGAATTTTGCCCCGAAATAAGTGGAATTTCTGAGTTTTGCCCCAAAATAAGAAGATTTTCTGTCTTTTTGCCCCAACATATAGAGAATTTCTGCCTTTTTGCCCCACAATTAGGGAAATTTCTGCAATTTTGCTCCAAAATACAGGGAATTTCTGCCTTTTTGCCTGAAAATAAGAAGAATGCATACCTTTTGCCATAAAATAGGGAAATTTCTTCATTTTTGCTCCAAAATAAGGGGAATTTCTGCTTTTTTGCCTCTAAATATGTGGAATATCTGTCTTTTTCCCTCAAAACAAAGGTTATTCATGTTTTTTTGCCCCAAAATAAGAAAAATTTCTGACTTATTACCCTGAAATAAGTGAAATTTCTGCAATTTTGCCCAAAATAAGGGAAATTTCTGGATTTTTGCCCCAAAATAAGTGGAATTTCTGAGTTTTGCCCCAAAATAAAGAGAATTTCTGTCGTTTTGCCCCAACATATAGGGAATTTCTGCTTTTGCCCCACAATTAGGGGAATTTCTGCAATTTTGCTCCAAAATACGAAGAATTTCTGCCTTTTTGCCAGAAAATAAGAAGAAAGCATACCTTTTTGCCATAAAAAAGGGAAATTTCTTCATTTTTGCTCCAAAATAAGGGGAATTTCTGCTTTTTTGCCTCTAAATAAGTGGAATTTCTGTCTTTTTCCCCCAACACAAAGGGAATTGCTGTCTTTTTTGCCCCAAAATAAGGAAAAATTCTGACTTATTACCCTGAAGTAAGTGAAATTTCTGCAATTTTGCCCCAAAATAAGGGAAATTTCTGCCTTTTTCCCCCCAAATAAGGGGAATTTCAGCATTTTTACCTCACAATAAGAAGAATTTCTGCATTTTTGCCACAAAATATTAGGAATTTCTGCCTTTTTGCTTCAAAATAAAGAAACTTCTGCTTTTTTTTCCTGAAATAAGTGAAATTTCTGCAATTTTGCCCCAAAATAAGTGAAATTTCTGCAATTTTGCCCCAAAATAAGGGAAATTTCTGGAATTTTGCCCCAAAATAAGTGGAATTTCTGAGTTTTGCCCCAAAATAAGGAGAATTTCTGTCTTTTTGCCTCAACATATAGGCAATTTCTGCCTTTTTGCCCTACAATTAGGGGAATTTCTGCAATTTTGCTCCAAAATATGGGGAATTTCTGCCTTTTTGCCCCAAAATAAGAAGAATGCATACCTTTTTGCCATAAAAAATGGAAATTTCTTGATTTTTGCTCCAAAATAAGGGGAATTTCTGCTTTTTGCCTCTAAGTGGAATTTCTGTCTTTTTCCCCCAAAACAAAGAAAAGTTCTGGTTTTTTTGCCCCAAAATAAGAAATAATTCTGACTTATTACCCTAAAGTAAGTGAAATTTCTGCAATTTTTCCCCAAAATATGGGAAATTTCTCTCTTTTTGCCCCCAAATAAGGGGAATTTCAGCCTTTTTACCTCAAAATAAGGGGAATTTCTGCATTTTTGCCACAAATATTAGGAATTTCTGCTTTTTGCCCCAAAATAAGGATAATTTCTGCCTTTTTTCCCTGAAATAAGTGAAATTTCTGCAATTTTGCCCCAAAATAAGTGAAATTTCTGCAATTTTGCCCCAAAATAAAGGAAATTTCTGTATATTTGCCCCAAAATAAGTGGAATTTCTGTGTTTTGCCACAAAATAAAGAGAATTTCTGTCTATTTGCCCTAACATATAGGGAATTTCTGACATTTTGCCCCATATTTAAAGGAATTTCTGCAATTTTGCTCCAAAATACGGGGAATTTCTGCCTTTTTGCCCGAAAATAAGAAATATGCATACCTTTTTGCCATAAAAAAGGGAAATTTCTTCATTTTTGCTCCAAAATAAGGGGAATTTCTGCTTTTTTGCCTCTAAATAAGTGGAATTTCTGTCTTTTCCCCCCAAAACAAAGGGAATTTCTGTCTTTTTGGCCCCAAAATAAAAAAATCTCTGACTTATTACCCTGAAGTAAGTTAAAATTCTGCAATTTTGCCCCAAAATAAAGGAAATTTCTGCCTTTTTGCCCCCAAATAAGGGGAATTTCAGCGTTTTTACCTCAAAATAAGTAGAATTTCTGCCTTTTTGCCACAAAATATTAGGAATTTCTGCCTTTTTGCCCCCAAAATTAGAAAAATTTCTGCCTTTTTTCCCTGAAATAAGTGAAATTTCTGCAATTTTGCCCCAAAATAAGTGAAATTTCTGCAATTTGCCCCCAAATAAGTGAAATTTCTGCAATTTTGCCCCAAAAGAAGGGAAATTCCTGGAAATTTGCCCCAAAATAAGTGGAATTTCTGAGTTTTGCCGCAAAATAAGAAGAATTTCTGTCTTTTTGCCCGAACATATAGGGAATTTCTGACTTTTTGTCCCACAATTAAGGGAATTTCTGCAATTTTGCTCCAAAATACGGGGAATTTCTCCCCTTTTGCCCGAAAATAAGGAGAATGCATACCTTTTTGCCATAAAAAAGGGAAATGTCTTCATTTTTGCTCCAAAATAAGAAGAATTTCTGCCTTTTTGCATCTAAATAAGTGGAATTTCTGTATTTTTCCCCCAAAACAAAAGGAATTCCTTTCTTTTTTGGCCCCAAATAAGGAAAATTTCTGCCTTTTTTCCCTGAAATAAGTAAAATTTCTGCAATTTTGCCCCAAAGTAAGTGAAATTTCTCCAATTTTGCCCCAAAATAAGAAAAATTTCTGCAATTTTGCCCCAAAATAAAGAAAATTTCTGGAATTTTGCCCCAAAATAAGTGGAATTTTTGAGTTTTGCCCCAAAATAAGAAGAATTTCTGAATTTTTGCCCCAACATATAGGGAATTTCTCTCTTTTTGCCCCACAACTAGGGGAATTTCTGCAATTTTACACCAAAATACGGGGAATTTCGGCCTTTTTGCCCGAAAATAAGAAGAACGCATAACTTTTTGCCATAAAAAAGGGAAATTTCTTCATTTTTGCTCCAAAATTAGGGGAATTTCTGCTTTTTTGCCTCTAAATAAGTGGAATTTTTGTTTTTTTCCCCCAAAACATAGAAAATTCCTGTCTTTTTTGCCCCAAAATAAGGAAAATTTCTGCCTTTTTTCCCTGAAATAAGTGAAATTTCTGCAATTTTGCCCCAAAATAAGTGAAATTTCTGCAATTTGCCCCCAAATAAGTGAAATTTCTGCAATTTTGCCTCAAAAGAAGGGAAATTCCTGGAAATTTGCCCCAAAATAAGTGGAATTTCTGAGTTTTGCCGCAAAATAAGAAGAATTTCTGTCTTTTTGCCCGAACATATAGGGAATTTCTGACTTTTTGTCCCACAATTAAGGGAATTTCTGCAATTTTGCTCAAAAATACGGGGAATTTCTCCCCTTTTGCCCGAAAATAAGGAGAATGCATACCTTTTTGCCATAAAAAAGGGAAATGTCTTCATTTTTGCTCCAAAATAAGAGGAATTTCTGCCTTTTTGCCTCTAAATAAGTGGAATTTCTGTCTTTTTCCCCCAAAACAAAAGGAATTCCTTTCTTTTTTGCCCCCAAATAAGGAAAATTTCTGCCTTTTTTCCCTGAAATAAGTAAAATTTCTGCAATTTTGCCCCAAAATAAGTGAAATTTCTCCAATTTTGCCCCAAAATAAGGAAAATTTCTGCAATTTTGCCCCAAAATAAAGAAAATTTCTGGAATTTTGCCCTAAAATAAGTGGAATTTTTGAGTTTGGCCCCAAAATAAGAAGAATTTCTGAATTTTTGCCCCAACATATAGGGAATTTCTCCCTTTTTGCCCCACAACTAGGGGAATTTCTGCAATTTTACTCCAAAATACGGGGAATTTCGGCCTTTTTGCCCGAAAATAAGAAGAATGCATAACTTTTTGCCATAAAAAAGGGAAATTTCTTCATTTTTGCTCCAAAATAAGGGGAATTTCTGCTTTTTTGCCTCTAAATAAGTGGAATTTTTGTTTTTTTCCCCCAAAACATAGAAAATTCCTGTCTTTTTTGCCCCAAAATAAGGAAAATTTCTGCCTTTTTTCCCAGAAATAAGTGAAATTTCTGCAATTTTGCCCCAAAATAAGTGAAATTTCTCCAATTTTGCCCCAAAATAAGGGAAAATTCTGCAATTTTTCCCTAAAATAAGGGAAATTTCTGGAATTTTGCCCCGAAATAAGTGGAATTTCTGAGTTTTGCCCCAAAATAAGAAGATTTTCTGTCTTTTTGCCCCAACATATAGAGAATTTCTGCCTTTTTGCCCCACAATTAGGGAAATTTCTGCAATTTTGCTCCAAAATACAGGGAATTTCTGCCTTTTTGCCTGAAAATAAGAAGAATGCATACCTTTTGCCATAAAATAGGGAAATTTCTTCATTTTTGCTCCAAAATAAGGGGAATTTCTGCTTTTTTGCCTCTAAATATGTGGAATATCTGTCTTTTTCCCTCAAAACAAAGGTTATTCATGTTTTTTTGCCCCAAAATAAGAAAAATTTCTGACTTATTACCCTGAAATAAGTGAAATTTCTGCAATTTTGCCCAAAATAAGGGAAATTTCTGGATTTTTGCCCCAAAATAAGTGGAATTTCTGAGTTTTGCCCCAAAATAAAGAGAATTTCTGTCGTTTTGCCCCAACATATAGGGAATTTCTGCTTTTGCCCCACAATTAGGGGAATTTCTGCAATTTTGCTCCAAAATACGAAGAATTTCTGCCTTTTTGCCAGAAAATAAGAAGAAAGCATACCTTTTTGCCATAAAAAAGGGAAATTTCTTCATTTTTGCTCCAAAATAAGGGGAATTTCTGCTTTTTTGCCTCTAAATAAGTGGAATTTCTGTCTTTTTCCCCCAACACAAAGGGAATTGCTGTCTTTTTTGCCCCAAAATAAGGAAAAATTCTGACTTATTACCCTGAAGTAAGTGAAATTTCTGCAATTTTGCCCCAAAATAAGGGAAATTTCTGCCTTTTTCCCCCCAAATAAGGGGAATTTCAGCATTTTTACCTCACAATAAGAAGAATTTCTGCATTTTTGCCACAAAATATTAGGAATTTCTGCCTTTTTGCTTCAAAATAAAGAAACTTCTGCTTTTTTTTCCTGAAATAAGTGAAATTTCTGCAATTTTGCCCCAAAATAAGTGAAATTTCTGCAATTTTGCCCCAAAATAAGGGAAATTTCTGGAATTTTGCCCCAAAATAAGTGGAATTTCTGAGTTTTGCCCCAAAATAAGGAGAATTTCTGTCTTTTTGCCTCAACATATAGGCAATTTCTGCCTTTTTGCCCTACAATTAGGGGAATTTCTGCAATTTTGCTCCAAAATATGGGGAATTTCTGCCTTTTTGCCCCAAAATAAGAAGAATGCATACCTTTTTGCCATAAAAAATGGAAATTTCTTGATTTTTGCTCCAAAATAAGGGGAATTTCTGCTTTTTGCCTCTAAGTGGAATTTCTGTCTTTTTCCCCCAAAACAAAGAAAAGTTCTGGTTTTTTTGCCCCAAAATAAGAAATAATTCTGACTTATTACCCTAAAGTAAGTGAAATTTCTGCAATTTTTCCCCAAAATATGGGAAATTTCTCTCTTTTTGCCCCCAAATAAGGGGAATTTCAGCCTTTTTACCTCAAAATAAGGGGAATTTCTGCATTTTTGCCACAAATATTAGGAATTTCTGCTTTTTGCCCCAAAATAAGGATAATTTCTGCCTTTTTTCCCTGAAATAAGTGAAATTTCTGCAATTTTGCCCCAAAATAAGTGAAATTTCTGCAATTTTGCCCCAAAATAAAGGAAATTTCTGTATATTTGCCCCAAAATAAGTGGAATTTCTGTGTTTTGCCACAAAATAAAGAGAATTTCTGTCTATTTGCCCTAACATATAGGGAATTTCTGACATTTTGCCCCATATTTAAAGGAATTTCTGCAATTTTGCTCCAAAATACGGGGAATTTCTGCCTTTTTGCCCGAAAATAAGAAATATGCATACCTTTTTGCCATAAAAAAGGGAAATTTCTTCATTTTTGCTCCAAAATAAGGGGAATTTCTGCTTTTTTGCCTCTAAATAAGTGGAATTTCTGTCTTTTCCCCCCAAAACAAAGGGAATTTCTGTCTTTTTGGCCCCAAAATAAAAAAATCTCTGACTTATTACCCTGAAGTAAGTTAAAATTCTGCAATTTTGCCCCAAAATAAAGGAAATTTCTGCCTTTTTGCCCCCAAATAAGGGGAATTTCAGCGTTTTTACCTCAAAATAAGTAGAATTTCTGCCTTTTTGCCACAAAATATTAGGAATTTCTGCCTTTTTGCCCCCAAAATTAGAAAAATTTCTGCCTTTTTTCCCTGAAATAAGTGAAATTTCTGCAATTTTGCCCCAAAATAAGTGAAATTTCTGCAATTTGCCCCCAAATAAGTGAAATTTCTGCAATTTTGCCCCAAAAGAAGGGAAATTCCTGGAAATTTGCCCCAAAATAAGTGGAATTTCTGAGTTTTGCCGCAAAATAAGAAGAATTTCTGTCTTTTTGCCCGAACATATAGGGAATTTCTGACTTTTTGTCCCACAATTAAGGGAATTTCTGCAATTTTGCTCCAAAATACGGGGAATTTCTCCCCTTTTGCCCGAAAATAAGGAGAATGCATACCTTTTTGCCATAAAAAAGGGAAATGTCTTCATTTTTGCTCCAAAATAAGAAGAATTTCTGCCTTTTTGCATCTAAATAAGTGGAATTTCTGTATTTTTCCCCCAAAACAAAAGGAATTCCTTTCTTTTTTGGCCCCAAATAAGGAAAATTTCTGCCTTTTTTCCCTGAAATAAGTAAAATTTCTGCAATTTTGCCCCAAAGTAAGTGAAATTTCTCCAATTTTGCCCCAAAATAAGAAAAATTTCTGCAATTTTGCCCCAAAATAAAGAAAATTTCTGGAATTTTGCCCCAAAATAAGTGGAATTTTTGAGTTTTGCCCCAAAATAAGAAGAATTTCTGAATTTTTGCCCCAACATATAGGGAATTTCTCTCTTTTTGCCCCACAACTAGGGGAATTTCTGCAATTTTACTCCAAAATACGGGGAATTTCGGCCTTTTTGCCCGAAAATAAGAAGAACGCATAACTTTTTGCCATAAAAAAGGGAAATTTCTTCATTTTTGCTCCAAAATTAGGGGAATTTCTGCTTTTTTGCCTCTAAATAAGTGGAATTTTTGTTTTTTTCCCCCAAAACATAGAAAATTCCTGTCTTTTTTGCCCCAAAATAAGGAAAATTTCTGCCTTTTTTCCCTGAAATAAGTGAAATTTCTGCAATTTTGCCCCAAAATAAGTGAAATTTCTCCAATTTTGCCCCAAAATAAGGGAAATTTCTGCAATTTTTCCCTAAAATAAGGGAAATTTCTGGAATTTTGCCCCGAAATAAGGGGAATTTCTGAGTTTTGCCCCAAAATAAGAAGATTTTCTGTCTTTTTGCCCCAACATATAGAGAATTTCTGCCTTTTTGCCCCACAATTAGGGAAATTTCTGCAATTTTGCTCCAAAATACAGGGAATTTCTGCCTTTTTGCCTGGAAATAAGAAGAATGCATACCTTTTGCCATAAAATAGGGAAATTTCTTCATTTTTGCTCCAAAGTAAGGGGAATTTCTGCTTTTTTGCCTCTAAATAAGTAGAATATCTGTCTTTTTCCCTCAAAACAAAGGTTATTCATGTTTTTTTTGCCCCAAAATAAGAAAAATTTCTGACTTATTACCCTGAAATAAGTGAAATTTCTGCAATTTTGCCCCAAAATAAGGGGAATTTCTGGATTTTTGCCCCAAAATAAGTGGAATTTCTGAGTTTTGCTTCAAAATAAAGAGAATTTCTGTCGTTTTGCCCCAACATATAGAAAATTTCTGCTTTTGCCCCACAATTAGGGGAATTTCTGCAATTTTGCTCCAAAATACGGGGAATTTCTGCCTTTTTGCCCGAAAATAAGAAGAAAGCATACCTTTATGCCATAAAAAAGGGAAATTTCTTCATTTTTGCTCCAAAATAAGGGGAATTTCTGCTTTTTTGCCTCTAAATAAGTGGAATTTCTGTCTTTTTCCCCCAACACAAATTGAATTCTTGTCTTTTTTGCCCCAAAATAAGGAAAAATTCTGACTTATTACCCTGAAGTAAGTGAAATTTCTGCAATTTTGCCCCAAAATAAGGGAAATTTCTGCCTTTTTCCCCCCAAATAAAGGGAATTTCAGCATTTTTACCTCAAAATAAGAAGAATTTCTGCATTTTTGCCACAAAATATTAGGAATTTCTGCCTTTTTGCTTCAAAATAAAGAAACTTCTGTTTTTTTCCCTGAAATAAGTGAAATTTCTGCAATTTTGCCCCAAAATAAGTGAAATTTCTGCAATTTTGCCCCAAAATAAGGGAAATTTCTGGAATTTTGCCCCAAAATAAGTGGAATTTCTGAGTTTTGCCCCAAAATAAGGAGAATTTCTGTCTTTTTGCCTCAACATATAGGCAATATCTGCCTTTTTGCCCTACAATTAGGGGAATTTCTGCAATTTTGCTCCAAAATATGGGGAATTTCTGCCTTTTTGCCCGAAAATAAGAAGAATGCATACCTTTTTGCCATAAAAAATGGAAATTTCTTGATTTTTGCTCCAAAATAAGGGGAATTTCTGCTTTTTGCCTCTAAGTGGAATTTCTGTCTTTTTCCCCCAAAACAAAGAAAATTTCTGTTTTTTTTGCCCCAAAATAAGAAATAATTCTGACTTATTACCCTAAAGTAAGTGAAATTTCTGCAATTTTTCCCCAAAATATGGGAAATTTCTCCCTTTTTGCCCCCAAATAAGGGGAATTTCAGCCTTTTTACCTCAAAATAAGGGGAATTTCTGCATTTTTTGCCACAAATATTAGGAATTTCTGCTTTTTGCCCCAAAATAAGGATAATTTCTGCCATTTTTCCCTGAAATAAGTGAAATTTCTGCAATTTTGCCCCAAAATAAGTGAAATTTCTGCAATTTTGCCCCAAAATAAAGGAAATTTCTGTATATTTGCCCCAAAATAAGTGGAATTTCTGAGTTTTGCCACAAAATAAAGAGAATTTCTGTCTATTTGCCCTAACATATAGGGAATTTCCGACATTTTGCCCCATATTTAAAGGAATTTCTGCAATTTTGCTCCAAAATACGGGGAATTTCTGCCTTTTTGCCCGAAAATAAGAAATATGCATACCTTTTTGCCATAAAAAAGGGAAATTTCTTCATTTTTGCTCCAAAATAAGGGGAATTTCTGCTTTTTTGCCTCTAAATAAGTGGAATTTCTGTCTTTTCCCCCCAAAACAAAGGGAATTTCTGTCTTTTTGGCCCCAAAATAAAAAAATCTCTGACTTATTACCCTGAAGTAAGTTAAAATTCTGCAATTTTGCCCCAAAATAAAGGAAATTTCTGCCTTTTTGCCCCCAAATAAGGGGAATTTCAGCATTTTTACCTCAAAATAAGTAGAATTTCTGCCTTTTTGCCACAAAATATTAGGAATTTCTGCCTTTTTGCCCCCAAAATTAGAAAAATTTCTGCCTTTTTTCCCTGAAATAAGTGAAATTTCTGCAATTTTGCCCCAAAATAAGTGAAATTTCTGCAATTTGCCCCCAAATAAGTGAAATTTCTGCAATTTTGCCCCAAAAGAAGGGAAATTCCTGGAAATTTGCCCCAAAATAAGTGGAATTTCTGAGTTTTGCCGCAAAATAAGAAGAATTTCTGTCTTTTTGCCCGAACATATAGGGAATTTCTGACTTTTTGTCCCACAATTAAGGGAATTTCTGCAATTTTGCTCCAAAATACAGGGAATTTCTCCCCTTTTGCCCGAAAATAAGGAGAATGCATACCTTTTTGCCATAAAAAAGGGAAATGTCTTCATTTTTGCTCCAAAATAATAGGAATTTCTGCCTTTTGGCCTCTAAATAAGTGAAATTTCTGTCTTTTTCCCACAAAACAAAAGGAATTCCTTTCTTTTTTGCCCCCAAATAAGGAAAATTTCTGCCATTTTTCCCTGAAATAAGTAAAATTTCTGCAATTTTGCCCCATAAAAAGTGAAATTTCTCCAATTTTGCCCCAAAATAAGAAAAATTTCTGCAATTTTGCCCCAAAATAAAGAAAATTTCTGGAATTTTGCCCCAAAATAAGTGGAATTTTTGAGTTTTGCCCCAAAATAAGAAGAATTTCTGAATTTTTGCCCCAACATATAGGGAATTTCTCCCTTTTTGCCCCACAACTAAAGGAATTTCTGCAATTTTACTCCAAAATACGGGGAATTTCGGCCTTTTTGCCCGAAAATAAGAAGAATGCATAACTTTTTGCCATAAAAAAGGGAAATTTCTTCATTTTTGCTCCAAAATAAGGGGAATTTCTGCTTTTTTGCCTCTAAATAAGTGGAATTTTTGTTTTTTTCCACCAAAACATAGAAAATTCCTGTCTTTTTTGCCTCAAAATAAGGAAAATTTCTGCCTTTTTTCCCTGAAATAAGTGAAATTTCTGCAATTTTGCCCCAAAATAAGTGAAATTTTTTCAATTTTGCCCCAAAATAAGGGAAATTTCTGCAATTTTGCCCCCAAATAAGGGAAATTTCTGGAATTTTGCCCCAAAATAAGTGGAATTTCTGAGTTTTGCTCCAAAATAAGGAGAATTTCTGTCTTTTTGCCCCAACATATAGGCAATTTCTGCATTTTTGCCCCACAATCAGGGGAATTTCTTCAAATTTGCTCCAAAATACGGGGAATTTCTGCCTTTTTGCCCAAAAATAAGAAGAATGCATACCTTTTTGCAATAAAAAAGAAATTTCTTCATTTTTGCTCCAAAATAAGGGGAATTTCTGCTTTTTTGCCTCTAAATAAGTCGAATTTCTTTCTTTTTCCCCCAAAACAAAGGGAATTTCTGTATTTTGCCCCAAAATAAGGAAAAATTCTGCCTTATTACACTGAAGTAACTGAAATTTCTGCAATTTTGCCCCAAAATAACGAAAATTTCTGCCTTTTTGTCCCCAAATAAGGGGAATTTCAGCCTTTTTACCTCGAAATGAAAATTTCTGCATTTTTGCCACAAAATATTAGGAATTTCTGCCTTTTTGCCCCAAAATAAGGAAATTTTCTGCCTTTTTTCCCTGAAATAAGTGAAATTTCTGCAATTTTGCCCCAAAATAAGTGAGATATCTGCAATTTTGCCCCCAAATAAGGGAAATTTCCGGAATTTTGCCCCAAAATAAGTGGAATTTCTGAGTTTTGCTTCAAAATAAGGAGAATTTATGCCTTTTTGCCCCAACATATAGGCAATTTCTGCCTTTTTGCCTAACAATTATGGGAATTTCTGCAATTTTGCTCCAAAATACGGGGAATTTCTGCCTTTTTGCCCGAAAATAAGAAGAATGCATACCTTTTGCCAAAAAAAGGGAAATTTCTTCATTTTTGCTCCAAAATAAGGGGAATTTCTGCTTTTTTGCCTCTAAATAAGTGGAATTTCTGTCTTTTTCCCCCAAAACAAAGGGAATTTCTGTATTAGGCCCCAAAATAAGGAAAAATTCTGCCTTATTACCCTGAAGTAAGTGAAATTTCTGCAATTTTGCCCCAAAATAAGGGAAATTTCTGCCTTTTGGCCCCCAAATAAGGGGAATTTCAGCCTTTTTACCTCGAAATGGGAATTTCTGCATTTTTGCCACAAAATATTAGGAATTTCTGCCTTTTTGCCCCAAAATAAGAAAAATTTCTGCCTTTTTTCACTGAAATAAGTGAAATTTCTCTAATTTTGCCCCAAAATAAGTGAAATTTCTGCAATTTTTCCCCAAAATAAGTGAAATTTCTGCAAGTTTTCCCCAAAATAAGGGAATTTTCTGGAATTTTGCCCCAAAATAAGTGGAATTTCTGAGTTTTGCCCCAAAATTAGGAGAATTTCTGTCTTTTTGCCCCACATATAGGCAAATTCTGCCTTTTTGAACAATTAGGGGAATTTCTGCAATTTTGCTCCAAATTACGGGGAATTTCTGCCTTTTTGCCCAAAAAAAAAGAATGCATACCTTTTTGCCATAAAAAGGAAATTTCTTCATTTTTGCTCCAAAATACGGGGAATTTCTGCCTCTTTGCCCGAAAATAAGAAGAATGCATACCTTTTTGCCATAAAAAAGGGAAATTTCTTAATTTTTGCTCCAAAATAAGGGGAATTTCTGCTTTTTTCCTCTAAATAAGTGGAATTTCTGTCTTTTTCCCCCAAAACAAAAAGAATTTCTGTATTTTTGCCCCAAAATAAGAAAAAATTCTGACTTATTACCCTGAAGTACGTGAAATTTTTGCAATTTTGCCCCAAAATAAGGGAAATTTCTGCCTTTTTGCCCCCAAATAAGGGGAATTTCAGCCTTTTTACCTCAAAATAAGGAGAATTTCTGCATTTTTGCCACAAAATATTAGGAAATTCTGCCTTGTTGCCCCAAAATAAGAAAATTTCTGTTTTTTTCCCTGAAATAAGTGAAATTTCTGCAATTTTGCCCCAAATTAAGTGAAATTTCTGCAATTTTGCCCAAAATAAGGGAAATTTCTGGAATTATGCCCCAAAATAAGTGGAATTTCTGAGTTTTGCCCCAAAATAAGGAGAATTTCTGTTTTTTTGCCCCAACATATAGGCAATTTCTGCCTTTTTGACCAACAATTAGAGGAATTTCTGCAATTTTGCTCCACAATACGGGGAATTTCTGCCTTTTTGCCCGAAAATAAGAAGAATGCATAGCTTTTTGCCATAAAAAAGGGAAATTTCTTCATTTTTGCTCCAAAATAAGGGGAATTTCTGATTTTTTGCTTCTAAATAAGTGGAATTTCTGTCTTTTTCCCCCAAAACAAAGGGAATTTCTGTATTTTGCCCCAAAATAAAGAAAAATTCGGCCTTATTACCCTGAAGTAAGTGAAATTTCTGCAATTTTGCCCCAAAATAACGGAAATTTTTGCCTTTTTGCCCCCAAATAAGGGGAATTTCAGCCTTTTTACCTCGAAATGGAAATTTCTGCATTTTTGCCATAAAATATTAGGAATTTCTGCATTTTTGCCCCAAAATAAGGAAAATTTCTGCCTTTTTTCCCTGAAATAAGTGAAATTTCTGTAATTTTTCCCAAAAATAAGTGAAATTTCTGAAATTTTGCCCCAAAATAAGTGAAATTTCTGCAATTTTGCTCCAAAATAAGGGAATTTTCTGGAATTTTGCCACAAAATAAGTGGAGTTTCCGAGTTTTTGCCCCAAAATTAGCAGAATTTCTGTCTTTTTGCCCCAACATATACGCAATTTCTGCCTTTTTGCCCAACAATTAGGGGAATTTCTGCAATTTAGCTCCAAACTACGGGGAACTTCTGCCTTTTTTCCCCAAAATAAAAAGAATGCATACCTTTTTGCCATGAAAAGGAAATTTCTTCATTTTTGCTCCAAAATAAGGGGAATTTCTGCTTTTTTGCCTCTAAATAAGTGGAATTTCTGTATTTTTCCCCCAAAACAAAGAAAATTTCTGTATTTTTGCCCCAAAATAATGAAAAATTCTGACTTATTACCCTGAAGTAAGTGAAATTTCTGCAATTTTGCCCCAAAATAAGTGAAAATTCTGCCTTTTTGCCCCCAAATAAGGGGAATTTCAGCCTTTTTACCTCAAAATAAGGGGATTTTCTGCATTTTAGCCCCCAAATAAGGGGAATTTCAGCCTTTTTACCTCAAAATATAAGGAATTTCTGCATTTTTGCCACAAATATTAGGAATTTCTGCCTTTTTGCCCCAAAATAAGAAAATTTCTTCTTTTTTTCCCTGAAATAAGTGAAATTTCTGCAATTTTGCACAAAAATAAGTGAAATTTCTGCAATTTTGCCCCAAAATAAAGGAAATTTTTGCCTTTTTGCCCCCAAATAAGGGGAATTTCAGCATTTTTACCTAAAAATAAGGGGAATATCTACATTTTTGCCACAAAATATTAGGAATTTCTGCTTTTTTGCCCCAAAATAAGAAAATTTCTGCTTTTTTTCCCTGAAATAAGTGAAATTTCTGTATTTTGCCGCAAATTAAGTGAAATTTCTGCAATTTTGCCCCAAAATAATGGAAATTTCTGGAATTTTGCCCCAAAATAAGTAGAATTTCTGAGTTTTGCCCCAAAATAAGGAGAATTTCTGTTTTTTTGCCGCAACATAAAGGCAATTTCTGCCTTTTTGCCCCACAATTAGGGGAATTTCTGCAATTTTGCTCCAAATACGGGGAATTTCTGCCTTTTTGCCCAAAAATAAGAAGAATGCATACTTTTTGCCATAAAAAAGGGAAATTTCTTCATTTTTGCTCCAAAATAAGGGGAATTTCTGATTTTTTGATTCTAAATAAGTAAAATTTCTGTCTTTTTCCCCCAAAACAAAGGGAATTTCTGTCTTTTTTGCCCCAAAATAAGGAAAAATTCTGCCTTATTATTTGAAGTAAGTTAAATTTCTGCAATTTTGCCCCAAAATAAGGGAAATTTCTGCCTTTTTGCCCCCAAATAAGGGGAATTTCAGCCTTTTTACCTCGAAATAAAAGAAATTTTTGCATTTTTGCAACAAAATATTAGGAATTTCTGCCTTTTTGCCCCAAAATAAGAAAAATTTCTGCCTTTTTTACCTGAAATAAGTGAAATTTCTGTAATTTTGCCCCAAAATAAGTGAAATTTCTGCAATTTTGCCCCAAAAAAAGTAAAATTTCTGCAATTATGCCCCAAAATAAGGGAAATTTCTGCCTTTTTGCCCCCAAATAAGGGGAATTTCAGCCTTTTTACCTCAAAATAAGGGGAATTTCTGCATTTTTGCCCACAAATAAGAGGAATTTCAGCCTTTTTACCTCAAAATAAGGGGAATTTCTGCATTTTTGCCACAAAATATTAGGAATTTCTGCCTTTTTGCCCCAAAATAAGAAAGTTTCTTCTTTTTTCCCTGAAATAATTGAAATTTCTGCAATTTTGCCTCAAAATAAGTGAAATTTCTGCAATTTTGCCCCAAAATAAGGGAAATTTCTGAAATTTTTGCCCAAAATAAGTGGAATTTCTGAGTTTTGCCCCAAAATAAGGAGAATTTCTGTCTTTTTGCCCCAACATATAGAGAATTTCTGCCTTTTTGCTCCACAATTAGAGGAATTTCTGCAATTTTGCTCCAAAATACGGGAAATTTCTGCCTTTTTGCCAAAAAATAAGAAGAATACATACCTTTTTTCCATAAAAAAGAAATTTCTTCATTTTTGCTCCAAAATAAGGGGAATTTCTGCTTTTTTTTGCCTCTAAATAAGTGGAATTTCTGTCTTTTTCCCCTAAAACAAAGGGAATTTCTGTATTTGGCCCCAAAATAAGGAAAAATTCTGCCTTATTACCCTGAAGTAAGTGAAATTTCTGCAATTTTGCCCCAAAATAACAGAAATTTCTGCCTTTTTGTCCCCAAATAGGGGGAATTTCAGCCTTTTTACCTCGAAATGAAAATTTCTGCATTTTTGCCACAAAATATTAGGAATTTCTGCCTTTTTGCAACAAAATAAGGAAAATTTCTAGCTTTTTTCCCTGAAATAAGTGAAATTTCTTTAATTTTTCCCCAAAATAAGTAAAATTTCTGAAAATTTTTCCACAAAATAAGTGAAATTTCTGCAATTTTGCCCCAAAATATGTTAATTTTCTGGAATTTTGCCCCAAAATAAGTGGAATTTCTGAGTTTTGCCCCAAAATTAGAGGAATTTCTGTCTTTTTGCCCCAACATATAGGCAATTTCTGCCTTTTTGCCCAACAATTAGGGAAATTTCTGCAATTTAGCTCCAAACGACGGGGAACTTCTGCCTTTTTGCCCAAAAATAAGAAGAATGCATACCTTTTTGCCATAAAAAGGAAATTTCTTCATTTTTGCTCCAAAATAAGGGGAATTTCTGCTTTTTTGCCTCTAAATAAGTGGAATTTCTGTCTTTTTCCCCAAAAACAAAGGAAATTTCTGTATTTTTGCCCCAAAATAAGGAAAAATTCTGACTTATTACCCTGAAGTATGTGAAATTTCTGCAATTTTGCCCCAAAATAAGGGAAATGTCTGCCTTTTGGCCCCCAAATAAGGGGAATTTCAGCCTTTTTACCTCAAAATAAGGGGAATTTCTGCATTTTAGCCTTCAAAATAAGGGGAATTTCAGCCTTTTTACCTCAAAATAAGGGGAATTTCTGCATTTTTGCCACAAATATTAGGAATTTCTGCCTTTTTGCCCCAAAATAAGAAAATTTCTTCTTTTTTCCCTGAAATAAGTGAAATTTCTGCAATTTTGCAACAAAATAAGTGAAATTTCTGCAATTTTGCCCCAAAATAAAGGAAATTTTTGCCTTTATGCCCCCAAATAACGGGAATTTCAGCCTTTTTACCTAAAAATAAGGGGAATTTCTACATTTTTGCCACAAAATATTGGGAATTTCTGCCTTTTTGCCCCAAAATAAGAAAATTTCTGCTTTTTTTCCCTGAAATAAGTGAAATTTCTGTATTTTGCCCCAAATTAAGTGAAATTTCTGCAATTTTGCCCCCAAATAAGGGAAATTTCTGGAATTTTGCCCCAAAATAAGTGGAATTTCTGAGTTTTGCCCCAAAATAAGGAGAATTTCTGTTTTTTTGACACAAAATATTAGGAATTTTTGCCTTTTTGCCCCAAAATAAGGAAAATTTCTGCCTTTTTCCCTGAAATAAGTGAAATTTCTGCAATTTTGCCCCAAAATAAGTGAAATTTCTTCAATTTTGCCCCAAAATAATTGAAATTTTGCCCCAAAATAAGGGAAATTTCTGGAATTTTGCCCCAAAATAAGTGGAATTTCTGAGTTTTGCTCCAAAATAAGGAGAATTTCTGTCTTTTTGCCCCAACATATAGGCAATTTCTGCATTTTTGCCCCACAATCAGGGGAATTTCTGCAAATTTGCTCCAAAATACGGGGAATTTCTGCCTTTTTGCCCAAAAATAAGAAGAATACATACCTTTTTGCCATAAAAAAGAAATTTCTTCATTTTTGCTCCAAAATAAGGGGAATTTCTGCTTTTTTGCCTCTAAATAAGTCGAATTTCTTTCTTTTTCCCCCAAAACAAAGGGAATTTCTGTATTTTGCCCCAAAATAAGGAAAAATTCTGCCTTATTACACTGAAGTAACTGAAATTTCTGCAATTTTGCCCCAAAATAACGAAAATTTCTGCCTTTTTGTCCCCAAATAAGGGGAATTTCAGCCTTTTTACCTCGAAATCAAAATTTCTGCATTTTTGCCACAAAATATTAGGAATTTCTGCCTTTTTGCCCCAAAATAAGGAAATTTTCTGCCTTTTTTCCCTGAAATAAGTGAAATTTCTGTAATTTTTCCCCAAAATAAGTAAAATTTCTGAAATTTTGCCCCAAAATAAGTGAAATTTTTGCAATTTTGCCCCAAAATATGGGAATTTTCTGGAATTTTGCCCCAAAATAAGTGGAATTTCTGAGTTTTGCCCCAAAATTAGAAAAATTTCTGTCTTTTTGCCCCAACATATAGGCAATTTCTGCCTTTTTGCCCAACAATTAGGGGAATTTCTGCAATTTAGCTCCAAACGACGGGGAACTTCTGCCTTTTTGCCCAAAAATAAGAAGAATGCATACCTTTTTGCCATAAAAAGGAAATTTCTTCATTTTTGCTCCAAAATAAGGGGAATTTCTGCTTTTTTGCCTCTAAATAAGTGGAATTTCTGTCTTTTTCCCCCAAAACAAAAGGAATTTCTGTATTTTTGCCCCAAAATAAGGAAAAATTCTGACTTATTACCCTGAAGTAAGTAAAATTTCTGCAATTTTGCCCCAAAATAAGGGAAATTTCTGCTTTTTGGCCCCCAAATAAGGGGAATTTCAGCCTTTTTACCTCAAAATAAGGGGAATTTCTGCATTTTAGCCTTCAAAATAAGGGGAATTTCAGCCTTTTTACCTCAAAATAAGGGGAATTTCTGCATTTTTGCCACAAATATTAGGAATTTCTGCCTTTTTGCCCCAAAATAAGAAAATTTCTGCTTTTTTTCCCTAAAATAAGTGAAATTTCTGCAATTTTGCCCCGAAATAAGTGAAATATCTGCAATTTTGCCCCCAAATAAGGGAAATTTCCGGAATTTTGCCCCAAAATAAGTGGAATTTCTGAGTTTTGCTTCAAAATAAGGAGAATTTATGCCTTTTTGCCCCAACATATAGGCAATTTCTGCCTTTTTGCCTAACAATTATGGGAATTTCTGCAATTTTGCTCCAAAATACGGGGAATTTCTGCCTTTTTGCCCGAAAATAAGAAGAATGCATAACTTTTTGCCAAAAAAAGGGAAATTTCTTCATTTTTGCTCCAAAATAAGGGGAATTTCTGCTTTTTTGCCTCTAAATAAGTGGAATTTCTGTCTTTTTCCCCCAAAACAAAGGGAATTTCTGTATTAGGCCCCAAAATAAGGAAAAATTCTGCCTTATTACCCTGAAGTAAGTGAAATTTCTGCAATTTTGCCCCAAAATAAGGGAAATTTCTGCCTTTTGGCCCCCAAATAAGGGGAATTTCAGCCTTTTTACTTCGAAATGGGAATTTCTGCATTTTTGCCACAAAATATTAGGAATTTCTGCCTTTTTGCCCCAAAATAAGAAAAATTTCTGCCTTTTTTCACTGAAATAAGTGAAATTTCTCTAATTTTGCTCCAAAATAAGTGAAATTTCTGCAATTTTTCCCCAAAATAAGTGAAATTTCTGCAAGTTTTCCCCAAAATAAGGGAATTTTCTGGAATTTTGCCCCAAAATAAGTGGAATTTCTGAGTTTTGCCCCAAAATTAGGAGAATTTCTGTCTTTTTGCCCCACATATAGGCAAATTCTGCCTTTTTGAACAATTAGGGGAATTTCTGCAATTTTGCTCCAAATTACGGGGAATTTCTGACTTTTTGCCCAAAAAAAAAAGAATGCATACCTTTTTGCCATAAAAAGGAAATTTCTTCATTTTTGCTCCAAAATACGGGGAATTTCTGACTCTTTGCCCGAAAATAAGAAGAATGCATACCTTTTTGCCATAAAAAAGGGAAATTTCTTTATTTTTGCTCCAAAATAAGGGGAATTTCTGCTTTTTTCCTCTAAATAAGTGGAATTTCTGTCTTTTTCCCCCAAAAGAAAGGTAATTTCTGTCTTTTTGCCCCAAAATGAGGAAAAATTCTGCCTTATTACCCTGAAGTAAGTGAAATTTCTGCAATTTTGCCCCAAAATAAGGGAAATTTCTGCTTTTTGCCCTCAAATAAGGGGAATTTCAGCCTTTTTACCTCGAAATAGGAATTTCTGCATTTTTGCCACAAAATATTAGGAATTTCTGTCTTTTTGCCCCAAAATAAGGGAAATTTCTGGAATTTTGCACCCAGGTAAGGGGATTTTCAGCCTGTTTACCTCGAAATGGGAATTTCTGCATTTTTGCCACAAAATATTAGGAATTTCTCACTTTTTGCCCCAAAATAAGGAAAATTTTTGCCTTTTTTCCCTGAAATAAGTGAAATTTCTGTAATTTTGCCCCAAAATAAGTGAAATTTCTGCAATTTTGCAACAAAATAAGTGAAATTTCTGCAATTTTGCCCCAAATAAGGGAATTTTCTGCAATTTTGCCCCAAAATAAGTGGAATTTCTGAGTTTTGCCCCAAAATTAGGAGAATTTCTGTCTTTTTGCCCCAACATATAGGCAATTTCGGCCTTTTTGCCCAACAATTAGGGGAATTTCTGCAATTTTGCTCCAAAATACGGGGAATTTCTGCCTTTTTGCCCCAAAATAAGAAAATTTCTTTTTTTTCCCTGAAATAAGTGAAATTTCTGCAATTTTGCACCAAAATAAGTTAAATTTCTGCAATTTTGCCCCAAAATAAAGGAAATTTTTGCCTTTTTGCCCCCAAATAAGGGGAATTTCAGCCTTTTTACCTAATAATAAGGGGAATTTCTGGATTTTTGCCGCAAAATATTAGGAATTTCATCCTTTTTGCCCCATATAAGAAAATTTCTGCTTTTTTCCCTGAAATAAGTGAAATTTCTGTATTTTGCCCCAAATTAAGTGAAATTTCTGCAATTTTGCCCCAAAATAAGGGAAATTTCTGGAATTTTGCCTCAAAATAAGTGGAATTTCTGAGTTTTGCCCCAAAATAAGGAGAATTTCTGTTTCTTTGCCCCAACATAAAGGGAATTTCTGCCTTTTTGCCACACAATTAGGGGAATTTCTGCAATTTTGCTCCAAAATACGGGGAATTTCTGCCTTTTTGCCCGAAAATAAGAAGAATGCATACCTTTTTGCCATTAAAAAGGGAAATTTTTTCATTGTTGCTCCAAAATAAGGGGAATTTCTGATTTTTGTCTCTAAATAAGTGGAATTTCAATCTTTTTCCCCCAAAACAAAGGGAATTTCTGTCTTTTTTGCCCCAAAATAAAGAAAAATTCTGCCTTGTTACCCTGAAGTAAGTGAAATTTCTGGAATTTTGCCCCAAAATAAGGGAAATTTCTGCCTTTTTGCCCCCAAATAAGGGGAATTTCAGCCTTTTTACCTCGAAATGGGAATTTCTGCATTTTTGCCACAAAATATTAGGAATTTCTGTCTTTTTGCCCCAAAATAAGGGAAATTTCTGGAATTTTGCACCCAAATAAGGGGAATTTCAGCCTGTTTACCTCGAAATGGGAATTTCTGCATTTTTGCCACAAAATATTAGGAATTTCTGACTTTTTGCCCCAAAATAAGGAAAATTTTTGCCTTTTTTCCCTGAAATAAGTGAAATTTCTTTAATTTTGCCCCAAAATAAGTGAAATTTCTGCAATTTTGGCACAAAATAAGTGAAATTTCTGCAAGTTTGCCCCAAATAAGGGAATTTTCTGCAATTTTGCCCCAAAATAAGTAAAATTTCTGAGTTTTGCCCTAAAATTAGGAGAATTTCTGTCTTTTTGCCCCAACATATAGGCAATTTCTGCCTTTTTGCCCCCAAATAAGGGGAGTTTCAGCCTTTTTACCTCAAAATAAGGGGAATTTCTGCATTTTTGCCCCCAAATAAGGGGAATTTCAGCCTTTTTACCTCAAAATAAGAGGAATTTCTGCATTTTTGCCACAAAATATTAGGAATTTCTGCCTTTTTGCCCCAAAATAAGAAAATTTCTTCTTTTTTTCCCTGAAATGATTGAAATTTCTGCAATTTTGCAGCAAAATAAGTGAAATTTCTGCAATTTTGACTCAAAATAAGAGAAATTTCAAAAATTTTGCCCCAAAATAAGTGGAATTTCTGAGTTTTGCCCCAAAATAAGGAGAATTTCTGTCTTTTTGCCCTAACATATAGAGAATTTTTGCATTTTTGCCCCACAGTTAGGGGAATTTCTGCAATTTTGCTCCAAAATACAGGAAATTTCAGCCTTTTAGCCTGAAAATATTAAGAATGCATACCTCTTTTCAATTAAAAAAAAATTCTTCATTTTTGCTCCAAAATAAGAGGAATTTCTGCTTTTTTGATTCTAAATAAGTGGAATTTCTGTCTTTTTCCCCCAAAACAAAGGGAATTCCTGTCTTTTTTGCCCCAAAATAAAGAAAATTTCTGACTTATTACACTGAAATAAGTGAAATTTCTGCAATTTTGCCACAAAATAAAAGAAATTTCTGCTTTTTGCCCCCAAGTAAGGGGAATTTCAGCCTTTTTACCATAAAAAAGGGGAATTTCTGCATTTATGCCACAAAATATTAAGAATTTCTGACTTTTTGCCCCAAAATAAGAAAATTTCTGCTTTTTTTCCCTGAAATAAGTGAAATTTCTGCAATTTTGCCCAAAATAAGTGAAATTTCTGCAATTTTGCCCCAAAATAAGAGAAATTTCTGGAATTTTGCCCCAAAAAAAGTGGAATTTCTGAGTTTTGCCCCAAAATAAGGAGAATTTCTGTCTTTTTTTCCAAACATATAGAGAATTTCTGCTTTTTTGCCCCACAATTAGGGGAATTTCTGCAATTTTGCTCCAAAATACGGTGAATTTCTGCCTTTTTGCCCTAAAATACGAAGAATGCATACCTTTTTGCCATAAAAAAAAGAAATTTTTTCATTTTTGCTCCAAAATAAGGGGAATTTCTGATTTTTTGCCTCTAAATAAGTGGAATTTTTGTCTTTTCCCCCCAAAACAAAGGGAATTTCTGTCTTTTTTGCCCCAAATAAGGAAAAATTCTGCCTTATTACCCTGAAGTAAGTGAAATTTCTGCAATTTTGCCCCAAAATGAGGGAAATTTCTGCCTTTTTGCCCCCAAATAAGGGGAATTTCAGCCTTTTTACCTCGAAATGAGAATTTCTGCATTTTTGCCAAAAATATTAGGAATTTCTGCCTTTTTGCCCCAAAATACGGAAAATTTCTGCCTTTTTTCACTGAAATAACTGAAATTTCTGTAATTTTGCCCTAAAATAAGTGAAATTTCTGCAATTTTGCCCCAAAATAAGTGAAATTTCTGCAATTTTGCCCCAAATAAGGGAAATTTCTCGAATTTTGCCCCAAAATAAGTGGAATTTCTGAGTTTTGCCTCAAAATAAGGAGAATTTCTGTCTTTTTGCCCCAACATATAGGCAATTTCTGCATTTTTGCCCCACAATTAGGGGAATTTGTGCAATTTTGCTCCAAAATACGGGGAATTTCTGCCTTTTTGCACAAAAATAAGAAGAATGCATACCTTTTTGCCATAAATAGGAAATGTCTTCATTTTTGCTCCAAAATAAGGGGAATTTGTGCGTTTTTGCCTCTAAATAAGTGGAATTTCTGTCTTTTTCCCCCAAAACAAAGGGAATTTCTGTCTTTTTTGCCCCAAATAAGAAAAATTCTGCCTTATTACCCTGAAGTAAGTGAAATTTCTGCAATTTTGCCCCAAAATAAGGGAAATTTCTGCCTTTTTGCCCCCAAATAAGGGGAATTTCAGCCTTTTTACCTCGAAATGGGAATTTCTGCATTTTTGCCAAAAATATTAGGAATTTCTGCCTTTTTGCCCCAAAATAAGGAAAATTTCTGCCTTTTTTCACTGAAATAACTGAAATTTCTAGAATTTTGCCCCAAAATAAGTGGAATTTCTGAGTTTTCCCTCAAAATAAGGAGAATTTCTGTCTTTTTGCCCCAACATATAGGCAATTTCTGCATTTTTGCCCCACAATTAGGGGAATTTCTGCAATTTTGCTCCAAAATACGGGGAATTTCTGCCTTTTTGCACAAAAATAAGAAGAATGCATACCTTTTTGCCATAAATAAGAAATGTCTTCATTTTTGCTCCAAAATAAGGAGAATTTGTGCTTTTTTGCCTCTAAATAAGTGGAATTTCTGTCTTTTTCTCCCAAAACAAAGGGAATTTCTGTCTTTTTTGCCCCAAAATAAGGAAAAATTCTGCCTTATTTCCCTGAAGTAAGTGAAAATTCTGCAATTTTGCCCCATAATAAGGGAAATTTCTGCCTTTTTGCCCCCAAATAAGGGGAATTTCAGCCTTTTTACCTCGTAATGGGAATTTCTGCATTTTTGCCACAAAATATTAGTAATTTCTGACTTTTTGCCCCAAAATAAGGAAAATTTCTGCCTTTTTTCCTAAAATAAGTGAAATTTCTGTAATTTTGCCCCAAAATAAGTGAAATATCTGCAATTTTGCCCCAAAATAAGTGAAATTTCTGCAATTTTGCCCCAAATAAGGGAATCTTCTGGAATTTTGCCCCAAAATAAGTGGAATTTCTGAGTTTTGCCCCAAAATTAGGAGATTTTTTGTCTTTTTGCCCCAACATATAGGCAATTTCTGCCTTTTTGCCCAACAATTAGGGGAATTTTTGCAATTTCGCTCCAAAATACGGGGAATTTCTGCCTTTTGCCCAAAAATAAGAATGTATACCTTTTTGCCATAAAAAGGAAATTTCTTAATTTTTGCTCCAAAATAAGGGGAATTTCTGCTTTTTTGCCTCTAAATAAGTGGAATTTCTGTCTTTTTCCCCCAAAACAAAGGGAATTTCTGTATTTTTGCCCCAAAATAGGGAAAAATTCTGACTTATTACTCTGAAGTAAGTGAAATTTCTACAATTTTGCCCCAAAATAAGGGAAATTTTTGCCTATTTGCCCCCAAATAAGGGGAATTTCATCATTTTTACCTCAAAATAAGGGGAATTTCTGCATTTTTGCCCCAAAATGAGGGGAATTTCAGCCTTTTTACCTCAAAATAAGGGAATTTCTGCATGTTTGCCACAAAATATTAGTAATATCTGCCTTTTTGCCCCAAAATAAGAAAATTTCTTCTTTTTTTCCCCAAAATAAGTGAAATTTCTGCAATTTTGCACCAAAATAAGTGAAATTTCTGCAATTTTGCCCAAAATAAGAGAATTTCTCTCTTTTTGCCCCAACAATAGAGAATTTCTGCATTTTTGCCCCACAATTAGGGGAATTTCTGCAATTTTGCTCCAAAATACGAAGAATTTCTGCCTTTTTGCCCGGAAATAAGAAGAATGCATACCTTTTTTCAATAAAAAAAAAATTTCTTCATTTTTGCTGAAAAATAAGAGGAATTTCTGCTTTTTTGTCTCTAAATAAGTGGAATTTCTGTCTTTTTCCCCCAAAACAAAGGGAATTCCTGTCTTTTTTGCCCCAAAATAAGGAAAATTTCTGACTTATTACCCTGAAATAAATGAAATTTCTGCAATTTTGCCCCAAAATAAAGGAAATTTTTGCCTTTTTGCTTCCAAATAAGGGGAATTTCAGCCTTTTTACCTCAAAATAAGGGGAATTTCTGCATTTATGCCACCAAATATTAGGAATTTCTGCCTTTTTGCCCCAAAATAAGAAAATTTCTGCTTTTTTTTCACTGAAATAAGTGAAATTTCTGCAATTTTGCCCCAAAATAAGGGAAATTTCTGGAATTTTGCCCCAAAATAAGTGGAATTTCTGAGTTTTGCCCCAAAATAAGGTGAATTTCTGTCTTTTTGCCCCAACATATAGGCAATTTCTGTATTTTTGCCCCACAATTAGGGGAATTTCTTCAATTTTGCTCCAAAATACGGGGAATTTCTGCCTTTTTGCCCGAAAATACAAAGAGTGCATAACTTTTTGCAATAAAAAAGGGAGATTTTTTCATTTTTGCTCCAAAATAAGAGGATTTTCTGATGTTTTGCCTCTAAATAAGTGGAATTTCTGTCTTTTCCCACCAAACAAAGGGAATTTCTGCCTTTTTTGCCCCAAATAAGGAAAAATTCTGCCTTATTACCCTGAAGTAAGTAAAATTTCTGCAATTTTGCCCCAAAATAAGAAAAATATCTGCCTTTTTGCCCCCAAATAAGAGGAAATTCAGCCTTTTTACCTCAAAATAAGGGGAATTTCTGCATTTTTGCCCCCAAATAAGGGGAATTTCAGCCTTTTTACCTCAAAATAAGAGGAATTTCTGCATTTTTGTCACAAAAGATTAGGAATTACTGCTTTTTTGCCCAAAATAAGAAAATTTCTTCTTTTTTTCTCTGAAATGAGTGAAATTTCTGCAATTTTGCAGCAAAATAAGTGAAATTTCTGCAATTTTGCCCCAAAATAAGAGAAATTTCTGGAATTTTGCCCCAAAATAAGTGGAATTTCTGAGTTTTGCCCCAAAATAATGAGAATTTCTGTCTTTTTGCCCCAACATATAGAGAATTCCTGCATTTTTGCCCCACAATTAGAAGAATTTCTGCAATTTTGCTCCAAAATACGGAGAATTTCTGCCTTTTTGCCCGAAAATAGGAAGAAAGCATACCTTTTTTCAATAAAAAAAAATTTCTTCATTTTTGCTCCAAAATAAGGGGAATTTCTGCTTTTTTGCCTCTAAATAAGTGGAATTTCTGTCTTTTTCCCCCAAAACAAAGGGAATTCTTGTCTTTTTTGCCCCAAAATAAGGAAAATTTCTGACTTATTACCCTGAAATAAGTGAAATTTCTGCAATTTTGCCACAAAATAAAGGAAATTTTTGCCTTTTTGCCCCCAAATAAGGGGAATTTCAGCCTTTTTACCTCAAATTAAGGGGAATTTCTGCATTTATGCCACAAAATATTAGGAATTTCTGCCTTTTTGCCCCAAAATAAGAAAATTTCTGCTTTTTTTCCCTGAAATAAGTGAAATTTCTGCAATTTTGCCCCAAAATAAGTGAAATTTCTGCAATTTTGCCCCAAAATAAGGAAAATTTCTGGAATTTTGCCCCAAAATAAGTGGAATTTCTGAGTTTTGCCTCAAAATAAAGAGAATTTCTGCCTTTTTGCCCCAACATATAGGCAATTTCTTCCTTTTTGCCCTACAATTAGGAAAATTTCTGCAATTTTGCTCCAAAATACGGGGAATTTCTGCCTTTTTGCCCGAAAATACGAAGAATGCATACCTTTTTGCCATAAAAAAGGGAAATTTTTTCATTTTTGCTCCAAAATAAGGGGAATTTCTGATTTTTTGCCTCTAAATAAGTGGAATTTCTGTCTTTTCCCCCCAAAACAAAAAGAATTTCTGTCTTTTTTGCCCCAAATAAGGAAATAATTCTGCCTTATTATACTGAAGTAAGTAAAATTTCTGCAATTTTGTCCCAAAATAAGAAAAATTTCTGCATTTTGCCCCCAAATAAGGGGAAATTCAGCCTTTTTACCTCGAAATAAGAGGAATTTCTGCATGTTTGCCACAAAATATTAGGAATTTCTGCCTTTTTGCCCCAAAATAAGAAAAATTTCTGCCTTTTTGCCCCCAAATAAGGGGAAATTCAACCTTTTTACCTCGAAATAAGGGGAATTTCTGCATTTTTGCCACAAAATATTAGGAATTTCTTCTTTTTTCCCCAAAATAAAGAAAATTTTCGCCTTTTTTCCCTGAAATAAGTGAAATTTCTGCATTTTGCCCCAAAATAAGTGAAATTTCTGCAATTTTGCCACAAAATAATTGAAATTTCTGCAATTTTGCCCCAAAATAAGTGAAATTTCTGTATTTTTGCCCCAAAATAAGTGGAATTTCTGAGTTTTGCCCCAAAATAAGGAGAATTTCTGCCTTTTTGCCCCACAATTAGGGGAATTTCTGAAATTTTGCTCCAAAATACAGGGAATTTTTTCCTTTTTACCGGAAAATAAGAAGAATGCATACCTTTTTGCCATAAAAAGGAAATTTCTTCATTTTTGCTCAAAAATAAGGGGAATTTCTGCTTTTTTGCCTCTAAATAAGTGGAATTTCTGTCTTTTTCCCCCAAAACAAAGGGAATTTCTGTATTATTGCCCCAAAATAAAAAAAAAATTCTGACTTATTACCCTGAAGTAAGTGAAAGTTTTGCAATTTTGCCCCAAAATAAGGGAAATTTCTGCCTTTTTGCCCCCAAATAAGGGGAATTTCAGCATTTTTACCTCAAAATAAGAAAAATTTCTGCATTTTTGCCCCCAAATAAGGAAAATTTCAGCCTTTTTACCTCGAAATAAGGGGAATTGCTGCATTTTTGCCACAAAATATTAGGAATTTCTTCTTTTTTGCCCCAAAATAAAGAAAATTTCTGCCTTTTTTCCCTGAAATAAGTGAAATTTCTGCAATTTTGCCCCAAAATAAGTGAAATTTCTGCAATTTTGCCACAAAATAATTGAAATTTCTGCAATTTTGCCCCAAAATAAGTGAAATTTCTGTATTTTTGCCCCATAATAAGTGGAATTTCTGAGTTTTGCCCCAAAATAAGGAGAATTTCTGTCTTTTTGCCCCAACATATAGAGAATTTCTGCCTTTTTTCCCGCAATTAGGGGAATTTCTGAAATTTTGCTCCAAAATACGGGGAATTTCTACCTTTTTGCCCCAAAATAAGAAGAATGCATACCTTTTTGCCATAAAAAGGAAATTTCTTCATTTTTGCTCAAAAATAAGGGGAATTTCTGCTTTTTTGCCTCTAAATAAGTGGAATTTCTGTCTTTTTCCCTCAAAACAAAGGGAATTTCTGTATTTTTGCCCCAAAATAAAAAAAAATTCTGACTTATTACCCTGAAGTAAGTGAAATTTCTGCAATTTTGCCCCAAAATAAGGGAAATTTCTGCCTTTTTGCCCCCAAATAAGGGGAATTTCAGCATTTTTACCTCAAAATAAGGGGAATTTCTGCATTTTTGCCTCCAAATAAGGAAAATTTCAGCCTTTTTACCTCAAAATAAGAAGAATTTCTGCATTTTTGCCACAAAATATTAGGAATTTCTGCCTTTTTGCCCCAAAATAAGAAAAAATTCTTACTTATTACCCTGAAATAAGTGAAATTTCTGCAATTTTGCCACAAAATAAAAGAAATTTCTGGAATTTTGCCCCGAAATAAGTGGAATTTCAGAGTTTTGCCCCAAAATAAGGAGAAATTTTGTCTTTTTGCCCCAACATATAGGCAATTTCTCTTTTTGCCCCACAATTAGGGGAATTTCTGCAATTTTGCTCCAAAATACGGGGAATTTCTGCCTTTTTGCCTGAAAATAAGAAGAATGCATAACTTTTTGCAATAAAAAAGGGAAATTCCTTTATTTTTGCTCCAAAATAAGGGGATTTTCTGCTTTTTTGCTTCTAAATAAGTGGAATTTATGTCTTTTTCCCCCAAAACAAATAAAATTCCTGTCTTTTTTCCCCAAAATAAGGAAAATTTTTGACTTATTACTCTGAAATAAGTGAAATTTCTGCAATTTTGCCCCAAAATAAAGTAAATTTTTGCCTTTTTGCCCCCAAATAAGGGGAATTTTAGCCTTTTTCCCTCAAAATAAGGGGAATTTCTGCATTTTTGCCACAAAATAATAGGAATTTCTGGCTTTTTGCCCCAAAATAAGAAAATTTCTGCTTTTTTTTCCCTGAAATAAGTGAAATTTCTGCAATTTTGCCCCAAATTAAGTGAAATTTCTGCAATTTTGCCCCAAAATAAGGGAAATTTCTGGAATTTTGCCCCAAAATAAGTGGAATTTCTGAGTTTTGCCCCAAAATAAGGAGAATTTCTGCCTTTTTGCACCAACATATATTCAATTTCTGCCTTTTTGCCCCACAATAAGGGGAATTTCTGCAATTTTGCTCAAAAATACGGGAAATTTTTGCCTTTTTGCCCGAAAATAATAAGAATTCATACGTTTTTGCCATAACAAAGGGAAATTTCTTCATTTTTGCTCCAAAATAAGGGGATTTTCGGCTTTTTTGCCTCTAAATAAGTGGAATTTCTGTCTTTTTCCCCCAAAACAAAGGGAATTTCTGTCTTTTTTTGCCCCAAAATAAGGAAAATTTCTGACTTATTTCCCTGAAATAAGTGAAATTTCTGTAATTTTGCCCCAAAATAAAGAAAATTTTTGCCTTTTTGCCCTCAAATAAGGGGAATTTCAGCCTTTTTACCTCAAAATAAGGGGAATTTCTGCATTTATGCCACAAAATATTAGGAATTTCTGCCTTTTTGCCCCAAAATAAGAAAATTTCTGCTTTTTTTCCCTGAAATAAGTGAAATTTCTGCAATTTTGCCCCAAAATAAGTGAAATTTCTGCAATTTTGCCCCAAAATAAGGGAAATTTCTGGAATTTTGCCCCAAAATAACTCGAATTTCTCAGTTTTGCCCCAAAATAAGGAGAATTTCTGATTTTTGTCCCAACATATAGGTAATTTCTGCCTTTTTGCCCCACAATTAGGGGAATTTCTGCAATTATGCTCCTAAATACAGGTAATTTCTGCCTTTTTGCCAGAAAATAAGAAGAATGCATATTTTTTTGCCATAAAAAAGGGAAATTTCTTCATTTTTGCTCCAAAATAAGAGGAATTTCTGAATTTATGCCTCTAAATAAGTGGAATTTCTGTCTTTTTCCCCCAAAACAAAGCGAATTTCTTTCTTTTTTGCCCCAAAATAAGGAAAATTTCTGACTTATTACCCTGAAATAAGTGAAATTTCTGCAATTTTGCCCCAAAAAAAAATTTTTGCCTTTTTGCCCCCAAATTAGGGGAATTTCAGCCTTTTTACCTCAAAATAAGGAGAATTTCGGCATTTTTGCCACAAAATATTAGGAATTTCTGCCTTTTTGCCCCAAAATAAGAAAATTTCTGCTTTTTTTTCCTGAAATAAGTGAAATTTCTGCAATTTTGTCCCAAAATAAGTGAAATTTCTGCAATTTTACCCCAAAATAAGGAAAATTTCTGGAATTTGGCCCCAAAATAAGTGGAATTTCTGAGTTTTGTCCCAAAATAAGGAGAATTTCTGTCTTTTTGCCCCAACATATAGGCAATTTCTGCCTTTTTGCCCCACAATTAGGGGAATTTCTGCAATTTTGCTCCAAAATACAAAGAATTTCTGCCTTTTTGCCCGAAAATAAGAAGAATGCATACCTTTTTGCCATAAAAAGGAAATTTCTTCATTTTTGCTCAAAAATAAGGGGAATTTCTGCATTTTTGCCTCTAAATAAGTGGAATTTCTGTCTTTTTCACCCAAAACAAAGGGAATTTCTGTATTATTGCCCCAAAATAAAAAAAAATTCTGACTTATTACCCTGAAGTAAGTGAAAGTTTTGCAATTTTGCCCTAAAATAAGGGAAATTTCTACCTTTTTGCCCCCAAATAAGGGGAATTTCAGCATTTTTACCTCAAAATAAGAAAAATTTCTGCATTTTTGCCCCCAAATAAGGAAAATTTCAGCCTTTTTACCTCGAAATAAGGGGAATTGCTGCATTTTTGCCACAAAATATTAGGAATTTCTTCTTTTTTGCCCCAAAATAAAGAAAATTTCTGCCTTTTTTCCCTGAAATAAGTGAAATTTCTGCAATTTTGCCCCAAAATAAGTGAAATTTCTGCAATTTTGCCACAAAATAATTGAAATTTCTGCAATTTTGCCCCAAAATAAGTGAAATTTCTGTATTTTTGCCCCATAATAAGTGGAATTTCTGAGTTTTGCCCCAAAATAAGGAGAATTTCTGTCTTTTTGCCCCAACATATAGAGAATTTCTGCCTTTTTGCCCCGCAATTAGGGGAATTTCTGAAATTTTGCTCCAAAATACGGGGAATTTCTACCTTTTTGCCCCAAAATAAGAAGAATGCATACCTTTTTGCCATAAAAGGGAAATTTCTTCATTTTTGCTCAAAAATAAGGGGAATTTCTGCTTTTTTGCCTCTAAATAAGTGGAATTTCTGTCTTTTTCCCTCAAAACAAAGGGAATTTCTGTATTTTTGCCCCAAAATAAAAAAAAATTCTGACTTATTACCCTGAAGTAAGTGAAATTTCTGCAATTTTGCCCCAAAATAAGGGAAATTTCTGCCTTTTTGCCCCCAAATAAGGGGAATTTCAGCATTTTTACCTCAAAATAAGGGGAATTTCTGCATTTTTGCCTCCAAATAAGGAAAATTTCAGCCTTTTTACCTCAAAATAAGAAGAATTTCTGCATTTTTGCCACAAAATATTAGGAATTTCTGCCTTTTTGCCCAAAAATAAGAAAAAATTCTTACTTATTACCCTGAAATAAGTGAAATTTCTGCAATTTTGCCCCAAAATAAGTGAAATTTCTGCAATTTTGCCACAAAATAAAAGAAATTTCTGGAATTTTGCCCCGAAATAAGTGGAATTTCAGAGTTTTGCCCCAAAATAAGGAGAAATTTTGTCTTTTTGCCCCAACATATAGGCAATTTCTCTTTTTGCCCCACAATTAGGGGAATTTCTGTAATTTTGCTCCAAAATACGGGGAATTTCTGCCTTTTTGCCCGAAAATAAGAAGAATGCATAACTTTTTGCAATAAAAAAGGGAAATTCCTTTATTTTTGCTCCAAAATAAGGGGATTTTCTGCTTTTTTGCCTCTAAATAAGTGGAATTTATGTCTTTTTCCCCCAAAACAAATGGAATTCCTGTCTTTTTTCCCCAAAATAAGGAAAATTTTTGACTTATTACTCTGAAATAAGTGAAATTTCTGCAATTTTGCCCCAAAATAAAGTAAATTTTTGCCTTTTTGCCCCCAAATAAGGGGAATTTTAGCCTTTTTCCCTCAAAATAAGGGGAATTTCTGCATTTTTGCCACAAAATAATAGGAATTTCTGGCTTTTTGCCCCAAAATAAGAAAATTTCTGCTTTTTTTTCCCTGAAATAAGTGAAATTTCTGCAATTTTGCCCCAAATTAAGTGAAATTTCTGCAATTTTGCCCCAAAATAAGGGAAATTTCTGGAATTTTGCCCCAAAATAAGTGGAATTTCTGAGTTTTGCCCCAAAATAAGGAGAATTTCTGCCTTTTTGCACCAACATATATTCAATTTCTGCCTTTTTGCCCCACAATAAGGGGAATTTCTGCAATTTTGCTCAAAAATACGGGAAATTTCTGCCTTTTTGCCCGAAAATAATAAGAATTCATACGTTTTTGCCATAACAAAGGGAAATTTCTTCATTTTTGCTCCAAAATAAGGGGAATTTCTGCTTTTTTGCCTCTAAATAAGTGGAATTTCTGTCTTTTTTCGCCAAAACAAAGGGAATTCCTGTCTTTTTTGCCCCAAAATAAGGAAAATTTCTGACTTACTACCCTGAAATAAGTGAAATTTCTGCAATTTTGCCCCAAAATATAGGAAATTTTTGCCTTTTTGCCCCCAAATAAGGGGAAATTCAGCCTTTTTACCTCAAAATAAGGGGAATTTCTGCATTTATGCCACAAAATATTAGGAATTTCTGCCTTTTTGCCCCAAAATAAGAAAATTTCTGCTTTTTTCCCTGAAATAAGTGAAATTTCTGCAATTTTGCCCCAAAATAAGTGAAATTTCTGCAATTTTTCCCCAAAATAAGGGAAATTTCTGGAATTTTGCCCCACAATAAGTGGAATTTCTCAGTTTTGCCCCAAAATAAAAAGAATTTCTGATTTTTGCCCCAACATATAGGTAATTTCTGCCTTTTTGCCCCACAATATGGGAAATTTCTACAATTTTGTTCCTAAATACGGGGAATTTCTGCCTTTTTGCCCGAAAATAAGAAGAATGCATATTTTTTTGCCATAAAAAAGGGAAATTTCTTCATTTTTGCTCCAAAATAAGAGGAATTTCTGAATTTTTCCCTCTAAATAAGTGGAATTTCTGTCTTTTTCCCCCAAAACAAAGCGAATTTCTGTCTTTTTTGCCCCAAAATAAGGAAAATTTCTGACTTATTACCCTGAAATAAGTGAAATTTCTGCAATTTTGTCCCAAAAAAAATTTTTTGCCTTTTTGCCTCCAAATTAGGGGAAATTCAGCCTTTTTACCTCAAAATAAGGAGAATTTCGGCATTTTTGCCACAAAATATTAGGAATTTCTGCCTTTTTGCCCCAAAATAAGAAAATTTCTGCTTTTTTTTCCTGAAATAAGTGAAATTTCTGCAATTTTGTCCCAAAATAAGTGAAATTTCTGCAATTTTACCCCAAAATAAGGAAAATTTCTGGAATTTGGCCCCAAAATAAGTGGAATTTCTGAGTTTTGTCCCAAAATAAGGAGAATTTCTGTCTTTTTGCCCCAACATATAGAGAATTTCTGCCTTTTTGCCCCACAATTAGGGGAATTTCTGCAATTTTGCTCCAAAATACAAGGAATTTCTGCCTTTTTGCCCGAAAATAAGAAGAATGCATACCTTTTTGCCATAAAAAAGGGAAATTTCTTCATTTTTGCTCCAAAATAAGGGGAATTTCTGCTTTTTTGCCTCTTAATAAGTGGAATTTCTGTCTTTTTCCGCAAAAACAAAGAGAATTCCTGTCTTTTTTACCCCAAAATAAGGAAAATTTCTGACTTATTTCTCTGAAATAAGTGAAATTTCTGCAATTTTGCCCCAAAATAAAGGAATTTTTTGCCTTTTTGCCCCCAAATAAGGGGAAATTCAGCCTTTTTACCTCGAAATAAGGGGAATTTCTGCATTTATGCCACAAAATATTAGGAATTTCTGCCTTTTTGCCCCAAAATAAGAAAATTTCTGCTTTTTTTCCCTGAAATAAGTGAAATTTCTGCAATTTTGCCCCAAAATAAGTGAAATTTCTGCAATTTTTCCCCAAATTAAGGAAAATTTCTGGAATTTTGCTCCAAAATAAGTAGAATTTCTGAGTTTAGCCCTAAAAATAAAAAGAATTTCTGTCTTTTGCCCCAACATATAGGCAATTTCTGCCTTTTTGCCCCACAATTAGGGGAATTTCTGCAATTTTGCTCCAAAATACGGGGAATTTCTGCCTTTTAGCCCAAAAATAAGAAGAATGCATACCTTTTTGCCTTAAAAAAGGGAAATTTCTTCATTTTTGCTCTAAAATAAGGGGAATTTCTGCTTTTTTGCCTCTAAATAAGTGAAATTTCTTTCTTTTTCCCCCAAAACAAAGGGAATTTCTGTCTTTTTTGCCCCAATATAAGGAAAAATTCTCTTATTACCCTGAAGTAAGTGAAATTTCTGCAATTTTGCCCCAAAATAAGGAAAATTTCTGCCTTTTTGCCCCCAAATAAGGGGAATTTCAGCCTTTTTACCTCAAAATAAGTGGAATTTCTGCATTTTTGCCACAAAATATTAGGAATTACTGCCGTTTTGCCCCAAAATAAAGAAAATTTCTGCCTTTTTTACCTGAAATAAGTGAAATTTCTGAAATTTTGCCCCCAAATAAGTGAAATTTCTGCAATTTTACACAAAAATAAGTGAAATTTGTGCAATTTTGCCCCAAAATAAAGGAAATTTCTGGAATTTTGCCCCAAAATAAGTGGAATTTCTGACTTTTGCCCCAAGATAAAGAGAATTTCTGTTTTTTGCCACAACATATAGAGAATTTCTGCCTTTTTGCCCCACAATTAGGGGAATATCTGCAATTTTGCTCCAAAATACGGGGAATTTCTGCCTTTTTGCCCGAAAATAAGAAGAATGCATACCTTTTTGCCAAAAAAAGGGAAATTTCTTCATTTTTGGCCAAAATAAGGGGAATTTCTGCTTTTTTGCCTCTAAATAAGTGGAATTTCTGTCTTTTTATCCCAAAACAAAGGGAATTCCTGTCTTTTTTGCTCCAAAATAAGGAAAATTTTTGACTTATTACCCTGAAATAAGTGAAATTTCTGCAATTTTGCTTCAAAATAAAGGAAATTTTTGCATTTTTGCTCCCAAATAAGGGGAATTTCAGCCTTTTTACCTCAAATAAGGGGAATTTCTGCGTTTATGCCACAAAATATTAGGAATTTCTGCCTTTTGCCCCAAAATAAGAAAATTTCTGCTTTTTTTTCCTGAAATAAGTGAAATTTCTGCAATTTTGCCCCAAAATAAGTGAAATTTCTGCAATTTTGCCCCAAAATAAGTGAAATTTCTGGAATTTTGCCCACAATAAGTGGAATTTCTGAGTTTTGCCCCAAAAAAAGGAGAATTTCTGTTTTTTTGCCCCAACATATAGGTAATTTCTGCCTTTTTGCCCCACAATTAGGGAAATTTCTACAATTTTGTTCCTAAATACGGGGAATTTCTGCCTTTTTGCCCGAAAATAAGAAGAATGCATATTTTTTTGCCATAAAAAAGGGAAATTTCTTCATTTTTGCTCCAAAATAAGGGGAATTTCTGAATTTTTGCCTCTAAATAAGTGGAATTTCTGTCTTTTTCCCCCAAAACAAAGGGAATTTCTGTCTTTTTTGCCCCAAAATAAGGAAAAATTCTGCCTTATTACCCTGAAGTAAGTGAAATTTCTGCAATTTTGCCCCAAAATAAGGGAAATTTCTGCAATTTTGCTCCAAAATAAGTGAAATTTCTGCAATTTCGCCCCAAAATAAGTGAAATTTCTGGAATTTTGCCCCAAAATAAATGGAATTTCTGAGTTTTGCCCCAAAATAAGGAGAATTTCTGTCTTTTTGCCCCAACATATAGAGAATTTCTGCCTTTTTGCCCCACAATTAGGAGAATTTCTGCAATTTTGCTACAAAATACGGGGAATTTCTGCCTTTCTGCCCGAAAATAAGAAGAATGCATAGCTTTTTGCCATAAAAAAGGGAAATTTCTTCATTTTTGCTCCAAAATAAGGGGAATTTCTGCTTTTTTGCCTCTAAATAAGTGGAATTTCTGTCTTTTTCCGCAAAAACAAAGGGAATTCCTGTCTTTTTTGCCCCAAAATAAGGAAAATTTCTGACTTACTACCCTGAAATAAGTGAAATTTCTGCAATTTTGCCCCTAAATATAGGAAATTTTTGCCTTTTTGCCCCCAAATAAGGGGAATTTCAGCCTTTTTACCTCAAAATAAGGGGAATTTCTGCATTTATGCCACAAAATATTAGGAATTTCTGCCTTTTTGCCCCAAAATAAGAAAATTTCTGCTTTTTTTCCCTGAAATAAGTGAAATTTCTGCAATTTTGCCCCAAAATAAGTGAAATTTCTGCAATTTTTCCCCAAAATAAGGGAAATTTCTGGAATTTTGCCCCACAATAAGTGGAATTTCTCAGTTTTGCCCCAAAATAAGGAGAATTTCTGATTTTTGCCCCAACATATAGGTAATTTCTGCCTTTTTGCCCCACAATTAGGGGAATTTCTGCAATTATGCTCCTAAATACAGGTAATTTCTGCCTTTTTGCCCGAAAATAAGAAGAATGCATATTTTTTTGCCATAAAAAAAGAAATTTCTTCATTTTTGCTCCAAAATAAGGGGAATTTCTGAATTTTTGCCTCTAAATAAGTGGAATTTCTGTCTTTTTCCCCCAAAACAAAGCGAATTTCTGTCTTTTTTGCCCCAAAATAAGGAAAATTTCTGACTTATTACATGAAATAAGAGAAATTTCTGCAATTTTGCCCCCCAAAAAAATTTTTGCCTTTTTGCCCCCAAATTAGGGGAATTTCAGCCTTTTTACCTCAAAATAAGGGGAATTTCTGCATTTTTGCCACAAAATATTAGGAATTTCTGCCTTTTTGCCCCAAAATAAGAAAATTTCGGCTTTTTTTCCCTGAAATAATTGAATTTTCTGCAATTTTGTCCCAAAATAAGTGAAAATTCTGCAATTTTACCCCAAAATAAGGAAAATTTCTGGAATTTTGCCCCAAAATAAGTGGAATTTCTGAGTTTAGTCCCAAAATAAGGAGAATTTCTGTCTTTTTGCCCCAACCTATAGAGAATTTCTGCCTTTTTGCGCCACAATTAGGGGAATTTCTGCAATTTTGCTCCAAAATACAAGGAATTTCTGCCTTTTTGCCCGAAAATAAGAAGAATGCATACCTTTTTGCCATAAAAAAGGGAAATTTCTTCATTTTTGCTCCAAAATAATAGGAATTTCTGCTTTTTTGCCTCTTAATAAGTGGAATTTCTGTCTTTTTCCGCAAAAACAAAGAGAATTCCTGTCTTTTTTACCCCAAAATAAGGAAAATTTCTGACTTATTTCCCTGAAATAAGTGAAATTTCTGTAATTTTGCCACAAAATAAAGGAAATTTTTGCCTTTTTGCCCCCAAATAAGGGGAATTCAGCCTTTTTACCTCAAAATAAGGGGAATTTCTGCATTTATGCCACAAAATATTAGGAATTTCTGCCTTTTTGCCCCAAAATAAGAAAATTTCTGCTTTTTTTCCCTGAAATAAGTGAAATTTCTGCAATTTTGCCCCAAAATGAGTGAAATTTCTGCAATTTTTCCCCAAATTAAGGAAAATTTTTGGAATTTTGCCCCAAAATAAGTAGAATTTCTGAGTTTTGCCCTAAAAATAAAAAGAATTTCTGTCTTTTTGCCCCAACATATAGGCAATTTCTGCCTTTTTGCCCCACAATTAGGGAAATTTCTGCAATTTTGCTCCAAAATACAGGGAATTTCTGCCTTTTAGCCCAAAAATAAGAAGAATGCATACCTTTTTGCCTTAAAAAAGGGAAATTTCTTCATTTTTGCTCCAAAATAAGGGAAATTTCTGCTTTTTTGCCTCTAAATAAGTGGAATTTCATTCTTTTTCTCCCAAAACAAAGGGAATTTCTGTCTTTTTTGCCCCAAATAAGAAAAATTCTGCCTTATTACCCTGAAGTAAGTGAAATTTCTGCAATTTTGCCCCAAAATAAGGGAAATTTCTGCCTTTTTGCCCCCAAATAAGGGGAATTTCAGCCTTTTTACCTCGTAATGGGAATTTCTGCATTTTTGCCACAAAATATTAGTAATTTCTGACTTTTTGCCCCAAAATAAGGAAAATTTCTGCCTTTTTTCCTAAAATAAGTGAAATTTCTGTAATTTTGCCCCAAAATAAGTGAAATATCTGCAATTTTGCCCCAAAATAAGTGAAATTTCTGCAATTTTGCCCCAAATAAGGGAATCTTCTGGAATTTTGCCCCAAAATAAGTGGAATTTCTGAGTTTTGCCCCAAAATTAGGAGATTTTTTGTCTTTTTGCCCCAACATATAGGCAATTTCTGCCTTTTTGCCCAACAATTAGGGGAATTTTTGCAATTTCGCTCCAAAATACGGGGAATTTCTGCCTTTTGCCCAAAAATAAGAATGTATACCTTTTTGCCATAAAAAGGAAATTTCTTAATTTTTGCTCCAAAATAAGGGGAATTTCTGCTTTTTTGCCTCTAAATAAGTGGAATTTCTGTCTTTTTCCCCCAAAACAAAGGAAATTTCTGTATTTTTGCCCCAAAATAGGGAAAAATTCTGACTTATTACTCTGAAGTAAGTGAAATTTCTACAATTTTGCCCCAAAATAAGGGAAATTTTTGCCTATTTGCCCCCAAATAAGGGGAATTTCATCATTTTTACCTCAAAATAAGGGGAATTTCTGCATTTTTGCCCCAAAATAAGGGGAATTTCAGCCTTTTTACCTCAAAATAAGGGAATTTCTGCATGTTTGCCACAAAATATTAGTAATATCTGCCTTTTTGCCCCAAAATAAGAAAATTTCTTCTTTTTTTCCCCAAAATAAGTGAAATTTCTGCAATTTTGCACCAAAATAAGTGAAATTTCTGCAATTTTGCCCAAAATAAGAGAATTTCTCTCTTTTTGCCCCAACAATAGAGAATTTCTGCATTTTTGCCCCACAATTAGGGGAATTTCTGCAATTTTGCTCCAAAATACGAAGAATTTCTGCCTTTTTGCCCGGAAATAAGAAGAATGCATACCTTTTTTCAATAAAAAAAAAATTTCTTCATTTTTGCTGAAAAATAAGAGGAATTTCTGCTTTTTTGTCTCTAAATAAGTGGAATTTCTGTCTTTTTCCCCCAAAACAAAGGGAATTCCTGTCTTTTTTGCCCCAAAATAAGGAAAATTTCTGACTTATTACCCTGAAATAAATGAAATTTCTGCAATTTTGCCCCAAAATAAAGGAAATTTTTGCCTTTTTGCTTCCAAATAAGGGGAATTTCAGCATTTTACCTCAAAATAAGGGGAATTTCTGCATTTATGCCACAAAATATTAGGAATTTCTGCCTTTTTGCCCCAAAATAAGAAAATTTCTGCTTTTTTTTCACTGAAATAAGTGAAATTTCTGCAATTTTGCCCCAAAATAAGGGAAATTTCTGGAATTTTGCCCCAAAATAAGTGGAATTTCTGAGTTTTGCCCCAAAATAAGGTGAATTTCTGTCTTTTTGCCCCAACATATAGGCAATTTCTGTATTTTTGCCCCACAATTAGGGGAATTTCTTCAATTTTGCTCCAAAATACGGGGAATTTCTGCCTTTTTGCCCGAAAATACAAAGAGTGCATAACTTTTTGCAATAAAAAAGGGAGATTTTTTCATTTTTGCTCCAAAATAAGAGGATTTTCTGATGTTTTGCCTCTAAATAAGTGGAATTTCTGTCTTTTCCCCCCAAACAAAGGGAATTTCTGTCTTTTTTGCCCCAAATAAGGAAAAATTCTGCCTTATTACCCTGAAGTAAGTAAAATTTCTGCAATTTTGCCCCAAAATAAGAAAAATATCTGCCTTTTTGCCCCCAAATAAGAGGAAATTCAGCCTTTTTACCTCAAAATAAGGGGAATTTCTGCATTTTTGCCCCCAAATAAGGGGAATTTCAGCCTTTTTACCTCAAAATAAGAGGAATTTCTGCATTTTTGTCACAAAAGATTAGGAATTACTGCTTTTTTGCCCAAAATAAGAAAATTTCTTCTTTTTTTCTCTGAAATGAGTGAAATTTCTGCAATTTTGCAGCAAAATAAGTGAAATTTCTGCAATTTTGCCCCAAAATAAGAGAAATTTCTGGAATTTTGCCCCAAAATAAGTGGAATTTCTGAGTTTTGCCCCAAAATAATGAGAATTTCTGTCTTTTTGCCCCAACATATAGAGAATTCCTGCATTTTTGCCCCACAATTAGGGGAATTTCTGCAATTTTGCTCCAAAATACGGAAAATTTCTGCCTTTTTGCCCGAAAATAGGAAGAAAGCATACCTTTTTTCAATAAAAAAAAATTTCTTCATTTTTGCTCCAAAATAAGGGGAATTTCTGCTTTTTTGCCTCTAAATAAGTGGAATTTCTGTCTTTTTCCCCCAAAACAAAGGGAATTCTTGTCTTTTTTGCCCCAAAATAAGGAAAATTTCTGACTTATTACCCTGAAATAAGTGAAATTTCTGCAATTTTGCCACAAAATAAAGGAAATTTTTGCGTTTTTGCCCCCAAATAAGGGGAATTTCAGCCTTTTTACCTCAAATTAAGGGGAATTTCTGCATTTATGCCACAAAATATTAGGAATTTCTGCCTTTTTGCCCCAAAATAAGAAAATTTCTGCTTTTTTTCCCTGAAATAAGTGAAATTTCTGCAATTTTGCCCCAAAATAAGTGAAATTTCTGCAATTTTGCCCCAAAATAAGGAAAATTTCTGGAATTTTGCCCCAAAATAAGTGGAATTTCTGAGTTTTGCCTCAAAATAAAGAGAATTTCTGCCTTTTTGCCCCAACATATAGGCAATTTCTTCCTTTTTGCCCTACAATTAGGAAAATTTCTGCAATTTTGCTCCAAAATACGGGGAATTTCTGCCTTTTTGCCCGAAAATACGAAGAATGCATACCTTTTTGCCATAAAAAAGGGAAATTTTTTCATTTTTGCTCCAAAATAAGGGGAATTTCTGATTTTTTTGCCTCTAAATAAGTGGAATTTCTGTCTTTTCCCCCCAAAACAAAAAGAATTTCTGTCTTTTTTGCCCCAAATAAGGAAATAATTCTGCCTTATTATACTGAAGTAAGTAAAATTTCTGCAATTTTGTCCCAAAATAAGAAAAATTTCTGCATTTTGCCCCCAAATAAGGGGAAATTCAGCCTTTTTACCTCGAAATAAGAGGAATTTCTGCATTTTTGCCACAAAATATTAGGAATTTCTGCCTTTTTGCCCCAAAATAAGAAAAATTTCTGCCTTTTTGCCCTCAAATAAGGGGAAATTCAACCTTTTTACCTCGAAATAAGGGGAATTTCTGCATTTTTGCCACAAAATATTAGGAATTTCTTCTTTTTTCCCCAAAATAAAGAAAATTTTCGCCTTTTTTCCCTGAAATAAGTGAAATTTCTGCATTTTGCCCCAAAATAAGTGAAATTTCTGCAATTTTGCCACAAAATAATTGAAATTTCTGCAATTTTGCCCCAAAATAAGTGAAATTTCTGTATTTTTGCCCCAAAATAAGTGGAATTTCTGAGTTTTGCCCCAAAATAAGGAGAATTTCTGCCTTTTTGCCCCACAATTAGGGGAATTTCTGAAATTTTGCTCCAAAATACAGGGAATTTTTTCCTTTTTACCGGAAAATAAGAAGAATGCATACCTTTTTGCCATAAAAAGGAAATTTCTTCATTTTTGCTCAAAAATAAGGGGAATTTCTGCTTTTTTGCCTCTAAATAAGTGGAATTTCTGTCTTTTTCCCCCAAAACAAAGGGAATTTCTGTATTATTGCCCCAAAATAAAAAAAAAATTCTGACTTATTACCCTTAAGTAAGTGAAAGTTTTGCAATTTTGCCCCAAAATAAGGGAAATTTCTGCCTTTTTGCCCCCAAATAAGGGGAATTTCAGCATTTTTACCTCAAAATAAGAAAAATTTCTGCATTTTTGCCCCCAAATAAGGAAAATTTCAGCCTTTTTACCTCGAAATAAGGGGAATTGCTGCATTTTTGCCACAAAATATTAGGAATTTCTTCTTTTTTGCCCCAAAATAAAGAAAATTTCTGCCTTTTTTCCCTGAAATAAGTGAAATTTCTGCAATTTTGCCCCAAAATAAGTGAAATTTCTGCAATTTTGCCACAAAATAATTGAAATTTCTGCAATTTTGCCCCAAAATAAGTGAAATTTCTGTATTTTTGCCCCATAATAAGTGGAATTTCTGAGTTTTGCCCCAAAATAAGGAGAATTTCTGTCTTTTTGCCCCAACATATAGAGAATTTCTGCCTTTTTGCCCCGCAATTAGGGGAATTTCTGAAATTTTGCTCCAAAATACGGGGAATTTCTACCCTTTTGCCACAAAATAAGAAGAATGCATACCTTTTTGCCATAAAAAGGAAATTTCTTCATTTTTGCTCAAAAATAAGGGGAATTTCTGCTTTTTTGCCTCTAAATAAGTGGAATTTCTGTCTTTTTCCCTCAAAACAAAGGGAATTTCTGTATTTTTGCCCCAAAATAAAAAATAATTCTGACTTATTACCCTGAAGTAAGTGAAATTTCTGCAATTTTGCCCCAAAATAAGGGAAATTTCTGCCTTTTTGCCCCCAAATAAGGGGAATTTCAGCATTTTTACCTCAAAATAAGGGGAATTTCTGCATTTTTGCCTCCAAATAAGGAAAATTTCAGCCTTTTTACCTCAAAATAAGAAGAATTTCTGCATTTTTGCCACAAAATATTAGGAATTTCTGCCTTTTTGCCCCAAAATAAGAAAAAATTCTTACTTATTACCCTGAAATAAGTGAAATTTCTGCAATTTTGCCCCAAAATAAGTGAAATTTCTGCAATTTTGCCACAAAATAAAAGAAATTTCTGGAATTTTGCCCCGAAATAAGTGGAATTTCAGAGTTTTGCCCCAAAATAAGGAGAAATTTTGTCTTTTTGCCCCAACATATAGGCAATTTCTCTTTTTGCCCCACATTTAGGGGAATTTCTGCAATTTTGCTCCAAAATACGGGAAATTTCTGCCTTTTTGCCTGAAAATAAGAAGAATGCATAACTTTTTGCAATAAAAAAGGGAAATTCCTTTATTTTTGCTCCAAAATAAGGGGATTTTCTGCTTTTTTGCTTCTAAATAAGTGGAATTTATGTCTTTTTCCCCCAAAACAAATGGAATTCCTGTCTTTTTTCCCCAAAATAAGGAAAATTTTTGACTTATTACTCTGAAATAAGTGAAATTTCTGCAATTTTGCCCCAAAATAAAGTAAATTTTTGCCCTTTTGCCCCCAAATAAGGGGAATTTTAGCCTTTTTCCCTCAAAATAAGGGGAATTTATGCATTTTTGCCACAAAATAATAGGAATTTCTGGCTTTTTGCCCCAAAATAAGAAAATTTCTGCTTTTTTTTCCCTGAAATAAGTGAAATTTCTGCAATTTTGCCCCAAATTAAGTGAAATTTCTGCAATTTTGCCCCAAAATAAGGGAAATTTCTGGAATTTTGCCCCAAAATAAGTGGAATTTCTGAGTTTTGCCCCAAAATAAGGAGAATTTCTGCCTTTTTGCACCAACATATATTCAATTTCTGCCTTTTTGCCCCACAATAAGGGGAATTTCTGCAATTTTGCTCAAAAATACGGGAAATTTTTGCCTTTTTGCCCGAAAATAATAAGAATTCATACGTTTTTGCCATAACAAAGGGAAATTTCTTCATTTTTGCTCCAAAATAAGGGGATTTTCGGCTTTTTTGCCTCTAAATAAGTGGAATTTCTGTCTTTTTCCCCCAAAACAAAGGGAATTTCTGTCTTTTTTGCCCCAACATATAGGCAATTTCTGCCTTTTTGCCCCACAATTAGGGGAATTTCTGCAATTTTGCTCCAAAATACGGGGAATTTCTGCCTTTTAGCCCAAAAATAAGAAGAATGCATACCTTTTTGCCTTAAAAAAGAAAAATTTCTTCATTTTTGCTCTAAAATAAGGGGAATTTCTGCTTTTTTGCCTCTAAATAAGTGAAATTTCTTTCTTTTTCCCCCAAAACAAAGGGAATTTCTGTCTTTTTTGCCCCAATATAAGGAAAAATTCTCTTATTACCCTGAAGTAAGTGAAATTTATGCAATTTTGCCCCAAAATAAGGAAAATTTCTGCCTTTTTGCCCCCAAATAAGGGGAATTTCAGCCTTTTTACCTCAAAATAAGTGGAAATTCTGCATTTTTGCCACAAAATATTAGGAATTACTGCCGTTTTGCCCCAAAATAAAGAAAATTTCTGCCTTTTTTACCTGAAATAAGTGAAATTTCTGAAATTTTGCCCCCAAATAAGTGAAATTTCTGCAATTTTACACGAAAATAAGTGAAATTTGTGCAATTTTGCCCCAAAATAAAGGAAATTTCTGGAATTTTGCCCCAAAATAAGTGGAATTTCTGACTTTTGCCCCAAGATAAGGAGAATTTCTGTTTTTTGCCACAACATATAGAGAATTTCTGCCTTTTTGCCCCACAATTAGGGGAATATCTGCAATTTTGCTCCAAAATACGGGGAATTTCTGCCTTTTTGCCCGAAAATAAGAAGAATGCATACCTTTTTGCCAAAAAAAAGGGAAATTTCTTTATTTTTGGCCAAAATAAGGGGAATTTCTGCTTTTTTGCCTCTAAATAAGTGGAATTTCTGTCTTTTTATCCCAAAACAAAGGGAATTCCTGTCTTTTTTGCTCCAAAATAAGGAAAATTTTTGACTTATTACCCTGAAATAAGTGAAATTTCTGCAATTTTGCTTCAAAATAAAGGAAATTTTTGCATTTTTCTCCCAAATAAGGGGAATTTCAGCCTTTTTACCTCAAATAAGGGGAATTTCTGCGTTTATGCCACAAAATATTAGGAATTTCTGCCTTTTGCCCCAAAATAAGAAAATTTCTGCTTTTTTTTCCTGAAATAAGTGAAATTTCTGCAATTTTGCCCCAAAATAAGTGAAATTTCTGCAATTTTGCCCCAAAATAAGTGAAATTTCTGGAATTTTGCCCACAATAAGTGGAATTTCTGAGTTTTGCCCCAAAAAAAGGAGAATTTCTGTTTTTTTGCCCCAACATATAGGTAATTTCTGCCTTTTTGCCCCACAATTAGGGAAATTTCTACAATTTTGTTCCTAAATACGGGGAATTTCTGCCTTTTTGCCCGAAAATAAGAAGAATGCATATTTTTTTGCCATAAAAAAGGGAAATTTCTTCATTTTTGCTCCAAAATAAGGGGAATTTCTGAATTTTTGCCTCTAAATAAGTGGAATTTCTGTCTTTTTCCCCCAAAACAAAGGGAATTTCTGTCTTTTTTGCCCCAAAATAAGGAAAAATTCTGCCTTATTACCCTGAAGTAAGTGAAATTTCTGCAATTTTGCCCCAAAATAAGGGAAATTTCTGCAATTTTGCTCCAAAATAAGTGAAATTTCTGCAATTTCGCCCCAAAATAAGTGAAATTTCTGGAATTTTGCCCCAAAATAAATGGAATTTCTGAGTTTTGCCCCAAAATAAGGAGAATTTCTGTCTTTTTGCCCCAACATATAGAGAATTTCTGCCTTTTTGCCCCACAATTAGGAGAATTTCTGCAATTTTGCTACAAAATACGGGGAATTTCTGCCTTTCTGCCCGAAAATAAGAAGAATGCATAGCTTTTTGCCATAAAAAAGGGAAATTTCTTCATTTTTGCTCCAAAATAAGGGGAATTTCTGCTTTTTTGCCTCTAAATAAGTGGAATTTCTGTCTTTTTCCGCAAAAACAAAGGGAATTCCTGTCTTTTTTGCCCCAAAATAAGGAAAATTTCTGACTTACTACCCTGAAATAAGTGAAATTTCTGCAATTTTCCCCTAAATATAGGAAATTTTTGCCTTTTTGCCCCCAAATAAGGGGAATTTCAGCCTTTTTACCTCAAAATAAGGGGAATTTCTGCATTTATGCCACAAAATATTAGGAATTTCTGCCTTTTTGCCCCAAAATAAGAAAATTTCTGCTTTTTTTCCCTGAAATAAGTGAAATTTCTGCAATTTTGCCCCAAAATAAGTGAAATTTCTGCAATTTTTCCCCAAAATAAGGGAAATTTCTGGAATTTTGCCCCACAATAAGTGGAATTTCTCAGTTTTGCCCCAAAATAAGGAGAATTTCTGATTTTTGCCCCAACATATAGGTAATTTCTGCCTTTTTGCCCCACAATTAGGGGAATTTCGGCAATTATGCTCCTAAATACAGGTAATTTCTGCCTTTTTGCCCGAAAATAAGAAGAATGCATATTTTTTTGCCATAAAAAAAAGAAATTTCTTCATTTTTGCTCCAAAATAAGGGGAATTTCTGAATTTTTGCCTCTAAATAAGTGGAATTTCTGTCTTTTTCCCCCAAAACAAAGCGAATTTCTGTCTTTTTTGCCCCAAAATAAGGAAAATTTCTGATTTATTACATGAAATAAGAGAAATTTCTGCAATTTTGCCCCCCAAAAAAATTTTTGCCTTTTTGCCCCCAAATTAGGGGAATTTCAGCCTTTTTACCTCAAAATAAGGGGAATTTCTGCATTTTTGCCACAAAATATTAGGAATTTCTGCCTTTTTGCCCCAAAATAAGAAAATTTCGGCTTTTTTTCCCTGAAATAATTGAATTTTCTGCAATTTTGTCCCAAAATAAGTGAAAATTCTGCAATTTTACCCCAAATAAGAAAAATTTCTGGAATTTTGCCCCAAAATAAGTGGAATTTCTGAGTTTAGTCCCAAAATAAGGAGAATTTCTGTCTTTTTGCCCCAACCTATAGAGAATTTCTGCCTTTTTGCGCCACAATTAGGGGAATTTCTGCAATTTTGCTCCAAAATACAAGGAATTTCTGCCTTTTTGCCCGAAAATAAGAAGAATGCATACCTTTTTGCCATAAAAAAGGGAAATTTCTTCATTTTTGCTCCAAAATAATAGGAATTTCTGCTTTTTTGCCTCTTAATAAGTGGAATTTCTGTCTTTTTCCGCAAAAACAAAGAGAATTCCTGTCTTTTTTACCCCAAAATAAGGAAAATTTCTGACTTATTTCCCTGAAATAAGTGAAATTTCTGTAATTTTGCCACAAAATAAAGGAAATTTTTGCCTTTTTGCCCCCAAATAAGGGGAATTCAGCCTTTTTACCTCAAAATAAGGGGAATTTCTGCATTTATGCCACAAAATATTAGGAATTTCTGCCTTTTTGCCCCAAAATAAGAAAATTTCTGCTTTTTTTCCCTGAAATAAGTGAAATTTCTGCAATTTTGCCCCAAAATGAGTGAAATTTCTGCAATTTTTCCCCAAATTAAGGAAAATTTTTGGAATTTTGCCCCAAAATAAGTAGAATTTCTGAGTTTTGCCCTAAAAATAAAAAGAATTTCTGTCTTTTTGCCCCAACATATAGGCAATTTCTGCCTTTTTGCCCCACAATTAGGGAAATTTCTGCAATTTTGCTCCAAAATACAGGGAATTTCTGCCTTTTAGCCCAAAAATAAGAAGAATGCATACCTTTTTGCCTTAAAAAAGGGAAATTTCTTCATTTTTGCTCCAAAATAAGGGAAATTTCTGCTTTTTTGCCTCTAAATAAGTGGAATTTCTTTCTTTTTCCCCCAAAACAAAGGGAATTTCTGTCTTTTTGGCCCAATATAAGGAAAAATTCTGACTTATTACCCTGAAGTAAGTGAAATTTCTGCAATTTTGCCCCAAAATAAGGAAAATTTCTGCCTTTTTGCCCCCAAATAAGGGGAATTTCAGCCTTTTTACCTCGAAATAAGTGGAATTTTTGCATTTTTGCCACAAAATATTAGGAATTACTGCCGTTATGCCCCAAAATAAAGAAAATTTCTGCCTTTTTTCCCTGAAATAAGTGAAATTTCTGCAATTTTGCCCCCAAATAAGTGAAATTCCTGCAATTTTACCCAAAAATAAGTGAAATTTGTGCAATTTCGCCCCAAAATAAAGGAAATTTCTGGAATTTTGCCCTAAAATAAGTGGAATTTCTGACTTTTGCCCCAAGATAAAGAGAAATTTTGTTTTTTGCCACAACGTATAGAGAATTTCTGCCTTTTTGCCCCACAATTAGGGGAATATCTGCAATTTTGCTCCAAAATACGGGGAATTTCTGCCTTTTTGCCCGAAAATAAGAAGAATGCATACCTTTTTGCCATAAAAAAGGGAAATTTCTTCATTTTTAGCCAAAATAAGGGGAATTTCTGCTTTTTTGCCTCTAAATAAGAGGAATTTCTGTCTTTTTCTCCCAAAACAAAGGGAATTCCTGTCTTTTTGCTCCAAAATAAGGAAAATTTTTGCCTTATTACCCTGAAATAAGTGAAATTTCTGCAATTTTGCCCCAAAATAAAGGAAATTTTTGCATTTTTGCCCCCAAATAAGGGGAATTTCAGCCTTTTTACCTCAAAATAAGGGGAATTTCTGCGTTTATGCCACAAAATATTAGGAATTTCTGCCTTTTGCCCTAAAATAAGAAAATTTCTGATTTTTTTTCCTGCAATAAGTGAAATTTCTGCAATTTTGCCCCAAAATAAGTGAAATTTCTGCAATTTTGCCCCAAAATAAGTGAAATTTCTGGAATTTTGCCCAAAAATGAGTGGAATTTCTGAGTTTTGCCCCAAAAAAAGGAGAATTTCTGTTTTTTTGCCCCAACATATAGGTAATTTCTGCCTTTTTGCCCCACAATTAGGGGAATTTCTACACTTTGCTCTTAAATACGGGGAATTTCTGCCTTTTTGCCCGAAAATAAGAAGAATGCATACCTTTTTGCCATAAAAAAGGAAAATTTCTTCATTTTTGCTCCAAAATAAGGGGAATTTCTGAAATTTTGCCTCTAAATAAGTGGAATTTCTGTCTTTTTCCCCCAAAACAAAGGGAATTTCTGTCTTTTTTGCCCGAAAATAAGGAAAAATTCTGACATATTACCCTGAAGTAAGTGAAATTTCTGCAATTTTGCCACAAAATAAGGGAAATTTCTGCCTTTTTGCCCCCAAATAAGGGGAATTTCAGCCTTTTTACCTCGAAATAAGGGGAATTTCTGCATTTTTGCCACAAAATATTAGGAATTTCTGCCTTTTTGCCCCAAAATAAGGAAAATTTCTGCCTATTTTCCCAGAAATAAGTGAAATTTCTGTAATTTTGCTCCAAAATAAGTGAAATTTCTGCAATTTTGCTCCAAAATAAGTGAAATTTCTGCAATTTCGCCCCATAATAAGTGAAATTTCTGGAATTTTGCCCCAAAATAAATGGAATTTCTGAGTTTTGCCCCAAAATAAGGAGAATTTCTGTCTTTTTGCCCCACCATATAGAGAATTTCTGCCTTTTTGCCCAAAAATTAGGAGAATTTCTGCAATTTTGCTACAAAATAAGGGGAATTTCTGCCTTTTTGCCCGAAAATAAGAAGAATGCATACCTTTTTGCCATAAAAAAGGGAAATTTCTTCATTTTTGCTCCAAAATAAGGGGAATTTCTGCTTTTTTGCCTCTAAATAAGTGGAATTTCTGTGTTTTACCGCCAAAACAAAGGGAATTCCTGTCTTTTTTGCCCCAAAATAAGGAAAATTTCTGACTTACTACCCTGAAATAAGTGAAATTTCTGCAATTTTGCCCCAAAATAAAGGAAATTTTTGCCTTTTTGCCTCCAAATAATGGGAATTTCAGCCTTTTTACCTCAAAATAAGGGGAATTTCTGCATTTATGCCACAAAATATTAGGAATTTCTGCCTTTTTGCCCCAAAATAAGAAAATTTCTGTTTTTTTTTCCCTGAAATAAGTGAAATTTCTGAAATTTTGCCCTAAAATAAGTGAAATTTCTGCCATTTTTCCCCAAAATAAGGAAAATTTTCTGGAATTTTGCCCGAAAATAAGTGGAATTTCTGTTTTTTGCCCCAAAATAAGGAGAATTTCTGTTTTTTGGCCCCAACATATAGGTAATTTCTGCCTTTTTGCCCAACAATTAGGGGAATTTCATCAATTTTGCTCCTAAATACGAGGAATTTCTGCCTTTTTGCCCGAAAATAAGAAGAATGCATACCTTTTTGCCATAAAAAAGGGAAATTTCTTCATTTTTGCTCCAAAATAAGGGGAATTTCTGAATTTTTGCCTCTAAATAAGTGGAATTTCTGTCTTTTTCCCCCAAAACAAAGGGAATTTCTGTCTTTTTTGCCCCAAAATAAGGAAAAATTCTGCCTTATTTCCCTGAAGTAAGTGAAAATTCTGCAATTTTGCCCCATAATAAGGGAAATTTCTGCCTTTTTGCCCCCAAATAAGGGGAATTTCAGCCTTTTTACCTCGAAATAAAGGGAATTTCGGCATTTTTGCCACAAAATATTAGGAATTTCTGCCTTTTTGCCCCAAAATAAGGAAATTTCTGCCTTTTTTCCCTGAAATAAGTGAAATTTCTGTAATTTTGCCCCCAAATAAGTGAAATTTCTGCAATTTTGCCCCAAAATAAGTGAAATTTCTGCAATTTTGCCCCAAAATATAGGAAAATTCTGGAATTTTGCCCCAAAATAAGTGGAATTTCTGTGTTTTGCCCCAAAATAAAGAGAATTTCTGTATTTTTGCCCCAACATATAGGGAATTTCAGGATTTTTGCCCCACAATTAGGGGAATTTCTGCAATTTTGTTCCAAAATACGGGGGATTTCTGCCTTTTTGCCCAAAAATAAGAAGAATGCATACCTTTTTGCCATAAAAAAGGGAAATTTCTTTATTTTTGCTTCAAAATAAGGGGAATTTCTGCTTTTTTGCCTCTAAATAAGTGGAATTTCTGTCTTCTTCCCCCAAAACAAAGGGAATTCCTGTCTTTTTTGCCCCAAAATAAGGAAAATTTCTTACTTATTACCCTGAACTAAGTGAAATTTCTGCAATTTTGCCCCAAAATAAAGGAAATTTTTGCCTTTTTGCTCCCAAATAAAGGGAATTTCAGCCTTTTTACCTCAAAATAAGGGGAATTTCTGCATTTTTGCCACAAAATATTAGGAATTTCTGCTTTTTTGCCCCAAAATAAGAAAATTTCTGCTTTTTTTCCCTGAAATAAGTGAAATTTCTGCAATTTTGCCCCAAAATAAGTGAAATTTCTGCTATTTTGCCCCAAATTAAGGGAAATTTCTGGAATTTTGCCCCAAAATAAGTAGAATTTCTGAGTTTTGCCCCAAAATAAAAAGAATTTCTGTCTTTTTGCCCCAACATATAGGCAATTTCTGCCTTTTTGCCCCACAATTAGGGGAATTTCTGCAATTTTGCTCCAAAATACGGGGAATTTCTGCCTTTTTGCCCAAAAATAAGAAGAATGCATACCTTTTTCCCTTTAAAAAGGGAAATTTCTTCATTTTTGCTCCAAAATAAGGGGAATTTCTGCTTTTTTGCCTCTAAATAAGTGGAATTTCTTTCTTTTTCCCCCAAAACAAAGGGAATTTCTGTCTTTTTTGCCCCAATATAAGGAAAAATTCTGACTTATTACCCTGAAGTAAGTGAAATTTCTGCAATTTTGCCCCAAAATAAGGAAAATTTCTGCCTTTTTGCCCCCAAATAAGGGGAATTTCAGCCTTTTTACCTCGAAATAAGTGGAATTTCTGCATTTTTGCCACAAAATATTAGGAATTACTGCCGTTTTGCCCCAAAATAAAGAAAATTTCTGCCTTTTTTCCCTGAAATAAGTGAAATTTCTGCAATTTTGCCCCCAAATAAGTGAAATTTCTGCAATTTTACCCAAAAATAAGTGAAATTTGTGCAATTTTGCCCCAAAATAAGGGAAATTTCTGGAATTTTGCCCTAAAATAAGTGGAATTTCTGACTTTTGCCCCAAGATAAGGAGAATTTCTGTTTTTTGCCACAACATATAGAGAATTTCTGCCTTTTTTGCCCCACAATTAGGGGAATATCTGCAATTTTGCTCCAAAATACAAGGAATTTCTGCCTTTTCGCCCGAAAATAAGAAGAATGCATACCTTTTTGCCATTAAAAAGGGAAATTTCTTCATTTTTGGCCAAAATAAGGGGAATTTCTGCTTTTTTGCCTCTAAATAAGTGGAATTTCTGTCTTTTTCTCACAAAACAAAGGGAATTCCTGTCTTTTTTGCTCCAAAATCAGGAAAATTTTTGACTTATAACCCTGAAATAAGTGAAATTTCTGCAATTTTGCCCCAAAATAAAGGAAATTTTTGCATTTTTGCCCCCAAATAAGGGGAATTTCAGCCTTTTTACCTCAAAATAAGGGGAATTTCTGCGTTTATGCCACAAAATATTAGGAATTTCTGCCTTTTGCCCTAAAATAAGAAAATTTCTGCTTTTTTTTCCTGAAATAAGTGAAATTTCTTCAATTTTGCCCCAAAATAAGTGAAATTTCTGCAATTTTGCCACAAAATAAGTGAAATTTCTGGAATTTTGCCCAAAAATAAGTGGAATTTCTGAGTTTTGCCCCCAAAAAAGGAGAATTTCTGTTTTTTTGCTGCAACATATAGGTAATTTCTGCCTTTTTGCCCGACAATTAGGGGAATTTCTACAATTTTGCTCCTAAATACGGGGAATTTCTGCCTTTTTGCCCAAAAATAAGAAGAATGCATACCTTTTTGCCATAAAAAAGGGAAATTTCTTCATTTTTGCTCCAAAATAAGTGGAATTTCTGAATTTTTGCCTCTAAATAAGTGGAATTTCTGTCTTTTTCCCCCAAAACAAATGGAATTTCTGTCTTTTTTGCCCCAAAATAAGGAAAAATTCTGCCTTAATTTCTGAAGTAAGTGAAAATTCTTCAATATTGCCCCATAATAAGGGAAATTTCTGCCTTTTTGACCCCAAATAAGGGGAATTTCAGCCTTTTTACCTCGAAATAAAGGGAATTTCGGCATTTTTGCCACAAAATATTAGGAATTTTTGCCGTTTTGCCCCAAAATAAGAAAAATTTCTGCCTTTTTTCCCTGAAATAAGTGAAATTTCTGTAATTTTGCCCCCAAATAAGTGAAATTTTTGCAATTTTGCCACAAAATAAGTGAAATTTCTGCAATTTTGCCCCAAAATATAGGAAAATTCTGGAATTTTGCCCCAAAATAAGTGGAATTTCTGTGTTTTGCCCCAAAATAAAGAGAATTTCTGCATTTTTGCCCCAACATATAGGGAATTTCTGCATTTTTGCCCCACAATTAGGGGAATTTCTGCAATTTTGTTCCAAAATACGGGGGATTTCTGCCTTTTTGCCCAAAAATAAGAAGAATGCATACCTTTTTGCCATAAAAAAGGGAATTTTCTTTATTTTTGCTCCAAAATAAGGGGAATTTCTGCTTTTTTGCCTCTAAATAAGTGGAATTTCTGTCTACTTACCCCAAAATAAAGGGAATTCCTGTCTTTTTTGCCCCAAAATAAGGAAAATTTCTTACTTATTACCCTGAAATAAATGAAATTTCTGCAATTTTGCCCCAAAATAAAGGAAATTTTTGCCTTTTTGCCCCCAAATAAAGGGAATTTCAGCCTTTTTACCTCAAAATAAGGGGAATTTCTGCATTTTTGCCACAAAATATTAGGAATTTCTGCCTTTCTGCCCCAAAATAAGAAAATTTCTGCTTTTTTTCCCTGAAATAAGTGAAATTTCTGCAATTTTGCCCCAAAATAAGTGAAATTTCTGCTATTTTGCTCCAAATTAAGGGAAATTTCTGGAATTTTGCCCCAAAATAAGTAGAATTTCTGAGTTTTGCCCCAAAATAAAAAGAATTTCTGTCTTTTTGCCCCAACATATAGGCAATTTCTGCCTTTTTGCCCCACAATTAGGGGAATTTCTGCAATATTGCTCCAAAATACGGGGAATTTCTGCCTTTTTGCCCAAAAATAAGAAGAATGCATACCTTTTTGCCTTAAAAAAGGGAAATTTCTTCATTTTTGCTCCAAAATAAGGGGAATTTCTGCTTTTTTGCCTCTAAATAAGTGGAATTTCTTTCTTTTTCCCCCAAATCAAAGGGAATTTCTGTCTTTTTTGCCACAATATAAGGAAAAATTCTGACTTATTACCCTGAAGTAAGTGAAATTTCTGCAATTTTGCCCCAAAATAAGATAAATTTCTGCCTTTTTGCCCCCAAATAAGGGGAATTTCAGCCTTTTTACCTCGAAATAAGTGGAATTTCTGCATTTTTGCCACAAAATATTAGGAATTACTGCCGTTTTGCCCCAAAATAAAGAAAATTTCTGCCTTTTTTTTCTGAAATAAGTGAAATTTCTGCAATTTTGCCCCCAAATAAGTGAAATTTCTGCAATTTTACCCAAAAATAAGTGAAATTTGTGCAATTTTGCCCCAAAATAAGAAAAATTTCTGGAATTTTGCCCTAAAATAAGTGGAATTTCTGACTTTTGCCCCAAGATAAGGAGAATTTCTGTTTTTTGCCACAACATATAGAGAATTTCTGCCTTTTTTGCCCCACAATTAGGGGAATATCTGCAATTTTGCTCCAAAATACAAGGAATTTCTGCCTTTTTGCCCGAAAATAAGAAGAATGCATACCTTTTTGCCATTAAAAAGGGAAATTTCTTCATTTTTGGCCAAAATAAGGGGAATTTCTGCTTTTTTGCCTCTAAATAAGTGGAATTTCTGTCTTTTTCTCCCAAAACAAAGGGAATTTCTGTCTTTTTTGTTCCAAAATAAGGAAAATTTTTGACCTATTACCCTGAAATAAGTGAAATTTCTGCAATTTGGCCCCACAATAAAGGAAATTTTTGCATTTTTGCCCCCAAATAAGGGGAATTTCAGCCTTTTTACCTCAAAATAAGGGGAATTTCTGCGGTTATGCCACAAAATATTAGGAATTTCTGCCTTTTGCCCAAAAATAAGAAAATTTCTGCTTTTTTTTCCTGAAATAAGTGAAATTTCTGCAATTTTGCCCCAAAATAAGTGAAATTTCGGCAATTTTGCCCCAAAATAAGTGAAATTTCTAAAATTTTGCCCAAAAATAAGTGGAATTTCTGAGTTTTGCCCCAAAAAAAAGAGAATTTCTGGTTTTTTGCCCCAACATATAGGTAATTTCTGCCTTTTTGCCCCACAATTAGGGGAATTTCTACAATTTTGCTCCTAAATACGGGGAATTTCTGCCTTTTTGCCCGAAAATAAGAAGAATGCATACTTTTTGCCATAAAAAAGGAAAATTTCTTCATTTTTGCTCCAAAATAAGGGGAATTTCTGAATTTTTGCCTCTAAATAAGTGGAATTTCTGTCTTTTTCCCCCAAAACAAAGGGATTTTCTGTCTTTTTTGCCCCTAAATAAGGAAAAATTCTGCCTTATTACTCTGAAGTAAGTGAAATCTCTGCAATTTTGCCCCAAAATAAGTGAAATTTCTGCCTTTTTGCCCCCAAATAAGGGGAATTTCAGTCTTTTTACCTCAAAATAAGGGGAATTTCTGCATTTTTGCCACAAAATATTAGGAATTTCTGCCTTTTTGTCCCAAAATAAGGAAAATTTCTGCCTATTTTCCCAGAAATAAGTGAAATTTCTGTAATTTTGCACCAAAATAAGAGAAATTTCTGAAATTTTGCTCCAAAATAAGTGAAATTTCTGCAATTTCGCCCCAAAATAAGTGAAATTTCTGGAATTTTGCCCCAAAATATATGGAATTTCTGAGTTTTGCCCCAAAATAAGGAGAATTTCTGTCTTTTTGCCCCAACATATAGGAAATTTCTGCATTTTTGCCCCACAATTAGGGGAATTTCTGCAATTTTTCTCCAAAATACGGGGAAATTCTGCCTTTTTGCCCGAAAATAAGAAGAATGCATTACTTTTTCCTATAAAAAGGGGAAATTTCTTTATTTTTGCTCCAAAATAAGGGAAATTTCTGCTTTTTTGCCTCTAAATAATTGGAATTTCTGTCTTCTTTCCCCAAAACAAAGTGAATTCCTGTTTTTTTTGCCCCAAAATAAGGAAAATTTCTTACTTATGACCCTGAAATAAGTGAAATTTCTGCAATTTTGCCCCAAAATAAAGGAAATTTTTGCCTTTTTGCCCCCAAATAAGGGAAATTTCAGCATTTTTACCTAAAAATAAGTGGAATTTCTGCATTTTTGCCACAAAATCTTAGGAATTTCTGCCTTTTTGCCCCAAAATAAGAAAATTTCTGCTTTTTTTCCATGAAATAAGTGAAATTTCTGCAATTTTGCCCCAAAATAAGTGAAATTTCTGCAATTTTGCCCCAAATTAAGGGAAATTTCTGCCTTTTTGCCCCCAAATAAGGGGAATTTCAGCCTTTTTACCTTGAAATAAGGGGAATTTCTGCATTTTTGCAAAAAATATTAGGAATTACTGCCATTTTGCCCCAAAATAAGGAAAATTTCTGCCTTTTTTCCCTGAAATAAGTGAAATTTCTGCAATTTTGCCTCCAAATAAGTGAAATTTCTGCAATTTTACACAAAAATAAGTGAAATTTCTGCAGTTTTGCCCTAAAAGAAGAAAAATTTCTGGAATTTTGCCCCAAAATAAGTGGAATTTCTGAGTTTTGCCCCAAAATAAGGAGAATTTCTGTTTTTTGCCACAACATATACAGAATTTCTGCCTTTTTGCCCCACAATTAGGGGAATTTCTGCAATTTTGCTCCAAAATACGGGGAATTTCTGTCTCTTTTCCCCAAAACAAAGGGAATTTCTCTCTTTTTTGCCCCAAAATAAAGAAAATTTCTGACTTATTACCATGAAATAAGTGAAATTTCTGCAATTTTGCCCCAAAATAAGGGAAATTTCTGCATTTTTGCCACAAAATAAGGGGAATTTCTGTCTTTTTGCCCCAAAATAAGGGAAATTTCAGTCTTTTTACCTGATAATAAGGGTAATCTCTGCTTTTTGCCCTAAAATATGGGGAATTTCTGTATTTTGCCCCAAAATAAAGAAAATTTCTGCAATTTTGTTCCAAAATAAAAGCAATTTCTGCCTTTTTTCCCCCAAATAAGAAGAATTTCAGCCTTTTTACCTCGAAATAAGGGGAATTTCTGCATTTTTGCCACAAAATATTAGGATTTACTGCCTTTTTACCCCAAAATAAAGAAAATTTCTGCCTTTTTTCTCTGAAATAAGTGAAATTTCTGCAATTGTGCCCCAAAATAAGTGAAGTTTCTGCAATTTTGCCCCAAAATAAGTGAAATTTCTGCAATTTTGCCCCAAAATATAGGAAATTTCTGGAATTTGCCCCAAATTAAGTGGAATTTCTGTGTTTTGCCCCAAAATAAGGAGAATTTCTGTCTTTTTGCCCCAACATATAGGAAATTTCTGCATTTTTGCCCCACAATTAGGGGAATTTCTGCAATTTTTCTCCAAAATACGGGGAATTTATGCCTTTTTGCCCGAAAATAAGAAGAATGCATTACTTTTTCCCATAAAAAAGGGAAATTTCTTTATTTTTGCTCCAAAATAAGGGAAATTTCTTCTTTTTTGCCTCTAAATAATTGGAATTTCTGTCTTTTTTCCCCAAAACAAAGGGAATTCCTGTCTTTTTTGCCCCAAAATAAGGAAAATTTCTTATTTATGACCCTGAAATAAGTCAAATTTCTGCAATTTTGCCCCAAAATAAAGGAAATTTTTGCCTTTTTGCCCCCAAATAAGGGGAATTTCAGCCTTTTTACCTAAAAATAAGGGGAATTTCTGCATTTTTGCCACAAAATATTAGGATTTTCTGCCTTTTTGCCCCAAAATAAGAAAATTTCTGCTTTTTTTCCCTGAAATAAGTGAAATTTCTGCAATTTTGCCCCAAAATAAGTGAAATTTCTGCAATTTTGGCCCAAAATAATGGAAATTTCTGCCTTTTTGCCCCCAAATAAGGGGAATTTCAGCCTTTTTACCTTGAAATAAGGGGAATTTCTGCATTTTTGCAACAAAATATTAGGAATTACTGCCGTTTTGCCCAAAAATAAGGAAAATTTCTGCCTTTTTTCCCTGAAATAAGTGAAATTTCTGCAATTTTGCCTCCAAATAAGTGAAATTTCTGCAATTTTACACAAAAATAAGTGAAATTTCTGCAGTTTTGCCATAAAGAAGAAAAATTTCTGGAATTTTGCCCCAAAATAAGTGGAATTTCTGAGTTTTGCCCCAAAATAAGGAGAATTTCTGTTTTTTGCCACAACATATAGAGAATTTCTGCCTTTTTGCCCCACAATTAGGGGAATTTCTGCAATTTTGCTCCAAAATACGGGGAATTTCTGCCTTTTTGCCCGAAAATAAGAAGAATGCATACCTTTTTGCCATAACAAAGGAAAATTTCTTAATTTTTGCTCCAAAATAAGGGAAATTTCTGCATTTTTGCCTGTAAATAAGTGGAATTTCTGTCTCTTTTCCCCAAAACAAAGGGAATTTCTCTCTTTTTTGCCCCAAAATAAAGAAAATTTCTTACTTATTACCATGAAATAAGTGAAATTTCTGCAATTTTGCCCCAAAATAAGGGAAATTTCTCCATTTTTGCCACAAAATAAGGGGAATTTCTGTCTTTTTGCCCCAAAATAAGGGAAATTTCAGCCTTTTTACCTGATAATAAGGGTAATCTCTGCTTTTTGCCCTAAAATATGGGGAATTTCTGTATTTTGCCCCAAAATAAAGAAAATTTCTGCAATTTTGTACCAAAATAAAAGCAATTTCTGCCTTTTTGCCCCCAAATAAGGGGAATTTCAGCCTTTTTACCTCGAAATAAGGGGAATTTCTGCATTTTTGCCACAAAATATTAGGATTTTCTGCCTTTTTACCCCAAAATAAGGAAAATTTCTGCCTTTTTTCCCTGAAATAAGTGAAATTTCTGCAATTGTGCCCCAAAATAAGTGAAATTGCTGCAATTTTGCCCCAAAATAAGTGAAATTTCTGCAATTTTGCCCCAAAATATAGGAAATTTCTGGAATTTGCCCCAAATTAAGTGGAATTTCTGAGTTTTGTCCCAAAATAATGAGAATTTCTGTCTTTTTGCCCCAACATATAGAGAATTTCTATTTTTTTGCCCCACAATTAGGGGAAATTCTGCAATTTTGCTCCAAAATACGGGGAATTTCTGCATTTTTGCCCGAAAATAAGAAGAATGCATATCTTTTTGCCATAAAATGGAAATGTCTTCATTTTTGCTCCAAAATAAAAGGAATTTCCACTTTTTTTGCCTCTAAATAAGTGGAATTTCTGTCTTTTTCCCCCAAAACAAAGGGAATTTCTGTCTTTTTTGCCCCAAAATAAGGAAAAATTCTGACTTATTACCCTGAAGTTAGTGAAATTTCTGCAATTTTGCCACAAAATAAGGGAAATTTCTGCCTTTTTGCCCCCAAATAAGGGGAATTTCAGCCTTTTTACCTCAAAATAAGGGGAATTTCTGCATTTTTGCCCCCAAGTAAGGGGAATTTCAGCCTTTTTACCTCAAAATAAAAGAAATTTCTGCATTTTTGCCACAAAATATTAGGAATTTCTGCCTTTTTGCCCCAGAATAAGAAAATTTCTGCTTTTTTTCCCTGAAATAAGTGAAATTTCTGCAATTTTGCCCCATAATATGTCAAATTTCTGCAATTTTGCCACAAAATAAGGGAAATTTCTGCCTTTTTGCCCCCAAATAAGGGGAATTTCAGCCTTTTTACCTCGAAATAAGGGGAATTTCTGCATTTTTGCCACAAAATATTAGGAATTTCGGCTTTTTTGCCCCAAAATAAGGAAAATTTCTGCCTTTTTTCCCTGAAATAAGTAAAATTTCTGTAATTTTGCCCAAAAATAAGTGCAATTTCTGCAATTTTGCCTCAATATATGGGAAATTTCTGGAATTTTGCCCCAAAATAAGAGAAATTTCTGTGTTTTGCCCCAAAATAAGGAGAATTTCTGTATTTTTGCCCCAACATATAGGGAATTTCTGCATTTTTGCCCCACAATTAGGGGAATTTCTGCAATTTTGCTCAAAATACGGGGGATTTCTGCCTTTTTGCCCGAAAATAAGAAGCATGCATTACTTTTTTCCATAAAAAGGGGAAATTTCTTTATTTTTGCTTCAAAATAAGGGAAATTTCTGCTTTTTTGCCTCTAAATAATTGGAATTTCTGTCTTCTTTCCCCAAAACAAAGGGAATTCCTGTCTTTTTTGCCCCAAAATAAGGAAAATTTCTTACTTATGACCCTGAAATAAGTGAAATTTCTGCAATTTTGCCCCAAAATAAAGGAAATTTTTGCCTTTTTGCCCCCAAATAAGGTGAATTTCAGCCTTTTTACCTAAAAATAAGGGGAATTTCTGCATTTTTGCCACAAAATATTAGGAATTTCTGCCTTTTTGCCCCAAAATAAGAAAATTTCTGCTTTTTTTTCCTGAAATAAGTGAAATTTCTGAAATTTTGCCCCAAAATAAGTGCAATTTCTGCAATTTTGCCCCAAATTAAGGGAAATTTCTGGAATTTTGCCCCAAAATAAGTAGAATTTCCGAGTTTTGCCCCAAAATAAAAAGAATTTCTGTCTTTTTGCCCCAACATATAGGCAATTTCTGACTTTGTGCCCCACAATTAGGGGAATTTCTGCAATTTTGCTCCAAAATACGGGGAATTTCTGCCTTTTTGCCCAAAAATAAGAAGAATGCATAACTTTTTTCCTTAAAAAAGGGAAATTTCTTATTTTTGCTCCAAAATAAGGGGAATTTCTGCATTTTGCCTCTAAAAATGTGGAATTTCTTTCTTTTTTACCCAAAACAAAGGGAATTTCTGTCTTCTTTGCCCCAAAGTAAAGAAAAATTCTGACTTATTACAATGAAGTATGTGAAATTTCTGCAATTTTGCCCCAAAATAAGGGAAATTTCTGCCTTTTTGCTCCCAAATAAGGGGAATTTCAGCCTTTTTACCTTGAAATAAGGGGAATTTCTGCAATTTTACACAAAAATAAGTGAAATTTCTGCAGTTTTGCCCTAAAAGAAGAAAAATTTCTGGAATTTTGCCCCACAATAAGTGGAATTTCTGAGTTTTGCCCCAAAATAAGGAGAATTTCTGTTTTTTGCCACAACATATAGAGAATTTCTGCCTTTTTGCCCCACAATTAGGGGAATTTCTGCAATTTTTCTCCAAAATACGGGGAATTTCTGCCTTTTTGCCCGAAAATAAGAAGAATGCATACCTTTTTGCCATAACAAAGGGAAATATCTTCATTTTGCTCCAAAATAAGGGGAATTTCTGCATTTTTGCCTGTAAATATGTGGAATTTCTGTCTCTTTTCCCCAAAACAAAGGGAATTTCTCTCTTTTTTGCCCCAAAATAAAGAAAATTTCTGCCTTATTACCCTGAAATAAGTGAAATTTCTGCAATTTTGCCCCCAAAAAAGGGAAATTTCTGCATTTTTGCCACAAAATAAGGGGAATTTCTGTCTTTTTGCCCCAAAATAAGGGAAATTTCAGCCTTTTTACCTGATAATAAGGGTAATCTCTGCTTTTTGCCCTAAAATATGGGGAATTTCTGTATTTTGCCCCAAAATAAAGAAAATTTCTGCAATTTTGTACCAAAATACAAGCAATTTCTGCCTTTTTGCCCCCAAATAAGGGGAATTTCAGCCTTTTTACCTCGAAATAAGAGGAATTTCTGCATTTTTGCCACAAAATATTAGGAATTTCTGCATTTTGCCCCAAAATAAGGAAAATTTCTGCCTTTTTTCCCTGAAATAAGTGAAATTTCTGCAATTGTGCCCCAAAATAAGTGAAATTTCTGCAATTTTGCCCCAAAATAAGTGAAATTTCTGCAATTTTGCCCCAAATTATAGGAAATTTCTGGAATTTGCCCAAAACTAAGTGGAATTTCTGAGTTTTGCCCCAAAATAAGGAGAATTTCTGTCTTTTTGCCCCAACATATAGAGAATTTCTGCCTTTTTGCCGCACAATTAGGGGAATTTCTGCAATTTTGCTCCAAAATACGGGGAATTTCTGCATTTTTGCCCGAAAATAAGAAGAATGCATATCTTTTTGCCATAAAATGGAAATGTCTTCATTTTTGCTCCAAAATAAGGGGAATTTCTACTTTTTTGCCTCTAAATAAGTGGAATTTCTGTCTTTTTCCCCCAAAACAAAGGGAATTTCTGTCTTTTTTGCCCCAAAATAAGGAAAAATTCTGACTTATTACCCTGAAGTAAGTGAAATTTCTGCAATTTTGCCAGAAAATAAGGGAAATTTCTGCCTTTTTGCCCCCAAATAAGGGGAATTTCAGCCTTTTTACCTCAAAATAAGGGGAATTTTTGCATTTTTGCCCCCAAGTAAGGGGAATTTCAGCCTTTTTACCTCAAAATAAAAGAAATTTCTGCGTTTTTGCCACAAAATATTAGGAATTTCTGCCTTTTTGCCCCAGAATAAGAAAATTTCTGCTTTTTTTCCCTGAAATAAGTGAAATTTCTGCAATTTTGTCCCATAATATGTGAAATTTCTGCAATTTTGCCACAAAATAAGGGAAATTTCTGCCTTTTTGCCCCCAAATAAGGGGAATTTCAGCCTTTTTACCTCGAAATAAGGGGAATTTCTGCATTTTTGCCACAAAATATTAGGAATTTCCGGCTTTTTTGCCCCAAAATAAGGAAAATTTCTGCCTTTTTTCCCTGAAATAAGTAAAATTTCTGTAATTTTGCCCCAAAATAAGTGAAATTTCTGCAATTTTGCCCCAAAATAACTGAAATTTCTGCAATTTTGCCTCAATATATGGGAAATTTCTGGAATTTTGCCCCAAAATAAGTGGAATTTCTGTGTTTTGCCCCAAAATAAAGAGAATTTCTGTATTTTTGCCCCAACATAGAGGGAATTTCTGCATTTTTGCCCCACAATTAGGGGAATTTCTGCAATTTTGCTCCAAAATACGGGGGATTTCTGCCTTTTTGCCCGAAAATAAGAAGAATGCATTACTTTTTCCCATAAAAAGGGGAAATTTCTTTATTTTTGCTTCAAAATAAGGGAAATTTCTGCTTTTTTGCCTCTAAATAATTGGAATTTCTGTCTTCTTTCCCCAAAACAAAGGGAATTTTTGTCTTTTTTGCCCCAAAATAAGGAAAATTTCTTACTTATGACCCTGAAATAAGTGAAATTTCTGCAATTTTGCCCCAAAATAAGGGAAATTTCTGCCTTTTTGCTCCCAAATAAGGGGAATTTCAGCCTTTTTACCTTGAAATAAGGGGAATTTCTGCAATTTTACACAAAAATAAGTGAAATTTCTGCAGTTTTGCCCTAAAAGAAGAAAAATTTCTGGAATTTTGCCCCACAATAAGTGGAATTTCTGAGTTTTGCCCCAAAATAAGGAGAATTTCTGTTTTTTGCCACAACATATAGAGAATTTCTGCCTTTTTGCCCCACAATTAGGGGAATTTCTGCAATTTTTCTCCAAAATATGGGGAATTTCTGCCTTTTTGCCCGAAAATAAGAAGAATGCATACCTTTTTGCCATAACAAAGGGAAATTTCTTCATTTTTGCTCCAAAATAAGGGGAATTTCTGCATTTTTGCCTGTAAATAAGTGGAATTTCTGTCACTTTTCCCCAAAACAAAGGGAATTTCTCTCTTTTTTGCCCCAAAATAAAGAAAATTTCTGACTTATTACCCTGAAATAAGTGAAATTTCTGCAATTTTGCCCCAAAATAAGGGAAATTTCTGCATTTTTGCCACAAAATAAGGGGAATTTCTGTCTTTTTGCCCCAAAATAAGGGAAATTTCAGCCTTTTTACCTGATAATAAGGGTAATCTCTGCTTTTTGCCCTAAAATATGGGGAATTTCTGTATTTTGCCCCAAAATAAAGAAAATTTCTGCAATTTTGTACCAAAATACAAGCAATTTCTGCCTTTTTTGCCCCGAAATAAGGGGAATTTCAGCCTTTTTACCTCGAAATAAGAGGAATTTCTGCATTTTTGCCACAAAATATTAGGAATTTCTGCATTTTGCCCCAAAATAAGGAAAATTTCTGCCTTTTTTCCCTGAAATAAGTGAAATTTCTGCAATTGTGCCCCAAAATAAGTGAAATTTCATCAATTTTGCCCCAAAATAAGTGAAATTTCTGCAATTTTGCCCCAAATTATAGGAAATTTCTGGAATTTGCCCAAAATTAAGTGGAATTTCTGAGTTTTGCCCCAAAATAAGGAGAATTTCTGTCTTTTTGCCCCAACATATAGAGAATTTCTGCCTTTTTGCCGCACAATTAGGGGAATTTCTGCAATTTTGCTCCAAAATACGGGGAATTTCTGCATTTTTGCCCGAAAATAAGAAGAATGCATATCTTTTTGCCATAAAATGGAAATGTCTTCATTTTTGCTCCAATATAAGGGGAATTTCCACTTTTTTGCCTCTAAATAAGTGGAATTTCTGTCTTTTTCCCCCAAAACAAAGGGAATTTCTGTCTTTTTTGCCCCAAAATAAGGAACAATTCTGACTTATTACCCTGAAGTAAGTGAAATTTCTGCAATTTTGCCACAAAATAAGGGAAATTTCTGCCTTTTTGCCCCCAAATAAGGGGAATTTCAGCCTTTTTACCTCGAAATAAGGGGAATTTCTGCATTTTTGCCACAAAATATTAGGAATTTCCGGCTTTTTTGCCCCAAAATAAGGAAAATTTCTGCCTTTTTTCCCCGAAATAAGTGAAATTTCTTTAATTTTGCCCCAAAATAAGTGAAATTTCTGCAATTTTGTCCCAAAATAAGTGAAATTTCTGCAATTTTACCCCAATATATGGGAAATTTCTGGAATTTTGCCCCCAAATAAGTGGAATTTCTGTATTTTTCCCTAAAATAAGGAGAATTTCTGTATTTTTGCCCCAACATATAGGGAATTTCTGATTTTTTGCCCCACAATTAGGGGAATTTCTGCAATTTTGCTCCAAAATATGGGGGATTTCTGCCTTTTTGCCCGAAAATAAGAAGAATGCATTACTTTTTCCCATAAAAAAAGGGAAATTTCTTTATTTTTGCTCCAAAATAAGGGAAATTTCTGCTTTTTTGCCTCTAAATAATTGTAATTTCTGTCTTCTTTCCCCAAAACAAAGGGAATTCCTGTCTTTTTTGCCCCAAAATAAGGAAAATTTCTTACTTATGACCCTGAAATAAGTGAAATTTCTGCAATTTTGCCCCAAAATAAAGGAAATTTTTGCCTTTTTGCCCCCAAATAAGGGGAATTTCAGCCTTTTTACCTAAAAATAAGGGGAATTTCTGCATTTTTGCCACAAAATATTAGGAATTTCTGCCTTTTTGCCCCAAAATAAGAAAATTTCTGCTTTTTTCCCTTAAATAAGTGAAATTTCTGCAATTTTGCCCCAAAATAAGTAAAATTTCTGCAATTTTGCCCCAAATTAAGGGAAATTTCTGGAATTTTTCCCAAAATAAGTAGAATTTCTGAGTTTTGCCCCAAAATAAAAAGAATTTCTGTCTTTTTGCCCCAACATATAGGCAATTTCTGACTTTGTGCCCCACAATTAGGGGAATTTCTGCAATTTTGCTCCAAAATACGGGGAATTTCTGCCTTTTTGCCCAAAAATTAGAAGAATGCATAACTTTTTTCCTTAAAAAAGGGAAATTTCTTATTTTTGCTCCAAAATAAGGGGAATTTCTGCATTTTGCCTCTAAAAATGTGGAATTTCTGTCTTTTTTACCCAAAACAAAGGGAATTTCTGTCTTCTTTGCCCCAAAATAAGGAAAAATTCTGACTTATTACAATGAAGTAAGTGAAATTTCTGCAATTTTGCCCCAAAATAAGGGAAATTTCTGCCTTTTTGCCCCCAAATAAGGGGAATTTCAGCCTTTTTACCTTGAAATAAGGGGAATTTCTGCATTTTTGCAACAAAATATTAGGAATTACTGCCGTTTTGCCCCAAAATAAGGAAAATTTCTGCCTTTTTTCCCTGAAATAAGTGAAATTTCTGCAATTTTGCCTCCAAATAAGTGAAATTTCTGCAATTTTACACAAAAATAAGTGAAATTTCTGCAGTTTTGCCCTAAAAGAAGAAAAATTTCTGGAATTTTGCCCCAAAATAATTGGAATTTCTGAGTTTTGCCCCAAAATAAGGAGAATTTCTGTTTTTTGCCACAACATATAGAGAATTTCTGCCTTTTTGCCCCACAATTAGAGGAATTTCTGCAATTTGGCTCCAAATTACGGGGAATTTCTGCCTTTTTGCCCGAAAATAAGAAGAATGCATACTTTTTTGCCATAACAAAGGAAAATTTCTTAATTTTTGCTCCAAAATAAGGGGAATTTCTGCATTTTTGCCTGTAAATAAGTGGAATTTCTGTCTCTTTTCCCCAAAACAAAGGGAATTCCTCTCTTTTTTGCCCCAAAATAAGGAAAATTTCTGACTTATTACCCTGAAATAAGTGAAATTTCTGCAATTTTGCCCCAAAATAAGGGAAACTTCTGCATTTTTGCCACAAAATAAGGGGAATTTCTGTCTTTTTGCCCCAAAATAAGGGAAATTTCAGCCTTTTTACCTGATAATAAGGGTAATCTCTGCTTTTTGCCCTAAAATATGGGGAATTTCTGTATTTTGCCCCAAAATAAAGAAAATTTCTGCAATTTTGTACCAAAATAAAAGCAATTTCTGCCATTTTGCCCCCAAATAAGGGGAATGTCAGTCTTTTTACCTCGAAATAAGGGGAATTTCTGCATTTTTGCCACAAAATATTAGGAATTTCTGCCTTTTTACCCCAAAATAAGGAAAATTTCTGCCTTTTTTTCCCTGAAATAAGTGAAATTTCTGCAATTGTGCCCCAAAATAAGTGAACTTTCTGCAGTTTTGCCCCAAAATAAGTGAAATTTCTGCAATTTTGCCCCAAAATATAGGAAATTTCTGGAATTTGTCCCAAATTAAGTGGAATTTCTGAGTTTTGCCCCAAAATAAGGAGAATTTCTATCTTTTTGCCCCAACATATAGAGAATTTCTACCTTTTTGCCCCACAATTAGGGGAATTTCTGCAATTTTGCTCCAAAATACGGGGAATTTCTGCATTTTTGCCCGAAAATAAGAAGAATGCATATCTTTTTGCCATAAAATGGAAATGTCTTCATTTTTGCTCCAAAATAAGGGGAATTTCCACTTTTTTGCCTCTAAATAAGTGGAATTTCTGTCTTTTTCCCCCAAAACAAAGGGAATTTCTGTCTTTTTTGCCCCAAAATAAGGAAAAATTCTGACTTATTACCCTGAAGTAAGTGAAATTTCTGCAATTTTGCCACAAAATAAGGGAAATTTCTGCCTTTTTGCCCCCAAATAAGGGGAATTTCAGCCTTTTTACCTCAAAATAAGGGGAATTTCTGCATTTTTGCCCCCAAGTAAGGGGAATTTCAGCCTTTTTACCTCAAAATAAAAGAAATTTCTGCATTTTTGCCACAAAATATTAGGAATTTCTGCCTTTTTGCCCCAGAATAAGAAAATTTCTGCTTTTTTTCCCTGAAATAAGTGAAATTTCTGCAATTTTGCCCCATAATATGTCAAATTTCTGCAATTTTGCCACAAAATAAGGGAAATTTCTGCCTTTTTGCCCCCAAATAAGGGGAATTTCAGCCTTTTTACCTCGAAATAAGGGGAATTTCATCATTTTTGCCACAAAATATTAGGAATTTCCGGCTTTTTTGCCCCAAAATAAGGTAAATTTCTGCCTTTTTTCCCTGAAATAAGTAAAATTTCTGTAATTTTGCCCCAAAATAAGTGAAATTTCTGCAATTTTGCCCCAAAATAACTGAAATTTCTGCAATTTTGCCTCAATATATGGGAAATTTCTGGAATTTTGCCCCAAAATAAGTGGAATTTCTGTGTTTTGCCCCAAAATAAGGAGAATTTCTGTATTTTTGCCCCAACATATAGGGAATTTCTGCATTTTTGCCCCACAATTAGGGGAATTTCTGCAATTTTGCTCCAAAATACGGGGGATTTCTGCCTTTTTGCCCGAAAATAAGAAGAATGCATTACTTTTTCCCATAAAAAGGGGAAATTTCTTTATTTTTGCTTCAAAATAAGGGAAATTTCTGCTTTTTTGCCTCTAAATAATTGGAATTTCTGTCTTCTTTCCCCAAAACAAAGGGAATTTTTGTCTTTTTTGCCCCAAAATAAGGAAAATTTCTTACTTATGACCCTGAAATAAGTGAAATTTCTGCAATTTTGCCCCAAAATAAAGGAAATTTTTGCCTTTTTGCCCCCAAATAAGGGGAATTTCAGCCTTTTTACCTAAAAATAAGGGGAATTTCTGCATTTTTGCCACAAAATATTAGGAATTTCTGCCTTTTTGCCCCAAAATAAGAAAATTTCTGCTTTTTTTCTCTGAAATAAGTGAAATTTCTGAAATTTTGCCCCAAAATAAGTGAAATTTCTGCAATTTTAACCCAATAAATGGGAAATTTCTGGAATTTTGCCCCAAAATAAGTGGAATTTCTGTGTTTTGCCCCAAAATAAGGAGAATTTCTGTATTTTTGCCCCAACATATAAAGAATTTCTGCATTTTTGCCCCACAATTAGGTAAATTTCTGCAATTTTGCTCCAAAATATGGGGGATTTCTGCCTTTTTGCCCGAAAATAAGAAGAATGCATTACTTTTTCCCATAAAAAAAGGGAAATTTCTTTATTTTTGCTCCAAAATAAGGGAAATTTCTGCTTTTTTGCCTCTAAATAATTGTAATTTCTGTCTTCTTCCCCAAAACAAAGGGAATTCCTGTCTTTTTTGCCCCAAAATAAGGAAAATTTCTTACTTATGACCCTGAAATAAGTAAAATTTCTGCAATTTTGCCCCAAAATAAAGGAAATTTTTGCCTTTTTGCCCCCAAATAAGAGGAATTTCAGCCTTTTTACCTAAAAATAAGGGGAATTTCTGCATTTTTGCCACAAAATATTAGGAATTTCTGCCTTTTTGCCCCAAAATAAGAAAATTTCTGCTTTTTTCCCTGAAATAAGTGAAATTTCTGCAATTTTGCCCCAAAATAAGTGAAATTTCTGCAATTTTGCCCCAAATTAAGGGAAATTTCTGGAATTTTGCCCCAAAATAAGTAGAATTTCTGAGTTTTGCCCCAAAATAAAAAGAATTTCTGTCTTTTGCCCCAACATATAGGCAATTTCTGACTTTGTGCCCCACAATTAGGGGAATTTCTGCAATTTTGCTCCAAAATACGGGGAATTTCTGCCTTTTTGCCCAAAAATAAGAAGAATGCATAACTTTTTTCCTTTAAAAAGGGAAATTTCTTATTTTTGCTCCAAAATAAGGGGAATTTCTGCATTTTGCCTCTAAAAATGTGGAATTTCTGTCTTTTTTACCCAAAACAAAGGGAATTTCTGTCTTCTTTGCCCCAAAATAAGGAAAAATTCTGACTTATTACAATGAAGTAAGTGAAATTTCTGCAATTTTGCCCCAAAATAAGGGAAATTTCTGCCTTTTTGCCCCCAAATAAGGGGAATTTCAGCCTTTTTACCTTGAAATAAGGGGAATTTCTGCATTTTTGCAACAAAATATTAGGAATTACTGCCGTTTTGCCCCAAAATAAGGAAAATTTCTGCCTTTTTTCCCTGAAATAAGTGAAATTTCTGCAATTTTGCCTCCAAATAAGTGAAATTTCTGCAATTTTACACAAAAATAAGTGAAATTTCTGCAGTTTTGCCCTAAAAGAAGAAAAATTTCTGGAATTTTGCCCCAAAATAAGTGGAATTTCTGAGTTTTGCCCCAAAATAAGGAGAATTTCTGTTTTTTGCCACAACATATAGAGAATTTCTGCCTTTTTGCCCCACAATTAGGGGAATTTCTGCAATTTTGCTCCAAAATACGGGGAATTTCTGCCTTTTTGCCCGAAAATAAGAAGAATGCATACCTTTTTGCCATAACAAAGGGAAATTTCTTAATTTTTGCTCCAAAATAAGGGGAATTTCTGCATTTTTGCCTGTAAATAAGTGGAATTTCTGTCTCTTTTCCCCAAAACAAAGGGAATTTCTCTCATTTTGCCCCAAAATAAAGAAAATTTCTGACTTATTACCCTGAAATAAGTGAAATTTCTGCAATTTTGCCCCAAAATAAGGGAAATTTCTGCATTTTTGCCACAAAATAAGGGGAATTTCTGTCTTTTTGCCCCAAAATAAGGGAAATTTCAGCCTTTTTACCTGATAATAAGGGTAATCTCTGCTTTTTGCCCTAAAATATGGGGAATTTCTGTATTTTGCTCCAAAATAAAGAAAATTTCTGCAATTTTGTACCAAAATACAAGCAAATTCTGCCTTTTTGCCCCCAAATAAGGGGAATTTCAGCCTTTTTACCTCGAAATAAGGGGAATTTCTGCATTTTTGCCACACAATATTAGGAATTTCTGCCTTTTTACCCCAAAATAAGGAAAATTTCTGCCTTTTTTCCCTGAAATAAGTGAAATTTCTGCAATTGTGCCCCAAAATAAGTGAAATTTCTGCAATTTTGCCCCAAAATAAGTGAAATTTCTGCAATTTTGCCCCAAAATATAGGAAATTTCTGGAATTTGCCCCAAATTAAGTGGAATTTCTAAGTTTTGCCCCAAAATAAGGAGAATTTCTGTCTTTTTGCCCCAACATATAGAGAATTTCTGCCTTTTTGCCCCACAATTAGGGGAATTTCTGCAATTTTGCTCCAAAATACGGGGAATTTCTGCATTTTTGCCCGAAAATAAGAAGAATGCATATCTTTTTGCCATAAAATGGAAATGTCTTCATTTTTGCTCCAAAATAAGGGGAATTTCCACTTTTTTGCCTCTAAATAAGTGGAATTTCTGTCTTTTTCCCCCAAAACAAAGGGAATTTCTGTCTTTTTTGCTCCAAATTAAGGAAAAATTCTGACTTATTACCCTGAAGTAAGTGAAATTTCTGCAATTTTGCCACAAAATAAGGGAAATTTCTGCCTTTTTGCCACCAAATAAGGGGAATTTCAGCCTTTTTACCTCAAAATAAGGGGAATTTCTGCATTTTTGCCCCCAAGTAAAAGGAATTTCAGCCTTTTTACCTCAAAATAAAAGAAATTTCTGCATTTTTGCCACAAAATATTAGGAATTTCTGCCTTTTTGCCCCAGAATAAGAAAATTTCTGCTTTTTTTCCCTGAAATAAGTGAAATTTCTGCAATTTTGCCCCAAAATATGTGAAATTTCTGCAATTTTGCCACAAAATAAGGGAAATTTCTGCAATTTTGCCCCAAAATATAGGAAATTTCTGGAATTTGCCCCAAATTAAGTGGAATTTCTAAGTTTTGCCCCAAAATAAGGAGAATTTCTGTATTTTTGCCCCTATATATAGGGAATTTCTGCATTTTTGCCCCACAATTAGGGGAATTTCTGCAATTTTGCTCCAAAATACGGGGAATTTCTGCATTTTTGCCCGAAAATAAGAAGAATGCATATCTTTTTTGCCATAAAATGGAAATGTCTTCATTTTTGCTCCAAAATAAGGGGAATTTCCACTTTTTTGCCTCTAAATAAGTGGAATATCTGTCTTTTTCCCCCAAAACAAAGGGAATTTCTGTCTTTTTTGCCCCAAAATAAGGAAAAATTCTGACTTATTACCCTGAAGTAAGTGAAATTTCTGCAATTTTGCCACAAAATAAGGGAAATTTCTGCCTTTTTGCCCCCAAATAAGGGGAATTTCAGCCTTTTTACCTCAAAATAAGGGGAATTTCTGCATTTTTGCCCCCAAGTAAGGGGAATTTCAGCCTTTTTACCTCAAAATAAAAGAAATTTCTGCATTTTTGCCACAAAATATTAGGAATTTCTGCCTTTTTGCCCCAGAATAAGAAAATTTCTGCTTTTTTCCCCTGAAATAAGTGAAATTTCTGCAATTTTGCCACAAAATAAGGGAAATTTCTGCCTTTTTGCCCCCAAATAAGGGGAATTTCAGCCTTTTTACCTTGAAATAAGGGGTATTTCTGCATTTTTGCCACAAAATATTAGGAATTTCCGGCTTTTTTGCCCCAAAATAAGGAAAATTTCTGCCTTTTTTCCCTAAAATAAGTAAAATTTCTGTAATTTTGCCCCAAAATAAGTGAAATTTCTGCAATTTTGCCCCAAAATAACTGAAATTTCTGCAATTTTGCCTCAATATATGGGAAATTTCTGGAATTTTGCCCCAAAATAAGTGGAATTTCTGTGTTTTGCCCCAAAATAAGGAGAATTTCTGCATTTTTGCCCCACAATTAGGGGAATTTCTGCAATTTTGCTCCAAAATACGGGGGATTTCTGCCTTTTTGCCCGAAAATAAGAAGAATGCATTACTTTTTCCCATAAAAAAGGGAAATTTCTTTATTTTTGCTCCAAAATAAGGGAAATTTCTGCTTTTTTGCCTCTAAATAATTGGAATTTCTGTCTTCTTTCCCCAAAACAAAGGGAATTCCTGTCTTTTTTGCCCCAAAATAAGGAAAATTTCTTACTTATGACCCTGAAATAAGTGAAATTTCTGCAATTTTGCCCCAAAATAAAAGAAATTTTTGCCTTTTTGCCCCCAAATAAGGGGAATTTCAGCATTTTTACCTAAAAATAAGGGGAATTTCTGCATTTTTGCCACAAAATATTAGGAATTTCTGCCTTTTTGCCCCAAAATAAGAAAATTTCTGCTTTTTTTCCATGAAATAAGTGAAATTTCTGAAATTTTGCCCCAAAATAAGTGAAATTTCTGCAATTTTGCCCCAAATTAAGGGAAATTTCTGGAATTTTGCCCCAAAATAAGTAGAATTTCCGAGTTTTGCCCCAAAATAAAAAGAATTTCTGTCTTTTTGCCCCAACATATAGGCAATTTCTGACTTTGTGCCCCACAATTAGGGGAATTTCTGCAATTTTGCTCCAAAATACGGGGAATTTCTGCCTTTTTGCCCAAAAATAAGAAGAATGCATAACTTTTTTCCTTAAAAAAGGGAAATTTCTTATTTTTGCTTCAAAATAAGAGGAATTTCTGCATTTTGCCTCTAAAAATGTGGAATTTCTGTCTTTTTTACCCAAAACAAAGGGAATTTCTGTCTTCTTTGCCCCAAAATAAGGAAAAATTCTGACTTATTACAATGAAGTAAGTGAAATTTCTGCAATTTTGCCCCAAAATAAGGGAAATTTCTGCCTTTTTGCTCCCAAATAAGGGGAATTTCAGCCTTTTTACCTTGAAATAAGGGGAATTTCTGCAATTTTACACAAAAATAAGTGAAATTTCTGCAGTTTTGCCCTAAAAGAAGAAAAATTTCTGGAATTTTGCCCCACAATAAGTGGAATTTCTGAGTTTTGCCTCAAAATAAGGAGAATTTCTGTTTTTTGCCACAACATATAGAGAATTTCTGCCTTTTTGCCCCACAATTAGGGGAATTTCTGCAATTTTTCTCCAAAATACGGGGAATTTCTGCCTTTTTGCCCGAAAATAAGAAGAATGCATACCTTTTTGCCATAACAAAGGGAAATTTCTTCATTTTTGCTCCAAAATAAGGGTAATTTCTGCATTTTTGCCTGTAAATAAGTGGAATTTCTGTCTCTTTTCCCCAAAACAAAGGGAATTTCTCTTTTTTGCCCCAAAATAAAGAAAATTTCTGACTTATTACCCTGAAATAAGTGAAATTTCTGCAATTTTGCCCCAAAATAAGGGAAATTTCTGCATTTTTGCCACAAAATAAGGGGAATTTCTGTCTTTTTGCCCCAAAATAAGGGAAATTTCAGGCTTTTTACCTGATAATAAGGGTAATCTCTGCTTTTTGCCCTAAAATATGGGGAATTTCTGTATTTTGCCCCAAAATAAAGAAAATTTCTGCAATTTTGTATCAAAATACAAGCAATTTCTGCCTTTTTGCCCCCAAATAATGGGAATTTCAGCCTTTTTACCTCGAAATAAGGGGAATTTCTGCATTTTTGCCACAAAATATTAGGAATTTCTGCATTTTGCCCCAAAATAAGGAAAATTTCTGCCTTTTTTCCCTGAAATAAGTGAAATTTCTGCAATTTTGCCCCAAAATATAGGAAATTTCTGGAATTTGCCCCAAGTTAAGTGGAATTTCTGAGTTTTGCCCCAAAATAAGGAGAATTTCTGTCTTTTTGCCCCAACATATAGAGAATTTCTGCCTTTTTGCCCCACAATTAGGGGAATTTCTGAAATTTTGCTCCAAAATACGGGGAATTTCTGCATTTTTGCCCGAAAATAAGAAGAATGCATATCTTTTTGCCATAAAATGGAAATGTCTTCATTTTTGCTCCAAAATAAGGGGAATTTTTACTTTTTTGCCTCTAAATAAGTGGAATTTCTGTCTTTTTCCCCCAAAAGAAAGGGAATTTCTGTCTTTTTTGCCCCAAAATAAGGAAAAATTCTGACTTATTACCCTGAAGTAAGTGAAATTTCTGCAATTTTGCCACAAAATAAGGGAAATTTCTGCCTTTTTGCCCCCAAATAAGGGGAATTTCAGCCTTTTTACCTCGAAATAAGGGGAATTTCTGCATTTTTGCCAGAAAATATTAGGAATTTCCGGCATTTTTGCCCCAAAATAAGGAAAATTTCTGCCTTTTTTCCCCGAAATAAGTGAAATTTCTGTAATTTTGCCCCAAAATAAGTGAAATTTCTGCAATTTTGCCCCAAAATAAGTGAAATTTCTGCAATTTTACCCCAATATATGGGAAATTTCTGGAATTTTGCCCCAAAATAAGTGGAATTTCTGTGTTTTGCCCCAAAATAAGGAGAATTTCTGTATTTTTGCCCCAACATATTGGGAATTTCTGCATTTTTGCCTCACAATTAGGGGAATTTCTGCAATTTTGCTCCAAAATATGGGGGATTTCTGCCTTTTTGCCCGAAAATAAGAAGAATGCATTACTTTTTCCCATAAAAAAGGGAAATTTCTTTATTTTTGCTCCAAAATAAGGAAAATTTCTGCTTTTTTGCCTCTAAATAATTGTAATTTCTGTCTTCTTTCCCCAAACAAAGGGAATTCCTGTCTTTTTTGCCCCAAAATAAGGAAAATTTCTTACTTATGACCCTGAAATAAGTGAAATTTCTGCAATTTTGCCCCCAAATAAAGGAAATTTTTGCCTTTTTGCCCCCAAATAAGGGGAATTTCAGCCTTTTTACCTAAAAATAAGGGGAATTTCTGCATTTTTGCCACAAAATATTAGGAATTTCTGCCTTTTTGCCCAAAAATAAGAAAATTTCTGCTTTTTTTCCCTGAAATAAGTGAAATTTCTGCAATTTTGCCCCAAAATAAGTGAAATTTCTGCAATTTTGCCCCAAATTAAGGGAAATTTCTGGAATTTTGCCCCAAAATAAGTAGAATTTCTGAGTTTTGCCCCAAAATAAAAAGAATTTCTGTCTTTTTGCCCCAACATATAGGAAATTTCTGACTTTGTGCCCCACAATTAGGGGAATTTCTGCAATTTTGCTCCAAAATACGGGGAATTTCTGCCTTTTTGCCCAAAAATAAGAAGAATGCATAACTTTTTTCCTTAAAAAAGGGAAATTTCTTATTTTTGCTCCAAAATAAGGGGAATTTCTGCATTTTGCCTCTAAAAATGTGGAATTTCTGTCTTTTTTACCCAAAACAAAGGGAATTTCTGTCTTCTTTGCCCCAAAATAAGGAAAAATTCTGACTTATTACAATGAAGTAAGTGAAATTTCTGCAATTTTGCCCCAAAATAAGGGAAATTTCTGCCTTTTTGCCCCCAAATAAGGGGAATTTCAGCCTTTTTACCTTGAAATAAGGGGAATTTCTGCATTTTTGCAACAAAATATTAGGAATTACTGCCGTTTTGCCCCTAAATAAGGAAAATTTCTGCCTTTTTTCCCTGAAATAAGTGAAATTTCTTCAATTTTGCCTCCAAATAAGTGAAATTTCTGCAATTTTACACAAAAATAAGTGAAATTTTTGCAGTTTTGCCCTAAAAGAAGAAAAATTTCTGGAATTTTGCCCCAAAATAAGTGGAATTTCTGAGTTTTGCCCCAAAATAAGGAGAATTTCTGTTTTTTGCCACAACATATAGAGAATTTCTGCCTTTTTGCCCCACAATTAGGGGAATTTCTGCAATTTTTCTCCAAAATACGGGGAATTTCTGCCTTTTTGCCCGAAAATAAGAAGAATGCATACCTTTTTGCCATAACAAAGGGAAATTTCTTAATTTTTGCTCCAAAATAAGGGGAATTTCTGCATTTTTGCCTGTAAATAAGTGGAATTTCTGTCTCTTTTCCCCAAAACAAAGGGAATTTCTCTCATTTTGCCACAAAATAAAGAAAATTTCTGACTTATTACCCTGAAATAAGTGAAATTTCTGCAATTTTGCCCTAAAATAAGGGAAATTTCTGCATTTTTGCCACAAAATAAAGGGAATTTCTGTCTTTTTGCCCCAAAATAAGGGAAATTTCAGCCTTTTTACCTGATAATAAGGGTAATCTCTGCTTTTTGCCCTAAAATATGGGGAATTTCTGTATTTTGCCCCAAAATAAAGAAAATTTCTGCAATTTTGTACCAAAATAAAAGCAATTTCTGCCTTTTTGCCCCCAAATAAGGGGAATTTCAGCCTTTTTACCTCGAAATAAGGGGAATTTCTGCATTTTTGCCACAAAATATTAGGAATTTCTGCCTTTTTACCTCAAAATAAGGAAAATTTCTGCCTTTTTTCCCTGAAATAAGTGAAATTTCTGCAATTGTGCCCCAAAATAAGTGAAATTTCTGCAATTTTGCCCCAAAATAAGTGAAATTTCTGCAATTTTGCCCCAAAATATAGGAAATTTCTGGAATTTGCCCCAAATTAAGTGGAATTTCTGAGTTTTGCCCCAAAATAAGGAGAATTTCTGTCTTTTTGCCCCAACATATAGAGAATTTCTGCCTTTTTGCCCCACAATTAGGGGAATTTCTGCAATTTTGCTCCAAAATACAGGGAATTTCTTCATTTTTGCCCGAAATAAGAAGAATGCATATCTTTTTGCCATAAAATGGAAATGTCTTCATTTTTGCTCCAAAATAAGGGGAATTTCCACATTTTTGCCTCTAAATAAGTGGAATTTCTGTCTTTTTCCCCCAAAACAAAGGGAATTTCTGTCTTTTTTGCCCCAAAATAAGGAAAAATTCTGACTTATTACCCTGAAGTAAGTGAAATTTCTGCAATTTTGCCACAAAATAAGGGAAATTTCTGCTTTTTGCCCCCAAATAAGGGGAATTTCAGCCTATTACCTCAAAATAAGGGGAATTTCTGCATTTTTGCCCCCAAGTAAGGGAAATTTCAGCCTTTTTACCTCAAAATAAAAGAAATTTCTGCATTTTTGCCACAAAATATTAGGAATTTCTGCCTTTTTGCCCCAGAATAAGAAAATTTCTGCTTTTTTTCCCTGAAATAAGTGAAATTTCTGCAATTTTGCCCCAAAATATGTGAAATTTCTGCAATTTTGCCACAAAATAAGGGAAATTTCTGCCTTTTTGCCCCCAAATAAGGGGAATTTCAGCCTTTTTACCTTGAAATAAGGGGAATTTCTGCATTTTGCCATAAAATATTAGGAATTTCCGGCTTTTTTGCCCCAAAATAAGGAAAATTTCTGCCTTTTTTCCCCGAAATAAGTGAAATTTCTGTAATTTTGCCCCAAAATAAGTGAAATTTCTGCAATTTTGCCCCAAAATAACTGAAATTTCTGCAATTTTGCCTCAATATATGGGAAATTTCTGGAATTTTGCCCCAAAATAAGTGGAATTTCTGTGTTTTGCCCCAAAATAAGGAGAATTTCTGTATTTTTGCCCCTATATATAGGGAATTTCTGCATTTTGCCCCACAATTAGGGGAATTTCTGCAATTTTGCTCCAAAATACGGGGGATTTCTGCATTTGTGCCCGAAAATAAGAGGAATGCATTACTTTTTCCCATAAAAAAGTGAAATTTCTTTATTTTTGCTCCAAAATAAGGGAAATTTCTGCTTTTTTGCCTCTAAATAATTGGAATTTCTGTCTTCTTTCCCCAAAACAAAGGGAATTCCTGTCTTTTTTGCCCCAAAATAAGGAAAATTTCTTACTTATGACCCTGAAATAAGTGAAATTTCTGCAATTTTGCCCCAAAATAAAGGAAATTTTTGCCTTTTTGCCCCCAAATAAGGGGAATTTCAGCCTTTTTACCTAAAAATAAGGGGAATTTCTGCATTTTTGCCACAAAATATTAGGAATTTCTGCCTTTTTGCCCCAAAATAAGAAAATTTCTGCTTTTTTTCCCTGAAATAAGTGAAATTTCTGCAATTTTGCCCCAAAATAAGTGAAATTTCTGCAATTTTGCCCCAAATTAAGGGAAATTTCTGGAATTTTGCCCCAAAATAAGTAGAATTTCTGAGTTTTGCCCCAAAATAAAAAGAATTTCTGTCTTTTTGCCCCAACATATAGGCAATTTCTGACTTTGTGCCCCACAATTAGGGGAATTTCTGCAATTTTGCTCCAAAATACAAGGAATTTCTGCCTTTTTGCCCAAAAATAAGAAGAATGCATAACTTTTTTCCTTAAAAAAGGGAAATTTCTTATTTTTGCTCCAAAATAAGGGTAATTTCTGCATTTTGCCTCTAAAAATGTGGAATTTCTGTCTTTTTTACCCAAAACAAAGGGAATTTCTGTCTTCTTTGCCCCAAAATAAGGAAAAATTCTGACTTATTACAATGAAGTAAGTGAAATTTCTGCAATTTTGCCCCAAAATAAGGGAAATTTCTGCCTTTTTGCCCCCAAATAAGGGGAATTTCAGCCTTTTTACCTTGAAATAAGGGGAATTTCTGCATTTTTGCAACAAAATATTAGGAATTACTGCCGTTTTGCCCCAAAATAAGGAAAATGTCTGCCTTTTTTCCCTGAAATAAGTGAAATTTCTTCAATTTTGCCTCCAAATAAGTGAAATTTCTGCAATTTTACACAAAAATAAGTGAAATTTCTGCAGTTTTGCCCTAAAAGAAGAAAAATTTCTGGAATTTTGCCCCAAAATAAGTGGAATTTCTGAGTTTTGCCCCAAAATAAGGAGAATTTCTGTTTTTTGCCACAACATATAGAGAATTTCTGCCTTTTTGCCCCACAATTAGGGGAATTTCTGCAATTTTTCTCCAAAATACGGGGAATTTCTGCCTTTTTGCCCGAAAATAAGAAGAATGCATACCTTTTTGCCATAACAAAGGGAAATTTCTTAATTTTTGCTCCAAAATAAGGGGAATTTCTGCATTTTTGCCTGTAAGTAAGTGGAATTTCTGTCTCTTTTCCCCAAAACAAAGGGAATTTCTCTCTTTTTTGCCCCAAAGAAAAGAAAATTTCTGACTTATTACCCTGAAATAAGTGAAATTTCTGCAATTTTGCCCCAAAATAAGGGAAATTTCTGCATTTTTGCCACAAAATAAGGGGAATTTCTGTCTTTTTGCCCCAAAATAAGGGAAATTTCAGCCTTTTTACCTGATAATAAGGGTAATCTCTGCTTTTGCCCTAAAATATGGGGAATTTCTGTATTTTGCCCCAAAATAAAGAAAATTTCTTCAATTTTGTACCAAAATACAAGCAATTTCTGCCTTTTTGCCCCCAAATAAGGGGAATTTCAGCCTTTTTACCTCGAAATAAGGAAAATTTCTGCATTTTTGCCACACAATATTAGGAATTTCTGCCTTTTTACCCCAAAATAAGGAAAATTTCTGCCTTTTTTCCCTGAAATAAGTGAAATTTCTGCAATTGTGCCCCAAAATAAGTGAAATTTCTGCAATTTTGCCCCAAAATAAGTGAAATTTCTGCAATTTTGCCCCAAAATATAGGAAATTTCTGGAATTTGCCCCAAGTTAAGTGGAATTTCTGAGTTTTGCCCCAAAATAAGGAGAATTTCTGTCTTTTTGCCCCAACATATAGAGAATTTCTGCCTTTTTGCCCCACAATTAGGGGAATTTCTGAAATTTTGCTCCAAAATACGGGGAATTTCTGCATTTTTGCCCGAAAATAAGAAGAATGCATATCTTTTTGCCATAAAATGGAAATGTCTTCATTTTTGCTCCAAAATAAGGGGAATTTTTACTTTTTTGCCTCTAAATAAGTGGAATTTCTGTCTTTTTCCCCCAAAACAAAGGGAATTTCTGTCTTTTTTGCCCCAAAATAAGGAAAAATTCTGACTTATTACCCTGAAGTAAGTGAAATTTCTGCAATTTTGCCACAAAATAAGGGAAATTTCTGCCTTTTTGCCCCCAAATAAGGGGAATTTCAGCCTTTTACCTCAAAATAAGGGGAATTTCTGCATTTTTGCCCGCAAGTAAGGGGAATTTCAGCCTTTTTACCTCAAAATAAAAGATTTTTCTGCATTTTTGCCACAAAATATTAGGAATTTCTGTCTTTTTGCCCCAGAATAAGAAAATTTCTGCTTTTTTTCCCTGAAATAAGTGAAATTTCTGCAATTTTGCCACAAAATATGTGAAATTTCTGCAATTTTGCCACAAAATAAGGGAAATTTCTGCCTTTTTGCCCCCAAATAAGGGGAATTTCAGCTTTCTTACCTCGAAATAAGGGGAATTTCTGCATTTTTGCCACAAAATATTAGGAATTTCCGGCTTTTTTGCCCCAAAATAAGGAAAATTTCTGCCTTTTTTCCCCGAAATAAGTGAAATTTCTGTAATTTTGCCCCAAAATAAGTGAAATTTCTGCAATTTTGCCCCAAAATAAGTGAAATTTCTGCAATTTTACCCCAATATGTGGGAAATTTCTGGAATTTTGCCCCAAAATAAGTGGAATTTCTGTGTTTTGCCCCAAAATAAGGAGAATTTCTGTATTTTTGCCCCAACATATAGGGAATTTCTGCATTTTTGCCCCACAATTAGGGGAATTTCTGCAATTTTGCTCCAAAATACGGGGGATTTCTGCCTTTTTGCCCGAAAATAAGAAGAATGCATTACTTTTTCCCATAAAAAAGGGAAATTTCTTTATTTTTGCTCCAAAATAAGGGAAATTTCTGCTTTTTTGCCTCTAAATAATTGGAATTTCTGTCTTCTTTCCCCAAAACAAAGGGAATTCCTGTCTTTTTTGCCCCAAAATAAGGAAAATTTCTTACTTATGACCCTGAAATAAGTGAAATTTCTGCAATTTTGCCCCAAAATAAAGGAAATTTTTGCCTTTTTGCCCCCAAATAAGGGGAATTTCAGCCTTTTTACCTAAAAATAAGGGGAATTTCTGCATTTTTGCCACAAAATATTAGGAATTTCTGCCTTTTTGCCCCAAAATAAGAAAATTTCTGCTTTTTTTCCCTGAAATAAGTGAAATTTCTGCAATTTTGCCCCAAAATAAGTGAAATTTCTGCAATTTTGCCCCAAATTAAGGAAAATTTCTGGAATTTTGCCCCAAAATAAGTAGAATTTCTGAGTTTTGCCCCAAAATAAAAAGAATTTCTGTCTTTTTGCCCCAACATATAGGCAATTTCTGACTTTGTGCCCCACAATTAGGGGAATTTCTGCAATTTTGCTCCAAAATACGGGGAATTTCTGCCTTTTTGCCCAAAAATAAGAAGAATGCATAACTTTTTTCCTTAAAAAAGGGAAATTTCTTATTTTTGCTCCAAAATAAGGGGAATTTCTGCATTTTGCCTCTAAAAATGTGGAATTTCTTTCTTTTTTACCCAAAACAAAGGGAATTTCTGTCTTCTTTGCCCCAAAATAAGGAAAAATTCTGACTTATTACAATGAAGTAAGTGAAATTTCTGCAATTTTGCCCCAAAATAAGGGAAATTTCTGCCTTTTTGCCCCCAAATAAGGGGAATTTCAGCCTTTTTACCTTGAAATAAGGGGAATTTCTGCATTTTTGCAACAAAATATTAGGAATTACTGCCGTTTTGCCCCAAAATAAGGAAAATTTCTGCCTTTTTTCTCTGAAATAAGTGAAATTTCTGCAATTTTGCCTCCAAATAAGTGAAATTTCTGCAATTTTACACAAAAATAAGTGAAATTTCTGCAGTTTTGCCCTAAAAGAAGAAAAATTTCTGGAATTTTGCCCCAAAATAAGTGGAATTTCTGAGTTTTGCCCCAAAATAAGGAGAATTTCTGTTTTTTGCCACAACATATAGAGAATTTCTGCCTTTTTGTCCCACAATTAGGGGAATTTCTGCAATTTTGCTCCAAAATACGGGGAATTTCTGCCTTTTTGCCTGAAAATAAGAAGAATGCATACCTTTTTGCCATAACAAAGGGAAATTTCTTAATTTTTGCTCCAAAATAAGGGGAATTTCTGCATTTTTGCCTGTAAAGAAGTGGAATTTCTGTCTCTTTTCCCCAAAACAAAGGGAATTTCTGCCTTTTTGCCCCCAAATAAGGAAAATTTCTGCCTTTTTATCTCGAAATAAGGGGAATTTCTGCATTTTTGCCACAAAATATTAAGAATTTCTGCCTTTTTGCCCCAAAGTAAGGAAAATTTCTGCCTATTTTCCCTGAAATAAGTGAAATTTCTGTAATTTTGCTCCAAAATAAGTGAAATTTCTGCAATTTCGCTCCAAAATAAGTGAAAATTCTGGAATTTTGCCCCAAAATAAATGGAATTTCTGAGTTTTGCCCCAAAATAAGGAGATTTTTTGTCTTTTTGCCCCAACATATAGAGAATTTCTGTCTTTTTGCCCCACAATTAGGAGAATTTCTGCAATTTTGCTCCAAAATAGGGGAATTTCTGCCTTTTTGCCCGAAAATAAGAAGAATGCATACCTTTTTGCCATAAAAAAAGGAAATTTCTTCATTTTTGCTCCAAATTAAGGGGAATTTCTGCTTTTTTGCCTCTAAATAAGTGGAATTTCTGTCTTTTTCCGCCAAAACAAAGGGAATTCCTGTCTTTTTTGCCCCAAAATAAGGAAAATTTCTGACTTACTATCCTGAAATAAGTGAAATTTCTGGAATTTTGCCCCAAAATAAAGGAAATTTTTGCCTTTTTGCCACCAAATTAGGGGAATTTCAGCCTTTTTACCTCAAAATAAAGTGGAATTTCTGCATTTATGAGACAAAATATTAGGAATTTCTTCCTTTTTGATTCAAAATAAGAAAATTTCTGCTTTTTTCCCTGAAATAAGTGAAATTTCTGCAATTTTGCCCCAAAATAAGTGAAATTTCTGCAATTTTGCCCCAAAATAATGGAAATTTCTGGAATTTGCCCCAAAATAAGTGGAATTTCTGAGTTTTGCCCCAAAATAAGGAGAATTTCTGTTTTTTTTTGCCCCAACATATAGGTAATTTCTGCCTTTTTGCCACACAATTAGGGGAATTTCTGCAATTTTGTTCCTAAATATGAGGAATTTCTGCCTTTTTCCCCGAAAATAAGAAGAATGCATACATTTTTGCCATAAAAAAGGGAAATTTTTTCATTTTTGCTCCAAAATAAGGGGAATTTCTGAATTTTTGCCTCTAAAAAAGTGGAATTTCAGTCTTTTTCCCCCAAAACAAAGGGAATTTCTGTTTTTTTGCCCCAAAATAAGGAAAATTTCTTACTTATGACCCTGAAATAAGTGAAATTTCTGCAATTTTGCCCCAAAATAAGAGAAATTTCTGCCTCTTTGCCCCCAAATAAGAGTAATTTCAGCCTTTTTACCTCAAAATAAGGGGAATTTCTGCATTTTTGCCACAAAATATTAGGAATTTCTGCCTTTTTGCCCAAAATAAGAAAATTTCTGCTTTTTTTAACTGAAATAAGTGAAATTTCTGCAATTTTGCCCCAAAATAAGTGAAATTTCTGCAATTTTGCCCCAAATTTAGGGAAATTTCTGCAATTTTGCCCCAAAATAAGGGAAATTTTTGCAATTTTGCCCCAAAATATGGGAAATTTGTGGAATTTTGCCCAAAAATAAGTGGAATTACTGTGTTTTGCCCCAAATTAAGGAGAATTTCTGTATTTTTGCCCCAACATATAGGGAATTTCTGCATTTTTGCCCCACAATTAGGGGAATTTCTGCAATTTTTCTCCAAAATACGGGGGATTTCTGGCTTTTTGCCCGAAAATAAGAAGAATGCATACCTTTTTGCCATAAAAAAGGGAAATTTCTTTATTTTTGCTCCAAAATAAGGAGAATTTCTGCTTTTTTGCCTCTAAATAATTGGAATTTCTGTCTTCTTCCCGCAAAACAAAGGAAATACCTGTCTTTTTTGCCCCAAAATAAAGAAAATTTCTTACTTATGACCCTGAAATAAGTGAAATTTCTGCAATTTTGCCCCAAAATAAAGGAAATTTTTGCCTTTTTGCCCCCAAATAAGGGGAATTTCAGCCTTTTTACCTAAAAATAAGGGGAATTTCTGCATTTTTGCCACAAAATATTAAGAATTTCTGCCTTTTTGCCCAAAATAAGAAAATTTCTGCTTTTTTTCCCTGAAATAAGTGAAATTTCTGCAATTTTGCCCCAAAATAAGTGAAATTTCTGCAATTTTGCCCCAAATTTAGGGAAATTTCTGGAATTTTGCCCCAAAATAAGTAGAATTTCTGAGTTTTGCCCCAAAATAAAAAGAATTTCTGTCTTTTTGCCCCAACATATAGGCAATTTCTGACTTTGTGCCCCACAATTAGGGGAATTTCTGCAATTTTGCTCCAAAATACGGGGAATTTCTGCCTTTTTGCCCAAAAATAAGAAGAATGCATACCTTTTTTCCTTAAAAAAGGGAAATTTCTTCATTTTTGCTCCAAAATAAGGGGAATTTCTGCTTTTTTACCTCTAAATAAGTGGAATTTCTGTCTTTTTTATCCAAAAAAAAGGGAATTTCTGTCTTTTTTGCCCCAAAATAAGGAAAAATTCTGACTTATTACAATGTAGTAAGTGATATTTCTGCAATTTTGCCCCAAAATAAGGGAAATTTCTGCCTTTTTGCCCCCAAATAAGGGGAATTTCAGCCTTTTTACCTCGAAATAAGGGGAATTTCTGCATTTTTGCAACTAAATATTAGGAATTACTGCCGTTTTGCCCCAAAATAAGGAAAATTTCTGCCTTTTTTCCCTGAAATAAGTGAAATTTCTGCAATTTTGCCCCCAAATAGGTGAAATTTCTGCAATTTTGCCCCAAAATAATGGAAATTTCTGGAATTTTGCCCCAAAATAAGTGGAATTTCTGGGTTTTGCCCCAAAATTAGGAGAATTTCTGGTTTTTTTTGCCCCAACATATAGGTAATTTCTGCCTTTTTGCCCCACAATTAGGAGAATTTCTGCAATTTTGCTCCTAAATATGAGGAATTTCTGCCTTTTTGCCCGAAAATAAGAAGAATGCATACCTTTTTGCCATGAAAAAGGGAAATTTCTTCATTTTTGCTCCAAAATAAGGGGAATTTCTGAATTTTTGCCTCTAAAAAAGTGGAATTTCTGTCTTTTTCCCCAAAAACAAATAGGATTTCTGTCTTTTTTGCCCCAAAATAAGGAAAAATTCTGCCTTATTTTCCTGAAGTAAGTGAAATTTCTGCAATTTTGCCCCATAATAAGGGAAATTTCTGCCTTTTTGCCCCCAAATAATAGGAATTTCAGCCTTTTTACCTCGAAATAAGGGGAATTTCTGCATTATTGCCACAAAATATTAGGAATTTCTGCCTTTTTGCCCCAAAATAAGGAAAATTTCTGCCTTTTTTCCCTGAAATAAGTGAAATTTCTGTAATTATGCCCCAAAATAAGTGAAATTTCTGCAATTTTGCCACAAAATAAGTGAAATTTCGGCAATTTTGCCCCAAAATATGGGAAATTTCTGGAATTTTGCCCCAAAATAAGTGAAATTTTGGTGTTTTGCCCCAAAATAAGGAGAATATCTGTATTTTTGCTCCAACATATATGGAATTTCTGCATTTTTGCCCCACAATTAGGGGAATTTCTGCAATTTTGCTCCAAAATACGTAGGATTTCTGCCTTTTTGCCCGAAAATAAGAAGAATGCATACCTTTTTGCCATAAAAAAGGGAAATTTCTTTATTTTTGCTCCAAAATAAGGGGAATTTATGCTTTTTTGCCTCTAAATAATTGGAATTTCTGTCTTCTTCCCCCAAAACAAAGGGAATTCCTGTCTTTTTTGCCCCAAAATAAGGAAAATTTCTTACTTATGACCCTGAAATAAGTGAAATTTCTGCAATTTTGCCCCAAAATAAAGGAAATTTTTGCCTTTTTGCCCCCAAATAAAAGGAATTTCAGCCTTTTTACCTAAAAATAAGGGGAATTTCTGCATTTTTGCCACAAAATATTAGGAATTTCTGCCTTTTTGCCCCAAAATAAGAAAATTTCTGCTTTTTTCCCTGAAATAAGTGAAATTTCTGCAATTTTGCCCCAAAATAAGTGAAATTTCTGCAATTTTGCCCCAAATTAAGGGAAATTTCTGGAATTTTGCCCCAAAATAAGTAGAATTTCTGAGTTTTGCCCCAAAATAAAAAGAATTTCTGTCTTTTTGCCCCAACATATAGGCAATTTCTGACTTTGTGCCCCACAATTAGGGGAATTTCTGCAATTTTGCTCCAAAATACGGGGAATTTCTGCCTTTTTGCCCAAAAATAAGAAGAATGCATACCTTTTTTCCTTAAAAAAGAGAAATTTCTTATTTTTGCTCCAAAATAAGGGGAATTTCTGCTACTTTGCCTCTAAATAAGTGGAATTTCTGTCTTTTTTACTCAAAACAAAGGGAATTTCTGTCTTCTTTGCCCCAAAATAAGGAAAAATTCTGACTTATTACAATGAAGTAAGTGAAATTTCTGCAATTTTGCCCCAAAATAAAGGAAATTTTTGCCTTTTTGCCCCCAAATAAGGGGAATTTCAGCCTTTTTACCTAAAAATAAGGGGAATTTCTGCATTTTTGCCACAAAATATTAAGAATTTCTGCCTTTTTGCCCAAAATAAGAAAATTTCTGCTTTTTTTCCCTGAAATAAGTGAAATTTCTGCAATTTTGCCCCAAAATAAGTGAAATTTCTGCAATTTTGCCCCAAATTTAGGGAAATTTCTGGAATTTTGCCCCAAAATAAGTAGAATTTCTGAGTTTTGCCCCAAAATAAAAAGAATTTCTGTCTTTTTGCCCCAACATATAGGCAATTTCTGACTTTGTGCCCCACAATTAGGGGAATTTCTGCAATTTTGCTCCAAAATACGGGGAATTTCTGCCTTTTTGCCCAAAAATAAGAAGAATGCATACCTTTTTTCCTTAAAAAAGGGAAATTTCTTCATTTTTGCTCCAAAATAAGGGGAATTTCTGCTTTTTTACCTCTAAATAAGTGGAATTTCTGTGTTTTTTATCCAAAAAAAAGGGAATTTCTGTCTTTTTTGCCCCAAAATAAGGAAAAATTCTGACTTATTACAATGTAGTAAGTGATATTTCTGCAATTTTGCCCCAAAATAAGGGAAATTTCTGCCTTTTTGCCCCCAAATAAGGGGAATTTCAGCCTTTTTACCTCGAAATAAGGGGAATTTCTGCATTTTTGCAACTAAATATTAGGAATTACTGCCGTTTTGCCCCAAAATAAGGAAAATTTCTGCCTTTTTTCCCTGAAATAAGTGAAATTTCTGCAATTTTGCCCCCAAATAGGTGAAATTTCTGCAATTTTGCCCCAAAATAATGGAAATTTCTGGAATTTTGCCCCAAAATAAGTGGAATTTCTGGGTTTTGCCCCAAAATTAGGAGAATTTCTGGTTTTTTTTGCCCCAACATATAGGTAATTTCTGCCTTTTTGCCCCACAATTAGGAGAATTTCTGCAATTTTGCTCCTAAATATGAGGAATTTCTGCCTTTTTGCCCGAAAATAAGAAGAATGCATACCTTTTTGCCATGAAAAAGGGAAATTTCTTCATTTTTGCTCCAAAATAAGGGGAATTTCTGAATTTTTGCCTCTAAAAAAGTGGAATTTCTGTCTTTTTCCCCAAAAACAAATAGGATTTCTGTCTTTTTTGCCCCAAAATAAGGAAAAATTCTGCCTTATTTTCCTGAAGTAAGTGAAATTTCTGCAATTTTGCCCCATAATAAGGGAAATTTCTGCCTTTTTGCCCCCAAATAATAGGAATTTCAGCCTTTTTACCTCGAAATAAGGGGAATTTCTGCATTATTGCCACAAAATATTAGGAATTTCTGCCTTTTTGCCCCAAAATAAGGAAAATTTCTGCCTTTTTTCCCTGAAATAAGTGAAATTTCTGTAATTTTGCCCCAAAATAAGTGAAATTTCTGCAATTTTGCCACAAAATAAGTGAAATTTCGGCAATTTTGCCCCAAAATATGGGAAATTTCTGGAATTTTGCCCCAAAATAAGTGAAATTTTGGTGTTTTGCCCCAAAATAAGGAGAATATCTGTATTTTTGCTCCAACATATATGGAATTTCTGCATTTTTGCCCCACAATTAGGGGAATTTCTGCAATTTTGCTCCAAAATACGTGGGATTTCTGCCTTTTTGCCCGAAAATAAGAAGAATGCATACCTTTTTGCCATAAAAAAGGGAAATTTCTTTATTTTTGCTCCAAAATAAGGGGAATTTATGCTTTTTTGCCTCTAAATAATTGGAATTTCTGTCTTCTTCCCCCAAAACAAAGGGAATTCCTGTCTTTTTTGCCCCAAAATAAGGAAAATTTCTTACTTATGACCCTGAAATAAGTGAAATTTCTGCAATTTTGCCCCAAAATAAGGGAAATTTTTGCCTTTTTGCCCCCAAATAAGGGGAATTTCAGCCTTTTTACCTAAAAATAAGGGGAATTTCTGCATTTTTGCCACAAAATATTAGGAATTTCTGCCTTTTTGCCCCAAAATAAGAAAATTTCTGCTTTTTTCCCTGAAATAAGTGAAATTTCTGCAATTTTGCCCCAAAATAAGTGAAATTTCTGCAATTTTGCCCCAAATTAAGGGAAATTTCTGGAATTTTGCCCCAAAATAAGTAGAATTTCTGAGTTTTGCCCCAAAATAAAAAGAATTTCTGTCTTTTTGCCCCAACATATAGGCAATTTCTGACTTTGTGCCCCACAATTAGGGGAATTTCTGCAATTTTGCTCCAAAATACGGGGAATTTCTGCCTTTTTGCCCAAAAATAAGAAGAATGCATACCTTTTTTCCTTAAAAAAGAGAAATTTCTTATTTTTGCTCCAAAATAAGGGGAATTTCTGCTACTTTGCCTCTAAATAAGTGGAATTTCTGTCTTTTTTACTCAAAACAAAGGGAATTTCTGTCTTCTTTGCCCCAAAATAAGGAAAAATTCTGACTTATTACAATGAAGTAAGTGAAATTTCTGCAATTTTGCCCCAAAATAAAGGAAATTTTTGCCTTTTTGCCCCCAAATAAGGGGAATTTCAGCCTTTTTACCTAAAAATAAGGGGAATTTCTGCATTTTTGCCACAAAATATTAAGAATTTCTGCCTTTTTGCCCAAAATAAGAAAATTTCTGCTTTTTTTCCCTGAAATAAGTGAAATTTCTGCAATTTTGCCCCAAAATAAGTGAAATTTCTGCAATTTTGCCCCAAATTTAGGGAAATTTCTGGAATTTTGCCCCAAAATAAGTAGAATTTCTGAGTTTTGCCCCAAAATAAAAAGAATTTCTGTCTTTTTGCCCCAACATATAGGCAATTTCTGACTTTGTGCCCCACAATTAGGGGAATTTCTGCAATTTTGCTCCAAAATACGGGGAATTTCTGCCTTTTTGCCCAAAAATAAGAAGAATGCATACCTTTTTTCCTTAAAAAAGGGAAATTTCTTCATTTTTGCTCCAAAATAAGGGGAATTTCTGCTTTTTTACCTCTAAATAAGTGGAATTTCTGTGTTTTTTATCCAAAAAAAAGGGAATTTCTGTCTTTTTTGCCCCAAAATAAGGAAAAATTCTGACTTATTACAATGTAGTAAGTGATATTTCTGCAATTTTGCCCCAAAATAAGGGAAATTTCTGCCTTTTTGCCCCCAAATAAGGGGAATTTCAGCCTTTTTACCTCGAAATAAGGGGAATTTCTGCATTTTTGCAACTAAATATTAGGAATTACTGCCGTTTTGCCCCAAAATAAGGAAAATTTCTGCCTTTTTTCCCTGAAATAAGTGAAATTTCTGCAATTTTGCCCCCAAATAGGTGAAATTTCTGCAATTTTGCCCCAAAATAATGGAAATTTCTGGAATTTTGCCCCAAAATAAGTGGAATTTCTGGGTTTTGCCCCAAAATTAGGAGAATTTCTGGTTTTTTTTGCCCCAACATATAGGTAATTTCTGCCTTTTTGCCCCACAATTAGGAGAATTTCTGCAATTTTGCTCCTAAATATGAGGAATTTCTGCCTTTTTGCCCGAAAATAAGAAGAATGCATACCTTTTTGCCATGAAAAAGGGAAATTTCTTCATTTTTGCTCCAAAATAAGGGGAATTTCTGAATTTTTGCCTCTAAAAAAGTGGAATTTCTGTCTTTTTCCCCAAAAACAAATAGGATTTCTGTCTTTTTTGCCCCAAAATAAGGAAAAATTCTGCCTTATTTTCCTGAAGTAAGTGAAATTTCTGCAATTTTGCCCCATAATAAGGGAAATTTCTGCCTTTTTGCCCCCAAATAATAGGAATTTCAGCCTTTTTACCTAAAAATAAGGGGAATTTCTGCATTTTTGCCACAAAATATTAGGAATTTCTGCCTTTTTGCCCCAAAATAAGAAAATTTCTGCTTTTTTCCCTGAAATAAGTGAAATTTCTGTAATTATGCCCCAAAATAAGTGAAATTTCTGCAATTTTGCCACAAAATAAGTGAAATTTCGGCAATTTTGCCCCAAAATATGGGAAATTTCTGGAATTTTGCCCCAAAATAAGTGAAATTTTGGTGTTTTGCCCCAAAATAAGGAGAATATCTGTATTTTTGCTCCAACATATATGGAATTTCTGCATTTTTGCCCCACAATTAGGGGAATTTCTGCAATTTTGCTCCAAAATACGTAGGATTTCTGCCTTTTTGCCCGAAAATAAGAAGAATGCATACCTTTTTGCCATAAAAAAGGGAAATTTCTTTATTTTTGCTCCAAAATAAGGGGAATTTATGCTTTTTTGCCTCTAAATAATTGGAATTTCTGTCTTCTTCCCCCAAAACAAAGGGAATTCCTGTCTTTTTTGCCCCAAAATAAGGAAAATTTCTTACTTATGACCCTGAAATAAGTGAAATTTCTGCAATTTTGCCCCAAAATAAAGGAAATTTTTGCCTTTTTGCCCCCAAATAAAAGGAATTTCAGCCTTTTTACCTAAAAATAAGGGGAATTTCTGCATTTTTGCCACAAAATATTAGGAATTTCTGCCTTTTTGCCCCAAAATAAGAAAATTTCTGCTTTTTTCCCTGAAATAAGTGAAATTTCTGCAATTTTGCCCCAAAATAAGTGAAATTTCTGCAATTTTGCCCCAAATTAAGGGAAATTTCTGGAATTTTGCCCCAAAATAAGTAGAATTTCTGAGTTTTGCCCCAAAATAAAAAGAATTTCTGTCTTTTTGCCCCAACATATAGGCAATTTCTGACTTTGTGCCCCACAATTAGGGGAATTTCTGCAATTTTGCTCCAAAATACGGGGAATTTCTGCCTTTTTGCCCAAAAATAAGAAGAATGCATACCTTTTTTCCTTAAAAAAGAGAAATTTCTTATTTTTGCTCCAAAATAAGGGGAATTTCTGCTACTTTGCCTCTAAATAAGTGGAATTTCTGTCTTTTTTACTCAAAACAAAGGGAATTTCTGTCTTCTTTGCCCCAAAATAAGGAAAAATTCTGACTTATTACAATGAAGTAAGTGAAATTTCTGCAATTTTGCCCCAAAATAAAGGAAATTTTTGCCTTTTTGCCCCCAAATAAGGGGAATTTCAGCCTTTTTACCTAAAAATAAGGGGAATTTCTGCATTTTTGCCACAAAATATTAAGAATTTCTGCCTTTTTGCCCAAAATAAGAAAATTTCTGCTTTTTTTCCCTGAAATAAGTGAAATTTCTGCAATTTTGCCCCAAAATAAGTGAAATTTCTGCAATTTTGCCCCAAATTTAGGGAAATTTCTGGAATTTTGCCCCAAAATAAGTAGAATTTCTGAGTTTTGCCCCAAAATAAAAAGAATTTCTGTCTTTTTGCCCCAACATATAGGCAATTTCTGACTTTGTGCCCCACAATTAGGGGAATTTCTGCAATTTTGCTCCAAAATACGGGGAATTTCTGCCTTTTTGCCCAAAAATAAGAAGAATGCATACCTTTTTTCCTTAAAAAAGGGAAATTTCTTCATTTTTGCTCCAAAATAAGGGGAATTTCTGCTTTTTTACCTCTAAATAAGTGGAATTTCTGTGTTTTTTATCCAAAAAAAAGGGAATTTCTGTCTTTTTTGCCCCAAAATAAGGAAAAATTCTGACTTATTACAATGTAGTAAGTGATATTTCTGCAATTTTGCCCCAAAATAAGGGAAATTTCTGCCTTTTTGCCCCCAAATAAGGGGAATTTCAGCCTTTTTACCTCGAAATAAGGGGAATTTCTGCATTTTTGCAACTAAATATTAGGAATTACTGCCGTTTTGCCCCAAAATAAGGAAAATTTCTGCCTTTTTTCCCTGAAATAAGTGAAATTTCTGCAATTTTGCCCCCAAATAGGTGAAATTTCTGCAATTTTGCCCCAAAATAATGGAAATTTCTGGAATTTTGCCCCAAAATAAGTGGAATTTCTGGGTTTTGCCCCAAAATTAGGAGAATTTCTGGTTTTTTTTGCCCCAACATATAGGTAATTTCTGCCTTTTTGCCCCACAATTAGGAGAATTTCTGCAATTTTGCTCCTAAATATGAGGAATTTCTGCCTTTTTGCCCGAAAATAAGAAGAATGCATACCTTTTTGCCATGAAAAAGGGAAATTTCTTCATTTTTGCTCCAAAATAAGGGGAATTTCTGAATTTTTGCCTCTAAAAAAGTGGAATTTCTGTCTTTTTCCCCAAAAACAAATAGGATTTCTGTCTTTTTTGCCCCAAAATAAGGAAAAATTCTGCCTTATTTTCCTGAAGTAAGTGAAATTTCTGCAATTTTGCCCCATAATAAGGGAAATTTCTGCCTTTTTGCCCCCAAATAATAGGAATTTCAGCCTTTTTACCTCGAAATAAGGGGAATTTCTGCATTATTGCCACAAAATATTAGGAATTTCTGCCTTTTTGCCCCAAAATAAGGAAAATTTCTGCCTTTTTTCCCTGAAATAAGTGAAATTTCTGTAATTTTGCCCCAAAATAAGTGAAATTTCTGCAATTTTGCCACAAAATAAGTGAAATTTCGGCAATTTTGCCCCAAAATATGGGAAATTTCTGGAATTTTGCCCCAAAATAAGTGAAATTTTGGTGTTTTGCCCCAAAATAAGGAGAATATCTGTATTTTTGCTCCAACATATATGGAATTTCTGCATTTTTGCCCCACAATTAGGGGAATTTCTGCAATTTTGCTCCAAAATACGTGGGATTTCTGCCTTTTTGCCCGAAAATAAGAAGAATGCATACCTTTTTGCCATAAAAAAGGGAAATTTCTTTATTTTTGCTCCAAAATAAGGGGAATTTATGCTTTTTTGCCTCTAAATAATTGGAATTTCTGTCTTCTTCCCCCAAAACAAAGGGAATTCCTGTCTTTTTTGCCCCAAAATAAGGAAAATTTCTTACTTATGACCCTGAAATAAGTGAAATTTCTGCAATTTTGCCCCAAAATAAGGGAAATTTTTGCCTTTTTGCCCCCAAATAAGGGGAATTTCAGCCTTTTTACCTAAAAATAAGGGGAATTTCTGCATTTTTGCCACAAAATATTAGGAATTTCTGCATTTTTGCCCCAAAATAAGAAAATTTCTGCTTTTTTCCCTGAAATAAGTGAAATTTCTGCAATTTTGCCACAAAATAAGTGAAATTTCTGCAATTTTGCCCCAAATTAAGGGAAATTTCTGGAATTTTGCCCCAAAATAAGTAGAATTTCTGAGTTTTGCCCCAAAATAAAAAGAATTTCTGTCTTTTTGCCCCAACATATAGGCAATTTCTGACTTTGTGCCCCACAATTAGGGGAATTTCTGCAATTTTGCTCCAAAATACGGGGAATTTCTGCCTTTTTGCCCAAAAATAAGAAGAATGCATACCTTTTTTCCTTAAAAAAGAGAAATTTCTTATTTTTGCTCCAAAATAGGGGAATTTCTGCTACTTTGCCTCTAAATAAGTGGAATTTCTGTCTTTTTTACTCAAAACAAAGGGAATTTCTGTCTTCTTTGCCCCAAAATAAGGAAAAATTCTGACTTATTACAATGAAGTAAGTGAAATTTCTGCAATTTTGCCCCAAAATAAGAGAAATTTCTGCCTTTTTGCCCCCAAATAAGGGGAATTTCAGCCTTTTTACCTTGAAATAAGGGGAATTTCTGCATTTTTGCAACAAAATATTAGGAATTACTGCCGTTTTCCCCCAAAATAAGGAAAATTTCTGCCATTTTTCCCTGAAATAAGTGAAATTTCTGCAATTTTGCCCCCAAATAAGTGAAATTTCTGCAATTTTACACAAAAATAAGTGAAATTTCTGCAGTTTTGCCCTAAAAGAAGAAAAATTTCTGGAATTTTGCTTCAAAATAAGTGGAAATCCTGAGTTTTGCCCCAAAATAAAGAGAATTTCTGTTTTTTGCCACAACATATAGAGAATTTCTGCCTTTTTGCCCCACAATTAGGGGAATTTCTGCAATTTTGCTCTAAAATACGGAGAATTTCTGCCTTTTTGCCCAAAAATAAGAAGAATGCATACCTTTTTGCCATAAAAAAGGGAAATTTCTTCATTTTTGCTCCAAAATAAGGGGAATTTCTGCTCTTTTGCCTCTAAATAAGTGGAATTTCTGTCTCTTTTCCCCAAAACAAAGGGAATTTCTCTTTTTTTTGCCCCAAAATAAAGAAAATTTCTGACTTATTACCCTGAGATTTGTGAAATTTCTGCAATTTTGCCCCAAAATAAGGGAAATTTCTGCATTTTTGCCACAAAATAAGGGGAATTTCTGTCTTTTTGCCCCAAAATAAGGGAAATTTCAGCCTTTTTACCTGATAATAAGGGTAATCTCTGCTTTTTGCCCTAAAATATGGGGAATTTCTGTATTTTGCCCCAAAATAAAGAAAATTTCTGCAATTTATACCAAAATAAAAGCAATTTCTGCCTTTTTGCCCACAAATAAGAGGAATTTCAGCCTTTTTACCTCGAAATAAGAGGAATTTCTGCATTTTTGCCACAAAATATTAGGAATTTCTGCCTTTTTGCCCCAAAATAAGAAAATTTCTGCTTTTTTTCCCTGAAATAAGTGAAATTTCTGCAATTTTGCCCCAAATTAAGTGAAATTTCTGCAATTTTGCCCCAAACTAAGGGAAATTTCTGGAATTTTGCCCCAAAATAAGTGGAATTTCTGAGTTTTGCCCCAAAATAAGGAGAATTTCTGTTTTTTTGCCCCAACATATAGAGAATTTCTGCCTTTTTGCCCCACAATTAGGGGAATATCTGCAATTTTGCTCCAAAATACGGGGAATTTCTGCCTTTTTGCCCGAAAATAAGAAGAATGCATACCTTTTTGCCATAAAAAGGGAAATTTCTTCATTTTTGTTCCAAAATAAGGGGAATTTCTGAATTTTTGCCTCTAAATAAGAGGAATTTCTGTCTTTTTCTCCCAAAACAAAGGAAATTACTGTCTTTTTTGCCCCAAAATAAGGAAAAATTCTGCCTTATTACCCTGAAGTAAGTGAAATTTTGCAATTTTTCCCCAAAATAAGGGAAATTTCTGCCTTTTTGCCCCCAAATAAGAAGAATTTCAGCCTTTTTACCTCGAAATAAGGGGAATTTTTGCATTTTTGCCACAAAATATTAGGAATTTCTGCCTTTTTGCCCCAAAGTAAGGAAAAATTCTGCCTATTTTCCCTGAAATAAGTGAAATTTCTGTAATTTTGCACCAAAATAAGTGAAATTTCTGCAATTTTGCTCCAAAATAAGTGAAATTTCTGCAATTTCGCCCCAAAATATGTGAAAATTCTGGAATTTTGCCCCAGAATAAATGGAATTTCTGAGTTTTGCCCCAAAATAAGGAGATTTTCTGTCTTTTTGCCCCAACATATAGAGAATTTCTGCCTTTTTGCCCCACAATTAGGAGAATTTCTGCAATTTTGCTCCAAAATACGGGGAATTTCTGCCTTTTTGCCCGAAAATAAGAAGAATGCACACCTTTTTGCCATAAAAAAGGGAAATTTCTTCATTTTTGCTCCAAATTAAGGGGAATTTCTGCTTTTTTGCCTCTAAATAAGTGGAATTTCTGTCTTTTTCCGCCAAAACAAAGGGAATTCCTGTCTTTTTTGCCCCAAAATAAGGAAAATTTTTGACTTACTACCCTGAAATAAGTGAAATTTCTGGAATTTTGCCCCAAAATAAAGGAAATTTTTGCCTTTTTGCCGCCAAATTAGGGGAATTTCAGCCTTTGTACCTCAAAATAAAGGGGAATTTCTGCATTTATGCCACAAAATATTAGGAATTTCTGCCTTTTTGATTCAAAATAAGAAAATTTCTGCTTTTTTTCCCTGAAATAAGTGAAATTTCTGGAATTTTGCCCCAAAATAAGTCAAATTTCTGCAATTTTGCCCCAAAATAATGGAAATTTCTGGAATTTTGCCCCAAAATAAGTGGAATTTCTGAGTTTTGCCCTAAAATAAGGAGAATTTCTGTATTTTTTGCCCCAACATATAGGTAATTTCTGCCTTTTTGCCACACAATTAGGGAAATTTCTGCAATTTTGCTCCTAAATATGAGGAATTTCTGCCTTTTTGCCCGAAAATAAGAAGAATGCATACCTTTTTGCCATAAAAAAGGGAAATTTCTTCATTTTTGCTCCAAAATAAGGGGAATTTCTGCTCTTTTGCCTCTAAATAAGTGGAATTTCTGTCTCTTTTCCCCAAATCAAAGGGAATTTCTCTTTTTTTTGCCCCAAAATAAAGAAAATTTCTGACTTATTACCCTGAGATTTGTGAAATTTCTGCAATTTTGCCCCAAAATAAGGGAAATTTCTGCATTTTTGCCACAAAATAAGGGGAATTTCTTTCTTTTTGCCCCAAAATAAGGGAAATTTCTTACTTATGACCCTGAAATAAGTAAAATTTCTGCAATTTTGCCCCAAAATAAAGGAACTTTTTGCTTTTTGCCCCCAAATAAGGGGAATTTCAGCCTTTTTACCTAAAAATAATGGGACTTTCTGCATTTTTGCCACAAAATATTAGGAATTTCTGCCTTTTTGCCCCAAAATAAGAAAATTTCTGCTTTTTTTCCTTAAAATAAGTGAAATTTCTGCAATTTTGCCCCAAAATAAGTGAAATTTCTGCAATTTTGCCCCAAATTTAGGGAAATTTCTGGAATTTTGCCCCAAAATAAGTAGAATTTCTGAGTTTTGCCCCAAAATAAAAAGAATTTCTGTCTTTTTGCCCCAACATATAGGCAATTTCTGACTTTGTGCCCCACAACTAGGGGAATTTCTGCAATTTTGCTCCAAAATACGGGGAATTTCTGCCTTTTTGCACAAAAATAAGAAGAATGCATACCTTTTTTCCTTAAAAAAGGGAAATTTCTTCATTTTTGCTCCAAAATAAGGGGAATTTCTGCTTTTTTGCCTCTAAATAATTGGAATTTCTGTCTTTTTTACCCAAAACAAAGGGAATTTCTGTCTTTTTTGCCCCAAAATAAGGAAAAATTCTGACTTATTACAATGAAGTAAGTGAAATTTCTGCAATTTTGCCCCAAAATAAGGGAAATTTCAGCCTTTTTACCTGATAATAAGGGTAATCTCTGCTTTTGCTCTAAAATATGGGGAATTTCTGTATTTTGCCCCAAAATAAAGGAAATTTTTGCAATTTTGTACCAAAATAAAAGCAATTTCTGCCTTTTTGCCCCCAAATAAGAGGAATTTCAGCCTTTTTACCGCGAAATAAGGGGAATTTCTGCATTTTTGCCACAAAATATTAGGAATTTCTGCCTTTTTGCCCCAAAATAAGAAAATTTCTGCTTTTTTTCCCTGAAATAAGTGAAATTTCGGCAATTTTGCCCCAAATTAAGTGAAATTTCTGCAATTTTGCCCCAAACTAAGGGAAATTTCTGGAATTTTGCCCCAAAATAAGTGGAATTTCTGAGTTTTGCCCCAAAATAAGGAGAATTTCTGTAGTTTTGCCCCAACATATAGAGAATTTCTGCCTTTTTGCCCCACAATTAGGGGAATATCTGCAATTTTGCTCCAAATACAAGGAATTTCTGCCTTTTTGCACGAAAATAAGAAGAATGCATACCTTTTTTGCCATAAAAAGGGAAATTTCTTCATTTTTGTTCCAAAATAAGGGGAATTTCTGAATTTTTGCCTCTAAATAAGTGGAATTTCTGTCTTTTTCTCCCAAAACAAAGGAAATTTCTGTCTTTTTTGCCCCAAAATAAGGAAAAATTCTGCCTTATTACCCTGAAGTAAGTGAAATTTCTGCAATTTTTCCCCAAAATAAGGGAAATTTCTGTTTTTTTGCCCCCAAATAAGAAGAATTTCAGCCTTTTTACCTCGAAATAAGGGGAATTTTTGCATTTTTGCCACAAAATATTAAGAATTTCTGCATTTTTGCCCCAAAGTAAGGAAAAATTCTGCCTATTTTCCCTGAAATAAGTGAAATTTCTGTAATTTTGCAACAAAATAAGTGAAATTTCTGCAATTTTGCTACAAAAAAAGTGAAATTTCTGCAATTTTGCCCCAACATAATTGAAAATTCTGGAATTTTGCCCCAAAATAAATGGAATTTCTGAGTTTTGCCCCAAAATAAGGAGATTTTCTGTCTTTTTGCCCCAACATATAGAGAATTTCTGCCTTTTTGCCCCACAATTAGGAGAATTTCTGCAATTTTGCTCAAAAATACGGGGAATTTCTGCCTTTTTGCCCGAAAATAAGAAGAATGCACACCTTTTTGCCATAAAAAAGGGAAATTTCTTCATTTTTGCTCCAAATTAAGGGGCATTTCTGCTTTTTTGCCTCTAAATAAGTGGAATTTCTGTCTTTTTCCGCCAAAACAAAGGGAATTCCTGTCTTTTTTGCCCCAAAATAAGGAAAATTTCTGACTTACTACCCTGAAATAAGTGAAATTTCTGGAATTTTGCCCCAAAATAAAGGAAATTTTTGCCTTTTTGCCGCCAAATTAGGGGAATTTCAGCCTTTTTACCTCAAAATAAAGGGGAATTTCTGCATTTATGCCACAAAATATTAGGAATTTCTGCCTTTTTGATTCAAAATAAGAAAATTTCTGCTTTTTTTCCCTGAAATAAGTGAAATTTCTGCAATTTTGCCCCAAAATAAGTGAAATTTCTGCAATGTTGCCCCAAAATAATGGAAATTTCTGGAATTTTGCCCCAAAATAAGTGGAATTTCTGAGTTTTGCCCCAAAATAAGGAGAATTTCTGTTTTTTTTTCCCAAACATATAGGTAATTTTTGCCTTTTTGCCACACAATTAGGGGAATTTCTGCAATTTTGCTCCTAAATATGAGGAATTTCTGCCTTTTTGCCCGAAAATAAGAAGAATGCATACCTTTTGCCATAAAAAAGGGAAATTTTTTCATTTTTGCTCCAAAATAAGGGGAATTTCTGAATTTTTGCCTCTAAAAAAGTGGAATTTCTGTCTTTTTCCCCCAAAACAAAGGGAATTTCTGTCTTTTTTGCCCCAAAATAAGGAAAAACTCTGCGTTATTTCCCTGAAGTACGTGAAATTTCTGCAATTTTGCCCCAAAATAAGTGAAATTTCTGCAATTTTGTCCCAAAATAAAAGAAATTTCTGGAATTTTGCCCCAAAATAAGTGGAATTTCTGATTTTTGCCCCAAAATAAGGAGAATTTCTGTCTTTTTGCCTCAACATATAGGCAATTTCTGCTTTTTGCCTCACAATTAGGGGAATTTCTGCAATTTTGCTCAAAATACGGGGAATTTCTGCCTTTTTGCCCGAAAATAAGAAGAATGCATAACTTTTTGCCATAAAAAAGAGAAATTTCTTCATTTTTGCTCCAAAATAAAGAGAATTTCTGTTTTTTTGCCTCTAAATAAGTGGAATTTCTGTCTTTTTCCCCCAAAACAAAGGGAATTCCTGTCTTTTTTGCCCCAAAATAAAGAAAATTTTTGACTTATTACTCTGAAATAAGTGAAATTTCTGCAATTTTGTTCCAAAATAAAAAAAATTTTTCCTTTTTGCCCCCAAATAAGGAGAATTTCAGCCTTTTTACCTCAAAATAAGGGGAAATTCTGAATTTTGCCACAAAATATTAGTAATTTCTGCCTTTTTGCCCCAAAATAAGTAAATTTCTGCTTTTTTTCCCTGAAATAAGTGAAATTTCGGCAATTTTGCCCCAAATTAAGTGAAATTTCTGCAATTTTGCCCCAAACTAAGGGAAATTTCTGGAATTTTGCCCCAAAATAAGTGGAATTTCTCAGTTTTGCCCCAAAATAAGGAGAATTTCTGTTTTTTTGCCCCAACATATAGAGAATTTCTGCCTTTTTGCCCCACAATTAGGGGAATATCTGCAATTTTGCTACAAAATACGGGGAATTTCTGCCTTTTTGCACGAAAATAAGAAGAATGCATACCTTTTTGCCATAAAAAGGGAAATTTCTTCATTTTTGTTCCAAAATAAGGGGAATTTCTGAATTTTTGCCTCTAAATAAGTGGAATTTCTGTCTTTTTCTCCCAAAACAAAGGAAATTTCTGTCTTTTTTGCCCCAAAATAAGAAAAAATTCTGCCTTATTACCCTGAAGTAAGTGAAATTTCTGCAATTTTTCCCCAAAATAAGGGAAATTTCTGCCTTTTTGCCCCCAAATAAGGGGAATTTCAGCCTTTTTACCTCGAAATAAGGGGAATTTTTGCATTTTTGCCACAAAATATTAGGAATTTCTGCATTTTTGCCCCAAAGTAAAGAAAAATTCTGCCTATTTTCCCTGAAATAAGTGAAATTTCTGTAATTTTGCACCAAAATAAGTGAAATTTCTGCAATATTGCTCCAAAATAAGTGAAATTTCTGCAATTTCGCCCCAAAATAAGTGAAAATTCTGGAATTTTGCCCCAAAATAAATGGAATTTCTGAGTTTTGCCCCAAAATAAGGAGATTTTCTGTCTTTTTGCCCCAACATATAGAGAATTTCTGCCTTTTTGCCCCACAATTAGAATTTCTGCAATTTTGCTCCAAAATACGGGGAATTTCTGCCTTTTTGCCCGAAAATAAGAAGAATGCCCCCCTTTTTGCCATAAAAAAGGGAAATTTCTTCATTTTTGCTCCAAATTAAGGGGCATTTCTGCTTTTTTGCCTCTAAATAAGTGGAATTTCTGTCTTTTTCCACCAAAACAAAGGGAATTCCTGTCTTTTTTGCCCCAAAATAAGGAAAATTTCTGACTTACTACCCTGAAATAAGTGAAATTTCTGGAATTTTGCACCAAAATAAAGGAAATTTTTGCCTTTTTGCCGCCAAGTTAGGGTAATTTCAGCCTTTTTACCTCAAAATAAAGGGGAATTTCTGCATTTATGCCACAAAATATTAGGAATTTCTGCCTTTTTGATTCAAAATAAGAAAATTTCTGCTTTTTTTCCCTGAAATAAGTGAAATTTCTGCAATTTTGCCCCAAAATAAGTGAAATTTCTGCAATGTTGCCCCAAAATAATGGAAATTTCTGGAATTTTGCCCCAAAATAAGTGGAATTTCTGAGTTTTGCCCCAAAATAAGGAGAATTTCTGTTTTTTTTCCCAAACATATAGGTAATTTCTGCCTTTTTGCCACACAATTAGGGGAATTTCTGCAATTTTGCTCCTAAATATGAGGAATTTCTGCCTTTTTGCCCGAAAATAAGAAGAATGCATACCTTTTTGCCATAAAAAAGGGAAATTTCTTCATTTTTGCTCCAAAATAAGGGGAATTTCTGAATTTTTGCCTCTAAAAAAGTGGAATTTCTGTCTTTTTCCCCCAAAACAAAGGGAATTTCTGTCTTTTTTGCCCCAAAATAAGGAAAAACTCTGCCTTATTTCCCTGAAGTACGTGAAATTTCTGCAATTTTGCCCCAAAATAAGGGAAATTTCTGCCTTTTTGCCCCCAAATAATAGGAATTTCAGCCTTTTTACCTCGAAATAAAAGGAATTTCTGCATTTTTGCCACAAAATATTAGGAATTTCTGCCTTTTTGCCCCAAAATAAGGAAAATTTCTGCCTTTATTCCCTGAAATAAGTGAAATTTCTGTAATTTTGCCCCAAAATAAGTGAAATTTCTGCAATTTTGCCCCAAAATAAGTGAAATTTTTGCAATTTTGCCCCAAAATATGGGAAATTTCTGGAATTTTGCCCCAAAATAAGTGGAATTTCTGTGTTTTGCCCCAAATTAAGGAGAATTTCTGTATTTTTGCCCCAACATATAGGGAATTTCTGCATTTTTGCCCCACAATTAGGGGAATTTCTGCAATTTTGCTCCAAAATACGGGGGATTTCTGGCTTTACCCGAAAATAAGAAGAATGCATACCTTTTTGCCATAAAAAAGGGAAATTTCTTTATTTTTGCTCCAAAATAAGGAGAATTTCTGCTTTTTTGCCTCTAAATAATTGGAATTTCTGTCTTCTTCCCCCAAAACAAAGGGAATTCCTGTCTTTTTTGCCCCAAAATAAGGAAAATTTCTTACTTATGACCCTGAAATAAGTGAAATTTCTGCAATTTTGCCCCAAAATAAAGGAACTTTTTGCATTTTTGCCCCCAAATAAGGGGAATTTCAGCCTTTTTACCTAAAAATAAGGGGAATTTCTGCATTTTTGCCACAAAATATTAGGAATTTCTGCCTTTTTGCCCCAAAATAAGAAAATTTCTGCAATTTTGCCCCAAAATAAGTGAAATTTCTGCAATTTTGCCCCAAATTTAGGGAAATTTCTGGAATTTTGCCCCAAAATAAGTAGAATTTCTGAGTTTTTCCCCAAAATAAAAAGAATTTCTGTCTTTTTGCCCCATCATATAGGCAATTTCTGACTTTGTGCCCCACAATTAGGGGAATTTCTGCAATTTTGCTCCAAAATACGGGAAATTTCTGCCTTTTTGCCCAAAAATAAGAAGAATGAATACCCTTTTTCCTTAAAAAAGGGAAATTTCTTCATTTTTGCTCCAAAATAAGAGGAATTTCTGCTTTTTTGCCTCTAAATAAGTGGAATTTCTGTCTTTTTTACCCAAAACAAAGGGAATTTCTTTCTTTTTTGCCCCAAAATAAGGAAAAATTCTGACTTATTACAATGAAGTAAGTGAAATTTCTGCAATTTTGCCCCAAAATAAGGGAAATTTCTGCATTTTTGCCACAAAATAAGGGGAATTTCTGTCTTGTTGCCCCAAAATAAGGGAAATTTCAGCCTTTTTACCTGATAATAAGGGTAATCTCTGCTTTTTGCCCTAAAATATGGGGAATTTCTGAATTTTGCCCCAAAATAAAGAAAATTTCTGCAATTTTGTACCAAAATAAAAGCAATTTCTGCCTTTTTGCCCCCAAATAAGAGGAATTTCAGCCTTTTTACGTCGAAATAAGGGGAATTTCTGCATTTTTGCAACAAAATATTAGGAATTTCTGCCTTTTTGCCCCAAAATAAGAAAATTTCTGCTTTTTTTCCCTGAAATAAGTGAAATTTCTGCAATTTTGCCCCAAAATAAGTGAAATTTCTGCAATTTTGCCCCAAATTTAGGGAAATTTCTGGAATTTTGCCCCAAAATAAGTAGAATTTCTGAGTTTTGCCCCAAAATAAAAAGAATTTCTGTCTTTTTGCCCCAACATATAGGCAATTTCTGACTTTGTGCCCCACAATTAGGGGAATTTCTGCAATTTTGCTCCAAAATACGGGGAATTTCTGCCTTTTTGCACAAAAATAAGAAGAATGCATACCTTTTGTCCTTAAAAAAGGGGAATTTCTGCAATTTTGCTCCAAAATAAGGGGAATTTCTGCTTTTTTGCCTCTAAATAATTGGAATTTCTGTCTTTTTTACCCAAAACAAAGGGAATTTCTGTCTTTTTTGCCCCAAAATAAGGAAAAATTCTGACTTATTACAATGAAGTAAGTGAAATTTCTGCAATTTTGCCCCAAAATAAGGGAAATTTCAGCCTTTTTACCTGATAATAAGGGTAATCTCTGCTTTTTGCCCTAAAATATGGGGAATTTCTGTATTTTGCCCCAAAATAAAGAAAATTTCTGCAATTTTGTACCAAAATAAAAGCAATTTCTGCCTTTTTGCCCCCAAATAAGAGGAATTTCAGCCTTTTTACGTCGAAATAAGGGGAATTTCTGCATTTTTGCCAAAAATATTAGGAATTTCTGCCTTTTTGCCCCAAAATAAGAAAATTTCTGCTTTTTTTCCCTGAAATAAGTGAAATTTCTGCAATTTTGCCCCAAATTAAGTGAAATTTTTGCAATTTTGCCCAAAACTAAGGGAAATTTCTGGAATTTTGCCTCAAAATAAGTGGAATTTCTGAGTTTTGCCCCAAAATAAGGAGAATTTCTGTATTTTTGCCCCAACATATAGAGAATTTCTGCCTTTTTGCCCCACAATTAGGGGAATATCTGCAATTTTGCTCCAAAATACGGGGAATTTCTGCCTTTTTGCCCGAAAATAAGAAGAATGCATACCTTTTTTGCCATAAAAAGGGAAATTTCTTCATTTTTGTTCCAAAATAAGGGGAATTTCTGAATTTTTGCCTCTAAATAAGTGGAATTTCTGTCTTTTTCTCCCAAAACAAAGGAAATTTCTGTCTTTTTTGCCCCAAAATAAGGAATAATTCTGCCTTATTACCCTGAAGTAAGTAAAATTTCTGCAATTTTTCCCCAAAATAAGGGAAATTTCTGTTTTTTTGCCCCCAAATAAAAAGAATTTCAGCCTTTTTACCTCGAAATAAAGGGAATTTTTGCATTTTTGCCACAAAATATTAGGAATTTCTGCATTTTTGCCCCAAAGTAAGGAAAAATTCTGCCTATTTTCCCTGAAATAAGTGAAATTTCTGTAATTTTGCACCAAAATAAGTGAAATTTCTGAAATTTTGCTCCAAAATAAGTGAAATTTCTGCAATTTCGCCCCAAAATAAGTGAAAATTCTGGAATTTTGCCCCAAAATAAATGGAATTTCTGAGTTTTGCCCCAAAATAAGGAGATTTTCTGTCTTTTTGCCCCAACATATAGAGAATTTCTGCCTTTTTGCCCCACAATTAGGAGAATTTCTGCAATTTTGCTCCAAAATACGGGGAATTTCTGCCTTTTTGCCCGAAAATAAGAAGAATGCACAACTTTTTGCCATAAAAAAGGGAAATTTCTTCATTTTTGCTCCAAATTAAGGGGCATTTCTGCTTTTTTGCCTCTAAATAAGTGGAATTTCTGTCTTTTTCCGCCAAAACAAAGGGAATTCCTGTCTTTTTTGCCCCAAAATAAGGAAAATTTCTGACTTACTACCCTGAAATAAGTGAAATTTCTGGAATTTTGCCCCAAAATAAAGGAAATTTTTGCCTTTTTGCCGCCAAATTAGGGGAATTTCAGCCTTTTTACCTCAAAATAAAGGGGAATTTCTGCATTTATGCCACAAAATATTAGGAATTTCTGCCTTTTTGATTCAAAATAAGAAAATTTCTGCTTTTTTCCCCTGAAATAAGTGAAATTTCTGCAATTTTGCCCCAAAATAAGTGAAATTTCTGCAATGTTGCCCCAAAATAATGGAAATTTCTGGAATTTTGCCCCAAAATAAGTGGAATTTCTGAGTTTTGCCCCAAAATAAAGAGAATTTCTGTTTTTTTTTTCCCAAACATATAGGTAATTTCTGCCTTTTTGCCACATTTAGGGGAATTTCTGCAATTTTGCTCCTAAATATGAGGAATTTCTGCTTTTTTGCCCCCAAATAATAGGAATTTCAGCCTTTTTACCTCGAAATAAAAGGAATTTCTGCATTTTTGCCACAAAATATTAGGAATTTCTGCCTTTTTGCCCCAAAATAAGGAAAATTTCTGCCTTTATTCCCTGAAATAAGTGAAATTTCTGTAATTTTGCCCCAAAATAAGTGAAATTTCTGCAATTTTGCCCCAAAATAAGTGAAATTTTTGAAATTTTGCCCCAAAATATGGGAAATTTGTGGAATTTTGCCCAAAAATAAGTGGAATTTCTGTGTTTTGCCCCAAATTAAGGAGAATTTCTGTATTTTTGCCCCAATATATAGGGAATTTCTGCATTTTTGCCCCACAATTAGGGGAATTTCTGCAATTTTTCTCCAAAATACGGGGGATTTCTGGCTTTTTGCCCGAAAATAAGAAGAATGCATACCTTTTTGCCATAAAAAAGGGAAATTTCTTCATTTTTGCTCCAAAATAAGGGGAATTTCTGAATTTTTGCCTCTAAAAAAGTGGAATTTCTGTCTTTTTCCCCCAAAACAAAGGGAATTTCTGTCTTTTTTGCCCCAAAATAAGGAAAAACTCTGCCTTATTTCCCTGAAGTACGTGAAATTTCTGCAATTTTGCCCCAAAATAAGGGAAATTTCTGCCTTTTTGCCCCCAAATAATAGGAATTTCAGCCTTTTTACCTCGAAATAAAAGGAATTTCTGCATTTTTGCCACAAAATATTAGGAATTTCTGCCTTTTTGCCCCAAAATAAGGAAAATTTCTGCCTTTATTCCCTGAAATAAGTGAAATTTCTGTAATTTTGCCCCAAAATAAGTGAAATTTCTGCAATTTTGCCCCAAAATAAGTGAAATTTTTGCAATTTTGCCCCAAAATATGGGAAATTTCTGGAATTTTGCCCCAAAATAAGTGGAATTTCTGTGTTTTGCCCCAAATTAAGGAGAATTTCTGTATTTTTGCCCCAACATATAGGGAATTTCTGCATTTTTGCCCCACAATTAGGGGAATTTCTGCAATTTTGCTCCAAAATACGGGGGATTTCTGGCTTTACCCGAAAATAAGAAGAATGCATACCTTTTTGCCATAAAAAAGGGAAATTTCTTTATTTTTGCTCCAAAATAAGGAGAATTTCTGCTTTTTTGCCTCTAAATAATTGGAATTTCTGTCTTCTTCCCCCAAAACAAAGGGAATTCCTGTCTTTTTTGCCCCAAAATAAGGAAAATTTCTTACTTATGACCCTGAAATAAGTGAAATTTCTGCAATTTTGCCCCAAAATAAAGGAACTTTTTGCATTTTTGCCCCCAAATAAGGGGAATTTCAGCCTTTTTACCTAAAAATAAGGGGAATTTCTGCATTTTTGCCACAAAATATTAGGAATTTCTGCCTTTTTGCCCCAAAATAAGAAAATTTCTGCAATTTTGCCCCAAAATAAGTGAAATTTCTGCAATTTTGCCCCAAATTTAGGGAAATTTCTGGAATTTTGCCCCAAAATAAGTAGAATTTCTGAGTTTTTCCCCAAAATAAAAAGAATTTCTGTCTTTTTGCCCCATCATATAGGCAATTTCTGACTTTGTGCCCCACAATTAGGGGAATTTCTGCAATTTTGCTCCAAAATACGGGAAATTTCTGCCTTTTTGCCCAAAAATAAGAAGAATGAATACCCTTTTTCCTTAAAAAAGGGAAATTTCTTCATTTTTGCTCCAAAATAAGAGGAATTTCTGCTTTTTTGCCTCTAAATAAGTGGAATTTCTGTCTTTTTTACCCAAAACAAAGGGAATTTCTTTCTTTTTTGCCCCAAAATAAGGAAAAATTCTGACTTATTACAATGAAGTAAGTGAAATTTCTGCAATTTTGCCCCAAAATAAGGGAAATTTCTGCATTTTTGCCGCAAAATAAGGGGAATTTCTGTCTTGTTGCCCCAAAATAAGGGAAATTTCAGCCTTTTTACCTGATAATAAGGGTAATCTCTGCTTTTTGCCCTAAAATATGGGGAATTTCTGAATTTTGCCCCAAAATAAAGAAAATTTCTGCAATTTTGTACCAAAATAAAAGCAATTTCTGCCTTTTTGCCCCCAAATAAGAGGAATTTCAGCCTTTTTACGTCGAAATAAGGGGAATTTCTGCATTTTTGCAACAAAATATTAGGAATTTCTGCCTTTTTGCCCCAAAATAAGAAAATTTCTGCTTTTTTTCCCTGAAATAAGTGAAATTTCTGCAATTTTGCCCCAAAATAAGTGAAATTTCTGCAATTTTGCCCCAAATTTAGGGAAATTTCTGGAATTTTGCCCCAAAATAAGTAGAATTTCTGAGTTTTGCCCCAAAATAAAAAGAATTTCTGTCTTTTTGCCCCAACATATAGGCAATTTCTGACTTTGTGCCCCACAATTAGGGGAATTTCTGCAATTTTGCTCCAAAATACGGGGAATTTCTGCCTTTTTGCACAAAAATAAGAAGAATGCATACCTTTTGTCCTTAAAAAAGGGGAATTTCTGCAATTTTGCTCCAAAATAAGGGGAATTTCTGCTTTTTTGCCTCTAAATAATTGGAATTTCTGTCTTTTTTACCCAAAACAAAGGGAATTTCTGTCTTTTTTGCCCCAAAATAAGGAAAAATTCTGACTTATTACAATGAAGTAAGTGAAATTTCTGCAATTTTGCCCCAAAATAAGGGAAATTTCAGCCTTTTTACCTGATAATAAGGGTAATCTCTGCTTTTTGCCCTAAAATATGGGGAATTTCTGTATTTTGCCCCAAAATAAAGAAAATTTCTGCAATTTTGTACCAAAATAAAAGCAATTTCTGCCTTTTTGCCCCCAAATAAGAGGAATTTCAGCCTTTTTACGTCGAAATAAGGGGAATTTCTGCATTTTTGCCAAAAATATTAGGAATTTCTGCCTTTTTGCCCCAAAATAAGAAAATTTCTGCTTTTTTTCCCTGAAATAAGTGAAATTTCTGCAATTTTGCCCCAAATTAAGTGAAATTTTTGCAATTTTGCCCCAAACTAAGGGAAATTTCTGGAATTTTGCCCCAAAATAAGTGGAATTTCTGAGTTTTGCCCCAAAATAAGGAGAATTTCTGTATTTTTGCCCCAACATATAGAGAATTTCTGCCTTTTTGCCCCACAATTAGGGGAATATCTGCAATTTTGCTCCAAAATACGGGGAATTTCTGCCTTTTTGCCCGAAAATAAGAAGAATGCATACCTTTTTTGCCATAAAAAGGGAAATTTCTTCATTTTTGTTCCAAAATAAGGGGAATTTCTGAATTTTTGCCTCTAAATAAGTGGAATTTCTGTCTTTTTCTCCCAAAACAAAGGAAATTTCTGTCTTTTTTGCCCCAAAATAAGGAATAATTCTGCCTTATTACCCTGAAGTAAGTAAAATTTCTGCAATTTTTTCCCCAAAATAAGGGAAATTTCTGTTTTTTTGCCCCCAAATAAAAAGAATTTCAGCCTTTTTACCTCGAAATAAAGGGAATTTTTGCATTTTTGCCACAAAATATTAGGAATTTCTGCATTTTTGCCCCAAAGTAAGGAAAAATTCTGCCTATTTTCCCTGAAATAAGTGAAATTTCTGTAATTTTGCACCAAAATAAGTGAAATTTCTGCAATATTGCTCCAAAATAAGTGAAATTTCTGCAATTTCGCCCCAAAATAAGTGAAAATTCTGGAATTTTGCCCCAAAATAAATGGAATTTCTGAGTTTTGCCCCAAAATAAGGAGATTTTCTGTCTTTTTGCCCCAACATATAGAGAATTTCTGCCTTTTTGCCCCACAATTAAGAGAATTTCTGCAATTTTGCTCCAAAATACGGGGAATTTCTGCCTTTTTGCCCGAAAATAAGAAGAATGCACAACTTTTTGCCATAAAAAAGGGAAATTTCTTCATTTTTGCTCCAAATTAAGGGGCATTTCTGCTTTTTTGCCTCTAAATAAGTGGAATTTCTGTCTTTTTCCGCCAAAACAAAGGGAATTCCTGTCTTTTTTGCCCCAAAATAAGGAAAATTTCTGACTTACTACCCTGAAATAAGTGAAATTTCTGGAATTTTGCCCCAAAATAAAGGAAATTTTTGCCTTTTTGCCGCCAAATTAGGGGAATTTCAGCCTTTTTACCTCAAAATAAAGGGGAATTTCTGCATTTATGCCACAAAATATTAGGAATTTCTGCATTTTTGATTCAAAATAAGAAAATTTCTGCTTTTTTCCCTGAAATAAGTGAAATTTCTGCAATTTTGCCCCAAAATAAGTGAAATTTCTGCAATGTTGCCCCAAAATAATGGAAATTTCTGGAATTTTGCCCCAAAATAAGTGGAATTTCTGAGTTTTGCCCCAAAATAAAGAGAATTTCTGTTTTTTTTTTCCCAAACATATAGGTAATTTCTGCCTTTTTGCCACACAATTAGGGGAATTTCTGCAATTTTGCTCCTAAATATGAGGAATTTCTGCCTTTTTGCCCCCAAATAATAGGAATTTCAGCCTTTTTACCTCGAAATAAAAGGAATTTCTGCATTTTTGCCACAAAATATTAGGAATTTCTGCCTTTTTGCCCCAAAATAAGGAAAATTTCTGCCTTTATTCCCTGAAATAAGTGAAATTTCTGTAATTTTGCCCCAAAATAAGTGAAATTTCTGCAATTTTGCCCCAAAATAAGTGAAATTTTTGAAATTTTGCCCCAAAATATGGGAAATTTGTGGAATTTTGCTCAAAAATAAGTGGAATTTCTGTGTTTTGCCCCAAATTAAGGAGAATTTCTGTATTTTTGCCCCAATATATAGGGAATTTCTGCATTTTTGCCCCACAATTAGGGGAATTTCTGCAATTTTTCTCCAAAATACGGGGGATTTCTGGCTTTTTGCCCGAAAATAAGAAGAATGCATACCTTTTTGCCATAAAAAAGGGAAATTTCTTTATTTTTGCTTCAAAATAAGGAGAATTTCTGCTTTTTTGCCTCTAAATAATTGGAATTTCTGTCTTCTTCCCCCAAAACAAAGGGAATTCCTGTCTTTTTTGCCCCAAAATAAGGAAAATTTCTTACTTATGACCCTGAAATAAGTGAAATTTCTGCAATTTTGCCCCAAAATAAAGGAAATTTTTGCCTTTTTGCCCCCAAATAAGGGGAATTTCAGCCTTTTTACCTAAAAATAAGGGGAATTTCTGTATTTTTGCCACAAAATATTACGAATTTCTGCCTTTTTGCCCCAAAATAAGAAAATTTCTGCAATTTTGCCCCAAAATAAGTGAAATTTCTGCAATTTTGCCCCAAATTTAGGGAAATTTCTGGAATTTTGCCCCAAAATAAGTAGAATTTCTGAGTTTTTCCCCAAAATAAAAAGAATTTCTGTCTTTTTGCCCCAACATATAGGCAATTTCTGACTTTGTGCCCCACAATTAGGGGAATTTCTGCAATTTTGCTCCAAAATACGGGAAATTTCTGCCTTTTTGCCCAAAAATAAGAAGAATGAATACCCTTTTTCCTTAAAAAAGGGAAATTTCTTCATTTTTGCTCCAAAATAAGGGGAATTTCTGCTTTTTTGCCTCTAAATAAGTGGAATTTCTGTTTTTTACCCAAAACAAAGGGAATTTCTGTCTTTTTTGCCCCAAAATAAGGAAAAATTCTGACTTATTACAATGAAGTAAGTGAAATTTCTGCAATTTTGCCCCAAAATAAGGGAAATTTCTGCATTTTTGCCACAAAATAAGGGGAATTTCTGTCTTGTGCCCCAAAATAAGGGAAATTTCAGCCTTTTTTTTGATAATAAGGGTAATCTCTGCTTTTTGCCCTAAAATATGGGGAATTTCTGTATTTTGCCCCAAAATAAAGAAAATTTCTGCAATTTTGTACCAAAATAAAAGCAATTTCTGCCTTTTTGCCCCCAAATAAGAGGAATTTCAGCCTTTTTACGTCGAAATAAGGGGAATTTCTGCATTTTTGCCACAAAATATTAGGAATTTCTGCCTTTTTGCCCCAAAATAAGAAAATTTCTGCTCTTTTTCCCTGAAATAAGTGAAATTTCTGCAATTTTGCCCCAAAATAAGTGAAATTTCTGCAATTTTGCCCCAAATTTAGGGAAATTTCTGGAATTTTGCCCCAAAATAAGTAGAGTTTCTGAGTTTTGCCCCAAAATAAAAAGAATTTCTGTCTTTTTGCCCCAACATATAGGCAATTTCTGACTTTGTGCACCACAATTAGGGGAATTTCTGCAATTTTGCTCCAAAATACGGGGAATTTCTGCCTTTTTGCACAAAAATAAGAAGAATGCATACCTTTTTTCCTTAAAAAAGGGAAATTTCTTCATTTTTGCTCCAAAATAAGGGGAATTTCTGCTTTTTTGCCTCTAAATAAGTGGGATTTCTGTCTTTTTTACCCAAAACAAATGGAATTTCTGTCTTTTTTGCCCCAAAATAAGGAAAAATTCTGACTTATTACAATGAAGTAAGTGAAATTTCTGCAATTTTGCCCCAAAATAAGGGAAATTTCTGCATTTTTGCCACAAAATAAGGGGAATTTCTGTCTTTTTGCCCCAAAATAAGGGAAATTTCAGCCTTTTTACCTGATAATAAGGGTAATCTCTGCTTTTTGCCCTAAAATATGGGGAATTTCTGTATTTTGCCCCAAAATAAAGAAAATTTCTGCAATTTTGTACATAAATAAAAGCAATTTCTGCCTTTTTGCCCCAAATAAGAGGAATTTCAGCCTTTTTACTTCGAAATAAGGGGAATTTCTGCATTTTTGCCACAAAATATTAGGAATTTCTGCATTTTTGCCCCAAAATAAGAAAATTTCTGCTTTTTTTCCCTGAAATAAGTGAAATTTCTGCAATTTTGCCCCAAAATAAGTGAAATTTCTGCAATTTTGCCCCAAATTTAGGGAAATTTCTGGAATTTTGCCCCAAAATAAGTAGAATTTCTGAGTTTTGCCCCAAAATAAAAAAATTTCTGTCTTTTTGCTCCAACATATAGGCAATTTCTGACTTTGTGCCCCACAATTAGGGGAATTTCTGCAATTTTGCTCCAAAATACGGGGAATTTCTGACTTTTTGCACAAAAATAAGAAGAATGCATACCTTTTTTCCTTAAAAAAGGGAAATTTCTTCATTTTTGCTCCAAAATAAGGGGAATTTCTGCTTTTTTGCCTCTAAATAATTGGAATTTCTGTCTTTTTTACCCAAAACAAAGGGAATTTCTGTCTTTTTTGCCCCAAAATAAGGAAAAATTCTGACTTATTACAATGAAGTAAGTGAAATTTCTGCAATTTTGCCCCAAAATAAGGGAAATTTCAGCCTTTTACCTGATAATAAGAGTAATCTCTGCTTTTTGCCCTAAAATATGGGGAATTTCTGTATTTTGCCCCAAAATAAAGAAAATTTCTGCAATTTTGTACCAAAATTAAAGCAATTTCTGCCTTTTTGCCCCCAAATAAGAGCAATTTCAGCCTTTTTACGTCGAAATAAGGGGAATTTCTGCATTTTTGCCACAAAATATTAGGAATTTCTGCCTTTTTGCCCCAAAATAAGAAAATTTCTGCTTTTTTTCCCTGAAATAAGTGAAATTTCTGCAATTTTGCCCCACATTAAGTGAAATTTCTGCAATTTTGCCCCAAACTAAGGGAAATTTCTGGAATTTTGCCCCAAAATAAGTGGAATTTCTGAGTTTTGCCCCAAAATAAGGAGAATTTCTGTATTTTTGCCCCAACATATAGAGAATTTCTGCCTTTTTGCCCCACAATTAGGGGAATATCTGCAATTTTGCTCCAAAATACAGGGAATTTCTGCCTTTTTGCCCGAAAATAAGAAGAATGCATACCTTTTTTGCCATAAAAAGGGAAATTTCTTCATTTTTGTTCCAAAATAAGGGGAATTTCTGAATTTTTGCCTCTAAATAAGTGGAATTTCTGTCTTTTTCTCCCAAAACAAAGGAAATTTCTGTCTTTTTTGCCCCAAAATAAGGAAAAATTCTGCCTTATTACCCTGAAGTAAGTGAAATTTCTGCAATTTTTCCCCAAAATAAGGGAAATTTCTGTTTTTTTGCCCCCAAATAAAAAGAATTTCAGCCTTTTTACCTCGAAATAAAGGGAATTTTTGCATTTTTGCCACAAAATATTAGGAATTTCTGCATTTTTGCCCCAAAGTAAGGAAAAATTCTGCCTATTTTCCCTGAAATAAGTGAAATTTCTGTAATTTTGCACCAAAATAAGTGAAATTTCTGCAATATTGCTCCAAAATAAGTGAAATTTCTGCAATTTCGCCCCAAAATAAGTGAAAATTCTGGAATTTTGCCCCAAAATAAATGGAATTTCTGAGTTTTGCCCCAAAATAAGGAGATTTTCTGTCTTTTTGCCCCAACATATAGAGAATTTCTGCCTTTTTGCCCCACAATTAAGAGAATTTCTGCAATTTTGCTCCAAAATACGGGGAATTTCTGCCTTTTTGCCCGAAAATAAGAAGAATGCACAACTTTTTGCCATAAAAAAGGGAAATTTCTTCATTTTTGCTCCAAATTAAGGGGCATTTCTGCTTTTTTGCCTCTAAATAAGTGGAATTTCTGTCTTTTTCCGCCAAAACAAAGGGAATTCCTGTCTTTTTTGCCCCAAAATAAGGAAAATTTCTGACTTACTACCCTGAAATAAGTGAAATTTCTGGAATTTTGCCCCAAAATAAAGGAAATTTTTGCCTTTTTGCCGCCAAATTAGGGGAATTTCAGCCTTTTTACCTCAAAATAAAGGGGAATTTCTGCATTTATGCCACAAAATATTAGGAATTTCTGCATTTTTGATTCAAAATAAGAAAATTTCTGCTTTTTTTCCCTGAAATAAGTGAAATTTCTGCAATTTTGCCCCAAAATAAGTGAAATTTCTGCAATGTTGCCCCAAAATAATGGAAATTTCTGGAATTTTGCCCCAAAATAAGTGGAATTTCTGAGTTTTGCCCCAAAATAAAGAGAATTTCTGTTTTTTTTTTCCCAAACATATAGGTAATTTCTGCCTTTTTGCCACACAATTAGGGGAATTTCTGCAATTTTGCTCCTAAATATGAGGAATTTCTGCCTTTTTGCCCCCAAATAATAGGAATTTCAGCCTTTTTACCTCGAAATAAAAGGAATTTCTGCATTTTTGCCACAAAATATTAGGAATTTCTGCCTTTTTGCCCCAAAATAAGGAAAATTTCTGCCTTTATTCCCTGAAATAAGTGAAATTTCTGTAATTTTGCCCCAAAATAAGTGAAATTTCTGCAATTTTGCCCCAAAATAAGTGAAATTTTTGAAATTTTGCCCCAAAATATGGGAAATTTGTGGAATTTTGCTCAAAAATAAGTGGAATTTCTGTGTTTTGCCCCAAATTAAGGAGAATTTCTGTATTTTTGCCCCAATATATAGGGAATTTCTGCATTTTTGCCCCACAATTAGGGGAATTTCTGCAATTTTTCTCCAAAATACGGGGGATTTCTGGCTTTTTGCCCGAAAATAAGAAGAATGCATACCTTTTTGCCATAAAAAAGGGAAATTTCTTTATTTTTGCTTCAAAATAAGGAGAATTTCTGCTTTTTTGCCTCTAAATAATTGGAATTTCTGTCTTCTTCCCCCAAAACAAAGGGAATTCCTGTCTTTTTTGCCCCAAAATAAGGAAAATTTCTTACTTATGACCCTGAAATAAGTGAAATTTCTGCAATTTTGCCCCAAAATAAAGGAAATTTTTGCCTTTTTGCCCCCAAATAAGGGGAATTTCAGCCTTTTTACCTAAAAATAAGGGGAATTTCTGTATTTTTGCCACAAAATATTACGAATTTCTGCCTTTTTGCCCCAAAATAAGAAAATTTCTGCAATTTTGCCCCAAAATAAGTGAAATTTCTGCAATTTTGCCCCAAATTTAGGGAAATTTCTGGAATTTTGCCCCAAAATAAGTAGAATTTCTGAGTTTTTCCCCAAAATAAAAAGAATTTCTGTCTTTTTGCCCCAACATATAGGCAATTTCTGACTTTGTGCCCCACAATTAGGGGAATTTCTGCAATTTTGCTCCAAAATACGGGAAATTTCTGCCTTTTTGCCCAAAAATAAGAAGAATGAATACCCTTTTTCCTTAAAAAAGGGAAATTTCTTCATTTTTGCTCCAAAATAAGGGGAATTTCTGCTTTTTTGCCTCTAAATAAGTGGAATTTCTGTTTTTTACCCAAAACAAAGGGAATTTCTGTCTTTTTTGCCCCAAAATAAGGAAAAATTCTGACTTATTACAATGAAGTAAGTGAAATTTCTGCAATTTTGCCCCAAAATAAGGGAAATTTCTGCATTTTTGCCACAAAATAAGGGGAATTTCTGTCTTGTGCCCCAAAATAAGGGAAATTTCAGCCTTTTTTTTGATAATAAGGGTAATCTCTGCTTTTTGCCCTAAAATATGGGGAATTTCTGTATTTTGCCCCAAAATAAAGAAAATTTCTGCAATTTTGTACCAAAATAAAAGCAATTTCTGCCTTTTTGCCCCCAAATAAGAGGAATTTCAGCCTTTTTACGTCGAAATAAGGGGAATTTCTGCATTTTTGCCACAAAATATTAGGAATTTCTGCCTTTTTGCCCCAAAATAAGAAAATTTCTGCTCTTTTTCCCTGAAATAAGTGAAATTTCTGCAATTTTGCCCCAAAATAAGTGAAATTTCTGCAATTTTGCCCCAAATTTAGGGAAATTTCTGGAATTTTGCCCCAAAATAAGTAGAGTTTCTGAGTTTTGCCCCAAAATAAAAAGAATTTCTGTCTTTTTGCCCCAACATATAGGCAATTTCTGACTTTGTGCACCACAATTAGGGGAATTTCTGCAATTTTGCTCCAAAATACGGGGAATTTCTGCCTTTTTGCACAAAAATAAGAAGAATGCATACCTTTTTTCCTTAAAAAAGGGAAATTTCTTCATTTTTGCTCCAAAATAAGGGGAATTTCTGCTTTTTTGCCTCTAAATAAGTGGGATTTCTGTCTTTTTTACCCAAAACAAATGGAATTTCTGTCTTTTTTGCCCCAAAATAAGGAAAAATTCTGACTTATTACAATGAAGTAAGTGAAATTTCTGCAATTTTGCCCCAAAATAAGGGAAATTTCTGCATTTTTGCCACAAAATAAGGGGAATTTCTGTCTTTTTGCCCCAAAATAAGGGAAATTTCAGCCTTTTTACCTGATAATAAGGGTAATCTCTGCTTTTTGCCCTAAAATATGGGGAATTTCTGTATTTTGCCCCAAAATAAAGAAAATTTCTGCAATTTTGTACATAAATAAAAGCAATTTCTGCCTTTTTGCCCCAAATAAGAGGAATTTCAGCCTTTTTACTTCGAAATAAGGGGAATTTCTGCATTTTTGCCACAAAATATTAGGAATTTCTGCATTTTTGCCCCAAAATAAGAAAATTTCTGCTTTTTTTCCCTGAAATAAGTGAAATTTCTGCAATTTTGCCCCAAAATAAGTGAAATTTCTGCAATTTTGCCCCAAATTTAGGGAAATTTCTGGAATTTTGCCCCAAAATAAGTAGAATTTCTGAGTTTTGCCCCAAAATAAAAAAATTTCTGTCTTTTTGCTCCAACATATAGGCAATTTCTGACTTTGTGCCCCACAATTAGGGGAATTTCTGCAATTTTGCTCCAAAATACGGGGAATTTCTGACTTTTTGCACAAAAATAAGAAGAATGCATACCTTTTTTCCTTAAAAAAGGGAAATTTCTTCATTTTTGCTCCAAAATAAGGGGAATTTCTGCTTTTTTGCCTCTAAATAATTGGAATTTCTGTCTTTTTTACCCAAAACAAAGGGAATTTCTGTCTTTTTTGCCCCAAAATAAGGAAAAATTCTGACTTATTACAATGAAGTAAGTGAAATTTCTGCAATTTTGCCCCAAAATAAGGGAAATTTCAGCCTTTTACCTGATAATAAGAGTAATCTCTGCTTTTTGCCCTAAAATATGGGGAATTTCTGTATTTTGCCCCAAAATAAAGAAAATTTCTGCAATTTTGTACCAAAATTAAAGCAATTTCTGCCTTTTTGCCCCCAAATAAGAGCAATTTCAGCCTTTTTACGTCGAAATAAGGGGAATTTCTGCATTTTTGCCACAAAATATTAGGAATTTCTGCCTTTTTGCCCCAAAATAAGAAAATTTCTGCTTTTTTTCCCTGAAATAAGTGAAATTTCTGCAATTTTGCCCCACATTAAGTGAAATTTCTGCAATTTTGCCCCAAACTAAGGGAAATTTCTGGAATTTTGCCCCAAAATAAGTGGAATTTCTGAGTTTTGCCCCAAAATAAGGAGAATTTCTGTATTTTTGCCCCAACATATAGAGAATTTCTGCCTTTTTGCCCCACAATTAGGGGAATATCTGCAATTTTGCTCCAAAATACAGGGAATTTCTGCCTTTTTGCCCGAAAATAAGAAGAATGCATACCTTTTTTGCCATAAAAAGGGAAATTTCTTCATTTTTGTTCCAAAATAAGGGGAATTTCTGAATTTTTGCCTCTAAATAAGTGGAATTTCTGTCTTTTTCTCCCAAAACAAAGGAAATTTCTGTCTTTTTTGCCCCAAAATAAGGAAAAATTCTGCCTTATTACCCTGAAGTAAGTGAAATTTCTGCAATTTTTCCCCAAAATAAGGGAAATTTCTGTTTTTTTGCCCCCAAATAAGAAGAATTTCAGCCTTTTTACCTCGAAATAAGGGGAATTTTTGCATTTTTGCCACAAAATATTAGGAATTTCTGCATTTTTGCCCCAAAGTAAGGAAAAATTCTGCCTATTTTCCCTGAAATAAGTGAAATTTCTGTAATTTTGCACCAAAATAAGTGAAATTTCTGCAATTTTGCTCCAAAATAAGTGAAATTTCTGCAATTTCGCCCCAAAATAAGTGAAAATTCTGGAATTTTGCCCCAAAATAAATGGAATTTCTGAGTTTTGCCCCAAAATAAGGAGATTTTCTGTCTTTTTGCCCAAACATATAGAGAATTTCTGCCTTTTTGCCCCACAATTAGGAGAATTTCTGCAATTTTGCTCCAAAATACGGGAAATTTCTGCCTTTTTGCCCGAAAATAAGAAGAATGCACACCTTTTTGCCATAAAAAAGGGAAATTTCTTCATTTTTGCTCCAAATTAAGGGGCATTTCTGCTTTTTTGCCTCTAAATAAGTGGAATTTCTGTCTTTTTCCGCCAAAACAAAGGGAATTCCTGTCTTTTTTGCCCCAAAATAAGGAAAATTTCTGACTTACTACCCTGAAATAAGTGAAATTTCTGGAATTTTGCCCCAAAATAAAGGAAATTTTTGCCTTTTTGCCGCCAAATTAGGGGAATTTCAGCCTTTTTACCTCAAAATAAAGGGGAATTTCTGCATTTATGCCACAAAATATTAGGAATTTCTGCCTTTTTGATTCAAAATAAGAAAATTTCTGCTTTTTTTCCCTGAAATAAGTGAAATTTCTGCAATTTTGCCCCAAAATAAGTGAAATTTCTGCAATGTTGCCCCAAAATAATGGAAATTTCTGGAATTTTGCCCCAAAATAAGTGGAATTTCTGAGTTTTGCCCCAAAATAAAGAGAATTTCTGTTTTTTTTTCCCAAACATATAGGTAATTTCTGCCTTTTTGCCATACAATTAGGGGAATTTCTGCAATTTTGCTCCTAAATATGAGGAATTTCTGCCTTTTTGCCCCCAAATAATAGGAATTTCAGCCTTTTTACCTCGAAATAAAAGGAATTTCTGCATTTTTGCCACAAAATATTAGGAATTTCTGCCTTTTTGCCCCAAAATAAGGAAAATTTCTGCCTTTATTCCCTGAAATAAGTGAAATTTCTGTAATTTTGCCCCAAAATAAGTGAAATTTCTGCAATTTTGCCCCAAAATAAGTGAAATTTTTGAAATTTTGCCCCAAAATATGGGAAATTTGTGGAATTTTGCCCAAAAATAAGTGGAATTTCTGTGTTTTGCCCCAAATTAAGGAGAATTTCTGTATTTTTGCCCCAACATATAGGGAATTTCTGCATTTTTGCCCCACAATTAGGGGAATTTCTGCAATTTTGCTCCAAAATACGGGGGATTTCTGGCTTTTTGCCCGAAAATAAGAAGAATGCATACCTTTTTGCCATAAAAAAGGGAAATTTCTTTATTTTTGCTCCAAAATAAGGAGAATTTCTGCTTCTTTGCCTCTAAATAATTGGAATTTCTGTCTTCTTCCCCCAAAACAAAGGGAATTCCTGTCTTTTTTGCCCCAAAATAAGGAAAATTTCTTACTTATGACCCTGAAATAAGTGAAATTTCTGCAATTTTGCCCCAAAATAAAGGAAATTTTTGCCTTTTTGCCCCCAAATAAGGGGAATTTCAGCCTTTTTACCTAAAAATAAGGGGAATTTCTGCATTTTTGCCACAAAATATTAGGAATTTCTGCCTTTTTGCCCCAAAATAAGAAAATTTCTGCAATTTTGCCCCAAAATAAGTGAAATTTCTGCAATTTTGCCCCAAATTTAGGGAAATTTCTGGAATTTTGCCCCAAAATAAGTAGAATTTCTGAGTTTTTCCCCAAAATAAAAAGAATTTCTGTCTTTTTGCCCCAACATATAGGCAATTTCTGACTTTGTGCCCCACAATTAGGGGAATTTCTGCAATTTTGCTCCAAAATACGGGAAATTTCTGCCTTTTTGCCCAAAAATAAGAATGAATACCTTTTTTCCTTAAAAAAGGGAAATTTCTCAATTTTTGCTCCAAAATAAGGGGAATTTCTGCTTTTTTGCCTCTAAATAAGTGGAATTTCTGTCTTTTTTACCCAAAACAAAGGGAATTTCTGTCTTTTTTGCCCCAAAATAAGGAAAAATTCTGACTGATTACAATGAAGTAAGTGAAATTTCTGCAATTTTGCCCCAAAATAAGGGAAATTTCTGCATTTTTGCCACAAAATAAGGGGAATTTCTTTCTTTTTGCCCCAAAATAAGGGAAATTTCGCCTTTTTACCTGATAATAAGGGTAATCTCTGCTTTTTGCCCTAAAATATGGGGAATTTCTGTATTTTGCCCCAAAATAAAGAAAATTACTGCAATTTTGTACCAAAATACAAGCAATTTCTGCCTTTTTGCCCACAAATAAGAGGAATTTCAGCCTTTTTACCTCGAAATAAGGGGAATTTCTGCATTTTTGCCACAAAATATTAGGAATTTCTGCCTTTTTGCCCCAAAATAAGGAAAATTTCTGCCTTTTTTCCTTAAAATAAGTGAAATTTCTGCAATTTTGCCCCAAAATAAAAGAAATTTCTGGAATTTTGCCCCAAAATAAGTGGAATTTCTGATTTTTGCCTCAAAATAAGGAGAATTTCTGTCTTTTTGCCTCAACATATAGGCAATTTCTGCTTTTTGCCTCACAATTAGGGGAATTTCTGCAATTTTGCTCAAAATACGGGGAATTTCTGCCTTTTTGCCCGAAAATAAGAAGAATGCATACCTTTTTGCCATAAAAAAGGGAAATTTCTTCATTTTTGCTCCAAAATAAAGAGAATTTCTGCTTTTTTGCCTCTAAATAAGTGGAATTTCTGTCTTTTTCCCCCAAAACATAGGGAATTCCTATCTTTTTTGCCCCAAAATAAAGAAAATTTTTGACTTATTACTCTGAAATAAGTGAAATTTCTGCAATTTTGTTCCAAAATAAAGGAAATTTTTGCCTTTTTGCCCCCAAATAAGGAGAATTTCAGCCTTTTTACCTCAAAATAAGGGGAAATTCTGCATTTTTGCCACAAAATATTAGAAATTTCTGCCTTTTTGCCCCAAAATAAGAAAATTTCTGCTTTTTTCCCTGAAATAAGTGAAATTTCTGCAATTTTGCCCCAAATTAAGTGAAATTTCTGCAAATTTGCCCCAAACTAAGGGAAATTTCTGGAATTTTGCCCCAAAATAAGTGGAATTTCTGAGTTTTGCCCCAAAATAAGGAGAATTTCTGTTTTTTTGCCCCAACATATAGAGAATTTCTGCCTTTTGCCCCACAATTAGGGGAATATCTGCAATTTTGCTCCAAATACAAGGAATTTCTGCCTTTTTGCACGAAAATAAGAAGAATGCATACCTTTTTGCCATAAAAAGGGAAATTTCTTCATTTTTGTTCCAAAATAAGGGGAATTTCTGAATTTTTGCCTCTAAATAAGTGGAATTTCTGTCTTTTTCTCCCAAAACAAAGGAAATTTCTGTCTTTTTTGCCCCAAAATAAGAAAAAATTCTGCCTTATTTCCCTGAAGTAAGTGAAATTTCTGCAATTTTTCCCCAAAATAAGGGAAATTTCTGCCTTTTTGCCCCCAAATAAGGGGAATTTCAGCCTTTTTACTCGAAATAAGGGGAATTTTTGCATTTTTGCCACAAAATATTAGGAATTTCTGCATTTTAGCCCCAAAGTAAGGAAAAATTCTGCCTATTTTCCCTGAAATAAGTGAAATTTCTGTAATTTTGCACCAAAATAAGTGAAATTTCTGCAATATTGCTCCAAAATAAGTGAAATTTCTGCAATTTCGCCCCAAAATAAGTGAAAATTCTGGAATTTTGCCCCAAAATAAATGGAATTTCTGAGTTTTGCCCCAAAATAAGGAGATTTTCTGTCTTTTTGCCCCAACATATAGAGAATTTCTGCCTTTTTGCCCCACAATTAGAATTTCTGCAATTTTGCTCCAAAATACGGGGAATTTCTGCCTTTTTGCCCGAAAATAAGAAGAATGCCCCCCTTTTTGCCATAAAAAAGGGAAATTTCTTCATTTTTGCTCCAAATTAAGGGGCATTTCTGCTTTTTTGCCTCTAAATAAGTGGAATTTCTGTCTTTTTCCGCCAAAACAAAGGGAATTCCTGTCTTTTTTGCCCCAAAATAAGGAAAATTTCTGACTTACTACCCTGAAATAAGTGAAATTTCTGGAATTTTGCCCCAAAATAAAGGAAATTTTTGCCTTTTTGCCGCCAAATTAGGGTAATTTCAGCCTTTTTACCTCAAAATAAAGGGGAATTTCTGCATTTATGCCACAAAATATTAGGAATTTCTGCCTTTTTGATTCAAAATAAGAAAATTTCTGCTTTTTTTCCCTGAAATAAGTGAAATATCTGCAATTTTGCCCTAAAATAAGTGAAATTTCTGCAATGTTGCCCCAAAATAATGGAAATTTCTGGAATTTTGCCCCAAAATAAGTGGAATTTCTGAGTTTTGCCCCAAAATAAAGAGAATTTCTGTTTTTTTTTTCCCAAACATATAGGTAATTTCTGCCTTTTTGCCACACAATTAGGGGAATTTCTGCAATTTTGCTCCTAAATATGAGGAATTTCTGCCTTTTTGCCCCCAAATAATAGGAATTTCAGCCTTTTTACCTCGAAATAAAAGGAATTTCTGCATTTTTGCCACAAAATATTAGGAATTTCTGCCTTTTTGCCCCAAAATAAGGAAAATTTCTGCCTTTATTCCCTGAAATAAGTGAAATTTCTGTAATTTTGCCCCAAAATAAGTGAAATTTCTGCAATTTTGCCCCAAAATAAGTGAAATTTTTGAAATTTTGCCCCAAAATATGGGAAATTTGTGGAATTTTGCCCAAAAATAAGTGGAATTTCTGTGTTTTGCCCCAAATTAAGGAGAATTTCTGTATTTTTGCCCCAACATATAGGGAATTTCTGCATTTTTGCCCCACAATTAGGGGAATTTCTGCAATTTTTCTCCAAAATACGGGGGATTTCTGGCTTTTTGCCCGAAAATAAGAAGAATGCATACCTTTTTGCCATAAAAAAGGGAAATTTCTTTATTTTTGCTCCAAAATAAGGAGAATTTCTGCTTTTTTGCCTCTAAATAATTGGAATTTCTGTCTTCTTCCCCCAAAACAAAGGGAATTCCTGTCTTTTTTGCCCCAAAATAAGGAAAATTTCTTACTTATGACCCTGAAATAAGTGAAATTTCTGCAATTTTGCCCCAAAATAAAGGAAATTTTTGCCTTTTTGCCCCCAAATAAGGGGTATTTCAGCCTTTTTACCTAAAAATAAGGGGAATTTCTGTATTTTTGCCACAAAATATTACGAATTTCTGCCTTTTTGCCCCAAAATAAGAAAATTTCTGCAATTTTGCCCCAAAATAAGTGAAATTTCTGCAATTTTGCCCCAAATTTAGGGAAATTTCTGGAATTTTGCCCCAAAATAAGTAGAATTTCTGAGTTTTTCCCCAAAATAAAAAGAATTTCTGTCTTTTTGCCCCAACATATAGGCAATTTCTGACTTTGTGCCCCACAATTAGGGGAATTTCTGCAATTTTGCTCCAAAATACGGGAAATTTCTGCCTTTTTGCCCAAAAATAAGAAGAATGAATACCCTTTTTCCTTAAAAAAGGGAAATTTCTTCATTTTTGCTCCAAAATAAGGGGAATTTCTGCTTTTTTGCCTCTAAATAAGTGGAATTTCTGTTTTTTACCCAAAACAAAGGGAATTTCTGTCTTTTTTGCCCCAAAATAAGGAAAAATTCTGACTTATTACAATGAAGTAAGTGAAATTTCTGCAATTTTGCCCCAAAATAAGGGAAATTTCTGCATTTTTGCCACAAAATAAGGGGAATTTCTGTCTTGTGCCCCAAAATAAGGGAAATTTCAGCCTTTTTTTTGATAATAAGGGTAATCTCTGATTTTGCCCTAAAATATGGGGAATTTCTGTATTTTGCCCCAAAATAAAGAAAATTTCTGCAATTTTGTACCAAAATAAAAGCAATTTCTGCCTTTTTGCCCCCAAATAAGAGGAATTTCAGCCTTTTTACGTCGAAATAAGGGGAATTTCTGCATTTTTGCCACAAAATATTAGGAATTTCTGCCTTTTTGCCCCAAAATAAGAAAATTTCTGCTCTTTTTCCCTGAAATAAGTGAAATTTCTGCAATTTTGCCCCAAAATAAGTGAAATTTCTGCAATTTTGCCCCAAATTTAGGGAAATTTCTGGAATTTTGCCCCAAAATAAGTAGAGTTTCTGAGTTTTGCCCCAAAATAAAAAGAATTTCTGTCTTTTTGCCCCAACATATAGGCAATTTCTGACTTTGTGCACCACAATTAGGGGAATTTCTGCAATTTTGCTCCAAAATACGGGGAATTTCTGCCTTTTTGCACAAAAATAAGAAGAATGCATACCTTTTTTCCTTAAGAAAGGGAAATTTCTTCATTTTTGCTCCAAAATAAGGGGAATTTCTGCTTTTTTGCCTCTAAATAAGTGGGATTTCTGTCTTTTTTACCCAAAACAAAGGGAATTTCTGTCTTTTTTGCCCCAAAATAAGGAAAAATTCTGACTTATTACAATGAAGTAAGTGAAATTTCTGCAATTTTGCCCCAAAATAAGGGAAATTTCTGCATTTTTGCCACAAAATAAGGGGAATTTCTGTCTTTTTGCCCCAAAATAAGGGAAATTTCAGCCTTTTTACCTGATAATAAGGGTAATCTCTGCTTTTTGCCCTAAAATATGGGGAATTTCTGTATTTTGCCCCAAAATAAAGAAAATTTCTGCAATTTTGTACATAAATAAAAGCAATTTCTGCCTTTTTGCCCCAAATAAGAGGAATTTCAGCCTTTTTACTTCGAAATAAGGGGAATTTCTGCATTTTTGCCACAAAATATTAGGAATTTCTGCCTTTTTGCCCCAAAATAAGAAAATTTCTGCTTTTTTTCCCTGAAATAAGTGAAATTTCTGCAATTTTGCCCCTAAATAAGTGAAATTTCTGCAATTTTGCCCCAAATTTTGGGAAATTTCTGGAATTTTGCCCCAAAATAAGTAGAATTTCTGAGTTTTGCCCCAAAATAAAAAAATTTCTGTCTTTTTGCTCCAACATATAGGCAATTTCTGACTTTGTGCCCCACAATTAGGGGAATTTCTGCAATTTTGCTCCAAAATACGGGGAATTTCTGACTTTTTGCACAAAAATAAGAAGAATGCATACCTTTTTTCCTTTAAAAAGGGAAATTTCTTCATTTTTGCTCCAAAATAAGGGGAATTTCTGCTTTTTTGCCTCTAAATAATTGGAATTTCTGTCTTTTTTACCCAAAACAAAGGGAATTTCTGTCTTTTTTGCCCCAAAATAAGGAAAAATTCTGACTTATTACAATGAAGTAAGTGAAATTTCTGCAATTTTGCCCCAAAATAAGGGAAATTTCAGCCTTTTACTTGATAATAAGGGTAATCTCTGCTTTTTGCCCTAAAATATGGGGAATTTCTGTATTTTGCCCCAAAATAAAGAAAATTTCTGCAATTTTGTACCAAAATTAAAGCAATTTCTGCCTTTTTGCCCCCAAATAAGAGCAATTTCAGCCTTTTTACGTCGAAATAAGGGGAATTTCTGCATTTTTGCCACAAAATATTAGGAATTTCTGCCTTTTTGCCCCAAAATAAGAAAATTTCTGCTTTTTTTCCCTGAAATAAGTGAAATTTCTGCAATTTTGCCCCAAATTAAGTGAAATTTCTGCAATTTTGCCCCAAACTAAGGGAAATTTCTGGAATTTTGCCCCAAAATAAGTGGAATTTCTGAGTTTTGCCCCAAAATAAGGAGAATTTCTGTATTTTTGCCCCAACATATAGAGAATTTCTGCCTTTTTGCCCCACAATTAGGGGAATATCTGCAATTTTGCTCCAAAATACGGGGAATTTCTGCCTTTTTGCCCGAAAATAAGAAGAATGCATACCTTTTTTGCCATAAAAAGGGAAATTTCTTCATTTTTGTTCCAAAATAAGGGGAATTTCTGAATTTTTGCCTCTAAATAAGTGGAATTTCTGTCTTTTTCTCCCAAAACAAAGGAAATTTCTGTCTTTTTTGCCCCAAAATAAGGAAAAATTCTGCCTTATTACCCTGAAGTAAGTGAAATTTCTGCATTTTTTCCCCAAAATAAGGGAAATTTCTGTTTTTTTGCCCCCAAATAAGAAGAATTTCAGCCTTTTTACCTCGAAATAAGGGGAATTTTTGCATTTTTGCCACAAAATATTAGGAATTTCTGCATTTTTGCCCCAAAGTAAGGAAAAATTCTGCCTATTTTCCCTGAAATAAGTGAAATTTCTGTAATTTTGCACCAAAATAAGTGAAATTTCTGCAGTTTTGCTCCAAAATAAGTGAAATTTCTGCAATTTCGCCCCAAAATAAGTGAAAATTCTGGAATTTTGCCCCAAAATAAATGGAATTTCTGAGTTTTGCCCCAAAATAAGGAGATTTTCTGTCTTTTTGCCCAAACATATAGAGAATTTCTGCCTTTTTGCCCCACAATTAGGAGAATTTCTGCAATTTTGCTCCAAAATACGGGAAATTTCTGCCTTTTTGCCCGAAAATAAGAAGAATGCACACCTTGTTGCCATAAAAAAGGGAAATTTCTTCATTTTTGCTCCAAATTAAGGGGCATTTCTGCTTTTTTGTCTCTAAATAAGTGGAATTTCTGTCTTTTTCCGCCAAAACAAAGGGAATTCCTGTCTTTTTTGCCCCAAAATAAGGAAAATTTCTGACTTACTACCCTGAAATAAGTGAAATTTCTGGAATTTTGCCCCAAAATAAAGGAAATTTTTGCCTTTTTGCCGCCAAATTAGGGGAATTTCAGCCTTTTTACATCAAAATAAAGGGGAATTTCTTCATTTATGCCACAAAATATTAGGAATTTCTGCCTTTTTGATTCAAAATAAGAAAATTTCTGCTTTTTTTCCCTGAAATAAGTGAAATTTCTGCAATTTTGCCCCAAAATAAGTGAAATTTCTGCAATGTTGCCCCAAAATAATGGAAATTTCTGGAATTTTGCCCCAAAATAAGTGGAATTTCTGAGTTTTGCCCCAAAATAAGGAGAATTTCTGTTTTTTTTTTCCCAAACATATAGGTAATTTCTGCCTTTTTTCCACACAATTAGGGGAATTTCTGCAATTTTGCTCCTAAATATGAGGAATTTCTGCCTTTTTGCCCGAAAATAAGAAGAATGCATACCTTTTTGCCATAAAAAAGGGAAATTTCTTCATTTTTGCTCCAAAATAAGGGGAATTTCTAAATTTTTGCCTCTAAAAAAGTGGAATTTCTGTCTTTTTCCCCCAAAACAAAGGGAATTTCTGTCTTTTTTGCCCCAAAATAAGGAAAAACTCTGCCTTATTTCCCTGAAGTACGTGAAATTTCTGCAATTTTGCCCCAAAATAAGGGAATTTCTGCCTTTTTGCCACCAAATAATAGGAATTTCAGCCTTTTTACCTCGAAATAAAAGGAATTTCTGCATTTTTGCCACAAAATATTAGGAATTTCTGCCTTTTTGCCCCAAAATAAGGAAAATTTCTGCCTTTATTCCCTGAAATAAGTGAAATTTCTGTAATTTTGCCTCAAAATAAGTGAAATTTCTGCAATTTTGCCCCAAAATAAGTGAAATTTTTGCAATTTTTCCCCAAAATATGGGAAATTTGTGGAATTTTGCCCAAAAATAAGTGGAATTTCTGTGTTTTGCCCCAAATTAAGGAGAATTTCTGTATTTTTGCCCCAACATATAGGGAATTTCTGCATTTTTGCCCCACAATTAGGGGAATTTCTGCAATTTTGCTCCAAAATACAGGGGATTTCTGGCTTTTTGCCCGAAAATAAGAAGAATGCATACCTTTTTGCCATAAAAAAGGGAAATTTCTTTATTTTTGCTCCAAAATAAGGAGAATTTCTGCTTTTTTGCCTCTAAATAATTGGAATTTCTGTCTTCTTCCCCCAAAACAAAGGGAATTCCTGTCTTTTTTGCCCCAAAATAAGGAAAATTTCTTACTTATGACCCTGAAATAAGTGAAATTTCTGGAATTTTGCCCCAAAATAAAGGAAATTTTTGCCTTTTTGCCCCCAAATAAGGGGAATTTCAGCCTTTTTACCTAAAAATAAGGGGAATTTCTGCATTTTTGCCACAAAATATTAGGAATTTCTGCCTTTTTGCCCCAAAATAAGAAAATTTCTGCAATTTTGCCCCAAAATAAAAGAAATTTCTGCAATTTTGCCCCAAATTTAGGGAAATTTCTGGAATTTTGCCCCAAAATAAGTAGAATTTCTGAGTTTTTCCCCAAAATAAAAAGAATTTCTGTCTTTTTGCCCCAACATATAGGCAATTTCTGACTTTGTGCCCCACAATTAGGGGAATTTCTGCAATTTTGCTCCAAAATACGGGAAATTTCTGCCTTTTTGCCCAAAAATAAGAATGAATACCTTTTTTCCTTAAAAAAGGGAAATTTCTTCATTTTTGCTCCAAAATAAGGGGAATTTCTGCTTTTTTGCCTCTAAATAAGTGGAATTTCTGTCTTTTTTACCCAAAACAAAGGGAATTTCTGTCTTTTTTGCCCCAAAATAAGGAAAAATTCTGACTGATTACAATGAAGTAAGTGAAATTTCTGCAATTTTGCCCCAAAATAAGGGAAATTTCTGCATTTTTGCCACAAAATAAGGGGAATTTCTTTCTTTTTGCCCCAAAATAAGGGAAATTTCAGCCTTTTTACCTGATAATAAGGGTAATCTCTGCTTTTTGCCCTAAAATATGGGGAATTTCTGTATTTTGCCCCAAAATAAAGAAAATTACTGCAATTTTGTACCAAAATACAAGCAATTTCTGCCTTTTTGCCCACAAATAAGAGGAATTTCAGCCTTTTTACCTCGAAATAAGGGGAATTTCTGCATTTTTGCCACAAAATATTAGGAATTTCTGCCTTTTTGCCCCAAAATAAGGAAAATTTCTGCCTTTTTTCCTTAAAATAAGTGAAATTTCTGCAATTTTGCCCCAAAATAAAAGAAACTTCTGGAATTTTGCCCCAAAATAAGTGGAATTTCTGATTTTTGCCCCAAAATAAGGAGAATTTCTGTCTTTTTGCCTCAACATATAGGCAATTTCTGCTTTTTGCCTCACAATTAGGGGAATTTCTGCAATTTTGCTCAAAATACGGGGAATTTCTGCCTTTTTGCCCGAAAATAAGAAGAATGCATACCTTTTTGCCATAAAAAAGGGAAATTTCTTCATTTTTGCTCCAAAATAAAGAGAATTTCTGCTTTTTTGCCTCTAAATAAGTGGAATTTCTGTCTTTTTCCCCCAAAACATAGGGAATTCCTATCTTTTTTGCCCCAAAATAAAGAAAATTTTTGACTTATTACTCTGAAATAAGTGAAATTTCTGCAATTTTGTTCCAAAATAAAGGAAATTTTTGCCTTTTTGCCCCCAAATAAGGAGAATTTCAGCCTTTTTACCTCAAAATAAGGGGAAATTCTGCATTTTTGCCACAAAATATTAGAAATTTCTGCCTTTTTGCCCCAAAATAAGAAAATTTCTGCTTTTTTCCCTGAAATAAGTGAAATTTCTGCAATTTTGCCCCAAATTAAGTGAAATTTCTGCAATTTTGCCCCAAACTAAGGGAAATTTCTGGAATTTTGCCCCAAAATAAGTGGAATTTCTGAGTTTTGCCCCAAAATAAGGAGAATTTCTGTTTTTTTGCCCCAACATATAGAGAATTTCTGCCTTTTTGCCCCACAATTAGGGGAATATCTGCAATTTTGCTCCAAATACAAGGAATTTCTGCCTTTTTGCACGAAAATAAGAAGAATGCATACCTTTTTGCCATAAAAAGGGAAATTTCTTCATTTTTGTTCCAAAATAAAGGGAATTTCTGAATTTTTGCCTCTAAATAAGTGGAATTTCTGTCTTTTTCTCCCAAAACAAAGGAAATTTCTGTCTTTTTTGCCCCAAAATAAGAAAAAATTCTGCCTTATTTCCCTGAAGTAAGTGAAATTTCTGCAATTTTTCCCCAAAATAAGGGAAATTTCTGCCTTTTTGCCCCCAAATAAGGGGAATTTCAGCCTTTTTACCTCGAAATAAGGGGAATTTTTGCATTTTTGCCACAAAATATTAGGAATTTCTGCATTTTAGCCCCAAAGTAAGGAAAAATTCTGCCTATTTTCCCTGAAATAAGTGAAATTTCTGCAATTTCTCCCCAAAATAAGTGAAAATTCTGGAATTTTGCCCCAAAATAAATGGAATTTCTGAGTTTTGCCCCAAAATAAGGAGATTTTCTGTCTTTTTGCCCCAACATATAGAGAATTTCTGCCTTTTTGCCCCACAATTAGAATTTCTGCAATTTTGCTCCAAAATACGGGGAATTTCTGCCTTTTTGCCCGAAAATAAGAAGAATGCCCCCCTTTTTGCCATAAAAAAGGGAAATTTCTTCATTTTTGCTCCAAATTAAGGGGCATTTCTGCTTTTTTGCCTCTAAATAAGTGGAATTTCTGTCTTTTTCCGCCAAAACAAAGGGAATTCCTGTCTTTTTTGCCCCAAAATAAGGAAAATTTCTGACTTACTACCCTGAAATAAGTGAAATTTGTGGAATTTTGCACCAAAATAAAGGAAATTTTTGCCTTTTTGCCGCCAAGTTAGGGTAATTTCAGCCTTTTTACCTCAAAATAAAGGGGAATTTCTGCATTTATGCCACAAAATATTAGGAATTTTTGCCTTTTTGATTCAAAATAAGAAAATTTCTGCTTTTTTTCCCTTAAATAAGTGAAATTTCTGCAATTTTGCCCCAAAATAAGTGAAATTTCTGCAATGTTGCCCCAAAATAATGGAAATTTCTGGAATTTTGCCCCAAAATAAGTGGAATTTCTGAGTTTTGCCCCAAAATAAGGAGAATTTCTGTTTTTTTTTTCCCAAACATATAGGTAATTTCTTCCTTTTTGCCACACAATTAGGGGAATTTCTGCAATTTTGCTCCTAAATATGAGGAATTTCTGCCTTTTTGCCCGAAAATAAGAAGAATGCATACCTTTTTGCCATAAAAAAGGGAAATTTCTTCATTTTTGCTCCAAAATAAGGGGAATTTCTGAATTTTTGCCTCTAAAAAAGTGGAATTTCTGTCTTTTTCCCCCAAAACAAAGGGAATTTCTGTCTTTTTTGCCCCAAAATAAGGAAAAACTCTGCCTTATTTCCCTGAAGTACGTGAAATTTCTGCAATTTTGCCCCAAAATAAGGGAAATTTCTGCCTTTTTGCCCCCAAATAATAGGAATTTCAGCCTTTTTACCTCGAAATAAAAGGAATTTCTGCATTTTTGCCTCAAAATATTAGGAATTTCTGCCTTTTCCCCCAAAATAAGGAAAATTTCTGCCTTTATTCCCTGAAATAAGTGAAATTTCTGTAATTTTGCCCCAAAATAAGTGAAATTTCTGCAATTTTGCCCCAAAATAAGTGAAATTTCTGCAATTTTGCCCCAAAATATGGGAAATTTCTGGAATTTTGCCCCAAAATAAGTGGAATTTCTGTGTTTTGCCCCAAATTAAGGAGAATTTCTGTATTTTTGCCCCAACATATAGGGAATTTCTGCATTTTTGCCCCACAATTAGGGGAATTTCTGCAATTTTGCTCCAAAATACGGGGGATTTCTGGCTTTTTGCCCGAAAATAAGAAGAATGCATACCTTTTTTGCCATAAAAAGGGAAATTTCTTCATTTTTGTTCCAAAATAAGGGGAATTTCTGAATTTTTGCCTCTAAATAAGTGGAATTTCTGTCTTTTTCTCCCAAAACAAAGGAAATTTCTGTCTTTTTTGCCCCAAAATAAGGAATAATTCTGCCTTATTACCCTGAAGTAAGTGAAATTTCTGCAATTTTTCCCCAAAATAAGGGAAATTTCTGTTTTTTTGCCCCCAAATAAAAAGAATTTCAGCCTTTTTACCTCGAAATAAAGGGAATTTTTGCATTTTTGCCACAAAATATTAGGAATTTCTGCATTTTTGCCCCAAAGAAAGGAAAAATTCTGCCTATTTTCCCTGAAATAAGTGAAATTTCTATAATTTTGCACCAAAATAAGTGAAATTTCTGCAATTTTGCTCCAAAATAAGTGAAATTTCTGCAATTTCGCCCCAAAATAAGTGAAAATTCTGGAATTTTGCCCCAAAATAAATGGAATTTCTGAGTTTTGCCCCAAAATAAGGAGATTTTCTGTCTTTTTGCCCCAACATATAGAGAATTTCTGCCTTTTTGCCCCACAATTAGGAGAATTTCTGCAATTTTGCTCCAAAATACGGGGAATTTCTGCCTTTTTGCCCGAAAATAAGAAGAATGCACAACTTTTTGCCATAAAAAAGGGAAATTTCTTCATTTTTGCTCCAAATTAAGGGGCATTTCTGCTTTTTTGCCTCTAAATAAGTGGAATTTCTGTCTTTTTCCGCCAAAACAAAGGGAATTCCTGTCTTTTTTGCCCCAAAAATAAGGAAAATTTCTGACTTACTACCCTGAAATAAGTGAAATTTCTGGAATTTTGCCCCAAAATAAAGGAAATTTTTGCCTTTTTGCCGCCAAATTAGGGGAATTTCAGCCTTTTTACCTCAAAATAAAGGGGAATTTCTGCATTTATGCCACAAAATATTAGGAATTTCTGCCTTTTTGATTCAAAATAAGAAAATTTCTGCTTTTTTTCCCTGAAATAAGTGAAATTTCTGCAATTTTGCCCCAAAATAAGTGAAATTTCTGCAATGTTGCCCCAAAATAATGGAAATTTCTGGAATTTTGCCCCAAAATAAGTGGAATTTCTGAGTTTTGCCCCAAAATAAAGAGAATTTCTGTTTTTTTTTCCCAAACATATAGGTAATTTCTGCCTTTTTGCCATACAATTAGGGGAATTTCTGCAATTTTGCTCCGAAATATGAGGAATTTCTGCCTTTTTGCCCCCAAATAATAGGAATTTCAGCCTTTTTACCTCGAAATAAAAGGAATTTCTGCATTTTTGCCACAAAATATTAGGAATTTCTGCCTTTTTGCCCCAAAATAAGGAAAATTTCTGCCTTTATTCCCTGAAATAAGTGAAATTTCTGTAATTTTGCCCCAAAATAAGTGAAATTTCTGCAATTTTGCCCCAAAATAAGTGAAATTTTTGAAATTTTGCCCCAAAATATGGGAAATTTGTGGAATTTTGCCCAAAAATAAGTGGAATTTCTGTGTTTTGCCCCAAATTAAGGAGAATTTCTGTATTTTTGCCCCAACATATAGGGAATTTCTGCATTTTTGCCCCACAATTAGGGGAATTTCTGCAATTTTTCTCCAAAATACGGGGGATTTCTGGCTTTTTGCCCGAAAATAAGAAGAATGCATACCTTTTTGCCATAAAAAAGGGAAATTTCTTTATTTTTGCTCCAAAATAAGGAGAATTTCTGCTTTTTTGCCTCTAAATAATTGGAATTTCTGTCTTCTTCCCCCAAAACAAAGGGAATTCCTGTCTTTTTTGCCCCAAAATAAGGAAAATTTCTTACTTATGACCCTGAAATAAGTGAAATTTCTGCAATTTTGCCCCAAAATAAAGGAAATTTTTGCCTTTTTGCCCCCAAATAAGGGGAATTTCAGCCTTTTTACCTAAAAATAAGGGGAATTTCTGTATTTTTGCCACAAAATATTACGAATTTCTGCCTTTTTGCCCCAAAATAAGAAAATTTCTGCAATTTTGCCCCAAAATAAGTGAAATTTCTGCAATTTTGCCCCAAATTTAGGGAAATTTCTGGAATTTTGCCCCAAAATAAGTAGAATTTCTGAGTTTTTCCCCAAAATAAAAAGAATTTCTGTCTTTTTGCCCCAACATATAGGCAATTTCTGACTTTGTGCCCCACAATTAGGGGAATTTCTGCAATTTTGCTCCAAAATACGGGAAATTTCTGCCTTTTTGCCCAAAAATAAGAAGAATGAATACCTTTTTTCCTTAAAAAAGGGAAAGTTCTTCATTTTTGCTCCAAAATAAGGGGAATTTCTGCTTTTTTGCCTCTAAATAAGTGGAATTTCTGTTTTTTACCCAAAACAAAGGGAATTTCTGTCTTTTTTGCCCCAAAATAAGGAAAAATTCTGACTTATTACAATGAAGTAAGTGAAATTTCTGCAATTTTGCCCCAAAATAAGGGAAATTTCTGCATTTTTGCCACAAAATAAGGGGAATTTCTGTCTTGTGCCCCAAAATAAGGGAAATTTCAGCCTTTTTTTTTTATAATAAGGGTAATCTCTGCTTTTTGCCCTAAAATATGGGGAATTTCTGTATTTTGCCCCAAAATAAAGAAAATTTCTGCAATTTTGTACCAAAATAAAAGCAATTTCTGCCTTTTTGCCCCCAAATAAGAGGAATTTCAGCCTTTTTACGTCGAAATAAGGGGAATTTCTGCATTTTTGCCACAAAATATTAGGAATTTCTGCCTTTTTGCCCCAAAATAAGAAAATTTCTGCTCTTTTTCCCTGAAATAAGTGAAATTTCTGCAATTTTGCCCCAAAATAAGTGAAATTTCTGCAATTTTGCCCCAAATTTAGGGAAATTTCTGGAATTTTGCCCCAAAATAAGTAGAGTTTCTGAGTTTTGCCCCAAAATAAAAAGAATTTCTTTCTTTTTGCCCCAACATATAGGCAATTTCTGACTTTGTGCACCACAATTAGGGGAATTTCTGCAATTTTGCTCCAAAATACGGGGAATTTCTGCCTTTTTGCACAAAAATAAGAAGAATGCATACCTTTTTTCCTTAAAAAAGGGAAATTTCTTCATTTTTGCTCCAAAATAAGGGGAATTTCTGCTTTTTTGCCTCTAAATAAGTGGGATTTCTGTCTTTTTTACCCAAAACAAATGGAATTTCTGTCTTTTTTGCCCCAAAATAAGGAAAAATTCTGACTTATTACAATGAAGTAAGTGAAATTTCTGCAATTTTGCCCCAAAATAAGGGAAATTTCTGCATTTTTGCCACAAAATAAGGGGAATTTCTGTCTTTTTGCCCCAAAATAAGGGAAATTTCAGCCTTTTTACCTGATAATAAGGGTAATCTCTGCTTTTTGCCCTAAAATATGGGGAATTTCTGTATTTTGCCCCAAAATAAAGAAAATTTCTGCAATTTTGTACATAAATAAAAGCAATTTCTGCCTTTTTGCCCCAAATAAGAGGAATTTCAGCCTTTTTACTTCGAAATAAGGGGAATTTCTGCATTTTTGCCACAAAATATTAGGAATTTCTGCCTTTTTGCCCCAAAATAAGAAAATTTCTGCTTTTTTTCCCTGAAATAAGTGAAATTTCTGCAATTTTGCCCCAAAATAAGTGAAATTTCTGCAATTTTGCCCCAAATTTAGGGAAATTTCTGGAATTTTGCCCCAAAATAAGTAGAATTTCTGAGTTTTGCCCCAAAATAAAAAAATTTCTGTCTTTTTGCTCCAACATATAGGCAATTTCTGACTTTGTGCCCCACAATTAGGGGAATTTCTGCAATTTTGCTCCAAAATACGGGGAATTTCTGACTTTTTGCACAAAAATAAGAAGAATGCATACCTTTTTTCCTTAAAAAAGGGAAATTTCTTCATTTTTGCTCCAAAATAAGGGGAATTTCTGCTTTTTTGCCTCTAAATAATTGGAATTTCTGTCTTTTTTACCCAAAACAAAGGGAATTTCTGTCTATTTTGCCCCAAAATAAGGAAAAATTCTGACTTATTACAATGAAGTAAGTGAAATTTCTGCAATTTTGCCCCAAAATAAGGGAAATTTCAGCCTTTTACCTGATAATAAGGGTAATCTCTGCTTTTTGCCCTAAAATATGGGGAATTTCTGTATTTTGCCCCAAAATAAAGAAAATTTCTGCAATTTTGTACCAAAATTAAAGCAATTTCTGCCTTTTTGCCCCCAAATAAGAGCAATTTCAGCCTTTTTACGTCGAAATAAGGGGAATTTCTGCATTTTTGCCACAAAATATTAGGAATTTCTGCCTTTTTGCCCCAAAATAAGAAAATTTCTGCTTTTTTTCCCTGAAATAAGTGAAATTTCTGCAATTTTGCCCCAAATTAAGTGAAATTTCTGCAATTTTGCCCCAAACTAAGGGAAATTTCTGGAATTTTGCCCCAAAATAAGTGGAATTTCTGAGTTTTGCCCTAAAATAAGGAGAATTTCTGTATTTTTGCCCCAACATATAGAGAATTTCTGCCTTTTTGCCCCACAATTAGGGGAATATCTGCAATTTTGCTCCAAAATACGGGGAATTTCTGCCTTTTTGCCCGAAAATAAGAAGAATGCATACCTTTTTTGCCATAAAAAGGGAAATTTCTTCATTTTTGTTCCAAAATAAGGGGAATTTCTGAATTTTTGCCTCTAAATAAGTGGAATTTCTGTCTTTTTCTCCCAAAACAAAGGAAATTTCTGTCTTTTTTGCCCCAAAATAAGGAAAAATTCTGCCTTATTACCCTGAAGTAAGTGAAATTTCTGCAATTTTTCCCCAAAATAAGGGAAATTTCTGTTTTTTTGCCCCCAAATAAGAAGAATTTCAGCCTTTTTACCTCGAAATAAGGGGAATTTTTGCATTTTTGCCACAAAATATTAGGAATTTCTGCATTTTAGCCCCAAAGTAAGGAAAAATTCTGCCTATTTTCCCTGAAATAAGTGAAATTTCTGTAATTTTGCACCAAAATAAGTAAAATTTCTGCAATTTTGCTCCAAAATAAGTGAAATTTCTGCAATTTCGCCCCAAAATAAGTGAAAATTCTGGAATTTTTCCCCAAAATAAATGGAATTTCTGAGTTTTGCCCCAAAATAAGGAGATTTTCTGTCTTTTTGCCCAAACATATAGAGAATTTCTGCCTTTTTGCCCCACAATTAGGAGAATTTCTGCAATTTTGCTCCAAAATACGGGAAATTTCTGCCTTTTTGCCCGAAAATAAGAAGAATGCACAACTTTTTGCCATAAAAAAGGGAAATTTCTTCATTTTTGCTCCAAATTAAGGGGCATTTCTGCTTTTTTGCCTCTAAATAAGTGGAATTTCTGTCTTTTTCCGCCAAAACAAGGGGAATTCCTGTCTTTTTTGCCCCAAAATAAGGAAAATTTCTGACTTACTACCCTGAAATAAGTGAAATTTCTGGAATTTTGCCCCAAAATAAAGGAAATTTTTGCCTTTTTGCCGCCAAATTAGGGGAATTTCAGCCTTTTTACATCAAAATAAAGGGGAATTTCTGCATTTATGCCACAAAATATTAGGAATTTCTGCCTTTTTGATTCAAAATAAGAAAATTTCTGCTTTTTTTCCCTGAAATAAGTGAAATTTCTGCAATTTTGCCCCAAAATAAGTGAAATTTCTGCAATGTTGCCCCAAAATAATGGAAATTTCTGGAATTTTGCCCCAAAATAAGTGGAATTTCTGAGTTTTGCCCCAAAATAAGGAGAATTTCTGTTTTTTTTCCCCAAACATATGGGTAATTTCTGCCTTTTTGCCACACAATTAGGGGAATTTCTGCAATTTTGCTCCTAAATATGAGGAATTTCTGCCTTTTTGCCCGAAAATAAGAAGAATGCATACCTTTTTGCCATAAAAAAGGGAAATTTCTTCATTTTTGCTCCAAAATAAGGGGAATTTCTGAATTTTTGCCTCTAAAAAAGTGGAATTTCTGTCTTTTTCCCCCAAAAGAAAGGGAATTTCTGTCTTTTTTGCCCCAAAATAAGGAAAAACTCTGCCTTATTTCCCTGAAGTACGTGAAATTTCTGCAATTTTGCCCCAAAATAAGGGAATTTCTGCCTTTTTGCCACCAAATAATAGGAATTTCAGCCTTTTTACCTCGAAATAAAAGGAATTTCTGCATTTTTGCCACAAAATATTAGGAATTTCTGCCTTTTTGCCCCAAAATAAGGAAAATTTCTGCCTTTATTCCCTGAAATAAGTGAAATTTCTGTAATTTTGCCTCAAAATAAGTGAAATTTCTGCAATTTTGCCCCAAAATAAGTGAAATTTTTGCAATTTTTCCCCAAAATATGGGAAATTTGTGGAATTTTGCCCAAAAATAAGTGGAATTTCTGTGTTTTGCCCCAAATTAAGGAGAATTTCTGTATTTTTGCCCCAACATATAGGGAATTTCTGCATTTTTGCCCCACAATTAGGGGAATTTCTGCAATTTTGCTCCAAAATACGGGGGATTTCTGGCTTTTTGCCCGAAAATAAGAAGAATGCATACCTTTTTGCCATAAAAAAGGGAAATTTCTTTATTTTTGCTCCAAAATAAGGAGAATTTCTGCTTCTTTGCCTCTAAATAATTGGAATTTCTGTCTTCTTCCCCCAAAACAAAGGGAATTCCTGTCTTTTTTGCCCCAAAATAAGGAAAATTTCTTACTTATGACCCTGAAATAAGTGAAATTTCTGGAATTTTGCCCCAAAATAAAGGAAATTTTTGCCTTTTTGCCCCCAAATAAGGGGAATTTCAGCCTTTTTACCTAAAAATAAGGGGAATTTCTGCATTTTTGCCACAAAATATTAGGAATTTCTGCCTTTTTGCCCCAAAATAAGAAAATTTCTGCAATTTTGCCCCAAAATAAGTGAAATTTCTGCAATTTTGCCCCAAATTTAGGGAAATTTCTGGAATTTTGCCCCAAAATAAGTAGAATTTCTGAGTTTTTCCCCAAAATAAAAAGAATTTCTGTCTTTTTGCCCCAACATATAGGCAATTTCTGACTTTGTGCCCCACAATTAGGGGAATTTCTGCAATTTTGCTCCAAAATACGGGAAATTTCTGCCTTTTTGCCCAAAAATAAGAATGAATACCTTTTTTCCTTAAAAAAGGGAAATTTCTCAATTTTTGCTCCAAAATAAGGGGAATTTCTGCTTTTTTGCCTCTAAATAAGTGGAATTTCTGTCTTTTTTACCCAAAACAAAGGGAATTTCTGTCTTTTTTGCCCCAAAATAAGGAAAAATTCTGACTGATTACAATGAAGTAAGTGAAATTTCTGCAATTTTGCCCCAAAATAAGGGAAATTTCTGCATTTTTGCCACAAAATAAGGGGAATTTCTTTCTTTTTGCCCCAAAATAAGGGAAATTTCAGCCTTTTTACCTGATAATAAGGGTAATCTCTGCTTTTTGCCCTAAAATATGGGGAATTTCTGTATTTTGCCCCAAAATAAAGAAAATTACTGCAATTTTGTACCAAAATACAAGCAATTTCTGCCTTTTTGCCCACAAATAAGAGGAATTTCAGCCTTTTTACCTCGAAATAAGGGGAATTTCTGCATTTTTGCCACAAAATATTAGGAATTTCTGCCTTTTTGCCCCAAAATAAGGAAAATTTCTGCCTTTTTTCCTTAAAATAAGTGAAATTTCTGCAATTTTGCCCCAAAATAAAAGAAATTTCTGGAATTTTGCCCCAAAATAAGTGGAATTTCTGATTTTTGCCCCAAAATAAGGAGAATTTCTGTCTTTTTGCCTCAACATATAGGCAATTTCTGCTTTTTGCCTCACAATTAGGGGAATTTCTACAATTTTGCTCAAAATACGGGGAATTTCTGCCTTTTTGCCCGAAAATAAGAAGAATGCATACCTTTTTGCCATAAAAAAGGGAAATTTCTTCATTTTTGCTCCAAAATAAAGAGAATTTCTGCTTTTTTGCCTCTAAATAAGTGGAATTTCTGTCTTTTTCCCCCAAAACATAGGGAATTCCTATCTTTTTTGCCCCAAAATAAAGAAAATTTTTGACTTATTACTCTGAAATAAGTGAAATTTCTGCAATTTTGTTCCAAAATAAAGGAAATTTTTGCCTTTTTGCCCCCAAATAAGGAGAATTTCAGCCTTTTTACCTCAAAATAAGGGGAAATTCTGCATTTTTGCCACAAAATATTAGAAATTTCTGCCTTTTTGCCCCAAAATAAGAAAATTTCTGCTTTTTTTCCCTGAAATAAGTGAAATTTCTGCAATTTTGCCCCAAATTAAGTGAAATTTCTGCAATTTTGCCCCAAACTAAGGGAAATTTCTGGAATTTTGCCCCAAAATAAGTGGAATTTCTGAGTTTTGCCCCAAAATAAGGAGAATTTCTGTTTTTTTGCCCCAACATATAGAGAATTTCTGCCTTTTTGCCCCACAATTAGGGGAATATCTGCAATTTTGCTCCAAATACAAGGAATTTCTGCCTTTTTGCACGAAAATAAGAAGAATGCATACCTTTTTGCCATAAAAAGGGAAATTTCTTCATTTTTGTTCCAAAATAAGGGGAATTTCTGAATTTTTGCCTCTAAATAAGTGGAATTTCTGTCTTTTTCTCCCAAAACAAAGGAAATTTCTGTCTTTTTTGCCCCAAAATAAGAAAAAATTCTGCCTTATTTCCCTGAAGTAAGTGAAATTTCTGCAATTTTTCCCCAAAATAAGCGAAATTTCTGCCTTTTTGGCCCCAAATAAGGGGAATTTCAGCCTTTTTACCTCGAAATAAGGGGAGTTTTTGCATTTTTGCCACAAAATATTAGGAATTTCTGCATTTTAGCCCCAAAGTAAGGAAAAATTCTGCCTATTTTCCCTGAAATAAGTGAAATTTCTGTAATTTTGCACCAAAATAAGTGAAATTTCTGCAATTTTGCTCCAAAATAAGTGATATTTCTGCAATTTCGCCCCAAAATAAGTGAAAATTCTGGAATTTTGCCCCAAAATAAATGGAATTTCTGAGTTTTGCCCCAAAATAAGGAGATTTTCTGTCTTTTTGCCCAACATATAGAGAATTTCTGCCTTTTTGCCCCGCAATTAGGAGAATTTCTGCAATTTTGCTCCAAAATACGGGGAATTTCTGCCTTTTTGCCCGAAAATAAGAAGAATGCATAACTTTTTGCCATAAAAAAGGGAAATTTCTTCATTTTTGCTCCAAATTAAGGGGAATTTCTGCTTTTTTGCCTCTAAATAAGTGGAATTTCTTTCTTTTTCCGCAAAAACAAAGGGAATTCCTGTCTTTTTTGCCCCAAAATAAGGAAAATTTCTGACTTACTACCCTGAAATAAGAGAAATTTCTGAAATTTTGCCCCAAAATAAAGGAAATTTTTGCCTTTTTGCCGCCAAATTAGGGGAATTTCAGCCTTTTTACCTCAAAATAAAGGGGAATTTCTGCATTTATGCCACAAAATATTAGGAATTTCTGCCTTTTTGATTCAAAATAAGAAAATTTCTGCTTTTTTTCCCTGAAATAAGTGAAATTTCTGCAATTTTGCCCCAAAATAAGTGAAATTTCTGCAATTTTGCCCCAAAATAATGGAAATTTCTGGAATTTTTCCCCAAAATAAGTGGAATTTCTGAGTTTTGCCCCAAAATAAGAAGAATTTCTGGTTTTTTTGCCCCAACATATAGGTAATTTCTGCCTTTTTGCCCCACAATTAGGGGAATTTCTGCAATTTTGCTCCTAAATATGAGGAATTTCTGCCTTTTTGCCCGAAAATAAGAAGAATGCATACCTTTTTGCCATAAATAAGGGAAATTTCTTCATTTTTGCTCCAAAATAAGGGGAATTTCTGAATTTTTGCCTCTAAAAATGTGGAATTTCTGTCTTTTTCCCCCAAAACAAAGGGAATTTCTGTCTTTTTTGCCCCAAAATAAGGAAAAATTCTGCCTTATTTCCCTGAAGTAAGTGAAATTTCTGCAATTTGGCCCCAAAATAAGGGAAATTTCTGCATTTTTGCCCCCAAATAATAGGAATTTCAGCCTTTTTACCTCGAAATAAAAGGAATTTCTGCATTTTTGCCACAAAATATTAGGAATTTCTGCCTTTTTGCCCCAAAATAAGGAAAATTTCTGCCTTTTTTCCCTGAAATAAGTGAAATTTCTGTAATTTTGCCCCAAAATAAGTGAAATTTCTGCAATTTTGCCCCAAAATAAGTGAAATTTTTGCAATTTTGCCCCAAAATATGGGAAATTTGTGGAATTTTGCTAAAAAATAAGTGGAATTTCTGTGTTTTGCCCCAAATTAAGGAGAATTTCTGTATTTTTGACCCAACATATAGGGAATTTCTGCATTTTTGCCCCACAATTAGGGGAATTTCTGCAATTTTGCTCCAAAATACGGGGGATTTCTGGCTTTTTGTCCGAAAATAAGAAGAATGCATACCTTTTTGCCATAAAAAAGGGAAATTTCTTTATTTTTGCTCCAAAATAAGGAGAATTTCTGCTTTTTTGCCTCTAAATAATTGGAATTTCTGTCTTCTTCCCCCAAAACAAAGGGAATTCCTGTCTTTTTTTGCCCCAAAATGAGGAAAATTTCTTACTTATGACCCTGAAATAAGTGAAATTTCTGCAATTTTGCCCCAAAATAAAGGATTTTTGCCTTTTTGCCCCCAAATAAGGAGAATTTCAGCCTTTTTACCTAAAAATAAGGGTACTTTCTGCATTTTTGCCACAAAATATTAGGAATTTCTGCCTTTTTGCACCAAAATAAGAAAATTTCTGCTTTTTTTCCCTGAAATAAGTGAAATTTCTGCAATTTTGCCCCAAAATAAGTGAAATTTCTGCAATTTTGCTTCAAATTTAGGGAAATTTCTGGAATTTTGCCCCAAAATAAGTAGAATTTCTGAGTTTTGCCCCAAAATAAAAAGAATTTCTGTCTTTTGCGCCAACATATAGGCAATTTCTGACTTTGTGCCCCACAATTAGGGGAATTTCTGCAATTTTGCTCCAAAATACGGGGAATTTCTGCCTTTTTGCACAAAAATAAGAAGAATGCATACCTTTTTTTCCTTAAAAAAGGGAAATTTCTTCATTTTTGCTCCAAAATAAGGGGAATTTCTGCTTTTTTGCCTCTAAATAATTGGAATTTCTGTCTTTTTTACCCAAAACAAAGGAAATTTCTGTCTTTTTTGCCCCAAAATAAGGAAAAATTCTGACTTATTACAATGAAGTAAGTGAAATTTCTGCAATTTTGCCCCAAAATAAGTGGAATTTCTGATTTTTGCCCCAAAATAAGGAGAATTTCTGTCTTTTTGCCTCAACATATAGGCAATTTCTGCTTTTTGCCTCACAATTAGGGGAATTTCTGCAATTTTGCTCAAAATACGGGGAATTTCTGCCTTTTTGCCCGAAAATAAGAAGAATGCATACCTTTTTGCCATAAAAAAGGGAAATTTCTTCATTTTTGCTCCAAAATAAAGAGAATTTCTGCTTTTTTGCCTCTAAATAAGTGGAATTTCTGTCTTTTTCCCCGAAAACATAGGGAATTCCTATCTTTTTTGCCCCAAAATAAAGAAAAATTTTGACTTATTACTCTGAAATAAGTGAAATTTCTGCAATTTTGTTCCAAAATAAAGGAAATTTTTGCCTTTTTGCCCCCAAATAAGGAGAATTTCAGCCTTTTTACCTCAAAATAAGGGGAAATTCTGCATTTTTGCCACAAAATATTAGAAATTTCTGCCTTTTTGCCCCAAAATAAGAAAATTTCTGCTTTTTTTCCCTGAAATAAGTGAAATTTCTGCAATTTTGCCCCAAATTAAGTGAAATTTCTGCAATTTTGCCCCAAACTAAGGGAAATTTCTGATATTTTGCCCCAAAATAAGTGGAATTTCTGAGTTTTGCCCCAAAATAAGGAGAATTTCTGTTTTTTTGCCCCAACATATAGAGAATTTCTGCCTTTTTGCCCCACAATTAGGGGAATATCTGCAATTTTGCTCCAAATACAAGGAATTTCTGCCTTTTTGCACGAAAATAAGAAGAATGCATACCTTTTTGCCATAAAAAGGGAAATTTCTTCATTTTTGTTCCAAAATAAGGGGAATTTCTGAATTTTTGCCTCTAAATAAGTGGAATTTCTGTCTTTTTCTCCCAAAACAAAGGAAATTTCTGTCTTTTTTGCCCCAAAATAAGAAAAAATTCTGCCTTATTTCCCTGAAGTAAGTGAAATTTCTGCAATTTTTCCCCAAAATAAGGGAAATTTCTGCCTTTTTGCCCCCAAATAAGGGGAATTTCAGCCTTTTTACCTCGAAATAAGGGGAATTTTTGCATTTTTGCCACAAAATATTAGGAATTTCTGCATTTTAGCCCCAAAGTAAGGAAAAATTCTGCCTATTTTCCCTGAAATAAGTGAAATTTCTGTAATTTTGCACCAAAATAAGTGAAATTTCTGCAATTTTGCTCCAAAATAAGTGATATTTCTGCAATTTCGCCCCAAAATAAGTGAAAATTCTGGAATTTTGCCCCAAAATAAATGGAATTTCTGAGTTTTGCCCCAAAATAAGGAGATTTTCTGTCTTTTTGCCCAACATATAGAGAATTTCTGCCTTTTTGCCCCACAATTAGGAGAATTTCTGCAATTTTGCTCCAAAATACGGGGAATTTCTGCCTTTTTGCCCGAAAATAAGAAGAATGCATAACTTTTTGCCATAAAAAAGGGAAATTTCTTCATTTTTGCTCCAAATTAAGGGGAATTTCTGCTTTTTTGCCTCTAAATAAGTGGAATTTCTTTCTTTTTCCGCAAAAACAAAGGGAATTCCTGTCTTTTTTGCCCCAAAATAAGGAAAATTTCTGACTTACTACCCTGAAATAAGTGAAATTTCTGGAATTTTGCCCCAAAATAAAGGAAATTTTTGCCTTTTTGCCGCCAAATTAGGGGAATTTCAGCCTTTTTACCTCAAAATAAAGGGGAATTTCTGCATTTATGCCACAAAATATTAGGAATTTCTGCCTTTTTGATTCAAAATAAGAAAATTTCTGCTTTTTTTCCCTGAAATAAGTGAAATTTCTGCAATTTTGCCCCAAAATAAGTGAAATTTCTGCAATTTTGCCCCAAAATAATGGAAATTTCTGGAATTTTGCCCCAAAATAAGTGGAATTTCTGAGTTTTGCCCCAAAATAAGGAGAATTTCTGATTTTTTTGCCCCAACATATAGGTAATTTCTGCCTTTTTGCCCCACAATTAGGGGAATTTCTGCAATTTTGCTCCTAAATATGAGGAATTTCTGCCTTTTTGCCCGAAAATAAGAAGAATGCATACCTTTTTGCCATAAATAAGGGAAATTTCTTCATTTTTGCTCCAAAATAAGGGGAATTTCTGAATTTTTGCCTCTAAAAAAGTGGAATTTCTGTCTTTTTCCCCCAAAACAAAGGGAATTTCTGTCTTTTTTGCCCCAAAATAAGGAAAAATTCTGCCTTATTTCCCTGAAGTAAGTGAAATTTCTGCATTTTGGCCCCAAAATAAGGGAAATTTCTGCATTTTTGCCCCCAAATAATAGGAATTTCAGCCTTTTTACCTCGATATAAAAGGAATTTCTGCATTTTTACCACAAAATATTAGGAATTTCTGCCTTTTTGCCCCAAAATAAGGAAAATTTCTGCCTTTTTTCTCTGAAATAAGTGAAATTTCTGTAATTTTGCCCCAAAATAAGTGAAATTTCTGCAATTTTGCCCCAAAATAAGTGAAATTTTTGCAATTTTGCCCCAAAATATGGGAAATTTGTGGAATTTTGCCAAAAAATAAGTGGAATTTCTGTGTTTTGCCCCAAATTAAGGAGAATTTCTGTATTTTTGACCCAACATATAGGGAATTTCTTCATTTTTGCCCCACAATTAGGGGAATTTCTGCAATTTTGCTTCAAAATACGGGGGATTTCTGGCTTTTTGTCCGAAAATAAGAAGAATGCATACCTTTTTGCCATAAAAAAGGGAAATTTCTTTATTTTTGCTCCAAAATAAGAATTTCTGCTTTTTTGCCTCTAAATAATTGGAATTTCTGTCTTCTTCCCCCAAAACAAAGGGAATTCCTGTCTTTTTTGCCCCAAAATAAGGAAAATTTCTTACTTATGACCCTGAAATAAGTGAAATTTCTGCAATTTTGCCCCAAAATAAAGGATTTTTGCCTTTTTGCCCCCAAATAAGGGGAATTTCAGCCTTTTTACCTAAAAATAAGGGTACTTTCTGCATTTTTGCCACAAAATATTAGGAATTTCTGCCTTTTTGCCACAAAATAAGAAAATTTCTGCTTTTTTTCCCTGAAATAAGTGAAATTTCTGCAATTTTGCCCCAAAATAAGTGAAATTTCTGCAATTTTGCCCCAAATTTAGGGAAATTTCTGGAATTTTGCCCCAAAATAAGTAGAATTTCTGAGTTTTGCCCCAAAATAAAAAGAATTTCTGTCTTTTTGCCCCAACATATAGGCAATTTCTGACTTTGTGCCCCACAATTAGTGGAATTTCTGCAATTTTGCTGCAAAATACGGGGAATTTCTGTTTTTTTGCACAAAAATAAGAAGAATGCATACCTTTTTTCCTTAAAAAAGGGAAATTTCTTCATTTTTGCTCCAAACTAAGGGGAATTTCTGCTTTTTTGCCTCTAAATAATTGGAATTTCTGTCTTTTTTACCCAAAACAAAGGGAATTTCTGTCTTTTTTGCCCCAAAATAAGGAAAAATTCTGACTTATTACAATGAAGTAAGTGAAATTTCTGCAATTTTGCCCCAAAATAAGGGAAATTTCTGCATTTTTGCCACAAAATAAGGGGAATTTCTGTCTTTTTGCCCCAAAATAAGGGAAATTTCAGCTTTTTTACCTGATAATAAGAGTAATCTCTGCTTTTTGCCCTAAAATATGGGGAATTTCTGTATTTTGCCCCAAAATAAAGAAAATTTCTGCAATTTTGATCCAAATAAAAGCAATTTCTGCCTTTTTGCCCACAAATAAGAGGAATTTCAGCCTTTTTACTTCTAAATAAGGGGAATTTCTGCATTTTTGCCACAAAATATTAGGAATTTCTGCTTTTTTGCCCCAAAATAAGGAAAATTTCTGCCTTTTTTCCATGAAATAAGTGAAATTTCAGCAATTGTGCCCCAAAATAAGTGAAATTTCTGCAATTTTGCCCCCAAATAAGTGAAATTTCTGCAATTTTGCCCCAAAATAAGTTAAATTTCTGCAATTTTGCCCCAAAATAAGTGGAATTTCTGATTTTTGCCCCAAAATAAGGAGAATTTCTGTCTTTTTGCCTCAACATATAGGCAATTTCTGGTTTTTGCCTCACAATTAGGGGAATTTCTGCAATTTTGCTCAAAATACGGGGAATTTCTGCCTTTTTGCCCGAAAATAAGAAGAATGCATACCTTTTTGCCATAAAAAAGGGAAATTTCTTCATTTTTGCTCCAAAATAAAAAGAATTTCTGCTTTTTTGCCTCTAAATAAGTGGAATTTCTGTCTTTTTCCCCCAAAACAAAGGGAATTCCTGTCTTTTTTGCCCCAAAATAAAGAAAATTTTTGTCTTATTACTCTGAAATAAGTGAAATTTCTGCAATTTTGTTCCAAAATAAAGGAAATTTTTGCCTTTTTGCCCCCAAATAAGGAGAATTTCAGTCTTTTTACCTCAAAATAAGGGGAAATTCTGCATTTTTGCCACAAAATATTAGAAATTTCTGCCTTTTTTCCCCAAAATAAGAAAATTTCTGCTTTTTTTCCCTGAAATAAGTGAAATATCTGCAATTTTGCCCCAAATTAAGTGAAATTTCTGCAAATTTGCCCCAAACTAAGGGAAATTTCTGGAATTTTGCCCCAAAATAAGTGGAATTTCTGATTTTTGCCACAAAATAAGGAGAATTTCTGTTTTTTTGCCCCAACATATAGAGAATTTCTGCCTTTTTGCCCCACAATTAGGAGAATTTCTGCAATTTTACTCCAAAATACGGGGAATTTCTGCCTTTTTGCCCGAAAATAAGAAGAATGCATACCTTTCTGCCATAAAAAAGGGAAATTTCTTCATTTTTGCTCCAAATTAAGGGGAATTTCTGCATTTTTGCCTCTAAATAAGTGGAATGTCTGTTTTTTTCCGCAAAAAAAAGGGAATTCCTGTCTTTTTTGCCCCAAAATAAGGAAAATTTCTGACTTACTACCCTGAAATAAGTGAAATTTCTGGAATTTTGCCCAAAAATAAAGGAAATTTTTGCCTTTTTGCCGCCAAATTAGGGGAATTTCAGCCTTTTTACCTCAAAATAAAGGGGAATTTCTGCATTTATGCCACAAAATATTAGGAATTTCTGCCTTTTTGATTCAAAATAAGAAAATTTCTCCTTTTTTTCCCTGAAATAAGTGAAATTTCTGCAATTTTGCCCCAAAATAAGTGAAATTTCTGCAATTTTGCCCCAAAATAATGGAAATTTCTGGAATTTTGCCCCAAAATAAGTAGAATTTCTGAGTTTTGCCCCAAAAAAAAGAATTTCTGTTTTTTTTGCCCCAACATATAGGTAATTTCTGCCTTTTTGCCCCACAATTAGGGAAATTTCTGCAATTTTGCTCCTAAATATGAGGAATTTCTGCCTTTTTGCCCGAAAATAAGAAGAATGCATACCTTTTTGCCATAAATAAGGGAAATTTCTTCATTTTTGCTCCAAAATAAGGGGAATTTCTGAATTTTTGCCTCTAAAAATGTGGAATTTCTGTCTTTTTCCCCCAAAACAAAGGGAATTTCTGTCTTTTTTGCCCCAAAATAAGGAAAAATTCTGCCTTATTTCCCTGAAGTAAGTGAAATTTCTGCAATTTGGCCCCAAAATAAGGGAAATTTCTGCCTTTTTGCCCCCAAATAATAGGAATTTCAGCCTTTTTACCTCGAAATAAAAGGAATTTCTGCATTTTTGCCACAAAATATTAGGAATTTCTGTCTTTTTGCCCCAAAATAAGGAAAATTTCTGCCTTTTTTCCCTGAAATTAGTGAAATGTCTGTAATTTTGCCCCAAAATAAGTGAAATTTCTGCAATTTTGCCCCAAAATAAGTGAAATTTCTGCAATTTTGCCCCAAAATATGGGAAATTTGTGGAATTTTGCCCAAAAATAAGTGGAATTTCTGTGTTTTGCCCCAAATTAAGGAGAATTTCTGTATTTTTGCCCCAACATATAGGGAATTTCTGCATTTTTGCCCCACAATTAGGGGAATTTCTGCAATTTTGCTCCAAAATACTGGGGATTTCTGGCTTTTTGCCTGAAAATAAGAAGAATGCATACCTTTTTGCCATAAAAAAGGGAAATTTCTTTATTTTTGCTCCAAAATAAGGAGAATTTCTGCTTTTTTGCCTCTAAATAATTGGAATTTCTGTCTTCTTCCCCCAAAACAAAGGGAATTCCTGTCTTTTTTGCCCCAAAATAAGGAAAATTTCTTACTTATGACCCTGAAATAAGTGAAATTTCTGCAATTTTGCCCCAAAATAAAGGATTTTTGCCTTTTTGCCCCCAAATAAGGGGAATTTCAGCCTTTTTACCTAAAAATAAGGGTACTTTCTGCATTTTTGCCACAAAATATTAGGAATTTCTGCCTTTTTGCCCCAAAATAAGAAAATTTCTGCTTTTTTTCCCTGAAATAAGTGAAATTTGTGCAATTTTGCGCCAAAATAAGTGAAATTTCTGCAATTTTGCCCCAAATTTAGGGAAATTTCTGGAATTTTGCCCCAAAATAAGTAGAATTTCTGAGTTTTGCCCCAAAATAAAAAGAATTTCTGTCTTTTTGCCCCAACATATAGGCAATTTCTGACTTTGTGCCCCACAATTAGTGGAATTTCTGCAATTTTGCTGCAAAATACGGGGAATTTCTGTTTTTTTGCACAAAAATAAGAAGAATGCATACCTTTTTTCCTTAAAAAAGGGAAATTTCTTCATTTTTGCTCCAAACTAAGGGGAATTTCTGCTTTTTTGCCTCTAAATAATTGGAATTTCTGTCTTTTTTTACCCAAAACAAAGGGAATTTCTGTCTTTTTTGCCCCAAAATAAGGAAAAATTCTGACTTATTACAATGAAGTAAGTGAAATTTCTGCAATTTTGCCCCAAAATAAGGGAAATTTCTGCATTTTTGCCACAAAATAAGGGGAATTTCTGTCTTTTTGCCCCAAAATAAGGGAAATTTCAGCTTTTTTACCTGATAATAAGAGTAATCTCTGCTTTTTGCCCTAAAATATGGGGAATTTCTGTATTTTGCCCCAAAATAAAGAAAATTTCTGCAATTTTGATCCAAATAAAAGCAATTTCTGCCTTTTTGCCCCCAAATAAGAGGAATTTCAGCCTTTTTACTTCTAAATAAGGGGAATTTCTGCATTTTTGCCACAAAATATTAGGAATTTCTGCTTTTTTGCCCCAAAATAAGGAAAATTTCTGCCTTTTTTCCATGAAATAAGTGAAATTTCTGCAATTGTGCCCCAAAATAAGTGAAATTTCTGCAATTTTGCCCCCAAATAAGTGAAATTTCTGCAATTTTGCCCCAAAATAAGTTAAATTTCTGCAATTTTGCCCCAAAATAAGTGGAATTTCTGATTTTTGCCCCAAAATAAGGAGAATTTCTGTCTTTTTGCCTCAACATATAGGCAATTTCTGGTTTTTGCCTCACAATTAGGGGAATTTCTGCAATTTTGCTCAAAATACGGGGAATTTCTGCCTTTTTGCCCGAAAATAAGAAGAATGCATACCTTTTTGCCATAAAAAAGGGAAATTTCTTCATTTTTGCTCCAAAATAAAAAGAATTTCTGCTTTTTTGCCTCTAAATAAGTGGAATTTCTGTCTTTTTCCCCCAAAACAAAGGGAATTCCTGTCTTTTTTGCCCCAAAATAAAGAAAATTTTTGTCTTATTACTCTGAAATAAGTGAAATTTCTGCAATTTTGTTCCAAAATAAAGGAAATTTTTGCCTTTTTGCCCCCAAATAAGGAGAATTTCAGTCTTTTTACCTCAAAATAAGGGGAAATTCTGCATTTTTGCCACAAAATATTAGAAATTTCTGCCTTTTTTCCCCAAAATAAGAAAATTTCTGCTTTTTTTCCCTGAAATAAGTGAAATATCTGCAATTTTGCCCCAAATTAAGTGAAATTTCTGCAAATTTGCCCCAAACTAAGGGAAATTTCTGGAATTTTGCCCCAAAATAAGTGGAATTTCTGATTTTTGCCACAAAATAAGGAGAATTTCTGTTTTTTTGCCCCAACATATAGAGAATTTCTGCCTTTTTGCCCCACAATTAGGAGAATTTCTGCAATTTTACTCCAAAATACGGGGAATTTCTGCCTTTTTGCCCGAAAATAAGAAAATTTCTGCTTTTTTTCCCTGAAATAAGTGAAATTTCTGCAATTTTTCCCCAAAATAAGTGAAATTTCTGCAATTTTGCTCCAAATTTAGGGAAATTTCTGGAATTTTGCCCCAAAATAAGTAGAATTTCTGAGTTTTGCCCCAAAATAAAAAGAATTTCTGTCTTTTTGCCCCAACATCAGGCAATTTCTGACTTTGTGCCCCACAATTATGGGAATTCCTGCAATTTTGCTCCAAAATACGGGGAATTTCTGCCTTTTTGCACAAAAATAAGAAGAATGCATACCTTTTTTCCTTAAAAAAGGGAAATTTCTTCATTTTTGCTCCAAAATAAGGGGAATTTCTGCTTTTTTGCCTCTAAATAATTGGAATTTCTGCCTTTTTTACCCAAAACAAAGGGAATTTCTCTCTTTTTTGCCCCAAAATAAGGAAAAATTCTGACTTATTACAATGAAGTAAGTGAAATTTCTGCAATTTTGCCCCAAAATAAGGGAAATCTCTGCATTTTTGCCACAAAATAAGGGGAATTTCTGTCTTTTTGCCCCAAAATAAGGGAAATTTCAGCTTTTTTACCTGATAATAAGGGTAATCTCTGCTTTTTGCCCTAAAATATGGGGAATTTCTGTATTTTGCCCCAAAATAAAGAAAATTTCTGCAATTTTGTACCAAAATAAAAGCAATTTCTGCCTTTTTGCCCCCAAATAAGGGGAATTTCAGCCTTTTTACCTCGAATAAGGGGAATTTCTGCATTTTTGCCACAAAATATTAGGAATTTCTGCCTTTTTGCCCCAAAATAAGGAAAATTTCTGCCTTTTTTTTATGAAATAAGTGAAATTTCTGCAATTGTGCCCCAAAATAAGTGAAATTTCTGCAATTTTGCCCCAAAATAAGTGAAATTTCTGCAATTTTGCCACAAAATAAGTTAAATTTCTGCAATTTTGCCCCAAAATAAGTTGAATTTCTGATTTTTGCCCCAAAATAAGGAGAATTTCTGTCTTTTTGCCTCAACATATAGGCAATTTCTGCTTTTTGCCTCACGATTAGGGGAATTTCTGCAATTTTGCTCAAAATACGGGGAATTTCTGCCTTTTTGCCCGAAAATAAGAAGAATGCATACCTTTTTGCCATAAAAAAGGGAAATTTCTTCATTTTTGCTCCAAAATAAAGAGAATTTCTGCTTTTTTGCCTCTAAATAAGTGGAATTTCTGTCTTTTTCCCCCAAAACAAAGGGAATTCCTGTCTTTTTTGCCCCAAAATAAAGAAAATTTTTGACTTATTACTCTGAAATAAGTGAAATTTATGCAATTTTGTTCCAAAATAAAAGAAATTTTTGCCTTTTTGCCCCCAAATAAGGAGAATTTCAGCCTTTTTACCTCAAAATAAAGGGAAATTCTGCATTTTGCCACAAAATATTAGGAATTTCTGCCTTTTTGCCCCAAAATAAGAAAATTTCTGCTTTTTTTCCCTGAAATAAGTGAAATTTCTGCAATTTTGCCCCAAATTAAGTGAAATTTCTGCAATTTTGCCCCAAACTAAGGGAAATTTCTGGAATTTTGCCCCAAAATAAGTGGAATTTCTGAGTTTTGCCCCAAAATGAGGAGAATTTCTGTTTTTTTGCCCCAACATATAGAGAATTTCTGCCTTTTTGCCCCACAATTAGGGGAATATCTGCAATTTTGCTACAAAATACGGGGAATTTCTGCCTTTTTGCCCGAAAATAAGAAGAATGCATACCTTTTTGCCATAAAAAGGGAAATTTCTTCATTTTTGTTCCAAAATAAGGGGAATTTCTGAATTTTTGCCTCTAAATAAGTGGAATTTCTGTCTTTTTCTCCCAAAACAAAGGAAATTTCTGTCTTTTTTGTCCCAAAATAATAAAAAATTCTGCCTAATTACCCTGAAGTAAGTGAAATTTCTGCAATTTTTCCCCAAAATAAGGGAAATTTCTGCCTTTTTGCCCCCAAATAAGGGGAATTTCAGCCTTTTTACCTCGAAATAAGGGGAATTTTTGCATTTTTGCCACAAAATATTAGGAATTTCTGCCTTTTTGCCCCAAATTAAAAAAAATTTCTGCATATTTTACCTGAAATAAGTGAAATTTCTGCAATTTTGCTCCAAAATAAGTGAAATTTCTGCAATTTCGCCGCAAAATAAGTGAAAATTCTGGAATTTTGCCCCAAAATAAATGGAATTTCTGAGTTTTGCCCCAAAATAAGGAGATTTTCTGTCTTTTTGCCCCAACATATAGAGAATTTCTGCCTTTTTGCCCCACAATTAGGAGAATTTCTGCAATTTTGCTCCAAAATACAGGGAATTTCTGCCTTTTTGCACGAAAATAAGAAGAATGCACACCTTTTTGCCATAAAAAAGGGAAATTTCTTCATTTTTGCTCCAAAATAAAAGGAATTTCCGCTTTTTTGCCTCTAAATAAGTGGAATTTCTGTCTTTTTCTTCAAAAAAAAAGGCAATTTCTGTATTTTTTTGCCCCAAAATAAGGAAAAATTCTGACTTATTACCCTGAAGTAAGTGAAATTTCTGCAATGTTGCTCAAAATACGGGGAATTTCTGCCTTTTTGCCCGAAAATAAGAAGAATGCACACCTTTTTGCCATAAAAAAGGGAAATTTCTTCATTTTGCTCCAAATTAAGGGGAATTTCTGCTTTTTTGCCTCTAAATAAGTGGAATTTCTGTCTTTTTCCACCAAAACAAAGGGAATTCCTGTCTTTTTTGCCCCAAAATAAGGAAAATTTCTGACTTACTACCCTGAAATAAGTGAAATTTCTGGAATTTTGCCCCAAAATAAAGGAAATTTTTGCCTTTTTGCCGCCAAATTAGGGGAATTTCAGCCTTTTTACCTCAAAATAAAGGGGAATTTCTGCATTTATGCCACAAAATATTAGGAATTTCTGCCTTTTTGATTCAAAATAAGAAAATTTCTGATCTTTTTCCCTGAAATAAGTGAAATTTCTGCAATTTTGCCCCAAAATAAGTGAAATTTCTGCAATTTTGCCCCAAAATAATGGAAATTTCTGGAATTTTGCCCCAAAATAAGTGGAATTTCTGAGTTTTGCCCCAAAATAAAGAGGATTTCTGTTTTTTTTGCCCCAACATATAGGGAATTTCTGCCTTTTTGCCCCACAATTAGGGGAATTTCTGCAATTTTGCTACAAAATATGGGGAATTTCTGGCTTTTTGCCCGAAAATAAGAAGAATGCATACCTTTTTGCCATAAAAAAGGGAAATTTCTTCATTTTTGCTCCAAAATAAGGGGAATTTCTGCTTTTTTGCCTCTACATAATTGGAATTTCTGTATTTTTTACCCAAAACAAAGGGAATTTCTGTCTTTTTTGCCCCAAAATAAGGAAAAATTCTGACTTATTACAATGAAGTAAGTGAAATTTCTGCAATTTTGCCCCAAAATAAGGGAAATTTCTGCATTTTTGCCACAAAATAAGGGGAATTTCTGTCTTTTTGCCCAAACATATAGGCAATTTCTGACTTTGTGCCCCACAATTAGGGGAATTTCTGCAATTTTGCTCCAAAATACGGGGAATTTCTGCATTTTAGCCCAAAAATAAGAAGAATGCATACCTTTTTTCCTTAAAAAAGGGAAATTTCTTCATTTTTGCTCCAAAATAAGGGGAATTTCTGCTTTTTTGCCTCTAATTAAGTGGAATTTCTGTCTTTTTTACCCAAAACAAAGGGAATTCCTGTCTTTTTTGCCCCAAAATATAGAAAATTTCTGACTTATTACTCTGAAATAAGTGAAATTTCTGCAATTTTGTTCCAAAATAAAGGAAATTTTTGCCTTTTTACCCCCAAATAAGGAGAATTTCAGCCTTTTTACCTCAAAATAAGGGGAATTTCTGCCTTTTTGCCACAAAATATTAGGAATTTCTTCCTTTTTGCCACAAAATAAGGAAAATTTCTGCCTTTTTTCCCTGAAATAAGTGAAATTTCTGTAATTTTGCCCCAAAATAAGTGAAATTTCTGCAATTTTGCCCCAAAATAAGTGAAATTTCTGCAATTATGCCCCAAAATAAGTGGAATTTCTGAGTTTTGACCCAAAATATGGAGAATTTCTGTCTTTTTGCCCCAACATATAGGGAATTTCTGCATTTTTGCCCAACGATTAGGGGAATTTCTGAAATTTTGCTCCAAAATACAAGGAATTTCTGCCTTTTCGCCCGAAAATAAGAAGAATGCATACCTTTTTGCCATAAATAAGGGAAATTTCTTCATTTTTCTCCAAAATAAGGGGAATTTCTGCTTTTTGCCTCTAAATAAGTAGAATTTCTGTCTTTTTCCCCCAAAACAAAGGGAATTTCTGTATTTTTTGCCCCAAAATAAGGAAAAATTCTGACTTATTACCCTGAAGTAAGTGAAATTTCTGTAATTTTGCCCCAAAATAAGTGAAATTTCTGCAATTTTGCCCCAAAATAAGGGAAATTTTTCAATTTTGCCCCAAAATATGGGAAATTTGTGGAATTTTGCCCAAAAATAAGTGGATTTTCTGTGTTTTGCCCCAAATTAAGGAGAATTTCTGTATTTTTGCCCCAACATATAGGGAATTTCTGCATTTTTGCCCTACAATTAGGGGAATTTCTGCAATTTTGCTCCAAAATACGGGGGATTTCTGCCTTTTTGCCCGAAAATAAGAAGAATGCATACCTTTTTGCCATAAAAAAGGGAAATTTCTTTATTTTTGCTCCAAAATAAGGAGAATTTCTGCTTTTTTGCCTCTAAATAATTGGAATTTCTGTATTCTTCCTCCAAAACAAAGGGAATTCCTGTCTTTTTTGCCCCAAAATAAGGAAAATTTCTTACTTATGACCCTGAAATAAGTGAAATTTCTGATATTTTGCCACAAAATAAGGGAAATTTCTGCCTTTTTGCCCCCAAATAAGGGGAATTTCAGCCTTTTTACCTAAAAATAAGGGGAATTTCTGCATTTTTGCCACAAAATATTAGGAATTTCTGCCTTTTTGTCCCAAAATAAGAAAATTTCTGCTTTTTTTCCCTGAAATAAGTGAAATTTGTGCAATTTTGCGCCAAAATAAGTGAAATTTCTGCAATTTTGCCCCAAATTTAGGGAAATTTCTGGAATTTTGCCCCAAAATAAGTAGAATTTCTGAGTTTTGCCCCAAAATAAAAAGAATTTCTGTCTTTTTGCCCAAACATATAGGCAATTTCTGACTTTGTGCCCCACAATTAGGGGAATTTCTGCAATTTTGCTCCAAAATACGGGGAATTTCTGCCTTTTAGCCCAAAAATAAGAAGAATGCATACCTTTTTTCCTTAAAAAAGGGAAATTTCTTTATTTTTGCTCCAAAATAAGGGGAATTTCTGCTTTTTTGCCTCTAAATAAGTGGAATTTCTGTCTTTTTTACCCAAAACAAAGGGAATTTCTGTCTTTTTTGCCCCAAAATAAGGAAAAATTCTGACTTATTATAATGAAGTAAGTGAAATTTCTTCAATTTTTCCCCAAAATAAGGGAAATTTCTGCCTTTTTGCCCCCAAATAAGGGGAATTTCAGCCTTTTTACCTCGAAATAAGGGGAATTTCTGCATTTTTGCAACAAAATATTAGGAATTACTGCCGTTTAGCCCCAAAATAAGGAAAATTTCTGCATTTTTTCCCTGAAATAAGTGAAATTTCTGCAATTTTGCCCCCAAATAAGTGAAATTTCTGCAATTTTGCCCCAAAATAATGGAAATTTCTGGAATTTTGCCCCAAAATAAGTGGAATTTCTGGGTTTTGCCCCAAAATAAGGAGAATTTCTGTTTTTTTTGCCCCAACATATAGGTAATTTCTGCCTTTTTGCCCCACAATTAGGGGAATTTCTGCAATTTTGCCCTAAAATAAGAGAAATTTCTGCCTTTTTGCCCCCAAATAAGGGGAATTTCAGCCTTTTTACCTCGAAATAAAGGTAATTTCTGCATTTTTGCAACAAAATATTAGGAATTACTGCCGTTTTGCCCCAAAATAAGGAAAATATCTGCCTTTTTTCCCTGAAATAAGTGAAATTTCTGCAATTTTGCCCCCAAATAAGTGAAATTTCTGCAATTTTACACAAAAATAAGTGAAACTTCTGCAGTTTTGCCCTAAAAGAAGAAAAATTTCTGGAATTTTGCCCCAAAATAAGTGGAAATCCTGAGTTTTGCCCCAAAATAAGGAGAATTTCTGTTTTTTGCCACAACATATAGAGAATTTCTGCCTTTTTGCCACACAATTAGGGGAATTTCTGCAATTTTGCTCCAAAATACGGGGAATTTCTGCCTTTTTGCCCGAATATAAGAAGAATGCATACATTTTTGCCATAACGAAGGGAAATTTCTTCATTTTTGCTCCAAAATAAGGGGAATTTCTGCATTTTTGCCACAAAATAAGGGGAATTTCTGTCTTTTTGCCCCAAAATAAGTGAAATTTCAGCCTTTTTACCTGATAATAAGGGTAATCTCTGCTTTTTGCCCTAAACTTTGGGGAATTTCTGAATTTTGCCCCAAAATAAAGAAAATTTCTGCAATTTTGTACCAAAATAAAAGCATTTTCTACCTTTTTGCCCCCAAATAAGAGGAATTTCAGCATTTTTACCTCGAAATAAGGGGAATTTCTGCATTTTTGCCACAAAATATTAGGAATTTCTGCCTTTTTGCAACAAAATAAGGAAAATTTCTGCCTTTTTTCCCTGAAATAAGTGAAATTTCTGCAATTGTGCCCCAAAATAAGTGAAATTTCTGCAATTTTGCCCCAAAATAAGTGAAATTTTTGCAATTTTGCCCCAAAATATAGGAAATTTCTGGAATTTGCCCCAAATTAAGTGGAATTTCTGAGTTTTGCCCCAAAATAAAAAGAATTTCTGTCTATTTGCCCCAACATATAGAGAATTTCTGCCTTTTTGCCCCACAATTAGGGGAATTTCTGCAATTATGCTCCAAAATACGGGGAATTTCTGCATTTTTGCCCGAAAATAAGAAGAATGCATATCTTTTTGCCATAAAATGGAAATGTCTTCATTTTTGCTCCAAATTAAGGGGAATTTCCACTTTTTTGCCTCTAAATAAGTGGAATTTCTGTCTTTTTCCCCCAAAACAAAAGGAATTTCTGTCTTTTTTGCCCCAAAATAAGGAAAAATTCTGACTTATTACCCTGAAGTAAGTGAAATTTCTGCAATTATGCCACAAAATAAGGGAAATTTCTGCCTTTTTGCCCCCAAATAAGAGGAATTTCAGCCTTTTTACCTCAAAATAAGGGGAATTTCTGCATTTTTGCCCCCAAGTAAGGGGAATTTCAGCCTTTTTACCTCAAAATAAAAGAAATTTCTGCATTTTTGCCACAAAATATTAGGAATTTCTGCCTTTTTGCCCCAGAACAAGAAAATTTCTGCTTTTTTTTCTGAAATAAGTGAAATTTCTGCAATTTTGCCCCAAAATAAGGAGAATTTCTGTCTTTTTGCCCTAACATATAGAGTATTTCTGCCTTTTTGCCCCACAATTAGGGGAATTTCTGCAATTTTGCTCCAAAATACGGAGAATTTCTGCCTTTTTGCCCGAAAATAAGAAGAATGCATAGCTTTTTGCCATAAAAAGAAAATGTCTTCATTTTTGCTCCAAAATAAGGGGAATTTCCGCTTTTTTGCCTCTAAATAAGTGGAATTTCTGTCTTTTTCCCTCAAAACAAAGGGAATTTCTGTTTTTTGGCCCCAAAATAAGGAAAAATTCTGCCTTATTACCCTGAAGTAAGTGAAATTTCTGCAATTTTGCCACAAAATAAGGGAAATTTCTGCCTTTTTGCCCCCAAATAAGGGGAATTTTAGACTTTTTACCTCGAAATAAAGGGAATTTCTGCATTTTTGCCACAAAATAAGAATTTCTGCCTTTTTGCCCCAAAATAAGTAAAATTTTTGCCTTTTTTCCTTGAAATAAGTGAAATTTCTGCAATTTTGCCCCAAAATAAGTGAAATTTCTGAAATTTTGCCACAAAATAATTGAAATTTCTGCAATTTTGCCCCAAAATAAGGGAAATTTCTGGAATTTTGCCTCAAAATAAGTGGAATTTCTGAGTTTTGCCAAAAAATAAGGAGAATTTCTGTCTTTTTGCCACAACATATAGAGAATTTCTGCCTTTTTGCCCCACAATTAGGGGAATTTCTGCAATTATGCTCCAAAATACAAGGAATTTCTGCCTTTTTGCCCAAAAGTAAAAAGAATGCATACCTTTTTGGCCATAAAAAGGAAATTTCTTCATTTTTGCTCCAAAATAAGGGGAATTTATGCTTTTTTGCCTCTAAAAAAGTGGAATTTCTGTCTTTTTCCCCCCGAAAAAAGGGAATTTCTGTATTTTTGCCCCAAAATAAGAAAAAATTCTGACTTATTACCCTGAAGTAAGTGCAATTTCTGCAATTTTGCCCCAAAATAAGGGAAATTTCTGCCTTTTTGCCCCCAAATAAGGGGAATTTCAGCCTTTTTCCCTCATAATAAGGGGAATTTCTGCATTTTTGCCTCCAAATAAGGAAAATTTCAGCCTTTTTACCTCAAAATAAGAGGAATTTCTGCATTTTTGCCACAAAATATTAGGAATTTCTGCCTTTTTGCACAAAATAAGGAAAATTTCTGCATTTTTTCCCTGAAATAAGTGAAATTTCTGCAATTTTGCCCCCAAATAAGTGAAATTTCTGCAATTTTGCCCCAAAATAATGGAAATTTCTGGAATTTTGCCCCAAAATAAGTGGAATTTCTGGGTTTTGCCCCAAAATAAGGAGAATTTCTGTTTTTTTTGCCCCAACATATAGGTAATTTCTGCCTTTTTGCCCCACAATTAGGGGAATTTCTGCAATTTTGCCCCAAAATAAGAGAAATTTCTGCCTTTTTGCCCCCAAATAAGGGGAATTTCAGCCTTTTTACCTCGAAATAAAGGTAATTTCTGCATTTTTGCAACAAAATATTAGGAATTACTGCCGTTTTGCCCCAAAATAAGGAAAATATCTGCCTTTTTTCCCTGAAATAAGTGATATTTCTGAAATTTTGCCCCCAAATAAGTGAAATTTCTGCAATTTTACACAAAAATAAGTGAAACTTCTGCAGTTTTGCCCTAAAAGAAGAAAAATTTCTGGAATTTTGCCCCAAAATAAGTGGAAATCCTGAGTTTTGCCCCAAAATAAGGAGAATTTCTGTTTTTTGCCACAACAAATAGAGAATTTCTGCCTTTTTGCCACACAATTAGGGGAATTTCTGCAATTTTGCTCCAAAATACGGGGAATTTCTGCCTTTTTGCCCGAAAATAAGAAGAATGCATACATTTTTGCCATAACGAAGGGAAATTTCTTCATTTTTGCTCCAAAATAAGGGGAATTTCTGCATTTTTGCCTCTAAATAAGTGGAATTTCTGTCTCTTTTCCCCAAAACAATGGGAATTTCTCTCTTTTTTGCCCCAAAATAAAGAAAATTTCTGACTTATTACCCTGAAATTTGTGAAATTTCTGCAATTTTGCCCCAAAATAAGGGAAATTTCTGCATTTTTGCCACAAAATAAGGGGAATTTCTGTCTTTTTGCCCCAAAATAAGTGAAATTTCAGCCTTTTTACCTGATAATAAGGGTAATCTCTACTTTTTGCCCTAAACTTTGGGGAATTTCTGTATTTTGCCCCAAAATAAAGAAAATTTCTGCAATTTTGTACCAAAATAAAAACAATTTCTGCCTTTTTGCCCCCAAATAAGAGGAATTTCAGCATTTTTACCTCGAAATAAGAGGAATTTCTGCATTTTTGCCACAAAATATTAGGAATTTCTGCCTTTTTGCCCCAAAATAAGGAAAATTTCTGCCTTTTTTCCCTGAAATAAGTGAAATTTCTGCAATTGTGCCCCAAAATAAGTGAAATTTCTGCAATTTTGCCCCAAAATAAGTGAAATTTCTGCAATTTTGCCCCAAAATATAGGAAATTTCTGGAATTTGCCCCAAATTAAGTAGAATTTCTGAGTTTTGCCCCAAAATAAAAAGAATTTCTGTCTTTTTGCCCCAACATATAGAGAATTTCTGCCTTTTTGCCCCACAATTAGGGGAATTTCTGCAATTTTGCTCCAAAATACGGGGAATTTCTGCATTTTTGCCCGAAAATAAGAAGAATGCATATCTTTTTGCCATAAAATGGAAATGTCTTCATTTTTGCTCCAAAATAAGGGGAATTTCCACTTTTTTGCCTCTAAATAAGTGGAATTTCTGTCTTTTTCCCCCAAAACAAAAGGAATTTCTGTCTTTTTTGCCCCAAAATAAGGAAAAATTCTGACTTATTACCCTGAAGTAAGTAAAATTTCTGCAATTATGCCACAAAATAAGGGAAATTTCTGCCTTTTTGCCCCCAAATAAGAGGAATTTCAGCCTTTTTACCTCAAAATAAGGGAAATTTCTGCATTTTTGCCCCCAAGTAAGGGGAATTTCAGCCTTTTTACCTCAAAATAAAAGAAATTTCTGCATTTTTGCCACAAAATATTAGGAATTTCTGCCTTTTTGCCCCAGAACAAGAAAATTTCTGCTTTTTTTTTCTGAAATAAGTGAAATTTCTGCAATTTTGCCCCAAAATAAGGAGAATTTCTGTCTTTTTGCCCTAACATATAGAGTATTTCTTCCTTTTTGCCCCACAATTAGGGGAATTTCTGCAATTTTGCCCCAAAATAAGGAAAATTTTTGCCTTTTTTCCTTGAAATAAGTGAAATTTCTGCAATTTTGCCCCAAAATAAGTGAAATTTCTGAAATTTTGCCACAAAATAATTGAAATTTCTGCAATTTTGCCCCAAAATTAGGGAAATTTCTGGAATTTTGCCTCAAAATAAGTGGAATTTCTGAGTTTTGCCAAAAAAATAAGGAGTATTTCTGTCTTTTTGCCACAACATATAGAGAATTTCTGCCTTTTTGCCCCACAATTAGGGGAATTTCTGCAATTATGCTCCAAAATACAGGGAATTTCTGCCTTTTTGCCCAAAAATAAGAAGAATGCATACCTTTTTGGCCATAAAAAGTAAATTTCTTCATTTTTGCTCCAAAATAAGGGGAATTTCTGCTTTTTTCCCTCTAAAAAAGTGGAATTTCTGTCTTTTTCCCCCCGAACAAAGGGAATTTCTGTATTTTTGCCCCAAAATAAGAAAAAATTCTGACTTATTACCCTGAAGTAAGTGCAATTTCTGCAATTTTGCCCCAAAATAAGGGAAATTTCTGCCTTTTTGCCCCCAAATAAGGGGAATTTCAGCCTTTTTCCCTCAACATAAGGGGAATTTCTGCATTTTTGCCTTCAAATAAGGAAAATTTCAGCCTTTTTACCTCAAAATAAGAGGAATTTCTGCATTTTTGCCACAAAATATTAGGAATTTCTGCCTTTTTGCCCCAAAATAAGGAAAAATTCTTACTTATTACCCTGAAATAAGTGAAATTTCTGAAATTTTGCCCTAAAATAAGTGAAATTTATGCAATTTTGCCCCAAAATAAAAGAAATTTCTGGAATTTTGCCCCAAAATAAGTGGAATTTCTGAGTTTTGCCCCAAAATAAGGAGAATTTCTGTCTTTTTGCCTCAACATATAGGCAATTTCTGCTTTTTGCCCAACAATTAGGTGAATTTCTGCAATTTTGCTCCAAAATACGGGGAATTTCTGCCTTTTTGCCCGAAAATAAGAAGAATGCATACCTTTTTGCCATAAAAAAAAGAAATTTCTTCATTTTTGCTCCAAAATATAGAGAATTTCTGCTTTTTTGCCTCTAAATAAGTGGAATTTCTGTCTTTTTCTCCCAAAACAAAGGGAATTTCTGTCTTTTTTGCCCCAAAATATAGAAAATTTCTGACTTATTACTCTGAAATAAGTGAAATTTCTGCAATTTTGTTCCAAAATAAAGGAAATTTTTGCCTTTTTGCCCCCAAATAAGGGGAATTTCAGCCTTTTTACCTCAAAATAAGGGGAATTTCTGCCTTTTTGCAACAAAATTTTAGGAATTTCTGCCTTTTTGCCCCAAAATAAGGAAAATTTCTGCCTTTTTTCCCTGAAATAAGTGAAATTTCTGTAATTTTGCCCCAAAATAAGTGAAATTTCTGCAATTTTGCCCCAAAATAAGTGAAATTTCTGCAATTTTGCCCCAAAATAAGGGAAATTTCTGATATTTTGCCCCAAAATAAGTGGAATTTCTGAGTTTTGACCCAAAATAAGGAGAATTTCTGTCTTTTTGCCCCAACATATAGGGAATTTCTGCATTTTTGCCCAACAATTAGGGGAATTTCTGCAATTTTGCTCCAAAATACAAGGAATTTCTGCCTTTTCGCCCGAAAATAAGAAGAATGCACACCTTTTTGCCATAAATAAGGGAAATTTCTTCATTTTTCCTCCAAAATAAGGGGTATTTCTGCTTTTTGCCTCTAAATAAGTAGTATTTCTGTCTTTTTCCCCCAAAACAAAGGGAATTTCTGTATTTTTTGCCCCAAAATAAGGAAAAATTCTGACTTATTACCCTGAAGTAAGTGAAATTTCTGAAATTTTGCCCCAAAAGAAGGGAAATTTCTACCTTTTTACCCCAAATAAGGGGAATTTCAGCATTTTTACCTCAAAATAAGGGGAATTTCTGAATTTTTGCCACAAAATATTAGGAATTTATTCCTTTTTGCCCCAAAATAAGGAAAATTTCTGCCTTTTTTCTCAGAAATAAGTGAAATTTCTGCAATTTTGCCCCAAAATAAGTGAAATTTCTGCAATTTTGCCCCAAAATAAGTGAAATTTCTGCAATTTTGCCCCAAAATATGTGAAATTTCTGCAATTTTGCCCCAAAATAAAGGAAATTTCTGGAATTTTGCCTGAAAATAAGAAGAATGCATACCTTTTTGCCATAAAAAAGGGAAATTTCTTCATTTTTGCTCCAAAATAAAGGGAATTTCTGCTTTTTTGCCTCTAAATAAGTGGAATTTCTGTCTTTTTCCCCCAAAACAAAGGGAATTTTTTTTTTGCCCCAAAATAAGGAAAATTTCTGACTTATTATCCTGAAATAAGTGAAATTTCTGCAATTTTGCCCCAAAATAAGGGAAATTTCTGCCTTTTTGCCACAAAATAAGGGGAATATCTGTCTTTTTGCCCCAAAATAAGGGAAATATCAGCCTTTTTTACCTGATAATAAGGGTAATCCCTGCTTTTTGCCCTAAAATATGGGGAATATCTGTATTTTGCCCCAAAATAAAGAAAATTTCTGCAATTTTGTACCAAAATAAGCAATTACTGCCTTTTTGCCCCCAAATAAGGGAAATTTCAGCATTTTTACCTCGAAATAAGGGGAATTTCTGCATTTTTGCCACAAAATATTAGGAATTTTTGCCTTTTTGCCCCAAAATAAGGAAAATTTCTGCCTTTTTTCCCTGAAATAAGTGAAATTTCTCCAATTTTGCACCAGAATAAGTGAAATTTCTGCAATTTTGCCACAAAATAAGTGAAATTTCTGCAATTTTGCCCCAAAATAAGGGAAATTTAAGGAATTTTGACCCAAATTAAGTGGAATTTCTGAGTTTTGCCCCAAAATAAGGAGAATTTCTGTCTTTTTGCCACAACATATAGAGAATTTCTGCCTTTTTGCCCCACAATTAGGGGAATTTCTGCAATTTTGCCACAAAATAGAAGGATTTCTGCCTTTTTGCCCGAAAATAAGAAGAATGCATACCTTTTTTCCATAAAAAAGAAAATGTCTTCTTTTTTGCTCCAAAATAAGTGGAATTTCCACATTTTTGCCTCTAAATAAGTGGAATTTCTGTCTTTTCCCCCAAAACAAAAGGAATTTCTGTTTTTTTTTGCCCCAAAATAAGGAAAAATTCTGACTTATTTCCCTGAAGTAAGTGAAATTTCTGCAATTTTGCCCCAAAATAAGGGAAATTTCTGCTTTTTTGTTCCCAAATATGGGGAATTTCAGCCTTTTTACCTCAAAATAAAAGGGAATTTCTGCATTTTTGTTCCCAAATAAGGGAAATTTCTGCCTTTTTATCTCAAAATAAGGGAAATTTCTGCATTTTTGCCACAAAATATTAGGAATTTCTGTTTTTTTGCCCCAGAATAAGAAAATTTCTGCTTTTTTCCCCTGAAATAAGTGAAATTTCTGCAATTTTTCACCAAAGTAAGTGAAATTTCTGCAATTTTGCCCCAAAATAAGGGAAATTTCTGGAATTTTGCCCCAAAATAAGTGGAATTTCTGAGTTTTGCCCCAAAATAAGGAGAATTTCTGTCTTTTTGCCCCAACATATAGAGAATTTCTGAATTTTTGGCCCACAATTAGGGGAATTTCTGCAATTTTGCTCCAAAACACGGGGAATTTCTTCCTTTTTGCCCGAAAATAAGAAGAATGCGTACCTTTTTGCCATAAAAAAGAAATGTCTTCATTTTTGCTCCAAAATAAGAGGAATTTCTGCTTTTTTGCCTCTAAATAAGTGGAATTTCTGTCTTTTTCCCGACAAAAAAAGGCAATTTCTATATTTTTTGACCCCAAAATAAAGAAAAATTCTGACTTATTACCCTGAAGTAAGTGAAATTTCTGCAATTTTGCCCCAAAATAAGGGAAATTTCTGCCTTTTTGCCCCCAAATAATGGGTATTTCAGCCTTTTTACCTCAAAATAAGGTGAATTTCTGCATTTTTCCAACAAAATATTAGGAATTTCTGCATTTTAACCCCAGAATAAGAAAATTTCTGCTTTTTTCCCTGAAATAAGTGAAATTTCTGCCATTTTGCCCCAAAATATGTGAAATTTCTGCAATTTTCCCCCAAAATAAGGGAAATTTATGGAATTTTGCCACAAAATAAGTGGAATTTCTGAGTTTTGACCCAAATATGGAGAATTTCTGTCTTTTTGCCCCAACATATAGGGAATTTCTGCATTTTTGCCCCACAATTTGGGTAATTTCTGCAATTTTGCTCCAAAATACTGGGAATTTCTGCTTTTTTGCCAGAAAATAAGGGGAATGTATACCTTTTTGCCATAAAAAAAAGAAATTTCTTCATTTTTGCTCCAAAATAAGGGGAATTTCTGCTTTTTTGCCTCTAAATAAGTGGAATTTCTGTCTTTTTCCCCCAAAACAAAGGGAATTCCTGTCTTTTTTGCCCCAAAATAAGGAAAATTTCTGACTTATTACCCTGAAATAAGTGAAATTTCTGCAATTTTGCTCAAAAATAAAGGAAATTTTTGCCTTTCTGCTGCCAAATAAGTGGAATTTCAGCCTTTTTACCTCAAAATAAGGGGAATTTCTGCATTTTTGCCCCAAAATATTAGGAATTTCTGCCTTTTTGCCTCAAAATAAGAAAATTTTTGCTTTTTTGCTCTGAAATAAGTGAAATTTCTGCAATTTTGCCCCAAAATAAGTGAAATTTCTGCAATTTTGCCCCAAAATAAGGGAAATTTCTGGAATTTTGCCCCAAAATAATTAGAATTTCTGAGTTTTGCCCCTAAATAAATAGAATTTCTGTCTTTTTGCCCCAACATATAGGCAATTTCTGACTTTTTGCCCCACAATTAGGGGAATTTCTGCAATTTTGCTCCAAAATACCGGGAATTTCTGCGTTTTTGCCCGAAAATAAGAAGAATGCATACCTTTTTGCCATAAAAAAGGGAAATTTCTTCATTTTTCCTCCAAAATAAAGGGAATTTCTGCTTTTTTGCCTCTAAATAAGTGGAATTTCTGTCTTTTTTACCCAAAACAAAGGGAATTTCTGTCTTTTTTGCCCCAATATAAGAAAAAATTCTGAATTATTACCCTGAAGTAAGTGAAATTTCTGCAATTTTGCCCCAAAATAAAGGAAATTTTTGCCTTTTTGCCCCCCAATAAGAAGAATTTCAGCCTTTTTACCTCGAAATAAGGGGAATTTTTGCCTTTTTACCACAAAATATTAGGAATTTCTGCATTTTTGCCCCAAAATAAGGAAAATTTCTGCCTTTTTTCCCTGAAATAAGTGAAATTTCAATAATTTTGCCCCAAAATATGTGAAATTTCTGCAATTTTGCCCTAAAATAAGTGAAATTTCTGCAATTTTGCCCCAAAATAAGGGAAATTTCTGATATTTTGCCCCAAAATTAGTGGAATTTCTGAGTTTTGTCCCAAAATAAGGAGAATTTCTGTCTTTTTGCCCCAACATATGGGAAATTTCTGCATTTTTGCCCCACAATTAGGGGAATTTCTGCAATTTTGCTCCAAAATATGAGGAATTTCTGCCTTTTCGCCCGAAAATAAGAAGAATGCATACCTTTTTGCCATAAATAAGGGAAATTTCTTGATTTTTCTCCAAAATAAAGGGAATTTCTGCTTTTTGCCTCTAAATAAGTGGAATTTCTGCCTTTTTCCCCCAAAACAAAGGGAATTTCTGTCTTTTTTGCCCCAAAATAAGGAAAAATTCTGACTTATTACCCTGAAGTAAGTGAATATTCTGCAATTTTGTTCCAAAATAAGGGAAATTTCTGCCTTTTTGCCCCCAAATAAGGGGAATTTCAGCCTTTTTACCTCAAAATAAAAGGAATTTCTGCATTTTTGCTCCCAAAGAAGGGGAATTTCTGCCTTTTTACCTCAAAATAAGGGAAATTTCTGCATTTTTGCCACAAAATATTAGGAATTTCTGCCTTTTTGCCCCAGAATAAGAAAATTTCTGCTTTTTTTCCCTAAAATAAGTGAAATTTCTGCAATTTTGAACCAAAGTAAGTGAAATTTCTTCAATTTTGCCCCAAAATAAGGGAAATTTCTGGAATTTTGCAACAAAATAAGTGGAATTTCTGAGTTTTGCCCCAAAATAAAAGGAATTTCTGTCTTTTTGCCCCAACATATAGAGAATTTCTGCATTTTTGCCCCACAATTAGGGGAATTTCTGCAATTTTGCTCCAAAATACGGGGAATTTCTGCCTTTTTGCCCGAAAATAAGAGGAATGCATACCTTTTTGCCATAAAAAGGAAATGTCTTCATTTTTGCTCCAAAATAAAAGGAATTTCCGCTTTTTTGCCTCTAAATAAGTGGAATTTCTGTCTTTTTCTTCACAAAAAAAGGCAATTTCTGTATTTTTTTGCCCCAAAATAAGGAAAAATTCTGACTTATTACCCTGAAGTAAGTGAAATTTCTGCAATTTTGCCCCAAAATAAGGGAAATTTCTGCCTTTTTGCCCCCAAATAATGGGAATTTCAGCCTTTTTACCTCAAAATAAGGGGAATTTCTGCATTTTTCCCACAAATATTAGGAATTTCTGCATTTTTGCCCCAGAATAAGTAAATTTCTGCTTTTTTTCCCTGAAATAAGTGAAATTTCTGCCAATTTGTCCCAAAATAAGTGAAATTTCTGCAATTTTTCCCCAAAATAATGGAAAGTTATGGAATTTTGCCACAAAATAAGTGGAATTTCTGAGTTTTGCCCCAAAATAAGGAGAATTTCTGTCTTTTTGCCCCAACATATAGGGAATTTCTGCCTTTATAACCCAAAATTAGGGAAATTTCTGCAATTTTGCTCCAAAATACAGAGAATTTCTGCCTTTTTGCCCAAAAATAAGAAGAATGCATACCTTTTTGCCATAAAAAAGGGAAATTTCTTCAATTTTGCTCTATAATAAGGGGAATTTCTGCTTTTTTACCTCTAAATAAGTGGAATTTCTATCTTTTTCCCCCAAAACAAAGGGAATTTCTATCTTTTTTGCCCAAAAATAAGGAAAATTTCTGACTTATTACCCTGAAATAATTGAAATTTCTGTAATTTTGCCCCAAAACAAGGGAAATTTCTGCCTTTTGCCCTCAAATAAGGAGAATTTCAGCCTCTTTACCTAAAAATAAGGGGAATTTCTGCATTTATGCCACAAAATATTAGGAATTTCTGCTTTTTTGCTCCAAAATAAGAAAATTTCTGCTTTTTTTCCCTGAAATAAGTGAAATTTCTGCCTTTTTGCCCCAAAATAAGTGAAATTTCTGCAATTTTGTCCAAAAATAAGGGAAATTTCTGGAATTTTGCTCCAAAATAAGTGGAATTTCTGGGTTTTGCCCTAAAATAAGAAGAATTTCTGTCTTTTTGCCCCCCAATTAGGGGAATTTCTGCAATTTTGCTCCAAAATACGGGGAATTTCTGTATTTTTGCCAGAAAATAAGAAGAATGCATACCTCTTTCCATAAAAAAGGGAAATTTCTTCATTTTTGCTCCAAAAAAAGGGGAATTTCAGCCTTTTTGCCAATAAATAAGTGGAATTTCTGTCTTTTTACCCCAAAACAAAGGGAATTCCTGTCTTTTTTGTCCCAAAATAAGGAAAATTTCTGACTTACTACCCTGAAATAAGTGAAATTTCTGCAATTTTTCCTCAAAATAAGGTAAATTTTTGCCTTTTTGCCCCCAAATAAGGGGTATTTCAGCCTTTTTACCCTAAAATAAGGGGATTTTCTGCTTTTTTGCCACAAAATATTAGGAATTTCTGCCTTTCTGCCCCAAAATAAGAAAATTTCTGCTTTTTTTCCCTGAAATAAGTGAAATTTCTGCAATTTTGCCCCAAAATAAGTGGAATTTCTGCAATTTTACACAAAAATAAGTGAAATTTCTGCAGTTTTGCCCTAAAAGAAGAAAAATTTCTGGAATTTTGCCCCAAAATAAATGGTATTTCTGAGTTTTGCCCCAAAATAAGGAGAATTTCTGTCTTTTTGCCTCAACATATAGGGAATTTCTGCCTATTTGCCCCACAATTAGGGGAATTTCTGCAATTTTGCTCCAAAATACGGTGAGTTTCTGTCTTTTTGCCCGAAAATCAGAAGAATGCATACCTTTTTGCGATAAAGAAAGGAAATTTCTTCATTTTTGCTCCAAAATAAAGGGAATTTCTGCTTTTTTGCCTCTAAATATGTGGAATTTCTGTCTTTTTCCCCCCAAAACAAAGAGAATTTCTGTCTTTTTTGCCCCTAAATAAGGAAAATTTCTGACTTATTATTCTGAAGTAAGTGAAATTTCTGCAATTTTGCCCCAAAATAAGGGAATTTTCTGCCTTTTTGCCCCCAAATAAGGGGAATTTCAGTCTTTTTACCTCAAAATAAGGGGAATTTCTGCATTTTTGCCACAAAATATTAAGAATTTCTGCCTTTTTGCCCCAAAATAAGGAAAATTTCTATCTTTTTTCCCTGAAATAAGTGAAATTTCTGGCTCTTTGCCCAAAAATAAGTGAAATTTCTGCAATTTATCCCCAAAATAAGATAAATTTCTGTAATTTTGCTCCAAAATAAGTGGAATTTCTGAGTTTTGCCCCAAAATAAGGAGAATTTATGTCTTTTTGCCCTAACTAAATGGAATTTCTGCCTTTTTGCCTCACAATTAGGGAAATTTCTGCAATTTTGTTTCAAAATACGGGGAATTTCTGCCTTTTTGCCCGAAAATAAGAAGAATGCATAACTTTTTGCCATAAAAAAAAGAAATTTCTTCATGTTTGCTCCAAAATAAGAGGAATTTCAGTCTTTTTGCCACTAAATAAGTGGAATTTCTGACTTATTACCCCAAAACAAAGGGAATTCCTGTTATTTTTGCCCCAAAATAAGGAAAATTTCTGACTTATTACCCTGAAATAAGTGAAATTTCTGCAATTTTGCCCCAAAATAAGAGAAATTTCTGCTTTTTGCCCCCAAATAAGGCGAATTTCAGGCTTTTTACCTCAAAATAAGGGGATTTTCTGCATTTTTGCCACAAAATATTAGGAATTTCTGCCTTTTTGACCCAAAATAAGAAAATTTCTGCTTTTTTTCCCTGAAATAAATGAAATTTCTGCAATTTTGCCCCAAAATAAGTGAAATTTCTGAAATTTTGCCCCAAAACAAGGGAAAGTTCTGGAATTTTACCCCAAAATAAGTGGAATTTCTAGGTTTGGCCCAAAATAAGGAGAATATCTGTATTTTTGCCTAAACATATAGGGAATTTCTGCCTATGTGCCCCACAATTAGGGGAATTTCTGCAATTTTGCTCCAAAATACCGGAGTTTCTGCCTTTTTGCCCAAAAATCAAAAGAATGCATACCTTTTTGCCATAAAGAAAGGAAATTTATTCATTTTTGCTCCAAAATAAAAGGAATTTCTGCTTTTTTGCCTCTAAATAAGTGGAATTTCTGTCTTTTTCCCCAAAAACAAAGTGAATTTCTGTCTTTTTTGCCACAAAATAAGAAAAATTTCTTACTTATTATTCTGAAGTAAGTGAAATTTCTGCAATTTTGCCCCAAAATAAGGGAAATTTCTGCCTTTTTGCCCCCAAATAAAAAGATTTTCAGCCTTTTTACCTCAAAATAAGGGGAATTTCTGCATTTTTGCCACAAAATATTAGGAATTTCTGCCTTTTTGCCCCAAAATTAGAAAATTTCTGCTTTTTTCACTTAAATAAGTGAAATTTCTGCAATTTTGCCCCAAAATAAGTGAAATTTCTGCAATTTTGCCCCAAAATAAGGGAAATTTCTAGAATTTTGCCCCAAAATAAGTGGAATTTCTGAGTTTTGCCCCAAAATAAGGAGAATTTCTGTATTTTTGCCCGAACATATAGGGAATTTCTGCCTTTTTGCCCCACAATTAGGGGAATTTTTGCAATTTTGCTCCAAAATACGGGGAATTTCTGCCTTTTTGCCCGAAAATCAGAAGAATGCATACCTTTTTGCCATAAAAAAGGGAAATTTCTTCATTTTTTCCCCAAAATAAGGAGAATTTCAGCTTTTTTGCCTCTAAATATGTGGAATTTCTGTCTTTTTTCCCCAACACAAAGTGAATTTCTGTCTTTTGCCCCAAAATAAAAAAAATTTCTGACTTATTATTCTGAAGTAAGTGAAATTTCTGCAATTTTGCCCCAAAATAAGGGAAATTTCTGCCTTTTTGCACCCAAATAATGGAATTTCAGCCTTTTTACCTCAAAATAAATGGAATTCCTTCATTTTTGCCACAAAATATGGGAAATTTATGCCTTTTTTTCCCAAAATAAGAATAGTTTTGCAATTTTGTACCAAAATAAAAGAAATTTCTTCTTTTTTGCCCCAAAACAAGAAAATTTCTGCTTTTTTTCTTAAATAAGTGAAATTTCTGCAATTTTGCCTTAAAATAAGTGAAATTTCTGCAATTTTGCCCCAAAATTAATAGAAATTTCTGGAATTTTGCCCCAAAATAAGTGGAAGTTCTGAGTTTTGCCCCAAAATAAGGAGAATTTTTGTCTTTTTGCCCCAACATATAGGGAATTTCTGCCTATTTGCCCCACAATTAAGGAAATTTCTGCAATTTTGCTCCAAAATACGGGGAATTTCTGCCTTTTTGCACGAAAATCAGAAGAAAGCATACCTTTTTGCCATAAAAAAAGGAAATTTCTTTATTTTTGCTCCAAAATAAGGGGAATTTCAGCATTTTTGCCTCTAAATAAGTGGAATTTTTTTCCCCCAAAACAAAGGGAATTCCTGTTTTTTTTGTCCCAAAATAAGAAATAATTCTGACTTATTACCCTGAAATAAGTGAAATTTCTTCAATTTTTCCCGAAAATAAGGGAAATTTCTGCCTTTTTGCCCCCAAATAAGGGAAATTTCAGCCTTTTTACCTCAAAATAAAAGGAATTTCTGCATTTTTGCTTCAAAATATAGGAAATTTCTGCCTTTTTGTCTCAAAATAAGAAAAATTTCTGCAATTTTGAACAAAAATAAAAGAAATTTTTGCAATTTTGCACCAAAATAAGTCAAATTTCTGCAATTTTGCCCCAAAATAAGGGAAGTTTCTGAAATTTTGCCCCAAAAATAAGTAGAATTTTATGTCATGCCCCAAAATTAGGAGAATTTCTGTTTATTGCCCCAACATATAGCAAATTTCTGCCTTTTTGCCCCACAATTAGGGAAATTTCTGCAATTTTGCTCCAAAATACGGGGAATTTCTGCCTTTTTGCCCGAAAATAAGAAGAATGCATACCTTTTTGCCATGAAATAGGGAAATTTCTTCATTTTTGCCTCAAAATAAGGGGAATTTCTGCATTTTTGCCTCTAAATAAGTGGAATTTCTGTCTTTTTCCCCAAAAACAAAGAAAATTTCTGTCTTTTTTGCACCAAAATAAGGAAAATTTCTGACTTATTATCCTGAAATAAGTGAAATTTCTGCAATTTTGCCACAAATTAAGGGAAATTTCTGCCTTTTTGCCCCAAAACAAGGGGAATTTCAGCCTTTTTACCTCAAAATAAGGGGAATATCTGCATTTTTGCTACAAAATATTAGGAATTTCTGCCTTTTTCCCCAAAAATAAGAAAAATTTCTGCCTTTTTTCCCTGAAATAAGTGAAATTTCTGCCATTTTGCCCCAAAATAAGTCAAATTTCTGCAATTTTGCCCAAAAATAAGGGAAATTTTTGGAATTTTGCCCCAAAATAAGTGGAATTTCTGAGTTTTGCCCCAAAATAAGGAGAATATCTGTATTTTTGCCCCAACATATAGAGAATTTCTGCCTTTTTGCCCCACAATTAGGGGAATTTCTACAATTTTACTCCAAAATACGGGGGATTTCTCCCTTTTTGCCCGAAAATCAGAAGAATGCATACCTTTTTGCCATAAAAAGGGAAATTTCTTCATTTTTGCTCCAAAATAAGAAGAATTTCAGCTTTTTTGCCTCTAAATAAGTGGAATTTCTGTCTTTTTCCCCCAAAACAAAGAGAATTTCTGTCTTTTTTTGCCTCAAAATAAGGAAAATTTCTGACTTATTACCCTGACGTAAGTGAAATTTCTGCAATTTAGCCCCAAAATAAGGGAAATTTCTGCCTCTTTGCCCCCAAATAAAAGGAATTTCAGCCTTTTTACCTCAAAATAAGGGGAATTTCTGCATTTTTGCCACAAAATATTAGGAATTTCTGCCTTTTTGCCCCAAAATAAGAAAATTTCTGTTTTTTTTTCCCTGAAATAAGTGAAATTTCTGCAATTTTGCTCCAAAATACGGGGAATTTCTGCCTTTTTGCCCGAAAATAAGAAGAATGCATACCTTTTTGCCATGCAATAGGGAAATTTCTTCATTTTTGCTCCAAAATAAAGGGAATTTCTGCATTTTTGCCTCTAAATAAGTGGAATTTCTGTCTTTTTCCCCCAAAACAAAGGGAATTTCTGTCTTTTTTGCACCAAATTAAGGAAAATTTCTGACTTATTATCCTGAAATAAGTGAAATTTCTGCAATTTTGCCACAAATTAAGGGAAATTTCTGCCTTTTTGCCCCCAAACAAGGGGAATTTCAGCCTTTTTACCTCAAAGTAAGTGGAATTTCTGCATTTTTGCTACAAAATATTAGGAATTTCTGCCTTTTTGCCCCAAAATAAGAAAAATTTCTGCCTTTTTTCCCTGAAATAAGTGAAATTTCTGCCATTTTGCCCCAAAATAAGTCAAATTTCTTCAATTTTGCCCAAAAATAAGGGAAATTTTTGGAATTTTGCCCCCAAAATAAGTGGAATTTCTGAGTTTTGCCCCAAAATAAGGAGAATATCTGTATTTTTGCCTTAACATATAGAAAATTTCTGAATTTTTGCTCCACAATTAGGGGAATTTCTACAATTTTGCTCCAAAATACGGGGGATTTCTCCCTTTTTTGCCCGAAAATCAGAAGAATGCATACCTTTTTGCCTTAAAAGGGAAATTTCTTCATTTTTGCTCCAAAATAAGGGGAATTTCAGCTTTTTTGCCTCTAAATAAGTGGAATTTCTGTCTTTTTCCCCCCCCAAAAAAAGAATTTCTGTCTTTTTTGCCCCTAAATGTGGAAAATTTCTGACTTATTACCCTGACGTAAGTGAAATTTCTGCAATTTAGCCCCAAAATAAAAGAAATTTCTGCCTCTTTGCCCCCAAATAAAAGGAATTTCAGCCTTTTTACCTCAAAATACGGGGAATTTCTACATTTTTGCCACAAAATATTAGGAATTTCTGCCTTTTTGCCCCAAAATAAGAAAATTTCTGTTTTTTTCCCTGAAATAATTGAAATTTCTGACATTTTGCTCCAAAATAAGTGAAATTTCTGCAATTTTGCCCCCAAATAAGGGAAATTTCTGGAATTTTGCCCCAAAATAAGTGGAATTTCTGAGTTTTGCCCCAAAATAAGGAGAATTTCTGCCTTTTTGCCCCAACATATAGGGAATTTCTGCCTTTTTGCCCTACAATTAGGGGAATTTCTGCAATTTTGCTCCAAAATACGGGGAATTTCTGCGTTTTTGCCCGAAAATCAGAAGAATGCATACCTTTTTGCCATAAAAAAGGGAAATTTCTTCATTTTTGCTCCAAAATAAGGGGAATTTCTGCTTTTTTGCTTCTAAATAAGTGGAATTTCTTTCTTTTTCCCTTAAAACAAAGGGAATTTCTGTCTTTTTTGCCCCAATATAAGGAAAAATTCTGACTTATAACCCTGAAGTAAGTGAAATTTCTGCAATTTTGCCTCAAAATAAAGGAAATTTCTGCCTTTTTAACCCCAAATAAGGGGAATTTCAGCCTTTTTACCTCAAAATAAAAGGAGTTTCTTCATTTTTGCCACAAAATATTAGGAATTTCTTTCTCTTTGCCCCAAAATAAGAAAATTTCAGTTTTTTTCCCTGAAATAAGTGAAATTTCTGCCATTTTGCCCCAAAATAAGTGAAATTTGTGCAATTTTGCCCCAAAATAAGGGAAATTTCTGGAATTTTGCCCCAAAATAAGTAGAATTTCTGAGTTTTGCCCCAAAATATGGAGAATTTCTGTCTTTTCCCCGAAAATAGAAGAATGCATACCTTTTTGCCATAAAAAAGGGAAATTTCTTCATTTTTGCTCCAAAATAAGGGAAATTTCTGCTTTTTTGCTTCTAAATAAGTGGAATTTCTTTCTTTTTCCCCCAAAACAAAGGGAATTCCTGTTTTTTGGCCCCAAAATAAGGAAAATTACTGACTTATCACGCTGAAATAAGTGAAATTTCTGCAATTTTGCAGTAAAATAAGGGAAATTTCTGCCTTTTTGCCCCAAAATGAGAGAAATTTCTGGAATTTTGCCCCAAAATATGTCGAATTTCTGAGTTTTGCCCCAAAATAAGGAGAATTTCTGTCTTTTTGCCCCAACATAAAGGGAATTTCTGCCTTCTTGCCCCACAGTTAGGGGAATTTCTGCAATTTTTCACCAAAATACGGGGAATTTCTGCCTTTTTGCCCGAAAATAAGAAGAATGCATACCTTTTTGCCATAAAAAAGGGAAATTTCTTCCTTTTTGCTCAAAATAAGGGGAATTTCTGCTTTTTTGCCTCTAAATAAGTGGAATTTCTTTCTTTTTCCCCCAAAACAAAGGGAATTTTTGTCTTTTTTGCCCCAATATAAGGAAAAATTCTGACTTATTACCCTGAAGTAAGTGAAATTTCTGCAATTTTGCCTCAAAATAAAGGAAATTTCTGCCGTTTTGCACCCAAATAAGGGGAATTTCAGCCTTTTTACCTCAAAATATAGGGAATTTCTGCATTTTTGCCACAAAATATTAGGAATTTCTGCATTTTGCCTCAAAATAAGGAAAATTTCTGCCTTTTTTCCTTGAAATAAGTGATATTTCTGCAATTTTGTCCCAAAATAAGTGAAATTTCTGCCCTTTTGCCCCAAAATAAGAGAAATTTCTGGAATTTTGCCCCAAAATAAGTGGAATTTCTGAAATTAGCCCGAAAATATGGAGAATTTCTGTATTTTTGCCACAACATATAGAGAATTTCTGCATTTTTGCCCCACAAATAGGGGAATTTCTGCAATTTTGCTCCAAAATACGGTGAATTTCTGCCTTTTTCCCCGAAAATAGAAGAATGCATACCTTTTTTCCATAAAAAAGGGAAATTTCTTCATTTTTGCTCCAAAATAAGGGAAATTTCTGCTTTTTTGCCTCTAAATAAGTGGAATTTCTTTCTTTTTCCTCCAAAACAAAGGGAATTCCTGTCTTTTTTGCCCCAATATAAGGAAAATTACTGACTTATCACGCTGAAATAAGTGAAATTTCTGCAATTTTGCCGTAAAATAAGGGAAATTTCTGCCTTTTTGCCCCCAAATAAAAAGAATTAAAGCCTTTTTACCTCAAAATAAGGGGAATTTCTGCATTTTTGCCACAAAATATTAGGAATTTCTGCCTTTTTGCCCCAAAATTAGAAAATTTCTGCTTTTTTCTCTGAAATAAGTGAAATTTCTGCAATTTTGCCCCAAAATAAGTGAAATTTCTGCAATTTTGCCCCAAAATAAGGGAAATTTCTAGAATTTTGCCCCAAAATAAGTGGAATTCTGAGTTTTGCCCCAAAATAAAAAGAATTTCTGTCTTTTTGCCTCAACATATAGGGAATTTCTGCCTTTTTGCCCCACAATTAGGGGAATTTTTGCAATTTTGCTCCAAAATACGGGGAATTTCTGCCTTTTTGCCCGAAAATCAGAAGAATGCATACCTTTTTGCCATAAAAAACGGAAATTTCTTCATTTTTCCCCAAAATAAGGGGAATTTCAGCTTTTTTGCCTCTAAATAAGTGGAATTTCTGTCTTTTTTCCCCAAAACAAAGTGATTTTCTGTCTTTTACCCCAAAATAAAAAAAATTTCTGACTTATCATTCTGAAGTAAGTGAAATTTCTGCAATTTTGCCCCAAAATAAGGGAAATTTCTGCCTTTTTCCCCCCAAATAATGGGAATTTCAGCCTTTTTACCTCAAAATAAATGGAATTCCTGCATTATTGCCACAAAATATCGGAAATTTATGCCTTTTTTTCCCAAAATAAGATAAGTTTTGCAATTTTGTACCAAAATAAAAGAAATTTCTGCTTTTTTGCCCCAATACAAGAAAATTTCTGCTTTTTTTCTGAAATAAGTGAAATTTCTGCAATTTTGCCTCAAAATAAGTGAAATTTCTGCAATTTTGCCCCAAAATAAGGGAAATTTCTGGAATTTTGCCCCAAAATAAGTGGAATTTCTGTGTTTTGCCCTAAAATAAGAAGAATTTCTGTTTTTTGCCCCAACATATAGGGAATATCTGCCTTTTTGCCCCACAATTAGGGAAATTTTGGCAATTTTGCTCCAAAATATGGGGAATTTCTGCCTTTTTGCCCGAAAATAAGAAGAATGCATACCTTTTTGCCATAAAAAAGGAAATTTCTTCATTTTTGCTCCAAAATAAGGGAAATTTCTGCTTCTTTGCCTCTAAATAAGTGGAATTTCTGTCTTTTCCCCCCAAAACAAAGGGAATTTCTGTCTTTTTTGCCAAAAAAATAAGAAAAATTTCTGACTTACTACCCTGAAATAAGTGAAATTTCTGCAATTTTGCCCCAAAATAAGGGAAATTTCTGCCTTTTTGCCCCCAAATAAGGTGAATTTCAGCCTTTTTACCTCAAAATAAGGGGTATTTCTGCATTATTGCCATGAAATATTAAGAATTTCTGCCTTTTTGCCCCAAAATAAGAAAAATTTCTGCCTTTTTTCCCTGAAATAAGTGAAATTTCTGCCACTTTGCCCCAAAATAAGTGAAATTTCTGCAATTTTGCCCCAAAATAAGGGAAATTTTTGGAATTTTGCCCCAAAATAAGTGGAATTTCTGAGTTTTGCCCTAAAATAAGGAGAATATCTGTCTTTTAGCCCCAACATATAAAGAATTTCTGCCTTTTTGCCCCACAATTAGGGGAATTTCTAAAATTTTGCTCCAAAATACGAGGAATTTCTGTATTTTTGCCCGAAAATAAGAAGAATGCACACCTTTTTGCCATAAAAAAGGGAAATTTCTTCATTTTTGATCTAAAATAAGGGGAATTTCTGCTTTTTAGCCTTTAAATAAGTGGAATTTCTGTGTTTTTCCCCCAAAACAAAGAGAATTCTTGTCTTTTTTGCCCCAAAATAAGGAAAATCTGACTTATTACCCTGACGTAAGTGAAATTTCTGCAATTTTGCCCCAAAATAAGGGAAATTTCTGCCTCTTTGCCTTTAAATAAAAGGAATTTCAGCCTTTTTACCTCCAAAGAAGAGGAAATTTTGCATTTTTGCCACAATATATTAGTCATTTCTGCCTTTTTGCCCCAAAATAGGAAAATTTCTACTTTTCTTCCCTGAAATAAGTGAAGTTTCTGCAATTTTGCCCCCAAATAAGTGAAATTTCTGCAATTTTGCCCCAAAATAAGGGAAATTACTAAAATTTTGCCTCAAAATAAGTGAAATTTCTGAGTTTTGTCCCAAAATATTGAGAATTTCTGTCTTTTTGCCCCAACATACAGGGAATTTCTGCCTTTTTGCCCCACAATTAGGAGAATTTCTGCAATTTTGCTCCAAAATACGGGGAATTTCTGCCTTTTTGACCGAAAATAAGAAGAATGCATACCTTTTTGCCATGCAATAGGGAAATTTCTTCATTTTTGCTCCAAAATAAGGGGAATTTCTGCATTTTTGCTTCTAAATAAGTGGAATTTCTGTCTTTTTCCCCCAAAACAAAGGGAATTTCTGTCTTTTTTGCACCAAATTAAGGAAAATTTCTGACTTATTATCCTGAAATAAGTGAAATTTCTGCAATTTTGCCACAAATTAAGGGAAATTTCTGCCTTTTTGCCCCCAAACAAGGGGAATTTCAGCCTTTTTACCTCAAAGTAAGTGGAATTTCTGCATTTTTGCTACAAAATATTAGGAATTTCTGCCTTTTTGCCCCAAAATAAGAAAAATTTCTGCCTTTTTTCCCTGAAATAAGTGAAATTTCTGCCATTTTGCCCCAAAATAAGTCAAATTTCTTCAATTTTGCCCAAAAATAAGGGAAATTTTTGGAATTTTGCCCCCAAAATAAGTGGAATTTCTGAGTTTTGCCCCAAAATAAGGAGAATATCTGTATTTTTGCCTCAACATATAGAGAATTTCTGACTTTTTGCTCCACAATTAGGGGAATTTCTACAATTTTGCTCCAAAATAAGGGGGATTTCTCCCTTTTTTGCCCGAAAATCAGAAGAATGCATACCTTTTTGCCATAAAAAAAGAAATTTCTTCATTTTTGCTCCAAAATAAGGGGAATTTCAGCTTTTTTGCCTCTAAATAAGTGGAATTTCTGTCTTTTTCCCCCAAAACAAAAAGAATTTCTGTCTTTTTTGCCCCTAAATGTGTAAAATTTCTGACTTATTACCCTGACGTAAGTGAAATTTCTGCAATTTAGCCCCAAAATAAGGGAAATTTCTGCCTCTTTGACCCCAAATAAAAGGAATTTCAGCCTTTTTACCTCAAAATAAGGGGAATTTCTGCATTTTTGCCACAAAATATTAGGAATTTCTGCCTTTTTGCCCCAAAATAAGAAAATTTCTGTTTTTTTTCCCTGAAATAAGTGAAATTTCTGACATTTTGCTCCAAAATAAGGGAAATTTCTGCAATTTTGCCCCAAAATAAGGGAAATTTCTGGAATTTTGCCCCAAAATAAGTGGAATTTCTGAATTTTGCCCCAAAATAAAGAGAATTTCTGTCTTTTTGCCCCAACATATAGGGAATTTCTGCCTTTTTGCCCTACAATTAGGGGAATTTCTGCAATTTTGCTCCAAAATACGGGGAATTTCTGCGTTTTTGCCCAAAAATCAGAAGAATGCATACCTTTTTGCCATAAAAAAGGGAAATTTCTTCATTTTTGCTCCAAAATAAGGGGAATTTCTGCTTTTTTGCCTCTAAATAAGTGGAATTTCTTTCTTTTTCCCTTAAAACAAAGGGAATTTCTGTCTTTTTTGCCCCAATATAAGGAAAAATTCTGACTTATTACCCTGAAGTAAGTGAAATTTCTGCAATTTTGCCTCAAAATATAGGAAATTTCTGCATTTTTGTCCCCAAATAAGGGGAATTTCAGCCTTTTTACCTCAAAATAAAAGGAGTTTCTGCATTTTTGCCACAAAATATTAGGAATTTCTTTCTCTTTGCCCCAAAATAAGAAAATTTCAGTTTTTTTCCCTGAAATAAGTGAAATTTCTGCCATTTTGCCCCCAAATAAGTGAAATTTGTGCAATTTTGCCCCAAAATAAGGGAAATTTCTGGAATTTTGCCCCAAAATAAGTAGAATTTCTGAGTTTTACCCCAAAATAAGGAGAATTTCTGTCTTTTCCCCCGAAGATAGAAGAATGCATACCTTTTTCCTATAAAAAAGGGAAATTTCTTCATTTTTGCTCCAAAATAAGGGAAATTTCTGATTTTTTGCCTCTAAATAAGTGGAATTTCTTTCTTTTTCCCCCAAAACAAAGGGAATTCCTTTCTTTTTTGCCCCAAAATAAAGAAAATTACTGACTTATCACGCTGAAATAAGTGAAATTTCTGCAATTTTGCAGTAAAATAAGAGAAATTTCTGCCTTTTTGCCCCAAAATGAGGGAAATTTCTGGAATTTTGCCCCAAAATAAGTGGAATTTCTGAATTTTGCCCCAAAATAAAGAGAATTTCTGTCTTTTTGCCCCAACATATAGGGAATTTCTGCCTTTTTGCCCTACAATTAGGGGAATTTCTGCAATTTTGCTCCAAAATAAGGGGAATTTCTGCGTTTTTGCCCAAAAATCAGAAGAATGCATACCTTTTTGCCATAAAAAAGGGAAATTTCTTCCTTTTTGCTCCAAAATAAGGAGAATTTCTGCTTTTTTGCCTCTAAATAAGTGGAATTTCTTTCTTTTTCCCCCAAAACAAAGGGAATTTCTGTCTTTTTTGCCCCAATATAAGGAAAAATTCTGACTTATTATCCTGAAGTAAGTGAAATTTCTGCAATATTGCCCCAAATAAGTGAAATTTCTGCAATTTTGCCGTAAAATAAGGGAAATTTCTGCCTTTTTGCCCCCAAATAAAAAGAATTTCAGCCTTTTTACCTCAAAATAAGGGGAATTTCTGCATTTTTGCCACAAAATATTAGGAATTTCTGCCTTTTTGCCTCAAAATTAGAAAATTTCTGCTTTTTTCTCTGAAATAAGTGAAATTTCTGCAATTTTGCTCCAAAATAAGTGAAATTTCTGCAATTTTGCCCCAAAATAAAGGATATTTCTAGAATTTTGCCCCAAAATAAGTGGAATTCTGAGTTTTGCCCCAAAATAAGGAGAATTTCTGTCTTTTTGCCCAAACATATAGGGAATTTCTGCCTTTTTGCCCCACAATTAGGGGAATTTTTGCAATTTTGCTCCAAAATACGGGGAATTTCTGCCTTTTTGCCCGAAAATCAGAAGAATGCATACCTTTTTGCCATAAAAAAACAGAAATTTCTTCATTTTTGCCCCAAATTAAGGGGAATTTCAGCTTTTTTGCCTCTAAATAAGTGGAATTTCTGTCTTTTTTCCCCAAAACAAAGTGAATTTCTGTAATCGCCCCAATATAAAAAAATTTCTGACTTATTATTCTGAAGTAAGTGAAATTTCTACAATTTTGCCCCAAAATAAGGGAAATTTCTGCCTTTTTGCCCCCAAATAATGGGAATTTCAGCCTTTTTACCTCAAAATAAATGGAATTCCTGCATTATTGCCACAAAATATAGGAAATTTATGCCTTTTTTTCCCAAAATAAGATAAGTTTTGCAATTTTGTACCAAAATAAAAGAAATTTCTGCTTTTTTACCCCAAAACAAGAAAATTTCTGCTTTTTTTCTGAAATAAGTGAAATTTCTGCAATTTTGCCCCAAAAAAGGTGAAATTTCTGCAATTTTGCCCCAAAATAAGGGAAATTTCTGGAATTTTGCCCCAAAATAAGTGGAATTTCTGTGTTTTGCCCCAAAATAAGAAGAATTTCTGTTTTTTGCCCCAACATATAGGGAATTTCTGCCTTTTTGCCCCACAATTAGGGAAATTTCTGCAATTTTGCTCCAAAATACGGGGAATTTCTGCCTTTTTGCCCGAAAATAAGAAGAATGCATACCTTTTTGCCATAATAAAAGGAAATTTCTTCATTTTTGCTCCAAAATAAGGGAAATTTCTGCTTCTTTGCCTCTAAATAAGTGGAATTTCTGTCTTTTCCCCCCAAAGCAAAGGGAATTTCTGTCTTTTTTGCCAAAAAATAAGGAAAATTTCTGACTTACTACCCTGAAATAAGTGAAATATCTGCAATTTTGCCCCAAAATAAGGGAAATTTCTGCCTTTTTGCCCAAAATAAGGTGAATTTCAGCCTTTTTACCTCAAAATAAGGGGAATTTCTGCCTTTTTGCCCCAAAATAAGAAAAATTTCTGCCTTTTTTCCCTGAAATAAGTGAAATTTCTGCCACTTTGCCCCAAAATAAGTGAAATTTCTGCAATTTTGCCCCAAAATAAGGGAAATTTTTGGAATTTTGCCCCAAAATAAGTGGAATTTCTGAGTTTTGCCCCAAAATAAGGAGAATATCTGTCTTTTAGCCCCAACATATAGAGAATTTCTGCCTTTTTGCCCCACAATTAGGGGAATTTCTAAAATTTTGCTCCAAAATACGAGGAATTTCTGCATTTTTGCCCGAAAATAAGAAGAATGCACACCTTTTTGCCATAAAAAAGGGAAATTTCTTCATTTTTGATCTAAAATAAGGGGAATTTCTGCTTTTTAGCCTTTAAATAAGTGGAATTTCTGTCTTTTTCCCCCAAAACAAAGAGAATTCCTGTCTTTTTTGCCCCAAAATGAGGAAAATCTGACTTATTACCCTGACGTAAGTGAAATTTCTGCAATTTTGCCCCAAAATAAGGGAAATTTCTGCCTCTTTGCCTTTAAATAAAAGGAATTTCAGCCTTTTTACCTCCAAAGAAGAGGAAATTTTGCATTTTTGCCACAATATATTAGTCATTTCTGCCTTTTTGCCCCAAAATAGGAAAATTTCTACTTTTCTTCCCTGAAATAAGTGAAGTTTCTGCAATTTTGCCCCCAAATAAGTGAAATTTCTGCAATTTTGCCCCAAAATAAGGGAAATTACTAAAATTTTGCCTCAAAATAAGTGAAATTTCTGAGTTTTGTCCCAAAATATTGAGAATTTCTGTCTTTTTGCCCCAACATACAGGGAATTTCTGCCTTTTTGCCCCACAATTAGGAGAATTTCTGCAATTTTGCTCCAAAATACGGGGAATTTCTGCCTTTTTGACCGAAAATCAGAAGAATGCATACCTTTTTGCCATAAAAAAGGGAAATTTCTTCATTTTTGCTCCAAAATAAGGGGAATTTCTGCGTTTTTGCCTCTAAATAAGTGGAATTTCTGTCTTTTTCCCCCAAAACAAAGGGAATTTCTATCTTTTGCCCCAAAATAAGAAAAAATTCTGACTTATTACACTGAAGTAAGTGAAATTTCTGCAATTTTGCCCCAAAATAAAAGAAATTTCGGCCTTTTTGCCCCCAAATAAGGGGAATTTCAGCCTTTTTACCTCAAAATAAGGTGAATTTCTGCATTTTTGCCACAAAAAATTAGGAATTTCTGCCTTTTGCCCCAAAGGAAGAAAATTTCTGCTTTTTTCCCTGATATAAGTGAAATTTCTGCAATTTTGCCCCTAAATAAGTGAAATTTCTGCAATTTCGCCCCAAAATAAGTGAAAATTCTGGAATTTTGCCCCAAAATAAGTGGAATTTCTGAGTTTTGCCCCAAAATAAGGAGAATTTCTGTCTTTTTGCCCCAACATACAGGGAATTTCTGCCTTTTTGCCCCACAATTAGGAGAATTTCTGCAATTTTGCTCCAAAATACGGGGAATTTCTGCCTTTTTGACCGAAAATAAGAAGAATGCATAACTTTTTGCCATGCAATAGGGAAATTTCTTCATTTTTGCTCCAAAATAAGGGGAATTTCTGCATTTTTGCTTCTAAATAAGTGGAATTTCTGTCTTTTTCCCCCAAAACAAAGGGAATTTCTGTCTTTTTTGCACCAAAATAAGGAAAATTTCTGACTTATTATCCTGAAATAAGTGAAATTTCTGCAATTTTGCCACAAATTAAGGGAAATTTCTGCCTTTTTGCCCCCAAACAAGGGGAATTTCAGCCTTTTTACCTCAAAGTAAGTGGAATTTCTGCATTTTTGCTACAAAATATTAGGAATTTCTGCCTTTTTGCCCCAAAATAAGAAAAATTTCTGCCTTTTTTCCCTGAAATAAGTGAAATTTCTGCCATTTTGCCCCAAAATAAGTCAAATTTCTTCAATTTTGCCCAAAAATAAGGGAAATTTTTGGAATTTTGCCCCCAAAATAAGTGGAATTTCTGAGTTTTGCCCCAAAATAAGGAGAATATCTGTATTTTTGCCTCAACATATAGAGAATTTCTGACTTTTTGCTCCACAATTAGGGGAATTTCTACAATTTTGCTCCAAAATAAGGGGGATTTCTCCCTTTTTTGCCCGAAAATCAGAAGAATGCATACCTTTTTGCCATAAAAAAAGAAATTTCTTCATTTTTGCTCCAAAATAAGGGGAATTTCAGCTTTTTTGCCTCTAAATAAGTGGAATTTCTGTCTTTTTCCCCCAAAACAAAAAGAATTTCTGTCTTTTTTGCCCCTAAATGTGTAAAATTTCTGACTTATTACCCTGACGTAAGTGAAATTTCTGCAATTTAGCCCCAAAATAAGGGAAATTTCTGCCTCTTTGACCCCAAATAAAAGGAATTTCAGCCTTTTTACCTCAAAATAAGGGGAATTTCTGCATTTTTGCCACAAAATATTAGGAATTTCTGCCTTTTTGCCCCAAAATAAGAAAATTTCTGTTTTTTTTCCCTGAAATAAGTGAAATTTCTGACATTTTGCTCCAAAATAAGGGAAATTTCTGCAATTTTGCCCCAAAATAAGGGAAATTTCTGGAATTTTGCCCCAAAATAAGTGGAATTTCTGAATTTTGCCCCAAAATAAAGAGAATTTCTGTCTTTTTGCCCCAACATATAGGGAATTTCTGCCTTTTTGCCCTACAATTAGGGGAATTTCTGCAATTTTGCTCCAAAATACGGGGAATTTCTGCGTTTTTGCCCAAAAATCAGAAGAATGCATACCTTTTTGCCATAAAAAAGGGAAATTTCTTCATTTTTGCTCCAAAATAAGGGGAATTTCTGCTTTTTTGCCTCTAAATAAGTGGAATTTCTTTCTTTTTCCCTTAAAACAAAGGGAATTTCTGTCTTTTTTGCCCCAATATAAGGAAAAATTCTGACTTATTACCCTGAAGTAAGTGAAATTTCTGCAATTTTGCCTCAAAATATAGGAAATTTCTGCATTTTTGTCCCCAAATAAGGGGAATTTCAGCCTTTTTACCTCAAAATAAAAGGAGTTTCTGCATTTTTGCCACAAAATATTAGGAATTTCTTTCTCTTTGCCCCAAAATAAGAAAATTTCAGTTTTTTTCCCTGAAATAAGTGAAATTTCTGCCATTTTGCCCCCAAATAAGTGAAATTTGTGCAATTTTGCCCCAAAATAAGGGAAATTTCTGGAATTTTGCCCCAAAATAAGTAGAATTTCTGAGTTTTACCCCAAAATAAGGAGAATTTCTGTCTTTTCCCCCGAAGATAGAAGAATGCATACCTTTTTCCTATAAAAAAGGGAAATTTCTTCATTTTTGCTCCAAAATAAGGGAAATTTCTGATTTTTTGCCTCTAAATAAGTGGAATTTCTTTCTTTTTCCCCCAAAACAAAGGGAATTCCTTTCTTTTTTGCCCCAAAATAAAGAAAATTACTGACTTATCACGCTGAAATAAGTGAAATTTCTGCAATTTTGCAGTAAAATAAGAGAAATTTCTGCCTTTTTGCCCCAAAATGAGGGAAATTTCTGGAATTTTGCCCCAAAATAAGTGGAATTTCTGAATTTTGCCCCAAAATAAAGAGAATTTCTGTCTTTTTGCCCCAACATATAGGGAATTTCTGCCTTTTTGCCCTACAATTAGGGGAATTTCTGCAATTTTGCTCCAAAATAAGGGGAATTTCTGCGTTTTTGCCCAAAAATCAGAAGAATGCATACCTTTTTGCCATAAAAAAGGGAAATTTCTTCCTTTTTGCTCCAAAATAAGGAGAATTTCTGCTTTTTTGCCTCTAAATAAGTGGAATTTCTTTCTTTTTCCCTTAAAACAAAGGGAATTTCTGTCTTTTTTGCCCCAATATAAGGAAAAATTCTGACTTATTACCCTGAAGTAAGTGAAATTTCTGCAATTTTGCCTCAAAATATAGGAAATTTCTGCATTTTTGTCCCCAAATAAGGGGAATTTCAGCCTTTTTACCTCAAAATAAAAGGAGTTTCTGCATTTTTGCCACAAAATATTAGGAATTTCTTTCTCTTTGCCCCAAAATAAGAAAATTTCAGTTTTTTCCCTGAAATAAGTGAAATTTCTGCCATTTTGCCCCCAAATAAGTGAAATTTGTGCAATTTTGCCCCAAAATAAGGGAAATTTCTGGAATTTTGCCCCAAAATAAGTAGAATTTCTGAGTTTTACCCCAAAATAAGGAGAATTTCTGTCTTTTCCCCCGATGATAGAAGAATGCATACCTTTTTCCTATAAAAAAGGGAAATTTCTTCATTTTTGCTCCAAAATAAGGGAAATTTCTGATTTTTTGCCTCTAAATAAGTGGAATTTCTTTCTTTTTCCCCCAAAACAAAGGGAATTCCTTTCTTTTTTGCCCCAAAATAAAGAAAATTACTGACTTATCACGCTGAAATAAGTGAAATTTCTGCAATTTTGCAGTAAAATAAGAGAAATTTCTGCCTTTTTGCCCCAAAATGAGGGAAATTTCTGGAATTTTGCCCCAAAATAAGTGGAATTTCTGAATTTTGCCCCAAAATAAAGAGAATTTCTGTCTTTTTGCCCCAACATATAGGGAATTTCTGCCTTTTTGCCCTACAATTAGGGGAATTTCTGCAATTTTGCTCCAAAATAAGGGGAATTTCTGCGTTTTTGCCCAAAAATCAGAAGAATGCATACCTTTTTGCCATAAAAAAGGGAAATTTCTTCCTTTTTGCTCCAAAATAAGGAGAATTTCTGCTTTTTTGCCTCTAAATAAGTGGAATTTCTTTCTTTTTCCCCCAAAACAAAGGGAATTTCTGTCTTTTTTGCCCCAATATAAGGAAAAATTCTGACTTATTATCCTGAAGTAAGTGAAATTTCTGCAATATTGCCCCAAATAAGTGAAATTTCTGCAATTTTGCCGTAAAATAAGGGAAATTTCTGCCTTTTTGCCCCCAAATAAAAAGAATTTCAGCCTTTTTACCTCAAAATAAGGGGAATTTCTGCATTTTTGCCACAAAATATTAGGAATTTCTGCCTTTTTGCCTCAAAATTAGAAAATTTCTGCTTTTTTCTCTGAAATAAGTGAAATTTCTGCAATTTTGCTCCAAAATAAGTGAAATTTCTGCAATTTTGCCCCAAAATAAAGGATATTTCTAGAATTTTGCCCCAAAATAAGTGGAATTCTGAGTTTTGCCCCAAAATAAGGAGAATTTCTGTCTTTTTGCCCAAACATATAGGGAATTTCTGCCTTTTTGCCCCACAATTAGGGGAATTTTTGCAATTTTGCTCCAAAATACGGGGAATTTCTGCCTTTTTGCCCGAAAATCAGAAGAATGCATACCTTTTTGCCATAAAAAAACAGAAATTTCTTCATTTTTGCCCCAAATTAAGGGGAATTTCAGCTTTTTTGCCTCTAAATAAGTGGAATTTCTGTCTTTTTTCCCCAAAACAAAGTGAATTTCTGTAATCGCCCCAATATAAAAAAATTTCTGACTTATTATTCTGAAGTAAGTGAAATTTCTACAATTTTGCCCCAAAATAAGGGAAATTTCTGCCTTTTTGCCCCCAAATAATGGGAATTTCAGCCTTTTTACCTCAAAATAAATGGAATTCCTGCATTATTGCCACAAAATATAGGAAATTTATGCCTTTTTTTCCCAAAATAAGATAAGTTTTGCAATTTTGTACCAAAATAAAAGAAATTTCTGCTTTTTTACCCCAAAACAAGAAAATTTCTGCTTTTTTTCTGAAATAAGTGAAATTTCTGCAATTTTGCCCCAAAAAAGGTGAAATTTCTGCAATTTTGCCCCAAAATAAGGGAAATTTCTGGAATTTTGCCCCAAAATAAGTGGAATTTCTGTGTTTTGCCCCAAAATAAGAAGAATTTCTGTTTTTTGCCCCAACATATAGGGAATTTCTGCCTTTTTGCCCCACAATTAGGGAAATTTCTGCAATTTTGCTCCAAAATACGGGGAATTTCTGCCTTTTTGCCCGAAAATAAGAAGAATGCATACCTTTTTGCCATAATAAAAGGAAATTTCTTCATTTTTGCTCCAAAATAAGGGAAATTTCTGCTTCTTTGCCTCTAAATAAGTGGAATTTCTGTCTTTCCCCCCCAAAGCAAAGGGAATTTCTGTCTTTTTTGCCAAAAAATAAGGAAAATTTCTGACTTACTACCCTGAAATAAGTGAAATATCTGCAATTTTGCCCCAAAATAAGGGAAATTTCTGCCTTTTTGCCCAAAATAAGGTGAATTTCAGCCTTTTTACCTCAAAATAAGGGGAATTTCTGCCTTTTTGCCCCAAAATAAGAAAAATTTCTGCCTTTTTTCCCTGAAATAAGTGAAATTTCTGCCACTTTGCCCCAAAATAAGTGAAATTTCTGCAATTTTGCCCCAAAATAAGGGAAATTTTTGGAATTTTGCCCCAAAATAAGTGGAATTTCTGAGTTTTGCCCCAAAATAAGGAGAATATCTGTCTTTTAGCCCCAACATATAGAGAATTTCTGCCTTTTTGCCCCACAATTAGGGGAATTTCTAAAATTTTGCTCCAAAATACGAGGAATTTCTGCATTTTTGCCCGAAAATAAGAAGAATGCACACCTTTTTGCCATAAAAAAGGGAAATTTCTTCATTTTTGATCTAAAATAAGGGGAATTTCTGCTTTTTAGCCTTTAAATAAGTGGAATTTCTGTCTTTTTCCCCCAAAACAAAGAGAATTCCTGTCTTTTTTGCCCCAAAATGAGGAAAATCTGACTTATTACCCTGACGTAAGTGAAATTTCTGCAATTTTGCCCCAAAATAAGGGAAATTTCTGCCTCTTTGCCTTTAAATAAAAGGAATTTCAGCCTTTTTACCTCCAAAGAAGAGGAAATTTTGCATTTTTGCCACAATATATTAGTCATTTCTGCCTTTTTGCCCCAAAATAGGAAAATTTCTACTTTTCTTCCCTGAAATAAGTGAAGTTTCTGCAATTTTGCCCCCAAATAAGTGAAATTTCTGCAATTTTGCCCCAAAATAAGGGAAATTACTAAAATTTTGCCTCAAAATAAGTGAAATTTCTGAGTTTTGTCCCAAAATATTGAGAATTTCTGTCTTTTTGCCCCAACATACAGGGAATTTCTGCCTTTTTGCCCCACAATTAGGAGAATTTCTGCAATTTTGCTCCAAAATACGGGGAATTTCTGCCTTTTTGACCGAAAATCAGAAGAATGCATACCTTTTTGCCATAAAAAAGGGAAATTTCTTCATTTTTGCTCCAAAATAAGGGGAATTTCTGCGTTTTTGCCTCTAAATAAGTGGAATTTCTGTCTTTTTCCCCCAAAACAAAGGGAATTTCTATCTTTTGCCCCAAAATAAGAAAAAATTCTGACTTATTACACTGAAGTAAGTGAAATTTCTGCAATTTTGCCCCAAAATAAAAGAAATTTCGGCCTTTTTGCCCCCAAATAAGGGGAATTTCAGCCTTTTTACCTCAAAATAAGGTGAATTTCTGCATTTTTGCCACAAAAAATTAGGAATTTCTGCCTTTTGCCCCAAAGGAAGAAAATTTCTGCTTTTTTCCCTGATATAAGTGAAATTTCTGCAATTTTGCCCCTAAATAAGTGAAATTTCTGCAATTTCGCCCCAAAATAAGTGAAAATTCTGGAATTTTGCCCCAAAATACGTGGAATTTCTGAGTTTTGCCCCAAAATAAGGAGAATTTCTGTCTTTTTGCCTCAACATATAGGGAATTTCTGTCTTTTTGCCCCACAATTAGGGGAATTTCTGCAATTTTGCTCCAAAATACGGGGAATTTCTGCCTTTTTGCCCGAAAATCAGAAGAATGCATACCTTTTTGCCATAAAAAAGGGAAATTTCTGCATTTTTACTCCAAAATAAGGGGAATTTCTGCTTTTTTGCCTCTAAATAAGTGGAATTTCTTTCTTTTTCCCCCAAAACAAAGGGAATTTCTGTCTTTTTTGCCCCAAAATAAAGAAAAATTCTGTTTATTACACTGAAGTAAGTGAAATTTCTGCAATTTTGGCCCAAAATAAGGGAAATTTCTGCCTTTTTGCCCCCAAATAAGGGGAATTTCAGCCTTTTTACCTCAAAATAAGGGGAATTTCTGCATTTTTGCCACAAAATATTAGAAATTTCTGCCTTTTTGCCTCAAAATAAAGAAAATTTCTGCCTTTTTTCCCTGAAATAAGTGATATTTCTGCAATTTTGCCCCAAAATAAGTGAAATTTCTGCAATTTTACCCCAAAATAAGTGAAATTTCTGCACTTTTGCCCCAAAATAAGAGAAATTTCTGGAATTTCACCCCAAAATAAGTGGAATTTCTGAGATTAGCCCCAAAATATGGAGAATTTCTGTCTTTTTGCCACAACATATAGAGAATTTCTGCTTTTTTGCCCCACAAATAGGGGAATTTCTGCAATTTTGCTCCAAAATACGGTGAATTTCTGCCTTTTTCTCTGAAAATAGAAGAATGCATACCTTTTTGCCATAAAAAAGGGAAATTTCTTCATTTTTGCTCCAAAATAAGGGAAATTTCTGCTTTTTTGCCTCTAAATAAGTGGAATTTCTTTCTTTTTCCCCCAAAACAAAGGGAATTCCTGTCTTTTTTGCCCCAAAATAAGAAAAATTACTGACTTATCACGCTGAAATAAGTGAAATTTCTGCAATTTTGCCGTAAAATAAGGGAAATTTCTGCCTTTTTGCCCCCAAATAAAAAGAATTTCAGCCTTTTTACCTGAAAATAAGGTGAATTTCTGCATTTTTGCCACAAAATATTAGGAATTTCTGCCTTTTTGCCTCAAAATTAGAAAATTTCTGCTTTTTTCTCTGAAATAAGTGAAATTTCTGCAATTTTGCTCCAAAATAAGTGAAATTTCTGCAATTTTGCCGTAAAATAAGGGAAATTTCTGCCTTTTTGCCCCCAAATAAAAAGCATTAAAGCCTTTTTACCTCAAAATAAGGGGAATTTCTGCATTTTTGCCACAAAATATTAGGAATTTCTGCCTTTTTGCCCCAAAATTAGAAAATTTCTGCTTTTTTCTCTGAATAAGTGAAATTTCTGCAATTTTGCCCCAAAATAAGTGAAATTTCTGCAATTTTGCCCCAAAATAAGGGAAATTTCTCGAATTTTGCCCCAAAATAAGTGGAATTCTGAGTTTTGCCCCAAAATAAAAAGAATATCTGTCTTTTTGCCTCAACATATAGGGAATTTCTGCCTTTTTGCCCCACAATTAGGGGAATTTTTGCAATTTTGCTCCAAAATACGGGGAATTTCTGCCTTTTTGCCCGAAAATCAGAAGAATGCATACCTTTTTGCCATAAAAAATGGAAATTTCTTCATTTTTCCCCAAAATAAGGGGAATTTCAGCTTTTTTGCCTCTAAATAAGTGGAATTTCTGTCTTTTTTCCCCAAAACAAAGTGATTTTCTGTCTTTTGCCCCAAAATAAAAAAAATTTCTGACTTATTATTCTGAAGTAAGTGAAATTTCTGCAATTTTGCCCCAAAATAAGGGAAATTTCTGCCTTTTTCCCCCCAAATAATAAGAATTTCAGCCTTTTTCCCTCAAAATAAATGGAATTCCTGCATTTTTGCCACAAAATATCGGAAATTTATGCCTTTTTTTCCCAAAATAAGATAAGTTTTGCAATTTTGTACCAAAATAAAAGAAATTTCTGCTTTTTTGCCCCAAAACAAGAAAATTTCTGCTTTTTTTCTGAAATAAGTGAAATTTCTGCAATTTTGCCTCAAAATAAGTGAAATTTCTGCAATTTTGCCCCAAAATAAGGGAAATTTCTGGAATTTTGCCCCAAAATAAGTGGAATTTCTGTGTTTTGCCACAAAATAAGAAGAATTTCTGTTTTTTGCCCCAACTTATAGGGAATTTCTGCCTTTTTGCCCCACAATTAGGGAAATTTCTGCAATTTTGCTCCAAAATATAGGGAATTTCTGCCGTTTTGCCCGAAAATAAGAAGAATGCATACCTTTTTGCCATAAAAAAGGAAATTTCTTCATTTTTGCTCCAAAATAAGGGAAATTTCTGCTTCTTTGCCTCTAAATAAGTGGAATTTCTGTCTTTTCCCCCCAAAACAAAGGGAATTTCTGTCTTTTTTGCCAAAAAATAAGAAAAATTTCTGACTTACTACCCTGAAATAAGTGAAATTTCTGCAATTTTTCCCCAAAATAAGGGAAATTTCTGCCTTTTTGCCCCCAAATAAGGTGAATTTCAGCCTTTTTACCTCAAAATAAGGGGAATTTCTGCATTATTGCCATGAAATATTAGGAATTTCTGCCTTTTTGCCCCAAAATAAGGAAAATTTCTTCCTTTTTTCCCTGAAATAAGTGAAATTTCTGCCACTTTGCCCCAAAATAAGTGAAATTTCTGCAATTTTGCCCCAAAATAAGGGAAATTTTTGGAATTTTGCCCCAAAATAAGTGGAATTTCTGAGTTTTGCCCCAAAATAAGGAGAATATCTGTCTTTTAGCCCCAACATATAAAGAATTTCTGCCTTTTTGCCCCACAATTAGGGGAATTTCTAAAATTTTGCTCCAAAATACGAGGAATTTCTGCATTTTTGCCCGAAAATAAGAAGAATGCACACCTTTTTGCCATAAAAAAGGGAAATTTCTTCATTTTTGATCTAAAATAAGGGGAATTTCTGCTTTTTAGCCTTTAAATAAGTGGAATTTCTGTCTTTTTCCCCCAAAACAAAGAGAATTCCTGTCTTTTTTGCCCCAAAATAAGGAAAATCTGACTTATTACCCTGACGTAAGTGAAATTTCTGCAATTTTGCCCCAAAATAAGGGAAATTTCTGCCTCTTTGCCTTTAAATAATAGGAATTTCAGCCTTTTTACCTCCAAAGAAGAGGAAATTTTGCATTTTTGCCACAATATATTAGTCATTTCTGCCTTTTTGCCCCAAAATAGGAAAATTTCTACTTTTCTTCCCTGAAATAAGTGAAGTTTCTGCAATTTTGCCCCAAAATAAGTGAAATTTCTGCAATTTTGCCCCAACATAAGGGAAATTACTAAAATTTTGCCTCAAAATAAGTGAAATTTCTGAGTTTTGTCCCAAAATATTGAGAATTTCTGTCTTTTTGCCCCAACATACAGGGAATTTCTGCCTTTTTGCCCCACAATTAGGAGAATTTCTGCAATTTTGCTCCAATATACTGGGAATTTATGCCTTTTTGCACGAAAATAAGAAGAATGCATACCTTTTTGCCATAATAAAAGGAAATTTCTTCATTTTTGCTCCAAAATAAGGGGAATTTCTGCTTTTTTGCCTCTAAATAAGTGGAATTTCTGTCTTTTCCCCCAAAACAAATGGAATTTCTGTCTTTTTTGCACCAAAATAAGGAAAATTTCTGACTTATTATCCTGAAATAAGTGAAATTTCTGCAATTTTGCCACAAATTAAGGGAAATTTCTGCCTTTTTGCCCCCAAACAAGGGGAATTTCAGCCTTTTTACCTCAAAGTAAGTGGAAGTTCTGCATTTTTGCTACAAAATATTAGGAATTTCTGCCTTTTTGCCCCAAAATAAGAAAAATTTCTGCCTTTTTTCCCTGAAATAAGTGAAATTTCTGCCATTTTGCCCCAAAATAAGTCAAATTTCTTCAATTTTGCCCAAAAATAAGGGAAATTTTTGGAATTTTGCCCCCAAAATAAGTGGAATTTCTGAGTTTTGCCCCAAAATAAGGAGAATATCTGTATTTTTGCCTCAACATATAGAGAATTTCTGACTTTTTGCTCCACAATTAGGGGAATTTCTACAATTTTGCTCCAAAATACGGGGGTTTTCTCCCTTTTTTGCCCGAAAATCAGAAGAATGCATACCTTTTTGCCATAAAAAGGGAAATTTCTTCATTTTTGCTCCAAAATAAGGGGAATTTCAGCGTTTTTGCCTCTAAATAAGTGAAATTTCTGTCTTTTTCCCCCAAAACAAAAAGAATTTCTGTCTTTTTTGCCCCTAAATGTGTAAAATTTCTGACTTATTACCCTGATGTAAGTGAAATTTCTGCAATTTAGCCCCAAAATAAGGGAAATTTCTGCCTCTTTGCCCCCAAAGAAAAGGAATTTCAGCCTTTTTACCTCAAAATAAGGGGAATTTCTGCATTTTTGCCACAAAATATTAGGAATTTCTGCCTTTTTGCCCCAAAATAAAAAATTTCTGTTTTTTTTCCCTGAAATAAGTGAAATTTCTGACATTTTGCTCCAAAATAAGGGAAATTTCTGCAATTTTGCCCCAAAATAAGGGAAATTTCTGGAATTTTGCCCCAAAATAAGTGGAATTTCTGAATTTTGCCCCAAAATAAAGAGAATTTCTGTCTTTTTGCCCCAACATATAGGGAATTTCTGCCTTTTTGCCCTACAATTAGGGGAATTTCTGCAATTTTGCTCCAAAATACGGGGAATTTCTGCGTTTTTGCCTGAAAATCAGAAGAATGCATACCTTTTTGCCATAAAAAAGGGAAATTTCTTCATTTTTGCTCCAATATAAGGGGAATTTCTGCTTTTTTGCCTCTAAATAAGTGGAATTTCTTTCTTTTTCCCTTAAAACAAAGGGAATTTTTGTCTTTTTTGCCCCAATATAAGGAAAAATTCTGACTTATTACCCTGAAGTAAGTGAAATTTCTGCAATTTTGCCTCAAAATATAGGAAATTTCTGCATTTTTGACCCCAAATAAGGGGAATTTCAGCCTTTTTACCTCAAAATAAAAGGAGTTTCTGCATTTTTGCCACAAAATATTAGGAATTTCTTTCTCTTTGCCCCAAAATAAGAAAATTTCAGTTTTTTTCCCTGAAATAAGTGAAATTTCTGCCATTTTGCCCCAAAATAAGTGAAATTTGTGCAATTTTGCCCCAAAATAAGGGAAATTTCTGGAATTTTGCCCCAAAATAAGTAGAATTTCTGAGTTTTACCCCAAAATAAGGAGAATTTCTGTCTTTTCCCCCGAAGATAGAAGAATGCATACCTTTTTGCCATAAAAAAGGGAAATTTCTTCATTTTTGCTCCAAAATAAGGGAAATTTCTGATTTTTTGCCTCTAAATAAGTGGAATTTCTTTCTTTTTTCCCCCAAAACAAAGGGAATTCCTTTATTTTTTGCCCCAAAATAAGGAAAATTACTGACTTATCACGCTGAAATAAGTGATATTTCTGCAATTTTGCAGTAAAATAAGGGAAATTTCTGCCTTTTTGCCCCAAAATGAGGGAAATTTCTCGAATTTTGCCCGAAAATAAGTGGAATTTCTGAGTTTTGCCCCAAAATAAGGAGAATTTCTGTCTTTTTGCCCCAACATAAAGGGAATTTCTGCCTTTTTGCCCCACAATTAGGGGAATTTCTGCAATTTTGCACCAAAATACGGGGAATTTCTGCCTTTTTGCCCGAAAATAAGAAGAATGCATACCTTTTTGCCATAAAAAAGGGAAATTTCTTCCTTTTTGCTTTAAAATAAGGGGAATTTCTGCTTTTTTGCCTCTAAATAAGTGGAATTTCTTTCTTTTTCCCCCAAAACAAAGGGAATTTTTGTCTTTTTTGCCCCAATATAAGGAAAAATTCTGACTTATTATCCTGAAGTAAGTGAAATTTCTGCAATATTGCCCCAAAATAAGTGAAATTTCTGCAATTTTGCCGTAAAATAAGGGAAATTTCTGCCTTTTTGCCCCCAAATAAAAAGAATTTCAGCCTTTTTACCTCAAAATAAGGGGAATTTCTGCATTTTTGCCACAAAATATTAGGAATTTCTGCCTTTTTGCCTCAAAATTAGAAAATTTCTGTTTTTTTCTCTGAAATAAGTGAAATTTCTGCAATTTTGCTCCAAAATAAGTGAAATTTCTGCAATTTTGCCCCAAAATAAGGGATATTTCTAGAATTTTGCCCCAAAATAAGTGGAATTCTGAGTTTTGCCCCAAAATAAGGAGAATTTCTGTCTTTTTGCCCAAACATATAGGAAATTTCTGCCTTTTTGCCCCACAATTAGGGGAATTTTTGCAATTTTGCTCCAAAATACGGGGAATTTCTGTCTTTTTGCCCGAAAATCAGAAGAATGCATACCTTTTCGCCATAAAAAAGGGAAATTTCTTCATTTTTGCCCCAAAATAAGGGGAATTTCAGCTTTTTTGCCTCTAAATAAGTGGAATTTCTGTCTTTTTTCTCCAAAACAAAGTGAATTTCTGTAATTGCCCCAAAATAAAAAAATTTCTGACTTATTATTCTGAAGTAAGTGAAATTTCTGCAATTTTGCCCCAAAATAAGGGAAATTTCTGCCTTTTTGCCCCCAAATAATGGGAATTTCAGCCTTTTTACCTCAAAATAAATGGAATTCCTGCATTATTGCCACAAAATATAGGAAATTTATGCCTTTTTTTCCCAAAATAAGATCAGTTTTGCAATTTTGTACCAAAATAAAAGAAATTTCTGCTTTTTTACCCCAAAACAAGAAAATTTCTGCTTTTTTTCTGAAATAAGTGAAATTTCTGCAATTTTGCCCCAAAATAAGTGAAATTTCTGCAATTTTGCCCCCAAATAAGGGAAATTTCTGGAATTTTGCCCCAAAATAAGTGGAATTTCTGTGTTTTGCCCCAAAATAAGAAGAATTTCTGTTTTTTGCCCCAACATATAGGGAATTTCTGCCTTTTTGCCCCACAATTAGGGAAATTTCTGCAATTTTGCTCCAAAATACGGGAATTTCTGCCTATTTGCCCGAAAATAAGAAGAATGCATACCTTTTTGCCATAATAAAAGGAAATTTCTTCATTTTTGCTCCAAAATGAGGGAAATTTCTGCTTCTTTGCCTCTAAATAAGTGGAATTTCTGTCTTTTCCCCCCAAAGCAAAGGGAATTTCTGTCTTTTTTTCCAAAAAATAAGGAAAATTTCTGACTTACTACCCTGAAATAAGTGAAATATCTGCAATTTTGCCCCAAAATAAGGGAAATTTCTGCCTTTTTGCCCACAAATAAGGTGAATTTCAGCCTTTTTACCTCAAAATAAGGGGAATTTCTGCATTTTTGCCACAAAATATTAGGAATTTCTGCCTTTTTGCCCCAAAATAAAAAAAATTTCTGCCTTTTTTCCCTGAAATAAGTGAAATTTCTGCCACTTTGCCCCAAAATAAGTGAAATTTCTGCAATTTTGCCCCAAAATAAGGGAAATTTTTGGAATTTTGCCCCAAAATAAGTGGAATTTCTGAGTTTTGCCCCAAAATAAGGAGAATATCTGTCTTTTAGCCCCAACATATAGAGAATTTCTGCCTTTTTGCCCCACAATTAGGGGAATTTCTAAAATTTTGCTCCAAAATACGAGGAATTTCTGCATTTTTGCCCGAAAATAAGAAGAATGCACACCTTTTTGCCATAAAAAAGGGAAATTTCTTCATTTTTGATCTAAAATAAGGGGAATTTCTGCTTTTTAGCCTTTAAATAAGTGGAATTTCTGTCTTTTTCCCCCAAAACAAAGAGAATTCCTGTCTTTTTTGCCCCAAAATGAGGATAATCTGACTTATTACCCTGACGTAAGTAAAATTTCTGCAATTTTGCCCCAAAATAAGGGAAATTTTTGCCTCTTTGCCTTCAAATAAAAGGAATTTCAGCCTTTTTACCTCAAAAGAAGAGGAATTTTTGCATTTTTGCCACAATATATTAGTCATTTCTGCCTTTTTGCCCCAAAATAGGAAAATTTATGCTTTTCTTCCCTGAAATAAGTGAAGTTTCTGCAATTTTGCCCCAAAATAAGTGAAATTTCTGCAATTTTGCCCCAAAATAAGGGAAATTTCTAAAATTTTGCCTCAAAATAAGTGAAATTTCTGAGTTTTGCCCCAAAATAAGGAGAATTTCTGTCTTTTTGCCCCAACATACAGGGAATTTCTGCATTTTTGCCCCACAATTAGGAGAATTTCTGCAATTTTGCTCCAAAATACGGGGAATTTCTGCTTTTTTGACCAAAAATCAGAAGAATGCATACCTTTTTGCCATAAAAAAGGGAAATTTCTTCATTTTTGCTCCAAATTAAGAGGAATTTCTGCTTTTTTGCCTCTAAATAAGTGGAATTTCTGTCTTTTTCCCTCAGAACAAAGGGAATTTCTGTCTTTTTTGCCCCAAAATAAGAAAAAATTCTGACTTATTACACTGAAGTAAGTGAAATTTCTGCAATTTTGCCCCAAAATAAGGGAAATTTCTGCCTTTTTGCCCCCAAATAAGGGGAATTTCAGCCTTTTTACCTCAAAATAAGGTGAATTTCTGCATTTTTGCCACAAAATATTAGGAATTTCTGCCTTTTTGCCCCAAAGGAAGAAAATTTCTGCTTTTTTCCCTGAAATAAGTGAAATTTCTGCAATTTTGCCCCAAAATAAGTGAAATTTTTGCAATTTTGCCCCAAAATAAAGGAAATTTCTGGAATTTTGCCCCAAAATAAGTGGAATTTCTGAGTTTTGCCCCAAAATAAGGAGAATTTCTGTCTTTTTGCCTCAACATATAGGGAATTTCTGCCTTTTTGCCCCACAATTAGGGGAATTTCTGCAATTTTGCTCCAAAATATGGGGAATTTCTGCCTTTTTGCCCGAAAATCAGAAGAATGCATACCTTTTTGCCATAAAAAAGGGAAATTTCTTCATTTTTGCTCCAAAATAAGGGGAATTTCTGCTTTTTTGCCTCTAAATAAGTGGAATTTCTTTCTTTTTCCCCCAAAACAAAGGGAATTTATGTCTTTTTTGCCCCAAAATAAAGAAAAATTCTGACTTATTACACTGAAGTAAGTGAAATTTCTGCAATTTTGTCCCAAAATAAGGGAAATTTCTGCATTTTTGCCCCCAAATAAGGGGAATTTTAGCCTTTTTACCTCAAAATAAAAGGAATTTCTGCATTTTTGCAACGAAATATTAGGAATTTCTGCCTTTTTGCCCCAAAATAAGGAAAATTTCTGCCTTTTTTCCCTGAAATAAGTGATATTTCTGCAATTTTGCCCCAAAATAAGTGAAATTTCTGCAATTTTGCCCCAAAATAATTGAAATTTCTGCAATTTTGCCCCAAACTAAGGGAAATATCTGGAATTTTGCCCCAAAATAAGTGGAATTTCTGAGATTTGCCCCAAAATAAGGAGAATTTCTGTCTTTTTGCCTCAACATATAGAGAATTTCTGCCTTTTTGCACCACAAATACGGGAATTTCTGCAATTTTGCTCCCAAACACAAGGAATTTCTGCCTTTTTCCCCGAAAATAGAAGAATGCATACCTTTTTGTCATAAAAAAGGGAAATTTCTTCATTTTTGCTCCAAAATACGGGAAATTTCTGCTTTTTTGCCTCTAAATATGTGGAATTTCTTTCTTTTTCCCCCAAAACAAAGGGAATTCCTGTCTTTTTTGCCCCAAATTAAGGAAAATTACTGACTTATTACACTGAAATAAGTGAATTTTCTGCAATTTTGCCGTAAAATAAGGTAAATTTCTGCCTTTTTGCCCCCAAATAAGAAGAATTTCAGCCTTTTTACCTCAAAATAAGGGGAATTTCTGCATTTTTGCCACAAAATATTAGGAATTTCTGCCTTTTTGCCTCAAAATAAGAAAATTTCTGCTTTTTTCTCTGAAATAAGTGAAATTTCTGGAATTTTACCCCAAAATAAGTGAAATTTCTGCAATTTTGCCCCAAAATAAGGGAAATTTCTGGAATTTTGCCCCAAAATAAGTGGAATTCTGAGTTTTGCCCCAAAATAAAGAGAATTTCTGTATTTTTGCCCCAACATATAGGGAATTTCTGTCTTTTTGCCCCACAATTAAGGGAATTTCTGCAATTTTCCTCCAAAATACTGGGAATTTCTGCTTTTTTGCACGAAAATAAGAAGAATGCATACCTTTTTGCCATAAAAAAGGGAAATTTCTTCATTTTTGCCCCAAAATAAGGGGAATTTCTGCTTTTTTGCGTCTAAGTAAGTGGAATTTCTGTCTTTTTCCCCCAAAAAAAGGGAATTCCTGTCTTTTTTGCCCCAAAATAAGGAAAATTTCATACTTATTACCCTGAAATAAGTGAAATTTCTGCAATTTTGCCCCAAAATAAAGGAAATTTTTGCCTTTTTGCCCCCAAATAAGCGGAATTTAAGCCTTTTTACCTCAAAATAATGGGAATTTCTGCATTTTTTCCACAAAATATTAGGAATTTCTTCCTTTTTGCTCCAAAAAAATGAAAATTTCTACCTTTTTTCCCTGAAATAAGTGATATTTCTGCAATTTTGCCCCAAAAAAAGTGAAATTTCTGCAATTTTGCCCCAAAATAAGTGAAATTTCTGCAATTTTGCCCCAAAATAAGGGAAATTTCTGGAATTTTGCCCCAAAATAAGTGGAATTTCTGAGATTTGCCCCAAAATAAGGAGAATTTCTGTCTTTTCGCCACAACATATAGAGAATTTCTGCCTTTTTGCCCCACAATTAGGGGAATTTCTGCAATTTTGCTCCAAAATACGGGGAATTTCTGCCTTTTTCCCCGAAAATAAGAAGAATGCATACCTTTTTGCCATATAAAAGGGAAATTTCTTCATTATTGCTTCAAAATAAGGGAAATTTCTTCTTTCTTGCCTCTAAATAAGTAGAATTTCTGTTTTTTTCCCCCAAAACAAAGGGAATTCCTGTCTTTTTTGCACCAAAATAAGGAAAATTACTGACTTATTACACTGAAATAAGTGAATTTTCTGCTATTTTGCTGTAAAATAAGGTAAATTTCTGCCTTTTTGACCCCAAATAAGGAGAATTTCAGCCTTTTACCTCAAAATAAGGGGAATTTCTGCATTTTTGCCACAAAATATTATAAATTTCTGCCTTTTTGCCCCAAAATAAGAAAATTTCTGCTATTTTCTCTGAAATAAGTGAAATATCTGCAATTTTGCCCCAAAATAAGTGAAATTTCTGCAATTTTGCCTCAAAATAAGGGAAATTTCTGGAATTTTGCCCCAAAATAAGTGGAATTCTGAGTTTTGCCCCAAAATAAGGAGAATTTCTGTCTTTTTGCCACAACATATAGGGAATTTCTGCCTTTTTGCCCCACAATTAGGAGAATTTTTGCAATTTTGCTCCAAAATACGGGTAATTTCTGCCTTTTTGCCCGAAAATCAGAAGAATGCATAACTTTTTGCCATAAAAAAGGGAAATTTCTTCATTTTTTCTCCAAAATAAGGGGACTTTCAGCTTTTTTGCCTCTAAATATGTGGAATTTCTTTTTCCCTCAAAACAAAAAGAATTTCTGTCTTTTTTGCCCCAAAATAAGGAAAATTACTGACTTATTTCCCTGAAATAAGTGAAATTTCTGCAATTTTGCCCCAAAATAAGGGAAATTTCTGCCTTTTTACAACCAAATAAGGAGAATTTCAGCCTTTTTACCTCAAAATAAGGGGAATTTCTGCATTTTTGCCCCATAACAAAGAAAATTTCTGCCTTTTTTCTCTTAAATAAGTGATATTTCTACAATTTTGCCCCAAAATAAGTGAAATTTCTGCAATTTTGCCACAAAATAAGTGAAATTTCTGCAATTTTGCCCCAAAATAAGTGAAATTTCTGCAATTTTGCCCCAAAATAAGCAAATTTCTGGAATTTTGCCCCAAAATAAGTGGAATTTCTGAGTTTTGCCCCAAAATAAAGAGAATTTCTGTCTTTTTGCCACAACAGATAGAGAATTTCTGCCTTTTTGCCCCACAATTAGGGGAATTTCTGCAATTTTGCTCCAAAATACAGAGAATTTCTGCCTTTTTCCCCGAAAATAGAAGAATGCATACCTTTTTGCCATAAAAAATGGAAATTTCTTCATTTTTGCTCCAAAATAAGGGGAATTTCTGCTTTTTTGCCTCTAAATAAGTGGAATTTATGTCTTTTTCCCCCAAAACAAAGGGAATTCCTGTCTTTTTTGCCCCAAAATAAGGAAAATTACTGACTTATTACACTGAAATAAGTGAATTTTCTGCTATTTTGCTGTAAAATAAGATAAATTTCTGCCTTTTTGACCCCAAATAAGGAGAATTTCAGCCTTTTACCTCAAAATAAGGGGAATTTCTGCATTTTTGCCACAAAATATTATAAATTTCTGCCTTTTTGCCCCAAAATACGAAAATTTCTGCTATTTTCTCTGAAATAAGTGAAATTTCTGCAATTTTGCCCCAAAATAAGTGAAATTTCTGCAATTTTGCCTCAAAATAAGGGAAATTTCTGGAATTTTGCCCCAAAATAAGTGGAATTCTGAGTTTTGCCCCAAAATAAGGAGAATTTCTGTCTTTTTGCCACAACATATAGGGAATTTCTGCCTTTTTGCCCCACAATTAGGAGAATTTTTGCAATTTTGCTCCAAAATACGGGTAATTTCTGCCTTTTTGCCCGAAAATCAGAAGAATGCATACCTTTTTGCCATAAAAAAGGGAAATTTCTTCATTTTTTCTCCAAAATAAGGGGACTTTCAGCTTTTTTGCCTCTAAATATGTGGAATTTCTTTTTCCCTCAAAACAAAAAGAATTCCTGTCTTTTTTGCCCCAAAATAAGGAAAATTACTGACTTATTTCCCTGAAATAAGTGAAATTTCTGCAATTTTGCCCCAAAATAAGGGAAATTTCTGCCTTTTACAACCAAATAAGGAGAATTTCAGCCTTTTTACCTCAAAATAAGGGGAATTTCTGCATTTTTGCCCCATAACAAAGAAAATTTCTGCCTTTTTTCTCTTAAATAAGTGATATTTCTACAATTTTGCCCCAAAATAAGTGAAATTTCTGCAATTTTGCCGCAAAATAAGTGAAATTTCTGCAATTTTGCCCCAAAATAAGTGAAATTTCTGCAATTTTGCCCCAAAATAAGCAAATTTCTGGAATTTTGCCCCAAAATAAGTGGAATTTCTGAGTTTTGCCCCAAAATAAAGAGAATTTCTGTCTTTTTGCCACAACAGATAGAGAATTTCTGCCTTTTTGCCCCACAATTAGGGGAATTTCTGCAATTTTGCTCCAAAATACAGAGAATTTCTGCCTTTTTCCCCGAAAATAAAAGAATGCATACCTTTTTGCCATAAAAAAGGGAAATTTCTTCATTTTTGCTGCAAAATAAGGGGAATTTCAGCTTTTTTGCCCTAAATAAGTGGAATTTCTGTCTTTTTCCCCCAAAACAAAGGGAATTCCTGTCTTTTTTGCCCCAAAATAAGGAAAATTTCTGACTTATTACCCTGAAATAAGTGAAATTTCTGCAATTTTGCCCCAAAATAAAGGAAATTTCTGCCTTATTGCCCCCAAATAAGGAGAATTTCAGCCTTTTTACCTCAAAATAAGGGGAATTTCTGCATTTTTGCCACAAATTATTAGGAATTTCTTACTTTTTGCCCCAAAATAAGAAAATTTCTGCTTTTTTGTCTGAAATAAGTGAAATTTCTGCAATTTTGCCCTATAATAAGTGAAATTTCTGCATTTTTGCCCCAAAATAAGCAAATTTCTGGAATTTTGCCCCAAAATAAGTGGAATTTCTGAGTTTTGCCCCAAAATAAGGAGAATTTCTGTCTTTTTGCCACAACATATAGAGAATTTTTGCCTTTTTGTTCTACAATTAGGGGAATTTCTGCAATTTTTCTCCAAAATACGAGGAATTTCTGCCTTTTTGCCCGAAAATAACAAGAATGCATACCTTTTTGCCATAAAAAAGGGAAATTTCTTCATTTTTGCTGCAAAATAAGGGGAATTTCAGCTTTTTTGCCTCTAAATAAGTGGAATTTCTGTCTTTTTCCCCCAAAACAAAAGGAATTCCTGTCTTTTTTGCCCCAAAATAATGAAAATTTCTGACTTATTACCCTGAAATAAGTGAAATTTCTGCAATTTTGCCCCAAAATAAAGGAAATTTCTGCCTTTTTGCCCCCAAATAAGGAGAATTTCAGCCTTTTTACCTCAAAATAAGGGGAATTTCTGCATTTTTGCCACAAATTATTAGGAATTTCCTACTTTTTGCCCCAAAATAAGAAAATTTCTGCCTTTTTTCCCTGAAATAAGTGAAATTTCTGCAATTTTGCCCCAAAATAAGTGAAATATCTGCAATTTTGCCCCAAAATAAAAGAAATTTCTGGAATTTTGCCCCAAAATAAGTGGAATTTCTGAGTTTTGCTTCAAAATAAGAAGAATTTCTGTCCTTTTGCCCCAACATATAGGGAATTTCTGCCTTTTTGCCTCACAATTAGGGGAATTTCTGCAATTTTGCTCCAAAATACAGGGAATTTCTGCCTTTTTGCCCAAAAATCAGAAGAATGCATACCTTTTTGCCATAAAAAAAAGAAATTTCTTCATTTTTTCTCCAAAATAAGGGGTATTTGAGCTTTTTTGCCTCTAATTATGTGGAATTTCTTTTTCCCCCCAAAAAAAGGGAATTCCTGCCTTTTTTGCCCCAAAATAAGGAAAATTTCTGACTTATTATTTTGAAATAAGTGAAATTTCTGCAATTTTGCCCCAAAATAAGGGAAATATCTGCCTTTTTGCCCCTAAATAAGGGGATTTTCACCTTTTTACCTCAAAATAAGGGGAATTTCTGCTTTTTTGCCTCAAAATAAGGGGAATTTCTGCCTTTTTGCCCCAAAATAAGAAAATTTCTGCTTTTTTTCCCTGAATTAATTGAAATTTCTGTAATTTTGCCACAGAATAAGTGAAATTTCTGCAATTTTGTTCTAAAATAAGGAAAATTTCTGGACTTTTGCCCCACAATAAGTGGAATTTCTGAGTTTTCCCCCAAATTAGGGAGAATTTCTGTCTATTTTCCCAACATATAGGGAATTTTTGCCTATTTGCCCCACAATTAGGGGAATTTCTGAAATTTTGCTCCAAAATACGGGGAATTTCTGCCTTTTTGCCCGAAATTAAGAAGAATGCATATCTTTTTGCCATAAAAAAGGGAAATTTCTTCATTTTTGCTCCAAAATAAGGGGAATTTCAGCTATTTTGCCTCTAAATAAGTGGAATTTTTTCCCCCAAAACAAAGGGAATTCTTGTCTTTTTTGCCCCAAAATAAGAAAAATTTCTGACTTATTACCCTGAAATAATTGAAATTTCTGCAATTTTGCTTCAAAATAAGAGAAATTTCTGCCTTTTTGCCCCCAAATAAGTGGAATTTCAGCCTTTTTACCTCAAAATAAGGGTAATTTCTGCATTTTTGCCCCAAAATATGAGAAATTTCTGCCTTTTTCTCCCAAAATAAGAAAAATTTCTTCAATTTTGTACCAAAATAAAAGAAATTTCTTCCTTTTTGCCCCAAAATATGAAAATTTCTGCTTTTTTTCTGAAATAAGTGAAATTTCTGCAATTTTGCCCCAAAATAAGTCAAATTTCTGCAATTTTGCCCCAAAATAAGGGAAATTTCTGGAATTTTGCCCCAAAAATAAGTGGAATTTCTGTGTTTTGCCCCAAAATAAGGAGAATTTTTGTTTTTTGCCCCAACATATAAAGAATTTCTGCCTTTTTGCCCCAAATTAGGGGAATTTCTGCAATTTTGCTCCAAAATATGAGGAATCTCTGCATTTTTGCCCGAAAATAAGAAGAATGCATACCTTTTTGCGATAAAAAAGGGAAATTTCTTCATTTTTGCTCTAAAATAAGGAGAATTTCTGCTTTTTTGCCCCTAAATAAGTGGAATTTCTGTTTTTTTTCCCCAAAAACAAAGAGAATTCGTGTTTTTCCCCCAAATAAGAAAAATTTCTGACTTATTACCCTGACGTAATTGAAATTTATGCAATTTAGCTCAAAAATAAGGAAAATTTCTGCATTTTTGCCCCCAAATAAGGGGAGTTTCAGCATTTTTACCTCAAAATAAGGGGAATTTCTGCATTTTTGCCCCAAAATAAGGGAAATTTCTGGAATTTTGCCCCAAAATAAAAAGAATTTCTGTCATTTTACCCCAACATATAGGGAATTTCTGCCTTTTTGCCCAACAATTAGGGGAATTTCTGCAAATTTGCTCCAAAATACGGGGAATTTGTGCCTTTTTGCCCGAAAATCAGAAGAATGCTTACTTTTTTACCATAAAAATGGAAATTTCTTCATTTTTGCTCCAAAATAAGGGGAATTTCTGCTTTTTTGCCTCTACATAAGTGGAATTTCTGTCTTTTTCCCCCAAAACATAGGGAATTTCTGTATTTTTTGCCCCAAAATAAGGAAAAATTCTGACTTAGTACCCTGAAATAATGGAAATTTCTGCCTTTTTGCCCCCAAATAAGGGGAATTTCAGGCTTTTTAGCTCAAAAAAAGGGGAATTTCTGCATTTTTGCCACAAAATATTAGAAATTTCCGCATTTTTGCCCCAAAATAATAAAAATTTCTGCCTTTTTCCCCAGAAATAAGTGATATTTCTGCAATTTTGCCCCAAAATAAGTGAAATTTCTGCAATTTTAAAGCAAAATAAGTGAAATTTCTGCAATTTTGCCCCAAAATAAGGGAAATTTCTGGAATTTTGCCCCAAAATAAGTGGAATTTCTGAGTTTTGCCCCAAAATAAGGAGAATTTCGGTCTTTTTGCCACAACATATAGAGAATTTCTGCCTTTTGCCCCACAATTACAAGAATTTCTGCAATTTTGCTCCAAAATACGGAGAATTTCTGTATTTTTGCCAGAAAATAAGAAGAATGCATACCTTTTTGCCATAAAAAAGGAAATTTCTTCATTTTTGCTTCAAAATAAGGGGAATTTCTGCTTTTTTGTCTCTAAATAATTGGAATTTCTGTCATTTTCCCCCAAAACAAAGGGAATTCCTGTCATTTTTGCCCCAAAACAAGGAAAATTTCTGACTTATTACTCTGAAATAAGTGAAATTTCTGCAATTTTGCCCCAAAATAAGGGAAATTTCTGACTTATTGCCCCCAAATAAAAAGAATTTCAGACTTTTTACCTCAAAATAAGGGGAATTTCTGCATTTTTGCCACAAAATATTAGGAATTTCTGCCTTTTTACCCCAAAATAAGAAAATTTCTGCTTTTTTCCCTGAAATAAGTGAAATTTCTGCAATTTTGCCCCAAAATAAGTGAAATTTCTGCAATTTTGCCCCAAAATAAGGGAAATTTCTGGAATTTTGCCCCAAAATAAGTTGAATTTCTGAGTTTTGCCCCAAAATAAGGAGAATTTCTGTATTTTTGCCCCAACATATAGGGAATTTCTGCCTTTTTGCCCCACAATTAGGAGAATTTCTGCATTTTTTCCCGAAAATCAGAAGAATGCATACCTTTTGCCATAAAAAAGGGAAATTTCTTCATTTTTTCTCCAAAATAAGGGGAATTTCAGCTTTTTTGCCTCTAAATATGTGGAATTTCTTTTTCCCCCTTAACAAAGGGAATTCCTGTCTTTTTTGCCCCAAAATAAGGAAAATTTCTTACTTATTACCCTAAAATAAATGAAATTTCTGCAATTTTGCTTCAAAATAAGGGAAATTTCTGTATTTTTGCCCCCAAATAAAGGGAGTTTCAGCATTTTTACCTCAAAATAAGGGGAATTTCTGCATTTTTGCCCCAAAATAAGGGGAATTTGTGCCTTTTTACACCAAAATAAGAAAATTTCTGCTTTTTTTCCCTGAAATAAGAGAAATTTCTGCAATTTTGCCCCAAAATAAGTGAAATTTCTACAATTTTGCCCCAAAATAAGGGAAATTTCTTGAATTTTGCCCCAAAATAAGTGGAATTTCTGAGTTTTGCCCCAAAATAAGGAGAATTTCTGTCTTTTTGTTTCAACATATAGGGAATTTTTGCCTATTTGCCCCACAATTAGGGGAATTTCTGCAATTTTGCTCCAAAATACGGGGAATTTCTGCTTTTATTCCCAAAAATCAGAAGAAAGCATACTTATGCCATAAAAAAAGAAAATTTCTTCATTTTTGTTCCTAAAGAGGTCAATTTCAGCTTCTTTGCCTCAAAATAATTGGAATTTTTTTACCCCCAAAACAAAGGAATTCCTGTCTTTTTTGCCCCAAAATAAGGAAAATTTCTGACTTATTACCCTGAAATAAGTGAAATTTCTGCAATTTTGCCCCAAAATTAGGGAAACTTCTGCCTTTTTGCCTCCAAATAAGGGGAATTTCAGATTTTTACCTCAAAATAAGAGGAATTTCTGCATTTTTGCCCCAAAAGAAGGGAAATTTCTGCCTTTTTGCCCCCAAATAAGGGGAATTTCAGCCTTTTTACCTCAAAATAAGAAGAATTTCTGAATTTTTGCCCCAAAATAAGGGAAAGTTCTGCAATTTTGCCCGAAAATAAGTAAAATTTCTGCAATTTTTCTTCAAAATAAGGGAAATTTCTGGAATTTTGCCCCAAAATAAGTGGAATATCTGAGTTTTATCCCAAAATAAGGAGAATTTCTGTTTTTTGCCACAACATATAGGGAATTTCTGCCATTTTGCCCCACAATTAGGGAAATTTCTGCAATTTTGGTCCAAAATACGGGGAATTTCTGCCTTTTTGCCCGAAAATAAACAGAATGCATACCTTTTTGCCATAAAATGGGAAATTTCTTCATTTTTGCTCCAAAATAAGGGGAATTTCTGCTTTTCTTGCCTCTAAATAAGTGGAATTTCTGTCGTTTTCTTCCAAAACAAAGAGAATTCCTGTCATTTTTGCCCTAAAATAAGAATAATTTCTGACTTATTACCCTGAAATAAGGGAAATTTCTGCAATTTTGCCCTAAAATACAAAAAATTTCTTCCTTTTTGCCCCAAAATAAGGAAAATTTCTGCCTTTTTACCTCAAAATAAGGGGAATTTCTGCATTTTTGCCACAAAATATTAGGAATTTCTGCCTTTTGCCCCAAAATAAGAAAATTTCTGCTTTTTTTCTCTGAAATAAGTAAAATTTCTGCAATTTTGCCCCAAAATAATTCAAATTTCTGCAATTTTGCCCCAAAATAAGGGAAATTTCTGGAATTTTGCCCCAAAATAAGTGGAATTTCTGAGTTTTGCCCCAAAATAAGGAAGATTTCTGTCTTTTTGCCCCAACATATAGGGAATTTCTGCCCTTTTGCCCCACAATTAGGGGAAGTTCTGCAATTTTGCTCCAAAATACAGAGAATTTCTGCCTTTTGCCCGAAAATCAGAAGAATGCATACCTTTTCGCCATAAAAAATGAAAATTTCTTCATTTTTGCTCCAAAATAAGATGAATTTCAGATTTTTTGCCTGTAAATAAGTGAAATTTCTTTTTCCTCCAAAACAAAGGGAATTCCTGTCTTTTTTGCCCCAAAATAAGGAAAATTTCTGACTTATTACCCTGAAATAAGTGAAATTTCTGCAATTTTGCTCCAAAATAAGGGAAATTTCTGCCTCTTTGCCCTCAAATAAAAGGAATTTCAGCCTTTTTATGTCAAAATAAGGGGAATTTTTGCATTTTTGCCACAAAATATTAGGAATTTTTGCCTTTTTTCCCCAAAATAAGAAAATTTCTGCTTTTTTTCCCTGAAATTGTGAAATTTCTGCAATTTTTCCCCCAAAATAAGTGAAATTTCTGTAATTTTGCCCCAAAATATGGGAAATTTCTAGAATTTTCCCCCAAATAAGTGGAATTTCTGAGTTTTGCCTCAAAATAAGGAGAATTTCTGTCTTTTTGCCCCAACATATAGGGAATTTCTGCCTTTTTGCCCCACAATTAGGGGAATTTCTGCAATTTTGCTCCAAAATACGGGGAATTTCTGCCTTTTTGCCCGAAAATAAGAAGAATGCATACCTTTTTGCCATCAAAAAGGGAAATTTCTTCATTTTTGCTCCAAAATAAGGGGAATTTCTGAATTTTTGCCTCTAAATAAGTGGAATTTCTGTCTTTTTCCCCCAAAACAAAGGTTATTTCTGTCTTTTTTGCCCCAAAATAAGGAAAAATTCTGACATATTACCCTGAAGTAAGTGAAATTTCTGTAATTTAGCCCCAAAATAAGGGAAATTTCTGCCTTTTTACCTCAAAATAAAAAGAATTTCTGCATTTTTTTCACAAAATATTAGGAATTTCTGCCTTTTTGCCCCACAATAAGGAAAATTTCTGCCTTTTTTCTCTGAAATAAGTGAAATTTCTGCAATTTTTCCCCAAAATAAGTGAAATTTCTGCAATTTTGCTCCAAAAAGAGTGAAATTTCAGGAATTTTGCCCCAAAATAAGAGAAATTTCTGGAATTTTGCCCCAAAATAAATGGAATTTCTGAGTTTTGCCCCAAAATAAGGAGGATTTCTATCTTGTTGCCCCAACATATAGAGAATTTCTGCCTTTTTGCCCCACAATTAGGGGAATTTCTGCAATTTTGCTCCAAAATACGGGGAATTTCTGCCTTTTTGCCTGAAAATCAGAAGAATGCATACCTTTTTGCCATAAAAAGGGAAATTTCTTCATTTTTGCTCCAAAATAAGGGGAATTTCAGCTTTTTTGCCTCTAAATAAGTGGAATTTCTTTTTCCCCCAAAACAAAGGGAATTCCTGTCTTTTTTGCCCCAAAATAAGGAAAATTTCTGACTTATTACCCTGAAATAAGTGAAATTTCTGCAATTTTGCCCCAAAATAAGGGAAATTTCTGCCTTTTTGCCCCCAAATAAGGGGAATTTCAGCATTTTTACCTTAAAATACGGGGAATTTCTGCATTTTTGCCCCAAAATAAGAGAAATTTCTGCCTTTTTGCCCCAAAATAAGGGAAATTTCTGCCTATTTTCTCTGAAATAAGTGAAATTTCTGCAATTTTCCCCAAAATAAGGGAAATTTCTGCAATTTTGCCCCAAAATAAGGGAAATTTCTGGAATTTTGCCCCAAAATAAGTGGAATTTCTGAGTTTTGCCCCAAAATAAGTAGAATTTCTGTATTTTTGCCCCAACATATAGAGAATTTCCGCCTTTTTGCCCCACAATTAGGGGAATTTCTGCAATTTTGCTCCAAAATACGAGGAATTTCTGCCTTTTTGGCCGAAAATAAAAAGAATGCATAACTTTTTGCCATAAAATGGGAAATTTCTTCATTTTTGCTCCAAAATAAGGGGAATTTCTGCTTTTCTTGCCTCTAAATAAGTGGAATTTCTGTCGTTTTCTTCCAAAACAAAGAGAATTCCTGTCATTTTTGCCCCAAAATAAGAATAATTTCTGACTTATTACCCTGAAATAAGTGAAATTTCTGCAATTTTGCCCTAAAATATAAAAAATTTCCTCCTTTTTGCCCCAAAATAAGGAAAATTTCTGCCTTTTTACCTCAAAATAAGGGGAATTTCTGCATTTTTGCCACAAAATATTAGGAATTTCTGCCTTTTGCCCCAAAATAAGAAAATTTCTGCTTTTTTTCTCTGAAATAAGTAAAATTTCTGCAATTTTGCCCCAAAATATTTCAAATTTCTGCAATTTTGCCCCAAAATAAGGGAAATTTCTGGAATTTTGCCCCAAAATAAGTGGAATTTCTGAGTTTTGCCCCAAAATAAGGAAGATTTCTGTCTTTTTGCCCCAACATATAGGGAATTTCTGCCCTTTTGCCCCACAATTAGGGGAAGTTCTGCAATTTTGTTCCAAAATACAGAGAATTTCTGCCTTTTTGCCCGAAAATCAGAAGAATGCATACCTTTTCGCCATAAAAATAGAAATTTCTTCATTTTTGCTCCAAAATAAGGGGAATTTCAGCTTTTTTGCCTCTAAATAAGTGGAATTATTGTTCCCCCAAAACAAAGGGAATTCCTGTCTTTTTTGCCCCAAAATAAGGAAAATTTCTGACTTATTACCCTGAAATAAGTGAAATTTCTGCAATTTTGCCCCAAAATAAGGGAAATTTCTGCCTTTTTGCCCCAAAATAAGGGGAATTTCAGCCTTTTTACTTCAAAATAAGGGGAATTTCTGCATTTTTGCCCCAAATAAGAGAAATTTCTGCCTTTTTGCCCCAAAATAAAAAAATTCTGCTTTTTTCCCCTGAAATAAGTGAAATTTCTGCAATTTTGCCACAAAATAAGTGAAATTTCTGCAATTTTGCCCCAAAATAAGGGATATTTCTGGATTTTTGCACCAACATATAGGGAATTTCTGCCTTTTTGCCTCACAGTTAGGGGAATTTCTGCAATTTTGCTCCAAAATACGGGGAATTTCTGCCTTTTTGCCCGAAAATCAGAAGAATGCTTACTTTTTTACCAAAAAAAGGGAAATTTCTTCATTTTTGCTCCAAAATAAGGGGAATTTCTGCTTTTTTGCCTCTAAATAAGTGTAATTTCTGTCTTTTTCCGCTAAAACAAAGAAAATTTCTGTCTTTTTTTGCCCCAAAATAAGGAAAAATTCTGACTTATTACCCTGAAATAAGTGAAATTTCTGCCTTTTTGCCCCCAAATATAGGGAATTTCTGCCTTTTTACCTCAAAATAAGAGGAATTTCTGCTTTTTTACCTCTAAATAAGTGGAATTTCTGTCTTTTTCCCCCAAAACAAAGGGAATTTCTGTATTTTTTGCCCCAAAATAAGGAAAAATTCTGACTTAGTACCCTGAAATAAGGGAAATTCCTTCCTTTTTGTTCCCAAATAAGGGGAATTTCAGGCTTTTTAGCTCAAAATAAGGGGAAATTCTGCATTTTTGCCACAAAATATTAGAAATTTCTGCATTTTTGCCCCAAAATAAGGAAAATTTCTGACTTATTACCCTGAAATAAGTGAAATTTCTGCAATTTTGCTCCAAAATAAGGGAAATTTTTGCCTCTTTGCCCTCAAATAAAAGGAATTTCTGCCTTTTTATGTCAAAATAAGGGGAATTTTTGCATTTTTGCCACAAAATATTAGGAATTTCTGCCTTTTTCCCCAAAATAAGAAAATTTCTGCTTTTTTTCGTGAAATAAGTGAAATTTCTGCAATTTTGCCCCAAAATAAGTGAAATTTCTGCAATTTTGCCCCAAAATATGGGAAATTTCTAGAATTTTCCCCCAAATAAGTGGAATTTCTGAGTTTTGCCTCAAAATAAGGAGAATATCTGTCTTTTTGCCTCAACATATAGGGAATTTCTGCCTTTTTGCCCCACAATTAGGGGAATTTCTGCAATTTTGCTCCAAAATACGGGGAATTTCTGCCTTTTTGCCCGAAAATAAGAAGAATGCATACCTTTTTGCCATCAAAAAAGGAAATTTCTTCATTTTTGCTCCAAAATAAGGGGAATTTCTGCTTTTTTGCCTCTAAATAAGTGGAATTTCTGTCTTTATCCCCCAAAACAAAGGTTATTTCTGTCTTTTTTGCCCCATAATAAGGAATAATTCTGACTTATTACCCTGAAGTAAGTGAAATTTCTGTAATTTTGCCCCAAAATAAGGAAAATTTCTGCCTTTTTGCCCCAACATAATTGGAATTTCAGCCTTTTTACCTCAAAATAAAAAGAATTTCTGCATTTTTTTCCACAAAATATTAGGAATTTCTGCCTTTTTGCCCCACAATAAAGAAAATTTCTGCCTTTTTTCTCTGAAATAAGTGAAATTTCTGCAATTGTGCCCCAAAATAAGTGAAATTTCTGCAATTTTGCTCCAAAAAAAGTGAAATTTCAGGAATTTTGCCCCAAAATAAGAGAAATTTCTGGAATTTTGCCCCAAAATAAATGGAATTTCTGAGTTTTGCCCCCAAATAAGGAGGATTTCTTTCTTGTAACCCCAACATATAGAGAATTTCTGCCTTTTTGCCCCACAATTAAGGGAATTTCTGCAATTTTGCTCCAAAATACGGGGAATTTCTGCCTTTTTGCCTGAAAATCAGAAGAATGCATACCTTTTTGCCATAAAAAGGGAAATTTCTTCATTTTTGCTCCAAAATAAGGGGAATTTCAGCTTTTTTGCCTCTAAATAAGTGGAATTTCTTTTTCCCCCAAAACAAAGGGAATTCCTGTCTTTTTTGCCCCAAAATAAGGAAAATTTCTGACTTATTACCCTAAAATAAGTGAAATTTCTGCAATTTTGCCCCAAAATAAGGGAAATTTCTGCCTTTTTGCCCCCAAATAAGAGGAATTTCAGCCTTTTTACCTTAAAATAAGGGGAATTTCTGCATTTTTGCCCAAAAATAAGAGAAATTTCTGCCTTTTTGCCACAAAATAAGAAAATTTCTGCTTTTTTTCCATGAAAAAAGTGACATTTCTTTAATTTTGCCCCAAAATAAGGGAAATTTCTGCAATTTTGCCCCAAAATAAGGGAAATTTCTGGAATTTTGCCCCAAAATAAGTGGAATTTCTGAGTTTTGCTCCAAAATAAGAAGAATTTCTGTATTTTTGCCCCAACATATAGAGATATTCTGCCTTTTTGCCCCACAATTAGAGGAATTTCTGCAATTTTGCTCCAAAATACGAGGAATTTCTGCATTTTTGGCCGAAAATAAAAAGAATGCATAACTTTTTACCATAAAAAAGGGAAATTTCTTCATTTTTGCTCCAAAATAAGGGGAATTTCAGCTTTTTTGCCTCTAAATAAGTGGAATTATTGTTCCCACAAACCAAAGGGAATTCCTGTCTTTTTTGCCCCAAAATAAGGGGAATTTCTGACTTATTACGCTGAAATAAGTGAAATTTCTGCAATTTTGCCCCAAAATAAGGGAAATTTCTGCCTTTATGCCCCTAAATAAGGGGAATTTCAGCCTTTTTACTTCAAAATAAGGGGAATTTCTACATTTTTGCCCCAAATAAGGGAAATTTCTGCCTTTTTGCCCAAAAATAAAAAAATTTCTGCTTTTTTTCTTTGAAATAAGTGAAATTTCTGCAATTTTGCACCAAAATAAGTGAAATTTCTGCAATTTTGCCCCAAAATAAGGGATATTTCTGGATTTTTGCCCCAACATATAGGGAATTTCTGCCTTTTTGCCTCACAATTAGGGGAATTTCTGCAATTTTGCTCCAAAATACGGGGAATTTCTGCCTTTTTGGCCGAAAATCAGAAGAATGCTTACTTTTTTACCATAAAAAAGGGAAATTTCTTCATTTTTGCTCCAAAATAAGGGGAATTTCTGCTTTTTTGCCTCTAAATAAGTGGAATTTCTGTCTTTTTCCCCCAAAACAAAGGAAATTTCTGTCATTTTTGCCCCAAAATAAGGAAAAATTCTGACTTATTACCCTGAAATAAGTGAAATTTCTGCAATTTTGCCCCAAAATAAGTGAAATTTCTGCAATTTTACCGCAAAATAAGTGAAATTTCTGCAATTTTGCCCCAAAATAAGGGAAATTTCTGGAATTTTGCCCCAAAATAAGTGGAATTTGTGAGTTATGCCCCAAAATAAGGAGAATTTTTGTCTTTTTGTTACAACATATAGAGAATTTCTGCTTTTTGCCCAACAATTAGGGGAATTTCTTCAATTTTGCACCAAAATACTGGGAATTTCTGCATTTTTGCCAGAAAATAAGAAGAATGCATACCTTTTTGCCATAAAAAAGGGAAATTTCTTCATTTTTGCTTCAAAATAAGGGGAATTTCTGCTTTTGCCTCTAAATAAGTGGAATTTCTGTCTTTTTTTTCCAAAACAAAGGGAATTTCTGAATTTTTTGCCCCAAAAGAAGGAAAATTTCTGACTTATTACTCTGAAATAAGTGAAATTTCTGGAATTTTGCCCCAATATAAGGGAAATTTCTGACTTTTTGCCTCCAAATAAAAAAATTTCACTCTTTTTACCCCAAAATAAGGGGAATTTCTGCATTTTGCCACAAAATATTAGGAATTTCTGTCTTTTTGCCCCAAAATAAGAAAATTTCTGCTTTTTTCCCTGAAATAAGTGAAATTTCTGCAATTTTGCCCCAAAATAAGTGAAATTTCTGAGTTTTGCCCCAAAATAAGGAGAATTTCTGTCTTTTTGCCCCAACATATAGGGAATTTCTGCCTTTTTGCCCCACAATTAGGAGAATTTCTGCAATTTTGCCTGAAAATCAGAAGAATGCATACCTTTTTGCCATAAAAAGAGAAATTTCTTCATTTTTGCTCCAAAATAAGGGGAATTTCAGCTTTTTTGCCTCTAAATTAGAGGGATTATTGTTCCCCCAAAAACAAAGGAAATTTCTGTCTTTTTTGCCCCAAAATAAGGAAAATTTCTGACTTATTACCCTGAAATAAGTGAAATTTCTGCAATTTTGCCCCAAAATAAGGGAAATTTCTGCCTTTTTGCCCCAAAATAAGGGGAATTTCAGCTTTTTTCTTCAAAATAAGGGGAATTTCTGCATTTTTACCCCAAAATAAGGGAAATTTCTGCCTTTTTGCCCCAAAATAAGAAAATTTCTGCTTTTTTCCCTGAAATAAGTGAAATTTCTGCAATTTTGCCCCAAAATAAGTGAAATTTCTGCAATTTTGCCCCAAAATAAGGGATATTTCTGGGTTTTTGCCCCAACATATAGGGAATTTCTGCCTTTTTGCCTCACAATTAGGAAAATTTCTGCAATTTTGCTCCAAAATACGGGGAATTTCTGCCTTTTTGCCCGAAAATCAGAAGAATGCTTACTTTTGTACCATAAAAAAGGTAAATTTCTTCATTTTTGCTCCAAAATAAGGGGAATTTCTGCTTTTTTGCCTCTAAATAAGTGGAATTTCTCTCTTTTTCCCCCAATACAAAAAAAATTTCTGTCTTTTTTGCCCCAAAATAAGGAAAAATTCTGACTTATTACCCTGAAATAAGTGTAATTTCTGCCTTTTTGCCCCCAAATAAGGGGAATTTCTGCCTTTTTACCTCAAAATAAGGGGAATTTCTGCTTTTTTACCTCTAAATAAGTGGAATTTCTGTCTTTTTCCCCCAAAACAAAGGGAATTTCTGTATTTTTTGCCCCAAAATAAGGAAAAATTCTTCTTTAGTACCCTGAAATAAGGGAAATTTCTGCCTTTTTGCCCCCAAATAGGGGGAATTTCAGGCTTTTTAGCTCAAAATAAGGGGAATTTCTGCATTTTTGCCACAAAATATTAGAAATTTCTGCATTTTTGCCCCAAAATAAGGAAAATTTCTGCCTTTTTCCCCTGAAATAAGTGATATTTCTGCAATTTTGCCTTAAAATAAGTGAAATTTCTGGAATTTTACCGCAAAATAAGTGAAATTTCTGCAATTTTGCCACAAAATAAGGGAAATTTCTTGTATTTTGCCCCAAAATAAGTGGAATTTCTGAGTTTTGCCCCAAAATAAGGAGAATTTCTGTCTCTTTGCCACAACATATAGAGAATTTCTGCCTTTTGCCCCACAATTAGGGGAATTTCTGAAATTTTGCTCTAAAATACGGAGAATTTCTGCATTTTTGCCAGAAAATAAGAAGAATGCATACCTTTTTGCCATAGAAAAGGGAAATTTCTCCATTTTTGCTTCAAAATAAGGGGAATTTCTGCTTTTTTGCCTCTAAATAAGTGGAATTTCTCTTTTTCCCCCAAAACAAAGAAAATTCCTGTCTTTTTTGCCCCAAAATAAGGAAAATTTCTGACTTATTACTCTTAAATAAGTGAAATTTCTGCAATTTTGCCCCAAAATAAGGAAAATTTCTGAATTTTTCCCCCAAATAAAAAGAATTTCAGACTTTTGCACTCAAAATAAGGGGAATTTCTGCATTTTTGCCACAAAATATTAGGAATTTCTGCCTTTTTGCCCCAAAATAAGAAAATTTCTGCTTTTTTCCCTCAAATAAGTGAAATTTCTGCAATTTTGCCCCAAAATAATTGAAATTTCTGCAATTTTGCCCCAAAATAAGGGAAATTTCTGGAATTTTGCCCCATATAAGTGGAATTTCTGAGTTTTGCCCCAAAATAAGGAGAATTTCTGTCTTTTTGCCCCAACATATAGGGAATTTCTACCTTTTTGCACCACAATTAGGAGAATTTCTGCAATTTTGCCCGAAAATCAGAAGAATGCATACCTTTTTGCCATAAAAAGGAAAATTTCTTCATTTTTTCTCCAAAATATGGGAATTTCAGCTTTTTTGCCTCTAAATATGTGGAATTTCTTTTTCCCCCAAAACAAAGGGAATTCCTGTCTTTTTTGCCCCAAAATAAGGAAAATTTCTGACTTATTACCCTAAAATAAATGAAATTTCTGCAATTTTGCCCCAAAATAAAGAAAATTTCTGCATTTTTGCCCCCAAATAAGGGGAGTTTCAGCATTTTTACCTCAAAATAAGGGGAATTTCTGGATTTTTGCCCCAAAATAAGAGGAATTTCTGCCTTTTTAGCCCAAAATACGAAAATTTCTGCTTTTTTTCCCTGAAATAAGAGAAATTTCTGCAATTTTCCCCCAAAATAAGTGAAATTTCTACAATTTTGCCCAAAAATAAGTAAAATTTCTGGAATTTTGCCCCAAAATAAGTGGAATTTCTGAGTTTTGCCTCAAAATAAGGAGAATTTCTGTCTTTTTTTTCCAACATATAGGGAATTTCTGCCTTTTTGCCCCACAATTAGGGGAATTTCTGCAATTTTGCTCCAAAATACGGGGAATTTCTGCTTTTTTGCCCAAAAATCAGAAGAATGCATACTTTTGCCATAAAAAAAGGAAATTTCTTCATTTTTGCTCCAAAATAAAAACAATTTCAGCTTCTTTGCCTCTAAATAAATGGAATTTTTTTTCCCCCAAAACAAAGGAATTCCTGTCTTTTTTGCCCCAAAATAAGGAAAATTTCTGACTTATTACCCTGAAATAAGTGAAATTTCTGCAATTTTGCCCCAAAATTAGGGAAACTTCTGCCTTTTTGCCTCCAAATAAGGGGAATTTTAGACTTTTTACCTCAAAAGAAGGGGAATTTCTGCATTTTTGCCCAAAAAGAAGCAAAATTTCTGCCTTTTTGCCCCCAAATAAGGGGAATTTCAGCCTTTTTACCTCAAAATAAGGGGAATTTCTGCATTTTTGCCCCAAAATAAAGGAAATTTCTGCAATTTTGCCCCAAAATAAGTCAAATTTCTGCAATTTTGCCCCAAAATAAGGGAAATTTCTGGAATTTTGCCCCACAATAAGTGGAATTTCTGAGTCTTACCCCAAAATAAGGAGAATTTCTGTTTTTTACCCCAACATATAGGGAATTTCTGCCATTTTGCCCCACAATTAGGGAAATTTTTGCAAATTTGCTCTAAAATACGGGGAATTGCTTCCTTTTTGCCCGAAAATAGACAGAATGCATACCTTTTTGCCATAAAAAAGGGAAATTTCTTCATTTTTACTCCAAAATAAGGGGAATTTCTGCATTTTTGCCCGAAAATAAACAGAATGCATACCTTTTTGCCATTAAAAAGGGTAATTTCTTCATTTTTTTCTCCAAAATAAGGGGAATTTCTGCATTTTCCTCTAAATAGGTAGAATTTCTGTCTTTTTCCCCCCAAACAAAGGGAATTTCTGTCTTTTTTGCCCCAAAATAAGGAAAATTTCTGACTTATTACCCTGAAATAAGTGAAATTTCTGCAATTTTGCCCCAAAATAAGGGAAATTTCTGCCTTTTTGCCCCCAAAGAAGGGAAATTTCAGCCTTTTTACCTCAAAATAAGGGTAATTTCTGCATTTTTGCCACAAAATATTAAGAATTTCTGCCTTTTTGCCCCAAAATAAGGAAAATTTCTGCCTTTTTTCCCTGAAATAAGTGAAATTTCTGCCATTTTGCCCCAAAAGAAGTGAAATTTCTGCAATTTTCCACCAAGATAATGGAAATTTTTGGAATTTGCCCCAAAATAAGTGGAATTTCTTAGTTTTGCCCCAAAATAAAGAGAATATCTGCCTTTTGTCCCAACATATAGGGAATTTCTGCCTTTTGCCCCACAATTTGTGGAATTTCTGCAATTTTGCTCCAAAATACGGGGAATTTCTGCCTTTTTGCCCGAAAATCAGAAGAATGCATATCTTTTTGCCATAAAAAAGGAAAATTTCTTCATTTTTGCTCCAAAATAAGGGGAATTTCTGCTTTTTAGTCTCTAAATAAGTAGAATTTCTGTCTTTTTCCCCAAAACAAAGGAAATTCCTGTCTTTTTTGCCCCAAAATAAGGAAAATTTTTGACTATTACCCTGAAATAAGTGAAATTTCTGCAATTTTGCCCCAAAATAAGGGAAATTTCTGCCTTTTTGCCCCCAAATAAAGAGAATTTCATGCTTTTTACCTAAGAATAAGGGGAATTTCTGCATTTTTGCCACAAAATATTAGGAATTTCTGCTTTCTGCCACAAAATAAGAAAATTTCTGCTTTTTTTCCTTAAAATAAGTGAAATTTCTGCAATTTTGCCCCAAAATAAGTGAAATTTCTGCAATTTTGCCCCAAAATAAGGGAAATTTCTGGAATTTTGCCCCAAAATAAGTAGAATTTCTGAGTTTTGCCCCAAAATAAAAAGAATTTTTGAATTATGCCCTGAAATAAGTGAAATTTCTGCAATTTTGCCCCAAAATAAAAGAAATTTCTGCAATTTTTCCCCATAATAAAGGAATTTTTTGCAATTTTGCCCCCAAATAAAGGGAATTTCTGTTTTTTGTCCCCAAATAAGAGAAATTTCTGCAATATTGCCATATAATAAAAGGAATTTCTGCCTTTTGCCCGAAAATAATGGGAATTTCTGCCTTTTTGCCCCAAAATAAAGAAAATTACTGCATGTTTTACCCCAAAATTAGGTGAATTTCTGCAATTTTGCTTCAAAATACGAGGATTTTCTGCCATTTTCGCTGAAAATAAAGGGAATTTCTGCCATTTTGCCGCGAAATAAGTGAAATTTCTGCAGTTTTACCCAAAAATAAGGGGAAGTTCTGCATTTTTGCCCGAAAATTAGGGGAATTTTTTACAATTTTGCTCCAAAATACAGGAAATTTCTGCATTTTTGCCCGAAAATAAAGGGAATGTATACCTTTTTGCCATAAAAAAGGGAAATTTCTTCATTTTTACCCGAAAATAAAAGGATTTTCTGCCTTTTTGACTCCAAATAAGTGCAATTTCTGACATTTCCCCAAAAATAAATGGAATTTCTGTCTTTTTCCCCCAAAATAAGGGGAATTTCTGACTTTTTGCCCTGAAATAAGTTAAATTTCTAAAATTTTTCCCCAAAATAAAAGAAATGTCTGCTTTTTGCCCCAAAATAAGAAGAATGTTTGACTTTTTGCCCCAAAATAAGGGGAATTTCAGCCTTTTTACCTCAAAATAAGGGGAATTTCTGCCTTTTGGCCCAAAATATGGGAAATTTCTGCCTTTTTGCCCAAAATAAGAAAAATTTCTGCAATTTTGTACCAAAATAAAAGAAATTTCTGCCTTTTTGGCCGAAAATAAGAGAATTTCTGCTTTTTTTCTGAAATAAGTAAAATTTCTGCAATTTTGCCCCAAAATAAGTGGAATTTCTGAGTTTTGACCCAAAATAAGGAGAATTTATGTCTTTTTGCCCCAACATATAGGGAATTTCTGCCTTTTTGCCCCACAATTACGGGAATTTCTGCAATTTTGCTCCAAAATACAGGGAATTTCTGCTTTTTTGCCCGAAAATAAAAAGAATGCATACCTTTTTGCCATAAAAAAGGGAAATTTCTTCATTTTTGATCCAAAATAAGGGGAATTTCTGCTTTTTTGCCTCTAAATAAGTGGAATTTCTGTCTTTTTCCCCCAAAACAAAGGGAATTTATGACTTTTTTGCCCCAAAAATAAAGAAAATTTCTGACTTCTTACTTTGAAATAAGTGAAATTTCTGCAATTTTGCCCCAAAATAATGGAAATTTCTGCCTTTTTGCACCCAAAAAAGAGGAATTTCAGCCTTTATACCTCAAAATAAGGGGAATTTCTGCATTTTTGCCCCATAATATGGGAAATTTCTGCCTTTTTGTCCCAAAATAAGAAAAATTTCTGTAATTTTGTACCAAGATAAAAGAAATTTCTGTCTTTTTTCCCCAAAATAAGAGAATTTCTGCTTTTTTTCTGAAATAAGTGAAATTTCTGCAATTTTGCCCCAGAATAAGTCAAATTTCTGCAATTTTGCCCCAAAATAAGTGGAATTTCTGAGTTTTGCCCCAAAATAAGGAAAATTTCTGTCTTTTTGCTCCAACATATAGGGAATTTCTGCATTTTTGCTCCACAATTAGGGGAATTTCTGCAATTTTGCTCCAAAATACGAGGAATTTCTGCTTTTTTGCCCGAAAATAAAAAGAATGCATACCTTTTTGCTATAAAAAAGGGAAATTTCTTCATTTTTGCTCCAAAATAAGGGGAATTTCTGCTTTTTTACCTCGAAATAAGTTGAATTTCTGTCTTTTTCCCCCAAAACTAAAGAAATTTCTGTCGTTTTTGCCCCAAAATAAGGAAAATTTCTGACTTCTTACCCTGAAATAAGTGAAATTTCTGCAATTTTGCCCAAAAATAAGAGAAATTTCTGCCTTTTTGCACCCAAAAAAGAGGAATTTCAGCCTTTATACCTCAAAATAAGGGGAATTTCTGCATTTTTGCCCCATAATATGGGAAATTTCTGCCTTTTTGTCCCAAAATAAGAAAAATTTCTGTAATTTTGTACCAAAATAAAAGAAATTTCTGTCTTTTTTCCCCAAAATAAGAGAATTTCTGCTTTTTTCTGAAATAAGTGAAATTTCTGCAATTTGGCCCCAGAATAAGTCAAATTTCTGCAATTTTGCCCCAAAATAAGTGGAATTTCTGAGTTTTGCCCCAAAATAAGGAAAATTTCTGTCTTTTTGCTCCAACATATAGGGAATTTCTGCATTTTTGCTCCACAATTAGGGGAATTTCTGCAATTTTGCTCCAAAATACGGGGAATTTCTGCTTTTTTGCCCGAAAATAAAAAGAATGCATACCTTTTTGCTATAAAAAAGGGAAATTTCTTCATTTTTGCTCCAAAATAAGGGGAATTTCTGCTTTTTTACCTCGAAATAAGTGGAATTTCTGTCTTTTCCCCCCAAAACTAAAGAAATTTCTGTCTTTTTTGCCCCAAAATAAGGAAAATTTCTGACTTCTTACCCTGAAATAAGTGAAATTTCTGCAATTTTGCCCAAAAATAAGAGAAATTTCTGCCTTTTTGCCCCCAAATAAGGAGAATTTCAGCCTTTAACCTCAAAATAAGGGGAAATTCTGCATTTTGCCCCAAAATATGGAAAATTTCTGCCTTTTTGTCCCAAAATAAGAAAAATTTTTGATATTTTGTAACAAAATAAAAAAAATTTTTTACCTTTTTCCCCCAAAATAAGAAAATTTCCGCTTTTTTTCTGAAATAAGTGAAATTTCTGGAATTTTGCCCCAAAATAAGTGGAATTTCTGAGTTTTGCCCCAAAATAAGGAGAATTTCTGTCCTTTTGCCCCAACATATAGGGGATTTCTGCCTTTTTGCCCAGCAATTATAGAAATTTCTGCAACTTTGCTTCAAAATACAAGGAATTTCTGCCTTTTTGCCCAAAAATAATAAGAATGCATACCTTTTTGCCATAAAAAATGGAAATTTCTTCATTTTTTCTCCAAAATAAGAGGAATTTCTGCTTTTTTGCCTCTAAATAAGTGGAATTTCTGTCTTTTTCCCCCAAAATAAAGGGAATTTCTGTCTTTTTGCCCCAAAATAAGGAAAATTTCTGACTTATTACCCTTAAGTAAGTGAAATTTCTGCAATTTTGCCCCAAAATAAACGAAATTTCTGCTTTTTTGCCCCCAAATAATTGGAATTTTAGCCGTTTTACCTCAAAATATAGGAAATTTTTGCATTTTTGCCCCAAAATATGAGAAATTTCTGCCTTTTTGCCCCAAAATAAGAAAAAATTCTGCAATTTTGTACCAAAATAAAAGAAATTTCTGCCTTTTTGCCCCAAAATAAAAAAATTTCTCCTTTCTTTTTGAAATAAGTGAAATTTCTGCAATTTTGCCCCAAAATAAGTGGAATTTTTGAGTTTTGCCACAAAATAAAAAAAATTCTGCCTTTTTGCCCCAAAATAAGAAAAATTTCAGCAATTTTGTACCAAAATAAAAGAAATTTCTGCCTTTTTGCCCCAAAATAAGAAAACTTCTGCTTTTTTAATGAGATAAGTGAAATTTCTGCCTTTTTGCCCCAAAACAAAAAAAATTTCTGCCTTTTTCCCCTGAAATAAGTGAAATTTCTGCAATTTTGCCCCAAAATAAGTGAAGTTTCTTCAATTTTGCCCCAAAATGAAGGAAATTTTTGGAATTTTGCCCCAAAATAAGTGGAATTTCTGAGTTTTACCAAAAAATAAGGAGAATTTCTGTCTTTTTACCATAACATATAGGGAATTTCTGCCTTTTTGCCCCACAATTAGGGGAATTTCTGCAATTTTGCTCCAAAATGCGGTGATTTTCTGCCTTTTTCACCGAAAATAAGGAGAATTTCTGCCATTTGGCCGCAAAATAATAAAAATTTCTGCAATTTTGTACCAAAATAAAAGAAATTTCTGCCTTTTTGCCCCAATATAAGAAAATTTCTGCTTTTTTTCCCTTAAATAAGTGAAATTTCTGCAATTTTGCCCCAAAGGAAGGGAAATTTCTGCAATTTTGCCTCCAATGTAAAGGAAATTTCTGCAATTGTGCCCCAAAATAAGAGGAATTTCTGACTTTTTGCCCTGAAATAAATGAAATTTCTGCAATTTTTCCTGAAAATAAGGGAAATTTGTGCCTTTTTGCCCCAAAATAAGAGGAATTTCTGCCTATTGCCCCAAAATATGGGGAATTTCATCATTTTACCTCAAAATAAGAGGAATTTTAGCCTTTTTGCACCAAAATATGGAGAATTTCTGCCTTTTTGCCCCAAAATAAAGGGAATTTCTGCATTTTTGCACAAATATTAGGGGAATTTCTGCAATTTTGCTCCAAAATACTGGTCATTTCTGTCTTTTTTGCCAGAAATTAAGTGGAATTTCTGCCTTTTTGTCCCGAAATATGTGAAATTTCTTCAATTTTAGCCAAAAATTAGGGATTTCATCTTTTTGCCCCAAAATAAGGGGAATTTCTGCCATTATGCCCTGAAATATTTGAAATTTCTGCAATTTTACCCAAAAATAGGGGGAATTTCTGCCTTTTTGCCCCAAAATAAGGAAAATTTCTGCAATTTTGCCCCAAAATAAGAGGAATTTCTCCCTTTTTGCCCCAAAATAAAGGAAATTTCAGCCTTTTTACTTGAAAATAAGTGAAAATTCTGCAATTTTGCCCCAAATAAGGCAAATTTCTGCAATTTTGCCCCAAAATAAGGTAAATTCCTGTAATTTTGCCCCAAAATAAAGGAAATTTCTGGAATTTTGCCGCAAAGTAAGGGGAATTTCTGATTTTTGCCCCAAAATAAAAGGGAATTTCTGCCTTTTGCCCCAAAATTAGGAGAATTTCTGAATTTTGCTCCAAAATACGGAGAATTTCTGCCTTTTTGCCTGAAAATAAGGGGAATGCATATCTTTTTTGCCATAAAAAAGGGAAATTTCTTCATTTTTGCTCCAAAATACGAGGAATTTCTGCCTTTTTGCCTCTAAATAAGTGGAATTTCTGTTTTTTTCCCCCAAAACAATGGGAATTTCTGTCTTTTTTGCCCCAAAATAAGGGGAATTTCTGACTTATTACCCTGAAATAGGTAAAATTTCTGCAATTTTGCCTCAAAATTAGGGTAATTTCTGCCTTTCTGCCCCCAAATACGGGAAATTTCAGCATTTGTACCTCAAAATTAGGGGAATTTCTGCATTTTTGCCACAAAATATTAGGAATTTTTGCCTTTTTCTCCCAAAATAAGGAAAATTTCGGCCTTTTTTTCCTGAAATAAGTGAAATTTCTGCAATTTTGCCCCAAAATAAGTGAAATTTCTGCAATTTTGCCCCAAAATAAGGGAAATTTCTGGAATTTTGCCCCAAAGAAGTGGAATTTCTGAGTTTTGCCCCAAAATAAGGAGAATTTCTGTCTTTTTGCCCCAACAAATTGGGAATTTCTGCATTTTTGCCCCACAACTAGGGGAATTTCTGCAATTTTGCTCCAAAATACGGGGAATTTCTGCTTTTTTCCTGAAAATAAAGGGAATGTATACCTTTTGCCACAAAGAAAGGAAATTTCTTCATTTTTGCCCCAAAATATGGGGAATTTCTGCCTTTTTACCTCAAAATAAGTGAAATTTCTGCCTTTTTACCAAAAATAAATGGAATTTCTCTCTTTTTGCTCCAAAATAAAAGGAATTTTTGAATTATGCTCTGAAATAAGTGAAATTTCTGCAATTTTGCCCCAGAATAAAAGATTTCTGCCTTTTTGCCACAAAATAAGGGGAATTTCTGTCTTTTTGCCCCAAAATAAGGGAAATTTCAGCCTTTTTGCCCCCAAATAAGGGAGAATTTCCGGCTTTTTACCTCAAAATAAAGGGAATTTCTGCATTTTTGCCACAAAATGTTAAGGATTTCTGCCATTGTGCTCCAAAATATGGAAAATTTCTGCCGTTTTTCTTTGAAATAAGTGAAATTTCTACAATTTTGCCCCAAAATAAGTGAAATATCTGCAATTTTGCCCCAATATAAGGGAAATTTCTGGAATTTTGTTCCAAAATAAGTGGAATTTCTGAGTTTTGCGCCAAAATAAGGAGAATTTCTGTCTTTTTGCCCCAACATATAAGGAATTTCTTTATTTTTGCACCACAGTTAGGGGAATTTCTGCAATTTTGCTCCAAATTATGGGGAATTTCTTCTTTTTTGCCCAAAAATAAGGGGAATGTATACCTTTTGCCACAAAATAGGGAAATTTCTTCATTTTTGGCCCAAAATAAGAGGAATTTCTGCCTTTTTACCTCAAAATAAGTGAAATTTCTGACTTTTTACCCAAAAATAAACGGAATTTCTGTCTTTTTGCTTAAAATAAAAGGAATTTTTGAATTATGCCCTGAAATAAGTGAAATTTCTGCAATTTTGCCCCAAAATAAAAGAAATTTCTTCTTTTTGCCACAAAATAAGAGGAAATTCTGTCTTTTTGGCCCAAAATAAGGGAAATTTCTGCCTTTTTGCCCCCATAAAGAGGGAATTTCATGCTTTTTACCTCAAAATAAGGGGAATTTCTGCATTTTTGCCACAAAATATTAAGAATTTCTGACATTGTGCTTCAAAATACGGAAAAATTCTGCCTTTTTTCCCTGAAATAAGTGAAATTTCTGCAATTTTTCCCCAAAATAAATGAAATTTCTGCAATTTTGCCCTAAAATAAGTGGAATTTCTGAGTTTTGCCCCAATATAAGGAGAATTTCTGTCTTTTTGCCCCAATATATAGGGAATTTCTGCATTTTTGCCCCACAATTAGGGGAATTTCTGCAATTTTGCTCCAAAATACGGTGATTTTCTGCCTATTTCATCGAAAATAAGGAGAATTTCTGCCATTTGGCCGCGAAATAAGAAAAATTTCTGCAATTTTTTACCAAAATAAAAGAAATTTCTGCCTTTTTCCCTCAAAATCAGAAAATTTCTGCTTTTTTTCCCTTAAATAAGTGAAATTTCTGCAATTTTGCCTGAAAGGAAGGGAAATTTCTGCAATTTTGCCCCAATGTAAAGGAAATTTCTGCAATTGTGCCCCAAAATAAGAGGAATTTCTGACTTTTTGCCCTGAAATAAATGAAATTTCTGCAATTTTTCCTGAAAATAAGGGAAATTTGTGGCTTTTTGCCCCAAAATAAGAGGAATTTCTGCCTTTTGCCCCAAAATATGGGGAATTTCATCATTTTACCTCGAAATAAGAGGAATTTCAGCCTTTTTGCACCAAAATATGGAGAATTTCTGCCTTTTTGCCCCAAAATAAAAGGAATTTCTGCATTTTTGCACAAATATTAAGGGAATTTTTCCAATTTTGCTCCAAAATACGGGTCATTTCTGCCTTTTTGGCCAGAAATTAAGTGGAATTTCTGCCTTTTTGTCCCGAAATAAGTGAAATTTCTTCAATTTTAGCCAAAAATTAGGGATTTCATCTTTTTGCCCCAAAATAAGGGGAATTTCTGCCATTTTGCCATGAAATATTTGAAATTTCTGCAATTTTACCCCAAAATAAGGGGAATTTCTGCCTTTTTTTTCCAAAATAAAGGGGACTTTCAGCCTTATCACCTCAAAATAAGGGAAATTTCTGCCTTTTTGCCACAAAATATAAGGAATTTCTGCCTTTTTGCACCAAAATAAGGAAAACTTCTGCTATTTTCCCCAAAATAAAAGGGATTTCTCCCTTTTTGCCCCAAAATAAAGAAAATTTCAGACTTTTTACCTGAAAATAAGTGAAAATTCTCCAATTTTGCCCCAAATAAGAGAAATTTCTGCAATTTTGCCCCAAAATAAGGTAAATTCCTGCAATTTTGCCCCAAAATAAAGGAAATTTCTGGAATTTTGCTCAAAGTAAGGGAAATTTCTGATTTTTGCCCCAAAGTAAAGGGAATTTCTGCCTTTTGCCCCAAAATTAGGGGAATTTCTGAATTTTGCTCCAAAATACGGAGAATTTCTGCCTTTTTGCCTGAAAATAAGGGGAATGCATATTTTTTTGCCATAAAAAAGGGAAATTTCTTCAGTTTTGCTCCAAAATACGGGGAATTTCTGCCTTTTGGCCTCTAAATAAGTGGAATTTCTGTTATTTTTCCCCCAAAACAAAGGGAATTTCTGTCTTTTTTGCCCCAAAATAAGGGGAATTTCTGACTTATTACCCTGAAATAAGTGAAATTTTTGCAATTTTGCCTCAAAATAAGGGTAATTTCTGCCTTTCTGACCCCAAATAAGGGAAATTTCAGCATTTTTACCTCAAAATTAGGGGAATTTCTGCAATTTTGCCACAAAATAAGAGAAATTTCTGCAATTTTGCCCCAAAATAAGAAAAAATTCTGGAATTTTGCCCCAAAAAAAGTGGAATTTCTGAGTTTTGCCCCAAAATAAGGAGAATTTCTGTCTTTTTGCTCCAACATATAGAGAATTTCTGCCTTTATGCCCCACAATTAGGGGAATTTCTGCAATTTTGCTCCAAAATATGGGGAATTTCTGCCTTTTTGCCCGAAAATAAGGGGAATGCATAACTTTTTGCCATAAAAAAGGGAAATTTCTTCATTTTTGCTCCAAAAAAAGGAGAATTTCTGCATTTTTGCCTCTAAATAAGTGGAATTTCTGTATTTTTCCCCCAAAACAAAGGGAATTTTTGTCTTTTTTCCCCAAAATAAGGAAAATTTCTGACTTATTACCCTGAAATAAGTGAAATTTCTGCAATTTTGCCCTAAAATAAGGGAAATTTCTGCAATTTTTCCTCATAATAAGGGAAATTTCTGCAATTTTTCTCAATAATAAGGGGAATTTCTGTTTTTTGCCCCCAAATAAGGGAAATTTCTGCAATATTGCCCTAAAATAAGGGGAATTTCTGCCTTTAGCCCCAAAATATGGAGAATTTCTGCATTTTTGCCCAAAATAAAGAAAATTACTCTATTTTTTACCCCAAAATTATTTGAATTTCTGCAATTTTGCTCCAAAATATGGGGATTTTCTGCCTTTTTCCCTGAAAATAATGAAAATTTCTGCCATTTTGCCACGAAATAAGTGAAATTTCTGCAGTTTAAGGCCAAAATTAGGGGAATATCTGCCTTTTGCACCAAAATTAGGGGAATTTCTGCAATTTTGCTCCAAAATACGGGGAATTTCTGCATTTTTGCCTGAAAATAAGGGGAATGTATACCTTTTTGCCATAAAAAAAGAAAATTTCTTCATTTTTGCCCCAAAATAAGGGGATTTTCTGCCTTTTAGACTCAAAATAAGTGCAATTTCTGCTTTTTCCCCCAAAATAAATGAAATTTCTGACGTTGATTCCCCAAAATAAAGGGAATTTCTGACTTTTTGACTGGAAATAAGGGGAATTTCAGCCTTTTTACCTCAAAATAAGAGGAATTTCTGCCCTTTTGCCCTAAAATATGGGAAATTTCTGCCTTTTTGCCCCAAAATAAGAAAAATTTCTGCAATTTTGTACCAAAATAAAAGAAATTTCTGCCTTTTTGCCCCAAAATAAGAAAAATTCTGCCTTTTTTCTGAAAAAAGTGAAATTTCTGCAATTTTGCCCCAAAATAAGGGAAATTTCTGCAATTTTGCCCAAATGTAAAGGAAATTTCTGCAATTTTGCCCCAAAATAAGGGGAATTTCTGACTTTTTGCTCCTGAAAAAAAGAGATTTTTTGTCTTTTTGCCCCAAAATAAGGAGAATTTCTGCCTTTTTGCCCGACAATTATGAGAATTTCTGCAATTTTGCTTCAAAATACGGGGAATTTCTGCCTTTTAGCCCCAAAATAAAGGGAATTTTTGCATTTTCCCCCAATATTTGGGGAATTTCTGCATTTTACCTCTAAATAAGGGGAATTTCTGCATTTTACCTAAAATAAGAAGAATTTCTTCCTTTTGCCCCAAAATATGGGGAATTTCTGCCTTTTTATTCCAAAATAAGAAAAATTTCTTCAATTTTGTACCATAATAAAAGAAATTTCTGCTTTTTGCCCCAAAATAAGAAAAATTTCTGACTTTTTGCCTTGAAATAAATGAAATTTCTGCAATTTTGCCCGAAAATAAGGGAAATTTGTGCCTTTTTGCCCCAAAATAAGGGGAATTTCTGCCTTTTGCCCCAAAATATGGAAAATTTCAGCATTTTACCTCAAAATAAAGGGAATTTAAGACTTTTTGCACCAAAATATGGAGAATTTCTGCTTTTTTGCCTTTAAATAAAGGGAATTTCTGCATTTTTGCACCAATATTAGGGGAATTTCTGCAATTTTGCTCCAAAATACGGGTCATTTCTGCCTTTTTACCCGAAATTAAGTTGAATTTCTGCTTTTTTGTCCCGAAATAAGTGAAATTTCTTCAAATTTAGCCAAAAATTAGGGATTTCATTTTTTTGCCCCAAAATAAGGGGAATTTCTGCCATTTTGCCCTGAAATATTTGAAATTTCTGCAATTTTACCCCAAAATAAGGGGAATTTCTGCCTTTTTGTTCCAAAATAAAGGGGAATTTCAGCCTTATCACCTCAAAATAAGGGAAATTTCTGCCTTTTTGCCCCAAAATAAAAGGAATTTCTCCCTTTTTGCCCCAAAATAAAGGAAATTTCAGTCTTTTTACCTTAAAATAAGTGAAAATTCTGCAATTTTGCCCCAAATAAGGCAAATTTCTGCAATTTTGCCCCAAAATAATGTAAATTTCTGCAATTTTGCCCCAAAATAAAGGAAATTTCTGGAATTTAGCCTCAAAGAAAGGGGAATTTCTGATTTTTGCCCCAAAATTAAAGGGAATTTCTGCCTTTTGCCCCAAAATTAGGGGAATTTCTGAATTTTGCTCCAAAATACGGAGAATTTCTGCCTTTTTGCCCGAAAATAAGGGGAATGCATAACTTTTTGCCATAAAAAAGGGAAATTTCTTCATTTTTGCTCCAAAATAAGGGGAATTTCTGCATTTTTGCCTCTGAATAAGTGGAATTTCTGTTTTTTTCCCCCAAAACAATGGGAATTTCTGTCTTTTTTGCCCCAAAATAAGGGGAATTTCTGACTTATTACCCTGAAATAAGTGAAATTTCTGCAATTTTGACTAAAAATAAGGGTAATTTCTGCCTTTCTGCCCCCAAATAAGGGAAATTTCAGCATTTTTACCTCAAAATTAGGGGAAATTCTGCATTTTTGCCACAAAATATTAGGAATTTCTGCCTTTTTGTCCCAAAATAAGGAAAATTTCTGCCTTTTTTCCCTGAAATAAGTGAAATTTCTGCAATTTTGCCTCAAAATAAGTGAAATTTCTGCAATTTTGCCCCAAAATAAAAGAAATTTCTGGATTTTTGCCCCAAAAGAAGTGGAATTTCTGAGTTTTGCCCCAAAATAAGGAGAATTTCTGTCTTTTTGCTCCAACATATAGAGAATTTCTGCCTTTATGGCCACAATTAGGGGAATTTCTGCAATTTTGCTCCAAAATACGGGGAATTTCTGCCTTTTTGCCCGAAAATAAGAGGAATGCATAACTTTTTGCCATAAAAAAAGGAAATTTCTTCATTTTTGCTCCAAAATAAGGGGAATTTCCTCATTTTTGACTCTAAATAAGTGGAATTTCTCTGTCTTTTTTCCCCAAAACAAAGTAAATTTCTGTTTTTTTTCCCCAAAAGAAGGAAAATTTCTGACTTATTACCCTGAAATAAGTGAAATTTCTGCAATTTTGCCAGAAAATAAGTGAAATTTCTGCAATTTTGCCCCAAAAAATAAGAAATTTCTGGAATTTTTCCCAAAAATAAGTGGAATTTCATAGTTTTGCCCCAAAATAAGAAGAATTTCTGTCTTTTTGCCCTAACATATAGGGAATTTCTGCCTTTTTGACCCACAATTAGGGGAATTTCTGCAATTTTGCCCCAAAATAAGGAAAATTTCTGACTTATTACCCTGAAATAAGTGAAAGTTCTGCAATTTTGCCCCAAAATAAGGGAAATTTCTGCCTTTTTGCCCCCAAAGAAGGGAAATTTCAGCCTTTTTACCTCAAAATAAGGGTAATTTCAGCATTTTTGCCACAAAATATTAAGAATTTCTGCCTTTTTGCCCCAAAATAAGGAAAATTTCTGCCTTTTTTCCCTGAAATAAGTGAAATTTCTGCCATTTTGCCCCAAAAGAAGTGAAATTTCTGCAATTTTCCACCAAGATAAGGGAAATTTTTGGAATTTGCCCCAAATTAAGTGGAATTTCTGAGTTTTGCCCCAAAATAAGGAGAATATCTGCCTTTTGTCCCAACATATAGGGAATTTCTGCCTTTTGCCCCACAATTTGTGGAATTTCTGCAATTTTGCTCCAAAATACGGGGAATTTCTGCCTTTTTGCCCGAAAATCAGAAGAATGCATATCTTTTTGCCATAAAAAAGGAAAATTTCTTCATTTTTGCTCCAAAATAAGGGGAATTTCTGCTTTTTAGTCTCTAAATAAGTAGAATTTCTGTCTTTTTCCCCAAAACAAAGGAAATTCCTGTCTTTTTTGCCCCAAAATAAGGAAAATTTTTGACTATTACCCTGAAATAAGTGAAATTTCTGCAATTTTGCTCCAAAATAAGGGAAATTTCTGCCTTTTTGCCCCCAAATAAAGAGAATTTCATGCTTTTTACCTAAGAATAAGGGGAATTTCTGCATTTTGGCCACAAAATATTAGGAATTTCTGCTTTTTGCCACAAAATAAGAAAATTTCTGCTTTTTTCCCTGAAATAAGTGAAATTTCAGCAATTTTGCCTTAAAATAAGTGAAATTTCTGTAATTTTGCCTCAAAATAAGGGAAATATCTGGAATTTTGCCCCAAAATAAGTGGAATTTCTGAGTTTTGCCCCAAAATAAGGAGAATTTCTGTTTTTTTGCCCCAACATATAGGGAATTTCTGCCTTTTTGCCCTACAATTAGGGGAATTTCTGCAATTTTGCTCCAAAATATGGGAAATTTCTGCCTTTTTGCCCGAAAATCAGAAGAATGCATACCTTTTTGCCATAAAAAGGGAAATTTCTTCATTTTTGCTCCAAAATAAGGGGAATTTCAGCTTTTTTGCCTCTAAATAAGTGGAATTATTGTTCCCCCAAAACAAAGGGAATTCCTGTCTTTTTTGCCCCAAAATAAGGAAAATTTCTGACTTATTACCCTGAAATAAGTGAAATTTCTGCAATTTTGCCCCAAAATAAGTGAAATTTCTGCAATTTTGCCCCAAAATAAGGGAAATTTCTGGAATTTTGCCCCAAAATAAGTGGAATTTCTTAGTTTTGCCACAAAATAAGGAGAATTTCTGTCCTTTTGCCCCAACATATAGGGAATTTCTGCCTTTTTGCCCCACAATTAGGAGAATTTCTGCAATTTTGCCCGAAAATCAGAATAATGCATACCTTTTTGCCACAAAAAGGGGAAATTTCTTCATTTTTTCTCCAAAATAAGGGGAATTTCAGCTTTTTTGCCTCTAAATATGTGGAATTTCTTTTTCCCCCAAGCAAAGGGAATTCCTGTCTTTTTTGCCCCAAAATAATGAAAATTTCTGACTTATTACCCTAAAATAAATGAAATTTCTGCAATTTTGCCCCAAAATAAGGGAAATTTCTGCATTTTTGCCCCCAAATAATGGGAGTTTCAGCATTTTTACCTCAAAATAAGGGGAATTTCTGCATTTTTGCCCTAAAATAAGGGGAATTTCTGCCTTTTTACCCCAAAATAAGAAAATTTCTCCTTTTTTCCCTGAAATAAGAGAAATTTCTGCAATTTTGCCCCAAAATAAGTGAAATTTCTACAATTTTGCCCCCAAATAAGGGAAATTTCTGGAATTTTGTCCCAAAATAAGTGGAATTTCTGTGTTTTGCCCCAAAATAAGGAGAATTTCTGTCTTTTTCTTCCAACATATAGGGAATTTCTGCCTATTTGCCCCACAATTAGGGAAATTTCTGCAATTTTGCTCCAAAATATGGGGAATTTCTGCTTTTTTGCCCGAAAATCAGAAGAATGCATACTTTTGCCATAAAAAAAAGGAAATTTCTTCATTTTTGCTCCAAAATAGGAACAATTTCAGCTTCTTTGCCTCTAAATAAGTGGAATATTTTGTCCCCCAAAACAAAAGAATTCCTGTCTTTTTTGCCCCAAAATAAATAAAATTTCTGACTTATTACCCTGAAATAAGTGAAATTTCTGCAATTTTGCCCAAAATTAGGGAAACTTCTGCCTTTTTGCCTCCAAATAAGGGGAATTTGAGAGTTTTTACCTCAAAATAAGGAGAAGTTCTGCATTTTTGCCCCAAAAGAAGGGAAATTTCTGCCTTTTTCCCCCAAATAAGAGGAATTTCAGCCTTTTTACCTCCAAATAAGGGGAATTTCTGCATTTTTGCCCCAAAATAAGGGAAATTTCTGCAATTTTGCTTCAAAATAAGTCAAATTTCCTCAATTTTGCCCCAAAATAAGGGAAATTTCTGGAATTTTGCCCAAAAATAAGTGGAATTTCTGAGTTTTACCCCAAAATAAGGAGAAGTTCTGTTTTTTGCCCCAACATATAGAGAATTTCTGCATTTTTGCCACACAATTGGGGGAATTTCTGCAATTTTGCTCCAAAATACGGGGAATTTCTGACTTTTTGCCCGAAAATAAGAAGAATGCATACCTTTTTGCCATAAAAAAGAAAAATTTCTTCATTTTTGCTCCAAAATAAGGAGAGTTTCTGCTTTTTAGTCTCTAAATAAGTGGAATTTCTGTCTTTTTCCCCCAAAACAATAGGCATTTCTGTCTTTTTTGCCCCAAAATAAGAAAAATTTCTGATTTATTACCCTGAAATAAGTGAATTTTCTGCAATTTTGCCCCAAAATAAGGGAAATTTCTGCCTTTTTGCCCCCAAATAAAAGGAATTTCAGCCTTTTTATGTCAAAATAAGGGGAATTTCTGCATTTTTGCCCCAAAATAAAGGAAATTTCTGCCTTTTTGCCCCAAAATAAGAAAATTTCTGCTTTTTTTCCCTGAAATAAGTGAAATTTCTGCAATTTTGCCCCAAAATACGTGAAATTTCTGCAATTTTGCCCCAAAATAAGGGATATGTCTGGATTTTTGCTTCAACATATAGGGAATTTCTGCCTTTTTCCTAACAATTGGGGGAATTTCTGCAATTTTGCTCCAAAATACGGGGAATTTCTGCCTTTTTGCCCGAAAATCAATAGAATGCATACCTTTTATATAAAAAAGGGAAATTTCTTCATTTTTGCTCCAAAATAAGGGGAATTTCAGTTTTTTTGCCTCTAAATAAGTGAAATTTCTTTTTTCCCCAAAACAAAGGGAATTCCTGTTTTTTTGCTTCAAAATAAGGAAAATTTCTGATTTATTACCCTGAAATAAGTGAAATTTCTGCAATTTTGCCCCAAAATAAGGGAAATTTCTGCCTCTTTGCAATCAAATAAAAGGAATTTCAGCATTTTTATGTCAAAATAAGGGGAATTTTTGCATTTTTGCCACAAAATATTAGGAATTTCTGCCTTTTTTCCCCAAAATAAGAAAATTTCTGCTTTTTTTCCCTGAAATAAGTGAAATTTCTGCAATTTTGCCCCAAAATAAGTGAAATTTCTGTAATTTTGCCCCAAAATAAGGGAAATTTCTGGAATTTTGCCCCAAATAAGTGGCATTTCTGAGTTTTGCCCCAAATAAGGAGAATTTCTGTCTTTTTGCCCCAACATATAGGAAATTTCTGCCTTTTTGCCCAACAATTAGGGGAATTTCTGCAATTTTGCTCCAAAATACGGGGAATTTCTGCTTTTTTGTCCGAAAATAATAAGAATGCATACCATTTTGCCATAAAAAAGGGAAATTTCTTCATTTTTGCTCCAAAATAAGGGGAATTTCTGCTTTTTGCCTATAAATAAGTGGAATTTCTGTCTTTTCCCCCAAAACAAAGGGAATTCCTGTCTTTTTTGCACCAAAATAAGAAAAAATTCTGACTTATTACCCTGAAGTAAGTGAAATTTCTGCAATTTTGCCCCCAAATAATGGAAATTTCAGCCTTTTTACCTCAAAATAAGAAGAATTTCTGCATTTTTTCCACAAAATATTAGGAATTTCTGCCTTTTTTCCCCAAAATAAGTGAAATTTCTGCAATTTTTCCCCAAAATAAGTGAAATTTCTGCAATTTTGCTCCAAAATAAGTGAAATTTCAGGAATTTTGCCCCAAAATAAGTGAAATTTCTGGAATTTTGCCCCAAAATTAACGGAATTTCTCAGTTTTGCCCCCAAATAAGGAGAATTTCTATCTTTTTGCCCCAACATATAGAGAATTTCTGCCTTTTTGCCCCACAATTACGGGAATTTCTGCAATTTTGCTCCAAAATACGGGGAATTTCTGCCTTTTTGCCTGAAAATAAGAAGAATGCATACCTTTTTGCCGTAAAAAAAGGAAATTTCTTCATTTTTGCTTCAAAATAAGGGGAATTTCTGCTTTTTTGCCTCTAAAGAGTGGAATTTCTGTCTTTTTCCCCCAAAACAAAGGGAATTCCTGTTTTTTTTTTTTGCCCCAAAATACGGAAAACTTCTGACTTATTACCCTGAAATAAGTGAAATTTCTGCAATTTTGCCCCAAAATAAGGGAAATTTCTGCCTTTTTGCCCCCAAATAAGGAGAATTTTAGCCTTTTTACCTCAAAATAAGGGAAATTTCTGAATTTTTGCCACTAAATATTAGGAATTTCTGCCTTTTGCACCAAAATAAAAAAATTTCTGCTTTTTTTCCCTGAAATAAGTGAAATTTCTGCAATTTTTCCTAAAAATAAGTGAAATTTCTGCAATTTTGCCCCAAAATAAGGGAAATTTCTGGAATTTTGCCCCAAAATAAGTGGAATTTCTGAGTTTTGCCCCAAAATAAGGAGAATTTCTGTCTTTTTGCCCCAACATATAGGGAATTTCTGCCTTTTTGCCCCACAATTAGGGGAATTTCTGCAATTTTGCTTCAAAATATGGGGAATTTCTGCCTTTTACCCTAAAATCAGAAGAATGCATACCTTTTTGCCATAAAAAGGGAAATTTCTTCATTTTTGCTCCAAAATAAGGGGAATTTCAGCGTTTTTGCCTCTAAATAAGTGGAATTTCTTTTTCCCCCAAAACAAAGGGAATTCCTGTCTTTTTTGCCCCTAAATAAAAAAAATTTCTGACTAATTACCCTGAAATAAGTGAAATTTCTGCAATTTTGCCCAAAATTAGGGAAACTTCTGCCTTTTTGCCTCCAAATAAGGGGAATTTGAGAGTTTTTACCTCAAAATAAGGAGAAGTTCTGCATTTTTGCCCCAAAAGAAGGGAAATTTCTGCCTTTTTGCCCCCAAATAAGAGGAATTTCAGCCTTTTTACCTCCAAATAAGGGGAATTTCTGAATTTTTGCCCCAAAATAAGGGAAATTTCTGCAATTTTGCCCCAAAATAAGTCAAATTTCCTCAATTTTGCCCCAAAATAAGGGAAATTTCTGGAATTTTGCCCAAAAATAAGTGGAATTTCTGAGTTTTACCCCAAAATAAGGAGAAGTTCTGTTTTTTTGCCCCAACATATAGAGAATTTCTGCATTTTTGCCACACAATTGGGGGAATTTCTGCAATTTTGCTCCAAAATACGGGGAATTTCTGACTTTTTGCCCGAAAATAAGAAGAATGCATACCTTTTTGCCAAAAAAAGTAAAATTTCTTCATTTTTGCTCCAAAATAAGGGGAATTTCTGCTTTTTAGTCTCTAAATAAGTGGAATTTCTGTCTTTTTCCCCCAAAACAATAGGAATTTCTGTCTTTTTTGCCCCAAAATAAGAAAAATTTCTGATTTATTACCCTGAAATAAGTGAAATTTCTGCAATTTTGCCCCAAAATAAGGGAAATTTCTGCCTTTTTGCCCCCAAATAAAAGGAATTTCAGCCTTTTTATGTCAAAATAAGGGGAATTTTTGCATTTTTGCCCCAAAATAAGGGAAATTTCTGAATTTTTGCCCCAAAATAAGAAAATTTCTGCTTTTTTTCCCTGAAATAAGTGAAATTTCTGCAATTTTGCCCCAAAATACGTGAAATTTCTGCAATTTTGCCCCAAAATAAGGGATATTTCTGGATTTTTGCTTCAACATATAGGGAATTTCTGCCTTTTTGCCTAACAATTGGGGGAATTTCTGCAATTTTGCTCTAAAATACGGGGAATTTCTGCCTTTTTGCCCGAAAATCAATAGAATGCATACCTTTTATATAAAAAAGGGAAATTTCTTCATTTTTGCTCCAAAATAAGGGGAATTTCAGTTTTTTTGCCTCTAAATAAGTGAAATTTCTTTTTTCCCCAAAACAAAGAGAATTCCTGTTTTTTTGCCCCAAAATAAGGAAAATTTCTGATTTATTACCCTGAAATAAGTGAAATTTCTGCAATTTTGCCCCAAAATAAGGGAAATTTCTGCCTCTTTGCTTTCAAATAAAAGGAATTTCAGCCTTTTTATGTCAAAATAAGGGGAATTTTTGCATTTTTGCCACAAAATATTAGGAATTTCTGCCTTTTTTCCCCAAAATAAGAAAATTTCTGCTTTTTTTTCTGAAATAAGTGAAATTTCTGGAATTTTGCCCCAAAATAAGTGAAATTTCTGTAATTTTGCCCCAAAATAAGGGAAATTTCTGGAATTTTGCCCCAAATAAGTGGAATTTCTGAGTTTTGCCCCAAATAAGGAGAATTTCTATCTTTTTGCCCCAACATATAGAGAATTTCTGCCTTTTTGCCCCACAATTACGGGAATTTCTGCAATTTTGCTCCAAAATACGGGGAATTTCTGCCTTTTTGCCTGAAAATAAGAAGAATGCATACCTTTTTGCCATAAAAAAGGAAATTTCTTCATTTTTGCTCCAAAATAAGGGGAATTTCTGCTTTTTTGCCTCTAAAGAGTGGAATTTCTGTCTTTTTCCCCCAAAACAAAGGGAATTCCTGGTTTTTTTTTTTGCCCCAAAATACGGAAAACTTCTGACTTATTACCCTGAAATAAGTGAAATTTCTGCAATTTTGCCCCAAAATAAAGGAAATTTCTGCCTTTTTTCCCCCAAATAAGGAGAATTTTAGCCTTTTTACCTCAAAATAAGGGAAATTTCTGAATTTTTGCCACTAAATATTAGGAATTTCTGCCTTTTGCCCCAAAATAAAAAAATTTCTGCTTTTTATCCCTGAAATAAGTGAAATTTCTGCAATTTTTCCTAAAAATAAGTGAAATTTCTGCAATTTTGCCTCAAAATAAGGGAAATTTCTGGAATTTTGCCCCAAAATAAGTGGAATTTCTGAGTTTTGCCCCAAAATATGGAGAATTTCTGTCTTTTTGCCCCAACATATAGGGAATTTCTGCCTTTTTGCCCCACAATTAGGGGAATTTCTGCAATTTTGCTTCAAAATATGGGGAATTTCTGCCTTTTACCCTAAAATCAGAAGAATGCATACCTTTTTGCCATAAAAAGGGAAATTTCTTCATTTTTGCTCCAAAATACGGGGAATTTCTGACTTTTTGCCCGAAAATAAGAAGAATGCATACCTTTTTGCCAAAAAAAAGTAAAATTTCTTCATTTTTGCTCCAAAATAAGGGGAATTTCTGCTTTTTAGTCTCTAAATAAGTGGAATTTCTGTCTTTTTCCCCCAAAACAATAGGAATTTCTGTCTTTTTTGCCCCAAAATAAGAAAAATTTCTGATTTATTACCCTGAAATAAGTGAAATTTCTGCAATTTTGCCCCAAAATAAGGGAAATTTCTGCCTTTTTGCCCCCAAATAAAAGGAATTTCAGCCTTTTTATGTCAAAATAAGGGGAATTTTTGCATTTTTGCCCCAAAATAAGGGAAATTTCTGCCTTTTTGCCCCAAAATAAGAAAATTTCTGCTTTTTTCCCTGAAATAAGTGAAATTTCTGCAATTTTGCCCCAAAATACGTGAAATTTCTGCAATTTTGCCCCAAAATAAGGGATATTTCTGGATTTTTGCTTCATCATATAGGGAATTTCTGCCTTTTTGCCTAACAATTGAGGGAATTTCTGCAATTTTGCTCCAAAATACGGGGAATTTCTGCCTTTTTGCCCGAAAATCAATAGAATGCATACCTTTTGTATAAAAAAGGGAAATTTCTTCATTTTTGCTCCAAAATAAGGGGAATTTCAGTTTTTTTGCCTCTAAATAAGTGAAATTTCTTTTTTCCCCAAAACAAAGGGAATTCCTGTTTTTTTGCCCCAAAATAAGGAAAATTTCTGATTTATTACCCTGAAATAAGTGAAATTTCTGCAATTTTGCCCCAAAATAAGGGAAATTTCTGCCTCTTTGCTTTCAAATAAAAGGAATTTCAGCCTTTTTATGTCAAAATAAGGGGAATTTTTGCATTTTTGCCACAAAATATTAGGAATTTCTGCCTTTTTTCCCCAAAATAAGAAAATTTCTGCTTTTTTTTCCCTGAAATAAGTGAAATTTCTGCAATTTTGCCCCAAAATAAGTGAAATTTCTGTAATTTTGCCCCAAAATAAGGGAAATTTCTGGAATTTTGCCCCAAATAAGTGGAATTTCTGAGTTTTGCCCCAAATAAGGAGAATTTCTGTCTTTTTGCCCCAACATATAGGAAATTTCTGCCTTTTTGCCCAACAATTATGGGAATTTCTGCAATTTTGCTCCAAAATACGGGGAATTTCTGCTTTTTTGTCCGAAAATAAGAAAAATGCATACGATTTTGCCATAAAAAAGGGAAATTTCTTCATTTTTGCTCCAAAATAAAAGGAATTTCTGCTTTTTGCCTATAAATAAGTGGAATTTCTGTCTTTTCCCCCAAAACAAAGGGAATTCCTGTCTTTTTTGCCCCAAAATAAGAAAAAATTCTTACTTATTACCCTGAACTAAGTGAAATTTCTGCAATTTTGCCCCCAAATAATGGAAATTTCAGCCTTTTTACCTCAAAATAAGAAGAATTTCTGCATTTTTTCCACAAAATATTAGGAATTTCTGCCTTTTTTCCCCAAAATAAGTGAAATTTCTGCAATTTTTCCCCAAAATAAGTGAAATTTCTGCAATTTTGCTCCAAAATAAGTGAAATTTCAGGAATTTTGCCACAAAATAAGTGAAATTTCTGGAATTTTGGCCCAAAATAAATGGAATTTCTCAGTTTTGCCCCCAAATAAGGAGAATTTCTATTTTTTTGCCCCAACATATAGAGAATTTCTGCCTTTTTGCCCCACAATTACGGGAATTTCTGCAATTTTGCTCCAAAATACGGGGAATTTCTGCCTTTTTGCCTGAAAATAAGAAGAATGCATACCTTTTTGCCATAAAAAAGGAAATTTCTTCATTTTTGCTCCAAAATAAGGGGAATTTCTGCTTTTTTGCCTCTAAAGAGTGGAATTTCTGTCTTTTTCCCCCAAAACAAAGGGAATTCCTGGTTTTTTTTTTTTTGCCCCAAAATACGGAAAACTTCTGACTTATTACCCTGAAATAAGTGAAATTTCTGCAATTTTGCCCCAAAATAAGGGAAATTTCTGCCTTTTTGCCCCCAAATAAGGAGAATTTTAGCCTTTTTACCTCAAAATAAGGGAAATTTCTGAATTTTTGCCACTAAATATTAGGAATTTCTGCCTTTTGCCCCAAAATAAAAAAATTTCTGCTTTTTTCCCTGAAATAAGTGAAATTTCTGCAATTTTTCCTAAAAATAAGTGAAATTTCTGCAATTTTGCCCCAAAATAAGGGAAATTTCTGGAATTTTGCCCCAAAATAAGTGGAATTTCTGAGTTTTGCCCCAAAATAAGGAGAATTTCTGTCTTTTTGCCCCAACATATAGGGAATTTCTGCCTTTTTGCCCCACAATTAGGGGAATTTCTGCAATTTTGCTTCAAAATATGGGGAATTTCTGCCTTTTACCCTAAAATCAGAAGAATGCATACCTTTTTGCCATAAAAAGGGAAATTTCTTCATTTTTGCTCCAAAATAAGGGGAATTTCAGCTTTTTTGCCTCTAAATAAGTGGAATTTCTTTTTACCCCAAAACAAAGGGAATTCCTGTCTATTTTGCCCCTAAATAAAAAAAAATTCTGACTAATTACCCTGAAATAAGTGAAATTTCTGCAATTTTGCCCCAAAATAAGGGAAATTTCTGCCTTTTTGCCTCCAAATAAGGGGGATTTCAGCCTTTTTACCTTAAAATAAGGGGAATTTCTGCATTTTTGCCCCCAAAATAAGGGAAATTTCTGCCTTTTTCCCACAAAATACGAAAATTTCTGCTTTTTTTCCATGAAATAAGTGAAATTTCTGCAATTTTGCCCCAAAATAAGGGAAATTTCTGAATTTTGCCCCCAAATAAGGGGAGTTTCAGCATTTTTACCTCAAAATAAAGGGAATTTCTCCATTTTTGCCCTAAAATAAGGGGAATTTCTGCCTTTTTACCCCAAAATAAGAAAATTTCTGCTTTTTTTCTCTGAAATAAGAGAAATTTCTGCAATTTTGCCCCAAAATAAGTGAAATTTCTACAATTTTGCCCCAAAATAAGGGAAATTTCTGGAATTTTGCCCCAAAATAAGTGGAATTTCTGTGTTTTGCCCCAAAATAAGGAGAATTTCTGTCTTTTTGTTCCAACATATAGGGAATTTCTGCCTATTTGCCCCACAATTAGGGGAATTTCTGCAATTTTGCTCCAAAATACGGGGAATTTCTGCTTTTTTGCCCAAAAATCAGAAGAATGCGTACTTTTGCCATAAAAAAAGGAAATTTCTTCATTTTTGCTCCAAAATAGGAACAATTTCAGCTTCTTTGCCTCTAAATAAGTGGAATATTTTGTCCCCCAAAACATAGGAATTCCTGTCTTTTTTGCCCCAAAATTAATAAAATTTCTGACTTATTACCCTGAAATAAGTGAAATTTCTGCAATTTTGCCCAAAATTAGGGAAACTTCTGCCTTTTGCCTCCAAATAAGGGGAATTTGAGACTTTTTACCTCAAAATAAGGGGAAGTTCTGCATTTTTGCCCCAAAAGAAGGGAAATTTCTGCCTTTTTACCCCCAAATAAGAGGAATTTCAGCCTTTTTACCTCCAAATAAGGGGAATTTCTGCATTTTTGCCCAAAATAAGGGAAATTTCTGCAATTTTGCCCCAAAATAAGTCAAATTTCTGCAATTTTGCCCCAAAATAAGGGAAATTTCTGGAATTTTGCCCAAAAATAAGTGGAATTTCTGAGTTTTACCCCAAAATAAGGAGAAGTTCTGTTTTTTGCCCCAACATATAGAGAATTTCTGCCTTTTTGCCCCACAATTGGGGGAATTTCTGCAATTTTGCTCCAAAATACGGGGAATTTCTGCCATTTTGCCCGAAAATCAGAAAAATGCATACCTTTTTGCCATAAAGAAGGAAAATTTCTTCATTTTTGCTCCAAAATAAAGGGAATTTCTGCATTTTAGTCTCTAAATAAGTGGAATTTCTGTCTTTTTCCCCAAAACAAAGGAAATTCCTGTCTTTTTTGCCCCAAAATAAGGAAAATTTCTGACTTATTACCCTGAAATAAGTGAAATTTCTGCAATTTTGCCCCAAAATAAGGGAAATTTCTGCCTTTTTGCCCCCAAATAAAGAGAATTTCAGCCTTTTTATCTAAAAATAAGGGGAATTTCTGCATTTTTGCCACAAAATATTAGGAATTTCTGCTTTTCGCCACAAAATAAGAAAATTTCTGCATTTTTTCCCTGAAATAAGTGAAATTTCTGCAATTTTGCCCCAAAATAAGTGAAATTTCTGTAATTTTGCACCAAAATAAGTGAAATTTCTCGAATTTTGCCCCAAAATAAGTGGAATTTCTGAGTTTTGCCCCAAAATATGGAGAATTTCTGTCTTTTTGCCCCAACATATAGAGAATTTCTGCCTTTTTGCCCCACAATTAGGGGAATTTCTGCAATTTTGCTCCAAAATAATGGGAATTTCTGCCTTTTTGCCCGAAAATCAGAAGAATGCATACCTTTTTGCCATAAAAAGGGAAATTTCTTCATTTTTGCTCCAAAATAAGGGGAATTTCAGCTTTTTTGCCTCTAAATAAGTGGAATTATTGTTCCCCCAAAACAAAGGGAATTCCTGTCTTTTTTGCCCCAAAATAAGGAAAATTTCTCACTTATTACCCTGAAATAAGTGAAATTTCTGCAATTATGCCCCAAAATAAGGGAAATTTCTGCCTTTTTGCCCCAAAATAAGGGGAATTTCAGCCTTTTTACTTCAAAATAAGGGGAATTTCTGCATTTTTGCCTCAAAATAAGGGAAATTTCTGCCTTTTTGCCCCAAAATAAGAAAATTTCTGCTTTTTTTCCCTGAAATAAGTGAAATTTCTGCAATTTTGCTCTAAAATATGTGAAATTTCTGCAATTTTGACCCAAAATAAGGGATATTTCTGGATTTTTGCCCCAACATATAGGGAATTTCTGCCTTTTTGCCTAACAATTGGGGGAATTTCTGCAATTTTGCTCCAAAATACGGGGAATTTCTGCCTTTTTGCCCGAAAATCAGAAGAATGCATACCTTTTATATAAAAAAGGGAAATTTCTTCATTTTTGCTCCAAAATAAGGGGAATTTCAGCTTTTTTGCCTCTAAATAAGTGAAATTTCTTTTTTCCCCAAAACAAAGGGAATTCCTGTTTTTTTGCCCCAAAATAAGGAAAATTTCTGACTTATTACCCTGAAATAAGTGAAATTTTTGCAATTTTGCCCCAAAATAAGGGAAATTTCTGCCTCTTTGCCCTCAAATAAAAGGAATTTCAGCCTTTTTATGTCAAAATAAGAGGAATTTTTGCATTTTTGCCACAAAATATTAGGAATTTCTGCCTTTTTTCCCCAAAATAAGAAAATTTCTGGTTTTTTTCCCTGAAATAAGTGAAATTTCTGCAATTTTGCCCCAAAATAAGTGAAATTTCTGTAATTTTTCCCCAAAATAAGGGAAATTTCTGGAATTTTGCCCCAAATAAGTGGAATTTCTGAGTTTTGCCCCAAATAAGGAGAATTACTGTCTTTTTGCCCCAACATATAGGGAATTTCTGCCTTTTTGCCCAACAATTAGGGGAATTTCTGCAATTTTGCTCCAAAATACGGGGAATTTCTGCTTTTTTGCCCAAAAATCAGAAGAATGCATACTTTTGCCATAAAAAAAGGAAATTTCTTCATTTTTGCTCCAAAATAGGAACAATTTCAGCTTCTTTGCCTCTAAATAAGTGGAATATTTTGTCCCCCAAAACAAAGGTATTTTGTCTTTTTTGCCCCAAAATAAATAAAATTTCTGACTTATTACCCTGAAATAAGTGAAATTTCTGCAATTTTGACCAAAATTAAGGAAACTTCTGCCTTTTTGCCTCCAAATAAGGGGAATTTGAGAGTTTTTACCTCAAAATAAGGGGAAGTTCTGCATTTTTGCCCCAAAAGAAGGGAAATTTCTGCCTTTTTGCCCCCAAATAAGAGGAATTTCAGCCTTTTTACCTCCAAATAAGGGGAATTTCTGCATTTTTGCCCCAAAATAAGGGAAATTTCTGCAATTTTGCCCCAAAATAAGTCAAATTTTTGCAATTTTGCCCCAAAATAAGGGAAATTTCTGGAATTTTGCCCCAAAATAAGTGGAATTTCTGAGTTTTACCCCAAAATAAGGAGAAGTTCTGTTTTTTGCCCCAACATATAGAGAATTTCTGCCTTTTTGCCCCACAATTGGAAGAATTTCTGCAATTTTGCTCCAAAATACGGGGATTTTCTGACTTTTTGCCCGAAAATAAGAAGAATGCATACCTTTTTGCCATAAAAAAGGAAAATTTCTTCATTTTTGCTCCAAAATGAGGGGAATTTCTGCTTTTTAGTCTCTAAATAAGTGGAATTTCTGTCTTTTTCCCCAAAACAAAGGAAATTCCTGTCTTTTTTGCCCCAAAATAAGGAAAATTTCTAACTTATTACCCTGAAATAAGGGAAATTTCTGACTTTTTGCCCCAAAATAAAGAGAATTTCAGCCTTTTTACCTAAGAATAAGGGGAATTTCAGCATTTTTGCCACAAAATATTAGGAATTTCTGCTTTTCGCCACAAAATAAGAAAATTTCTGCTTTTTTTCCCTGAAATAAGTGAAATTTCTGCAATTTTGCCCCAAAATAAGTGAAATTTCTGTATATTTGCCCCAAAATAAGGGAAATTTCTGGAATTTTGCCCCAAAATAAGGGAAATTTCTGGAATTTTGCCCCAAATAAGTGGAATTTCTGAGTTTTGCCCCAAATAAGGAGAATTACTGTCTTTTTGCCCCAACATATAGGGAATTTCTGCCTTTTTGCCCAACAATTAGGGGAATTTCTGCAATTTTGCTCCAAAATACGGGGAATTTCTGCTTTTTTGCCCAAAAATCAGAAGAATGCATACTTTTGCCATAAAAAAAGGAAATTTCTTCATTTTTGCTCCAAAATAGGAACAATTTCAGCTTCTTTGCCTCTAAATAAGTGGAATATTTTGTCCCCCAAAACAAAGGTATTTTGTCTTTTTTGCCCCAAAATAAATAAAATTTCTGACTTATTACCCTGAAATAAGTGAAATTTCTGCAATTTTGACCAAAATTAAGGAAACTTCTGCCTTTTTGCCTCCAAATAAGGGGAATTTGAGAGTTTTTACCTCAAAATAAGGGGAAGTTCTGCATTTTTGCCCCAAAAGAAGGGAAATTTCTGCCTTTTTGCCCCCAAATAAGAGGAATTTCAGCCTTTTTACCTCCAAATAAGGGGAATTTCTGCATTTTTGCCCCAAAATAAGGGAAATTTCTGCAATTTTGCCCCAAAATAAGTCAAATTTTTGCAATTTTGCCCCAAAATAAGGGAAATTTCTGGAATTTTGCCCCATAATAAGTGGAATTTCTGAGTTTTACCCCAAAATAAGGAGAAGTTCTGTTTTTTGCCCCAACATATAGAGAATTTCTGCCTTTTTGCCCCACAATTGGGGGAATTTCTGCAATTTTGCTCCAAAATACGGGGAATTTCTGACTTTTTGCCCGAAAATAAGAAGAATGCATACCTTTTTGCCATAAAAAAGGAAAATTTCTTCATTTTTGCTCCAAAATGAGGGGAATTTCTGCTTTTTAGTCTTTAAATAAGTGGAATTTCTGTCTTTTTCCCCAAAACAAAGGAAATTCCTGTCTTTTTTGCCCCAAAATAAGGAAAATTTCTCACTTATTACCCTGAAATAAGGGAAATTTCTGACTTTTTGCCCCAAAATAAAGAGAATTTCAGCCTTTTTACCTAAGAATAAGGGGAATTTCAGCATTTTTGCCACAAAATATTAGGAATTTCTGCTTTTCGCCACAAAATAAGAAAATTTCTGCTTTTTTTCCCTGAAATAAGTGAAATTTCTGCAATTTTGCCCCAAAATAAATGAAATTTCTGTATATTTGCCCCAAAATAAGGGAAATTTCTGGAATTTTGCCCCAAAATAAGTGGAATTTCTGAGTTTTGCCCCAAAATATGGAGAATTTCTGTCTTTTTGTTTCAACATATAGGGAATTTCTGCCTTTTTGCCCCACAATTAGGGGAATTTCTGCAATTTTGCTTCAAAATATGGGGAATTTCTGCCTTTTTGCCCGAAAATCAGAAGAATGCATACCTTTTTGCCATAAAAAGGGAAATTTCTTCATTTTTTCTCCAAAATAAGGGGAATTTCTGCCTTTTTGCCACAAAATAAGAAAATTTCTGCTTTTTTCCCTGAAATAAGTGAAATTTCTGCAATTTTGCCCCAAAATACGTGAAATTTCTGCAATTTTGCCCCAAAATAAGGGATATTTTTGGATTTTTGCCCCAACATATAGAGAATTTCTGCCTTTTTGCCTAACAATTGGGGGAATTTCTGCAATTTTGCTCCAAAATACGGGGAATTTCTGCCTTTTTGCCCGAAAATCAGAAGAATGCATACCTTTTATATAAAAAAGGGAAAATTCTTCATTTTTGCTCCAAAATAAGGGGAATTTCAGCTTTTTTGCCTCTAAATAAGTGAAATTTCTTTTTTCCCCAAAACAAAGGGAATTCCTGTTTTTTTGCCCCAAAATAAGGAAAATTTCTGACTTATTACCCTGAAATAAGTGAAATTTTTGCAATTTTGCCCCAAAATAAGGGAAATTTCTGCGTCTTTGCAATCAAATAAAAGGAATTTCAGCCTTTTTATGTCAAAATAAGGGGAATTTTTGCATTTTTCCCACAAAATATTAGGAATTTCTGCCTTTTTTCCCCAAAATAAGAAAATTTCTGCTTTTTTCCCTGAAATAAGTGACATTTCTGCAATTTTGCCCCAAAATAAGTGAAATTTCTGTAATTTTGCCCCAAAATAAGGGAAATTTCTGGAATTTTGCCCCAAATAAGTGGAATTTCTGAGTTTTGCCCCAAATAAGAAGAATTTCTGTCTTTTTGCCGACAACATATAAGGAATTTCTGCCTTTTTGCCCAACAATTAGGGGAATTTCTGCAATTTTGTTCCAAAATACGGGGAATTTCTGCTTTTTTGCCCGAAAATAAGAAGAATGCATACCATTTTGCCATAAAAAAGGGAAATTTCTTCATTTTTGCTCCAAAATAAGGGGAATTTCTGCTTTTTGCCTATAAATAAGTGGAATTTCTGTCTTTTTCCCCCAAAACAAAGGGAATTCCTGTCTTTTTTGCCCCAAAATAAGAAAAAATTCTGACTTATTACCCTGAACTAAGTGAAATTTCTGCAATTTTGCCCCAAATAAAGGGAAATTTCTGCCTTTTTGCCCCCAAATAATGGAAATTTCAGCCTTTTTACCTCAAAATTAGAAGAATTTCTGCATTTTTTCCACAAAATATTAGGAATTTCTGCCTTTTTGCCCCACGATAAGGAAAATTTCTGCCTTTTTTCCCTGAAATAAGTGAAATTTCTGCAATTTTTCCCCAAAATAAGTGAAATTTCTGCAATTTTGCTCCAAAATAAGTGAAATTTCAGGAATTTTGCCCCAAAATAAGTGAAATTTCTGGAATTTTGCCCCAAAATAAATGGAATTTTTGAGTTTTGCCCCCAAATAAGGAGAATTTCTATCTTTTTGCCCCAACATATAGAGAATTTCTGCCTTTTTGCCCCACAATTAGGGGAATTTCTGCAATTTTGCTCCAAAATACGAGGAATTTCTGCCTTTTTCTCTTAAAATAAGAAGAATGCATACCTTTTTGCCATAAAAAAAGGAAATTTCTTCATTTTTGCTCCAAAATAAGGGGAATTTCAGCTTTTTTGCTTCTAAATAAGTGGAATTATTGTTCCCCCAAAACAAAGGGAATTCCTGTCTTTTTTGCCCCAAAATAAGGAAAATTTCTGACTTATTACCCTGAAATAAGAGAAATTTCTGCAATTTTGCCCCAAAATAAGGGAAATTTCTGCCTTTTTGCCCCAAAATAAGGGGAATTTCAGCCTTTTTACTTCAAAATAAGGGGAATTTCTGCATTTTTGCGTCAAAATAAGGGAAATTTCTGCCTTTTTGCCCCAAAATAAGAAAATTTCTGCTTTTTTTCCCTGAAATAAGTGAAATTTCTGCAATTTTGCTCTAAAATACGTGAAATTTCTGCAATTTTGACCCAAAATAAGGGATATTTCTGGATTTTTGCCCCAACATATAGGGAATTTCTGCCTTTTTGCCTAACAATTGGGGGAATTTCTGCAATTTTGCTCCAAAATACGGGGAATTTCTGCCTTTTTGCCCGAAAATCAGAAGAATGCATACCTTTTATATAAAAAAGGGAAATTTCTTCATTTTTGCTCCAAAATAAGGGGAATTTCAGCTTTTTTGCCTCTAAATAAGTGAAATTTCTTTTTTCCCCAAAACAAAGGGAATTCCTGTTTTTTTGCCCCAAAATAAGGAAAATTTCTGACTTATTACCCTGAAATAAGTGAAATTTTTGCAATTTTGCCCCAAAATAAGGGAAATTTCTGCCTCTTTGCCCTCAAATAAAAGGAATTTCAGCCTTTTTATGTCAAAATAAGAGGAATTTTTGCATTTTTGCCACAAAATATTAGGAATTTCTGCCTTTTTTCCCCAAAATAAGAAAATTTCTGTTTTTTTTCCCTGAAATAAGTGAAATTTCTGCAATTTTGCCCCAAAATAAGTGAAATTTCTGTAATTTTTCCCCAAAATAAGGGAAATTTCTGGAATTTTGCCCCAAATAAGTGGAATTTCTGAGTTTTGCCCCAAATAAGGAGAATTACTGTCTTTTTGCCCCAACATATAGGGAATTTCTGCCTTTTTGCCCAACAATTAGGGGAATTTCTGCAATTTTGCTCCAAAATACGGGGAATTTCTGCTTTTTTGCCCAAAAATCAGAAGAATGCATACTTTTGCCATAAAAAAAGGAAATTTCTTCATTTTTGCTCCAAAATAGGAACAATTTCAGCTTCTTTGCCTCTAAATAAGTGGAATATTTTGTCCCCCAAAACAAAGGTATTTTGTCTTTTTTGCCCCAAAATAAATAAAATTTCTGACTTATTACCCTGAAATAAGTGAAATTTCTGCAATTTTGACCAAAATTAAGGAAACTTCTGCCTTTTTGCCTCCAAATAAGGGGAATTTGAGAGTTTTTACCTCAAAATAAGGGGAAGTTCTGCATTTTTGCCCCAAAAGAAGGGAAATTTCTGCCTTTTTGCCCCCAAATAAGAGGAATTTCAGCCTTTTTACCTCCAAATAAGGGGAATTTCTGCATTTTTGCCCCAAAATAAGGGAAATTTCTGCAATTTTGCCCCAAAATAAGTCAAATTTTTGCAATTTTGCCCCAAAATAAGGGAAATTTCTGGAATTTTGCCCCAAAATAAGTGGAATTTCTGAGTTTTACCCCAAAATAAGGAGAAGTTCTGTTTTTTGCCCCAACATATAGAGAATTTCTGCCTTTTTGCCCCACAATTGGAAGAATTTCTGCAATTTTGCTCCAAAATACGGGGATTTTCTGACTTTTTGCCCGAAAATAAGAAGAATGCATACCTTTTTGCCATAAAAAAGGAAAATTTCTTCATTTTTGCTCCAAAATGAGGGGAATTTCTGCTTTTTAGTCTCTAAATAAGTGGAATTTCTGTCTTTTTCCCCAAAACAAAGGAAATTCCTGTCTTTTTTGCCCCAAAATAAGGAAAATTTCTAACTTATTACCCTGAAATAAGGGAAATTTCTGACTTTTTGCCCCAAAATAAAGAGAATTTCAGCCTTTTTACCTAAGAATAAGGGGAATTTCAGCATTTTTGCCACAAAATATTAGGAATTTCTGCTTTTCGCCACAAAATAAGAAAATTTCTGCTTTTTTTCCCTGAAATAAGTGAAATTTCTGCAATTTTGCCCCAAAATAAGTGAAATTTCTGTATATTTGCCCCAAAATAAGGGAAATTTCTGGAATTTTGCCCCAAAATAAGGGAAATTTCTGGAATTTTGCCCCAAATAAGTGGAATTTCTGAGTTTTGCCCCAAATAAGGAGAATTACTGTCTTTTTGCCCCAACATATAGGGAATTTCTGCCTTTTTGCCCAACAATTAGGGGAATTTCTGCAATTTTGCTCCAAAATACGGGGAATTTCTGCTTTTTTGCCCAAAAATCAGAAGAATGCATACTTTTGCCATAAAAAAAGGAAATTTCTTCATTTTTGCTCCAAAATAGGAACAATTTCAGCTTCTTTGCCTCTAAATAAGTGGAATATTTTGTCCCCCAAAACAAAGGTATTTTGTCTTTTTTGCCCCAAAATAAATAAAATTTCTGACTTATTACCCTGAAATAAGTGAAATTTCTGCAATTTTGACCAAAATTAAGGAAACTTCTGCCTTTTTGCCTCCAAATAAGGGGAATTTGAGAGTTTTTACCTCAAAATAAGGGGAAGTTCTGCATTTTTGCCCCAAAAGAAGGGAAATTTCTGCCTTTTTGCCCCCAAATAAGAGGAATTTCAGCCTTTTTACCTCCAAATAAGGGGAATTTCTGCATTTTTGCCCCAAAATAAGGGAAATTTCTGCAATTTTGCCCCAAAATAAGTCAAATTTTTGCAATTTTGCCCCAAAATAAGGGAAATTTCTGGAATTTTGCCCCATAATAAGTGGAATTTCTGAGTTTTACCCCAAAATAAGGAGAAGTTCTGTTTTTTGCCCCAACATATAGAGAATTTCTGCCTTTTTGCCCCACAATTGGGGGAATTTCTGCAATTTTGCTCCAAAATACGGGGAATTTCTGACTTTTTGCCCGAAAATAAGAAGAATGCATACCTTTTTGCCATAAAAAAGGAAAATTTCTTCATTTTTGCTCCAAAATGAGGGGAATTTCTGCTTTTTAGTCTTTAAATAAGTGGAATTTCTGTCTTTTTCCCCAAAACAAAGGAAATTCCTGTCTTTTTTGCCCCAAAATAAGGAAAATTTCTCACTTATTACCCTGAAATAAGGGAAATTTCTGACTTTTTGCCCCAAAATAAAGAGAATTTCAGCCTTTTTACCTAAGAATAAGGGGAATTTCAGCATTTTTGCCACAAAATATTAGGAATTTCTGCTTTTCGCCACAAAATAAGAAAATTTCTGCTTTTTTTCCCTAAAATAAGTGAAATTTCTGCAATTTTGCCCCAAAATAAATGAAATTTCTGTATATTTGCCCCAAAATAAGGGAAATTTCTGGAATTTTGCCCCAAAATAAGTGGAATTTCTGAGTTTTGCCCCAAAATATGGAGAATTTCTGTCTTTTTGTTTCAACATATAGGGAATTTCTGCCTTTTTGCCCCACAATTAGGGGAATTTCTGCAATTTTGCTTCAAAATATGGGGAATTTCTGCCTTTTTGCCCGAAAATCAGAAGAATGCATACCTTTTTGCCATAAAAAGGGAAATTTCTTCATTTTTTCTCCAAAATAAGGGGAATTTCTGCCTTTTTGCCACAAAATAAGAAAATTTCTGCTTTTTTCCCTGAAATAAGTGAAATTTCTGCAATTTTGCCCCAAAATACGTGAAATTTCTGCAATTTTGCCCCAAAATAAGGGATATTTTTGGATTTTTGCCCCAACATATAGAGAATTTCTGCCTTTTTGCCTAACAATTGGGGGAATTTCTGCAATTTTGCTCCAAAATACGGGGAATTTCTGCCTTTTTGCCCGAAAATCAGAAGAATGCATACCTTTTATATAAAAAAGGGAAAATTCTTCATTTTTGCTCCAAAATAAGGGGAATTTCAGCTTTTTTGCCTCTAAATAAGTGAAATTTCTTTTTTCCCCAAAACAAAGGGAATTCCTGTTTTTTTGCCCCAAAATAAGGAAAATTTCTGACTTATTACCCTGAAATAAGTGAAATTTTTGCAATTTTGCCCCAAAATAAGGGAAATTTCTGCGTCTTTGCAATCAAATAAAAGGAATTTCAGCCTTTTTATGTCAAAATAAGGGGAATTTTTGCATTTTTCCCACAAAATATTAGGAATTTCTGCCTTTTTTCCCCAAAATAAGAAAATTTCTGCTTTTTTCCCTGAAATAAGTGACATTTCTGCAATTTTGCCCCAAAATAAGTGAAATTTCTGTAATTTTGCCCCAAAATAAGGGAAATTTCTGGAATTTTGCCCCAAATAAGTGGAATTTCTGAGTTTTGCCCCAAATAAGAAGAATTTCTGTCTTTTTGCCGACAACATATAAGGAATTTCTGCCTTTTTGCCCAACAATTAGGGGAATTTCTGCAATTTTGTTCCAAAATACGGGGAATTTCTGCTTTTTTGCCCGAAAATAAGAAGAATGCATACCATTTTGCCATAAAAAAGGGAAATTTCTTCATTTTTGCTCCAAAATAAGGGGAATTTCTGCTTTTTGCCTATAAATAAGTGGAATTTCTGTCTTTTTCCCCCAAAACAAAGGGAATTCCTGTCTTTTTTGCCCCAAAATAAGAAAAAATTCTGACTTATTACCCTGAACTAAGTGAAATTTCTGCAATTTTGCCCCAAATAAAGGGAAATTTCTGCCTTTTTGCCCCCAAATAATGGAAATTTCAGCCTTTTTACCTCAAAATTAGAAGAATTTCTGCATTTTTTCCACAAAATATTAGGAATTTCTGCCTTTTTGCCCCACGATAAGGAAAATTTCTGCCTTTTTTCCCTGAAATAAGTGAAATTTCTGCAATTTTTCCCCAAAATAAGTGAAATTTCTGCAATTTTGCTCCAAAATAAGTGAAATTTCAGGAATTTTGCCCCAAAATAAGTGAAATTTCTGGAATTTTGCCCCAAAATAAATGGAATTTTTGAGTTTTGCCCCCAAATAAGGAGAATTTCTATCTTTTTGCCCCAACATATAGAGAATTTCTGCCTTTTTGCCCCACAATTAGGGGAATTTCTGCAATTTTGCTCCAAAATACGAGGAATTTCTGCCTTTTTCTCTTAAAATAAGAAGAATGCATACCTTTTTGCCATAAAAAAAGGAAATTTCTTCATTTTTGCTCCAAAATAAGGGGAATTTCAGCTTTTTTGCTTCTAAATAAGTGGAATTATTGTTCCCCCAAAACAAAGGGAATTCCTGTCTTTTTTGCCCCAAAATAAGGAAAATTTCTGACTTATTACCCTGAAATAAGAGAAATTTCTGCAATTTTGCCCCAAAATAAGGGAAATTTCTGCCTTTTTGCCCCAAAATAAGGGGAATTTCAGCCTTTTTACTTCAAAATAAGGGGAATTTCTGCATTTTTGCCTCAAAATAAGGGAAATTTCTGCCTTTTTGCCCCAAAATAAGAAAATTTCTGCTTTTTTTCCCTGAAATAAGTGAAATTTCTGCAATTTTGCTCTAAAATACGTGAAATTTCTGCAATTTTGACCCAAAATAAGGGATATTTCTGGATTTTTGCCCCAACATATAGGGAATTTCTGCCTTTTTGCCTAACAATTGGGGGAATTTCTGCAATTTTGCTCCAAAATACGGGGAATTTCTGCCTTTTTGCCCGAAAATCAGAAGAATGCATACCTTTTATATAAAAAAGGGAAATTTCTTCATTTTTGCTCCAAAATAAGGGGAATTTCAGCTTTTTTGCCTCTAAATAAGTGAAATTTCTTTTTTCCCCAAAACAAAGGGAATTCCTGTTTTTTTGCCCCAAAATAAGGAAAATTTCTGACTTATTACCCTGAAATAAGTGAAATTTTTGCAATTTTGCCCCAAAATAAGGGAAATTTCTGCCTCTTTGCCCTCAAATAAAAGGAATTTCAGCCTTTTTATGTCAAAATAAGAGGAATTTTTGCATTTTTGCCACAAAATATTAGGAATTTCTGCCTTTTTTCCCCAAAATAAGAAAATTTCTGTTTTTTTTCCCTGAAATAAGTGAAATTTCTGCAATTTTGCCCCAAAATAAGTGAAATTTCTGTAATTTTTCCCCAAAATAAGGGAAATTTCTGGAATTTTGCCCCAAATAAGTGGAATTTCTGAGTTTTGCCCCAAATAAGGAGAATTACTGTCTTTTTGCCCCAACATATAGGGAATTTCTGCCTTTTTGCCCAACAATTAGGGGAATTTCTGCAATTTTGCTCCAAAATACGGGGAATTTCTGCTTTTTTGCCCAAAAATCAGAAGAATGCATACTTTTGCCATAAAAAAAGGAAATTTCTTCATTTTTGCTCCAAAATAGGAACAATTTCAGCTTCTTTGCCTCTAAATAAGTGGAATATTTTGTCCCCCAAAACAAAGGTATTTTGTCTTTTTTGCCCCAAAATAAATAAAATTTCTGACTTATTACCCTGAAATAAGTGAAATTTCTGCAATTTTGACCAAAATTAAGGAAACTTCTGCCTTTTTGCCTCCAAATAAGGGGAATTTGAGAGTTTTTACCTCAAAATAAGGGGAAGTTCTGCATTTTTGCCCCAAAAGAAGGGAAATTTCTGCCTTTTTGCCCCCAAATAAGAGGAATTTCAGCCTTTTTACCTCCAAATAAGGGGAATTTCTGCATTTTTGCCCCAAAATAAGGGAAATTTCTGCAATTTTGCCCCAAAATAAGTCAAATTTTTGCAATTTTGCCCCAAAATAAGGGAAATTTCTGGAATTTTGCCCCAAAATAAGTGGAATTTCTGAGTTTTACCCCAAAATAAGGAGAAGTTCTGTTTTTTGCCCCAACATATAGAGAATTTCTGCCTTTTTGCCCCACAATTGGAAGAATTTCTGCAATTTTGCTCCAAAATACGGGGATTTTCTGACTTTTTGCCCGAAAATAAGAAGAATGCATACCTTTTTGCCATAAAAAAGGAAAATTTCTTCATTTTTGCTCCAAAATGAGGGGAATTTCTGCTTTTTAGTCTCTAAATAAGTGGAATTTCTGTCTTTTTCCCCAAAACAAAGGAAATTCCTGTCTTTTTTGCCCCAAAATAAGGAAAATTTCTAACTTATTACCCTGAAATAAGGGAAATTTCTGACTTTTTGCCCCAAAATAAAGAGAATTTCAGCCTTTTTACCTAAGAATAAGGGGAATTTCAGCATTTTTGCCACAAAATATTAGGAATTTCTGCTTTTCGCCACAAAATAAGAAAATTTCTGCTTTTTTTCCCTGAAATAAGTGAAATTTCTGCAATTTTGCCCCAAAATAAGTGAAATTTCTGTATATTTGCCCCAAAATAAGGGAAATTTCTGGAATTTTGCCCCAAAATAAGGGAAATTTCTGGAATTTTGCCCCAAATAAGTGGAATTTCTGAGTTTTGCCCCAAATAAGGAGAATTACTGTCTTTTTGCCCCAACATATAGGGAATTTCTGCCTTTTTGCCCAACAATTAGGGGAATTTCTGCAATTTTGCTCCAAAATACGGGGAATTTCTGCTTTTTTGCCCAAAAATCAGAAGAATGCATACTTTTGCCATAAAAAAAGGAAATTTCTTCATTTTTGCTCCAAAATAGGAACAATTTCAGCTTCTTTGCCTCTAAATAAGTGGAATATTTTGTCCCCCAAAACAAAGGTATTTTGTCTTTTTTGCCCCAAAATAAATAAAATTTCTGACTTATTACCCTGAAATAAGTGAAATTTCTGCAATTTTGACCAAAATTAAGGAAACTTCTGCCTTTTTGCCTCCAAATAAGGGGAATTTGAGAGTTTTTACCTCAAAATAAGGGGAAGTTCTGCATTTTTGCCCCAAAAGAAGGGAAATTTCTGCCTTTTTGCCCCCAAATAAGAGGAATTTCAGCCTTTTTACCTCCAAATAAGGGGAATTTCTGCATTTTTGCCCCAAAATAAGGGAAATTTCTGCAATTTTGCCCCAAAATAAGTCAAATTTTTGCAATTTTGCCCCAAAATAAGGGAAATTTCTGGAATTTTGCCCCATAATAAGTGGAATTTCTGAGTTTTACCCCAAAATAAGGAGAAGTTCTGTTTTTTGCCCCAACATATAGAGAATTTCTGCCTTTTTGCCCCACAATTGGGGGAATTTCTGCAATTTTGCTCCAAAATACGGGGAATTTCTGACTTTTTGCCCGAAAATAAGAAGAATGCATACCTTTTTGCCATAAAAAAGGAAAATTTCTTCATTTTTGCTCCAAAATGAGGGGAATTTCTGCTTTTTAGTCTTTAAATAAGTGGAATTTCTGTCTTTTTCCCCAAAACAAAGGAAATTCCTGTCTTTTTTGCCCCAAAATAAGGAAAATTTCTCACTTATTACCCTGAAATAAGGGAAATTTCTGACTTTTTGCCCCAAAATAAAGAGAATTTCAGCCTTTTTACCTAAGAATAAGGGGAATTTCAGCATTTTTGCCACAAAATATTAGGAATTTCTGCTTTTCGCCACAAAATAAGAAAATTTCTGCTTTTTTTCCCTAAAATAAGTGAAATTTCTGCAATTTTGCCCCAAAATAAATGAAATTTCTGTATATTTGCCCCAAAATAAGGGAAATTTCTGGAATTTTGCCCCAAAATAAGTGGAATTTCTGAGTTTTGCCCCAAAATATGGAGAATTTCTGTCTTTTTGTTTCAACATATAGGGAATTTCTGCCTTTTTGCCCCACAATTAGGGGAATTTCTGCAATTTTGCTTCAAAATATGGGGAATTTCTGCCTTTTTGCCCGAAAATCAGAAGAATGCATACCTTTTTGCCATAAAAAGGGAAATTTCTTCATTTTTTCTCCAAAATAAGGGGAATTTCTGCCTTTTTGCCACAAAATAAGAAAATTTCTGCTTTTTTCCCTGAAATAAGTGAAATTTCTGCAATTTTGCCCCAAAATACGTGAAATTTCTGCAATTTTGCCCCAAAATAAGGGATATTTTTGGATTTTTGCCCCAACATATAGAGAATTTCTGCCTTTTTGCCTAACAATTGGGGGAATTTCTGCAATTTTGCTCCAAAATACGGGGAATTTCTGCCTTTTTGCCCGAAAATCAGAAGAATGCATACCTTTTATATAAAAAAGGGAAAATTCTTCATTTTTGCTCCAAAATAAGGGGAATTTCAGCTTTTTTGCCTCTAAATAAGTGAAATTTCTTTTTTCCCCAAAACAAAGGGAATTCCTGTTTTTTTGCCCCAAAATAAGGAAAATTTCTGACTTATTACCCTGAAATAAGTGAAATTTTTGCAATTTTGCCCCAAAATAAGGGAAATTTCTGCGTCTTTGCAATCAAATAAAAGGAATTTCAGCCTTTTTATGTCAAAATAAGGGGAATTTTTGCATTTTTCCCACAAAATATTAGGAATTTCTGCCTTTTTTCCCCAAAATAAGAAAATTTCTGCTTTTTTCCCTGAAATAAGTGACATTTCTGCAATTTTGCCCCAAAATAAGTGAAATTTCTGTAATTTTGCCCCAAAATAAGGGAAATTTCTGGAATTTTGCCCCAAATAAGTGGAATTTCTGAGTTTTGCCCCAAATAAGAAGAATTTCTGTCTTTTTGCCGACAACATATAAGGAATTTCTGCCTTTTTGCCCAACAATTAGGGGAATTTCTGCAATTTTGTTCCAAAATACGGGGAATTTCTGCTTTTTTGCCCGAAAATAAGAAGAATGCATACCATTTTGCCATAAAAAAGGGAAATTTCTTCATTTTTGCTCCAAAATAAGGGGAATTTCTGCTTTTTGCCTATAAATAAGTGGAATTTCTGTCTTTTTCCCCCAAAACAAAGGGAATTCCTGTCTTTTTTGCCCCAAAATAAGAAAAAATTCTGACTTATTACCCTGAACTAAGTGAAATTTCTGCAATTTTGCCCCAAATAAAGGGAAATTTCTGCCTTTTTGCCCCCAAATAATGGAAATTTCAGCCTTTTTACCTCAAAATTAGAAGAATTTCTGCATTTTTTCCACAAAATATTAGGAATTTCTGCCTTTTTGCCCCACGATAAGGAAAATTTCTGCCTTTTTTCCCTGAAATAAGTGAAATTTCTGCAATTTTTCCCCAAAATAAGTGAAATTTCTGCAATTTTGCTCCAAAATAAGTGAAATTTCAGGAATTTTGCCCCAAAATAAGTGAAATTTCTGGAATTTTGCCCCAAAATAAATGGAATTTTTGAGTTTTGCCCCCAAATAAGGAGAATTTCTATCTTTTTGCCCCAACATATAGAGAATTTCTGCCTTTTTGCCCCACAATTAGGGGAATTTCTGCAATTTTGCTCCAAAATACGAGGAATTTCTGCCTTTTTCTCTTAAAATAAGAAGAATGCATACCTTTTTGCCATAAAAAAAGGAAATTTCTTCATTTTTGCTCCAAAATAAGGGGAATTTCAGCTTTTTTGCTTCTAAATAAGTGGAATTATTGTTCCCCCAAAACAAAGGGAATTCCTGTCTTTTTTGCCCCAAAATAAGGAAAATTTCTGACTTATTACCCTGAAATAAGAGAAATTTCTGCAATTTTGCCCCAAAATAAGGGAAATTTCTGCCTTTTTGCCCCAAAATAAGGGGAATTTCAGCCTTTTTACTTCAAAATAAGGGGAATTTCTGCATTTTTGCCTCAAAATAAGGGAAATTTCTGCCTTTTTGCCCCAAAATAAGAAAATTTCTGCTTTTTTTCCCTGAAATAAGTGAAATTTCTGCAATTTTGCTCTAAAATACGTGAAATTTCTGCAATTTTGACCCAAAATAAGGGATATTTCTGGATTTTTGCCCCAACATATAGGGAATTTCTGCCTTTTTGCCTAACAATTGGGGGAATTTCTGCAATTTTGCTCCAAAATACGGGGAATTTCTGCCTTTTTGCCCGAAAATCAGAAGAATGCATACCTTTTATATAAAAAAGGGAAATTTCTTCATTTTTGCTCCAAAATAAGGGGAATTTCAGCTTTTTTGCCTCTAAATAAGTGAAATTTCTTTTTTCCCCAAAACAAAGGGAATTCCTGTTTTTTTGCCCCAAAATAAGGAAAATTTCTGACTTATTACCCTGAAATAAGTGAAATTTTTGCAATTTTGCCCCAAAATAAGGGAAATTTCTGCCTCTTTGCCCTCAAATAAAAGGAATTTCAGCCTTTTTATGTCAAAATAAGAGGAATTTTTGCATTTTTGCCACAAAATATTAGGAATTTCTGCCTTTTTTCCCCAAAATAAGAAAATTTCTGTTTTTTTTCCCTGAAATAAGTGAAATTTCTGCAATTTTGCCCCAAAATAAGTGAAATTTCTGTAATTTTTCCCCAAAATAAGGGAAATTTCTGGAATTTTGCCCCAAATAAGTGGAATTTCTGAGTTTTGCCCCAAATAAGGAGAATTACTGTCTTTTTGCCCCAACATATAGGGAATTTCTGCCTTTTTGCCCAACAATTAGGGGAATTTCTGCAATTTTGCTCCAAAATACGGGGAATTTCTGCTTTTTTGCCCAAAAATCAGAAGAATGCATACTTTTGCCATAAAAAAAGGAAATTTCTTCATTTTTGCTCCAAAATAGGAACAATTTCAGCTTCTTTGCCTCTAAATAAGTGGAATATTTTGTCCCCCAAAACAAAGGTATTTTGTCTTTTTTGCCCCAAAATAAATAAAATTTCTGACTTATTACCCTGAAATAAGTGAAATTTCTGCAATTTTGACCAAAATTAAGGAAACTTCTGCCTTTTTGCCTCCAAATAAGGGGAATTTGAGAGTTTTTACCTCAAAATAAGGGGAAGTTCTGCATTTTTGCCCCAAAAGAAGGGAAATTTCTGCCTTTTTGCCCCCAAATAAGAGGAATTTCAGCCTTTTTACCTCCAAATAAGGGGAATTTCTGCATTTTTGCCCCAAAATAAGGGAAATTTCTGCAATTTTGCCCCAAAATAAGTCAAATTTTTGCAATTTTGCCCCAAAATAAGGGAAATTTCTGGAATTTTGCCCCAAAATAAGTGGAATTTCTGAGTTTTACCCCAAAATAAGGAGAAGTTCTGTTTTTTGCCCCAACATATAGAGAATTTCTGCCTTTTTGCCCCACAATTGGAAGAATTTCTGCAATTTTGCTCCAAAATACGGGGATTTTCTGACTTTTTGCCCGAAAATAAGAAGAATGCATACCTTTTTGCCATAAAAAAGGAAAATTTCTTCATTTTTGCTCCAAAATGAGGGGAATTTCTGCTTTTTAGTCTCTAAATAAGTGGAATTTCTGTCTTTTTCCCCAAAACAAAGGAAATTCCTGTCTTTTTTGCCCCAAAATAAGGAAAATTTCTAACTTATTACCCTGAAATAAGGGAAATTTCTGACTTTTTGCCCCAAAATAAAGAGAATTTCAGCCTTTTTACCTAAGAATAAGGGGAATTTCAGCATTTTTGCCACAAAATATTAGGAATTTCTGCTTTTCGCCACAAAATAAGAAAATTTCTGCTTTTTTTCCCTGAAATAAGTGAAATTTCTGCAATTTTGCCCCAAAATAAGTGAAATTTCTGTATATTTGCCCCAAAATAAGGGAAATTTCTGGAATTTTGCCCCAAAATAAGGGAAATTTCTGGAATTTTGCCCCAAATAAGTGGAATTTCTGAGTTTTGCCCCAAATAAGGAGAATTACTGTCTTTTTGCCCCAACATATAGGGAATTTCTGCCTTTTTGCCCAACAATTAGGGGAATTTCTGCAATTTTGCTCCAAAATACGGGGAATTTCTGCTTTTTTGCCCAAAAATCAGAAGAATGCATACTTTTGCCATAAAAAAAGGAAATTTCTTCATTTTTGCTCCAAAATAGGAACAATTTCAGCTTCTTTGCCTCTAAATAAGTGGAATATTTTGTCCCCCAAAACAAAGGTATTTTGTCTTTTTTGCCCCAAAATAAATAAAATTTCTGACTTATTACCCTGAAATAAGTGAAATTTCTGCAATTTTGACCAAAATTAAGGAAACTTCTGCCTTTTTGCCTCCAAATAAGGGGAATTTGAGAGTTTTTACCTCAAAATAAGGGGAAGTTCTGCATTTTTGCCCCAAAAGAAGGGAAATTTCTGCCTTTTTGCCCCCAAATAAGAGGAATTTCAGCCTTTTTACCTCCAAATAAGGGGAATTTCTGCATTTTTGCCCCAAAATAAGGGAAATTTCTGCAATTTTGCCCCAAAATAAGTCAAATTTTTGCAATTTTGCCCCAAAATAAGGGAAATTTCTGGAATTTTGCCCCATAATAAGTGGAATTTCTGAGTTTTACCCCAAAATAAGGAGAAGTTCTGTTTTTTGCCCCAACATATAGAGAATTTCTGCCTTTTTGCCCCACAATTGGGGGAATTTCTGCAATTTTGCTCCAAAATACGGGGAATTTCTGACTTTTTGCCCGAAAATAAGAAGAATGCATACCTTTTTGCCATAAAAAAGGAAAATTTCTTCATTTTTGCTCCAAAATGAGGGGAATTTCTGCTTTTTAGTCTTTAAATAAGTGGAATTTCTGTCTTTTTCCCCAAAACAAAGGAAATTCCTGTCTTTTTTGCCCCAAAATAAGGAAAATTTCTCACTTATTACCCTGAAATAAGGGAAATTTCTGACTTTTTGCCCCAAAATAAAGAGAATTTCAGCCTTTTTACCTAAGAATAAGGGGAATTTCAGCATTTTTGCCACAAAATATTAGGAATTTCTGCTTTTCGCCACAAAATAAGAAAATTTCTGCTTTTTTTCCCTGAAATAAGTGAAATTTCTGCAATTTTGCCCCAAAATAAATGAAATTTCTGTATATTTGCCCCAAAATAAGGGAAATTTCTGGAATTTTGCCCCAAAATAAGTGGAATTTCTGAGTTTTGCCCCAAAATATGGAGAATTTCTGTCTTTTTGTTTCAACATATAGGGAATTTCTGCCTTTTTGCCCCACAATTAGGGGAATTTCTGCAATTTTGCTTCAAAATATGGGGAATTTCTGCCTTTTTGCCCGAAAATCAGAAGAATGCATACCTTTTTGCCATAAAAAGGGAAATTTCTTCATTTTTTCTCCAAAATAAGGGGAATTTCTGCCTTTTTGCCACAAAATAAGAAAATTTCTGCTTTTTTCCCTGAAATAAGTGAAATTTCTGCAATTTTGCCCCAAAATACGTGAAATTTCTGCAATTTTGCCCCAAAATAAGGGATATTTTTGGATTTTTGCCCCAACATATAGAGAATTTCTGCCTTTTTGCCTAACAATTGGGGGAATTTCTGCAATTTTGCTCCAAAATACGGGGAATTTCTGCCTTTTTGCCCGAAAATCAGAAGAATGCATACCTTTTATATAAAAAAGGGAAAATTCTTCATTTTTGCTCCAAAATAAGGGGAATTTCAGCTTTTTTGCCTCTAAATAAGTGAAATTTCTTTTTTCCCCAAAACAAAGGGAATTCCTGTTTTTTTGCCCCAAAATAAGGAAAATTTCTGACTTATTACCCTGAAATAAGTGAAATTTTTGCAATTTTGCCCCAAAATAAGGGAAATTTCTGCGTCTTTGCAATCAAATAAAAGGAATTTCAGCCTTTTTATGTCAAAATAAGGGGAATTTTTGCATTTTTCCCACAAAATATTAGGAATTTCTGCCTTTTTTCCCCAAAATAAGAAAATTTCTGCTTTTTTCCCTGAAATAAGTGACATTTCTGCAATTTTGCCCCAAAATAAGTGAAATTTCTGTAATTTTGCCCCAAAATAAGGGAAATTTCTGGAATTTTGCCCCAAATAAGTGGAATTTCTGAGTTTTGCCCCAAATAAGAAGAATTTCTGTCTTTTTGCCGACAACATATAAGGAATTTCTGCCTTTTTGCCCAACAATTAGGGGAATTTCTGCAATTTTGTTCCAAAATACGGGGAATTTCTGCTTTTTTGCCCGAAAATAAGAAGAATGCATACCATTTTGCCATAAAAAAGGGAAATTTCTTCATTTTTGCTCCAAAATAAGGGGAATTTCTGCTTTTTGCCTATAAATAAGTGGAATTTCTGTCTTTTTCCCCCAAAACAAAGGGAATTCCTGTCTTTTTTGCCCCAAAATAAGAAAAAATTCTGACTTATTACCCTGAACTAAGTGAAATTTCTGCAATTTTGCCCCAAATAAAGGGAAATTTCTGCCTTTTTGCCCCCAAATAATGGAAATTTCAGCCTTTTTACCTCAAAATTAGAAGAATTTCTGCATTTTTTCCACAAAATATTAGGAATTTCTGCCTTTTTGCCCCACGATAAGGAAAATTTCTGCCTTTTTTCCCTGAAATAAGTGAAATTTCTGCAATTTTTCCCCAAAATAAGTGAAATTTCTGCAATTTTGCTCCAAAATAAGTGAAATTTCAGGAATTTTGCCCCAAAATAAGTGAAATTTCTGGAATTTTGCCCCAAAATAAATGGAATTTTTGAGTTTTGCCCCCAAATAAGGAGAATTTCTATCTTTTTGCCCCAACATATAGAGAATTTCTGCCTTTTTGCCCCACAATTAGGGGAATTTCTGCAATTTTGCTCCAAAATACGAGGAATTTCTGCCTTTTTCTCTTAAAATAAGAAGAATGCATACCTTTTTGCCATAAAAAAAGGAAATTTCTTCATTTTTGCTCCAAAATAAGGGGAATTTCAGCTTTTTTGCTTCTAAATAAGTGGAATTATTGTTCCCCCAAAACAAAGGGAATTCCTGTCTTTTTTGCCCCAAAATAAGGAAAATTTCTGACTTATTACCCTGAAATAAGAGAAATTTCTGCAATTTTGCCCCAAAATAAGGGAAATTTCTGCCTTTTTGCCCCAAAATAAGGGGAATTTCAGGCTTTTTACTTCAAAATAAGAGGATTTTCTGCATTTTTGCCCCCAAATGAGGGAAATTTCTGCCTTTTTGCCCCAAATTAGAAAATTTCTGCTTTTTTTTTGCTGAAATAAGTGAAATTTCTGCAATTTTGCCCCAAAATAAGTGAAATTTCTGCAATTTTGCCCCAAAATAAGGGATATTTCTGGATTTTTGACCAAACATATAAGGAATTTCTGCCTTTTTGCCTCACAATTAGGGTAATTTCTGCAATTTTGATCCAAAATACGGGGAATTTCTGCCTTTTTGCCCGAAAATCAGAAGAATGCATACCTTTTATATAAAAAAGGGAAATTTCTTCATTTTTGCTCCAAAATAAGGGGAATTTCTTCTTTTTGGCCTCTAAATAAGTGGAATTTCTGTCTTTTTCCATCAAAAAAAGGGAATTTCTGTCTTTTTTGCCCCAAAATAAGGAAATATTCTGACTTATTACCCTGAAATAAGTGAAATTTCTGTAATTTTGCCCCAAAATAAGGGAAATTTCTGCCACTTTTTCCTCAAATAAAAGGAATTTCAGCCTTTTTATGTCAAAATAAGGGGAATTTTTGCATTTTTGCCACAAAATATTAGGAATTTCTGCCTTTTTTCCCCAAAATAAGAAATTTTCTGCTTTTTTTCCCTGAAATAAGTGAAATTTCTGCAATTTTGCCCCAAAATAAGTGAAATTTCTGCAATTTTGCCCCAAAATAAGAAAAATTTCTGGAATTTTGCCCCAAATAAGTGGAATTTCTGAGTTTTGCCTTAAAATAAGGAGAATTTTTGTCTTTTTGCCCCAACATATGGGGAATTTCTGCCTTTTTGCCCTACAATTAGGGGAATTTCTGCAATTTTGCTCCAAAATACGGGGAATTTCTGCCTTTTGCCCGAAAATAAGAAGAATATATACCTTTTTGCCATAAAAAAGGGAAATTTCTTCATTTTTACTCCAAAATAAGGGGAATTTCTGCTTTTTTGCCTCTAAATCAGTGGAATTTCTGTCTTTTTCCCCTAAAACAAAGTGAATATCTGTCTTTTTTGCCCCAAAATAAGGAAAAATTCTTAATTATTACCCTGAAGTAAGTGAAATTTCTTCAATTTTGCCCCAAAATAAGGAAAATTTCTGCCTTTTTGCCCCCAAAAATGGGAATTTCAGCCTTTTTACCTAAAAATAAGAAGAATTTCTGCATTTTTTCCACAAAATATTAGGAATTTCTGCCTTTTTGCCTTACAATAAGGAAAATTTCTGCCTTTTTTCCATGAGATAAGTGAAATTTCTGCAATTTTTTTCCAAAATAAGTGAAATTTCTGCAATTTTGCTCCAAAATAAGTGAAATTTCAGGAATTTTGCCCCAAAATAAGTGAAATTTCTGGAATTTTGCCCCAAAATAAATGGAATTACTGAGTTTTGCCCCCAAATAAGAAGAATTTCTGTCTTTTTGCCCCAACATATAGAGAATTTCTGCCTTTTTGCACCACAATTAGGGGAATTTCTGCAATTTTTCTCCAAAATATGGGGAATTTCTGCCTTTTTGCCTGAAAATAAGAAGAATGCATACCTTTTTCCCATAAAAAGAGAAATTTCTTCATTTTTGCTCCAAAATAAGGGGAATTTCTGCTCTTTTGCCTCTAAAGTGTGGAATTTCTGTATTTTTCCCTCAAAACAATGGGAATTCCTGTTTTTTTTTTTTGCCCCAAAATACGGAAAACTTCTGAGTTATTACCCTGTAATAAGTGAAATTTCTGCAATTTTGCCCAAAAATAAGGGAAATTTTTGCCTTTTTGCCCCCAAATAAGGAGAATTTTAGCCTTTTTACCTCAAAATAAGGGAAATTTCTGCATTTTTGCCACAAAATATTAGGAATTTCTGCCTTTTGCCCCAAAATAAGAAAATTTCTGCTTTTTTTCTCTGAAATAAGTGAAATTTCTGCAATTTTGCCCCAAAATAAGTGAAATTTCTGCAATTTTGCCTCAAAATAAGGGAAATTTCTGGAATTTTGCCCCAAATAAGTGGAATTACTGAGTTTTGCCCCAAAATAAGGAGAATTTCTGACTTTTTGCACAAACATATAGGGAATTTCTGAATTTTTGCCCCACAATTAGGGGAATTTCTGCAATTTTGCTCCAAAATACGGGGAATTTCTGCCTTTTTGCCCGAAAATCAAAAGAATGCATACCTTTTTGCGATAAAAAAGGAAATTTCTTCATTTTTGCTCCAAAATAGTGGGAATTTCAGCTTTTTTGCCTCTAAATAAGTGGAATTTTTTTTCCCCCCAAATAAAGAGAATTCCGGTCTTTTTTGCCCCAAAATAAGGAAAATTTCTGACTTATTACCCTGAAATATGTGAAATTTCTGCAATTTTACCCCAAAATAAGGGAAATTTCTGCCTTTTTGCTTCCAAACAAGGGGAGTTTCAGCCTTTTTACCTTAAAATAAGGGGAATTTCTGCATTTTTGCCCCAAAATAAGGGAAATTTCTGCCTTTTTGCCCCAAAATAAGAAAATTTCTGCTTTTTTTCCATGAAATAAGTGAAATTTCTGCAATTTTGCCCCAAAATATGTGAAATTTCTGCAATTTTGCACCAAAATAAGTGAAATTTCTGTAATTTTGCCCCAAAATAAGGGAAATTTCTGGAATTTGGCCCCAAAATAAGGGAAATTTCTATAATTTTGCCCCAAAATAAGTGGAATTTCTGAGTTTTGCCCCAAAATTAGGAGAATTTCTGTCTTTTTGCCACAACATATATCGAATTTCTGCCTTTTTGCCCCACAATTAGGGGAATTACTGCAATTTTGCTCCAAAATACGGGGAATTTCTGACTTTTTGCCCGAAAATAAGAAGAATGCACACCTTTTTGCCATCAAAAAGGGAAATTTCTTTATTTTTGCTCCAAAATAAAGGGAATTTCTGCTTTTTTGCCTCTAAATAAGTGGAATTTCTCTCATTTTCCCCCAAAACAAAGGGAATTCCTGTTTTTTTTTTGCCCCAAAATACAGAAAACTTCTGACTTATTACCCTGAAATAAGTGAAATTTCTGCAATTTTGCCCAAAAATAAGGGAAATTTCTGCATTTTTGCCCCCAAATAATGAGAATTTTAGCCTTTTTACCTCAAAATAAGGAAAATTTCTGCATTTTTGTCACAAAATTTTAGGAATTTCTGCCTTTTGCCCCAAAATAAAAAATTTCTGCTTTTTTTCCCTGAAATGAGTGAAATTTCTGCAATTTTGCCAAAAAATAAGTGAAATTTCTGCAATTTTGCCCCAAAATAAGGGAAATTTCTGGAATTTTACCCGAAAATAAGTGGAATTTCTGAGTTTTACTCCAAAATAAGGAGAATTTCTGTTTTTTGCCCCAACATATAGGGAATTTCTACATTTTGCCCCACAATTAGGGGAATTTCTGCAATATTGCTCCAAAATACTAGGAATTTCTGGCTTTTTGCCTGAAAATAAGAAGAATGCATACCTTTTTGTCATAAAAAAAGGAAATTTCTTCATTTTTGCTCCAAAATAAGGGGAATTTCTGCTTTTTTGCCTCTAAATAAGTGGAATTTCTGTCTTTTTCCCCCAAATCAAAGAAAATTCCTGTTTTTTTTGCCCCAAAATAAGGAAAATTTCTTACTTATTACCCTGAAATAAGTGAAATTTCTGCAATTTTGCCCCAAAATATGGGAAATTTCTGCCTTTTTGCCTCCAAATAAGGAGAATTCTAGCCTTTTTACCTCAAAATAAGGGCAATTTCTGCATTTTTGCCACAAGATATTAGGAATTTCTGCCTTTTTCCCCAAAATAAGAAAATTTCTGCTTTTTTTCCCTGAAATAAGTGAAATTTCTGCAATTTTGCCCCAAAATAAGAGAAATTTCTGCCTTTTTGCCCCCAAATAAGGGGAATTTCAGCCTTTTTATCTCAAAATAAAAGGATTTTCTGCATTTTTGCCATAAATAAGAAAATTTCTGCTTTTTTCCCTGAAATAAGTGAAATTTCTGCAATTTTGCCCCAAAATAAGTAAAATTTCTGCAATTTTGCCCCAAAATAAGGGAAATTTCTGGAATTTTGCCCCAAAATAACTGGAATTTCTGAGTTTTGCCCCAAAATAAGGAGAATTTCTGTCTTTTTGCCCCAACATATAGGAAATTTCTGCCTATTTGCCCGACATTAAGGGGAATTTCTGCAATTTTGCTCCAAAATACGGGGAATTTCTGCCTTTTTGCCCGAAAATCAGAAGAATGTATACCTTTTTGCCATAAAACAAAGGAAATTTCTTCATTTTTGCTCCAAAATAAAGGGAATTTCTGCTTTTTGCTTCTAAATAAGTGGAATTTCAGTCTTTGTCCCCCAAAACAAAGGGAATTTCTGTCTTTTTTGCCCCAAAATAAAAAAAATTTCTGACTTATTACCCTGAAATAAGTGAAATTTCTGCAATTTTGACCCAAAATAAGAGAAATTTTTGCCTTTATGCCCCCAAATAATGGGAATTTCACCCTTTTTACCTCAAAATAAGGGGAATTTCTGAACTTTTGCCCCAAAATATGGGAAATTTCTGCCTTTTTGCCCCAAAATAAGAAAAATTTCTGCAATTTTGTACCAAATAAGAGAAATTTCTGCCTTTTTGCTCCAAAATAAGAAAATTTCTGCTTTTTTTCTGAAATAAGTAAATTTTCTGCAATTTTGCCCCAAAATAAGTGAAATTTCTGCAATTTTGCCCCAAAATAAAAGAAATTTCTGGAATTTTGCCCCAAAATAAGTGGAATTTCTGAGTTTTGCCCCAAAATAAGGAGAATTTCTGTTTTTTGCCCCAACATATAGGGAATTTCTGCCTTTTTGCCCCACAATTTGGGAAAATTCTGCAATTTTGCTCCAAAATACGGGGAATTTATGCATTTTTGCTCGAAAATAAGAAGAATGCATACCTTTTTGCCATAAAAAATCGAAATTTCTTCATTTTTGCTCCAAAATAATGGGAATTTCTGCATTTTTGCCTCTAAATAAGTGGAATTTCTGTCTTTTTCCCCCAAAACAAAGGAAATTTCTGCCTTTTTTGCCCCAAAATAAGGAAAATTTCTGACTTATTACCCTGAAATAAGTGAAATTTTTGCAATTTTGCTCCAAAATAAGGGAAATTTCTGCCTTTTTGCCCTTAAATATGGGAAATTTCAGCCTTTTTATCTCAAAAAAAGAGGAATTTCTGCATTTTTGCCACAAAATATTAGGAATTTCTGCCTTTTTTGCCCCCAAAATAAAGAAAATTTCTGCCTTTTTTCCCTGAAATAATTGAAATTTGTGCCATTTTGCCCCCAAATAAGTGAAATTTCTGCAATTATGCCCCAAAATAAACGAAATTTTTGGAATTATGCCCCAAAATAAGTGGAATTTCTGAGTTTTGCCCTAAAATAAGAAGAATATCTGTCTTTTTGCCCCAAAATATATAGAATTTCTGCCTTTTTGCCCCATAATTAAAAGAATTTCTGCAATTTTGCTCCAAAATATGGGGAATTTCTGCTTTTTTGTCCGAAAATCAAAAGAATGCATACCTTTTTGCCATAAAATGGAAATTTCTTCAGTTTTGCTCCAAAATAAGGGGAATTTCTGCTTTTTTTGCCTCTAAATAAGTGAAATTTCTGTCTTTTTCCCCCAAAACAAAGGGAATTTCTGTCTTTTTTGCCCCAAAATAAGAAAAATTTCTGACTTATTACCCTGAAATAAGTGAAATTTCTGCAATTTTGCCCCAAAATAAGTGAATTTTCTGCCTTTTTGCCCCCAAATAAGGAGAATTTCAGCCTTTTTACCTCAAAATAAGGGGAATTTATGCATTTTTGCCACAAAATATTAGGAATTTCCGCCTTTTTGCCCCAAAATAAGAAAATTTCTGCTTTTTTTCCCTGAAATAGGTGAAATTTCTGCAATTTTTCCCCAAAATAAAAGAAATTTTTGCCTTTTTGCCCCCAAATAAGGAGAATTTCAGCCTTTTTACCTCAAAATAAGGGGAATTTCTGCATTTTTGCCACAAAATATTAGGAATTTCTGCCTTTTTGCCCCAAAATAAGAAAATTTCTGCTTTTTTTCCCTGAAATAGGTAAAATTTCTGCAATTTTGCCCCAAAATAAGAGAAATTTTTGTTTTTTTGCCCCCAAATAATGAGAATTTCAGCCTTTTTCTCTCAAAATAAGTGTATTTTCTGCATTTTTGCGCCAAAATAAAAAAATTTCTGCTTTTTTTCCCTGAAATAAGTGAAATTTCTGCAATTTTGCCCCAAAATAAGTGAAATTTCTACAATTTTGCCTCAAGATAAGGGAAATTTCTTGAATTTTGCCCCAAAATAAGTGAAATTTCTGAGTTTTGCCCCAAAATAAGGAGAATTTCTGTCTTTTTGCCCCAACTTATAGGGAATTTTAGCCTTTTTGCCCCACAATTAGGGGAATTTATGCAATTTTCCTCCAAAATACGGGGAATTTCTGCCTTTTTGCCCGACAATCAGAAGAATGCATACCTTTTTGCCATAAAAAGGGAAATTTCTTCATTTTTGCTCCAAAATAAGGGGAATTTCAGCTTTTTTGCCTCTAAATAAGTGGAATTTCTCTTTCCCCCAAAACAAAGGGAATTACTGTTATTTTGGCCCCAAAATAAGGAAAATTTCTTACTTATTACCCTTAAATAAGTGAAATTTCTGCAATTTTGCCCCAAAATAAGGAAAAATTCTTACTTATTACCCTGAAATAAGTGAAATTTCTGCAATTGTGCCCCAAAATAAGGGAAATTTCTGCCTTTTTGCCCCCAAATAAGGAGAATTTCAGCCTTTTTACCTCAAAATAAGAAGAATTGTTGCATTTTTGCCACAAAATATTAGGAATTTCTGCCTTTTCCCCCAAAATAAGAAAATTTCTGCTTTTTTTCCCTGAAATAAGTGCAATTTCTGCAATTTTGCCCCAAAATACGTGAAATTTCTGCAATTTTGCCCCAAAATAAGGAAAATTTCTGGAATTTTGCCCCAAAATAAGTGGAAATTCTGAGTTTTGCACCAAAATAAGGAGAATTTCTGTCTTTTTGTCCCAACATATAGGGAATTTCTGCCTATTTGCCACACAATTAGGGGAATTTCCGCAATTTTGCTCCAAAATACGGGGAATTTCTGCCTTTTAGCCCGAAAATCAGAAGAATGCATACCCTTTTTCCATAAAACAAAGGAAATTTCTTCATTTTTGCTCCAAAATAAAGGAAATTTCTGCTTTTTTGCTTCTAAATAAGTGGAATTTCTGTCTTTTTCCTCCAAAACAAAGGGAATTTCTGTCTTTTTTGCCCCAAAATAAGGAAAATTTCTGACTTATTATTCTGACGTAAGTGAAATTTTGGCAATTTTTCCCCAAAATAAGGGAAATTTCTGCCTTTTTGCCCCCAAATAATGGGAATTTCAGCCTTTTTACTTCAAAATAAGGGGAATTTCTGAATTTTTGCCCCAAAATATGGGAAATTTCTGCCTTTTTGCCCCAAAATAAGAAAAACTTCTGCAATTTTGTACCAAAATAAAAGAAATTTCTGCCTTTTTGCCCCAAAATAAGAAAATTTCTGCTTTTTTTCTGAAATAAGTGAAATTTCTGCAATTTTGCCCCAAAATAAGGGAAATTTCTGAAATTTTGCCCCAAATAAGTGGAATTTCTGAGTTTTGCCCCAAAATAAAAAGAATTTCTGTATTTTGCCCCAACATATAGGGAATTTCTGCCTTTTTGCCCCACAATTTAAGAAATTTCTGCAATTTTTTTCCAAAATAAAGGAAATTTCTGCCTTTTTGCCCGAAAATAAGAAGAATGCATACTTTTTGCCATAAAAAAGGGAAATTTCTTCATTTTTTCTCCAAAATTAGGGGAATTTCTGCTTTTTTTGCCTCTAAATAAGTGGAATTTCTGTCTTTTTCCCCCAAATCAAATTGAATTCCTGTCTTTTTTGCCCCAAAATAAGAAAAATTTCTGACTTATTACCCTGAAATAAGTGAAATTTCTGCAATTTTGCCCCAAAATAAGGGAAATTTCTGCCTTTTTCCTCCCAAATAAGGAGAATTTCAGCCTGTTTACCTCAAAATAAGGGGAATTTCTGCATTTTTGCCACAAAATATTAGGAATTTCTACCTTTTTGACCCAAAATAAGAAAATTTCTGTTTTTTTTCCCTGAAATAAGTGAAATTTCTGCAATTTTGCCCCAAAATAAGTGAAATTTCTGCAATTTTGCCCCAAAATAAGAGAAATTTCTGGAATTTTGCCCCAAAATAAGTGGAATTTCTGAGTTTTCCCCCAAAATAAGGAGAATTTCTTTCCTTTTTCCCCAACATATAGGGAATTTCTGCCTTTTTGCCCCACAATTAGGGGAATTTCTGAAATTTTGCTCCAAAATACAGGGAATTTCTGCCTTTTTGCCCGAAAATCAGAAGAATGCATACCTTTTTGCCATAAAAAAGGAAATTTCTTCATTTTTGCTCCAAAATAAGGGGAATTTCAGCTTTTTTGCATCTAAATAAGTGGAATTTCTTTTTCCCCCAAAACAAAGGAAATTCCTGTCTTTTTTGCCCCAAAAGAAAGAAAATTTCTTACTTATTACCCTGAAATAAGTGAAATTTCTGCAATTTTGCCCTAAAATAAGGGAAATTTCTGCCTTTTGCCCCCAAATAAAAAGAATTTCAGCCTTTTTACCTAAAAATAAGGGGAATTTCTGCATTTTTGCCCTAAAATAAGGGAAATTTCTGCATTTTTGCCCCAAAATAAGAAAATTTCTGCTTTTTTTTCCTGAAATAAGTGAAATTTTTGCAATTTTGCCCCAAAATAAGTGAAATTTCTGCAATTTTGCCCCAAAATATGAGAAATTTCTGGAATTTTGCCCCAAAACAAGTGGAATTTCTGAATTTTGCCCCAAAATAAGGAGAATTTCTGCCTTTTTGCCCCAACATTTAGAGAATTTCTGCCTTTTTGCCCCACAATTAGGGGAATTTCTGAAATTTTGCTCCAAAATACGGGGAATTTCTGCCTTTTTGCCCGAAAATAAGAAGAATGCATACCTTTTTGCCATAAAAAAGAGAAATTTCTTCATTTTTGCTCCAAAATAAGGGGAATTTCTGCATTTTTGCCTCTAAATAAGTGGAATTTCTGTCTCTTTCCCCCAAAACAAAGGGAATTCCTGTATTTTTTGCCCCAAAATAAGGAAAATTTCTGACTTATTACTCTGAAATAAGTGAAATTTCTGCAATTTTGCCCCAAAATAAGGGAAATTTCTGCCTTTTTGCCCCCAAATAAAGAGAATTTCAGCCTTTCTACCTCAAAATAAGAAGAATTTTTGCATTTTTGCCACAAAATATTAGGAATTTCTGCCTTTTGCCCCAAAATAAGAAAATTTCTGCTTTTTTTCCTGAAATAAGTGAAATTTCTGCAATTTTGCCCAAAAATACATGAAATTTCTGCAATTTTGCCCCAAAATAAGGGAAATTTCTGGAATTTTGCTCCAAAATAAGTGGAATTTCTGAGTTTTGCCCCAAAATAAGAAGAATTTCTGTCTTTTTGTCCCAACATATAGGGAATTTCTTCCTATTTGCCCCACAATTAGGGAAATTTCTGCATTTTTGCCACAAAATATAAGGAATTTCTGCTTTTTGCCCCAAAATAAGGAAAATTTCTGCCTTTTTTCCCTGAAATAAGTGAAATTTCTGCCATTTTGCCCCAAAATAAGTTAAATTTCTGCAATTTTGCCCCAAATAAAAGAAATTTTTGGAATTTTGCTTCAAAATAAGTGGAATTTCTGAGTTTTGCCCTAAAATAAGGAGAATATCTGTCTTTTTGCCCCAACATATAGAGAATTTCTGCCTTTTTGCCCCACAATTAGGGGAATTTCTGCAATTTTGCTCGAAAATACGGGGAATTTCGGCTTTTTTGTCCGAAAATCAAAAGAATGCATACCTTTTTGCTATAAAAAAGGGAAATTTCTTAATTTTTGCTCCAAAATAAGGGGAATTTCTGCTTATTTTGCCTCTAAATAAGTGGAATTTCTGTCTTTTTCCCCCAAAACAAAGAGAATTCCTGTATTTTTGCCGCAAAATAATAAAAATTTCTGACTTATTACCTTGAAATAAGTGAAATTTCTGCAATTTTGCCCCAAAATAAGGGAAATTTCTGCCTTTTTTCCCCCAAATAAGGAGAATTTCAGCCTTTTTACCTCAAAATAAGGAGAATTTCTTCATTTTTGCCACAAAATATTAGGAATTTCTGCCTTTTTGCACCAAAATAAAAAGATTTCTGCTTTTTTTCTTGAAATAGGTGATATTTCTGCAATTTTGCCCCAAAATAAGAGAAATTTCTGCCATTTTGCCCCCAAATAAGGAGAATTTCAGCCTTTTTATCTCAAAATGAGGGGATTTTCTGCATTTTTGCCCCAAAAAAAGAAAATTTCTGAGTTTTGCCACAAAATAAGGAGAATTTCTGTCTTATTGCCCCAACATATAGGGAATTTCTTCCTTTTTGCCCCACAATTAGGGGAATTTCTGCAATTTTGCTCCAAAATACGGGGAATTTCTGCCTTTTTGCCCAAAAATAAAAAGAATGCATAACTTTTTGCCACAAAAAAGGGAAATTTCTTCATTTTTGCTCCAAAATAAGGGGAATTTCTGCTTTTTTGCCTCTAAATAAGTGGAATTTCTGTATTTTTCCCCCAAAACAAAGGGAATTCCTGGTTTGTTTGCCCCAAAATAAGGAAAATTTCTGACTTATTACCCTGAAATAAGTGAAATTTCTGCAATTTTGCCCCAAAATAAGGGAAATTTCTGCCTTTTTGCCCCCAAATAAGAAGAATTTCAGCCTTTTTACCTCAAAATAAGAAGAATTTTTGAATTTTTGCCACAAAATATTAGGAATTTCTGCCTTTTGCCCCAAAATAAGACAATTTCTGCTTTTTTCACTGAAATAAGTGAAATTTCTGCTATTTTGCCCCAAAATATGTGAAATTTCTGCAGTTTTGCCCCAAAATAAGAGAAATTTCTGGAATTTTGCCCCAAAATAAGTGGAATTTCTGAGTTTTGCCCCAAAATAAGGAGAATATCTGTCTTTTTGTCCCAACATATAGGGAATTTCTGCCTATTTGCCCCACAATTAGGGGAATTTCTGCAATTTTGCTCCAAAATACGGGGAATTTCTGTTTTTTAGCCCGAAAATCAGAAAAATGCATAACTTTTTTCCATAAAACAAAAGAAATTTCTTCATTTTTGCTCCAAAATAAAGGGAATTTTTGCTTTTTTGCCTCTAAATAAGTGGAATTTCTGTCTTTTTCCTTTAAAACAAAGGGAATATCTGACTTTTTTGCCCAAAATAAGGAAAATTTCTGACTTATTATTCTGACGAAAGTGAAATTTCTGCAATTTTGCCCCAAAATAAGGGAAATTTCTGCCTTTTTGCCCCCAAATAAGGGGAATTTTAGCCTTTTTACTTCAAAATAAAGGGAATTTCTGCATTTTTGCCCCAAAATATGGGAAATTTCTGCCTTTTGCCTTAAAATAAGAAAAATTTCCGCAATTTTGTACCAAAATAAAAGAAATTTCTGCCATTTTGTCCAAAAATAAAAAAATTTCTGCTTTTTTTCTGAAATAAGTGAAATTTCTGCATTTTTGCCCAAAAATAAGTCAAATTCCTGCAAATTTGCCCCAAAATAAAGGAAATTTCTGAAATTTTGCCTCAAAATAAGTTTTATTTCTGAGTTTTTCCCCAAAATAAGGAGAATTTCTGATTTGCCCCAACATATAGGGAATTTCTGCCTTTTTGCCCCACAATTAAAGAAATTTCTGCAATTTTCCTCCAAAATACAGGGAATTTCTGCCTTTTTGCCCGAAAATAAGAAGAATGCATACCTTATTGCCATAAAAAAGGGAAATTTCTTCATTTTTGCTCCAAAATAAGGGGAATTTCTGCTTTTTTTTCCTCTAAATAAGTGGAATTTCTGTCTTTTTCTCCCAAAACAAATGGAATTCTTGTCTTTTTTGGCCCAAAATAAGAAAAATTTCTGACTTATTACCCTGAAATAAGTGAAATTTCTGCAATTTTGCCCCAAAATAAGGGAAATTTCTGCATTTTTGCCCCCAAATATAGAGAATTTCAGCTTTTTTACCTCAAAATAAGGTGAATTTCTACATTTTGCCACAAAATATTAAGAATTTCTGCCTTTTTGCCCCAAAATAAGGAAAATTTCTGCCTTTTTTCCCTTAAATAAGTGATATTTCTGCAATTTTGCCGCAACATAAGTGAAAATTCTGCAATTTTGCCCCGAAATAAGTTTAATTTTTGCAATATTGCCCCAAAATAAGTGAAATTTCTGGAATTTTGCCCCAAAATAAGTGGAATTTCCTAGTTTTGCCCCAAAATAAAAAGAATTTCTGTCCTTTTGCCCCAACATATACAAAATTTCTGCCTTTTTGCCCCACAATTAGGGTAATTTCTGCAATATTGCTCCAAAATAAGGGGAGTTTCTGCTTTTTTGCCTCTAAATAAGTGGAATTTCTGTCTTTTTCCCCCAAAACAAAGGGAATTTCTGTCTTTTTTGCCCCAAAATAAGGAAAATTTCTGACTTAATACTCTGAAATAAGTGAAATTTCTGCAATTTTGCCCCAAAATAAGGAAAACTTCTGCCTTTTTGCCCCAAAATAGAAAAAATTTCTGCAATTTTGTACCAAAATAAAACAAATTTCTGCCTTTTTGCTCCAAAATAAGAAAATTTCTGCTTTTTTTTGAAATAAGTGAAATTTCTGCAATTTTGCCCCAAAATAAGTGAAAATTCTGCAATTTTGCCCCAAAATAAAGGAAATTTCCGTAATTTTGCTCCAAAATAAGTGGAATTTCTCAGTTTTGCCCCAAAATAAGAAGAATTTCTGCAATTTTGCTCCAAAATACGGGGAATTTCTGCCTTTTTGCTCGAAAATCAGAAGAAAGCATATCTTTTTGCCATAAAAAAAAGAAATTTCTTCATTTTTGCTCCAAAATAAGAAGAATTTTTGCATTTTTGCCTCTATGTAAGTGGAATTTCTGTATTTTTCCCCGAAAACAAAGAACATTTCTCTCTTTTTTGCACCAAAATAAGGAAAATTTCTGAATTATTACCCTGAGATAAGTGAAATTTCTGCAATTTTGCCCCAAAATAAGAAAAATTTCTGTCTTTTTGATCCAAATATGGGGAATTTCAGCCTTTTTACCTCAAAATAAGGGGAGTTTCTGCATTTTTGCCACAAAATTTTAAAAATTTCTGCTTTTTTGCCTCAAAATAATGAAAAATTTCTGCCTTTTTTCCCTGAAATAAGTGTAATTTCTCAAATTTTTCCGAAAATAAGTGAAATTTCTGCAATTTTGCCCCAAAATAAGGGAAATTTCTTGAATTTTGCTTCAAAATAAGTGGAATTTTTGAGTTTTGCCCCAAATTATAGAGAATTTCTGTTTTTTTGCCCTAACATATATGGAATTTCTGCCTTTTTGCCGACAATTAGGGGAATTTCTGCAATTTTGCTCCAAAATACGGGGAATTTCTGCCTTTTTGCCCGAAAATCAGAAGAATGCATACCTTTTTACCATAAAAAACAGAAATTTCTTTATTTTTGTTTCAAAATAAGGGGAATTTCTGCTTTTTTGCCTCTAAATAAGTGGAATTTCTGTCTTTTTCCCCCAAAGCAAAGGGAAATTCTGTCTTTTTTGCCCCAAAATAAGGAAAAATTCTGACTTATTACCGTGAAGTAAGTGAAATTTCTGCAATTTTGCCCCAAAATAAAAGAAATTTCTGCCTTTTTGCCCTCAAATAAGGGGAATTTCAGCGTTTTTACCTCAAAATAAGGGGAATTTTTGCATTTTTGCCACAAAATATTAGGAATTTCTGCCTTTTTGCCCCAAAATAAAGAAAATTTCTGCCTTTTTTCCCCAAAATAAGTGAAATTTCTGCAATTTTGCCCCAAAATAAGTGAAATTTCTGCAATTTTGCCCCAAAAATAAGGGAACTTTCTAGAATTTTGCCCCAAAATAAGTGGAATTTCTGAGTTTTGCCCCAAAATAAGGAGAATTTCTGTCTTATTGCCCTAACATATAGGGAATTTCTGCCTTTTTGCCCCACAATTAGAGGAGTTTCTGCAATTTTGCTACAAAATACGGGGAATTTCTGCCTTTTTGCCCGAAAATCAGAAGAATGCATACCTTTTTGCCATAAAAAAGGAAATTTCTTCATTTTTGCTCCAAAATAAAGGGATTTTCTTCTTTTTTGCCACTAAATAAGTGGAATTTCTGTCTTATTCCCCAAAACGAAGAGAATTTCTGTTTTTTTTGCCCCAAAATAAAGAAAATTTCTGACTTATTACCCTGAAGTAAGTGAAATTTCTGCAATTTTGCCTCAAAATAAAAGAAATTTCTGCCTTTTTGGCCTCAAATAAGGGGAATTTCAGCCTTTTTACCTCAAAATAAGGGGAATTTTTGCATTTTTGACACAAAATATTAGGAATTTCTGGCTTTTTGCACCAAAATAAGAAAATTTATGCTTTTTTCTCTGAAATAAGTGAAATTTTTGAAATTTTGCCCCAAAATAAGTGAAATTTCTGCAATTTTGCCCCAAAATAAGGGAAATTTCTTGAAATTTGCCCCAAAATGAGTGGAATTTCTGAGTTTTTCCCCAATATAAATAGAATTTCTGTCTTTTTGCCCCACCATATAGGGAATTTCTAACTTTTTGCCCCACAATTAGGGGAATTTCTGCAATTTTGCTCCAAAATACAGGGAATTTCTGCCTTTTTGCCCGAAAATCAGAAGAATGCATAACTTTTTCCATAAAAATTGAAATTTCTTCATTTTTCTTCCAAAATAAAGGGAATTTCTCCTTTTTTGCCTCTAAATAAGTGGAATTTCTGTCTTTTTCCCCCAAAACAAAGGGAATTTCTGTCTTTTTTGCCCCAAAATAAAAAAATTTCTGACGTAATACCCTGAAATAAGTGAAATATCTGCAATTTTGCCCCAAAACAAGAAATATTTCTGCCTTTTTGCCCCCAAATAAGAAAAATTTCTGCAATTTTGTACCTAAATAAAAGAAATTTCTGCCTTTTAGCTCCAAAATAAGAAAATTTCTGCTTTTTTCTGAAATAAGTGAAATTTCTGCAATTTTGCCCCAAAATAAGTGAAAATTCTGCAATTTTGCCCCAAAATAAAGGAAATTTCTGGAATTTAGCTCCAAAATAAGTGGAATTTCTCAGTTTTGCCCCAACATAAAAAGAATTTCTGCATTTTTCTCCAAAATACGGGGAATTTCTGCCTTTTTGCTCGAAAATCAGAAGAATGCATACCTTTTTGCCATAAAAAAAATTTCTTCCTTTTTTCTCCAAAATCAGAAGAATTTCTGCATTTTTGCCTCTAAATAAGTGGAATTTCTGTCTTTTTCTCCGAAAACAAAGGGAATTTCTCTCTTTTTTTGCACCAAAATAAAGAAAATTTCTGACTTATTACCCTGAAATAAGTGAAATTTCTGCAATTTTGCCCCAAAATAAGAAAAATTTCTCCCTTTTTGCCCCCAAATAAGGGGAATTTCAGCATTTTACCTCAAAATAAGGGGAATTTCTGCATTTTTGCCACAAAATATTAGGAATTTCTGTTTTTTTTCCTCAAAAGAATGAAAAATTTCTGCCTTTTTTCCCTGAAATAAGTGAAATTTCTGCAATTTTGCCCCAAAATAAGTGAAATTTCTGCAATTTTGCCCCAAAATAAGGGAAATTTCTTGAATTTTGCCCCAAAAAGAGTGGAATTTCTGAATTTTGCCCCAAAATAAAAAGAATTTCTGTCTTTTTGCCCTAACATATATGGAATTTCTGCCTTTAGGCCGACAATTAGGGGAATTTCTGCAATTTTGCTCCAAAATACGAGGAATTTCTGCCTTTTTGCCTGAAAATCAGAAGAATGCATACCATTTTACCATAAAAAAAATAAATTTCTTCATTTTTGCTCAGAAATAAGGGGAATTTCTTCTATTTTGCCTCTAAATAAGTGGAATTTCTGTCTTTTTCCCCCAAAGCAAAGGGAATTTCTGTCTTTTTTGCCCCAAAATAAGGAAAAATTCTGACGTATTACAATGAAGTAAGTGAAATTTCTGCAACTTTGCCCAAAAATAAAAGAAATTTCTGCCTTTTTGCCCTCAAATAAGGGGAATTTCAGGATTTTTACCTCAAAATAAGGGGTATTTCTGCATTTTTGCCACAAAATATTAGGAATTTCTGCCTTTTTGCACGAAAATAAGAGAATTTCTGCTTTTTTCACTGAAATAAGTGAAATTTCTGAAATTTTGCCCCAAAATAAGTGAAATTTCTGCAATTTTGCCCCAAAATAAGGGAAATTTTTGGAATTTTGCCCCAAAATAAGTGGAATTTCTGAGTTTTGCCCCAATATAAAGAGAATTTCTGTATTTATGCCCCACCATATAGGGAATTTCTGCCTTTTTGCCCCACAATTAGGGGAATTTCTGCAATTTTGCTCCAAAATACGGGGAATTTCTGCCTTTTTGCCCGAAAATAAGAAAAATGCATACTTTTTTCTATATTTTTTATGGCAAAATTTCTTTATTTTTCCTCCAAAATAAAGGGAATTTCTGCTTTTTTGCTTCTAAATAAGTGGAATTTCTGTCTTTTTCCCCCAAAACAAAGGGAATTTCTGTCATTTTTGCCCCAAAATAAGGAAAATTTCTGACTTATTACCCTGAAGTAAGTGAAATTTCTGCAATTTTGCCCCAAAATGAAAGAAATTTCTGCCTTTTTGTCCCCAAATAAAGGGAATTTCAGTATTTTTACCTCAAAATAGGGAGAATTTCTGCATTTTTGCCACAAAATATAAGGAATTTCTGCCTTTTTGCCCCAAAATAAGGAAAATTTCTGCCTTTTTTCCCTGAAATAAGTGATATTTCTGCAATTTTGCCGCAAAATAAGTGAAATTTCTGCAATTTTGCACCGAAATAAGATTAATTTTTGCAATATTGCCCCAAAATAAGTGAAATTTCTGGAATTTTGCCCCAAAATAAGTGGAATTTCCTGGTTTTGCCCCAAAATAAGGAGAATTTCTGTCCTTTTGCCCCAACATATACAAAATTTCTACCTTTTTCTCCACAATTAGGGTAATTTCTGCAATATTGCTCCAAAATAAGGGGAATTTCTGCTTTTTTGCCTCTAAATAAGTGGAATTTCTGTCTTTTTCCCCCAAAACAAAGGGAATTTCTGTCTTTTTTGCCCCAAAATAAGGAAAATTTCTGAATTAATACCCTGAAATAAGTGAAATTTCTGCAATTTTGCCCCAAAATAAGGGAAATTTCTGCCTTTTTGCCCCAAAATAGAAAAAAATTCTGCAATTTTGTACAAAAATAAAAGAAATTTCTGCCTTTTTGCTCCAAAATAAGAAAATTTCTGCTTTTTTTCTGAAATAAGTGAAATTTCTGCAATTTTGCCCCAAAATAAGTGAAAATTCTGCAATTTTGCCCCAAAATAAAGGAAATTTCTGGAATTTTGCTCCAAAATAAGTGGAATTTCTCAGTTTTGCCCCAACATAAGAAGAATTTCTGAAAATTTGCTCCAAAATACGGGGAATTTCTGCCTTTTTGGTCGAAAATCAGAAGAATGCATACCTTTTTGCCATAAAAAAGAGAAATTTCTTCATTTTTGCTCCGAAATAAGAAGAATTTCTGCATTTTTACCTCTATGTAAGTGGAATTTCTGTATTTTCCCCCGAAAACAAAGAATATTTCTCTCTTTTTTGCACCAAAATAAGGAAAATTTCTGAATTATTACCCTGAAATAAATGAAATTTCTGCAATTTTGCCCCAAAATAAGGGAAATTTCTGGAATTTTGCCCCAAAATAAGTGGAATTTCTGAGTTTTGCCCCAAAATATAGAGAATTTCTTTTTTTTTGCCCTAACATATATGGAATTTCTGCCTTTTTGCCGACAATTAGGGGAATTTCTGCAATTTTGCTCCAAAATAATGGGAATTTCTGCTTTTTTGCCTCTAAATAAGTGGAATTTCTGTCTTTTACCGCAAAGAAAAGGGAATTTCTGTCTTTTTTGCCCCAAAATAAGAAAAAATTCTGACTTATTACCGTGAAGTAAGTGAAATTTCTGCAATTTTGCCCCAAAATAAAAGAAATTTCTGCCTTTTTGCACTCAAATAAGGGGAATTTCATCATTTTTACCTCAAAATAAAGGGAATTTCTGCATTTTTGCCACAAAATATTAGGAATTTCTGCCTTTTTTTCCCAAAATAAGGAAAATTTCTGCCTTTTTTCCCTGAAATAAGTGAAATTTCTGCAATTTTGCCCCAAAATAAGTGAAATTTCTGCAATTTTGCCCTAAAATAAGTGAAATTTCTGCAATTTTGCCCTAAAATAAGGGAAATTTCTGGAATTTTGCCCCAAAATAAGTGGAATTTCTGAGTTTTGCCCCAAAATAAGGAGAATTTCTTTCTTTTTGCCCCAACATATAAGTAATTTCTGACTTTTTGCCCCACAATTAGGGGAATTTCTGCAATTTTGCTTCAAAATACGGGGAATTTCTGCCTTTTTGCATGAAAATAAGAAGAATGCATACCTTTTTGCCATTTAAAAAGTAAATTTCTTCATTTTTGCTCCAAAATAATTGGAATTTCTGCTTTTTTTGCCTCTAAATAGGTGGAATTTCTGTTTTTTTCCCACAAAACAAAGAGAATTCCTGTCTTTTTTGCCCGAAAATAAGGAAAATTTCTGACTTATTACCTTGAAATAAGTGAAATTTCTGCAATTTTGCCCCAAAATAAGGGAAATTTCTGCCTTTTAGCCCCCAAATAAGGAGAATTTCAGCCTTTTTACTTAAAAATTAGGGGAATTTCTGCATTTTTGCCACAAAATATTAGGAATTTCTGGCTTTTTGCACCCAAATAAGAAAATTTCTGCTTTTTTTCTCTGAAATAAGTGAATTTTCTGAAATTTTGCCCCAAAATAAGTGAAATTTCTGCAATTTTGCCCCAAAATAAGGGAAATTTCGGGAATTTTGCCCCAAAATAAGTGGAATTTCTGAGTTTTGACCCAAAATAAGGAGAATTTTTGTCTATTTGCCCTAACATATATGGAATTTCTTCCTTTTTGCCCCACAATTAGGGGAATTTCTGCAATTTTGCTCCAAAATACGGGGAATTTCTGCCTTTTTGCCCGAAAATCAGAATAATGCATACGTTTTTGTCATAAAACAGGGAAATTTCTTAATTTTTGCTCAAAAATAAAACGAATTTCTGCTTTTTTGCCTCTAAATAAGTGGAATTTCTGTCTTTTTCCCCTAAAACAAAGGTAATTTCTGTGTTTTTTGCCCCAAAATAAGGAAAATTTCTGACTTATTACCCTGAAAGCAGAGAAATTTCTGCAATTTTGCCCCAAAATAAGGGAAATTTCTGCCTTCTTTACCCCAAATAAGGGAAATTTCAGCCTTTTTACCTCAAAATAAGGGGAATTTCTGCATTTTTGCCACAAAATATTAGGAATTTCTGCCTTTTTGCCCCAAAATAAAGAAAATTTCTGCCTTTTTTTCTTGAAATAAGTGAAATTTCTGCAATTTTGCTCCAAAATAAATGAAATTTCTGCAATTTTGCCCCAAAATAAAGGAACTTTCTGGAATTTTGCCCCAAAATAAGGGGAATTTCTGAGTTTTGCCCCAAAATAAGGAGAATTTCTGTCTTTTTGCCCTAACATATAGGGAATTTCTGCCTTTTCCCCCACAATTAGGGGAATTTCTGCAATTTTGCTCTAAAATACGGGGAATTTCTGCCTTTAGGCTCAAAAATCAGAAGAATGCATACCCTTTTGTCTTAAAAAAAAGGAAATTTCTTCATTTTTGCACCAAAATAAAGGGAATTTCTGCTTTTTTGCCACTAAATAAGTGGAATTTCTGTCTTTTTCCCCCAAAACAAAGGGAATTTCTGTCATTTTTGCCCCAAAATAAGGAAAATTTCTGACTTATTACCCTGAAGTAAGTGAAATTTCTGCAATTTTGCCACAAAAAAAGGGAAATTTCTGCCTTTTTTCCCCCAAATAATGGGAATTTCAGCCTTTTTACCACAAAATGAGGGGAATTTCTGCATTTTTGCCACAAAATATTAGGAATTTCTGAATTTTTGCCACAAAATAAGAAAAATTTCTGCCTTTTTTTTCTGAAATAAGTGAAATTTCTGCAATTTTGCCCCAAAATATGTGAAATTTCTGGGATTGTGCCCCAAAATAAGTGGAATTTCTGAGTTTTGCCCCAAAATAAGGAGAATTTCTGTCTTTTTGCCCCAACATATAGGGAATTTTTGCCTTTTTGCCCCACAATTAGGGGAATTTCTGAAATTTTGCTCCAAAATACGGGGAATTTCTGCCTTTTTGCCCGAAAATAAGAAGAATGCATACCTTTTTGCCATAAAAAAGGGAAATTTCTTCATTTTTGCTCCAAAATAAGGGGAATTTCTGCTTTTTTTCCTCTAAATAAGTGAAATTTCTGTCTTTTTCCCTCAAACAAAGGGAATTCCTTTATTGTTTGCCCCAAAATAAAGAAAATTTCTGACATATTACCCTGAAATAAGTGAAATTTCTGCAATTTTGCCCCAAAATAAGGGAAATTTCTGCCTTTTTGCCCCCAAATAAGGGGAATTTCAGGGTTTTTACCTCAAAATAACGGGAATTTCTGCATTTTTGCTCCAAAATATGGGAAATTTCTACCTTTTTGCCCCAAAATAAGAAAAATTTCTGCAATTTTGTACCAAAATAAAAGAAATTTCTGCCTTTTTGCCCCAAAATAAGAAAATTTCTTCTTTTTTCTGAAATAAGTGAAATTTCTGCAATTTTGCCCCAAAATAAGTCAAATTTCTGCAATTTTGCCCCAACATAAGGGAAATTTCTGGAATTTTGCCCCAAAATATGTGGAATTTCTGAGTTTTGCCCCAAAATAAAAAGAATTTCGGACTTTTTGCCCTAACATATATGGAATTTCTGCCTTTTTGCCTCACAATTAGGGGAATTATTGCAATTTTGCTCCAAAATACGGGGAATTTCTGCCTTTTTGCCCAAAAATAAGAAGAATCATAACTTTTTGCCATAAAAAAGGGAAATTTCTTCATTTTTGCTCCAAAATAAAGGGAATTTCTGCTTTTTGCCTCTAAATAAGTGGAATTTCTGTACTTTTCCCCTAAAACAAAGGGAATTCCTGTCTTTTTTGCCCCAAAATATGGAAATTTTCTAACTTATTACTCTGAAATAAGTGAAATTTCTGCAATTTTGCCCCAAAATAAAGGAAATTTCTGACTTTTTGCCCCCAAATAAGGAAAATTTCAGCCTTTTTACCTCGGAATAAGGAGAATTTCTGCATTTTTGCAACAAAATATTAGAAATTTCTGCCTTTTTGCACCAAAATAAGAAAATTTCTGCTTTTTTTCTGGAATAAGTGAAATTTCTGCAATTTTGCCCCAAAATAAGTGAAATTTCTGCAATTTTGCCCCAAAATAAGGAAAATTTCTGCAATTTTGCCCCAAAATAAGTGGAATTTCTGAGTTTTGCCCCAAAATAAGGAGAATATCTGCAGTTTTGCTCCAAAATACGGGGAATTTCTGCCTTTTTGACCGAAAATAAGAAGAATGCATACCTTTTTGCCAGAAAAAAGGTAAATTTCTTCATTTTTGCTTCAAAATAAGGGGAATATCTGGTTTTTAGCCTATAAATAAGTGGAATTTCTGTCTTTTTCCCCCAAAACAAAGGAAATTTCTGTCTTTTTTGCCCCAAAATAAGGAAGATTTCTGACTTATTACCCTGAAATAAGTTAAATATCTGCAATTTTGCCCTGAAATAAGGGAAATTTCTGCCTTTTTGCCCCAAAATAAGGGGAATTTCAGGCTTTTTACCTCAAATTAAGGGGAATTTCTGCATTTTTGCTCCAAAATATGGGAAATTTCTGCCTTTTTGCCCCAAAATAAGAAAAATTTCTGCAATTTTGTACCAAAATAAAAAAAATTTCTGCCTTTTTGCCCCAAAATAAGAAAATTTCTGCTTTTTTCTGAAATAAGTGAAATTTTGGAATTTTGCATCAAAATAAGTCAAATTTCTGCAATTTTGCCCCAAAATAAGGGAAATTTCTGGAATTTTGCCCCAAAATAAGTGGAATTTCTGAGTTTTGCCCCAAAATAAGAAGAATTTGTCTTTTTGCCCTAACATATAGGGAATTTCTGCCTTTTTGCCCCACAATTACCGGAATTTCTGCAATTTTGCTCCAAAATACGGGGAATTTCTGCCTTTTTCTCCGAAAATAAGAAGAATGCATAACTTTTTGCCATAAAAAAGGGAAATTTCTTCATTTTTGCTCCAAAATAAGGGGAATTTCTGCTTTTTGCCTCAAAATAAGTGGAATTTCTGTCTTTTCCCCCAAAACAAAGGGAATTCCTGTTTTTTTGCCCCAAAATAAGGAAAATTTCTAACTTATTACCCTGAAATAAGTGAAATTTCTGCAATTTTGACCCAAAATAAGGGAAATTTCTGACTTTTTGCCCCCAAATAAGGAAAATTTCAGCCTTTTTACCTCAAAATAAGGGAAATTTCTGCATTTTTGCAACAAAATTAGAAATTTCTGCTATTTTGCCTCAAAATAATGAAAAATTTCTGCCTTTTTTTTCTGAAATAAGTGAAATTTCTGCAATTTTGCCCCAAAATAAAAAAATTTTTGCCTTTTTGCTTCAAATAAGGGGAATTTCAGCCTTTTTACCTCAAAATAAGGGGAATTTCTGCATTTTTGCCACAAAATATTAGAAATTTCTGCTTTTTGCCTGAAAATAATGAAAAATTTCTGCCTTTTTTCCCTGAAATAAGTGAAATTTCTGCAATTTTGCCCCAAAATAAGTGAAATTTCTGCAATTTTGCCCCAAAATAAGGGAAATTTTTGGAATTTTGCCCCAAAATAAGTGGAATTTCTGAGTTTTGCCCTAAAATAAAAAGAATTTCTGTCTTTTTGCCCTAACATATTTGGAATTTCTGCCTTTTTGCCGACAATTAGGAGAATTTTTGCAATTTTGCTCCAAAATACGGGGAATTACTGCCTTTTTGCCCGAAAATCAGAAGAATGCATACCTTTTTACCATGAAAAAAAAGAAATTTCTTCATTTTTGCTTCAAAATAAGGGGAATTTCTGCTTTTTTGCCTCTAAATAAGTGGAATTTCTGTCTTTTTCCCCCAAAGCAAAGAGAATTTCTGTCTTTTTTGCCCCAAAATAAGGAAAAATTCTGACTTATTACCGTGAAGTAAGTAAAATTTCTGCAATTTTGCCCCAAAATAAAAGAAATTTCTGTTTTTTTGCCCTCAAATAAGGGGAATTTCAGCATTTTTACCTCAAAATAATGGGAATTTCTGCATTTTTGCCACAAAATATTAGGAATTTCTGCCTTTTTGCCCCAAAATAAGGAAAATTTCTGCCTTTTTTCCCTGAAATAAATGAAATTACTGCAATTTTGCCCCAAAATAAGTGAAATTTCTGCAATTTTGCCCCAAAATAAGTGACATTTCTGCAATTTTGCCCCAAAATAAGGGAAATTTCTGGAATTTTGCCCCAAAATAAGTGGAATTTCTGAGTTTTGCCCCAAAATAAGGAGAATTTCTGTCTTTTTGCCCCAACATATAGATAATTTCTGCCTTTTTGCCCCACAATTAAGGGAATTTCTGCAATTTTGCTTCAAAATACGGGGAATTTCTGCCTTTTTGCATGAAAATAAGAAGAATGCATACTTTTTGCCATTTAAAAAGGAAATTTCTTCATTTTTGCTCCAAAATAAGGGGAATTTCTGCTTTTTTGCCTCTAAATAGGTGGAATTTCTGTCTTTTTCCCACAAAACAATAAGAATTCCTGTCTTTTTTGCCCGAAAATAAGGAAAATTTCTGACTTATTACCCTTAAATAAGTGAAATTTCTGCAAATTTGCCCCAAAATAAGGGAAATTTCTGCCTTTTGGCCCCCAAATAAGGGGAATTTCAGCCTTTTTACCTAAAAATAAGGGGAATTTCTGCATTTTTGTCACAAAATATTAGGAATTTCTGGCTTTTTGCACCCAAATAAGAAAATTTCTGCTTTTTTTCCCTGAAATAAGTGAATTTTCTGAAATTTTGCCCCAAAATAAGTGAAATTTCTGCAATTTTGCCCCAAAATAAGGGAAATTTCGGGAATTTTGCCCCAAAATAAGTGGAATTTCTGAGTTTTGCCCCAAAATAAGGAGAATTTTTGTCTTTTTGCCCCAACATATATGGAATTTCTGCCTTTTTGCCCCACAATTAGGGGAATTTCTGCAATTTTGCTCCAAAATACGGGGAATTTCTGCCTTTTTGCCCGAAAATCAGAATAATGCATACGTTTTTGTCATAAAACAGGGAAATTTCTTCATATTTGCTCAAAAATAAAACGAATTTCTGCTTTTTTTGCCTCTAAATAAGTGGAATTTCTGTCTTTTTCCCGCAAAACAAAGGTAATTTCTGTCTTTTTTGCCCCAAAATAAAGATAATTTCTGACTTATTACCCTGAAATATGAAAAATTTCTGCAATTTTGCCCCAAAATAAGGAAAATTTCTGCAATTTTGCCCAAAAATAAGTGGAATTTCTGAGTTTGCCCCAAAATAAGGAGAATTTCTGCAGTTTTGCTCCAAAATACAGGGAATTTCTGCCTTTTTGCCCGAAAATAAGAAGAATGCATACCTATTTGCCAGAAAAAAGGGAAATTTCTTCATTTTTGCTTCAAAATAAGGGGAATTTCTGGTTTTTAGCCTCTAAATAAGTGGAATTTCTGTCTTTTTCCCCCAAAACAAAGGAAATTTCTGTCTTTTTTGCCCCAAAATAAGGAAGATTTCTGACTTATTACCCTGAAATAAGTTAAATATCTGCAATTTTGCCCTGAAATAAGGGAAATTTCTGCTTTTTTGCCCAAAAATAAGGGGAATTTCAGGCTTTTTACCTCAAAATAAGGGGACTTTCTGCATTTTTGCTCCAAAATATGGGAAATTTCTGCCTTTTTGTCCCAAAATAAGAAAAATTTCTGCAATTTTGTACCAAAATAAAAAAAATTTCTGCCTTTTTGCCCCAAAATAAGAAAATTTCTGCTTTTTTCTGAAATAAGTGAAATTTTGGAATTTTGCATCAAAATAAGTCAAATTTCTGCAATTTTGCCCCAAAATAAGGGAAATTTCTGGAATTTTGCCCCAAAATAAGTGGAATTTCTGAGTTTTGCCCCAAAATAAGAAGAATTTGTCTTTTTGCCCTAACATATAGGGAATTTCTGCCTTTTTGCCCCACAATTACAAGAATTTCTGCAATTTTGCTCCAAAATACGGGGAATTTCTGCCTTTTTCTCCGAAAATAAGAAGAATGCATAACTTTTTGCCATAAAAAAGGGAAATTTCTTCATTTTTGCTCCAAAATAAGGGGAATTTCTGCATTTTGCCTCAAAATAAGTGGAATTACTGTCTTTTCCCCCAAAACAAAGGGAATTCCTGTTTTTTTGCCCCAAAATAAGGAAAATTTCTAACTTATTACCCTGAAATAAGTGAAATTTCTGCAATTTTGACCCAAAATAAGGGAAATTTCTGACTTTTTGCCCCCAAATAAGGAAAATTTCAGCCTTTTTACCTCAAAATAAGGGAAATTTCTGCATTTTTGCAACAAAATTAGAAATTTCTGCTATTTTGCCTCAAAATAATGAAAAATTTCTGCCTTTTTTTTCTGAAATAAGTGAAATTTCTGCAATTTTGCCCCAAAATAAAAAAATTTTTGCCTTTTTGCTTCAAATAAGGGGAATTTCAGCCTTTTTACCTCAAAATAAGGGGAATTTCTGCATTTTTGCCACAAAATATTAGAAATTTCTGCTTTTTGCCTGAAAATAATGAAAAATTTCTGCCTTTTTCCCTGAAATAAGTGAAATTTCTGCAATTTTGCCCCAAAATAAGTGAAATTTCTGCAATTTTGCCCCAAAATAAGGGAAATTTTTGGAATTTTGCCCCAAAATAAGTGGAATTTCTGAGTTTTGCCCTAAAATAAAAAGAATTTCTGTCTTTTTGCCCTAACATATTTGGAATTTCTGCCTTTTTGCCGACAATTAGGAGAATTTTTGCAATTTTGCTCCAAAATACGGGGAATTACTGCCTTTTTGCCCGAAAATCAGAAGAATGCATACCTTTTTACCATGAAAAAAAAGAAATTTCTTCATTTTTGCTTCAAAATAAGGGGAATTTCTGCTTTTTTGCCTCTAAATAAGTGGAATTTCTGTCTTTTTCCCCCAAAGCAAAGGGAATTTCTGTCTTTTTTGCCCCAAAATAAGGAAAAATTCTGACTTATTACCGTGAAGTAAGTAAAATTTCTGCAATTTTGCCCCAAAATAAAAGAAATTTCTGTTTTTTTGCCCTCAAATAAGGGGAATTTCAGCATTTTTACCTCAAAATAATGGGAATTTCTGCATTTTTGCCACAAAATATTAGGAATTTCTGCCTTTTTGCCCCAAAATAAGGAAAATTTCTGCCTTTTTTCCCTGAAATAAATGAAATTACTGCAATTTTGCCCCAAAATAAGTGAAATTTCTGCAATTTTGCCCCAAAATAAGTGACATTTCTGCAATTTTGCCCCAAAATAAGGGAAATTTCTGGAATTTTGCCCCAAAATAAGTGGAATTTCTGAGTTTTGCCCCAAAATAAGGAGAATTTCTGTCTTTTTGCCCCAACATATAGATAATTTCTGCCTTTTTGCCCCACAATTAAGGGAATTTCTGCAATTTTGCTTCAAAATACGGGGAATTTCTGCCTTTTTGCATGAAAATAAGAAGAATGCATACTTTTTGCCATTTAAAAAGGAAATTTCTTCATTTTTGCTCCAAAATAAGGGGAATTTCTGCTTTTTTGCCTCTAAATAGGTGGAATTTCTGTCTTTTTCCCACAAAACAATAAGAATTCCTGTCTTTTTTGCCCGAAAATAAGGAAAATTTCTGACTTATTACCCTTAAATAAGTGAAATTTCTGCAAATTTGCCCCAAAATAAGGGAAATTTCTGCCTTTTGGCCCCCAAATAAGGGGAATTTCAGCCTTTTTACCTAAAAATAAGGGGAATTTCTGCATTTTTGCCACAAAATATTAGGAATTTCTGGCTTTTTGCACCCAAATAAGAAAATTTCTGCTTTTTTTCCCTGAAATAAGTGAATTTTCTGAAATTTTGCCCCAAAATAAGTGACATTTCTGCAATTTTGCCCCAAAATAAGGGAAATTTCGGGAATTTTGCCCCAAAATAAGTGGAATTTCTGAGTTTTGCCCCAAAATAAGGAGAATTTTTGTCTTTTTGCCCCAACATATATGGAATTTCTGCCTTTTTGCCCCACAATTAGGGGAATTTCTGCAATTTTGCTCCAAAATACGGGGAATTTCTGCCTTTTTGCCCGAAAATCAGAATAATGCATACGTTTTTGTCATAAAACAGGGAAATTTCTTCATATTTGCTCAAAAATAAAACGAATTTCTTCTTTTTTTGCCTCTAAATAAGTGGAATTTCTGTCTTTTTCCCGCAAAACAAAGGTAATTTCTGTCTTTTTTGCCCCAAAATAAGGATAATTTCTGACTTATTACCCTGAAATATGAAAAATTTCTGCAATTTTGCCCCAAAATAAGGAAAATTTCTGCAATTTTGCCCAAAAATAAGTGGAATTTCTGAGTTTTGCCCCAAAATAAGGAGAATTTCTGCAGTTTTGCTCCAAAATACGGGGAATTTCTGCCTTTTTGCCCGAAAATAAGAAGAATGCATACCTATTTGCCAGAAAAAAGGGAAATTTCTTCATTTTTGCTTCAAAATAAGGGGAATTTCTGGTTTTTAGCCTCTAAATAAGTGGAATTTCTGTCTTTTTCCCCCAAAACAAAGGAAATTTCTGTCTTTTTTGCCCCAAAATAAGGAAGATTTCTGACTTATTACCCTGAAATAAGTTAAATATCTGCAATTTTGCCCTGAAATAAGGGAAATTTCTGCTTTTTTGCCCAAAAATAAGGGGAATTTCAGGCTTTTTACCTCAAAATAAGGGGACTTTCTGCATTTTTCCTCCAAAATATGGGAAATTTCTGCCTTTTTGTCCCAAAATAAGAAAAATTTCTGCAATTTTGTACCAAAATAAAAAAAATTTCTGCCTTTTTGCCCCAAAATAAGAAAATTTCTGCTTTTTTCTGAAATAAGTGAAATTTTGGAATTTTGCATCAAAATAAGTCAAATTTCTGCAATTTTGCCCCAAAATAAGGGAAATTTCTGGAATTTTGCCCCAAAATAAGTGGAATTTCTGAGTTTTGCCCCAAAATAAGAAGAATTTGTCTTTTTGCCCTAACATATAGGGAATTTCTGCCTTTTTGCCCCACAATTACGGGAATTTCTGCAATTTTGCTCCAAAATACGGGGAATTTCTGCCTTTTTCTCCGAAAATAAGAAGAATGCATAACTTTTTGCCATAAAAAAGGGAAATTTCTTCATTTTTGCTCCAAAATAAGGGGAATTTCTGCTTTTTGCCTCAAAATAAGTGGAATTTCTGTCTTTTCCCCCAAAAAAAGGGAATTCCTGTTTTTTTGCCCCAAAATAAGGAAAATTTCTAACTTATTACCCTGAAATAAGTGAAATTTCTGCAATTTTGACCCAAAATAAGGGAAATTTCTGACTTTTTGCCCCCAAATAAGGAAAATTTCAGCCTTTTTACCTCAAAATAAGGGAAATTTCTGCATTTTTGCAACAAAATTAGAAATTTCTGCTATTTTGCCTCAAAATAATGAAAAATTTCTGCCTTTTTTTTCTGAAATAAGTAAAATTTCTGCAATTTTGCCCCAAAATAAAAAAAATTCTGCCTTTTTGCTTCAAATAAGGGGAATTTCAGCCTTTTTACCTCAAAATAAGGGGAATTTCTGCATTTTTGCCACAAAATATTAGAAATTTCTGCTTTTTGCCTGAAAATAATGAAAAATTTCTGCCTTTTTTCCCTGAAATAAGTGAAATTTCTGCAATTTTGCCCCAAAATAGTGAAATTTCTGCAATTTTGCCCCAAAATAAGGGAAATTTTTGGAATTTTGCCCCAAAATAAGTGGAATTTCTGAGTTTTGCCCTAAAATAAAAAGAATTTCTGTCTTTTTGCCCTAACATATTTGGAATTTCTGCCTTTTTGCCGACAATTAGGAGAATTTTTGCAATTTTGCTCCAAAATACGGGGAATTACTGCCTTTTTGCCCGAAAATCAGAAGAATGCATACCTTTTTACCATGAAAAAAAAAAGAAATTTCTTCATTTTTGCTCCAAAATAAGGGGAATTTCTGCTTTTTTGCCTCTAAATAAGTGGAATTTCTGTCTTTTTCCCCCAAAGCAAAGGGAATTTCTGTCTTTTTTGCCCCAAAATAAGGAAAAATTCTGACTTATTACCGTGAAGTAAGTGAAATTTCTGCAATTTTGCCCCAAAATAAAAGAAATTTCTGTTTTTTTGCCCTCAAATAAGGGGAATTTCAGCATTTTTACCTCAAAATAATGGGAATTTCTGCATTTTTGCCACAAAATATTAGGAATTTCTGCCTTTTTGCCCCAAAATAAGGAAAATTTCTGCCTTTTTTCCCTGAAATAAATGAAATTACTGCAATTTTGCCCCAAAATAAGTGAAATTTCTGCAATTTTGCCCCAAAATAAGTAAAATTTCTGCAGTTTTGCCCCAAAATAAGGGAAATTTCTGGAATTTTGCCCCAAAATAAGTGGAATTTCTGAGTTTTGCCCCAAAATAAGGAGAATTTCTGTCTTTTTGCCCCAACAAATAGATAATTTCTGCCTTTTTGCCCCACAATTAAGGGAATTTCTGCAATTTTGCTTCAAAATACGGGGAATTTCTGCCTTTTTGCATGAAAATAAGAAGAATGCATACTTTTTGCCATTTAAAAAGGAAATTTCTTCATTTTTGCTCCAAAATAAGGGGAATTTCTACTTTTTTGCCTCTAAATAGGTGGAATTTCTGTCTTTTTCCCACAAAACAATAAGAATTCCTGTCTTTTTTGCCCGAAAATAAGAAAAATTTCTGACTTATTACCCTTAAATAAGTGAAATTTCTGCAAATTTGCCCCAAAATAAGGGAAATTTCTGCCTTTTGGCCCCCAAATAAGGGGAATTTCAGCCTTTTTACCTAAAAATAAGGGGAATTTCTGCATTTTTGCCACAAAATATTAGGAATTTCTGGCTTTTTGCACCCAAATAAGAAAATTTCTGCTTTTTTTCCCTGAAATAAGTGAATTTTCTGAAATTTTGCCCCAAAATAAGTGAAATTTCTGCCATTTTGCCCCAAAATAAGGGAAATTTCGGGAATTTTGCCCCAAAATAAGTGGAATTTCTGAGTTTTGCCCCAAAATAAGGAGAATTTTTGTCTTTTTGCCCCAACATATATGGAATTTCTGCCTTTTTGCCCCACAATTAGGGGAATTTCTGCAATTTTGCTCCAAAATACGGGGAATTTCTGCCTTTTTGCCCGAAAATCAGAATAATGCATACGTTTTTGTCATAAAACAGGGAAATTTCTTCATATTTGCTCAAAAATAAAACGAATTTCTGCTTTTTTGCCTCTAAATAAGTGGAATTTCTGTCTTTTTCCCGCAAAACAAAGGTAATTTCTGTCTTTTTTGCCCCAAAATAAGGAAAATTTCTGACTTATTACCCTGAAATATGAAAAATTTCTGCAATTTTGCCCCAAAATAAGGAAAATTTCTGCCTTTTTGACCCCGAATAAGGGGAATTTCAGACTTTTTACCTCAAAATAAGGTGAATTTCTGCATTTTTGCCACAAAATATTAGGAATTTCTTCTTTTTTTTCCCAAAATAAAAAAAATTTCTGCCTTTTTTCTTTGAAATAAGTGAAATTTCTGCAATTTTGCCCCAAAATAAGTGAAATTTCTGCAATTTTGCCCCAAAATAAGGGAACTTTCTGGAATTTTGCCCCAAAATAAGTGTAATTTCTGAGTTTTGCCCCAAAATAAGGAGAATTTCTGTCTTTTTGCCCTAACATATAGGGAATTTCTGCCTTTTTGCCCCACAATTAGGGGAATATCTGCAATTTTGCTCCAAAATACGGGGAATTTCTGCATTTTTGCCCGAAAATCAAAAGAATGCATACCTTTTTGCCATAAAAAAAGGAAATTTCTTCATTTTTGCTCCAAAATAAAGGGAATTTCTGCATTTTTGCCCGAAAATCAGAATAATGCATACGTTTTTGTCATAAAACAGGGAAATTTCTTCATATTTGCTCAAAAATAAAACGAATTTCTGCTTTTTTGCCTCTAAATAAGTGGAATTTCTGTCTTTTTCCCGCAAAACAAAGGTAATTTCTGTCTTTTTTGCCCCAAAATAAGGAAAATTTCTGACTTATTACCCTGAAATATGAAAAATTTCTGCAATTTTGCCCCAAAATAAGGAAAATTTCTGCCTTTTTGACCCCGAATAAGGGGAATTTCAGACTTTTTACCTCAAAATAAGGTGAATTTCTGCATTTTTGCCACAAAATATTAGGAATTTCTTCTTTTTTTTCCCAAAATAAAAAAAATTTCTGCCTTTTTTCTTTGAAATAAGTGAAATTTCTGCAATTTTGCCCCAAAATAAGTGAAATTTCTGCAATTTTGCCCCAAAATAAGGGAACTTTCTGGAATTTTGCCCCAAAATAAGTGTAATTTCTGAGTTTTGCCCCAAAATAAGGAGAATTTCTGTCTTTTTGCCCTAACATATAGGGAATTTCTGCCTTTTTGCCCCACAATTAGGGGAATATCTGCAATTTTGCTCCAAAATACGGGGAATTTCTGCATTTTTGCCCGAAAATCAAAAGAATGCATACCTTTTTGCCATAAAAAAAGGAAATTTCTTCATTTTTGCTCCAAAATAAAGGGAATTTCTGCATTTTTGCCACTAAATAAGTGGAATTTCAGTTTTTTTCCCCCAAAACAAAGGGATTTTTCGTCTAATTTGCGCCAAAATAAGGAAAATTTCTGACTTTTTACCCTGAAGTAAGTGAAATTTCTGCAATTTTGCCACAAAATAAGGGAAATATCTGCATTTTGCCCCCAAATAAAGGGAATTTCAGCCTTTATACCACAAAAGAAGAAGAATTTCTGCATTTTTGCCACAAAATATTAGGAATTTCTGAATTTTTGCTTCAAAATAAGGAAAATTTCTGCCTTTTTTCCCTGAAATAAGTGAAATTTCTGCAATTGTGCCCCAAAATATGTGGAATTTCTGAGTTTTGCCCCAAAATAAGGAGAATTTATGCAGTTTTGCTCCAAAATATGGGGAATTTCTGCCTTTTTGCCCGAAAATAAGAAGAATGCATACCTTTTTGCCAGAAAAAAGGGAAATTTCTTCATTTTTGCTTCAAAATAAGGGGAATATCTGGTTTTTAGCCTATAAATAAGTGGAATTTCTGTCTTTTTCCCCCAAAACAAAGGAAATTTCTGTCTTTTTTGCCCCAAAATAAGGAAGATTTCTGACTTATTACCCTGAAATAAGTTAAATATCTGCAATTTTGCCCTGAAATAAGGGAAATTTCTGCCTTTTTGCCCCAAAATAAGGGGAATTTCAGGCTTTTTACCTCAAATTAAGGGGAATTTCTGCATTTTTGCTCCAAAATATGGGAAATTTCTGCCTATTTGCCCCAAAATAAGAAAAATTTCTGCAATTTTGTACCAAAATAAAAAAAAATTTCTGCCTTTTTGCCCCAAAATAAGAAAATTTCTGCTTTTTTCTGAAATAAGTGAAATTTTGGAATTTTGCATCAAAATAAGTCAAATTTCTGCAATTTTGCCCCAAAATAAGGGAAATTTCTGGAATTTTGCCCGAAAATAAGTGGAATTTCTGAGTTTTGCCCCAAAATAAGAAGAATTTGTCTTTTTGCCCTAACATATAGGGAATTTCTCCCTTTTTGCCCCACAATTACGGGAATTTCTGCAATTTTGCTCCAAAATACGAGGAATTTCTGCCTTTTTCTCCGAAAATAAGAAGAATGCATAACTTTTTGCCATAAAAAAGGGAAATTTCTTCATTTTTGCTCCAAAATAAGGGGAATTTCTGCTTTTTGCCTCAAAATAAGTGGAATTTCTGTCTTTTCCCCCAAAACAAAGGGAATTCCTGTTTTTTTGCCCTTAAAATAAGGAAAATTTCTAACTTATTACCCTGAAATAAGTGAAATTTCTGCAATTTTGACCCAAAATAAAAGAAATTTCTGACTTTTTGCCCCCAAATAAGGAAAATTTCAGCCTTTTTACCTCAAAATAAGGGATATTTCTGCATTTTTGCAACAAAATTAGAAATTTCTGCTATTTTGCCTCAAAATAATGAAAAATTTCTGCCTTTTTTTCTGAAATAAGTAAAATTTCTGCAATTTTGCCCCAAAATAAAAAAATTCTGCCTTTTTGCTTCAAATAAGGGGAATTTCAGCCTTTTTACCTCAAAATAAGGGGAATTTCTGCATTTTTGCCACAAAATATTAGAAATTTCTGCTTTTTGCCTGAAAATAATGAAAAATTTCTGCCTTTTTTCCCTGAAATAAGTGAAATTTCTGCAATTTTGCCCCAAAATAGTGAAATTTCTGCAATTTTGCCCCAAAATAAGGGAAATTTTTGGAATTTTGCCCCAAAATAAGTGGAATTTCTGAGTTTTGCCCTAAAATAAAAAGAATTTCTGTCTTTTTGCCCTAACATATTTGGAATTTCTGCCTTTTTGCCGACAATTAGGAGAATTTTTGCAATTTTGCTCCAAAATACGGGGAATTACTGCCTTTTTGCCCGAAAATCAGAAGAATGCATACCTTTTTACCATGAAAAAAAAAAGAAATTTCTTCATTTTTGCTCCAAAATAAGGGGAATTTCTGCTTTTTTGCCTCTAAATAAGTGGAATTTCTGTCTTTTTCCCCCAAAGCAAAGGGAATTTCTGTCTTTTTTGCCCCAAAATAAGGAAAAATTCTGACTTATTACCGTGAAGTAAGTGAAATTTCTGCAATTTTGCCCCAAAATAAAAGAAATTTCTGTTTTTTTGCCCTCAATTAAGGGGAATTTCAGCATTTTTACCTCAAAATAATGGGAATTTCTGCATTTTTGCCACAAAATATTAGGAATTTCTGCCTTTTTGCCCCAAAATAAGGAAAATTTCTGCCTTTTTTCCCTGAAATAAATGAAATTACTGCAATTTTGCCCCAAAATAAGTGAAATTTCTGCAATTTTGCCCCAAAATAAGTGACATTTCTGCAATTTTGCCCCAAAATAAGGGAAATTTCTGGAATTTTGCCCCAAAATAAGTGGAATTTCTGAGTTTTGCCCCAAAATAAGGAGAATTTCTGTCTTTTTGCCCCAACAAATAGATAATTTCTGCCTTTTTGCCCCACAATTAAGGGAATTTCTGCAATTTTGCTTCAAAATACGGGGAATTTCTGCCTTTTTGCCCGAAAATAAGAAGAATGCATACTTTTTGCCATTTAAAAAGGAAATTTCTTCATTTTTGCTCCAAAATAAGGGGAATTTCTACTTTTTTGCCTCTAAATAGGTGGAATTTCTGTCTTTTTCCCACAAAACAATAAGAATTCCTGTCTTTTTTGCCCGAAAATAAGAAAAATTTCTGACTTATTATCCTTAAATAAGTGAAATTTCTGCAAATTTGCCCCAAAATAAGGGAAATTTCTGCCTTTTGGCCCCCAAATAAGGGGAATTTCAGCCTTTTTACCTAAAAATAAGGGGAATTTCTGCATTTTTGCCACAAAATATTAGGAATTTCTGGCTTTTTGCACCCAAATAAGAAAATTTCTGCTTTTTTTCCCTGAAATAAGTGAATTTTCTGAAATTTTGCCCCAAAATAAGTGAAATTTCTGCAATTTTGCCTCAAAATAAGGGAAATTTCAGGAATTTTGCCCCAAAATAAGTGGAATTTCTGAGTTTTGCCCCAAAATAAGGAGAATTTTTGTCTTTTTGCCCCAACATATATGGAATTTCTGCCTTTTTGATCCACAATTAGGGGAATTTCTGCAATTTTGCTCCAAAATACAAGGAATTTCTGCCTTTTTGCCCGAAAATCAGAATAATGCATACGTTTTTGTCATAAAACAGGGAAATTTCTTCATATTTGCTCAAAAATAAAACGAATTTCTGCTTTTTTGCCTCTAAATAAGTGGAATTTCTGTCTTTTTCCCGCAAAACAAAGGTAATTTCTGTCTTTTTTGCCCCAAAATAAGGAAAATTTCTGACTTATTACCCTGAAATATGAAAAATTTCTGCAATTTTGCCCCAAAATAAGGAAAATTTCTGCCTTTTTGACCCCGAATAAGGGGAATTTCAGCCTTTTTACCTCAAAATAAGGTGAATTTCTGCATTTTTGCCACAAAATATTAGGAATTTCTGCTTTTTTTTCCCAAAATAAAAAAAATTTCTGCCTTTTTTCCTTGAAATAAGTGAAATTTCTGCAATTTTGCCCCAAAATAAGTGAAATTTCTGCAATTTTGCCCCAAAATAAGGGAACTTTCTGGAATTTTGCCCCAAAATAAGTGTAATTTCTGAGTTTTGCCCCAAAATAAGGAGAATTTCTGTCTTTTTGCCCTAACATATAGGGAATTTCTGCCTTTTTGCCCCACAATTAGGGGAATTTCTGCAATTTTGCTCCAAAATACGGGGAATTTCTGCCTTTTTGCCCGAAAATCAAAAGAATGCATACCTTTTTGCCATAAAAAAAGGAAATTTCTTCATTTTTGCTCCAAAATAAAGGGAATTTCTGCATTTTTGCCACTAAATAAGTGGAATTTCAGTTTTTTCCCCCAAAACAAAGGGATTTTTCGTCTAATTTGCCCCAAAATAAGGAAAATTTCTGACTTTTTACCCTGAAGTAAGTGAAATTTCTGCAATTTTGCCACAAAATAAGGGAAATATCTGCCTTTTTGCCCCCAAATAAAGGGAATTTCAGCCTTTTTACCACAAAATAAGAAAAATTTCTGCATTTTTGCCACAAAATATTAGGAATTTCTGAATTTTTGCTTCAAAATAAGGAAAATTTCTGCCTTTTTTCCCTGAAATAAGTGAAATTTCTGCAATTGTGCCCCAACATATGTGAAATTTCTGGAATTGTGCCCCAAAATAAGTGGAATTTCTGAGTATTGCCCCAAAATAAGGAGAATTTCTGTCTTTTTGCCCCAACATATAGGGAATTTCTGCCTTTTTGCCCCACAATTAGGGGAATTTCTGAAATTTTGCTCCAAAATACGGGGAATTTCTGTTTTTTTTGCCCGAAAATAAGAAGAATGCATACCTTTTTGCCATAAAAAAGGGAAATTTCTTCATTTTTGCTCCAAAATAAGGGGAATTTCTGCTTTTTTTACCTCTAAATAAGTGAAATTTCTGTCTTTTACCCTCAAAACAAAGGGAATTCCTTTATTATTTGCTCCAAAATAAGGAAAATTTCTAACTTATTACCCTGAAATAAGTGAAATTTCTGCAATTTTGCCCCAAAATAAAGGAAATTTCTGACTTTTTGCCCCCAAAAAAGGAGAATTTCAGCCTTTTTACCTCAAAATAAGGGAAATTTCTTCATTTATGCAACAAAATATTAGAAATTTTAGCCTTTTTGCCCCAAAATAAGAAAATTTCTGCTTTTTTTCTGGAATAAGTGAAATTTCTGCCATTTTGCCCCAAAATAAGTGAAATTTCTGCAATTTTGCCCCAAAATAAGGGAAATTTCTGCCTTTTGGCCCCCAAATAATGGGAATTTCAGCCTTTTTACCTAAAAATAAGTGGAATTTCTGCATTTTTGCCACAAAATATTAGGAATTTCTGGCTTTTTGCAGCCAAATAAGAAAATTTCTGCTTTTTTTCCCTGAAATAATTAATTTTCTGAAATTTTGCCCCAAAATAAGTGAAATTTCTGCAATTTTGTCCCAAAATAAAAGAAATTTCGGGAATTTTGCCCCAAAATAAGTGGAATTTCTGAGTTTTGCCCCAAAATAAGGAGAATTTTTGTCTTTTTGCCCCAACATATATGGAATTTCTGCCTTTTTGCCCCACAATTAGGGGAATTTCTGCAATTTTGCTCCAAAATACGGGGAATTTCTGCCTTTTAGCCCGAAAATCAGAATAATGCATACGTTTTTGTCATAAAACAGGGAAATTTCTTCATTTTTGCTCAAAAATAAAATGAATTTCTGCTTTTTTGCCTCTAAATAAGTGGAATTTCTGTCTTTTTCTTGCAAAACAAAGGTAATTTCTGTGTTTTTTGCCCCAAAATAAGGAAAATTTCTGAATTATTACCGTGAAATTAGAAAAATTTCTACAATTTTGCCCCAAAATAAGGGAAATTTCTGCCTTTTTGACCCCAAATAAGGGGAATTTCAGCCTTTTTACCTCAAATAAGGGGAATTTCTGCATTTTTGCCACAAAATATTAGGAATTTCTTCTTTTTTGCCCCAAAATAAAGAAAATTTCTGCCTTTTTTCCTTGAAATAAGTGAAATTTCTGCAATTTTGCCCCAAAATTAGGAAACTTTCTCGAATTTTGCCCCAAAATAAGTGGAATTTCTGAGTTTTGCCCAAAAATAAGGAGAATTTCTGTCTTTTTGCCCTAACATATAGGGAATTTCTGCAATTTTGCCACACAATTAGGGGAATTTCTGCAATTTTGCTCCAAAATACGGGGAATTTCTGCCTTTTTGCCCGAAAATGAGAAGGATGCATAACTTTTTGCCATAAAAAAGGTAAATTTCTTCATTTTTGCTCCAAAATAAGGGGAATTTCTGCTTTTTGCTTCAAAATAAGTGGAATTTCTGTCTTTTTCCCCCAAAACAAAGGGAATTCCTGTTTTTTTGCCCCAAAATAAGGAAAATTTCTAACTTATTACCCTGAAATAAGTGAAATTTCTGCAATTTTGCCACAAAATAAGTGAAATTTCTGCAATTTTGTCCCAAAATAAGGGAACTTTCTCGAATTTTGCCCCAAAATAAATGGAATTTCTGAGTTTTGCCCCAAAATAAGGAGAATTTCTGTCTTTTTGCCCTAACATATAGGGAATTTCTGCCTTTTTGCCACACAATTAGGGGAATTTCTGCAATTTTGCTCCAAAATACGGGGAATTTCTGCCTTTTTGCCCGAAAATGAGAAGGATGCAAAACTTTTTGGCATAAAAAAGGGAAATTTCTTCATTTTTGCTCCAAAATAAGGGGAATTTCTGCTTTTTGCCTCAAAATAAGTGGAATTTCTTTTTCCCCCAAAACAAAGGGAATTCCTGTTTTTTTGCCCCAAAATAAGGAAAATTTCTAACTTATTACCCTGAAATAAGTGAAATTTCTGCAATTTTGACCCAAAATAAAGGAAATTTCTGAATTTTTGCACCCAAATAAGCAAAATTTCAGCCTTTTTACCTCAAAATAAGGGAAATTTCTGCATTTTTGCAACAAAATTAGAAATTTCTGCTTTTTTGCCTCAAAATAATGAAAAATTTCTGCCTTTTTTTTGAAATAAGTGAAATTTCTGCAATTTTGCCCCAAAATAAAAAAATTTCTGCCTTTTTGCTCCAAATAAGGGGAATTTCAGCCTTTTTACCTCAAAATAAGGGGAATTTCTGCATTTTTGCCACAAAATATTAGAAATTTCTGCTTTTTTGCCTGAAAATAATGAAAAATTTCTGCCTTTTTTTCATGAAATAAGTGAAATTTCTGCAATTTTGCCCCAAAATAAGTGAAATTTCTGCAATTTTGCCCCAAAATAAGGGAAATTTTTGGAATTTTGCCCCAAAATAAGTGGAATTTCTGAGTTTTGCCCTAAAATAAAAAGAATTTCTGTCTTTTTGCCCTAACATATATGGAATTTCTGCCATTTTGCCGACAATTAGGAGAATTTCTGCAATTTTGCTCCAAAATACGGGGAATTACTGCCTTTTTGCCCGAAAATCAGAAGAATGCATACCTTTTTACCATGAAAAAAAAAGAAATTTCTTCATTTTTGCTCCAAAATAAGGGGAATTTCTGCTTTTTTGCCTCTAAATAACTGGAATTTCTGTCTTTTTCCCCCAAAGCAAAGGTAATTTCTGTCTTTTTTGCCCCAAAATAAGGAAAAATTCTGACTTATTACTGTGAAGTAAGTGAAATTTCTGCAATTTTGCCCCAAAATAAAAGAAATTTCTGTATTTTTGCCCTCAAATAAGGGCAATTTCAGCATTTTTACCTCAAAATAAGGGGAATTTCTGCATTTTTGCCACAAAATATTAGGAATTTCTGCCTTTTTGCCCCAAAATAAGAAAAATTTCTGCCTTTTTTCTCTGAAATAAGTGAAATTACTGCAATTTTGCCCCAAATAAGTGAAATTTCTGCAATTTTTCCCCAAAATAAGTGAAATTTCTGCAATTTTGCCCCAAAATAAGGGAAATTTCTGGAATTTTGCCCCAAAATAAGTGGAATTTCTGAGTTTTGCCCCAAAATAAGGAGAATTTCTGTCTTTTTGCCCCAACATATAGATAATTTCTGCCTTTTTGCCCCACTATTAGGGGAATATCTGCAATTTTGCTTCAAAATACGGGGAATTTCTGCCTTTTTGCCCGAAAATAAAAAGAATGCATACTTTTTGCCATTTAAAAAGGAAATTTCTTCATTTTTGCTCTAAAATAAGGGGAATTTCTGCTTTTTGGCCAATAAATAGGTGGAATTTCTGTTTTTTTCCCACAAAACAATAAGAATTCCTGTCTTTTTTGCCCGAAAATAAGGAAAATTTCTGACTTATTAACCTTAAATAAGTGAAATTTCTGCAAATTTGCCCCAAAATAAGGGAAATTTCTGCCTTTTGGCCCCCAAATATGGGGAATTTCAGCCTTTTTACCTAAAAATTAGGGGAATTTCTGCATTTTTGTCACAAAATATTAGGAATTTCTTTCTTTTTCCACCCAAATAAGAAAATTTCTGCTTTTTTTCCCTGAAACAAGTGAATTTTCTGAAATTTTGCCCCAAAATAAGTGAAATTTCTGCAATTTTTCCCCAAAATAAGGGAAATTTCGGGAATTTTGCCCCAAAATAAGTAGAATTTCTGAGTTTTGCCCCAAAATAAGGAGAATTTTTGTCTTTTTGCCCCAACATATATGGAATTTCTGCCTCTTTGCCCTACAATTAGGGGAATTTCTGCAATTTTGCTCCAAAATAAGAAAAATTTCTGCAATTTTGCCCCAAAATAAGGGAAATTTCTGCCTTTTTGACCCCAAATAAGGGGAATTTCGGTTTTTTTACCTCAAAATAGGGGAAATTTCTGCATGTTTGCCACAAAATATTATGAATTTCTGCCTTTTTGTCCCAAAATAAAAAAAATTTCTGCCTTTTTTTCCTTGAAATAAGTGAAATTTCTGCAATTTTGCCCCAAAATAAGTGAAATTTCTGCAATTTTGCCCCAAAATAAGGGAAATTTCTGCCTTTTGGCTCCCAAATAAGGGGAATTTCAGCCTTTTTACCTAAAAATAAGGGGAATTTCTGCAATTTTGCTCCAAAATAAGGGAACTTTCTGGAATTTTTCCCCAAATAAGTGTAATTTCTGAGTTTTGCCCCAAAATAAGGAGAATTTCTGTCTTTTTGCCCTAACATATAGGGAATTTCTCCCTTTTTGCCCCACAATTAGGGGAATTTCCGCAATTTTGCTCCAAAATACGGGGAATTTCTGCCTTTTTGCCCGAAAATGAGAAGGATGCATAACTTTTTGCCATAAAAAAGGGAAATTTCTTCATTTTTGCTCCAAAATAAGGGGAATTTCTGCTTTTTGCCTCAAAATAACTGGAATTTCTGTCTTTTCCCCCAAAACAAAGGGAATTCCTGTTTTTTTGCCCCAAAATAAAGAAAATTTCTAACTTATTACCCTGAAATAAGTGAAATTTTTGCAATTTTTTACCCAAAATAAGGGAAATTTCTGACTTTTTGCCCCCAAATAAGGAAAATTTCAGCCTTTTTACCTCAAAATAAGGGAAATTTCTGCATTTTTGCAACAAAATTAGAAATTTCTGCTATTTTGCCTCAAAATAATGAAAAATTTCTGCCTTTTTTTCTGAAATAAGAGAAATTTCTGCAATTTTGCCCCAAAATTAAAAAATTTCTGCCTTTTTGCTTCAAATAAGGGGAATTTCAGCATTTTTACCTCAAAATAAGGGGAATTTCTGCATTTTTGCCACAAAATATTAGAAATTTCTGCTTTTTGCCTGAAAATAATGAAAAATTTCTGCCTTTTTTCCCTGAAATAAGTGAAATTTCTGCAATTTTGCCCCAAAATAAGTGAAATTTCTGCAATTTTGCCCCAAAATAAGGGAAATTTTTGGAATTTTGCCCCAAAATAAGTGGAATTTCTGAGTTTTGCCATAAAATAAAAAGAATTTCTGTCTTTTTGCCCTAACATATATAGAATTTCTGCCTTTTTGCCAACAATTAGGAGAATTTTTGCAATTTTGCTCCAAAATACGGGGAATTACTGCCTTTTTGCCCGAAAATCAGAAGAATGCATACCTTTTTACCATGAAAAAAAAAGAAATTTCTTCATTTTTGCTCCAAAATAAGGGGAATTTCTGCTTTTTTGCCTCTAAATAAGTGGAATTTCTGTCTTTTTCCCCCAAAGCAAAGGGAATTTCTGTCTTTTTTGCCCCAAAATAAGGAAAAATTCTGACTTATTACCGTGAAGTAAGTGAAATTTCTGCAATTTTGCCCCAAAATAAAAGAAATTTCTGTTTTTTTGCCCTCAAATAAGGGGAATTTCAGCATTTTTACCTCAAAATAATGGGAATTTCTGCATTTTTGCCACAAAATATTAGGAATTTCTGCCTTTTTACCCCAAAATAAGGAAAATTTCTGCCTTTTTTCCCTGAAATAAATGAAATTACTGCAATTTTGCCCCAAAATAAGTGAAATTTCTGCAATTTTGCCCCAAAATAAGTGAAATTTCTGCAATTTTGCCCCAAAATAAGGGAAATTTCTGGAATTTTGCCCCAAAATAAGTGGAATTTCTGAGTTTTGCCCCAAAATAAGGAGAATTTCTGTCTTTTTGCCCAAACATATAGGGAATTTCTGTCTTTCTGCACCACAACTAGGGGAATTTCTGCAATTATGCTCCATAATATGGGGAATTTCTGCCTTTTTACCCGAAAATAAGGGGAATGCATAACTTTTTGCCATAAAAAAGGGAAATTTCTTCATTTTTGCTCCAAAATAAGGGGAATTTCTGCTTTTTTGCCTCTAAATAGGTGGAATTTCTGTCTTTTTCCCACAAAACAATAAGAATTCCTGTCTTTTTTGCCCGAAAATAAGGAAAATTTCTGACTTATTACCCTTAAATAAGTGAAATTTCTGCAAATTTGCCCCAAAATAAGGGAAATTTCTGACTTTTGGCCCCCAAATAAGGGGAATTTCAGCCTTTTTACCTAAAAATAAGGGGAATTTCTGCATTTTTGCCACAAAATATGAGGAATTTCTGGCTTTTTGCACCCAAATAAGAAAATTTCTGCTTTTTTTCCCTGAAATAAGTGAATTTTCTGAAATTTTGCCCCAAAATAAGTGAAATTTCTGCAATTTTGCCCCAAAATAAGGGAAATTTCGGGAATTTTGCCCCAAAATAAGTGGAATTTCTGAGTTTTGCCCCAAAATAAGGAGAATTTTTGTCTTTTTGCCCCAACATATATGGAATTTCTGCCTTTTTGCCCCACAATTAGGGGAATTTCTGCAATTTTGCTCCAAAATACGGGGAATTTCTGCCTTTTTGCCCGAAAATCAGAATAATGCATACGTTTTTGTCATAAAACAGGGAAATTTCTTCATATTTGCTCAAAAATAAAACGAATTTCTGCTTTTTGGCCTCTAAATAAGTGGAATTTCTGTCTTTTTTCCGCAAAACAAAGGTAATTTCTGTGTTTTTTGCCCCAAAATAAGGAAAATTTCTGACTTATTACCCTGAAATATGAAAAATTTCTGCAATTTTGCCCCAAAATAAGGAAAATTTCTGCCTTTTTGACCCCAAATAAGGGGAATTTCAGCCTTTTTACCTCAAAATAAGGGGAATTTCTGCATTTTTGCCACAAAATATTAGGAATTTCTGCATTTTTGTCCCAAAATAAAAAAAATTTCTACCTTTTTTCTATGAAATAAGTGAAATTTCTGCAATTTTGCCCCAAAATAAGTGAAATTTCTGCAATTTTGCCCCAAAATAAGGGAACTTTCTGGAATTTTGCCCCAAAATAAGTGTAATTTCTGAGTTTTGCCCCAAAATAAGGAGAATTTCTGTCTTTTTGCCCTAACATATAGGGAATTTCTGCCTTTTTGCCCCACAATTAGGGGAATTTCTGCAATTTTGCTCCAAAATACGGGGAATTTCTGCCTTTTTGCCCGAAAATCAAAAGAATGCATACCTTTTTGCCATAAAAAAAGGAAATTTCTTCATTTTTGCTCCAAAATAATGGGAATTTCTGCTTTTTTGCCACTAAATAAGTGGAATTTCAGTTTTTTTCCCCCAAAACAAAGGGATTTTTCGTCTAATTTGCCCCAAAATAAGGAAAATTTCTGACTTTTTACCCTGAAGTAAGTGAAATTTCTGCAATTTTGCCACAAAAGAAGGGAAATTTCTGCCTTTTTGCCCCCAAATAAGGGGAATTTCAGCCTTTTTACCACAAAATAAGAAGAATTTCTGCATTTTTGCCACAAAATATTAGGAATTTCTGAATTTTTGCCCCAAAATAAGGAAAATTTCTGCCTTTTTTCCCTAAAATAAGTGAAATTTCTGCAATTTTGCCACAACATATGTGAAATTTCTGGAATTGTGCCCCAAAATAAGTGGAATTTCTGAGTATTGCCCCAAAATAAGGAGAATTTCTGTCTTTTTGCCCCAACATATAGGGAATTTCTGCCTTTTTGCCCCACAATTAGGGGAATTTCTGAAATTTTGCTCCAAAATACAAAGAATTTCTGTTTTTTTGCCCGAAAATAAGAAGAATGCATACCTTTTTGCCATAAAAAAGGGAAATTTCTTCATTTTTGCTCCAAAATAAGGGGAATTTCTCCTTTTTTTACCTCTAAATAAGTGAAATTTCTGTCTTTTTCCCTCAAAACAAAGGGAATTCCTTTATTTTTTGCCCCAAAATAAGGAAAATTTCTAACTTATTACCCTGAAATAAGTGAAATTTCTGCAATTTTGCCCCAAAATAAAGGAAATTTCTGACTTTTTGCCCCCAAAAAAGGAGAATTTCAGCCTTTTTACCTCAAAATAAGGGAAATTTCTTCATTTATGCAACAAAATATTAAAAATTTTAGCCTTTTTGGTCCAAATTAAAAAATTTCTGCTTTTTTTCTGGAATAAGTGAAATTTCTGCAATTTTGCCCCAAAATAAGTTAAATTTCTGCAATTTTGCCCCAAAATAAGGGAAATTTCTGCCTTTTGGCCCCCAAATAAGGGGAATTTCAGCCTTTTTACCTAAAAATAAGGGGAATTTCTGCAATTTTGCCACAAAATATTAGGAATTTCTGTCTTTTTGCACCCAAATAAGAAAATTTCTGCTTTTTTTCCCTGAAATAAGTGAATTTTCTGAAATTTTGCCCCAAAATAAGTGAAATTTCTGCAATGTTGTCCCAAAATAAAAGAAATTTCGGGAATTTTGCCCCAAAATAAGTGGAATTTCTGAGTTTTGCCCCAAAATAAGGAGAATTTTTGTCTTTTTGCCCCAACATATATGGAATTTCTGCCTTTTTGCCCCACAATTAGGGGAATTTCTGCAATTTTGCTCCAAAATACGGGGAATTTCTGCCTTTTAGCCCGAAAATCAGAATAATGCATACGTTTTTGTCATAAAACAGGGAAATTTCTTCATTTTTGCTCAAAAATAAAATGAATTTCTGCTTTTTTGCCTCTAAATAAGTGGAATTTCTGTCTTTTTCTTGCAAAACAAAGGTAATTTCTGTGTTTTTTGCCCCAAAATAAGGAAAATTTCTGAATTATTACCGTGAAATTAGAAAAATTTCTACAATTTTGCCCCAAAATAAGGGAAATTTCTGCCTTTTTGACCCCAAATAAGGGGAATTTCAGCCTTTTTACCTCAAAATAAGGGGAATTTCTGCATTTTTGCCACAAAATATTAGGAATTTCTTCTTTTTTGCCCCAAAATAAAGAAAATTTCTGCCTTTTTTCCTTGAAATAAGTGAAATTTCTGCAATTTTGCCCCAAAATTAGGAAACTTTCTCGAATTTTGCCCCAAAATAAGTGGAATTTCTGAGTTTTGCCCCAAAATAAGGAGAATTTCTGTCTTTTTGCCCTAACATATAGGGAATTTCTGCAATTTTGCCACACAATTAGGGGAATTTCTGCAATTTTGCTCCAAAATACGGGGAATTTCTGCCTTTTTGCCCGAAAATGAGAAGGATGCATAACTTTTTGCCATAAAAAAGGGAAATTTCTTCATTTTTGCTCCAAAATAAGTGGAATTTCTGCTTTTTGCTTCAAAATAAGTGGAATTTCTGTCTTTTTCCCCCAAAACAAAGGGAATTCCTGTTTTTTTGCCCCAAACTAAGGAAAATTTCTAACTTATTACCCTGAAATAAGTGAAATTTCTGCAATTTTGCCACAAAATAAGTGAAATTTCTGCAATTTTTTCCCAAAATAAGGGAACTTTCTCGAATTTTGCCCCAAAATAAATGGAATTTCTGAGTTTTGCCCCAAAATAAGGAGAATTTCTGTCTTTTTGCCCTAACATATAGGGAATTTCTGCCTTTTTGCCACACAATTAGGGGAATTTCTGCAATTTTGCTCCAAAATACGGGGAATTTCTGCCTTTTTGCCCGAAAATGAGAAGGATGCAAAACTTTTTGGCATAAAAAAGGGAAATTTCTTCATTTTTGCTCCAAAATAAGGGGAATTTCTGCTTTTTGCCTCAAAATAAGTGGAATTTCTTTTTCCCCCAAAACAAAGGGAATTCCTGTTTTTTTGCCCCAAAATAAGGAAAATTTCTAACTTATTACCCTGAAATAAGTGAAATTTCTGCAATTTTGACCCAAAATAAAGGAAATTTCTGAATTTTTGCACCCAAATAAGGAAAATTTCAGCCTTTTTACCTCAAAATAAGGGAAATTTCTGCATTTTTGCAACAAAATTAGAAATTTCTGCTTTTTTGCCTCAAAATAATGAAAAATTTCTGCCTTTTTTTTGAAATAAGTGAAATTTCTGCAATTTTGCCCCAAAATAAAAAAATTTCTGCCTTTTTGCTCCAAATAAGGGGAATTTAAGCCTTTTTACCTCAAAATAAGGGGAATTTCTGCATTTTTGCCACAAAATATTAGAAATTTCTGCTTTTTTGCCTGAAAATAATGAAAAATTTCTGCCTTTTTTTCATGAAATAAGTCAAATTTCTGCAATTTTGCCCCAAAATAAGTGAAATTTCTGCAATTTTGCCCCAAAATAAGGGAAATTTTTGGAATTTTGCCCCAAAATAAGTGGAATTTCTGAGTTTTGCCCTAAAATAAAAAGAATTTCTGTCTTTTTGCCCTAACATATATGGAATTTCTGCCATTTTGCCGACAATTAGGAGAATTTCTGCAATTTTGCTCCAAAATACGGGGAATTACTGCCTTTTTGCCCGAAAATCAGAAGAATGCATACCTTTTTACCATGAAAAAAAAAGAAATTTCTTCATTTTTGCTCCAAAATAAGGGGAATTTCTGCTTTTTTGCCTCTAAATAACTGGAATTTCTGTCTTTTTCCCCCAAAGCAAAGGTAATTTCTGTCTTTTTTGCCCCAAAATAAGGAAAAATTCTGACTTATTACCGTGAAGTAAGTGAAATTTCTGCAATTTTGCCCCAAAATAAAAGAAATTTCTGTTTTTTTGCCCTCAAATAAGGGGAATTTCAGCATTTTTACCTCAAAATAATGGGAATTTCTGCATTTTTGCCACAAAATATTAGGAATTTCTGCCTTTTTGCCCCAAAATAAAGAAAAATTTCTGCCTTTTTTCCCTGAAATAAATGAAATTACTGCAATTTTGCCCCAAAATAAGTGAAATTTCTGCAATTTTGCCCCAAAATAAGTGAAATTTCTGCAATTTTGCCCCAAAATAAGGGAAATTTCTGGAATTTTGCCCCAAAATAAGTGGAATTTCTGAGTTTTGCCCCAAAATAAGGAGAATTTCTGTCTTTTTGTCCAAACATATAGGGAATTTCTGTCTTTCTGCACCACAACTAGGGGAATTTCTGCAATTATGCTCCATTATATGGGGAATTTCTGCCTTTTTACCCGAAAATAAGGGGAATGCATAACTTTTTGCCATAAAAAAGGGAAATTTCTTCATTTTTGCTCCAAAATAAGGGGAATTTCTGCTTTTTTGCCTCTAAATAGGTGGAATTTCTGTCTTTTTCCCACAAAACAATAAGAATTCCTGTCTTTTTTGCCCGAAAATAAGGAAAATTTCTGACTTATTACCCTTAAATAAGTGAAATTTCTGCAAATTTGCCCCAAAATAAGGGAAATTTCTGCCTTTTGGCCCCCAAATAAGGGGAATTTCAGCCTTTTTACCTAAAAATAAGGGGAATTTCTGCATTTTTGCCACAAAATATGAGGAATTTCTGGCTTTTTGTACCCAAATAAGAAAATTTCTGCTTTTTTTCCCTGAAATAAGTGAATTTTCTGAAATTTTGCCACAAAATAAGTGAAATTTCTGCAATTTTGCCCCAAAATAAGGGAAATTTCGGGAATTTTGCCCCAAAATAAGTGGAATTTCTGAGTTTTGCCCCAAAATAAGGAGAATTTTTGTCTTTTTGCCCAAACATATGTGGAATTTCTGCCTTTTTGCCCCACAATTAGGGGAATTTCTGCAATTTTGCTCCAAAATACGGGGAATTTCTGCCTTTTTGCCCGAAAATCAGAATAATGCATACGTTTTTGTCATAAAACAGGGAAATTTCTTCATATTTGCTCAAAAATAAAACGAATTTCTGCTTTTTGGCCTCTAAATAAGTGGAATTTCTGTCTTTTTTCCGCAAAACAAGGGTAATTTCTGTGTTTTTTGCCCCAAAATAAGGAAAATTTCTGACTTATTACCCTGAAATATGAAAAATTTCTGCAATTTTGCCCCAAAATAAGGAAAATTTCTGCCTTTTTGACCCCAAATAAGGGGAATTTCCGCCTTTTTACCTCAAAATAAGGGGAATTTCTGCATTTTTGCCACAAAATATTAGGAATTTCTGCATTTTTGTCCCAAAATAAAAAAAATTTCTACCTTTTTTCTATGAAATAAGTGAAATTTCTGCAATTTTGCCCCAAAATAAGTGAAATTTCTGCAATTTTGCCCCAAAATAAGGGAACTTTCTGGAATTTTGCCCCAAAATAAGTGTAATTTCTGAGTTTTGCCCCAAAATAAGGAGAATTTCTGTCTTTTTGCCCTAACATATAGGGAATTTATGCCTTTTTGCCCCACAATTAGGGGAATTTCTGCAATTTTGCTACAAAATACGGGGAATTTCTGCCTTTTTGCCCGAAAATCAAAAGAATGCATACCTTTTTGCCATAAAAAAAGGAAATTTCTTCATTTTTGCTCCAAAATAATGGGAATTTCTGCTTTTTTGCCACTAAATAAGTGGAATTTCAGTTTTTTTCCCCCAAAACAAAGGGATTTTTCGTCTAATTTGCCCCAAAATAAGGAAAATTTCTGACTTTTTACCCTGAAGTAAGTGAAATTTCTGCAATTTTGCCACAAAAGAAGGGAAATTTCTGCCTTTTTGCCCCCAAATAAGGGGAATTTCAGCCTTTTTACCACAAAATAAGAAGAATTTCTGCATTTTTGCCACAAAATATTAGGAATTTCTGAATTTTTGCCCCAAAATAAGGAAAATTTCTGCCTTTTTTCCCTAAAATAAGTGAAATTTCTGCAATTTTGCCACAACATATGTGAAAGTTCTGGAATTGTGCCCCAAAATAAGTGGAATTTCTGAGTATTGCCCCAAAATAAGGAGAATTTCTGTCTTTTTGCCCCAACATATAGGGAATTTCTGCCTTTTTGCCCCACAATTAGGGGAATTTCTGAAATTTTGCTCCAAAATACAAAGAATTTCTGTTTTTTTGCCCGAAAATAAGAAGAATGCATACCTTTTTGCCATAAAAAAGGGAAATTTCTTCATTTTTGCTCCAAAATAAGGGGAATTTCTCCTTTTTTTACCTCTAAATAAGTGAAATTTCTGTCTTTTTCCCTCAAAACAAAGGGAATTCCTTTATTTTTTGCCCCAAAATAAGGAAAATTTCTAACTTATTACCCTGAAATAAGTGAAATTTCTGCAATTTTGCCCCAAAATAAAGGAAATTTCTGACTTTTTGCCCCCAAAAAAGGAGAATTTCAGCCTTTTTACCTCAAAATAAGGGAAATTTCTTCATTTATGCAACAAAATATTAAAAATTTTAGCCTTTTTGGTCCAAATTAAAAAATTTCTGCTTTTTTTCTGGAATAAGTGAAATTTCTGCAATTTTGCCCCAAAATAAGTTAAATTTCTGCAATTTTGCCCCAAAATAAGGGAAATTTCTGCCTTTTGGCCCCCAAATAAGGGGAATTTCAGCCTTTTTACCTAAAAATAAGGGGAATTTCTGCATTTTTGCCACAAAATATTAGGAATTTCTGGCTTTTTGCACCCAAATAAGAAAATTTCTGCTTTTTTTCCCTGAAATAAGTGAATTTTCTGAAATTTTGCCCCAAAATAAGTGAAATTTCTGCAATGTTGTCCCAAAATAAAAGAAATTTCGGGAATTTTGCCCCAAAATAAGTGGAATTTCTGAGTTTTGCCCCAAAATAAGGAGAATTTTTGTCTTTTTGCCCCAACATATATGGAATTTCTGCCTTTTTGCCCCACAATTAGGGGAATTTCTGCAATTTTGCTCCAAAATACAGGGAATTTCTGCCTTTTAGCCCGAAAATCAGAATAATGCATACGTTTTTTCATAAAACAGGGAAATTTCTTCATTTTTGCTCAAAAATAAAATGAATTTCTGCTTTTTTGCCTCTAAATAAGTGGAATTTTTGTCTTTTTCTTGCAAAACAAAGGTAATTTCTGTGTTTTTTGCCCCAATATAAGGAAAATATCTGACCTATTACCCTGAAATTAGAAAAATTTCTGCAATTTTGCCCCAAAATAAGTGAAATTTCTGCCTTTTTGACCCCAAATAAGGGGAATTTCAGCCTTTTTACCTAAAAATAAGGGGAATTTCTGCATTTTTGCCACAAAATATTAGGAATTTCTTCTTTTTTGCCCCAAATAAAGAAAATTTCTGCCTTTTTTTCCTTGAAATAAGTGAAATTTCTGCAATTTTGCCACAAAATAAGTGAAATTTCTGCAATTTTGCCCCAATATAAGGGAACTTTCTCGAATTTTTCCCCAAAATAAGTGGAATTTCTGAGTTTTGCCCCAAAATAAGGAGAATTTCTGTCTTTTTGCCCTAACATATAGGGAATTTCTGCCTTTTTGCAACACAATTAGGGGAATTTCTGCAATTTTGCTCCAAAATACGGGGAATTTCTGCCTTTTTGCCCGAAAATGAGAAGGATGCATAACTTTTTGCCATAAAAAAGGGAAATTTCTTCATTTTTGCTCCAAAATAAGGGGAATTTCTGCTATTTGCCTCAAAATAAGTGGAATTTCTGTCTTTTCCCCCAAAACAAAGCGAATTCCTGTTTTTTTGCCCCAAAATAAGGAAAATTTCTAACTTATTACCCTGAAATAAGTGAAATTTCTGCAATTTTGACCCAAAATAAGGGAAATTTCTGAATTTTGCCCCAAAATAAGGAAAATTTTAACTTATTACCTCAAAATAAGGGAAATTTCTGCATTTTTGCAACAAAATTAGAAATTTCTGCTTTTTTGCCTCAAAATAATGAAAAATTTCTGCCTTTTTTTTCTGAAATAAGTGAAAATTCTGCAATTTTGCCCCAAAATAAAAAAATTTCTGCCTTTTTGCTCCAAATAATGGGAATTTCAGCCTTTTTACCTCAAAATAAGGGGAATTTTTGCATTTTTGCCAGAAAATATTAGAAATTTCTGCTTTTTTGCCTGAAAATAATGAAAAATTTCTGCCTTTTTTCCCTGAAATAAGTGAAATTTCTGCAATTTTGCCCCAAAATAAGGGAAATTTTTGGAATTTTGCCCCAAAATAAGTGGAATTTCTGAGTTTTGCCCTAAAATAAAAAGAATTTCTGTCTTTTTGCCCTAACATATATGGAATTTCTGCCTTTTTGCCGACAATTAGGAGAATTTTTGCAATTTTGCTCCAAAATACGGTGAATTACTGCCTTTTTGCCCGAAAATCAGAAGAATGCATACCTTTTTACCATGAAAAAAAAAGAAATTTCTTCATTTTTGCTCCAAAATATGGGGAATTTCTGCTTTTTTGCCTCTAAATATGTGGAATTTCTGTCTTTTTCCCCCAAAGCAAAGGGAATTTCTGTTCTTTTTGCGCCAAAATAAGGAAAAATTCTGACTTATTACCGTGAAGTAAGTGAAATTTCTGCAATTTTGCCCAAAAATAAAAGAAATTTCTGTTTTTTGCCCTCAAATAAGGGGAATTTCAGCATTTTTACTTCAAAATAAGGGGAATTTCTGGATTTTTGCCACAAAATATTAAGCATTTCTGCCTTTCTGCCCCAAAGTAAGGAAAATTTCTGCCTTTTTTCCCTGAAATAAATGAAATTACTGCAATTTTGCCCCAAAATAAGTGAAATTTCTGCAATTTTGTCCCAAAATAAGTGAAAAATCTGCAATTTTGCCCCAAAATAAGTGGAATTTCTGAGTTTTGCCCCAAAATAAGGAGAATTTCTGTCTTTTTGCCCCAACATATAGATAATTTCTGCCTTTTTGCCCCACAATTAAGGGAATTTCTGCAATTTTGCTTCAAAATACGGGGAATTTCTGCCTTTTTGCCCGAAAATAAGAAGAATGCATACTTTTTGCCATTTAAAAAGGAAATTTCTTCATTTTTGGTCCAAAATAAGGGGAATTTCTGCTTTTTTGCCTCTAAATAGGTGGAATTTCTGTCTTTTTCCCACAAAACAATAAGAATTCCTGTCTTTTTTGCCCGAAAATAAGGAAAATTTCTGACTTATTACCCTTAAATAAGTGAAATTTCTGCAAATTTGCCCCAAAATAAGGGAAATTTCTGCCTTTTGGCCACCAAATAAGGGTAATTTCAGCCTTTTTACCTAAAAATAAGGGGAATTTCTGCATTTTTGCCACAAAATATTAGGAATTTCTGGCTTTTTGCACCCAAATAAGAAAATTTCTGCTTTTTTTCCCTGAAATAAGTGAATTTTCTGAAATTTTGCCCCAAAATAAGTGAAATTTCTGCAATTTTGCCCCAAAATAAGGGAAATTTCGGGAATTTTGCCCCAAAATAAGTGGAATTTCTGAGTTTTGCCCCAAAATAAGGAGAATTTTTGTCTTTTTGCTCCAACAGATATGGAATTTCTGCCTTTTTGCCCCACAATTAGGGGAATTTCTGCAATTTTGCTCCAAAATACGGGAAATTTCTGCCTTTTTGCCCGAAAATCAGAATAATGCATACGTTTTTGTCATAAAACAGGGAAATTTCTTCATTTTTGCTCAAAAATAAAAAGAATTTCTGCTTTTTTGCCTCTAAATAAGTGGAATTTCTGTCTTTTTCTTGCAAAACAAAGGTAATTTCTGTGTTTTTTAACCCAAAATAAGGAAAATTTCTGACTTATTACCCTGAAATTAGAAAAATTTCTGCAATTTTGCCCCAAAATAAGGGAAATTTCTGCCTTTTTGACCCCAAATAAGAGGAATTTCAGCCTTTTTACCTCAAAATAAGGGGAATTTCTGCATTTTTGCCACAAAATATTAGGAATTTCTGCTTTTTTGCCCCAAAATAAAGAAAATTTCTGCCTTTTTTCCTTGAAATAAGTGAAATTTCTGCAATTTTGCCCCAAAATAAGTGAAATTTCTGCAATTTTGCCCCAAAATAAGGGAACTTTATGGAATTTTGCTTCAAAATAAGTGGAATTTCTGAGTTTTGCCCCAAAATAAGGAGAATTTCTGTCTTTTTGCCCTAACATATAGGGAATTTCTGCCTTTTTGCCCCACAATTAGGGGAATTTCTGCAATTTTGCTCCAAAATACCGGGAATTTCTGCCTTTTTGCCCGAAAATCAAAAGAATGCATACCTTTTTGCCATAAAAAAATGAAATTTCTTCATTTTTGCTCCAAAATAAAGGGAATTTCTGCTTTTCTGCCACTAAATAAGTGGAATTTCTGTCTTTTTCCCCCAAAACAAAAAAAATTTCTGTCTTTTTTGCCCCAAAATACGCAAAAATTCTGACTTATTACCCTGAAGTAAGTGAAATTTCTGCAATTTTGCCACAAAATAAGAGAAATTTCTGCCTTTTTGCCCCCAAATAATGGGAATTTCAGCCTTTTTCCACAAAATAAGGGGAATTTCTGCATTTTTGCCACAAAATATTAGAAATTTCTGAGTTTTTGCCCCAAAATAAGGAAAATTTCTGCCTTTTTTCCCTGAAATAAGTGAAATTTCTGCAATTTTGCCCCAAAATAGGTGAAATTTTTGGAATTGTGCCTCAAAATAAGTGGAATTTCTGAGTATTGCCCCAAAATAAAGAGAATTTCTGTTTTTTTGCCCCAACATGTAGGGAATTTCTACCTTTTTGCCTCACAATTAGGGGAATTTCTGCAATTTTGCTCCAAAATACGGGGAATTTCTGTTTTTTTTCCTGAAAAGAAGAAGAATGCATACCTTTTTGCCATAAAAAAGGGAAATTTCTTCATTTTTGCTCCAAAATAAGGGGAATTTCTGCTTTTTTGCCTCTAAATAAGTGAAATTTCTGTCTTTTTCCCTCAAAACAAAGGGAATTCCTTTATTTTTTGCCCCAAAATAAGGAAAATTTCTAACTTATTACCCTGAAATAAGTGAAATTTCTGCAATTTTGCCCAAAAATAAAGGAAATTTTTGACTTTTTGCCCCCAAATAAGGGGAATTTCAGCCTTTTTACCTCAAAATAAGGGAAATTTCTTCATTTATGCAACAAAATATTATTAATTTCTGCCTTTTTGCCCCAAAATAAGAAAATTTCTGCTTTTTTTCTGGAATAAGTGAAATTTCTGCAATTTTGCCCCAAAATAAGTGAAATTTCTGCAATTTTGCCCCAAAATAAGGGAAATTTCTGGAATTTTGCCCCAAAATAAGTAGAATTTCTGAGTTTTGCCCCAAAATAAGGAGAATTTCTAGAATTTTGCTCCAAAATACGGGCAATTTCTGCCTTTTTGCCCGAAAATAAGAAGAATGCACACCTTTTTGCTATAAAAAAGAGAAATTTCTTCCTTTTTCCTTCAAAATAAGGGGAATTTCTGCTTTTTTGCTTCTAAATAAGTGGAATTTCTGTCTTTTTCCCCAAAACAAAGGGAATTTCTGTTTTTTTGCCCCAAAATAAGGGAAATTTCTGCCTTTTTTTTCTGAAATAAGTGAAATTTCTGCAATTTTGCCCCAAAATATGTGAAATTTCTTGAATTGTGCCCCAAAATAAGGGGAATTTCTGCTTTTATTGCCTCTAAATAAGTGAAATTTCTGTCTTTTTCCCTCAAAACAAAGGGAATTCCTTTATTTTTTGCCTTAAAATAGGAAAATTTCTAACTTATTACCCTGAAATAAGTGAAATTTCTGCAATTTTGCCCCAAAATAAAGGAAATTTCTGACTTTTTGCCCTCAAATAAGGGAAATTTAAGCCTTTTTACCTCAAAATAAGGGAAATTTCTTCATTTATGCAACAAAATATTAGAAATTTTAGCCTTTTTGCCCCAAAATAAGAAAATTTCTGCTTTTTTTCTGGAATAAGTGAAATTTCTGCAATTTTGCCCAAAAATAAGTGAAATTTCTGCAATTTTGCCCCAAAATAAGGGAAATTTCTGGAATTTTGCCCCAGAATAATTGGAATTTCTGAGTTTTGCCCCAAAATAAAAAGAATTTCTGCAATTTTGCTCCAAAATATGGGCAATTTCTGCCTTTTTGCCCGAAAATAAGAAGAATGCATACCTTTTTGCCATAAAAAAGGGAAATTTCTTCCTTTTTCCTCCAAAATAAAAGGAATTTCTGCTTTTTTGCTTCTAAATAAGTGGAATTTCTGTCTTTTTCCCGCAAAACAAAGGGAATTTCTGTCTTTTTTGCCCCAAAATAAGGAAAATTTCTGACTTATTACCCTGAAATAAGTGAAATTTCTGCAATTTTGCCCCAAAATAAGGGAAATTTCTGACTTTTTGCCCCCAAATAAGGGGAATTTCAGGGTTTTTACCTCAAAATAACGGGAATTTCTTCCTTTTTGCCCCAAAATAAAAAAAATTTCTGCAATTTTGTACCAAAATAAAAGAAATTTCTGCCTTTTTGCCCCAAAATAAGATAATTTCTTCTTTTTTCTGAAATAAGTGAAATTTCTGCAATTTTGCCCCAATATAAGTCAAATTTCTGCAATTTTGCCCCAACATAAGGGAAATTTCTAGAATTTTGCCCCAAAATATGTGGAATTTCTGAGTTTTGCCCCAAAATAAGGAGAATTTCTGACTTTTTGCCATAACATATAGGGAATTTCTGCCTTTTTGCCCCACAATTAGGGGAATTTCTGCAATTTTGCTCCAAAATACGGGGAATTTCTGACTTTTTCCCGAAAATAAGAAAAATGCATATCTTTTTGCCATAAAAAAGGGAAATTTCTTCATTTTTGCTCCAAAATAAAAGGAATTTCTGCATTTTTTCCTCTAAATAAGTGGAATTTTTGTCTTTTTCCCCCAAAACAAAGGGAATTTCTGTCTTTTTTGCCCCAAAATAAGGAAAATTTCTGACTTAATACCCTGAAATAAGAGAAATTTCTGCAATTTTGCCCCAAAATAAGGGAAATTTCTGCCTTTTTGACCCCAAATAAGGGGAATTTAAGCCTTTTTACCTCAAAATAAGGGAAATTTCTGCATTTTTGCCACAAAATATTTTGAATTTCTGACTTTTTGCCCCAAAATAAGGACAATTTCTGCCTTTTCTCTCTGAAATATGTGAAATTTCTGCAATTTTGCCCCAAAATAAGTGAAATTTCTGCAATTTTGCCGCAAAATAAGGGAAATTTTTGGAATTTTGCCCCAAAATAAGTGGAATTTCTGAGTTTTGCCCCAAAATAAGGAGAATTTCTGTCTTTTTGCCCTAACATATAGAGAATTTCTGCCTTTTTGCTCCACAATTAGGGGAATTTCTACAATTTTGCTCCAAAATACGGGGAATTTCTGCCTGTTTGCCCGAAAATAAGAAGAATGCATACATTTTTGCCATAAATAAAAAGAAATTTCCTCATTTTTGCTCCAAAATAAGGGGAAATTCTGCTTTTTTGCTTCTAAATAAGTGGAATTTCTGTCTTTTTTCCCCAAAGCAAAGGGAATTTCTGTCTTTTTTGCCCCAAAATAAAGAAAATTTCTGACTTATTACCCTGAAATAAGTGAAATTTCTCCAATTTTGCCCCAAAATAAGAAAATTTTCTGCCTTTTTGCCCCAAAATAAGAAAATTTCTTCTTTTTTCTGAAATAAGAGAAATTTCTGCAATTTTGCCCCAAAATAAGGGAAATTTCTGCCTTTTTGACCCCAAATAAGGGGAATTTAAGCCTTTTTACCTCAAAATAAGGGGAATTTCTGCATTTTTGCCACAAAATATTTGGAATTTCTGACTTTTTGCCCCAAAATAAGGACAATTTCTGCCTTTTCTCTATGAAATATGTGAAATTTCTGCAATTTTGCCCCAAAATAAGTGAAATTTCTGCAATTTTGCCGCAAAATAAAGGAAATTTTTGGAATTTTGCCCCAAAATAAGTGGAATTTCTGAGTTTTGCCCCAAAATAAGAAGAATTTCTGTCTTTTTGCCCTAACATATAGGGAATTTCTGCCTTTTTGCTCCACAATTAGGGGAATTTCTACAATTTTGCTCCAAAATACGGGGAATTTCTGCCTGTTTGCCCGAAAATAAGAAGAATGCATACCTTTTTGCCATAAATAAAAAGAAATTTCCTCATTTTTGCTCCAAAATAAGGGGAAATTATGCTTTTTTGCTTCTAAATAAGTGGAATTTCTGTCTTTTTCCCCCAAAACAAAGGGAATTTCTGTCTTTTTTGCCCCAAAATAAGGAAAATTTCTGACTTATTACCCTGAAATAAGTGAAATTTCTCCAATTTTTCCCCAAAATAAGAAAATTTTCTGCCTTTTTGCCCCAAAATAAGAAAATTTATTCTTTTCTCTGAAATAGGTGAAATTTCTGCAATTTTGCCCCAAAATAAGTCAAATTTCTGCAATTTTGCCCTAAAATAAAGGAAATTTCAGGAATTTTGCCCCAAAATAAGTGGAATTTCTGAGTTTTGCCCCAAAATAAAGAGAATTTCTGTCTTTTTGCCCTAACATATAGGGAATTTCTGCTTTTTTGCCCCACAATTAGGGGAATTTCTGCAATTTTGCTCCAAAATACGGGGAATTTCTGCCTTTTTGCCCGATAATAAGAAGAATGCATACCTTTTTGCCATAAAAATGGGAAATTTCTTCATTTTTGCTCCAAAATAAGGGGAATTTCTGCTTTTTGCCTCTAAATAAGTGGAATTTTTGTCATTTTCCCCCAAAACAAAGGGAATTCCTGTCTTTTTTGCCCCAAAATAAGGAAAATTTCTAACTAATTACCCTGAAATAAGTGAAATTTCTGCAATTTTGCCCCAAAATAAAGGAAATTTCTGACTTATTGCCCCCAAATAAGGAAAATTTCAGCCTTTTTACCTCAAAATAAGGGGAATTTCTGCATTTTTGCAACAAAATATTAGAAATTTCTGCTTTTTTGCCTCAAAATAATGAAAAATTTCTGCCTTTTTTCCCTGAAATATGTGAAATTTCTGCAATTTTGCCCCAAAATAAAAAAAATTTCTGCCTTTTTGCTCCAAATAATGGGAATTTCAGCCTTTTTACCTCAAAATAAGGGGAATTTCTGCATTTTTGCCACAAAATATTAGAAATTTCTGCTTTTTTGCCTCAAAATAATGAAAAATTTCTGCCTTTTTTCCCTGAAATAAGTGAAATTTCTGCTCTTTTGCCCCAAAATAAGTGAAATTTCTGCAATTTTGCCCCAAAATAAGGGAAATTTTTGAAATTTTGCCCCAAAATAAATGGAATTTCAGAGTTTTGCCCCAAAATAAAGAGAATTTTTCTTTTTGCCCTAACATATATGGAATTTCTGCCTATTTGCCAACAATTAGTGGAATTTCTGCAATTTTGATTCAAAATACGGGGAATTACTGCCTTTTTGCCCAAAAATCAGAAGAGTGCATACATTTTACCATGAAAAAAAAGAAATTTCTTCATTTTTGCTCCAAAATAAGGGGAATTTCTGCTTTTTTGCCTCTAAATAAGTGGAATTTCTGTCTTTTTCCCCCAAAGCAAAGGGAATTTCTGTCTTTTTTGCCCTAAAATAAGGAAAAATTCTGACTTATTACCGTGAAGTAAGTGAAATTTCAGCAATTTTGCCCCAAAATAAAAGAAATTTCTGCCTTTTTGCTCTCAAATAAGTTGAATTTCAGCATTTTTTCATCAAAATAACAAGAATTTCTGCATTTTTGCCACAAAATATTAGGAATTTCTTCCTTTTTGCCCCAAAATAAGGAAAATTTCTGCCTTTTTTCCCTGAAATAAGTGAAATTTCTGATATTTTGCCCCAAAATAAGTCAAATTTCTGCAATTTTGCCCCAAAATAAGTTAAATTTCTGCAATTTTGCCCCAAAATAAGGGAAATTTCTGCCATTTGGCCCCAAAATAAGGGGAATTTCAGCCTTTTTACCTAAAAATAAGGGGAATTTCTGCATTTTTGCCACAAAATATTAGGAATTTCTGGCTTTTTGCAGCCAAACAAGAAAATTTCTGCTTTTTTTCTCTGAAATTAGTGAATTTTCTGAAATTTTGCCCCAAAATAATTGAAATTTCTGCAATTTTGCCCCATAATAAAGGAAATTTCGGGAATTTTGCCCCAAAATAAGTGGAATTTCTGAGTTTTGCCCCAAAATAAGGAGAATTTTTGTCTTTTTGCCCCAACATATATGGAATTTCTGACTTTTTGCCCCACAATTAGGGAAATTTCTGCAATTTTGCTCCAAAATACGGGGAATTTCTTACTTTTTGCCCGCTAATCAGAATAATGCATACGTTTTTGTCATAAAACAGGGAAATTTCTTAATTTTTGCTTAAAAATAAAACGAATTTCTGCTTTTATGCCTCTAAATAAGTGGAATTTCTGTCTTTTTCCCCCAATACAAAGGTAATTTCTGTCTTTTTTGCCCCAAAATAAGGAAAATTTCTGACGTATTACCCTGAAATAAGAGAAATTTCTGCAATTTTGCCCCAAAATAAGGGAAATTTCTGCCTTTTTGACCCCAAATAAGGGGAATTTCAGCCTTTTTACCTCAAAATAAGGGGAATTTCTGCATTTTTGCCACAAAATATTAGGAATTTCTGCCTTTTTGCCCCAAAATAAGAAAATTTCTGCCTTTTTTCCTTGAAATAAGTGAAATTTCTGCAATTTTGCCTCAAAAAAAGTGAAATTTCTGCAATTTTGCCCCAAAATAAGGGAACTTTCTAGAATTTTGCCCCAAAATAGTGGAATTTCTGAGTTTTGCCCCAAAATAAGGAGAATTTCTGTCTTTTTGACATAACATATAGGGAATTTCTGCCTTTTTGCCCCACAATTAGGGGAATTTCTAGAATTTTGCTCCAAAATACGGGGAATTTCTGCCTTTTTGCCCGAAAATAAGAAGAATGCATACCTTCTTGCCATAAAAAAGGGAAATTTCCTCATTTTTGCTCCAAAATAAGAGGAATTTCTGCTATTTTGCTTCTAAATAAGTGGAATTTCTGTCTTTTCCCCCCAAAACAAAGAGAATTTCTGTCTTTTTTGCCCCAAAATAAGGAAAATTTCTGACTTATTACCCTGAAATAAGTGAAATTTCTCCAATTTTGCCCCAAAATAAGGGAAATTTCTGCCTTTTTGCCCCCAAATAAGGGGAATTTCAGGCTTTTTACCTCAAAATAACGGGAATTTCTGCATTTTTGCTCCAAAATATAGGAAATTTCTGCCTTTTTGCCCCAAAATAAGAAAAATTTCTGCAATTTTGTACCAAAATAAAAGAAATTTCTGCCTTTTTGCCCCAAAATAAAAAAATTTCTTCTTTTTTTCTGAAATAAGTGAAATTTCTGCAATTTTGCCCCAAAATAAGGGAAATTTTTGGAATTTTGCCCCAAAATAAGTGTAATTTAAGAGTTTTGCCCCAAAATAAAGAAAATTTCTGTCTTTTTGCCCTAACATATATGGATTTTCTGCCTTTTTGCCGACAATTAGGGGAAATTCTGCAATTTTGCTCCAAAATACAGGGAATTACTGCCTTTTTGCCCGAAAATCAGAAGAGTGCATACCATTTTACCATGAATAAAAAAGAAATTTCTTCATTTTTGCTCCAAAATGAGGGGAATTTCTGCTTTTTTGCCTCTAAATAAGTAGAATTTCTGTCTTTTTCCCCCAAAGCAAAGGGAATTTCTGTCTTTTTTGTCCCAAAATAAGGAAAAATTCTGACTTATTACCCTGAAGTAAGTGAAATTTCTGCAATTTTGCCCCAAAATAAAAGAAATTTCTGCCTTTTTGCCTTCAAATAAGGTGAATATCAGCATTTTTACCTCAAAATAACAAGAATTTCTGCATTTTTGCCACAAAATATTAGGAATTTCTGCCTTTTTGCCCCAAAATAAGGAAAATTTCTGCCTTTTTTCCCTGAAATAAGTGAAATTTCTGCAATTTTGCCCCAAAATAAGTGAAATTTCTGCAATTTTGCCCCAAAATAAGTGAAATTTCTGCAATTTTGCCCCAAAATAAGAGAAATTTCTGGAATTTTGCCCCAAAATAAGTGGAATTTCTGAGTTTTGCCCCAAAATAAAGAGAATTTCTGTCTTTTTGTCCAAACATATAGAGAATTTCTGCCTTTTTGCCCCACAATTAACGGAATTTCTGCAATTTTGCTTCAAAATACGGGGTATTTCTGCCTTTTTGCCCGAAAATAAGAAGAATGCATACCTTTTTGCCATTTAAAAAAGAAATTTTTTCATTTTTGCTCCAAAATAAGGGGAATTTCTGCTTTTTTGCTTCTAAATAGGTGGAATTTCTGTCTTTTTCCCACAAAACAATGAGAATTTTTGTCTTTTTTGCCCGTAAATAAGGAAAATTTCTGACTTATTACCCTGAAATAAGTGAAATTTCTGATATTTTGCCCCAAAATAAGGGAAATTTCTGCCTTTTGGCCCCCAAATAAGGGGAATTTCAGCCTTTTTACCTAAAAATAAGAGGAATTTCTGTATTTTAGCCACAAAATATTAGGAATTTCTGGCTTTTTGCACCCAAATAAGAAAATTTCTGCTCTTTTGCCCTGAAATAAGTGAATTTTCTGAAATTTTGCCCCAAAATAAGTGAAATTTCTGCAATTTTGCCCCAAAATAAAGGAAATTTCGGGAATTTTGCCCCAAAATAAGTGGAATTTCTGAGTTTTGCCCCAAAATAAGGAGAATTTTTGTTTTTTGCCCCAACATATCTGGAATTTCTGCCTTTTTGCCCCACAATTAGGGGAATTTCTGCAATTTTGCTCTAAAATACAGGGAATTTCTGCCTTTTTGCCCGAAAATCAGAATAATGCATACGTTTTTGTCATAAAACAGGAAAATTTCTTAATTTTTGCTCAAAAATAAAACGAATTTCTGCTTTTTTGCCTCTAAATAAGTGGAATTTCTGTCTTTTTCCCCCAAAACAAAGGTAATTTCTGTCTTTTTTGCCCCAAAATAAGGAAAATTTCAGACTTATTACCCTGAAATAAGAGAAATTTCTGTAATTTTTCCCAAAAATAAGGGAAATTTCTGCCTTTTGACCCCAAATAAAAGGAATTTCAGCCTTTTTACCTCAAAATAAGGGGAATTTCTGCATTTTTGCCACAAAATATTAGGAATTTCTGCCGTTTTGCCCCAAAATAAAGAAAATTTCTGCCTTTTTTCCTTGAAAAAAGTGAAATTTCTGCAATTTTGCCTCAAAAATTAAAATTTCTACAATTTTGCCCCAAAATAAGGGAACTTTCTGGAATTCTGCCCCAAAATAAGTGGAATTTCTGAGTTTTGCCCCAAAATAAGGAGAATTTCTGTCTTTTTGCCCCAACATCTAGGGAATTTCTGCCTTTTTGCCCCACAATTTGGGGAATTTCTGCAATTTTGCTCCAAAATACGGGGAATTTCTTCCTTTTTGCCTGAAATTCAGAAGAATGCATACCTTTTTGCCATAAAAAAAAGGAAATTTCTTCATTTTTGCTCCAAAATAAAGGAAATTTCTGTTTTTTTGCAACTAAATAAGTGGAATTTCTGTCTTTTTCCCCCAAAACAAAGAAAATTTCTTTCTTTTTTGCCCCAAAATAAGAAAAATTTCTGACTTACTACCCTGAAGTAAGTGAAATTTCTGCAATTTTGCCATAAAATAAGGGAAATTTCTGCCTTTTTGCCCCCAAATAATGGGAATTTCAGCCTTTTCACCACAAAATAAGGGGAATTTCTGCATTTTTGCCACAAAATATTAGGAAATTCTGACTTTTTGCCCCAAAATAAGGAAATTTTTTGCCTTTTTTCCCTGAAATAAGTGAAATTTCTGCAATTTTGCCCCAAAATATTTGAAATTTCTGGAATTGTGCCCCAAAATAAGTGGAATTTCTGAGTATTGCCCCAAAATAAGGAGAATTTCTGTCTTTTTGCCCCAACATATACGGAATTTCTGCCTTTTTGACCCACAATTAGTGGAATTTCTGCACTTTTGCTCCAAAATACGGGGAATTTCTGGTTTTTTGCCCGAAAATAAGAAGAATGCATACCTTTTTGCCATAAAAAAGGGAAATTTGTTCATTTTTGCTCCAAAATAAGGGGAATTTCTGCTTTTTTTGCCTCTAAATAAGTGAAATTTCTGTCTTTTTCCCTCAAATCAAAGGGAATTCCTTTATTATTTGCCCCAAAATAAGGAAAATTTCTAACTTATTTCCTGAAATAAATGAAATTTCTGCAATTGTGCCCCAAAATAAAAAAAATTCCTGACTTTTTGCCCCCAAATAAGGGGAATATCAGCCTCTTTACCTCAAAATAAGGAAAATTTCTTCATTTATGCAACAAAATATTAGAAATTTCTGCCTTTTTGCCCCAAAATAAGAAAATTTCTGCTTTTTTTCTGGAATAAGTGAAATTTCTGCAATTTTGCCCCAATATAAGTGAAATTTCTGCAATTTTGCCTCAAAATAAGGGAAATTTCTGGAATCTTGCCCCAAAATAAGTGGAATTTCTGAGTTTTGCCCGAAAATAAGGAGAATTTCTGCAATTTTGCTCCAAAATACGGGCAATTTCTGCATTTTTGCACGAAAATAATAAGAATGCATACCTTTTTCCCAAAAAAAAGGAAATTTCTTCCTTTTTCCTCCAAAATAAGGGGAATTTCTGCTTTTTTGCTTCTAAATAAGTGGAATTTCTGTCTTTTTCCCCCAAAACAACGGGAATTTCTGTCTTTTTTGCCATAAATAAGGAAAATTTCTGACTTATTACCCTGAAATAAGTAAAATTTTTGCAATTTTGCCCCAAAATAAGGGAAATTTCTGCCTTTTTGCCCCAAAATAAGGGGAATTTCAGGCTTTTTACCTCAAAATAACAGGAATTTCTGCATTTTTGCTCCAAAATATGGGAAATTTCTTCATTTTTGCCCCAAAATAAGAAAAATTTCTGCAATTTTGTACCAAAATAAAAGAAATTTCTGCCTTTTTGCCCCAAAATAAGAAAATTTCTTCTTTTTTCTGAAATAAGTGAAATTTCTGCAATTTTGCCCTAAATTAAGTCAAATTTCTGCAATTTTGCCCCAACATAAGGGAAATTTCTGGAATTTTGCCCCAAAATATGTGAATTTCTGAGTTTTGCCCCAAAATAAGGAGAATTTCTGAGTTTTGCCCTAACATATAGGGAATTTCTGCCTTTTTGCCCTACAATTAGGGGAATTTCTGCAATTTTGCTCCAAAATAAGGGGAATTTCTGCTTTTTGCCTCTAAATAAGTGGAATTTCTGTCTTTTTCCCCCAAAACAAAGGGAATTCCTGTCTTTTTTGCCCCAAAATAAGGAAAATTTCTAACTTATTACCCTGAGATAAGTGAAATTTCTGCAATTTTGCCCCAAAATAAAGGAAATTTCTGACTTTTTGCCCCCAAATAAGGAAAATTTTAGCCTTTTTACCTCAAAATAAGGAGAATTTCTGCATTTTTGCAACCAAATATTAGAAATTTCTGCCTTTTTGCACCAAAATAAGAAAATTTCTTCTTTATTTCTGGAATAAGTGAAATTTCTGCAATTTTGCCTAAAAATAAGTGAAATTTCTGCAATTTTGCCCCAAAGTAAGGAAAATTTCTGGAATTTTGCACAAAGGAGGTGGAATTTCTGAGTTTTGCCCCAAAATAAGAAAATTTCTGCAGTTTTGCTCCAAAATACGGGGAATTTCGTCCTTTTTGCCCGAAAATAAGAAGAATGCATACCTTTTTGCCATAAAAAAGGGAAATTTCTTCATTTTTGCTCCAAAATAAGGGGAATTTCTGGTTTTTAGCCTATAAATAATTGGAATTTCTGTCTTTTTCCCCCAAAACAAAGGAAATTTCTGTCTTTTTTGCCCCAAAATAAGGGGAATTTCAGGCTTTTTACCTCAAAATAACAGGAATTTCTGCATTTTTGCTCCAAAATATGGGAAATTTCTTCATTTTTGCCCCAAAATAAGAAAAATTTCTGCAATTTTGTACCAAAATAAAAGAAATTTCTGCCTTTTTGCCCCAAAATAAGAAAATTTCTTCTTTTTTCTGAAATAAGTGAAATTTCTGCAATTTTGCCCTAAATTAAGTCAAATTTCTGCAATTTTGCCCCAACATAAGGGAAATTTCTGGAATTTTGCCCCAAAATATGTGGAATTTCTGAGTTTTGCCCCAAAATAAGGAGAATTTCTGAGTTTTGCCCTAACATATAGGGAATTTCTGCCTTTTTGCCCTTCAATTAGGGGAATTTCTGCAATTTTGCTCCAAAATAAGGGGAATTTCTGCTTTTTGCCTCTAAATAAGTGGAATTTCTGTCTTTTTCCCCCAAAACAAAGGGAATTCCTGTCTTTTTTGCCCCAAAATAAGGAAAATTTCTAACTTATTACCCTGAGATAAGTGAAATTTCTGCAATTTTGCCCCAAAATAAAGGAAATTTCTGACTTTTTGCCCCCAAATAAGGAAAATTTTAGCCTTTTTACCTCAAAATAAGGAGAATTTCTGCATTTTTGCAACCAAATATTAGAAATTTCTGCCTTTTTGCACCAAAATAAGAAAATTTCTTCTTTATTTCTGGAATAAGTGAAATTTCTGCAATTTTGCCTAAAAATAAGTGAAATTTCTGCAATTTTGCCCCAAAGTAAGGAAAATTTCTGGAATTTTGCACAAAGGAGGTGGAATTTCTGAGTTTTGCCCCAAAATAAGAAGAATTTCTGCAGTTTTGCTCCAAAATACGGGGAATTTCGTCCTTTTTGCCCGAAAATAAGAAGAATGCATACCTTTTTGCCATAAAAAAGGGAAATTTCTTCATTTTTGCTCCAAAATAAGGGGAATTTCTGGTTTTTAGCCTATAAATAATTGGAATTTCTGTCTTTTTCCCCCAAAACAAAGGAAATTTCTGTCTTTTTTGCCCCAAAATAAGGAAGATTTCTGACTTATTACCCTGAAATAAGTTAAATATCTGCAATTTTGCCCCGAAATAAGGGAAATTTCTGCCTTTTTGTCCCAAAATAAGGGGAATTTCAGGCTTTTTACCTCAGAATAAGGGGAATTTCTGCATTTTTGCTCCAAAGCATGGGAAATTTCTGCGTTGTTGCTTCAAAATAAGAAAAATTTCTGCAATTTTGTACCAAAATAAAAGAAATTTCTGCCTTTTTGCCCCAAAATAAGAAAATTTCTGCTTTTTTCTGAAATAAGTGAAATTTCTGCAATTTTGCCCCAAAATAAGTCAAATTTCTGCAATTTTGCCCCAACATAAGGGAAATTTCTGGAATTTTGCCCCAAAATATGTGGAATTTCTGAGTTTTGCCCCAAAATAAGGAGAATTTCTGACTTTTTGCCCTAACATATAGGGAATTTCTGCCTTTTTGCGCCACAATTAGGGGAATTTCTGCAATTTTGCTCCAAAATACTAGGAATTTCTGCCTTTTTGCCCGAAAATAAGAAGAATGCATACCTTTTTGCCATAAAAAAGGGAAATTTCTTCATTTTTGCTCCAAAATGAGGGGAATTTCTGCTTTTTGCCTCTAAATAAGTGGAATTTCTGTCTTTTTCCCCCAAACAAAGGGAATTCCTGTCTTATTTGCCACAAAATAATGAATATTTCTAACTTATTACCCTGAAATAAGTGAAATTTCTGCAATTTTGCCCCAAAATAAAGGAAATTTCTGACATTTTGCCCCCAAATAAGGAAAATTTCAGCCTTTTTACCGCAAAATAAGGAGAATTTCTGCATTTTTGCAACAAATTATTAGAAATTTCTGCCTTTTTGCACTAAAATAAAAAAAATTTCTGCTTTTTTTCTGGAATAAGTGAAATTTCTGCAATTTTGCCCCAAAATAAGTGAAATTTCTGCAATTTTGTCCCAAAATAAGGAAAATTTCTGGAATTTTGCCTCAAAATAAGTGGAATTTCTGCAGTTTTGCTCCAAAATACGGGGAATTTCTGCCTTTTTTGCCTGAAAATAAGAAGAATGCATACCTTTTTGCCATAATAAAGAAAAATTTCTTCATTTTTGCTCCAAAATAAGGGGAATTTCTGGTTTTTAGCCTTTAAATAAGTGGAATTTCTGTCTTTTCCCCCCAAAACAAAGGAAATTTCTGTCTTTTTTGCCCCAAAATAAGGAAGATGTCTGACTTATTACCCTGAAATAAGTTAAATATCTGCAATTTTGCCCCGAAATAAGGGAAATTTCTGCCTTTTTGCTTCAAAATAAAGGGATTTTCAGGATTTTTACCTCAAAATAAGGGGAATTTCTGCATTTTTGCTCCAAAATATGGGAAATTTCTGCCTTTTTGCCCCAAAATAAGAAGAATTTCTGCAATTTTCTACCAAAATAAAAGAAATTTCTGCCTTTTTGCCCCAAAATAAGAAAATTTCTCCTTTTTTCTGAAATAAGTGAAATTTTGCAATTTTGCCCCAAAAGAAGTTAAATTTCTGCAATTTTGCCCCAAAATAAGGGAAATTTCTGGAATTTTGCCCCAAAATAAGTGGAATTTCTGAGATTTGCCCCAAAATAAGGAGAATTTCTGCAATTTTGCTCCAAAATACGGGCAATTTCTGCCTTTTTGCCCGAAAATAATAAGAATGCATACCTTTTTGCCATAAAAAAGGGAAATTTCTTCCTTTTTCCTCCAAAATAAGGAGAATTTCTGCTTTTTTGCTTCTAAATAAGTGGAATTTCTGTGTTATTCCCCCAAAACAAAGGGAATTTCTGTCTTTTTTGCCCCAAAATAAAGAAAATTTCTGACTTATTACCCTGAAATAAGTGAAATTTCTGCAATTTTCCCCCAAAATAAAGGAAATTTCTGCCTTTTTGCCCCCAAATAAGAGGAATTTCATGATTTTTACCTCAAAATAACGGGAATTTCTGCATTTTTGCTCCAAAATATGGGAAATTTCTTCCTTTTTGCCACAAAATAAGAAAAATTTCTGCAATTTTTTACCAAAATGAAAGAAATTTCTGCCTTTTTGCCCTAAAATAAGAAAATTTCTTCTTTTTTCTTAAATAAGTGAAATTTCTGCAATTTTGCCTAAAAATAAGTGAAATTTCTGCAATTTGCCCCAAAATAAGGAAAATTTCTGGAATTTTGCCCCGAAATAAGTGGAATTTCTGAGTTTTGCCCCAAAATAAGGAGAATTTCTGCAGTTTTGCTCCAAAATACGGGGAATTTCTGCCTTTTTGCCCGAAAATAAGAAAAATGCATACCTTTTGCCATAAAAAAGGAAACTTTCTTCATTTTTGCTCCAAAATAAAGGGAATTTCTGGTTTTTAGCCTCTAAATAAGTGGAATTTCTGTCATTTCCCCCCAAAACAAAGGAAATTTCTGTCTTTTTTGCCCCAAAATAAGAAAGATTTCTGACTTATTACCCTGAAATTAGTTAAATATCTGCAATTTTGCCCCGAAATAAGGGAAATTTCTGCCTTTTTGCTTCAAAATAAAGGGAATTTCAGGATTTTTACCTCAAAATAAGAAGAATTTCTGCATTTTTGCTCCAAAATATGGGAAATTTCTGCCTTTTTGTCCCAAAATAAGAAAAATTTCTGCAATTTTGTACCAAAATAAAAGAAATTTCTGCCTTTTTGCCCCAAAATAAGAAAATTTCTCCTTTTTTCTGAAATAAGTGAAATTTTGCAATTTTGCCACAAAAGAAGTGAAATTTCTGCAATTTTGCCCCAAAATAAGGGAAATTTCTGGAATTTTGCCCCAACATAAGTGGAATTTCTGAGTTTTGCCCCAAAATAATGAGAATTTCTTTCTTTTTGCCCTAAGATATAGGGAATTTCTGCCTTTTTGCCCCACAATTAGGGGAATTTCTGCAATTTTGCTCCAAAATACGGGGAATTTCTGCCTTCTTGCCCAAAAATCAGAAGAATGCATACCTTTTTGCCATAAAAAAAGAAATTTCTTCATTTTTGCTCCAAAATAAAGGGAATTTCTGCTTTTTTACCACTAAATAAGTGGAATTTCTGTCTTTTTCCTTCAAATCAAAGAAAATTTCTGTCTTTTTTGCCCCAAAATAAGGAAGATTTCTGACTTATTACCCTGAAATAAGTGAAATATCTTCAATTTTGCCCCAAAACAAGGGAAATTTCTGCCTTTTTGCCCCCAAATAAAGGGAATGTCAGGCTTTTTACCTCAAAATAAGTGAAATTTCTGTAATTTTGCCCCAAAATAAGGGAACTTTCTGGAATTTTGCCCCAAAATAAGTGGAATTTCTGAGTTTTGCCCCAAAATAAGAAGAATTTCTGCAATTTTGCGCCAAAATACGGGCAATTTCTGCCTTTTTGCCCGAAAATAATAAGAATGCATACCTTTTTGCCAAAAAAGGGAAATTTCTTCCTTTTTCCTCCAAAATAAGGGGAATTTCTGCTTTTTTGCTTCTAAATAAGTGGAATTTCTGTCTCTTTCCCCAAAACAAAGGGAATTTCTGTCTTTTTTGCCCCAAAATAAGAAAAATTTCTGACTTATTACCCTGAAATAGTGAAATTTCTGCAATTTTGCCCCAAAATAAGGGAAATTTCTGCCTTTTTGCCCCCAAATAAGGGGAATTTCAGGCTTTTTACCTCAAAATAACGGGAATTTCTGCATTTTTGCTCCAAAATATGGGAAATTTCTTCCTTTTTGCCCCAAAATAAGAAAAATTTCTGCAATTTTGTACCAAACTAAAAGAAATTTCTGCCTTTTTGCCCCAAAATAAGAAAATTTTTTCTTTTTTCTGAAATAAGTGAAATTTCTGCAATTTTGTCCCAAAATAAGTCAAATTTCTGCAATTTTGCCCCAAAATAAGTAAAATTTCTGGAATTTTGCCCCAAAATAAGTGGAATTTCTGAGTTTTGCCCCAAAATAAGGAGAATTTCTGAGTTTTGCCCTAACATATAGGGAATTTCTGCCTTTTTGCCCTACAATTAGGGGAATTTCTGCAATTTTGCTCCAAAATACGGGGAATTTCTGCCTTTTTGCCCGAAAATAAGAAGAATGCATACCTTTTTGCCATAAAAAAGGGAAATTTCTTCCTTTTTGCTCCAAAATAAGGGGAATTTCTGCTTTTTGCCTCTAAATAATTGGAATTTCTGTCTCTTTCCCCCAAAACAAAGGGAATTCCTGTCTTTTTTGCCCCAAAATAAGGAAAATTTCTAACTTATTACCCTGAAATAAGTGAAATTTCTGCAATTGTGCCCCAAAATAAAGGAAATTTCTGACTTTTTGCCCCCAAATAAGGAAAATTTTAGCCTTTTAACTTCAAAATAAGGAGAATTTCTGCATTTTTGCAACAAAATATTAGAAATTTCTGCCTTTTTGCACCAAAATAAGAAAATTTCTTTTTTATTTCTGGAATAAGTGAAATTTCTGCAATTTTGCCTACAAATAAGTGAAATTTCTGCATTTTTGCCCCAAAATAAGGAAAATTTCTGGAATTTTGCCCCAAAATAAGTGGAATTTCTTAGTTTTGCCCTAAAATAAGAAGAATTTCTGCAGTTTTGCTCCAAAATACAGGGAATTTCTGCCTTTTTGCCTGAAAATAAGAAGAATGCATACTTTTTTGCCATAAAAAAGGGAAATTTCTTCATTTTTGCTCCAAAATAAGGGGAATTTCTGGTTTTTAGCCTCTAAATAAGTGGAATTTCTGTCTTTTTCCCCCAAAACAAAGGAAATTTCTGTCTTTTTTCCCCAAAATAAGGAAGATTTCTGACTTATTACCCTGAAATAAGTTAAATATCTGCAATTTTGTCCCGAAATAAGGGAAATTTCTGCCTTTTTGCCCCAAAATAAGGAAAATTTCAGGCTTTTTACCTCAGAATAAGGGGAATTTCTGAATTTTTGCTCCAAAGTATGGGAAATTTCTGCGTTTTTGCCCCAAAATAAGAAAAATTTCTGCAATTTTGTACCAAAATAAAAGAAATTTCTGCCTTTTTGCCCCAAAATAAGAAAATTTCTGCTTTTTTCTGAAATAAGTGAAATTTCTGCAATTTTGCCCCAAAATAAGTCAAATTTCTGCAATTTTGCCTCAACATAAGGTAAATTTCTGGGATTTTGCCACAAAATATGTGGAATTTCTGAGTTTTGCCCCAAAATAAGGAGAATTTCTGACTTTTTGCCCTAACATATAGGGAATTTCTGCCTTTTTGCGCCACAATTAGGGGAATTTCTGCAATTTTGCTCCAAAATACTAGGAATTTCTGCCTTTTTGCCCGAAAATAAGAAGAATGCATACCTTTTTGCCATAAAAAAAGGAAATTTCTTCATTTTTGTTTTAAAATAAGGGGAATTTCTGCTTTTTGCCTCTAAATAAGTGGAATTTCTGTCTTTTTCCCCCACAACAAAGGGAATTCCTGTCTTTTTTGCCCCAAAATAATGAAAATTTCTAACTTATTACTCTGAAATAAGTGAAATTTCTGCAATTTTGCCCCAAAATAAAGGAAATTTCTGACTTTTTGTCCCCAAATAAGAAAATTTCAGCCTTTTTACCTCAAAATAAGGAGAATTTCTGCATTTTTCCAACAAAATATTAGAAATTTCTGCCTTTTTGCACCAAAATAAAAAAATTTCTGCTTTTTTTCTGGAATAAGTGAAATTTCTGCAATTTTGCCCCAAAATAAGTGAAATTTCTGCAATTTTGCCCCAAAATAAGGAAAATTTCTGGAATTTTGCCCCAAAATAAGTGGAATTTCTGAATTTTGCCCCAAAATAAGGAGAATTTCAGCAGTTTTGCTCCAAAATACGGGGAATTTCTGCCTTTTTGCCCAAAAATAAGAAGAATGCATACCTTTTTGCCATAAAAAAAGGGAAATTTCTTCATTTTTGCTCCAAAATAAGGGGAATTTCTGGTTTTTAACCTCTAAATAAGTGGAATTTCTGTCTCTTTCCCCCAAAACAAAGGGAATTTCTGTCTTTTTTGCCCCAAAATAAGGAAAATTTCTGACTTATTACCCTGAAATATTGAAATTTCTGCAATTTTGCCCCAAAATAAGGGAAATTTCTGCCTTTTTGCCCCCAAATAAGGGGAATTTCAGGCTTTTTACCTCAAAATAACGAGAATTTCTGCCTTTTTGCTTCAAAATAAAGTGAATTTCAGGATTTTCACCTCAAAATAAGGGGAATTTCTGCATTTTTGCTCCAAAATATGGGAAATTTCTGCGTTTTTGCCCCAAAATAAGAAAAATTTCTGCAATTTTGTACCAAAATAAAAGAAATTTCTGCCTTTTTGCCCCAAAATAAGAAAATTTCTGCTTTTTTCTGAAATAAGTGAAATTTCTGCAATTTTGCCCCAAAATAAGTCAAATTTCTGCAATTTTGCCTCAACATAAGGTAAATTTCTGGGATTTTGCCACAAAATATGTGGAATTTCTGAGTTTTGCCCCAAAATAAGGAGAATTTCTGACTTTTTGCCCTAACATATAGGGAATTTCTGCCTTTTTGCGCCACAATTAGGGGAATTTCTGCAATTTTGCTCCAAAATACTAGGAATTTCTGCCTTTTTGCCCGAAAATAAGAAGAATGCATACCTTTTTGCCATAAAAAAAGGAAATTTCTTCATTTTTGTTTTAAAATAAGGGGAATTTCTGCTTTTTGCCTCTAAATAAGTGGAATTTCTGTCTTTTTCCCCCACAACAAAGGGAATTCCTGTCTTTTTTGCCCCAAAATAATGAAAATTTCTAACTTATTACTCTGAAATAAGTGAAATTTCTGCAATTTTGCCCCAAAATAAAGGAAATTTCTGACTTTTTGTCCCCAAATAAGAAAATTTCAGCCTTTTTACCTCAAAATAAGGAGAATTTCTGCATTTTTCCAACAAAATATTAGAAATTTCTGCCTTTTTGCACCAAAATAAAAAAATTTCTGCTTTTTTTCTGGAATAAGTGAAATTTCTGCAGTTTTGCCCCAAAATAAGTGAAATTTCTGCAATTTTGCCCCAAAATAAGGAAAATTTCTGGAATTTTGCCCCAAAATAAGTGGAATTTCTGAATTTTGCCCCAAAATAAGGAGAATTTCTGCAGTTTTGCTCCAAAATACGGGGAATTTCTGCCTTTTTGCCCAAAAATAAGAAGAATGCATACCTTTTTGCCATAAAAAAAGGGAAATTTCTTCATTTTTGCTCCAAAATAAGGGGAATTTCTGGTTTTTAACCTCTAAATAAGTGGAATTTCTGTCTCTTTCCCCCAAAACAAAGGGAATTTCTGTCTTTTTTGCCCCAAAATAAGGAAGATTTCTGACTTATTACCCTGAAATAAGTGAAATATCTTCAATTTTGCCCCAAAACAAGGGAAATTTCTGCCTTTTTGCCCCCAAATAAAGGGAATGTCAGGCTTTTTACCTCAAAATAAGTGAAATTTCTGCAATTTTGCCCCAAAATAAGGGAACTTTCTGGAATTTTGCCCCAAAATAAGTGGAATTTCTGAGTTTTGCCCCAAAATAAGAAGAATTTCTGCAATTTTGCGCCAAAATACGGGCAATTTCTGCCTTTTTGCCCGAAAATAATAAGAATGCATACCTTTTTGCCAAAAAAGGGAAATTTCTTCCTTTTTCCTCCAAAATAAGGGGAATTTCTGCTTTTTTGCTTCTAAATAAGTGGAATTTCTGTCTCTTTCCCCAAAACAAAGGGAATTTCTGTCTTTTTTGCCCCAAAATAAGAAAAATTTCTGACTTATTACCCTGAAATAGTGAAATTTCTGCAATTTTGCCCCAAAATAAGGGAAATTTCTGCCTTTTTGCCCCCAAATAAGGGGAATTTCAGGCTTTTTACCTCAAAATAACGGGAATTTCTGCATTTTTGCTCCAAAATATGGGAAATTTCTTCCTTTTTGCCCCAAAATAAGAAAAATTTCTGCAATTTTGTACCAAACTAAAAGAAATTTCTGCCTTTTTGCCCCAAAATAAGAAAATTTCTTCTTTTTTCTGAAATAAGTGAAATTTCTGCAATTTTGTCCCAAAATAAGTCAAATTTCTGCAATTTTGCCCCAAAATAAGTAAAATTTCTGGAATTTTGCCCCAAAATAAGTGGAATTTCTGAGTTTTGCCCCAAAATAAGGAGAATTTCTGAGTTTTGCCCTAAGATATAGGGAATTTCTGCCTTTTTGCCCTACAATTAGGGGAATTTCTGCAATTTTGCTCCAAAATACGGGGAATTTCTGCCTTTTTGCCCGAAAATAAGAAGAATGCATACCTTTTTGCCATAAAAAAGGGAAATTTCTTCCTTTTTGCTCCAAAATAAGGGGAATTTCTGCTTTTTGCCTCTAAATAATTGGAATTTCTGTCTCTTTCCCCCAAAACAAAGGGAATTCCTGTCTTTTTTGCCCCAAAATAAGGAAAATTTCTAACTTATTACCCTGAAATAAGTGAAATTTCTGCAATTGTGCCCCAAAATAAAGGAAATTTCTGACTTTTTACCCCCAAATAAGGAAAATTTTAGCCTTTTAACTTCAAAATAAGGAGAATTTCTGCATTTTTGCAACAAAATATTAGAAATTTCTGCCTTTTTGCACCAAAATAAGAAAATTTCTTTTTTATTTCTGGAATAAGTGAAATTTCTGCAATTTTGCCTACAAATAAGTGAAATTTCTGCATTTTTGCCCCAAAATAAGGAAAATTTCTGGAATTTTGCCCCAAAACAAGTGGAATTTCTTAGTTTTGCCCTAAAATAAGAAGAATTTCTGCAGTTTTGCTCCAAAATACAGGGAATTTCTGCCTTTTTGCCTGAAAATAAGAAGAATGCATACTTTTTTGCCATAAAAAAGGGAAATTTCTTCATTTTTGCTCCAAAATAAGGGGAATTTCTGGTTTTTAGCCTCTAAATAAGTGGAATTTCTGTCTTTTTCCCCCAAAACAAAGGAAATTTCTGTCTTTTTTCCCCAAAATAAGGAAGATTTCTGACTTATTACCCTGAAATAAGTTAAATATCTGCAATTTTGTCCCGAAATAAGGGAAATTTCTGCCTTTTTGCCCCAAAATAAGGAAAATTTCAGGCTTTTTACCTCAGAATAAGGGGAATTTCTGAATTTTTGCTCCAAAGTATGGGAAATTTCTGCGTTTTTGCCCCAAAATAAGAAAAATTTCTGCAATTTTGTACCAAAATAAAAGAAATTTCTGCCTTTTTGCCCCAAAATAAGAAAATTTCTGCTTTTTTCTGAAATAAGTGAAATTTCTGCAATTTTGCCCCAAAATAAGTCAAATTTCTGCAATTTTGCCTCAACATAAGGTAAATTTCTGGGATTTTGCCACAAAATATGTGGAATTTCTGAGTTTTGCCCCAAAATAAGGAGAATTTCTGACTTTTTGCCCTAACATATAGGGAATTTCTGCCTTTTTGCGCCACAATTAGGGGAATTTCTGCAATTTTGCTCCAAAATACTAGGAATTTCTGCCTTTTTGCCCGAAAATAAGAAGAATGCATACCTTTTTGCCATAAAAAAAGGAAATTTCTTCATTTTTGTTTTAAAATAAGGGGAATTTCTGCTTTTTGCCTCTAAATAAGTGGAATTTCTGTCTTTTTCCCCCACAACAAAGGGAATTCCTGTCTTTTTTGCCCCAAAATAATGAAAATTTCTAACTTATTACTCTGAAATAAGTGAAATTTCTGCAATTTTGCCCCAAAATAAAGGAAATTTCTGACTTTTTGTCCCCAAATAAGAAAATTTCAGCCTTTTTACCTCAAAATAAGGAGAATTTCTGCATTTTTCCAACAAAATATTAGAAATTTCTGCCTTTTTGCACCAAAATAAAAAAATTTCTGCTTTTTTTCTGGAATAAGTGAAATTTCTGCAATTTTGCCCCAAAATAAGTGAAATTTCTGCAATTTTGCCCCAAAATAAGGAAAATTTCTGGAATTTTGCCCCAAAATAAGTGGAATTTCTGAATTTTGCCCCAAAATAAGGAGAATTTCTGCAGTTTTGCTCCAAAATACGGGGAATTTCTGCCTTTTTGCCCAAAAATAAGAAGAATGCATACCTTTTTGCCATAAAAAAAGGGAAATTTCTTCATTTTTGCTCCAAAATAAGGGGAATTTCTGGTTTTTAACCTCTAAATAAGTGGAATTTCTGTCTCTTTCCCCCAAAACAAAGGGAATTTCTGTCTTTTTTGCCCCAAAATAAGGAAAATTTCTGACTTATTACCCTGAAATATTGAAATTTCTGCAATTTTGCCCCAAAATAAGGGAAATTTCTGCCTTTTTGCCCCCAAATAAGGGGAATTTCAGGCTTTTTACCTCAAAATAACGAGAATTTCTGCCTTTTTGCTTCAAAATAAAGTGAATTTCAGGATTTTCACCTCAAAATAAGGGGAATTTCTGCATTTTTGCTCCAAAATATGGGAAATTTCTGCGTTTTTGCCCCAAAATAAGAAAAATTTCTGCAATTTTGTACCAAAATAAAAGAAATTTCTGCCTTTTTGCCCCAAAATAAGAAAATTTCTGCTTTTTTCTGAAATAAGTGAAATTTCTGCAATTTTGCCCCAAAATAAGTCAAATTTCTGCAATTTTGCCTCAACATAAGGTAAATTTCTGGGATTTTGCCACAAAATATGTGGAATTTCTGAGTTTTGCCCCAAAATAAGGAGAATTTCTGACTTTTTGCCCTAACATATAGGGAATTTCTGCCTTTTTGCGCCACAATTAGGGGAATTTCTGCAATTTTGCTCCAAAATACTAGGAATTTCTGCCTTTTTGCCCGAAAATAAGAAGAATGCATACCTTTTTGCCATAAAAAAGGAAATTTCTTCATTTTTGTTTTAAAATAAGGGGAATTTCTGCTTTTTGCCTCTAAATAAGTGGAATTTCTGTATTTTTCCCCCACAACAAAGGGAATTCCTGTCTTTTTTGCCCCAAAATAATGAAAATTTCTAACTTATTACTCTGAAATAAGTGAAATTTCTGCAATTTTGCCCCAAAATAAAGGAAATTTCTGACTTTTTGTCCCCAAATAAGAAAATTTCAGCCTTTTTACCTCAAAATAAGGAGAATTTCTGCATTTTTCCAACAAAATATTAGAAATTTCTGCCTTTTTGCACCAAAATAAAAAAATTTCTGCTTTTTTTCTGGAATAAGTGAAATTTCTGCAATTTTGCCCCAAAATAAGTGAAATTTCTGCAATTTTGCCCCAAAATAAGGAAAATTTCTGGAATTTTGCCCCAAAATAAGTGGAATTTCTGAATTTTGCCCCAAAATAAGGAGAATTTCTGCAGTTTTGCTCCAAAATACGGGGAATTTCTGCCTTTTTGCCCAAAAATAAGAAGAATGCATACCTTTTTGCCATAAAAAAAGGGAAATTTCTTCATTTTTGCTCCAAAATAAGGGGAATTTCTGGTTTTTAACCTCTAAATAAGTGGAATTTCTGTCTCTTTCCCCCAAAACAAAGGGAATTTCTGTCTTTTTTGCCCCAAAATAAGGAAAATTTCTGACTTATTACCCTGAAATAGTGAAATTTCTGCAATTTTGCCCCAAAATAAGGGAAATTTCTGCCTTTTTGCCCCCAAATAAGGGGAATTTCAGGCTTTTTACCTCAAAATAACGGGAATTTCTGCCTTTTTGCTTCAAAATAAAGAGAATTTCAGGATTTTTACCTCAAAATAAGGGGAATTTCTGCATTTTTGCTCCAAAATATGGGAAATTTCTTCCTTTTTGCCCCAAAATAAGAAAAATTTCTGCAATTTTGTACCAAAATAAAAGAAATTTCTGCCTTTTTGCCCCAAAATAAGAAAATTTCTTTTTTTTTTCTGAAATAAGTGAAATTTTGCAATTTTGCCCCAAAAGAAGTGAAATTTCTGCTATTTTGCCCCAAATAAGGGAAATTTCTGGAATTTTGCCCCAACATAAGTGGAATTTCTTAGTTTTGCCCCAAAATAATGAGAATTTCTGTCTTATTGCCCTAAGATATAGGGAATTTCTGCCTTTTTGCCCCACAATTAGGGGAATTTCTGCAATTTTGCTCCAAAATACGGGGAATTTCTGACTTTTTGCCCAAAAATCAGAAGAATGCATACCTTTTTGCCATAAAAAAAAGAAATTTCTTCATTTTTGCTCCAAAATAAAGGGAAGTTCTGCTTTTTTGCCACTAAATAAGTGGAATTTCTGACTTTTTCCTTCAAAACAAAGAAAATTTCTGTATTTTTTTGCCCCAAAATAAGGAAGATTTCTGACTTATGACCCTGAAATAAGTGAAATATCTGCAATTTTGCCCCAAAATAAGGGAAATTTCTGCGTTTTTGCCCCCAAATAAGGGGAATGTCAGGCTTTTTACCTCAAAATAAGGGGAATTTCTGCATTTTTGCTCCAAAATATGGAAAATTTCTGCCATTTTGCCCCAAAATAAGAAAAATTTCTGCAATTTTGTACCAAAATAAAAGAAATTTCTGCCTTTTGGCCCCAAAATAAAGAAAATTTCTGCCTTTTTTCCTTGAAATGAGTGAAATTTCTGCAATTTTGCCCCAAAATAAGTGAAATTTCTGCAATTTTGCCTTAAAATAAGGGAACTTTCTGGAATTTTGCCCCAAAATAAGTGGAATTTCTGAGTTTTGCACCAAAATAAGAAGAATTTCTGCAATTTTGCGCCAAAATACGGGCAATTTCTGCCTTTTTGCCCGAAAATAATAAGAATGCATACCTTTTTGCCAAAAAAGGGAAATTTCTTCCTTTTTCCTCCAAAATAAGGGGAATTTCTGCTTTTTTGCTTCTAAATAAGTGGAATTTCTGTCTCTTTCCCCCAAAACAAAGGGAATTTCTGTCTTTTTTGCCCCAAAATAAGGAAAATTTCTGACTTATTACCCTGAAATAGTGAAATTTCTGCAATTTTGCCCCAAAATAAGGGAAATTTCTGCCTTTTTGCCCCCAAATAAGGGGAATTTCAGGCTTTTTACCTCAAAATAACGGGAATTTCTGCATTTTTGCTCCAAAATATGGGAAATTTCTTCCTTTTTGCCCCAAAATAAGAAAAATTTCTGCAATTTTGTACCAAACTAAAAGAAATTTCTGCCTTTTTGCCCCAAAATAAGAAAATTTTTTCTTTTTTCTGAAATAAGTGAAATTTCTGCAATTTTGTCCCAAAATAAGTCAAATTTCTGCAATTTTGCCCCAAAATAAGTAAAATTTCTGGAATTTTGCTCCAAAATAAGTGGAATTTCTGAGTTATGCCCCAAAATAAGGAGAATTTCTGAGTTTTGCCCTAACATATAGGGAATTTCTGCCTTTTTGCCCTACAATTAGGGGAATTTCTGCAATTTTGCTCCAAAATACGGGGAATTTCTGCCTTTTTGCCCGAAAATAAGAAGAATGCATACCTTTTTGCCATAAAAAAGGGAAATTTCTTCCTTTTTGCTCCAAAATAAGGGGAATTTCTGCTTTTTGCCTCTAAATAATTGGAATTTCTGTCTCTTTCCCCCAAAACAAAGGGAATTCCTGTCTTTTTTGCCCCAAAATAAGGAAAATTTCTGACTTATTACCCTGAAGTAAGTGAAATTTCTGCAATTTTTCCCCAAAATAAGGGAAATTTCTGCCTTTTTGTTCCCAAATAATGGGAATTTCAGCCTTTTTACCACAAAATAAGGGGAATTTCTGCATTTTTGCCACAAAATATTAGAAAATTCTGATTTTTGCCCCAAAATAAGGAAAATTTCTGCCATTTTTCCCAAAATAAGTGAAATTTCTGCAATTTTGCCCCAAAATAAGTGAAATTTCTGCAAATTTGCCCCAAAATAAGGTAACTTTCTTGAATTTTGCCCCAAAATAAGAGGAATTTCTGAGTTTTGCCCCAAAATAAGGTGAATTTCTTTTTTTTTTTGCCACAACATATAGGGAATTTCTGACTTTTTGCCCCACAATTAGGGGAATTTCTGAAATTTTGCTCTAAAATACGGGAAATTTCTGCCTTTTTGCCCGAAAATAAGAAGAATGCATAACTTTTTGCCATAATAAACGGAAATTTCTTCATTTTTGCTCCGAAATAATGGGAATTTCTACTTTTTTGCCTCTAAAAAGTGGAATTTCTGTCTTTTTCCCCCAAAACAAAGGGAATTTCTGCCTTTTTTGCTCCCAAATAAGGAAAATTTCTGACTTATTACCCTAAAGTAAGTAAAATTTCTGCAATTTTGCCTTAAAATAAGGGAAATTTCTGCTTTTTGCCCCAAATATTGGGAATTTCAGCCTTTTTACCTCAAAATAAGGGGAATTTCTGAATTTTTGCCACAAAATATTTGGAATTTCTGACTTTTTGCCCCAAAATAAAGAAAATATCTGACTTTTCTCCCTCAAATAAGTGAAATTTCTGCAATTTTGTCCCAAAATAAGTGAAATTACTGCAATTTTGCTGCAAATAAGGGACATTTCTGGAATTTTGCCTCAAAATAAGTGGAATTTCTGAGTTTTGCCCAAAAATAAGGAGAATTTCTGTCTTTTTGCCCTAACATATAGGGAATTTCTGCCTTTTTGCCCCTCAATTACGGGAATTTCCACAATTTTGCTCCAAAATACGGGGAATTTCTGCCTTTTTGCTTGAAAATAAGAAAAATGCATATTTTTTTGCCATAAAAAAGGGAAATTTCCTCATTTTTGTTCCAAAATAAGGGGAATTTCTGCTTTTTTGCTTCTAAATAAGTGGAATTTCTGTCTTTTTCCCCCAAAACAAAGGGAATTTCTGTCTTTTTTGCCCCAAAATAAGGAAAATTTCTAACTTATTAACCTTAAATAAGTGAAATTTCTCCAATTTTGACACAAAATAAGGGAAATTTCTGCCTTTTTGCCCCCAAATAAGGGGAATTTCAGGCTTTTTACCTCAAAATAACGGGAATTTCTGCATTTTTGCTCCAAAATATAGGAAATTTTTTTCTATTTGCCCCAAAATAAGAAAAATTTCTGCAATTTTGTACCAAAATAAAAGAAATTTCTGCCTTTTTGCCCCAAAATAAGAAAATTTCTTCTTTTTTCTGAAATAAGTGAAATTTCTCCAATTTTGCCCCAAAATAAGTCAAATTTCTGCAATTTTTCCCCAAAATAAGAGAAATTTGAGGAATTTTGCCCCAAAATAAGTGGAATTTCTGAGTTTTTCCCCAAAATAAGGAGAATTTCTGTCTTTTTGCCTTAACATATAAGGAATTTCTGCCTTATTGCCCCACAATTAGGGGAATTTCTGCAATTTTGCACCAAAAACGAGGAATTTCTGCCTTTTTGCCCGAAAATAAGAAGAATGCATACCTTTTTGCCATAAAAAAGGGAAATTTCTTCATTTTTCCTCCAAAATAGAGGGAATTTCTGTTTTGCCTCTAAATAAGTGGAATTTCTGTCTTTTTTCCCCAAAACAAAGGGAATTCCTGTCTTTTTTGCCCCAAAATAAGGAAAATTTCTAAATTATTACCCTGAAATAAGTGAAATTTCTGCAATTTTGCCCCAAAATAAGGGAAATTTCTGACTTTTTGCCCCCAAATAAAGAAAATTTCAGTCTTTTTACCTCAAAATAAGGGGAATTTCTGCATTTTTGAAACAAAATATTAGAAATTTCTGCCTTTTTCCTTCGAAATAAGAAAATTTCTGCTTTTTTTTCTGGAATAAGTGAAATTTCTGCAATTTTGTCCCAAAATAAGTGAAATTTTTGCAATTTTGCCCCAAAATAAGGAAAATTTCTGGAATTCTGCCCCAAAATAAGTGGAATTTCTGAGTTTTGCCACAAAATAAAAAGAATTTCGGCAGTTTTGCTCCAAAATACGGGGAATTTCTGCCTTTTTGCCCGAAAATAAAAAGAATGCATACCTTTTTGCCATAAAAAATGGGAATTTCTTCATTTTGGCTCCAAAATAAGGGGAATTTCTGGTTTTTAACCTCTAAATAAGTGGAATTTCTTTCTTTTTCCCCCAAAACAAAGGAAATTTCTGTCTTTTTTGCCCCAAAATAAGGAAGATTTCTGACTTATTACCCTGAAATAAGTGAAATATCTGCAATTTTGCCCCAAAATTAGGGAAATTTCTGCCTTTTTGCCTCCAAATAAGACGATTTTCAGGCTTTTTACCTCAAAATAAGGGGAATTTCTGCATTTTTGCTCCAAAATATGGGAAATTTATGCCTTTTTGTTCCAAAATAAGAAAAATTTCTGCAATTTTGTAACAAAATAAAAGAAATTTCTGCCTTTTTGCCCCAAAATAAGAAAATTTCTGCTTTTTTCTGAAATAAGTGAAATTTTGCAATTTTGCCCCAAAATAAGTCAAATTTCTGCAATTTTGCCCGAAAATAAGGGAAATTTATGGAATTTTGCCCCAAAATAAGTGGAATTTCTGAGTTTTGCCCAAAAATAAGGAGAATTTCTGTCTTTTTGCCCTAACATATAGGGAATTTCTGCTTTTTGCCCCACAATTAGGGGAATTTCTGCAATTTTGCTCCAAATACGGGGAATTTCTGCCTTTTTGCCCGAAAATAAGAAGAATGCATAACTTTTTGCCATAAAAATAGGAAATATCTTCATTTTTGCTCCAAAATAAGGGGAATTTCTGCATTTTTGCCCCAAAATATGTGGAATTTCTGTCTTTTTCCCCCAAAACAAAGGGAATTTCTGTCTTTTTTGCCCGAAAATAAGGAAAATTTATGTCTTATTACCCTGAAATAAGAGAAATTTCAGGAATTTTGCCCCAAAATAAGAAAAATTTCTGCCTTTTTGACCCCAAATAAGGGGAATTTCAGCCTTTTTACCTCAAAATAGGGAGAATTTCTGCATTTTTGCCACAAAATATTAGGAATTTCTGATTTATGCCCAAAATAAAGAAAATTTCTTCATTTTTTCCTTGAAATATGTGAAATTTCTGCAATTTTGCCCCAAAATAAGTGAAATTACTGCAATTTTGCCCCAAAATAAAGGACCTTTCTGGAATTTTGCCCCAAAATAAGTGGAATTTCTGAGTTTTGCCCCAAAATAATGAGAATTTCTGTCTTTTTGCCCTAAGATATAGGGAATTTCTGCCTTTTTGCCACACAATTAGGGGAATTTCTGCAAGTTTGGTCCAAAATACGGGGAATTTCTGCCTTTTTGCCCGAAAATAATAAGAATGCATACCTTTTTGCCAAAAAAGGGAAATTTCTTCCTTTTTCCTCCAAAATAAGGGGAATTTCTGCTTTTTTGCTTCTAAATAAGTGGAATTTCTGTCTCTTTCCCCCAAAACAAAGGGAAATTCTGTCTTTTTTGCCCCAAAATAAGGAAAATTTCTGACTTATTACCCTGAAATAGTCAAATTTCTGCAATTTTGCCCCAAAATAAGGGAAATTTCTGCCTTTTTGCCCCCAAATAAGGGGAATTTTAGGGTTTTTACGTCAAAATAACGGGAATTTCTGCATTTTTGCTCCAAAATATGGGAAATTTCTGCCTTTTTGCCCCAAAATAAGAAAAATTTCTGCAATTTTGTACCAAAATAAAAGAAATTTCTGCCTTTTTGCCCCAAAATAAGAAAATTTCTTCTTTTTTCTGAAATAGGTGAAATTTCTGCAATTTTGCCCCAAAATAAGTCAAATTTCTGCAATTTTGCCCCAAATTAAGTAAAATTTCTGGAATTTTGCCCCAAAATAAGTGTAATTTCTGAGTTTTGCCCCAAAATAAGGAGAATTTCTGACTTTTTGCCCTAACAAATAGGGAATTTCTGCCTTTTTGCCTCACAATTAGGGGAATTTCTGCAATTTTGCTCCAAAATACGGGGAATTTCTGCCTTTTAGCCTGAAAATAAAAAGAATGCATACCTTTTTGCCATAAAAAAGGGAAATTTCTTCATTTTTGCTCCAAAATAAGGGGAATTTCTGCTTTTTGCCTCTAAATAAGTTGAATTTCTGTCTTTTTCCCCCAAAACAAAGGGAATTCCTGTCATTTTTGCGCCTAAATAAAAAAAATTTCTAACTTATTACCCTGAAATAAGTGAAATTTCTGCAATTTTGCCCCAAAATAAATGAAATTTCTGACTTTTTGCCCCCAAATAAGGAAAATTTCAGCATTTTTACCACATAATAAGTAGAATTTCTGCATTTTTTGCAACAAAATATTAGAAATTTCTGCCTTTTTGCACCAAAATAAGAAAATTTCTGCTTTTTATCTGGAAAAGTGAAATTTCTGCAATTTTGCCCCAAAATAAGAGAAATTTCTGCAATTTTGCCCCAAAATAAGGAAAATATCTGGAATTTTGCCCCAAAATAAGTGGAATTTCTGAGTTTTGCCCCGAAATAAGGAGATTTTCTGCAGTTTTGCTCCAAAATACGGGAAATTTCTGCCTTTTTGCCCGAAAATAAGAAGAATGCATACCTTTTTGCCATAAAAAAGGGAAATTTCTTCATTTTTGCTCCAAAATAAGGGGAATTTCTGCTTTTTAGCCTCTAAAAAAGTGGAATTTCTGTCTTTTTCCCCCAAAACAAAAGAAATTTCTGTCTTTTTTGCCCTAAATTAAGAAAGATTTCTGACTTATTAACCTGAAATAAGTTAAATATCTGCAATTTTGCCCCGAAATAAGGGAAATTTCTGCCTTTTTGCCCCCAAATAAGGGGGATTTTTGGCTTTTTACCTCAAAATAAGGGGAATTTCTGCATTTTTGCTCAAATATATGGGAAATTTCTTCCTTTTTGCCCCAAAATAAGGAAAATTTTTGCAATTTTGTACCAAAATATAAGAAATTTCTGCCTTTTTGCCCCAAAATAAGAAAATTTCTGCTTTTTTCTGAAATAAATGAAATTTTGCAATTTTGCCCCAAAATAAGTCAAATTTCTTCAATTTTGCCCCAAAATAAGGGAAATTTCTGGAGTTTTGCCCCAAAATAAGTGGAATTTCTGAGTTTTGCCCCAAAATAAGAAGAATTTCTGTCTTTTTGCCCTAACATATAAGGAATTTCTGCATTTTTGTTTCACAATTAGGGGAAATTCTGCAATTTTGCTCCAAAATACGGGGAATTTCTGCCTCTTTGCCCGAAAATAAAAAGAATGCATACCTTTTTGCCATAATAAAAAGAAATTTCTTCATTTTGGCTCCAAAATAAGGGGAATTTCTGGTTTTTAACCTCTAAATAAGTGGAATATCTGTCTTTTTCCTACAAAACAAAGGAAATTTCTGTCTTTTTTGCCCCAAAATAAGGAACATTTCTGACTTATTACCCTGAAATAAGTGAAATATCTGCAATTTTGCCCCAAAATAAGGGAAATTTCTGCCTTTTTGCCCCCAAATAAGACGATTTTCAGGCTTTTTACCTCAAAATAAGGGGAATTTCTGCATTTTTGCTCCAAAATATGGGAAATTTATGCCTTTTTGCCCCAAAATAAGACAAATTTCTGCAATTTTGTAACAAAATAAAAGAAATTTCTTCCTTTTTGCCCCAAAATAAGAAAATTTCTGCTTTTTTCTGAAATAAGTGAAATTTTGCAATTTTGCCCCAAAATAAGTCAAATTTCTTCAATTTTGCCCCAAAATAAGGGAAATTTCTGGGGTTTTGCCCCAAAATAAGTAGAATTTCTGAGTTTTGCCCCAAAATAAGAACAATTTCTGTCTTTTTGCCCTAACATATAAGGAATTTCTGCATTTTTGTTTCACAATTAGGGGAAATTCTGCAATTTTGCTCCAAAATACGGCGAATTTCTGACTTTTTGCCCGAAAATAAAAAGAATGCATAACTTTTTGCCATAAAAAAAGAAATTTCTTCATTTTGGCTCCAAAATAAGGGGAATTTCTGGTTTTTAACCTCTAAATATGTGGAATTTCTGTCTTTTTCCCCAAAACAAAGGAAATTTCTGTCTTTTTTGCCCCAAAATAAGGAAGATTTCTGACTTATTACCCTGAAATAAGTGAAATATCTGCAATTTTGACCCAAAATATGGGAAATTTCTGCCTTTTTGCCCCCAAATAAGACGATTTTCAGGCTTTTTACCTCAAAATAAGGGGAATTACTGCATTTTTGCTCCAAAATATGGGAAATTTATGCCTTTTTGCCCCAAAATAAGACAAATTTCTGCAATTTTGTAACAAAATAAAAGAAATTTCTTCCTTTTTGCCCCAAAATAAGAAAATTTCTGCTTTTTTCTGAAATAAGTGAAATTTTGCAATTTTGCCCCAAAATAAGTCAAATTTCTGCAATTTTGCCCCAAAATAAGGGAAATTTCTGGAATTTTGCCCCAAAATAAGTGGAATTTCTGAGTTTTGCCCCAAAATAAGGAGAATTTCTGTCTTTTTGCCCTAACATATAGGGAATTTCTGCTTTTTGCCCCACAATTAGGGGAATTTCTGCAATTTTGCTCCAAATACGGGGAATTTCTGCCTTTTTGCACGAAAATAAGAAGAATGCATAACTTTTTGCCATAAAAATAGGAAATTTCTTCATTTTTGCTCCAAAATAAGGGGAATTTCTGCTTTTTTGCCTCTAAATAAGTGGAATTTCTGTCTTTTTCCCCCAAAACAAAGGGAATTTCTGTCTTTTTTGCCCCAAAATAAGGAAAATTTATGTCTTATTACCCTGAAATAAGAGAAATTTCTGGAATTTTGCCCCAAAATAAGAAAAATTTCTGCCTTTTTGATCCCAAATAAGGGGAATTTCAGCCTTTTTACCTCAAAATAGGGGGAATTTCTGCATTTTTGCCACAAAATATTAGGAATTTCTGATTTTTGCCCCAAAATAAAGAAAATTTCTTCCTTTTTTCCTTGAAATATGTGAAATTTCTGCAATTTTGCCCCAAGATAAGTGAAATTACAGCAATTTTGCCCCAAACTAAAGGAACTTTCTGGAATTTTGCCCCAAAATAAGTGGAATTTCTGAGTTTTGCCCCAAAATAATGAGAATTTCTGTCTTTTTGCCCTAAGATATAGGGAATTTCTGCCTTTTTGCCACACAATTAGGGGAATTTCTGCAATTTTGGTCCAAAATACGGGGAATTTCTGCCTTTTTGCCCTAAAATCAGAAGAATGCATAACTTTTTGCCATAAAAAAGGGAAATTTCTTCATTTTTGCTCCAAAATAAAAGGAATTTCTGCTTTTTTGCTTCTAAATAAGTGGAATTTCTGTCTTTTTCCCCCAAAACAAAGGGAATTTCTGTCTTTTTGCCCCAAATTAAGAAAAATTTCTGACTTATTACCCTGAAATAAGTAAAATTTCTGCAATTTTGCCCCAAAATAAGGGAAATTTCTGCCTTTTTGCCCCCAAATAAGGGGAATTTCAGTGTTTTTACATCAAAATAATGGGAATTTCTGCATTTTTGCTCCAAAATATGGGAAATTTCTGCCTTTTTGCCCCAAAATAAGAAAAATATCTGCAATTTTGTACCAAAATAAAAGAAATTTCTGCCTTTTTGCTCCAAAATAAGAAAATTTCTTCTTTTTTCTGAAATAAGTGAAATTTCTGCAATTTTGCCCCAAAATAAAGGAAATTTCTGACTTTTTGCCCCCAAATAAGGAAAATTTCAGACTTTTTACCACAAAATAAGTAGAATTTCTGCATTTTTGCAACAAAATATTAGAAATTTCTGCCTTTTTGCACCAAAATAAGAAAATTTCTGCTTTTTTTCTGGAATAAGTGAAATTTCTGCAATTTTGCCCCAAAATAAGTGAAATTTCTGCAATTTTGCCCCAAAATAAGGAAAATATCTAGAATTTTGCCCCAAAATAAGTGGAATTTCTGAGTTTTGCCCCGAAATAAGGAGAATTTCTGCAGTTTTGCTCCAAAATACGGGGAATTTCTGCCTTTTTGCCCGAAAATAAGAAGAATGCATACCTTTTTGCCATAAAAAAGGGAAATTTCTTCATTTTTTGCTCCAAAATAGAGGAATTTCTGGTTTTTAGCCTCTAAATAAGTGGAATTTCTGTCTTTTTCCCCCCAAAACAACGGAAATTTCTGTCTTTTTTGCGCTAAAATAAAGAAGATTTCTCACTTATTACCCTGAAATAAGTTAAATATCTGCAATTTTGCCCCGAAATAAGGGAAATTTCTGCCTTTTTGCCTCCAAATAAGACGATTTTCAGGCTTTTTACCTCAAAATAAGGGGAATTTCTGCATTTTTGCTCAAAAATATGGAAAATTTCTGCCTTTTTGCCTCAAAATAAGAAAAATTTCTGCAATTTTGAACCAAAATATAAGAAATTTCTGCCTTTTTGCCCCAAAATAAGAAAATTTCTGCTTTTTTTTGAAATAAGTGAAATTTTGCCATTTTGCCCCAAAATAAGTCAAATTTCTGCAATTTTGCCCCAAAATAAGGGAAATTTCTGGAATTTTGCCCCAAAATAAGTGGAATTTCTGAGTTTTGCCCCAAAATAAAAGAATTTCTGTCTTTTTGCCCTAACATATAAGGAATTTCTGCATTTTTGTTTAACAATTAGGGGAAATTCTGCAATTTTGCTCCAAAATACGGGGAATTTCTGCCTTTTTGCCCAAAAATAAAAAGAATGCATAACTTTTTGTCATAAAAAAAGGAAATTTCTTCATTTTTGCTTTAAAATAAGAGGAATTTCTGAATTTTTGCCTCTAAATAAGTGGAATTTCTGTCTTTTTCCCCCAAAACAAAGGAAATTTCTGTCTTTTTTGCCCCAAAATAAGGAAGATTTCTGACTTATTACCCTGAAATAAGTGAAATATCTGCAATTTTGACCCAAAATATGGGAAATTTCTGCCTTTTTGCCCCCAAATAAGACGATTTTCAGGCTTTTTACCTCAAAATAAGGGGAATTTCTGCATTTTTGCTCCAAAATATGGGAAATTTATGCCTTTTTGCCCCAAAATAAGACAAATTTCTGCAATTTTGTAACAAAATAAAAGAAATTTCTTCCTTTTTGCCCCAAAATAAGAAAATTTCTGCTTTTTTCTGAAATAAGTGAAATTTTGCAATTTTGCCCCAAAATAAGTCAAATTTCTGCAATTTTGCCCCAAAATAAGGGAAATTTCTGGAATTTTGCCCCAAAATAAGTGGAATTTCTGAGTTTTGCCCCAAAATAAGGAGAATTTCTGTCTTTTTGCCCTAACATATAGGGAATTTCTGCTTTTTGCCCCACAATTAGGGGAATTTCTGCAATTTTGCTCCAAATACGGGGAATTTCTGCCTTTTTGCACGAAAATAAGAAGAATGCATAACTTTTTGCCATAAAAATAGGAAATTTCTTCATTTTTGCTCCAAAATAAGGGGAATTTCTGCTTTTTTGCCTCTAAATAAGTGGAATTTCTGTCTTTTTCCCCCAAAACAAAGGGAATTTCTGTCTTTTTTGCCCCAAAATAAGGAAAATTTATGTCTTATTACCCTGAAATAAGAGAAATTTCTGGAATTTTGCCCCAAAATAAGAAAAATTTCTGCCTTTTTGACCCCAAATAAGGGGAATTTCAGCCTTTTTACCTCAAAATAGGGGGAATTTCTGCATTTTTGCCACAAAATATTAGGAATTTCTGATTTTTGCCCCAAAATAAAGAAAATTTCTTCCTTTTTTCCTTGAAATATGTGAAATTTCTGCAATTTTGCCCCAAGATAAGTGAAATTACAGCAATTTTGCCCCAAAATAAAGGAACTTTCTGGAATTTTGCCCCAAAATAAGTGGAATTTCTGAGTTTTGCCCCAAAATAATGAGAATTTTTGTCTTTTTGCCCTAAGATATAGGAAATTTCTGCCTTTTTGCCACACAATTAGGGGAATTTCTGCAATTTTGGTCCAAAATACGGGGAATTTCTGCCTTTTTGCCCAAAAATCAGAAGAATGCATAACTTTTTGCCATAAAAAAGGGAAATTTCTTCATTTTTGCTCCAAAATAAAAGGAATTTCTGCTTTTTTGCTTCTAAATAAGTGGAATTTCTGTCTTTTTCCCCCAAAACAAAGGGAATTTCTGTCTTTTTTGCCCCAAATTAAGAAAAATTTCTGACTTATTACCCTGAAATAAGTAAAATTTCTGCAATTTTGCCCCAAAATAAGGGAAATTTCTGCCTTTTTGCCCCCAAATAAGGGGAATTTCAGTGTTTTTACATCAAAATAATGGGAATTTCTGCATTTTTGCTCCAAAATATGGGAAATTTCTGCCTTTTTGCCCCAAAATAAGAAAAATATCTGCAATTTTGTACCAAAATAAAAGAAATTTCTGCCTTTTTGCTCCAAAATAAGAAAATTTCTTCTTTTTTCTGAAATAAGTGAAATTTCTGCAATTTTGCCCCAAAATAAAGGAAATTTCTGACTTTTTGCCCCCAAATAAGGAAAATTTCAGACTTTTTACCACAAAATAAGTAGAATTTCTGCATTTTTGCAACAAAATATTAGAAATTTCTGCCTTTTTGCACCAAAATAAGAAAATTTCTGCTTTTTTTCTGGAATAAGTGAAATTTCTGCAATTTTGCCCCAAAATAAGTGAAATTTCTGCAATTTTGCCCCAAAATAAGGAAAATATCTAGAATTTTGCCCCAAAATAAGTGGAATTTCTGAGTTTTGCCCCGAAATAAGGAGAATTTCTGCAGTTTTGCTCCAAAATACGGGGAATTTCTGCCTTTTTGCCCGAAAATAAGAAGAATGCATACCTTTTTGCCATAAAAAAGGGAAATTTCTTCATTTTTGCTCCAAAATAGAGGAATTTCTGGTTTTTAGCCTCTAAATAAGTGGAATTTCTGTCTTTTTCCCCCCAAAACAACGGAAATTTCTGTCTTTTTTGCGCTAAAATAAGGAAGATTTCTCACTTATTACCCTGAAATAAGTTAAATATCTGCAATTTTGCCCCGAAATAAGGGAAATTTCTGCCTTTTTGCCTCCAAATAAGAAGATTTTCAGGCTTTTTACCTCAAAATAAGGGGAATTTCTGCATTTTTGCTCAAAAATATGGAAAATTTCTGCCTTTTTGCCCCAAAATAAGAAAAATTTCTGCAATTTTGAACCAAAATATAAGAAATTTCTGCCTTTTTGCCCCAAAATAAGAAAATTTCTGCTTTTTTTTGAAATAAGTGAAATTTTGCCATTTTGCCCCAAAATAAGTCAAATTTCTGCAATTTTGCCCCAAAATAAGGGAAATTTCTGGAATTTTGCCCCAAAATAAGTGGAATTTCTGAGTTTTGCCCCAAAATAAAAGAATTTCTGTCTTTTTGCCCTAATATATAAGGAATTTCTGCATTTTTGTTTAACAATTAGGGGAAATTCTGCAATTTTGCTCCAAAATACGAGGAATTTCTGCCTTTTTGCCCAAAAATAAAAAGAATGCATAACTTTTTGTCATAAAAAAAGGAAATTTCTTCATTTTTGCTTTAAAATAAGAGGAATTTCTGAATTTTTGCCTCTAAATAAGTGGAATTTCTGTCTTTTTCCCCCAAAACAAAGGGAATTTCTGTCTTTTTTGCCCCAAAATAAGGAAAATTTCTGACTTATTACCCTGAAATAAGAGAAATTTTTGGAATTTTGCCCCAAAATAAGTGAAATTTCTGCCTTTTTGACGCCTAATAAGGGGAATTTCAGCCTTTTTACCTCAAAATAAGGGGAATTTCTGCATTTTTGCCACAAAATATTAAGAATTTCTGCCTTTTTGCCCCAAAATAGAGAAAATTTCTGCGTTTTTTCCTTGAAATAAGTAAAATTTCTGCAATTTTGCCCCAAAATATTTGAAATTTCTGCAATTTTGCCCCAAAATAAGGGAACTTTCTGGAATTTTGCCCCAAAATAAGTGGAATTTCTGAGTTTTGCCCCAAAATAAGGAGAATTTCTGTCTTTTTGCCCTAACATATAGGGAATTTCTGCCTTTTTGCCCCACAATTAGGGGAATTTTTGCAATTTTGCTCCAAAATATGGGGAATTTCTGCCTTTTTGCCCGAAAATAAGAAGAATGCATACCTTTTTGCCATAAAAAAAGGAAATTTCTTCATTTTTGCTCCAAAATAAAGGGAATTTCTGCTTTTTTGCCACTAAATAAGTTGAATTTCTGTCTTTTTTCCCCAAAACAAAGGAAATTCCTGTCTTTTTTGCCCCAAAATAAGGAAAATTTCTAAATTATTACCCTGAAATAAGTGAAATTTCTGCAATTTTGCCCCAAAATAAGGGAAATTTCTGACTTTTTGCCCCCAAATAAGGAAAATTTCAGCCTTTTTACCTCAAAATAAGGGGAATTTCTGCATTTTTGAAACAAAATATTAGAAATTTCTGCCTTTTTGCTTCGAAATAAGAAAATTTCTGCTTTTTTTCTGGAATAAGTGAAATTTCTGCAATTTTGTCCCAAAATAAGTGAAATTTCTGCAATTTTGCCCCAAAATAAGTGGAATTTCTGAGTTTTGCCCCAAAATAATGAGCATTTCTGTCTTTTTGCCCTAAGATATAGGGAATTTCTGCCTTTTTGCCACACAATTAGGGGAATTTCTGCAAGTTTGGTCCAAAATACGGGGAATTTCTGCCTTTTTGCCCGAAAATAATAAGAATGCATACCTTTTTGCCAAAAAAGGGAAATTTCTTCCTTTTTCCTTCAAAATAAGAGGAATTTCTGCTTTTTTGCTTCTAAATAAGTGGAATTTCTGTCTCTTTCCCCCAAAACAAAGGGAATTTCTGTCTTTTTTGCCCCAAAATAAGGAAAATTTCTGACTTATTACCCTGAAATAGTGAAATTTGTGCAATTTTGCCCCCAAATAAGGGAAATTTCTGCCTTTTTGCCCCCAAATAAGGGGAATTTTAGGGTTTTTACGTCAAAATAACGGGAATTTCTGCATTTTTCCTCCAAAATATGGGAAATTTCTGCCTTTTTGCCCCAAAATAAGAAAAATTTCTGCAATTTTGTACCAAAATAAAAGAAATTTCTGCCTTTTTGCCCCAAAATAAGAAAATTTCTTCTTTTTTCTGAAATAAGTGAAATTTCTGCAATTTTGCCCCAAAATAAGTCAAATTTCTGCAATTTTGCCCCAAAATAAGTAAAATTTCTGGAATTTTGCCCCAAAATAAGTGTAATTTCTGAGTTTTGCCCCAAAATAAGGAGAATTTCTGACTTTTTGCCCTAACAAATAGGGAATTTCTGCTTTTTTGCCTCACAATTAGGGGAATTTCTGCAATTTTGCTCCAAAATACGGGGAATTTCTGCCTTTTAGCCTGAAAATAAAAAGAATGCATACCTTTTTGCCATAAAAAAGGGAAATTTCTTCATTTTTGCTCCAAAATAAGGGGAATTTCTGCTTTTTTGCCTCTAAATAAGTGGAATTTCTGTCTTTTTCCCCCAAAACAAAGGGAATTTCTGTCTTTTTTGCCCCAAAATAAGGAAAATTTATGTTTTATTACCCTGAAATAAGAGAAATTTCTGGAATTTTGCCCCAAAATAAATGAAATTTCTGACTTTTTGCCCCCAAATAAGGAAAATTTCAGCATTTTTACCACAAAATAAGTAGAATTTCTGCATTTTTTGCAACAAAATATTAGAAATTTCTGCCTTTTTGCACCAAAATAAGAAAATTTCTGCTTTTTTTCTGGAATAAGTGAAATTTCTGCAATTTTGCCCCAAAATAAGAGAAATTTCTGCAATTTTGCCCCAAAATAAGGAAAATATCTGGAATTTTGCCCCAAAATAAGTGGAATTTCTGAGTTTTGCCCCGAAATAAGGAGATTTTCTGCAGTTTTGCTCCAAAATACGGGGAATTTCTGCCTTTTTGCCCGAAAATAAGAAGAATGCATACCTTTTTGCCATAAAAAAGGGAAATTTCTTCATTTTTGCTCCAAAATAAGGGGAATTTCTGCTTTTTAGCCTCTAAATAAGTGGAATTTCTGTCTTTTTCCCCCAAAACAAAAGAAATTTCTGTCTTTTTTGCCCTAAAATAAGGAAGATTTCTGACTTATTACCCTGAAATAAGTTAAATATCTGCAATTTTGCCCCGAAATAAGGGAAATTTCTGCCTTTTTGCCCCCAAATAAGGGGGATTTTAGTCTTTTTACCTCAAAATAAGGGGAATTTCTGCATTTTTGCTCAAATATATGGGAAATTTCTGCCTTTTTGCCCCAAAATAAGGAAAATTTCTGCAATTTTGTACCAAAATATAAGAAATTTCTGCCTTTTTGCCCAAAAATAAGAAAATTTCTGCTTTTTTCTGAAATAAATGAAATTTTGCAATTTTGCCCCAAAATAAGTCAAATTTCTTCAATTTTGCCCCATAATAAGGGAAATTTCTGGAATTTTGCCCCAAAATACGTGGAATTTCTGAGTTTTGCCCCAAAATAAGAAGAATTTCTGTCTTTTTGCCCTAACATATAAGGAATTTCTGCATTTTTGTTTCACAATTAGGGGAAATTCTGCAATTTTGCTCCAAAATACGGGGAATTTCTGCCTCTTTGCCCGAAAATATAAAGAATGCATACCTTTTTGCCATAATAAAAAGAAATTTCTTCATTTTGGCTCCAAAATAAGGGGAATTTCTGGTTTTTAACCTCTAAATATGTGGAATATCTGTCTTTTTCCTCCAAAACAAAGGAAATTTCTGTCTTTTTTGCCCCAAAATAAGGAAGATTTCTGACTTATTACCCTGAAATAAGTGAAATATCTGCAATTTTGCCCCAAAATAAGGGAAATTTCTGCCTTTTTGCCCCCAAATAAGATGATTTTCAGGCTTTTTACCTCAAAATAAGGGGAATTTCTGCATTTTTGCTCCAAAATATGGGAAATTTATGCCTTTTTGCCCCAAAATAAGACAAATTTCTGCAATTTTGTAACAAAATAAAAGAAATTTCTTCCTTTTTGCCCCAAAATAAGAAAATTTCTGCTTCTTTCTGAAATAAGTGAAATTTTGCAATTTTGCCCCAAAATAAGTCAAATTTCTTCAATTTTGCCCCAAAATAAGGGAAATTTCTGGGGTTTTGCCCCAAAATAAGTAGAATTTCTGAGTTTTGCCCCAAAATAAGAACAATTTCTGTCTTTTTGCCCTAACATATAAGGAATTTCTGCATTTTTGTTTCACAATTAGGGGAAATTCTGCAATTTTGCTCCAAAATACGGGGAATTTCTGACTTTTTGCCCGAAAATAAAAAGAATGCATACCTTTTTGCCAGAAAAAAAAGGAAATTTCTTCATTTTTGCTCCAAAATAAGGGGAATTTCTGCTTTTTTGCCTCTATATATGTGGAATTTCTGTCTTTTTCCCCCCAAAAAATGGGAATTTCTGTCTTTTTTGCCTTAAAATAAAAAAATTTCGGACTTATTACCCTTAAATAAGTGAAATTTCTGCAATTTTGCCCAAAAATAAGAAAAATTTCTGCCTTTTTGCCCCCAAATAAGCGGAATTTCAGACTTTTTACCTCAAAATAAGGGGAATTTCTGCATTTTTTGCCACAAAATATTAGGAATTTCTGCCTTTTTGCCCCAAAATAAGGAAATTTCTGCCTTTTTCCCTGAAATAAGTGAAATTTCTGCAATTTTTCCCAAAATAAGTGAAATTTCTGCAAATTTGCCCCATAATAAGTGAAATTTCTGGAATTTTGCCCCAAAAAAAGTGAAATTTCTGGAATTTTGCCCCAAAAAAGTGGAATTTCTGAGATTTGCCCCAAAATAAAGACAATTTCTGTCTTTTTGCCCCAACATATAGGGAATTTCTGCTTTTTTGACCCACAATTAGGGGAATTTCTGCAATTTTGCTCCAAAATAAGGGGAATTTCTGCTTTTTTGCCTTTAAATAACTGAAATTTCTTTCTTTTTCCCCCAAAACAAAGGGAATTCCTGTCTTTTTTGCCCCAAAATACCGAAAATTTCTGACCAGTTACCCTGAAATAAGTGAAATTTCTGCAATTTTGCCCCAAAATAAGGGAAATTTCTGCCTTTTTGCCCCCAAATAAAGGAAATATCAGCGTTTTTACCTCAAAATAAGGGGAATTTCTGCATTTTTGCTCCAAAATATGGGAAATTTATGCCTTTTTGCCCCAAAATAAGACAAATTTCTGCAATTTTGTAACAAAATAAAAGAAATTTCTTCCTTTTTGCCCCAAAATAAGAAAATTTCTGCTTTTTTCTGAAATAAGTGAAATTTTGCAATTTTGCCCCAAAATATGTCAAATTTCTTCAATTTTGCCCCAAAATAAGGGAAATTTCTGGGGTTTTGCCCCAAAATAAGTAGAATTTCTGAGTTTTGCCCCAAAATAAGAAGAATTTCTGTCTTTTTGCCCTAACATATAAGGAATTTCTGCATTTTTGTTTCACAATTAGGGGAAATTCTGCAATTTTGCTCCAAAATACGGGGAATTTCTGACTTTTTGCCCGAAAATAAAAAGAATGCATAACTTTTTGCCATAAAAAAAAGAAATTTCTTCATTTTGGCTCCAAAATAAGGGAAAATTCTGGTTTTTAACTTCTAAATATGTGGAATTTCTGTCTTTTTCCCCAAAACAAAGGAAATTTCTGTCTTTTTTGCCCCAAAATAAGGAAGATTTCTGACTTATTACCCTGAAATAAGTGAAATATCTGCAATTTTGCCCCAAAATAAGGGAAATTTCTGCCTTTTTGCCCCCAAATAAGACGATTTTCAGGCTTTTTACCTCAAAATAAGGGGAATTTCTGCATTTTTGCTCCAAAATATGGGAAATTTATGCCTTTTTGCCCCAAAATAAGACAAATTTCTGCAATTTTGTAACAAAATAAAAGAAATTTCTTCCTTTTTGCCCCAAAATAAGAAAATTTCTGCTTTTTTCTGAAATAAGTGAAATTTTGCAATTTTGCCCCAAAATAAGTCAAATTTCTGCAATTTTGCCCCAAAATAAGGGAAATTTCTAGAATTTTGCCCCAAAATAAGTGGAATTTCTGAGTTTTGCCCCAAAATAAGGAGAATTTCTGTCTCTTTGCCCTAACATATAGGGAATTTCTGCTTTTTGCCCCACAATTAGGGGAATTTCTGCAATTTTGCTCCAAATACGGGGAATTTCTGCCTTTTTGCACGAAAATAAGAAGAATGCATAACTTTTTGCCATAAAAATAGGAAATTTCTTCATTTTTGCTCCAAAATAAGGGGAATTTCTGCTTTTTTGCCTCTAAATAAGTGGAATTTCTGTCTTTTTCCCCCAAAACAAAGGGAATTTCTGTCTTTTTTGCCCCAAAATAAGGAAAATTTATGTCTTATTACCCTGAAATAAGAGAAATTTCTGGAATTTTGCCCCAAAATAAGAAAAATTTCTGCCTTTTTGATCCCAAATAAGGGGAATTTCAGCCTTTTTACCTCAAAATAGGGGGAATTTCTGCATTTTTGCCACAAAATATTAGGAATTTCTGATTTTTGCCCCAAAATAAAGAAAATTTCTTCCTTTTTTCCTTGAAATATGTGAAATTTCTGCAATTTTGCCCCAAGATAAGTGAAATTACAGCAATTTTGCCCCAAAATAAAGGAACTTTCTGGAATTTTGCCCCAAAATAAGTGGAATTTCTGAGTTTTGCCCCAAAATAATGAGAATTTCTGTCTTTTTGCCCTAAGATATAGGGAATTTCTGCCTTTTTGCCACACAATTAGGGGAATTTCTGCAATTTTGGTCCAAAATACGGGGAATTTCTGCCTTTTTGCCCTAAAATCAGAAGAATGCATAACTTTTTGCCATAAAAAAGGGAAATTTCTTCATTTTTGCTCCAAAATAAAAGGAATTTCTGCTTTTTTGCTTCTAAATAAGTGGAATTTCTGTCTTTTTCCCCCAAAACAAAGGGAATTTCTGTCTTTTTGCCCCAAATTAAGAAAAATTTCTGACTTATTACCCTGAAATAAGTAAAATTTCTGCAATTTTGCCCCAAAATAAGGGAAATTTCTGCCTTTTTGCCCCCAAATAAGGGGAATTTCAGTGTTTTTACATCAAAATAATGGGAATTTCTGCATTTTTGCTCCAAAATATGGGAAATTTCTGCCTTTTTGCCCCAAAATAAGAAAAATATCTGCAATTTTGTACCAAAATAAAAGAAATTTCTGCCTTTTTGCTCCAAAATAAGAAAATTTCTTCTTTTTTCTGAAATAACTGAAATTTCTGCAATTTTGCCCCAAAATAAAGGAAATTTCTGACTTTTTGCCCCCAAATAAGGAAAATTTCAGACTTTTTACCACAAAATAAGTAGAATTTCTGCATTTTTGCAACAAAATATTAGAAATTTCTGCCTTTTTGCACCAAAATAAGAAAATTTCTGCTTTTTTTCTGGAATAAGTGAAATTTCTGCAATTTTGCCCCAAAATAAGTGAAATTTCTGCAATTTTGCCCCAAAATAAGGAAAATATCTAGAATTTTGCCCCAAAATAAGTGGAATTTCTGAGTTTTGCCCCGAAATAAGGAGAATTTCTGCAGTTTTGCTCCAAAATACGGGGAATTTCTGCCTTTTTGCCCGAAAATAAGAAGAATGCATACCTTTTTGCCATAAAAAAGGGAAATTTCTTCATTTTTTGCTCCAAAATAGAGGAATTTCTGGTTTTTAGCCTCTAAATAAGTGGAATTTCTGTCTTTTTCCCCCCAAAACAACGGAAATTTCTGTCTTTTTTGCGCTAAAATAAAGAAGATTTCTCACTTATTACCCTGAAATAAGTTAAATATCTGCAATTTTGCCCCGAAATAAGGGAAATTTCTGCCTTTTTGCCTCCAAATAAGAAGATTTTCAGGCTTTTTACCTCAAAATAAGGGGAATTTCTGCATTTTTGCTCAAAAATATGGAAAATTTCTGCCTTTTTGCCCCAAAATAAGAAAAATTTCTGCAATTTTGAACCAAAATATAAGAAATTTCTGCCTTTTTGCCCCAAAATAAGAAAATTTCTGCTTTTTTTGAAATAAGTGAAATTTTGCCATTTTGCCCCAAAATAAGTCAAATTTCTGCAATTTTGCCCCAAAATAAGGGAAATTTCTGGAATTTTGCCCCAAAATAAGTGGAATTTCTGAGTTTTGCCCCAAAATAAAAGAATTTCTGTCTTTTTGCCCTAACATATAAGGAATTTCTGCATTTTTGTTTAACAATTAGGGGAAATTCTGCAATTTTGCTCCAAAATACGGGGAATTTCTGCCTTTTTGCCCAAAAATAAAAAGAATGCATAACTTTTTGTCATAAAAAAAGGAAATTTCTTCATTTTTGCTTTAAAATAAGAGGAATTTCTGAATTTTTGCCTCTAAATAAGTGGAATTTCTGTCTTTTTCCCCCAAAACAAAGGAAATTTCTGTCTTTTTTGCCCCAAAATAAGGAAGATTTCTGACTTATTACCCTGAAATAAGTGAAATATCTGCAATTTTGACCCAAAATATGGGAAATTTCTGCCTTTTTGCCCCCAAATAAGACGATTTTCAGGCTTTTTACCTCAAAATAAGGGGAATTTCTGCATTTTTGCTCCAAAATATGGGAAATTTATGCCTTTTTGCCCCAAAATAAGACAAATTTCTGCAATTTTGTAACAAAATAAAAGAAATTTCTTCCTTTTTGCCCCAAAATAAGAAAATTTCTGCTTTTTTCTGAAATAAGTGAAATTTTGCAATTTTGCCCCAAAATAAGTCAAATTTCTGCAATTTTGCCCCAAAATAAGGGAAATTTCTGGAATTTTGCCCCAAAATAAGTGGAATTTCTGAGTTTTGCCCCAAAATAAGGAGAATTTCTGTCTTTTTGCCCTAACATATAGGGAATTTCTGCTTTTTGCCCCACAATTAGGGGAATTTCTGCAATTTTGCTCCAAATACGGGGAATTTCTGCCTTTTTGCACGAAAATAAGAAGAATGCATAACTTTTTGCCATAAAAATAGGAAATTTCTTCATTTTTGCTCCAAAATAAGGGGAATTTCTGCTCTTTTGCCTCTAAATAAGTGGAATTTCTGTCTTTTTCCCCCAAAACAAAGGGAATTTCTGTCTTTTTTGCCCCAAAATAAGGAAAATTTATGTCTTATTACCCTGAAATAAGAGAAATTTCTGGAATTTTGCCCCAAAATAAGAAAAATTTCTGCCTTTTTGACCCCAAATAAGGGGAATTTCAGCCTTTTTACCTCAAAATAGGGGGAATTTCTGCATTTTTGCCACAAAATATTAGGAATTTCTGATTTTTGCCCCAAAATAAAGAAAATTTCTTCCTTTTTTCCTTGAAATATGTGAAATTTCTGCAATTTTGCCCCAAGATAAGTGAAATTACAGCAATTTTGCCCCAAAATAAAGGAACTTTCTGGAATTTTGCCCCAAAATAAGTGGAATTTCTGAGTTTTGCCCCAAAATAATGAGAATTTTTGTCTTTTTGCCCTAAGATATAGGAAATTTCTGCCTTTTTGCCACACAATTAGGGGAATTTCTGCAATTTTGGTCCAAAATACGGGGAATTTCTGCCTTTTTGCCCAAAAATCAGAAGAATGCATAACTTTTTGCCATAAAAAAGGGAAATTTCTTCATTTTTGCTCCAAAATAAAAGGAATTTCTGCTTTTTTGCTTCTAAATAAGTGGAATTTCTGTCTTTTTCCCCCAAAACAAAGGGAATTTCTGTCTTTTTTGCCCCAAATTAAGAAAAATTTCTGACTTATTACCCTGAAATAAGTAAAATTTCTGCAATTTTGCCCCAAAATAAGGGAAATTTCTGCCTTTTTGCCCCCAAATAAGGGGAATTTCAGTGTTTTTACATCAAAATAATGGGAATTTCTGCATTTTTGCTCCAAAATATGGGAAATTTCTGCCTTTTTGCCCCAAAATAAGAAAAATATCTGCAATTTTGTACCAAAATAAAAGAAATTTCTGCCTTTTTGCTCCAAAATAAGAAAATTTCTTCTTTTTTCTGAAATAAGTGAAATTTCTGCAATTTTGCCCCAAAATAAAGGAAATTTCTGACTTTTTGCCCCCAAATAAGGAAAATTTCAGACTTTTTACCACAAAATAAGTAGAATTTCTGCATTTTTGCAACAAAATATTAGAAATTTCTGCCTTTTTGCACCAAAATAAGAAAATTTCTGCTTTTTTTCTGGAATAAGTGAAATTTCTGCAATTTTGCCCCAAAATAAGTGAAATTTCTGCAATTTTGCCCCAAAATAAGGAAAATATCTAGAATTTTGCCCCAAAATAAGTGGAATTTCTGAGTTTTGCCCCGAAATAAGGAGAATTTCTGCAGTTTTGCTCCAAAATACGGGGAATTTCTGCCTTTTTGCCCGAAAATAAGAAGAATGCATACCTTTTTGCCATAAAAAAGGGAAATTTCTTCATTTTTGCTCCAAAATAGAGGAATTTCTGGTTTTTAGCCTCTAAATAAGTGGAATTTCTGTCTTTTTCCCCCCAAAACAACGGAAATTTCTGTCTTTTTTGCGCTAAAATAAGGAAGATTTCTCACTTATTACCCTGAAATAAGTTAAATATCTGCAATTTTGCCCCGAAATAAGGGAAATTTCTGCCTTTTTGCCTCCAAATAAGAAGATTTTCAGGCTTTTTACCTCAAAATAAGGGGAATTTCTGCATTTTTGCTCAAAAATATGGAAAATTTCTGCCTTTTTGCCCCAAAATAAGAAAAATTTCTGCAATTTTGAACCAAAATATAAGAAATTTCTGCCTTTTTGCCCCAAAATAAGAAAATTTCTGCTTTTTTTTGAAATAAGTGAAATTTTGCCATTTTGCCCCAAAATAAGTCAAATTTCTGCAATTTTGCCCCAAAATAAGGGAAATTTCTGGAATTTTGCCCCAAAATAAGTGGAATTTCTGAGTTTTGCCCCAAAATAAAAGAATTTCTGTCTTTTTGCCCTAATATATAAGGAATTTCTGCATTTTTGTTTAACAATTAGGGGAAATTCTGCAATTTTGCTCCAAAATACGAGGAATTTCTGCCTTTTTGCCCAAAAATAAAAAGAATGCATAACTTTTTGTCATAAAAAAAGGAAATTTCTTCATTTTTGCTTTAAAATAAGAGGAATTTCTGAATTTTTGCCTCTAAATAAGTGGAATTTCTGTCTTTTTCCCCCAAAACAAAGGGAATTTCTGTCTTTTTTGCCCCAAAATAAGGAAAATTTCTGACTTATTACCCTGAAATAAGAGAAATTTTTGGAATTTTGCCCCAAAATAAGTGAAATTTCTGCCTTTTTGACGCCTAATAAGGGGAATTTCAGCCTTTTTACCTCAAAATAAGGGGAATTTCTGCATTTTTGCCACAAAATATTAAGAATTTCTGCCTTTTTGCCCCAAAATAGAGAAAATTTCTGCATTTTTTCCTTGAAATAAGTAAAATTTCTGCAATTTTGCCCCAAAATATTTGAAATTTCTGCAATTTTGCCCCAAAATAAGGGAACTTTCTGGAATTTTGCCCCAAAATAAGTGGAATTTCTGAGTTTTGCCCCAAAATAAGGAGAATTTCTGTCTTTTTGCCCTAACATATAGGGAATTTCTGCCTTTTTGCCCCACAATTAGGGGAATTTTTGCAATTTTGCTCCAAAATATGGGGAATTTCTGCCTTTTTGCCCGAAAATAAGAAGAATGCATACCTTTTTGCCATAAAAAAAGGAAATTTCTTCATTTTTGCTCCAAAATAAAGGGAATTTCTGCTTTTTTGCCACTAAATAAGTTGAATTTCTGTCTTTTTTCCCCAAAACAAAGGAAATTCCTGTCTTTTTTGCCCCAAAATAAGGAAAATTTCTAAATTATTACCCTGAAATAAGTGAAATTTCTGCAATTTTGCCCCAAAATAAGGGAAATTTCTGACTTTTTGCCCCCAAATAAGGAAAATTTCAGCCTTTTTACCTCAAAATAAGGGGAATTTCTGCATTTTTGAAACAAAATATTAGAAATTTCTGCCTTTTTGCTTCGAAATAAGAAAATTTCTGCTTTTTTTCTGGAATAAGTGAAATTTCTGCAATTTTGTCCCAAAATAAGTGAAATTTCTGCAATTTTGCCCCAAAATAAGTGGAATTTCTGAGTTTTGCCCCAAAATAATGAGCATTTCTGTCTTTTTGCCCTAAGATATAGGGAATTTCTGCCTTTTTGCCACACAATTAGGGGAATTTCTGCAAGTTTGGTCCAAAATACGGGGAATTTCTGCCTTTTTGCCCGAAAATAATAAGAATGCATACCTTTTTGCCAAAAAAGGGAAATTTCTTCCTTTTTCCTTCAAAATAAGAGGAATTTCTGCTTTTTTGCTTCTAAATAAGTGGAATTTCTGTCTCTTTCCCCCAAAACAAAGGGAATTTCTGTCTTTTTTGCCCCAAAATAAGGAAAATTTCTGACTTATTACCCTGAAATAGTGAAATTTGTGCAATTTTGCCCCCAAATAAGGGAAATTTCTGCCTTTTTGCCCCCAAATAAGGGGAATTTTAGGGTTTTTACGTCAAAATAACGGGAATTTCTGCATTTTTCCTCCAAAATATGGGAAATTTCTGCCTTTTTGCCCCAAAATAAGAAAAATTTCTGCAATTTTGTACCAAAATAAAAGAAATTTCTGCCTTTTTGCCCCAAAATAAGAAAATTTCTTCTTTTTTCTGAAATAAGTGAAATTTCTGCAATTTTGCCCCAAAATAAGTCAAATTTCTGCAATTTTGCCCCAAAATAAGTAAAATTTCTGGAATTTTGCCCCAAAATAAGTGTAATTTCTGAGTTTTGCCCCAAAATAAGGAGAATTTCTGACTTTTTGCCCTAACAAATAGGGAATTTCTGCTTTTTTGCCTCACAATTAGGGGAATTTCTGCAATTTTGCTCCAAAATACGGGGAATTTCTGCCTTTTAGCCTGAAAATAAAAAGAATGCATACCTTTTTGCCATAAAAAAGGGAAATTTCTTCATTTTTGCTCCAAAATAAGGGGAATTTCTGCTTTTTTGCCTCTAAATAAGTGGAATTTCTGTCTTTTTCCCCCAAAACAAAGGGAATTTCTGTCTTTTTTGCCCCAAAATAAGGAAAATTTATGTTTTATTACCCTGAAATAAGAGAAATTTCTGGAATTTTGCCCCAAAATAAATGAAATTTCTGACTTTTTGCCCCCAAATAAGGAAAATTTCAGCATTTTTACCACAAAATAAGTAGAATTTCTGCATTTTTTGCAACAAAATATTAGAAATTTCTGCCTTTTTGCACCAAAATAAGAAAATTTCTGCTTTTTTTCTGGAATAAGTGAAATTTCTGCAATTTTGCCCCAAAATAAGAGAAATTTCTGCAATTTTGCCCCAAAATAAGGAAAATATCTGGAATTTTGCCCCAAAATAAGTGGAATTTCTGAGTTTTGCCCCGAAATAAGGAGATTTTCTGCAGTTTTGCTCCAAAATACGGGGAATTTCTGCCTTTTTGCCCGAAAATAAGAAGAATGCATACCTTTTTGCCATAAAAAAGGGAAATTTCTTCATTTTTGCTCCAAAATAAGGGGAATTTCTGCTTTTTAGCCTCTAAATAAGTGGAATTTCTGTCTTTTTCCCCCAAAACAAAAGAAATTTCTGTCTTTTTTGCCCTAAAATAAGGAAGATTTCTGACTTATTACCCTGAAATAAGTTAAATATCTGCAATTTTGCCCCGAAATAAGGGAAATTTCTGCCTTTTTGCCCCCAAATAAGGGGGATTTTAGTCTTTTTACCTCAAAATAAGGGGAATTTCTGCATTTTTGCTCAAATATATGGGAAATTTCTGCCTTTTTGCCCCAAAATAAGGAAAATTTCTGCAATTTTGTACCAAAATATAAGAAATTTCTGCCTTTTTGCCCAAAAATAAGAAAATTTCTGCTTTTTTCTGAAATAAATGAAATTTTGCAATTTTGCCCCAAAATAAGTCAAATTTCTTCAATTTTGCCCCATAATAAGGGAAATTTCTGGAATTTTGCCCCAAAATACGTGGAATTTCTGAGTTTTGCCCCAAAATAAGAAGAATTTCTGTCTTTTTGCCCTAACATATAAGGAATTTCTGCATTTTTGTTTCACAATTAGGGGAAATTCTGCAATTTTGCTCCAAAATACGGGGAATTTCTGCCTCTTTGCCCGAAAATATAAAGAATGCATACCTTTTTGCCATAATAAAAAGAAATTTCTTCATTTTGGCTCCAAAATAAGGGGAATTTCTGGTTTTTAACCTCTAAATATGTGGAATATCTGTCTTTTTCCTCCAAAACAAAGGAAATTTCTGTCTTTTTTGCCCCAAAATAAGGAAGATTTCTGACTTATTACCCTGAAATAAGTGAAATATCTGCAATTTTGCCCCAAAATAAGGGAAATTTCTGCCTTTTTGCCCCCAAATAAGATGATTTTCAGGCTTTTTACCTCAAAATAAGGGGAATTTCTGCATTTTTGCTCCAAAATATGGGAAATTTATGCCTTTTTGCCCCAAAATAAGACAAATTTCTGCAATTTTGTAACAAAATAAAAGAAATTTCTTCCTTTTTGCCCCAAAATAAGAAAATTTCTGCTTCTTTCTGAAATAAGTGAAATTTTGCAATTTTGCCCCAAAATAAGTCAAATTTCTTCAATTTTGCCCCAAAATAAGGGAAATTTCTGGGGTTTTGCCCCAAAATAAGTAGAATTTCTGAGTTTTGCCCCAAAATAAGAACAATTTCTGTCTTTTTGCCCTAACATATAAGGAATTTCTGCATTTTTGTTTCACAATTAGGAGAAATTCTGCAATTTTGCTCCAAAATACGGGGAATTTCTGACTTTTTGCCCAAAATTAAAAAGAATGCATACCTTTTTGCCAGAAAAAAAAGGAAATTTCTTCATTTTTGCTCCAAAATAAGGGGAATTTCTGCTTTTTTGCCTCTATATATGTGGAATTTCTGTCTTTTTCCCCCCAAAAAATGGGAATTTCTGTCTTTTTTGCCTTAAAATAAAAAAATTTCGGACTTATTACCCTTAAATAAGTGAAATTTCTGCAATTTTGCCCAAAAATAAGAAAAATTTCTGCCTTTTTGCCCCCAAATAAGCGGAATTTCAGACTTTTTACCTCAAAATAAGGGGAATTTCTGCATTTTTTGCCACAAAATATTAGGAATTTCTGCCTTTTTGCCCCAAAATAAGGAAATTTCTGCCTTTTTCCCTGAAATAAGTGAAATTTCTGCAATTTTTCCCAAAATAAGTGAAATTTCTGCAAATTTGCCCCATAATAAGTGAAATTTCTGGAATTTTGCCCCAAAAAAAGTGAAATTTCTGGAATTTTGCCCCAAAAAAGTGGAATTTCTGAGATTTGCCCCAAAATAAAGACAATTTCTGTCTTTTTGCCCCAACATATAGGGAATTTCTGCTTTTTTGACCCACAATTAGGGGAATTTCTGCAATTTTGCTCCAAAATAAGGGGAATTTCTGCTTTTTTGCCTTTAAATAACTGAAATTTCTTTCTTTTTCCCCCAAAACAAAGGGAATTCCTGTCTTTTTTGCCCCAAAATACCGAAAATTTCTGACCAGTTACCCTGAAATAAGTGAAATTTCTGCAATTTTGCCCCAAAATAAGGGAAATTTCTGCCTTTTTGCCCCCAAATAAAGGAAATATCAGCGTTTTTACCTCAAAATAAGGGGAATTTCTGCATTTTTGCTCCAAAATATGGGAAATTTATGCCTTTTTGCCCCAAAATAAGACAAATTTCTGCAATTTTGTAACAAAATAAAAGAAATTTCTTCCTTTTTGCCCCAAAATAAGAAAATTTCTGCTTTTTTCTGAAATAAGTGAAATTTTGCAATTTTGCCCCAAAATATGTCAAATTTCTTCAATTTTGCCCCAAAATAAGGGAAATTTCTGGGGTTTTGCCCCAAAATAAGTAGAATTTCTGAGTTTTGCCCCAAAATAAGAAGAATTTCTGTCTTTTTGCCCTAACATATAAGGAATTTCTGCATTTTTGTTTCACAATTAGGGGAAATTCTGCAATTTTGCTCCAAAATACGGGGAATTTCTGACTTTTTGCCCGAAAATAAAAAGAATGCATAACTTTTTGCCATAAAAAAAAGAAATTTCTTCATTTTGGCTCCAAAATAAGGGAAAATTCTGGTTTTTAACTTCTAAATATGTGGAATTTCTGTCTTTTTCCCCAAAACAAAGGAAATTTCTGTCTTTTTTGCCCCAAAATAAGGAAGATTTCTGACTTATTACCCTGAAATAAGTGAAATATCTGCAATTTTGCCCCAAAATAAGGGAAATTTCTGCCTTTTTGCCCCCAAATAAGACGATTTTCAGGCTTTTTACCTCAAAATAAGGGGAATTTCTGCATTTTTGCTCCAAAATATGGGAAATTTATGCCTTTTTGCCCCAAAATAAGACAAATTTCTGCAATTTTGTAACAAAATAAAAGAAATTTCTTCCTTTTTGCCCCAAAATAAGAAAATTTCTGCTTTTTTCTGAAATAAGTGAAATTTTGCAATTTTGCCCCAAAATAAGTCAAATTTCTGCAATTTTGCCCCAAAATAAGGGAAATTTCTAGAATTTTGCCCCAAAATAAGTGGAATTTCTGAGTTTTGCCCCAAAATAAGGAGAATTTCTGTCTCTTTGCCCTAACATATAGGGAATTTCTGCTTTTTGCCCCACAATTAGGGGAATTTCTGCAATTTTGCTCCAAATACGGGGAATTTCTGCCTTTTTGCACGAAAATAAGAAGAATGCATAACTTTTTGCGATAAAAATAGGAAATTTCTTCATTTTTGCTCCAAAATAAGGGGAATTTCTGCTTTTTTGCCTCTAAATAAGTGGAATTTCTGTCTTTTTCCCCCAAAACAAAGGGAATTTCTGTCTTTTTTGCCCCAAAATAAGGAAAATTTATGTCTTATTACCCTGAAATAAGAGAAATTTCTGGAATTTTGCCACATAATAAGAAAAATTTCTGCCTTTTTGACCCCAAATAAGGGGAATTTCAGCCTTTTTACCTCAAAATAGGGGGAATTTCTGCATTTTTGCCACAAAATATTAGGAATTTCTGATTTTTGCCCCAAAATAAAGAAAATTTCTTCCTTTTTTTTTTTTGAAATATGTGAAATTTCTGCAATTTTGCCCCAAGATAAGTGAAATTACAGCAATTTTGCCCCAAAATAAAGGAACTTTCTGGAATTTTGCCCCAAAATAAGTGGAATTTCTGAGTTTTGCCCCAAAATAATGAGAATTTTTGTCTTTTTGCCCTAAGATATAGGGAATTTCTGCCTTTTTGCCACACAATTAGGGGAATTTCTGCAATTTTGGTCCAAAATACGGGGAATTTCTGCCTTTTTGCCCAAAAATCAGAAGAATGCATAACTTTTTGCCATAAAAAAGGAAAATTTCTTCATTTTTGCTCCAAAATAAAAGGAATTTCTGCTTTTTTGCTTCTAAATAAGTGGAATTTCTGTCTTTTTCCCCAAAACAAAGGGAATTTCTGTCTTTTTTGCCCCAAATTAAGAAAACTTTCTGACTTATTACCCTGAAATAAGTAAAATTTCTGCAATTTTGCCCCAAAATAAGGGAAATTTCTGCCTTTTTGCCCCCAAATAAGGGGAATTTCAGTGTTTTTACATCAAAATAATGGGAATTTCTGCATTTTTGCTCCAAAATATGGGAAATTTCTGCCTTTTTGCCCCAAAATAAGAAAAATATCTGCAATTTTGTACCAAAATAAAAGAAATTTCTGCCTTTTTGCTCCAAAATAAGAAAATTTCTTCTTTTTTCTGAAATAAGTGAAATTTCTGCAATTTTGCCCCAAAATAAAGGAAATTTCTGACTTTTTGCCCCCAAATAAGGAAAATTTCAGACTTTTTAACCACAAAATAAGTAGAATTTCTGCATTTTTGCAACAAAATATTAGAAATTTCTGCCTTTTTGCACCAAAATAAGAAAATTTCTGCTTTTTTTCTGGAATAAGTGAAATTTCTGCAATTTTGCCCCAAAATAAGTGAAATTTCTGCAATTTTGCCCCAAAATAAGGAAAATATCTAGAATTTTGCCCCAAAATAAGTGGAATTTCTGAGTTTTGCCCCGAAATAAGGAGAATTTCTGCAGTTTTGCTCCAAAATACGGGGAATTTCTGCCTTTTTGCCCGAAAATAAGAAGAATGCATACCTTTTTGCCATAAAAAAGGGAAATTTCTTCATTTTTGCTCCAAAATAGAGGAATTTCTGGTTTTTAGCCTCTAAATAAGTGGAATTTCTGTCTTTTTCCCCCCAAAACAACGGAAATTTCTGTCTTTTTTGCGCTAAAATAAGGAAGATTTCTCACTTATTACCCTGAAATAAGTTAAATATCTGCAATTTTGCCCCGAAATAAGGGAAATTTCTGCCTTTTTGCCTCCAAATAAGACGATTTTCAGGCTTTTTACCTCAAAATAAGGGGAATTTCTGCATTTTTGCTCAAAAATATGGAAAATTTCTGCCTTTTTGCCCCAAAATAAGAAAAATTTCTGCAATTTTGAACCAAAATATAAGAAATTTCTGCCTTTTTGCCCCAAAATAAGAAAATTTCTGCTTTTTTTTGAAATAAGTGAAATTTTGCCATTTTGCCCCAAAATAAGTCAAATTTCTGCAATTTTGCCCCAAAATAAGGGAAATTTCTGGAATTTTGCCCCAAAATAAGTGGAATTTCTGAGTTTTGCCCCAAAATAAAAGAATTTCTGTCTTTTTGCCCTAACATATAAGGAATTTCTGCATTTTTGTTTAACAATTAGGGGAAATTCTGCAATTTTGCTCCAAAATACGGGGAATTTCTGCCTTTTTGCCCAAAAATAAAAAGAATGCATAACTTTTTGTCATAAAAAAAGGAAATTTCTTCATTTTTGCTTTAAAATAAGAGGAATTTCTGAATTTTTGCCTCTAAATAAGTGGAATTTCTGTCTTTTTCCCCCAAAACAAAGGGAATTTCTGTCTTTTTTGCCCCAAAATAAGGAAAATTTCTGACTTATTACCCTGAAATAAGAGAAATTTTTGGAATTTTGCCCCAAAATAAGTGAAATTTCTGCCTTTTTGACGCCTAATAAGGGGAATTTCAGCCTTTTTACCTCAAAATAAGGGGAATTTCTGCATTTTTGCCACAAAATATTAAGAATTTCTGCCTTTTTGCCCCAAAAAAGAAAATTTCTGCGTTTTTTCCTTGAAATAAGTAAAATTTCTGCAATTTTGCCCCAAAATATTTGAAATTTCTGCAATTTTGCCCCAAAATAAGGGAACTTTCTGGAATTTTGCCCCAAAATAAGTGGAATTTCTGAGTTTTGCCCCAAAATAAGGAGAATTTCTGCCTTTTTGCCCCACAATTAGGGGAATTTTTGCAATTTTGCTCCAAAATATGGGGAATTTCTGCCTTTTTGCCCGAAAATAAGAAGAATGCATACCTTTTTGCCATTAAAAAAAGGAAATTTCTTCATTTTTGCTCCAAAATAAAGGGAATTTCTGCTTTTTTGCCACTAAATAAGTTGAATTTCTGTCTTTTTTCCCCAAAACAAAGGGAATTCCTGTCTTTTTTGCCCCAAAATAAGGAAAATTTCTAAATTATTACCCTGAAATAAGTGAAATTTCTGCAATTTTGCCCCAAAATAAGGGAAATTTCTGACTTTTTGCCCCCAAATAAGGAAAATTTCAGCCTTTTTACCTCAAAATAAGGGGAATTTCTGCATTTTTGAAACAAAATATTAGAAATTTCTGCCTTTTTGCTTCGAAATAAGAAAATTTCTGCTTTTTTTTCTGGAATAAGTGAAATTTCTGCAATTTTGTCCCAAAATAAGTGAAATTTCTGCAATTTTGCCCCAAAATAAGGAAAATTTCTGGAATTTTGCCCCAAAATAAGTGGAATTTCTGAGTTTTGCCCAAAAATAAGGAGAATTTCTGTCTTTTTGCCCTAACATATAGGGAATTTCTGCTTTTTGCCCCACAATTAGGGGAATTTCTGCAATTTTGCTCCAAATACGGGGAATTTCTGCCTTTTTGCCCGAAAATAAGAAGAATGCATAACTTTTTGCCATAAAAATAGAAAATTTCTTCATTTTTGCTCCAAAATAAGGGGAATTTCTGCATTTTTGCCTCTAAATAAGTGGAATTTCTGTCTTTTTCCCCCAAAACAAAGGGAATTTCTGTCTTTTTTGCACCAAAATAAGGAAAATTTATGTCTTATTACCCTGAAATAAGAGAAATTTCTGGAATTTTTCCCCAAAATAAGAAAAATTTCTGCCTTTTTGACCCCAAATAAGGGGAATTTCAGCCTTTTTACCTCAAAATAGAGAGAATTTCTGCATTTTTGCCACAAAATATTAGGAATTTCTGATTTTTGCCCCAAAATAAAGAAAATTTCTTCCTTTTTTCCTTGAAATATGTGAAATTTCTGCAATTTTGCCCCAAAATAAGTGAAATTACTGCAATTTTGCCCCAAAATAAAGGACCTTTCTGGAATTTTGCCCCAAAATAAGTGGAATTTCTGAGTTTTGCCCCAAAATAATGAGAATTTCTGTCTTTTTGCCCTAAGATATAGGGAATTTCTGCCTTTTTGCCACACAATTAGGGGAATTTCTGCAAGTTTGGTCCAAAATACGGGGAATTTCTGCCTTTTTGCCCGAAAATAATAAGAATGCATACCTTTTTGCCAAAAAAGGGAAATTTCTTCCTTTTTCCTCCAAAATAAGGGGAATTTCTGCTTTTTTGCTTCTAAATAAGTGGAATTTCTGTCTCTTTCCCCCAAAACAAAGGGAATTTCTGACTTTTTTGCCCCAAAATAAGGAAAATTTCTGACTTATTACCCTGAAATAGTGAAATTTCTGCAATTTTGCCCCAAAATAAGGAAATTTCTGACTTTTTGCCCCCAAATAAGGGGAATTTTAGGGTTTTTACGTCAAAATAACGGGAATTTCTGCATTTTTGCTCCAAAATATGGGAAATTTCTGCCTTTTTGCCCCAAAATAAGAAAAATTTCTGCAATTTTGTACCAAAATAAAAGAAATTTCTGCCTTTTTGCCCCAAAATAAGAAAAGTTCTTCTTTTTTCTGAAATAAGTTAAATTTCTGCAATTTTGCCCCAAAATAAGTCAAATTTCTGCAATTTTGCCCCAAAATAAGTAAAATTTCTGGAATTTTGCCCCAAAATAAGTGTAATTTCTGAGTTTTGCCCCAAAATAAGGAGAATTCCTGACTTTTTGCCCTAACATATAGGGAATTTCTGCCTTTTTGCCTCACAATTAGGGGAATTTCTGCAATTTTGCTCCAAAATACGGGGAATTTCTGCCTTTTAGCCTGAAAATAAAAAGAATGCATACCTTTTTGCCATAAAAAAGGGAAATTTCTTCATTTTTGCTCCAAAATAAGGGGAATTTCTGCTTTTTGCCTCTAAATAAGTGGAATTTCTGTCTTTTTCCCCCAAAACAAAGGGAATTCCTGTCATTTTTGCGCCAAAATAAAAAAAAATTCTAACTTATTACCCTGAAATAAGTGAAATTTCTGCAATTTTGCCCCAAAATAAGGGAAATTTCTCACTTTTTGCCCCCAAATAAGGAAAATTTCAGCCTTTTTACCACAGAATAAGTAGAATTTCTGCATTTTTTGAAACAAAATATTAGAAATTTCTGCCTTTTTGCACTAAAATAAGAAAATTTCTGCTTTTTTTCTGGAATAAGTGAAATTTCTGCAATTTTGCCCCAAAATAAGAAAAATTTCTGCAATTTTGCCCCAAAATAAGGAAAATATCTGGAATTTTGCCCCAAAATAACTGGAATTTCTGAGTTTTGCCCCGAAATAAGGAGAATTTCTGTCTTTTTGCCCTAACATATAAGGAATTTCTGCATTTTTGTTTCACAATTAGGGGAAATTCTACAATTTTGCACCAAAATACGGGGAATTTCTGCCTCTTTGCCCGAAAATAAAAAGAATGCATACCTTTTTGCCATAATAAAGAGAAATTTCTTCATTTTGGCTCCAAAATAAGGGGAATTTCTGGTTTTTAACCTCTAAATAAGTGGAATATCTGTCTTTTTCCTCTAAAACAAAGGAAATTTCTGTCTTTTTTGCCCCAAAATAAGAAAGATTTCTGACTTATTACCCTGAAATAAGTAAAATATCTGCAATTTTGCCCCAAAATAAGGGAAATTTCTGCCTTTTTGCCCCCAAATAAGACGATTTTCAGGCTTTTTACCTCAAAATAAGGGGAATTTCTGCATTTTTGCTCCTAAATATGGGAAATTTATGCCTTTTTGCCCCAAAATAAGACAAATTTCTGCAATTTTGTAACAAAATAAAAGAAATTTCTGCCTTTTTGCCCCAAAATAAGAAAATTTCTGCTTTTTTCTGAAATAAGTGAAATTTTGCAATTTTGCCCCAAAATAAGTAAAATTTCTGCAATTTTGCCCAAAATAAGGGAAATTTCTGGAATTTTGCCCCAAAATAAGTGGAATTTCTGAGTTTTGCCCCAAAATAAGGAGAATTTCTGTCTTTTTGCCCTAACATATAGGGAATTTCTGCTTTTTGCCCCACAATTAGGGGAATTTCTGCAATTTTGCTCCAAATACGGGGAATTTCTGCCTTTTTGCCCGAAAATAAGAAGAATGCATAACTTTTTGCCATAAAAATAGAAAATTTCTTCATTTTTGCTCCAAAATAAGGGGAATTTCTGCATTTTTGCCTCTAAATAAGTGGAATTTCTGTCTTTTTTCCCCAAAACAAAGGGAATTTCTGTCTTTTTTGCACCAAAATAAGGAAAATTTATGTCTTATTACCCTGAAATAAGAGAAATTTCTGGAATTTTGCCCCAAAATAAGAAAAATTTCTGCCTTTTTGACCCCAAATAAGGGGAATTTCAGCCTTTTTACCTCAAAATAGAGAGAATTTCTGCATTTTTGCTACAAAATATTAGGAATTTCTGATTTTTGCCCCAAAATAAAGAAAATTTCTTCCTTTTTTCCTTGAAATATGTGAAATTTCTGCAATTTTGCCCCAAAATAAGTGAAATTACTGCAATTTTGCCCCAAAATAAAGGACCTTTCTGGAATTTTGCCCCAAAATAAGTGGAATTTCTGAGTTTTGCCCCAAAATAATGAGAATTTCGGTCTTTTTGCCCTAAGATATAGGGAATTTCTGCCTTTTTGCCACACAATTAGGGGAATTTCTGCAAGTTTGGTCCAAAATACGGGGAATTTCTGCCTTTTTGCCCGAAAATAATAAGAATGCATACCTTTTTGCCAAAAAAGGGAAATTTCTTCCTTTTTCCTCCAAAATAAGGGGAATTTCTGCTTTTTTGCTTCTAAATAAGTGGAATTTCTGTCTCTTTCCCCCAAAACAAAGGGAATTTCTGTCTTTTTTGCCCCAAAATAAGGAAAATTTCTGACTTATTACCCTGAAATAGTGAAATTTCTGCAATTTTGCCCCAAAATAAGGGAAATTTCTGACTTTTTGCCCCCAAATAAGGGGAATTTTAGGGTTTTTACGTCAAAATAACGGGAATTTCTGCATTTTTGCTCCAAAATATGGGAAATTTCTTCATTTTTGCCCCAAAATAAGAAAAATTTCTGCAATTTTGTACCAAAATAAAAGAAATTTCTGCCTTTTTGCCCCAAAATAAGAAAATTTCTTCTTTTTTCTGAAATAAGTTAAATTTCTGCAATTTTGCCCCAAAATAAGTCAAATTTCTGCAATTTTGCCCCAAAATAAGTAAAATTTCTGGAATTTTGCCCCAAAATAAGTGTAATTTCTGAGTTTTGCCCCAAAATAAGGAGAATTTCTGACTTTTTGCCCTAACATATAGGGAATTTCTGCCTTTTTGCCTCACAATTAGGGGAATTTCTGCAATTTTGCTCCAAAATACGGGGAATTTCTGCCTTTTAGCCTGAAAATAAAAAGAATGCATACCTTTTTGCCATAAAAAAGGGAAATTTCTTCATTTTTGCTCCAAAATAAGGGGAATTTCTGCTTTTTTGCTTCTAAATAAGTGGAATTTCTGTCTTTTTCCCCCAAAACAAAGGGAATTTATGTCTTTTTTGCCCCAAAATAAAAAAAAATTCTGACTTATTACCCTGAAATAAGTGAAATTTCTGCAATTTTGCCCCAAAATAAGGGAAATTTCTGCCTTTTTGCCCCCAAATAAGGGGGATTTTTGGCTTTTTACCTCAAAATAAGGAGAATTTCTGCATTTTTGCTCAAATATATGGGAAATTTCTTCCTTTTTGCCCCAAAATAAGGAAAATTTCTGCAATTTTGTACCAAAATATAAGAAATTTCTGCCTTTTTGCCCCAAAATAAGAAAATTTCTGCTTTTTTCTGAAATAAATGAAATTTTGCAATTTTGCCCCAAAATAAGTCAAATTTCTTCAATTTTGCCCCAAAATAAGGGAAATTTCTGGAGTTTTGCCCCAAAATAAGTGGAATTTCTGAGTTTTGCCCCAAAATAAGAAGAATTTCTGTCTTTTTGCCCTAACATATAAGGAATTTCTGCATTTTTGTTTCACAATTAGGGGAAATTCTGCAATTTTGCTCCAAAATACGGGGAATTTCTGCCTCTTTGCCCGAAAATAAAAAGAATGCATACCTTTTTGCCATAATAAAAAGAAATTTCTTCATTTTGGCTCCAAAATAAGGGGAATTTCTGGTTTTTAACCTCTAAATAAGTGGAATATCTGTCTTTTTCCTCCAAAACAAAGGAAATTTCTTTCTTTTTTGCCCCAAAATAAGGAACATTTCTGACTTATTACCCTGAAATAAGTGAAATATCTGCAATTTTGCCCCAAAATAAGGGAAATTTCTGCCTTTTTGCCCCCAAATAAGACGATTTTCAGGCTTTTTACCTCAAAATAAGGGGAATTTCTGCATTTTTGCTCCAAAATATGGGAAATTTATGCCTTTTTGCCCCAAAATAAGACAAATTTCTGCAATTTTGTAACAAAATAAAAGAAATTTCTTCCTTTTTGCCCCAAAATAAGAAAATTTCTGCTTTTTTCTGAAATAAGTGAAATTTTGCAATTTTGCCCCAAAATAAGTCAAATTTCTTCAATTTTGCCCCAAACTAAGGGAAATTTCTGGGGTTTTGCCCCAAAATAAGTAGAATTTCTGAGTTTTGCCCCAAAATAAGAACAATTTCTGTCTTTTTGCCCTAACATATAAGGAATTTCTGCATTTTTGTTTCACAATTAGGGGAAATTCTGCAATTTTGCTCCAAAATACGGGGAATTTCTGACTTTTTGCCCGAAAATAAAAAGAATGCATAACTTTTTGCCATAAAAAAAAGAAATTTCTTCATTTTGGCTCCAAAATAAGGGGAATTTCTGGTTTTTAACCTCTAAATATGTGGAATTTCTGTCTTTTTCCCCAAAACAAAGGAAATTTCTGTCTTTTTTTGCCCCAAAATAAGGAAGATTTCTGACTTATTACCCTGAAATAAGTGAAATATCTGCAATTTTGACCCAAAATATGGGAAATTTCTGCCTTTTTGCCCCCAAATAAGACGATTTTCAGGCTTTTTACCTCAAAATAAGGGGAATTACTGCATTTTTGCTCCAAAATATGGGAAATTTATGCCTTTTTGCCCCAAAATAAGACAAATTTCTGCAATTTTGTAACAAAATAAAAGAAATTTCTTCCTTTTTGCCCCAAAATAAGAAAATTTCTGCTTTTTTCTGAAATAAGTGAAATTTTGCAATTTTGCCCCAAAATAAGTCAAATTTCTGCAATTTTGCCCCAAAATAAGGGAAATTTCTGGAATTTTGCCCCAAAATAAGTGGAATTTCTGAGTTTTGCCCCAAAATAAGGAGAATTTCTGTCTTTTTGCCCTAACATATAGGGAATTTCTGCTTTTTGCCCCACAATTAGGGGAATTTCTGCAATTTTGCTCCAAATACGGGGAATTTCTGCCTTTTTGCACGAAAATAAGAAGAATGCATAACTTTTTGCCATAAAAATAGGAAATTTCTTCATTTTTGCTCCAAAATAAGGGGAATTTCTGCTTTTTTGCCTCTAAATAAGTGGAATTTCTGTCTTTTTCCCCCAAAACAAAGGGAATTTCTGTCTTTTTTGCCCCAAAATAAGGAAAATTTATGTCTTATTACCCTGAAATAAGAGAAATTTCTGGAATTTTGCCCCAAAATAAGAAAAATTTCTGCCTTTTTGACCCCAAATAAGGGGAATTTCAGCCTTTTTACCTCAAAATAGGGGGAATTTCTGCATTTTTGCCACAAAATATTAGGAATTTCTGATTTTTGCCCCAAAATAAAGAAAATTTCTTCCTTTTTTCCTTGAAATATGTGAAATTTCTGCAATTTTGCCCCAAGATAAGTGAAATTACAGCAATTTTGCCCCAAAATAAAGGAACTTTCTGGAATTTTGCCCCAAAATAAGTGGAATTTCTGAGTTTTGCCCCAAAATAATGAGAATTTCTGTCTTTTTGCCCTAAGATATAGGGAATTTCTGCCTTTTTGCCACACAATTAGGGGAATTTCTGCAATTTTGGTCCAAAATACGGGGAATTTCTGCCTTTTTGCCCAAAAATCAGAAGAATGCATAACTTTTTGCCATAAAAAAGGGAAATTTCTTCATTTTTGCTCCAAAATAAAAGGAATTTCTGCTTTTTTGCTTCTAAATAAGTGGAATTTCTGTCTTTTTCCCCCAAAACAAAGGGAATTTCTGTCTTTTTTGCCCCAAATTAAGAAAACTTTCTGACTTATTACCCTGAAATAAGTAAAATTTCTGCAATTTTGCCCCAAAATAAGGGAAATTTCTGCCTTTTTGCCCCCAAATAAGGGGAATTTCAGTGTTTTTACATCAAAATAATGGGAATTTCTGCATTTTTGCTCCAAAATATGGGAAATTTCTGCCTTTTTGCCCCAAAATAAGAAAAATATCTGCAATTTTGTACCAAAATAAAAGAAATTTCTGCCTTTTTGCTCCAAAATAAGAAAATTTCTTCTTTTTTCTGAAATAAGTGAAATTTCTGCAATTTTGCCCCAAAATAAAGGAAATTTCTGACTTTTTGCCCCCAAATAAGGAAAATTTCAGACTTTTTACCACAAAATAAGTAGAATTTCTGCATTTTTGCAACAAAATATTAGAAATTTCTGCCTTTTTGCACCAAAATAAGAAAATTTCTGCTTTTTTTCTGGAATAAGTGAAATTTCTGCAATTTTGCCCCAAAATAAGTGAAATTTCTGCAATTTTGCCCCAAAATAAGGAAAATATCTAGAATTTTGCCCCAAAATAAGTGGAATTTCTGAGTTTTGCCCCGAAATAAGGAGAATTTCTGCAGTTTTGCTCCAAAATACGGGGAATTTCTGCCTTTTTGCCCGAAAATAAGAAGAATGCATACCTTTTTGCCATAAAAAAGGGAAATTTCTTCATTTTTGCTCCAAAATAGAGGAATTTCTGGTTTTTAGCCTCTAAATAAGTGGAATTTCTGTCTTTTTCCCCCCAAAACAACGGAAATTTCTGTCTTTTTTGCGCTAAAATAAGGAAGATTTCTCACTTATTACCCTGAAATAAGTTAAATATCTGCAATTTTGCCCCGAAATAAGGGAAATTTCTGCCTTTTTGCCTCCAAATAAGAAGATTTTCAGGCTTTTTACCTCAAAATAAGGGGAATTTCTGCATTTTTGCTCAAAAATATGGAAAATTTCTGCCTTTTTGCCCCAAAATAAGAAAAATTTCTGCAATTTTGAACCAAAATATAAGAAATTTCTGCCTTTTTGCCCCAAAATAAGAAAATTTCTGCTTTTTTTTGAAATAAGTGAAATTTTGCCATTTTGCCCCAAAATAAGTCAAATTTCTGCAATTTTGCCCCAAAATAAGGGAAATTTCTGGAATTTTGCCCCAAAATAAGTGGAATTTCTGAGTTTTGCCCCAAAATAAAAGAATTTCTGTCTTTTTGCCCTAACATATAAGGAATTTCTGCATTTTTGTTTAACAATTAGGGGAAATTCTGCAATTTTGCTCCAAAATACGGGGAATTTCTGCCTTTTTGCCCAAAAATAAAAAGAATGCATAACTTTTTGTCATAAAAAAAGGAAATTTCTTCATTTTTGCTTTAAAATAAGAGGAATTTCTGAATTTTTGCCTCTAAATAAGTGGAATTTCTGTCTTTTTCCCCCAAAACAAAGGGAATTTCTGTCTTTTTTGCCCCAAAATAAGGAAAATTTCTGACTTATTACCCTGAAATAAGAGAAATTTTTGGAATTTTGCCCCAAAATAAGTGAAATTTCTGCCTTTTTGACGCCTAATAAGGGGAATTTCAGCCTTTTTACCTCAAAATAAGGGGAATTTCTGCATTTTTGCCACAAAATATTAAGAATTTCTGCCTTTTTGCCCCAAAAAAGAAAATTTCTGCGTTTTTTCCTTGAAATAAGTAAAATTTCTGCAATTTTGCCCCAAAATATTTGAAATTTCTGCAATTTTGCCCCAAAATAAGGGAACTTTCTGGAATTTTGCCCCAAAATAAGTGGAATTTCTGAGTTTTGCCCCAAAATAAGGAGAATTTCTGTCTTTTTGCCCTAACATATAGGGAATTTCTGCCTTTTTGCCCCACTATTAGGGGAATTTTGGCAATTTTGCTCCAAAATATGGGGAATTTCTGCCTTTTTGCCCGAAAATAAGAAGAATGCATACCTTTTTGCCATAAAAAAAGGAAATTTCTTCATTTTTGCTCCAAAATAAAGGGAATTTCTGCTTTTTTGCCACTAAATAAGTTGAATTTCTGTCTTTTTTCCCCAAAACAAAGGGAATTCCTGTCTTTTTTGCCCCAAAATAAGGAAAATTTCTAAATTATTACCCTGAAATAAGTGAAATTTCTGCAATTTTGCCCCAAAATAAGGGAAATTTCTGACTTTTTGCCCCCAAATAAGGAAAATTTCAGCCTTTTTACCTCAAAATAAGGGGAATTTCTGCATTTTTGAAACAAAATATTAGAAATTTCTGCCTTTTTGCTTCGAAATAAGAAAATTTCTGCTTTTTTTTCTGGAATAAGTGAAATTTCTGCAATTTTGTCCCAAAATAAGTGAAATTTCTGCAATTTTGCCCCAAAATAAGGAAAATTTCTGGAATTTTGCCCCAAAATAAGTGGAATTTCTGAGTTTTGCCCAAAAATAAGGAGAATTTCTGTCTTTTTGCCCTAACATATAGGGAATTTCTGCTTTTTGCCCCACAATTAGGGGAATTTCTGCAATTTTGCTCCAAATACGGGGAATTTCTGCCTTTTTGCCCGAAAATAAGAAGAATGCATAACTTTTTGCCATAAAAATAGAAAATTTCTTCATTTTTGCTCCAAAATAAGGGGAATTTCTGCATTTTTGCCTCTAAATAAGTGGAATTTCTGTCTTTTTCCCCCAAAACAAAGGGAATTTCTGTCTTTTTTGCACCAAAATAAGGAAAATTTATGTCTTATTACCCTGAAATAAGAGAAATTTCTGGAATTTTGCCCCAAAATAAGAAAAATTTCTGCCTTTTTGACCCCAAATAAGGGGAATTTCAGCCTTTTTACCTCAAAATAGAGAGAATTTCTGCATTTTTGCCACAAAATATTAGGAATTTCTGATTTTTGCCCCAAAATAAAGAAAATTTCTTCCTTTTTTCCTTGAAATATGTGAAATTTCTGCAATTTTGCCCCAAAATAAGTGAAATTACTGCAATTTTGCCCCAAAATAAAGGACCTTTCTGGAATTTTGCCCCAAAATAAGTGGAATTTCTGAGTTTTGCCCCAAAATAATGAGAATTTCTGTCTTTTTGCCCTAAGATATAGGGAATTTCTGCCTTTTTGCCACACAATTAGGGGAATTTCTGCAAGTTTGGTCCAAAATACGGGGAATTTCTGCCTTTTTGCCCGAAAATAATAAGAATGCATACCTTTTTGCCAAAAAAGGGAAATTTCTTCCTTTTTCCTCCAAAATAAGGAAAATTTCTGCTTTTATGCTTCTAAATAAGTGGAATTTCTGTCTCTTTCCCCCAAAACAAAGGGAATTTCTGTCTTCTTTGCCCCAAAATAAGGAAAATTTATGTCTTATTACCCTGAAATAAGAGAAATTTCTGGAATTTTGCCCCAAAATAAGAAAAATTTCTGCCTTTTTGACGCCTAATAAGGGGAATTTCAGCCTTTTTACCTCAAAATAGGGAGAATTTCTGCATTTTTGCCACAAAATATTAGGAATTTCTGATTTTTGCCCCAAAATAAAGAAAATTTCTTCCTTTTTTCCTTGAAATATGTGAAATTTCTGCAATTTTGCCCCAAAATAAGTCAAATTACTGCAATTTTGCCTCAAAATAAAGGACCTTTCTGGAATTTTGCCCCAAAATAAGTGGAATTTCTGAGTTTTGCCCCAAAATAATGAGAATTTCTGTCTTTTTGCCCTAAGATATAGGGAATTTCTGCCTTTTTGCCACACAATTAGGGGAATTTCTGCAAGTTTGGTCCAAAATACGGGGAATTTCTGCCTTTTTGCCCGAAAATAATAAGAATGCATACCTTTTTGCCAAAAAAGGGAAATTTCTTCCTTTTTCCTCCAAAATAAGGGGAATTTCTGCTTTTTTGCTTCTAAATAAGTGGAATTTCTGTCTCTTTCCCCCAAAACAAAGGGAATTTCTGACTTTTTTGCCCCAAAATAAGGAAAATTTCTGACTTATTACCCTGAAATAGTGAAATTTCTGCAATTTTGCCCCAAAATAAGGAAATTTCTGACTTTTTGCCCCCAAATAAGGGGAATTTTAGGGTTTTTACGTCAAAATAACGGGAATTTCTGCATTTTTGCTCCAAAATATGGGAAATTTCTGCCTTTTTGCCCCAAAATAAGAAAAATTTCTGCAATTTTGTACCAAAATAAAAGAAATTTCTGCCTTTTTGCCCCAAAATAAGAAAATTTCTTCTTTTTTCTGAAATAAGTTAAATTTCTGCAATTTTGCCCCAAAATAAGTCAAATTTCTGCAATTTTGCCCCAAAATAAGTAAAATTTCTGGAATTTTGCCCCAAAATAAGTGTAATTTCTGAGTTTTGCCCCAAAATAAGGAGAATTCCTGACTTTTTGCCCTAACATATAGGGAATTTCTGCCTTTTTGCCTCACAATTAGGGGAATTTCTGCAATTTTGCTCCAAAATACGGGGAATTTCTGCCTTTTAGCCTGAAAATAAAAAGAATGCATACCTTTTTGCCATAAAAAAGGGAAATTTCTTCATTTTTGCTCCAAAATAAGGGGAATTTCTGCTTTTTGCCTCTAAATAAGTGGAATTTCTGTCTTTTTCCCCCAAAACAAAGGGAATTCCTGTCATTTTTGCGCCAAAATAAAAAAAAATTCTAACTTATTACCCTGAAATAAGTGAAATTTCTGCAATTTTGCCCCAAAATAAGGGAAATTTCTGACTTTTTGCCCCCAAATAAGGAAAATTTCAGCCTTTTTACCACAGAATAAGTAGAATTTCTGCATTTTTTGAAACAAAATATTAGAAATTTCTGCCTTTTTGCACTAAAATAAGAAAATTTCTGCTTTTTTTCTGGAATAAGTGAAATTTCTGCAATTTTGCCCCAAAATAAGAAAAATTTCTGCAATTTTGCCCCAAAATAAGGAAAATATCTGGAATTTTGCCCCAAAATAACTGGAATTTCTGAGTTTTGCCCCGAAATAAGGAGAATTTCTGTCTTTTTGCCCTAACATATAAGGAATTTCTGCATTTTTGTTTCACAATTAGGGGAAATTCTACAATTTTGCACCAAAATACGGGGAATTTCTGCCTCTTTGCCCGAAAATAAAAAGAATGCATACCTTTTTGCCATAATAAAGAGAAATTTCTTCATTTTGGATCCAAAATAAGGGGAATTTCTGGTTTTTAACCTCTAAATAAGTGGAATATCTGTCTTTTTCCTCTAAAACAAAGGAAATTTCTGTCTTTTTTGCCCCAAAATAAGAAAGATTTCTGACTTATTACCCTGAAATAAGTAAAATATCTGCAATTTTGCCCCAAAATAAGGGAAATTTCTGCCTTTTTGCCCCCAAATAAGACGATTTTCAGGCTTTTTACCTCAAAATAAGGGGAATTTCTGCATTTTTGCTCCTAAATATGGGAAATTTATGCCTTTTTGCCCCAAAATAAGACAAATTTCTGCAATTTTGTAACAAAATAAAAGAAATTTCTGCCTTTTTGCCCCAAAATAAGAAAATTTCTGCTTTTTTCTGAAATAAGTGAAATTTTGCAATTTTGCCCCAAAATAAGTAAAATTTCTGCAATTTTGCCCCAAAATAAGGGAAATTTCTGGAATTTTGCCCCAAAATAAGTGGAATTTCTGAGTTTTGCCCCAAAATAAGGAGAATTTCTGTCTTTTTGCCCTAACATATAGGGAATTTCTGCTCATGGCCCCACAATTAGGGGAATTTCTGCAATTTTGCTCCAAATACGGGGAATTTCTGCCTTTTTGCCCGAAAATAAGAAGAATGCATAACTTTTTGCCATAAAAATAGAAAATTTCTTCATTTTTGCTCCAAAATAAGGGGAATTTCTGCATTTTTGCCTCTAAATAAGTGGAATTTCTGTCTTTTTCCCCCAAAACAAAGGGAATTTCTGTCTTTTTTGCACCAAAATAAGGAAAATTTATGTCTTATTACCCTGAAATAAGAGAAATTTCTGGAATTTTGCCCCAAAATAAGAAAAATTACTGCCTTTTTGACCCCAAATAAGGGGAATTTCAGCCTTTTTACCTCAAAATAGAGAGAATTTCTGCATTTTTGCCACAAAATATTAGGAATTTCTGATTTTTGCCCCAAAATAAAGAAAATTTCTTCCTTTTTTCCTTGAAATATGTGAAATTTCTGCAATTTTGCCCCAAAATAAGTGAAATTACTGCAATTTTGCCCCAAAATAAAGGACCTTTCTGGAATTTTGCCCCAAAATAAGTGGAATTTCTGAGTTTTGCCCCAAAATAATGAGAATTTCGGTCTTTTTGCCCTAAGATATAGGGAATTTCTGCCTTTTTGCCACACAATTAGGGGAATTTCTGCAAGTTTGGTCCAAAATACGGGGAATTTCTGCCTTTTTGCCCGAAAATAATAAGAATGCATACCTTTTTGACAAAAAAGGGAAATTTCTTCCTTTTTCCTCCAAAATAAGGGGAATTTCTGCTTTTTTGCTTCTAAATAAGTGGAATTTCTGTCTCTTTCCCCCAAAACAAAGGGAATTTCTGTCTTTTTTGCCCCAAAATAAGGAAAATTTCTGACTTATTACCCTGAAATAGTGAAATTTCTGCAATTTTGCCCCAAAATAAGGGAAATTTCTGACTTTTTGCCCCCAAATAAGGGGAATTTTAGGGTTTTTACGTCAAAATAACGGGAATTTCTGCATTTTTGCTCCAAAATATGGGAAATTTCTTCATTTTTGCCCCAAAATAAGAAATATTTCTGCAATTTTGTACCAAAATAAAAGAAATTTCTGCCTTTTTGCCCCAAAATAAGAAAAGTTCTTCTTTTTTCTGAAATAAGTTAAATTTCTGCAATTTTGCCCCAAAATAAGTCAAATTTCTGCAATTTTGCCCCAAAATAAGTAAAATTTCTGGAATTTTGCCCCAAAATAAGTGTAATTTCTGAGTTTTGCCCCAAAATAAGGAGAATTCCTGACTTTTTGCCCTAACATATAGGGAATTTCTGCCTTTTTGCCTCACAATTAGGGGAATTTCTGCAATTTTGCTCCAAAATACGGGGAATTTCTGCCTTTTAGCCTGAAAATAAAAAGAATGCATACCTTTTTGCCATAAAAAAGGGAAATTTCTTCATTTTTGCTCCAAAATAAGGGGAATTTCTGCTTTTTTGCTTCTAAATAAGTGGAATTTCTGTCTTTTTCCCCTAAAACAAAGGGAATTTATGTCTTTTTTGCCCCAAAATAAAAAAAAATTCTGACTTATTACCCTGAAATAAGTGAAATTTCTGCAATTTTGCCCCAAAATAAGGGAAATTTCTGCCTTTTTGCCCCCAAATAAGAAGAATTTCAGGCTTTTTACCTCAAAATAACAGGAATTTCTGCATTTTTGCTCCAAAATAAGGGAAATTTCTGCCTTTTTGCCCCAAAATAAGAAAAATTTCTGCAATTTTGTACCAAAATAAAAGAAATTTCTGCCTTTTTGCTCCAAAATAAGAAAATTTCTTCTTTTTTCTGAAATAATGAAATTTCTGCAATTTTGCCCCAAAATAAATCAAATTTCTGCAATTTTCCCCCAAAATAAGGGAAATTTCTGGAATTTTGCCCCAAAATAAGTGGAATTTATGAGTTTTGCCCCAAAATAAGGAGAATTCCTGACTTTTTGCCCTAACATATAGGGAATTTCTGCCTTTTTGCCCCAAAATAAAGAGAATTTCTGCAGTTTTGCTCCAAAATACGAGGAATTTCTGCCTTTTTGCCCGAAAATAAGAAGAATGCATATCTTTTTGCCATTAAAAAGGGAAATTTCTTCATTTTGGCTACAAAGTAAGGGGAATTTCTGGTTTTTAGCCTCTAAATAAGTAGAATTTCTGTCTTTTTCCCCCAAAACAAAGGGAATTTCTGTCTTTTTTGCCCCAAAATAAGGAAAATTTCTGTGTTATTACCCTAAAATAAGAGAAATTTCTGGAATTTTGCCCCAAAATAAGGGGAATTTCTACCTTTTTGACCCCAAATAAGGAGAATTTCAACCTTTTTACCTGAAAATAAGGGGAATTTCTACATTTTTGAAACAAAATATTAGGAATTTCTGCCTTTTTGCCCCAAAATAAAGAAAATTTCTGACTTTTTTCCTTGAAATAAGTGAAATTTCTGCAATTTTGCCCCCAAATAAGGGAACTTTCTGGAATTTTGCCCCAAAATAAGTGGAATTTCTGAGTTTCGCCCCAAAATAAGGAGAATTTCTGTCTTTTTGCCCTAACATATAGGGAATTTCTGCCTTTTTTCCCCAAAAATAAAAGAATTTCTGCAATTTTGCTCCAAAATATGGGGAATTTCTGCCTTTTTGCCCGAAAATTAGAAGAATGCATACCTTTTTGCCATAAAAAAAAGGAAATTTCTTCATTTTTGCTCCAAAATAAAGGGAATTTCTGCTTTTTTGCCACTAAATAAGTGGAATTTCTGTCTTTTTCCTTGAAAACAAAGGGAATTTTGTCATTTTTGCCCCAAAATAAGGAAAATTTCTGACTTATTACCCTGAAGTAAGTTAAATTTCTGCAATTTTGCCCCAAAATAAGGGAAATTTCTGCCTTTTTGCCCCCAAATAAAGGAAATATCAGCGTTTTTACCTCAAAATAAGGGGAATTTCTGCATTTTTGCCACAAAATATTAGGAATTTCTGCCTTTTTGCCCCAAAATAAGAAAATTTCTTCTTTTTTCTATGAAATAATTGAAATTTCTGCTATTTTGCCCCAAAATAAGTGAAATTTCTGCAATTTTTCCCCAAAATAAGGAAAATTTCTGGAATTTTGCCCCAAAATAAGTGGAATTTCTGCGTTTTGCCCCAAAATAAGGAGAATTTCTGTCTTTTTGCTCCAACATATAGGGAATATCTGCCCTTTTGCCCCACAGTTAGGGGAATTTCTGCAATTTTGCTCCAAAACACGGGCAATTTCTGCTTTTTTGCCTGAAAATAAGAAGAATGCATAACTTTTTGCCATAAAAAAGGTAAATTTCTTTTTTTTCGCTCCAAAATAAGTGGAATTTCTGCTTTTTTGCCTCTAAATAAGTGGAATTTCTGTCTTTTTCGCCCAAAACAAGGGAATTTCATATTTTTTGCCCCAAAATAAGGAAAATTACAGACTTATTACCCTGAAGTAAGTTTAATTTCTGCAATTTTGCCCCAAAATAAAGGAAATTTCTGCCTTTTTGCCCCCAAATAAAAGGAATTTCAGCCTTTTTACCTCAAAATAAGGGGAATTTCTGCATTTTTGCCATAAAATATTAGGAATTTCTGCCTCTTTGCCCCAAAATAAGAAAAATTTCTGCCTTTTTCCCTGAAATAAGTGAAATTTCTGCAATTTTGCCCAAAATAAGTGAAATTTCTGCAAATTTGCCTCAAAATAAGTGAAATTTCTGGAATTTTGCCTCAAAATAAGTGGTATTTCTGAGATTTGCCCCAAAATAAAGAGAATTTCTGTCTTTTTGCCCCAACATATAGGGAATTTCTGCTTTTTTGACCCACAATTAGGAAAATTTCTGCAATTTTTCTCCAAAATAAGGGGAATTTCTGCTTTTTTGCCTCTAAATAAGTGGAATTTCTGTCTTTTTCCCCCAAAACAAAGGAAATTTCTGGCTTTTTTGCCCCAAAATAAGGAAAATTTCTGACGTTTTTACTGAAATAAGTGAAATTTCTGCAATTTTGCCCCAAAATAAGTGAAATTTCTGAAATTTTGCCCCAAAATAAAGGAAATTTCTGGAATTTTGCCCCAAAATAAGTGGAATTTCTGAGTTTTGCCCCAAAATAAAGAGAATTTCTGTCTTTTTGCCCTAACATATAGGGAATTTCTGATTTTTTGCCCCACAATTAGGGGAATTTCTGCAATTTTGCTCCAAAATACGGGGAATTCCTGCCTTTTTGCCCGAAAATAAGAAGAATGCATACCTTTTTGCCATGAAAAAAGAAATTTCTTCATTTTTGCTCCAAAATAAGAAGAATTTCTGCATTTTTGCCTCTAAATAACTGAAATTTCTGTCTTTTTCCCCCAAAACAAAGGGAATTCCTGTCTTTTTGCCTCAAAATAAGGAAAATTTCTGACCACTTACCCTGAAATAAGTGAAATTTCTGCAATTTTGCCCAGAAATAAGGGAAATTTCTGCCTTTTGGTCCCCAAATAAGGAGAATTTCAGCCTTTTTACCTCAAAATAAGGGTAATTTCTGCATTTTTGCCACAAAATATTAGTAATTTCTGCCTTTTTGCCCCAAAATAAGGAAAATTTCTGCCTTTTTTCCATGAAATAAGTGGAATTTCTGCAATTTTGCCCCAAAATAAGTGAAATTTCTGCAATTTTGCCTCAAAATAAGTGAAATTTCTGGAATTTTGCCCTAAAATAAGTGAAATTTTGAGTTTTGCACCAAAATAAGGAGAATTTCTGTTTTTTGCCCCAAATATTGGGAATTTCAGCCTTTTTACCTCAAAATAAGGGGAATTTTTGCATTTTTGCCACAAAATATTAGGAATTTCTGCCTTTTTGCCCCAAAATAAGGAAATTTCTGCCTTTTTCCCTGAAATAAGTGAAATTTCTGCAATTTTGACCAAAATAAGTGAAATTTCTGCAAATTTGCCCCATAATAAGTGAAATTTCTGGAATTTTGCCCTAAATAAGTGAAATTTCTGGAATTTTGCCCCAAAAAAGTGGAATTTTGAGATTTGCCCCAAAATAAAGAGAATTTCTGTCTTTTTGCCCCAACATATAGGGAATTTCTGCTTTTTTGACCCACAATTAGGGGAATTTCTGCAATTTTGCTCCAAAATAAGGGGAATTTCTGCTTTTTTGCCCGAAAATAAGAAGAATGCATACCTTTTTGCCAGAAAAAAAAGAAAATTTCTTCATTTTTGCTCCAAAATAAGTGGAATTTCTGCTTTCTTGCCTCTAAATAAGTGGAATTTCTGTCTTTTTCCCCCAAAACAAAGGGAATTTCCGTCTTTTTTGCCCCAAAATAAGGAAAATTTCAGACTTATTGCCCTGATGTAAGTGAAATTTCTGCAATTTTGCCCCAAAATAAGGGAAATTTCTTCTTTTTGCCCCCAAGTAAAAGGAATTTCAGGCTTTTTACCTCAAAATAAGGGGAATTTCTGCATTTTTGCCACAATATATTAGGAATTTCTGCCTTTTTGCCCCAAAATAAGGAAAATTTCTGCCTTTTTCCCTGAAATAAGTGAAATTTCTGCAATTTTGCCTCAAAATAAATAAAATTTCTGGAATTTTGCCCCAAAATAAGTGGAATTTCTGAGTTTTGCAACAAAATAAGGAGAATTTCTGTCTTTTTGCCCCAACATATAGGGAATTTTGCCTTTTTGACCCACAATTAGGGGAATTTCTGCAATTTTGCTCCAAAATAAGGGGAATTTCTGCCTTTTTTCCATGAAATAAGTGGAATTTCTGCAATTTTGCCCCAAAATAAGTGAAATTTCTGCAATTTTGCCTCAAAATAAGTGAAATTTCTGGAATTTTGCCCTAAAATAAGTGAAATTTTGAGTTTTGCACCAAAATAAGGAGAATTTCTGTTTTTTGCCCTAACATATAGGGAATTTTTGCCTTTTTGCCCCACAATTAGGGGAATTTCTGCAATTTTGTTCCAAAATACGAGGAATTTTTGCCTTTTTGCCCGAAAATAAGAAGAATGCATAACTTTTTGCCAGAAAAAAAAGAAAATTTCTTAATTTTTGCTCAAAAATAAGTGAAATTTCTGCTTTTTTGCCTCTAAATAAGTGGAATTTCTGTCTTTTTCCCCCAAAACAAAGAGAATTTTTGGTTTTTTTGCACCAAAATAAGGAAAATTTCAGACTTATTACCCTGAAGTAAGTGAAATTTCTGCAATTTTGCCGCAAAATAAGGGAAATTTCTGCCTTTTTGCCCACAAATAAGGGAAATTTCAGGCATTTTACCTCAAAATAAAAGGAATTTTTGCATTTTTTGCCACAAAATATTAGGAATTTCTGCCTTTTTGCCACAAAATTAGGAAAATTTCTGCCTTTTTCCCTGAAATAAGTGAAATTTCTGCAATTTTCCCTCAAAATAAATTAAATATCTGCAATTTTGCCCCAAAATAAGGGAAATTTCTAGAATTTTGCCCCAAAATAAGTGGAATTTCTGAGTTTTGCCCCAAAATAAGGAGAATTTCTGTCTTTTTGCCCCAACATATAGGGAATTTCTGCCTTTTTGACCCACAATTAGGGGAATTTTTGCAATTTTGCTCCAAAATAAGAAGAATTTCTGCTTTTTTCCTCTAAATAAGTGGAATTTCTGTCTTTTTCCCCCAAAACAAAGGGAATTTTTGTCTTTTTTTGCCCCACAATTAGAGGAATTTCTGCAATTTTGCTCCAAAATATGGGGAATTACTGCTTTTTTGCCCGAAAATAAGAAGAATGCATACCTTTTTGCCAGAAAAAAAAGGAAATTTCTTCATTTTTGCTCCAAAATAAGGGGAATTTCTGCTTTTTTGCCTCTATATAAGTGGAATTTCTGTCTTTTTCCCCCAAAAATGGGAATTTCTGTTTTTTTTTTCCCCAAAATAAAAAAATTTCGGACTTATTACCCTTAAATAAGTGAAATTTCTGCAATTTTGCCCAAAAATAAGAAATATTTCTGCCTTTTTGCCCCCAAATAAGGGGAATTTCAGACTTTTTACCTCAAAATAAGGGGAATTTCTGCATTTTTGCCACAAAATATTAGGAATTTCTGCCTTTTTGCCCCAAAATAAGGACATTTCTGCCTTTTTCCCTGAAATAAGTGAAATTTCTGCAATTTTGACCAACATAAGTGAAATTTCTGCAAATTTGCCCCATAATAAGTGAAATTTCTGGAATTTTGCCCTAAATAAGTGAAATTTCTGGAATTTTGCCCCAAAAAAGTGGAATTTTGAGATTTGCCCCAAAATAAAGAGAATTTCTGTCTTTTTGCCCCAACATATAGGGAATTTCTGCTTTTTTGCCCCACAATTAGGGGAATTTCTGCAATTTTTCTCCAAAATACGGGGAATTACTGCCTTTTTGCCTGAAAATAATAAGAATGCATACCTTTTTGCCATAAAAAAAGGAAATTTCTTCATTTTTTCTCCAAAATAAGGGGAATTTCTGCTTTTTTGCCTCTAAATAACTGGAATTTCTGTCCTTTTCCCCCACAACAAAGGGAATTTCTGTCTTTTTTGCCCCAAAATAAGAAAAAATTCTGACTTATTACTCTGAAGTAAGTGAAATTTCTGCAATTTTGCCCCAAAATAATAGAAATTTCTGCCTTTTTGCCTCCAAATAAGGGGAATTTCAGCCTTTTTACCTCAAAATAAAGGGAATTTCTGCATTTTGCCACAAAATATTAGAAATTTCTGCCTTTTTGCCCCAAAATAAAGAAAAATTCTGCCTTTTTTCCCTGAAATAAGTGAAATTTCTGCAATTTTTCCCCAAAATACATGAATTTTCTGCAATTTTGCCACAAAATAAGTGAAATTTCTGAAATTTTGCCCCAAAATAAATGAAATTTCTGGAAATTTGCCCCAAAAAAAGTGGAATTTCTGAGATTTGACCCAAAATAAAAATAATTTCTGTCTTTTTGCCCCAACATATAGGGAATTTCTGCCTTTTTGACCCACAATTAGGAGAATTTTTGCAATTTTGCTCCAAAATAAGAGGAATTTCTGCTTTTTTGCCTCTAAATAAGTGGAATTTCTGTCTTTTTCCCCCAAAACAAAGGGAATTTTTGTCTTTTTTGCGCCACAATTAGGGGAATTTCTGCAATTTTGCTCCAAAATACGGGGAATGACTGACTTTTTGCCCGAAAAAAAAGAATGCATACCTTTTTGCCATAAAAAAAGGAAATTTCTTCATTTTTGCTCCAAAATAAGGGGAATTTCTGCTTTTTTGCCTCTAAATAAGTGGAATTTCTGTCTTTTTCCCCCAAAACAAAGGGAATTTCTGTCTTTTTTGCCCCAAAATAAAAAAAAATTTCTGATTAATTACCCTTAAATAAGAAAAATTTCTGCAATTTTGCCCCAAAATAAGGGGAATTTCTGCCTTTTGCCTCCAAATAAGGGGAATTTCAGCCTTTTTACCTCAAAATAAAAGGAATTTCTGCATTTTGGCCACAAAATATTAGGAATTTCTGCCTTTTTGCCCCAAAATAAGAAAATTTCTGCATTTTTTCCCAAAATAAGTAAAATTTCTGCAATTTCGCCCCAAAATAAGAGAATTTTCTGCAATTTTGCCCCAAATTAAGGAAAATTTCTGGAATTTTGCCCCAAAAGAAGTGAAATTTCTGCGTTTTGCTCCAAAATAAGGGGAATTTCTGCTTTTTTGCCTCTAAATAAGTGGAATTTCTGTCTTTTTCCCCCAAAACAAAAGGAATTTCTGTCTTTTTTGCCCCAAAATAAGGAAAATTTCAGACTTATTACCCTAAAGTAAGTGAAATTTCTGCAATTTTGCCCCAAAATAAGGGAAATTTCTGCCTTTTTGCTTCCAAATAAGGGGAATTTCAGCCTTTTTACCTCAAAATAAGGGGAATTTCTGCATTTTTGCCACAAAATATTAGGAATTTCTGCCTTTTTGCCCCAAAATAAGGAAAATTTCTGCCTTTTTCCCTGAAATAAGTAAAATTTCTGCAATTTTTCCCAAAATAGGTGAAATTTCTGCCAATTTGCCCCATAATAAGTGAAATTTCTGGAATTTTGCCCCCAAAAAAGTGAAATTTCTGGAATTTTGCCCCAAAAAAGTGGAATTTCTGAGATTTGCCCCAAAATAAAGAGAATTTCTGTCTTTTTGCCCCAACATATAGGGAATTTCTGCTTTTTTGACCCACAATTAGGGAAATTTCTGAAATTTTGCTCCAAAATAAGGGGAATTTCTGCTTTTTTGCCTCTAAATAGGTGGAATTTCTGTCTTTTTCCCCCAAAACAAAGAAAATTTCTGTATTTTTGGCCCCAAAATAAGGAAAATTTCTGACTTATTACCCTGAAATAAGTGAAATTTCTGCAATTTTTCCCCAAAATAAGGGAAATTTCGGCCTTTTTGCACCCAAATAAAAGGAATTTCAGCCTTTTTACCTCAAAATAAGGGGAGTTTCTGCATTTTTTGCCACAAAATATTAGGAATTTCTGCCTTTTTGCCCCAAAATAAAGAAAATTTCTGCCCTTTTTCCCTGAAATAAGTGAAATTTGTGCAATTTTGCCCCAAAATAAGTGAAATTTCTGCAATATTGCCCCAAAATAAGGGAAATTTCTGGAATTTTGCCCCAAAATAAGTGGAATTTCTGAGTTTTGCCCCAAAATAAGGAGAATTTCTGTATTTTTGCCCTAACATATATGGAATTTCTGCTTTTTTGCCCCACAATTAGGGGAATTACTGCAATTTTGCTCCAAAATACGGGGAATTCCTGCCTTTTTGCCCGAAAATCAGAAGAATGCATACCTTTTTGCCATAAAAAAAGGAAATTTCTTCATTTTTGCTCCAAAATAAGGCGAATTTCTGCTTTTTTCCCTCTAAATCAGTGGAATTTCTGTCTTTTTCCCCCAAAACAAAGGGAATTCCTGTCTTTTTGCCCCAAAATAAGGAAAATTTCTGACCAGTTACCCTGAAATAATTGAAATTTCTGCAATTATGCCCCAAAATAAGGAAAATTTCTGCCTTTTGGTCCCCAAATAATGAGAATTTCAGCTTTTTTTACCTCAAAATAAGGGGAATTTCTGCATTTTTGCCACAAAATATTAGGAATTTCTGCCTTTTTGCCCCAAAATAAGGAAAATTTCTGACCAGTTACCCTGATATAAGTGAAATTTCTGCAATTTTGCCCCAAAATAAGTGAAATTTCTGCAATTTTGCCCCAAATAAGTGAAATTTCTGGAATTTTGCCCTAAAATAAGTGGAATTTTGAGTTTTGCACCAAAATAAGGAGAATTTCTGTTTTTTGCCTTAACATATAGGGAATTTCTGCCTTTTTGCCCCACAATTAGGGGAATTTCTGCAATTTTGTTCCAAAATACGGGAAATTTCTTCCTTTTTGTCCGAAAATAAGAAGAATGTATACCTTTTTTCCAGAAAAAAAAAGGAAATTTCTTCATTTTTGCTCAAAAATAAGGGGAATTTCTGCTTATTTGCCTCTAAATAAGTGGAATTTCTGTCTTTTTCCCTCAAAACAAATGGAATTTCTGTCTTTTTTGCCCCAAAATAAAAAAAGTTAATGACATATTACCCTGAAATAAGTAAAATTTCTGCAATTTTGCCCCAAAATAAGGAAAATTTCTGCATTTCTGCCCCCAAATAAGGGGAATTTCAGCCTTTTTACCTCAAAATAACAGGAATTTCTGCATTTTTGCTCCAAAATAAGGGAAATTTCTGCCTTTTTGCCCCAAAATAAGAAAAATTTCTGCAATTTTGTAACAAAATAAAAGAAATTTCTGCCTTTTTGCTCCAAAATAAGAAAATTTCTTCTTTTTTCTGAAATAATGAAATTTCTGCAATTTTGCCCCAAAATAAATCAAATTTCTGCAATTTTCCCCCAAAATAAGGGAAATTTCTGGAATTTTGCCCCAAAATAAGTGGAATTTATGAGTTTTGCCCCAAAATAAGGAGAATTCCTGACTTTTTGCCCTAACATATAGGGAATTTCTGCCTTTTTGCCCCAAAATAAAGAGAATTTCTGCAGTTTTGCTCCAAAATACGAGGAATTTCTGCCTTTTTGCCCGAAAATAAGAAGAATGCATATCTTTTTGCCATTAAAAAGGGAAATTTCTTCATTTTGGCTACAAAGTAAGGGGAATTTCTGGTTTTTAGCCTCTAAATAAGTAGAATTTCTGTCTTTTTCCCCCAAAACAAAGGGAATTTCTGTCTTTTTTGCCCCAAAATAAAGAAAATTTCTGTGTTATTACCCTAAAATAAGAGAAATTTCTGGAATTTTGCCCCAAAATAAGGGGAATTTCTACCTTTTTGACCCCAAATAAGGAGAATTTCAACCTTTTTACCTGAAAATAAGGGGAATTTCTACATTTTTGAAACAAAATATTAGGAATTTCTGCCTTTTTGCCCCAAAATAAAGAAAATTTCTGACTTTTTTCCTTGAAATAAGTGAAATTTCTGCAATTTTGCCCCCAAATAAGGGAACTTTCTGGAATTTTGCCCCAAAATAAGTGGAATTTCTGAGTTTCGCCCCAAAATAAGGAGAATTTCTGTCTTTTTGCCCTAACATATAGGGAATTTCTGCCTTTTTTCCCCAAAAATAAAAGAATTTCTGCAATTTTGCTCCAAAATATGGGGAATTTCTGCCTTTTTGCCCGAAAATTAGAAGAATGCATACCTTTTTGCCATAAAAAAAAGGAAATTTCTTCATTTTTGCTCCAAAATAAAGGGAATTTCTGCTTTTTTGCCACTAAATAAGTGGAATTTCTGTCTTTTTCCTTGAAAACAAAGGGAATTTTGTCATTTTTGCCCCAAAATAAGGAAAATTTCTGACTTATTACCCTGAAGTAAGTTAAATTTCTGCAATTTTGCCCCAAAATAAGGGAAATTTCTGCCTTTTTGCCCCCAAATAAAGGAAATATCAGCGTTTTTACCTCAAAATAAGGGGAATTTCTGCATTTTTGCCACAAAATATTAGGAATTTCTGCCTTTTTGCCCCAAAATAAGAAAATTTCTTCTTTTTTCTATGAAATAATTGAAATTTCTGCTATTTTGCCCCAAAATAAGTGAAATTTCTGCAATTTTTCCCCAAAATAAGGAAAATTTCTGGAATTTTGCCCCAAAATAAGTGGAATTTCTGCGTTTTGCCCCAAAATAAGGAGAATTTCTGTCTTTTTGCTCCAACATATAGGGAATATCTGCCCTTTTGCCCCACAGTTAGGGGAATTTCTGCAATTTTGCTCCAAAACACGGGCAATTTCTGCTTTTTTGCCTGAAAATAAGAAGAATGCATAACTTTTTGCCATAAAAAAGGGAAATTTCTTTTTTTTCGCTCCAAAATAAGTGGAATTTCTGCTTTTTTGCCTCTAAATAAGTGGAATTTCTGTCTTTTTCGCCCAAAACAAGGGAATTTCATATTTTTTGCCCCAAAATAAGGAAAATTACAGACTTATTACCCTGAAGTAAGTTTAATTTCTGCAATTTTGCCCCAAAATAAGGGAAATTTCTGCCTTTTTGCCCCCAAATAAAAGGAATTTCAGCCTTTTTACCTCAAAATAAGGGGAATTTCTGCATTTTTGCCATAAAATATTAGGAATTTCTGCCTCTTTGCCCCAAAATAAGAAAAATTTCTGCCTTTTTCCCTGAAATAAGTGAAATTTCTGCAATTTTGCCCAAAATAAGTGAAATTTCTGCAAATTTGCCTCAAAATAAGTGAAATTTCTGGAATTTTGCCTCAAAATAAGTGGTATTTCTGAGATTTGCCCCAAAATAAAGAGAATTTCTGTCTTTTTGCCCCAACATATAGGGAATTTCTGCTTTTTTGACCCACAATTAGGAAAATTTCTGCAATTTTTTTCCAAAATAAGGGGAATTTCTGCTTTTTTGCCTCTAAATAAGTGGAATTTCTGTCTTTTTCCCCCAAAACAAAGGAAATTTCTGGCTTTTTTGCCCCAAAATAAGGAAAATTTCTGACGTTTTTACTGAAATAAGTGAAATTTCTGCAATTTTGCCCCAAAATAAGTGAAATTTCTGAAATTTTGCCCCAAAATAAAGGAAATTTCTGGAATTTTGCCCCAAAATAAGTGGAATTTCTGAGTTTTGCCCCAAAATAAAGAGAATTTCTGTCTTTTTGCCCTAACATATAGGGAATTTCTGATTTTTTGCCCCACAATTAGGGGAATTTCTGCAATTTTGCTCCAAAATACGGGGAATTCCTGCCTTTTTGCCCGAAAATAAGAAGAATGCATACCTTTTTGCCATGAAAAAAGAAATTTCTTCATTTTTGCTCCAAAATAAGAAGAATTTCTGCATTTTTGCCTCTAAATAACTGAAATTTCTGTCTTTTTCCCCCAAAACAAAGGGAATTCCTGTCTTTTTGCCTCAAAATAAGGAAAATTTCTGACCACTTACCCTGAAATAAGTGAAATTTCTGCAATTTTGCCCCGAAATAAGGGAAATTTCTGCCTTTTGGTCCCCAAATAAGGAGAATTTCAGCCTTTTTACCTCAAAATAAGGGGAATTTCTGCATTTTTGCCACAAAATATTAGTAATTTCTGCCTTTTTGCCCCAAAATAAGGAAAATTTCTGCCTTTTTTCCATGAAATAAGTGGAATTTCTGCAATTTTGCCCCAAAATAAGTGAAATTTCTGCAATTTTGCCTCAAAATAAGTGAAATTTCTGGAATTTTGCCCTAAAATAAGTGAAATTTTGAGTTTTGCACCAAAATAAGGAGAATTTCTGTTTTTTGCCCCAAATATTGGGAATTTCAGCCTTTTGACCTCAAAATAAGGGGAATTTCTGCATTTTTGCCACAAAATATTAGGAATTTCTGCCTTTTTGCCCCAAAATAAGGAAATTTCTGCCTTTTTCCCTGAAATAAGTGAAATTTCTGCAATTTTGACCAAAATAAGTGAAATTTCTGCAAATTTGCCCCATAATAAGTGAAATTTCTGGAATTTTGCCCTAAATAAGTGAAATTTCTGGAATTTTGCCCCAAAAAAGTGGAATTTTGAGATTTGCCCCAAAATAAAGAGAATTTCTGTCTTTTTGCCCTAACATATAGGGAATTTCTGCTTTTTTGACCCACAATTAGGGGAATTTCTGCAATTTTGCTCCAAAATAAGGGGAATTTCTGCTTTTTTGCCCGAAAATAAGAAGAATGCATACCTTTTTGCCAGAAAAAAAAGAAAATTTCTTCATTTTTGCTCCAAAATAAGTGGAATTTCTGCTTTCTTGCCTCTAAATAAGTGGAATTTCTGTCTTTTTCCCCCAAAACAAAGGGAATTTCCGTCTTTTTTGCCCCAAAATAAGGAAAATTTCAGACTTATTGCCCTGATGTAAGTGAAATTTCTGCAATTTTGCCCCAAAATAAGGGAAATTTCTTCTTTTTGCCCCCAAGTAAAAGGAATTTCAGGCTTTTTACCTCAAAATAAGGGGAATTTCTGCATTTTTGCCACAATATATTAGGAATTTCTGCCTTTTTGCCCCAAAATAAGGAAAATTTCTGCCTTTTTCCCTGAAATAAGTGAAATTTCTGCAATTTTGCCTCAAAATAAATAAAATTTCTGGAATTTTGCCCCAAAATAAGTGGAATTTCTGAGTTTTGCAACAAAATAAGGAGAATTTCTGTCTTTTTGCCCCAACATATAGGGAATTTTGCCTTTTTGACCCACAATTAGGGGAATTTCTGCAATTTTGCTCCAAAATAAGGGGAATTTCTGCCTTTTTTCCATGAAATAAGTGGAATTTCTGCAATTTTGCCCCAAAATAAGTGAAATTTCTGCAATTTTGCCTCAAAATAAGTGAAATTTCTGGAATTTTGCCCTAAAATAAGTGAAATTTTGAGTTTTGCACCAAAATAAGGAGAATTTCTGTTTTTTGCCCTAACATATAGGGAATTTTTGCCTTTTTGCCCCACAATTAGGGGAATTTCTGCAATTTTGTTCCAAAATACGAGGAATTTTTGCCTTTTTGCCCGAAAATAAGAAGAATGCATAACTTTTTGCCAGAAAAAAAAGAAAATTTCTTAATTTTTGCTCAAAAATAAGTGAAATTTCTGCTTTTTTGCCTCTAAATAAGTGGAATTTCTGTCTTTTTCCCCCAAAACAAAGAGAATTTTTGGTTTTTTTGCACCAAAATAAGGAAAATTTCAGACTTATTACCCTGAAGTAAGTGAAATTTCTGCAATTTTGCCGCAAAATAAGGGAAATTTCTGCCTTTTTGCCCACAAATAAGGGAAATTTCAGGCATTTTACCTCAAAATAAAAGGAATTTTTGCATTTTTTGCCACAAAATATTAGGAATTTCTGCCTTTTTGCCACAAAATTAGGAAAATTTCTGCCTTTTTCCCTGAAATAAGTGAAATTTCTGCAATTTTCCCTCAAAATAAATTAAATATCTGCAATTTTGCCCCAAAATAAGGGAAATTTCTAGAATTTTGCCCCAAAATAAGTGGAATTTCTGAGTTTTGCCCCAAAATAAGGAGAATTTCTGTCTTTTTGCCCCAACATATAGGGAATTTCTGCCTTTTTGACCCACAATTAGGGGAATTTTTGCAATTTTGCTCCAAAATAAGAAGAATTTCTGCTTTTTTCCTCTAAATAAGTGGAATTTCTGTCTTTTTCCCCCAAAACAAAGGGAATTTTTGTCTTTTTTTGCCCCACAATTAGAGGAATTTCTGCAATTTTGCTCCAAAATATGGGGAATTACTGCTTTTTTGCCCGAAAATAAGAAGAATGCATACCTTTTTGCCAGAAAAAAAAGGAAATTTCTTCATTTTTGCTCCAAAATAAGGGGAATTTCTGCTTTTTTGCCTCTATATAAGTGGAATTTCTGTCTTTTTCCCCCAAAAATGGGAATTTCTGTTTTTTTTTTCCCCAAAATAAAAAAATTTCGGACTTATTACCCTTAAATAAGTGAAATTTCTGCAATTTTGCCCAAAAATAAGAAATATTTCTGCCTTTTTGCCCCCAAATAAGGGGAATTTCAGACTTTTTACCTCAAAATAAGGGGAATTTCTGCATTTTTGCCACAAAATATTAGGAATTTCTGCCTTTTTGCCCCAAAATAAGGAAATTTCTGCCTTTTTCCCTGAAATAAGTGAAATTTCTGCAATTTTGACCAAAATAAGTGAAATTTCTGCAAATTTGCCCCATAATAAGTGAAATTTCTGGAATTTTGCCCTAAATAAGTGAAATTTCTGGAATTTTGCCCCAAAAAAGTGGAATTTTGAGATTTGCCCCAAAATAAAGAGAATTTCTGTCTTTTTGCCCCAACATATAGGGAATTTCTGCTTTTTTGCCCCACAATTAGGGGAATTTCTGCAATTTTGCTCCAAAATACGGGGAATTACTGCCTTTTTGCCTGAAAATAATAAGAATGCATACCTTTTTGCCATAAAAAAAGGAAATTTCTTCATTTTTTCTCCAAAATAAGGGGAATTTCTGCTTTTTTGCCTCTAAATAACTGGAATTTCTGTCCTTTTCCCCCACAACAAAGGGAATTTCTGTCTTTTTTGCCCCAAAATAAGAAAAAATTCTGACTTATTACTCTGAAGTAAGTGAAATTTCTGCAATTTTGCCCCAAAATAATAGAAATTTCTGCCTTTTTGCCTCCAAATAAGGGGAATTTCAGCCTTTTTACCTCAAAATAAAGGGAATTTCTGCATTTTGCCACAAAATATTAGAAATTTCTGCTTTTTTGCCCCAAAATAAAGAAAAATTCTGCCTTTTTTCCCTGAAATAAGTGAAATTTCTGCAATTTTTCCCCAAAATACATGAATTTTCTGCAATTTTGCCACAAAATAAGTGAAATTTCTGAAATTTTGCCCCAAAATAAATGAAATTTCTGGAAATTTGCCCCAAAAAAAGTGGAATTTCTGAGATTTGACCCAAAATAAAAATAATTTCTGTCTTTTTGCCCCAACATATAGGGAATTTCTGCCTTTTTGACCCACAATTAGGAGAATTTTTGCAATTTTGCTCCAAAATAAGAGGAATTTCTGCTTTTTTGCCTCTAAATAAGTGGAATTTCTGTCTTTTTCCCCCAAAACAAAGGGAATTTTTGTCTTTTTTGCGCCACAATTAGGGGAATTTCTGCAATTTTGCTCCAAAATACGGGGAATGACTGACTTTTTGCCCGAAAAAAAAGAATGCATACCTTTTTGCCATAAAAAAAGGAAATTTCTTCATTTTTGCTCCAAAATAAGGGGAATTTCTGCTTTTTTGCCTCTAAATAAGTGGAATTTCTGTCTTTTTCCCCCAAAACAAAGGGAATTTCTGTCTTTTTTGCCCCAAAATAAAAAAAAATTTCTGATTAATTACCCTTAAATAAGAAAAATTTCTGCAATTTTGCCCCAAAATAAGGGGAATTTCTGCCTTTTGCCTCCAAATAAGGGGAATTTCAGCCTTTTTACCTCAAAATAAAAGGAATTTCTGCATTTTGGCCACAAAATATTAGGAATTTCTGCCTTTTTGCCCCAAAATAAGAAAATTTCTGCATTTTTTCCCAAAATAAGTGAAATTTCTGCAATTTCGCCCCAAAATAAGAGAATTTTCTGCAATTTTGCCCCAAATTAAGGAAAATTTCTGGAATTTTGCCCCAAAAGAAGTGAAATTTCTGCGTTTTGCTCCAAAATAAGGGGAATTTCTGCTTTTTTGCCTCTAAATAAGTGGAATTTCTGTCTTTTTCCCCCAAAACAAAAGGAATTTCTGTCTTTTTTGCCCCAAAATAAGGAAAATTTCAGACTTATTACCCTAAAGTAAGTGAAATTTCTGCAATTTTGCCCCAAAATAAGGGAAATTTCTGCCTTTTTGCTTCCAAATAAGGGGAATTTCAGCCTTTTTACCTCAAAATAAGGGGAATTTCTGCATTTTTGCCACAAAATATTAGGAATTTCTGCCTTTTTGCCCCAAAATAAGGAAAATTTCTGCCTTTTTCCCTGAAATAAGTGAAATTTCTGCAATTTTTCCCAAAATAGGTGAAATTTCTGCCAATTTGCCCCATAATAAGTGAAATTTCTGGAATTTTGCCCCCAAAAAAGTGAAATTTCTGGAATTTTGCCCCAAAAAAGTGGAATTTCTGAGATTTGCCCCAAAATAAAGAGAATTTCTGTCTTTTTGCCCCAACATATAGGGAATTTCTGCTTTTTTGACCCACAATTAGGGAAATTTCTGAAATTTTGCTCCAAAATAAGGGGAATTTCTGCTTTTTTGCCTCTAAATAGGTGGAATTTCTGTCTTTTTCCCCCAAAACAAAGAAAATTTCTGTATTTTTGGCCCCAAAATAAGGAAAATTTCTGACTTATTACCCTGAAATAAGTGAAATTTCTGCAATTTTTCCCCAAAATAAGGGAAATTTCGGCCTTTTTGCACCCAAATAAAAGGAATTTCAGCCTTTTTACCTCAAAATAAGGGGAGTTTCTGCATTTTTTGCCACAAAATATTAGGAATTTCTGCCTTTTTGCCCCAAAATAAAGAAAATTTCTGCCCTTTTTCCCTGAAATAAGTGAAATTTGTGCAATTTTGCCCCAAAATAAGTGAAATTTCTGCAATATTGCCCCAAAATAAGGGAAATTTCTGGAATTTTGCCCCAAAATAAGTGGAATTTCTGAGTTTTGCCCCAAAATAAGGAGAATTTCTGTATTTTTGCCCTAACATATATGGAATTTCTGCTTTTTTGCCCCACAATTAGGGGAATTACTGCAATTTTGCTCCAAAATACGGAGAATTCCTGCCTTTTTGCCCGAAAATCAGAAGAATGCATACCTTTTTGCCATAAAAAAAGGAAATTTCTTCATTTTTGCTCCAAAATAAGGCGAATTTCTGCTTTTTTCCCTCTAAATCAGTGGAATTTCTGTCTTTTTCCCCCAAAACAAAGGGAATTCCTGTCTTTTTGCCCCAAAATAAGGAAAATTTCTGACCAGTTACCCTGAAATAATTGAAATTTCTGCAATTTTGCCCCAAAATAAGGAAAATTTCTGCCTTTTGGTCCCCAAATAATGAGAATTTCAGCTTTTTTTACCTCAAAATAAGGGGAATTTCTGTATTTTTGCCACAAAATATTAGGAATTTCTGCCTTTTTGCCCCAAAATAAGGAAAATTTCTGACCAGTTACCCTGATATAAGTGAAATTTCTGCAATTTTGCCCCAAAATAAGTGAAATTTCTGCAATTTTGCCCCAAAATAAGTGAAATTTCTGGAATTTTGCCCTAAAATAAGTGGAATTTTGAGTTTTGCACCAAAATAAGGAGAATTTCTGTTTTTTGCCTTAACATATAGGGAATTTCTGCCTTTTTGCCCCACAATTAGGGGAATTTCTGCAATTTTGTTCCAAAATACGGGAAATTTCTTCCTTTTTGTCCGAAAATAAGAAGAATGTATACCTTTTTTCCAGAAAAAAAAAGGAAATTTCTTCATTTTTGCTCAAAAATAAGGGGAATTTCTGCTTATTTGCCTCTAAATAAGTGGAATTTCTGTCTTTTTCCCTCAAAACAAATGGAATTTCTGTCTTTTTTGCCCCAAAATAAAAAAAGTTAATGACATATTACCCTGAAATAAGTAAAATTTCTGCAATTTTGCCCCAAAATAAGGAAAATTTCTGCATTTCTGCCCCCAAATAAGGGGAATTTCAGCCTTTTTACCTCAAAATAAGGGGAATTTCTGCATTTTTGCCACAAAATATTAGGAATTTCTGCCTTTTTGCCCCAAAATAATGAAAATTTCTGCCTTTTTTCCCTGAAATAAGTGAAATTTCTGCAATTTTGCCCCAAAATAAGTAAAATTTCTGCAATTTTGATCTAAAATAGGGGAAATTTCTGGAATTTTACCCCAAAATAAGTGGAATTTCTGAGTTCTGCCCCAAAATAAGGAGAATTTCTGTCTTTTTGCCCTAACATATAGGGAATTTCTGCTTTTTTGCCCCACTATTAGAGGAATTACTGCAATTTTGCTTCAAAATACGGGGAATATCTGCCTTTTTGCCCGAAAATAAGAAGAATGCATACCTTTTTGCCATAAAAAAGGGAAATTTCTTCATTTTTGCTCCAAAATAAGGGGAATTTCTGCTTTTTGCCTCTAAATCAGTGGAATTTCTGTCTTTTTCTCCCAAAACAAAGGAAATTTCTGCCATTTTGCCCCAAAATAAAGAAAATTTCTGACTTATTGCCCTGAAATAAGTGAAATTTCTGCAATTTTGCCCCAAAATAAGGGAAATTTCTGCCTTTTTGCCCCCAAATAAGGGGAATTTCAGCCTTTTACCTCAGAATAAGTGGTATTTCTGCATTTTTTCCCCAAAATATGGGAAATTTCTGCCTTTTTGCCTTAAAATAAGAAAAATTTCTAAAATTTTGTACCAAAATAAAAGAAATTTCTGCCTTTTTGCCCCAAAATAAGAAAATTTCTACTTTTTTCTGCAATAAGTGAAATTTCTGCAATTTTGCCCCAAATAATTCAAATTTCTGCAATTTTGCCCCAAAATAATTCAAATTTCTGCAATTTTGCATCAAAATAAGTGGAATTTCTGAGTTTTGCCCCAAAATAATGAGAATTTCTGTCTTTTTGCCACAACATATAGGGAATTTCTGCCTTTTTGCCCCACAATTAGGGAAATTTCTGCAATTTTGCTCCAAAATACAAGGAATTTCTGCCTTTTTGCCTGAAAAAAAGAAGAATGCATAAATTTTTGCCATAAAAAAGGGAAATTTCTTCATTTTTGCTCCAAAATAAGGGGAATTTCTGCATTTTTGCCTCTAAATAAGTGGAATTTCTGTCTTTTTCCCCCTAAAACAAAGGGAATTTCTGGTTTTTTACCCCAAAGTAAGGAAAAATTCTGACTTTTTACCCTGAAGTAAGTGAAATTTCTGCAATTTTGCCCCAAAATAAGGATAATTTCTGCCTTTTTCCCTGAAATAAGTGAAATTTCTGAACTTTTGCCCCAAAATAAGTGAAATTTCTGCAATTTTGCCCCAATATAAGTGAAATTTCTGGAATTTTGCCCCAAAATAAGAAAATTTCTGCCTTTTTTCCCTGATAAGTGAAATTTCTGCAATTTTGCCCCAAAATTAGTGAAATTTCTGCAATTTTGCCCCAAAATAAGAAAAATTTCTGGAATTTTGCCCCAAAATAAGTGGAATTTCTGCGTTTTGCCCCAAAATAATGAGAATTTCTGTCTTTTTGCCACAACATATAGGGAATTTCTGCTTTTTTGCCCCACAATTAGGGGAATTTTGCAATTTTGCTCCAAAATACGGGGAATTACTGCCTTTTTGCCCGAAAATAAGAAGAATGCATAATTTTTTGCCATAAAAAAAGGAAATTTCTTCATTTTTGCTCCAAAATAAGGGGAATTTCTGCTTTTTTGCCTCTAAATAACTGGAATTTCTGTCTTTTTCCCCCAAAACAAAGGGAATTCCTGTCTTTTTGCCCCAAAATAAGGAAAATTTCTGACAAGTTACCCTGAAATAAGTTAAATTTCTGCAATTTTGCCCCAAAATAAGGGAAATTTCTGCATTTTTGCCCCCAAATAAGGAGAATTTCAGCCTTTTTACCTCAAAATAAGAAGAATTTCTGAATTTTTGCCACAAAATATTAGGAATTTTGCCTTTTTGCCCCAAAATTAAAAAAAATTTTTGCCTTTTTTCCCTGAAATAAGTGAAATTTCTGCAATTTTGCCCCAAAATAAGTGAAATTTCTGGAATTTTGCCCCAAAATAAGGGAAATTTCAGGCTTTTTCCCTCATAATAAGGGGAATTTCTGCATTTTTGCCCCAACATATGGGAAATTTCTGCCTTTTTGCCTTAAAATAACAAAAATTTCTAAAAATTTGTACCAAAACATAAGAAATTTCTGACTTTTTGCCCAAAAATAAGAAAATTTCTACTTTTTTCTGCAATAAGTGAAATTTCTGGAATTTTGCCCCAAAATAAGGGAAATTTCTGCAATTTTGCCCCAAAATAAGGGAAATTTCTGGAATTTTGCCCCAAAATAAGTGGAATTTCTGAGTTTTGCCCCAAAATAATGAGAATTTCTGTCTTTTTGCCCCAACATATATGGAATTTCTGACTTTTTGCCCCACAATTAGGGGAATTTCTGCAATTTTGCTCCAAAATACGGGGAATTTCTGCCTTTTTGCCTGAAAATAAGAAGAATGCTTATATTTTTGCCATAAAAAAGAGAAATTTCTTCATTTTTGCTCCAAAATAAGGGGAATTTCTGCATTTTTTCCTCTAAATAAGTGGAATTTCTGTCTTTTTCCCCCAAAGCAAAGGGAATTTCTGTCTTTTTTGCCCCAAAGTAAGGAAAAATTCTGACTTATTACCCTGAAGTAAGTGAAATTTCTGCAATTTTGCCCCAAAATAAGGAAAATTTCTGCCTTTTACCCTGAAATAAGTGAAATTTCTGGAATTTTGCCCCAAAATAAGTTAAATTTCTGCAATTTTGCCCCAATATAAGTGAAATTTCTGGAATTTTGCCCCAAAATAAGTGAAATTTCTGGAATTTTGCACCAAAAAAATGGAATTTCTGAGATTTGCCCCAAAATAAGGAGAATATCTGTCTTTTTGCCCCAACATATAGGGAATTTCTGCTTTTTTGACCCACAATTAGGGGAATTTCTGCAATTTTGCTCCAAAATAAGGGGAATTTCTGCTTTTTTGCCTCTAAATAAGTGGAATTTCTGTCTTTTTCTCCCAAAACAAAGGAAATTTCTGCCTTTTTGCACCAAAATAAAGAAAATTTCTGTCTTTTTTCCCTGAAATAAGTGAAATTTCTGCAATTTTGCCCCAAAATAAGTGAATTTTCTGCAATTTTTCCCCAAAATAAGAAAAATTTCTGGAATTTTGCCCCAAAATAAGTGGAATTTCTGAGTTTGCCCCAAAATAAGGAGAATTTCTGTTTTTTGCCCTAACATATAGGGAATTTCTGCTTTTTTGCCCCACAATTAGGGGAATTTCTGCAAGTTTGCTCCAAAATACTGGGAATTCCTGCCTTTTGCCCGAAAATAAGAAGAATGCATACATTTTTGCCATAATAAAAGGGAATTTCTTAATTTTTGCTCCAAAATAAGGGGAATTTCTGCTTTTTTCCCTCTAAATAACTGGAATTTCTGTCTTTTTACCCCAAAACAAAGGGAATTCCTGTCTTTTTGCCCCAAAATAAGAAAAATTTCTGACCAGTTACCCTGAAATAAGTGAAATTTCTGCAATTTTGCCCCAAAATAAGGGAAATTTCTTCCTTTTGGTCCCCAAATAAGGAGAATTTCAACCTTTTTACCTCAAAATAAGGGGAATTCTGCATTTTTGCCACAAAATATTAGTAATTTCTGCCTTTTTGCCCCAAAATAAAGAAAATTTCTGCCTTTTTTCCCTGAAATAAGTGAAATTTCTGAAATTTTGCCCCAAAATAAGTGAAATTTCTCCAATTTTGCCCCAAAATAAGTGAAATTTCTGGAATTTTGCCCTAAAATAAGTGGAATTTTGAGTTTTGCACCAAACTAAAGAGAATTTCTGTTTTTTGCCCTAACATATAGGGAATTTCTGCCTTTTTGCCCCACAATTAGGGGAATTTCTGCAATTTTGCTCCAAAATACGGGGAATTTCTGCCTTTTTGCCCGAAAATAAGAAGAATGCATACCTTTTTGCCAGAAAAAAAAGGAAATTTCTTCATTTTTGCTCCAAAATAAGGGGAATTTCTAATTTTTTGCCTGTAAATAAATGGAATTTCTGTCTTTTTCCCCCAAAACAAAGGGAATTTCTATCTTTTTTGCCCCAAAATAAAAAAAATTTCTGAATTATTACCCTGAAATAAGTGAAATTTCTTCAATTTTGCCCCAAAATAAGGGAAATTTCTGCCTTTTTGCCCCAAAATAAGGGGAATTTCAGCCTTTTTACCTCAAAATAAGGGGAATTTCTGCATTTTTGCCACAAAATATTAAGAATTTCTGCCTTTTTGCCCCAAAATAAGGAAAATTTCTGCCTTTTTTCGCTGAAATAAGTGAAATTTCTGCAATTTTGCCCCAAAATAAGTAAAATTTCTGCAATTTTGATCTAAAATAGGGGAAATTTCTGGAATTTTACCCCAAAATAAGTGGAATTTCTGAGTTCTGCCCCAAAATAAGGAGAATTTCTGTCTTTTTGCCATAACATATAGGGAATTTCTGCTTTTTTGCCCCACTATTAGAGGAATTACTGCAATTTTGCTCCAAAATACGGGGAATATCTGCCTTTTTGCCCGAAAATAAAAGAATGCATACCTTTTTGCCATAAAAAAGGGAAATTTCTTCATTTTTGCTCCAAAATAAGGGGAATTTCTGCTTTTTGCCTCTAAATCAGTGGAATTTCTGTCTTTTTCTCCCAAAACAAAGGAAATTTCTGCCATTTTGCCCCAAAATAAAGAAAATTTCTGACTTATTGCCCTGAAATAAGTGAAATTTCTGCAATTTTGCCCCAAAATAAGGGAAATTTCTGCCTTTTTGCCCCCAAATAAGGGGAATTTCAGCCTTTTTACCTCAGAATAAGGGGAATTTCTGCATTTTTGCCCCAAAATATGGGAAATTTCTGCCCTTTTGCCTTAAAATAAGAAAAATTTCTAAAATTTTTTAACCAAATAAAAGAAATTTCTGCCTTTTTGCCCCAAAATAAGAAAATTTCTACTTTTTTCTGCAATAAGTGAAATTTCTACAATTTTGCCCCAAAATAATTCAAATTTCTGCAATTTTGCCCCAAAATAAGGGAAATTTCTGGAATTTTGCCCCAAAATAAGTGGAATTTCTGAGTTTTGCCCCAAAATAATGAGAATTTCTGTCTTTTTGCCACAACATATAGGGAATTTCTGCATTTTTGCCCCACAATTAGGGGAATTTCTGCAATTTTGCTTCAAAATACGGGGAATTTCTGCCTTTTTGCCTGAAAATAAGAAGAATGAATACATTTTTGCCATAAAAAAGGGAAATTTCTTCATTTTTGCTCCAAAATAAGGGGAATTTCTGCATTTTTGCCTCTAAATAAGTGGAATTTCTGTCTCTTTCCCCCAAAACAAAGAGAATTTCTGACTTTTTTGCCGCAAAGTAAGGAAAAATTCTGACTTATTACCCTGAAGTAAGTGAAATTTCTGCAATTTTGCCCCAAAATAAGGAAAATTTCTGCCTTTTTCCCTGAAATAAGTGAAATTTCTGCAATTTTGCCCCAAAATAAGTGAAATTTCTAGAATTTTGCCCCCAAAAAAGTGGAATTTCTGAGATTTGCCCCAAAATAAGAAGAATTTCTGTCTTTTTGCCCCAACATATAGGGATTTCTGCTTTTTTGACCCACAGTTAGGGGAATTTCTGCAATTTTGCTCCAAAATAAGGGGAATTTCTGCTTTTTTGCCTCTAAATAAGTGGAATTTCTGTCTTTTTTCCAAAACAAAGGAAATTTCTGCCTTTTTGCCCCAAAATAAAAAATTTCTGACATATTACCCTGAAATAAGTGAAATTTCTGCAATTTTGCCCCAAAATAAGAGAAATTTCTGCTTTTTTGCCCCCAAATAAGGGGAAATTCAGCCTTTTACCTCAGAATAAGTGGAATTTCTGCATTTTTTCCCCAAAATATGGGAAATTTCTGCCTTTTTGCCTTAAAATAAGAAAAATTTCTGAAATTTTTTAACATAATAAAAGAAATTTCTGCCTTTTTGCCCCAAAATAAGTAAATTTCTACTTTTTCTGCAATATGTAAAATTTCTGCAATTTTGCCCCAAAATAAGTCAAATTTCTGCAATTTTGCCCCAAAATAAGGGAAATTTCTAGAATTTTGCCCCAAAAAGTGGAATTTCTTATTTGGCCCCAAAATAATGAGAATTTCTGTTTTTTGCACTAACATATAGGGAATTTCTGCCTTTTTGCCCCACAATTAGGGGAATTTCTGCAATTTTGCTCCAAAATACGGGGAATTTCTGCCTTTTTGCCCGAAAATAAGAAGACTGCATACCTTTTTTGCCATAAAAAAAGGAAATTTCTTCATTTTTGCTCCAAAATAAGGGGAATTTTTGCTTTTTTGCCTCTAAATAAGTGAAATTTCTGTCTTTTTCACCCAAAATAAAAGGAATTTCTGGTTTTTTTGCCCCAAAATAAGGAAAATTTCTGACTTATTACCCTGAAATAAGTAAAATTTCTGCAATTTTGCCCCGAAATAAGGGAAATTTCTGCATTTTTGCCCGCACATAAGGGGAATTTCAGCCTTTTTACCTCAAAAAAAGGGAAATTTCTGCATTTTTGCCACAAAATATAAGAAATTTCTGCATTTTTGCCCCAAAATAAGAAAATTTCTGCTTTTTTTCCCTGAAATAAGTGAAATTTCTGCAATTTTGCCCCAAAATAAGTGAAATTTCTGCAATTTTGCCCTAAAATAAGGGAAATTTCTGGAATTTTGCCCCAAAATAAGTGGAATTTCTGCGTTTTGCCCCAAAATAAGGAGAATTTCTCTCTTTTTGCCCCAACATAGAGGGAATTTCTGCTCTTTTGCCCCACAATTAGGGGAATTTCTGCAATTTTGCTCCAAAATATGGGGAATTTATGCTTTTTTGCCCGAAAATAAGAACAATGCATACCTTTTTGCCATAAAAAACGGAAATTTCTTCATTTTTGCTCCAAAATAAGTGAAATTTCTGATTTTTTGCCTCTAAATAAGTGGAATTTCTGTCTTTTTTCCCAAAACAAAAGGAATTTCTGTCTTTTCTGCCCCAAGATAAGAAAAATTTCAGACCTATTACCCTGAAGTAAGTGAAATTTCTGCAATTTTGCCTCAAAAAAAGGGAAATTTCAGCCTTTTTGCCCCCAAATAAGGGCAATTTCAGCATTTTTACCTCAAAATAAGGGGAATTTCTGCATTTTTGCCACAACATATTAGGAATTTCTGCCTTTTTGCACCAAAATAAGAAAATTTCTGCTTTTTTTCCCTGAAATAACTGAAATTTCTGCAATTTTGCCCAAAATAAGTGAAATTTCTGCAATTTTGCCACAAAATAAGTGAAATTTCTGGAATTTTGCCCCAAAAAAGGTGGAATTTCTGAGATTTGCCCCAAAATAAGGAGAATTTCTGTAATTTTGCCCCAACATATAGGGAATTTCTGCTTTTTTGCCCCACAATTAGAGGAATTTCTGCAATTTTGCTCCAAAATACGGGGAATTACTGCCTTTTTGCCTGAAAATAAGAAGAATGCATACCTTTTTGCCGTAAAAAAAGGAAATTTCTTCATTTTTGCTCAAAAATAAGGGGAATTTCTGCTTTTTTGCCTCTAAATAACTGGAAATTCTGTCTTTTTCCCCCAAAACAAAGAGAATTCCTGTATTTTTGCCCCAAAATAAGGAAAATTTCTGACCAGTTACCCTGAAATAAGTGAAATTTCTGCAATTTTGCCCCAAAATAAGGGAAATTTCTGCCTTTTTGCCCCCAAATAAGGAGAATTTCAGCGTTTTTACCTCAAAATAATAGGAATTTCTGCATTTTTGCCACAAAATATTAGGAATTTCTTCGTTTTTGCCCCAAAATAAGAAAATTTCTGCCTTTTTTCCCTGAAATAAGTGAAATTTCTTCAATTTTGCCACAAAGTAATTGAAATTTCTGCAATTTTGCTCCAAAATAAGTGAAATTTCTGGAATTTTGCCCCAAAATAAATGGAATTTCTGAGTTTCGCACCAAAATAAGGAGAATTTCTGTTTTTTGCCCTAACATACATGGAATTTCTGTGTTTTTGCCCCACAATTAGGGGAATTTCTGCAATTTTGCCCCAAAATAAGGGAAATTTCTTACTTTTTGCCCCCAAATAAGAGGAATTTCAGGCTTTTTCCCTCAAAATAAGGGGAATTTCTGCATTTTTGCCACAAAATATTAGGAATTTCTGCCTTTTTTTTCCAAAATAAGAAAATTTCTGCTTTTTTCCCTGAAATAAGTGAAATTCCTGCAATTTTGCCCCAAAATAAGTGATATTTCTGCAATTTTTCGCCAAAATAAGGGAAATTTCTGGAAATTGCCCCAAAATAAGCGGAATTTCCTAGTTTTGCCCCAAAATAAGAATTTCTGTCTTTTTGCCCCAACATATAGGGAATTTCTGCCTTTTTGCCCCACAATTAGGGGAATTTCTGCAATTTGCTCCAAAATACGGGGAATTTCTGCCTTTTTGCCCGAAAATAAGAAGAATGCACATCTTTTTGCCATAAAAAAGGGAAATTTCTTCATTTTTTCTCCAAAATAAGGGGAATTTCTGCTTTTTTGCCTCTAAATACCTGGAATTTCTGTCTTTTTCCCCCAAAACAAAGGGAATTTCTGTATTTTTTGCCCCAAAATAAGGAAAAATTCTGACTTATAACCCTGAAGTAAGTGAAATTTCTGCAATTTTGTCCCAAAATAAGGGAAATTTCTGCCTTTTCGCCTCCAAATATGGGGAATTTCAGCCTTTTTACCTCAAAATAAGAAGAATTTCTGCATTTTTGCCACAAAATATTAGGAATTTCTGAATTTTTGCCCCAAAATAAGAAAATTTCTGCTTTTTTTCCCTGAAATAAGTGAAATTTCTGCAATTTTGCCCCAAAATAAGTGAAATTTCTGCAATTTTGCCCTAAAATAAGGGAAATTTCTGGAATTTTGCCCCAAAATAAGTGGAATTTCTGCGTTTTGCCCCAAAATAAGGAGAATTTCTCTCTTTTTGCCCCAACATAGAGGGAATTTCTGCTCTTTTGCCCCACAATTAGGGGAATTTCTGCAATTTTGCTCCAAAATATGGGGAATTTATGCTTTTTTGCCCGAAAATAAGAACAATGCATACCTTTTTGCCATAAAAAACGGAAATTTCTTCATTTTTGCTCCAAAATAAGTGAAATTTCTGATTTTTTGCCTCTAAATAAGTGGAATTTCTGTCTTTTTTTCCCAAAACAAAAGGAATTTCTGTCTTTTCTGCCCCAAGATAAGAAAAATTTCAGACCTATTACCCTGAAGTAAGTGAAATTTCTGCAATTTTGCCTCAAAAAAAGGGAAATTTCAGCCTTTTTGCCCCCAAATAAGGGCAATTTCAGCATTTTTACCTCAAAATAAGGGGAATTTCTGCATTTTTGCCACAACATATTAGGAATTTCTGCCTTTTTGCACCAAAATAAGAAAATTTCTGCTTTTTTTCCCTGAAATAACTGAAATTTCTGCAATTTTGCCCAAAATAAGTGAAATTTCTGCAATTTTGCCACAAAATAAGTGAAATTTCTGGAATTTTGCCCCAAAAAAGGTGGAATTTCTGAGATTTGCCCCAAAATAAGGAGAATTTCTGTAATTTTGCCCCAACATATAGGGAATTTCTGCTTTTTTGCCCCACAATTAGAGGAATTTCTGCAATTTTGCTCCAAAATACGGGGAATTACTGACTTTTTGCCTGAAAATAAGAAGAATGCATACCTTTTTGCCGTAAAAAAAGGAAATTTCTTCATTTTTGCTCAAAAATAAGGAGAATTTCTGCTTTTTTGCCTCTAAATAACTGGAAATTCTGTCTTTTTCCCCCAAAACAAAGAGAATTCCTGTATTTTTGCCCCAAAATAAGGAAAATTTCTGACCAGTTACCCTGAAATAAGTGAAATTTCTGCAATTTTGCCCCAAAATAAGGGAAATTTCTGCCTTTTTGCCCCCAAATAAGGAGAATTTCAGCGTTTTTACCTCAAAATAATAGGAATTTCTGCATTTTTGCCACAAAATATTAGGAATTTCTTCGTTTTTGCCCCAAAATAAGAAAATTTCTGCCTTTTTTCCCTGAAATAAGTGAAATTTCTTCAATTTTGCCACAAAGTAATTGAAATTTCTGCAATTTTGCTCCAAAATAAGTGAAATTTCTGGAATTTTGCCCCAAAATAAGTGGAATTTCTGAGTTTCGCACCAAAATAAAGAGAATTTCTGTTTTTTGCCCTAACATACATGGAATTTCTGCGTTTTTGCCCCACAATTAGGGGAATTTCTGCAATTTTGCCCCAAAATAAGGGAAATTTCTTACTTTTTGCCCCCAAATAAGAGGAATTTCAGGCTTTTTCCCTCAAAATAAGGGGAATTTCTGCATTTTTGCCACAAAATATTAGGAATTTCTGCCTTTTTTTTCCAAAATAAGAAAATTTCTGCTTTTTTCCCTGAAATAAGTGAAATTCCTGCAATTTTGCCCCAAAATAAGTGATATTTCTGCAATTTTGCGCCAAAATAAGGGAAATTTCTGGAAATTGCCCCAAAATAAGTGGAATTTCCTAGTTTTGCCCCAAAATAAGAATTTCTGTCTTTTTGCCCCAACATATAGGGAATTTCTGCCTTTTTGCCCCACAATTAGGGGAATTTCTGCAATTTGCTCCAAAATACGGGGAATTTCTGCCTTTTTGCCCGAAAATAAGAAGAATGCACATCTTTTTGCCATAAAAAAGGGAAATTTCTTCATTTTCTCTCCAAAATAAGGGGAATTTCTGCTTTTTTGCCTCTAAATACCTAGAATTTCTGTCTTTTTCCCCCAAAAACAAAGGGAATTTCTGTATTTTTTGCCCCAAAATAAGGAAAAATTCTGACTTATAACCCTGAAGTAAGTGAAATTTCTGCAATTTTGTCCCAAAATAAGGGAAATTTCTGCCTTTTCGCCTCCAAATATGGGGAATTTCAGCCTTTTTACCTCAAAATAAGAAGAATTTCTGCATTTTTGCCACAAAATATTAGGAATTTCTGAATTTTTGCCCCAAAATAAGGAAAATTTCTGCCTTTTTTCCCTGAAATAAGTGAAATTTCTGAAATTTTGCCCCAAAGTACGTGAAAGTTCTGCAATTTTGCTCCAAAATAAGTGAAATTTCTGGAATTTTGCCCCAAAATAAGTGGAATTTCTGAGATTTGCCCCCCCCAAAAAAAGAATTTCTGTCTTTTTGCCCCAACATATAGGGAATTTCTGCATTTTTGAACAACAATTAGGGGAATTTTTGCAATTTTGCTCCAAAATAAGAGGAATTTCTACTTTTTTGCCTTGAAATAAGTGGAATTTCTGTCTTTTTCCCCCAAAACAAAGGGAATTTTTGTCATTTTTGCCCCACAATTAGGAAAATTTCTGCAATTTTGCTCCAAAATACAGGGAATTACTGCCTTTTTGCCCGAAAATAAGAAGGATGCATACCTTTTTGCCATAAAAAAAGGAAATTTCTTCATTTTTGCTCCAATATAAGCGGAATTTCTGTTTTTTTGCCTCTAAATAACTGGAATTTCTTTCTTTTTCCCCCAAAACAAAGGGAATTCCTGTCTTTTTGCCCCAAAATAAGATAAATTTCTGACCAGTTACCCTGAAATAAGTGAAATTTCTGCAATTTTGCCTCAAAATAAGGGAAATTTCTGCCTTTTTGCCCCCAAATAAGAAGAATTTCAGCCTTTTTACCTCAAAATAAGGGGAATTTCTGCATTTTTGCCACAAAATATTAGGAATTTCTGCCTTTTTGCCCCAAAATAAGAAAATTTCTGCCTTTTTTCCCTGAAATAAGTGAAATTTCTGGAATTTTGCCCCAAAATAAGTCGAATTTCTGAGTTTTGCACCAAAATAAGGAGAATTTCTCTTTTTTGCCCTAACATATAGAAAATTTCTGCCTTTTTGCCCCACAATTAGGGGAATTTCTGCAATTTTGTTCCAAAATACAGGGAATTTCTGCTTTTTTGACTGAAAATATGAAGAATGCATACTTTTTGCCATAAAAAAAGGAAATTTCATCATTTTTGCTCCAAAAAAAGGGGAAATTCTGCTTTTTTGCCTCTAAATATGTGGAATTTCTGTCTTTTTCCCCCAAAACAAAGGGAATTTCTGTCTTTTTTGCCCCAAAATAAAAAAAATTTCTGACTTATTACCCTGAAATAAGTGAAATTTCTGCAATTTTGCCCCAAAATAAGTGATATTTCTGGAATTTTGCCCCAAAATAATGGAAATTTTTGGAATTTTGCCCCAAAATAAGTGGAATTTCTGAGTTTTGCCCCAAAATAAGGAGAATTTCTGTCTTTTTGCCCCAACATATAGGGATTTTCTGCCTTTTTGCCCCACAATTAGCGGAATTTCTGCAATTTTGCTCCAAAATACGGGGAATTTCTGCCTTTTTGCCCGAAAATAAGAAGAATGCATACCTTTTTGCCATAAAAAAGAGAAATTTTTTCATTTTTTCTCCAAAATAAGGGGAATTTATACTTTTTTGCCTCTAAATAACTGGAATTTCTGTCTTTTTACCCCAAAACAAAGGGAATTTCTGTCTTTTTTGCCCCAAAATAAGGAAAAATTCTGACTTATTACCCTGAAGTAAGTGAAACTTCTGCAATTTTGACCCAAAATAAGGGAAATTTCTGCCTTTTCGCCTCCAAATAAGGGGAAATTCAGCCTTTTTACCTCAAAATAAGGGGAATTTCTGCATTTTTGCCACAAAATATTAGGAATTTCTGCATTTTTGCCCTAAAATAAGGAAAATTTCTGCCTTTTTTTCTGAAATAAGTGAAATTTCTGCAATTTTGCCCCAAAATATGTGAAATTTCTGCAATTTTGCTCCAAAATAAGTGAAATTTCTGAAATTTTGCCCCCAAATAAGTGAAATTTCTGGAATTTTGCCCCAAAATAAGTGGAATTTCTGAGATTTCCCCCAAAATAAAAAGAATTTCTGTCTTTTTGCACCAACATATAGGCAATTTCTGCCTTTTTGACCCACAGTTAGGATAATTTCTGCAATTTTGCCCCAAAATAAGGGGAATTTCTGCTTTTTTGCCTCTAAATAAGTTGAATTTCTGTTTTTTTCCCCCAAAACAAAGGGAATTTTTGTCTTTTTTGCCCCACAATTAGGGGAATTTCTGTAATTTTGCTCCAAAATACGGGGAATTCCTGCCTTTTTGCCCGAAAATAAGAAGAATGCATACCTTTTTGCCATGAAAAAAGAAATTTCTTCATTTTTGCTCCAAAATAAGAAGAATTTCTGCATTTTTGCCTCTAAATAACTGAAATTTCTGTCTTTTTCCCCCAAAACCAAGGGAATTTTTGTCTTTTTTGCCCCAAAATAAGGAAAATTTCTGACCAGTTACCCTGAAATAAGTGAAATTTCTGCAATTTTGGCCCAAAATAAGGGAAATTTCTGCCTTTTTGCCCCCAAATAAGGAGAATTTCAGCCTTTTTACCTCAAAATAAGGGGAATTTCTGCATTTTTGCAACAAAATATTAGGAATTTCTGCCTTTTTGCCCCAAAATAAGATAATTTCTGCCTTTTTTCCCCGAAATAAGAGAAATTTCTGCAATTTTGGCCCAAAATAATTGAAATTTTTGGAATTTTGTCCCAAAATAAGTGGAATTTCTGAGTTTTGCACCAAAATAAGGAGAATTTCTCTTTTTTGCCCTAACATATAGGGAATTTCTGCATTTTTACCTCACAATTACGGGAATTTCTGCAATTTTGTTCCAAAATACGTGGAATTTCTGCCTTTTTGCCTCCAAATAAGGGGAATTTCAGCATTTTTACCTCAAAATAAAGGGAATTTCTGCATTTTTGCCACAAAATATTAGGAATTTCTGCATTTTTGCCCCAAAATAAGAAAATTTCTGCTTTTTTCCCTGAAATAAGTGAAATTTCTGCAATTTTACCCCAAAATAAATAAAATTTCTGACTTATTACCCTGAAATATGTGAAATTTCTGCAATTTTGCCCCAAAATAAGGAGAATTTCTGTTTTTTTGCCCCAAAATATAGGGAATTTCTGCCATTTTGCCCCACAATTAGGGGAATTTCTGCAATTTTGCTCCAAAACACGGGGAATTTTTGCTTTTTTGACCGAAAATAAGAAGAATGCATACCTTTTTGCCATAAAAAGGGAAATTTCTTCATTTTTGCTCCAAAATAAGTGGAATTTCTGCTTTTTTGCCTCTAAATAAGTGGAATTTCTGTCTTTTTCGCCCAAAACAAAGGGAATTTCTGTTTTTTTGCCCCAAAATAAGGAAAATTTCAGACTTATTACCCTGAAGTAAGTGAAATTTCTGCAATTTTGCCCCAAAATAAGGGAAATTTCTGCCTTTTTGCCCCCAAATAAGGGGAATTTCAGCTTTTTTACCTCAAAATAAGGGAAATTTCTGCATTTTTGACACAAAATATTAGGAATTTCTGCCTTTTTGCCCCAAAATAAGGAAAATTTCTGCCTTTTTCCCTGAAATAAGTGAAATTTCTGCAATTTTGCCCCAAAATACGTGAAATTTCTGCAATTTTGCTCCAAAATAAGTGAAATTTCTGAAATTTTGCCCCAAAAGAGGTGAAATTTCTGGAATTTTGCCCCAAAATAAGTGGAATTTCTGAATTTTGCACCAAAATAAAAAGAATTTCTCTTTTTTTCCCTAACATATAGGGAAATTCTACCTTTTTGCCCCACAATTAGGGGAATTTCTGCAATTTGGTTCCAAAATACGGGGAATTTCTTCCTTTTTGCCACCAAATAAGGGGAATTTCAGCCTTTTTACCTCAAAATAAGGGGAATTTCTGCATTTTTGCCACAAAATATTAGGAATTTGTGAATTTTTGCCCCAAAATAAGAAAATTTCTGCTTTTTTTTCTGAAATAAGTGAAATTTCTGCAATTTTGCCCCAAGATAAAAAAAAATTTCTGACTTATTACCCTGAAATAAGTGAAATTTTTGCAATTTTGCCCCAAAATAAGAGAAATTTCTGCTTTTTGCCTCCAAATAAGGAAAATTTCATCCTTATTACCTCAAAATAAGGGGAATTTCTGCATTTTTGCCACAAAATATTAGGAATTTCTGACTTTTTGCCCCAAAATAAGAAAATTTCTGCCTTTTTTCCCTGAAATAAGTGAAATTTCTGTAATTTTGCCCCAAAATAAGTGGAATTTCTGAGTTTTGCACCAAAATAAAAAGAATTTCTCTTTTTTGCCCTAACATATAGGGAATTTCTACCTTTTTGCCCCACAATTAGGGGAATTTCTGCAATTTGGTTCCAAAATACGGGGAATTTCTGCCTTTTTGCCTCCAAATAAAAGGAATTTCAGCCTTTTTACCTCAAAATAAGGGGAATTTCTGCATTTTTGCCACAAAATATTAGGAATTTCGGCATTTTTGCCCCAAAATAAGAAAATTTCTGCCTTTTTTTCTGAAATAAGAGAAATTTGTGCAATTTTGCCCCAAAATAAAAAAAATTTCTGACTTATTACCCTGAAATAATTGAAATTTCTGCAATTTTGCCCCAAAATAAGGGAAATTTCTGCCTTTTTGTCTCCAAATAAGGGGAATTTAAGCCTTTTTACCTCAAAAGAAGGGGAATTTCTGCATTTTTGCCACAAAATATTAGGAATATCTGCATTTTTGCCCCAAAATAAGAAAATTTCTGCCTTTTTTCCCTGAAATAAGTGAAATTTCTGCAATTTTGCCCCAAAATATGTGAAATTTCTGCAATTTTGCCCCAAAATAAGTGAAATTTCTGGAATTTTGATTTAAAATAAATGGAATTTTGAGTTTTGCACCAAAATAAGGAGAATTTCTGTTTTTTGCCCTAACATATAGGGAATTTCTGCCTTTTTGCCCCACAATTAGAGGAATTTCTGCAATTTTGTTCCAAAATAGGGGGAATTTTTGACTTATTGCCTGAAAATAAGACAAATGCATACCTTTTTGCCATAAAAAAAGGAAATTTCTTCATTTTTGCTCCAAAATAAGGGGAATTTCTGCTTTTGCCTCTAAATAAGTGGAATTTCTGTCTTTTTCCCCCAAAACAAAGGGAATTTCTGTCTTTTTTGCCCCAAAATAAAAAAAAATTTCTGACTTATTACCCTGAAATAAGTGAAATTTCTGCAATTTTGCTTCAAAATAAGGGAAATTTCTGCCTTTTTGCCCATAAATAAGGGGAATTTCAGCCTTTTTCCCTCAAAATAATGGAAATTTCTGCATTTTTGCCCGAAAATAAGAAGAATGCATACCTTTTTGCCATAAAAAAAGGAAATTTCTTCATTTTTGCTCCAAAATAAGGGGAATTTCTGCTTTTGCCTCTAAATAAGTGGAATTTCTGTCTTTTTCCCCCAAAACAAAGGGAATTTCTGTCTTTTTTGCCCCAAAATAAAAAAAAATTTCTGACTTATTACCCTGAAATAAGTGAAATTTCTGCAATTTTGCCCAAAAAAAGGGAAATTTCTGCCTTTTTGCCCCCAAATAAGGAGAATTTCACCCTTTTTACCTCAAAATAAGGAGAATTTCTGCATTTTTGTAACAAAATATTAGGAATTTCTGCCTTTTTGCCCCAAAATAAGAAAATTTCTGCCTTTTTTCCCTGAAATAAGTGAAATTTCTGCAATTTTGTCCCAAAATAAGTGAAATTTCTGGAATTTTGCCCCAAAATAAGTAGAATTTCTGAGTTTTGCACCAAAATAAAAAGAATTTCTCTTTTTTGCCCTAACATATAGGGAATTTCTACCTTTTTGCCCCACAATTAGGGGAATTTCTGCAATTTGGTCCCAAAATACAGGGTATTTCTGCCTTTTTGCCACCAAATAATGGGAATTTCAGCCTTTTTACCTCAAAATAAGGGGAATTTCTGCATTTTTGTCACAAAATATTAGGAATTTGTGCATTTTTGCCCCAAAATAGAAAAATTTCTGCTTTTTTTCTGAAATAAGTGAAATTTCTGCAATTTTGCCCCAAGATAAAAAAAATTTCTGACTTGTTACCCTGAAATAAGTGATATTTCTGCAATTTTGCCCCAAAATAAGAGAAATTTCTGCCTTTTTGCCTCCAAATAAGGGGAATTTCAAATTTTTTTCCTCAAAATAAGGGGAATTTCTGCATTTTTGCCACAAAATATTAGGAATTTCTGCATTTTTGCCCCAAAATAAGAAAATTTCTGCTTTTTTTCCCTGAAATAAGTGAAATTTCTGCAATTTTGCCCTAAAATATGTGAAATTTCTGCAATTTTGCCCCAAAATAAGTGAAATTTCTGGAATTTTGCCTTAAAATAAGTGGAATTTTGAGTTTTGCACCAAAATAAGGAGAATTTCTGTTTTTTGCCCTAACATATAGGGAATTTCTGCCTTTTTGCCCCACAATTAGGGGAATTTCTGCAATTTTGTTCCAAAATACGGGGAATTTCTTCCTTTTTGCCCGAAAATAAGAAGAATGCATACCTTTTTGCCATAAAAAAAGGAAATTTCTTCATTTTTGCTCCAAAATAAGGGGAATTTCTGCTTTTGCCTCTAAATAAGTGGAATTTCTGTCTTTTTCCCCCAAAACAAAGGGAATTTCTGTCTTTTTTGCCCCAAAATTAAAAAAAAATTTCTGACTTATTACCCTGAAATAAGTGAAATTTCTGCAATTTTGCTTCAAAATAAGGGAAATTTCTGCCTTTTTGCCCCCAAATAAGGGGAATTTCAGCCTTTTTCCCTCAAAATAAGGGAAATTTCTGCATTTTTGCCCGAAAATAAGAAGAATGCATACCTTTTTGCCATAAAAAAGGGAAATTTCTTCATTTTTGCTCCAAAATAAGTGGAATTTCTGCTTTTTTGCCTCTAAATAAGTGGAATTTCTGTCTTTTTCGCCCAAAACAAAGGGAATTTCTGTCTTTTTTGCCCCAAAATAAGGAAAATTTCAGACTTATTACCCTGAAGTAACTGAAATTTCTGCAATGTTGCCCCAAAATAAGGTAAATTTCTGCCTTTTTGCCCCAAATAAGGGGATTTTCAGCTTTTTTACCTCAAAATAAGGGGAATTTCTGCATTTTTGCCACAAAATATTAGGAATTTCTGCCTTTTTGCCCCAAAATAAGGAAAATTTCTGCCTTTTTCTCTGAAATAAGTGAAATTTCTGCAATTTTGCCCCCAAATACGTGAAATTTCTGCAATCTTGCTCCAAAATAAGTGAAATTTCTGAAATTTTGCCCCAAAATAAGTGAAATTTCTGGAATTTTGCCCCAAAATAAGTGGAATTTCTGAGATTTGCTACAAAATAAAAAGAATTTCTGTCTTTTTGCCCCAACATATAGGGAATTTCTGCCTTTTGACCCACAATTAGGATAATTTCTGCAATTTTGCTCCAAAATAAGGGGAATTTCTGCTTGTTTGCCTCTAAATAAGTGGAATTTCTGTCTTTTTCCCCAAAACAAAGGGAATTTTTTTCATTTTTGCCCCACAATTACGAGAATTTCTGCAATTCTGCTCCAAAATACGGGGAATTACTGCCTTTTTGCCCGAAAATAAAAAGAATGCATACCTTTTTGCCATAAAAAAAAGAAATTTCTTCATTTTTGCTCCAAAATAAGGGGAATTTCTGCTTTTTTGCCTCTAAATAACTGGAATTTCTGTCTTTTTCCCCCAAAACAAAGGGAATTCCTGTCTTTAAGCCGCAATATAAGGAAAATTTCTGACCAGTTACCCTGAAATAAGTTAAATTTCTGCAATTTTGCCTCAAAATAAGGGAAATTTCTGCCTTTTTGCCCCCAAATAAGGAGAATTTCAGCCTTTTTACCTCAAAATAAGGGGAATTTCTGCATTTTTGCAACAAAATATTAGGAATTTCTGCCTTTTTGCCCCAAAATAAGAAAATTTCTGTCTATTTTCCCCGAAATAAGTGAAAATTCTGCAATTTTGCCCCAAAATAAGTGAAATTTCTGGAATTTTGCCCCAAAATAAGTGGAATTTCTGAGTTTTGCACCAAAATAAAAAGAATTTCTCTTTTTTGCCCTAACATATAGGGAATTTCTACCTTTTTGCCCCACAATTAGGGGAATTTCTGCAATTTGGTTCCAAAATACGGGGAATTTCTGCCTTTTTGCCTCCAAATAAGGGGAATTTCACCCATTTTACCTCAAAATAAGGGGAATTTCTGAATTTTTGCCACAAAATATTAAGAATTTCTGCATTTTTGCCCCAAAATAAGAAAATTTCTGCTTTTTTTTTCTGAAATAAGTGAAATTTGTGCAATTTTGCCCCAAAATAAAAAAAATTTCTGACTTATTACCCTGAAATAAGTGAAATTTCTGCAATTTTGCCCCAAAATATGGGAAATTTCTGCCTTTTTGCCTCCAAATAAGGGGAATTTCAGCCTTTTTACCTCAAAATAAGGGGAAATTCTGCATTTTTGCAACAAAATATTAGGAAATTCTGCATTTTTGCACCAAAATAAGAAAATTTCTGCTTTTTTTCTGAAATAAGTGAAATTTGTGCAATTTTGCCCAAAAATAAAAAAAATTTCTGACTTATTACCATGAAATAAGTGAAATTTCTGCAATTTTGCCCCAAAATAAGGGAAATTTCTGCCTTTTTGCCTCCAAATAAGGGGAATTTCAGCCTTTTTACCTCAAAATAAGGAGAATTTCTGCATTTTTGCCACAAAATATTAGGAATTTCTGCATTTTTGCCCCAAAATAAGAAAATTTCTGCTTTTTTTCCCTGAAAAAAGTTAAATTTCTGCAATTTTGCCCCAAAATATGTTAAATTTCTGCAATTTTGCCTCAAAATAATGGAAATTTCTGGAATTTTGCCCCAAAATTAGTGAAATTTCTGCGTTTTGCCCCAAAATAAAGAGAATTTCTGTCTTTTTCCCCCAACATATAGGGAATTTCTGCCCTTTTGCCCCACAATTAGGGGAATTTCTGCAATTTTGCTCCAAAACACGGGGAATTTCTGCTTTTTTGCCCGAAAATAAGAAGAATGCATATCTTTTTGCCATAAAAAAAGGAAATTTCTTCATTTTTGCTCTAAAATAAGTGGAATTTCGGCTTTTTTGCCTCTAAATAAGTGGAATTTCTGTCTTTTTCGCCCAAAACAAAGGGAATTTTTGTTTTTTTTGCCCCAAAATAAGGAAAATTTCAGACTTAATACCGTGAAGTAAGTGAAATTTCTGCAATTTTGCCCCAAATAAAGGAAATTTCTGCCTTTTTGCCCCCAAATAAGGGGAATTTCAGCTTTTTTACCTCAAAATAAGGGAAATTTCTACATTTTTGCCACAAAATGTTAGGAATTTCTGGCTTTTTGCCCCAAAATAAAGAAAAATTTCTGCCTTTTTTTCTGAAATAAGTGAAATTTCTGCAAATTTACCCCAAAATACGTGAAATTTCTGCAGTTTTGCTCCAAAATAAGTGAAATTTCTGAAATTTTGCCCCAAAATAAGTGAAATTTCTGGAATTTTGCCCCAAAATAAGTGGAATTTCTGAGATTTCCCCCAAAATAAAAAGAATTTCTGTCTTTTTGCCCCAACATATAGGGAATTTCTGCCTTTTTGACCCACAATTAGGATAATTTCTGCAATTTTGCTCCAAAATAAGGGGAATTTCTGCTTTTTTGCCTCTAAATAAGTGGAATTTTGTCTTTTTCCCCCAAACCAAAGGGAATTTTTGTCTTTTTTGCCCCACAATTAGGGGAATTTCTGCAATTTTGCTCCAAAATACGGGGAATTACTGCTTTTTTACCCGAAAATAAGAAGAATGCATACCTTTTTGCCATAAAAAAAAAGAAATTTCTTCATTTTTGCTACAAAATAAGGGGAATTTCTGCATTTTGCCTCTAAATAACTGGAATTTCTGTCCTTTTCCCCCAAAACAAAGGGAATTTCTGTCTTTTTGCCCCAAAATAAGAAAAATTTCTGACCAGTTACCCTGAAAAAAGTGAAATTTCTGCAATTTTGCCCCAAAATAAGGGAAATTTCCGCCTTTTTGCCCCCAAATAAAAAGAATTTCAGCCTTTTTACCTCAAAATATGGAGAATTTCTGCATTTTTGCAACAAAATATTAGCAATTTCTGCCTTTTTGCCCAAAAAATGAAAATTTCTGCCTTTTTTCCCTGAAATAAGTGAAATTTCTGCAATTTTTACCCCAAAATAAGTGGAATTTCTGAGTTTTGCACCAAAATAAAAAGATTTTCTCTTTTTTGCCCTAACATATAGGGAATTTCTACCTTTTTGCCCCACAATTAGAGGAATTTCTGCAATTTGGTTCCAAAATACGGGGAATTTCTGCCTTTTTGCCTCCAAATAAGGGGAATTTCAGCCTTTTTACCTCAAAATAAAGGAAATTTCTGCATTTTTGCCACAAAATATTAGGAATTTCTGCATTTTTGCCCCAAAATAAGAAAATTTCTGCCTTTTTTTCTGAAATAAGTGAAATTTCTGCAATTTTGCCCCAAAATAAAAAAAAATTCTGACTTATTACCCTGAAATAAGTGAAATTTCTGCAATTTTGCCCCAAAATAAGGGAAATTTCTGCCTTTTTGTCTCCAAATAAGGGGAATTTAAGCCTTTTTACCTCAAAATTAGGGGAATTTCTGCATTTTTGCCACAAAATATTAGGAATTTCTGCATTTTTGCCCCAAAATAAGAAAATTTCTGCCTTTTTTCCCTGAAATAAGTGAAATTTCTGCAATTTTGCCCCAAAATATGTGAAATTTCTGTAATTTTGCCCCAAAATAAGTGAAATTTCTGGAATTTTGATTTAAAATAAGTGGAATTTTGAGTTTTGCACCAAAATAAGGAGAATTTCTGTTTTTTGCCCTAACATAATGGGAATTTCTGCCTTTTTGCCCCACAATTAGAGGAATTTCTGCAATTTTGTTCCAAAATACGGGAAATTTCTGCCTTTTTGCCTGAAAATAAGAAGAATGCATACCTTTTTGCCATAAAAAAAGGAAATTTCTTCATTTTTGCTCCAAAATAAGGGGAATTTCTGCTTTTGCCTCTAAATAAGTGGAATTTCTGTCTTTTTCCCCCAAAACAAAGGGAATTTCTGTCTTTTTTGCCCCAAAATAAAAAAAAAATTTATGACTTATTACCCTGAAATAAGTGAAATTTCTGCAATTTTGCTTCAAAATAAGGGAAATTTCTGCCTTTTTGGCCCCAAATAAGGGGAATTTCAGCCTTTTTCCCTCAAAATAAGGGAAATTTCTGCATTTTTGCCCGAAAATAAGAAGAATGCATACCTTTTTGCCATAAAAAAGGGAAATTTCTTCATTTTTGCTCCAAAATAAGTGGAATTTCTGCTTTTTTGCCTCTAAATAAGTGGAAATTCTGTCTTTTTCGTCCAAAACAAAGGGAATTTATGTCTTTTTGCCCCAAAATAAGGAAAATTTCAGACTTATTACCCTGAAGTAAGTGAAATTTCTGCAATGTGCCCCAAAATAAGGGAAATTTCTGCCTTTTTCCCCCAAATAAGGGGAATTTCAGCTTTTTTACCTCAAAATAAGGGGAATTTTTGCATTTTTGCCACAAAATAATAGGATTTTCTGCAATTTTGCCCCAAAATTAGGAAAATTTCTGCCTTTTTGCCTCCAAATAAGGGGAATTTCAGCTTTTTTACCTCAAAATAAAAGGAATTTCTGCATTTTTGCCACAAAATATTAGGAATTTCTGCATTTTTGCCCCAAAATAAGAAAATTTCTGCTTTTTTTTCCCTGAAATAAGTTAAATTTCTGCAATTTTGCCCCAAAATAAGTGAAATTTCTGCAATTTTGCCCCAAAATAATGAAAAGTTCTGGAATTTTGCCCCAAAATAAGTGAAATTTCTGCGTTTTGCCCCAAAATAAAGAGAATTTCTGTCTTTTTGCCCCAACATAAAGGGAATTTCTGCCCTTTTGCCCCACAATTAGGGGAATTTCTGCAATTTTGCTCCAAAACACGGGGAATTTCTGCTTTTTTGCCCGAAAATAAGAAGAATGCATACCTTTTTGCCATAAAAAAGGGAAATTTCTTCATTTTTGCTCCAAAATAAGTGGAATTTCTGCTTTTTTGCCTCTAAATAAGTGGAATTTCTGTCTTTTTCGCCCAAAACAAAGGGAATTTCTGTCTTTTTTGCCCCAAAATAAGGAAAATTTCAGACTTATTACCCTGAAGTAAGTGAAATTTCTGCAATGTTGCCCCAAAATAAGGGAAATTTCTGCCTTTTTGCCCCCAAATAAGGGGAATTTCAGCTTTTTTACCTCAAAATAAGGGGAATTTTTGCATTTTTGCCACAAAATAATAGGAATTTCTGCCTTTTTGCCCCAAAATAAGGAAAATTTCAGCTATTTTTCCCTGATATAAGTGAAATTTCTGCAATTTTGCCGCAAAATAAATAAAATTTCTGACTTATTACCCTGAAATAAGTGAAATTTCTGCAATTTTGCCCCAAAATTAGGAAAATTTCTGCCTTTTTGCCTCCAAATAAGGGGAATTTCAGCCTTTTTACCTCAAAATAAGGGGAATTTCATCATTTTTGCCACAAAATATTAGGAATTTCTGTATTTTTGCCCCAAAATAAGAAAATTTCTGCTTTTTTTCCCTGAAATAAGTTAAATTTCTGCAATTTTGCCCCAAAATAAGTGAAATTTCTGCAATTTCGCCCCAAAATAATGGAAATTTCTGGAATTTTGCCCCAAAATAAGTGAAATTTCTGCGTTTTGCCTTAAAATAAAGAGAATTTCTGTCTTTTTGCCCCAACATAAAGGGAATTTCTGCCCTTTTGCCCCACAATTAGGGGAATTTCTGCAATTTTGCTCCAAAACACGGGGAATTTCTGCTTTTTTGCCCGAAAATAAGAAGAATGCTTACCTTTTTGCCATAAAAAAGGGAAATTTCTTCATTTTTGCTCCAAAATAAGTGGAATTTCTGCTTTTTGGCCTCTAAATAAGTGGAATTTCTGTCTTTTTCGCCCAAAACAAAGGGAATTTCTGTCTTTTTTGCCCCAAAATAAGGAAAATTTCAGACTTATTATCCTGAAGTAAGTGAAATTTCTGCAATTTTGCTACAAAATAAGGGAAATTTCTGCCTTTTTGCCCCCAAATAAGGGGAATTTCAGGTTTTTACCACAAAATAAGGGAAATTTCTGCATTTTTGCTACAAAATATTAGGAATTTCTGCCTTTTTGCCCCAAAATAAGGAAAATTTCAACCTTTTTCCCTGAAATAAGTGAAATTTCTGCAATTTTGCCCCAAAATACGTGAAATTTCTGCAATTTTGCTCTAAAATAAGTGAAATTTCTGAAATTTTGCCTCAAAATAAGTGAAATTTCTGGAATTTTGCCCCAAAATAAGTGGAATTTCTGAGATTTCCCCCAAAATAAAAAGAATTTCTGTCTTTTTGCCCCAACATATAGGGAATTTCGGCCTTTTTGACCCACAATTAGGATAATTTCTGCAATTTTGCTCCAAAATAAGGGGAATTTCTGCTTTTTTGCCTCTAAATAAGTGGAATTTCTGTCTTTTTCCCCCAAAATAAAGGGAATTTTTGGCTTTTTTGCCCCACAATTAGGGGAATTTCTGCAATTTTGCTCCAAAATACGGGGAATTACTGCTTTTTTACCCGAAAATAAGAAGAATGCATAACTTTTTGCCATAAAAAAAGGAAATTTCTTCATTTTTGCTCCAAAGTAAGGGGAATTTCTGCTTTTTTGCCTCTAAATAACTGGAATTTCTGTCTTTTTCCCCCAAAACAAAGGGAATTTCTGTCTTTTTGCCCCAAAATAAGGAAAATTTCTGACCAGTTACCTTGAAAAAAGTGAAATTTCTGCAATTTTGCCCCAAAATAAGGGAAATTTCTGCCTTTTTGCCCCCAAATAAGGAGAATTTCAGCCTTTTTACCTCAAAATAAGGAGAATTTCTGCATTTTTGCAACAAAATATTAGGAATTTCTGCCTTTTTGCCCCCAAATAAGGAGAATTTCAGCCTTTTTACCTCAAAATAAGGGGAATTTCTATATTTTTGCAACAAAATATTTGGAATTTCTGCCTTTTTGCCCCAAAATAAGAAAATTTCTGCCTTTTTTCCCTGAAATAAGAGAAATTTCTGCAATTTTGGCCCAAAATAATTGAAATTTTTGGAATTTTGCCCCAAAATAAGTGGAATTTCTGAGTTTTGCACCAAAATAAGGAGAATTTCTCTTTTTTGCCTTAACATATAGGGAATTTCTGCCTTTTTACCCCACAATTAGGGGAATTTCTGCAATTTTGTTCCAAAATACGGGGAATTTCTGCCTTTTTGCCTCCAAATAAGGGGAATTTCAGCCTTATTACCTCAAAATAAGGGGAATTTCTGCATTTTTGCCACAAAATATTAGGAATTTATGCATTTTTGCCCCAAAATAAGAAAATTTCAGCTATTTTTCCCTGATATAAGTGAAATTTCTGCAATTTTGCCCCAAAATAAATAAAATGTCTGACTTATTACCCTAAAATAAGTGAAATTTCTGCAATTTTGCCCCAAAATTAGGGAAATTTCTGCCTTTTTGCCTCCAAATAAGGGGAATTTCAGCGTTTTTACCTCAAAATAAGGGGAATTTCTGCATTTTTGCCACAAAATATTAGGAATTTCTGCATTTTTGCCCCAAAATAAGAAAATTTCTGCTTTTTTTCCCTGAAATAAGTTTAATTTCTGCAATTTTGCCCCAAAATAAGTGAAATTTCTGCAATTTTGCCCCAAAATAATGGAAATTTCTGGAATTTTGCCCCAAAATAAGTGAAATTTCTGCGTTTTGCCCCAAAATAAAGAGAATTTCTGTCTTTTTGCCCCAACATAAAAAGAATTTCTGCCCTTTTGCCCCACAATTAGGGGAATTTCTGCAATTTGGTTCCAAAATACGGGGAATTTCTGCCTTTTTGCCTCCAAATAAGGGGAATTTCACCCATTTTACCTCAAAATAAGGGGAATTTCTGCATTTTTGCCACAAAATATTAAGAATTTCTGCATTTTTGCCCCAAAATAAGAAAATTTCTGCTTTTTTTTTCTGAAATAAGTGAAATTTGTGCAATTTTGCCCCAAAATAAAAAAAATTTCTGACTTATTACCCTGAAATAAGTGAAATTTCTGCAATTTTGCCCCAAAATATGGGAAATTTCTGCCTTTTTGCCTCCAAATAAGGGGAATTTCAGCCTTTTTACCTCAAAATAAGGGGAAATTCTGCATTTTTGCAACAAAATATTAGGAAATTCTGCATTTTTGCACCAAAATAAGAAAATTTCTGCTTTTTTTCTGAAATAAGTGAAATTTGTGCAATTTTGCCCAAAAATAAAAAAAATTTCTGACTTATTACCATGAAATAAGTGAAATTTCTGCAATTTTGCCCCAAAATAAGGGAAATTTCTGCCTTTTTGCCTCCAAATAAGGGGAATTTCAGCCTTTTTACCTCAAAATAAGGAGAATTTCTGCATTTTTGCCACAAAATATTAGGAATTTCTGCATTTTTGCCCCAAAATAAGAAAATTTCTGCTTTTTTTCCCTGAAAAAAGTTAAATTTCTGCAATTTTGCCCCAAAATATGTTAAATTTCTGCAATTTTGCCTCAAAATAATGGAAATTTCTGGAATTTTGCCCCAAAATTAGTGAAATTTCTGCGTTTTGCCCCAAAATAAAGAGAATTTCTGTCTTTTTCCCCCAACATATAGGGAATTTCTGCCCTTTTGCCCCACAATTAGGGGAATTTCTGCAATTTTGCTCCAAAACACGGGGAATTTCTGCTTTTTTGCCCGAAAATAAGAAGAATGCATATCTTTTTGCCATAAAAAAAGGAAATTTCTTCATTTTTGCTCTAAAATAAGTGGAATTTCGGCTTTTTTGCCTCTAAATAAGTGGAATTTCTGTCTTTTTCGCCCAAAACAAAGGGAATTTTTGTTTTTTTTGCCCCAAAATAAGGAAAATTTCAGACTTAATACCGTGAAGTAAGTGAAATTTCTGCAATTTTGCCCCAAATAAAGGAAATTTCTGCCTTTTTGCCCCCAAATAAGGGGAATTTCAGCTTTTTTACCTCAAAATAAGGGAAATTTCTACATTTTTGCCACAAAATGTTAGGAATTTCTGCCTTTTTGCCCCAAAATAAAGAAAAATTTCTGCCTTTTTTTCTGAAATAAGTGAAATTTCTGCAAATTTACCCCAAAATACGTGAAATTTCTGCAGTTTTGCTCCAAAATAAGTGAAATTTCTGAAATTTTGCCCCAAAATAAGTGAAATTTCTGGAATTTTGCCCCAAAATAAGTGGAATTTCTGAGATTTCCCCCAAAATAAAAAGAATTTCTGTCTTTTTGCCCCAACATATAGGGAATTTCTGCCTTTTTGACCCACAATTAGGATAATTTCTGCAATTTTGCTCCAAAATAAGGGGAATTTCTGCTTTTTTGCCTCTAAATAAGTGGAATTTTGTCTTTTTCCCCCAAACCAAAGGGAATTTTTGTCTTTTTTGCCCCACAATTAGGGGAATTTCTGCAATTTTGCTCCAAAATACGGGGAATTACTGCTTTTTTACCCGAAAATAAGAAGAATGCATACCTTTTTGCCATAAAAAAAAAGAAATTTCTTCATTTTTGCTACAAAATAAGGGGAATTTCTGCATTTTGCCTCTAAATAACTGGAATTTCTGTCCTTTTCCCCCAAAACAAAGGGAATTTCTGTCTTTTTGCCCCAAAATAAGAAAAATTTCTGACCAGTTACCCTGAAAAAAGTGAAATTTCTGCAATTTTGCCCCAAAATAAGGGAAATTTCCGCCTTTTTGCCCCCAAATAAAAAGAATTTCAGCCTTTTTACCTCAAAATATGGAGAATTTCTGCATTTTTGCAACAAAATATTAGCAATTTCTGCCTTTTTGCCCAAAAAATGAAAATTTCTGCCTTTTTTCCCTGAAATAAGTGAAATTTCTGCAATTTTTACCCCAAAATAAGTGGAATTTCTGAGTTTTGCACCAAAATAAAAAGATTTTCTCTTTTTTGCCCTAACATATAGGGAATTTCTACCTTTTTGCCCCACAATTAGAGGAATTTCTGCAATTTGGTTCCAAAATACGGGGAATTTCTGCCTTTTTGCCTCCAAATAAGGGGAATTTCAGCCTTTTTACCTCAAAATAAAGGAAATTTCTGCATTTTTGCCACAAAATATTAGGAATTTCTGCATTTTTGCCCCAAAATAAGAAAATTTCTGCCTTTTTTTCTGAAATAAGTGAAATTTCTGCAATTTTGCCCCAAAATAAAAAAAATTTCTGACTTATTACCCTGAAATAAGTGAAATTTCTGCAATTTTGCCCCAAAATAAGGGAAATTTCTGCCTTTTTGTCTCCAAATAAGGGGAATTTAAGCCTTTTTACCTCAAAATTAGGGGAATTTCTGCATTTTTGCCACAAAATATTAGGAATTTCTGCATTTTTGCCCCAAAATAAGAAAATTTCTGCCTTTTTTCCCTGAAATAAGTGAAATTTCTGCAATTTTGCCCCAAAATATGTGAAATTTCTGTAATTTTGCCCCAAAATAAGTGAAATTTCTGGAATTTTGATTTAAAATAAGTGGAATTTTGAGTTTTGCACCAAAATAAGGAGAATTTCTGTTTTTTGCCCTAACATAATGGGAATTTCTGCCTTTTTGCCCCACAATTAGAGGAATTTCTGCAATTTTGTTCCAAAATACGGGAAATTTCTGCCTTTTTGCCTGAAAATAAGAAGAATGCATACCTTTTTGCCATAAAAAAAGGAAATTTCTTCATTTTTGCTCCAAAATAAGGGGAATTTCTGCTTTTGCCTCTAAATAAGTGGAATTTCTGTCTTTTTCCCCCAAAACAAAGGGAATTTCTGTCTTTTTTGCCCCAAAATAAAAAAAAAATTTATGACTTATTACCCTGAAATAAGTGAAATTTCTGCAATTTTGCTTCAAAATAAGGGAAATTTCTGCCTTTTTGGCCCCAAATAAGGGGAATTTCAGCCTTTTTCCCTCAAAATAAGGGAAATTTCTGCATTTTTGCCCGAAAATAAGAAGAATGCATACCTTTTTGCCATAAAAAAGGGAAATTTCTTCATTTTTGCTCCAAAATAAGTGGAATTTCTGCTTTTTTGCCTCTAAATAAGTGGAAATTCTGTCTTTTTCGTCCAAAACAAAGGGAATTTATGTCTTTTTGCCCCAAAATAAGGAAAATTTCAGACTTATTACCCTGAAGTAAGTGAAATTTCTGCAATGTGCCCCAAAATAAGGGAAATTTCTGCCTTTTTCCCCCAAATAAGGGGAATTTCAGCTTTTTTACCTCAAAATAAGGGGAATTTTTGCATTTTTGCCACAAAATAATAGGAATTTCTGCAATTTTGCCCCAAAATTAGGAAAATTTCTGCCTTTTTGCCTCCAAATAAGGGGAATTTCAGCTTTTTTACCTCAAAATAAAAGGAATTTCTGCATTTTTGCCACAAAATATTAGGAATTTCTGCATTTTTGCCCCAAAATAAGAAAATTTCTGCTTTTTTTTCCCTGAAATAAGTTAAATTTCTGCAATTTTGCCCCAAAATAAGTGAAATTTCTGCAATTTTGCCCCAAAATAATGAAAAGTTCTGGAATTTTGCCCCAAAATAAGTGAAATTTCTGCGTTTTGCCCCAAAATAAAGAGAATTTCTGTCTTTTTGCCCCAACATAAAGGGAATTTCTGCCCTTTTGCCCCACAATTAGGGGAATTTCTGCAATTTTGCTCCAAAACACGGGGAATTTCTGCTTTTTTGCCCGAAAATAAGAAGAATGCATACCTTTTTGCCATAAAAAAGGGAAATTTCTTCATTTTTGCTCCAAAATAAGTGGAATTTCTGCTTTTTTGCCTCTAAATAAGTGGAATTTCTGTCTTTTTCGCCCAAAACAAAGGGAATTTCTGTCTTTTTTGCCCCAAAATAAGGAAAATTTCAGACTTATTACCCTGAAGTAAGTGAAATTTCTGCAATGTTGCCCCAAAATAAGGGAAATTTCTGCCTTTTTGCCCCCAAATAAGGGGAATTTCAGCTTTTTTACCTCAAAATAAGGGGAATTTTTGCATTTTTGCCACAAAATAATAGGAATTTCTGCCTTTTTGCCCCAAAATAAGGAAAATTTCAGCTATTTTTCCCTGATATAAGTGAAATTTCTGCAATTTTGCCGCAAAATAAATAAAATTTCTGACTTATTACCCTGAAATAAGTGAAATTTCTGCAATTTTGCCCCAAAATTAGGAAAATTTCTGCCTTTTTGCCTCCAAATAAGGGGAATTTCAGCCTTTTTACCTCAAAATAAGGGGAATTTCATCATTTTTGCCACAAAATATTAGGAATTTCTGTATTTTTGCCCCAAAATAAGAAAATTTCTGCTTTTTTTCCCTGAAATAAGTTAAATTTCTGCAATTTTGCCCCAAAATAAGTGAAATTTCTGCAATTTCGCCCCAAAATAATGGAAATTTCTGGAATTTTGCCCCAAAATAAGTGAAATTTCTGCGTTTTGCCTTAAAATAAAGAGAATTTCTGTCTTTTTGCCCCAACATAAAGGGAATTTCTGCCCTTTTGCCCCACAATTAGGGGAATTTCTGCAATTTTGCTCCAAAACACGGGGAATTTCTGCTTTTTTGCCCGAAAATAAGAAGAATGCTTACCTTTTTGCCATAAAAAAGGGAAATTTCTTCATTTTTGCTCCAAAATAAGTGGAATTTCTGCTTTTTGGCCTCTAAATAAGTGGAATTTCTGTCTTTTTCGCCCAAAACAAAGGGAATTTCTGTCTTTTTTGCCCCAAAATAAGGAAAATTTCAGACTTATTATCCTGAAGTAAGTGAAATTTCTGCAATTTTGCTACAAAATAAGGGAAATTTCTGCCTTTTTGCCCCCAAATAAGGGGAATTTCAGGTTTTTACCACAAAATAAGGGAAATTTCTGCATTTTTGCTACAAAATATTAGGAATTTCTGCCTTTTTGCCCCAAAATAAGGAAAATTTCAACCTTTTTCCCTGAAATAAGTGAAATTTCTGCAATTTTGCCCCAAAATACGTGAAATTTCTGCAATTTTGCTCTAAAATAAGTGAAATTTCTGAAATTTTGCCTCAAAATAAGTGAAATTTCTGGAATTTTGCCCCAAAATAAGTGGAATTTCTGAGATTTCCCCCAAAATAAAAAGAATTTCTGTCTTTTTGCCCCAACATATAGGGAATTTCGGCCTTTTTGACCCACAATTAGGATAATTTCTGCAATTTTGCTCCAAAATAAGGGGAATTTCTGCTTTTTTGCCTCTAAATAAGTGGAATTTCTGTCTTTTTCCCCCAAAATAAAGGGAATTTTTGGCTTTTTTGCCCCACAATTAGGGGAATTTCTGCAATTTTGCTCCAAAATACGGGGAATTACTGCTTTTTTACCCGAAAATAAGAAGAATGCATAACTTTTTGCCATAAAAAAAGGAAATTTCTTCATTTTTGCTCCAAAGTAAGGGGAATTTCTGCTTTTTTGCCTCTAAATAACTGGAATTTCTGTCTTTTTCCCCCAAAACAAAGGGAATTTCTGTCTTTTTGCCCCAAAATAAGGAAAATTTCTGACCAGTTACCTTGAAAAAAGTGAAATTTCTGCAATTTTGCCCCAAAATAAGGGAAATTTCTGCCTTTTTGCCCCCAAATAAGGAGAATTTCAGCCTTTTTACCTCAAAATAAGGAGAATTTCTGCATTTTTGCAACAAAATATTAGGAATTTCTGCCTTTTTGCCCCCAAATAAGGAGAATTTCAGCCTTTTTACCTCAAAATAAGGGGAATTTCTATATTTTTGCAACAAAATATTTGGAATTTCTGCCTTTTTGCCCCAAAATAAGAAAATTTCTGCCTTTTTTCCCTGAAATAAGAGAAATTTCTGCAATTTTGGCCCAAAATAATTGAAATTTTTGGAATTTTGCCCCAAAATAAGTGGAATTTCTGAGTTTTGCACCAAAATAAGGAGAATTTCTCTTTTTTGCCTTAACATATAGGGAATTTCTGCCTTTTTACCCCACAATTAGGGGAATTTCTGCAATTTTGTTCCAAAATACGGGGAATTTCTGCCTTTTTGCCTCCAAATAAGGGGAATTTCAGCCTTATTACCTCAAAATAAGGGGAATTTCTGCATTTTTGCCACAAAATATTAGGAATTTATGCATTTTTGCCCCAAAATAAGAAAATTTCAGCTATTTTTCCCTGATATAAGTGAAATTTCTGCAATTTTGCCCCAAAATAAATAAAATGTCTGACTTATTACCCTAAAATAAGTGAAATTTCTGCAATTTTGCCCCAAAATTAGGGAAATTTCTGCCTTTTTGCCTCCAAATAAGGGGAATTTCAGCGTTTTTACCTCAAAATAAGGGGAATTTCTGCATTTTTGCCACAAAATATTAGGAATTTCTGCATTTTTGCCCCAAAATAAGAAAATTTCTGCTTTTTTTCCCTGAAATAAGTTTAATTTCTGCAATTTTGCCCCAAAATAAGTGAAATTTCTGCAATTTTGCCCCAAAATAATGGAAATTTCTGGAATTTTGCCCCAAAATAAGTGAAATTTCTGCGTTTTGCCCCAAAATAAAGAGAATTTCTGTCTTTTTGCCCCAACATAAAAAGAATTTCTGCCCTTTTGCCCCACAATTAGGGGAATTTCTGCAATTTTGCTCCAAAACACGGGGAATTTCTGCTTTTTTGCCCGAAAATAAGAAGAATGCATACCTTTTTGCCATAAAAAAGGGAAATTTCTTCATTTTTGCTCCAAAATAAGTGGAATTTCTGCTTTTTTGCCTCTAAATAAGTGGAATTTCTTTCTTTTTCGCCCAAAACAAAGGGAATTTCTGTCTTTTTTGCCCCAAAATAAGGAAAATTTCAGACTTATTACCCTGAAGTAAGTGAAATTTCTGCAATTTTGCCCCAAAATAAGGGAAATTTCTGCCTTTTTGCCTCCAAATAAGGGGAATTTCAGGTTTTTACCTCAAAATAAGGGAAATTTCTGCATTTTTGCTACAAAATATTAGGAATTTCTGCCTTTTTGCCCCAAAATAAGGAAAATTTCTGACTTTTTCTCTGAAATAAGTGAAATTTCTGCAATTTTGCCCCAAAATACGTGAAATTTCTGCAATTTTGCTCCAAAATAAGTGAAATTTCTGAAATTTTGCCCCAAAATAAGTGAAATTTCTGGAATTTTGCCCCAAAATAAGTGGAATTACTGAGATTTCCCCCAAAATAAAAAGAATTTCTGTCTTTTTGCCCCAACATATAGGGAATTTCTGCCTTTTTGACCCACAATTAGGATAATTTCTGCAATTTTGCTCGAAATAAGGGGAATTTCTGCTTTTTTGCCTCTAAATAAGAGGAATTTCTGTCTTTTTCCCCCCAAACAAAAGAAATTTTTAGCTTTTTTGCCCCACAATTAGGGGAATTTCTGCAATTTTGCTCCAAAATACGGGGAATTACTGCTTTTTTAACCGAAAATAAGAAGAATGCATACCTTTTTGCCATAAAAAAAGGAAATTTCTTTATTTTTTCTCCAAAATAAGGGGAATTTCTGCTTTTTTGCCTCTAAATAACTGGAATTTCTGTCCTTTTCCCCCACAACAAAGGGAATTTCTGTCTTTTTTGCCCCAAAATAAGAAAAAATTCTGACTTATTACTCTGAAGTAAGTGAAATTTCTGCAATTTTGCCCCAAAATAATAGAAATTTCTGCTTTTTGCCTCCAAATAAGGGGAATTTCAGCCTTTTTACCTCAAAATAAGCGGAATTTCTGCATTTTTGCCACAAAATATTAGAAATTTCTGCCTTTTTGCCCCAAAATAAAGAAAAATTCTGCCTTTTTTCCCTGAAATAAGTGAAATTTCTGCAATTTTTCCCCAAAATACATGAATTTTCTGCAATTTTGCCCCAAAATAAGTGAAATTTCTGAAATTTTGCCCCAAAATAAATGAAATTTCTGGAAATTTGCCCCAAAAAAGTGGAATTTCTAAGATTTGACCCAAAATAAAAATAATTTCTGTCTTTTTGCCCCAACATATAGGGAATTTCTGCCTTTTTGACCCACAATTAGGAGAATTTTTGCAATTTTGCTCCAAAATAAGAGGAATTTCTGCTTTTTTGCCTCTAAATAAGTGGAATTTCTGTCTTTTTCCCCCAAAACAAAGGGAATTTTTGTCTTTTTTGCTCCACAATTAGGGGAATTTCTGCAATTTTGCTCCAAAATACGGGGAATGACTGACTTTTTGCCCGAAGAAAAAGAATGCATACCTTTTTGCCATAAAAAAAGGAAATTTCTTCATTTTTGCTCCAAAATAAGGGGAATTTCTGCTTTTTTGCCTCTAAATAAGTGGAATTTCTGTCTTTTTCCCCCAAAACAAAGGGAATTTCTGTCTTTTTTGCCCCAAAATAAGGAAAATTTCAGACTTATTACCCTAAAGTAAGTGAAATTTCTGCAATTTTGCCCCAAAATAAGGGAAATTTCTGCCTTTTTGCTTCCAAATAAGGGGAATTTCAGCCTTTTTACCTCAAAATAAGGGGAATTTCTGCATTTTTGCCACAAAATATTAGGAATTTCTGCCTTTTTGCCCCAAAATAAGGAAAATTTCTGCCTTTTTCCCTGAAATAAGTGAAATTTCTGCAATTTTTCCCAAAATAGGTGAAATTTCTGCCAATTTGCCCCATAATAAGTGAAATTTCTGGAATTTTGCCCCAAAGAAAGTGAAATTTCTGGAATTTTGCCCCAAAAAAGTGGAATTTCTGAGATTTGCCCCAAAATAAAGAGAATTTCTGTCTTTTTGCCCCAACATATAGGGAATTTCTGCTTTTTTGACCCACAATTAGGGAAATTTCTGAAATTTTGCTCCAAAATAAGGGGAATTTCTGCTTTTTTGCCTCTAAATAGGTGGAATTTCTGTCTTTTTCCCCCAAAACAAAGAAAATTTCTGTATTTTTGGCCCCAAAATAAGGAAAATTTCTGACTTATTACCCTGAAATAAGTGAAATTTCTGCAATTTTTCCCCAAAATAAGGGAAATTTCAGCCTTTTTGCACCCAAATAAGGGGAATTTCAGCCTTTTTACCTCAAAATAAGGGGAGTTTCTGCATTTTTTGCCACAAAATATTAGGAATTTCTGCCTTTTTGCCCCAAAATAAAGAAAATTTCTGCCCTTTTTCCCTGAAATAAGTGAAATTTGTGCAATTTTGCCCCAAAATAAGTGAAATTTCTGCAATATTGCCCCAAAGTAAAGGAAATTTCTGGAATTTTGCCCCAAAATAAGTGGAATTTCTGAGTTTTGCCCCAAAATAAGGAGAATTTCTGTCTTTTTGCCCTAACATATACGGAATTTCTGCTTTTTTGCCCCACAATTAGGGGAATTACTGCAATTTTGCTCCAAAATACGGAGAATTCCTGCCTTTTTGCCCGAAAATAAGAAGAATGCATACCTTTTTGCCATAAAAAAAGGAAATTTCTTCATTTTTGCTCCAAAATAAGGCGAATTTCTGCTTTTTTCCCTCTAAATAAGTGGAATTTCTGTCTTTTTCCCCCAAAACAAAGGGAATTCCTGTCTTTTTGCCCCAAAATAAGGAAAATTTCTGACCAGTTACCCTGAAATAATTGAAATTTCTGCAATTTTGCCCCAAAATAAGGGAAATTTCTGCCTTTTGGTCCCCAAATAATGAGAATTTCAGCTTTTTTTACCTCAAAATAAGGGGAATTTCTGCATTTTTGCCACAAAATATTAGGAATTTCTGCCTTTTTGCCCCAAAATAAGGAAAATTTCTGACCAGTTACCCTGATATAAGTGAAATTTCTGCAATTTTGCCCCAAAATAAGTGAAATTTCTGCAATTTTGCCCCAAAATAAGTGAAATTTCTGGAATTTTGCCCTAAAATAAGTGGAATTTTGAGTTTTGCACCAAAATAAGGAGAATTTCTGTTTTTTGCCTTAACATATAGGGAATTTCTGCCTTTTTGCCCCACAATTAGGGGAATTTCTGCAATTTTGTTCCAAAATACGGGAAATTTCTTCCTTTTTGCCCGAAAATAAGAAGAATGTATACCTTTTTGCCAGAAAAAAAAAGGAAATTTCTTCATTTTTGTACCAAAATAAGGGGAATTTCTGCTTATTTGCCTCTAAATAAGTGGAATTTCTGTCTTTTTCCCTCAAAACAAATGGAATTTCTGTCTTTTTTGCCCCAAAATAAAAAAAGTTAATGACATATTACCCTGAAATAAGTAAAATTTCTGCAATTTTGCCCCAAAATAAGGAAAATTTCTGCATTTCTGCCTCCAAATAAGGGAAATTTCAGCGTTTTTACCTCAAAATAAGGGGAATTTCTGCATTTTTGCCACAAAATATTAGGAATTTCTGCCTTTTTGCCCCAAAATAATGAAAATTTCTGACTTTTTTCCCTGAAATAAGTGAAATTTCTGCAATTTTGCCCCAAAATAAGTAAAATTTCTGCAATTTTGATCTAAAATAGGGGAAATTTCTGGAATTTTACCCCAAAATAAGTGGAATTTCTGAGTTCTGCCCCAAAATAAGGAGAATTTCTGTCTTTTTGCCCTAACATATAGGGAATTTCTGCTTTTTTGCCCCACTATTAGAGGAATTACTGCAATTTTGCTTCAAAATACGGGGAATATCTGCCTTTTTGCCCGAAAATAAGAAGAATGCATACCTTTTTGCCATAAAAAAGAAAAATTTCTTCATTTTTGCTCCAAAATAAGGGGAATTTCTGATTTTTGCCTCTAAATCAGTGGAATTTCTGTCTTTTTCTCCCAAAACAAAGGAAATTTCTGCCATTTTGCCCCAAAATAAAGAAAATTTCTGACTTATTGCCCTGAAATAAGTGAAATTTCTGCAATTTTGCCCCAAAATAAGGGAAATTTCTGCCTTTTTGCCCCCAAATAAGGGGAATTTCAGCCTTTTACCTCAGAATAAGTGGAATTTCTGCATTTTTTCCCCAAAATATGGGAAATTTCTGCCTTTTTGCCTTAAAATAAGAAAAATTTCTAAAATTTTGTACCAAAATAAAAGAAATTTCTGCCTTTTTGCCCCAAAATAAGAAAATTTCTACTTTTTTCTGCAATAAGTGAAATTTCTGCAATTTTGCCCCAAATAATTCAAATTTCTGCAATTTTGCCCCAAAATAATTCAAATTTCTGCAATTTTGCATCAAAATAAGTGGAATTTCTGAGTTTTGCCCCAAAATAATGAGAATTTCTGTCTTTTTGCCACAACATATAGGGAATTTCTGCCTTTTTGCCCCACAATTAGGGAAATTTCTGCAATTTTGCTCCAAAATACAAGGAATTTCTGCCTTTTTGCCTGAAAATAAGAAGAATGCATAAATTTTTGCCATAAAAAAGAGAAATTTCTTCATTTTTGTTCCAAAATAAGGGGAATTTCTGCATTTTGGCCTCTAAATAAGTGGAATTTCTGTCTTTTTCCCCCAAAACAAAGGGAATTTCTGGTTTTTTACCCCAAAGTGAGGAAAAATTCTGACTTTTTACCCTGAAGTAAGTGAAATTTCTGCAATTTTGCCCCAAAATAAGGATAATTTCTGCCTTTTTCCCTGAAATAAGTGAAATTTCTGAACTTTTGCCCCAAAATAAGTGAAATTTCTGCAATTTTGCCCCAATATAAGTGAAATTTCTGGAATTTTGCCCCAAAATATGAAAATTTCTGCCTTTTTTCCCTGATAAGTGAAATTTCTGCAATTTTGCCCCAAAATTAGTGAAATTTCTGCAATTTTGCCCCAAAATAAGAAAAATTTCTGGAATTTTGCCCCAAAATAAGTGGAATTTCTGCGTTTTGCCCCAAAATAATGAGAATTTCTGTCTTTTTGCCACAACATATAGGGAATTTCTGCTTTTTTGCCCCACAATTAGGGGAATTTTGCAATTTTGCTCCAAAATACGGGGAATTACTGCCTTTTTGCCCGAAAATAAGAAGAATGCATAATTTTTTGCCATAAAAAAGGAAATTTCTTCATTTTTGCTCCAAAATAAGGGGAATTTCTGCTTTTTTGCCTCTAAATAACTGGAATTTCTGTCTTTTTCCCGAAAAACAAAGGGAATTCCTGTCTTTTTGCCCCAAAATAAGGAAAATTTCTGACAAGTTACCCTGAAATAAGTTAAATTTCTGCAATTTTGCCCCAAAATAAGGGAAATTTCTGCATTTTTGCCCCCAAATAAGGAGAATTTCAGCCTTTTTACCTCAAAATAAGAAGAATTTCTGAATTTTTGCCACAAAATATTAGGAATTTTGCCTTTTTGCCCCAAAATTAAAAAAAATTTTTGCCTTTTTTCCCTGAAATAAGTGAAATTTCTGCAATTTTGCCCCAAAATAAGTGAAATTTCTGGAATTTTGCCCCAAAATAAGGGAAATTTCAGGATTTTTCCCTCATAATAAGGGGAATTTCTGCATTTCTGCCCCAACATATGGGAAATTTCTGCGTTTTTGCCTTAAAATAACAAAAATTTCTAAAAATTTGTACCAAAACATAAGAAATTTCTGACTTTTTGCCCCAAAATAAGAATATTTCTACTTTTTTCTGCAATAAGTGAAATTTCTGGAATTTTGCCCCAAAATAAGGGAAATTTCTGCAATTTTGCCCCAAAATAAGGGAAATTTCTGGAATTTTGCCCCAAAATAAGTGGAATTTCTGAGTTTTGCCCCAAAATAATGAGAATTTCTGTCTTTTTGCCGCAACATATATGGAATTTCTGCCTTTTTGCCCCACAATTAGGGGAATTTCTGCAATTTTGCTCCAAAATACGGGGAATTTCTGCCTTTTTGCCTGAAAATAAGAAGAATGCTTATATTTTTGCCATAAAAAAGAGAAATTTCTTCATTTTTGCTCCAAAATAAGGGGAATTTCTGCATTTTTTCCTCTAAATAAGTGGAATTTCTGTCTTTTTCCCCCAAAGCAAAGGGAATTTCTGTCTTTTTTGCCCCAAAGTAAGGAAAAATTCTGACTTATTACCCTGAAGTAAGTGAAATTTCTGCAATTTTGCCCCAAAATAAGGAAAATTTCTGCCTTTTTCCCTGAAATAAGTGAAATTTCTGGAATTTTGCCCCAAAATAAGTTAAATTTCTGCAATTTTGCCCCAATATAAGTGAAATTTCTGGAATTTTGCCCCAAAATAAGTGAAATTTCTGGAATTTTGCACCAAAAAAAAATGGAATTTCTGAGATTTGCCCCAAAATAAGGAGAATATCTGTCTTTTTGCCCCAACATATAGGGAATTTCTGCTTTTTTGACCCACAATTAGGGGAATTTCTGCAATTTTGCTCCAAAATAAGGGGAATTTCTGCTTTTTTGCCTCTAAATAAGTGGAATTTCTGTCTTTTTCTCCCAAAACAAAGGAAATTTCTGCATTTTTGCACCAAAATAAAGAAAATTTCTGCCTTTTTTCCCTGAAATAAGTGAAATTTCTGCAATTTTGCCCCAAAATAAGTGAAATTTCTGCAATTTTTCCCCAAAATAAGAAAAATTTCTGGAATTTTGCCCCAAAATAAGTGGAATTTCTGAGTTTGCCCCAAAATAAGGAGAATTTCTGTTTTTTTGCCCTAACATATAGGGAATTTCTGCTTTTTTGCCCCACAATTAGGGGAATTTCTGCAAGTTTGCTCCAAAATACTGGGAATTCCTGCCTTTTGCCCGAAAATAAGAAGAATGCATACATTTTTGCCATAATAAAAGGGAATTTCTTAATTTTTGCTCCAAAATAAGGGGAATTTCTGCTTTTTTCCCTCTAAATAACTGGAATTTCTGTCTTTTTACCCCAAAACAAAGGGAATTCCTGTCTTTTTGCCCCAAAATAAGAAAAATTTCTGACCAGTTACCCTGAAATAAGTGAAATTTCTGCAATTTTGCCCCAAAATAAGGGAAATTTCTTCCTTTTGGTCCCCAAATAAGGAGAATTTCAACCTTTTTACCTCAAAATAAGGGGAATTCTGCATTTTTGCCACAAAATATTAGGAATTTCTGCCTTTTTGCCCCAAAATAAAGAAAATTTCTGCCTTTTTTTCCCTGAAATAAGTGAAATTTCTGCAATTTTGCCCCAAAATAAGTGAAATTTCTGCAATTTTGCCCCAAAATAAGTGGAATTTTGAGTTTTGCACCAAACTAAAGAGAATTTCTGTTTTTTGCCCTAACATATAGGGAATTTTTGCCTTTTTGCCCCACAATTAGGGGAATTTCTGCAATTTTGCTCCAAAATACGGGGAATTTCTGCCTTTTTGCCCGAAAATAAGAAGAATGCATACCTTTTTGCCAGAAAAAAAAGGAAATTTCTTCATTTTTGCTCCAAAATAAGGGGAATTTCTGCTTTTTGCCTCTAAATCAGTGGAATTTCTGTCTTTTTCTCCCAAAACAAAGGAAATTTCTGCCATTTTGCCCCAAAATAAAGAAAATTTCTGACTTATTGCCCTGAAATAAGTGAAATTTCTGCAATTTTGCCCCAAAATAAGTGAAATTTCTGCCTTTTTGCCCCCAAATAAGGGGAATTTCAGCCTTTTTACCTCAGAATAAGGGGAATTTCTGCATTTTTGCCCCAAAATATGGGAAATTTCTGCCCTTTTGCCTTAAAATAAGAAAAATTTCTAAAATTTTTTAACAAAATAAAAGAAATTTCTGCCTTTTTGCCCCAAAATATGAAAATTTCTACTTTTTTCTGCAATAAGTGAAATTTCTACAATTTTGCCCCAAAATAATTCAAATTTCTGCAATTTTGCCCCAAAATAAGGGAAATTTCTGGAATTTTGCCCCAAAATAAGTGGAATTTCTGAGTTTTGCCCCAAAATAATGAGAATTTCTGTCTTTTTGCCACAACATATAGGGAATTTCTGCCTTTTTGCCCCACAATTAGGGGAATTTCTGCAATTTTGCTCCAAAATACGGGGAATTTCTGCCTTTTTGCCTGAAAATAAGAAGAATGCATACATTTTTGCCATAAAAAAGGGAAATTTCTTCATTTTTGCTCCAAAATAAGGGGAATTTCTGCATTTTTGCCTCTAAATAAGTGGAATTTCTGTCTCTTTCCCCCAAAACAAAGGGAATTTCTGACTTTTTCGCCGCAAAGTAAGGAAAAATTCTGACTTATTACCCTGAAGTAAGTGAAATTTCTGCAATTTTGCCCCAAAATAAGGAAAATTTCTGCCTTTTTCCCTGAAATAAGTGAAATTTCTGCAATTTTGCCCCAAAATAAGTGAAATTTCTAGATTTTGCCCCCAAAAAAGTGGAATTTCTGAGATTTGCCCCAAAATAAGAAGAATTTCTGTCTTTTTGCCCCAACATATAGGGGATTTCTGCTTTTTTGACCCACAGTTAGGGGAATTTCTGCAATTTTGCTCCAAAATAAGGGGAATTTCTGCTTTTTTGCCTCTAAATAAGTGGAATTTCTGTCTTTTTTCCAAAACAAAGGAAATTTCTGCCTTTTTGCCCCAAAATAAAAAATTTCTGACTTATTACCCTGAAATAAGTGAAATTTCTGCAATTTTGCCCCAAAATAAGAGAAATTTCTGCTTTTTTGCCCCCAAATAAGGGGAAATTCAGCCTTTTACCTCAGAATAAGTGGAATTTCTGCATTTTTTTCCCCAAAATATGGGAAATTTCTGCCTTTTTGCCTTAAAATAAGAAAAATTTCTGAAATTTTTTAACATAATAAAAGAAATTTCTGCCTTTTTGCCCCAAAATAAGTAAATTTCTACTTTTTTCTGCAATATGTAAAATTTCTGCAATTTTGCAGCAAAATAAGTCAAATTTCTGCAATTTTGCCCCAAAATAAGGGAAATTTCTAGAATTTTGCCCCACAAAGTGGAATTTCTTATTTGGCCCCAAAATAATGAGAATTTCTGTTTTTTGCACTAACATATAGGGAATTTCTGCCTTTTTGCCCCACAATTAGGGGAATTTCTGCAATTTTGCTCCAAAATACGGGGAATTTCTGCCTTTTTGCCCGAAAATAAGAAGACTGCATACCTTTTTTGCCATAAAAAAAGGAAATTTCTTCATTTTTGCTCCAAAATAATGGGAATTTCTGCTTTTGTGCCTCTAAATAAGTGGAATTTCTGTCTTTTTCACCCAAAATAAAAGGAATTTCTGTTTTTTTTGCCCCAAAATAAGGAAAATTTCTGACTTATGACCCTGAAATAAGTAAAATTTCTGCAATTTTGCCCCGAAATAAGGGAAATTTCTGCCTTTTTGCCCGCACATAAGGGGAATTTCAGCCTTTTTACCTCAAAAAAAGGGAAATTTCTGCATTTTTGCCACAAAATATAAGGAATTTCTGCATTTTTGCCCCAAAATAAGAAAATTTCTGCATTTTTCCCCTGAAATAAGTGAAATTTCTGCAATTTTGCCCCAAAATAAGTGAAATTTCTGCAATTTTGCCCTAAAATGAGGGAAATTTCTAGAATTTTGCCCCAAAATAAGTGGAATTTCTGCGTTTTGCCCCAAAATAAGGAGAATTTCTCTCTTTTTGCCCCAACATAGAGGGAATTTCTGCTCTTTTGCCCCACAATTAGGGGAATTTCTGCAATTTTGCTCCAAAATATGGGGAATTTATGCTTTTTTGCCCGAAAATAAGAACAATGCATACCTTTTTGCCATAAAAAACGGAAATTTCTTCATTTTTGCTCCAAAATAAGTGAAATTTCTGATTTTTTGCCTCTAAATAAGTGGAATTTCTGTCTTTTTTTCCCAAAACAAAAGGAATTTCTGTCTTTTCTGCCCCAAAATAAGAAAAATTTCAGACCTATTACCCTGAAGTAAGTGAAATTTCTGCAATTTTGCCTCAAAAAAAGGGAAATTTCAGCATTTTTGCCCCCAAATAAGGGCAATTTCAGCATTTTTACCTCAAAATAAGGGGAATTTCTGCATTTTTGCCACAACATAATAGGAATTTCTGTCTTTTTGCACCAAAATAAGAAAATTTCTGCTTTTTTTCCCTGAAATAACTGAAATTTCTGCAATTTTGCCCAAAATAAGTGAAATTTCTGCAATTTTGCCACAAAATAAGTGAAATTTCTGGAATTTTGCCCCAAAAAAGGTGGAATTTCTGAGATTTGCCCCAAAATAAGGAGAATTTCTGTCTTTTTGCCCCAACATATAGGGAATTTCTGCTTTTTTGCCCCACAATTAGAGGAATTTCTGCAATTTTGCTCCAAAATACGGGGAATTACTGCCTTTTTGCCTGAAAATTAGAAGAATGCATACCTTTTTGCCGTAAAAAAAGGAAATTTCTTCATTTCTGCTCAAAAATAAGGGGAATTTCTGCTTTTTTGCCTCTAAATAACTGGAAATTCTGTCTTTTTCCCCCAAAACAAAGAGAATTCCTGTATTTTTGCCCCAAAATAAGGAAAATTTCTGACCAGTTACCCTGAAATAAGTGAAATTTCTGCAATTTTGCCCCAAAATAAGGGAAATTTCTGCCTTTTTGCCTCCAAATAAGGAGAATTTCAGCGTTTTTACCTCAAAATAATAGGAATTTCTGCATTTTTGCAACAAAATATTAGGAATTTCTTCGTTTTTGCCCCAAAATAAGAAAATTTCTGCCTTTTTTCCCTGAAATAAGTGAAATTTCTTCAATTTTGCCACAAAGTAAGTGAAATTTCTGCAATTTTGCTCCAAAATAAGTGAAATTTCTGGAATTTTGCCCCAAAATAAGTGGAATTTCTGAGTTTCGCACCAAAATAAGGAGAATTTCTGTTTTATGCCCTAACATACATGGAATTTCTGCGTTTTTGCCCCACAATTAGGGGAATTTCTGCAATTTTGCCCCAAAATAAGGGAAATTTCTTACTTTTTGCCCCCAAATAAGAGGAATTTCAGGCTTTTTCCCTCAAAATAAGGGGAATTTCTGCATTTTTGCCACAAAATATTAGGAATTTCTGCCTTTTTTTTCCAAAATAAGAAAATTTCTGCTTTTTTCCCTGAAATAAGTGAAATTCCTGCAATTTTGCCCCAAAATAAGTGATATTTCTGCAATTTTGCGCCAAAAAAAGGGAAATTTCTGGAAATTGCCCCAAAATAAGTGGAATTTCCTAGTTTTGCCCCAAAATAAGAATTTCTGTCTTTTTGCCTCAACATATAGGGAATTTCTGCCTTTTTGCCCCACAATTAGGGGAATTTCTGCAATTTGCTCCAAAATACGGGGAATTTCTGCCTTTTTGCCCGAAAATAAGAAGAATGCACATTTTTTTGCCATAAAAAAGGGAAATTTCTTCATTTTTTCTCCAAAATAAGAGGAATTTCTGCTTTTTTGCCTCTAAATACCTGGAATTTCTGACTTTTTCCCCCAAAACAAAGGGAATTTCTGTATTTTTTGCCCCAAAATAAGGAAAAATTCTGACTTATAACCCTGAAGTAAGTGAAATTTCTGCAATTTTGTCCCAAAATAAGGGAAATTTCTGCCTTTTCGCCTCCAAATATGGGGAATTTCAGCCTTTTTACCTCAAAATAAGAAGAATTTCTGCATTTTTGCCACAAAATATTAGGAATTTCTGAATTTTTGCCCCAAAATAAGGAAAATTTCTGCCTTTTTTCCCTGAAATAAGTGAAATTTCTGAAATTTTGCCCCAAAATACGTGAAAGTTCTGCAATTTTGCTCCAAAATAAGTGAAATTTCTGGAATTTTGCCCCAAAATAAGTGGAATTTCTGAGATTTGCCCCCCCCAAAAAAAAAGAATTTCTGTCTTTTTGCCCCAACATATAGGGAATTTCTGCATTTTTGAACCACAATTAGGGGAATTTTTGCAATTTTGCTCCAAAATAAGAGGAATTTCTACTTTTTTGCCTTGAAATAAGTGGAATTTCTGTCTTTTTCCTCCAAAACAAAGGGAATTTTTGTCATTTTGCCCCACAATTAGGGGAATTTCTGCAATTTTGCTCCAAAATACAGGGAATTACTGCCTTTTTGCCCGAAAATAAGAAGGATGCATACCTTTTTGCCATAAAAAAAGGAAATTTCTTCATTTTTGCTCCAATATAAGCGGAATTTCTGTTTTTTTGCCTCTAAATAACTGGAATTTCTTTCTTTTTCCCCCAAAACAAAGGGAATTCCTGTCTTTTTGCCCCAAAATAAGATAAATTTCTGACCAGTTACCCTGAAATAAGTGAAATTTCTGCAATTTTGCCTCAAAATAAGGGAAATTTCTGCCTTTTTGCCCCCAAATAAGGAGAATTTCAGCCTTTTACCTCAAAATAAGGGGAATTTCTGCATTTTTTGCCACAAAATATTAGGAATTTCTGCCTTTTTGCCCCAAAATAAGAAAATTTCTGCCTTTTTTCCCTGAAATAAGTGAAATTTCTGGAATTTTGCCCCCAAATATGTCGAATTTCTGAGTTTTTCACCAAAATAAGGAGAATTTCTGTATTTTGCCCTAACATATAGGGAATTTCTGCCTTTTTGCTCCACAATTAGGGGAATTTCTGCAATTTTATTCCAAAATACAGGGAATTTCTGCTTTTTTGACTGAAAATAAGAAGAATGCATACTTTTTGCCATAAAAAAAGGAAATTTCATCATTTTTGCTCCAAAAAAAGGGGAAATTCTGCTTTTTTGCCTCTAAATATGTGGAATTTCTGTCTTTTTCCCCCAAAACAAAGGGAATTTCTGTCTTTTTTGCCCAAAAATAAAAAAAATTTCTGACTTATTACCCTGAAATAAGTGAAATTTCTGCAATTTTGCCCCAAAATAAGTGATATTTCTGGAATTTTGCCCCAAAATAAGGGAAATTTCTGGAATTTTGCCCCAAAATAAGTGGAATTTCTGAGTTTTGCCCCAAAATAAGGAGAATTTCTGTCTTTTTGCCCCAACATATAGGGATTTTCTGCCTTTTTGCCCCACAATTAGCGGAATTTCTGCAATTTTGCTCCAAAATACGGGGAATTTCTGCCTTTTTGCCCGAAAATAAGAAGAATGCATAACTTTTTGCCATAAAAAAGAGAAATTTTTTCATTTTTTCTCCAAAATAAGGGGAATTTATACTTTTTTGCCTCTAAATAACTGGAATTTCTGTCTTTTTACCCCAAAACAAAGGGAATTTCTGTCTTTTTTGCCCCAAAATAAGGAAAAATTCTGACTTATTACCCTGAAGTAAGTGAAACTTCTGCAATTTTGACCCAAAATAAGGGAAATTTCTGCCTTTTCGCCTCCAAATAAGGGGAAATTCAGCCTTTTTACCTCAAAATAAGGGGAATTTCTGCATTTTTGCCACAAAATATTAGGAATTTCTGCATTTTTGCCCTAAAATAAGGAAAATTTCTGCCTTTTTTTCTGAAATAAGTGAAATTTCTGCAATTTTGCCCCAAAATATGTGAAATTTCTGCAATTTTGCTCCAAAATAAGTGAAATTTCTGAAATTTTGCCCCCAAATAAGTGAAATTTCTGGAATTTTGCCCCAAAATAAGTGGAATTTCTGAGATTTCCCCCAAAATAAAAAGAATTTCTGTCTTTTTGCACCAACATATAGGCAATTTCTGCCTTTTTGACCCACAATTAGGATAATTTCTGCAACTTTGCCCCAAAATAAGGGGAATTTCTGCTTTTTTGCCTCTAAATAAGTTGAATTTCTGTTTTTTTCCCCCAAAACAAAGGGAATTTTTGTCTTTTTTGCCCCACAATTAGGGGAATTTCTGCAATTTTGCTCCAAAATACGGGGAATTACTGCCTTTTTGCCCGAAAATAAGAAGAATGCATACCTTTTTGCCATAAAAAAAGGAAATTTCTTCATTTTTGCTCCAAAATAAGGGGAATTTCTGCTTATTTGCCTCTAAATAACTGGAATTTCTGTCTTTTTCCCCCAAAACCAAGGGAATTTTTGTCTTTTTTGCCCCAAAATAAGGAAAATTTCTGACCAGTTACCCTGAAATAAGTGAAATTTCTGCAATTTTGGCCCAAAATAAGGGAAATTTCTGCCTTTTTGCCCCCAAATAAGGAGAATTTCAGCCTTTTTACCTCAAAATAAGGGGAATTTCTGCATTTTTGCAACAAAATATTAGGAATTTCTGCCTTTTTGCCCCAAAATAAGATAATTTCTGCCTTTTTTCCCCGAAATAAGAGAAAGTTCTGCAATTTTGGCCCAAAATAATTGAAATTTTTGGAATTTTGCCCCAAAATAAGTGGAATTTCTGAGTTTTGCACCAAAATAAGGAGAATTTCTCTTTTTTGCCCTAACATATAGGGAATTTCTGCATTTTTACCTCACAATTACGGGAATTTCTGCAATTTTTTTTTCCAAAATACGTGGAATTTCTGCCTTTTTGCCTCCAAATAAGGGGAATTTCAGCATTTTTACCTCAAAATAAAGGGAATTTCTGCATTTTTGCCACAAAATATTAGGAATTTCTGCATTTTTGCCCCAAAATAAGAAAATTTCTGCTTTTTTCCCTGAAATAAGTGAAATTTCTGCAATTTTGCCCCAAAATAAATAAAATTTCTGACTTATTACCCTGAAATAAGTGAAATTTCTGCAATTTTGCCCCAAAATAAGGAGAATTTCTGTCTTTTTGCCCCAACATATAGAGAATTTCTGCCCTTTTGCCCCACAATTAGGGGAATTTCTGCAATTTTGCTCCAAAACACGGGGAATTTCTGCTTTTTTGCCCGAAAATAAGAAGAATGCATACCTTTTTGCCATAAAAAGGGAAATTTCTTCATTTTTGCTCCAAAATAAGTGGAATTTCTGCTTTTTTGCCTCTAAATAAGTGGAATTTCTGTCTTTTTCGCCCAAAACAAAGAGAATTTCTGTTTTTTTGCCCCAAAATAAGGAAAATTTCAGACTTATTACCCTGAAGGTAAGTGAAATTTCTGCAATTTTGCCCCAAAATAAGGGAAATTTCTGCCTTTTTGCCCCCAAATTAGAGGAATTTCAGCTTTTTTACCTCAAAATAAGGGAAATTTCTGCATTTTTGACACAAAATATTAGGAATTTCTGCCTTTTTGCCCCAAAATAAGAAAAATTTCTGCCTTTTTCCCTGAAATAAGTGAAATTTCTGCAATTTTACCCCAAAATACGTGAAATTTCTGCAATTTTGCTCCAAAATAAGTGAAATTTCTGAAATTTTGCCCCAAAATAAGTGGAATTTCTGAATTTTGCACCAAAATAAAAAGAATTTCTCTTTTTTTCCCTAACATATAGGAAAATTCTACCTTTTTGCCCTACAATTAGGGGAATTTCTGCAATTTGGTTCCAAAATACGGGGAATTTCTTCCTTTTTGCCACCAAATAAGGGGAATTTCAGCCTTTTTACCTCAAAATAAGGGGAATTTCTGCATTTTTGCTACAAAATATTAGGAATTTGTGAATTTTTGCCCCTAAATAAGAAAATTTCTGCTTTTTTTTCTGAAATAAGTGAAATTTCTGCAATTTTGCCCCAAAATAAGAGAAATTTCTGCCTTTTTGCCTCCAAATAAGGGGAATTTCAGACTTTTTTCCTCAAAATAAGGGGAATTTCTGCATTTTTGCCACAAAATATTAGGAATTTCTGCATTTTTGCCCCAAAATAAGAAAATTTTTGCTTTTTTTCCCTGAAATAAGTGAAATTTCTGCAATTTTGCCCCAAAATATGTGAAGTTTCTGGAATTTTGCCCCAAATAAGTAAAATTTCTGGAATTTTGCCTTAAAATAAGTGGAATTTTGAGTTTTGCACCAAAATAAGGAGAATTTCTGTTTTTTGCCCTAACATATAGGGAATTTCTGCCTTTTTGCCCCACAATTAGGGGAATTTCTGCAATTTTGTTCCAAAATACGGGGAATTTCTGCCTTTTTGCCCGAAAATAAGAAGAATGCATACCTTTTTGCCATAAAAAAAGGAAATTTCTTCATTTTTGCTCCAAAATAAGGGGAATTTCTGCTTTTGCCTCTAAATAAGTGGAATTTCTGTCTTTTTCCCCCAAAACAAAGGGAATTTCTGTCTTTTTTGCCCCAAAATTAAAAAAAAAATTTCTGACTTATTACCCTGAAATAAGTGAAATTTCTGCAATTTTGCTTCAAAATAAGGGAAATTTCTGCCTTTTTGCCCCCAAATAAGGGGAATTTCAGCCTTTTTCCCTCAAAATAAGGGAAATTTCTGCATTTTTGCCCGAAAATAAGAAGAATGCATACCTTTTTGCCATAAAAAAGGGAAATCTCTTCATTTTTGCTCCAAAATAAGTGGAATTTCTGCTTTTTTGCCTCTAAATATGTGGAATTTCTGTCTTTTTCGCCCAAAACAAAGGGAATTTCTGTCTTTTTTGCCCCAAAATAAGGAAAATTTCAGACTTATTACCGTGAAGTACCTGAAATTTCTGCAATGTTGCCCCAAAATAAGGTAAATTTCTGCCTTTTTGCCCCCAAATAAGGGGAATTTCAGCTTTTTTACCTCAAAATAAGGGAAATTTCTGCATTTTTGCCACAAAATGTTAGGAATTTCTGCCTTTTTGCCCCAAAATAAAGAAAAATTTCTGCCTTTTTCCCTGAAATAAGTGAAATTTCTGCAAATTTGCCGCAAAATACGTGAAATTTCTGCAGTTTTGCTCCAAAATAAGTGAAATTTCTGAAATTTTGCCCCAAAATAAGTGAAATTTCTGGAATTTTGCCCCAAAATAAGTGGAATTTCTGAGATTTCCCCCAAAATAAAAAGAATTTCTGTCTTTTTGCCCCAACATATAGGGAATTTCTGCCTTTTTGACCCACAATTAGGATAATTTCTGCAATTTTGCTCCAAAATAAGGGGAATTTCTGCTTTTTTGCCTCTAAATAAGTGGAATTTCTGTCTTTTTCCCCCAAACCAATGGGAATTTTTGTCTTTTTTGCCCCACAATTAGGGGAATTTCTGCAATTTTGCTCCAAAATACGGGGAATTACTGCTTTTTTACCCGAAAATAAGAAGAATGCATACCTTTTTGCCATAGAAAAAGGAAATTTCTTCATTTTTGCTCCAAAATAAGGGGAATTTCTGCTTTTTTGCCTCTAAATAACTGGAATTTCTGTCTTTTTCCCCCAAAACAAAGGGAATTTCTGTCTTTTTGCCCCAAAATAAGAAAAATTTCTGACCAGTTACCCTGAAAAAAGTGAAATTTCTGCAATTTTGCCACAAAATAAGGGAAATTTCCGCCTTTTTGCCCCCAAATAAGGAGAATTTCAGCCTTTTTACCTCAAAATATGGAGAATTTCTGCATTTTTGCAACAAAATATTAGGAATTTCTGCCTTTTTGCCCCAAAATAAGAAAATTTCTGCCTTTTTTCCCTGAAATAAGTGAAATTTCTGCAATTTTTACCCCAAAATAAGTGGAATTTCTGTGTTTTGCACCAAAATAAAAAGATTTTCTCTTTTTTGCCCTAACATATAGGGAATTTCTACCTTTTTGCCCCACAATTAGAGGAATTTCTGCAATTTGGTTCCAAAATACGGGGAATTTCTGCCTTTTTGCCTCCAAATAAGGGGAATTTCAGCCTTTTTACCTCAAAATAAGGGAAATTTCTGCATTATTGCCACAAAATATTAGGAATTTCTGCATTTTTGCCCCAAAATAAGAAAATTTCTGCCTTTTTTTCTGAAATAAGTGAAATTTCTGCAATTTTGCCCCAAAATAAAAAAAATTTCTGACTTATTACCCTGAAATAAGTGAAATTTCTGCAATTTTGCCCCAAAATAAGGGAAATTTCTGCCTTTTTGTCTCCAAATAAGGGGAATTTAAGCCTTTTTACCTCAAAATGAGGGGAATTTCTGCATTTTTGCCACAAAATATTAGGAATTTCTGCATTTTTGCTGCAAAATAAAAAAATTTCTGCATTTTTTCCCTGAAATAAGTGAAATTTCTGCAATTTTGCCCCAAAATATGTGAAATTTCTGTAATTTTGCCCCAAAATAAGTGAAATTTCTGGAATTTTGATTTAAAATAAGTGGAATTTTGAGTTTTGCACCAAAATAAGGAGAATTTCTGTTTTTTGCCCTAAAATATAGGGAATTTCTGCCTTTTTGCCCCACAATTAGAGGAATTTCTGCAATTTTGTTCCAAAATACGGGGAATTTCTGCCTTTTTGCCTGAAAATAAGAAGAATGCATACCTTTTTGCCATAAAAAAAAGAAATTTCTTCATTTTTGCTCCAAAATAAGGGGAATTTCTGCTTTTGCCTCTAAATAAGTGGAATTTCTGTCTTTTTCCCCCAAAACAAAGGGAATTTCTGTCTTTTTAGCCCCAAAATAAAAAAAAATTTATGACTTATTACCCTGAAATAAGTGAAATTTCTGCAATTTTGCTTCAAAATAAGGGAAATTTCTGCCTTTTTGGCCCCAAATAAGGGGAATTTCAGCCTTTTTCCCTCAAAATAAGGGAAATTTCTGCATTTTTGCCCGAAAATAAGAAGAATGCATACCTTTTTGCCATAAAAAAGGGAAATTTCTTCATTTTTGCTCCAAAATAAGGGGAATTTCTGCTTTTTTGCCTCTAAATACCTGGAATTTCTGACTTTTTCCCCCAAAACAAAGGGAATTTCTGTATTTTTTGCCCCAAAATAAGGAAAAATTCTGACTTATAACCCTGAAGTAAGTGAAATTTCTGCAATTTTGTCCCAAAATAAGGGAAATTTCTGCCTTTTCGCCTCCAAATAAGGGGAATTTCAGCCTTTTTACCTCAAAATAAGAAGAATTTCTGCATTTTTGCCACAAAATATTAGGAATTTCTGCATTTTTGCCCCAAAATAAGAAAATTTCTGCTTTTTTTCCCTGAAATAAGTTAAATTTCTGCAATTTTGCCCCAAACTAAGTGAAATTTCTGCAATTTTGCCCCAAAATAATGGAAATTTCTGGAATTTTGCCCCAAAATAAGTGAAATTTCTGCGTTTTGCCCCAAAATAAAGAGAATTTCTGTCTTTTTGCTCCAACATAAAAGGAATTTCTGCCCTTTTGCCCCACAATTAGGGGAATTTCTGCAATTTTGCTCCAAAACACGGGGAATTTCTGCTTTTTTGCCTGAAAATAAGAAGAATGCATTCCTTTTTGCCATAAAAAAAAGAAATTTCTTCATTTTTGCTCCAAAATAAGTGGAATTTCTGCTTTTTTGCCTCTAAATAAGTGGAATTTCTGTCTTTTTCGCCCAAAACAAAGGGAATTTCTGTCTTTTTTGCCCCAAAATAAGGAAAATTTCAGACTTATTACCCTGAAGTAAGTGAAATTTCTGCAATGTTGCCCCAAAATAAGGGAAATTTCTGCCTTTTTGCCCCCAAATAAGGGGAATTTCAGCTTTTTTACCTCAAAATAAGGGGAATTTTTGCATTTTTGCCACAAAATAATAGGAATTTCTGCCTTTTTGCCCTAAAATAAGGAAAATTTCAGCTATTTTTCCCTGATATAAGTGAAATTTCTGCAATTTTGCCCCAAAATAAATAAAATTTCTGACTTATTACCTTGAAATAAGTAAAATTTCTGCAATTTTGCCCCAAAATTAGGGAAATTTCTGCCTTTTTGCCTCCAAATAAGGGGAATTTCAGCCTTTTTACCACAAAATAAGGGGAATTTCTGCATTTTTGCCACAAAATATTAGGAATTTCTGCATTTTTGCCCCAAAATAAGAAAATTTCTGCTTTTTTTCCCTGAAATAAGTTAAATTTCTGCAATTTTGCCCCAAAATAAGTGAAATTTCTGCAATTTCGCCCCAAAATAATGGAAATTTCTGGAATTTTGCCCCAAAATAAGTGAAATTTCTGCGTTTTGCCTTAAAATAAAGAGAATTTCTGTCTTTTTGCCCCAACATAAAGGGAATTTCTGCCCTTTTGCCCCACAATTAGGGGAATTTCTGCAATTTTGCTCCAAAACACGGGGAATTTCTGCTTTTTTGCCCAAAAATAAGAAGAATGCATACCTTTTTGCCATAAAAAAGGGAAATTTCTTCATTTTTGCTCCAAAATAAGTGGAATTTCTGCTTTTTTGCCTCTAAATAAGTGGAATTTCTGTCTTTTTCGCCCAAAACAAAGGGAATTTCTGTCTTTTTTGCCCCAAAATAAGGAAAATTTCAGACTTATTACCCTGAAGTAAGTGAAATTTCTGCAATTTTGCCCCAAAATAAGGGAAATTTCTGCCTTTTTGCCCCCAAATAAGGGGAATTTCAGGTTTTTACCACAAAATAAGGGAAATTTCTGCATTTTTGCTACAAAATATTAGGAATTTCTGCCTTTTTGCCCCAAAATAAGGAAAATTTCAACCTTTTTCCCTGAAATAAGTGAAATTTCTGCAATTTTGCCCCAAAATACGTGAAATTTCTGCAATTTTGCTCTAAAATATGTGAAATTTCTGAAATTTTGCCTCAAAATAAGTGAAATTTCTGGAATTTTGCCCCAAAATAAGTGGAATTTCTGAGATTTCCCCCAAAATAAAAAGAATTTCTGTCTTTTTGCCCCAACATATAGGGAATTTCGGCCTTTTTGACCCACAATTAGGATAATTTCTGCAATTTTGCTCCAAAATAAGGGGAATATCTGCTTTTTTGCCTCTAAATAAGTGGAATTTCTGTCTTTTTCCCCCAAAATAAAGGGAATTTTTGGCTTTTTTGCCCCACAATTAGGGGAATTTCTGCAATTTTGCTCCAAAATATGGGGAATTACTGCTTTTTTACCCGTAAATAAGAAGAATGCATAACTTTTTGCCATAAAAAAAGGAAATTTCTTCATTTTTGCTCCAAAGTAAGGGGAATTTCTGCTTTTTTGCCTCTAAATAACTGGAATTTCTGTCTTTTTCCCCCAAAACAAAGGGAATTTCTGTCTTTTTGCCCCAAAATAAGGAAAATTTCTGACCAGTTACCTTGAAAAAAGTGAAATTTCTGCAATTTTGCCCCAAAATAAGGGAAATTTCTGCCTTTTTGCCCCCAAATAAGGAGAATTTCAGCCTTTTTACCTCAAAATAAGGAGAATTTCTGCATTTTTGCAACAAAATATTAGGAATTTCTGCCTTTTTGCCCCCAAATAAGGAGAATTTCAGCCTTTTTACCTCAAAATAAGGGGAATTTCTATATTTTTGCAACAAAATATTAGGAATTTCTGCCTTTTTGCCTCAAAATAAGAAAATTTCTGCTTTTTTTTCCTGAAATAAGAGAAATTTCTGCAATTTTGGCCCAAAATAATTGAAATTTTTGGAATTTTGCCCCAAAATAAGTGGAATTTCTGAGTTTTGCACCAAAATAAGGAGAATTTCTCTTTTTTGCCTTAACATATAGGGAATTTCTGCCTTTTTACCCCAAAATTAGGGGAATTTCTGCAATTTTGTTCCAAAATACGGGGAATTTCTGCCTTTTTGCCTCCAAATAAGGGGAATTTCAGCCTTATTACCTCAAAATAAGGGGAATTTCTGCATTTTTGCCACAAAATATTAGGAATTTATGCATTTTTGTTCCAAAATAAGAAAATTTCAGCTATTTTTCCATGATATAAGTGAAATTTCTGCAATTTTGCCCCAAAATAAATAAAATTTCTGACTTATTACCCTAAAATAAGTGAAATTTCTGCAATTTTGCCCCAAAATTAGGGAAATTTCTGCCTTTTTGCCTCCAAATAAGGGGAATTTCAGCGTTTTTACCTCAAAATAAGGGGAATTTCTGCATTTTTGCCACAAAATATTAGGAATTTCTGCATTTTTGCCCAAAATAAGAAAATTTCTGCTTTTTTTCCCTGAAATAAGTTTAATTTCTGCAATTTTGCCCCAAAATAAGTGAAATTTCTGCGTTTTGCCCCAAAATAATGGAAATTTCTGGAATTTTGCCCCAAAATAAGTGAAATTTCTGCGTTTTGCCCCAAAATAAAGAGAATTTCTGTCTTTTTGCCCCAACATAAAAAGAATTTCTGCCCTTTTGCCCCACAATTAGGGGAATTTCTGCAATTTTGCTCCAAAACACGGGGAATTTCTGCTTTTTTGCCCGAAAATAAGAAGAATGCATACCTTTTTGCCATAAAAAAAGGGAAATTTCTTCATTTTTGCTCCAAAATAAGTGGAATTTCTGCTTTTTTGCCTCTAAATAAGTGGAATTTCTGTCTTTTTCGCCCAAAACAAAGGGAATTTCTGTCTTTTTTGCCCCAAAATAAGAAAAATTTCAGACTTATTACCCTGAAGTAAGTGAAATTTCTGCAATTTTGTCCCAAAATAAGGGAAATTTCTGCCTTTTTGCCTCCAAATAAGGGGAATTTCAGGTTTTTACCTCAAAATAAGGGAAATTTCTGCATTTTTGCTACAAAATATTAGGAATTTCTGCCTTTTTGCCCCAAAATAAGGAATATTTCTGCCTTTTTCTCTGAAATAAGTGAAATTTCTGCAATTTTGCCCCAAAATACGTGAAATTTCTGCAATTTTGCTCCAAAATAAGTGAAATTTCTGAAATTTTGCCCCAAAATAAGTGAAATTTCTGGAATTTTGCCCCAAAATAAGTGGAATTACTGAGATTTCCCCCAAAATAAAAAGAATTTCTGTCTTTTTGCCCCAACATATAGGGAATTTCTGCCTTTTTGACCCACAATTAGGATAATTTCTGCAATTTTGCTCCAAAATAAGGGGAATTTCTGCTTTTTTGCCTCTAAATAAGTGGAATTTCTGTCTTTTTCCCCCCAAACAAAAGAAATTTTTGGCTTTTTTACCCCACAATTAGGGGAATTTCTGCAATTTTGCTCCAAAATACGGGGAATTACTGCTTTTTTAACCGAAAATAAGAAGAATGCATACCTTTTTGCCATAAAAAAAGGAAATTTCTTCATTTTGGCTCCAAAATAAAGGGAATTTTTGCTTTTTTGCCTCTAAATAACTGGAATTTCTGTCTTTTTCCCCCAAAACAAAGGGAATTTCTGTCTTTTTGCTCCAAAATAAGGAAAATTTCTGACCAGTTACCTTGAAAAAAGTGAAATTTCTGCAATTTTGCCCCAAAATAAGGGAAATTTCTGCCTTTTTGCCCCCAAATAAGGAGAATTTCAGCCTTTTTACCTCAAAATAAGGAGAATTTCTGCATTTTTGCAACAAAATATTAGGAATTTCTGCCTTTTTGCCCCAAAATAAGAAAATTTCTTCCTTTTTTCCCTGAAGTAAGTGAAATTTCTGCAATTTTGCCCCAAAATAAGTGAAATTTCTGGAATTTTGCCCCAAAAGAAGTGGAATTTCTGAGTTTTGCACCAAAATAAAAAGAATTTCTCTTTTTTGCCCTAACATATATGGAATTTCTACCTTTTTGCCTTACAATTAGGGGAATTTCTGCAATTTGGTTCCAAAATACAGGGAATTTCTGCCTTTTTGCCTCCAAATAAGGGGAATTTCAGCCTTTTTACCTCAAAATAAGGGGAATTTCTGCATTTTTGCCACAAAATATTAGGAATTTCTGCATTTTTGCCCCAAAATTAGAAAATTTCTGCCTTTTTTTCTGAAATAAGTGAAATTTCTGCAATTTTGCCCCAAAATAAAAAAAATTTCTGACTTATTACCCTGAAATAAGTGAAATTTCTGCAATTTTGCCCCAAAATAAGGGAAATTTCTGCCTTTTTGCCTTTAAATAAGGGGAATTTAAGCCTTTTTACCTCAAAATGAGGGGAATTTCTGCATTTTTGCCACAAAATATTAGGAATTTCTGCATTTTTGCCCCAAAATAAGAAAATTTCTGCATTTTTTCCCTGAAATAAGTGAAATTTCTGCAATTTTGCCCCAAAATATGTGATATTTCTGCAATTTTGCCCCAAAATAAGTGAAATTTCTGGAATTTTGATTTAAAATAAGTGGAATTTTGAGTTTTGCACAAAAATAAGGAGAATTTCTGTTTTTTGCCCTAAGATATAGGGAATTTCTGCCTTTTTGCCCCACAATTAGGGGAATTTCTGCAATTTTGTTCCAAAATACGGGGAATTTCTGCCTTTTTGCCCGAAAATAAGAAGAATGCATACCTTTTTGCCATAAAATAGGGAAATTTCTTCATTTTTGCTCCAAAATAAGTGGAATTTTTGCGTTTTTGCCTCTAAATAAGTGGAATTTCTGTCTTTTTCGCCCAAAACAAAGGGAATTTCTGTCTTTTTTGCCCCAAAATAAGGAAAATTTCAGACTTATTACCCTGAAGTAAGTGAAATTTCTGCAATGTTGCCCCAAAATAAGGGAAATTTCTGCCTTTTTGCCTTCAAATAAGGGGAATTTCAGCTTTTTTACCTCAAAATAATGGGAATTTCTGCATTTTTGCCACAAAATATTAGGAATTTCTGCCTATTTGCCCCAAAATAAGGAAAATTTCTGACTTTTTCCCTGAAATAAGTGAAATTTCTGCAATTTTGCCCCAAAATACTTGAAATTTCTGCAATTTTGTTCCAAAATAAGTGAAATTTCTGAAATTTTGCCCCAAAATAAGTGAAATTTCTGGAATTTTGCCCCAAAATAAGTGAAATTTCTGAGATTTGCTCCAAAATAAAAAGAATTTCTGTCTTTTTGCCCCAACATATAGGGAATTTCTGCCTTTTTGACCCACAATTAGGATAATTTCTGCAATTTTGCTCCAAAATAAGGGTAATTTCTGCTTGTTTTCCTCTAAATAAATGGAATTTCTGTATTTTTCCCCAAAAACAAAGGGAATTTTTGTAATTTTTGCCCAAAATGATAAAAATTTCAGACTTATTACCCTGAAGTAAGTGAAATTTCTGCAATTTTGCCCCAAAATAAGGGAAATTTCTGCCTTTTTGCTCCCAAATAAGGGGAATTTCAGCCTTTTTACCTCAAAATAAGAAGAATTTCTGCATTTTTGCCACAAAATATTAGGAATTTCTGCCTTTTTGCCCCAAAATAAGGAAAATTTCTGCCTTTTTCCCTGAAATAAGGGAAATTTCTGCAATTTTGCCCAAAATAAGTGAAATTTCTGCAATTTTGCCCCAAAATAAGTGAAATTTCTGAAATTTTGCCCCAAAAAAAGTGGAATTTCTGATTTATGCCCCAAAATAAAGAGAATTTCTGTCTTTTTGCCCCAACATATAGGGAATTTCTGCTTTATTGACCAACAATTAAAGAATTTCTGCAATTTTGCCCCAAAATAAATGAAATTTCTGCAATTTTGCCCAGAAATAAGGGAAATTTCATGAATTTTGCCCCAAAATAATTGGAATTTCTGAGTTTTGCCCAAAAATAAGGAGAACTTCTGTCTTTTTGCCCTAACATATATGGAATTTCTGCATTTTTTGCCCCACAATTAGGGGAATTTCTGCAATTTTGCTCCAAAATACGGGGAATTACTGCCTTTTTGCCCGAAAATAAGAAGAATGCATACCTTTTTGCCATAAAAAAAGGAAATTTCTTCATTTTTGCTCCAAAATAAGGGGAATTTCTGCGTTTTTGTCTCTAAATAACTGGAATTTCTGTCTTTTTCCCCAAAAAAAAGGGAATTCCTGTCTTTTTGCCCCAAAATAAAGAAAATTTCTGACCAGTTACCCAGAAATAATTGAAATTTCTGAAATTTTGTTCCAAAATAAGGGAAATTTCTGCCTTTTTGCCCCCAAATAAGGAGAATTTTAGCCTTTTTACCTCAAAATAAGGGGAATTTCTACATTTTTGCAACAAAATATTAGGAATTTCTGCCTTTTAGCCCCAAAATAAGAAAATTTCTGCCTTTTTTCCCTGAAATAAGAGAAATTTCTGCAATTTTGGCCCAAAATAATTGAAATTTTTGGAATTTTGCCCCAAAATAAGTGGAATTTCTGAGTTTTGCACCAAAATAAGGAGAATTTCTCTTTTTTGCCCTAACATATAAGGAATTTCTGCCTTTTTACCCCACAATTAGGGGAATTTCTGCAATTTTGTTCCAAAATACGGGGAATTTCTGCCTTTTTGCCTCCAAATAAGGGGAATTTCAGCATTTTTACCTCAAAATAAGGGGAATTTTTGCATTTTTGCCACAAAATAATAGGAATTTATGCATTTTTGCCCCAAAATAAGAATATTTCAGCTATTTTTCCCTGATATAAGTGAAAATTCTGCAATTTTGCCGCAAAATAAATAAAATTTCTGACTTATTACCCTGAAATAAGTGAAATTTCTGCAATTTTGCCCCAAAATTAGGAAAATTTCTGCCTTTTTGCCTCCAAATAAGGGGAATTTCAGCCTTTTAACCTCAAAATAAGGGGAATTTCTGCATTTTTGCCACAAAATATTAGAAATTTCGGCATTTTTGCCCCAAAATAAGAAAATTTCTGCTTTTTTTCCCTGAAATAAGTTAAATTTCTGCAATTTTGCCCCAAAATAAGTGAAATTTCTGCAATTTTGCCCCAAAATAATGGAAATTTCTGGAATTTTGCCCCAAAATAAGTGAAATTTCTGCGTTTTGCCTCAAAATAAAGAGAATTTCTGTCTTTTTGCCCCAACATAAAGGGAATTTCTGCCCTTTTGCCCCACAATTAGGGGAATTTCTGCAATTTTGCTCCAAAACACGGGGAATTTCTGCTTTTTTGCCCGAAAATAAGAAGAATGCATACCTTTTTGCCATAAAAAAGGGAAATTTCTTCATTTCTGCTCCAAAATAAGTGGAATTTCTGCTTTTTTGCCTCTAAATAAGTGGAATTTCTGTCTTTTTCGCCCAAAACAAAGGGAATTTCTGTCTTTTTTGCCCCAAAATAAGGAAAATTTCAGACTTATTACCCTGAAGTAAGTGAAATTTCTGCAATTTTGCCCCAAAATAAGGGAAATTTCTGCCTTTTTGCCCCCAAATAAGGGGAATTTCAGGTTTTTACCACAAAATAAGGGAAACTTCTGCATTTTTGCTACAAAATATTAGGAATTTCTGCCTTTTTGCCCCAAAATAAAAAAAATTTCAACCTTTTTCCCTGAAATAAGTGAAATTTCTGCAATTTTGCCCCATAATACGTGAAATTTCTGCAATTTTGCTCTAAAATAAAAGAAATTTCTGAAATTTTGCCTCAAAATAAGTGAAATTTCTGAAATTTTGCCCCAAAATAAGTGGAATTTCTGAGATTTCCCCCAAAATAAAAAGAATTTCTTTCTTTTTGCCCCAACATATAGGGAATTTCGGCCTTTTTGACCCACAATTAGGATAATTTCTGCAATTTTGCTCCAAAATAAGGGGAATTTCTGCTTTTTTGCCTCTAAATAAGTGGAATTTCTGTCTTTTTCCCCCAAAACAAAGGGAATTCCTGTCTTTTTGCCCCAAAATAAAGAAAATTTCTGACCAGTTACCCTGAAATAAGTGAAATTTCTGAAATTTTTCCCCAAAATAAGGGAAATTTCTGCCTTTTTACCTCAAAATAAGGGGAATTTCTGCATTTTTTCCACAAAATATTAGGAATTTCTGCCTTTTTGCCCCATAATAAGGAAAATTTCTGCCTTTTTTCCCTGAAATAAGAGAAATTTCTGCAATTTTGGCCCAAAATAATTGAAATTTTTGGAATTTTGCCCCAAAATAAGTGGAATTTCTGAGTTTTGCACCAAAATAAGGAGAATTTCTCTTTTTTGCCCTAACATATAGAGAATTTCAGCCGTTTTACCCCACAATTAGGGGAATTTCTGCAATTTTGTTCCAAAATACGGGGAATTTCTGCCTTTTTGCCTCCAAATAAGGGGAATTTCAGCCTTTTTACCTCAAAATAAGGGGAATTTCTGCATTTTTGCCACAAAATAATAGGAATTCATGCATTTTTGCCCCAAAATAAGAATATTTCAGCTATTTTTCCCTGATATAAGTGAAATTTCTGCAATTTTGCCCCAAAATAAATAAAATTTCTGACTTATTACCTTGAAATAAGTAAAATTTCTGCAATTTTGCCCCAAAATTAGGGAAATTTCTGCCTTTTTGCCTCCAAATAAGGGGAATTTCAGCCTTTTTACCTCAAAATAAGGGGAATTTCTCCATTTTTGCCACAAAATATTAGGAATTTCTGCATTTTTGCCCCAAAATAAGAAAATTTCTGCTTTTTTTCCCTGAAATAAGTTAAATTTCTGCAGTTATGCCCCAAAATAAGTGAAATTTCTGCAATTTTGCCCCAAAATAATGGAAATTTCTGGAATTTTGCCCCAAAATAAGTGAAATTTCTGCGTTTTGCCCCAAAATAAAGAGAATTTCTGTCTTTTTGCCCCAACATAAAGGGAATTTCTGCCCTTTTGCCCCACAATTAGTGGAATTTCTGCAATTTTGCTCCAAAACACGGGGAATTTCTGCCTTTTTGCTCGAAAATAAGAAGAATGCATACCTTTTTGCCATAAAAAAGGAAAATTCTTCATTTTTGCTCCAAAATAAGTGGAATTTCTGCTTTTCTGCCTCTAAATAAGTGGAATTTCTGTCTTTTTCGCCCAAAACAAAGGGAATTTCTGTCTTTTTTGCCCCAAAATAAGGAAAATTTCAGACTTATTACCCTGAAGTAAGTGAAATTTCTGCAATTTTGCCCCAAAATAAGGGAAATTTCTGCCTTTTTGCCCCCAAATAAGGGGAATTTCAGGTTTTTACCTCAAAATAAGGGAAATTTCTACATTTTTGCCACAAAATATTAGGAATTTCTGCCTTTTTGCCTCAAAATAAGGAAAATTTCTGCCTTTTTCCCTGAAATAAGTGAAATTTCTGCAATTTTGCCCCAAAATACGTGAAATTTCTGCAATTTTGCTCCAAAATAATTGAAATTTCTGAAATTTTGCCCCAAAATAAGTGAAATTTCTGGAATTTTGCCCCAAAATAAGTGGAATTTCTGAGATTTCCCCCAAAATAAAAAGAATTTCTGTCTTTTTGTCCCAACATGTAGGGAATTTCTGCCTTTTTGACCCACAATTAGGATAATTTCTGCAATTTTGCTCCAAAATAAGGGGAATTTCTGCTTTTCTGCCTCTAAATAAGTGGAATTTCTGTCTTTTTCCCCCAAAACAAAAGGAATTTTTGGCTTTTTTGCCCCACAATTAGGGGAATTTCTGCAATTTTGCTCCAAAATATGGGGAATTACTGCTTTTTTACCCGAAAATAAGAAGAATGCATACCTTTTTGCCATTAAAAAAGGAAATTTCTTCATTTTTGCTCCAAAATAAGGGGAATTTCTGCTTTTTTGCCACTAAATAACTGGAATTTCTGTCTTTTCCCCTAAAACAAAGGGAATTTCTGTCTTTTTGCCCCAAAATAAGGAAAATTTCTGACCAGTTACCTTGAAAAAAGTGAAATTTCTGCAATTTTGCCCCAAAATAAGGGAAATTTCTGCCTTTTTGCCCCCAAATAAGGAGAATTTCAGCCTTTTTACCTCAAAATAAGGAGAATTTCTGCATTTTTGCAACAAAATATTAGGAATTTCTGCCTTTTTGCCCAAAAATAAGAAAATTTCTGCCTTTTTTCCCTGAAGTAAGTGAAATTTCTGCAATTTTGCCCCAAAATAAGTGAAATTTCTGGAATTTTGCCCCAAAAGAAGTGGAATTTCTGAGTTTTGCACCAAAATAAAAAGAATTTCTCTTTTTTGCCCTAATATATAGGGAATTTCTACCTTTTTGCCCCACAATTAGGGGAATTTCTGCAATTTGGTTCCAAAATACGGGGAATTTCTGCCTTTTTGCCTCCAAATAACGGGAATTTCAGCATTTTTACCTCAAAATAAGGGGAATTTCTGCATTTTTGCCACAAAATATTAGGAATTTCTGCATTTTTGCCCCAAAATATGAAAATTTCTGCCTTTTTTTCTGAAATAAGTGAAATTTCTGCAATTTTGCCGCAAAATAAAAAAAAATTCTGACTTATTACCCTGAAATAAGTGAAATTTCTGCAATTTTACCCCAAAATAAGGGTAATTTCTGCCTTTTTGCCTTTAAATAAGGGGAATTTAAGCCTTTTTACCTCAAAATAAGGGGAATTTCTGCATTTTTGCCACAAAATATTAGGAATTTCTGCATTTTTGCTGCAAAATAAAAAAATTTCTGCATTTTTTCCCTGAAATAAGTGAAATTTCTGCAATTTTGCCCTGAAATATGTGAAATTTCTGCAATTTTGCCCCAAAATAAGTGAAATTTCTGGAATTTTGATTTAAAATAAGTGGAATTTTCAGTTTTGCACCAAAATAAGGAGAATTTCTGTTTTTTGCCCTAACATATAGGGAATTTCTGCCTTTTTGCCCCACAATTAGGGGAATTTCTGCAATTTTGTTCCAAAATACGGGGAATTTCTGCCTTTTTGCCCGAAAATAAGAAGAATGCATAATTTTTTGCCATAAAAAAAGGAAATTTCTTCATTTTTGCTCCAAAATAAGGGGAATTTCTGCTTTTGCCTCTAAATAAGTGGAATTTCTGTCTTTTTCCCCCAATTCAAAGGGAATTTCTGTCTTTTTGCCCCAAAATAAAAAAAAATTTCTGACTTATTACCCTGAAATAAGTGAAATTTCTGCAATTTTGCTTCAAAATAAGAAAAATTTCTGCCTTTTTCCCTCAAAATAAGGGAAATTTCTGCATTTTTGCCACAAAATATTAGGAATTTCTGCCTTTTTGCCCCAAAATAAGGAAAATTTCTGCCTTTTTCCCTGAAATAAGTGAAATTTCTTCAATTTTGCCCCAAAATACGTGAAATTTCTGCAATTTTGCTCCAAAATAAGTGAAATATCTGAAATTTTGCCCCAAAATAAGTGAAATTTCTGGAATTTTGCCCCAAAATAAGTGGAATTTCTGAGATTTCCCCCAAAATAAAAAGAATTTCTGTCTTTTTGCCCCAACATATAGGGAATTTCTGCCTTTTTGACCCACAATTAGGATAATTTCTGCAATTTTTTCTCCAAAATAAGGGGAATTTCGGCTTTTTTGCCTTTAAATAAGTGGAATTTCTGTCTTTTTCCCCCAAAACAAAAGGAATTTTTGGATTTTTGGCCCACAATTAGGGGAATTTCTGCAATTTTTCTCCAAAATACGGGGAATTACTGCTTTTTTAACCGAAAATAAAAAGAATGCATACCTTTTTGCCATAAAAAAAGGAAATTTCTTCATTTTTGCTCCAAAATAAGGGGAATTTCTGCTTTTTTGCCTCTAAATAACTGGAATTTCTGTCTTTTTCCCCCAAAACAAAGGGAATTTCTGTCTTTTTGCTCCAAAATAAGGAAAATTTCTGACCAGTTACCATGAAAAAAGTGAAATTTCTGCAATTTTGCCCCAAAATAAGGGAAATTTCTGCCTTTTTGCCCCCAAATAAGGAGAATTTCAGCCTTTTTACCTCAATATAAGGAGAATTTCTGCATTTTTGCAACAAAATATTAGGAATTTCTGCCTTTTTGTCCCAAAATAAGAAAATTTCTGCCTTTTTTCCCTGAAGTAAGTGAAATTTCTGCAATTTTGCCCCAAAATAAGTGAAATTTCTGAAATTTTGCCCCAAAAGAAGTGGAATTTCTGAGTTTTGCACCAAAATAAAAAGAATTTCTCTTTTTTGCCCAAACATATAGGGAATTTCTAGCTTTTTGCCCCACAATTAGGGGAATTTCTGCAATTTGGTTCCAAAATACGGGGAATTTCTGCCTTTTTGCCTCCAAATAAGGGGAATTTCAGCCTTTTTACCTCAAAATAAGGGGAATTTCTGCATTTTTGCCACAAAATATTAGGAATTTCGGCAATTTTGCCTCAAAATAAGTGAAAATTCTGGAATTTTGATTTAAAATAAGTGGAATTTTCAGTTTTGCACCAAAATAAGGAGAATTTCTGTTTTTTGCCCTAACATATAGGGAATTTCTGCCTTTTTGCCCCACAATTAGGGGAATTTCTGCAATTTTGTTCCAAAATATGGGGAATTTCTGCCTTTTTGCCCGAAAATAAGAAGAATGCATACCTTTTTGCCATAAAAAAAGGAAATTTCTTCATTTTTGCTCCAAAATAAGGGGAATTTCTGCTTTTGCCTCTAAATAAGTGGAATTTCTGTCTTTTTCCCCCAAAACAAAGGGAATTTCTGTCTTTTTTGCCCCAAAATTTAAAAAAATTTCTGACTTATTACCCTGAAATAAGTGAAATTTCTGCAATTTTGCTTCAAAATAAGGGAAATTTCTGCTTTTTGGCCCCAAATAAGGGAAATTTCAGCCTTTTTCTTTCAAAATAAGGGAAATTTCTACATTTTTGCCCGAAAATAAGAAGAATGCATACCTTTTTGCCATAAAAAAGGGAAATTTCTTCATTTTTGCTCCAAAATAAGTGGAATTTCTGCTTTTTTGCTTCTAAATAAATGAAATTTCTGTCTTTTTCGCGCAAAACAAAGGGAATTTTTGTCTTTTTTGCCCCAAAATAAGGAAAATTTCAGACATATTACCCTGAAGTAAGTGAAATTTCTGCAATGTTGCCCCAAAATTAGGAAAATTTCTGCCTTTTTGCCTCCAAATAAGGGGAATTTCAGCCTTTTTACCTCAAAATAATGGGAATTTCTGCATTTTTGCCACAAAATATTAGGAATTTCTGCCTATTTGCCCCAAAATAAGAAAAATTTCTGCCTTTTTCTCTGAAATAAGTGAAATTTCTGCAATTTTGCCCCAAAATACGTGAAATTTCTGCAATTTTGCTCCAAAATAAGTGAAATTTCTAAAATTTTGCCCCAAAATAAGTGAAATTTCTGGAATTTTGCCCCAAAATGAGTGGAATTTCTGAGATTTGCTCCAAATTAAAAAGAATTTCTGTCTTTTTGCCCCAACATATAGGGAATTTCTGCCTTTTTGACCCACAATTAGGATAATTTCTGCAATTTTGCTCCAAAATAAGGGGAATTTCTGCTTGTTTGCCTCTAAATAAGTGGAATTTCTGTCTTTTTCCCCAAAAACAAATTGAATTTTTGTCATTTTTGCCCCACAATTAGGAGAATTTCTGCAATTCTGCTCCAAAATACGGGGAATTACTGCCCTTTTGCCCAAAAATAAGAAGAATGCATACGTTTTTGCCATAAAAAAAGGAAATTTCTTCATTTTTGCTCCAAAATAAGGGGAATTTCTGCTTTTTTGCCTCTTAATAACTGGAATTTCTGTCTTTTTAGCCCCAAAACAAAGGGAATTCCTGTCTTTTTGCCCCAAAATAAGGAAAATTTCTGACCAGTTACCCTGAAATAAGTGAAATTTATGCAATTTTGCCTCAAAATAAGGGAATTTTCTGCCTTTTTGCCCCCAAATAAGGAGAATTTCAGCCTTTTTACCTCAAAATAAGAAGAATTTCTGCATTTTTGCAACAAAATATTAGGAATTTCTGCCTTTTTCCCCAAAATAAGAAAATTTCTGCCTTTTTTCCCTGAAATAAGTGAAATTTCTGCAATTTTGCCCCAAAATAAGTGAAATTTCTGGAATTTTGCCCCAAAATAAGTGGAATTTTAGAGTTTTGCACCAAAATAAAAAAAATTTCTCTTTTTTGCCCTAACATATAGGGAATTTCTACCTTTTTGCCCCACAATTACGGGAATTTCTGCAATTTGGTTCCAAAATACGGGGAATTTCTGCCTTTTTGCCTCCAAATAAGGGGAATTTCAGCCTTTTTAACTCAAAATAAGGGGAATTTCTGCATTTTTGCCACAAAATATTAGGAATTTGTGCATTTTTGCCCCAAAATAAGAAAATTTCTGCTTTTTTTTTCTAAAATAAGTGAAATTTGTGCAATTTTGCCCCAAAAAAAAATTTCTGACTTATTACCCTGAAATAAGTGAAATTTCTGCAATTTTGCCCCAAATTAAGGGAAATTTCTGCCTTTTTGCCTCCAAATAAGGGGAATTTCAGCCTTTTTACCTCAAAATAAGGGGAAATTCTTCATTTTTGCAACAAAATATTAAGAATTTCTGCATTTTTGCCCCAAAATAAGAAAATTTCTGCTTTTTTTCCCTGAAATAAGTGAAATTTCTGCAATTTTGCCCCAAAATAATGAAATTTCTGCAATTTTGCCCCAAAATAATGGAAATTTCTGGAATTTTGCCCCAAAATAAGTGGAATTTTGAGTTTTACACCAAAATAAGGAGAATTTCTGTTTTTTGCCCTAACATATAGGGAATTTCTGCGTTTTTGCCCCACAATTAGGGGAATTTCTGCAATTTTGTTCCAAAATACGGGGAATTTCTGCCTTTTTGCCTGAAAATAAGAAGAATGCATACCTTTTTGCCATAAAAAAAGGAAATTTCTTCATTTTTGCTCCAAAATAAGGGGAATTTCTGCTTTTTTGCCTCTAAATAAGTGGAATTTCTGTCTTTTTCCCTCACAACAAAGGGAATTTCTGTCTTTTTTGCCCCAAAATAAAAAAAAAATTTCTGACTTATTACCCTGAAATAAGTGAAATTTCTGCAATTTTGCTTCAAAATAAGGGAAATTTCTGCCTTTTTGCCCCCAAATAAGAAGAATTTCAGCCTTTTTCCCTCAAAATAAGGGAAATTTCTGCATTTTTGCCACAAAATATTAGGAATTTCTGCATTTTGCCCCAAAATAAGAAAATTTCTGCTTTTTTTCCCTGAAATAAGTGAAATTTCTGCAATTTTGTCCCAAAATAAGTGATATTTCTGCAATTTTGCCCCAAAAGAAGTGAAATTTCTTGAATTTTGCCCCAAAATAAGTGGAATTTCTGAGTTTTGCCCCAAAATAAGGAGAATTTCTGTCTTTTTGCCCTAACATATAGGGAATTTCTGCCTTTTTGCCCCACAATTAGGGGAATTTCTGCAATTTTGCTCCAAAATACGGGGAACTTCTGCTTTTTTGCCCGAAAATAAGAAGAATGCATAACTTTTTGCCATAAAAAAGGTAAATTTCTTCATTTTTACTCCAAAATAAGTGGAATTTCTGCTTTTTTGCCTCTAAATAAGTGGAATTTCTGTCTTTTTCGCCCAAAACAAAAGGAATTTCTTTCCTTTTTGCCCAAAATGAGGAAAATTTCAGACTTATTACCCTGAAGTAAGTGAAATTTCTGCAATTTTGCCCAAAATAAGGGAAATTTCTGCCTTTTTGCTCGCAAATAAGGGGAATTTCAGCATTTTTACCTCAAAATAAGGAGAATTTCTGCATTTTTGACACAAAATATTAGGAATTTCTGCCTTTTTGCCCCAAAATAAGGAAAATTTCTGCCTTTTTCCCTGAAATAAGTGAAATTTCTGCAATTTTTCCCAAAATAAGTGAAATTTCTGCAATTTTGCCCCAAAATAAGTGAAATTTCTGGAATTTTGCCCCCAAAAGTGTGGAATTTCTGAGATATGCCCCTAAATAAGGAGAATTTCTGTCTTTTTGCCACAACATATAGGGAATTTCTGATTTTTTGACCGACAATTAAAGAATTTTTGCAATTTTGCCCCAAAATAAGTGAAATTTCTGCAATTTTGCCCCAAAATAAGGGAAATTTCTGGAATTTTGCCCCAAAATAATTGGAATTTCTGAGCTTTGCCCCAAAATAAGGAGAATTTCTGTCTTTTTGCCCTAACATATATGGAATTTCTGCTTTTTTTGCCCTACAATTAGGAGAATTTCTGCAATTTTGCTCAAAAATACCAGGAATTACTGCCTTTTTGCCCGAAAATAAGAAGAATGCATATCTTTTTGCCATAAAAAAAGGAAATTTCTTTATTTTTGCTCCAAAATAAGGGGAATTTTTGCTTTTTTGCCTCAAAATAACTGGAATTTCTGTCTTTTTCCCCCAAAACAAAGGGAATTCCTGTCTTTTTACCCCAAAATAAGGAAAAGTTCTTACCAGTTACCCTGAATTAAGTGAAATTTCTGCAATTTTGCCCCAAAAAAAAGGGAAATTTCTGCCTTTTGGCCACCAAATAAGCAGAATTTTAGCCATTTTACCTCAAAATAAGGGGAATTTCTGCATTTTTGCCACAAAATATTAGGAATTTCTGCCTTTTTGCCCCATAATAAGGAAAATCTCTGCCTTTTTTCCCTGAAATAAGTGAAATTTCTGCAATTTTGCCACAAAATATGTGAAATTTCTGCAATTTTGCCCCAAAATAAGTGATATTTCTGCAATTTTGCCCCAAAATAAGGGAAATTTCTGGAATTTTGCCCCAATATAAGTGGAATTTCTGAGTTTTGCCCCAAAATAAAGAGAATTTCTGTCTTTTTGCCCCAACATATACGGAATTTCTGCCTTTTTGCCCCACAATTAGGAAAATTTCTGCAATTTTGCTCCAAAATACAGGGAATTTCTGCCTTTTTGTTCCAAAATAAGAAGAATGCATACCTTTTTGCCATAAAAAAGGCAAATTTCTTCATTTTTTCTATAAAATAAGGGGAATTTTTGCTTTTTTGCCTCTAAATAAGTGGAATTTCTGTCTTTTTCCCCCAAAACAAAGGGAATTTCTGTCTTTTTTGCCCCAAAATAAGGAAAAATTCTGACTTATTACCCTGAAGTAAGTGAAATTTCTGCAATTTTGCCCCTAAATAAGGGAAATTTCTGCATGTTTGCCACCAAATAAGGGGAATTTCAGCCTTTTTACATCAAAATACAGGGAATTTCTGCCTTTTTGCCACAAAATAAAAAGAATGCATACCTTTTTGCCATAAAAAAGGCAAATTTCTTCATTTTTTCTCTAAAATAAGGGGAATTTTTGGTTTTTTGCCTCTAAATAAGTGGAATATCTGACTTTTTCCCCCAAAACAAAAGGAAGACCTGTCTTTTTGCCCCAAAATAAGGAAAATTTCTGAACAGTTACCCTGAAATAAGTGAAATTTCTGCAATTTTGCCCCAAATTAGAAAAAATTTCTGCCTTTTTGCTTCCAAATAAGGAGAATTTCAGCCTTTTTAACTCAAAATAAGGGGAATTTCTGCATTTTTGCAACAAAATATTAGGAATTTCTGCCTTTTTGCCCCAAAATAAGAAAATTTCTGCCTTTTTTCCCTGAAATAAGTGAAATTTCTGCAATTTTGCCCCAAAATAAGTGAAATTTCTGGAATTTTGCCCCAAAAGAAGTGGAATTTCTGAGTTTTGCACCAAAATAAAAAGATTTTCTCTTTTTTGCCCTAACATATAGGGAATTTCTACCTTTTTGCCCCAAATTAGGGGAATTTCTGCAATTTGGTTCCAAAATACGGGGAATTTCTGCCTTTTTGCCTCCAAATAAGGGGAATTTCAGCCTTTTTACCACAAAATAAGGGGAATTTCTGCATTTTTGCCACAAAATATTAGGAATTTCTGCATTTTTGCCCCAAAATAAGAAAATTTCTGCTTTTTTTTCTGAAATAAGTGAAATTTCTGCAATTTTGCCTCAAAAATAAAAAAAATTTCTGACTTATTACCCTGAAATAAGTGAAATTTCTGCAATTTTGCCCCAAAATAAGGGAAATTTCTGCCTTTTTGCCTCCAAATAAGGGGAATTTCAGCCTTTTTACCTCAAAATAAGGGGAAATTCTGCATTTTTGCAACAAAATATTAGGAATTTCTGCATTTTTGCCCCAAAACAAGAAAATTTCTGCTTTTTTTCCCTGAAATAAGTGAAATTTCTGCAATTTTGCCCCAAAATAAGTGAAATTTCTGCAATTTTGCCCCAAAATAATGGAAATTTCTGGAATTTTGCCCCAAAATAAGTGGAATTTTGAGTTTTGCACCAAAATAAGGAGAATTTCTGTTTTTTGCCCTAACATATAGGAAATTTCTGCCTTTTTGCCCCACAATTAGGGGAATTTCTGCAATTTTGTTCCAATATACGGGGGATTTCTGCCTTTTTGCCCAAAAATAAGAAGAATGCATATCTTTTTGCCATAAAAAAAGGAAATTTCTTCATTTTTGCTCCAAAATAAGGGGAATTTCTGCTTTTATGCCTCTAAATAAGTGGAATTTCTGTCTTTTTCCCCCACAACAAAGGGAATTTCTGTCTTTTTTGCCCCAAAATAAAAAAAAAATTTCTGACTTATTACCCTGAAATAAGTGAAATTTCTGCAATTTTGCTTCAAAATAAGGGAAATTTCTGCCTTTTCCCCCCAAATAATGGGAATTTCAGCCTTTTTCCCTCAAAATAAGGGAAATTTCTGCATTTTTGCCACAAAATATTAGGAATTTCTGCCTTTTTGCCCCAAAATAAGAAAATTTCTGCTTTTTTTCCCTGAAATAAGTGAAATTTCTGCAATTTTGTTCCAAAATAAGTGATATTTCTGCAATTTTGCCCCAAAAAAAGTGAAATTTCTGGAATTTTGCCCCAAAATAAGTGGAATTTCTGAGTTTTGCCCCAAAATAAGAAGAATTTCTGTCTTTTTGCCCCAACATATAGGGAATTTCTGCCTTTTTACCCCACAATTAGGGGAATTTCTGCAATTTTGATCCAAAATACGAGGAATTTCTGCTTTTTCGTCCGAAATTAAGAAGAATGCATACCTTTATGCCATAAAAAAGGGAAATTTCTTCATTTTTGCTCCAAAATAAGTGGAATTTCTGCTTTTTTGCCTCTAAATAAGTGGAATTTCTGTCTTTTTCGCCCAAAACAAAAGGAATTTCTGTCTTTTTTGCCCAAAATGAGTAAAATTTCAGACTTAATACCCTGAAGTAAGTGAAATTTCTGCAATTTTGCCCCAAAATAAGGGAAATTTCTGCCTTTTTGCTCCCAAATAAGGGGAATTTCAGCCTTTTTACTCAAAATAAGGGGAATTTCTGCATTTTTGCCACAAAATATTAGGAATTTCTGCCCTTTTGCCCCAAAATAAGGAAAATTTCTGCCTTTTTCCCTGAAATAAGTGAAATTTCTGCAATTTTGCCAAAATTAAGTGAAATTTCTGCAATTTTGCCCCAAAATAAGTGAAATTTCTAAAATTTTGATCCAAAAATAGTGGAATTTCTGAGATATGCCCCAAAATAAGGAGAATTTCTTTCTTTTTGCCCCAACATATAGGGAATTTCTGCTTTTTTGACCGACAATTAAAGAATTTCTGCAATTTTGCCCCAAAATAAAGGAAATTTCTGGAATTTTGCCCCAAAATAATTGGAATTTCTGAGTTTTGCCCCAAAATAAGTAGAATTTCTGTCTTTTTGACCTAACATATATGGAATTTCTGCTTTTTTTGCCCCACAATTAGGGGAATTTCTGCAATTTTGCTCCAAAATACCGGGAATTACTTCCTTTTTACCCGAAAATAAGAAGAATGCATAACTTTTTGCCATAAAAAAAGGAAATTTCTTCATTTTTGCTCCAAAATAAGGGGAATTTCTGCTTTTTTGCCTCTAAATAACTGGAATTTCTGTCTTTTTCCCCCAAAACAAAAAGAATTCCTGTCTTTTTACCCCAAAATAAGAAAAAGTTCTTACCAGTTACCCTGAAATAAGTGAAATTTCTGCAATTTTGCCCCAAAATAAGGGAAATTTCTGCCTTTTGGCCACCAAATAAGCAGAATTTCAGCCATTTTACCTCAAAATAAGGGGAATTTCTGCATTTTTGCCACAAAATATTAGGAATTTCTGCCTTTTTGCCCCATAATAAAGAAAATCTCTGCCTTTTTACCCTGAAATAAGTGAAATTTCTGCAATTTTGCCCCAAAATATGTGAAATTTCTGCAATTTTGCCCCAAAATAATTGATATTTCTGCAATTTTGCCCAAAAATAAGGGAAATTTCTGGAATTTTGCCCCAAAATAAGTGGAATTTCTGAGTTTTGCCCCAAAATAAGGAGAATTTCTGTCTTTTTGCCCCAACATATAGGGAATTTCTGCCTTTTTGCCCCACAATTAGGGGAATTTCTGCAATTTTGCTCCAAAATACGGGGAATTTCTGCCTTTTTGCCCGAAAATAAGAAGAATGAATACCTTTTTGCCATAAAAAAGGGAAATTTCTTCATTTTTTTCTCTAAAATAAGGGGAATTTCTTCTTTTTTGCCTCTAAATAAGTGGAATTTCTGTCTTTTTCCCCCAAAACAAAGGGAATTTCTGTGTTTTTTGCCTCAAAATAAGGAAAAATTCTGACTTATTACCCTGAAGTAAGTGAAATTTCTGCAATTTTGCCCCAAAATAAAAGAAATTTCTGCCTTTTTGCCTCCAAATAAAGGGAATTTCAGCCTTTTTACCTCAAAATAAGGGGAATTTTTGCCTTTTTGCCACAAAATATTAGGAATTTCCGCATTTTTGCCCCAAAATAAGCAAAATTTCTGCATTTTTTCCCTGAAATAAGTGAAATTTCTGCAATTTTGCCCCAAAATACATGAAATTTCTGCAATTTTGCCCCAAAATAAGTTTAATTCCTAAAATTTGCTTCAAAATAAGTGAAATTTCTAAAATTTTGCCCCAAAATAAGTGGAATTTCTGAGATTTGCCCCAAAATAAGAAGAATTTCTGTCTTTTTGCCCCAACATATTGGGAATTTCTGCCTTTTTGACCCACAATTAGGGTAATTTCTGCAATTTTGCTCCAAAATATGGGGAATTACTGCCTTTTTGCCCGAAAAAAAGAACAATGCATACCTTTTTGCCATAAAAAAAGGAAATTTTTTCATTTTTGCTCCAAAATAAGGGGAATTTCTGCTTTTTTGCCTCTAAATAACAGGAATTTCTGTCTTTTTCCCCCAAAATAAAGGGAATTCCTGTCGTTTTGCCCCAAAATAAGGAAAATTTCTGACCAGTTACCCTGAAAAAAGTGAAATTTCTGCAATTTTTCCCCAAAATAAGGGAAATTTCTGCCTTTTTGCCCCCAAATAAGGAGAATTTCAGCCTTTTTACCTCAAAATAAGGGGAATTTCTGCATTTTTGCCACAAAATATTAGGAATATCTGCCTTTTTGCCCCAAAATAAGAAAATTTCTGCTTTTTTTCCCTGAAATAAGTGAAATTTCTGCAATTTTGCCCCAAAATAAGTGAAATTTCTGCAATTTTGCCCCAAAATAAGTGGAATTTCTGAGTTTTGCACCAAAATAAAAAGAATTTCTCTTTTTTGCCCTAACATATAGGGAATTTCTGCCTTTTTGCCCCACAATTTGGGGAATTTCTGCAATTTTGCTCCAAAATACGAGGAATTTCTGCATTTTCGCCCGAAAATAAGAAGAATGCATACCTTTTTGACATAAAAAAGGGAAATTTCTTCATTTTTTCTCCAAAATAAGAGGAATTTCTGCTTTTTTGCCTCTAAATAAGTGGAATTTCTGTCTTTTTTCCCCAAAACAAGAGGAAATTCTGTCTTTTTTGCCACAAAATAAGAAAAAATTCTGACTTATTACCCTGAAGTAAGTGAAATTTCTGCAATTTTGCCACAAAATAAGGGAAATTTCTGCCTTTTTGCCCACAAATAAGGGGAATTTCAGCCTTTTTACCTCAAAATAAGGAGAATTTCTGCATTTTTGCCACAAAATATTAGGAATTTCTGCCTTTTTGCCCCAAAATAAGGAAAATTTCTGCCTTTTTTCCCTGAAATAAGTGAAATTTCTGCAATTTTGCCCCAAAATAAGTGAAATTTCTGCAATTTTGCCCCAAAATAAGTCAAATTTCTGCAATTTTGCTCCAAAATACAGGGAATTTCTGTCTTTTTGCCCGAAAATAAGAAGAATCCATACCTTTTTGCCATAAAAAAGGGAAATTTCTTCATTTTTTCTCCAAAATAAGAGGAATTTCTGCTTTTTTGCCTCTAAGTAAGTGGAATTTCTGTTTTTTTTCCCCAAGACAAAGGGAAATTCTGTCTTTTTTGCCACAAAATAAGGAAAAATTCTGACTTATTACCCTGAAGTAAGTGAAATTTCTGCAATTTTGCCCCAAAATAAGGGAAATTTCTGCCTTTTTGCCCACAATTAAGGGGAATTTCAGCATTTTTACCTCAAAATAAGGAGAATTTCTGCATTTTTGCCACAAAATATTAGGAATTTCTGCCTTTTTGCCCCAAAATAAGGAAAATTTCTGCCTTTTTTCCCTGAAATAAGTTAAATTTCTGCAATTTTGCTCCAAAATAAGTGAAATTTCTGCAATTTCGCCCCAAAATAAGTCAAATTTCTGCAATTTTGCCCTAAAATAAGGGAAATTTCTGGAATTTTGCCCCAAAATAAGTGGAATTTCTGAGATTTGCCCCAAATAAGGAGAATTTCTGTCTTTTTGCCCTAACATATAGGGAATTTCTGCTTTCTTGACCCACAATTAGGGAAATTTCTGTAATTTTGCTCCAAAATAAGGGGAATTTCTGCTTTTTTGCCCGAAAATAAGAAGAATGCATACCTTTTTGCCATAAAAAAGGGAAATTTCTTCATTTTTGCTCCAGAATAAGTGGAATTTCTGCTTTTTTGCCTCTAAATAAGTGGAATTTCTGACTTTTTCCCCCTAAACAAAGGGAATTTCTTTTTTTTGCCCCAAAATAAGGAAAATTTCTGACTTATTACCCTGAAGTAAGTAAAATTTCTGCAATTTTGCCCCAAATAAGTGAAATTTCTGCAATTTTGCCTGAAAATAAGTGAAATTTCTGGAATTTTGCCACAAAATAAGTGAAATTTCTGAGATTTGCCCCAAAATAATGAGAATTTCTGTCTTTTTGCCCCAACATATAGGGAATTTCTGCCTTTTTGACACACAATTAGGGGAATTTCTGCAATTTTGCTCCAAAATAAGGGGAATTTCTTCTTTGTTGCCTCTAGATAAGTGGAATTTCTGTCTTTTCCCCCCAAAACAAAGGGAATTTTTGTATTTTTTGCCCCAAAATAAAAAAAAATTCTGACTTATTACCGTGAAATAAGTGAAATTTCTGCAATTTTGCCCCAAAATAAGAGAAATTTCTGCCTTTTTGTTCCCAAATAAGGGAATTTCAGCATTTTTACCTCAAAATAAGGGGAATTTCTGCATTTTTGCCACAAAATATTAGGAATTTCTGCCTTTTTGCCCCAAAATAAGGAAAATTTCTGCCTTTTTTCCCTGAAATAAGTAAAATTTCTGCAATTTTGCCCCAAAATAAGTCAAATTTCTGCAATTTTGCCCCAAAATAAGGGAAATTTCTGGAATTTTGTCCCAAAATAAGTGGAATTTCTGAGTTTTGCCCCAAAATAAGTGGAATTTCTGAGTTTTTGCCCTAACATATAGGGAATTTCTGGTTTTTTGCCCCACAATTAGGGGAATTTCTGCAATTTTTCTCCAAAATATGGGGAATTACTGCCGTTTTGCACAAAAATAAGAACAATGCATACCTTTTTGCCATAAAAAAAGGAAATTTTTTCATTTTTGCTCCAAAATAAGGGGAATTTCTGCTTTTTTGCATCTAATTAACTGGAATTTCTGTCTTTTTCTCCCAAAACAAAAGGAAGTCCTGTCTTTTTGCCCCAAAATAAGGAAAATTTCTGACCAGTTACCCTGAAATAAGTGAAATTTCTGCAATTTTGCCCCAAAATAAGGGAAATTTCTGCCTTTTTGCTTCCAAATAAGGAGAATTTCAGCCTTTTTACCTCAAAATAAGGGGAATTTCTGCATTGTGGCAACAAAATATTAGGAATTTCTGCCTTTTTGCCCCAAAATAAGAAAATTTCTGCCTTTTTTCCCTGAAATAAGTGAAATTTCTGCAATATTGCCCCAAAATAAGTGAAATTTCTGGAATTTTGCCCCAAAATAAGTGGAATTTCTGAGTTTTGCACCAAAATAACAAGAATTTCTCTTTTTTGCCCTAACATATAGGGAATTTCTGCCTTTTTGCCCCACAATTAGGGGAATTTCTGCAATTTGGTTCCAAAATACGGGGAATTTCTGCCTTTTTGCCTCCAAATAAGGGGAATTTCAGCCTTTTTACCTCAAAATAAGGGGAATTTCTGCATTTTTGCCTCAAAATATTAGTAATTTCTCCATTTTTGCCCCAAAATAAGAAAATTTCTGCTTTTTTTCTGAAATAAGTGAAATTTCTGCAATTTTGCCTCAAAAATAAAAAAAATTTCTGACTTATTACCGTGAAATAAGTGAAATTTCTGCAATTTTGCCCCAAAATAAGGGAAATTTCTGCCTTTTTGCCTCCAAATAAGGGGAATTTCAGCCTTTTTACCTCAAAATAAGGGGAAATTCTGCATTTTTGCAACAAAATATTAGGAATTTCTGCATTTTTGCCCCCAAATAAGAAAATTGCTGCTTTTTTTCCCTGAAATAAGTGAAATTTCTGCAATTTTGCCCCAAAATAAGTGAAATTTCTGCAAATTTGCCCCTAAATAATGGAAATTTCTGGAATTTTGGCCCAAAAGAAGTGGAATTTTAAGTTTTGCACCAAAATAAGGAGAATTTCTGTTTTTTGCCCTAACATATAGGGAATTTCTGCCTTTATGCCCCACAATTAGGGGAATTTCTTCAATTTTGTTCCAAAATACGGGGAATTTCTGCCTTTTTGCCCAAAAATAAGAAGAATGCATAGCTTTTTGCCATAAAAAAAGGAAATTTCTTCATTTTTGCTCCAAAATAAGGGGAATTTCTGCTTTTATGCCTCTAAATAAGTGGAATTTCTGTCTTTTTCCCCCACAACAAAGGGAATTTCTGTCTTTTTTGCCCCAAAATAAAAAAAAAATTTCTGACTTATTACCCTGAAAGAAGTGAAATTTCTGCAATTTTGCTTCAAAATAAGGGAAATTTCTGCCTTTTCCCCCCAAATAAGGGGAATTTCAGCCTTTTTCCCTCAAAATAAGGGAAATTTCTGCATTTTTGCCACAAAATATTAGGAATTTCTGCCTTTTTGCCCCAAAATAAGAAAATTTCTGCCTTTTTTCCCTGAAATAAGTGAAATTTCTGCAATATTGCCCCAAAATAAGTGAAATTTCTGGAATTTTGCCCCAAAATAAGTGGAATTTCTGAGTTTTGCACCAAAATAACAAGAATTTCTCTTTTTTGCCCTAACATATAGGGAATTTCTGCCTTTTTGCCCCACAATTAGGGGAATTTCTGCAATTTGGTTCCAAAATACGGGGAATTTCTGCCTTTTTGCCTCCAAATAAGGGGAATTTCAGCCTTTTTACCTCAAAATAAGGGGAATTTCTGCATTTTTGCCTCAAAATATTAGTAATTTCTCCATTTTTGCCCCAAAATAAGAAAATTTCTGCTTTTTTTCTGAAATAAGTGAAATTTCTGCAATTTTGCCTCAAAAATAAAAAAAATTTCTGACTTATTACCGTGAAATAAGTGAAATTTCTGCAATTTTGCCCCAAAATAAGGGAAATTTCTGCCTTTTTGCCTCCAAATAAGGGGAATTTCAGCCTTTTTACCTCAAAATAAGGGGAAATTCTGCATTTTTGCAACAAAATATTAGGAATTTCTGCATTTTTGCCCCCAAATAAGAAAATTGCTGCTTTTTTTCCCTGAAATAAGTGAAATTTCTGCAATTTTGCCCCAAAATAAGTGAAATTTCTGCAAATTTGCCCCTAAATAATGGAAATTTCTGGAATTTTGGCCCAAAAGAAGTGGAATTTTAAGTTTTGCACCAAAATAAGGAGAATTTCTGTTTTTTGCCCTAACATATAGGGAATTTCTGCCTTTATGCCCCACAATTAGGGGAATTTCTTCAATTTTGTTCCAAAATACGGGGAATTTCTGCCTTTTTGCCCAAAAATAAGAAGAATGCATAGCTTTTTGCCATAAAAAAAGGAAATTTCTTCATTTTTGCTCCAAAATAAGGGGAATTTCTGCTTTTATGCCTCTAAATAAGTGGAATTTCTGTCTTTTTCCCCCACAACAAAGGGAATTTCTGTCTTTTTTGCCCCAAAATAAAAAAAAAATTTCTGACTTATTACCCTGAAAGAAGTGAAATTTCTGCAATTTTGCTTCAAAATAAGGGAAATTTCTGCCTTTTCCCCCCAAATAAGGGGAATTTCAGCCTTTTTCCCTCAAAATAAGGGAAATTTCTGCATTTTTGCCACAAAATATTAGGAATTTCTGCCTTTTTGCCCCAAAATAAGAAAATTTCTGCTTTTTTTCCCTGAAATAAGTGAAATTTCTGCAATTTTGTTCCAAAATAAGTGATATTTCTGCAATTTTGCCCCAAAAAAAGTGAAATTTCTGGAATTTTGCCCCAAAATAAGTGGAATTTCTGAGTTTTGCCCCAAAATAAGAAGAATTTCTGTCTTTTTGCCCCATCATATAGGGAATTTCTGCTTTTTTGACCGACAATTAAAGAATTTCTGCAATTTTGCCACAAAATAATTGAAATTTCTGCAATTTTGCCCCAAAATAAGGGAAATTTCTGGAATTTTGCCCCAAAATAATTGGAATTTCTGAGTTTTGCCCCAAAATAAGGAGAATTTCTGTCTTTTTGCCCCAACATTTATGGAATTTCTGCATTTTTTGCCCCACAATTAGGGGAATTTCTGCAATTTTGCTCCAAAATACCGGGAATTACTGCCTTTTTGCCCGAAAATAAGAAGAATGCATAACTTTTTGCCATAAAAAAAGGAAATTTCTTCATTTTTGCTCCAAAATAAGGGGAATTTCTGCTTTTTTGCGTCTAATTAACTGGAATTTCTGTCTTTTTCTCCCAAAACAAAAGGAAGTCCTGTCTTTTTGCCCCAAAATAAGGAAAATTTCTGACCAGTTACCCTGAAATAAGTGAAATTTCTGCAATTTTGCCCCAAAATAAGGGAAATTTCTGCTTTTTTGCTTCCAAATAAGGAGAATTTCAGCCTTTTTACCTCAAAATAAGGGGAATTTCTGCATTTTGGCAACAAAATATTAGGAATTTCTGCCTTTTTGCCCCAAAATAAGAAAATTTCTGCCTTTTTTCCCTGAAATAAGTGAAATTTCTGCAATTTTGCCCCAAAATAAGTGAAATTTCTGTAATTTTGCCCCAAAATAAGTGGAATTTCTGAGTTTTGCACCAAAATAACAAGAATTTCTCTTTTTTGCCCTAACATATAGGGAATTTCTGCCTTTTTGCCCCACAATTAGGGGAATTTCTGCAATTTGGTTCCAAAATACGGGGAATTTCTGCCTTTTTGCCTCCAAATAAGGGGAATTTCAGCCTTTTTACCTCAAAATAAGGGGAATTTCTGCATTTTTGCCTCAAAATATTAGTAATTTCTCCATTTTTGCCCCAAAATAAGAAAATTTCTGCTTTTTTTCTAAAATAAGTGAAATTTCTGCAATTTTGCCTCAAAAATAAAAAAAATTTCTGACTTATTACCGTGAAATAAGTGAAATTTCTGCAATTTTGCCCCAAAATAAGGGAAATTTCTGCCTTTTTGCCTCCAAATAAGGGGAATTTCAGCCTTTTTACCTCAAAATAAGGGGAAATTCTGCATTTTTGCAACAAAATATTAGGAATTTCTGCATTTTTGCCCCCAAATAAGAAAATTGCTGCTTTTTTTCCCTGAAATAAGTGAAATTTCTGCAATTTTGCCCCAAAATAAGTGAAATTTCTGCAAATTTGCCCCTAAATAATGGAAATTTCTGGAATTTTGGCCCAAAAGAAGTGGAATTTTAAGTTTTGCACCAAAATAAGGAGAATTTCTGTTTTTTGCCCTAACATATAGGGAATTTCTGCCTTTATGCCCCACAATTAGGGGAATTTCTTCAATTTTGTTCCAAAATACGGGGAATTTCTGCCTTTTTGCCCAAAAATAAGAAGAATGCATAGCTTTTTGCCATAAAAAAAGGAAATTTCTTCATTTTTGCTCCAAAATAAGGGGAATTTCTGCTTTTATGCCTCTAAATAAGTGGAATTTCTGTGTTTTTCCCCCCAAAAAATGGAATTCCTGTCTTTTTACCCCAAAATAAGGAAAAGTTCTTACGAGTTACCCTGAAATAAGTGAAATTTCTGGAATTTTGCCTCAAAATAAGGGAAATTTCTGCCTTTTGGCTACCAAATAAGCAGAATTTCAGCCATTTTCCCTCAAAATAAGGGGAATTTCTGCATTTTTGCCACAAAATATTAGGAATTTCTGCCTTTTTGCCCCATAATAAGGAAAATCCCTGCCTTTTTTCCCTGAAATAAGTGAAATTTCTGCAATTTTGCCCCCAAATATGTGAAATTTCTGCAATTTTGCCCCAAAATAAGTGATATTTCTGCAATTTTGCCCCAAAATAAGGGAAATTTCTGGAATTTTGCCCCAAAATAAGTGGAATTTCTGAGTTTTGCCCCAAAATAAGGAGAATTTCTGTCTTTTTGCCCCAACATATAGGGAATTTCTGCCTTTTTGCCCCACAATTAGGGGAATTTCTGCAATTTTGCTCCAAAATACGGGGAATTTCTGCCTTTTTGCCCGAAAATAAGAAGAATGAATACCTTTTTGCCATAAAAAAGGGAAATTTCTTCATTTTTTCTCTAAAATAAGGGGAATTTCAGCCTTTTTACCTCAAAATAAGGGGAATTTCTGCATTTTTGCCACAAAATATTAGGAATTTCTGACTTTTTGCCCCAAAATAAGAAAATTTCTGCTTTATTTCCCTGAAATAAGTGAAATTTCTGCAATTTTGCCCCAAAATAAGTGATATTTCTACAATTTTGCCCCAAAATAAGAAAAATTTCTGGAATTTTGCCCCAAAGTAAGTAGAATTTCTGAGTTTTGCCCCAAAATAAGGAGAATTTCTGGCTTTTTGCCCCAACATATAGGGAATTTCTGCCTTTTTGCCGCACAATTTGGGGAATTTCTGCAATTTTGCTCCAAAATACGGGGAATTTCTGCATTTTTGCCCGAAAATAAGAAGAATGCATACCTTTTTGCCATAAAAAAGGGAAATTTCTTCATTTTTTCTACAAAATAAGAGGAATTTCTGCTTTTTTGCCTCTAAATAAGTGGAATTTCTGTATTTTTTCCCCAAAACAAAGGAAAATTCTGTCTTTTTTGCCACAAAATAAGGAAAAATTCTGACTTATTACCCTGAAGTAAGTAAAATTTCTGCAATTTTGCCCCAAAATAAGGGAAATTTCTGCCTTTTTGCCCAGAAATAAGTGGAATTTCAGCCTTTTTACCTCAAAATAAGGAGAATTTCTGCATTTTTGCCACAAAATATTAGGAATTTCTGCCTTTTTGCCCCAAAATAAGGAAAATTTCGGCCTTTTTTCCCTGAAATAAGTGAAATTTTTGCAATTTTGCCCCAAAATAAGTGAAATTTCTGCAATTTTGCCCCAAAATAAGTCAAATTTCTGCAATTTTGCTCCAAAATACGGGGAATTTCTGTCTTTTTGCCTGAAAATAAGAAGAATGCATATCTTTTTGCCATTAAAAAGGGAAATTTTTAATTTTTTCCAAAATAAGAGGAATTTCTGCTTTTTTGCCTCTAAATAAGTGGAATTTCTGTCTTTTTTCCCCAAAACAAAGGGAAATTCTGTCTTTTTTGCCACAAAATAAGGAAAAATTCTGAATTATTACTCTGAAGTAAGTGAAATTTCTGCAATTTTGCCCCAAAATAAGGGAAATTTCTGCCTTTTTGCCCACAAATAAGGGGAATTTCAGCCTTTTTACCTCAAAATAAGGAGAATTTCTGCATTTTTGCCACAAAATATTAGGAATTTCTGCCTTTTTGCCCCAAAATAAGGAAAATTTCTGCCTTTTTACCCTGAAATAATTGAAATTTCTGCAATTTTGCCCCAAAATAAGTGAAATTTCTGCAATTTTCCCCAAAATAAGTCAAATTTCTGAAATTTTGTCCCAAAATAAGGGTTATTTCAGGAATTTTGCCCCAAAATAAGTGGAATTTCTGAGATTTGCCCCAAATAAGGAGAATTTCTGTCTTTTTGCCCAAACATATAGGGAATTTCTGCTTTCTTGACCCACAATTAGGGGAATTTCTGTAATTTTGCTCCAAAATAAGGGGAATTTCTGCTTTTTTGCCCGAAAATAAAAAGAATGCATACCTTTTTGCCATAAAAAAGGGAAATTTCTTCATTTTTGCTCCAGAATAAGGGGAATTTCTGCTTTTTTGCCTCTAAATAAGTGGAATTTCTGACTTTTACCTTCAAAACAAAGGGAATTTCTTTTTTTTGCCCCAAAATAAGGAAAATTTCTGACTTATTACCCTGAAGTAATTGAAATTTCTGCAATTTTCCACAAAATACGTGAATTTTCTGCAATTTTTCCCCAAAATAAGTTTAATTCCTGAAATTTTGCTTCAAAATAAGTGAAATTTCTAAAATTTTGCCCCAAAATAAGTGGAATTTCTGAGATTTGCCCCAAAATAAGAAGAATTTCTGTCTTTTTGCCCCAACATATTGGGAATTTCTGCCTTTTTGACCCACAATTAGGGTAATTTCTGCAATTTTGCTCCAAAATATGGGGAATTACTGCCTTTTTTCCCGAAAATAAGAACAATGCATACCTTTTTGCCATAAAAAAAGGAAATTTTTTCATTTTTGCTCCAAAATAAGGGGAATTTCTGCTTTTTTGCCTCTAAATAACTGGAATTTCTGTCTTTTTCCCCCAAAATAAAGGGAATTCCTGTCTTTTTGCCCCAAAATAAGGAAAATTTCTGACTAGTTAGCCTGAAATAATTGAAATTTCTGCAATTTTGTCCCAAAATAAGGGAAATTTCTGCCTTTTTGACCCCAAATAAGGAGAATTTCAGCCTTTTTGCCTCAAAATAAGGGGAATTTCTGCATTTTTGCCACAAAATATTAGGAATTTCTGGCTTTTTGCCCCAAAATAAGAAAATTTCTGCTTTTTTTCCCTGAAATAAGTTAAATTTCTGCAATTTTGCCCCAAAATAAGTCAAATTTCTGCAATTTTGCTCCAAAATACGGGGAATTTCTGTCTTTTTGCCCGAAAATAAGGAGAATGCATACCTTTTTGCCATAAAAAAGGGAAATTTCTTCATTTTTTCTCCAAAATAAGAGGAATTTCTGCTTTTTTGCCTCTAAATAAGTGGAATTTCTGTCTTTTTTCCCCAAAACAAAGGGAAAATCTGTCTTTTTTTGCCACAAAATAAGGAAAAATTCTGACTTATTACCCTGAAGTAAGTGAAATTTCTGCAATTTTGCCCCAAAATAAGGGAAATTTCTGCTTTTTTGCCCACAAATAAAGGGAATTTCAGCCTTTTTACCTCAAAATAAAGAGAATTTCTGCATTTTTGCCACAAAATATTAGGAATTTCTGCCTTTTTGCCCCAAAATAAGGAAAATTTATGCTTTTTTTCCCTGAAATAAGTGAAATTTCTGCAATTTTGCCCTAAATTAAGTGAAATTTCTGCAATTTTGCCCCAAAATAAGACAAATTTCTGCAATTTTGCCCCAAAATAAGGGAAATTTCTGGAATTTTGCCCCAAAATAAGTGGAATTTCTGAGATTTGCCACAAATAAGGAGAATTTCTGTCTTTTTGCCCAAACATATAGGGAATTTCTGCTTTCTTGACCCACAATTAGGGGAATTTCTGTAATTTTGCTCCAAAATAAGGGGAATTTCTGCTTTTTTGCCCGAAAATAAGAAGAATCCATACCTTTTTGCCATAAAAAAGGGAAATTTCTTCATTTTTGCTCCAGAATAAGGGGAATTTCGGCTTTTTTGCCTCTAAATAAGTGGAATTTCTGACTTTTTCCCCCAAAACAAAGGGAATTTCTTTTTTTTGCCCCAAAATAAGGAAAATTTCTGACTTATTACCCTGAAGTAAGTGAAATTTCTGCAATTTTGCCCCAAATAAGTGAAATTTCTGCAATTTTGCCTGAAAATAAGTGAAATTTCTGGAATTTTGCCACAAAATAAGTTAAATTTCTGAGATTTGCCCCAAAATAATGAGAATTTCTGTCTTTTTGCCCCAACATATAGGGAATTTCTGCCTTTTTGACACACAATTAGGGGAATTTCTGCAATTTTGCTCCAAAATAAGGGGAATTTCTGCTTTTTTGCCTCTAAATTTTGGAATTTCTGTTTTTTTCCCCAAAAACAAAGAAAATTTTTGTCTTTTTTGCCCCAAAATAAGGAAAATTTCTGACTTATTACTGTGAAATAAGTGAAATTTCTGCAATTTTGACCCAAAAAGAGAAATTTCTGCATTTTTGCCCCCAAATAAGGGGAATTTCAGCATTTTTACCTCAAAATAAGGGCAATTTCTGCATTTTTGCCACAAAATAAAAAAAATTTCTGCCTTTTTTCCCTGAAATAATTGAAATTTCTGCAATTTTGCCCCAAAATAAGTGAAATTTCTGCAATTTTGCCCCAAAATAAGTCAAATTTCTGCAATTTTGCCCCAAAATAAGGGAAATTTCTGGAATTTTGCCCCAAAATAGGTGGAATTTCTGAGATTTGCCCCAAATAAGGAGAATTTCTGTCCTTTTGCCCAAACATATAGGGAATTTCTGCTTCCTTGACCCACAATTAGAAGAATATCTGTAATTTTGCTCCAAAATAAGGGAAATTTCTGCTTTTTTGCCTCTAAATAAGTGGAATTTCTGTCTTTTCCCCCCAAAACAAAGGGAATTTCTGTCTTTTTGCCCCAATATAAGGAAAATTTCTGACTTATTACCCTGAAATAAGTGAAATTTCTGCAATTTTGCCCCAAAATAAGAAAAATTTCTGCCATTTTGCCCCCAAATAAGGGGAATTTCAACCTTTTTACCTCAAAATAAGGGGAATTTCTGCTTTTTTGCCTGTAAATAAGTGGAATTTCTGACTTTTTCCCCCAAAACAAAGGGAATTTCTTTTTTTTGCCCCAAAATAAGGAAAAATTCTGACTTATTACCCTGAAGTAAGTAAAATTTCTGCAATTTTGCCCCAAACAAGTGAAATTTCTGCAATTTTGCCGGAAAATAAGTGAAATTTCTGCAATTTTGCCCCAAATAAGTGAAATTTCTGCAATTTTGCATGAAAATAAGTGAAATTTCTGGAATTTTGTCCCAAAGTAAGTGGAATTTCTGAGATTTGCTCCAAAATAAAAAGAATTTCTGTCTTTTTGCCCCAACATATAGGGAATTTCTGCCTTTTTGACCCACAATTAGGGGAATTTCTGCAATTTTGCTCCAAAATAAGGGGAATTTCTGCTTTTTCCCAAAAAACAAAGGGAATTTTTGTCTTTTTTGCCCCAAAATATGGAAAATTTCTCACTTATTACCGTGAAATAAGTGAAATTTCTGCAATTTTGCCCCAAAACGAGAAATTTCTGCATTTTTGCCCCCAAATAAGGGGAATTTCAGCATTTTTACCTCAAAATAAGGGCAATTTCTGCATTTTTTCCACAAAATATTAGGAATTTCTGCCTTTTTTCCCCAAAATAAGGAAAGTTTCTGCCTTTTTTCTAAGAAATAAGTAAAATTTCTGCAATTTTGCCCCAAAATTAGTGAAATTTCTGCAATTTTGCCCCAAAATAAAAGAAATTTCTGCAATTTTGTTCCAAAATAAGTGGAATTTCTGAGTTTTGCTCTAAAATAAAAAGAATTTCTGTATTTGCCCTAACATATAGGGAATTTCTGCTTTTTGCCACACAATTAAGGTAATTTCTGCAATTTTGCTCCAAAATACACGGAATTTCTGCCTTTTTACTCGAAAATAAGAAGAATGCATACCTTTTTGCCATAAAAAAAGGAAATTTCTTCATTTTTGCTCCAAAATAAGGGAAATTTCTGCTTTTTTGCCTCTAAATAAGTGGATTTTCTGTCTTTTTCCCCCAAAACAAAGGGAATTTCTGTCTTTTTTGCCCCAAAATAAAAAAAAATTCTGACTTATTACCCTGAAATAAGTGAAATTTCTGCAATTTTGCCCTAAAATAAGGGAAATTTCTCCCTTTTTGCCCCCAAATAAGAGGAATTTCAGCCTTTTTCCCTCAAAATAAAAGGAATTTCTGCATTTTTGCCACAAAATATTAGGAATTTCTGCATTTTTGCCCGAAAATAAGAAAATTTCTGCATTTTTTCCCTGAAATAAGTGAAATTTCTGCAATTTTGCCCCAAAATATGTGATATTTCTGCAAATTTGCCCCAAAATAAGGGAAATTTCTGGAATTTTGCCCCAAAGTAAGTGGAATTTCTGAGTTTTGCCCCAAAATAAGGAGAATTTCTGTCTTTTTCCCCCAACATATAGGGAATTTCTGCCTTTTTGCCCCACAATTAGGGGAATTTCTGCTATTTTGCTCCAAAATACGGGGAAATTCTGCCTTTTTGCCCTAAAATAAGAAGAATGCATACCTTTTTGCCATAAAAAAGAGAAATTTCTTCATTTTTTTTTCCAAAATAAGAGGAATTTCTGATTTTTGCCTCTAAATACCTGGAATTTCTGTCTTTTTGCCCCAAAACAAAGGGAATTTCTTTCTTTTTTGCCACAAAATAAGGAAAAATTCTGACTTATTAACCTGAAGTAAGTGAAATTTCTGCAATTTTGCCCCAAAATAAAGGAAATTTCTGCTTTTTTACCCATATAAGGGGAATTTCAGCCTTTTTACCTCAAAATAAGTGGAATTTCTGCATTTTTGCACTCAAATATTAGGAATTTCTTACTTTTTGCCTCAAACAAGGAAAATTTCTGCAATTTGTACCAAAATAAAAGAAATTTCTGCCTTTTTGCCCCAATATAAGAAAATTTCTGCTTTTTTTCTGAAATAAGTGAAATTTCTGCAATTTTGCCCCAAAATAAGTGAAATTTCTGAGTTTTGCCTCAAAATAATTAGAATTTCTGTCTTTTTGCACCAACATATAGCGAATTTTTGCCTTTTTGCCCCACAATTACGTTAATTTCTGCAATTTTGCTCCAAAATACGGGGAATTTCTGCCTTTTTGCCAGAAAATAAGAAGAATGCATACATTTTGCCATAAATAAAGGAAGTTTCTTCATTTTTGCTCCAAAATAAGGGGAATTTATGCTTTTTTGCCTCTAAATAAGTGGAATTTCTGTGTTTCTCCCCGAAAACAAAGGGAATTTCTGTCTTTCTTGCCCAAGAATAAGGAAAAATTCTGACTTATTACACAGAAGTAAGTGAAATTTTTGCAATTTTGCCCCAAAATAAAGAAAATTTCTGCCTTTTTGCCCTAAAAAGAGGGGAATTTCAGCCTTTTTACCTCAAAATAAGGGGAATTTCTGCATTTTTGCCACAAAATATTATTAATTAATGCTTTTTTTGCCCCAAAATAAGGAAAATTTCTGCCTTTTTTCCCTGAAATAAGTGAAATTTCTGCAATTTTGCCTTAAAATAAGTAAAATTTCTGCAATTTTGCGCCAAAATAAGTGAAATTTCTGCAACTTTGCCACAAAATAAGTGAAATTTCTGGAATTTTGCCCCAAAATAAGTGGAATTTCTGAGATTTGCCCCAAAATAAGGAGAATTTCTGTCTTTTGCCCCAACATATAGGGAATTTCTGCCTTTTTGACCCAAAATTAGGGGAAATTGTGCAATTTTGCTCCAAAATAAGGGGAATTTCTGCTTTTTTGCCACTAAATATGTGGAATTTCTGTCTTTTCCCCAAAATAAGAAAAATTTCTGCCTTTTTTCCCTGAAATAAGTGAAATTTCTGCAATTTTGCCCCAAAATACGTGAAATTTCTGCAATTTTGCCCCAAAATAAGTGAAATTTCTACAATTTTGCCCCAAAATAAGGGAAATTTCTGCCTTTTTGCCTCCAAATAAGGGGAATTTCAGCCTTTTTACCTCAAAATAAGGGGAATTTCTGCATTTTTGCCACAAAATATTAGGAATTTCTTCTTTTTGCCCCAAAATAAGGAAAATTTCTGCCTTTTTTCCCTGAAATAAGTGAAATTTCTGCAATTTTGCCCCAAAATACGTGAAATTTCTGCAATTATGCCACAAAATAAGTGAAATTTCGGAAATTTTGACCCAAAATATGTGGAATTTTTTAGATTTGCCCCAAAATAAGGAGAATTCCTGTCTTTTGCCCCAACATATAGGGAATTTCTGCCTTTTTGACCCACAATTAGGAGAATTTCTGCAATTCTGCTCCAAAATAAGGGGAATTTCTGCATTTTTGCCTCTAAATAAGTGGAATTTCTGTGTATTTCTCCCAAAACAAAGGGAATTTCTGTCTTTTTTGCCCCAAAATAAAAAAAAAATTCTGACTTATTACCCTGAAGTAAGTGAAATTTCAGCAATTTTGCCCCGTTAAGGGAAATTTCTGCCTTTTTGCCCCCAAATAAGGAGAATTTCAGCCATTTTACCTCAAAATAAGGGGAATGTCTGCATTTTTGCCTCAAAAATATTAGGAATTTCTGCCTTTTTGCCCCAAAATAAGGAAAATTTCTGCCTTTTTTCCCTGAAATAAGTGAAATTTCTGCAATTGTTCCCCAAAATAAGGGAAATTTCTGCATTTTTGCCCCCAAATAAGGGGAATTTCAGCCTTTTTACCTCAAAATAAGGGGAATTTCTGCATTTTTGCCACAAAATATTAGGAATTTCTGCCTTTTTGCCCCAAAATAAGGAAAATTTCTGCATTTTTTCCTGAAATAAGTAAAATTTCTGCAATTTTGCCCCAAACTAAGTGAAATTTCTTCAATTTTGCCCCAAAATAAGGGAAATTTCTGGAATTTTTCCCCAAAATAAGTGGAATTCTGAGTTTTTCCCCAAAATAAGGAGAATTTCTGTCTTTTTGCCTAAACATATAAGGAATTTCTGCTTTTTTTCCCCACAATTAGGGGAATTTCTGCAATTTTGCTTCAAAATTCGGGGAATTTCTGTCTTTTTGCCCGAAAATAAGAAGAATGCATAACTTTTTGCCATAAAAAAGGGAAATTTCTTCATTTTTGCTCCAAAATAAGGGGAATTTCTGCTTTTTTGCCTCTAAATAAGTGGAATTTATGACTTTTTCCCCAAAAACAAAGGGAATTTTTTTTTTGCCCCAAAATAAATAAAATTTTTGACTCATTACTCTGAAGTAAGTAAAATTTCTGCAATTTTGCCCCAAATAAGTGAAATTTCTGCAACTTTGCCCGAAAATAAGTGAAATTTCTGGAATTTTGCCACAAAATAAGTGGAATTTCTGAGATTTGCCCCAAAATAAGGAGAATTTATGTCTTTTTGCACCAACATATAAGGAATTTCTGCCTTTTTGACCCACAATTTGGGGAATTTCTGCAATTTTGCTCCAAAATAAGGGGAATTTCTGCTTTTTTGCCTCTAAATAAGTGGAATTTCTGTCTTTTTCCCCCAAAACAAAGGGAATTTCTGTCTTTTTTGCCCCAAAATAAGGAAAATATCTGACTTATTACCCTTAAATAAGGGAAATTTCTGCAATTTTGCCTCAAAAAAAGAAAATTTTCTGCTTTTTTGCACCCAAATAAGGGGAATTTCAGGCATTTTACCTAAAAATAAGTGGAATTTCTGCATTTTTGCCCTAAAATAAGGGAAATTTCTTCCTTTTTGCCCTAAAATAAGGAAAATTTCTGCAATTTTGTATCAAAATAAAAGAAATTTCTGCCTTTTTGCCCCAATATAACAAAATTACTGCTTTTTATTTAAATAAGTGAAATTTCTGCATTTTGCCCCAAAATAAGTGAAATTTCTGCTTTTTTGCCCCAAATAAGGGGAATTTCAGCCTTTTTACCTCAAAAAAAGTGGAATTTCTGCATTTTTACCCCCAAATATTAGGAATTTCTGACTTTTTGCCTCAAACAAGGAAAAGTTCTGCAATTTTGTACCAAAATAAAAGAAATTTCTGCCTTTTTGCCCCAATATAAGAAAATTTCTGCTTTTTTTTCTGAAATACGTGAAATTTCTGCAATTTTGCCCTAAAATAAGTGAAATTTCTGAGTTTTGCCCCAAAATAATTAGAATTTCTGTCTTTTTGTCCCAACATATAGCGAATTTCTGTCTTTTTGCCCCACAATTAAGGGAATTTCTGCAATTTGGCTCGAAAATATGGGGAATTTCTGCCTTTTTGCCTGAAAATAAGAAGAATGCATACTTTTTTGCCATAAAAAGGGAAATTTCTTCATTTTTGCTCCAAAATAAGGGAATTTATGCTTTTTTGCCTTTAAATAAGTGGAATTTCTGTGTTTTTCCCCCAAAACAAAGGGAATTTCTGTTTTTTTTGCCCCACAATAAGGAAAAATTCTGACTTATTACACAGAAGTAAGTGAAATTTCTGCAATTTTGCCCCAAAATAAGGGAAATTTCTGCCTTTTTGCCCTAAAATAAGGGGAATTTCAGCCTTTTTACCTCAAAATAAGGGGAATTTCTGCATTTTTGCCACAAAATATTATTAAATTTATGCCTTTTTTTGCCCCAACATAAGGAAAATTTCTGCCTTTTTTCCCTGAAATACGTGAAATTACTGCAATTTTGCCCCAAAATAAGTGAAATTTTTGCAATTTTGCCCCAAAATAAGTGAAATTTCTGCAATTTTGCCCCAAAATAAATGAAATTTCTGGAATTTTGCCCCAAAATAAGTGGAATTTCTGAGATTTGCCCCAAAATAAGGAGAATTTCTGTCTTTTGCCCCAACATATAGGGAATTTCTGCCTTTTTGAACCAAAATTAGGGGAAATTGTGCAATTTTGCTCCAAAATAAGGGGAATTTCTGTTTTTTGCCTCTAAATAAGTGGAATTTATGTCTTTTTCCTCCAAAACAAAGGGAATTTTTTTTTTGCCCCAAAATAAGGAAAATTTCTGACTTATTACCCTGAAATAAGTGAAATTTCTGCAATTTTGCCACAAAATAAGGGAAATTTCTGCCTTTTTTGCCCCCAAATAAGGGGAATTTCAACCTTTTTACCTCAAAATAAGTGGAATATCTGCATTTTTGTCTCAAAATAAGGGAAATTTCTGCCTTTTTGTCCCAAAATAAAAAAAATTTCACCAATTTGGTACCAAAATAAAAGAAATTTCAGGCTTTTTGCCCCAATATAAGAAAATTTCTGCTTTTTTTTCTGAAATAAGTGAAATTTCTGCAATTTTGCCCCAAAATAAGTGAAATATCTGAGTTTTGCCCCAAAATGAGGAGAATTTCTGTCTTTTTGCCCCAACATATAGAAAATTTCTGCCTTTTTGCCCCACAATTAGGGGAATTTCTGAAATTTTGCTCTAACATACAGGGAATTTCTGCCTTTTTGCCCGAAAATAAGAAGAATGCATACCTTTTTGCCATAAAAAAGGGAAATTTCTTCATTTTTGCTCCAAAATAAAGGGAATTTCTGCTTTTTTGCCTCTAAATAAGTGGAATTTCTGTCTTTTTCCCACAAAACAAAGGGAAGTTCTGTCTTTTTTGCCCCAAAATAAAGAAAAATTCTGACTTATTACCCTGAAGTAAATGAAATTTCTGCAATTTTGGCTGAAAATTAGGGAAATTTCTGTTTTTTTATCCCCAAATAATGAGAATTTCAGCCTTTTTACCTCAAAATAAGGGGAATTTCTGCATTTTTGCCCCAAAATAAGGAAAATTTCTGCAATTTTTTACCAAAATAAAAGAAATTTCTGCCTTTTTGCCCCAATATAAGAAAATTTCTGCTTTTTTTTCTGAAATAAGTGAAATTTCTGGAGTTTTGCCCCAAAATAAGGAGAATTTCTGTCTTTTTGTCCCATCATATACGTAATTTCTGCCTTTTTGCCCCACAATTAGGGGAATTTCTGCAATTTTGCTCCAAAATACGAGGAATTTCTTCCTTTTTGCCCGAAAATAAGAAGAATGCATACCGTTTTGCCATAAAAAAGGGAAATTTCTTCATTTTTGCTTCAAAATAAGGAAACTTTCTGCTTTTTTTGCCTCTAAATAATTGGAATTTCTGTATTTTCCCCCAAAACAAAGGGAATTTTTGTCTTTTTGCCCCAAAATAAAGAAAAATTCTGACTTATTACCCTGAAATAAGTGAAATTTCTGCAATTTTACCCCAAAAAAAGAAAATTTCTGCTTTTTTGCCCCCAAATAAGGGGAATTTTAGCCTTTTTACCTCAAAATAAGTGGAATTTCTGCATTTTTGCCCTAAAAGAAGGGAAATTTCTGCCTTTTTCCCCCAAAATAAAAAAAATATCTGCAATTTTGTATCAAAATAAAAGAAATTTCTGCCTTTTTGCCCCAATATAGGAAAATTTCTGCTTTTATTCTGAAATAAGTGAAATTTCTGCAATTTTGCCCCAAAATAAGTAAAATTTCTGCTTTTTTGCCCCAAATAAGAAGAATTTAAGCCTTTTTACTTCAAAATAAGTGGAATTTCTGCATTTTTGCCCCAAAATATTAGGAATTTCTGACTTTTTGCCCCAAAACAAGGAAAATTTCTGCAATTTTGTACCAAAATAAAAGAAATTTCTGCCTTTTTGCCCCAATATGAGATAATTTCTGCTTTTTTTTTCTTAAATAAGTGAAATTTCTGCAATTTTGCCACAAAATAATTAGAATTTCTCTCTTTTTGCCCCAACATATAAGGAATTTCTGCCTTTTTGCCCCACGATTAAAGGAATTTCTGCAATTTTGCTCCAAAATACGGGGAATTTCTGCCTTTTTGCCCGAAAATAAGAAGAATGCATACCTTTTTGCCACAAAAAAGGGAAATTTCTTCATTTCTGCTCCAAAATAAGGGGAATTTCTGCTTTTTTGCCTCTAAATAAGTGGAATTTCTGTGTTTTTCCCCCAAAACAAAGAAAATTTCTGTCTTTTTTGCCCCAAAATAAGGAAAAATTCTGACTTATTACACAGAAGTAAGTGAAATTTCTGCAATTTTGCCCCAAAATAAGGGAAATTTCTGCCTTTTTGCCTTAAAAAAAGGGGAATTTCAGCCTTTTTACCTCAAAATAAGTGGAATTTCTGCATTTTTGCCACAAAATATTAGAAATTTATGCTTTTTTGCCTCAAAATAAGGAAAATTTCTGCCTTTTTCCCTGAAATAAGTGAAATTTCTGCAATTTTGCCCCAAAATAAGTGAAATTTCTGCAATTTTGCGCCAAAATAAGTGAAATTTCTGCAATTTTGCCCCAAAATAAGTGAAATTTCTGGAATTTTGCCCCAAATTAAGGGAAATTTCTGCCTTTTTGCCCCAAAATGAGGAAATTTCTGTAATTTTGCTGAAATAAGTGAAATTTCTGCAATTTTGCCCCAAAATAAGTGAAATATCTGAGTTTTGCCCCAAAATAAGGAGAATTTCTGTCTTTTTGCCCAAACATATAGGGAATTTCTGCATTTTTGCCCCACAATTAGGGGAATTTCTGCAATTTTGCTCCAAAATACAAGGAATCTGCCTTTTTGTTCGAAAATAAGAAGAATGCATACCTTTCTGCCATAAAAATGCAAATTTCTTCATTTTTGCTTCAAAATAAAGGGAATTTCTGCTTTTTTGCCACTAAATAAGTGGAATTTCTATCTTTTTCCCACAAAACAAAGGGAAGTTCTGTCTTTTTTTCCCCAAAATAAGGAAAATTCCTGACTTATTACCCTGAAGTAAGTTAAATTACTGCAATTTTGCCTGAAAATTAGGGAAATTTCTGCATTTTTATCCCCAAATATTGGGAATTTCAGGCTTTTTACCTCAAAATAGGAGGAACTTCTGAATTTTTGCCACAAATTATTAGGAATTTCTGCATTTTTGCCCCAAAATAAAGAAAATTTCTGCCTTTTTTCCCCGAAATAAGTGAAATTTCTGCAATTTTGCGCCAAAATAAGTGAAATTTTTGCAATTTTGCCCCAAAATATGTGAAATTTCCTGAAATTTGCCGCAAAATAAGTGTAATTACTGAGATTTGCCCAAAAATAAAGAGAATTTCTGCCTTTTTGCCACAACATATAGAAAATTTCTGCCTTTTTGACCCACAATAAGGGGAATTTCTGAAATTTTGCTCCAAAATAAGGGAAATTTCTGCTTTTTTGACTCTAAATAAGTGGAATTTCTGTCTTTTTCCCCCAAAACAAAAGGAATTTCTGTTTTCTTTGCCCCAAAAGAAAGAAAATTTCTGACTTATTACCCTGAAATAAGTGAAATTTCTGCACTTTTGCCCCAAAATAAGGGAAATTTCTGCTTTTTTGTCACCAAATAAGGGAAATTTCAGCCTTTTTACCTAAAATAATTGGAATTTCTGCATTTTTGCCCCAAAATAAGGGAAATTTCTCCCTTTTTGCCCCAAAATAAGGAAAATTTCTGCAATTTTTTACCAAAATAAAAGAAATTTCTGCCTTTTTGCCCCAATATAGGAAAATTTCTGCTTTTTTTTCTGAAATAAGTGAAATTTCTGGAATTTTGCCCCAAAATGAGGGAAATTTCTGAGTTTTGCCCTAAACTAAGGAGAATTTCTGTCTTTTTGTCCCATCATATAGGGAATTTCTGCCTTTTGCCCCACCATTAGGGGAATTTCTGCAATTTTTCCCCAAAATACGATGAATTTCTGCATTTTTGCCCGAAAATAAGAAGAATGCATACAGTTTTGCCATAAAAAAGGGAAATTTCTTCATTTTTGCTTCAAAATAAAGGGAATTTCTGCTTTTTTGCTACTAAATAAGTGGAATTTCTGTCTTTTTCCCACAAAACAAAGAGATGTTCTATCTTTTTTGCCCTAAATAAAGAAAATTTCTGACTTACTACCCAGAAGTAAGTGAAATTTCTGCAATTTTGCCTGAAAATTAGGGAAATTTCTGCCTTTTTATCCCCAAATAATGAGAATTTCAGCCTTTTTACCTAAAAATAAGGGGAATTTCTGCATTTTTGCCACAAAATATGAAAAATTTCTGCCTTTTTTCCCCAAAATAAAAAAAAATTCTGCCTTTTTTCCCTAAAATAAGTGAAATTTATACAATTTTGCCCCAAAATAAGTGAAATGTCTGCAATTTTGTTCCAAAATATGTGAAATTTCTGGAATTTTGCCCCAAAATAAGTGAAATTTCTGGAATTTTGCCCCAAAATAAGTGGAATTTCTGAGATTTGCCCCAAAATAAAGAGAATTTCTGTCTTTTGCCCTAACATATAGGGAATTTCTGCCTTTTTGAACCAAAATTATGGGAAATTGTGCAATTTTGCCTCAAAATAAGGGGAATTTCTGCTTTTTTGCCTCTAAATAAGTGGAATTTCTGTCTTTTTCCCCCAAAACAAAGGGATTTTTTTTTGCCCCCAAATAAGTAAAATTTCTGACTTATTACCATGAAATAAGTGAAATTTCTGCAATTTTGCCCCAAAATAAGGGAAATTTCTGCTTTTTTGTCACCGAATAAGGGGAATTTCAGCCTTTTTTCCTAAAACAAGTGGAATTTCTGAATTTTTGCCCCAAAATAAGGGAAATTTCTCCCTTTTTGCCCCAAAATAAGGAAAATTTCTGCAATTTTTTACCAAAATAAAAGAAATTTCTGCCTTTTTGCCCCAATAAAAGAAAATTTCTGCTGTTTTTTTTTGAAATAAGTGAAATTTCTGGAATTTTGCCTCAAAATAAGGGAAATTTCTGAGTTTTGCCCCAAACTAAGGACAATTTCTGTCTTTTTGTCCCATCATATAGGGAATTTCTGCCTTTTTGCCCCACCATTAGGGGAATATCTGCAATTTTGCTCCAAAATATGGGGAATTTCTGCCTTTTTGCCTGAAAATAAAAAGAATGCATACCGTTTTGCCATAAAAAAAGGGAAATTTCTTCATTTTTGCTCCAAAATAAGGGGAATTTCTGCTTTTTTGCCTCTAAATAAGTGGAATTTCTGTCTTTTTCCCCCAAAACAGAAGGAATTTCTGTTTTTTTTGCCCCAAAATAAGGAAAATTTCTGACTTATTACCCTGAAATAAGTGAAATTTCTGCAATTTTGCCCCAAAATAAGAGAATTTTCTGCTTTTTTGTCACCAAATAATGGGAATTTCAGCCTTTTTACCTAAAATAAGTGGAATTTCTGCATTTTTGCTATAAATTAAGGGAAATTTCTGCTTTTTTGCCCCAAAATAAGGAAAATTTTTGCAATTTTTTACCAAAATAAAAGAAATTTCTGCCTTTTTGCCCCAATATAAGAAAATTTCTGCTTTTTTTTCTGAAATAAGTGAAATTTCTGGAGTTTTGCCCCAAAATAAGGAGAATTTCTGTTTTTTTGTCCCATCATATACGGAATTTCTGCATTTTTGCCCCACAATTAGGGGAATTTCTGCAATTTTGCTCCAAAATACGAGGTATTTCTTCCTTTTTGCCCGAAAATAAGAAGAATGCATACCGTTTTGCCATAAAAAAGGGAAATTTCTTCATTTTTGCTCCAAATTAAGGAAACTTTCTGCATTTTTGCCTCTAAATAATTGGAATTTCTGTATTTTCCCCCAAAACAAAGAGAATTTCTGTCTTTTTTGCCCCAAAATAAGAAAAAATTCTGACTTATTACCCTGAAATAAATGAAATTTCTGCAATTTTACCCCAAAAAAATGAAAATTTCTTTTTTTTGCCCCCAAATAAGGGGAAATTCAGCCTTTTTACCTCAAAATAAGTGGAATTTCTGCATTTTTGCCCTAAAATAAGGGAAATTTCTGCCTTTTTGCCCCAAAATAAGGAAAATATCTGCAATTTTGTATCAAAATAAAAGAAATTTCTACCTTTTTGCCCCAATATAAGAAAATTTCTGCTTTTTTTTCTGAAATAAGTGAAATTTCTGCAATTTTGCCCCAAAATAAGTAAAATTTCTGCTTTTTTGCCCCAATAAAGGGAATTTCAGCCTTTTTACTTCAAAATAAGTGGAATTTCTGCATTTTTGCCCCAAAATATTAGGAATTTCTGACTTTTTGCCCCAAAACAAAGAAAATTTCTGCAATTTTGTACCAAAATAAAAGAAATTTCTGCCTTTTTGCCCCAATATAATTCATGCTTTTTTTTCTGAAATAAGTGAAATTTCTGCAATTTTGCCACAAAATAATTAGAATTTCTGTCTTTTTGCCACAAATATAGGGAATTTCTGCCTTTTTGCCCCACCATTAGGGGAATTTCTGCAATTTTTCTCCAAAATACAGGGAATTTCTGCCTTTTTGCCGGAAAATAAGAAGAATGCATACCGTTTTGCCATAAAAAAGGGAAATTTCTTCATTTTTGCTTCAAAATAAAGGGAATTTCTGCTTTTTTGCCACTAAATAAGTGGAATTTCTGTCTTTTTCCCACAAAACAAAGAGATGTTCTATCTTATTTGCCCTAAAATAAGGAAAATTTCTGACTTATTACCATGAAGTAAGTGAAATTTCTGCAATTTTGCCTGAAAATTAGGGAAATTTCTGCCTTTTTATCCCCAAATAATGAGAATTTCAGCCTTTTTACCTAAAAATAAGGGGAATTTCTGCATTTTTGCCACAAAATATGAGGAATTTCTGCTTTTTTGCCCCAAAATAAAGAAAATTTCTGCCTTTTTTTCCTGAAATAAGTGAAATTTCTGCAATTTTGCCCCAAAATAAGTGAAATGTCTTCAATTTTGTTCCAAAATATGTGAAATTTCTGGAATTTTGCCCCAAAATAAGTAGAATTTCGGAGATTTTCCCCAAAATAAAGAGAATTGCTGTCTTTTTGCCCCAAGATATAGAAAATTTCTGCCTTTTTGACCCACAATTAGGGGAATTTCTGCAATTTTGCTCCAAAATAAGGGGAATTTCTGCCTTTTTGCCTGAAAATAAGAAGAATGCATACATTTTTGCCATAAAAAACGGAAATTTCTTCATTTTTGCTCCAAAATAAGGGGAATTTCTGCATTTTTGCCTCTAAATAAGTGGAATTTCTGTCTCTTTCCCCCAAAACAAAGGGAATTTCTGACTTTTTCGCCGCAAAGTAAGGAAAAATTCTGACTTATTACCCTGAAGTAAGTGAAATTTCTGCAATTTTGCCCCAAAATAAGGAAAATTTCTGCCTTTTTCCCTGAAATAAGTGAAATTTCTGCAATTTTGCCCCAAAATAAGTGAAATTTCTAGAATTTTGCCCCCAAAAAAGTGGAATTTCTGAGATTTGCCCCAAAATAAGAAGAATTTCTGTCTTTTTGCCCCAACATATAGGGGATTTCTGCTTTTTTGACCCACAGTTAGGGGAATTTCTGCAATTTTGCTCCAAAATAAGGGGAATTTCTGCTTTTTTGCCTCTAAATAAGTGGAATTTCTGTCTTTTTTTCCAAAACAAAGGAAATTTCTGCCTTTTTGCCCCAAAATAAAAAATTTCTGACTTATTACCCTGAAATAAGTGAAATTTCTGCAATTTTGCCCCAAAATAAGAGAAATTTCTGCTTTTTTGCCCCCAAATAAGGGGAATTTCAGCCTTTTACCTCAGAATAAGTGGAATTTCTGCATTTTTTCCCCAAAATATGGGAAATTTCTGCCTTTTTGCCTTAAAATAAGAAAAATTTCTGAAATTTTTTACCATAATAAAAGAAATTTCTGCCTTTTTGCCCCAAAATAAGTAAATTTCTACTTTTTTCTGCAATATGTAAAATTTCTGCAATTTTGCCCCAAAATAAGTCAAATTTCTGCAATTTTGCCCCAAAATAAGGGAAATTTCTAGAATTTTGCCCCAAAAAGTGGAATTTCTTATTTGGCACCAAAATAATGAGAATTTCTGTTTTTTGCACTAACATATAGGGAATTTCTGCCTTTTTGCCCCACAATTAGGGGAATTTCTGCAATTTTGCTCCAAAATACGGGGAATTTCTGCCTTTTTGCCCGAAAATAAGAAGACTGCATACATTTTTTGCCATAAAAAAAGGAAATTTCTTCATTTTTGCTCCAAAATAAGGGGAATTTCTGCTTTTTTGCCTCTAAATAAGTGGAATTTCTGTCTTTTTCCCCCAAAACAGAAGGAATTTCTGTTTTTTTTTGCCCCAAAATAAGGAAAATTTCTGACTTATTACCCTGAAATAAGTGAAATTTCTGCAATTTTGCCCCAAAATAAGGGAATTTTCTGCTTTTTTGTCACCAAATAATGGGAATTTCAGCCTTTTTACCTAAAATAAGTGGAATTTCTGCATTTTTGCTATAAATTAAGGGAAATTTCTGCTTTTTTGCCCCAAAATAAGGAAAATTTTTGCAATTTTTTACCAAAATAAAAGAAATTTCTGCCTTTTTGCCCCAATATAAGAAAATTTCTGCTTTTTTTTTCTGAAATAAGTGAAATTTCTGGAGTTTTGCCCCAAAATAAGGAGAATTTCTGTCTTTTTGTCCCATCATATACGGAATTTCTGCATTTTTGCCCCACAATTAGGGGAATTTCTGCAATTTTGCTCCAAAATACGAGGAATTTCTTCCTTTTTGCCCGAAAATAAGAAGTATGCATACCGTTTTGCCATAAAAAAGGGAAATTTCTTCATTTTTGCTCCAAATTAAGGAAACTTTCTGCATTTTTGCCTCTAAATAATTGGAATTTCTGTATTTTCCCCCAAAACAAAGGGAATTTCTGTCTTTTTTGCCCCAAAATAAGAAAAAATTCTGACTTATTACCCTGAAATAAGTGAAATTTCTGCAATTTTACCCCAAAAAAATTGAAAATTTCTGCTTATTTGCCCCCAAATAAGGGGAATTTCAGCCTTTTTACCTCAAAATAAGTGGAATTTCTGCATTTTTGCCCTAAAATAAGGGAGATTTCTGCCTTTTTGCCCCAAAATAAGGAAAATATCTGCAATTTACTATCAAAATAAAAGAAATTTCTGCCTTTTTGCCCCAATATAAGAAAATTTCTGCTTTTTTTCTGAAATAAGTGAAATTTCTGCAATTTTGCCCCAAAATAAGTAAAATTTCTGCTTTTTTGCCCCAAATAAGAGGAATTTCAGCATTTACTTCAAAATAATTGGAATTTCTGCATTTTTGCCCCAAAATATTAGGAATTTCTGACTTGTTGCCCCAAAACAAGGAAAATTTCTGCAATTTTGTACCAAAATAAAAGAAATTTCTGCCTTTTTGCCCCAATATAAGATAATTTCTGCTTTTTTTTCTGAAATAAGTGAAATTTCTGCAATTTTGCCCCAAAATAATTAGAATTTCTGTCTTTTTGCCCCAACATATAGGGATTTCTGCCTTTTTGCCCCACCATTAATGGAATTTCTGCAATTTTGCTCCAAAATACGGGGAATTTCTGCCTTTTTGCCCGAAAATACGAAGAATGCATACCTTTTTGCCATAAAAAAGGGAAATTTCTTCATTTTTGCTCCAAAATAAGGGGAATTCCTGCTTTTTTGCCTCTAAATAAGTGGAATTTCTGTGTTTTTCCCCCCAAAAAAAGAGAATTTCTGTCTTTTTTGCCCCAAAATAAGGAAAAATTCTGACTTATTACACAGAAGTAAGTGAAATTTCTGCAATTTTGCCCAAAATAAGGAAATTTCTGCCTTTTTGCCCTAAAATAAGGGGAATTTCAGCCTTTTTACCTCAAAATAAGGGGAATTTCTGAATTTTTGCCACAATATATTAGGAATTTATGCTTTTTTGCCACAAAATAAGGAAAATTTCTGCCTTTTTCTCCTGAAATAAGTGAAATTTCTGCAATTTTGCCCCAAAATAAGTGAAATTTCTGCAATTTTGCCCCAAAATAAGTGAAATTTCTGCAATTTTGCCCCAAAATAAGTGAAATTTCTGGAATTTTGCCCCAAAATAAGTGGAATTTCTGAGATTTGCCCCAAAATAAGGAGAATTTATGTCTTTTGCCCTAACATATAGGGAATTTCTGCCTTTTTGACCCAAAATTACGGGAAATTGTGCAATTTTGCCTCAAAATAAGGGGAATTTCTGCTTTTTTGCCTCTAAATAAGTGGAATTTCTGTCTTTTTCCTTCAAAACAAAGGGATTTTTTTTTGCTCCCAAATAAGTAAAATTTCTGACTTATTACCCTGAAATAAGTGAAATTTCTGCAATTTTGCCCCAAAATAAGGGAAATTTTTGCTTTTTTGTTACCAAATAAGGGGAATTTCAGCCTTTTTTCCTAAAATAAGTGGAATTTCTGAATTTTTGCCCTAAAATAAGGGAAATTTCTCCCTTTTTGCCCCAAAATAAGGAAAATTTCTGCAATTTTTTACCAAAATAAAAGAAATTTCTGCCTTTTTGCCCCAATAAAAGAAAATTTCTGCTTTTTTTTCTGAAATAAGTGAAATTTCTGGAATTTTGCCTCAAAATAAGGGAAATTTCTGAGTTTTGCCCCAAACTAAGGACAATTTCTGACTTTTCGTCCCATCATATAGGGAATTTCTGCCTTTTTGCCCCACCATTAGGGGAATTTCTGCAATTTTGCTCCAAAATTCGGGGAATTTCTGCCTTTTTGCCCGAAAATAAGAAAAATGCATACCGTTTTGCCATAAAAAAGTGAAATTTCTTCATTTTTGCTCCAAAATAAGGGGAATTTCTGCTTTTTTGCCTCTAAATAAGTGGAATTTCTGTCTTTTTCCCCAAAAAAACAGAAGGAATTTTGGTTTTTTTGCCCCAAAATAAGGAAAATTTCTGACTTATTACCCTGAAATAAGTGAAATTTCTGCAATTTTTCCCCAAAATAAGGGAAATTTCTGCTTTTTTGTCACCAAATAATGGGAATTTCAGCTTTTTTACCTAAAATATGTGGAATTTCTGCATTTTTGCTCCAAAATAAGGGAAATTTCTGCCTTTTTGCCCCAAAATAAAGAAAATTTTTGCAATTTTTTACCAAAATAAAAGAAATTTCTGCCTTTTTGCCCCAATATAAGAAAATTTCTGCTTTTTTTTCTGAAATAAGTGAAATTTCTGGAATTTTGCCCCAAAATAAGGAGAATTTCTGTCTTTTTGTCCCATCATATACGGAATTTCTGCCTTTTTGCCCCACAATTAGAAGAATTTCTGCAATTTTGCTCCAAAATACGACGAATTTCTTCTTTTTGCCCGAAAATAAGAAGAATGCATACCGTTTTCCATAAAAAAGGGAAATTTCTTCATTTTTGCTCCAAAATAAGGAAACTTTCTGCTTTTTTGCCTCTAAATAATTGGAATTTCTGTATTTTCCCCCAAAACAAAGGGAATTTCTGTGTTTTTTGCCCCAAAATAAGGAAAAATTCTGACTTATTACCCTGAAATGAGTGAAATTTCTGCAATTTTTCCCCAAAAAAAGGAAAATTTCTGCTTTTTTGCCCCCAAATAAGGGGAATTTCAGCCTTTTTACCTCAAAATAAGTGGAATTTCTGCATTTTTGCCCTAAAATAAGGGAAATTTCTGCCTTTTTGCCCCAAAATAAGGAAAATATCTGCAATTTTGTATCAAAAAAGAGAAATTTCTGCCTTTTTGCCCCAATATACGAAAATTTCTGCTTTATTTTCTGAAATAAGTGAAATTTCTGCAATTTTTTCCCAAAATAAGTAAAATTTCTGCTTATTTCCCACAAATAAAGGGAATTTCAGCCTTTTAACTTCAAAATAATTGGAATTTCTGCATTTTTGCCCCAAAATATTAGGAATTTCTGACTTTTTGCCCCAAAACAAAGAAAATTTCTGCAATTTTGTACCAAAATAAAAGAAATTTCTGCCTTTTTGCCCTAATATAAGATAATTTCTGCTTTTTTTTCTGAAATAAGTGAAATTTCTGCAATTTTGCCCCAAAATAATTAGAATTTCTGTCTTTTTGCCACAACATATAGGGAATTTCTGCCATTTTGACCCAAAATTACGGGAAATTGTGCAATTTTGCCTCAAAATAAGGGGAATTTCTGTCTTTTTCCCCCAAAACAAAGGGATTTTTTTTTGCCCCCAAATAAGTAAAATTTCTGACTTATTACCCTGAAATAAGTGAAATTTCTGCAATTTTGCCCCAAAATAAGGGAAATTTCTGCTTTTTTGTCACCAAATAAGGGGAATTTCAGCCTTTTTTCCTAAAATAAGTGGAATTTCTGAATTTTTGCCCGAAAATAAGGGAAATTTCTCCTTTTTTCCCCAAAATAAAGAAAATTTCTGCAATTTTTTATCAAAATAAAAGAAATTTCTGCCTTTTTGCCCCAATTAAAAGAAAATTTCTGCTTATTTTTTCTGAAATAAGTGAAATTTCTGGAATTTTGCCCCAAACTAAGGACAATTTCTGTCTTTTTGTCCCATCATATAGGAAATTTCTGCCTTTTTGCCCCACCATTAGGGGAATTTCTGCAATTTTGCTCCAAAATACGGGGAATTTCTGCCTTTTTGCCTGAAAATAAGAAGAATGCATACCGTTTTGCCATAAAAAAGGGAAATTTCTTCATTTTTGCTCCAAAATAAGGGGAATTTCTGCTTTTTTGCCTCTAAATAAGTGGAATTTCTGTCTTTTTCCCCCAAAACAGAAGAAATTTCTGGTTTTTTTGCCCCAAAATAAGGAAAATTTCTGACTTATTACCCTGAAATAAGTGAAATTTCTGCAATTTTGCCCCAAAATAAGGGAAATTTCTGCTTTTTTGTCACCAAATAATGGGAATTTCAGCTTTTTTACCTAAAATAAATGGAATTTCTGCATTTTTGCTCAAAAATAAGGGAAATTTCTGCCTTTTTGCCCCAAAATAAAGAAAATTTTTGCAATTTTTTACCAAAATAAAAGAAATTTCTGCCTTTTTGCCCCAATATAAGAAAATTTCTGCTTTTTTTTTTCTGAAATAAGTGAAATTTCTGGAGTTTTGCCCCAAAATAAGGAGAATTTCTGTCTTTTTGTCCCATCATATACGGAATTTCTGCCTTTTTGCCCCACAATTAGAAGAATTTCTGCAATTTTGCTCCAAAATACGGGGAATTTCTGCCTTTTTGCCCGAAAATAAGAAGAATGCATACCGTTTTGCCATAAAAAAGGGAAATTTCTTCATTTTTGCTCCAAAATAAGGGGAATTTCTGCTTTTTTGCCTCTAAATAAGTGGAATTTCTGTCTTTTTCCCCCAAAACAGAAGAAATTTCTGGTTTTTTTGCCCCAAAATAAGGAAAATTTCTGACTTATTACCCTGAAATAAGTGAAATTTCTGCAATTTTGCCCCAAAATAAGGGAAATTTCTGCTTTTTTGTCACCAAATAATGGGAATTTCAGCTTTTTTACCTAAAATAAATGGAATTTCTGCATTTTTGCTCCAAAATAAGGGAAATTTCTGCCTTTTTGCCCCAAAATAAAGAAAATTTTTGCAATTTTTTACCAAAATAAAAGAAATTTCTGCCTTTTTGCCCCAATATAAGAAAATTTCTGCTTTTTTTTCTGAAATAAGTGAAATTTCTGGAGTTTTGCCCCAAAATAAGGAGAATTTCTGTCTTTTTGTCCCATCATATACGGAATTTCTGCCTTTTTGCCCCACAATTAGAAGAATTTCTGCAATTTTGCTCCAAAATACGAGGAATTTCTTCCTTTTTGCCCGAAAATAAGAAGAATGCATACCTTTTTGCCATAAAAAAAGGAAATTTCTTCATTTTTGCTCGAAAATAAGGGGAATTTCTTCTTTTTTGCCTCTAAATAAGTGGAATTTCTGTCTTTTTTCCCCAATACAAAGGAAATTTCTGAGATTTTTGCCACAAAATAAGGAAAATTTCTGACTTATTTCCCTGAAATAAGTGAAATTTCTACAATTTTGCCCGAAAATAAGGGAAATTTCTGCATTTTTGCCTCCAAATAAGAAGAATTTCAGCCTTTTTACCTCAAAATAAGGGGTATTTCTGGATTTCTGCCCCAAAATATGAAAAATTTCTGCCTTTTTGCCCCAAAATAAGAAAAATTTCTGCAATTTTGTACCAAAATAAAAGAAATTTCTGCAATTTTGCCCCAAAATAAGTCAAATTTCTTCAATTTTGCCCCAAAATAAGGGAAATTTCTGGAATTTTGCCCCAAAAAAGTGAAATTTCTGAGTTTTGCCCCAAAATAAGAATTTCGATCTTTTTGCCCCAACATATAGGGAATTTCTGCCTTTTTGCCCCACAATTAGGGGAATTTCTGCAATTTTGCTCCAAAATACAAGGAATTTCTGCCTTTTTGCCTGAAAATAAGAAAAATGCATACCTTTTTGCCATAAAAAAAGGAAATTTCTTCATTTTTGCTCCAAAATAAGGGGAATTTCTGCTTTTTTGCCTCTAAATAAGTGGAATTTCTGTCTTTTTCCCCCAATACAAAGGAAACTTCTGAGATTTTTGCCACAAAATAAGGAAAATTTCTGACTTATTACCCTGAAATAAGTGAAATTTCTACAATTTTGCCCAAAAATAAGAGAAACTTTCTGCCTTTTTGCCTCTAAATAAGAAGAATTTAAGCCTTTTTACCTCAAAAAAAGGGGTATTTCTGGATTTCTGCCACAAAATATGAAAAATTTCTGCCTTTTTGCCCCAAAATAAGAAAAATTTCTGCAATTTTGTACCAAAATATAAGAAATTTCTGCAATTTTGCCCCAAAATAAGTCAAATTTCTTCAATTTTGCCCCAAAATAAGGGAAATTTCTGGAATTTTGCCCCAAAAAAGTGAAATTTCTGAGTTTTGCCCCAAAATAAGAATTTCGATCTTATTGCCCCAACATATAGGGAATTTCTGCCTTTTTGCCCCACAATTAGGGGAATTTCTGCAATTTTGCTCCAAAATATGGGGAATTTCTGCCTTTTTGCCCGAAAATAAGAAGAATGCATACCTTTTTGCCATAAAAAAGGGAAATTTCTTCATTTTGGCTCCAAAATAAGGGGAATTTCTGCTTTTTTGCCTCTAAATAAGTGGAATTTCTGTCTTTTTCCCCCAAAACAAAGGGAATTTCTGTCTTTTTTGCCCCAAAATAAGGAAAATTTCTGACTTATTACCCTGAAATAAGTGAAATTTCTGCAATTTTGCCCCAAAATAAGGGAAATTTCTGCTTTTCTGTCACCAAATAAGGGGAATTTCCGCCTTTTTACCTAAAATAATTGGAATTTCTGCATTTTTGCCCCAAAATAAGGGAAATTTCTCCCTTTTGCCCCAAAATAAAGAAAATTTCTGCAATTTTTTACCAAAATAAAAGAAATTTCTGCCTTTTTGCCCCAATATAAGAAAATTTCTGCTTTTTTTGTGAAATAAGTGAAATTTCTGGAATTTTGCTTCAAAATAAGGGAAATTTCTGAGTTTTTCCCCAAACTAAGGAGTATTTCTGTCTTTTTGTCCCATCATGTAGGGAATTTCTGCCTTTTCGCCCCACCGTTAGGGGAATTTCTGCAATTTTGCTCCAAAATACGGGGAATTTCTGCCTTTTTGCCCGAAAATAAGAAGAATGCATACCGTTTTGCCATAAAAAGGGGAAATTTCTTCATTTTTGCTCCAAAATAAGTGGAATTTCTGCTTATTTGTTTCTAAATAAGTGGAATTTCTGTCCTTATCCCGCAAAACAAAGGGAATTCCTGTCTTTTTTGCGCCAAAATATGAAAATTTATGACCTATTACAATGGAATAAGTGAAATTTCTGCAATTTTGACCCAAAATAAGGGAAATTTCTGCCTTTTTGCCTCCAAATAAGAGGAATTTCAGCCTTTTTACCTCAAAATAAGGGGAATTTCTGCATTTTTGCCCCAAAATATGGGAAATTTCTGACCTTTTGCCCCAAAATAAGAAAAATTTCTGCAATTTTGAACCAAAATAAAAGAAATTTCTGCCTTTTGCCCCAAAATAAGAAAATTTTTGCTTTTTTTCTGAAATAAGTAAAATTTCTGCAATTTTGCCCCAAAATTAGGGGAATTTCTGCATTTTTGCCCCCAAATAAAGGGAATTTCAGCATTTTTAACTCAAAATAAAGGGAATTTCTGCATTTTTGCCTCAAAATATTAGGAATTTCTGCATTTTTGCACCATAATAAAATAATTTCTGCCTTTTTTCCCTGAAATAAATGAAATTTCTGAAATTTTGCCCCAAAATAAGGGAAATTTCTGGAATTTTGCCCCAAGATAAGCGGAATTTCTGAGTTTTGCACCAAAATAAGGAGAATTTCTGTTTTTTGCCCTAACATATAGGGTTTTTCTGCCTTTTTGCCCCACAATTAGGGGAATTTCTGCAATTTTGCTCCAAAATACGGGGAATTTCTGCCTTTTTGCCCAAAAATAAGAAGAATGCATACCTTTTTGCCATAAAAAAGGGAAATTTCTTCATTTTTGCTCATAATTAAGAAGAATTTCTGCTTTTTTGCCTCTAAATAAGTGGAATTTCTTTCTTTTTCCCGAAAAACAAAGGGAATTCCTGTCTTTTTTGCCCCAAAATAAGGAAAATTTCTGACTTATTACCCTGAAATAAGTGAAATTTCTCCAATTTTGCCCGAAAATTAGGGAAATTTCTGCCTTTTTGCCCGCAAATAATGGGAATTTCATCCTTTTAACCTCAAAATAAGGGGAATTTCTGCATTTTTGCCACCAAATATTAGGAATTTCTGCCTTTTTGTTTCAAAATAAAAAAAAATTCTGCCCTTTTTCCCTGAAATAAGTGAAATTTCTTCAATTTTGCATCAAAATAAGTCAAATTTCTGCAATTTTGCCCCAAAATAAGGGAAATTCCTTGAATTTTGCCCCAAAATAAGTGGAATTTCTGAGTTTTGCCCCAAAATAAGGAGAATTTCTTTCTCTTTGCCCCAACATATCGGGAATTTCTGCGTTTTTGCCCCACAATTAGAAGAATTTCTGCAATTTTGCTCCAAGATATGGGGAATTTCTGCTTTTTTCCCCGAAAATAAGAAGAATGCATACCTTTTTGCCATAAAAAAGGGAAATTTCTTCATTTTTGCTCCAAAATAAGGGGAATTTCTGCATTTTTGCCTCTAAATAACTGGAATTTCTGTATTTTTCCCCCCCAAAAAAGGGAATTTCTGTATTTTTTGCCCCAAAATAAGGAAAATTTCTGACTTATTACCCTGAAGTAAGTGAAATTTCTGCAATTTTGCCCCAAAATAAGGGAAATTTCTGCCTTTTTGCCCTAAAATAAGGGGAATTTCAGCCTTTTTACCTCAAAATAAGGGGAATTTCTGCATTTTTGCCACAAAGTATTAGGAATTTATGCTTTTTTGCCACAAAATAAGAAAAATTTCTGCCTTTTTTTTCTGAAATAAGTGAAATTTTTGCAATTTTGCGCCAAAATAAGTGAAATTTCTGCAATTTTGCGCCAAAATAAGTGAAATTTCAGGAATTTTGCCCCAAAATAAGTGGAATTTCTGAGATTAGCCCCAAAATAAGGAGAATTTCTGTCTTTTGCCCCAACATATAGGGAATTTCTGCCTTTTTGACCCAAAATTAGGGGAAATTGTGCAATTTTGCCCCAAAATAAGAGGAATTTCTGCTTTTTTGCCTCTAAATAAGTGGTATTTCTGTCTTTTTCCCCCAAAACAAAGGGATTTTTTTTGCCCCAAAATAAGTAAAATTTCTGACTTATTACCCTGAAATAAGTGAAATTTCTGAAATTCTGCCCCAAAATAAGGGAAATTTCTGCTTTTTTGCCCCCAAATAAGGGGAATTTCAACCTTTTTACCTCAAAATAAGTGGAATTTCTGCATTTTTGCCCCAAAATAAGGAAAATTTCTGCCTTTTTGCCCCAAAATAAAGAAATTTCTGTAATTTTGTACCAAAATAAAAGAATTTTCTGGCTTTTTACCCCAATATAAGAAAATTTCTGCTTTTTTTTCTGAAATAAGTGAAATTTCTGCAATTTTGCCCCAAAATAAGTGAAATTTCTGAGTTATGCCCCAAAATAAGGAGAATTTCTGTCTTTTTGCCCAAACATATAGGGAATTTCTGACTTTTTGCCCCACAATTAGGGGAATTTCTGCAATTTTGCTCCAAAATACGGGTAATTTCTGCCTTTTTGCCCGAAAATAAGAAGAATGCATACCTTTCTGCCAGAAAAATGGAAATTTCTTCATTTTTGCTGCAAAATAAAGGGAATTTCTGCTTTTTTGCCACTAAATAAGTGGAATTTCTGTCTTTTTCCCACAAAACAAAGGGAAGTTTTGTCTCATTTTCCCCAAAATAAGAAAAATTCCTGACTTATTACCCTAAAGTAAGTGAAATTTCTGCAATTTTGCCCGAAAATTAGGGAAATTTCTGCATTTTTATCCCCCCAAAAATGGGAATTTCAGCCTTTTTACCTCAAAATAGGGGAAATTTCTGCATTTTTGCCACAAAATATTAGGAATTTCTGTATTTTTGCCCCAAAATAAAGAAAATTTCTGCTTTTTTTTCCGAAATAAGTGAAATTTCTGCAATTTTGCCCCAAAACAAGTGAAATTTCTGCAATTTTGCCCCAAAACAAGTGAAATTTCTGCAATTTTGCCCCAAAATATGTGAAATTTCCTGAATTTTGCCCCAAAATAAGTGGAATTTCTGAGATTTGCCCAAAAATAAAGAGAATTTCTGTCTTTTTGCCCCAACATATAGAAAATTTCTGCCTTTTTGACCCACAATTAGGGGAATTTCTTCAATTTTGCTCCAAAATAAGGGGAATTTCTGCTTTTTTGCCTTTAAATAAGTTGAATTTCTGTCTTTTTCCCCCAAACAAAAAAGAATTTCAGTTTTTTTGCCCCAAAATAAGGAAAATTTCTTACTTATTACTCTGAAATAAGTGAAATTTCTGCAATTTTGCCCCAAAATAAGGGAAATTTCTGCTTTTTTGTCACCAAATAAGGGGAATTTTAGCCTTTTTACCTAAAATAAGTGGAATTTCTGCATTTTTGCCCCAAAATAAGGGAAATTTCTCCCTTTTTACCCCAAAAAAGGAAAATTTCTGCAATTTTGTACCAAAATAAAAGAAATTTCTGCCTTTTTACCACATTATAAGAAAATTTCTGCTTTTTTTCTGAAATAAGTGAAATTTCTGGAATTTTGCTTCAAAATAAGAAAAATTTCTGAGTTTTGCCCCAAACTAAGGAGAATTTCTGTCTTTTTGTCCCATCATATAGGGAATTTCTGCCTTTTTGCCCCACCCTTAGGGGAATTTCTGCAATTTTGCTCCAAAATACGGGGAATTTCTGCCTTTTTGCCCGAAAATAAGAAGAATGCATACCGTTTTGCCATAAAAAAGGGAAATTTCTTCATTTTTGCTCCAAAATAAGGGGAATTTCTGCTTTTTTGCCTCTAATAATTGGAATTTCTGTATTTTCCCCCAAAACAAAGAAAATTTCTGTCTTTTTTGGCCCAAAATATGAAAATTTCTGACTTATTACCATGAAATAAGTGAAATTTCTGCAATTTTGACGCAAAATAAAGGAAATTTCTGCCTTTTTGCCCCCAAATAAGAGGAATTTCAGCCTTTTTACCTCAAAATAAGGGGAATTTCTGCATTTTTGCCCCAAAATATGGGAAATTTCTGACTTTTTGCCCCAAAATAAGAAAAATTTCTGCAATTTTGTACCAGAATAAAAGAAATTTCTGCCTTTTTGCCCCAAAATATGAAAATATCTGCTTTCTTTGAAATAAGTGAAATTTCTGCAATTTTGCCACAAAAAGTCAAATTTCTGCAATTTTGCCCCAAAATAAGGGAAATTTCTAGAATTTTGCCCCAAAATAAGTGGAATTTCTGAGTTTTGCCCCAAAATAAGGAGAATTTCTGTCTTTTTGCCCCAACATATAGGGAATTTCTGCATTTTTGCGGCACAATAAGGGGAATTTCTGCAATTTTGCTCCAAAATACCAGGAATTTCTTCCTTTTTGCCCGAAAATAAGAAGAATGCATACCTTTTTGCCATAAAAAAAGGAAATTTCTTCATTTTTGCTCCAAAATAAAAGGAATTTCTTCTTTTTTGCCTCTAAATAAGTGGAATTTCTGTCTTTTTCTACCAAAACAAAGGAAATTTCTGAGTTTTTCGCCCCAAAATAAGGAAAATTTCTGGCTTATTACCCTGAAGTAAGTGAAATTTCTGCAATTTTGCCCGAAAATAAGGGAAATTTCTCCCTTTTTGCCCCCAAATAAGAAGAATTTCAGCCTTTTTACCTCAAAATAAGGGGAATTTCTAGATTTCTGCCCCAAAATATGAAAAATTTCTGCCTTTTTGCCCCAAAGTAAGAAAAATTTCTGCAATTTTGCCCCAAAATAAGGGAAATTTCTGGAATTTTGCCCCAAAAAAGGGAAATTTCTGAGTTTTGCCCCAAAATAAGAATTTTGATCTTTTTGCCCCAACATATAGGGAATTTCTGCCTTTTTGCCCCACAATTAGGGGAATTTCTGCAATTTTGCTCCAAAATACGGGGAATTTCTGCCTTTTTGCCCGAAAATAAGAATAATGCATACCTTTTTGTCATTAAAAAGGGAAATTTCTTCATTTTTGCTCCAAAATAACGGGAATTTTTTCATTTTTGCTTCTAAATAAGTGGAATTTCTGTCTTTTTCCCCCAAAACAAAGGAAATTTCTGTCTTTTTTGCCCCAAAATAAGGTAAATTTCTGACTTATTACCTGAAATAAGTTAAATTTCTGCAATTTTGCTCCAAAATAAGGGAAATTTCGGCCTTTTGCCCCCGAAAAAAGGGAATTTCAGCCTTTTTACCACAAAATAAGGGAAATTCTGCATTTTTGCCCCAAAATATGGGAAATTTCTGCTTTTTTGCCCCAAAATAAGAAAAATTTCTGCAATTTTGTAACAAAATAAAAGAAATTTCTGCCTTTTGACCCAAAATAAGAAAATTTCTGCTTTTTTTCTGAAATAAGTAAAATTTCTTCAATTTTGCCCCAAAATTAGGGGAATTTCTGCCTTTTTGCCCCCAAATAAAGGGAATTTCAGCCTTTTTACCTCAAAATAAAGGGAATTTCTGCATTTTTGCCACAAAATATTAGGAATTTCTGCTTTTTTGCACCATAATAAAAAAATTTCTTCCTTTTTTCCCTGAAATAAGTGAAATTTCTGAAATTTTTCCCCAAAATAAGGGAAATTTCTGGAATTTTGCCCCAAAATAAGTGGAATTTCTGAGTATTGCACCAAAATAAAGAGAATTTGTGTTTTTTGCCCTAACATATAGGGAATTTCTGCCTTTTTGCCCAAAAATAAGAAGAATGCATACCTTTTTGCCATAAAAAAGGGTAATTTCTTCATTTTTGCTCCAAAATAAGGGGAATTTCTTCTTTTTTGCCTCTAAATAAGTGGAATTTCTCTCTTTTTCCCGCAAAACAAAGGGAATTCCTGTCTTTTTTGCCCCAAAATAAGAATAATTTCGGACTTATTACCCTGACATAAGTGAAATTTCTCCAATTTTGCCCGAAAATTAGTGAAATTTCTGCCTTTTTGCCCCCAAATAATGGGAATTTCAGCCTTTAACCTCAAAATAAAGGGAATTTCTGCATTTTTGCCACAAAATATTAGGAATTTCTGCCTTTTTATTTCAAAATAAGGAAAATTTCTGCCTTTTTTCCCTGAAATAAGTGAAATTTCTGCAATTTTGCCCCAAAATAAGTCAAATTTCTGCAATTTTGCCCCAAAATAATGGATACTTCTGGAATTTTGCCCCAAAATAAGTGGAATTTCTGAGTTTTGCCCCAAAATAAGGAGAATTTCTGTCTCTTTGCCCTAACATATAGGGAATTTCTGCGTTTTTGCCCCACAATTAGGGGAATTTCTGCAATTTTGCTCCAAGATATGGGGATTTTCTGCCTTTTTGCCCGAAAATAAGAAGAATGCATACCTTTTTGCCATAAAAAAAGGGAAATTTCTTCATTTTTGCTCCAAAATAAGGGGAATTTCTGCTTTTTTCCTCTAAATAACTGGAATTTCTGTCTTTTTCCCCCAAAACAAAGGGAATTACTGTCTTTTTGCCCCAAAATAAGGAAAATTTTTGACTTATTACCCTGAAGTAAGTGAAATTTCTGCAATTTTGCCCCAAAGTAAGGTAAATTTCTTCTTTTTGCCCCCAAATAAAGAAAATTTCAGCTTTTTTACCTCAAAATAAGGGGAATTTCTGCATTTTTGCCCCAAAATAAGAGAAATTTCGGCCCTTTTGCCTCAAAATAAGGAAAATTTCCGCCTTTTTTCCCTGAAATAAGTGAAATTTCCGAAATTTTGCCCTACAATAAGGGAAATTTCTGGAATTTTGCCCCAAAATAAGTGGAATTTCTGAGTTTTGCCCCAAAATAAGGAGAATTTCTGTCTTTTTACCCTAACATATAGGGAAATTCTGCCTTTTTGCCCCACAATTCGGGGAATTTCTGCAATTTTGCTCCAAAATACAGGGAATTTCTCCCTTTTTGCCCGAAAATAAGAAGAATGCATAAATTTTTGCCATAAAAAAAGAGAAATTTCTTTATTTTTGCTCCAAAATAAGGGGAATTTCTGCTTTTGCCTCTAAACTAGTGGAATTTCTGTATTTTTCCCTCAAAACAAAGGGAATTCCTGTCTTTTTTGCCCCAAAATAAGGAAAATTTCTGACTTATTACTCTGAAATAAGTGAAATTTCTGCAATTTTGCCCCAAAATTAGGGAAATTTCTGCCTTTTTCCCCCTAAATAAGAGCTATTTCAGCCTTTTTACCTCAAAATAAGGGGAATTTCTGCATTTTTGCCACAAAATATTAGGAATTTCTGCCTTTTTGCACCAAAATAAAAAAATTTCTGCCTTTTATCCCTGAAATAATTGAAATTTCTGCAATTTTGCCCCAAAATAAGTGAAATTTCTGCAATTTTGCCCCAAAATAAGGTTAATTTCTGGAATTTTGCCCCAAAATAAGTGGAATTTCTGAGATCTGTCCCAAAATAAGGAGAATTTCTGTTTTTTTGCCCCAACATATAGGGAATTTCTGCCTTTTTGCCCCAAAATTAGGGGAATTTCTGCAATTTTGCTCCAAAATAGGGGAAATTTCTGCCTTTTTGCCCAAAAATAAGAAGAATGCATCCCTTTTTTGCCATAAAAAAGGGAAATTTCTTCATTTTTTCTCCAAAATAAGGGGAATTTCTGCTTTTTTGCCTCTAAATATGTGGAATTTCTGTCTTTTTCCCCCAAAACAAAGGGAATTCCTGTCTTTTTTGCCCCAAAATAAGGAAAATTTCTGACTTATTACCCTGAAGTAAGTGAAGTTTCTGCAATTTTGCTCCAAAATAAGAGAAATTTCTTCCTCTTTGCCCCCAAATAAGGGGAATTTAATCCTTTTTTACCTCAAAATAAGGGGAATTTCTGCATTTTTGCCACAAAATATTAGAAATTTCTTTCTTTTTGCACCAAAATAAGAAAATTTCTGCCTTTTTTCCCTGAAATAAGTGAAATTTCTGCAATTTTGCCCCAAAATAAGGTAAATTTTTGGAATTTTGCCCCAAAATAAGTGGAATTTCTAAGTTTTGCCCCAAAATAAGAAGAATTTCTGTCTTTTTTCCCTAACATATAGGGAATTTCTGCCTTTTTGCCCCACAATTAGGAGAATTTTTGCAATTTTGCTCCAAAATACAGGGAATTTCTGCCTTTTTGCCCGAAAATAAGAAGAATGCATAAGTTTTTGCCATAAAAAAGGGAAATTTCTTTATTTTTGCTCCAAAATAAGCGGAATTTCTGCTTTTTTGCCTCTAAATTAGTGGAATTTCTGTCTTTTTCCCTCAAAACAAAGGGAATTCCTGTCTTTTTTGCACCAAAATAAGGAAAATTTCTGACTCATTACTCTGAAATAAATGAAATTTCTGCAATTTTGTTCCAAAATTATTGAAATTTCTGCCTTTTTGTCCCCAAATAAGGGAATTTCAGCCTTTTTTACCTCAAAATAAGGGGAATTTCTGCATTTTTGCCACAAAATATTAGGAATTTCTTCCTTTTTGCACCAAAATGAGAAAATTTCTGCATTTTTTCCCTGAAATAAGTGAAATTTCTGCAATTTTGCCTCAAAATAAGTGATATTTCTGCAATTTTGCCCCAAAATAAGGGAAATTTCTGGAATTTTGCCCTAAAATAAGTGGAATTTCTGAGATTTGCCACAAAATAAAGAGAATTTCTGTCTTTTTGCCCCAACATATAGGGAATTTCTGCCTTTTTGCCCCACAATTAGGGGAATTTCTGCAATTTTGCTCCAAAATACGGGAAATTTCTGCCTTTTTGCCCAAAAATAATAAGAATGCATACCTTTTTGCCATAAAAAAATTTTCTTCATTTTTGCTCCAAAATCAGGGGAATTTCTGCTTTTTTACCTCTAAATATGTGGAATTTCTGTCTTTTCCCCCAAAACAAAGGGAATTCCTGTCTTTTGTGCCCCAAAATAACAAAAATTTCTGACTTATTACCCTGATATAAGTGAAATTTCTCCAATTTTGCCCCAAAATAAGGGAAATTTCTGCATTTTGCCCCCAAATAAGGGGAATTTTAGCCTTTTTACCTCAAAATAAGGGGAATATCTGCATTTTTGACACAAAATATTAGGAATTTCTGTTTTTTTGCCCCCAATTAAGAAAATTTCTGCTTTTTTCCTCTTAAATAAGTGAAATTTTGCAATTTTGCCCCAAAATAAGTCAAATTTCTGCAATTTTGCCCCAAAATAATTAGAATTTCTGTCTTTTTGCCCCAACATACAGGGAATTTCTGCCTTTTTGCCCCACAATTAGGGGAATTTCTGCAATTTTGCTCCAAAATACGGGGAATTTTTACTTTTCAGCCCGAAAATAAGGGGAATGTTTACCTTTTGCCACAAAAAGGGAAATTTCTTCATTTTTGCTCCAAAATAATGGGAATTTCTGCTTATTTGCCTCAAAATAAGTGAAATTTCTGCGTTTTTACGGAAAAATAAATGGAATTTCTGTCTTTTTGCCCCAAAATAAAAGGAATTTTTGAATTGTGACCTGAAATAAGTGAAATTTCTTCAATTTTGCCTTAAAACAAAAGAAATTTCTGCCTTTTTGCGACAAAATAAGGGGAATTTCTGTCTTTTTGCACCAAAATAAGGGAAATTTCTGCCTTTTTGCACCCAAATAAGGGGAATTTCAGCCTATTTATCTCAAAATAAGGGGAATTTCTGGATTTCTGCCTCTAAATAAGTGGAATTTCTGTCTTTTTCCCCCAAAACAAAGGGAATTTCTGTCTTTTTTGCCCCAAAATAAGGAAAATTTCTGACTTATTACCCTGAAATAAGTGAAATTTTTGCAATTTTATCCCAAAATAAGAGAAATTTCTGCCTTTTGCCCCCAAATAAGAGGAATTTCAGCCTTTTTACCTCAAAATAAGGGGAATTTCTGCATTTTTGCCCCAAAATATGGGAAATTTCTGCCTTTTTGCCCCAAAATAAGAAAAATTTCTGCAATTTTGTACCAAAATAAAAGAAATTTCTGCCTTTTGTTCCAAAATAAGAAAATTTCTGCTTTTTATCTGAAATAAGTAAAGTTTTGCAATTTTGCCCCAAAATTAGGGGAATTTCTGCCTTTTTGCCCCCAAATAAAGGGAATTTCAGCCTTTTTACCTCAAAATAAAGGGAATTTCTGCATTTTTCCCACAAAATATTAGGAATTTCTGCATTTTTGCACCATAATAAGAAAATTTCTGCCTTTTTTCCCTTAAATAAGTGAAATTTCTGAAATTTTGCCCCAAAATAAGGGAAATTTCTGGAATTTTGCCCCAAAATAAGTGGAATTTCTGAGTTTTGCACCAAAATAAGGAGAATTTCTGTTTTTTGCTCTAACATATAGGAAATTTCTGCCTTTTTGCCCCACAGTTAGGGGAATTTCTGCAATTTTGCTCCAAAATACAGGGAATTTCTGCCTTTTTCCCGAAAATTAAGAAGAATGCATACCTTTTTGCCATAAAAAAGGGAAATTTCTTTATTTTTGCTCATAATTAAGGGGAATTTCTGCTTTTTTGCCTCTAAATAAGTGGAATTTCTGTCTTTTTCCCGCAAAACAAAGGGAATTCCTGTCTTCTTTGGCCCAAAATAAGGAAAATTTCTGACTTATTACCCTGAAATAAGTGAAATTTCTCCAATTTTGCCCGAAAATTAGGGAAATTTCTGGCTTTTTGCCCCCAAATAATGGGAATTTCAGCCTTTTAATCTCAAAATAAGGGGAATTTCTGCATTATTGCCACAAAATATTAGGAATTTCTGCCTTTTTGTTTCAAAATAAGGAAAATTTCTGCCTTTTTTCCTGAAATAAGTGAAATTTCTGCAATTTTTCCCCAAAATATGTCAAATTTCTGCAATTTTGCCCCAAAATAAGACAAATTTCTGGAATTTTGCCCCAAAATAAGTGGAATTTCTGAGTCTTACCCAAAATAAGGAGAATTTCTGTGTCTTTGCCCCAACATATAGGGAATTTCTGCGTTTTTGCCCCACAATTAGGGGAATTTCTGCAATTTTGCTCCAAGATATGGGGAATTTCTGCATTTTTGCCCGAAAATAAGAAGAATGCATACCTTTTTGCCATAAAAAAAGAGAAATTTCTTCATTTTTGCTCCAAAATAAGGGAAATTTCTGCTTTTTTGCCTCTAAATTAGTGGAATTTCTGTATTTTTCCCTCAAAACAAAGGGAATTCCTGTCTTTTTTGCCCCAAAATAAGGAAAATTTCTGACTTATTACTCTGAAATAAGTGAAATTTCTGCAATTTTGCCCCAAAATTAGGGGAATTTCTGCCGTTTTGCGCCCAAATAAGAGAAATTTCAGCCTTTTTACCACAAAATAAGGGGAATTTCTGCATTTTTGCCACAAAATATTAGGAATTTCTGCCTTTTTGCACCAAAATAAAAAAATTTCTGCCTTTTTTCCCAAAATAAGTGAAATTTCTGCAATTTTGCCCCAAAATAAGTGAAATTTCTACAATTTTGCCCCAAAATAAGGGAAATTTCTGGAATTTTGCCCCAAAATAAGTGGAATTTCTGAGATTTGCCCCAAAATAAGGAGAATTTCTGTCTTTTTGCCCCAACATATAGGGAATTTCTGCCTTTTTGCCCCACAATTATGGGAATTTCTGCAATTTTGCTCCAAAATATGGGAAATTTCTGCCTTTTTGCCCAAAAATAAGAAGGATGCATACCTTTTTGCCATAAAAAAGGGAAATTTCTTCATTTTTTCTCCAAAATAAGGGGAATTTCTGCTTTTTTGCCTCTAAATATGTGGAATTTCTGTCTTTTTCTCCCAAAACAAAGGGAATTCGTGTCTTTTTTGCCCCAAAATAAAGAAAATTTCTGAAATATTACCCTGAAGTAAGTGAAATTTCTGCAATTTTGCCCCAAAATAAGAAAAATTTCTTCCTTTTTCCCCCAAATAAAAGGAATATCAGCATTTTTACCTAAAATTTAGGGGAAATTCTGCATTTTTGCCCCAAAATAAGAAAATTTCGGCCCTTTTGCCTCAAAATAAAGAAAATTTCTGCTTTTTTTCCCTGAAATAATTGAAATTTCTGCAATTTTGCCCCAAAATAAGGTAAATTTTTGGAATTTTGCCCCAAAATAAGTGGAATTTCTAAGTTTTGTCCCAAAATAAAGAGAATTTCTGTCTTTTTGCCCTAACATATAGGGAATTTCTGCCTTTTTCCCCCACAATTAGGGGAATTTCTGCAATTTTGCTCCAAAATACGGGGAATTTCTGCCTTTTTGCCCAAAAATAAGAAGAATGCATACCTTTTTGCCATAAAAAAGGGAAATTTCTTCATTTTTGCTCCAAAATAAGCGGAATTTCTGCTTTTTTGACTCTAAATTAGTGGAATTTCTTTTTCCCTCAAAACAAAGGGAATTCCTGTCTTTTTTGCACCAAAATAAAGAAAATTTCTGACTTATTACTCTGAAATAAGTGAAATTTCTGCAATTTTGCCCCAAAATTAGGGAAATTTCTGCCTTTTTGCCCCCAAATAAGGGGAATTTCAGCCTTTTTTACCTCAAAATAAGGGGAATTTCTGCATTTTTGCCACAAAATATTAGGAATTTCTTCCTTTTTGCACCAAAATAAAAAAATTTCTGCCTTTTTTCCCTGAAATAAATAAAATTTCTGCAATTTTGCCCCAAAATAAGTGAAATTTCTGCCTTTTTGCCTCCAAATAAGGGGAATTTCAGCCTTTTTACATCAAAATAAGGGAAATTTTTGCATTTTTGCTACAAAATATGGGAAATTTCAGCCTTTTTGCCCCAAAATAAAAAAAAAATTCTGCAATTTTGTACCAAAATAAAAGAAATTTCTGCCTTTTTGCCCCAAAATAAGGAAAATTTCTGCCTTTTTTTCTCTGAAATAAGTGAAATTTCTTCAATTTTGCCCCAAAATAAGTCAAATTTCTGCAATTTTGCCTCAAAATAAGGGAAATTTCTGGAATTTTGCCCCAAAATAAGTGGAATTTCTGAGTTTTGCCCCAAAATAATAAGAATTTCTTTCTTTTTGCCCCAACATATAGGGAATTTCTGCATTTTGCCCCACAATTAGGGGAATTTCTGCAATTTTGCTCCAAAATACGTGGAATTTCTACTTTTTAGTCCGAAAATAAGGGGAATGTATACCTTTTGCCACAAAATAGGGAAATTTCTTCATTTTTGCCCAAAAATAAGAGGAATTTCTGCCTTTTTACCTCAAAATAAGTGAAATTTCTGCCTTTTTACCTAAAAATAAACGGAATTTCTGTCTTTTTGCCCCAAACTAAAAGGAATTTTTGAATTTTGCCTTGAAATAAGTGAAATTTCTGCAATTTTGCCCCAAAATAAGGGAAATTTCTGCCTTTTGCCACAAAATAAGGGGAATTTCTGTATTTTTACCCCAAAATAAAGGGAATTTCAGCCTTTTTACCTCATAATAAGGGGAATCTCTGCCTTTTTGCCCTAAAATATGGGGAATTTCTGTATTTTTGCCCCAAAATAAAGAATATTTCTACAATTTTGTACCAAAATGAAAGTTATTTCTGCCTTTTTGCTCCAAAATAAGAGAAATTTCTGCGTTTTTCCCCTGAAATAAGTTAAATTTCTATAATTTTGCCCCAAAATAAGGGAGATTTCTGCAATTTTGCCTCAAAATAAAGGAAATTTCTGAAATTTTGCCCCAAAATAAGAAGAATTTCTGACTTTTTGCCCTGAAATAAGGAGAATTTCTGTTATTTTGTAACAAAATAATGTGAATTTCTGCATTTTCCCTCAAAATTAGGAGAATATGTGCAATTTTGCTTCAAAATACAAGGAATTTTTGCCTTATTGAACCAAAATAAAGGGAATTTCTGCATTTTTGCAAAATATAAGGGGAATTTCTGAAATTTTACTCCAAAATACAAGGAATTTCTGCATTATTGCTCGAAATACAGTAGAATTTCTGCCTTTTTGCAGTGAAATATTTGAAATTTCCACAATTTTACCCCAAAATAAGAGGAATTTCTGTTTTTGGCCCCAAAATTAGGAGAATTTCTGCTTTTTGCCCCAAAATAAGGCAAATTTCTGACTTTTGGCCCTCAAATAAGTGAAATTTCTGCCATTTTGCCCCAAAATAAGGGGAATTTCAGCCTTTTGCCAAAATAAGGGGAATTTCAGCATTTTACCTCCAAATAAAGAAAATTTTTGCCTTTTTGCCACAAAATATGGAGAATTTCTGCCTTATTGCCCCCAAATAAGAAAAATTTTTGCTTTTCTGCCCCAATTAATGGGAATTTCTGCCTTTTTGCCACAAAGTAAAGGGAATTTCTGCCTTTTTGCCCCAAAATAACGGGAATTTCAGCCTTTTTACCTCAAAATAAGGGGAATTTCTGCCTTTTGCTCAAAATATGAGGAATTTCTGACTTTTTGTTCCAAATAAGGAAAATTTCTTCAATTTTTTACCAAAATAAAAGAAATTTATGTTTTTGCCCCAAAATAAAAGTAATTTCTGACTTTTTGCCCTGAAATAAATGAAATTTCTGCAATGTTGCCCGAAAATAATGGAAATTTGTGCTTTTTTGCCCCAAACTGAGAGGAATTTCAGCCTTTTGCCCCAAAATATGGGGAATTTCAGCATTTTACCAAAAAATAAGGGGAATTTCTTCCTTTTTGCACCAAAATATAAAAAATTTCTGCCTTTTTGCCACAAAATAAGAAAAATTTCTGCAATTCTGTACCAAAATAAAAGAAATTTCTAAAATTTTGCCCCAAAATAAGGGATATTTCTGATTTTTGCCCCGAAATAAGAAGAATTTCTGTATTTTTGCCCCAAAATAAAGGGAATTTCAGCCTTTTTGCACCAAAATTAGGAGAGTTTCTGCAATTTTGGTTCAAAGTACAGGGAATTTCTGCCGCTTTTCCCGAAAATAAGGGGAACTTCTGCCGATTTGCCCCAAATAAAGGGAATTTCTGCATTTTTGCCCCAATATTAGAGGAATTTCTGCTATTTTGCTCCAAAATACGGGGAATTTCTGCCTTTTTGCCCGAAATTAAGGGGATTTTCTGCCTTTTTGCCCGAATCTAAGGGGATTTTCTGCCTTTTTGCCCCCAAACAAGGGAAATTTCTGCAATTTTATCCCAAAATAAGGGGAATTTCTGCCTTTTTGCCCTGAAATATGTGAAATGTCTGCAATTTTACCCCAAAATAAGGTGAATTTCTGCCTTTTTGCCCCAAAATAAGGTGAATTTCTGCATTTTTGCCCTAAAATAAGAAAAATTTTTGCTTTTTTTCTCTGAAATAAGTGAAATTTCTGCAATTTTGCCTTAAAATAAAAAAAATATCTGCAATTTTTCCCCATAATAAAGGAATTTTCTGCAATTTTGACCCAAAATAAAGGTAATTTCTGTTTTTTGTCCCCAAATAAGAGAAATTTCTGCAATTTTGCCCTAAAATAAGGGGAATTTCTGCCTTTTGCCCCAAAATAAGGGGAATTTCTGCATTTTTGACACAAAATAAGGGTAATTTCTGTCTTTTTACCCCAAAATAAAGGAAATTTCAGCCTTTTTACCTCATAATAAGGGGAATCTCTGCTTTTTTGCCCTAAAATATAGGGAATTTCTGTATTTTTGCCTCAAAATAAAAAAAAATTTCTGCAATTTTGAACCAAAATGAAAGTTATTTCTGCTTTTTGCTCCAAAATAAGAGAAATTTCTGCGTTTTTTCCCTGAAATAAGTTAAATTTCTATAATTTTGCCCCAAAATAAGGGAGATTTCTGCAATTTTGCCCCAAAATAAAGGAAATTTCTGAAATTTTGCCCCAAAATAAGGGGAATTTCTGACTTTTTGCCCTGAAATAAGGAGAATTTCTGTTATTTTGTAACAAAATAATGTGAATTTCTGCATTTTCCCTCAAAATTAGGAGAATATGTGCAATTTTGCTTCAAAATACGGGGAATTTCTGCCTTATTGAACCAAAATAAAGGGAATTTCTACATTTTTGCAACAATATAAGGGGAATTGCTGAAATTTTACTCCAAAACACAAGGAATTTATTTCTTATTGCCCGAAATACAGTGGAATTTGTGCCTTTTTGCACTGAAATATTTGAAATTTCCACAATTTTACCCCAAAATAAGAGGAATTTCTGTTTTTGGCACCAAAATTAGGAGAATTTCTGCTTTTTGCCCCAAAATAAGGCAAATTTCTGACTTTTTGCCCTGAAATAAGTGAAATTTCTGAAATTTTGCCCCAAAATAAGGGGAATTTCTGCCTTTTTGCCAAAATAAGGGGAATTTCAGCATTTTACCTCCAAATAAGGAAAATTTCTGCCTTTTAGCCACAAAATATGGGGAATTTCTGCCTTATTGCCCCCAAATAAGGAAAATTTTTGCTTTTCTGCCCCAATTAACGGGAATTTCTGCCTTTTTGCCACAAAGTAAAGGGAATTTCTTCCTTTTTGCCCCAAAATAACGGGAATTTCAGCCTTTTTACCTCAAAATAAGGGGAATTTCTGCCTTTTGCTCAAAATATGAGGAATTTCTGACTTTTTGTTCCAAATAAGGAAAATTTCTTCAATTTTGTACCAAAATAAAAGAAATTTCTGTTTTTGCCCCAAAATAAAAGTAATTTCTGACTTTTTGCCCTGAAATAAATGAAATTTCTGCAATTTTTCCCGAAAATAAGGGAAATTTGTGCCTTTTTGCCCCAAAATGAGGGGAATTTCAGCCTTTTTGCCCCAAAATATGGGGAATTTCAGCATTTTACCTAAAAATAAGGGGAATTTCAGCCTTTTTGCACCAAAATATGGAAAATTTCTGCCTTTTTGCCACAAAATAAGAAAAATTTCTGCAATTCTGTACCAAAATTAAAGAAATTTCTAAAATTTTGCCCCAAAATAAGGGAAGTTTCTGATTTTTGCCCCGAAATAAGAAGAATTTCTGTATTTTTGCCCCAAAATAAAGAGAATTTCTGCCTTTTTGCACCAAAATTAGGAGAGTTTCTGCAATTTTGGTTCAAAGTACAGGGAATTTCTGCCGCTTTTCCGAAAATAAGGGGAACTTCTGCCGATTTGCCCCAAATAAAGGGAATTTCTGCATTTTTGCCCCAATATTAGGGGAATTTCTGCAAATTTGCTCCAAAATACGGGAAATTTCTGCCTTTTTGCCTGAAATTAAGGGGATTTTCTGCCTTTTTGCCCCCAAACAAGGGAAATTTCTGCAATTTTATCCCAAAATAAGGGGAATTTCTGCCTTTTTGCCCCAAAATAAGGTGAATTTCTGCCTTTTTGCCCTAAAATAAGAAAAATTTTTGCTTTTTTTCTCTGAAATAAGTGAAATTTCTGCAATTTTGCCTTAAAATAAAAAAAATATCTGCAATTTTTCCCCATAATCAAGAAATTTTCTGCAATTTTGACCCAAAATAAAGGGAATTTCTGTTTTTTGTCCCCAAATAAGGGAAATTTCTGCAATTTTGCCCTAAAATAAGGGTAATTTCTGCCTTTTGCCCCAAAATAAGGGGAATTTCTGCCTTTTTCCCCCAAAATAAAGAAAATTACTGCATGTTTTACCCCAAAATTAGGTGAATTTCTACAATTTTGCTCCAAAATACGGGGATTTTCTGCCTTTTTCGCCAAAAATAAAGGGAATTTCTGCCATTTTGCCGCGAAATAAGTGAAATTTCTGCAGTTTTACCCCAAAATAAGGGGAAGTTCTGCCTTTTTGCCCCAAAATTAGGGGAATTTCTGCAATTTTGCTCCAAAATACAGGGAATTTCTGCCTTTTTGCCCGAAAATAAAGGGAATGTATACCTTTTTGCCATAAAAAATGGATATTTCTTGATTTTTACCCCAAATTAAGGGGATTTTCCGCCTTTTTGACTACAAATAAGTGCAATTTCTGACTTTTCCCCAAAAATAAATGGAATTTCTGTGTTTTTGCCCTAAAATAAGGGGAATTTCTGACTTTTTGCCCTGAAATAAGTTAAATTTCTAAAATTTTCCCTAAAATAAAGGAAATGTCTGCTTTTTGCCCCAAAATAAGGGGAATTTCTGCCTTTTTGCCCCAAAATAGGGGGAATTTCAGCCTTTTTACCTCAAAATAAGGGGAATTTCTGCATTTTTGCCCCAAAATATCGGAAATTTCTGCCTTTTTGCCCAAAATAAGAAGAATTTCTGCAATTATGTACCAAAATAAAAGAAATTTCTGCCATTTTGCCCCAAAATAAGAAAATTTCTGCTTTTTTTCCCTGAAAAAGTGAAATTTCTGCAATTTTGCCCCAAAATAAGGGAAATTTCTGCCTTTCTGCCATAAAATAAGGGGAATTTCTGTCTTTTTACCCCAAAATAAAGGGAATTTCAGCCTTTTTACCTCATAATAAGGGGAATCTCTGCCTTTTTGCCCTAAAATATAGGGAATTTCTGTATTTTTGCCACAAAATAAAGAAAGTTTCTGCAATTTTGTACCAAAATGAAAGTTATTTCTGCCTTTTTGCTCCAAAATAAGAAAAATTTCTGTATTTTTTCCCTGAAATAAGTTAAATTTCTATAATTTTGCCCCAAAATAAGGGAGATTTCTGCAATTTTGCCCCAAAATAAAGGAAATTTCTGAAATTTTGCCCCAAAATAATGGGAATTTCTGACTTTTTGCCATGAAATAAAGAGAATTTCTGTTATTTTGTAACAAAATAATGTGAATTTCTGCATTTTCCCTCAAAATTAGGAGAATATGTGCAATTTTGCTTCAAAATACGGGGAATTTCTGCCTTATTGAACCAAAATAAAGGGAATTTCTACATTTTTGCAACAATATAAGGGGAATTGCTGAAATTTTACTCCAAAACACAAGGAATTTATTTCTTATTGCCCGAAATACAGTGGAATTTGTGCCTTTTTGCACTGAAATATTTGAAATTTCCACAATTTTACCCCAAAATAAGAGGAATTTCTGTTTTTGGCACCAAAATTAGGAGAATTTCTGCTTTTTGCCCCAAAATAAGGCAAATTTCTGACTTTTTGCCCTGAAATAAGTGAAATTTCTGAAATTTTGCCCCAAAATAAGGGGAATTTCTGCCTTTTTGCCAAAATAAGGGGAATTTCAGCATTTTACCTCCAAATAAGGAAAATTTCTGCCTTTTTGCCACAAAATATGGGGAATTTCTGCCTTATTGCCCCCAAATAAGGAAAATTTTTGCTTTTCTGCCCCAATTAACGGGAATTTCTGCCTTTTTGCCACAAAGTAAAGGGAATTTCTGCCTTTTTGCCCCAAAATAACGGGAATTTCAGCCTTTTTACCTCAAAATAAGGGGAATTTCTGCCTTTTGCTCAAAATATGAGGAATTTCTGACTTTTTGTTCCAAATAAGGAAAGTTTCTTCAGTTTTGTACCAAAATAAAAGAAATTTCTGTTTTTGCCCCAAAGTAAAAGTAATTTCTGACTTTTTGCCCTGAAATAAATGAAATTTCTGCAATTTTTCCCGAAAATAAGGGAAATTTGTGCTTTTTTGCCCCAAAATGAGGGGAATTTCAGCCTTTTTGCTTCATAATATGGGGAATTTCAGCATTTTACCTAAAAATAAGGGGAATTTCAGCCTTTTTGCACCAAAATATGGAAAATTTCTGCCTTTTTGCCACAAAATAAGAAAAAATTTCTGCAATTCTGTACCAAAATAAAAGAAATTTATAAAATTTTGCCCCAAAATAAGGGAAATTTCTGATTTTTGCCCCGAAATAAAAAGAATTTCTGTATTTTGCCCCAAAATAAAGGGAATTTCTGCCTTTTTGCACCAAAATTAGGAGAGTTTCTGCAATTTTGGTTCAAAGTACAGGGAATTTCTGTCGCTTTTCCGAAAATAAGGGGAACTTCTGCCGATTTGCCCCAAATAAAGGGAATTTCTGCATTTTTGCCCCAATATTAGGGGAATTTCTGCAAATTTGCTCCAAAATACGGGAAATTTCTGCCTTTTTGCCTGAAATTAAGGGGATTTTCTGCCTTTTTGCCCCCAAACAAGGGAAATTTCTGCAATTTTATCCCAAAATAAGGGGAATTTCTGCCTTTTGCCCTGAAATATGTGAAATGTATGCAATTTTACCCCAAAATAAGGTGAATTTCTGCCTTTTTGCCCCAAAATAAGGTGAATTTCTGCCTATTTGCCCTAAAATAAGAAAAATTTTTGCTTTTTTTCTCTGAAATAAGTGAAATTTCTGCAATTTTGCCTTAAAATAAAAAAAATATCTGCAATTTTTCCCCATAATCAAGAAATTTTCTGCAATTTTGACCCAAAATAAAGGGAATTTCTGTTTTTTGTCCCCAAATAAGGGAAATTTCTGCAATTTTGCCCTAAAATAAGGGGAATTTCTGCCTTTTGCCCCAAAATAAGGGGAATTTCTGCCTTTTTGCCCCAAAATAAAGAAAATTACTGCATGTTTTACCCCAAAATTAGGTGAATTTCTACAATTTTGCTCCAAAATACGGGGATTTTCTGCCTTTTTCGCCAAAAATAAAGGGAATTTCTGCCATTTTGCCGCGAAATAAGTGAAATTTCTGCAGTTTTACCCCAAAATAAGGGGAAGTTCTGCCTTTTTGCCCCAAAATTAGGGGAATTTCTGCAATTTTGCTCCAAAATACAGGGAATTTCTGCCTTTTTGCCCGAAAATAAAGGGAATGTATACCTTTTTGCCATAAAAAATGGATATTTCTTGATTTTTACCCCAAATTAAGGGGATTTTCCGCCTTTTTGACTACAAATAAGTGCAATTTCTGACTTTTCCCCAAAAATAAATGGAATTTCTGTGTTTTTGCCCTAAAATAAGGGGAATTTCTGACTTTTTGCCCTGAAATAAGTTAAATTTCTAAAATTTTCCCTAAAATAAAGGAAATGTCTGCTTTTTGCCCCAAAATAAGGGGAATTTCTGCCTTTTTGCCCCAAAATCGGGGGAATTTCAGCCTTTTTACCTCAAAATAAGGGGAATTTCTGCATTTTTGCCCCAAAATATCGGAAATTTCTGCCTTTTTGCCCAAAATAAGAAGAATTTCTGCACTTATGTATCAAAATAAAAGAAATATCTGCCATTTTGCCCCAAAATAAGAAAATTTCTGCTTTTTTTCCCTGAAATAAGTGAAATTTCTGCAAGTTTGCCCCAAAATAAGTGAGATTTCTGCAATTTTGCCCCAAAATAAGGGAAATTTCTGGAATTTTGCCCCAAAATAAGTGAAATTTCTGAGTTTTGCCCCAAAATAAGGAAAATTTCTGTCTTTTTGCCCAAACATATAGGGAATTTCTGCCTTTTTGCCCCACAATTAGTGGAATTTCTGCAATTTTGCTCCAAAATATGGAGAATTTCTGCCTTTTTGCCCGAAAATAAGAAGAATGCATACCTTCCTGCCATAAAAATGGAAATTTCTTCATTTTTGCTTCAAAATAACGGGAATTTCTGCTTTTTTTGCCACTAAATAAGTGGAATTTCTGTCTTTTTTCCACAAAACAAAGGAAAGTTCTGTCTCATTTTCCCCAAAATAAGGAAAATTCCTGACTTATTACCCTGAAGTAAGTGAAATTTCTGCAATTTTGCCCAAAAATTAGGGAAATTTCTGCCTTTTTATCCTCAAATAATGGGAATTTCAGCCTTTTTACCTCAAAATAGGGGGAATTTCTGCATTTTTGCCACAAAATATTAGGAATTTCTGCCTTTTTGCCCCAAAATAAAGAAAATTTCTGCCTTTTTTCCCCGAAATAAGTGAAATTTCTGCAATTTTGCCCAAAAATAAGTGAAATTTCTGCAATTTTGCCCCAAAATATGTGAAATTTCCTGAATTTTGCCCAAAATAAGTGGAATTTGTGAGACTTGCCCAAAAATAAAGAGAATTTCTGTCTTTTTGCCCCAACATATAGAAAATTTCTGCCTTTTTGACCCACAATTAGGGGAATTTTTGCAATTTTGCTCCAAAATAAGGGGAATTTCTGCTTTTTTGCCTCTAAATAAGTGGAATTTCTGTCTTTTTCCCCCAAAACAAAAGGAATTTCTGATTTTTTTGCCCCAAAATAAGGAAAATTTCTGACTTATTACCCTGAAATAAGTGAAATTTCTGCAATTTTGCCCCAAAATAAGGGAAATTTCTTCTTTTTTGTCACCAAATAAGGGGAATTTCCACCTTTTTACCTAAAATAATTGGAATTTCTGCATTTTTGTCCCAGAATAAGGGAAATTTCTCCCTTTTGCCCCAAAATAAAGAAAATTTCTGCAATTTTTTACCAAAATAAAAGAAATTTCTGCCTTTTTGCCCCAATATAAGAAAATTTCTGCTTTTTTTTCTGAAATAAGTGAAATTTCTGGAATTTTGCTTCAAAATAAGGGAAATTTCTGAGTTTGGCCCCAAACTAAGGAGAATTTCTGTCTTTGTGTCCCATCATGTAGGGAATTTCTGCCTTTTTGCCCCACCATTAGGGGAATTTCTGCAATTTTGCTCCAAAATACGGGGAATTTCTGCCTTTTTGCCAGAAAATAAGAAGAATGCATTCCGTTTTGCCATAAAAAAGGGAAATTTCTTCATTTTTGCTCCAAAATATGTGGAATTTCTTATTTTGTTTCTAAATAAGTGGAATTTCTGTCTTTTTCCCGCAAAACAAAGGGAATTCCTGTCTGTTTTGCCCCAAAATATGAAAATTTATGACCTATTACCATGAAATAAGTGAAATTTCTGCAATTTTGACCCAAAATAAGGGAAATTTCTGCCTTTTTGCCTCCAAATATGAGGAATTTCAGGCTTTTTACCTCAAAATAAAAGGAATTTCTGCATTTTTGCCCCAAAATATGGGAAATTTCTGACTTTTACCCCCAAAATAAGAAAAATTTCTGTAATTTTGTACCAAAATAAAATAAATTTCTGCCTTTTTGCCCCAAAATAAGAAAATATCTGCTTTTTTTTCAAATAAGTGAAATTTCTGCAATTTTGCCCCCAAAAAAGTCAAATTTCTGCAATTTTGCCCCAAAATAAGGGAAATTTCTAGAATTTTGCCCCAAAATAAGTGGAATTTCTGAGTTTTGCCCCAAAATAAGGAGAATATCTGTCTTTTTGCCCCAACATATAGGGAATTTCTGCCTTTTTGCGGCACAATAAGGGGATTTTCTGCAATTTTGCTCCAAAATACGGGGAATTTCTGCCTTTTTGCCCGAAAATAAGAGGAATGCATACCTTTTTGCCATAAAAAAAGGAAATTTCTTCATTTTTGCTCCAAAATAAGGAGAATTTCTTCTTTTTTGCCTCTAAATAAGTGGAATTTCTGTCTTTTTCCCCCAATACAAAGGAAATTTCTGAGTTTTTTGCCACAAAATAAGGAAAATTTCTGACTTATTACCCTGAAATAAGTGAAATTTCTACAATTTTGCCCGAAAATAAGGGAAATTTCTGCTTTTTTGCCCCCGAATAAGAAGAATTTCAGCCTTTTTACCTCAAAATAAAAGGTATTTCTGGATTTCTGCCCCAAAATATGAAAAATGTCTGCCTTTTTGCCCCAAAATAAGAAAAATTTCTGCAATTTTGTACTAAAATAAAAGAAATTTCTGCAATTTTGCCCCAAAATAAGTCAAATTTTTTCAATTTTGCCCCAAAATAAGGGAAATTTCTGGAATTTTGCCCCAAAATAAGTGGAATTTCTGAGTTTTGCCCCAAAATAAGAATTTCGATATTTTTGCACCAACATATAGGGAATTTCTGCCTTTTTGCCCAACAATTAGGGGAATTTCTGCAATTTTGCTCCAAAATACGGGGAATTTCTGCCTTTTTGCCCGAAAATAAGAAGAATGCATACCTTTTTGCCATAAAAAAGGGAAATTTCTTCATTTTTGCTCAAAAATAAGAGGAATTTCTGCTTTTTTGCCTTTAAATAAGTGGAATTTCTGTCTTTTTCCCCCAAAACAAAGGGAATTTCTGTCTTTTTTGCCCCAAAATAAGGAAAATTTTTGACTTATTACCCTGAAATAAGTGAAATTTCTGCAATTTTGCCCCAAAATAAGGGAAATTTCGGCCTTTTGCCCCCAAATAAGGGGAATTTTAGCCTTTTTACCTCAAAATAAGGGGAATTTCTGCATTTTTGCCCCAAAATATTGGAAATTTCTGCCTTTTTGCCCCAAATAAGAAAAATTTCTGCAATTTTGTACCAAAATAAAAGAAATTTCTGCCTTTTGCCCTAAAATAAGAAAATTTTTGCTTTTTTTCTGAAATAAGTAAAATTTCTGCAATTTTGCCCCAAAATTAGGGGAATTTCTGCCTTTTGGCCCCCAAATAAAGGGAATTTCAGCCTTTTTAACTCAAAATAAAGGGAATTTCTGCATTTTTGCCACAAAATATTAGGAATTTCTGCATTTTTGCACCATATTAAAAAAATTTCTGCCTTTTTTCCCTGAAATAAGTGAAATTTCTGAAATTATGCCCCAAAATAAGGGAAATTTATGGAATTTTGCCCCAAAATAAGTGGAATTTCTGAGTTTTGCACCAAAATAAGGAGAATTTCTGTTTTTTGCTCTAACATATAGGGAATTTCTTCCTTTTTGCCCCACAATTAGCGGAATTTCTGCAATTTTGCTCCAAAATACGGGGAATTTCTGCCTTTTTGCCCAAAAATAAGAAGAATGCATACCTTTTTGCCATAAAAAAGGGAAATTTCCTCATTTTTGCTCATAATTAAGAAGAAGTTCTGCTTTTTTGCCTCTAAATAAGTGGAATTTCTTTCTTTTTCCCGAAAAACAAAGGGAATTCCTGTCTTTTTTGCCCCAAAATAAGGAAAATTTCTGACTTATTACCCTGAAATAAGTGAAATTTCTCCAATTTTGCCCGAAAATTAGGGAAATTTCTGCCTTTTTGCCCGCAAATATTGGGAATTTCATCCTTTTAACCTCAAAATAAGGGGAATTTCTGCATTTTTGCCACAAAATATTAGGAATTTCTGCCTTTTTGTTTCAAAATAAAAAAAATTTCTGCCTTTTTTCCCTGAAATAAGTGAAATTTCTTCAATTTTGCATCAAAATAGGTCAAATTTCTGCAATATTGCCCCAAAATAAGGGAAATTTCTGGAATTTTGCCCCAAAATAAGTGGAATTTCTGAGTTTTGCCCCAAAATAAGGAGAATTTCTTTCTCTTTGCCCCAACATATAGGGAATTTCTGCGTTTTTGCCCCACAATTAGAAGAATTTCTGCAATTTTGCTCCAAGATATGGGGAATTTCTGCTTTTTTCTCCGAAAATAAGAAGAATGCATACCTTTTTGCCATAAAAAAGGCAAATTTCTTTATTTTTGCTCCAAAATAAGGGGAATTTCTGCATTTTTGCCTCTAAATAATTGGAATTTCTGTCTTTTTCACCCAAAACAAAGGGAATTTCTGTTTTTTTTGCCCCAAAATAAGGAAAATTTCTGACTTATTACCCTGAAGTAAGTGAAATTTCTGCAATTTTGCCCCAAAATATGAAATTTCTGCCTTTTTGCCCTAAAATAAGGGGAATTTCAGCCTTTTTACCTCAAAATAAGGGGAATTTCTGCATTTTTGCCACAAAATATTAGGAATTTATGCTTTTTTGCCACAAAATAAGGAAAATTTCTGCCTTTTTTCCCTGAAATAAGTGAAATTTCTGCAATTTTGCGCCAAAATAAGTGAAATTTCTGAGATTTGCCCCAAAATAAGGAGAATTTCTGTCTTTCGCCCCAACATATAGGGAATTTCTGCATTTTTGACCCAAAATTAGGGGAAATTGTGCAATTTTGCCCCAAAATAAGAGGAATTTCTGGTTTTTTGCCTCTAAATAAGTGGAATTTCTGTCTTTTTCCCCCAAAACAAAGGGATTTTTTTGCCCCAAAATAAGTAAAATTTCTGACTTATTACCCAAAATAAGTGAAATTTCTGAAATTTTGCCCCAAAATAAGGGAAATTTCTGCTTTCTTGACCCCAAATAAGGGGAATTTCAACCTTTTTACCTCAAAATAAGTGGAATTTCTGCATTTTTGCCCCAAAATAAGGGAAATTTCTGCCTTTTTGCCCCAAAATAAAGAAATTTCTGTAATTTTGTACCAAAATAAAAGAATTTTCTGGCTTTTTGCCCCAATATAAGAAAATTTCTGCTTTTTTTTCTGAAATAAGTGAAATTTCTGCAATTTTGCCCCAAAATAAGTGAAATTTCTGAGTTTTGCCCCAAAATAAGGAGAATTTCTGTTATTTTGCCCAAACATATAGGGAATTTCTGACTTTTTGCCCCACAATTATGGGAATTTCTGCAATTTTGCTCCAAAATACGGGGAATTTCTGCCTTTTTGCCCGAAAATAAGAAGAATGCATATCTTTCTGCCAGAAAAATGGAAATTTCTTCATTTTTGCTTCAAAATAAAGGGAATTTCTGCTTTTTTGCCACTAAATAAGTGGAATTTCTGTCTTTTTCCTCCAAAACAAAGGGAAGTTCTGTCTCATTTTCCCCAAAATAAGAAAAATTCCTGACTTATTACCCTGAAGTAAGTGAAATTTCTGCAATTTTGCCCGAAAATTAGGGAAATTTCTGCATTTTTATCCCCAAAAAATGGGAATTTCAGCCTTTTTACCTCAAAATAGTAGAAATTTCTGCATTTTTGCCACAAAATATTAGGAATTTCTGCCTTTTTGCCCCAAAATAAAGAAAATTTCTGCTTTTTTTTCCCGAAATAAGTGAAATTTCTGCAATTTTGCCCCAAAACAAGTGAAATTTCTGCAATTTTGCCCCAAAATATGTGAAATTTCCTGAATTTTGCCCCAAAATAAGTGGAATTTCTGAGATTTGCCCAAAAATAAAGAGAATTTCTGTCTTTTTGCCCCAACATATAGAAAATTTCTGCCTTTTTGACCCACAATTAGGGGAATTTCTGCAATTTTGCTCCAAAATAAGGGGAATTTCTGCTTTTTTGCCTTTAAATAAGTGGAATTTCTGTCTTTTTCCCCCAAAACAAAAAGAATTTCTGTTTTTTTTGCCCCAAAATAAGGAAAATTTCTGACTTATTATCCTGAAATAAGTGAAATTTCTGCAATTATGCCCCAAAATAAGGGAAATTTCTGCTTTTTTGTCACAAATAAGGGGAATTTCAGCCTTTTTACCTAAAATAAGTGGAATTTCTGCATTTTTGCCCCAAAAGAAGGGAAATTTCTCCCTTTTTGCCCCAAAATAAGGAAAATTTCTGCAATTTTGTACCAAAATAAAAGAAATTTCTGCCTTTTTACCCCATTATAAGAAAATTTCTGCTTTCTTTTTCTGAAATAAGTGAAATTTCTGGAATTTTGCTTCAAAATAAGAAAAATTTCTGAGTTTTGCCCCAAACTAAGGAGAATTTCTGTCTTTTTGTCCCATCATATAGGGAATTTCTGCCTTTTTGCCCCACCATTAGGGGAATTTCTGCAATTTTGCTCCAAAATACGGGGAATTTCTGCCTTTTTGCCCGAAAATAAGAAGAATTCATACCGTTTTGCCATAAAAAAGGGAAATTTCTTCATTTTTGCTCCAAAATAAGGGGAATTTCTGCCTTTTTGCCCCTAAATAATTGGAATTTCTGTATTTTCCCCCAAAACAAAGGGAATTTCTGTCTTTTTTGGCCCAAAATATGAAAATTTCTGACTTATTACCATGAAATAAGTGAAATTTCTGCAATTTTGACCCAAAATAAAGGAAATTTCTGCCTTTTTGCCCCCAAATAAGAGGAATTTTAGCCTTTTTACCTCAAAATAAGGGGAATTTCTGCATTTTTGCCCCAAAATATGGGAAATTTCTGACTTTTTGCCCCAAAATAAGAAAAATTTCTGCAATTTTGTACCAAAATAAAAGAAATTTCTGCCTTTTGGCCCCAAAATAAGAAAATATCTGCTTTTTTTGAAATAAGTGAAATTTCTGCAATTTTGCCCCCAAAAAAGTCAAATTTCTGCAATTTTGCCCCAAAATAAGGGAAATTTATAGAATTTTGCCCCAAAATAAGTGGAATTTCTGAGTTTTGCCCCAAAATAAGGAGAATTTCTGTCTTTTTGCCCCAACATATAGGGAATTTCTGCCTTTTTGCGGCACAATAAGGGGAATTTCTGCAATTTTGCTCCAAAATACCAGGAATTTCTGCCTTTTTGCCCGAAAATAAGAAGAATGCATACCTTTTTGCCATAAAAAAAGGAAATTGCTTCATTTTTGCTCCAAAATAAGGGGAATTTCTTCTTTTCTGCCTCTAAATAAGTGGAATTTCTGTCTTTTTCCCCCAAAACAAAGGAAATTTCTGAGTTTTTTGCCACAAAATAAGGAAAATTTCTGGCTTATTACTCTGAAATAAGTGAAATTTCTGCAATTTGGCCCGAAAATAAGGGAAATTAATCCCTTTTTGCCCCCAAATAAAAAGAATTTCAGCCTTTTTACCTCATAATAAGGGGAATTTCTGGATTTCTGCCCCAAAATATGAAAAATTTCTGCCTTTTTGGCCAAAATAAGAAAAATTTCTGCAATTTTGTATCAAAATAAAAGAAATTTCTGCCTTTTTGCCCCAAAATAAGAAAATTTCTCCTTTTTTTCTGAAATAAGTGAAATTTCTGCAATTTTGCCCAAAAATAAGTCAAATTTCTGCAATTTTGCCCCAAAATAAGGGAAATTTCTGGAATTTTGCCCCAAAAAAGGGAAATTTCTGAGTTTTGCCCCAAAATAAGAATTTTGATCTTTTTGCCCCAACATATAGGGAATTTCTGCCTTTTTGCCCCACATTTAGGGGAATTTCTGCAATTTTGCTCCAAAATACGGGGAATTTCTGCCTTTTTGCCTGAAAATAAGAAGAATGCATACCTTTTTGTCATAAAAAAGGGAAATTTCTTCATTCTTGCTCCAAAATAACGGGAATTTCTTCATTTTTGCCTCTAAATAAGTGGAATTTCTGTATTTTTCCCCCAAAACAAAGGAAATTTCTGTCTTTTTTGCCCCAAAATAAGGAAAATTTCTGACTTATTACCTGAAATAAGTTAAATTTCTGCAATTTTGCCCCAAAATAAGGGAAATTTCTGCCTTTTGCCCCCAAATAAGGGGAATTTCAACCTTTTTACCTCAAAATAAGGGAAATTCTGCATTTTTGCCCCAAAATATGGTAAATTTCTGCTTTTTTGCCCCAAAATAAGAAAAATTTCTGCAATTTTGTACCAAAATAAAAGAAATTTCTGCCTTTTGACCCAAAATAAGAAAATTTCTGCTTTTTTTTCTGAAATAAGTAAAATTTCTGCAATTTTGCCCCAAAATTAGGGGAATTTCTGCCTTTTTGCCCCCAAATAAAGGGAATTTCAGCCTTTTTACCTCAAAATAAAGGGAATTTCTGCATTTTTGCCACAAAATATTAAGAATTTCTGCTTTTTTGCACCATAATAAAAAAATTTCTTCCTTTTTTCCCTGAAATAAGTGAAATTTCTGAAATTTTTCCCCAAAATAAGGGAAATTTCTGGAATTTTGCCCCAAAATATGTGGAATTTCTGAGTATTGCACCAAAATAAAAAGAATTTCTGTTTTTTGCCCTAACATATAGGGAATTTCTGCCTTTTTGCCCCACAATTAGGGGAATTTCTGCAATTTTGCTCCAAAATACGAGGAATTTCTGCCTTTTTGCCCAAAAATAAGAAGAATGCATACCTTTTTGCCATAAAAAAGGGTAATTTCTTCATTTTTGCTCCAAAATAAGGAAAATTTCTTCTTTTTTGCCTCTAAATAAGTGGAATTTCTGTCTTTTTTTTGCAAAACAAAGGGAATTCCTTTCTTTTTTGCCCCAAAATAAGAAAAAATTCTGACTTATTACCCTGAAATAAGTGAAATTTTTCCAATTTTGCCCGAAAATTAGGGAAATTTTTGCCTTTTTGCCCCCAAATAATGGGAATTTCAGCCTTTAACCTCAAAATAAGGGGAATTTCTGCATTTTTGCCACAAAATATAAGGAATTTCTGCCTTTATGTTTCAAAATAAGGAAAATTTCGGCCTTTTTTCCCTGAAATAAGTGAAATTTCTGCAATTTTGCCCCAAAATAAGTCAAATTTCTGCAATTTTGCCCCAAAATAAGGGATATTTCTGGAATTTTGCCCCAAAATAAGTGGAATTTCTGAGTTTCGCCCCAAAATAAGGAGAATTTCTGTCTCTTTGCCCCAACATATAGGGAATTTCTGCGTTTTTGCCCCACAATTAGGGGAATTTCTGCAATTTTGCTCCAAGATATGGGGAATTTCTGCCTTTTTGACCGAAAATAAGAAGAATGCATACCTTTTTGCCATAAAAAAGGGAAATTTCTTCATTTTTGCTCCAAAATAAGGGGAATTTCTGCTTTTTTGCCTCTAAATAACTGGAATTTCTGTCTTTTTCCCCCAAAACAAAGGAAATTTCTGTCTTTTTTGCCCCAAAATAAGGAAAATTTCTGACTTATTACCCGGAAGTAAGTGAAATTTCTGCAATTTTGCCCCAAAGTAAGGGAAATTTCTTCCTTTTGCCCCCATAATAGGGGAATTTAAGCCTTTTTACCTCAAAATAAGGGGAATTTCTGCATTTTTGCCCCAAAATAAGAGAAATTTCGGCCCTTTTGCCTCAAAATAAGGAAAATTTCTGCCTTTTTTCCCTGAAATAAGTGAAATTTCCGAAATTTTGCCCTACAATAAGGGAAATTTCTGGAATTTTGTCCCAAAATAAGTGGAATTTCTGAGTTTTGCCCCAAAATAAGGAGAATTTCTGTCTTTTTGCCCTAACATATAGGGAAATTCTGGCTTTTTGCCTCACAATTCGGGGAATTTCTGCATTTTGCTCCAAAATACAAGGAATTTCTTTCTTTTTGCCCGAAAATAAGAAGAATGCATACATTTTTGCCATAAAAAAAGAGAAATTTCTTTATTTTTGCTCCAAAATAAGGGGAATTTCTGCTTTTGCCTCTAAATTAGTGGAATTTCTGTATTTTTCCCTCAAAACAAAGGGAATTCCTGTCTTTTTTGCCCCAAAATAAGGAAAATTTCTGACTTATTACTCTGAAATAAGTGAAATTTCAGCAATTTTGCTTCAAAATTAGGGAAATTTCTGCCTTTTTGCCCCCAAATAAGAGCTATTTCAGCCTTTTTACCTCAAAATAAGGGGAATTTCTGCATTTTTTGCCACAAAATATTAGGAATTTCTGCCTTTTTGCACCAAAATAAAAAAAATTTCTGCCTTTTATCCCTGAAATAAGTGAAATTTCTGCAATTTTGCCCCAAAATAAGTGAAATTTCTGCAATTTTGCCCCAAAATAAGGGAAATTTCTGGAATTTTGCCCCAAAATAAGTGGAATTTCTGAGATTTGCCCCAAAATAAGGAGAATTTCTGTTTTTTTACCCCAACATATAGGGATTTTCTGCCTTTTTGCCCCACAATTAGGGGAATTTCTGCAATTTTGCTCCAAAATACGGAAAATTTCTGCCTTTTTGCCCAAAAATAAGAAGAATGCATCCCTTTTTGCCATAAAAAAGGGAAATTTCTTCATTTTTTCTTCAAAATAAGGGGAATTTCTGCTTTTTTTTGCCTCTAAATATTTGGAATTTCTGTCTTTTTCCCCCACAACAAAGGGAATTTCTGTCTTTTTTGCCCCAAAATAAGGAAAATTTCTGACTTATTACCCTGAAGTAAGTGAAGTTTCTGCAATTTTGCTCCAAAATAAGGGAAATTTCTTCCTTTTTGCCCCCAAATAAGGGGAATTTAAGCCTTTTTTACCTCAAAATAAGGGGAATTTCTGCATTTTTGCAACAAAATATTAGGAATTTCTTCCTTTTTGCACCAAAATAAGAAAATTTCTGCCTTTTTTTCCTGAAATAAGTGAAATTTCTGCAATTTTGCCCCAAAATAAGGTAAATTTTTGGAATTTTGCCCCAAAATAAGTGGAATTTCTAAATTTTGCCCCAAAATAAGAAGAATTTCTGTCTTTTTGCCCTAACATATAGGGAATTTCTGCGTTTTTGCCCCACAATTAGGGGAATTTCTGCAATTTTGCTCCAAAATACGGGGAATTTCTGCCTTTTTGCCCGAAAATAAGAAGAATGCATAAGTTTTTGCCATAAAAAAGGGAAATTTCTTTATTTTTGCTCCAAAATAAGCGGAATTTCTGCTTTTTTGCCTCTAAATTAGTGGAATTTCTGTCTTTTCCCTCAAAACAAAGGGAATTCCTGTCTTTTTTGCACCAAAATAAGGAAAATTTCTGACTTATTACTCTGAAATAAAAGAAATTTCTGCAATTTTGCCCCAAAATTATGGAAATTTCTGCCTTTTTGCCCCCAAATAAGGGAATTTCAGCCTTTTTTACCTCAAAATAAGGGGAATTTCTGCATTTTTGCCACAAAATATTAGGAATTTCTTCCTTTTTGCACCAAAATAAGAAAATTTCTGCATTTTTTCCCTGAAATAAGTGAAATTTCTGCAATTTTGCTTCAAAATAAGTGAAATTTCTGCAATTTTGCCCCAAAATAAGGGAAATTTCTGGAATTTTGCCCTAAAATAAGTGGAATTTCTGAGATTTGCCACAAAATAAAGAGAATTTCTGTCTTTTTGCCCCAACATATAGGGAATTTCTGCCTTTTTGCCCCACAATTAGGGGAATTTCGGCAATTTTGCTCCAAAATACGGGAAATTTCTGCCTTTTTGCCCAAAAATAATAAGAATGCATACCTTTTTGCCATAAAAAAAAATTTCTTCATTTTTGCTCCAAAATCAGGGGAATTTCTGCTTTTTTACCTCTAAATATGTGGAATTTCTGTCTTTTTCCCCCAAAACAAAGGGAATTCCTGTCTTTTGTGCCCCAAAATAACAAAAATTTCTGACTAATTACCCTGATATAAGTGAAATTTCACCAATTTTGCCCCAAAATAAGGGAAATTTCTGCATTTTGCCCCCAAATAAGGGGAATTTTAGCCTTTTTACCTCAAAATAAGGGGAATATCTGAATTTTGAACACAAAATATTAGGAATTTCTGTTTTTTTGCCCCAAAATAAGAAAATTTCTGCTTTTTTCCTCTGAAATAAGTGAAATTTTGCAATTTTGCCCCAAAATAAGTGAAATTTCTGCAATTTTGCCCCAAAATATTTAGAATTTCTGTCTTTTTGCCCCAACATACAGGGAATTTCTGCCTTTTTGCCCCACAATTAGGGGAATTTCTGCAATTTTGCTCCAAAATACGGGGAATTTCTACTTTTCAGCCCGAAAATCAGGGGAATGTTTACCTTTTGCCACAAAAAAGGGAAATTTCTTCATTTTTGCTCCAAAATAATGGGAATTTCTGCTTATTTGCCTCAAAATAAGTGAAATTTCTGCCTTTTTACCGAAAAATAAATGGAATTTCTGTCTTTTTGCCCCAAAATAAAAGGAATTTTTAAATTTTGCCTTGAAATAAGTGAAATTTCTGCAATTTTGCCCCAAAATAAGGAAAATTTCTGCCTTTTACCACAAAATAAGGGGAATTTCTGTATTTTTACCCCAAAATAAAGGGAATTTCAGCCTTTTTACCTCATAATAAGGGGAATCTCTGCCTTTTTGCCCTAAAATATGGGGAATTTCTGTATTTTTGCCCCAAAATAAAGAAAATTTCTACAATTTTGTACCAAAATAAAAGTTATTTCTGCCTTTTTGCTCCAAAATAAGAGAAATTTCTGCGTTTTTCCCCTGAAATAAGTTAAATTTCTATAATTTTGCCCCAAAATAAGGGAGATTTCTGCAATTTTGCCCCAAAATAAAGGAAATTTCTGAAATTTTGCCCCAAAATAAGGGGAATTTCTGACTTTTTGCCCTGAAATAAGGAGAATTTCTGTTATTTTGTAACAAAATAATGTGAATTTCTGCATTTTCCCTCAAAATTAGGAGAATATGTGCAATTTTGCTTCAAAATACAAGGAATTTTTGCCTTATTGAACCAAAATAAAGGGAATTTCTGCATTTTTGCAAAAATATAAGGGGAATTTCTGAAATTTTACTCCAAAATACAAGGAATTTCTGCATTATTGCTCGAAATACAGTGGAATTTCTGCCTTTTTGCAGTGAAATATTTGAAATTTCCACAATTTTACCCCAAAATAAGAGGAATTTCTTTTTTTGGCCCCAAAATTAGGAGAATTTCTGCTTTTTGCCCCAAAATAAGGCAAATTTCTGACTTTTTGCCCTGAAATAAGTGAAATTTCTGCCATTTTGCCCCAAAATAAGGGGAATTTCAGCCTTTTGCCAAAATAAGGGGAATTTCAGCATTTTACCTCCAAATAAAGAAAATTTCTGCCTTTTTGCCACAAAATATGGGGAATTTCTGCCTTATTGCCCCCAAATAAGGAAAATTTTTGCGTTTCTGCCCCAATTAACGGGAATTTCTGCCTTTTTGCCACAAAGTAAAGGGAATTTCTGCCTTTTTGCCCCAAAATAACGGGAATTTCAGCCTTTTTACCTCAAAATATAGGAAATTTCTGCATTTTGCTCCAAAATAAGAAAAATTTCTGCAATTTTGCCCCAAAATAAGTCAGATTTCTGCAATTTTCCCCCAAAATAAGGGAAATTTCTGGAATTTTGCCCCAAAATAAGGGAAATTTCTGAGTTTTGCCTCAACATAAGGAGAATTTCTGTCTTTTTGCCCAAACATATAGGCAATTTCTGCCTTTTTGCCCCACAATTAGTGGAATTTCTGCAATTTTGCTCCAAAATACGAGGAATTTCTGCCTTTTTGCCCGAAAATAAGAAGAATGCATACCTTTCTGCCATAAAAATGGAAATTTCTTCATTTTTGCTTCAAAATTACGGGAATTTCTGCTTTTTTGCCACTAAATAAGTGGAATTTCTGTCTTTTTCCCACAAAACAAAGGAAAGTTCTGTCTCATTTTCCCCAAAATAATGAAAATTCCTGACTTATTACCCTGAAGTAAGTGAAATTTCTGCAATTTTGCCCAAAAATTAGGGAAATTTCTGCCTTTTTATCCTCAAATAATGGGAATTTCAGCCTTTTTACCTCAAAATAGGGGGAATTTCTGCCTTTTTGCCCCAAAATAAAGAAAATTTCTGCCTTTTTTCCCCGAAATAAGTGAAATTTCTGCAATTTTGCCCAAAAATAAGTGAAATTTCTGCAATTTTGCCCCAAAATATGTGAAATTTCCTGAATTTTGCCCAAAATAAGTGGAATTTGTGAGACTTGCCCAAAAATAAAGAGAATTTCTGTCTTTTTGCCCCAACATATAGAAAATTTCTGCCTTTTTGACCCACAATTAGGGGAATTTTTGCAATTTTGCTCCAAAATAAGGGGAATTTCTGCTTTTTTGCCTCTAAATAAGTGGAATTTCTGTCTTTTTCCCCCAAAACAAAAGGAATTTCTGATTTTTTTGCCCCAAAATAAGGAAAATTTCTGACTTATTACCCTGAAATAAGTGAAATTTCTGCAATTTTGCCCCAAAATAAGGGAAATTTCTTCTTTTTTGTCACCAAATAAGGGGAATTTCCGCCTTTTTACCTAAAATAATTGGAATTTCTGCATTTTTGTCCCAAAATAAGGGAAATTTCTCCCTTTTGCCCCAAAATAAAGAAAATTTCTGCAATTTTTTACCAAAATAAAAGAAATTTCTGCCTTTTTGCCCCAATATATAAAAATTTCTGCTTTTTTTTCTGAAATAAGTGAAATTTCTGGAATTTTGCTTCAAAATAAGGGAAATTTCTGAGTTTTGCCCCAAACTAAGGAGAATTTCTGTCTTTTTGTCCCATCATGTATGGAATTTCTGCCTTTTTGCCCCACCATTAGGGGAATTCCTGCAATTTTGCTCCAAAATACGGGGAATTTCTGCCTTTTTGCCCGAAAATAAGAAGAATGCATACCGTTTTGCCATAAAAAGGAAAATTTCTTCATTTTTGCTCCAAAATAAGTGGATTTTCTGCTTTTTTGTTTCTAAATAAGTGGAATTTCTGTCTTTTTCTTGCAAAACAAAGGGAATTTCTATCTTTTTTGCCCCAAAATATGAAAATTTATGACCTATTACCATGAAATAAGTGAAATTTCTGCAATTTTGACACAAAATAAGAGAAATTTCTGCCTTTTTGCCTCCAAATAAGAGGAATTTCAGCCTTTTTACCTCAAAATAAGGGGAATTTCTGCATTTTTGCCCCAAAATATGGGAAATTTCTGACTTTTTGCCCCAAAATAAGAAAAATTTCTGTAATTTTGTACCAAAATAAAAGAAATTTCTGCCTTTTTGCCCCAAAATAAGAAAATATCTGCTTTTTTTTCATAAATGTGAAATTTCTGCAATTTTGCCCCCAAAAAAGTCAAATTTCTGCATTTTTGCCCCAAAATAAGGGAAATTTCTAGAATTTTGCCCCAAAATAAGTGGAAGTTCTGAGTTTTGCCCCAAAATAAGGAGAATATCTGTCTTTTTGCCCAAACATATAGGGAATTTCTGCCTTTTTGCCCGAAAATAAGAAGAATGCATACCTTTTTGCCATAAAAAAAGGAAATTTCTTCATTTTGCTCCAAAATAAAGAGAATTTCTTATTTTTTGCCTCTAAATAAGTGGAATTTCTGTCTTTTTCCCCCAATACAAAGGAAATTTCTGAGTTTTTTGCCACAAAATAAGGAAAATTTCTGACTTATTACCCTGAAATAAGTGAAATTTCTAAAATATTGCCCGAAAATAAGGGAAATTTCTGCCTTTTTGCCCCCAAATAAAAAGAATTTCAGCCTTTTTACCTCAAAACAAGGGGTATTTCTGGATTTCTGCCCTAAAATATGAAAAATGTCTGCCTTTTTGCCCCAAAATAAGAAAAATTTCTGCAATTTTGTACCAAAATAAAAGAAATTTCTGCAATTTTGCCCCAAAATAAGTCAAATTTCTTCAATTTTGCCCCAAAATAAAAGAAATTTCTGGAATTTTGCCCCAAAAAAGTGAAATTTCTGAGTTTTGCCCCAAAATAAGAATTTCGATCTTTTTGCCCCAACATATAGGGAATTTCTGCCTTTTTGCCCCACAATTAGGGGAATTTCTGCAATTTTGCTCCAAAATACGGGGAATTTCTGCCTTTTTGCCCGAAAATAAGAAGAATGCATACCTTTTTGCCATAAAAAATGGAAATTTCTTCATTTTTGCTCAAAAATAAGAAGAATGTCTGCTTTTTTGCCTCTAAATAAGTGGAATTTCTGTCTTTTTCCCCCAAAACAAAGGGAATTTCTGTCTTTTTTGCCCCAAAATAAGGAAAATTTTTGACTTATTACCCTGAAATAAGTGAAATTTCTGCAATTTTGCCCCCAAATAAGGGAAATTTCGGCCTTTTGCCCCCAAATAAGGGGAATTTCAGCCTTTTTACCTCAATATAAGGGGAATTTCTGCATTTTTGCCCCAAAATATGGGAAATTTCTGCCTTTTTGCCTCAAAATAAGAAAAATTTCTGCAATTTTGTACCAAAATAAAAGAAATTTCTGCCTTTTGCCCCAAAATAAGAAAATTTTTGCTTTTTTTCTGAAATAAGTAAAATTTCTGCAATTTTGCCCCAAAATTAGGGGAATTTTTGCCTTTTTGCCCCCAAATAAAGGGAATTTCAGCCTTTTTAACTCAAAATAAAGGGAATTTCTGCATTTTTGCCACAAACTATTAGGAATTTCTGCATTTTTGCACCATAATAAAAAAATTTCTGCCTTTTTTCCCTGAAATAAGTGAAATTTCTGAAATTTTGCCCCAAAATAAGGGAAATTTCTGGAATTTTGCCCCAAAATAAGTGGAATTTCTGAGTTTTGCACCAAAATAAGGAGAATTTCTGTTTTTTGCCCTAACATATAGGGAATTTCTCCCTTTTTGCCCCACAATTAGGGGAATTTCTGCAATTTTGCTCCAAAATACGGGGAATTTCTGCCTTTTTGCCCAAAAATAAGAAGAATGCATACCTTTTTGCCATAAAAAAGGGAAATTTCTTCATTTTTGCTCATAATTAAGAAGAAGTACTGCTTTTTTGCCTCTAAATAAGTGGAATTTCTTTCTTTTTCCCGGAAAACAAAGGAAATTCCTGTCTTTTTTGCCCCAAAATAAGGAAAATTTCTGACTTATTACCCTGAAATAAGTGAAATTTCTCCAATTTTGCCTGAAAATTAGGGAAATTTCTGCCTTTTTGCCCGCAAATATTGGGAATTTCATCCTTTTAACCTCAAAATAAGGGGAATTTCTGCATTTTTGCCACAAAATATTAGGAATTTCTGCCTTTTTGTTTCAAAATAAAAAAAATTTCTGCCTTTTTTCCCTGAAATAAGTGAAATTTCTTTAATTTTGCATCAAAATAAGTCAAATTTCTGCAATTTTGCCCCAAAATAAAGGAAATTTCTGGAATTTTGCCCCAAAATAAGTGGAATTTCTGAGTTTTGCCCCAAAATAAGGAGAATATCTGTCTTTTTGCCCAAACATATAGGGAATTTCTGCCTTTTTGCCCGAAAATAAGAAGAATGCATACCTTTTTGCCATAAAAAAAGGAAATTTCTTCATTTTGCTCCAAAATAAAGAGAATTTCTTATTTTTTGCCTCTAAATAAGTGGAATTTCTGTCTTTTTCCCCCAATACAAAGGAAATTTCTGAGTTTTTTGCCACAAAATAAGGAAAATTTCTGACTTATTACCCTGAAATAAGTGAAATTTCTACAATTTTGCCCGAAAATAAGGGAAATTTCTGCCTTTTTGCCCCCAAATAAAAAGAATTTCAGCCTTTTTACCTCAAAACAAGGGGTATTTCTGGATTTCTGCCCTAAAATATGAAAAATGTCTGCCTTTTTGCCCCAAAATAAGAAAAATTTCTGCAATTTTGTACCAAAATAAAAGAAATTTCTGCAATTTTGCCCCAAAATAAGTCAAATTTCTTCAATTTTGCCCCAAAATAAGGGAAATTTCTGGAATTTTGCCCCAAAAAAGTGAAATTTCTGAGTTTTGCCCCAAAATAAGAATTTCGATCTTTTTGCCCAAACATATAGGGAATTTCTGCCTTTTTGCCCCACAATTAGTGGAATTTCTGCAATTTTGCTCCAAAATACGGGGAATTTCTGCCTTTTTGCCCGAAAATAAGAAGAATGCATACCTTTTTGCCATAAAAAAGGGAAATTTCTTCATTTTTGCTCAAAAATAAGGGGAATTTCTGCTTTTTTGCCTCTAAGTAAGTGGAATTTCTGTCTTTTTCCCCCAAAACAAAGGATATTTCTGTCTTTTTTGCCCCAAAATAAGGAAAATTTTTGACTTATTACCCTGAAATAAGTGAAATTTCTGCAATTTTGCCCCCAAATAAGGGAAATTTGGCCTTTTGCCCCCAAATAAGGGGAATTTCAGCCTTTTTACCTCAATATAAGGGGAATTTCTGCATTTTTGCCCCAAAATATGGGAAATTTCTGCCTTTTTGCCCCAAAATAAGAAAAATTTCTGCAATTTTGTACCAAAATAAAAGAAATTTCTGCCTTTTGCCCTAAAATAAGAAAATTTTTGCTTTTTTTCTGAAATAAGTAAAATTTCTGCAATTTTGCCCCAAAATTAGGGGAATTTTTGCCTTTTTGCCCCCAAATAAAGGCAATTTCAGCCTTTTTAACTCAAAATAAAGGGAATTTCTGCATTTTTGCCACAAAATATTAGGAATTTCTGCATTTTTGCACCATAATAAAAAAATTTCTGTCTTTTTTCCCTGAAATAAGTGAAATTTCTGAAATTTTGCCCCAAAATAAAGGAAATTTCTGGAATTTTGCCCCAAAATAAGTGGAATTTCTGAGTTTTGCACCAAAATAAGGAGAATTTCTGTTTTTTGCCCTAACATATAGGGAATTTCTGCCTTTTTGCCCCACAATTAGGGGAATTTCTGCAATTTTGCTCCAAAATACGGGGAATTTCTGCCTTTTTGCCCAAAAATAAGAAGAATGCATACCTTTTTGCCATAAAAAAGGGAAATTTCTTCATTTTTGCTCATAATTAAGAAGAAGTACTGCTTTTTTGCCTCTAAATAAGTGGAATTTCTTTCTTTTTCCCGGAAAACAAAGGAAATTCCTGTCTTTTTTGCCCCAAAATAAGGAAAATTTCTGACTTATTACCCTGAAATAAGTGAAATTTCTCCAATTTTGCCCGAAAGTTAGGGAAATTTCTGCCTTTTTGCCCGCAAATATTGGGAATTTCATCCTTTTAACCTCAAAATAAGGGGAATTTCTGCATTTTTGCCACAAAATATTAGGAATTTCTGCCTTTTTGTTTCAAAATAAAAAAAATTTCTGCCTTTTTTCCCTGAAATAAGTGAAATTTCTTTAATTTTGCATCAAAATAAGTCAAATTTCTGCAATTGTGCCCCAAAATAAAGGAAATTTCTGGAATTTTGCCCCAAAATAAGTGGAATTTCTGAGTTTTGCCCCAAAATAAGGAGAATTTCTTTCTCTTTGCCCCAACATATAGGGAATTTCTGCGTTTTTGCCCCACAATTAGAAGAATTTCTGCAATTTTGCTCCAAGATATGGGGAATTTCTGCTTTTTTACCCGAAAATAAGAAGAATGCATACCTTTTTGCCATAAAAAAGGCAAATTTCTTCATTTTTGCTCCAAAATAAGGGGAATTTCTGCATTTTTGCCTCTAAATAATTGGAATTTCTGTCTTTTTCCCCCAAAACAAAGGGAATTTCTGTCTTTTTTGCCCCAAAATAAAGAAAATTTCTGACTTATTACCCTGAAGTAAGTGAAATTTCTGCAATTTTGTCCCAAAATAAGGGAAATTTCTGCCTTTTTGCCCTAAAATAAGGGGAATTTCTGCATTTTTGCCACAAAATATTAGGAATTTATGCTTTTTTTGCCACAAAATAAGGAAAATTTCTGCCTTTTTTCCCTGAAATAAGTGAAATTTCTGCAATTTTGCGCCAAAATAAGTGAAATTTCTGCAATTTTGCGCCAAAATAAGTGAAATTCCTGGAATTTTGCCCCAAAATAAGTGGAATTTCTGAGATTTGCCCCAAAATAAGGAGAATTTCTGTCTTTTGCCCCAACATATAGGGAATTTCTGCCTTTTTGACCCAAAATTAGGGGAAATTGTGCAATTTTGCCCCAAAATAAGAGGAATTTCTGGTTTTTTGCCTCTAAATAAGTGGAATTTCTGTCTTTTTCCCCCAAAACAAAGGGATTTTTTTTGCCCCACAATAAGTAAAATTTCTGACTTATTACCCTGAAATAAGTGAAATTTCTGAAATTTTGCCGCAAAATAAGGGAAATTTCTGCTTTTTTGCCCCCAAATAACGGGAATTTCAACCTTTTTACCTCAAAATAAGGGGTATTTCTGGATTTCTGCCACAAAATATGAAAAATGTCTGCCTTTTTGCCCCAAAATAAGAAAAATTTCTGCAATTTTGTACCAAAATAAAAGAAATTTCTGCAATTTTGCCCCAAAATAAGTCAAATTTGTTCAATTTTGCCCCAAAATAAGGGAAATTTCTGGAATTTTGCCCCAAAAAAGTGAAATTTCTGAGTTTTGCCCCAAAATAAGAATTTCGATCTTTTTGCCCCAACATATAGGGAATTTCTGCCTTTTTGCCCCACAATTAGGGGAATTTCTGCAATTTTGCTCCAAAATACGGGGAATTTCTGCCTTTTTGCCCGAAAATAAGAAGAATGCATACCTTTTTGCCATAAAAAAGGGAAATTTCTTCATTTTTGCTCAAAAATAATGGGAATTTCTGTCTTTTTTGCCAAAAATAAGGAAAATTTTTGACTTATTACCCTGAAATAAGTGAAATTTCTGCAATTTTGCCCCAAAATAAGGGAAATTTCTGCCTTTTGCCCCCAAATTAGGGGAATTTCAGCCTTTTTACCTCAAAATAAGGGAAATTCTGCATTTTTGCCCCAAAATATGGAAAATTTCTGCCTTTTTGCCCCAAAATAAGAAAAATTTCTGCAATTTTGTACCAAAATAAAAGAAATTTCTGCCTTTTGCCCCAAAATAAGAAAATTTTTGCTTTTTTTCTGAAATAAGTAAAATTTCTGCAATTTTGCCCCAAAATTAGGAGAATTTCTGCTTTTTTGCCCCCAAATAAAGGGAATTTCATCCTTTGTAACTCAAAATAAAGAGAATTTCTGCATTTTTGCCACAAAATATTAGGAATTTCTGCATTTTTGCACCATAATAAAAAAATTTCTGCCTTTTTTCCCTGAAATAAGTGAAATTTCTGAAATTTTGCCCCAAAATAAGGGAAATTTCTGGAATTTTGCCCCAAAATAAGTGGAATTTCTGAGTTTTGCAGCAAAATAAGGAGAATTTCTGTTTTTTGCCCTAACATATAGGGAATTTCTGCCTTTTTGCCCCACAATTAGGGGAATTTCTGCAATTTTGCTCCAAAATACGGGGAATTTCTGCCTTTTTGCCCAAAAATATGAGGAATGCATACCTTTTTGCCATAAAAAAAGGAAATTTCTTCATTTTTGCTCATAATTAAGAAGAAGTACTGCTTTTTTGCCTCTAAATAAGTGGAATTTGTTTCTTTTTCCCGAAAAACAAAGGGAATTCCTGTCTTTTTTGTCCCAAAATAAGGAAAATTTCTGACTTATTACCCTGAAATAAGTGAAATTTCTCCAATTTTGCCCGAAAATTAGGGAAATTTCTGCCTTTTTGCCCGCAAATATTGGGAATTTCATCCTTTTAACCTCAAAATAAGGGGAATTTCTGAATTTTTGCCACAAAATATTAGGAATTTCTGCCTTTTTGTTTCAAAATAAAAAAATTTCTGCCTTTTTTCCCTGAAATAAGTGAAATTTCTTCAATTTTGCATCAAAATAAGTCAAATTTCTGCAATTTTGCCCCAAAATAAGGGAAATTTCTGGAATTTTGCCCCAAAATAAGTGGAATTTCTGAGTTTTCCCCAAAATAAGGAGAATTTCTGTCTCTTTGCCCCAACATATAGGGAATTTCTGCGTTTTTGCCCCACAATTAGAAGAATTTCTGCAATTTTGCTCCAAGATATGGGGAATTTCTGCTTTTTTCCCCGAAAATAAGAAGAATGCATACCTTTTTGCCATAAAAAAGGGAAATTTCTTCATTTTTGCTCCAAAATAAGGGGAATTTCTGCATTTTTGCCTCTAAATAACTGGAATTTCTGTATTTTTCCCCCCCAAAAAAGGGAATTTCTGTATTTTTTGCCCCAAAATAAGGAAAATTTCTGACTTATTACCCTGAAGTAAGTGAAATTTCTGCAATTTTGCCCCAAAATAAGGGAAATTTCTGCCTTTTTGCCCTAAAATAAGGGGAATTTCAGCCTTTTTACCTCAAAATAAGGGGAATTTCTGCATTTTTGCCACAAAGTATTAGGAATTTATGCTTTTTTGCCACAAAATAAGGAAAATTTCTGCCTTTTTTCCCTGAAATAAGTGAAATTTCTGCAATTTTGCGCCAAAATAAGTGAAATTTCTGCAATTTTGCGCCAAAATAAGTGAAATTTCTGGAATTTTGCCCCAAAATAAGTGGAATTTCTGAGATTTGCCCCAAAATAAGGAGAATTTCTGTCTTTTGCCCCAACATATAGGGAATTTCTGCCTTTTTGACCCAAAATTAGGGGAAATTGTGCAATTTTGCCCCAAAATAAGAGGAATTTCTGGTTTTTTGCCTCTAAATAAGTGGAATTTCTGTCTTTTTCTCCCAAAACAAAGGGATTTTTTTGCCCCAAAATAAGTAAAATTTCTGACTTATTACCCTGAAATAAGTGAAATTTCTGAAATTTTGCCCCAAAATAAGGGAAATTTCTGCTTTTTTGCCCCAAATAAGGGGAATTTCAACCTTTTTACCTCAAAATAAGTGGAATTTCTGCATTTTTGCCCCAAAATAAGGGAAATTTCTGCCTTTTTGCCCCAAAATAAAGAAATTTCTGTAATTTTGTACCAAAAATAAAAGAAATTTCTGGCTTTTTGCCCCAATATAAGAAAAGTTCTGCTTTTTTTTTCTGAAATAAGTGAAATTTCTGCAATTTTGCCCCAAAATAAGTGAAATTTCTGAGTTTTGCCCCAAAATAAGGAGAATTTCTGTCTTTTTGCCCAAACATATAGGGAATTTCTGACTTTTTGCCCCACAATTAGGGGAATTTCTGCAATTTTGCTCCAAAATACGGGTAATTTCTGCCTTTTTGTCCGAAAATAAGAATGCATACCTTTCTGCCAGAAAAATGAAAATTTCTTCATTTTTGCTTCAAAATAAAGGGAATTTCTGCTTTTTTGCCACTAAATAAGTGGAATTTCTGTCTTTTTCCCACAAAACAAAGGGAAGTTCTGTCTCATTTTCCCCAAAATAAGAAAAATTCCTGACTTATTACCCTGAAGTAAGTGAAATTTCTGCAATTTTGCCCGAAAATTAGGGATATTTCTGCCTTTTTATCCCCAAATATTGGGAATTTCAGCCTTTTTACCTCAAAATAGGGGAAATTTCTGCATTTTTGCCACAAAATATTAGGAATTTCTGCCTTTTTGCCCCAAAATAAAGAAAATTTCTGCTTTTTTTCCCGAAATAAGTGAAATTTCTGCAATTTTGCCCCAAAACAAGTGAAATTTCTGCAATTTTGCCCCAAAATATGTGAAATTTCCTGAATTTTGCCCCAAAATAAGTGGAATTTCTGAGATTTGCCCAAAAATAAAGAGAATTTCTGTCTTTTTGCCCCAACATATAGAAAATTTCTGCCTTTTTGACCCACAATTAGGGGAATTTCTGCAATTTTGCTCCAAAATAAGGGGAATTTCTGCTTTTTTGCCTTTAAATAAGTGGAATTTCTGTCTTTTTCCCCCAAAACAAAAAGAATTTCTGTTTTTTTTGCCCCAAAATAAGGAAAATTTCTGACTTATTACCCTGAAATAAGTGAAATTTCTGCAATTTTGCCCCAAAATAAGGGAAATTTCTGCTTTTTTGTCACCAAATAAGGGGAATTTCAGCCTTTTTACCTAAAATAAGTGGAATTTCTGCATTTTTTTCCAAAATAAGGGAAATTTCTCCCTTTTTGCCCCAAAATAAGGAAAATTTCTGCAATTTTGTACCAAAATAAAAGAAATTTCTGCCTTTTTACCCCATTATAAGAAAATTTCTGCTTTTTTTTCTGAAATAAGTGAAATTTCTGGAATTTTGCTTCAAAATAAGAAAAATTTCTGAGTTTTGCCCCAAACTAAGGAGAATTTCTCTCTTTTTGTCCCATCATATAGGGAATTTCTGCCTTTTTGCCACACCATTAGGGGAATTTCTGCAATTTTGCTCCAAAATACGGGGAATTTCTGCCTTTTTGCCCGAAAATAAGAAGAATGAATACCGTTTTGCCATAAAAAAGGGAAATGTCTTCATTTTTGCTCCAAAATAAGGGGAATTTCTGCTTTTTTGCCTCTAAATAATTGGAATTTCTGTATTTTCCCCCAAAACAAAGGGAATTTCTGTCTTTTTTGCCCCAAAATATGAAAATTTCTGACTTATTACCATGAAATAAGTGAAATTTCTGCAATTTTGACCCACAATAAAGGAAATTTCTGCCTTTTTACCTCCAAATAAGAGGAATTTCAGCCTTTTTACCTCAAAATAAGGGGAATTTCTGCATTTTTGCCCCAAAACATGAGAAATTTCTGACTTTTTGCCCCAAAATAAGAAAAATTTCTGCAATTTTGTACCAAAATAAAAGAAATTTCTGCCTTTTACCCCAAAATAAGAAAATATCTGCTCTTTTTGAAATAAGTGAAATTTCTGCAATTTTGCCACCAAAACAGTCAAATTTCTGCAATTTTGCCCCAAAATAAGGGAAATTTCTAGAATTTTGCCCCAAAATAAGTGGAATTTCTGAGTTTTGCCCCAAAATAAGGAGAATTTCTGTCTTTTTGCCCCAACATATAGGGAATTTCTGCCTTTTTGCGGCACAATAAGGGGAATTTCTGCAATTTTGCTCCAAAATACCAGGAATTTCTGCCTTTTTGCCCGAAAATAAGAAGAATGCATACCTTTTTGCCATAAAAAAAGGAAATTGCTTCATTTTTGCTCCAAAATAAGGGGAATTTCTTCTTTTCTGCCTCTAAATAAGTGGAATTTCTGTCTTTTTCCCTAAAAAAAAAAGGAAATTTCTCAGTTTTTTGCCCCAAAATAAGGAAAATTTCTGGCTTATTACTCTGAAATAAGTGAAATTTCTGCAATTTTGCCCGAAAATAAGGGAAATTTCTCCCTTTTTGCCCCCAAATAAGAAGAATTTCAGCCTTTTTACCTCAAAATAAGGGGAATTTCTGGATTTCTGCCCCAAAATATGAAAAATTTCTGCCTTTTTGCCCCAAAATAAGAAAAATTTCTGCAATTTTGTATCAAAATAAAAGAAATTTCTGCCTTTTTGTTCCAAAATAAGAAAATTTCTGCTTTTTTTCTGAAATAAGTGAAATTTCTGCAATTTTGCACCAAAATAAGTCAAATTTCTGCAATTTTGCCCCAAAATAAGGGAAATTTCTGGAATTTTGCCCCAAAAAAGGGAAATTTCTGAGTTTTGCCCCAAAATAAGAATTTTGATCTTTTTGCCCCAACATATAGGGAATTTCTGCCTTTTTGCCCCACAATTAGGGGAATTTCTGCAATTTTGCTCCAAAATACGGGGAATTTCTGCCTTTTTGCCTGAAAATAAGAAGAATGCATACCTTTTTGTCATAAAAAAGGGAAATTTCTTCATTTTTGCTCCAAAATAACGGGAATTTCTTCATTTTTGCCTCTAAATAAGTGGAATTTCTGTCTTTTTCCCCCAAAACAAAAATTTCTGTTTTTTTTGCCCCAAAATAAGGAAAATTTCTGACTTATTACCTGAAATAAGTTAAATTTCGGCAATTTTGCCCCAAAATAAGGAAAATTTCTGCCTTTTGCCCCCAAATAAGAAAAATTTCTGCAATTTTGTACCAAAATAAAAGAAATTTCTGCCTTTTGACCCAAAATAAGAAAATTTCTGCTTTTTTTTCTGAAATAAGTAAAATTTCTGCAATTTTGCCCCAAAATTAGGGGAATTTCTGCCTTTTTGCCCCCAAATAAAGGGAATTTCAGCCTTTTTACCTCAAAATAAAGGGAATTTCTGCATTTTTGTCACAAAATATTAGGAATTTCTGCTTTTTTGCACCATAATAAAAAAATTTCTTCCTTTTTTCCCTGAAATAAGTGAAATTTCTGAAATTTTTCCCCAAAATAAGGGAAATTTATGGAATTTTGCCCCAAAATAAGTGGAATTTCTGAGTTTTGCACCAAAATGAGAATTTCTGTTTTTTGCCCTAACATATAGGGAATTTCTGCCTTTTTGCCCCACAATTAGGGGAATTTCTGCAATTTTGCTCCAAAATACGGGGAATTTCTGCCTTTTTGCCCAAAAATATGAGGAATGCATACCTTTTTGCCATAAAAAAGGGAAATTTCTTCATTTTTGCTCATCATTAAGAAGAAGTACTGCTTTTTTGCCTCTAAATAAGTGGAATTTCTTTCTTTTTCCCGAAAAACAAAGGGAATTCCTGTCTTTTTTGCCCCAAAATAAGGAAAATTTCTGACTTATTACCCTGAAATGAGTGAAATTTCTCCAATTTTACCCGAAAATTAGGGAAATTTCTCCCTTTTTGCCCGCAAATATTGGGAATTTCATCCTTTTAACCTCAAAATAAGAGGAATTTCTGCATTTTTGCCACAAAATATTAGGAATTTCTGCCTTTTTGTTTCAAAATAAAAAAAATTTCTGCCTTTTTTCCCTGAAATAAGTGAAATTTCTTCAATTTTGCATCAAAATAAGTCAAATTTCTGCAATTTTGCCCCAAAATAAGGGAAATTTCTGGAATTTTGCCCCAAAATATGTGGAATTTCTGAGTTTTGCCCCAAAATAAGGAGAATTTCTGTCTCTTTGCCCCAACATATAGGGAATTTCTGCGTTTTTGCCCCACAATTAGAAGAATTTCTGCAATTTTGCTCCAAGATATGGGGAATTTCTGCTTTTTTCCCCGAAAATAAGAAGAATGCATACCTTTTTGCCATAAAAAAGGCAAATTTCGTCATTTTTGCTCCAAAATAAGGGGAATTTCTGCATTTTTGCCTCTAAATAACTGGAATTTCTGTCTTTTTCCCCCAAAACAAAGGGAATTTCTGTCTTTTTTGCCCCAAAATAAGGAAAATTTCTGACTTATTACCCTGAAGTAAGTGAAATTTCTGCAATTTTGCCCCAAAATAAGGAAAATTTCTGCCTTTTTGCCCTAAAATAAGGGGAATTTCAGCCTTTTTACCTCAAAATAAGGGGAATTTCTGCATTTTTGCCACAAAATATTAGGAATTTATGCTTTTTAGCCACAAAATAAGGAAAATTTCTGCCTTTTTTCCCTGAAATAAGTGAAATTTCTGCAATTTTGCGCCAAAATAAGTGAAATTTCTGGAATTTTGCCCCAAAATAAGTGGAATTTCTGAGATTTGCCCCAAAATAAGGAGAATTTCTGTCTTTTGCCCCAACATATAGGGAATATCTGCCTTTTTGACCCAAAATTAGGGGAAATTGTGCAATTTTGCCCCAAAATAAGAGGAATTTCTGGTTTTTTGCCTCTAAATAAGTGGAATTTCTGTCTTTTTCCCCCAAAACAAAGGGATTTTTTTTGCCCCAAAATAAGTAAAATTTCTGACTTATTACCCTGAAATAAGTGAAATTTCTGAAATTTTGCCCCAAAATAAGGGAAATTTCTGCTTTTTTGCCCCCAAATAAGGGGAATTTCAACCTTTTTACCTCAAAATAAGTGGAATTTCTGCATTTTTTCCCAAAATAAGGGAAATTTCTGCCTTTTTGCCCCAAAATAAAGAAATTTCTGTAATTTTGTACCAAAATAAAAGAAATTTCTGGCTTTTTGCCCCAATATAAGAAAATTTCTGCTTTTTTTTTCTGAAATAAGTGAAATTTCAGCAATTTTGCCCCAAAATAAGTGAAATTTCTGAGTTTTGCCCCAAAATAAGGAGAATATCTGTCTTTTTGCCCAAACATATAGGGAATTTCTGACTTTTTGCCCCACAATTAGGGGAATTTCTGTAATTTTGCTCCAAAATACAGGTAATTTCTGCCTTTTTGCCCGAAAAAAAGAAGAATGCATACCTTTCTGCCAGAAAAATGGAAATTTCTTCATTTTTGCTTCAAAATAAAGGGAATTTCTGCTTTTTTGCCACTAAATAAGTGGAATTTCTGTCTTTTTCCCACAAAACAAAGGGAAGTTCTGTCTCATTTTCCCCAAAATAAGAAAAATTCCTGACTTATTACCCTGAAGTAAGTGAAATTTCTGCAATTTTGCCCGAAAATTAGGGAAATTTCTGCCTTTTTATCCCCAAATAATGGGAATTTCAGCCTTTTTACCTCAAAATAGAAGAAATTTCTGCATTTTTGCCACAAAATATTAGGAATTTCTGCCTTTTTGCCCCAAAATAAAGAAAATTTCTGCTTTTTTTTCCCGAAATAAGTGAAATTTCTGCAATTTTGCCCTAAAACAAGTGAAATTTCTGCAATTTTGCCCCAAAATATGTGAAATTTCCTGAATTTTGCCCCAAAATAAGTGGAATTTCTGAGATTTGCCCAAAAATAAAGAGAATTTCTGTCTTTTTGCCCCAACATATAGAAAATTTCTGCCTTTTTGACCCACAATTAGGGGAATTTCTGCAATTTTGCTCCAAAATAAGGGGAATTTCTGCTTTTTTGCCTTTAAATAAGTGGAATTTCTGACTTTTTCCCCCAAAACAAAAAGAATTTCTGTTTTTTTTGCCCCAAAATAAGGAAAATTTCTGACTTATTACCCTGAAATTAGTGAAATTTCTGCAATTTTGCCCCAAAATAAGGGAAATTTCTGCTTTTTTGTCACCAAATAAGGGGAATTTCAGCCTTTTTACCTAAAATAAGTGGAATTTCTGCATTTTTCCCCAAAATAAGGGAAATTTCTCCCTTTTTGCCCCAAAATAAGGAAAATTTCTGCAATTTTGTACCAAAATAAAAGAAATTTCTGCCTTTTTACCCCATTATAAGAAAATTTCTGCTTTTTTTTCTGAAATAAGTGAAATTTCTGGAATTTTGCTTCAAAATAAGAAAAATTTCTGAGTTTTGCCCCAAACTAAGGAGAATTTCTGTCTTTTTGTCCCATCATATAGGGAATTTCTGCCTTTTTGCCCCATCATTAGGGGAATTTCTGCAATTTTGCTCCAAAATATGGGGAATTTCTGCCTTTTTGCCCGAAAATAAGAAGAATGCATACCGTTTTGCCATAAAAAAGGGAAATTTCTTCATTTTTGCTTCAAAATAAGGGGAATTTCTGCTTTTTTGCCTCTAAATAATTGGAATTTCTGTATTTTCCCCCAAAACAAAGGGAATTTCTGTCTTTTTTGCCCCAAAATATGAAAATTTCTGACTTATTACCATGAAATAAGTGAAATTTCTGCAATTTTGACCCACAATAAAGGAAATTTCTGCCTTTTTACCCCCAAATAAGAGGAATTTCAGCCTTTTTACCTCAAAATAAGGGGAATTTCTGCATTTTTGCCCCAAAACATGGGAAATTTCTGACTTTTTGCCCCAAAATAAGAAAAATTTCTGCAATTTTGTACCAAAATAAAAGAAATTTCTGCCTTTTTGCCCCAAAATAAGAAAATATCTGCTTTTTTTGAAATAAGTGAAATTTCTGCAATTTTGCCACCAAAACAGTCAAATTTCTGCAATTTTGCCCCAAAATAAGGGAAATTTCTAGAATTTTGCCCCAAAATAAGTGGAATTTCTGAGTTTTGCCCCAAAATAAGGAGAATTTCTGTCTTTTTGCCCCAACATATAGGGAATTTCTGCCTTTTTGCGGCACAATAAGGGGAATTTCTGCAATTTTGCTCCAAAATACCAGGAATTTCTGCCTTTTTGCCCGAAAATAAGAAGAATGCATACCTTTTTGCCATAAAAAAAGGAAATTGCTTCATTTTTGCTCCAAAATAAGGGGAATTTCTTCTTTTCTGCCTCTAAATAAGTGGAATTTCTGTCTTTTTCCCCCAAAACAAAGGAAATTTCTGAGTTTTTTGCCCCAAAATAAGGAAAATTTCTGGCTTATTACTCTGAAATAAGTGAAATTTCTGCAATTTTGCCTGAAAATAAGGGAAATTTCTCCCTTTTTGCCCCCAAATAAGAAGAATTTCAGCCTTTTTACCTCAAAATGTGGGGAATTTCTGGATTTCTGCCCCAAAATATGAAAAATTTCTGCCTTTTTGCCCCAAAATAAGAAAAATTTCTGCAATTTTGTATCAAAATAAAAGAAATTTCTGCCTTTTTGTTCCAAAATAAGAAAATTTCTGCTTTTTTTCTGAAATAAGTGAAATTTCTGCAATTTTGCCCCAAAATAAGTCAAATTTCTGCAATTTTGCCCCAAAATAAGGGAAATTTCTGGAATTTTGCCCCAAAAAGGGAAATTTCTGAGTTTTGCCCCAAAATAAGAATTTTGATCTTTTTGCCCCAACATATAGGGAATTTCTGCCTTTTTGCCCCACAATTAGGGGAATTTCTGCAATTTTGCTCCAAAATACGGGGAATTTCTGCCTTTTTGCCTGAAAATAAGAAGAATGCATACCTTTTTGTCATAAAAAAGGGAAATTTCTTCATTTTTGCTCCAAAATAACGGGAATTTCTTCATTTTTGCCTCTAAATAAGTGGAATTTCTGTCTTTTTCCCCCAAAACAAAGGAAATTTCTGTCTTTTTTGCCCCAAAATAAGGAAAATTTCTGCAAGTTTGTACCAAAATAAAAGAAATTTCTGCCTTTTGACCCAAAATAAGAAAATTTCTGCTTTTTTTCTGAAATAAGTAAAATTTCTGCAATTTTGCCCCAAAATTAGGGGAATTTCTGCCTTTTTGCCCCCAAATAAAGAAAATTTCAGCCTTTTTACCTCAAAATAAAGGGAATTTCTGCATTTTTACCACAAAATATTAGGAATTTCTGCTTTTTTGCACCATAATAAAAAAATTTCTTCCTTTTTTCTCTGAAATAAGTGAAATTTCTGAAATTTTTCCTCAAAATAAGGGAAATTTCTGGAATTTTGCCCCAAAATAAGTGGAATTTCTGAGTATTGCACCAAAATAAGGAGAATTTCAGTTTTTTGCCCTAACATATAGGGAATATCTGCCTTTTTGCCCCACAATTAGGGGAATTTCTGCAATTTTGTTCCAAAATACGAGGAATTTCTGCCTTTTTGCCCAAAAATAAGAAGAATGCATACTTTTTTGCCATAAAAAGGGTAATTTCTTCATTTTTGCTCCAAAATAAGGAAAATTTCTTCTTTTTTGCCTCTAAATAAGTAGAATTTCTGTCTTTTTACCAAAAAACAAAGGGAATTCTTGTCTTTTTTGCCCCAAAATAAGAAAAAATTCTGACTTATTACCCTGAAATAAGTGAAATTACTCCAATTTTGCCCGAAAATTAGGGAAATTTCTGCCTCTTTGCCCCCAAATAATGGGAATTTCAGCCTTTAACCTCAAAATAAGGGGAATTTCTGCATTTTTGCCACAAAATATTAGGAATTTCTGCCTTTTTGTTTCAAAATAAGGAAAATTTCTGCCTTTTTTCCCTAAAATAAGTGAAATTTCTGCAATTTTGCCCCAAAATAAGTCAAATTTTTGCAATTTTGCCCCAAAATAAGGGATATTTCTGGAATTTTGCCCCAAAATAAGTGGAATTTCTGAGTTTTGCCCCAAAATAAGGAGAATTTCTGTCTCTTTGCCCCAACATATATGGAATTTCTGCGTTTTTGCCCCACAATTAGGGGAATTTCTGCAATTTTGCTCCAAGATATGGGAAATTTCTGCCTTTTTGACCGAAAACAAGAAGAATGCATACCTTTTTGCCATAGAAAAGGGAAATTTCTTCATTTTTGCTCCAAAATAAGGGGAATTTCTGCTTTTTTGCCTCTAAATAACTGGAATTTCTGTCTTTTTCCCCCAAAACAAAGGGAATTCCTGTCTTTTTTGCACCAAAATAAGGAAAATTTCTGACTTATTACTCTGAAATAAATGAAATTTCTGCAATTTTGCCCCAAAATTATGGAAATTTCTGCCTTTTTGCCCCCAAATAAGGGAATTTCAGCCTTTTTAACCTCAAAATAAGGGGAATTTCTGCATTTTTGCCACAGAATATTAGGAATTTCTTCGTTTTTGCACCAAAATAAGAAAATTTCTGCATTTTTTCCCTGAAATAAGTGAAATTTCTGCAATTTTGCCCCAAAATAAGGGAAATTTCTGGAATTTTGCCCTAAAATAAGTGGAATTTCTGAGATTTGCCACAAAATAAAGAGAATTTCTGTCTTTTTGCCCCAACATATAGGGAATTTCTGCGTTTTTGCCCCACAATTAGGGGAATTTAGGCAATTTTGCTCCAAAATACGGGAAATTTCTGCCTTTTTGCCCAAAAATAATAAGAATGCATACCTTTTTGCCATAAAAAAAAATTTCTTCATTTTTGCTCCAAAATCAGGGGAATTTCTGCTTTTTTACCTCTGAATATGTGCTATTTCTGTCTTTTTCCCCCAAAACAAAGGGAATTCCTGTCTTTTGTGCCCCAAAATAACAAAAATTTCTGACTTATTACCCTGATATAAGTGAAATTTCTCCAATTTTGCCCCAAAATAAGGGAAATTTCTGCATTTTGCCCCCAAATAAGGAGAATTTTAGCATTTTTACCTCAAAATAAAAGGAATATCTGAATTTTTGACACAAAATATTAGGAATTTCTGTTTTTTTGCCCCAAAATAAGAAAATTTCTGCTTTTTTCCTCTGAAATAAGTGAAATTTTGCAATTTTGCCCCAAAATAAGTGAAATTTCTGCAATTTTGCCCCAAAATAATTAGAATTTCTGTCTTTTTGCCCCAACATGCAGGGAATTTCTGCCTTTTTGCCCCACAATTAGGGGAATTTCTGCAATTTTGCTCCAAAATACGGGGAATTTCTACTTTTCAGCCCGAAAATCAGGGGAATGTTTACCTTTTGCCACAAAAAAGGGAAATTTCTTCATTTTTGCTCCAAAATAATGGGAATTTCTGCTTATTTGCCTCAAAATAAGTGAAATTTCTGCCTTTTTACTGAAAAATAAATGGAATTTCTGTCTTTTTGCCCCAAAATAAAAGGAATTTTTGAATTGTGCCCTGAAATAAGTGAAATTTCTGCAATGTTGCCTTAAAACAAAAGAAATTTCTGCCTTTTTGCGACAAAATAAGGGGAATTTCTGTCTTTTTGCACCAAAATAAGGGAAATTTCTGCCTTTTTGCACCCAAATAAGGGGAATTTCAGCCTATTTATCTCAAAATAAGGGGAATTTCTGGATTTCTGCCTCTAAATAAGTGGAAATTCTGTCTTTTTCCCCCAAAACAAAGGGAATTTCTGTCTTTTTTGCCCCAAAATAAGGAAAATTTCTGACTTATTACCCTGAAATAAGTGAAATTTCTGCAATTTTGCCCCAAAATAAGGGAAATTTCGGCCTTTTGCCCCCAAATAAAGGGAATTTCAGCCTTTTTACCTCAAAATAAGGGGAATTTCTGCATTTTTGCCCCAAAATATGGGAAATTTCTGCCTTTTTGCCCCAAAATAAGAAAAATTTCTGCAATTTTGTACCAAAATAAAAGAAATTTCTGCCTTTTGCCCCAAAATAAGAAAATTTCTGCTTTTTTTCTGACATAAGTAAAGTTTTTGCAATTTTGCCCCAAAATTAGGGGAATTTCTGCATTTTTGCCCCCAAATAAAGGTAATTTCAGCCTTTTTACCTCAAAATAAAGGGAATTTCTGCATTTTTGCCACAAAATATTAGGAATTTCTGCCTTTTTGCACCATAATAAGAAAATTTCTGCCTTTTTTCCCTTAAATAAGTGAAATTTCTGAAATTTTGCCCCAAAATAAGGGAAATTTCTAGAATTTTGCCCCAAAATAAGTGGAATTTCTGAGTTTTGCACCAAAATAAGGAGAATTTCTGTTTTTTGCCCTAACATATAGGAAATTTCTGCCTTTTTGCCCCACAGTTAGGGGAATTTCTGCAATTTTGCTCCAAAATACAGGGAATTTCTGCCTTTTTGCCCAAAAATAAGAAGAATGCATACCTTTTTGCCATAAAAAAGGGAAATTTCTTTATTTTTGCTCATAATTAAGGGGAATTTCTGCTTTTTTGCCTCTAAATAAGTGGAATTTCTGTCTTTTTCCTGCAAAACAAAGGGAATTCCTGTCTTTTTTGCCCCAAAATAAAAAAAAAATTTCTGACTTATTACCCTGAAATAAGTGAAATTTCTCCAATTTTGCCCGAAAATTAGGGAAATTTCTGCCTTTTTGCCCCCAAATAATGGGAATTTCAGGCTTTTAACCTCAAAATAAGGGGAATTTCTGCATTTTTGCCACAAAATATTAGGAATTTCTGCTTTTTGTTTCAAAATAAGGAAAATTTCTGCCTTTTTTTCCTGAAATAAGTGAAATTTCTGCAATTTTGCCCCAAAATATATCAAATTTCTGCAATTTTGCCCCAAAATAAGGGAAATTTCTGAAATTTTGCCCCAAAATAAGTGGAATTTCTGAGTCTTACCCAAAATAAGGAGAATTTCTGTCTCTTTGCGCCAACATATAGGGAATTTCTGCGTTTTTGCCCCACAATTAGGGGAATTTCTGCAATTTTGCCCCAAGATATGGGGAATTTCTGCCTTTTTGCCCGAAAATAAGAAGAATGGATACCTTTTTGCCATAAAAAAGGGAAATATCTTCATTTTTGCTCCAAAATAAAGGGAATTTCTGCTTTTTTGCCTCTAAATAACTGGAATTTCTGTCTTTACCCCAAAACAAAGGGAATTTCTGTCTTAATTGCCCCAAAATAATGAAAATTTCTGACTTATTACCCGGAAGTAAGTGAAATTTCTGCAATTTTGCCCCAAAGTAAGGGAAATTTCTTCCTTTTGCCCCCAAATAAGGGGAATTTCCGCCTTTTTACCTCAAAATAAGGGGAATTTCTGCATTTTTGCTCCAAAACAAGGGAAATTTCGGCCCTTTTGCCTCAAAATAAGGAAAATTTCTGCCTTTTTTCCCTGAAATAAGTGAAATTTCCGAAATTTTGCCCTACAATCTGGAATTTTGCCCCAAAATAAGTGGAATTTCTGAGTTTTGCCCCAAAATAAGGAGAATTTCTGTCTTTTTGCCCTAACATATAGGGAAATTTTGCCTTTTTGCCCCACAATTAGGGGAATTTCTGCAATTTTGCTCCAAAATACGGGGAATTTCTGCATTTTTGTCCAAAAATAAGAAGAATGCATACCTTTTTGCCATAAAAAAGGGAAATTTCTTCATTTTTGCTCCAAAATAAGCGGAATTTCTGCTTTTTTGCCTCTAAATTAGTGGAATTTCTTTCTTTTTCCCTCAAAACAAAGGGAATTCCTGTCTTTTTTGCACCAAAATAAGGAAAATTTCTGACTTATTACTCTGAAATAAGTGAAATTTCTGCAATTTTGCCCCAAAATTAGGGAAATTTCTGCCTTTTTGCCCCCAAATAAGGGGAATTTCAGCCTTTTTTACCTCAAAATAAGGGGAATTTCTGCATTTTTGCCACAAAATATTAGCAATTTCTTCCTTTTTGCACCAAAATAAGAAAATTTCTGCCTATTTTTCCCTGAAATAAGTGAAATTTCTGCAATTTTGCCCCAAAATAAGTGAAATTTCTGCCTCTTTGCCTCCAAATAAGGGGAATTTCAGCCTTTTTACCTCAAAATAAAAGAAATTTTTGCATTTTTGCTACAAAATATGGGAAATTTCAGCCTTTTTGCCCCAAAATAAAAAAAAATTCTGCAATTTTGTACCAAAATAAAAGAAATTTCTGCCTTTTTGCCCCAAAATAAGGAAAATTTCTGCCTTTTTTCCCTGAAATAAGTGAAATTTCTGCAATTTTGCCCCAAAATAAGTCTAATTTCTGCAATTTTGCCTCAAAATAAGGGAAATTTCTGGAATTTTGCCCCAAAATAAGTGGAATTTCTGAGTTTTGCCCCAAAATAATAAGAATTTCTTCCTTTTTGACCCAACATATAGGGAATTTCTGCATTTTGCCCCACAATTAGGGGAATTTCTGCAATTTTGCTCCAAAATACGTGGAATTTCTACTTTTTCGTCCGAAAATAAGGGGAATGTATACCTTTTGCCACAAAATAGGGAAATTTCTTCATTTTTGCCCAAAAATATGAGGAATTTCTGCCTTTTTACCTCAAAATAAGTGAAATTTCTGCCTTTTTACCTAAAAATAAACGGAATTTCTGTCTTTTTGCTCCAAACTAAAAGGAATTTTTAAATTTTGCCTTGAAATAAGTGAAATTTCTGCAATTTTGCCCCAAAATAAGGGAAATTTCTGCCTTTTGCCACAAAATAAGGGGAATTTCTGTATTTTTACCCCAAAATAAAGGGAATTTCAGCCTTTTTACCTCATAATAAGGGGAATCTCTGCCTTTTTGCCCTAAAATATGGGGAATTTCTGTATTTTTGCCCCAAAATAAAGAAAATTTCTACAATTTTGTACCAAAATAAAAGTTATTTCTGCCTTTTTGCTCCAAAATAAGAGAAATTTCTGCGTTTTTCCCCTGAAATAAGTTAAATTTCTATAATTTTGCCCCAAAATAAGGAAGATTTCTGCAATTTTGCCCCAAAATAAAGGAAATTTCTGAAATTTTGCCCCAAAATAAGGGGAATTTCTGACTTTTTGCCCTGAAATAAGGAGAATTTCTGTTATTTTGTAACAAAATAATGTGAATTTCTGCTTTTTCCCTCAAAATTAGGAGAATATGTGCAATTTTGCTTCAAAATACAAGGAATTTTTGCCTTATTGAACCAAAATATAGGGAATTTCTGCATTTTTGCAAAAATATAAGGGGAATTTCTGAAATTTTACTCCAAAATACAAGGAATTTCTGCATTATTGCTCGAAATACAGTGGAATTTCTGCCTTTTTGCACTGAAATATTTGAAATTTCCACAATTTTACCCCAAAATAAGAGGAATTTCTGTTTTTGGCCCCAAAATTAGGAGAATTTCTGCTTTTTGCCCCAAAATAAGGCAAATTTCTGACTTTTTTCCCTGAAATAAGTGAAATTTCTGCCATTTTGCCCCAAAATAAGGGGAATTTCAGCCTTTTGCCAAAATAAGGGGAATTTCAGCATTTTACCTCAAAATAAAGAAAATTTCTGCCTTTTTGCCACAAAATATGGGGAATTTCTGCCTTATTGCCCCCAAATAAGGAAAATTTTTGCTTTTCTGCCCCAATTAACGGGAATTTCTGCCTTTTTGCCACAAAGTAAAGGGAATTTCTGCCTTTTTGCCCCAAAATAACGGGAATTTCAGCCTTTTTACCTCAAAATAAAGGGAATTTCTGCCTTTTGCTCAAAATATGAGGAATTTCTGACTTTTTGTTCCAAATAAGAAAAATTTCTTCAATTTTTTACCAAAATAAAAGAAATTTCTGTTTTTGCCCCAAAATAAAAGTAATTTCTGACTTTTTGCCCTGAAATAAATGAAATTTCTGCAATTTTGCCCGAAAATAAGGGAAATTTGTGCTTTTTTGCCCCAAAATGAGAGGAATTTCAGCCTTTTTGCCCCAAAATATGGGGAATTTCAGCATTTTACCAAAAAATAAGGGGAATTAAAGCCTTTTTGCACCAAAATATGGAAAATTTCTGCCTTTTTGCCACAAAATAAGAAAAATTTCTGCAATTCTGTACCAAAATAAAAGAAATTTCTAAAATTTTGCCCCAAAATAAGGGATATTTCTGATTTTTGCCCCGAAATAAGGAGAATTTCTGTATTTTTGCCCCAAAATAAAGGGAATTTCTGCCTTTTTGCACCAAAATTAGGAGAGTTTCTGCAATTTTGGTTCAAAGTACAGGGAATTTCGGCTGCTTTTCCCGAAAATAAGGGGAACTTCTGCCGATTTGCCCCAAATAAAGGGAATTTCTGCATTTTTGCCCCAATATTAGGGGAATTTCTGCTATTTTGCTCCAAAATACGGGGAATTTCTGCCTTTTTGCCCGAAATTAAGGGGATTTTCTGCCTTTTTGCCCGAAATTAAGGGGATTTTCTGCCTTTTTGCCCCCAAACAAGGGAAATTTCTGCAATTTTATCCCAAAATAAGGGGAATTTCTGCCTTTTTGCCCTGAAATATGTGAAATGTCTGCAATTTTACCCCAAAATAAGGTGAATTTCTGCCTTTTTGCCCCAAAATAAGGTGAATTTCTGCCTTTTTGCCCTAAAATAAGAAAAATTTTTGCTTTTTTTCTCTGAAATAAGTGAAATTTCTGCAATTTTGCCTTAAAATAAATAAAATATCTGCAATTTTTCCCCATAATAAAGGAATTTTCTGCAATTTTGACCCAAAATAAAGGGAATTTCTGTTTTATGTCCCCAAATAAGAGAAATTTCTGCCTTTTTGCCCTAAAATAAGGGGAATTTCTGCCTTTTGCCCCAAAATAAGGGGAATTTCTGCATAATTGCCACAAAATAAGGGGAATTTCTGTCTTTATACCCCAAAATAAAGGGAATTTCAGTCTTTTTATCTCATAATAAGGGGAATCTCTGCCTTTTTGCCCTAAAATATAGGGAATTTCTGTATTTTTGCCTCAAAATAAAGAAAATTTCTGCAATTTTGAACCAAAATGAAAGTTATTTCTGCTTTTTGCTCCAAAATAAGAGAAATTTCTGTGTTTTTTCCCTGAAATAAGTTAAATTTCTATAATTTTGCCCCAAAATAAGGGAGATTTCTGCAACTTTGCCCCAAAATAAAGGAAATTTCTGAAATTTTGCCCCAAAATAAGGGGAATTTCTGACTTTTTGCCCTGAAATAAGGAGAATTTCTGTTATTTTGTAACAAAATAATGTGAATTTCTGCATTTTCCCTCAAAATTAGGAGAATATGTGCAATTTTGCTTCAAAATACGGGGAATTTCGGCCTTATTGAACCAAAATAAAGGGAATTTTTACATTTTAGCAACAATATAAGGGGAATTGCTGAAATTTTACTCCAAAACACAAGGAATTTATTTCTTATTGCCCAAAATACAGTGGAATTTGTGCCTTTTTGCACTGAAATATTTGAAATTTCCACAATTTTACCCCAAAATAAGAGGAATTTCTGATTTTGGCACCAAAATTAGGAGAATTTCTGCTTTTTGCCCCAAAATAAGGCAAATTTCTGACTTTTTGCCCAGAAATAAGTGAAATTTCTGAAATTTTGCCCCAAAATAAGGGGAATTTCTGCCTTTTTGCCAAAATAAGGGGAATTTCAGCATTTTACCTCCAAATAAGGAAAATTTCTGCCTTTTTGCCACAAAATATGGGGAATTTCTGCCTTATTGCCCCCAAATAAGGAAAATTTTTGCTTTTCTGCCCCAATTAACGGGAATTTCTGCCTTTTTGCCAAAAAGTAAAGGGAATTTCTGCCTTTTTGCCCCAAAATAACGGGAATTTCAGCCTTTTTACCTCAAAATAAGGGGAATTTCTGCCTTTTGCTCAAAATATGAGGAATTTCTGACTTTTTGTTCCAAATAAGGAAAATTTCTTCAATTTTGTACCAAAATAAAAGAAATTTCTGTTTTTGCCCAAAATAAAAGTAATTTCTGACTTTTTGCCCTGAAATAAATGAAATTTCTGCAATTTTGCCCGAAAATAAGGGAAATTTGTGCCTTTTTGCCCCAAAATGAGGGGAATTTCAGCCTTTTTGCCCCAAAATATGGGGAATTTCAGCATTTTACCTAAAAATAAGGGGAATTTCAGTCTTTTTGCACCAAAATATGGAAAATTTCTGCCTTTTTGCCACAAAATAAGAAAAATTTCTGCAATTCTGTACCAAAATAAAAGAAATTTCTAAAATTTTGCCCCAAAATAAGGGATATTTCTGATTTTTGCCCCGAAATAAGGAGAATTTCTGTATTTTTGCCCCAAAATAAAGGGAATTTCTGCCTTTTTGCACCAAAATTAGGAGAGTTTCTGCAATTTTGGTTCAAAGTACAGGGAATTTCGGCTGCTTTTCCCAAAAATAAGGGGAACTTCTGCCGATTTGCCCCAAATAAAGGGAATTTCTGCATTTTTGCCCCAATATTAGGGGAATTTCTGCTATTTTGCTCCAAAATACGGGGAATTTCTGCCTTTTTGCCCGAAATTAAGGGGATTTTCTGCCTTTTTGCCCGAAATTAAGGGGATTTTCTGCCTTTTTGCCCCCAAACAAGGGAAATTTCTGCAATTTTATCCCAAAATAAGGGGAATTTCTGCCTTTTTGCCCTGAAATATGTGAAATGTCTGCAATTTTACCCCAAAATAAGGTGAATTTCTGCCTTTTTGCCCCAAAATAAGGTGAATTTCTGCCTTTTTGCCCTAAAATAAGAAAAATTTTTGCTTTTTTTCTCTGAAATAAGTGAAATTTCTGCAATTTTGCCTTAAAATAAATAAAATATCTGCAATTTTTCCCCATAATAAAGGAATTTTCTGCAATTTTGACCCAAAATAAAGGGAATTTCTGTTTTATGTCCCCAAATAAGAGAAATTTCTGCCTTTTTGCCCTAAAATAAGGGGAATTTCTGCCTTTTGCCCCAAAATAAGGGGAATTTCTGCATAATTGCCACAAAATAAGGGGAATTTCTGTCTTTTTACCCCAAAATAAAGGGAATTTCAGCCTTTTTATCTCATAATAAGGGGAATCTCTGCCTTTTTGCCCTAAAATATAGGGAATTTCTGTATTTTTGCCTCAAAATAAAGAAAATTTCTGCAATTTTGAACCAAAATGAAAGTTATTTCTGCTTTTTGCTCCAAAATAAGAGAAATTTCTGTGTTTTTTCCCTGAAATAAGTTAAATTTCTATAATTTTGCCCCAAAATAAGGGAGATTTCTGCAACTTTGCCCCAAAATAAAGGAAATTTCTGAAATTTTGCCCCAAAATAAGGGGAATTTCTGACTTTTTGCCCTGAAATAAGGAGAATTTCTGTTATTTTGTAACAAAATAATGTGAATTTCTGCATTTTCCCTCAAAATTAGGAGAATATGTGCAATTTTGCTTCAAAATACGGGGAATTTCTGCCTTATTGAACCAAAATAAAGGGAATTTTTACATTTTAGCAACAATATAAGGGGAATTGCTGAAATTTTACTCCAAAACACAAGGAATTTATTTCTTATTGCCCAAAATACAGTGGAATTTGTGCCTTTTTGCACTGAAATATTTGAAATTTCCACAATTTTACCCCAAAATAAGAGGAATTTCTGATTTTGGCACCAAAATTAGGAGAATTTCTGCTTTTTGCCCCAAAATAAGGCAAATTTCTGACTTTTTGCCCAGAAATAAGTGAAATTTCTGAAATTTTGCCCCAAAATAAGGGGAATTTCTGCCTTTTTGCCAAAATAAGGGGAATTTCAGCATTTTACCTCCAAATAAGGAAAATTTCTGCCTTTTTGCCACAAAATATGGGGAATTTCTGCCTTATTGCCCCCAAATAAGGAAAATTTTTGCTTTTCTGCCCCAATTAACGGGAATTTCTGCCTTTTTGCCAAAAAGTAAAGGGAATTTCTGCCTTTTTGCCGCAAAATAACGGGAATTTCAGCCTTTTTACCTCAAAATAAGGGGAATTTCTGCCTTTTGCTCAAAATATGAGGAATTTCTGACTTTTTGTTCCAAATAAGGAAAATTTCTTCAATTTTGTACCAAAATAAAAGAAATTTCTGTTTTTGCCCAAAATAAAAGTAATTTCTGACTTTTTGCCCTGAAATAAATGAAATTTCTGCAATTTTTCCCGAAAATAAGGGAAATTTGTGCCTTTTTGCCCCAAAATGAGGGGAATTTCAGCCTTTTTGCCCCAAAATATGGGGAATTTCAGCATTTTACCTAAAAATAAGGGGAATTTCAGTCTTTTTGCACCAAAATATGGAAAATTTCTGCCTTTTTGCCACAAAATAAGAAAAATTTCTGCAATTCTGTACCAAAATAAAAGAAATTTCTAAAATTTTGCCCCAAAATAAGGGATATTTCTGATTTTTGCCCCGAAATAAAGGGAATTTCTGCCTTTTTGCACCAAAATTAGGAGAGTTTCTGCAATTTTGGTTCAAAGTACAGGGAATTTCGGCTGCTTTTCCCAAAAATAAGGGGAACTTCTGCCGATTTGCCCCAAATAAAGGGAATTTCTGCATTTTTGCCCCAATATTAGGGGAATTTCTGCTATTTTGCTCCAAAATACGGGGAATTTCTGCCTTTTTGCCCGAAATTAAGGGGATTTTCTGCCTTTTTGCCTGAAATTAAGGGGATTTTCTGCCTTTTTGCCCGAATCTAAGGGGATTTTCTGCCTTTTTGCCCCCAAACAAGGGAAATTTCTGCAATTTTATCCCAAAATAAGGGGAATTTCTGCCTTTTTGCCCTGAAATATGTGAAATGTCTGCAATTTTACCCCAAAATAAGGTGAATTTCTGCCTTTTTGCCCCAAAATAAGGTGAATTTCTGCATTTTTGCCCTAAAATAAGAAAAATTTTTGCTTTTTTTCTCTGAAATAAGTGAAATTTCTGCAATTTTGCCTTAAAATAAAAAAAATATCTGCAATTTTTCCCCATAATAAAGGAATTTTCTGCAATTTTGACCCAAAATAAAGGTAATTTCTGTTTTTTGTCCCCAAATAAGAGAAATTTCTGCAATTTTGCCCTAAAATAAGGGGAATTTCTGCCTTTTGCCCCAAAATAAGGGGAATTTCTGCATTTTTGACACAAAATAAGGGTAATTTCTGTCTTTTTACCCCAAAATAAAGGAAATTTCAGCCTTTTTACCTCATAATAAGGGGAATCTCTGCTTTTTTGCCCTAAAATATAGGGAATTTCTGTATTTTTGCCTCAAAATAAAAAAAAATTTCTGCAATTTTGAACCAAAATGAAAGTTATTTCTGCTTTTTGCTCCAAAATAAGAGAAATTTCTGCGTTTTTTCCCTGAAATAAGTTAAATTTCTATAATTTTGCCCCAAAATAAGGGAGATTTCTGCAATTTTGCCCCAAAATAAAGGAAATTTCTGAAATTTTGCCCCAAAATAAGGGGAATTTCTGACTTTTTGCCCTGAAATAAGGAGAATTTCTGTTATTTTATAACAAAATAATGTGAATTTCTGCATTTTCCCTCAAAATTAGGAGAATATGTGCAATTTTGCTTCAAAATACGGGGAATTTCTGCCTTATTGAACCAAAATAAAGGGAATTTCTACATTTTTGCAACAATATAAGGGGAATTGCTGAAATTTTACTCCAAAACACAAGGAATTTATTTCTTATTGCCCGAAATACAGTGGAATTTGTGCCTTTTTGCACTGAAATATTTGAAATTTCCACAATTTTACCCCAAAATAAGAGGAATTTCTGTTTTTGGCACCAAAATTAGGAGAATTTCTGCTTTTTGCCCCAAAATAAGGCAAATTTCTGACTTTTTGCCCTGAAATAAGTGAAATTTCTGAAATTTTGCCCCAAAATAAGGGGAATTTCTGCCTTTTTGCCAAAATAAGGGGAATTTCAGCATTTTACCTCTAAATAAGGAAAATTTCTGCCTTTTAGCCACAAAATATGGGGAATTTCTGCCTTATTGCCCCCAAATAAGGAAAATTTTTGCTTTTCTGCCCCAATTAACGGGAATTTCTGCCTTTTTGCCACAAAGTAAAGGGAATTTCTTCCTTTTTGCCCCAAAATAACGGGAATTTCAGCCTTTTTACCTCAAAATAAGGGGAATTTCTGCCTTTTGCTCAAAATATGAGGAATTTCTGACTTTTTGTTCCAAATAAGGAAAATTTCTTCAATTTTGTACCAAAATAAAAGAAATTTCTGTTTTTGCCCCAAAATAAAAGTAATTTCTGACTTTTTGCCCTGAAATAAATGAAATTTCTGCAATTTTTCCCGAAAATAAGGGAAATTTGTGCCTTTTTGCCCCAAAATGAGGGGAATTTCAGCCTTTTTGCCCCAAAATATGGGGAATTTCAGCATTTTACCTAAAAATAAGGGGAATTTCAGCCTTTTTGCACCAAAATATGGAAAATTTCTGCCTTTTTGCCACAAAATAAGAAAAATTTCTGCAATTCTGTACCAAAATTAAAGAAATTTCTAAAATTTTGCCCCAAAATAAGGGAAGTTTCTGATTTTTGCCCCGAAATAAGAAGAATTTCTGTATTTTTGCCCCAAAATAAAGAGAATTTCTGCCTTTTTGCACCAAAATTAGGAGAGTTTCTGCAATTTTGGTTCAAAGTACAGGGAATTTCTGCCGCTTTTCCGAAAATAAGGGGAACTTCTGCCGATTTGCCCCAAATAAAGGGAATTTCTGCATTTTTGCCCCAATATTAGGGGAATTTCTGCAAATTTGCTCCAAAATACGGGAAATTTCTGCCTTTTTGCCTGAAATTAAGGGGATTTTCTGCCTTTTTGCCCCCAAACAAGGGAAATTTCTGCAATTTTATCCCAAAATAAGGGGAATTTCTGCCTTTTTGCCCCAAAATAAGGTGAATTTCTGCCTTTTTGCCCTAAAATAAGAAAAATTTTTGCTTTTTTTCTCTGAAATAAGTGAAATTTCTGCAATTTTGCCTTAAAATAAAAAAAATATCTGCAATTTTTCCCCATAATCAAGAAATTTTCTGCAATTTTGACCCAAAATAAAGGGAATTTCTGTTTTTTGTCCCCAAATAAGGGAAATTTCTGCAATTTTGCCCTAAAATAAGGGTAATTTCTGCCTTTTGCCCCAAAATAAGGGGAATTTCTGCCTTTTTGCCCCAAAATAAAGAAAATTACTGCATGTTTTACCCCAAAATTAGGTGAATTTCTACAATTTTGCTCCAAAATACGGGGATTTTCTGCCTTTTTCGCCAAAAATAAAGGGAATTTCTGCCATTTTGCCGCGAAATAAGTGAAATTTCTGCAGTTTTACCCCAAAATAAGGGGAAGTTCTGCCTTTTTGCCCCAAAATTAGGGGAATTTCTGCAATTTTGCTCCAAAATACAGGGAATTTCTGCCTTTTTGCCCGAAAATAAAGGGAATGTATACCTTTTTGCCATAAAAAATGGATATTTCTTGATTTTTACCCCAAATTAAGGGGATTTTCCGCCTTTTTGACTACAAATAAGTGCAATTTCTGACTTTTCCCCAAAAATAAATGGAATTTCTGTGTTTTTGCCCTAAAATAAGGGGAATTTCTGACTTTTTGCCCTGAAATAAGTTAAATTTCTAAAATTTTCCCTAAAATAAAGGAAATGTCTGCTTTTTGCCCCAAAATAAGGGGAATTTCTGCCTTTTTGCCCCAAAATCGGGGGAATTTCAGCCTTTTTACCTCAAAATAAGGGGAATTTCTGCATTTTTGCCCCAAAATATCGGAAATTTCTGCCTTTTTGCCCAAAATAAGAAGAATTTCTGCACTTATGTATCAAAATAAAAGAAATATCTGCCATTTTGCCCCAAAATAAGAAAATTTCTGCTTTTTTTCCCTGAAATAAGTGAAATTTCTGCAAGTTTGCCCCAAAATAAGTGAGATTTCTGCAATTTTGCCCCAAAATAAGGGAAATTTCTGGAATTTTGCCCCAAAATAAGTGAAATTTCTGAGTTTTGCCCCAAAATAAGGAAAATTTCTGTCTTTTTGCCCAAACATATAGGGAATTTCTGCCTTTTTGCCCCACAATTAGTGGAATTTCTGCAATTTTGCTCCAAAATATGGAGAATTTCTGCCTTTTTGCCCGAAAATAAGAAGAATGCATACCTTCCTGCCATAAAAATGGAAATTTCTTCATTTTTGCTTCAAAATAACGGGAATTTCTGCTTTTTTTGCCACTAAATAAGTGGAATTTCTGTCTTTTTTCCACAAAACAAAGGAAAGTTCTGTCTCATTTTCCCCAAAATAAGGAAAATTCCTGACTTATTACCCTGAAGTAAGTGAAATTTCTGCAATTTTGCCCAAAAATTAGGGAAATTTCTGCCTTTTTATCCTCAAATAATGGGAATTTCAGCCTTTTTACCTCAAAATAGGGGGAATTTCTGCATTTTTGCCACAAAATATTAGGAATTTCTGCCTTTTTGCCCCAAAATAAAGAAAATTTCTGCCTTTTTTCCCCGAAATAAGTGAAATTTCTGCAATTTTGCCCAAAAATAAGTGAAATTTCTGCAATTTTGCCCCAAAATATGTGAAATTTCCTGAATTTTGCCCAAAATAAGTGGAATTTGTGAGACTTGCCCAAAAATAAAGAGAATTTCTGTCTTTTTGCCCCAACATATAGAAAATTTCTGCCTTTTTGACCCACAATTAGGGGAATTTTTGCAATTTTGCTCCAAAATAAGGGGAATTTCTGCTTTTTTGCCTCTAAATAAGTGGAATTTCTGTCTTTTTCCCCCAAAACAAAAGGAATTTCTGATTTTTTTGCCCCAAAATAAGGAAAATTTCTGACTTATTACCCTGAAATAAGTGAAATTTCTGCAATTTTGCCCCAAAATAAGGGAAATTTCTTCTTTTTTGTCACCAAATAAGGGGAATTTCCGCCTTTTTACCTAAAATAATTGGAATTTCTGCATTTTTGTCCCAGAATAAGGGAAATTTCTCCCTTTTGCCCCAAAATAAAGAAAATTTCTGCAATTTTTTACCAAAATAAAAGAAATTTCTGCCTTTTTGCCCCAATATAAGAAAATTTCTGCTTTTTTTTCTGAAATAAGTGAAATTTCTGGAATTTTGCTTCAAAATAAGGGAAATTTCTGAGTTTGGCCCCAAACTAAGGAGAATTTCTGTCTTTGTGTCCCATCATGTAGGGAATTTCTGCCTTTTTGCCCCACCATTAGGGGAATTTCTGCAATTTTGCTCCAAAATACGGGGAATTTCTGCCTTTTTGCCAGAAAATAAGAAGAATGCATTCCGTTTTGCCATAAAAAAGGGAAATTTCTTCATTTTTGCTCCAAAATATGTGGAATTTCTTCTTTTTTGTTTCTAAATAAGTGGAATTTCTGTCTTTTTCCCGCAAAACAAAGGGAATTCCTGTCTGTTTTGCCCCAAAATATGAAAATTTATGACCTATTACCATGAAATAAGTGAAATTTCTGCAATTTTGACCCAAAATAAGGGAAATTTCTGCCTTTTTGCCTCCAAATATGAGGAATTTCAGGCTTTTTACCTCAAAATAAAAGGAATTTCTGCATTTTTGCCCCAAAATATGGGAAATTTCTGACTTTTACCCCCAAAATAAGAAAAATTTCTGTAATTTTGTACCAAAATAAAATAAATTTCTGCCTTTTTGCCCCAAAATAAGAAAATATCTGCTTTTTTTTCAAATAAGTGAAATTTCTGCAATTTTGCCCCCAAAAAAGTCAAATTTCTGCAATTTTGCCCCAAAATAAGGGAAATTTCTAGAATTTTGCCCCAAAATAAGTGGAATTTCTGAGTTTTGCCCCAAAATAAGGAGAATATCTGTCTTTTTGCCCCAACATATAGGGAATTTCTGCCTTTTTGCGGCACAATAAGGGGATTTTCTGCAATTTTGCTCCAAAATACGGGGAATTTCTGCCTTTTTGCCCGAAAATAAGAGGAATGCATACCTTTTTGCCATAAAAAAAGGAAATTTCTTCATTTTTGCTCCAAAATAAGGAGAATTTCTTCTTTTTTGCCTCTAAATAAGTGGAATTTCTGTCTTTTTCCCCCAATACAAAGGAAATTTCTGAGTTTTTTGCCACAAAATAAGGAAAATTTCTGACTTATTACCCTGAAATAAGTGAAATTTCTACAATTTTGCCCGAAAATAAGGGAAATTTCTGCTTTTTTGCCCCCGAATAAGAAGAATTTCAGCCTTTTTACCTCAAAATAAAAGGTATTTCTGGATTTCTGCCCCAAAATATGAAAAATGTCTGCCTTTTTGCCCCAAAATAAGAAAAATTTCTGCAATTTTGTACTAAAATAAAAGAAATTTCTGCAATTTTGCCCCAAAATAAGTCAAATTTTTTCAATTTTGCCCCAAAATAAGGGAAATTTCTGGAATTTTGCCCCAAAATAAGTGGAATTTCTGAGTTTTGCCCCAAAATAAGAATTTCGATATTTTTGCACCAACATATAGGGAATTTCTGCCTTTTTGCCCAACAATTAGGGGAATTTCTGCAATTTTGCTCCAAAATACGGGGAATTTCTGCCTTTTTGCCCGAAAATAAGAAGAATGCATACCTTTTTGCCATAAAAAAGGGAAATTTCTTCATTTTTGCTCAAAAATAAGAGGAATTTCTGCTTTTTTGCCTTTAAATAAGTGGAATTTCTGTCTTTTTCCCCCAAAACAAAGGGAATTTCTGTCTTTTTTGCCCCAAAATAAGGAAAATTTTTGACTTATTACCCTGAAATAAGTGAAATTTCTGCAATTTTGCCCCAAAATAAGGGAAATTTCGGCCTTTTGCCCCCAAATAAGGGGAATTTTAGCCTTTTTACCTCAAAATAAGGGGAATTTCTGCATTTTTGCCCCAAAATATTGGAAATTTCTGCCTTTTTGCCCCAAATAAGAAAAATTTCTGCAATTTTGTACCAAAATAAAAGAAATTTCTGCCTTTTGCCCTAAAATAAGAAAATTTTTGCTTTTTTTCTGAAATAAGTAAAATTTCTGCAATTTTGCCCCAAAATTAGGGGAATTTCTGCCTTTTGGCCCCCAAATAAAGGGAATTTCAGCCTTTTTAACTCAAAATAAAGGGAATTTCTGCATTTTTGCCACAAAATATTAGGAATTTCTGCATTTTTGCACCATATTAAAAAAATTTCTGCCTTTTTTCCCTGAAATAAGTGAAATTTCTGAAATTATGCCCCAAAATAAGGGAAATTTATGGAATTTTGCCCCAAAATAAGTGGAATTTCTGAGTTTTGCACCAAAATAAGGAGAATTTCTGTTTTTTGCTCTAACATATAGGGAATTTCTTCCTTTTTGCCCCACAATTAGCGGAATTTCTGCAATTTTGCTCCAAAATACGGGGAATTTCTGCCTTTTTGCCCAAAAATAAGAAGAATGCATACCTTTTTGCCATAAAAAAGGGAAATTTCCTCATTTTTGCTCATAATTAAGAAGAAGTTCTGCTTTTTTGCCTCTAAATAAGTGGAATTTCTTTCTTTTTCCCGAAAAACAAAGGGAATTCCTGTCTTTTTTGCCCCAAAATAAGGAAAATTTCTGACTTATTACCCTGAAATAAGTGAAATTTCTCCAATTTTGCCCGAAAATTAGGGAAATTTCTGCCTTTTTGCCCGCAAATATTGGGAATTTCATCCTTTTAACCTCAAAATAAGGGGAATTTCTGCATTTTTGCCACAAAATATTAGGAATTTCTGCCTTTTTGTTTCAAAATAAAAAAAATTTCTGCCTTTTTTCCCTGAAATAAGTGAAATTTCTTCAATTTTGCATCAAAATAGGTCAAATTTCTGCAATATTGCCCCAAAATAAGGGAAATTTCTGGAATTTTGCCCCAAAATAAGTGGAATTTCTGAGTTTTGCCCCAAAATAAGGAGAATTTCTTTCTCTTTGCCCCAACATATAGGGAATTTCTGCGTTTTTGCCCCACAATTAGAAGAATTTCTGCAATTTTGCTCCAAGATATGGGGAATTTCTGCTTTTTTCTCCGAAAATAAGAAGAATGCATACCTTTTTGCCATAAAAAAGGCAAATTTCTTTATTTTTGCTCCAAAATAAGGGGAATTTCTGCATTTTTGCCTCTAAATAATTGGAATTTCTGTCTTTTTCACCCAAAACAAAGGGAATTTCTGTTTTTTTTGCCCCAAAATAAGGAAAATTTCTGACTTATTACCCTGAAATAAGTGAAATTTCTGCAATTTTGCCCCAAAATATGAAATTTCTGCCTTTTTGCCCTAAAATAAGGGGAATTTCAGCCTTTTTACCTCAAAATAAGGGGAATTTCTGCATTTTTGCCACAAAATATTAGGAATTTATGCTTTTTTGCCACAAAATAAGGAAAATTTCTGCCTTTTTTCCCTGAAATAAGTGAAATTTCTGCAATTTTGCGCCAAAATAAGTGAAATTTCTGAGATTTGCCCCAAAATAAGGAGAATTTCTGTCTTTCGCCCCAACATATAGGGAATTTCTGCATTTTTGACCCAAAATTAGGGGAAATTGTGCAATTTTGCCCCAAAATAAGAGGAATTTCTGGTTTTTTGCCTCTAAATAAGTGGAATTTCTGTCTTTTTCCCCCAAAACAAAGGGATTTTTTTGCCCCAAAATAAGTAAAATTTCTGACTTATTACCCAAAATAAGTGAAATTTCTGAAATTTTGCCCCAAAATAAGGGAAATTTCTGCTTTCTTGACCCCAAATAAGGGGAATTTCAACCTTTTTACCTCAAAATAAGTGGAATTTCTGCATTTTTGCCCCAAAATAAGGGAAATTTCTGCCTTTTTGCCCCAAAATAAAGAAATTTCTGTAATTTTGTACCAAAATAAAAGAATTTTCTGGCTTTTTGCCCCAATATAAGAAAATTTCTGCTTTTTTTTCTGAAATAAGTGAAATTTCTGCAATTTTGCCCCAAAATAAGTGAAATTTCTGAGTTTTGCCCCAAAATAAGGAGAATTTCTGTTATTTTGCCCAAACATATAGGGAATTTCTGACTTTTTGCCCCACAATTATGGGAATTTCTGCAATTTTGCTCCAAAATACGGGGAATTTCTGCCTTTTTGCCCGAAAATAAGAAGAATGCATATCTTTCTGCCAGAAAAATGGATATTTCTTCATTTTTGCTTCAAAATAAAGGGAATTTCTGCTTTTTTGCCACTAAATAAGTGGAATTTCTGTCTTTTTCCTCCAAAACAAAGGGAAGTTCTGTCTCATTTTCCCCAAAATAAGAAAAATTCCTGACTTATTACCCTGAAGTAAGTGAAATTTCTGCAATTTTGCCCGAAAATTAGGGAAATTTCTGCATTTTTATCCCCAAAAAATGGGAATTTCAGCCTTTTTACCTCAAAATAGTAGAAATTTCTGCATTTTTGCCACAAAATATTAGGAATTTCTGCCTTTTTGCCCCAAAATAAAGAAAATTTCTGCTTTTTTTTCCCGAAATAAGTGAAATTTCTGCAATTTTGCCCCAAAACAAGTGAAATTTCTGCAATTTTGCCCCAAAATATGTGAAATTTCCTGAATTTTGCCCCAAAATAAGTGGAATTTCTGAGATTTGCCCAAAAATAAAGAGAATTTCTGTCTTTTTGCCCCAACATATAGAAAATTTCTGCCTTTTTGACCCACAATTAGGGGAATTTCTGCAATTTTGCTCCAAAATAAGGGGAATTTCTGCTTTTTTGCCTTTAAATAAGTGGAATTTCTGTCTTTTTCCCCCAAAACAAAAAGAATTTCTGTTTTTTTTGCCCCAAAATAAGGAAAATTTCTGACTTATTATCCTGAAATAAGTGAAATTTCTGCAATTATGCCCCAAAATAAGGGAAATTTCTGCTTTTTTGTCACAAATAAGGGGAATTTCAGCCTTTTTACCTAAAATAAGTGGAATTTCTGCATTTTTGCCCCAAAAGAAGGGAAATTTCTCCCTTTTTGCCCCAAAATAAGGAAAATTTCTGCAATTTTGTACCAAAATAAAAGAAATTTCTGCCTTTTTACCCCATTATAAGAAAATTTCTGCTTTCTTTTTCTGAAATAAGTGAAATTTCTGGAATTTTGCTTCAAAATAAGAAAAATTTCTGAGTTTTGCCCCAAACTAAGGAGAATTTCTGTCTTTTTGTCCCATCATATAGGGAATTTCTGCCTTTTTGCCCCACCATTAGGGGAATTTCTGCAATTTTGCTCCAAAATACGGGGAATTTCTGCCTTTTTGCCCGAAAATAAGAAGAATTCATACCGTTTTGCCATAAAAAAGGGAAATTTCTTCATTTTTGCTCCAAAATAAGGGGAATTTCTGCCTTTTTGCCCCTAAATAATTGGAATTTCTGTATTTTCCCCCAAAACAAAGGGAATTTCTGTCTTTTTTGGCCCAAAATATGAAAATTTCTGACTTATTACCATGAAATAAGTGAAATTTCTGCAATTTTGACCCAAAATAAAGGAAATTTCTGCCTTTTTGCCCCCAAATAAGAGGAATTTTAGCCTTTTTACCTCAAAATAAGGGGAATTTCTGCATTTTTGCCCCAAAATATGGGAAATTTCTGACTTTTTGCCCCAAAATAAGAAAAATTTCTGCAATTTTGTACCAAAATAAAAGAAATTTCTGCCTTTTGGCCCCAAAATAAGAAAATATCTGCTTTTTTTGAAATAAGTGAAATTTCTGCAATTTTGCCCCCAAAAAAGTCAAATTTCTGCAATTTTGCCCCAAAATAAGGGAAATTTATAGAATTTTGCCCCAAAATAAGTGGAATTTCTGAGTTTTGCCCCAAAATAAGGAGAATTTCTGTCTTTTTGCCCCAACATATAGGGAATTTCTGCCTTTTTGCCCCACATTTAGGGGAATTTCTGCAATTTTGCTCCAAAATACGGGGAATTTCTGCCTTTTTGCCTGAAAATAAGAAGAATGCATACCTTTTTGTCATAAAAAAGGGAAATTTCTTCATTCTTGCTCCAAAATAACGGGAATTTCTTCATTTTTGCCTCTAAATAAGTGGAATTTCTGTATTTTTCCCCCAAAACAAAGGAAATTTCTGTCTTTTTTGCCCCAAAATAAGGAAAATTTCTGACTTATTACCTGAAATAAGTTAAATGTCTGCAATTTTGCCCCAAAATAAGGGAAATTTCTGCCTTTTGCCCCCAAATAAGGGGAATTTCAACCTTTTTACCTCAAAATAAGGGAAATTCTGCATTTTTGCCCCAAAATATGGTAAATTTCTGCTTTTTTGCCCCAAAATAAGAAAAATTTCTGCAATTTTGTACCAAAATAAAAGAAATTTCTGCCTTTTGACCCAAAATAAGAAAATTTCTGCTTTTTTTTCTGAAATAAGTAAAATTTCTGCAATTTTGCCCCAAAATTAGGGGAATTTCTGCCTTTTTGCCCCCAAATAAAGGGAATTTCAGCCTTTTTACCTCAAAATAAAGGGAATTTCTGCATTTTTGCCACAAAATATTAAGAATTTCTGCTTTTTTGCACCATAATAAAAAAATTTCTTCCTTTTTTCCCTGAAATAAGTGAAATTTCTGAAATTTTTCCCCAAAATAAGGGAAATTTCTGGAATTTTGCCCCAAAATATGTGGAATTTCTGAGTATTGCACCAAAATAAAAAGAATTTCTGTTTTTTGCCCTAACATATAGGGAATTTCTGCCTTTTTGCCCCACAATTAGGGGAATTTCTGCAATTTTGCTCCAAAATACGAGGAATTTCTGCCTTTTTGCCCAAAAATAAGAAGAATGCATACCTTTTTGCCATAAAAAAGGGTAATTTCTTCATTTTTGCTCCAAAATAAGGAAAATTTCTTCTTTTTTGCCTCTAAATAAGTGGAATTTCTGTCTTTTTTTCGCAAAACAAAGGGAATTCCTTTCTTTTTTGCCCCAAAATAAGAAAAAATTCTGACTTATTACCCTGAAATAAGTGAAATTTTTCCAATTTTGCCCGAAAATTAGGGAAATTTTTGCCTTTTTGCCCCCAAATAATGGGAATTTCAGCCTTTAACCTCAAAATAAGGGGAATTTCTGCATTTTTGCCACAAAATATAAGGAATTTCTGCCTTTATGTTTCAAAATAAGGAAAATTTCGGCCTTTTTTCCCTGAAATAAGTGAAATTTCTGCAATTTTGCCCCAAAATAAGTCAAATTTCTGCAATTTTGCCCCAAAATAAGGGATATTTCTGGAATTTTGCCCCAAAATAAGTGGAATTTCTGAGTTTCGCCCCAAAATAAGGAGAATTTCTGTCTCTTTGCCCCAACATATAGGGAATTTCTGCGTTTTTGCCCCACAATTAGGGGAATTTCTGCAATTTTGCTCCAAGATATGGGGAATTTCTGCCTTTTTGACCGAAAATAAGAAGAATGCATACCTTTTTGCCATAAAAAAGGGAAATTTCTTCATTTTTGCTCCAAAATAAGGGGAATTTCTGCTTTTTTGCCTCTAAATAACTGGAATTTCTGTCTTTTTCCCCCAAAACAAAGGAAATTTCTGTCTTTTTTGCCCCAAAATAAGGAAAATTTCTGACTTATTACCCGGAAGTAAGTGAAATTTCTGCAATTTTGCCCCAAAGTAAGGGAAATTTCTTCCTTTTGCCCCCATATAAGGGGAATTTAAGCCTTTTTACCTCAAAATAAGGGGAATTTCTGCATTTTTGCCCCAAAATAAGAGAAATTTCGGCCCTTTTGCCTCAAAATAAGGAAAATTTCTGCCTTTTTTCCCTGAAATAAGTGAAATTTCCGAAATTTTGCCCTACAATAAGGGAAATTTCTGGAATTTTGTCCCAAAATAAGTGGAATTTCTGAGTTTTGCCCCAAAATAAGGAGAATTTCTGTCTTTTTGCCCTAACATATAGGGAAATTCTGGCTTTTTGCCTCACAATTCGGGGAATTTCTGCATTTTGCTCCAAAATACAAGGAATTTCTTTCTTTTTGCCCGAAAATAAGAAGAATGCATACATTTTTGCCATAAAAAAAGAGAAATTTCTTTATTTTTGCTCCAAAATAAGGGGAATTTCTGCTTTTGCCTCTAAATTAGTGGAATTTCTGTATTTTTCCCTCAAAACAAAGGGAATTCCTGTCTTTTTTGCCCCAAAATAAGGAAAATTTCTGACTTATTACTCTGAAATAAGTGAAATTTCGGCAATTTTGCTTCAAAATTAGGGAAATTTCTGCCTTTTTGCCCCCAAATAAGAGCTATTTCAGCCTTTTTACCTCAAAATAAGGGGAATTTCTGCATTTTTTGCCACAAAATATTAGGAATTTCTGCCTTTTTGCACCAAAATAAAAAAAATTTCTGCCTTTTATCCCTGAAATAAGTGAAATTTCTGCAATTTTGCCCCAAAATAAGTGAAATTTCTGCAATTTTGCCCCAAAATAAGGGAAATTTCTGGAATTTTGCCCCAAAATAAGTGGAATTTCTGAGATTTGCCCCAAAATAAGGAGAATTTCTGTTTTTTTACCCCAACATATAGGGATTTTCTGCCTTTTTGCCCCACAATTAGGGGAATTTCTGCAATTTTGCTCCAAAATACGGAAAATTTCTGCCTTTTTGCCCAAAAATAAGAAGAATGCATCCCTTTTTGCCATAAAAAAGGGAAATTTCTTCATTTTTTCTTCAAAATAAGGGGAATTTCTGCTTTTTTTTGCCTCTAAATATTTGGAATTTCTGTCTTTTTCCCCCACAACAAAGGGAATTTCTGTCTTTTTTGCCCCAAAATAAGGAAAATTTCTGACTTATTACCCTGAAGTAAGTGAAGTTTCTGCAATTTTGCTCCAAAATAAGGGAAATTTCTTCCTTTTTGCCCCCAAATAAGGGGAATTTAAGCCTTTTTTACCTCAAAATAAGGGGAATTTCTGCATTTTTGCAACAAAATATTAGGAATTTCTTCCTTTTTGCACCAAAATAAGAAAATTTCTGCCTTTTTTTCCTGAAATAAGTGAAATTTCTGCAATTTTGCCCCAAAATAAGGTAAATTTTTGGAATTTTGCCCCAAAATAAGTGGAATTTCTAAATTTTGCCCCAAAATAAGAAGAATTTCTGTCTTTTTGCCCTAACATATAGGGAATTTCTGCGTTTTTGCCCCACAATTAGGGGAATTTCTGCAATTTTGCTCCAAAATACGGGGAATTTCTGCCTTTTTGCCCGAAAATAAGAAGAATGCATAAGTTTTTGCCATAAAAAAGGGAAATTTCTTTATTTTTGCTCCAAAATAAGCGGAATTTCTGCTTTTTTGCCTCTAAATTAGTGGAATTTCTGTCTTTTCCCTCAAAACAAAGGGAATTCCTGTCTTTTTTGCACCAAAATAAGGAAAATTTCTGACTTATTACTCTGAAATAAAAGAAATTTCTGCAATTTTGCCCCAAAATTATGGAAATTTCTGCCTTTTTGCCCCCAAATAAGGGAATTTCAGCCTTTTTTACCTCAAAATAAGGGGAATTTCTGCATTTTTGCCACAAAATATTAGGAATTTCTTCCTTTTTGCACCAAAATAAGAAAATTTCTGCATTTTTTCCCTGAAATAAGTGAAATTTCTGCAATTTTGCTTCAAAATAAGTGAAATTTCTGCAATTTTGCCCCAAAATAAGGGAAATTTCTGGAATTTTGCCCTAAAATAAGTGGAATTTCTGAGATTTGCCACAAAATAAAGAGAATTTCTGTCTTTTTGCCCCAACATATAGGGAATTTCTGCCTTTTTGCCCCACAATTAGGGGAATTTCGGCAATTTTGCTCCAAAATACGGGAAATTTCTGCCTTTTTGCCCAAAAATAATAAGAATGCATACCTTTTTGCCATAAAAAAAAATATCTTCATTTTTGCTCCAAAATCAGGGGAATTTCTGCTTTTTTACCTCTAAATATGTGGAATTTCTGTCTTTTTCCCCCAAAACAAAGGGAATTCCTGTCTTTTGTGCCCCAAAATAACAAAAATTTCTGACTAATTACCCTGATATAAGTGAAATTTCACCAATTTTGCCCCAAAATAAGGGAAATTTCTGCATTTTGCCCCCAAATAAGGGGAATTTTAGCCTTTTTACCTCAAAATAAGGGGAATATCTGAATTTTGAACACAAAATATTAGGAATTTCTGTTTTTTTGCCCCAAAATAAGAAAATTTCTGCTTTTTTCCTCTGAAATAAGTGAAATTTTGCAATTTTGCCCCAAAATAAGTGAAATTTCTGCAATTTTGCCCCAAAATATTTAGAATTTCTGTCTTTTTGCCCCAACATACAGGGAATTTCTGCCTTTTTGCCCCACAATTAGGGGAATTTCTGCAATTTTGCTCCAAAATACGGGGAATTTCTACTTTTCAGCCCGAAAATCAGGGGAATGTTTACCTTTTGCCACAAAAAAGGGAAATTTCTTCATTTTTGCTCCAAAATAATGGGAATTTCTGCTTATTTGCCTCAAAATAAGTGAAATTTCTGCCTTTTTACCGAAAAATAAATGGAATTTCTGTCTTTTTGCCCCAAAATAAAAGGAATTTTTAAATTTTGCCTTGAAATAAGTGAAATTTCTGCAATTTTGCCCCAAAATAAGGAAAATTTCTGCCTTTTACCACAAAATAAGGGGAATTTCTGTATTTTTACCCCAAAATAAAGGGAATTTCAGCCTTTTTACCTCATAATAAGGGGAATCTCTGCCTTTTTGCCCTAAAATATGGGGAATTTCTGTATTTTTGCCCCAAAATAAAGAAAATTTCTACAATTTTGTACCAAAATAAAAGTTATTTCTGCCTTTTTGCTCCAAAATAAGAGAAATTTCTGCGTTTTTCCCCTGAAATAAGTTAAATTTCTATAATTTTGCCCCAAAATAAGGGAGATTTCTGCAATTTTGCCCCAAAATAAAGGAAATTTCTGAAATTTTGCCCCAAAATAAGGGGAATTTCTGACTTTTTGCCCTGAAATAAGGAGAATTTCTGTTATTTTGTAACAAAATAATGTGAATTTCTGCATTTTCCCTCAAAATTAGGAGAATATGTGCAATTTTGCTTCAAAATACAAGGAATTTTTGCCTTATTGAACCAAAATAAAGGGAATTTCTGCATTTTTGCAAAAATATAAGGGGAATTTCTGAAATTTTACTCCAAAATACAAGGAATTTCTGCATTATTGCTCGAAATACAGTGGAATTTCTGCCTTTTTGCAGTGAAATATTTGAAATTTCCACAATTTTACCCCAAAATAAGAGGAATTTCTTTTTTTGGCCCCAAAATTAGGAGAATTTCTGCTTTTTGCCCCAAAATAAGGCAAATTTCTGACTTTTTGCCCTGAAATAAGTGAAATTTCTGCCATTTTGCCCCAAAATAAGGGGAATTTCAGCCTTTTGCCAAAATAAGGGGAATTTCAGCATTTTACCTCCAAATAAAGAAAATTTCTGCCTTTTTGCCACAAAATATGGGGAATTTCTGCCTTATTGCCCCCAAATAAGGAAAATTTTTGCGTTTCTGCCCCAATTAACGGGAATTTCTGCCTTTTTGCCACAAAGTAAAGGGAATTTCTGCCTTTTTGCCCCAAAATAACGGGAATTTCAGCCTTTTTACCTCAAAATATAGGAAATTTCTGCATTTTGCTCCAAAATAAGAAAAATTTCTGCAATTTTGCCCCAAAATAAGTCAGATTTCTGCAATTTTCCCCCAAAATAAGGGAAATTTCTGGAATTTTGCCCCAAAATAAGGGAAATTTCTGAGTTTTGCCTCAACATAAGGAGAATTTCTGTCTTTTTGCCCAAACATATAGGCAATTTCTGCCATTTTGCCCCACAATTAGTGGAATTTCTGCAATTTTGCTCCAAAATACGAGGAATTTCTGCCTTTTTGCCCGAAAATAAGAAGAATGCATACCTTTCTGCCATAAAAATGGAAATTTCTTCATTTTTGCTTCAAAATTACGGGAATTTCTGCTTTTTTGCCACTAAATAAGTGGAATTTCTGTCTTTTTCCCACAAAACAAAGGAAAGTTCTGTCTCATTTTCCCCAAAATAATGAAAATTCCTGACTTATTACCCTGAAGTAAGTGAAATTTCTGCAATTTTGCCCAAAAATTAGGGAAATTTCTGCCTTTTTATCCTCAAATAATGGGAATTTCAGCCTTTTTACCTCAAAATAGGGGGAATTTCTGCCTTTTTGCCCCAAAATAAAGAAAATTTCTGCCTTTTTTCCCCGAAATAAGTGAAATTTCTGCAATTTTGCCCAAAAATAAGTGAAATTTCTGCAATTTTGCCCCAAAATATGTGAAATTTCCTGAATTTTGCCCAAAATAAGTGGAATTTGTGAGACTTGCCCAAAAATAAAGAGAATTTCTGTCTTTTTGCCCCAACATATAGAAAATTTCTGCCTTTTTGACCCACAATTAGGGGAATTTTTGCAATTTTGCTCCAAAATAAGGGGAATTTCTGCTTTTTTGCCTCTAAATAAGTGGAATTTCTGTCTTTTTCCCCCAAAACAAAAGGAATTTCTGATTTTTTTGCCCCAAAATAAGGAAAATTTCTGACTTATTACCCTGAAATAAGTGAAATTTCTGCAATTTTGCCCCAAAATAAGGGAAATTTCTTCTTTTTTGTCACCAAATAAGGGGAATTTCCGCCTTTTTACCTAAAATAATTGGAATTTCTGCATTTTTGTCCCAAAATAAGGGAAATTTCTCCCTTTTGCCCCAAAATAAAGAAAATTTCTGCAATTTTTTACCAAAATAAAAGAAATTTCTGCCTTTTTGCCCCAATATATAAAAATTTCTGCTTTTTTTTCTGAAATAAGTGAAATTTCTGGAATTTTGCTTCAAAATAAGGGAAATTTCTGAGTTTTGCCCCAAACTAAGGAGAATTTCTGTCTTTTTGTCCCATCATGTATGGAATTTCTGCCTTTTTGCCCCACCATTAGGGGAATTCCTGCAATTTTGCTCCAAAATACGGGGAATTTCTGCCTTTTTGCCCGAAAATAAGAAGAATGCATACCGTTTTGCCATAAAAAGGAAAATTTCTTCATTTTTGCTCCAAAATAAGTGGATTTTCTGCTTTTTTGTTTCTAAATAAGTGGAATTTCTGTCTTTTTCTTGCAAAACAAAGGGAATTTCTATCTTTTTTGCCCCAAAATATGAAAATTTATGACCTATTACCATGAAATAAGTGAAATTTCTGCAATTTTGACACAAAATAAGAGAAATTTCTGCCTTTTTGCCTCCAAATAAGAGGAATTTCAGCCTTTTTACCTCAAAATAAGGGGAATTTCTGCATTTTTGCCCCAAAATATGGGAAATTTCTGACTTTTTGCCCCAAAATAAGAAAAATTTCTGTAATTTTGTACCAAAATAAAAGAAATTTCTGCCTTTTTGCCCCAAAATAAGAAAATATCTGCTTTTTTTTCATAAATGTGAAATTTCTGCAATTTTGCCCCCAAAAAAGTCAAATTTCTGCATTTTTGCCCCAAAATAAGGGAAATTTCTAGAATTTTGCCCCAAAATAAGTGGAAGTTCTGAGTTTTGCCCCAAAATAAGGAGAATATCTGTCTTTTTGCCCAAACATATAGGGAATTTCTGCCTTTTTGCCCGAAAATAAGAAGAATGCATACCTTTTTGCCATAAAAAAAGGAAATTTCTTCATTTTGCTCCAAAATAAAGAGAATTTCTTATTTTTTGCCTCTAAATAAGTGGAATTTCTGTCTTTTTCCCCCAATACAAAGGAAATTTCTGAGTTTTTTGCCACAAAATAAGGAAAATTTCTGACTTATTACCCTGAAATAAGTGAAATTTCTAAAATATTGCCCGAAAATAAGGGAAATTTCTGCCTTTTTGCCCCCAAATAAAAAGAATTTCAGCCTTTTTACCTCAAAACAAGGGGTATTTCTGGATTTCTGCCCTAAAATATGAAAAATGTCTGCCTTTTTGCCCCAAAATAAGAAAAATTTCTGCAATTTTGTACCAAAATAAAAGAAATTTCTGCAATTTTGCCCCAAAATAAGTCAAATTTCTTCAATTTTGCCCCAAAATAAAAGAAATTTCTGGAATTTTGCCCCAAAAAAGTGAAATTTCTGAGTTTTGCCCCAAAATAAGAATTTCGATCTTTTTGCCCCAACATATAGGGAATTTCTGCCTTTTTGCCCCACAATTAGGGGAATTTCTGCAATTTTGCTCCAAAATACGGGGAATTTCTGCCTTTTTGCCCGAAAATAAGAAGAATGCATACCTTTTTGCCATAAAAAATGGAAATTTCTTCATTTTTGCTCAAAAATAAGAAGAATGTCTGCTTTTTTGCCTCTAAATAAGTGGAATTTCTGTCTTTTTCCCCCAAAACAAAGGGAATTTCTGTCTTTTTTGCCCCAAAATAAGGAAAATTTTTGACTTATTACCCTGAAATAAGTGAAATTTCTGCAATTTTGCCCCCAAATAAGGGAAATTTCGGCCTTTTGCCCCCAAATAAGGGGAATTTCAGCCTTTTTACCTCAATATAAGGGGAATTTCTGCATTTTTGCCCCAAAATATGGGAAATTTCTGCCTTTTTGCCCCAAAATAAGAAAAATTTCTGCAATTTTGTACCAAAATAAAAGAAATTTCTGCCTTTTGCCCCAAAATAAGAAAATTTTTGCTATTTTTCTGAAATAAGTAAAATTTCTGCAATTTTGCCCCAAAATTAGGGGAATTTTTGCCTTTTTGCCCCCAAATAAAGGGAATTTCAGCCTTTTTAACTCAAAATAAAGGGAATTTCTGCATTTTTGCCACAAACTATTAGGAATTTCTGCATTTTTGCACCATAATAAAAAAATTTCTGCCTTTTTTCCCTGAAATAAGTGAAATTTCTGAAATTTTGCCCCAAAATAAGGGAAATTTCTGGAATTTTGCCCCAAAATAAGTGGAATTTCTGAGTTTTGCACCAAAATAAGGAGAATTTCTGTTTTTTGCCCTAACATATAGGGAATTTCTCCCTTTTTGCCCCACAATTAGGGGAATTTCTGCAATTTTGCTCCAAAATACGGGGAATTTCTGCCTTTTTGCCCAAAAATAAGAAGAATGCATACCTTTTTGCCATAAAAAAGGGAAATTTCTTCATTTTTGCTCATAATTAAGAAGAAGTACTGCTTTTTTGCCTCTAAATAAGTGGAATTTCTTTCTTTTTCCCGGAAAACAAAGGAAATTCCTGTCTTTTTTGCCCCAAAATAAGGAAAATTTCTGACTTATTACCCTGAAATAAGTGAAATTTCTCCAATTTTGCCTGAAAATTAGGGAAATTTCTGCCTTTTTGCCCGCAAATATTGGGAATTTCATCCTTTTAACCTCAAAATAAGGGGAATTTCTGCATTTTTGCCACAAAATATTAGGAATTTCTGCCTTTTTGTTTCAAAATAAAAAAAATTTCTGCCTTTTTTCCCTGAAATAAGTGAAATTTCTTTAATTTTGCATCAAAATAAGTCAAATTTCTGCAATTTTGCCCCAAAATAAAGGAAATTTCTGGAATTTTGCCCCAAAATAAGTGGAATTTCTGAGTTTTGCCCCAAAATAAGGAGAATATCTGTCTTTTTGCCCAAACATATAGGGAATTTCTGCCTTTTTGCCCGAAAATAAGAAGAATGCATACCTTTTTGCCATAAAAAAAGGAAATTTCTTCATTTTGCTCCAAAATAAAGAGAATTTCTTATTTTTTGCCTCTAAATAAGTGGAATTTCTGTCTTTTTCCCCCAATACAAAGGAAATTTCTGAGTTTTTTGCCACAAAATAAGGAAAATTTCTGACTTATTACCCTGAAATAAGTGAAATTTCTACAATTTTGCCCGAAAATAAGGGAAATTTCTGCCTTTTTGCCCCCAAATAAAAAGAATTTCAGCCTTTTTACCTCAAAACAAGGGGTATTTCTGGATTTCTGCCCTAAAATATGAAAAATGTCTGCCTTTTTGCCCCAAAATAAGAAAAATTTCTGCAATTTTGTACCAAAATAAAAGAAATTTCTGCAATTTTGCCCCAAAATAAGTCAAATTTCTTCAATTTTGCCCCAAAATAAAAGAAATTTCTGGAATTTTGCCCCAAAAAAGTGAAATTTCTGAGTTTTGCCCCAAAATAAGAATTTCGATCTTTTTGCCCCAACATATAGGGAATTTCTGCCTTTTTGCCCCACAATTAGTGGAATTTCTGCAATTTTGCTCCAAAATACGGGGAATTTCTGCCTTTTTGCCCGAAAATAAGAAGAATGCATACCTTTTTGCCATAAAAAAGGGAAATTTCTTCATTTTTGCTCAAAAATAAGGGGAATTTCTGCTTTTTTGCCTCTAAGTAAGTGGAATTTCTGTCTTTTTCCCCCAAAACAAAGGATATTTCTGTCTTTTTTGCCCCAAAATAAGGAAAATTTTTGACTTATTACCCTGAAATAAGTGAAATTTCTGCAATTTTGCCCCCAAATAAGGGAAATTTGGCCTTTTGCCCCCAAATAAGGGGAATTTCAGCCTTTTTACCTCAATATAAGGGGAATTTCTGCATTTTTGCCCCAAAATATGGGAAATTTCTGCCTTTTTGCCCCAAAATAAGAAAAATTTCTGCAATTTTGTACCAAAATAAAAGAAATTTCTGCCTTTTGCCCCAAAATAAGAAAATTTTTGCTTTTTTTCTGAAATAAGTAAAATTTCTGCAATTTTGCCCCAAAATTAGGGGAATTTTTGCCTTTTTGCCCCCAAATAAAGGCAATTTCAGCCTTTTTAACTCAAAATAAAGGGAATTTCTGCATTTTTGCCACAAAATATTAGGAATTTCTGCATTTTTGCACCATAATAAAAAAATTTCTGTCTTTTTTCCCTGAAATAAGTGAAATTTCTGAAATTTTGCCCCAAAATAAAGGAAATTTCTGGAATTTTGCCCCAAAATAAGTGGAATTTCTGAGTTTTGCACCAAAATAAGGAGAATTTCTGTTTTTTGCCCTAACATATAGGGAATTTCTGCCTTTTTGCCCCACAATTAGGGGAATTTCTGCAATTTTGCTCCAAAATACGGGGAATTTCTGCCTTTTTGCCCAAAAATAAGAAGAATGCATACCTTTTTGCCATAAAAAAGGGAAATTTCTTCATTTTTGCTCATAATTAAGAAGAAGTACTGCTTTTTTGCCTCTAAATAAGTGGAATTTCTTTCTTTTTCCCGGAAAACAAAGGAAATTCCTGTCTTTTTTGCCCCAAAATAAGGAAAATTTCTGACTTATTACCCTGAAATAAGTGAAATTTCTCCAATTTTGCCCGAAAGTTAGGGAAATTTCTGCCTTTTTGCCCGCAAATATTGGGAATTTCATCCTTTTAACCTCAAAATAAGGGGAATTTCTGCATTTTTGCCACAAAATATTAGGAATTTCTGCCTTTTTGTTTCAAAATAAAAAAAATTTCTGCCTTTTTTCCCTGAAATAAGTGAAATTTCTTTAATTTTGCATCAAAATAAGTCAAATTTCTGCAATTGTGCCCCAAAATAAAGGAAATTTCTGGAATTTTGCCCCAAAATAAGTGGAATTTCTGAGTTTTGCCCCAAAATAAGGAGAATTTCTTTCTCTTTGCCCCAACATATAGGGAATTTCTGCGTTTTTGCCCCACAATTAGAAGAATTTCTGCAATTTTGCTCCAAGATATGGGGAATTTCTGCTTTTTTACCCGAAAATAAGAAGAATGCATACCTTTTTGCCATAAAAAAGGCAAATTTCTTCATTTTTGCTCCAAAATAAGGGGAATTTCTGAATTTTTGCCTCTAAATAATTGGAATTTCTGTCTTTTTCCCCCAAAACAAAGGGAATTTCTGTCTTTTTTGCCCCAAAATAAAGAAAATTTCTGACTTATTACCCTGAAGTAAGTGAAATTTCTGCAATTTTGTCCCAAAATAAGGGAAATTTCTGCCTTTTTGCCCTAAAATAAGGGGAATTTCTGCATTTTTGCCACAAAATATTAGGAATTTATGCTTTTTTTGCCACAAAATAAGGAAAATTTCTGCCTTTTTTCCCTGAAATAAGTGAAATTTCTGCAATTTTGCGCCAAAATAAGTGAAATTTCTGCAATTTTGCGCCAAAATAAGTGAAATTCCTGGAATTTTGCCCCAAAATAAGTGGAATTTCTGAGATTTGCCCCAAAATAAGGAGAATTTCTGTCTTTTGCCCCAACATATAGGGAATTTCTGCCTTTTTGACCCAAAATTAGGGGAAATTGTGCAATTTTGCCCCAAAATAAGAGGAATTTCTGGTTTTTTGCCTCTAAATAAGTGGAATTTCTGTCTTTTTCCCCCAAAACAAAGGGATTTTTTTTGCCCCACAATAAGTAAAATTTCTGACTTATTACCCTGAAATAAGTGAAATTTCTGAAATTTTGCCGCAAAATAAGGGAAATTTCTGCTTTTTTGCCCCCAAATAACGGGAATTTCAACCTTTTTACCTCAAAATAAGGGGTATTTCTGGATTTCTGCCACAAAATATGAAAAATGTCTGCCTTTTTGCCCCAAAATAAGAAAAATTTCTGCAATTTTGTACCAAAATAAAAGAAATTTCTGCAATTTTGCCCCAAAATAAGTCAAATTTGTTCAATTTTGCCCCAAAATAAGGGAAATTTCTGGAATTTTGCCCCAAAAAAGTGAAATTTCTGAGTTTTGCCCCAAAATAAGAATTTCGATCTTTTTGCCCCAACATATAGGGAATTTCTGCCTTTTTGCCCCACAATTAGGGGAATTTCTGCAATTTTGCTCCAAAATACGGGGAATTTCTGCCTTTTTGCCCGAAAATAAGAAGAATGCATACCTTTTTGCCATAAAAAAGGGAAATTTCTTCATTTTTGCTCAAAAATAATGGGAATTTCTGTCTTTTTTGCCAAAAATAAGGAAAATTTTTGACTTATTACCCTGAAATAAGTGAAATTTCTGCAATTTTGCCCCAAAATAAGGGAAATTTCTGCCTTTTGCCCCCAAATTAGGGGAATTTCAGCCTTTTTACCTCAAAATAAGGGAAATTCTGCATTTTTGCCCCAAAATATGGAAAATTTCTGCCTTTTTGCCCCAAAATAAGAAAAATTTCTGCAATTTTGTACCAAAATAAAAGAAATTTCTGCCTTTTGCCCCAAAATAAGAAAATTTTTGCTTTTTTTCTGAAATAAGTAAAATTTCTGCAATTTTGCCCCAAAATTAGGAGAATTTCTGCTTTTTTGCCCCCAAATAAAGGGAATTTCATCCTTTGTAACTCAAAATAAAGAGAATTTCTGCATTTTTGCCACAAAATATTAGGAATTTCTGCATTTTTGCACCATAATAAAAAAATTTCTGCCTTTTTTCCCTGAAATAAGTGAAATTTCTGAAATTTTGCCCCAAAATAAGGGAAATTTCTGGAATTTTGCCCCAAAATAAGTGGAATTTCTGAGTTTTGCAGCAAAATAAGGAGAATTTCTGTTTTTTGCCCTAACATATAGGGAATTTCTGCCTTTTTGCCCCACAATTAGGGGAATTTCTGCAATTTTGCTCCAAAATACGGGGAATTTCTGCCTTTTTGCCCAAAAATATGAGGAATGCATACCTTTTTGCCATAAAAAAAGGAAATTTCTTCATTTTTGCTCATAATTAAGAAGAAGTACTGCTTTTTTGCCTCTAAATAAGTGGAATTTGTTTCTTTTTCCCGAAAAACAAAGGGAATTCCTGTCTTTTTTGTCCCAAAATAAGGAAAATTTCTGACTTATTACCCTGAAATAAGTGAAATTTCTCCAATTTTGCCCGAAAATTAGGGAAATTTCTGCCTTTTTGCCCGCAAATATTGGGAATTTCATCCTTTTAACCTCAAAATAAGGGGAATTTCTGAATTTTTGCCACAAAATATTAGGAATTTCTGCCTTTTTGTTTCAAAATAAAAAAATTTCTGCCTTTTTTCCCTGAAATAAGTGAAATTTCTTCAATTTTGCATCAAAATAAGTCAAATTTCTGCAATTTTGCCCCAAAATAAGGGAAATTTCTGGAATTTTGCCCCAAAATAAGTGGAATTTCTGAGTTTTCCCCAAAATAAGGAGAATTTCTGTCTCTTTGCCCCAACATATAGGGAATTTCTGCGTTTTTGCCCCACAATTAGAAGAATTTCTGCAATTTTGCTCCAAGATATGGGGAATTTCTGCTTTTTTCCCCGAAAATAAGAAGAATGCATACCTTTTTGCCATAAAAAAGGGAAATTTCTTCATTTTTGCTCCAAAATAAGGGGAATTTCTGCATTTTTGCCTCTAAATAACTGGAATTTCTGTATTTTTCCCCCCCAAAAAAGGGAATTTCTGTATTTTTTGCCCCAAAATAAGGAAAATTTCTGACTTATTACCCTGAAGTAAGTGAAATTTCTGCAATTTTGCCCCAAAATAAGGGAAATTTCTGCCTTTTTGCCCTAAAATAAGGGGAATTTCAGCCTTTTTACCTCAAAATAAGGGGAATTTCTGCATTTTTGCCACAAAGTATTAGGAATTTATGCTTTTTTGCCACAAAATAAGGAAAATTTCTGCCTTTTTTCCCTGAAATAAGTGAAATTTCTGCAATTTTGCGCCAAAATAAGTGAAATTTCTGCAATTTTGCGCCAAAATAAGTGAAATTTCTGGAATTTTGCCCCAAAATAAGTGGAATTTCTGAGATTTGCCCCAAAATAAGGAGAATTTCTGTCTTTTGCCCCAACATATAGGGAATTTCTGCCTTTTTGACCCAAAATTAGGGGAAATTGTGCAATTTTGCCCCAAAATAAGAGGAATTTCTGGTTTTTTGCCTCTAAATAAGTGGAATTTCTGTCTTTTTCTCCCAAAACAAAGGGATTTTTTTGCCCCAAAATAAGTAAAATTTCTGACTTATTACCCTGAAATAAGTGAAATTTCTGAAATTTTGCCCCAAAATAAGGGAAATTTCTGCTTTTTTGCCCCAAATAAGGGGAATTTCAACCTTTTTACCTCAAAATAAGTGGAATTTCTGCATTTTTGCCCCAAAATAAGGGAAATTTCTGCCTTTTTGCCCCAAAATAAAGAAATTTCTGTAATTTTGTACCAAAAATAAAAGAAATTTCTGGCTTTTTGCCCCAATATAAGAAAAGTTCTGCTTTTTTTTTCTGAAATAAGTGAAATTTCTGCAATTTTGCCCCAAAATAAGTGAAATTTCTGAGTTTTGCCCAAAATAAGGAGAATTTCTGTCTTTTTGCCCAAACATATAGGGAATTTCTGACTTTTTGCCCCACAATTAGGGGAATTTCTGCAATTTTGCTCCAAAATACGGGTAATTTCTGCCTTTTTGCCCGAAAATAAGAAGAATGCATACCTTTCTGCCAGAAAAATGAAAATTTCTTCATTTTTGCTTCAAAATAAAGGGAATTTCTGCTTTTTTGCCACTAAATAAGTGGAATTTCTGTCTTTTTCCCACAAAACAAAGGGAAGTTCTGTCTCATTTTCCCCAAAATAAGAAAAATTCCTGACTTATTACCCTGAAGTAAGTGAAATTTCTGCAATTTTGCCCGAAAATTAGGGATATTTCTGCCTTTTTATCCCCAAATATTGGGAATTTCAGCCTTTTTACCTCAAAATAGGGGAAATTTCTGCATTTTTGCCACAAAATATTAGGAATTTCTGCCTTTTTGCCCCAAAATAAAGAAAATTTCTGCTTTTTTTCCCGAAATAAGTGAAATTTCTGCAATTTTGCCCCAAAACAAGTGAAATTTCTGCAATTTTGCCCCAAAATATGTGAAATTTCCTGAATTTTGCCCCAAAATAAGTGGAATTTCTGAGATTTGCCCAAAAATAAAGAGAATTTCTGTCTTTTTGCCCCAACATATAGAAAATTTCTGCCTTTTTGACCCACAATTAGGGGAATTTCTGCAATTTTGCTCCAAAATAAGGGGAATTTCTGCTTTTTTGCCTTTAAATAAGTGGAATTTCTGTCTTTTTCCCCCAAAACAAAAAGAATTTCTGTTTTTTTTGCCCCAAAATAAGGAAAATTTCTGACTTATTACCCTGAAATAAGTGAAATTTCTGCAATTTTGCCCCAAAATAAGGGAAATTTCTGCTTTTTTGTCACCAAATAAGGGGAATTTCAGCCTTTTTACCTAAAATAAGTGGAATTTCTGCATTTTTTTCCAAAATAAGGGAAATTTCTCCCTTTTTGCCCCAAAATAAGGAAAATTTCTGCAATTTTGTACCAAAATAAAAGAAATTTCTGCCTTTTTACCCCATTATAAGAAAATTTCTGCTTTTTTTTCTGAAATAAGTGAAATTTCTGGAATTTTGCTTCAAAATAAGAAAAATTTCTGAGTTTTGCCCCAAACTAAGGAGAATTTCTCTCTTTTTGTCCCATCATATAGGGAATTTCTGCCTTTTTGCCACACCATTAGGGGAATTTCTGCAATTTTGCTCCAAAATACGGGGAATTTCTGCCTTTTTGCCCGAAAATAAGAAGAATGAATACCGTTTTGCCATAAAAAAGGGAAATGTCTTCATTTTTGCTCCAAAATAAGGGGAATTTCTGCTTTTTTGCCTCTAAATAATTGGAATTTCTGTATTTTCCCCCAAAACAAAGGGAATTTCTGTCTTTTTTGCCCCAAAATATGAAAATTTCTGACTTATTACCATGAAATAAGTGAAATTTCTGCAATTTTGACCCACAATAAAGGAAATTTCTGCCTTTTTACCTCCAAATAAGAGGAATTTCAGCCTTTTTACCTCAAAATAAGGGGAATTTCTGCATTTTTGCCCCAAAACATGAGAAATTTCTGACTTTTTGCCCCAAAATAAGAAAAATTTCTGCAATTTTGTACCAAAATAAAAGAAATTTCTGCCTTTTACCCCAAAATAAGAAAATATCTGCTCTTTTTGAAATAAGTGAAATTTCTGCAATTTTGCCACCAAAACAGTCAAATTTCTGCAATTTTGCCCCAAAATAAGGGAAATTTCTAGAATTTTGCCCCAAAATAAGTGGAATTTCTGAGTTTTGCCCCAAAATAAGGAGAATTTCTGTCTTTTTGCCCCAACATATAGGGAATTTCTGCCTTTTTGCGGCACAATAAGGGGAATTTCTGCAATTTTGCTCCAAAATACCAGGAATTTCTGCCTTTTTGCCCGAAAATAAGAAGAATGCATACCTTTTTGCCATAAAAAAAGGAAATTGCTTCATTTTTGCTCCAAAATAAGGGGAATTTCTTCTTTTCTGCCTCTAAATAAGTGGAATTTCTGTCTTTTTCCCTAAAAAAAAAAGGAAATTTCTCAGTTTTTTGCCCCAAAATAAGGAAAATTTCTGGCTTATTACTCTGAAATAAGTGAAATTTCTGCAATTTTGCCCGAAAATAAGGGAAATTTCTCCCTTTTTGCCCCCAAATAAGAAGAATTTCAGCCTTTTTACCTCAAAATAAGGGGAATTTCTGGATTTCTGCCCCAAAATATGAAAAATTTCTGCCTTTTTGCCCCAAAATAAGAAAAATTTCTGCAATTTTGTATCAAAATAAAAGAAATTTCTGCCTTTTTGTTCCAAAATAAGAAAATTTCTGCTTTTTTTCTGAAATAAGTGAAATTTCTGCAATTTTGCACCAAAATAAGTCAAATTTCTGCAATTTTGCCCCAAAATAAGGGAAATTTCTGGAATTTTGCCCCAAAAAAGGGAAATTTCTGAGTTTTGCCCCAAAATAAGAATTTTGATCTTTTTGCCCCAACATATAGGGAATTTCTGCCTTTTTGCCCCACAATTAGGGGAATTTCTGCAATTTTGCTCCAAAATACGGGGAATTTCTGCCTTTTTGCCTGAAAATAAGAAGAATGCATACCTTTTTGTCATAAAAAAGGGAAATTTCTTCATTTTTGCTCCAAAATAACGGGAATTTCTTCATTTTTGCCTCTAAATAAGTGGAATTTCTGTCTTTTTCCCCCAAAACAAAAATTTCTGTTTTTTTTGCCCCAAAATAAGGAAAATTTCTGACTTATTACCTGAAATAAGTTAAATTTCGGCAATTTTGCCCCAAAATAAGGAAAATTTCTGCCTTTTGCCCCCAAATAAGAAAAATTTCTGCAATTTTGTACCAAAATAAAAGAAATTTCTGCCTTTTGACCCAAAATAAGAAAATTTCTGCTTTTTTTTCTGAAATAAGTAAAATTTCTGCAATTTTGCCCCAAAATTAGGGGAATTTCTGCCTTTTTGCCCCCAAATAAAGGGAATTTCAGCCTTTTTACCTCAAAATAAAGGGAATTTCTGCATTTTTGTCACAAAATATTAGGAATTTCTGCTTTTTTGCACCATAATAAAAAAATTTCTTCCTTTTTTCCCTGAAATAAGTGAAATTTCTGAAATTTTTCCCCAAAATAAGGGAAATTTATGGAATTTTGCCCCAAAATAAGTGGAATTTCTGAGTTTTGCACCAAAATGAGAATTTCTGTTTTTTGCCCTAACATATAGGGAATTTCTGCCTTTTTGCCCCACAATTAGGGGAATTTCTGCAATTTTGCTCCAAAATACGGGGAATTTCTGCCTTTTTGCCCAAAAATATGAGGAATGCATACCTTTTTGCCATAAAAAAGGGAAATTTCTTCATTTTTGCTCATCATTAAGAAGAAGTACTGCTTTTTTGCCTCTAAATAAGTGGAATTTCTTTCTTTTTCCCGAAAAACAAAGGGAATTCCTGTCTTTTTTGCCCCAAAATAAGGAAAATTTCTGACTTATTACCCTGAAATGAGTGAAATTTCTCCAATTTTACCCGAAAATTAGGGAAATTTCTCCCTTTTTGCCCGCAAATATTGGGAATTTCATCCTTTTAACCTCAAAATAAGAGGAATTTCTGCATTTTTGCCACAAAATATTAGGAATTTCTGCCTTTTTGTTTCAAAATAAAAAAAATTTCTGCCTTTTTTCCCTGAAATAAGTGAAATTTCTTCAATTTTGCATCAAAATAAGTCAAATTTCTGCAATTTTGCCCCAAAATAAGGGAAATTTCTGGAATTTTGCCCCAAAATATGTGGAATTTCTGAGTTTTGCCCCAAAATAAGGAGAATTTCTGTCTCTTTGCCCCAACATATAGGGAATTTCTGCGTTTTTGCCCCACAATTAGAAGAATTTCTGCAATTTTGCTCCAAGATATGGGGAATTTCTGCTTTTTTCCCCGAAAATAAGAAGAATGCATACCTTTTTGCCATAAAAAAGGCAAATTTCGTCATTTTTGCTCCAAAATAAGGGGAATTTCTGCATTTTTGCCTCTAAATAACTGGAATTTCTGTCTTTTTCCCCCAAAACAAAGGGAATTTCTGTCTTTTTTGCCCCAAAATAAGGAAAATTTCTGACTTATTACCCTGAAGTAAGTGAAATTTCTGCAATTTTGCCCCAAAATAAGGAAAATTTCTGCCTTTTTGCCCTAAAATAAGGGGAATTTCAGCCTTTTTACCTCAAAATAAGGGGAATTTCTGCATTTTTGCCACAAAATATTAGGAATTTATGCTTTTTAGCCACAAAATAAGGAAAATTTCTGCCTTTTTTCCCTGAAATAAGTGAAATTTCTGCAATTTTGCGCCAAAATAAGTGAAATTTCTGGAATTTTGCCCCAAAATAAGTGGAATTTCTGAGATTTGCCCCAAAATAAGGAGAATTTCTGTCTTTTGCCCCAACATATAGGGAATATCTGCCTTTTTGACCCAAAATTAGGGGAAATTGTGCAATTTTGCCCCAAAATAAGAGGAATTTCTGGTTTTTTGCCTCTAAATAAGTGGAATTTCTGTCTTTTTCCCCCAAAACAAAGGGATTTTTTTTGCCCCAAAATAAGTAAAATTTCTGACTTATTACCCTGAAATAAGTGAAATTTCTGAAATTTTGCCCCAAAATAAGGGAAATTTCTGCTTTTTTGCCCCCAAATAAGGGGAATTTCAACCTTTTTACCTCAAAATAAGTGGAATTTCTGCATTTTTTCCCAAAATAAGGGAAATTTCTGCCTTTTTGCCCCAAAATAAAGAAATTTCTGTAATTTTGTACCAAAATAAAAGAAATTTCTGGCTTTTTGCCCCAATATAAGAAAATTTCTGCTTTTTTTTTCTGAAATAAGTGAAATTTCAGCAATTTTGCCCCAAAATAAGTGAAATTTCTGAGTTTTGCCCCAAAATAAGGAGAATATCTGTCTTTTTGCCCAAACATATAGGGAATTTCTGACTTTTTGCCCCACAATTAGGGGAATTTCTGTAATTTTGCTCCAAAATACAGGTAATTTCTGCCTTTTTGCCCGAAAAAAAGAAGAATGCATACCTTTCTGCCAGAAAAATGGAAATTTCTTCATTTTTGCTTCAAAATAAAGGGAATTTCTGCTTTTTTGCCACTAAATAAGTGGAATTTCTGTCTTTTTCCCACAAAACAAAGGGAAGTTCTGTCTCATTTTCCCCAAAATAAGAAAAATTCCTGACTTATTACCCTGAAGTAAGTGAAATTTCTGCAATTTTGCCCGAAAATTAGGGAAATTTCTGCCTTTTTATCCCCAAATAATGGGAATTTCAGCCTTTTTACCTCAAAATAGAAGAAATTTCTGCATTTTTGCCACAAAATATTAGGAATTTCTGCCTTTTTGCCCCAAAATAAAGAAAATTTCTGCTTTTTTTTCCCGAAATAAGTGAAATTTCTGCAATTTTGCCCTAAAACAAGTGAAATTTCTGCAATTTTGCCCCAAAATATGTGAAATTTCCTGAATTTTGCCCCAAAATAAGTGGAATTTCTGAGATTTGCCCAAAAATAAAGAGAATTTCTGTCTTTTTGCCCCAACATATAGAAAATTTCTGCCTTTTTGACCCACAATTAGGGGAATTTCTGCAATTTTGCTCCAAAATAAGGGGAATTTCTGCTTTTTTGCCTTTAAATAAGTGGAATTTCTGACTTTTTCCCCCAAAACAAAAAGAATTTCTGTTTTTTTTGCCCCAAAATAAGGAAAATTTCTGACTTATTACCCTGAAATTAGTGAAATTTCTGCAATTTTGCCCCAAAATAAGGGAAATTTCTGCTTTTTTGTCACCAAATAAGGGGAATTTCAGCCTTTTTACCTAAAATAAGTGGAATTTCTGCATTTTTCCCCAAAATAAGGGAAATTTCTCCCTTTTTGCCCCAAAATAAGGAAAATTTCTGCAATTTTGTACCAAAATAAAAGAAATTTCTGCCTTTTTACCCCATTATAAGAAAATTTCTGCTTTTTTTTCTGAAATAAGTGAAATTTCTGGAATTTTGCTTCAAAATAAGAAAAATTTCTGAGTTTTGCCCCAAACTAAGGAGAATTTCTGTCTTTTTGTCCCATCATATAGGGAATTTCTGCCTTTTTGCCCCATCATTAGGGGAATTTCTGCAATTTTGCTCCAAAATATGGGGAATTTCTGCCTTTTTGCCCGAAAATAAGAAGAATGCATACCGTTTTGCCATAAAAAAGGGAAATTTCTTCATTTTTGCTTCAAAATAAGGGGAATTTCTGCTTTTTTGCCTCTAAATAATTGGAATTTCTGTATTTTCCCCCAAAACAAAGGGAATTTCTGTCTTTTTTGCCCCAAAATATGAAAATTTCTGACTTATTACCATGAAATAAGTGAAATTTCTGCAATTTTGACCCACAATAAAGGAAATTTCTGCCTTTTTACCCCCAAATAAGAGGAATTTCAGCCTTTTTACCTCAAAATAAGGGGAATTTCTGCATTTTTGCCCCAAAACATGGGAAATTTCTGACTTTTTGCCCCAAAATAAGAAAAATTTCTGCAATTTTGTACCAAAATAAAAGAAATTTCTGCCTTTTTGCCCCAAAATAAGAAAATATCTGCTTTTTTTGAAATAAGTGAAATTTCTGCAATTTTGCCACCAAAACAGTCAAATTTCTGCAATTTTGCCCCAAAATAAGGGAAATTTCTAGAATTTTGCCCCAAAATAAGTGGAATTTCTGAGTTTTGCCCCAAAATAAGGAGAATTTCTGTCTTTTTGCCCCAACATATAGGGAATTTCTGCCTTTTTGCGGCACAATAAGGGGAATTTCTGCAATTTTGCTCCAAAATACCAGGAATTTCTGCCTTTTTGCCCGAAAATAAGAAGAATGCATACCTTTTTGCCATAAAAAAAGGAAATTGCTTCATTTTTGCTCCAAAATAAGGGGAATTTCTTCTTTTCTGCCTCTAAATAAGTGGAATTTCTGTCTTTTTCCCCCAAAACAAAGGAAATTTCTGAGTTTTTTGCCCCAAAATAAGGAAAATTTCTGGCTTATTACTCTGAAATAAGTGAAATTTCTGCAATTTTGCCTGAAAATAAGGGAAATTTCTCCCTTTTTGCCCCCAAATAAGAAGAATTTCAGCCTTTTTACCTCAAAATGTGGGGAATTTCTGGATTTCTGCCCCAAAATATGAAAAATTTCTGCCTTTTTGCCCCAAAATAAGAAAAATTTCTGCAATTTTGTATCAAAATAAAAGAAATTTCTGCCTTTTTGTTCCAAAATAAGAAAATTTCTGCTTTTTTTCTGAAATAAGTGAAATTTCTGCAATTTTGCCCCAAAATAAGTCAAATTTCTGCAATTTTGCCCCAAAATAAGGGAAATTTCTGGAATTTTGCCCCAAAAAGGGAAATTTCTGAGTTTTGCCCCAAAATAAGAATTTTGATCTTTTTGCCCCAACATATAGGGAATTTCTGCCTTTTTGCCCCACAATTAGGGGAATTTCTGCAATTTTGCTCCAAAATACGGGGAATTTCTGCCTTTTTGCCTGAAAATAAGAAGAATGCATACCTTTTTGTCATAAAAAAGGGAAATTTCTTCATTTTTGCTCCAAAATAACGGGAATTTCTTCATTTTTGCCTCTAAATAAGTGGAATTTCTGTCTTTTTCCCCCAAAACAAAGGAAATTTCTGTCTTTTTTGCCCCAAAATAAGGAAAATTTCTGCAAGTTTGTACCAAAATAAAAGAAATTTCTGCCTTTTGACCCAAAATAAGAAAATTTCTGCTTTTTTTCTGAAATAAGTAAAATTTCTGCAATTTTGCCCCAAAATTAGGGGAATTTCTGCCTTTTTGCCCCCAAATAAAGAAAATTTCAGCCTTTTTACCTCAAAATAAAGGGAATTTCTGCATTTTTACCACAAAATATTAGGAATTTCTGCTTTTTTGCACCATAATAAAAAAATTTCTTCCTTTTTTCTCTGAAATAAGTGAAATTTCTGAAATTTTTCCTCAAAATAAGGGAAATTTCTGGAATTTTGCCCCAAAATAAGTGGAATTTCTGAGTATTGCACCAAAATAAGGAGAATTTCAGTTTTTTGCCCTAACATATAGGGAATATCTGCCTTTTTGCCCCACAATTAGGGGAATTTCTGCAATTTTGTTCCAAAATACGAGGAATTTCTGCCTTTTTGCCCAAAAATAAGAAGAATGCATACTTTTTTGCCATAAAAAGGGTAATTTCTTCATTTTTGCTCCAAAATAAGGAAAATTTCTTCTTTTTTGCCTCTAAATAAGTAGAATTTCTGTCTTTTTACCAAAAAACAAAGGGAATTCTTGTCTTTTTTGCCCCAAAATAAGAAAAAATTCTGACTTATTACCCTGAAATAAGTGAAATTACTCCAATTTTGCCCGAAAATTAGGGAAATTTCTGCCTCTTTGCCCCCAAATAATGGGAATTTCAGCCTTTAACCTCAAAATAAGGGGAATTTCTGCATTTTTGCCACAAAATATTAGGAATTTCTGCCTTTTTGTTTCAAAATAAGGAAAATTTCTGCCTTTTTTCCCTAAAATAAGTGAAATTTCTGCAATTTTGCCCCAAAATAAGTCAAATTTTTGCAATTTTGCCCCAAAATAAGGGATATTTCTGGAATTTTGCCCCAAAATAAGTGGAATTTCTGAGTTTTGCCCCAAAATAAGGAGAATTTCTGTCTCTTTGCCCCAACATATATGGAATTTCTGCGTTTTTGCCCCACAATTAGGGGAATTTCTGCAATTTTGCTCCAAGATATGGGAAATTTCTGCCTTTTTGACCGAAAACAAGAAGAATGCATACCTTTTTGCCATAGAAAAGGGAAATTTCTTCATTTTTGCTCCAAAATAAGGGGAATTTCTGCTTTTTTGCCTCTAAATAACTGGAATTTCTGTCTTTTTCCCCCAAAACAAAGGGAATTCCTGTCTTTTTTGCACCAAAATAAGGAAAATTTCTGACTTATTACTCTGAAATAAATGAAATTTCTGCAATTTTGCCCCAAAATTATGGAAATTTCTGCCTTTTTGCCCCCAAATAAGGGAATTTCAGCCTTTTTAACCTCAAAATAAGGGGAATTTCTGCATTTTTGCCACAGAATATTAGGAATTTCTTCGTTTTTGCACCAAAATAAGAAAATTTCTGCATTTTTTCCCTGAAATAAGTGAAATTTCTGCAATTTTGCCCCAAAATAAGGGAAATTTCTGGAATTTTGCCCTAAAATAAGTGGAATTTCTGAGATTTGCCACAAAATAAAGAGAATTTCTGTCTTTTTGCCCCAACATATAGGGAATTTCTGCGTTTTTGCCCCACAATTAGGGGAATTTAGGCAATTTTGCTCCAAAATACGGGAAATTTCTGCCTTTTTGCCCAAAAATAATAAGAATGCATACCTTTTTGCCATAAAAAAAAATTTCTTCATTTTTGCTCCAAAATCAGGGGAATTTCTGCTTTTTTACCTCTGAATATGTGCTATTTCTGTCTTTTTCCCCCAAAACAAAGGGAATTCCTGTCTTTTGTGCCCCAAAATAACAAAAATTTCTGACTTATTACCCTGATATAAGTGAAATTTCTCCAATTTTGCCCCAAAATAAGGGAAATTTCTGCATTTTGCCCCCAAATAAGGAGAATTTTAGCATTTTTACCTCAAAATAAAAGGAATATCTGAATTTTTGACACAAAATATTAGGAATTTCTGTTTTTTTGCCCCAAAATAAGAAAATTTCTGCTTTTTTCCTCTGAAATAAGTGAAATTTTGCAATTTTGCCCCAAAATAAGTGAAATTTCTGCAATTTTGCCCCAAAATAATTAGAATTTCTGTCTTTTTGCCCCAACATGCAGGGAATTTCTGCCTTTTTGCCCCACAATTAGGGGAATTTCTGCAATTTTGCTCCAAAATACGGGGAATTTCTACTTTTCAGCCCGAAAATCAGGGGAATGTTTACCTTTTGCCACAAAAAAGGGAAATTTCTTCATTTTTGCTCCAAAATAATGGGAATTTCTGCTTATTTGCCTCAAAATAAGTGAAATTTCTGCCTTTTTACTGAAAAATAAATGGAATTTCTGTCTTTTTGCCCCAAAATAAAAGGAATTTTTGAATTGTGCCCTGAAATAAGTGAAATTTCTGCAATGTTGCCTTAAAACAAAAGAAATTTCTGCCTTTTTGCGACAAAATAAGGGGAATTTCTGTCTTTTTGCACCAAAATAAGGGAAATTTCTGCCTTTTTGCACCCAAATAAGGGGAATTTCAGCCTATTTATCTCAAAATAAGGGGAATTTCTGGATTTCTGCCTCTAAATAAGTGGAAATTCTGTCTTTTTCCCCCAAAACAAAGGGAATTTCTGTCTTTTTTGCCCCAAAATAAGGAAAATTTCTGACTTATTACCCTGAAATAAGTGAAATTTCTGCAATTTTGCCCCAAAATAAGGGAAATTTCGGCCTTTTGCCCCCAAATAAAGGGAATTTCAGCCTTTTTACCTCAAAATAAGGGGAATTTCTGCATTTTTGCCCCAAAATATGGGAAATTTCTGCCTTTTTGCCCCAAAATAAGAAAAATTTCTGCAATTTTGTACCAAAATAAAAGAAATTTCTGCCTTTTGCCCCAAAATAAGAAAATTTCTGCTTTTTTTCTGACATAAGTAAAGTTTTTGCAATTTTGCCCCAAAATTAGGGGAATTTCTGCATTTTTGCCCCCAAATAAAGGTAATTTCAGCCTTTTTACCTCAAAATAAAGGGAATTTCTGCATTTTTGCCACAAAATATTAGGAATTTCTGCCTTTTTGCACCATAATAAGAAAATTTCTGCCTTTTTTCCCTTAAATAAGTGAAATTTCTGAAATTTTGCCCCAAAATAAGGGAAATTTCTAGAATTTTGCCCCAAAATAAGTGGAATTTCTGAGTTTTGCACCAAAATAAGGAGAATTTCTGTTTTTTGCCCTAACATATAGGAAATTTCTGCCTTTTTGCCCCACAGTTAGGGGAATTTCTGCAATTTTGCTCCAAAATACAGGGAATTTCTGCCTTTTTGCCCAAAAATAAGAAGAATGCATACCTTTTTGCCATAAAAAAGGGAAATTTCTTTATTTTTGCTCATAATTAAGGGGAATTTCTGCTTTTTTGCCTCTAAATAAGTGGAATTTCTGTCTTTTTCCTGCAAAACAAAGGGAATTCCTGTCTTTTTTGCCCCAAAATAAAAAAAAAATTTCTGACTTATTACCCTGAAATAAGTGAAATTTCTCCAATTTTGCCCGAAAATTAGGGAAATTTCTGCCTTTTTGCCCCCAAATAATGGGAATTTCAGGCTTTTAACCTCAAAATAAGGGGAATTTCTGCATTTTTGCCACAAAATATTAGGAATTTCTGCTTTTTGTTTCAAAATAAGGAAAATTTCTGCCTTTTTTTCCTGAAATAAGTGAAATTTCTGCAATTTTGCCCCAAAATATATCAAATTTCTGCAATTTTGCCCCAAAATAAGGGAAATTTCTGAAATTTTGCCCCAAAATAAGTGGAATTTCTGAGTCTTACCCAAAATAAGGAGAATTTCTGTCTCTTTGCGCCAACATATAGGGAATTTCTGCGTTTTTGCCCCACAATTAGGGGAATTTCTGCAATTTTGCCCCAAGATATGGGGAATTTCTGCCTTTTTGCCCGAAAATAAGAAGAATGGATACCTTTTTGCCATAAAAAAGGGAAATATCTTCATTTTTGCTCCAAAATAAAGGGAATTTCTGCTTTTTTGCCTCTAAATAACTGGAATTTCTGTCTTTACCCCAAAACAAAGGGAATTTCTGTCTTAATTGCCCCAAAATAATGAAAATTTCTGACTTATTACCCGGAAGTAAGTGAAATTTCTGCAATTTTGCCCCAAAGTAAGGGAAATTTCTTCCTTTTGCCCCCAAATAAGGGGAATTTCCGCCTTTTTACCTCAAAATAAGGGGAATTTCTGCATTTTTGCTCCAAAACAAGGGAAATTTCGGCCCTTTTGCCTCAAAATAAGGAAAATTTCTGCCTTTTTTCCCTGAAATAAGTGAAATTTCCGAAATTTTGCCCTACAATCTGGAATTTTGCCCCAAAATAAGTGGAATTTCTGAGTTTTGCCCCAAAATAAGGAGAATTTCTGTCTTTTTGCCCTAACATATAGGGAAATTTTGCCTTTTTGCCCCACAATTAGGGGAATTTCTGCAATTTTGCTCCAAAATACGGGGAATTTCTGCATTTTTGTCCAAAAATAAGAAGAATGCATACCTTTTTGCCATAAAAAAGGGAAATTTCTTCATTTTTGCTCCAAAATAAGCGGAATTTCTGCTTTTTTGCCTCTAAATTAGTGGAATTTCTTTCTTTTTCCCTCAAAACAAAGGGAATTCCTGTCTTTTTTGCACCAAAATAAGGAAAATTTCTGACTTATTACTCTGAAATAAGTGAAATTTCTGCAATTTTGCCCCAAAATTAGGGAAATTTCTGCCTTTTTGCCCCCAAATAAGGGGAATTTCAGCCTTTTTTACCTCAAAATAAGGGGAATTTCTGCATTTTTGCCACAAAATATTAGCAATTTCTTCCTTTTTGCACCAAAATAAGAAAATTTCTGCCTATTTTTCCCTGAAATAAGTGAAATTTCTGCAATTTTGCCCCAAAATAAGTGAAATTTCTGCCTCTTTGCCTCCAAATAAGGGGAATTTCAGCCTTTTTACCTCAAAATAAAAGAAATTTTTGCATTTTTGCTACAAAATATGGGAAATTTCAGCCTTTTTGCCCCAAAATAAAAAAAAATTCTGCAATTTTGTACCAAAATAAAAGAAATTTCTGCCTTTTTGCCCCAAAATAAGGAAAATTTCTGCCTTTTTTCCCTGAAATAAGTGAAATTTCTGCAATTTTGCCCCAAAATAAGTCTAATTTCTGCAATTTTGCCTCAAAATAAGGGAAATTTCTGGAATTTTGCCCCAAAATAAGTGGAATTTCTGAGTTTTGCCCCAAAATAATAAGAATTTCTTCCTTTTTGACCCAACATATAGGGAATTTCTGCATTTTGCCCCACAATTAGGGGAATTTCTGCAATTTTGCTCCAAAATACGTGGAATTTCTACTTTTTCGTCCGAAAATAAGGGGAATGTATACCTTTTGCCACAAAATAGGGAAATTTCTTCATTTTTGCCCAAAAATATGAGGAATTTCTGCCTTTTTACCTCAAAATAAGTGAAATTTCTGCCTTTTTACCTAAAAATAAACGGAATTTCTGTCTTTTTGCTCCAAACTAAAAGGAATTTTTAAATTTTGCCTTGAAATAAGTGAAATTTCTGCAATTTTGCCCCAAAATAAGGGAAATTTCTGCCTTTTGCCACAAAATAAGGGGAATTTCTGTATTTTTACCCCAAAATAAAGGGAATTTCAGCCTTTTTACCTCATAATAAGGGGAATCTCTGCCTTTTTGCCCTAAAATATGGGGAATTTCTGTATTTTTGCCCCAAAATAAAGAAAATTTCTACAATTTTGTACCAAAATAAAAGTTATTTCTGCCTTTTTGCTCCAAAATAAGAGAAATTTCTGCGTTTTTCCCCTGAAATAAGTTAAATTTCTATAATTTTGCCCCAAAATAAGGAAGATTTCTGCAATTTTGCCCCAAAATAAAGGAAATTTCTGAAATTTTGCCCCAAAATAAGGGGAATTTCTGACTTTTTGCCCTGAAATAAGGAGAATTTCTGTTATTTTGTAACAAAATAATGTGAATTTCTGCTTTTTCCCTCAAAATTAGGAGAATATGTGCAATTTTGCTTCAAAATACAAGGAATTTTTGCCTTATTGAACCAAAATATAGGGAATTTCTGCATTTTTGCAAAAATATAAGGGGAATTTCTGAAATTTTACTCCAAAATACAAGGAATTTCTGCATTATTGCTCGAAATACAGTGGAATTTCTGCCTTTTTGCACTGAAATATTTGAAATTTCCACAATTTTACCCCAAAATAAGAGGAATTTCTGTTTTTGGCCCCAAAATTAGGAGAATTTCTGCTTTTTGCCCCAAAATAAGGCAAATTTCTGACTTTTTTCCCTGAAATAAGTGAAATTTCTGCCATTTTGCCCCAAAATAAGGGGAATTTCAGCCTTTTGCCAAAATAAGGGGAATTTCAGCATTTTACCTCAAAATAAAGAAAATTTCTGCCTTTTTGCCACAAAATATGGGGAATTTCTGCCTTATTGCCCCCAAATAAGGAAAATTTTTGCTTTTCTGCCCCAATTAACGGGAATTTCTGCCTTTTTGCCACAAAGTAAAGGGAATTTCTGCCTTTTTGCCCCAAAATAACGGGAATTTCAGCCTTTTTACCTCAAAATAAAGGGAATTTCTGCCTTTTGCTCAAAATATGAGGAATTTCTGACTTTTTGTTCCAAATAAGAAAAATTTCTTCAATTTTTTACCAAAATAAAAGAAATTTCTGTTTTTGCCCCAAAATAAAAGTAATTTCTGACTTTTTGCCCTGAAATAAATGAAATTTCTGCAATTTTGCCCGAAAATAAGGGAAATTTGTGCTTTTTTGCCCCAAAATGAGAGGAATTTCAGCCTTTTTGCCCCAAAATATGGGGAATTTCAGCATTTTACCAAAAAATAAGGGGAATTAAAGCCTTTTTGCACCAAAATATGGAAAATTTCTGCCTTTTTGCCACAAAATAAGAAAAATTTCTGCAATTCTGTACCAAAATAAAAGAAATTTCTAAAATTTTGCCCCAAAATAAGGGATATTTCTGATTTTTGCCCCGAAATAAGGAGAATTTCTGTATTTTTGCCCCAAAATAAAGGGAATTTCTGCCTTTTTGCACCAAAATTAGGAGAGTTTCTGCAATTTTGGTTCAAAGTACAGGGAATTTCGGCTGCTTTTCCCGAAAATAAGGGGAACTTCTGCCGATTTGCCCCAAATAAAGGGAATTTCTGCATTTTTGCCCCAATATTAGGGGAATTTCTGCTATTTTGCTCCAAAATACGGGGAATTTCTGCCTTTTTGCCCGAAATTAAGGGGATTTTCTGCCTTTTTGCCCGAAATTAAGGGGATTTTCTGCCTTTTTGCCCCCAAACAAGGGAAATTTCTGCAATTTTATCCCAAAATAAGGGGAATTTCTGCCTTTTTGCCCTGAAATATGTGAAATGTCTGCAATTTTACCCCAAAATAAGGTGAATTTCTGCCTTTTTGCCCCAAAATAAGGTGAATTTCTGCCTTTTTGCCCTAAAATAAGAAAAATTTTTGCTTTTTTTCTCTGAAATAAGTGAAATTTCTGCAATTTTGCCTTAAAATAAATAAAATATCTGCAATTTTTCCCCATAATAAAGGAATTTTCTGCAATTTTGACCCAAAATAAAGGGAATTTCTGTTTTATGTCCCCAAATAAGAGAAATTTCTGCCTTTTTGCCCTAAAATAAGGGGAATTTCTGCCTTTTGCCCCAAAATAAGGGGAATTTCTGCATAATTGCCACAAAATAAGGGGAATTTCTGTCTTTATACCCCAAAATAAAGGGAATTTCAGTCTTTTTATCTCATAATAAGGGGAATCTCTGCCTTTTTGCCCTAAAATATAGGGAATTTCTGTATTTTTGCCTCAAAATAAAGAAAATTTCTGCAATTTTGAACCAAAATGAAAGTTATTTCTGCTTTTTGCTCCAAAATAAGAGAAATTTCTGTGTTTTTTCCCTGAAATAAGTTAAATTTCTATAATTTTGCCCCAAAATAAGGGAGATTTCTGCAACTTTGCCCCAAAATAAAGGAAATTTCTGAAATTTTGCCCCAAAATAAGGGGAATTTCTGACTTTTTGCCCTGAAATAAGGAGAATTTCTGTTATTTTGTAACAAAATAATGTGAATTTCTGCATTTTCCCTCAAAATTAGGAGAATATGTGCAATTTTGCTTCAAAATACGGGGAATTTCTGCCTTATTGAACCAAAATAAAGGGAATTTTTACATTTTAGCAACAATATAAGGGGAATTGCTGAAATTTTACTCCAAAACACAAGGAATTTATTTCTTATTGCCCAAAATACAGTGGAATTTGTGCCTTTTTGCACTGAAATATTTGAAATTTCCACAATTTTACCCCAAAATAAGAGGAATTTCTGATTTTGGCACCAAAATTAGGAGAATTTCTGCTTTTTGCCCCAAAATAAGGCAAATTTCTGACTTTTTGCCCAGAAATAAGTGAAATTTCTGAAATTTTGCCCCAAAATAAGGGGAATTTCTGCCTTTTTGCCAAAATAAGGGGAATTTCAGCATTTTACCTCCAAATAAGGAAAATTTCTGCCTTTTTGCCACAAAATATGGGGAATTTCTGCCTTATTGCCCCCAAATAAGGAAAATTTTTGCTTTTCTGCCCCAATTAACGGGAATTTCTGCCTTTTTGCCAAAAAGTAAAGGGAATTTCTGCCTTTTTGCCCCAAAATAACGGGAATTTCAGCCTTTTTACCTCAAAATAAGGGGAATTTCTGCCTTTTGCTCAAAATATGAGGAATTTCTGACTTTTTGTTCCAAATAAGGAAAATTTCTTCAATTTTGTACCAAAATAAAAGAAATTTCTGTTTTTGCCCAAAATAAAAGTAATTTCTGACTTTTTGCCCTGAAATAAATGAAATTTCTGCAATTTTGCCCGAAAATAAGGGAAATTTGTGCCTTTTTGCCCCAAAATGAGGGGAATTTCAGCCTTTTTGCCCCAAAATATGGGGAATTTCAGCATTTTACCTAAAAATAAGGGGAATTTCAGTCTTTTTGCACCAAAATATGGAAAATTTCTGCCTTTTTGCCACAAAATAAGAAAAATTTCTGCAATTCTGTACCAAAATAAAAGAAATTTCTAAAATTTTGCCCCAAAATAAGGGATATTTCTGATTTTTGCCCCGAAATAAGGAGAATTTCTGTATTTTTGCCCCAAAATAAAGGGAATTTCTGCCTTTTTGCACCAAAATTAGGAGAGTTTCTGCAATTTTGGTTCAAAGTACAGGGAATTTCGGCTGCTTTTCCCAAAAATAAGGGGAACTTCTGCCGATTTGCCCCAAATAAAGGGAATTTCTGCATTTTTGCCCCAATATTAGGGGAATTTCTGCTATTTTGCTCCAAAATACGGGGAATTTCTGCCTTTTTGCCCGAAATTAAGGGGATTTTCTGCCTTTTTGCCCGAAATTAAGGGGATTTTCTGCCTTTTTGCCCCCAAACAAGGGAAATTTCTGCAATTTTATCCCAAAATAAGGGGAATTTCTGCCTTTTTGCCCTGAAATATGTGAAATGTCTGCAATTTTACCCCAAAATAAGGTGAATTTCTGCCTTTTTGCCCCAAAATAAGGTGAATTTCTGCCTTTTTGCCCTAAAATAAGAAAAATTTTTGCTTTTTTTCTCTGAAATAAGTGAAATTTCTGCAATTTTGCCTTAAAATAAATAAAATATCTGCAATTTTTCCCCATAATAAAGGAATTTTCTGCAATTTTGACCCAAAATAAAGGGAATTTCTGTTTTATGTCCCCAAATAAGAGAAATTTCTGCCTTTTTGCCCTAAAATAAGGGGAATTTCTGCCTTTTGCCCCAAAATAAGGGGAATTTCTGCATAATTGCCACAAAATAAGGGGAATTTCTGTCTTTTTACCCCAAAATAAAGGGAATTTCAGCCTTTTTATCTCATAATAAGGGGAATCTCTGCCTTTTTGCCCTAAAATATAGGGAATTTCTGTATTTTTGCCTCAAAATAAAGAAAATTTCTGCAATTTTGAACCAAAATGAAAGTTATTTCTGCTTTTTGCTCCAAAATAAGAGAAATTTCTGTGTTTTTTCCCTGAAATAAGTTAAATTTCTATAATTTTGCCCCAAAATAAGGGAGATTTCTGCAACTTTGCCCCAAAATAAAGGAAATTTCTGAAATTTTGCCCCAAAATAAGGGGAATTTCTGACTTTTTGCCCTGAAATAAGGAGAATTTCTGTTATTTTGTAACAAAATAATGTGAATTTCTGCATTTTCCCTCAAAATTAGGAGAATATGTGCAATTTTGCTTCAAAATACGGGGAATTTCTGCCTTATTGAACCAAAATAAAGGGAATTTTTACATTTTAGCAACAATATAAGGGGAATTGCTGAAATTTTACTCCAAAACACAAGGAATTTATTTCTTATTGCCCAAAATACAGTGGAATTTGTGCCTTTTTGCACTGAAATATTTGAAATTTCCACAATTTTACCCCAAAATAAGAGGAATTTCTGATTTTGGCACCAAAATTAGGAGAATTTCTGCTTTTTGCCCCAAAATAAGGCAAATTTCTGACTTTTTGCCCAGAAATAAGTGAAATTTCTGAAATTTTGCCCCAAAATAAGGGGAATTTCTGCCTTTTTGCCAAAATAAGGGGAATTTCAGCATTTTACCTCCAAATAAGGAAAATTTCTGCCTTTTTGCCACAAAATATGGGGAATTTCTGCCTTATTGCCCCCAAATAAGGAAAATTTTTGCTTTTCTGCCCCAATTAACGGGAATTTCTGCCTTTTTGCCAAAAAGTAAAGGGAATTTCTGCCTTTTTGCCGCAAAATAACGGGAATTTCAGCCTTTTTACCTCAAAATAAGGGGAATTTCTGCCTTTTGCTCAAAATATGAGGAATTTCTGACTTTTTGTTCCAAATAAGGAAAATTTCTTCAATTTTGTACCAAAATAAAAGAAATTTCTGTTTTTGCCCAAAATAAAAGTAATTTCTGACTTTTTGCCCTGAAATAAATGAAATTTCTGCAATTTTTCCCGAAAATAAGGGAAATTTGTGCCTTTTTGCCCCAAAATGAGGGGAATTTCAGCCTTTTTGCCCCAAAATATGGGGAATTTCAGCATTTTACCTAAAAATAAGGGGAATTTCAGTCTTTTTGCACCAAAATATGGAAAATTTCTGCCTTTTTGCCACAAAATAAGAAAAATTTCTGCAATTCTGTACCAAAATAAAAGAAATTTCTAAAATTTTGCCCCAAAATAAGGGATATTTCTGATTTTTGCCCCGAAATAAAGGGAATTTCTGCCTTTTTGCACCAAAATTAGGAGAGTTTCTGCAATTTTGGTTCAAAGTACAGGGAATTTCGGCTGCTTTTCCCAAAAATAAGGGGAACTTCTGCCGATTTGCCCCAAATAAAGGGAATTTCTGCATTTTTGCCCCAATATTAGGGGAATTTCTGCTATTTTGCTCCAAAATACGGGGAATTTCTGCCTTTTTGCCCGAAATTAAGGGGATTTTCTGCCTTTTTGCCTGAAATTAAGGGGATTTTCTGCCTTTTTGCCCCCAATCAAGGGAAATTTCTGCAATTTTATCCCAAAATAAGGGGAATTTCTGCCTTTTTGCCCTGAAATATGTGAAATGTCTGCAATTTTACCCCAAAATAAGGTGAATTTCTGCCTTTTTGCCCCAAAATAAGGTGAATTTCTGCCTTTTTGCCCTAAAATAAGAAAAATTTTTGCTTTTTTTCTCTGAAATAAGTGAAATTTCTGCAATTTTGCTTAAAATAAAAAAAATATCTGCAATTTTTCCCCATAATAAAGGAATTTTCTGCAATTTTGACCCAAAATAAAGGGAATTTCTGTTTTTTGTCCCCAAATAAGAGAAATTTCTGCAATTTTGCCCTAAAATAAGGGGAATTTCTGCCTTTTGCCCCAAATTAAGGGGAATTTCTGCATTTTTGCCACAAAATAAGGGGAATTTCTGTCTTTTTACCCCAAAATAAAGGGAATTTCAGCCTTTTTATCTCATAATAAGGGGAATCTCTGCCTTTTTGCCCTAAAATATAGGGAATTTCTGTATTTTTGCTTCAAAATAAAGAAAATTTCTGCAATTTTGAACCAAAATGAAAGTTATTTCGGCTTTTTGCTCCAAAATAATAGAAATTTCTGCGTTTTTTCCCTGAAATAAGTTAAATTTCTATAATTTTGCCCCAAAATAAGGGAGATTTCTGCAATTTTGCCCCAAAATAAAGGAAATTTCTGAAATTTTGCCCCAAAATAAGGGGAATTTCTGACTTTTTGCCCTGAAATAAGGAGAATTTCTGTTATTTTGTAACAAAATAATGTGAATTTCTGCATTTTCCCTCAAAATTAGGACAATATGTGCAATTTTGCTTCAAAATACGGGGAATTTCTGCCTTATTGAACCAAAATAAAGGGAATTTTTACATTTTAGCAACAATATAAGGGGAATTTCTGAAATTTTACTCCAAAACACAAAGAATTTATTTCTTATTGCCCGAAATACAGTGGAATTTGTGCCTTTTTGCACTGAAATATTTGAAATTTCCACAATTTTACCCCAAAATAAGAGGAATTTCTGTTTTTGGCACCAAAATTAGGAGAATTTCTGCTTTTTGCCGCAAAATAAGGCAAATTTCTGACTTTTTGCCCTGAAATAAGTGAAATTTCTGCAATTTTGCCCCAAAATAAGGGGAATTTCTGCCTTTTTGCCAAAATAAGGGGAATTTCAGCATTTTACCTCCAAATAAGGAAAATTTCTGCCTTTTTGCCACAAAATATGGGGAATTTCTGCCTTATTGCCCCCAAATAAGGAAAATTTTTGCTTTTCTGCCCCAATTAACGGGAATTTCTGCCTTTTTGCCAAAAAGTAAAGGGAATTTCTGCCTTTTTGCCCCAAAATAACGGGAATTTCAGCCTTTTTACCTCAAAATAAGGGGAATTTCTGCCTTTTGCTCAAAATATGAGGAATTTCTGACTTTTTGTTCCAAATAAGGAAAATTTCTTCAATTTTGTACCAAAATAAAAGAAATTTCTGTTTTTGCCCCAAAATAAAAGTAATTTCTGACTTTTTGCCCTGAAATAAATGAAATTTCTGCAATTTTTCCCGAATATAAGGGAAATTTGTGCCTTTTTGCCCCAAAATGAGGGGAATTTCAGCCTTTTTGCCCCAAAATATGGGGAATTTCAGCATTTTACCTAAAAATAAGGGGAATTTCAGCCTTTTTGCACCAAAATATGGAAAATTTCTGCCTTTTGCCACAAAATAAGAAAAATTTCTGCAATTCTGTACCAAAATAAAAGAAATTTCTCAAATTTTGCCCCAAAATAAGGGAAATTTCTGATTTTTGCCCCGAAATAAGTAGAATTTCTGTATTTTTGCCCCAAAATAAAGGGAATTTCTGCCTTTTTGCACCAAAATTAGGAGAGTTTCTGCCATTTTGGTTCAAAGTACAGGGAATTTCTGCCGCTTTTCCGAAAATAAGGGGAACTTCTGCCGATTTGACCCAAATAAAGGGAATTTCTGCATTTTTGCCCCAATATTAGGGGAATTTCTGCAAATTTGCTCCAAAATACGGGAAATTTCTGCCTTTTTGCCTGAAATTAAGGGGATTTTCTGCCTTTTTGCCCCCAAACAAAGGAAATTTCTGCAATTTTATCCCAAAATAAGGGGAATTTCTGCCTTTTGCCCTGAAATATGTGAAATGTCTGCAATTTTACCCCAAAATAATGTGAATTTCTGCCTTTTTGCCCCAAAATAAGGTGAATTTCTGCCTTTTTGCCCTAAAATAAGAAAAATTTTTGCTTTTTTTCTCTGAAATAAGTGAAATTTCTGCAATTTTGCCTTAAAATAAAAAAATATCTGCAATTTTTCCCCATAATAAAGAAATTTTCTGCAATTTTGACCCAAAATAAAGGGAATTTCTGTTTTTTGTCTCCAAATAAGGGAAATTTCTGCAATTTTGCCCTAAAATAAGGGGAATTTCTGCCTTTTACCCCAAAATAAGGGGAATTTCTGCCTTTTTGCCCCAAAATAAAGAAAATTACTGCATGTTTTACCCCAAAATTAGGTGAATTTCTGCAATTTTGCTTCAAAATACGGGGATTTTCTACCGTTTTCGCCAAAAATAAAGGGAATTTCTGCCATTTTGCCGCGAAAAAGTGAAATTTCTGCAGTTTTACACCAAAATAAGAAGAAGTTCTGCCTTTTTGTTCCAAAATTAGGGGAATTTCTGCAATTTTGCTCCAAAATACAAGGAATTTCTGCCATCTTGCCCGAAAATAAAGGGAATGTATACCTTTTTGCCATAAAAAATAGATATTTCTTGATTTTTACCCCAAAATAAGGGGATTTTCTGCCTTTTTGACTCCAAATAAGTGCAATTTCTGATATTTCCCCAAAAATAAACGGAATTTCTGTCTTTTTGCCCCAAAATAAGGGGAATTTCGGACTTTTTGCCCTGAAATAAGTTAAATTTCTAAAATTTTCCCCAAAATAAGGGAAATGTCTGCTTTTTGCCCCAAAATAAGGGGAATTTCTGCCTTTTTGCCCCAAAATAGTGGGAATTTCAAGCTTTTTACCTCAAAATAAGGGGTATTTCTGCATTTTTGCCACAAAATATGGAAATTTCTGCCTTTTTGCCCAAAATAAGAAAAATTGCTGCTATTATGTATCAAAATAAAAGAAATTTCTGCCATTTTGCCCCAAAATAAGTAAATTTCTGCTTTTTTTCCCTGAAATAAGTGAAATTTCTGCAATTTTGCGCCAAAATAAGTGAAATTTCTGCAATTTTGCCCCAAAATAAGGGAAATTGGAATTTTGCCCCAAAATAATTGGAATTTTTGAGTTTTGCCCCAAAATAAGAAGAATTTCGGTCTTTTTGCCCCAACATATAAGGAATTTCTGTCTTTTTGCCCCACAATTAGGGGAATTTCTGCAATTTTGCTCCAAAATACGGGGAATTTCTGCCTTTTTGCCCGAAAATAAGAAGGATGCATAACTTTTTGCCATATAAATGGGAAATTTCTTCATTTTTGCTCCAAAATAATAGGAATTTCTGCTTTATTGCCTCTAAATAAGTGGAATTTCTCTCTTTTCCCCAAAAATAAAGGGAATTTCTGTCTTTTTTGCCCCAAAATAAAGAAAATTTTTGACTTCTTACCCTGAAATAAGTGAAATTACTGCAATTTTCCCCCAAAATAAGGGAAATTTCTGCCTTTTTGCCCCCAAATAGGGGAATTTCAGCTTTTTTACCTCAAAACAAAAAGACTTTCTGCATTTCTGCCACAAAATATTAGGAATTTCTGCCTTTTTGCCCCAAAATAAGGAAAATTTCTGCCTTTTTTCCCTGAAATAAGTGATATTTCTGAAATTTTGCCTCAAAATAAGTGAAATTTCTGCAATTTTGCCCCAAAATAAGGGAAATTTCTGGAATTTTGCCCCAAAATAAGTGGAATTTCTGAGTTTTGCCCTAAAATAAGGAGAATTTCTGTCTTTTTGCCCTAACATATAGGGAATTTCTGCCTTTTTGCCCTACAAGTAGGGGAATTTCTGCAATTTTGCTCCAAAATATGTTGAATTTCTACTTTTCATCCCGAAAATATGGGGAATGTTTACCTTTTGCCACAAAAAAGGGAAATTTCTTCATTTTTACTCCAAAATAATGGGAATTTCTGCTTTTTTTCCTCTAAATATGTGGAATTTCTGTCTTTTTCCCCCAAAACAAATGGAATTTCTGTCTTTTTTGCCCCAAAATAAGGAAAATTTCTGACTTATTACCCTGAAATAAGTGAAATTTCTGCAATTTTGTCCCAAAATAATGGAAATTTCTGCAATTTTGCCCCAAAATAAGGGAAATTTCTGGAATTTTGCCCCAAAGTAAGTGGAATTTCTGAGTTTTGCCCCAAAATAAGGAGAATTTCTGTCTTTTTGCCCCAAAATTAGGGGAATTTCTGCAATTTTGCTCCAAAATACGAGGAATTTCTGCCTTTTTGCCCGAAAATAAAGGGAATGTATAACTTTTTGCCATAAAAAAGAGAAATTTCTTCATTTTTACCCCAAAATAAGGGAATTTTCCACCTTTTTGACTCCAAATAAGTGCAATTTCTGACTTTTCCCCAAAAATAAACAAAATTTTTGTCTTTTTGCCCTAAAATAAGGGGAATTTCTGACTTTTTGCCCTGAAATAAGTTAAATTTCTAAAATTTTCCCCAAAATAAGGGAAACGTCTGCTTTTTGACCCAAAATAAGAGGAATTTCTGCCTATTTGCCCCAAAGTTGGGGGAATTTCAGCCTTTTTATCTCAAAATAAGGGGAATTTCTGCATTTTTGCCCCAAAATATGGGAAATTTCTGCCTTTTTGCCCAAAATAAGAAAAATTTCTGCTATTATGTATCAAAATAAAAGAAATTTCTGCCATTTTGCCCCAAAATAAGTAAATTTCTGCTTTTTTTCCCTGAAATAAGTGAAATTTCTGCAATTTTGCCCCAAAATAAGTGAAATTTCTGCAATTTTGCCCCAAAATAAGGGAAATTGGAATTTTGCCCCAAAATAATTGGAATTTTTGAGTTTTGCCCCAAAATAAGAAGAATTTCGGTCTTTTTGCCCCAACATATAGGGAATTTCTGTCTTTTTGCCCCACAATTAGGGGAATTTCTGCAATTTTGCTCCAAAATACGGGGAATTTCTGCCTTTTTGCCCGAAAATAAGAAGAATGCATACCTTTTTGCCATATAAATGGGAAATTTCTTCATTTTTGCTCCAAAATAAGAGGAATTTCTGCTTTATTGCCTCTAAACCAGTGGAATTTCTGTCTTTTCCCCCAAAACAAAGAGAATTTCTGTCTTTTTTGCCCCAAAATAAAGAAAATTTCTGACTTCTTACCCTGAAATAAGTGAAATTACTGCAATTTTGCCCCAAAATAAGGGAAATTTCTGCCTTTTTGCCCCCAAATAGAGGAATTTCAGCTTTTTTACCTCAAAACAAGAGGACTTTCTGCATTTTTGCCACAAAATATTAGGAATTTCTGCCTTTTTGCCCCAAAATAAGGAAAATTTCTGCCTTTTTACCCTGAAATAAGTGATATTTCTGAAATTTTGCCTCAAAATAAGTGAAATTTCTGCAATTTTGCCCCAAAATAAGGGAAATTTCTGGAATTTTGCCCCAAAATAAGTGGAATTTCTGAGTTTTGCCCCAAAATAAGGAGAATTTCTGTCTTTTTGCCCTAACATATAGGGAATTTCTGCCTTTTTGCCCCACAATTAGGGGAATTTCTGCAATTTTGCTCCAAAATACAGGGAATTTCTGCCTTTTTGCCCGAAAATAAGAAGAATGCATACCTTTTTGTGATATAAATGGGAAATTTCTTCATTTTTGCTCAAAATAATAGGAATTTCTGCTTTATTGCCTCTAAATAAGTGGAATTTCTGTCTTTTCCCCAAAAACAAAGGGAATTTCTGTCTTTTTTGCCCCAAAATAAAGAAAATTTTTGACTTCTTACCCTGAAATAATTGAAATTACTGCAATTTTGCCCCCAAATAAGGGAAATTTCTGCCTTTTTGCCCCCAAATAGGGGAATTTCAGCTTTTTTACCTCAAAACAAAAGGACTTTCTGCATTTCTGCCACAAAATATTAGGAATTTCTGCCTTTTTGCCCCAAAATAAGGAAAATTTCTGCCTTTTTTCCCTGAAATAAGTGATATTTCTGAAATTTTGCCTCAAAATAAGTGAAATTTCTGCAATTTTCCCCCCAAATAAGGGAAATTTCTGGAATTTTGCCCCAAAATAAGTGGAATTTCTGAGTTTTGCCCTAAAATAAGGAGAATTTCTGTATTTTTGCCATAACATATAGGGAATTTCTGCCTTTTTGCCCCACAAGTAGTGGAATTTCTGCAATTTTGCTCCAAAATATGTTGAATTTCTACTTTTCAGCCCGAAAATATGGGGAATGTTTACCTTTTGCCACAAAAAAAAGAAATTTTTTCATTTTTGCTCCAAAATAATGGGAATTTCTGCATTTTTTCCTCTAAATATGTGGAATTTCTGTCTTTTTCCCCCAAAACAAATGGAATTTCTGTCTTTTTTGCCCCAAAATAAAGAAAATTTCTGACTTATTACCCTGAAATAAGTGAAATTTCTGCAATTTTCCCCAAAATAATGGAAATTTCTGCAATTTTGCCCCAAAATAAGGGAAATTTCTGGAATTTTGCCCCAAAGTAAGTGGAATTTCTGAGTTTTGCCCCAAAATAAGGAGAATTTCTGTCTTTTTGCCCCAAAATAAGGGGAATTTCTGCAATTTTGCTCCAAAATACGGGGAATTTCTGCCTTTTTGCCCGAAAATAAAGGGAATGTATAACTTTTTGCCATAAAAAAGAGATATTTCTTCATTTTTACCCCCAAATAAGGGGATTTTCCACCTTTTGACTCCAAATAAGTGCAATTTCTGACTTTTCCCCAAAAATAAACAAAATTTCTGTCTTTTTGCCCTAAAATAATGGGAATTTCTGACTTTTTGCCCTGAAATAAGTTAAATTTCTAAAATTTTCCCCAAAATAAGGGAAACATCTGCTTTTTGCCCCAAAATAAGAGGAATTTCTGCCTATTTGCCCTAAATTTGGGGGAATTTCAGCCTTTTTATCTCAAAATAAGGGGAATTTCTGCATTTTGCCCCAAAATATGGGAAATTTCTGCCTTTTTGCCCAAAATAAGAAAAATTTCTGCAATTATGTATCAAAATAAAAGAAATTTCTGCCATTTTGCCCCAAAATAAGTAAATTTCTGCTTTTTTTTCCTGAAATAAGTGAAATTTCTGCAATTTTGCCCCAAAATAAGTGAAATTTCGGCAATTTTGCCCCAAAATAAGGGAAATTGGAATTTTGCCCCAAAATAATTGGAATTTTTGAGTTTTGCCCCAAAATAAGAAGAATTTCGGTCTTTTTGCCCCAACATATAGGGAATTTCTGTCTTTTTGCCCCACAATTAGGGGAATTTCTGCAATTTTGCTCCAAAATACGGGGAATTTCTGCCTTTTTGCCCGAAAATAAGAAGAATGCATACCTTTTTGCCATATAAATGGGAAATTTCTTCATTTTTGCTCCAAAATAATAGGAATTTCTGCTTTATTGCCTCTAAATAAGTGGAATTTCTGTCTTTTCCCCAAAAACAAAGGGAATTTCTGTCTTTTTTTGCCCCAAAATAAAGAAAATTTTTGACTTCTTACTCTGAAATAAGTGAAATTACTGCAATTTTGCCCCTAAATAAGGGAAATTTCTGCCTTTTTGCCCCCAAATAGGGGAATTTCAGCTTTTTTACCTCAAAACAAAAGGACTTTCTGCATTTCTGCCACAAAATATTAGGAATTTCTGCCTTTTTGCCCCAAAATAAGGAAAATTTCTGCCTTTTTTCCCTGAAATAAGTGATATTTCTGAAATTTTGCCTCAAAATAAGTGAAATTTCTGCAATTTTCCCCCCAAATAAGGGAAATTTCTGGAATTTTGCCCCAAAATAAGTGGAATTTCTGAGTTTTGCCCTAAAATAAGGAGAATTTCTGTCTTTTTGCCCTAACATAAAGGGAATTTCTGCATTTTGCCACACAATTAGGGGAATTTCTGCAATTTTGCTCCAAAATACGTTGAATTTCTACTTTACAGCCCGAAAATAAGGGGAATGTTTACCTTTTGCCACAAAAAAGGAAAATTTCTTCATTTTTGCTCCAAAATAATGGGAATTTCTGCTTTTTTTCCTCTAAATATGTGGAATTTCTGTCTTTTTCCCCCAAAACAAATGGAATTTCTGTCTTTTTTGCCCCAAAATAAAGAAAATTTCTGACTTATTACCCTGAAATAAGTGAAATTTCTGCAATTTTGCCCCAAAATAATGGAAATTTCTGCAATTTTGCCCCAAAATAAGTGAAATTTCTGGAATTTTGTCCCAAAGTAAGTGGAATTTCTGAGTTTTGCCCCAAAATAAGGAGAATTTCTGTCTTTTTGCCCCAACATATAGGGAATTTCTGCCTTTTTTGCTCCACAATTAGGGGAATTTCTGCAATTTTGCTCCAAAATACGTGGAATTTCTACTTTTTAGTCCGAAAATAAGGGGAATGTATACCTTTTGCCACAAAATGGAAATTTCTTCATTTTTGCCCAAAAATAAGAGGAATTTCTGCCTTTTTACAACAAAATAAGTGAAATTTCTGCCTTTTTACCCAAAAATAAACGGTATTTCTGTCTTTTTGCCCCAAACTAAAAAGAATTTTTGAATTTTGCCTTGAAATAAGTGAAATTTCTGCCATTTTGCCTCAAAATAAGGGAAATTTCTGCCTTTTTGCCTCAAAATAAGGGGAATTTTTGTCTTTTTACCCCAAAATAAAGGGAATTTCAGCCTTTTTACCTCATAATAAGGGAAATCTCTTCCTTTTTGCCCTAAAATATGGGGAATTTCTGTATTTTTGCCCCAAAATAAAGAAAATTTCTGCAATTTTGTACCAAAATAAAAGTTATTTCTGCCTTTTTTCTCCAAAATAAAAGAAATTTCTGCGTTTTTTCCCTGAAATAAGTTAAATTTCTATAATTTTACCCCAAAATAAGGGAGATTTCTGCAATTTTGCCCCAAAATTGAGGAAATTTCTGCAATTTTGCCCCAAAATTAGTGAAATTTCTGCAATTTTGCCCCAAAATAAGGGAAATTGGAACTTTGCCCCAAAATAATTGGAATTTTTGAGTTTTGCCCTAAAATAAGAAGAATTTCGGTCTTTTTTCCCCAACATATAGGGAATTTCTGTCTTTTTGCCCCACAATTAGGTGTATTTCTGCAATTTTGCTCAAAAATACGGGGAATTTCTGCCTTTTTGCCCCAAAATAAAGGGAATGTATACCTTTTTGCCATAAAAAAGGGATATTTCTTCATTTTTACCCCAAAATAAGGGGATTTTCCACCTTTTGGCTCCAAATAAGTGCAATTTCTGACTTTTCCAAAAAATAAACAAAATTTCTGTATTTTTTGCCCAAAATAAGGGGAATTTTTGACTTTTTGCTCTGAAATAAGTTAAATTTCTAAAATTTTCCTTAAAATAAGGGAAATGTCTGCTTTTTGCCCCAAAATAAGAAAAATTTCTGAATTTTTGCCCCAAAATAGGGGGAATTTCAGCCTTTTTACCTCAAAATAAGGGGAATTTCTGAATTTTTGCCCCAAAATATGGGAAATTTCTGCCTTTTTGCCCAAAATAAGAAAATTTCTGCAATTATGTATCAAAATAAAAGAAATTTCTGCCATTTTGCCGCAAAATAAGTAAATTTCTGCTTTTTTTCCCTGAAATAAGTGAAATTTCTGCAATTTTGCCCCAAAATAAGTGAAATTTCTGCAATTTTGCCCCAAAATAAGGGAAATTGGAATTTTGCCCCAAAATTAGTGGAATTTTTGAGTTTTGCCCCAAAATAAGAAGAATTTCGGTCTTTTTGCCCCAACATATAGGGAATTTCTGTCTTTTTGCCCCACAATTAGGAAAATTTCTGCAATTTTGCTCCAAAATACGGGGAATTTATGCCTTTTTGCCCGAAATAAAGAAGAATGCATAACTTTTTTCCATATAAATGGGAAATTTCTTCATTTTTGCTCCAAAATAATAGGAATTTCTGCTTTATTGCCTCTAAATAAGTGGAATTTCTGTCTTTTCCCCAAAAACAAAAGGAATTTCTGTCTTTTTTGCCCCAAAATAAAGAAAATTTTTGACTTCTTACCCTGAAATAAGTGAAATTACTGCAATTTTGCCCCAAAATAAGGGAAATTTCTGCCTTTTTGCCCCCAAATAGGGGAATTTCAGCTTTTTTACCTCAAAACAAAAAGACTTTCTGCATTTCTGCCACAAAATATTAGGAATTTCTGCATTTTTGCCCCCAAATAAGGAAAATTTCTGCCTTTTTACCCTGAAATAAGTGATATTTCTGAAATTTTGCCTCAAAATAAGTGAAATTTCTGCAATTTTCCCCCCAAATAAGGGAAATTTCTGGAATTTTGCCCCAAAATAAGTGGAATTTCTGAGTTTTGCCCTAAAATAAGGAGAATTTCTTTCTTTTTGCCCTAACATATAGGGAATTTCTGCCTTTTTGCCCCACAAGTCAGGGAATTTCTGCAATTTTGCTCCAAAATACGTTGAATTTCTACTTTTCAGCCCGAAAAAAAGGGGAATGTTTACCTTTTGCCACAAAAAAGGGAAATTTCTTCATTTTTGCTCCAAAATAATGGGAATTTCTGTTTTTTTTCCTCTAAATATGTGGAATTTCTGTCTTTTTCCCCCAAAACAAATGGAATTTCTGTCTTTTTTGCTCCAAAATAAGGAAAATTTCTGACTTATTACCCTAAAATAAGTGAAATTTCTGCAATTTTGTCCCAAAATAATGGAAATTTCTGCAATTTTGCCCCAAAATAAGGAAAATTTCTGACTTATTACCCTGAAATAAGTGAAATTTCTGCAATTTTCCCCAAAATAATGGAAATTTCTGCAATTTTGCCCCAAAATAAGGGAAATTTCTGGAATTTTGCCCCAAAGTAAGTGGAATTTCTGAGTTTTTCCTCAAAATAAGGAGAATTTCTGTCTTTTTGCCCCAAAATTAGAGTAATTTCTGCAATTTTGCTCCAAAATACGGGGAATTTCTGCCTTTTTGCCCGAAAATAAAGGGAATGTATAACTTTTTGCCATAAAAAAGAGATATTTCTTCATTTTTACCCCAAAATAAGGGGATTTTCCACCTTTTTGACTCCAAATAAGTGCAATTTCTGACTTTTCCCCCAAAATAAACAAAATTTCTGTCTTTTTGCCCTAAAATAAGGGGAATTTCTGGCTTTTTGCCCTGAAATAAGTTAAATTTCTAAAATTTTCCCCAAAATAAGGGAAACGTCTGCTTTTTGCCCCAAAATAAGAGGAATTTCTGCCTATTTGCCCCAAAGTTGGGGGAATTTCAGCCTTTTTATCTCAAAATAAGGGGAATTTCTGCATTTTTGCCCCAAAATATGGGAAATTTCTGCATTTTTTGCCTGAAATAAGTGATATTTCTGAAATTTTGCCTCAAAATAAGTGAAATTTCTGCAATTTTCCCCCCAAATAAGGGAAATTTCTGGAATTTTGCCCCAAAATAAGTGGAATTTCTGAGTTTTGCCCTAAAATAAGGAGAATTTCTTTCTTTTTGGCCTAACATATAGGGAATTTCTGCCTTTTTGCCCCACAAGTAGGGGAATTTCTGCAATTTTGCTCCAAAATACGTTGAATTTCTACTTTTCAGCCCGAAAATAAGGGGAATGTTTACCTTTTGCCACAAAAAAGGGAAATTTCGTCATTTTTGCTCCAAAATAATGGGAATTTCTGCTTTTTTTCCTCTAAATATGTGGAATTTCTGTCTTTTTCCCCCAAAACAAATGGAATTTCTGTCTTTTTTGCCCCAAAATAAGGAAAATTTCTGACTTATTACCCTGAAATAAGTGAAATTTCTGCAATTTTGTCCCAAAATAATGGAATTTTTTGCAATTTTGACCCAAAATAAGGAAAATTTCTGACTTATTACCCTGAAATAAGTGAAATTTCTGCAATTTTCCCCAAAATAATGGAAATTTCTGCAATTTTGCCCCAAAATAAGGGAAATTTCTGGAATTTTGCCCCAAAGTAAGTGGAATTTCTGAGTTTTGCCCCAAAATAAGGAGAATTTCTGTCTTTTTGCCCCAAAATTAGGGGAATTTCTGCAATTTTGCTCCAAAATACGGGGAATTTCTGCCTTTTTGCCCGAAAATAAAGGGAATGTATACCTTTTTGCCATAAAAAAGAGATATTTCTTCATTTTTACCCCAAAATAAGGGGATTTTTTACCTTTTTGACTCCAAATAAGTGCAATTTCTGACTTTTCCCCCAAAATAAACAAAATTTCTGTCTTTTTGCCCTAAAATAAGGGGAATTTCTGGCTTTTTGCCCTGAAATAAGTTAAATTTCTAAAATTTTCCCCAAAATAAGGGAAACGTCTGCTTTTTGCCCCAAAATAAGAGGAATTTCTGCCTATTTGCCCCAAAGTTGGGGGAATTTCAGCCTTTTTATCTCAAAATAAGGGGAATTTCTGCATTTTTGCCCCAAAATATGGGAAATTTCTGCCTTTTTGCCCAAAATAAGAAAAATTTCTGCAATTATGTATCAAAATAAAAGAAATTTCTGCCATTTTGCCCCAAAATAAGTAAATTTCTGCTTTTTTTTCCTGAAATAAGTGAAATTTCTGCAATTTTGCCCCAAAATAAGTGAAATTTCTGCAATTTTGCCCCAAAATAAGTGAAATTGGAATTTTGCCCCAAAATAATTGGAATTTTTGAGTTTTGCCCCAAAATAAGAAGAATTTCGGTCTTTTTGCCCCAACATATAGGGAATTTCTGTCTTTTTGCCCCACAATTAGGGGAATTTCTGCAATTTTGCTCCAAAATACGGGGAATTTCTGCCTTTTTGCCCGAAAATAAGAAGAATGCATACCTTTTTGCCATATAAATGGGAAATTTCTTCATTTTTGCTCCAAAAAAAGAGGAATTTCTGCTTTATTGCCTCTAAACCAGTGGAATTTCTGTCTTTTCCCCCAAAACAAAGGGAATTTCTGTCTTTTTTGCCCCAAAATAAAAAAATTTCTGACTTCTTACCCTGAAATAAGTGAAATTACTGCAATTTTGCCCCAAAATAAGGGAAATTTCTGCCTTTTTGCACCCAAATAGGGGAATTTCAGCTTTTTTACCTCAAAACAAGAGGACTTTCTGCATTTTTGCCACAAAATATTAGGAATTTCTGCCTTTTTGCCCCAAAATAAGGAAAATTTCTGCCTTTTTACCATGAAATAAGTGATATTTCTGAAATTTTGCCTCAAAATAAGTGAAATTTCTGCAATTTTGCCCCAAAATAAGGGAAATTTCTGGAATTTTGCCCCAAAATAAGTGGAATTTCTGAGTTTTGCCCCAAAATAAGGAGAATTTCTGTCTTTTTGCCCTAACATATAGGGAATTTCTGCCTTTTTGCCCCACAATTAGGGGAATTTCTGCAATTTTGCTCCAAAATACGGGGAATTTCTGCCTTTTTGCCCGAAAATAAGAAGAATGCATACCTTTTTGTGATATAAATGGGAAATTTCTTCATTTTTGCTCCAAAATAATAGGAATTTCTGCTTTATTGCCTCTAAACCAGTGGAATTTCTGTCTTTTCCCCAAAAACAAAGGGAATTTCTGTCTTTTTTGCCCCAAAATAAAGAAAATTTTTGACTTCTTACCCTGAAATAATTGAAATTACTGCAATTTTGCCCCCAAATAAGGGAAATTTCTGCCTTTTTGCCCCCAAATAGGGGAATTTCAGCTTTTTTACCTCAAAACAAAAGGACTTTCTGCATTTCTGCCACAAAATATTAGGAATTTCTGCCTTTTTGCCCCAAAATAAGGAAAATTTCTGCCTTTTTTCCCTGAAATAAGTGATATTTCTGAAATTTTGCCTCAAAATAAGTGAAATTTCTGCAATTTTCCCCCAAATAAGGGAAATTTCTGGAATTTTGCCCCAAAATAAGTGGAATTTCTGAGTTTTGCCCTAAAATAAGGAGAATTTCTGTCTTTTTGCCATAACATATAGGGAATTTCTGCCTTTTTGCCCCACAAGTAGGGGAATTTCTGCAATTTTGCTCCAAAATATGTTGAATTTCTACTTTTCAGCCCGAAAATATGGGGAATGTTTACCTTTTGCCACAAAAAAAAGAAATTTTTTCATTTTTGCTCCAAAATAATGGGAATTTCTGCATTTTTTCCTCTAAATATGTGGAATTTCTGTCTTTTTCCCCCAAAACAAATGGAATTTCTGTCTTTTTTGCCCCAAAATAAAGAAAATTTCTGACTTATTACCCTGAAATAAGTGAAATTTCTGCAATTTTCCCCAAAATAATGGAAATTTCTGCAATTTTGCCCCAAAATAAGGGAAATTTCTGGAATTTTGCCCCAAAGTAAGTGGAATTTCTGAGTTTTGCCCCAAAATAAGGAGAATTTCTGTCTTTTTGCCCCAAAATAAGGGGAATTTCTGCAATTTTGCTCCAAAATACGGGGAATTTCTGCCTTTTTGCCCGAAAATAAAGGGAATGTATAACTTTTTGCCATAAAAAAGAGATATTTCTTCATTTTTACCCCAAAATAAGGGGATTTTCCACCTTTTTGACTCCAAATAAGTGCAATTTCTGACTTTTCCCCAAAAATAAACAAAATTTCTGTCTTTTTGCCCTAAAATAATGGGAATTTCTGACTTTTTGCCCTGAAATAAGTTAAATTTCTAAAATTTTCCCCAAAATAAGGGAAACATCTGCTTTTTGCCCCAAAATAAGAGGAATTTCTGCCTATTTGCCCTAAAGTTGGGGGAATTTCAGCCTTTTTATCTCAAAATAAGGGGAATTTCTGCATTTTGCCCCAAAATATGGGAAATTTCTGCCTTTTTGCCCAAAATAAGAAAAATTTCTGCAATTATGTATCAAAATAAAAGAAATTTCTGCCATTTTGCCCCAAAATAAGTAAATTTCTGCTTTTTTTCCCTGAAATAAGTTAATTTTCTGCAATTTTGCCCCAAAATAAGTGAAATTTCTGCAATTTTGCCCCAAAATAAGGGAAATTGGAATTTTGCCCCAAAATAATTGGAATTTTTGAGTTTTGCCCCAAAATAAGAAGAATTTCGGTCTTTTTGCCCCAACATATAGGGAATTTCTGTCTTTTTGCCCCACAATTAGGGGAATTTCTGCAATTTTGCTCCAAAATACGGGGAATTTCTGCCTTTTTGCCCGAAAATAAGAAGAATGCATACCTTTTTGCCATATAAATGGGAAATTTCTTCATTTTTGCTCCAAAATAATAGGAATTTCTGCTTTATTGCCTCTAAATAAGTGGAATTTCTGTCTTTTCCCCAAAAACAAAGGGAATTTCTGTCTTTTTTGCCCCAAAATAAAGAAAATTTTTGACTTCTTACTCTGAAATAAGTGAAATTACTGCAATTTTGCCCCTAAATAAGGGAAATTTCTGCCTTTTTGCCCCCAAATAGGGGAATTTCAGGTTTTTTACCTCAAAACAAAAGGACTTTCTGCATTTCTGCCACAAAATATTAGGAATTTCTGCCTTTTTGCCCCAAAATAAGGAAAATTTCTGCCTTTTTTCCCTGAAATAAGTGATATTTCTGAAATTTTGCCTCAAAATAAGTATAATTTCTGCAATTTTCCCCCCAAATAAGGGAAATTTCTGGAATTTTGCCCCAAAATAAGTGGAATTTCTGAGTTTTGCCCTAAAATAAGGAGAATTTCTGTCTTTTTGCCCTAACATATAGGGAATTTCTCCATTTTGCCACACAATTAGGGGAATTTCTGCAATTTTGCTCCAAAATACGTTGAATTTCTACTTTACAGCCCGAAAATAAGGGGAATGTTTACCTTTTGCCACAAAAAAGGGAAATTTCTTCATTTTTGCTCCAAAATAATGGGAATTTCTGCTTTTTTTCCTCTAAATATGTGGAATTTCTGTCTTTTTCCCCCAAAACAAATGGAATTTCTGTCTTTTTTGCCCCAAAATAAAGAAAATTTCTGACTTATTACCTTGAAATAAGTGAAATTTCTGCAATTTTGCCCCAAAATAATGGAAATTTCTGCAATTTTGCCCCAAAATAAGTGAAATTTCTGGAATTTTGTCCCAAAGTAAGTGGAATTTCTGAGTTTTGCCCCAAAATAAGGAGAATTTCTGTCTTTTTGCCCCAACATATAGGGAATTTCTGCCTTTTTTGCTCCACAATTAGGGGAATTTCTGCAATTTTGCTCCAAAATACGTGGAATTTCTACTTTTTAGTCCGAAAATAAGGGGAATGTATACCTTTTGCCACAAAATGGAAATTTCTTCATTTTTGCCCAAAAATAAGAGGAATTTCTGCCTTTTTACAACAAAATAAGTGAAATTTCTGCCTTTTTACCCAAAAATAAACGGTATTTCTGTCTTTTTGCCCCAAACTAAAAAGAATTTTTGAATTTTGCCTTGAAATAATGAAATTTCTGCAATTTTGCCTCAAAATGAGGGAAATTTCTGCCTTTTTGCCTCAAAATAAGGGGAATTTTTGTCTTTTTACCCCAAAATAAAGGGAATTTCAGCCTTTTTACCTCATAATAAGGGAAATCTCTGCCTTTTTGCCCTAAAATATGGGGAATTTCTGTATTTTTGCCCCAAAATAAAGAAAATTTCTGCAATTTTGTACAAAATAAAAGTTATTTCTGCCTTTTTTCTCCAAAATAAAAGAAATTTCTGCGTTTTTTCCCTGAAATAAGTTAAATTTCTATAATTTTACCTCAAAATAAGGGAGATTTCTGCAATTTTGCCCCAAAATTGAGGAAATTTCTGCAATTTTGCCCCAAAATAAGTGAAATTTCTGCAATTTTGCCCCAAAATAAGGGAAATTGGAACTTTGCCCCAAAATAATTGGAATTTTTGAGTTTTGCCCTAAAATAAGAAGAATTTCGGTCTTTTTTCCCCAACATATAGGGAATTTCTGTCTTTTTGCCCCACAATTAGGTGTATTTCTGCAATTTTGCTCCAAAATACGGGGAATTTCTGCCTTTTTGCCCCAAAATAAAGGGAATGTATACCTTTTTGCCATAAAAAAGGGATATTTCTTCATTTTTACCCCAAAATAAGGGGATTTTCCACCTTTTTGACTCCAAATAAGTGCAATTTCTGACTTTTCCAAAAAATAAACAAAATTTCTGTATTTTTTGCCCCAAAATAAGGGGAATTTCTGACTTTTTGCTCTGAAATAAGTTAAATTTCTAAAATTTTCCTTAAAATAAGGGAAATGTCTGCTTTTTGCCCCAAAATAAGAAAAATTTCTGATTTTTTGTCCCAAAATAGGGGGAATTTCAGCCTTTTTACCTCAAAATAAGGGGAATTTCTGCATTTTTGCCCCAAAATATGGGAAATTTCTGCCTTTTTGCCCAAAATAAGAAAAATTTCTGCAATTATGTATCAAAATAAAAGAAATTTCTGCCATTTTGCCGCAAAATAAGTAAATTTCTGCTTTTTTTCCCTGAAATAAGTGAAATTTCTGCAATTTTCCCCAAAATAATGGAAATTTCTGCAATTTTGCCCCAAAATAAGGGAAATTTCTGGAATTTTGCCCCAAAGTAAGTGGAATTTCTGAGTTTTGCCCCAAAATAAGGAGAATTTCTGTCTTTTTGCCCCAAAATTAGGGGAATTTCTGCAATTTTGCTCCAAAATACGGGGAATTTCTGCCTTTTTGCCCGAAAATAAAGGGAATGTATACCTTTTTGCCATAAAAAAGAGATATTTCTTCATTTTTACCCCAAAATAAGGGGATTTTTTACCTTTTTGACTCCAAATAAGTGCAATTTCTGACTTTTCCCCCAAAATAAACAAAATTTCTGTCTTTTTGCCCTAAAATAAGGGGAATTTCTGGCTTTTTGCCCTGAAATAAGTTAAATTTCTAAAATTTTCCCCAAAATAAGGGAAACGTCTGCTTTTTGCCCCAAAATAAGAGGAATTTCTGCCTATTTGCCCCAAAGTTGGGGGAATTTCAGCCTTTTTATCTCAAAATAAGGGGAATTTCTGCATTTTTGCCCCAAAATATGGGAAATTTCTGCCTTTTTGCCCAAAATAAGAAAAATTTCTGCAATTATGTATCAAAATAAAAGAAATTTCTGCCATTTTGCCCCAAAATAAGTAAATTTCTGCTTTTTTTCCCTGAAATAAGTGAAATTTCTGCAATTTTGCCCCAAAATAAGTGAAATTTCTGCAATTTTGCCCCAAAATAAGTGAAATTGGAATTTTGCCCCAAAATAATTGGAATTTTTGAGTTTTGCCCCAAAATAAGAAGAATTTCGGTCTTTTTGCCCCAACATATAGGGAATTTCTGTCTTTTTGCCCCACAATTAGGGGAATTTCTGCAATTTTGCTCCAAAATACGGGGAATTTCTGCCTTTTTGCCCGAAAATAAGAAGAATGCATACCTTTTTGCCATATAAATGGGAAATTTCTTCATTTTTGCTCCAAAAAAAGAGGAATTTCTGCTTTATTGCCTCTAAACCAGTGGAATTTCTGTCTTTTCCCCCAAAACAAAGGGAATTTCTGTCTTTTTTGCCCCAAAATAAAAAAATTTCTGACTTCTTACCCTGAAATAAGTGAAATTACTGCAATTTTGCCCCAAAATAAGGGAAATTTCTGCCTTTTTGCACCCAAATAGGGGAATTTCAGCTTTTTTACCTCAAAACAAGAGGACTTTCTGCATTTTTGCCACAAAATATTAGGAATTTCTGCCTTTTTGCCCCAAAATAAGGAAAATTTCTGCCTTTTTACCATGAAATAAGTGATATTTCTGAAATTTTGCCTCAAAATAAGTGAAATTTCTGCAATTTTGCCCCAAAATAAGGGAAATTTCTGGAATTTTGCCCCAAAATAAGTGGAATTTCTGAGTTTTGCCCCAAAATAAGGAGAATTTCTGTCTTTTTGCCCTAACATATAGGGAATTTCTGCCTTTTTGCCCCACAATTAGGGGAATTTCTGCAATTTTGCTCCAAAATACGGGGAATTTCTGCCTTTTTGCCCGAAAATAAGAAGAATGCATACCTTTTTGTGATATAAATGGGAAATTTCTTCATTTTTGCTCCAAAATAATAGGAATTTCTGCTTTATTGCCTCTAAATAAGTGGAATTTCTGTCTTTTCCCCAAAAACAAAGGGAATTTCTGTCTTTTTTGCCCCAAAATAAAGAAAATTTTTGACTTCTTACCCTGAAATAATTGAAATTACTGCAATTTTGCCCCCAAATAAGGGAAATTTCTGCCTTTTTGCCCCCAAATAGGGGAATTTCAGCTTTTTTACCTCAAAACAAAAGGACTTTCTGCATTTCTGCCACAAAATATTAGGAATTTCTGCCTTTTTGCCCCAAAATAAGGAAAATTTCTGCCTTTTTTCCCTGAAATAAGTGATATTTCTGAAATTTTGCCTCAAAATAAGTGAAATTTCTGCAATTTTCCCCCAAATAAGGGAAATTTCTGGAATTTTGCCCCAAAATAAGTGGAATTTCTGAGTTTTGCCCTAAAATAAGGAGAATTTCTGTCTTTTTGCCATAACATATAGGGAATTTCTGCCTTTTTGCCCCACAAGTAGTGGAATTTCTGCAATTTTGCTCCAAAATATGTTGAATTTCTACTTTTCAGCCCGAAAATATGGGGAATGTTTACCTTTTGCCACAAAAAAAAGAAATTTTTTCATTTTTGCTCCAAAATAATGGGAATTTCTGCATTTTTTCCTCTAAATATGTGGAATTTCTGTCTTTTTCCCCCAAAACAAATGGAATTTCTGTCTTTTTTGCCCCAAAATAAAGAAAATTTCTGACTTATTACCCTGAAATAAGTGAAATTTCTGCAATTTTCCCCAAAATAATGGAAATTTCTGCAATTTTGCCCCAAAATAAGGGAAATTTCTGGAATTTTGCCCCAAAGTAAGTGGAATTTCTGAGTTTTGCCCCAAAATAAGGAGAATTTCTGTCTTTTTGCCCCAAAATAAGGGGAATTTCTGCAATTTTGCTCCAAAATACGGGGAATTTCTGCCTTTTTGCCCGAAAATAAAGGGAATGTATAACTTTTTGCCATAAAAAAGAGATATTTCTTCATTTTTACCCCCAAATAAGGGGATTTTCCACCTTTTTGACTCCAAATAAGTGCAATTTCTGACTTTTCCCCAAAAATAAACAAAATTTCTGTCTTTTTGCCCTAAAATAATGGGAATTTCTGACTTTTTGCCCTGAAATAAGTTAAATTTCTAAAATTTTCCCCAAAATAAGGGAAACATCTGCTTTTTGCCCCAAAATAAGAGGAATTTCTGCCTATTTGCCCTAAATTTGGGGGAATTTCAGCCTTTTTATCTCAAAATAAGGGGAATTTCTGCATTTTGCCCCAAAATATGGGAAATTTCTGCCTTTTTGCCCAAAATAAGAAAAATTTCTGCAATTATGTATCAAAATAAAAGAAATTTCTGCCATTTTGCCCCAAAATAAGTAAATTTCTGCTTTTTTTCCCTGAAATAAGTTAATTTTCTGCAATTTTGCCCCAAAATAAGTGAAATTTCTGCAATTTTGCCCCAAAATAAGGGAAATTGGAATTTTGCCCCAAAATAATTGGAATTTTTGAGTTTTGCCCCAAAATAAGAAGAATTTCGGTCTTTTTGCCCCAACATATAGGGAATTTCTGTCTTTTTGCCCCACAATTAGGGGAATTTCTGCAATTTTGCTCCAAAATACGGGGAATTTCTGCCTTTTTGCCCGAAAATAAGAAGAATGCATACCTTTTTGCCATATAAATGGGAAATTTCTTCATTTTTGCTCCAAAATAATAGGAATTTCTGCTTTATTGCCTCTAAATAAGTGGAATTTCTGTCTTTTCCCCAAAAACAAAGGGAATTTCTGTCTTTTTTGCCCCAAAATAAAGAAAATTTTTGACTTCTTACTCTGAAATAAGTGAAATTACTGCAATTTTGCCCCTAAATAAGGGAAATTTCTGCCTTTTTGCCCCCAAATAGGGGAATTTCAGCTTTTTTACCTCAAAACAAAAGGACTTTCTGCATTTCTGCCACAAAATATTAGGAATTTCTGCCTTTTTGCCCCAAAATAAGGAAAATTTCTGCCTTTTTTCCCTGAAATAAGTGATATTTCTGAAATTTTGCCTCAAAATAAGTGAAATTTCTGCAATTTTCCCCCCAAATAAGGGAAATTTCTGGAATTTTGCCCCAAAATAAGTGGAATTTCTGAGTTTTGCCCTAAAATAAGGAGAATTTCTGTCTTTTTGCCCTAACATATAGGGAATTTCTCCATTTTGCCACACAATTAGGGGAATTTCTGCAATTTTGCTCCAAAATACGTTGAATTTCTACTTTACAGCCCGAAAATAAGGGGAATGTTTACCTTTTGCCACAAAAAAGGGAAATTTCTTCATTTTTGCTCCAAAATAATGGGAATTTCTGCTTTTTTTCCTCTAAATATGTGGAATTTCTGCATTTTTCCCCCAAAACAAATGGAATTTCTGTCTTTTTTGCCCCAAAATAAAGAAAATTTCTGACTTATTACCCTGAAATAAGTGAAATTTCTGCAATTTTGCCCCAAAATAATGGAAATTTCTGCAATTTTGCCCCAAAATAAGTGAAATTTCTGGAATTTTGTCCCAAAGTAAGTGGAATTTCTGAGTTTTGCCCCAAAATAAGGAGAATTTCTGTCTTTTTGCCCCAACATATAGGGAATTTCTGCCTTTTTTGCTCCACAATTAGGGGAATTTCTGCAATTTTGCTCCAAAATACGTGGAATTTCTACTTTTTAGTCCGAAAATAAGGGGAATGTATACCTTTTGCCACAAAATGGAAATTTCTTCATTTTTGCCCAAAAATAAGAGGAATTTCTGCCTTTTTACAACAAAATAAGTGAAATTTCTGCCTTTTTACCCAAAAATAAACGGTATTTCTGTCTTTTTGCCCCAAACTAAAAAGAATTTTTGAATTTTGCCTTGAAATAAGTGAAATTTCTGCAATTTTGCCTCAAAATGAGGGAAATTTCTGCCTTTTTGCCTCAAAATAAGGGGAATTTTTGTCTTTTTACCCCAAAATAAAGGGAATTTCAGCCTTTTTACCTCATAATAAGGGAAATCTCTGCCTTTTTGCCCTAAAATATGGGGAATTTCTGTATTTTTGCCCCAAAATAAAGAAAATTTCTGCAATTTTGTACCAAAATAAAAGTTATTTCTGCCTTTTTTCTCCAAAATAAAAGAAATTTCTGCGTTTTTTCCCTGAAATAAGTTAAATTTCTATAATTTTACCTCAAAATAAGGGAGATTTCTGCAATTTTGCCCCAAAATTGAGGAAATTTCTGCAATTTTGCCCCAAAATAAGTGAAATTTCTGCAATTTTGCCCCAAAATAAGGGAAATTGGAACTTTGCCCCAAAATAATTGGAATTTTTGAGTTTTGCCCTAAAATAAGAAGAATTTCGGTCTTTTTTCCCCAACATATAGGGAATTTCTGTCTTTTTGCCCCACAATTAGGTGTATTTCTGCAATTTTGCTCCAAAATACGGGGAATTTCTGCCTTTTTGCCCCAAAATAAAGGGAATGTATACCTTTTTGCCATAAAAAAGGGATATTTCTTCATTTTTACCCCAAAATAAGGGGATTTTCCACCTTTTTGACTCCAAATAAGTGCAATTTCTGACTTTTCCAAAAAATAAACAAAATTTCTGTATTTTTTGCCCCAAAATAAGGGGAATTTCTGACTTTTTGCTCTGAAATAAGTTAAATTTCTAAAATTTTCCTTAAAATAAGGGAAATGTCTGCTTTTTGCCCCAAAATAAGAAAAATTTCTGATTTTTTGTCCCAAAATAGGGGGAATTTCAGCCTTTTTACCTCAAAATAAGGGGAATTTCTGCATTTTTGCCCCAAAATATGGGAAATTTCTGCCTTTTTGCCCAAAATAAGAAAAATTTCTGCAATTATGTATCAAAATAAAAGAAATTTCTGCCATTTTGCCGCAAAATAAGTAAATTTCTGCATTTTTTCCCTGAAATAAGTGAAATTTCTGCAATTTTGCCCCAAAATAAGTGAAATTTCTGCAATTTTGCCCCAAAATAAGGGAAATTGGAATTTTGCCCCAAAATAAGTGGAATTTTTGAGTTTTGCCCCAAAATAAGAAGAATTTCGGTCTTTTTGCCCCAATATATAGGGAATTTCTGTCTTTTTGCCCCACAATTAGGAAAATTTCTGCAATTTTGCTCCAAAATACGGGGAATTTATGCCTTTTTGCCCGAAAATAAGAAGAATGCATAACTTTTTTCCATATAAATGGGAAATTTCTTCATTTTTGCTCCAAAATAATAGGAATTTCTGCTTTATTGCCTCTAAATAAGTGGAATTTCTGTCTTTTCCCCAAAAACAAAGGGAATTTCTGTCTTTTTTGCCCCAAAATAAAGAAAATTTTTGACTTCTTACCCTGAAATAAGTGAAATTACTCCAATTTTGCCCCAAAATAAGGGAAATTTCTGCCTTTTTGCCCCCAAATAGGGGAATTTCAGCTTTTTTACCTCAAAAGAAAAAGACTTTCTGCATTTCTGCCACAAAATATTAGGAATTTCTGCATTTTTGCCCCAAAATAAGGAAAATTTCTGCCTTTTTACCCTGAAATAAGTGATATTTCTGAAATTTTGCCTCAAAATAAGTGAAATTTCTGCAATTTTCCCCCCAAATAAGGGAAATTTCTGGAATTTTGCCCCAAAATAAGTGGAATTTCTGAGTTTTGCCCTAAAATAAGGAGAATTTCTTTCTTTTTGCCCTAACATATAGGGAATTTCTGCCTTTTTGCCCCACAAGTCAGGGAATTTCTGCAATTTTGCTCCAAAATACGTTGAATTTCTACTTTTCAGCCCGAAAATAAGGGGAATGTTTACCTTTTGCCACAAAAAAGGGAAATTTCTTCATTTTTGCTCCAAAATAATGGGAATTTCTGCTTTTTTTCCTCTAAATATGTGGAATTTCTGTCTTTTTCCCCCAAAACAAATGGAATTTCTGTCTTTTTTGCCCCAAAATAAGGAAAATTTCTGACTTATTACCCTGAAATAAGTGAAATTTCTGCAATTTTGTCCCAAAATAATGGAAATTTCTGCAATTTTGCCCCAAAATAAGGAAAATTTCTGACTTATTACCCTGAAATAAGTGAAATTTCTGCAATTTTCCCCAAAATAATGGAAATTTCTGCAATTTTGCCCCAAAATAAGGGAAATTTCTGGAATTTTGCCCCAAATTAAGTGGAATTTCTGAGTTTTTCCTCAAAATAAGGAGAATTTCTGTCTTTTTGCCCCAAAATTAGAGTAATTTCTGCAATTTTGCTCCAAAATACGGGGAATTTCTGCCTTTTTGCCCAAAAATAAAGGGAATGTATAACTTTTTGCCATAAAAAAGAGATATTTCTTCATTTTTACCCCAAAATAAGGGGATTTTCCACCTTTTTGACTCCAAATAAGTGCAATTTCTGACTTTTCCCCCAAAATAAACAAAATTTCTGTCTTTTTGCCCTAAAATAAGGGGAATTTCTGGCTTTTTGCCCTGAAATAAGTTAAATTTCTAAAATTTTCCCCAAAATAAGGGAAACGTCTGCTTTTTGCCCCAAAATAAGAGGAATTTCTGCCTATTTGCCCCAAAGTTGGGGGAATTTCAGCCTTTTTATCTCAAAATAAGGGGAATTTCTGCATTTTTGCCCCAAAATATGGGAAATTTCTGCCTTTTTGCCCAAAATAAGAAAAATTTCTGCAATTATGTATCAAAATAAAAGAAATTTCTGCCATTTTGCCCCAAAATAAGTAAATTTCTGCTTTTTTCCCTGAAATAAGTTAAATTTCTGCAATTTTGCCCCAAAATAAGTGAAATTTCTGCAATTTTGCCCCACAATAAGGGAAATTGTAATTTTGCCCCAAAATAATTGGAATTTTTGAGTTTTGCCCCAAAATAAGAAGAATTTCGGTCTTTTTGCCCCAACATATAGGGAATTTCTGTCTTTTTGCCCCACAATTAGGGGAATTTCTGCAATTTTGCTCCAAAATACGGGGAATTTCTGCCTTTTTGCCCGAAAATAAGAAGAATGCATAACTTTTTGCCATATAAATGGGAAATTTCTTCATTTTTGCTCCAAAATAAGAGGAATTTCTGCTTTATTTCCTCTAAACCAGTGGAATTTCTGTCTTTTTCCCCAAAACAAAGGGAATTTCTGTCTTTTTTGCCCCAAAATAAAAAAAATTTCTGACTTTTTACCCTGAAATAAGTGAAATTACTGCAATTTTGCCCCAAAATAAGGGAAATTTCTGCCTTTTTGCCCTCAAATAGAGGAATTTCAGCTTTTTTACCTCAAAACAAGAGGACTTTCTGCATTTTTGCCACAAAATATTAGGAATTTCTGCCTTTTTGCCCCAAAATAAGGAAAATTTCTACCTTTTTACCCTGAAATAAGTGATATTTCTAAAATTTTGCCTCAAAATAAGTGAAATTTCTGCAATTTTGCCCCAAAATAAGGGAAATTTCTGGAATTTTGTCCCAAAATAAGTGGAATTTCTGAGTTTTACCCCAAAATAAGGAGAAATTCTGTCTTTTTGCCCTAACATATAGGGAATTTCTGCCTTTTTGCCCCACAATTAGGGGAATTTCTGCAATTTTGCTCCAAAATACGTTGAATTTCTACTTTACAGCCCGAAAATAAGGGGAATGTTTACCTTTTGCCACAAAAAAGGGAAATTTCTTCATTTTTGCTCCAAAATAATGGGAATTTCTGCTTTTTTTCCTCTAAATATGTGGAATTTCTGTCTTTTTCCCCCAAAACAAATGGAATTTCTGTCTTTTTTGCCCCAAAATAAGGAAAATTTCTGACTTATTACCCTGAAATAAGTGAAATTTCTGCAATTTTGCCCCAAAATAATGGAAATTTCTGCAATTTTGCCCCAAAATAAGGGAAATTTCTGGAATTTTGCCCCAAAGTAAGTGGAATTTCTGAGTTTTGCCCCAAAACAAGGAGAATTTCTGTCTTTTTGCCCCAACATATAGGGAATTTCTGCCTTTTTTGCCCCACAATTAGGGGAATTTCTGCAATTTTGCTCCAAAATACGTGGAATTTCTACTTTTTAGTCCGAAAATAAGGGGAATGTATACCTTTTGCCACAAAATGGAAATTTCTTCATTTTTGCCCAAAAATAAGAGGAATTTCTGCCTTTTTACAACAAAATAAGTGAAATTTCTGCCTTTTTACCCAAAAATAAACGGTATTTCTGTCTTTTTGCCCCAAACTAAAAAGAATTTTTGAATTTTGCCTTGAAATAAGTGAAATTTCTGCAATTTTGCCTCAAAATAAGGGAAATTTCTGCCTTTTTGCCTCAAAATAAGGGGAATTTTTGTCTTTTTACCCCAAAATAAAGGGAATTTCAGCCTTTTTACCTCATAATAAGGGAAATCTCTGCCTTTTTGCCCTAAAATATGGGGAATTTCTGTATTTTTGCCCAAAAATAAAGAAAATTTCTGAAATTTTGTACCAAAATAAAAGTTATTTCTGCCTGTTTTCTCCAAAATAAAAGAAATTTCTGCGTTTTTTCCCTGAAATAAGTTAAATTTCTATAATTTTGCCCCAAAATAAGGGAGATTTCTGCAATTTTGCCCCCAAATTGAGGAAATTTCTGCAATTTTGCCCCAAAATAAGTGAAATTTCTGCAATTTTGCCCCAAAATAAGGGAAATTGGAATTTTGCCCCAAAATAATTGGAATTTTTGAGTTTTGCCTTAAAATAAGAAGAATTTCGGTCTTTTTGCCCCAACATATAGGGAATTTCTGTCTTTTTGCCCCACAATTAGGGGAATTTCTGCAATTTTGCTCCAAAATACGGGGAATTTCTGCCTTTTTGCCCGAAAATAAAGGGAATGTATACCTTTTTGCCATAAAAAAGGGATATTTCTTCATTTTTACCCCAAAATAAGGGGATTTTCCACCTTTTTGACTCCAAATAAGTGCAATTTCTGACTTTTCCACAAAAATAAACAAAATTTCTGTATTTTTTGCCCCAAAATAAGGGGAATTTCTGACTTTTTGCTCTGAAATAAGTTAAATTTCTAAAATTTTCCCCAAAATAAGGGAAATGTCTGCTTTTTGCCCCAAAATAAGAAAAATTTCTGAATTTTTGCCCCATAATAGGGGGAATTTCAGCCTTTTTACCTCAAAATAAGGGGAATTTCTGCATTTTTGCCCCAAAATATGGGAAATTTCTGCCTTTTTGCCCAAAATAAGAAAAATTTCTGCAATTATGTATCAAAATAAAAGAAATTTCTGCCATTTTGCCCCAAAATAAGTAAATTTCTGCTTTTTTTCCCTGAAATAAGTGAAATTTCTGCAATTTTGCCCCAAAATAAGTGAAATTTCTGCAATTTTGCCCGAAAATAAGGGAAATTGGAATTTTGCCCCAAAATAATTGGAATTTTTGAGTTTTGCCCCAAAATAAGAAGAATTTCGGTCTTTTTGCCCTAACATATAGGGAATTTCTGTCTTTTTGCCCCACAATTAGGGGAATTTCTGCAATTTTGCTACAAAATACGGGGAATTTCTGCCTTTTTGCCCGAAAATAAGAAGAATGCATAACTTTTTTCCATATAAATGGGAAATTTCTTCATTTTTGCTCCAAAATAATAGGAATTTCTGCTTTATTGCCTCTAAATAAGTGGAATTTCTGTCTTTTCCCCAAAAACAAAGGGAATTTCTGTCTTTTTTGCCCCAAAATAAAGAAAATTTTTGACTTCTTACCCTGATATAAGTGAAATTACTGCAATTTTGCCCCAAAATAAGGGAAATTTCTGCCTTTTTGCCCCCAAATAGGGGAATTTCAGCTTTTTTACCTCAAAAGAAAAAGACTTTCTGCATTTCTGCCACAAAATATTAGGAATTTCTGCCTTTTTGCCCCAAAATAAGGAAAATTTCTGCCTTTTTTCCCTGAAATAAGTGATATTTCTGAAATTTTGCCTCAAAATAAGTGAAATTCTGCAATTTTCCCCCCAAATAAGGGAAATTTCTGGAATTTTGCCCCAAAATAAGTGGAATTTCTGAGTTTTGCCCTAAAATAAGGAGAATTTCTTTCTTTTTGCCCTATCATATAGGGAATTTCTGCCTTTTTGCCCCACAAGTAGGGGAATTTCTGCAATTTTGCTCCAAAATACGTTGAATTTCTACTTTTCAGCCCGAAAAAAAGGGGAATGTTTACCTTTTGCCACAAAAAAGGGAAATTTCTTCATTTTTGCTCCAAAATAATGGGAATTTCTGCTTTTTTTCCTCTAAATATGTGGAATTTCTGTCTTTTTCCCCCAAAACAAATGGAATTTCTGTCTTTTTTGCCACAAAATAAGGAAAATTTCTTACTTATTACCCTGAAATAAGTGAAATTTCTGCAATTTTGTCCCAAAATAATGGAAATTTCTGCAATTTTGCCCCAAAATAAAGAAAATTTCTGACTTATTACCCTGAAATAAGTGAAATTTCTGCAATTTTCCACAAAATAATGGAAATTTCTGCAATTTTGCCCCAAAATAAGGGAAATTTCTGGAATTTTACCTCAAAGTAAGTGGAATTTCTGAGTTTTGCCCCAAAATTAGAAGAATTTCTGTCTTTTTGCCCCAAAATTAGGGGAATTTCTGCAATTTTGCTCCAAATACGGGGAATTTCTGCCTTTTTGCCCGAAAATAAGAAGAATGCATACCTTTTTGCCATATAAATGGGAAATTATTTCATTTTTGCTCCAAAATAAAAGGAATTTCTGCTTTATTGCCTCTAAACCAGTGGAATTTCTGTCTTTTCCCCCAAAACAAAGGGAATTTCTGTCTTTTTTGCCCCAAAATAAAAAAAATTTCTGACTTCTTACCCTGAAATAAGTCAAATTACTGCAATTTTGCCCCAAAATAAGGGAAATTTCTGCCTTTTTTTCCCCCAAATAGAGGAATTTCAGCTTTTTTACCTCAAAACAAGAGGACTTTCTGCATTTTTGCCACAAAATAGTAGGAATTTCTGCCTTTTTGCCCCAAAATAAGGAAAATGTCTGCCTTTTTACCCTGAAATAAGTGATATTTCTGAAATTTTGCCTCAAAATAAGTGAAATTTCTGCAATTTTGCCCCAAAATAAGGGAAATTTCTGGAATTTTGCCCCAAAATAAGTGGAATTTCTGAGTTTTACCCCAAAATAAGGAGAATTTCTGTCTTTTTGCCCTAACATATAGGGAATTTCTGCCTTTTTGCCCCACAATTAGGGGAATTTCTGCAATTTTGCTCCAAAATACGTTGAATTTCTACTTTTCAGCCCGAAAATAAGGGGAATGTTTACCTTTTGCCACAAAAAAGGGAAATTTCTTCATTTTTGCTCCAAAATAATGGGAATTTCTGCTTTTTTTCCTCTAAATATGTGGAATTTCTGTCTTTTTCCCCCAAAACAAATGGAATTTCTGTCTTTTTTGCCCCAAAATAAGGAAAATTTCTGACTTATTACCCTGAAATAAGTGAAATTTCTGCAATTTTGTCCCAAAATAATGGAATTTTTTGCAATTTTGCCCCAAAATAAGGGAAATTTCTGGAATTTTGCCCCAAAGTAAGTGGAATTTCTGAGTTTTGCCCCAAAATAAGGAGAATTTCTGTCTTTTTGCCCCAACATATAGGGAATTTCTGCCTTTTTTGCCCCACAATTAGGGGAATTTCTGCAATTTTGCTCCAAAATACGTGGAATTTCTACTTTTTAGTCCGAAAATAAGGGGAATGTATACCTTTTGCCACAAAATGGAAATTTCTTCATTTTTGCCCAAAAATAAGAGGAATTTCTGCCTTTTTACAACAAAATAAGTGAAATTTCTGCCTTTTTACCCAAAAATAAACGGTATTTCTGTCTTTTTGCCCCAAACTAAAAAGAATTTTTGAATTTTGCCTTGAAATAAGTGAAATTTCTGCAATTTTGCCTCAAAATAAGGGAAATTTCTGCATTTTTGCCTCAAAATAAGGGGAATTTTTGTCTTTTTACCCCAAAATAAAGGGAATTTCAGCCTTTTTACCTCATAATAAGGGAAATCTCTGCCTTTTTGCCCTAAAATATGGGGAATTTCTGTATTTTTGCCCCAAAATAAAGAAAATTTCTGCAATTTTGTACCAAAATAAAAGTTATTTCTGCATTTTTTCTCCAAAATAAAAGAAATTTCTGCGTTTTTTCCCTGAAATAAGTTAAATTTCTATAATTTTGCCCCAAAATAAGTGAGATTTCTGCAATTTTGCCCCAAAATTGAGGAAATTTCTGCAATTTTGCCCCAAAATAAGTGAAATTTCTGCAATTTTGCCCCAAAATAAGGGAAATTGGAATTTTGCCCCAAAATAAGTGGAATTTTTGAGTTTTGCCCCAAAATAAGAAGAATTTCGGTCTTTTTGCCCCAACATATAGGGAATTTCTGTCTTTTTGCCCCACAATTAGGAAAATTTCTGCAATTTTGCTCCAAAATACGGGGAATTTATGCCTTTTTGCCCGAAAATAAGAAGAATGCATAACTTTTTTCCATATAAATGGGAAATTTCTTCATTTTTGCTCCAAAATAATAGGAATTTCTGCTTTATTGCCTCTAAATAAGTGGAATTTCTGTCTTTTCCCCAAAAACAAAGGGAATTTCTGTCTTTTTTGCCCCAAAATAAAGAAAATTTTTGACTTCTTACCCTGAAATAAGTGAAATTACTGCAATTTTGCCCCAAAATAAGGGAAATTTCTGCCTTTTTGCCCCCAAATAGGGGAATTTCAGCTTTTTTACCTCAAAACAAAAAGACTTTCTGCATTACTGCCACAAAATATTAGGAATTTCTGCCTTTTTGCCCCAAAAAAAGGAAAATTTCTGCCTTTTTTCCCTGAAATAAGTGATATTTCTGAAATTTTGCCTCAAAATATGTGAAATTTCTGCAATTTTCCCCCCAAATAAGGGAAATTTCTGGAATTTTGCCCCAAAATAAGTGGAATTTCTGAGTTTTGCCCTAAAATAAGGAGAATTTCTTTCTTTTTGCCCTAACATATAGGGAATTTCTGCCTTTTTGCCCCACAAGTAGGGGAATTTCTGCAATTTTGCTCCAATATACGTTGAATTTCTACTTTTCAGCCCGAAAATACGGGGAATGTTTACCTTTTGCCACAAAAAAGGGAAATTTCTTCATTTTTGCTCCAAAATAATGGGAATTTCTGCTTTTTTTCCTCTAAATATGTGGAATTTCTGTCTTTTTCCCCCAAAACAAATGGAATTTCTGTCTTTTTTGCCCGAAAATAAGGAAAATTTCTTACTTATTACCCTGAAATAAGTGAAATTTCTGCAATTTTGTCCCAAAATAATGGAAATTTCTGCAATTTTGACCCAAAATAAGGAAAATTTCTGACTTATTACCCTGAAATAAGTGAAATTTCTGCAATTTTCCCCAAAATAATGGAAATTTCTGCAATTTTGCTCCAAAATAAGGTAAATTTCTGGAATTTTGCCCCAAAGTAAGTGGAATTTCTGAGTTTTGCCCCAAAATAATGAGAATTTCTGTCTTTTTGCCCCAAAATTAGGGGAATTTCTGCAATTTTGCTCCAAAATACGGGGAATTTCTGCCTTTTTGCCCGAAAATAAAAGGAATGTATAACTTTTTGCCATAAAAAAGAAATATTTCTTCATTTTTACCCCAAAATAAGGGGATTTTCCACCTTTTTGACTCCAAATAAGTGCAATTTCTGACTTTTCCCCCAAAATAAACAAAATTTCTGTCTTTTTGCCCTAAAATAAGGGGAATTTCTGGCTTTTTGCCCTGAAATAAGTTAAATTTCTAAAATTTTCCCCAAAATAAGGGAAACGTCTGCTTTTTGCACCAAAATAAAAGGAATTTCTGCCTATTTGCCCCAAAGTTGGGGGAATTTCAGCCTTTTTATCTCAAAATAAGGGGAATTTCTGCATTTTTGCCCCAAAATATGGGAAATTTCTGCCTTTTTGCCCAAAATAAGAAAAATTTCTGCAATTATGTATCAAAATAAAAGAAATTTCTGCCATTTTGCCCCAAAATAAGTAAATTTCTGCTTTTTTTCCCTGAAATAAGTGAAATTTCTGCAATTTTGCCCCAAAATAAGTGAAAATTCTGCAATTTTGCCCAAAATAAGTGAAATTGGAATTTTGCCCCAAAATAATTGGAATGTTTGAGTTTTGCCCCAAAATAAGAATAATTTCGGTCTTTTTGCCCCAACATATAGGGAATTTCTGTCTTTTTGCCCCACAATTAGGGGAATTTCTGCAATTTTGCTCCAAAATACGGGGAATTTCTGCCTTTTTGCCCGAAAATAAGAAGAATGCATACCTTTTTGCCATATAAATGGGAAATTTCTTCATTTTTGCTCCAAAATAAGAGGAATTTCTGCTTTATTGCCTCTAAACCAGTGGAATTTCTGTCTTTTCCCCCAAAACAAAGGGAATTTCTGTCTTTTTTGCCCCAAAATAAAAAAAATTTCTGACTTCTTACCCTGAAATAAGTGAAATTACTGCAATTTTGCCCCAAAATAAGGGAAATTTCTGCCTTTTTGCACCCAAATAGGGGAATTTCAGCTTTTTTACCTCAAAACAAGAGGACTTTCTGCATTTTTGCCACAAAATAGTAGGAATTTCTGCCTTTTTGCCCGAAAATAAGGAAAATTTCTGCCTTTTTACCATGAAATAAGTGATATTTCTGAAATTTTGCCTCAAAATAAGTGAAATATCTGCAATTTTGCCCCAAAGTAAGGGAAATTTCTGGAATTTTGCCCCAAAATAAGTGGAATTTCTGAGTTTTACCCCAAAATAAGGAGAATTTCTGTCTTTTTGCCCTAACATATAGGGAATTTCTGCCTTTTTGCCCCACAATTAGGGGAATTTCTGCAATTTTGCTCCAAAATACGTTGAATTTCTACTTTTCAGCCCGAAAATAAGGGGAATGTTTACCTTTTGCCACAAAAAAGGGAAATTTCTTCATTTTTGCTCCAAAATAATGGGAATTTCTGCTTTTTTTCCTCTAAATATGTGGAATTTCTGTCTTTTTCCCCCAAAACAAATGGAATTTCTGTCTTTTTTGCCCCAAAATAAAGAAAATTTCTGACTTATTACCCTGAAATATGTGAAATTTCTGCAATTTTGCCCCAAAATAATGGAAATTTCTGCAATTTTGCCCCAAAATAAGGGAAATTTCTGGAATTTTGCCCCAAAGTAAGTGGAATTTCTGAGTTTTGCCCCGAAATAAGGAAAATTTCTGTCTTTTTGCCCCAACATATAGGGAATTTATGCCTTTTTTGCCCCACAATTAGAAGAATTTCTGCAATTTTGCTCCAAAATACGTCGAATTTCTACTTTTTAGTCCGAAAATAAGGGGAATGTATACCTTTTGCCACAAAATGGAAATTTCTTCATTTTTGCCCAAAAATAAGAGGAATTTCTTCCTTTTTCCCTCGTAATAAGTGAAATTTCTGCCTTTTTACCCAAAAATAAACGGTATTTCTGTCTTTTTGCCCCAAACTAAAAAGAATTTTTGAATTTTGACTTGAAATAAGTGAAATTTCTGCAATTTTGCCTCAAAATAAGGGAAATTTCTGCCTTTTTGCCTCAAAATAAGTGGAATTTTTGTCTTTTTACCCCAAAATAAAGGGAATTTCAGCCTTTTTACCTCATAATAAGTAAAATCTCTGCCTTTTTGCCCTAAAATATGTGGAATTTCTGTATTTTTGCCCCAAAATAAAGAAAATTTCTGCAATTTTGTACCAAAATAAAAGTTATTTCTGCCTTTTTTCTCCAAAATAAAAGAAATTTTTGCGTTTTTTCCCTGAAATAATTTAAATTTCTATAATTTTGCCCCAAAATAAGGGAGATTTCTGCAATTTTGCCCCAAAATTGAGGAAATTTCTGCAATTTTGCCCCAAAATAAGTGAAATTTCTGCAATTTTGCCCCAAAATAAGGGAAATTGGAATTTTCCCCCAAAATAATTGGAATTTTTGAGTTTTGCCCTAAAATAAGAAGAATTTCGGTCTTTTTGCCCCAATATATAGGGAATTTCTGTCTTTTTGCCCCACAATTAGGGGAATTTCTGCAATTTTGCTCCAAAATACGGGGAATTTCTGCCTTTTTGCCCGAAAATAAAGGGAATGTATAACTTTTTGCCATAAAAAAGAGATATTTCTTAATTTTTTCACCCCAAAATAAGGGGATTTTCCACCTTTTTGACTCCAAATAAGTGCAATTTCTGAATTTACCACAAAAATAAACAAAATTTCTGTATTTTTTGCCCCAAAATAAGGGGAATTTCTGACTTTTTGCTCTGAAATAAGTTAAATTTCTAAAATTTTCCCCAAAATAAGGGAAATGTCTTCTTTTTGCCCCAAAATAAGAAAAATTTCTGAATTTTTGCCCCAAAATAGGGGGAATTTCAGCATTTACCTCAAAATAAGGGGAATTTCTGCATTTTTGCCCCAAAATATGGGAAATTTCTGCCTTTTTGCCCAAAATAAGCAAAATTTCTGCAATTATGTATCAAAATAAAAGAAATTTCTGCCATTTTGCCCCAAAATAAGTAAATTTCTGCTTTTTATCCATGAAATAAGTGAAATTTCTGCAATTTTGTCCCAAAATAAGTGAAATTTCTGCAATTTTGCCCCAAAATAAGGGAAATTGGAATTTTGCCCCAAAATAAGTGGAATTTTTGAGTTTTGCCCCAAAATAAGAAGAATTTCGGTCTTTTTGCCCCAACATATAGGGAATTTCTGTCTTTTTGCCCCACAATTAGGGGAATTTCTGCAATTTTGCTCCAAAATACAGGGAATTTCTGCCTTTTTGCCCGAAAATAAGAAGAATGCATAACTTTTTTCCATATAAATGGGAAATTTCTTCATTTTTGCTCCAAAATAATAGGAATTTCTGCTTTATTGCCTCTAAACCAGTGGAATTTCTGTCTTTTCCCCAAAAACAAAGGGAATTTCTGTCTTTTTTGCCCCAAAATAAAGAAAATTTTTGACTTCTTACCCTGAAATAAGTGAAATTACTGCAATTTTCCCCCAAAATAAGGGAAATTTCTGCCTTTTTGCCCCCAAATAGGGGAATTTCAGCATTTTTACCTCAAAACAAAAAGACTTTCTGCATTTCTGCCACAAAATATTAGGAATTTCTGCCTTTTTGCCCCAAAATAAGGAAAATTTCTGCCTTTTTTGCCTGAAATAAGTGATATTTCTGAAATTTTGCCTCAAAATAAGTGAAATTTCTGCAATTTTCCCTCCAAATAAGGGAAATTTCTGGAATTTTGCCCCAAAATAAGTGGAATTTCTGAGTTTTGCCCTAAAATAAGGAGAATTTCTTTCTTTTTGGCCTAACATATAGGGAATTTCTGCCTTTTTGCCCCACAAGTAGGGGAATTTCTGCAATTTTGCTCCAAAATACGTTGAATTTCTACTTTTCAGCCCGAAAATAAGGGGAATGTTTACCTTTTGCCACAAAAAAGGGAAATTTCTTCATTTTTGCTCCAAAATAATGGGAATTTCTGCTTTTTTTCCTCTAAATATGTGGAATTTCTGTCTTTTTCCCCCAAAACAAATGGAATTTCTGTCTTTTTTGCCCCAAAATAAGGAAAATTTCTGACTTATTACCCTGAAATAAGTGAAATTTCTGCAATTTTGTCCCAAAATAATGGAATTTTTTGCAATTTTGACCCAAAATAAGGAAAATTTCTGACTTATTACCCTGAAATAAGTGAAATTTCTGCAATTTTCCCCAAAATAATGGAAATTTCTGCAATTTTGCCCCAAAATAAGGGAAATTTCTGGAATTTTGCCCCAAAGTAAGTGGAATTTCTGAGTTTTGCCCCAAAATAAGGAGAATTTCTGTCTTTTTGCCCCAAAATTAGGGGAAATTCTGCAATTTTGCTCCAAAATACGGGGAATTTCTGCCTTTTTGCCCGAAAATAAAGGGAATGTATACCTTTTTGCCATAAAAAAGAGATATTTCTTCATTTTTACCCCAAAATAAGGGGATTTTTTACCTTTTTGACTCCAAATAAGTGCAATTTCTGACTTTTCCCCCAAAATAAACAAAATTTCTGTCTTTTTGCCCTAAAATAAGGGGAATTTCTGGCTTTTTGCCCTGAAATAAGTTAAATTTCTAAAATTTTCCCCAAAATAAGGGAAACGTCTGCTTTTTGCCCCAAAATAAAAGGAATTTCTGCCTATTTGCCCCAAAGTTGGGGGAATTTCAGCCTTTTTATCTCAAAATAAGGGGAATTTCTGCATTTTTGCCCCAAAATATGGGAAATTTCTGCCTTTTTGCCCAAAATAAGAAAAATTTCTGCAATTATGTATCAAAATAAAAGAAATTTCTGCCATTTTGCCCCAAAATAAGTAAATTTCTGCTTTTTTTCCCTGAAATAAGTGAAATTTCTGCAATTTTGCCCCAAAATAAGTGAAATTTCTGCAATTTTGCCCCAAAATAAGTGAAATTGGAATTTTGCCCCAAAATAATTGGAATTTTTGAGTTTTGCCCCAAAATAAGAAGAATTTCGGTCTTTTTGCCCCAACATATAGGGAATTTCTGTCTTTTTGCCCCACAATTAGGGGAATTTCTGCAATTTTGCTCCAAAGTACGGGGAATTTCTGCCTTTTTGCCCGAAAATAAGAAGAATGCATACCTTTTTGTGATATAAATGGGAAATTTCTTCATTTTTGCTCCAAAATAAGAGGAATTTCTGCTTTATTGCCTCTAAACCAGTGGAATTTCTGTCTTTTCCCCCAAAACAAAGGGAATTTCTGTCTTTTTTGCCCCAAAATAAAAAAAATTTCTGACTTCTTACCCTGAAATAAGTGAAATTACTGCAATTTTGCCCCAAAATAAGGGAAATTTCTGCCTTTTTGCACCCAAATAGGGGAATTTCAGCTTTTTTACCTCAAAACAAGAGGACTTTCTGCATTTTTGCCACAAAATATTAGGAATTTCTGCCTTTTTGCCCCAAAATAAGGAAAATTTCTGCCTTTTTACCATGAAATAAGTGATATTTCTGAAATTTTGCCTCAAAATAAGTGAAATTTCTGCAATTTTGCCCCAAAATAAGGGAAATTTCTGGAATTTTGCCCCAAAATAAGTGGAATTTCTGAGTTTTGCCCCAAAATAAGGAGAATTTCTGTCTTTTTGCCCTAACATATAGGGAATTTCTGCCTTTTTGCCCCACAAGTCAGGGAATTTCTGCAATTTTGCTCCAAAATACGTTGAATTTCTACTTTTCAGCCCGAAAATAAGGGGAATGTTTACCTTTTGCCACAAAAAAGGGAAATTTCTTCATTTTTGCTCCAAAATAATGGGAATTTCTGCTTTTTTTCCTCTAAATATGTGGAATTTCTGTCTTTTTCCCCCAAAACAAATGGAATTTCTGTCTTTTTTGCCTCAAAATAAAGAAAATTTCTGACTTATTACCCTGAAATAAGTGAAATTTCTGGAATTTTGCCCCAAAATAATGGAAATTTCTGCAATTTTGCCCCAAAATAAGGGAAATTTTTGGAATTTTGCCCCAAAGTAAGTGGAATTTCTGAGTTTTGCCCCGAAATAAGGAAAATTTCTGTATTTTTGCCCCAACATATAGGGAATTTATGCCTTTTTTGCCCCACAATTAGGGGAATTTCTGCAATTTTGCTCCAAAATACGTGGAATTTCTACTTTTTAGTCCGAAAATAAGGGGAATGTATACCTTTTGCCACAAAATGGAAATTTCTTCATTTTTGCCCAAAAATAAGAGGAATTTCTGCCTTTTTCCTTCAAAATAAGTGAAATTTCTGCCTTTTTACCCAAAAATAAACGGTATTTCTGTCTTTTTGCCCCAAACTAAAAAGAATTTTTGAATTTTGCCTTGAAATAAGTGAAATTTCTGCAATTTTGCCTCAAAATAAGGGAAATTTCTGCCTTTTTGCCTCAAAATAAGGGGAATTTTTGTCTTTTTACCCCAAAATAAAGGGAATTTCAGCCTTTTTACCTCATAATAAGGGAAATCTCTGCCTTTTTGCCCTAAAATATGGGGAATTTCTGTATTTTTGCCCCAAAATAAAGAAAATTTCTGCAATTTTGTACTAAAATAAAAGTTATTTCTGCCTTTTTTCTCCAAAATAAAAGAAATTTCTGCGTTTTTTCCCTTAAATAAGTTAAATTTCTATAATTTTGCCCCAAAATAAGGGAGATTTCTGCAATTTTGCCCCAAAATTGAGGAAATTTCTGAAATTTTGCCCCAAAGTAAGTGGAATTTCTGAGTTTTGCCCCGAAATAAGGAAAATTTCTGTATTTTTGCCCCAACATATAGGGAATTTATGCCTTTTTTGCCCCACAATTAGGGGAATTTCTGCAATTTTGCTCCAAAATACGTGGAATTTCTACTTTTTAGTCCGAAAATAAGGGGAATGTATACCTTTTGCCACAAAATGGAAATTTCTTCATTTTTGCCCAAAAATAAGAGGAATTTCTGCCTTTTTCCTTCAAAATAAGTGAAATTTCTGCCTTTTTACCCAAAAATAAACGGTATTTCTGTCTTTTTGCCACAAACTAAAAAGAATTTTTGAATTTTGCCTTGAAATAAGTGAAATTTCTGCAATTTTGCCTCAAAATAAGGGAAATTTCTGCCTTTTTGCCTCAAAATAAGGGGAATTTTTGTCTTTTTACCCCAAAATAAAGGGAATTTCAGCCTTTTTACCTCATAATAAGGGAAATCTCTGCCTTTTTGCCCTAAAATATGGGGAATTTCTGTATTTTTGCCCCAAAATAAAGAAAATTTCTGCAATTTTGTACCAAAATAAAAGTTATTTCTGCCTTTTTTCTCCAAAATAAAAGAATTTTCTGCGTTTTTTCCCTTAAATAAGTTAAATTTCTATAATTTTGCCCCAAAATAAGGGAGATTTCTGCAATTTTGCCCCAAAATTGAGGAAATTTCTGAAATTTTGCCCCAAAATAAGGGGAATTTCTGACTTTTTGCCCTGAAATAAGGAGAATTTCTGTTATTTTGTAACAAAATAATGTGAATTTCTGCTTTTTCCCTCAAAATTAGGAGAATATGTGCAATTTTGCTTCAAAATACGGGGAATTTTTACTTTATTGAACCAAAATAAAGGGAATTTCTGCATTTTTGCAACAATATAAGGGGAATTTCTGAAATTTTACTCCAAAACACAAGGAATTTATTTCTTATTGCCTGAAATACAGTGGAATTTCTGCCTTTTTGCACTGAAATATTTGAAATTTCCACAATTTTACCCCAATTTAAGAGGAATTTCTGTTTTTGGCCCCAAAATTAGAAGAATTTCTGCTTTTTGATCCAAAATAAGGCAAATTTCTGACTTTTTGCCCTGAAATAAGTGAAATTTCTGCAATTTTGCCCCAAAATAAGGGGAATTTCTGCCTTTTGCCAAAATAAGGGGAATTTCAGCATTTTACCTCCAAATAAGGAAAATTTCTGCCTTTTTGCCACAAAATATGGGGAATTTCTGCCTTATTGCCCCCAAATAAGGATAATTTTTGCTTTTCTGCCCCAATTAACGGGAATTTCTGCCTTTTTGCCACAAAGTAAAGGGAATTTCTGCCTTTTTGCCCCAAAATAACGGGAATTTCAGCCTTTTTACCTCAAAATAAGGGGAATTTCTGCCTTTTGCTCAAAATATGAGGAATTTCTGACGTTTTGTTCCATATAAAAAAAAATTTCTTCAATTTTGTAACAAAATAAAAGAAATTTCTGTTTTTGCCCCAAAATAAAACTAATTTCTGACTTTTTGCCCTGAAATAAATGAAATTTCTGCAATTTTGCCCGAAAATAAGGGAAATTTGTGCCTTTTTGCCCCAAAATGAGGGGAATTTCTGCCTTTTTGCCCCAAAATATGGGGAATTTCAGCATTTTACCTCAAAATAAGAGGAATTTCAACCTTTTTGCACCAAAATATAGAAAATTTCTGCACTTTTGCCACAAAATAAGAAAAATTTCTGCAATTCTGTACCAAAATAAAAGAAATTTCTAAAATTTTGCCCCAAAATAAGGGAAATTTCTGATTTTTGCCCTGAAATAATTAGAATTTCTGAATTTTTGCCCCAAAATAAAGGGAATTTCTGCCTTTTTGCACCAAAATTAGGAGAGTTTCTGCAATTTTGGTTCAAAATACAGGAAATTTCTGCCGCTTTTCCCGAAAATAAGGGGAATTTCTGCCGATTTGCCCCAAATAAAGGGAATTTCTGCATTTTTGCCCCAATATTAGGAGAATTTCTGCAATTTTGCTCCAAAATACGGGGAATTTCTGCCTTTTTGCCCAATATTAATGAAATTTTCTGCCTTTTTGCCCCCAAAAAAGGGAAATTTCTGCAATTTTATCCCAAAATAAGGGGAATTTCTGCCTTTTTGCCCTGAAATATGTGAAATGTCTGCAATTTTACCCCAAAATAAGGTGAATTTCTGCCTTTTTGCCCCAAAATAAGGTGAATTTCTGCTTTTGCCCTAAAATAAGAAAAATTTTTGCTTTTTTTCTCTGAAATAAGTGAAATTTCTGCAATTTTGCCTTAAAATAAAAGAAATATCTGCAATTTTTCCCCATAATAAAGGAATTTTCTGAAATTTTGACCCAAAATAAAGGGAATTTCTGTTTTTTGTCCCCAAATAAGGGAAATTTCTGCAATTTTGCCCTAAAATAAGGGGAACTTCTGCCTTTTTGCCCCAAAATAAAGAAAATTACTGCATGTTTTACCCCAAAATTAGGTGAATTTCTGCAATTTTGCTCCAAAATACGGGGATTTTCTGCCTTTTTCGCCAAAAATAAAGAGAATTTCTGCCATTTTGCCGCAAAATAAGTGAAATTTCTGCAGTTTTACCCCAAAATAAGGGGAAGTTCTGCCTTTTTGCCCCAAAATTAGGGGAATTTCTGCAATTTTGCTCCAAAATACGGGGAATTTCTGCCTTTTTGCCCGAAAATAAAGGGAATGTATAACTTTTTGCCATAAAAAAGGGATATTTCTTCATTTTTACCCCAAAATAAGGGGATTTTCCACCTTTTTGACTCCAAATAAGTGCAATTTCTGACTTTTCCCCAAAAATAAACAAAATTTCTGTCTTTTTTGCCCCAAAATAAGGGGAATTTCTTACTTTTTGCCCTGAAATAAGTTAAATTTCTAAAATTTTCTCCAAAATAAGGGAAATGTCTGCTTTTTGCCCCAAAATAAGGGGAATTTCTGCCTTTTTGCCCCAAAATAGGGGGAATTTCAGCCTTTTTACCTCAAAATAAGTGGAATTTCTGCATTTTTGCCCCAAAATATGGATAATTTCTGCCTTTTTGCCCAAAATAAGAAAAATTTCTGCAATTATGGATCAAAATAAAAGAAATTTCTGCCATTTTGCCCAAAAATAAGAAAATTTCTGCATTTTTCCCTGAAATAAGTGAAATTTCTGCAATTTTGCCCCAAAATAAGTGAAATTTCTGCAATTTTGCCCCAAAATAAGGGAAATTTCTGGAATTTTGTTCCAAAATAATTGGAATTTCTGAGTTTTGCCCCAAAATAAGAAGAATTTCGGTCTTTTTGCCCAAAAATATAGGGAATTTCTGCCTTTTTGCCCCAGAATTAGGGGAATTTCTGCAATTTTGCTCCAAAATACGGGGAATTTCTGCCTTTTTGCCCGAAAATAAGAAGAATGCATACTTTTTTGCCATAAAAATGGGAAATTTCTTCATTTTTGCTCCAAAATCAGAGGAATTTCTGCTTTATTGCCTTTAAATAAGTGGAATTTCTGTCTTTTCCCCCAAAACAAAGGGAATTTCTGTCTTTTTTGTCCCAAAATAAGGAAAATTTTTGACTTCTTACCCTGAAATAAGTGAAATTACTACAATTTAGCCCCAAAATAAGGGAAATTTCTGCCTTTTTCCCCCAAATAGGGGAATTTCAGCTTTTTTACCTCAAAATAGAGGACTTTCTGCATTTTTGCCACAAAATATTAGGAATTTCTGCCTTTTTGCCACAAAATAAGGAAAATTTCTGCCTTATTCCCCTGAAATAAGTGATATTTCTGAAATTTTGCCTCAAAATAAGTGAAATTTCTGCAATTTTGCCCCAAAATTAGGAAACTTTCTGGAATTTTGCCCCAAAATAAGTGGAATTTCAGTGTTTTGACCCAAAATAGGGAGAATTTCTGTCTTTTTGCCCCAACATATAGGGAATTTCTGCCTTTTTGCCCCACAATTAGGGGAATTTCTGCAATTTTGCTCCAAAATACGGGGAATTTCTACTTTTCAACCCGAAAATAATGGAATGTTTTTTGCCACAAAAAAGGGAAATTTCTTCATTTTTGCTCCAAAATAATGGGAATTTCTGCTTTTTATCCTCTAAATATGTGGAATTTCTGTCTTTTTTCCCCAAAACAAAGGGAATTTCTGTCTTTTTTGCCCCAAAATAAGGAAAATTTCTGACTTATTACCCTGAAATAAGTGATATTTCTGCAATTTTGCCCCAAAATAAGGGAAATTTCTGCATTTTTGCACCCAAATAAGGGGATTTCAGCCTTTTTATCTCAAAATAAAAGAAATTTCTGCATTTATGCCACAAAATATTTGGAATTTCTGCCTTTTTGCCTCAAAATAAGGGGATTTCAGTTTTTTACCTCAAAATAAGGGATATTTCTGCATTTTTGCCACAAAATATTAGGAATTTCTGCCTTTTTGCCCCAAAATAAAAAAAATTTCTGCCTTTTTTTCTCTGAAATAAGTTAAATTTCTGAAATTTTGACCCCAAAATAAGTGAAATTTCTGCAATTTTGCCCCAAAATAAGGGAAATTTCTGGAATTTTGCCCCAAAGTAAGTGGAATTTCTGAATTTTGCCCCAAAATAAGGAGAATTTTTGGTTTTTGCCCTAACATATAGGGAATTTCTGCCTTTTTGCCCCACAATTATAAGAATTTCTGCAATTTTGCTGCAAAATTCGGGGAATTTCTGCTTTTAAGCCCGAAAATAAGGGGAATTTATACCTTTTGCCACAAAAAAAGGGAAATTTCTTCATTTTTGCCCCAAAATAAGAGGAATTTCTGCCTTTTTACCTGAAAATAAGTGAAATTTGTGCCTTTTTACCCAAAAATAAACGGAATTTCTGTTTTTTTGCCTCAAAATAAAAGGAATTTTTGAATTATGACCTGAAATAAGTGAAATTTCTGCAATTTTGCCCCAAAATAAAAGAAATTTCTGCTTTTGCCACAAAATAAGGGGAATTTCTGTCCTTTTACCCCAAAATAAGGGAAATTTCTGCCTTTTTGCTTCCAAATAAGGGGAATTTCAGCCTTTTTACATCAAAATAAAAGGAATTTATGCATTTTTGCCACAAAATATTAAGAATTTCTGCCATTGTGTTCCAAAATATGGAAAATTTCTGACTTTTTTCCCTGAAATAAGTGAAATTTCTGCAATTTTGCCCCAAAATAAGGGAAATTTCTGCCTTTTGGCCCCCAAATAAGGGGAATTTCAGCCTTTTTACCTCAAATAAGGGGAATTTCTGCATTTTTGCCACAAAATATAAAAAATTTCTGCCTTTTTGCCCCCAAATAAGGAAAATTTTTGCCTTTTTTCCCTGAAATAAGTAAAATTTCTGCAATTTTGCCCCAAAATAATTCAAATTTCTGCAATTTTGCCCCAAATTAAGGGAAATTTCTGGAATTTTTCCCTAAAATAAGTGGAATTTCTGAGTTTTACCCCAAAATAAGAAGAATTTCAGTCTTTTTGCCAAAACATATAGGGAATTTCTGCCTTTTTGCCTCACAATTTGGGGAATTTCTGCAATTTTGCTCCAAAATACGTGGAATTTCTACTTTTTAGTCCGAAAATAAGGGGAATGTATACCTTTTCCCAATAAAAAGGGAAATTTCTTCATTTTTGCCCAAAAATAAGAGGAATTTCTGCCTTTTTACCTCAAAATAAGTGAAATTTCTGCCTTTTTACACAAAAATAAACGGAATTTCTGTCTTTTTGCCCCAAAATAAAAGAAATTTTTGAATTTTGCCTTGAAATAAGTGAAATTTCTGCAATTTTGCCCCAAAATAAGGGAAATTTCTGCCTTTTTGCCACAAAATAAGGGGAATTTCTGTCTTTTTACTCCAAAATAAAGGGAATTTCATCCTTTTTATCTAATAATAAGGGAAATCTCTGCATTTTTGCCCTAAAATATGGGGAATTTCTGTATTTTTGCCCCAAAATAAAGAAAATTTCTGCAATTTTGTACCAAAATAAAAGTTATTTCTGCCTTTTTGCTCCAAAATAAAAGAAATTTCTGCGTTTTTTCCCTGAAATAAGTTAAATTTTTATAATTTTGCCTCAAAATAGGGGAGATTTCTGCAATTTTGCTTCAAAATAAAGGAAATTTCTTAAATTTTGCCCCAAAATAAGGGGAATTTCTGACTTTTTGCACTGAAATATTTGAAATTTCCACAATTTTTCCCCAAAATAAGAGGAATTTCTGCTTTTTGCCCCAAAATAAGGCAAATTTCTGACTTTTTGCCCTGAAATAAGTGAAATTTTTGCAATTTTGCCCCAAAATAAGGGGAATTTCTGCCTTTTTTCCAAAATAAGGAAAATTTCAGCATTTTACCTCCAAATAAGAAAAATTTCTGCCTTTTTGCCACAAAATATGGGGAATTTCTGCCTTATTGCCTCCAAATAAGGAAAATTTTTGCTTTTCTGCCCATATTAACGGGAATTTCTGCATTTTTGCCACAAAGTAAAGGGAATTTCTGCCTTTTTGCCCCAAAATAATGGAAATTTCAGCCTTTTTACCTCAAAATAAGGGGAATTTCTGCCTTTTGCACAAAATATGAGGAGTTTCTGACTTTTTGTTTCAAAATAAGTAAAATTTCTTCAATTTTGTACCAAAATAAAAGAAATTTCTGCTTTTTGCCCCAAAATAAAAGTAATTTCTAACTTTATGCCATGAAATAAATGAAATTTCTGCAATTTTGCCCGAAAATAAGGAAAATTTGTGCCTTTTTGCCCCAAAATGAAGGGAATTTCTGCCTTTCTGCCCAAAAATATGGGGAATTTCAGCATTTTACCTCAAAATAAGGGGAATTTCAGAATTTTTGCACCAACATATGGAAATTTTCTGTTTTTTTGCCACAAAATAAGAAAAATTTCTGCAATTCGGTACCAAAATAAAAGAAATTTCTAAAACTTTGCCTCAAAATAAGGGAAATTTCTTCTTTTTGCCCCGAAATAAGGAGAATTTCTGTATTTTTGCCCCAAAATAAAGGGAATTTCTGCCTTTTTGCACCAAAATTAGGGGAGTTTCTGCAATTTTGCTTCAAAATACAGGGAATTTCTGCCTCTTTTCCCGAAAATAAGGGGAACTTCTGCCGATTTGCCCCCAAAAAATGGAATTTCTGCATTTTGGCCCCAATATTAGGGGAATTTCTGCAATTTTGCTCAAAAATACGGGGAATTTCTGACTTTTTGCCCGAAATTAAGGGGATTTTCTTCCCTTTTGCCCCCAAACAAGGAAATTTCTGCAATTTTATCCCAAAATAAAGGGAATTTCTGCCTTTTTGCCCTGAAATGTGTGAAATGTCTGCAATTTTAACCCAAAATAAGGTGAATTTCTACCTTTTTGCTTCAAAATAAGGTGAATTTCTGCCTTTTTGCCCTAAAATAAGAAAAATTTTTGCTTTTTTTTCTCTGAAATAAGTGAAATTTCTGCAATTTTGCCTTAAAATAAAAGGAATTTCTGCAATTTTTCCACATAATAAAGGAATTTTCTGCAATTTTGACCCAAAATAAAGGGAATTTCTGTTTATTTTCCTCCAATAAGGGAAATTTCTGCAATTTTACCCTAAAATAAGAAGAATTTCTACCTTTTGCCCCAAAATAAGGGGAATTTCTACCTTTGTGCCCCAAAATAAAGAAAATTACTGCATTTTTTACCCCAAAATTAGGTGAATTTCTGCAATTTTGCTCCAAAATACGGGGATTTTCTGCCTTTTTCTCCGAAAATAAAGGGAATTTCTGCCATTATGCCGTGAAATAAGTGAAATTTCTGCAGTTTTACTTTAAAATAAGGAGAAGTTCTGCGTTTTTGCCCCAAAATTAGGGGAATTTCTGCAATTTTGCTCCATAATACGGGGAATTTCTGCCGTTTTGCCTGAAAATAAAGGGAATGTATACTTTTTGCCATAAAAAAGAGAAATTTCTTCATTTTTACCCCAAAATAAGGGGATTTTCCGCCTTTTTGACTCCAAATAAGTCCAATTTCTGAATTTTCCCCATAAATAAATGGAATTTCTCTATTTATGCCCCAAAATAAGGGGAATTTCTGACTTTTTGCCCTGAAATAAGTTAAATTTCTAAAATTTTCCCCAAAATAAGGGGAATGTCAGCTTTTTGCCCTAAAATAAGGGGAATTTCTGCATTTTGCCCCAAAATAGACGGAATTTCAGCGTTTTTACCTCAAAATAAGGGGAATTTCTGCCTTTTTGCTTCAAAATAAGAAAAATTTCTGCCTTTTTTCCCAGAAATAAGTGAAATTTCTGCAATTTTGCCCCAAAATAAGTGAAATTTCTGCAATTGTGCCCCAAAATAAGGGAAATTTCTGGAATTTTGCCCCAAAATAAGTGGAATTATTGAGTTTTGCCCCAAAATAAGGAGAATTTCTGTCTTTTTGCCCCAACATATAGGGAATTTCTGCCTTTTTGCCCCACAATTTGGGGAATTTCTGCAATTTTGCTCCAAAATACGTGGAATTTCTGCCTTTTTGCCCCACAATTTGGGGAATTTCTGCATTTTTGCCCCAAAATATGGGAAATTTCTGCCTTTTTGCCCAAAATAAGAAAAATTTCTGCAATTATGTATCAAAAAAAAAGAAATTTCTGCCATTTTGCCCCAAAATAAGTAAATTTCTGCTTTTTTTCCCTGAAATAAGTGAAATTTCTGCAATTTTGCCCCAAAAGATGTGAAATTTCTGCAATTTTGCCCCAAAATAAGTGAAATTGGAATTTTGCCCCAAAATAATTGGAATTTTTGAGTTTTGCCCCAAAATAAGAAGAATTTCGGTCTTTTTGCCCCAACATATAGGGAATTTCTGTCTTTTTGCCCCACAATTAGGGGAATTTCTGCAATTTTGCTCCAAAATACGGGGAATTTCTGCCTTTTTGCCCGAAAATAAGAAGAATGCATACCTTTTTGCCATATAAATGGGAAATTTCTTCATTTTTGCTCCAAAATAAGAGGAATTTCTGCTTTATTGCCTCTAAACCAGTGGAATTTCTGTCTTTTCCCCCAAAACAAAGGGAATTTCTGTCTTTTTTGCCCCAAAATAAAAAAAATTTCTGACTTCTTACCCTGAAATAAGTGAAATTACTGCAATTTTGCCCCAAAATAAGGGAAATTTCTGCCTTTTTGCACCCAAATAGGGGAATTTCAGCTTTTTTACCTCAAAACAAGAGGACTTTCTGCATTTTTGCCACAAAATATTAGGAATTTCTGCCTTTTTGCCCCAAAATAAGGAAAATTTCTGCCTTTTTACCATGAAATAAGTGATATTTCTGAAATTTTGCCTCAAAATAAGTGAAATTTCTGCAATTTTGCCCCAAAATAAGGGAAATTTCTGGAATTTTGCCCCAAAATAAGTGGAATTTCTGAGTTTTGCCCCAAAATAAGGAGAATTTCTGTCTTTTTGCCCTAACATATAGGGAATTTCTGCCTTTTTGCCCCACAAGTCAGGGAATTTCTGCAATTTTGCTCCAAAATACGTTGAATTTCTACTTTTCAGCCCGAAAATAAGGGGAATGTTTACCTTTTGCCACAAAAAAGGGAAATTTCTTCATTTTTGCTCCAAAATAATGGGAATTTCTGCTTTTTTTCCTCTAAATATGTGGAATTTCTGTCTTTTTCCCCCAAAACAAATGGAATTTCTGTCTTTTTTGCCTCAAAATAAAGAAAATTTCTGACTTATTACCCTGAAATAAGTGAAATTTCTGGAATTTTGCCCCAAAATAATGGAAATTTCTGCAATTTTGCCCCAAAATAAGGGAAATTTTTGGAATTTTGCCCCAAAGTAAGTGGAATTTCTGAGTTTTGCCCCGAAATAAGGAAAATTTCTGTATTTTTGCCCCAACATATAGGGAATTTATGCCTTTTTTGCCCCACAATTAGGGGAATTTCTGCAATTTTGCTCCAAAATACGTGGAATTTCTACTTTTTAGTCCGAAAATAAGGGGAATGTATACCTTTTGCCACAAAATGGAAATTTCTTCATTTTTGCCCAAAAATAAGAGGAATTTCTGCCTTTTTCCTTCAAAATAAGTGAAATTTCTGCCTTTTTACCCAAAAATAAATGGTATTTCTGTCTTTTTGCCCCAAACTAAAAAGAATTTTTGAATTTTGCCTTGAAATAAGTGAAATTTCTGCAATTTTGCCTCAAAATAAGGGAAATTTCTGCCTTTTTGCCTCAAAATAAGGGGAATTTTTGTCTTTTTACCCCAAAATAAAGGGAATTTCAGCCTTTTTACCTCATAATAAGGGAAATCTCTGCCTTTTTGCCCTAAAATATGGGGAATTTCTGTATTTTTGCCCCAAAATAAAGAAAATTTCTGCAATTTTGTACCAAAATAAAAGTTATTTCTGCCTTTTTTCTCCAAAATAAAAGAAATTTCTGCGTTTTTTCCCTTAAATAAGTTAAATTTCTATAATTTTGCCCCAAAATAAGGGAGATTTCTGCAATTTTGCCCCAAAATTGAGGAAATTTCTGAAATTTTGCCCCAAAGTAAGTGGAATTTCTGAGTTTTGCCCCGAAATAAGGAAAATTTCTGTATTTTTGCCCCAACATATAGGGAATTTATGCCTTTTTTGCCCCACAATTAGGGGAATTTCTGCAATTTTGCTCCAAAATACGTGGAATTTCTACTTTTTAGTCCGAAAATAAGGGGAATGTATACCTTTTGCCACAAAATGGAAATTTCTTCATTTTTGCCCAAAAATAAGAGGAATTTCTGCCTTTTTCCTTCAAAATAAGTGAAATTTCTGCCTTTTTACCCAAAAATAAACGGTATTTCTGTCTTTTTGCCACAAACTAAAAAGAATTTTTGAATTTTGCCTTGAAATAAGTGAAATTTCTGCAATTTTGCCTCAAAATAAGGGAAATTTCTGCCTTTTTGCCTCAAAATAAGGGGAATTTTTGTCTTTTTACCCCAAAATAAAGGGAATTTCTGTCTTTTTTGCCCCAAAATAAAAAAAATTTCTGACTTCTTACCCTGAAATAAGTGAAATTACTGCAATTTTGCCCCAAAATAAGGGAAATTTCTGCCTTTTTGCACCCAAATAGGGGAATTTCAGCTTTTTTACCTCAAAACAAGAGGACTTTCTGCATTTTTGCCACAAAATATTAGGAATTTCTGCCTTTTTGCCCCAAAATAAGGAAAATTTCTGCCTTTTTACCATGAAATAAGTGATATTTCTGAAATTTTGCCTCAAAATAAGTGAAATTTCTGCAATTTTGCCCCAAAATAAGGGAAATTTCTGGAATTTTGCCCCAAAATAAGTGGAATTTCTGAGTTTTGCCCCAAAATAAGGAGAATTTCTGTCTTTTTGCCCTAACATATAGGGAATTTCTGCCTTTTTGCCCCACAAGTCAGGGAATTTCTGCAATTTTGCTCCAAAATACGTTGAATTTCTACTTTTCAGCCCGAAAATAAGGGGAATGTTTACCTTTTGCCACAAAAAAGGGAAATTTCTTCATTTTTGCTCCAAAATAATGGGAATTTCTGCTTTTTTTCCTCTAAATATGTGGAATTTCTGTCTTTTTCCCCCAAAACAAATGGAATTTCTGTCTTTTTTGCCTCAAAATAAAGAAAATTTCTGACTTATTACCCTGAAATAAGTGAAATTTCTGGAATTTTGCCCCAAAATAATGGAAATTTCTGCAATTTTGCCCCAAAATAAGGGAAATTTTTGGAATTTTGCCCCAAAGTAAGTGGAATTTCTGAGTTTTGCCCCGAAATAAGGAAAATTTCTGTATTTTTGCCCCAACATATAGGGAATTTATGCCTTTTTTGCCCCACAATTAGGGGAATTTCTGCAATTTTGCTCCAAAATACGTGGAATTTCTACTTTTTAGTCCGAAAATAAGGGGAATGTATACCTTTTGCCACAAAATGGAAATTTCTTCATTTTTGCCCAAAAATAAGAGGAATTTCTGCCTTTTTCCTTCAAAATAAGTGAAATTTCTGCCTTTTTACCCAAAAATAAACGGTATTTCTGTCTTTTTGCCCCAAACTAAAAAGAATTTTTGAATTTTGCCTTGAAATAAGTGAAATTTCTGCAATTTTGCCTCAAAATAAGGGAAATTTCTGCCTTTTTGCCTCAAAATAAGGGGAATTTTTGTCTTTTTACCCCAAAATAAAGGGAATTTCAGCCTTTTTACCTCATAATAAGGGAAATCTCTGCCTTTTTGCCCTAAAATATGGGGAATTTCTGTATTTTTGCCCCAAAATAAAGAAAATTTCTGCAATTTTGTACCAAAATAAAAGTTATTTCTGCCTTTTTTCTCCAAAATAAAAGAAATTTCTGCGTTTTTTCCCTTAAATAAGTTAAATTTCTATAATTTTGCCCCAAAATAAGGGAGATTTCTGCAATTTTGCCCCAAAATTGAGGAAATTTCTGAAATTTTGCCCCAAAGTAAGTGGAATTTCTGAGTTTTGCCCCGAAATAAGGAAAATTTCTGTATTTTTGCCCCAACAAATAGGGAATTTATGCCTTTTTTGCCCCACAATTAGGGGAATTTCTGCAATTTTGCTCCAAAATACGTGGAATTTCTACTTTTTAGTCCGAAAATAAGGGGAATGTATACCTTTTGCCACAAAATGGAAATTTCTTCATTTTTGCCCAAAAATAAGAGGAATTTCTGCCTTTTTCCTTCAAAATAAGTGAAATTTCTGCCTTTTTACCCAAAAATAAACGGTATTTCTGTCTTTTTGCCACAAACTAAAAAGAATTTTTGAATTTTGCCTTGAAATAAGTGAAATTTCTGCAATTTTGCCTCAAAATAAGGGAAATTTCTGCCTTTTTGCCTCAAAATAAGGGGAATTTTTGTCTTTTTACCCCAAAATAAAGGGAATTTCAGCCTTTTTACCTCATAATAAGGGAAATCTCTGCCTTTTTGCCCTAAAATATGGGGAATTTCTGTATTTTTGCCCCAAAATAAAGAAAATTTCTGCAATTTTGTACCAAAATAAAAGTTATTTCTGCCTTTTTTCTCCAAAATAAAAGAATTTTCTGCGTTTCTTCCCTTAAATAAGTTAAATTTCTATAATTTTGCCCCAAAATAAGGGAGATTTCTGCAATTTTGCCCCAAAATTGAGGAAATTTCTGAAATTTTGCCCCAAAATAAGGGGAATTTCTGACTTTTTGCCCTGAAATAAGGAGAATTTCTGTTATTTTGTAACAAAATAATGTGAATTTCTGCTTTTTCCCTCAAAATTAGGAGAATATGTGCAATTTTGCTTCAAAATACGGGGAATTTTTACTTTATTGAACCAAAATAAAGGGAATTTCTGCATTTTTGCAACAATATAAGGGGAATTTCTGAAATTTTACTCCAAAACACAAGGAATTTATTTCTTATTGCCTGAAATACAGTGGAATTTCTGCCTTTTTGCACTGAAATATTTGAAATTTCCACAATTTTACCCCAATTTAAGAGGAATTTCTGTTTTTGGCCCCAAAATTAGAAGAATTTCTGCTTTTTGATCCAAAATAAGGCAAATTTCTGACTTTTTGCCCTGAAATAAGTGAAATTTCTGCAATTTTGCCCCAAAATAAGGGGAATTTCTGCCTTTTGCCAAAATAAGGGGAATTTCAGCATTTTACCTCCAAATAAGGAAAATTTCTGCCTTTTTGCCACAAAATATGGGGAATTTCTGCCTTATTGCCCCCAAATAAGGATAATTTTTGCTTTTCTGCCCCAATTAACGGGAATTTCTGCCTTTTTGCCACAAAGTAAAGGGAATTTCTGCCTTTTTGCCCCAAAATAACGGGAATTTCAGCCTTTTTACCTCAAAATAAGGGGAATTTCTGCCTTTTGCTCAAAATATGAGGAATTTCTGACGTTTTGTTCCATATAAAAAAAAATTTCTTCAATTTTGTAACAAAATAAAAGAAATTTCTGTTTTTGCCCCAAAATAAAAGTAATTTCTGACTTTTTGCCCTGAAATAAATGAAATTTCTGCAATTTTGCCCGAAAATAAGGGAAATTTGTGCCTTTTTGCCCCAAAATGAGGGGAATTTCTGCCTTTTTGCCCCAAAATATGGGGAATTTCAGCATTTTACCTCAAAATAAGAGGAATTTCAACCTTTTTGCACCAAAATATAGAAAATTTCTGCACTTTTGCCACAAAATAAGAAAAATTTCTGCAATTCTGTACCAAAATAAAAGAAATTTCTAAAATTTTGCCCCAAAATAAGGGAAATTTCTGATTTTTGCCCTGAAATAATTAGAATTTCTGAATTTTTGCCCCAAAATAAAGGGAATTTCTGCCTTTTTGCACCAAAATTAGGAGAGTTTCTGCAATTTTGGTTCAAAATACAGGAAATTTCTGCCGCTTTTCCCGAAAATAAGGGGAATTTCTGCCGATTTGCCCCAAATAAAGGGAATTTCTGCATTTTTGCCCCAATATTAGGAGAATTTCTGCAATTTTGCTCCAAAATACGGGGAATTTCTGCCTTTTTGCCCAATATTAATGAAATTTTCTGCCTTTTTGCCCCCAAAAAAGGGAAATTTCTGCAATTTTATCCCAAAATAAGGGGAATTTCTGCCTTTTTGCCCTGAAATATGTGAAATGTCTGCAATTTTACCCCAAAATAAGGTGAATTTCTGCCTTTTTGCCCCAAAATAAGGTGAATTTCTGCTTTTGCCCTAAAATAAGAAAAATTTTTGCTTTTTTTCTCTGAAATAAGTGAAATTTCTGCAATTTTGCCTTAAAATAAAAGAAATATCTGCAATTTTTCCCCATAATAAAGGAATTTTCTGAAATTTTGACCCAAAATAAAGGGAATTTCTGTTTTTTGTCCCCAAATAAGGGAAATTTCTGCAATTTTGCCCTAAAATAAGGGGAACTTCTGCCTTTTTGCCCCAAAATAAAGAAAATTACTGCATGTTTTACCCCAAAATTAGGTGAATTTCTGCAATTTTGCTCCAAAATACGGGGATTTTCTGCCTTTTTCGCCAAAAATAAAGAGAATTTCTGCCATTTTGCCGCAAAATAAGTGAAATTTCTGCAGTTTTACCCCAAAATAAGGGGAAGTTCTGCCTTTTTGCCCCAAAATTAGGGGAATTTCTGCAATTTTGCTCCAAAATACGGGGAATTTCTGCCTTTTTGCCCGAAAATAAAGGGAATGTATAACTTTTTGCCATAAAAAAGGGATATTTCTTTATTTTTACCCCAAAATAAGGGGATTTTCCACCTTTTTGACTCCAAATAAGTGCAATTTCTGACTTTTCCCCAAAAATAAACAAAATTTCTGTCTTTTTTGCCCCAAAATAAGGGGAATTTCTTACTTTTTGCCCTGAAATAAGTTAAATTTCTAAAATTTTCTCCAAAATAAGGGAAATGTCTGCTTTTTGCCCCAAAATAAGGGGAATTTCTGCCTTTTTGCCCCAAAATAGGGGGAATTTCAGCCTTTTTACCTCAAAATAAGTGGAATTTCTGCATTTTTGCCCCAAAATATGGATAATTTCCGCCTTTTTGCCCAAAATAAGAAAAATTTCTGCAATTATGGATCAAAATAAAAGAAATTTCTGCCATTTTGCCCAAAAATAAGAAAATTTCTGCATTTTTCCCTGAAATAAGTGAAATTTCTGCAATTTTGCCCCAAAATAAGTGAAATTTCTGCAATTTTGCCCCAAAATAAGGGAAATTTCTGGAATTTTGTTCCAAAATAATTGGAATTTCTGAGTTTTGCCCCAAAATAAGAAGAATTTCGGTCTTTTTGCCCAAAAATATAGGGAATTTCTGCCTTTTTGCCCCAGAATTAGGGGAATTTCTGCAATTTTGCTCCAAAATACGGGGAATTTCTGCCTTTTTGCCCGAAAATAAGAAGAATGCATACTTTTTTGCCATAAAAATGGGAAATTTCTTCATTTTTGCTCCAAAATCAGAGGAATTTCTGCTTTATTGCCTTTAAATAAGTGGAATTTCTGTCTTTTCCCCCAAAACAAAGGGAATTTCTGTCTTTTTTGCCCCAAAATAAGGAAAATTTTTGACTTCTTACCCTGAAATAAGTGAAATTACTACAATTTAGCCCCAAAATAAGGGAAATTTCTGCCTTTTTCCCCCAAATAGGGGAATTTCAGCTTTTTTACCTCAAAATAGAGGACTTTCTGCATTTTTGCCACAAAATATTAGGAATTTCTGCCTTTTTGCCACAAAATAAGGAAAATTTCTGCCTTATTCCCCTGAAATAAGTGATATTTCTGAAATTTTGCCTCAAAATAAGTGAAATTTCTGCAATTTTGCCCCAAAATTAGGAAACTTTCTGGAATTTTGCCCCAAAATAAGTGGAATTTCAGTGTTTTGACCCAAAATAGGGAGAATTTCTGTCTTTTTGCCCCAACATATAGGGAATTTCTGCCTTTTTGCCCCACAATTAGGGGAATTTCTGCAATTTTGCTCCAAAATACGGGGAATTTCTACTTTTCAACCCGAAAATAATGGAATGTTTTTTGCCACAAAAAAGGGAAATTTCTTCATTTTTGCTCCAAAATAATGGGAATTTCTGCTTTTTATCCTCTAAATATGTGGAATTTCTGTCTTTTTTCCCCAAAACAAAGGGAATTTCTGTCTTTTTTGCCCCAAAATAAGGAAAATTTCTGACTTATTACCCTGAAATAAGTGATATTTCTGCAATTTTGCCCCAAAATAAGGGAAATTTCTGCATTTTTGCACCCAAATAAGGGGATTTCAGCCTTTTTATCTCAAAATAAAAGAAATTTCTGCATTTATGCCACAAAATATTTGGAATTTCTGCCTTTTTGCCTCAAAATAAGGGGATTTCAGTTTTTTACCTCAAAATAAGGGATATTTCTGCATTTTTGCCACAAAATATTAGGAATTTCTGCCTTTTTGCCCCAAAATAAAAAAAATTTCTGCCTTTTTTTCTCTGAAATAAGTTAAATTTCTGAAATTTTGACCCCAAAATAAGTGAAATTTCTGCAATTTTGCCCCAAAATAAGGGAAATTTCTGGAATTTTGCCCCAAAGTAAGTGGAATTTCTGAATTTTGCCCCAAAATAAGGAGAATTTTTGGTTTTTGCCCTAACATATAGGGAATTTCTGCCTTTTTGCCCCACAATTATAAGAATTTCTGCAATTTTGCTGCAAAATTCGGGGAATTTCTGCTTTTAAGCCCGAAAATAAGGGGAATTTATACCTTTTGCCACAAAAAAAGGGAAATTTCTTCATTTTTGCCCCAAAATAAGAGGAATTTCTGCCTTTTTACCTGAAAATAAGTGAAATTTGTGCCTTTTTACCCAAAAATAAACGGAATTTCTGTTTTTTTGCCTCAAAATAAAAGGAATTTTTGAATTATGACCTGAAATAAGTGAAATTTCTGCAATTTTGCCCCAAAATAAAAGAAATTTCTGCTTTTGCCACAAAATAAGGGGAATTTCTGTCCTTTTACCCCAAAATAAGGGAAATTTCTGCCTTTTTGCTTCCAAATAAGGGGAATTTCAGCCTTTTTACATCAAAATAAAAGGAATTTATGCATTTTTGCCACAAAATATTAAGAATTTCTGCCATTGTGTTCCAAAATATGGAAAATTTCTGACTTTTTTCCCTGAAATAAGTGAAATTTCTGCAATTTTGCCCCAAAATAAGGGAAATTTCTGCCTTTTGGCCCCCAAATAAGGGGAATTTCAGCCTTTTTACCTCAAATAAGGGGAATTTCTGCATTTTTGCCACAAAATATAAAAAATTTCTGCCTTTTTGCCCCCAAATAAGGAAAATTTTTGCCTTTTTTCCCTGAAATAAGTAAAATTTCTGCAATTTTGCCCCAAAATAATTCAAATTTCTGCAATTTTGCCCCAAATTAAGGGAAATTTCTGGAATTTTTCCCTAAAATAAGTGGAATTTCTGAGTTTTACCCCAAAATAAGAAGAATTTCAGTCTTTTTGCCAAAACATATAGGGAATTTCTGCCTTTTTGCCTCACAATTTGGGGAATTTCTGCAATTTTGCTCCAAAATACGTGGAATTTCTACTTTTTAGTCCGAAAATAAGGGGAATGTATACCTTTTCCCAATAAAAAGGGAAATTTCTTCATTTTTGCCCAAAAATAAGAGGAATTTCTGCCTTTTTACCTCAAAATAAGTGAAATTTCTGCCTTTTTACACAAAAATAAACGGAATTTCTGTCTTTTTGCCCCAAAATAAAAGAAATTTTTGAATTTTGCCTTGAAATAAGTGAAATTTCTGCAATTTTGCCCCAAAATAAGGGAAATTTCTGCCTTTTTGCCACAAAATAAGGGGAATTTCTGTCTTTTTACTCCAAAATAAAGGGAATTTCATCCTTTTTATCTAATAATAAGGGAAATCTCTGCATTTTTGCCCTAAAATATGGGGAATTTCTGTATTTTTGCCCCAAAATAAAGAAAATTTCTGCAATTTTGTACCAAAATAAAAGTTATTTCTGCCTTTTTGCTCCAAAATAAAAGAAATTTCTGCGTTTTTTCCCTGAAATAAGTTAAATTTTTATAATTTTGCCTCAAAATAGGGGAGATTTCTGCAATTTTGCTTCAAAATAAAGGAAATTTCTTAAATTTTGCCCCAAAATAAGGGGAATTTCTGACTTTTTGCACTGAAATATTTGAAATTTCCACAATTTTTCCCCAAAATAAGAGGAATTTCTGCTTTTTGCCCCAAAATAAGGCAAATTTCTGACTTTTTGCACTGAAATAAGTGAAATTTTTGCAATTTTGCCCCAAAATAAGGGGAATTTCTGCCTTTTTTCCAAAATAAGGAAAATTTCAGCATTTTACCTCCAAATAAGAAAAATTTCTGCCTTTTTGCCACAAAATATGGGGAATTTCTGCCTTATTGCCTCCAAATAAGGAAAATTTTTGCTTTTCTGCCCATATTAACGGGAATTTCTGCATTTTTGCCACAAAGTAAAGGGAATTTCTGCCTTTTTGCCCCAAAATAATGGAAATTTCAGCCTTTTTACCTCAAAATAAGGGGAATTTCTGCCTTTTGCACAAAATATGAGGAGTTTCTGACTTTTTGTTTCAAAATAAGTAAAATTTCTTCAATTTTGTACCAAAATAAAAGAAATTTCTGCTTTTTGCCCCAAAATAAAAGTAATTTCTAACTTTATGCCATGAAATAAATGAAATTTCTGCAATTTTGCCCGAAAATAAGGAAAATTTGTGCCTTTTTGCCCCAAAATGAAGGGAATTTCTGCCTTTCTGCCCAAAAATATGGGGAATTTCAGCATTTTACCTCAAAATAAGGGGAATTTCAGACTTTTTGCACCAACATATGGAAATTTTCTGTTTTTTTGCCACAAAATAAGAAAAATTTCTGCAATTCGGTACCAAAATAAAAGAAATTTCTAAAACTTTGCCTCAAAATAAGGGAAATTTCTTCTTTTTGCCCCGAAATAAGGAGAATTTCTGTATTTTTGCCCCAAAATAAAGGGAATTTCTGCCTTTTTGCACCAAAATTAGGGGAGTTTCTGCAATTTTGCTTCAAAATACAGGGAATTTCTGCCTCTTTTCCCGAAAATAAGGGGAACTTCTGCCGATTTGCCCCCAAAAAATGGAATTTCTGCATTTTGGCCCCAATATTAGGGGAATTTCTGCAATTTTGCTCAAAAATACGGGGAATTTCTGACTTTTTGCCCGAAATTAAGGGGATTTTCTTCCCTTTTGCCCCCAAACAAGGAAATTTCTGCAATTTTATCCCAAAATAAAGGGAATTTCTGCCTTTTTGCCCTGAAATGTGTGAAATGTCTGCAATTTTAACCCAAAATAAGGTGAATTTCTACCTTTTTGCTTCAAAATAAGGTGAATTTCTGCCTTTTTGCCCTAAAATAAGAAAAATTTTTGCTTTTTTTTCTCTGAAATAAGTGAAATTTCTGCAATTTTGCCTTAAAATAAAAGGAATTTCTGCAATTTTTCCACATAATAAAGGAATTTTCTGCAATTTTGACCCAAAATAAAGGGAATTTCTGTTTATTTTCCTCCAATAAGGGAAATTTCTGCAATTTTACCCTAAAATAAGAAGAATTTCTACCTTTTGCCCCAAAATAAGGGGAATTTCTACCTTTTTGCCCCAAAATAAAGAAAATTACTGCATTTTTTACCCCAAAATTAGGTGAATTTCTGCAATTTTGCTCCAAAATACGGGGATTTTCTGCCTTTTTCTCCGAAAATAAAGGGAATTTCTTCCATTATGCCATGAAATAAGTGAAATTTCTGCAGTTTTACTTTAAAATAAGGAGAAGTTCTGCGTTTTTGCCCCAAAATTAGGGGAATTTCTGCAATTTTGCTCCATAATACGGGGAATTTCTGCCGTTTTGCCTGAAAATAAAGGGAATGTATACCTTTTTGCCATAAAAAAGAGAAATTTCTTCATTTTTACCCCAAAATAAGGGGATTTTCCGCCTTTTTGACTCCAAATAAGTACAATTTCTGAATTTTCCCCCAAAATAAATGGAATTTCTCTATTTATGCCCCAAAATAAGGGGAATTTCTGACTTTTTGCCCTGAAATAAGTTAAATTTCTAAAATTTTCCCCAAAATAAGGGGAATGTCAGCTTTTTGCCCTAAAATAAGGGGAATTTCTGCATTTTGCCCCAAAATAGACGGAATTTCAGCGTTTTTACCTCAAAATAAGGGGAATTTCTGCCTTTTTGCTTCAAAATAAGAAAAATTTCTGCCTTTTTTCCCTGAAATAAGTGAAATTTCTGCAATTTTGCCCCAAAATAAGTGAAATTTCTGCAATTGTGCCCCAAAATAAGGGAAATTTCTGGAATTTTGCCCCAAAATAAGTGGAATTATTGAGTTTTGCCCCAAAATAAGGAGAATTTCTGTCTTTTTGCCCCAACATATAGGGAATTTCTGCCTTTTTGCCCCACAATTTGGGGAATTTCTGCAATTTTGCTCCAAAATACGTGGAATTTCTGCCTTTTTGCCCGAAAATAAGAAGAATGCATACCTTTTTGCGATAAAAAAGGGAAATTTCTTCATTTTTGCTCCAAAATAAGTGAAATTTCTGCTTTATTGCCTCTAAATAAGTGGAATTTCTGTCTTTTCCCCCAAAACAAAGGGAATTTCTGTCTTCTTTGCCCCAAAATAGGAAAACTTTCTGACTTATTACCCTGAAATAAGTGAAATTACTGCAATTTTGCCCCAAAATAAGGGAAATTTCTGCCTTTTTGCACCCAAATAGGGGAATTTCAGCGTTTTTACCTCAAAATAAGAGGACTTTCTGCATTTTTGACACAAAATATTAGGAATTTCTGCCTTTTTGCCTTAAAATAAGGAAAATTTCTGCCTTTTTTCCCTGAAATAAGTGATATTTCTGCAATTTTGCCTCAACATAAGTGAAATTTCTGGAATTTTGCCCCAAAATAAGTGGAATTTCTGAGTTTTGCCCCAACATAAGGAGAATTTCTGTCTTTTTGCCCTAACATATAGCGAATTTCTGCCTTTTTGCCCCACAATTTGGGGAATTTCTGCAATTTTGCTCCAAAATACAATGAATTTCTGCTTTTCAGCCCGAAAATAAAGGGAATGTTTACCTTTTGGCACAGAGAAGGGAAATTTCTTCATTTTTGCTACAAAATAAGGGGAATTTCTACTTTTTTTCCTCTAAATATGTGGAATTTCTGTCTTTTTCCCCCAAAACAAAGGGAATTTCTGTCTTTTTAGCCCCAAAATAAGGAAAATTTATGACTTATTACCCTGAAATAAGTGAAATTTCTGCAATTTTGCCCCAAAATAAGGGAAATTTCTGGCTTTTTGCCCCCAAATAATGGGATTTCACCCTTTTTACCTCAAAATAAGGGAAATTTCTGCATTTTTGCCACAATATATTAGGAATTTCTGCCTTTTTGCCCCAAAATAAGAGAAATTTCTGCCTTTTTTCCCTGAAATAAGTGAAATTTCTACAATTTTGACCCCAAAATAAGTGAAATCTCTGCAATTTTGCCCCAAAATAAGGGAAATTTCTGGAATTTTGCCCCAAAGTAAGTGGAATTTCTGAGTTTTTCCTTAAAATAAGGAAAATTTCTTTTTTTTGCCCTAACATATAGGGAATTTCTGCCTTTTTGCCCCACAATTAGGGGAATTACTGCAATTTTGCTCCAAGATACTGGGAATTCCTGCTTTTTTGCCCGAAAATAAGGAGAATGTATAGCTTTTGCCACAAAAAAGGGAAATTTCTTCATTTTTGCCCCAAAATAAGAGGAATTTCTGCCTTTTTTCCTCAAAATATGTAAAATTTCTGCCTTTTTACCCAAAAATAAACAAAATTTCTGTCTTTTTGCCTCAAAATAAAAGGAATTTTTGAATTATGCCCTGAAATAAGTGAAATTTTTGCAATTTTGCCCCAAAATAAAAGAAATTTCTGCAATTTTTCCCCATAATAAAGGAATTTTCTGCAATTTTGCCCCAAAATAAAGGGAATTTCTGTTTTTTGTTTCCAAATAAGAGAAATTTCTGAAATATTGCCATATAATAAAAGGAATTTCTGCCTTTTGCCCCAAAATAAGGGGAATTTCTGCCTTTTTGCCCCTAAATAAAGAAAATTACTGCATGTTTTACCCCAAAATTAGGTGAATTTCTGCAATTTTGCTTTAAAATACGGGTATTTTCTGCCTTTTTCACCGAAAATAAAGGGAATTTCTGCCATTGTGCTGCGAAATAAGTGAAATTTCTGCAGTTTTACCCCAAAATAAGGGGAAGTTCTGCGTTTTTACCCCAAAATTAGGGTAATTTCTGCAATTTTGCTGCAAAATACGGGGAATTTCGGCCTTTTTGCCCGAAAATAAAGGGAATGTATACCTTTTTGCCATAAAAAAGGGAAATTTCTTCATTTTTACCCCAAAATAAGGGGGTTTTCCTCCTTTTAGACTCAAAATAAGTGCAATTTCTGACTTTTCACAAAAATAAACAGAATTTCTGTATTTTTGACCCAAAATAAGGGAAATTTCTGACTTTTTGCCCTGAAATAAGTTAAATTTCTAAAATTTTTCCCCAAAATAAGGGAAATGTCTCCTTTTTGCACCAAAATAAGAAGAATGTTTAATTTTTTGCCCCAAAATAAGGGGAATTTCATCCTTTTTACCTCAAAATAAGGGGAATTTCTGCATTTTTGCCCCAAAATATCGGAAATTTCTGCCTTTTTGCCCAAAATAAGAAAAATTTCTGCAATTTTGTATCAAAATAAAAGAAATTTCTGCCTTTTTGCCCTAAAATAAAAAAAGTTTTGCTTTTTTTCTTTGAAATAAGTGAAATTTCTGCAATTTTTCCCTAAATAAGTGAAATTTCTGCAATTTTGCCCCAAAATAAGTGGAATTTCTGAGTTTGGCCCCAAAATAAGGAGAATTTCTGTCTTTTTGCGCCAACATATAGGGAATTTCTGCCTTTTTGCCCCACAATTAGGGGAATTTCTGCAATTTTGCTCCAAAATATAAAGAATTTCTGCCTTTTTGCCCCAAAATAAGAAAAATTTCTCCTTTTTTTCCCTGAAATAAGTGAAATTTCTGCAATTATGCCCCAAAATAAGTGAAGTTTCTGCAATTATGCCCCAAAATAAGGGAAATTTTTGGAATTTTTCCCCAAAATAAGTGGAATTTCTGAGTTTTACCCCAAAATAAGGAGAATTTCTGTTTTTTGCACTAACATATAGGGAATTTCTGCCTTTTTGACCCACAATTAGGGAATTTCTGCAATTTTGATCCAAAATACAGGGAATTTCTGCTTTTTAGCCCCAAAATAAGGAAAATGTATACCTTTTGCCACAAAAAAGGGAAATTTCTTCATTTTTGCTCCAATATAAGGGGAATTTCTGCTTTTTTGCCTCTAAATAACTGGAATTTCTGTCTTTTTCCCCCAAAACAAAGGGAATTTCTTTCTTTTTTGCCTCAAATTAAGGAAAATTTCTGACTTATTTCCATGAAATAAGTGAAATTTCTGCAATTTTGCCCCCAAATAAGGGAAATTTCTGTCTTTTTGCCCCCAAATAAGAAAATTTCAGCATATTTACCTAAAAATAAGAGGAATTTCTGAATTTTGCCCCAAAATATGAGAAATTTCTGCCTTTTTGCCCCAAAATAAGAAAAATTTCTGCAATTTTGTACCAAAATAAAAGAAATTTCTGCCTTTTTGCCCTAAAATAAGAAAATTTCTGCTTTTTTTCTGAAATAAGTGAAATTTCTGAAATTTTGCCCCAAAATAAGTGGAATTTCTGAGTTTTGCACCAAAATAAGGAGAATTTCTGCCTTTTGCCCCACAATTAGGGGAATTTCTACAATTTTGCTCCAAAATATGGGGAATTTCTGCATTTTTGCCCGAAAATAAGAAGAATGCATACCTTTTTGCCATAAAAAAAAGAAATTTCTTCATTTTTGCTTCAAAATAAGAGGATTTTCTGCTTTTTTTCCTCTAAATATGTGGAATTTCGGTCTTTTTCCCCTAAAACAAAGGGAATTTCTATATTTTTTGCTCCAAAATAATGAAAATTTCTGACATATTACCCTGAAATAAGTGAAATTTCTGCAATTTTGAACCAAAATAATGGAAATTTCTGCCTTTTTGCACCCCAAAAAGGGGAATTTCAGCCTTTTTACATCAAAGTTAGGGGAATTTCTTCATTTTTGCCCCATAATATGGGAAATTTCTGCCTTTTTGCCCCAAAATAAGAAAAATTTCTGCAATTTTGTCCCAAAATAAATTTCTGCCTTTTTGACCCAAAATAAGAGAATTTCTGCTTTTTTCTGAAAGAAGTGAAATTTCTGCAATTTTGCCCCAAAATAAGTCAAACTTCTGCAATTTTGCCCCAAAATAAGTGGAATTTCTGATTTTTGCCCCAGAATAAGGAGAATTTCTGTCTTTTTGCCCCAACATATAGGGAATTTCTGCCTTTTTGCCACACAATTAGGGGAATTTCTGCAATTTTGATCCAAAATACGGGGAATTTGTGGCTTTTTGCCCGAAAATAAGAAGAATGCATACCTTTTTTCCATAAAAAAGGGAAATTTCTTCATTTTTGCTCCAAAATAAGGGGAATTTCTGCTTTTTTGCCTCTAAATAAGTGGAATTTCTGTTTTTTTTCCCCCAAAACAAACGGAATTTCTGTATTTTTTGCCCCAAAATAAGGAAAATTTCTGACTTATTACCCTGAAATAAGTAAAATTTCTTCAATTTTGCCCCAAATTAAGGGAAATTTCTGCCTTTTTGCCCCCAAATAAGGGGAATATCAGCTTTTTACCTCCAAATAAGAGGAATTTCTGCATTTTTGCCCCAAAATATGGGAAATTTCTGCCTTATTGCCCCAAAATAAGAGAAATTTCTGTAATTTTGTACCAAAATAAGAGAAATTTCTGCCTTTTTGCCCCAAAATAATAAAATTTCTGCTTTTTTTCTGAAATAAGTGAAATTTCTGCAATTTTGCCCCAAAATAAGTGAAATTTCTGAGTTTTGCCCCAAAATAAGGAGAATTTCTGTCTTTTTGCCCCAACATATAGGGAATTTCTGCATTCTTGCCCCAAAATTAGGGGAATTTCTGCAATTTTCCTCCAAAATACGGGGAATTTCTGCTCTTTTTACCGAAAATAAGAAGAATGCATACATTTTTGCCATAAAAAAAGGGAAATTTCTTTATTTTTTGCACCAAAATAAGGGGAATTTCTGCTTTTTTGCCTCTAAATAAGTGGATTTTCTGTCTTTTTCCCCAGAAACAAAAGAAATTTCAGTCTTTTTGCCCCAAAATAAGGAAAATTTCTGACTTATTACCCTGAAATAAGTGAAATTTCTGCAATTTTGCCCCAAAATAAGAGTAATTTCTGCCTTTTTGCTCCTAAATAAGGGGAATTTCAGCCTTTTTACCTCAAAATAAGGGGAATTTATGCATTTTTACCCCAAAATATGAGAAATTTCTGCCTTTTTGACCCAAAATAGAAAAAAAATTTGCAATTTTGTACCAAAATAAAAAAAATTTCTGCCTTTTTGCCCCAAAATAAGAAAATTTCTGCTTTTTTCTGAAATAAGTCAAATTTCTTCAATTTTGCCCCAAAATAAGGAAAATTTCTGGAATTTTGCCCCAAAATAATTGGAATTTCTGAGTTTTGCCCCAAAATAAGGAGAATTTCTGTCTTTTTGCCCCAAAATATAGGGAATTTCTACCTTTTTGCCCAACAATTTGGGGAATTTCTGCAATTTTGCTAATAAAATACAAGGAATTTCTGCATTTTTGCCCAAAAATAAGAATACTGCATACCTTTTTGCCATAAAAAAAGGAAATTTCTCCATTTTTGCTCAAAAAATAAGGGGAATTTCTGCTTTTTTGCCTCTAAATAAGTAAAATTTCTGTCTTTTTCCCCCAAAATAAAGGGAATTTCTATATTTTTGCCCCAAAATTAGGAAAATTTCTGACTTATTACCCTGAAGTAAGTAAAATTTCTGCAATTTTGCCCCAAAATAAGGGAAATTTCTGCCTTTTTGCCCCCAAATAATGGGAATTTCAGCCTTTTTACCTCAAAATAAGAAGAATTTCTGCATTTTTGCCCCAAAAGATGAGAAATTTCTGCCTTTTTGCCCCAAAATAAGAAAAATTTCTGCAATTTTGTACCAAAATAAAAGAAATTTCTGCCTTTTTGCCCTAAAATAAGAAAATTTCTACTTTTTTAATGAAATGAGTGAAATTTCTGCAATTTTGCCCCAAAATAAGTCAAATTTCTGCAATTTTTCTCCAAAATAAGGGAAATTTCTAGAATTTTGCCCCAAAATAAGTGGAATTTCTGAGTTTTGCCCCAAATTAAGGAGAATTTCTGTCTTTTTTCTCCAACATATAGGGAACTTCTGGCTTTTTGCCCCACAATTAGGGGAATTTCTGTAATTTTGCTCCAAAATACGGGGAATTTCTGCCTTTTTGCGTGAAAAATAGAAGAATGCATACTTTTTTGCCATAAAAAAGGGAAATTTCTTCATTTTTGCTCAAAAGTAAGGGAAATTTCTGCTTTTTTGCCTCTAAATAAGTGGAATTTCTGTCTTTTTCCCCCAAAACAAAGGGAATTTCTGTCTTTTTTGCCCCCAAATAAGGAAAATTTCTGACTTATTACCCAGAAATAAGTGAAATTTCTGCAATTTTGCCCCAAAATAAGGGAAATTTCTGCCTTTTTGCCCCCAAATAATGGGAATTTCAGCCTTTTTACCTCAAAATAAGAAGAATTTCTGCATTTTTGCCCCAAAAGATGAGAAATTTCTGCCTTTTTGCCCCAAAATAAGAAAAATTTCTGCAATTTTGTACCAAAATAAAAGAAATTTCTGCCTTTTTGCCCTAAAATAAGAAAATTTCTACTTTTTTAATGAAATGAGTGAAATTTCTGCAATTTTGCCCCAAAATAAGTCAAATTTCTGCAATTTTTCTCCAAAATAAGGGAAATTTCTAGAATTTTGCCCCAAAATAAGTGGAATTTCTGAGTTTTGCCCCAAATTAAGAAGAATTTCTGTCTTTTTTCTCCAACATATAGGGAACTTCTGCCTTTTTGCCCCACAATTAGGGGAATTTCTGTAATTTTGCTCCAAAATACGGGGAATTTCTGCCTTTTTGCGTGAAAAATAGAAGAATGCATAATTTTTTGCCATAAAAAAGGGAAATTTCTTCATTTTTGCTCAAAAGTAAGGGAAATTTCTGCTTTTTTGCCTCTAAATAAGTGGAATTTCTGTCTTTTTCCCCCAAAACAAAGGAAATTTCTGTCTTTTTTGCCCCCAAATAAGGAAAATTTCTGACTTATTACCCAGAAATAAGTGAAATTTCTGCAATTTTGCCCCAAAATAAGGGAAATTTCTGCCTTTTTGCCCCCAAATAAGGGGAATTTCAGCCTTTTTACCTCAAAATAAGGGGAATTTCTGCATTTTGGCACAAAATACTAGGAATTTCTGCCTTTTTGCCCCAAAATAAGGAAAACTTCTGCCTTTTTTCCCTGAAATAAGTGAAATTTCTGCAATTTTGCCCCAAAATAAGTGAAGTTTTTGCAATTTTGCCCCAAAATAAGGGAAATTTTTACAATTTTGCCCCAAAATAAGTGGAATTTCTTAGTTTTACCACAAAATAAGGAGAATTTCTGTTTTTTTGCCCTAACATATAGGGAATTTCTGCCTTTTTGCCCCACAATTAGGGGAATTTCTGCAATTTTGCTCCAAAATACTGGGAATTCCTTCTTTTTTGCCCGAAAATAAGGAGAATGTATACCTTTTGCCACAAAATAGCGAAATTTCTTCATTTTTGCCCCAAAATAAGAGGAATTTCCGCCTTTTTTCCTCAAAATTAGTGAAACTTCTGCCTATTTACCTAAAAATAAACAAAGTTTCTGTCTTTTTGCCCCAAAATAAAATGAATTTTTGAATTATGCCCTGAAATAAGTGAAATTTCTGCAATTTTGCCCCAAAATAAAAGAAATTTCTGCAATTTTTTTCCATAATAAAGGAATTTTCTGCAATTTTGCCCCAAAATAAAGGGAATTTCTGTTTTTTGTCCCCAAATAGGAGAAATATCTGTAATATTGCCATATAATAAGAGGTATTTCTGCCTTTTGCCCAAAAATAATAGGAATTTCTGCCTTTTTCTCCGAAAATAAAGGGAATTTCTGCCATTTTGCTGCGAAATAAGTGAAATTTCTGCAGTTTAACTCCAAAATAAGGGGAAGTTCTCTGTTTTTGCCCGAAAATTAGGGGAATTTTTGCAATTTTGCTCCAAAATACGGGGAATTTCTGCCTTTTTGCCTGAAAATAAAGGAAATGTATACCTTTTTGCCATAAAAAGGGAAATTTCTTCATTTTTACCCCAAAATAAGGGGATTTTCCGCCTTTTTGACTCAAAATAAGTGCAATTTCTGACTTTTCCACAAAAATAAATGAAATTTTTGTCTTTTTCTCCAAAATAAGGGGAATTTCGGACTTTTTGCCCTGAAATATGTTAAATTTCTAAATTTTTCCCCAAAATAAGGGAAATGTCTGCTTTTTGCCTTAAAATATGAAGAATGTTTGACTTTTTGCCCCCAAATAATGGGAATTTCAGCATTTTTACCTCAAATAAGGGAAATTTCTGCATTTTTGCCCCAAAATATGGGAAATTTCTGCCTTTTTGCCCAAAATAAGAAAAATTTCAGCAATTTTGTACTAAAATAAAAGAAATTTCTGCCTTTTTGCCCTAAAATAAGAAAATTTCTGCTTTTTTTCTGAAATAAGTGAAATTTCTGCAATTTTGCCCCAAAATAAGTGGTATTCCTGCTTTTTGCCCCCAAATAAGGGGAATTTCAGCCTTTTTACCTCAAAATAAGGGGAATTTCTGCATTTTTGCCACAAAATATAAAGAATTTCTGCATTTTTGCCCCAAAATACTGAAAATTTCTCCCTTTTTCCCTGAAATAAGTAAAATTTCTGCAATTTTGCCCCACAATTAGGGGATTTTCTGCAATTTTGCTCCAAAATACTGGGAATTCCTGCTTTTTTGCCCGAAAATAAGGAGAATGTATACCTTTTGCCACAAAAAAGGGAAATTTCTTCATTTTTGCCCCAAAATAAGAGAAATTTCTGCCTTTTTTCCTCAAAATAAGTGAAATTTCTGCCTATTTACCTAAAATTAAACAAAATTTCTGTCTTTTTGCCCCAAAATAAAAGGAATTTTTGAATTATGCCCTGAAATAAGTGAAATTTCTGCAATTTTGCCCCAAAATAAAAGAAAATTCTGCAATTTTTTCCCATAATAAAGGAATTTTTTGCAATTTTGCCCCCAAATAAAGGGAATTTCTGTTTTTTGTCCCCAAATAAGAGAAATTTCTGCAATATTGCCATATAATAAAAGGAATTTCTGCCTTTTGCCCGAAAATAATGGGAATTTCTGCCTTTTTGCCCCAAAATAAAGAAAATTACTGCATGTTTTACCCCAATATTAGGTGAATTTCTGCAATTTTGCTTCAAAATACGAGGATTTTCTGCCATTTTCGCTGAAAATAAAGGGAATTTCTGCCATTTTGCCGCGAAATAAGTGAAATTTCTGCAGTTTTACCCAAAAATAAGGGGAAGTTCTGCATTTTTGCCCCAAAATTAGGGGAATTTTTTACAATTTTGCTCCAAAATACAGGAAATTTCTGCATTTTTGCCCGAAAATAAAGGGAATGTATACCTTTTTGCCATAAAAAAGGGAAATTTCTTCATTTTTACCCGAAAATAAAAGGATTTTCTGCCTTTTTGACTCCAAATAAGTGCAATTTCTGACATTTCCCCAAAAATAAATGGAATTTCTGTCTTTTTCCCCCAAAATAAGGGGAATTTCTGACTTTTTGCCCTGAAATAAGTTAAATTTCTAAAATTTTTCCCCAAAATAAAAGAAATGTCTGCTTTTTGCCCCAAAATAAGAAGAATGTTTGACTTTTTGCCCCAAAATAAGGGGAATTTCAGCCTTTTTACCTCAAAATAAGGGGAATTTCTGCCTTTTGCCCCAAAATATGGGAAATTTCTGCCTTTTTGCCCAAAATAAGAAAAATTTCTGCAATTTTGTACCAAAATAAAAGAAATTTCTGCCTTTTTGGCCGAAAATAAGAGAATTTCTGCTTTTTTTCTGAAATAAGTAAAATTTCTGCAATTTTGCCCCAAAATAAGTGGAATTTCTGAGTTTTGACCCAAAATAAGGAGAATTTATGTCTTTTTGCCCCAACATATAGAAAATTTCTGCCTTTTTGCCCCACAATTACGGGAATTTCTGCAATTTTGCTCCAAAATACAGGGAATTTCTGCTTTTCTGCCCGAAAATAAAAAGAATGCATACCTTTTTGCCATAAAAAAGGGAAATTTCTTCATTTTTGATCCAAAATAAGGGGAATTTCTGCTTTTTTGCATCTAAATAAGTGGAATTTCTGTCTTTTTCCCCCAAAACAAAGGGAATTTATGACTTTTTTGCCCCAAAAATAAGGAAAATTTCTGACTTCTTACTTTGAAATAAGTGAAATTTCTGCAATTTTGCCCCAAAATAATGGAAATTTCTGCCTTTTTGCACCCAAAAAAGAGGAATTTCAGCCTTTATACCTCAAAATAAGGGGAATTTCTGCATTTTTGCCCCATAATATGGGAAATTTCTGCCTTTTTGTCCCAAAATAAGAAAAATTTCTGTAATTTTGTACCAAGATAAAAGAAATTTCTGTCTTTTTTCCCCAAAATAAGAGAATTTCTGCTTTTTTTCTGAAATAAGTGAAATTTCTGCAATTTTGCCCAGAATAAGTCAAATTTCTGCAATTTTGCCCCAAAATAAGTGGAATTTCTGAGTTTTGCCCCAAAATAAGGAAAATTTCTGTCTTTTTGCTCCAACATATAGGGAATTTCTGCATTTTTGCTCCACAATTAGGGGAATTTCTGCAATTTTGCTCCAAAATACGGGGAATTTCTGCTTTTTTGCCCGAAAATAAAAAGAATGCATACCTTTTTGCTATAAAAAAGGGAAATTTCTTCATTTTTGCTCCAAAATAAGGCGAATTTCTGCTTTTTTACCTCGAAATAAGTGGAATTTCTGTCTTTTTCCCCCAAAACTAAAGAAATTTCTGTCTTTTTTGCCCCAAAATAAGGAAAATTTCTGACTTCTTACCCTGAAATAAGTGAAATTTCTGCAATTTTGCCCAAAAATAAGAGAAATTTCTGCCTTTTTGCACCCAAAAAAGAGGAATTTCAGCCTTTATACCTCAAAATAAGGGGAATTTCTGCATTTTTGCCCCATAATATGGGAAATTTCTGCCTTTTTGTCCCAAAATAAGAAAAATTTCTGTAATTTTGTACCAAAATAAAAGAAATTTCTGTCTTTTTTCCCCAAAATAAGAGAATTTCTGCTTTTTTCTGAAATAAGTGAAATTTCTGCAATTTGGCCCCAGAATAAGTCAAATTTCTGCAATTTTGCCCCAAAATAAGTGGAATTTCTGAGTTTTGCCCCAAAATAAGGAAAATTTCTGTCTTTTTGCTCCAACATATAGGGAATTTCTGCATTTTTGCTCCACAATTAGGGGAATTTCTGCAATTTTGCTCCAAAATACGGGGAATTTCTGCATTTTTGCCCGAAAATAAAAAGAATGCATACCTTTTTGCTATAAAAAAGGGAAATTTCTTCATTTTTGCTCCAAAATAAGGGGAATTTCTGCTTTTTTACCTCGAAATATGTGGAATTTCTGTCTTTTTCCCCCAAAACTAAAGAAATTTCTGTCTTTTTTGCCCCAAAATAAGGAAAATTTCTGACTTCTTACCCTGAAATAAGTGAAATTTCTGCAATTTTGCCCAAAAATAAGAGAAATTTCTGCCTTTTTGCCCCCAAATAAGGAGAATTTCAGCCTTTAACCTCAAAATAAGGGGAAATTCTGCATTTTGCCCCAAAATATGGGAAATTTCTGCCTTTTTGTCCCAAAATAAGAAAAATTTTTGATATTTTGTAACAAAATAAAAAAAATTTTCTACCTTTTTCCCCCAAAATAAGAAAATTTCCGCTTTTTTTCTGAAATAAGTGAAATTTCTGGAATTTTGCCCCAAAATAAGTGGAATTTCTGAGTTTTGCCCCAAAATAAGGAGAATTTCTGTCCTTTTGCCCCAACATATAGGGGATTTCTGCCTTTTTGCCCAGCAATTATAGAAATTTCTGCAACTTTGCTTCAAAATACAAGGAATTTCTGCCTTTTTGCCCAAAAATAATAAGAATGCATACCTTTTTGCCATAAAAAAGGGAAATTTCTTCATTTTTTCTCCAAAATAAGAGGAATTTCTGCTTTTTTGCCTCTAAATAAGTGGAATTTCTGTCTTTTTCCCCCAAAATAAAGGGAATTTCTGTCTTTTTGCCCCAAAATAAGGAAAATTTCTGACTTATTACCCTTAAGTAAGTGAAATTTCTGCAATTTTGCCCCAAAATAAACGAAATTTCTGCTTTTTTGCCCCCAAATAATTGGAATTTTAGCCGTTTTACCTCAAAATATAGGAAATTTTTGCATTTTTGCCCCAAAATATGAGAAATTTCTGCCTTTTTGCCCCAAAATAAGAAAAAATTCTGCAATTTTGTACCAAAATAAAAGAAATTTCTGCCTTTTTGCCCCAAAATAAAAAAATTTCTGCTTTTTTTTTGAAATAAGTGAAATTTCTGCAATTTTGCCCCAAAATAAGTGGAATTTTTGAGTTTTGCCACAAACTAAAAAAAATTCTTCCTTTTTGCCCCAAAATAAGAAAAATTTCGGCAATTTTGTACCAAAATAAAAGAAATTTCTGCCTTTTTGCCCCAAAATAAGAAAACTTCTGCTTTTTTAATGAGATTAGTGAAATTTCTGCCTTTTTGCCCCAAAACAAAAAAAATTTCTGCCTTTTCCCCTGAAATAAGTGAAATTTCTGCAATTTTGCCCCAAAATAAGTGGAGTTTCTTCAATTTTGCCCCAAAATAAAGGAAATTTTTGGAATTTTGCCCCAAAATAAGTGGAATTTCTGAGTTTTACCAAAAAATAAGGAGAATTTCTGTCTTTTTACCATAACATATAGGGAATTTCTGCCTTTTTGCCCCACAATTAGGGGAATTTCTGCAATTTTGCTCCAAAATGCGGTGATTTTCTGCCTTTTTCACCGAAAATAAGGAGAATTTCTGCCATTTGGCCACGAAATAAGAAAAATTTCTGCAATTTTGTACCAAAATAAAAGAAATTTCTGCCTTTTTGCCCCAATATAAGAAAATTTCTGCTTTTTTTCCCTTAAATAAGTGAAATTTCTGCAATTTTGCCCCAAAGGAAGGGAAATTTCTGCAATTTTGCCCCAATGTAAAGGAAATTTCTGCAATTGTGCCCCAAAATAAGAGGAATTTCTGACTTTTTGCCCTGAAATAAATGAAATTTCTGCAATTTTTCCTGAAAATAAGGGAAATTTGTGCCTTTTTGCCCCAAAATAAGAGGAATTTCTGCCTATTGCCCCAAAATATGGGGAATTTCATCATTTTACCTCAAAATAAGAGGAATTTTAGCCTTTTTGCACCAAAATATGGAGAATTTCTGCCTTTTTGCCCCAAAATAAAGGGAATTTCTGCATTTTTGCACAAATATTAGGGGAATTTCTGCAATTTTGCTCCAAAATACAGGTCATTTCTGTCTTTTTTGCCAGAAATTAAGTGGAATTTCTGCCTTTTGTCCCGAAATATGTGAAATTTCTTCAATTTTAGCCAAAAATTAGGTATTTCATCTTTTTGCCCCAAAATAAGGGGAATTTCTGCCATTATGCCCTGAAATATTTGAAATTTCTGCAATTTTACCCAAAAATAGGGGGAATTTCTGCCTTTTTGTTCCAAAATAAAGGGGAATTTCAGCCTTATTACCTCAAAATAAGGGAAATTTCTGCCTTTTTGCCACAAAATATAAGGAATTTCTGCCTTTTTGCCCCAAAATAAGAAAAATTTCTGCAATTTTGCCCCAAAATAAGAGGAATTTCTCCCTTTTTGCCCCAAAATAAAGGAAATTTCAGCCTTTTTACTTGAAAATAAGTGAAAATTCTGCAATTTTGCCCCAAATAAGGCAAATTTCTGCAATTTTGCCCCAAAATAAGGTAAATTCCTGTAATTTTGCCCCAAAATAAAGGAAATTTCTGGAATTTTGCGGCAAAGTAGGGGGAATTTCTGATTTTTGCCCCAAAATAAAAGGGAATTTCTGCCTTTTGCCCCAAAATTAGGAGAATTTCTGAATTTTGCTCCAAAATACGGAGAATTTCTGACTTTTTGCCTGAAAATAAGGGGAATGCATATCTTTTTTGCCATAAAAAAGGGAAATTTCTTCATTTTTGCTCCAAAATACGGGGAATTTCTGCCTTTTTGCCTCTAAATAAGTGGAATTTCTGTTTTTTTCCCCCAAAACAATGGGAATTTCTGTCTTTTTTGCCCCAAAATAAGGGGAATTTCTGACTAATTACCCTGAAATAGGTAAAATTTCTGCAATTTTGCCTCAAAATTAGGGTAATTTCTGCCTTTCTGCCCCCAAATACGGGAAATTTCAGCATTTGTACCTCAAAATTAGGGGAATTTCTGCATTTTTGCCACAAAATATTAGGAATTTTTGCCTTTTTCTCCCAAAATAAGGAAAATTTCGGCCTTTTTTTTCTGAAATAAGTGAAATTTCTGCAATTTTGCCCCAAAATAAGTGAAATTTCTGCAATTTTGCCCCAAAATAAGGGAAATTTCTGGAATTTTGCCCCAAAGAAGTGGAATTTCTGAGTTTTGCCCCAAAATAAGGAGAATTTCTGTCTTTTTGCCCCAACAAATTGGGAATTTCTGCATTTTTGCCCCACAACTAGGGGAATTTCTGCAATTTTGCTCCAAAATACGGGGAATTTTTGCTTTTTTCCTGAAAATAAAGGGAATGTATACCTTTTGCCACAAAGAAAGTAAATTTCTTCATTTTTGCCCCAAAATATGGGGAATTTCTGCCTTTTTACCTCAAAATAAGTGAAATTTCTGCCTTTTTACCAAAAATAAATGGAATTTCTCTCTTTTTGCTCCAAAATAAAAGGAATTTTTGAATTATGCTCTGAAATAAGTGAAATTTCTGCAATTTTGCCCCAGAATAAAAAATTTCTGCCTTTTTGCCACAAAATAAGGGGAATTTCTGTCTTTTTGCCCCAAAATAAGGGAAATTTCAGCCTTTTTGCCCCCAAATAAGGGAGAATTTCCGGCTTTTTACCTCAAAATAAAGGGAATTTCTGCATTTTTGCCACAAAATGTTAAGAATTTCTGCCATTGTGCTCCAAAATATGGAAAATTTCTGCCGTTTTTCTTTGAAATAAGTGAAATTTCTACAATTTTGCCCCAAAATAAGTGAAATATCTGCAATTTTGCCCCAATATAAGGGAAATTTCTGAAATTTTGTTCCAAAATAAGTGGAATTTCTGAGTTTTGCGCCAAAATAAGGAGAATTTCTGTCTTTTTGCCCCAACATATAAGGAATTTCTTTATTTTTGCACCACAGTTAGGGGAATTTCTGCAATTTTGCTCCAAATTATGGGGAATTTCTTCTTTTTTGCCCAAAAATAAGGGGAATGTATACCTTTTGCCACAAAATAGGGAAATTTCTTCATTTTTGGCCCAAAATAAGACTAATTTCTGCCTTTTTACCTCAAAATAAGTGAAATTTCTGACTTTTTACCCAAAAATAAACGGAATTTCTGTCTTTTTGCTTAAAATAAAAGGAATTTTTGAATTATGCCCTGAAATAAGTGAAATTTCTGCAATTTTGCCCCAAAATAAAAGAAATTTCTTCTTTTTGCCACAAAATAAGAGGAAATTCTGTCTTTTTGGCCCAAAATAAGGGAAATTTCTGCCTTTTTGCCCCCATAAAGAGGGAATTTCATGCTTTTTACCTCAAAATAAGGGGAATTTCTGCATTTTTGCCACAAAATATTAAGAATTTCTGACATTGTGCTTCAAAATACGGAAAAATTCTGCCTTTTTTCCCTGAAATAAGTGAAATTTCTGCAATTTTTCCCCAAAATAAATGAAATTTCTGCAATTTTGCCCTAAAATAAGTGGAATTTCTGAGTTTTGCCCCAATATAAGGAGAATTTCTGTCTTTTTGCCCCAATATATAGGGAATTTCTGCATTTTTGCCCCACAATTAGGGGAATTTCTGCAATTTTGCTCCAAAATACGGTGATTTTCTGCCTATTTCATCGAAAATAAGGAGAATTTCTGCCATTTGGCCGCGAAATAAGAAAAATTTCTGCAATTTTTTACCAAAATAAAAGAAATTTCTGCCTTTTTCCCTCAAAATCAGAAAATTTCTGCTTTTTTTCCCTTAAATAAGTGAAATTTCTGCAATTTTGCCCGAAAGGAAGGGAAATTTCTGCAATTTTGCCCCAATGTAAAGGAAATTTCTGCAATTGTGCCCCAAAATAAGAGGAATTTCTGACTTTTTGCCCTGAAATAAATGAAATTTCTGCAATTTTTCCTGAAAATAAGGGAAATTTGTGGCTTTTTGCCCCAAAATAAGAGGAATTTCTGCCTTTTGCCCCAAAATATGGGGAATTTCATCATTTTACCTCGAAATAAGAGGAATTTCAGCCTTTTTGCACCAAAATATGGAGAATTTCTGCCTTTTTGCCCCAAAATAAAAGGAATTTCTGCATTTTTGCACAAATATTAAGGGAATTTTTGCAATTTTGCTCCAAAATACGGGTCATTTCTGCCTTTTTTGCCAGAAATTAAGTGGAATTTCTGCCTTTTTGTCCCGAAATAAGTGAAATTTCTTCAATTTTAGCCAAAAATTAGGGATTTCATCTTTTTGCCCCAAAATAAGGGGAATTTCTGCCATTTTGCCATGAAATATTTGAAATTTCTGCAATTTTACCCCAAAATAAGGGGAATTTCTGCCTTTTTGTTCCAAAATAAAGGGGACTTTCAGCCTTATCACCTCAAAATAAGGGAAATTTCTGCCTTTTTGCCACAAAATATAAGGAATTTCTGCCTTTTTGCCCCAAAGTAAGGAAAACTTCTGCTATTTTCCCCAAAATAAAAGGGATTTCTCCCTTTTTGCCCCAAAATAAAGAAAATTTCAGCCTTTTTACCTGAAAATAAGTGAAAATTCTCCAATTTTGCCCCAAATAAGGGAAATTTCTGCAATTTTGCATCAAAATAAGGTAAATTCCTGCAATTTTGCCCCAAAATAAAGGAAATTTCTGGAATTTTGCTCAAAGTAAGGGAAATTTCTGATTTTTGCCCTAAAATAAAGGGAATTTCTGCCTTTTGCTCCAAAATTAGGGGAATTTCTGAATTTTGCTCCAAAATACGGAGAATTTCTGCCTTTTTGCCTGAAAATAAGGGGAATGCATATTTTTTTGCCATAAAAAAGGGAAATTTCTTCAGTTTTGCTCCAAAATACGGGGAATTTCTGCCTTTTGGCCTCTAAATAAGTGGAATTTCTGTTATTTTTCCCCCAAAACAAAGGGAATTTCTGTCTTTTTTGCCCCAAAATAAGGGGAATTTCTGACTTATTACCCTGAAATAAGTGAAATTTTTGCAATTTTGCCTCAAAATAAGGGTAATTTCTGCCTTTCTGACCCCAAATAAGGGAAATTTCAGCATTTTTACCTCAAAATTAGGGGAATTTCTGCAATTTTGCCACAAAATAAGAGAAATTTCTGCAATTTTGCCCCAAAATAAGAAAAAATTCTGGAATTTTGCCCAAAAAAAAGTGGAATTTCTGAGTTTTGCCCCAAAATAAGGAGAATTTCTGTCTTTTTGCTCCAACATATAGAGAATTTCTGCCTTTATGCCCCACAATTAGGGGAATTTCTGCAATTTTGCTCCAAAATACGGGGAATTTCTGCCTTTTTGCCCGAAAATAAGGGGAATGCATAACTTTTTGCCATAAAAAAGGGAAATTTCTTCATTTTTGCTCCAAAAAAAGGGGGAATTTCTTCATTTTTGCCTCTAAATAAGTGGAATTTCTGTATTTTTCCCCCAAAACAAAGGGAATTTTTGTCTTTTTTCCCCAAAATAAGGAAAATTTCTGACTTATTACCCTGAAATAAGTGAAATTTCTGAAATTTTGCCCTAAAATAAGGGAAATTTCTGCAATTTTTCCTCATAATAAGGGAAATTTCTGCAATTTTTCTCAATAATAAGGGGAATTTCTGTTTTTTGCCCCCAAATAAGGGAAATTTCTGCAATATTGCCCTAAAATAAGGGGAATTTCTGCCTTTAGCCCCAAAATATGGAGAATTTCTGCATTTTTGCCCAAAATAAAGAAAATTACTCTATTTTTTACCCCAAAATTATTTGAATTTCTGCAATTTTGCTCCAAAATATGGGGATTTTCTGCCTTTTTCCCTGAAAATAATGAAAATTTCTGCCATTTTGCCACGAAATAAGTGAAATTTCTGCAGTTTAAGGCCAAAATTAGGGGAATATCTGCCTTTTGCACCAAAATTAGGGGAATTTCTGCAATTTTGCTCCAAAATACGGGGAATTTCTGCATTTTTGCCTGAAAATAAAGGGAATGTATACCTTTTTGCCATAAAAAAAGAAAATTTCTTCATTTTTGCCCCAAAATAAGGGGATTTTCTGCTTTTTAGACTCAAAATAAGTGCAATTTCTGCTTTTTCCCCCAAAATAAATGAAATTTCTGACGTTGATTCCCCAAAATAAAGGGAATTTCTGACTTTTTGACTGAAAATAAGGGGAATTTCAGCCTTTTTACCTCAAAATAAGAGGAATTTCTGCCTTTTTGCCCTAAAATATGGGAAATTTCTGCCTTTTTGCCCCAAAATAAGAAAAATTTCTGCAATTTTGTACCAAAATAAAAGAAATTTCTGCCTTTTTGCCCCAAAATAAGAAAATTTCTGCCTTTTTTCTGAAAAAAGTGAAATTTCTGCAATTTTGCCCCAAAATAAGGGAAATTTCTGCAATTTTGCCCAAATGTAAAGGAAATTTCTGCAATTTTGCCCCAAAATAAGGGGAATTTCTGACTTTTTGCTCCTGAAAAAAAGAGATTTTTTGTCTTTTTGCCCCAAAATAAGGAGAATTTCTGCCTTTTTGCCCGACAATTATGAGAATTTCTGCAATTTTGCTTCAAAATACGGGGAATTTCTGCCTTTTAGCCCCAAAATAAAGGGAATTTTTGCATTTTCCCCCAATATTTGGGGAATTTCTGCATTTTACCTCTAAATAAGGGGAATTTCTGCATTTTACCTAAAATAAGAAGAATTTCTTCCTTTTGCCCCAAAATATGGGGAATTTCTGCCTTTTTATTCCAAAATAAGAAAAATTTCTTCAATTTTGTACCATAATAAAAGAAATTTCTGCTTTTTGCCCCAAAATAAGAAAAATTTCTGACTTTTTGCCCTGAAATAAATGAAATTTCTGCAATTTTGCCCGAAAATAAGGGAAATTTGTGCCTTTTTGCCCCAAAATAAGGGGAATTTCTGCCTTTTGCCCCAAAATATGGAAAATTTCAGCATTTTACCTCAAAATAAAGGGAATTTAAGCCTTTTTGCACCAAAATATGGAGAATTTCTGCTTTTTTGCCTTTAAATAAAGGGAATTTCTGCATTTTTGCACCAATATTAGGGGAATTTCTGCAATTTTGCTCCAAAATACGGGTCATTTCTGCCTTTTTGCCCGAAATTAAGTTGAATTTCTGCTTTTTTGTCCCGAAATAAGTGAAATTTCTTCAAATTTAGCCAAAAATTAGGGATTTCATTTTTTTGCCCCAAAATAAGGGGAATTTCTGCCATTTTGCCCTGAAATATTTGAAATTTCTGCAATTTTACCCCAAAATAAGGGGAATTTCTGCCTTTTTGTTCCAAAATAAAGGGGAATTTCAGCCTTATCACCTCAAAATAAGGGAAATTTCTGCCTTTTTGCCCCAAAATAAAAGGAAATTCTCCCTTTTTGCCCCAAAATAAAGGAAATTTCAGTCTTTTTACCTTAAAATAAGTGAAAATTCTGCAATTTTGCCCCAAATAAGGCAAATTTCTGCAATTTTGCCCCAAAATAATGTAAATTTCTGCAATTTTGCCCCAAAATAAAGGAAATTTCTGGAATTTAGCCTCAAAGAAAGGGGAATTTCTGATTTTTGCCCCAAAATAAAAGGGAATTTCTGCCTTTTGCCCCAAAATTAGGGGAATTTCTGAATTTTGCTCCAAAATACGGAGAATTTCTGCCTTTTTGCCCGAAAATAAGGGGAATGCATAACTTTTTGCCATAAAAAAGGGAAATTTCTTCATTTTTGCTCCAAAATAAGGGGAATTTCTGCATTTTTGCCTCTGAATAAGTGGAATTTCTGTTTTTTTCCCCCAAAACAATGGGAATTTCTGTCTTTTTTGCCCCAAAATAAGGGGAATTTCTGACTTATTACCCTGAAATAAGTGAAATTTCTGCAATTTTGACTAAAAATAAGGGTAATTTCTGCCTTTCTGCCCCCAAATAAGGGAAATTTCAGCATTTTTACCTCAAAATTAGGGGAAATTCTGCATTTTTGCCACAAAATATTAGGAATTTCTGCCTTTTTGTCCCAAAATAAGGAAAATTTCTGCCTTTTTTCCCTGAAATAAGTGAAATTTCTGCAATTTTGCCTCAAAATAAGTGAAATTTCTGCAATTTTGCCCCAAAATAAAAGAAATTTCTGGATTTTTGCCCCAAAAGAAGTGGAATTTCTGAGTTTTGCCCCAAAATAAGGAGAATTTCTGTCTTTTTGCTCCAACATATAGAGAATTTCTGCCTTTATGCCCCACAATTAGGGGAATTTCTGCAATTTTGCTCCAAAATACGGGGAATTTCTGCCTTTTTGCCCGAAAATAAGAGGAATGCATAACTTTTTGCCATAAAAAAAGGAAATTTCTTCATTTTTGCTCCAAAATAAGGGGAATTTCCTCATTTTTGACTCTAAATAAGTGGAATTTCTCTGTCTTTTTTCCCCAAAACAAAGGGAATTTCTGTTTTTTTTCCCCAAAAGAAGGAAAATTTCTGACTTATTACCCTGAAATAAGTGAAATTTATGCAATTTTGCCAGAAAATAAGTGAAATTTCTGCAATTTTGCCCCAAAAAATAGGAAATTTCTGGAATTTTTCCCAAAAATAAGTGGAATTTCATAGTTTTGCCCCAAAATAAGAAGAATTTCTGTCTTTTTGCCCTAACATATAGGGAATTTCTGCCTTTTTGACCCACAATTAGGGGAATTTCTGCAATTTTGCTCCAAAATAAGGGGAATTTCTGCTTTTTTGCCTAAAAATAAGGGGAATGTATACCTTTTGCCACAAAAAAGGTAAATTTCTTCATTTTTGCCCCAAAATAAGAGTTATTTCTGCCTCTTTACCTCAAAATAAGTGAAATTTCTGCCTTTTTACCCCAAAATAAACGGAATTTCTGTCTTTTTGTCCCAAAATAAAAGGAATTTTTGAATTATGTCTTGAAATATGTGAAATTTCTGCAATTTTGCCCGAAAATAAAAAAAAAATTCTGCCTTTTTGCCACAAAATAAGGGGAATTTCTGTCTTTTTGTCCAATAGTAAAGGGAAATTTCTTCATTTTTGCCCCCAAATAAGGGGAATTTCAGCCTTTTTACCTCAAAATAAGGGGAATTTTGCATTTTTGCCACAAAATATTAAGAATTTCTGCCATTGTGCTCCAAAATATGGAAAATTTCTGCAATTTTTCTCTGAAATAATTGAAATTTCTGCAATTTTGCCTTAAAATAAGTGAAATTTCTGCAATTTAGCCCCAAAATAAGAGAAATTTTTGGAATTTTGCCCTAAAATAAGTGGAATTTCTGAGTTTTGCCCCAAAAAAAGGAGAATTTCTGTCTTTTTGCCCCAATAAAGAGGGAATTTCTGCATTTTTGCCCCACAACTAGGGGAATTTCTGCAATTTTGCTCCAAAATAAGGAGAATTTCTGCTTTTTTCCCGAAAATAAAGGGAATGTATACCTTTTGGCACAAAGAAAGGAAATTTCTTCATTTTTGCCCCAAAATATGGGGAATTTCTGCCTTTTTACCTCAAAATAAGTGAAATTTCTGACTTTTTACCAAAAATAAACGGAATTTCTGGCTTTTTGCTCCAAAATAAAAGGAATTTTTTAATTATGCCCTGAAATAAGTGAAATTTCTGCAATTTTGCCCCAAAATAAAAGAAATTTCTGCCTTTTTTCCACAAATTAAGGGGAATTTCTGTCTTTTTGCCCAAAAATAAGGGAAATTTCAGCCTTTTTGCCCCCAAATAAGGGGGAATTTCAGGCTTTTTACCTCAAAATAAGGGGAATTTCTGCATTTTTTGCCACAAAATATTAAGAATTTCTGACATTGTGCTTAAAATGCAGAAAAATTCTGCCTTTTTTCCCTGAAATAAGTGAAATTTCTGCAATTTTGTCCCAAAATAAGTGAAATTTCTGCAATTTTGCCCCAAAATAAGAAAAATTTCTGGAATTTTGACCCAAAATAAGTGAGATTTCTGAGTTTTGCCCCAATATAAGGAGAATTTCTGTGTTTTTGCCCCAACATATAGGGAATTTCTGCATTTTTGCCCCACAATTAGGGAAATTTCTGCAATTTTGCTCCAAAATACGGTGATTTTCTGCCTTTTTCGCCGAAAATAAGTAGAATTTCTGCCATTTGGCTGCGAAATAAGAAAAATTTTTGCAATTTTGTACCAAAATAAAAGAAATTTCTGCCTTTTTGCCCCAAAATAAGAAAATTTCTGCTTTTTTTCCCTGAAATAAGTGAAATTTCTGCAATTTTGCCCCAAAATAAGGGAAATTTCTGCAATTTTGCCCCAATGTAAAGGAAATTTCTGCAATTTTGCCCAAAAATAAGAGGAATTTCTGACTTTTTGCCCTGAAATAAATAAAATTTCTGCAATTTTTCCTGAAAATAAGGGAAATTTGTGCCTTTTTGCCCCAAAATAAGAGGAATTTCTGCCTTTTGCCCCAAAATATGGAGAATTTCATCATTTTACCTCAAAATAAGGGGAATTTCAGCCTTTTTGCACCAAAATATGGAGAATTTCTGCCTTTTTGCCCCAAAAATAAAGGGAATTTCTGCATTTTTGCACAAATATTAGGGGAATTTCTGCAATTTTGCTCCAAAATACGGGTCATTTCTGCCTTTTTTGCCAGAAATTAAGTGGAATTTCTGCCTTTTTGTCCCGAAATAAGTGAAATTTCTTCAATTTTAGCCAAAAATTAGGGATTTCATCTTTTTGCCCCAAAATAAGGGGAATTTCTGCCATTTTGCCATGAAATATTTGAAATTTCTGCAATTTTACCCCAAAATAAGGGGAATTTCTGCCTTTTTGTTCCAAAATAAAGGGGAATTTCAGCCTTATTATCTCAAAATAAGGGAAATTTCTGCCTTTTTGCCACAAAATATAAGGAATTTCTGCCTTTTTGCCCCAAAATAAGGAAAACTTCTGCTATCTTGCCCCAAAATAAAAGGAATTTCTCACTTTTTGCCCCAAAATAAAGGAAATTTAGGCCTTTATGCCTGAAAATAAGTGAAAATTCTGCAATTTTGCCCCAAATAAGGGAAATTCCTGCAATTTTGCCCCAAAATAAAGGAAATTTCTTGAATTTTGCCTCAAAGTAAGGGAAATTTCTGATTTTTGCACCAAAATAAAGGGAATTTCTGCCATTTGCCCCAAAATTAGGGGAATTTCTAAATTTTGCTCCAAAATACGGAGAATTTCTGCCTTTTTTGCCTGAAAATAAGGGGAATGCATATTTTTTTGCCATAAAAAAGGGAAATTTCTTCATTTTTGCTCCAAAATACAGGGAATTTCTGCCTTTTGGCCTCTAAATAAGTGGAATTTCTGTATTTTTTCCCCCAAAACAAAGGGAATTTCTGTCTTTTTTGCCCCAAAATAAGGGGAATTTCTGACTTATTACCCTGAAATAAGTGAAATTTTTGCAATTTTGCCTCAAAATAAGGGTAATTTCTGCCTTTCTGCCCCCAAATAAGGGAAATTTCAGCATTTTTGCCTCAAAATTAGGGGAATTTCTGCAATTTTGCACCAAAATAAGAGAAATTTCTGCAATTTTGCCCCAAAATAAGGGAAAATTCTGGAATTTTGCCCCAAAAGAAGTGGAATTTCTGAGTTTTGCCCCAAAATAAGGAGAATTTCTGTCTTTTTGCTCCAAATATAGAGAATTTCTGCCTTTATGCCCCACAATTAGGGGAATTTCTGCAATTTTGCTCCAAAATACGGGGAATTTCTGCCTTTTTGCCGGAAAATAAGGGGAATGCATACCTTTTTGCCATAAAAAATGGAAATTTCTTCATTTTTGCTCCAAAATAAGGGGAATTTCTGCCTTTTTGCCTCTAAATGAGTGGAATTTCTGTATTTTTCCTCCAAAACAAAGGGAATTTCTGTCTTTTTTGCCCCAAAATAAGGAAAATTTCTACTTATTACCCTGAAATAAGTGAAATTTCTGCAATTTTGCCCCAAAATAAGAGAAATTTCTGCCTTTTTGCCCTGAAATATGTGAAATTTCTGCAATTTTACCTCAAAATAAGATGAATTTATGCCTTTTTGTCCCAAAATAGTGGGAATTTCTTCCTTTTTGCCCAAAAAGAATAAAAATTTTTGCTTTTTTTCTCTAAAATAAGTGAAATTTCTGCAATTTTGCACTAAAATAAGGGAAATTAATGCAATTTTTTCTGATAATAAGGGAAATTTCTGCAATTTTGCCCCAAAATAAGGGGAATTTCTGTTTTTTGCCCCCAAATAAGGGAAATTTTTGCAATTTTGCCCTAAAATAAGGGGAATTTCTGCCTTTTGCCCCAAAATAAGGAGAATTTCTGCATTTTTGTCCCAAAATAAAGAAAATTACTGTATTTTTTTACCCCAAAATTTGGTGAATTTCTGCAATTTTGCTCCAAAATATTAGGATTTTCTGCCTTTTTCGCCGAGAATAAGGGGAATTTCTGTCATTTTGCCGCGAAATAAGTGAAATATCTGCAGTTTTACCCCAAAATAAGGGGAATTTTGGCCTTTTTGCCCCAAAATTAGAGGAATTTCTGAAATATTGCTCCAAAATACGGGAAATTTCTGCCTTTTTGCCCGAAAATAATGGGAATGTATACCTTTTTGCCATAAAAAAGGAAAATTTCTTCATTTTTGCCCCAAAATAAGGAGATTTTCTGACTTTTTGACTCAAAATAAGTGCAATTTCTGCCTTTTCTCCAAAAATAAACGAAATTTCTGTCTTTTTGCCCCAACATAAGGGGAATTTCTGACTTTTTGCCCGAAAATAAGGGGAATTTCAGCCTTTTTACCTCAAAATATGGAGAATTTCTGCCTTTTTGCCCCAAAATAAGAAAAATTTCTGCAATTTTGTACCAAAATAAAAAAAATTTCTGCCTTTTTGCCCCAAAATAAGAAAATTTCTGCATTTTTTTCTGAAATAAGTGAAATTTCTGCAATTTTGCCCCAAAATAAGGGAAATTTCTGCAATTTTGCCCAAATGTAAAGGACATTTCTGCAATTTTGCCCCAAAATAAGGGAAATTTCTGATTTTGCTCCCGAATAAAAGGAGATTTTCTGTCTTTTTGCCCCATAATAAGGAGAATTTCTGCCTTTTTGCCTGAAAATTATGAGAATTTCTGCAATTTTGCTTCAAAATATGGAGAATTTCTGCCTTTTAGCCACAAAATAAAGGAAATTTCTTCATTTTCCCCCAATATTTGGGGAATTTCTGCATTTTACCTCTAAATAAGGGGAATTTCTGCATTTTACCTCAAAATAAGAACAATTTCTGCCTTTTGCCCCAAAATATGGGAAATTTCTGCCTTTTTGTTCCAAAATAAGGAAAATTTCTTCAACTTTGTACCATAAAAAGAGAAATTTCTGCTTTTTGCCCCAAAATAAGGGGAATTTCTGACTCTTTACCCTGAAATAAATGAAATTTCTGCAATTTTGCCCGAAAATAAGGGAAATTTGTGCATTTTTGCCCCAAAATGAGGGGAATTTCTGCCTTTTGCCCCAAAATAAAAAGAATTTCTGTCTTTTTGCCCCAACATATAGAGAATTTCTGCGTTTTTGCCACACAATTACGGGTATTTCTGCAATTTTGCTCCAAAATACAAGGAATTTCTGCCTTTTTGCCCGAAAATAAGGGGAATGCATACCTTTTTGCCATAAAAAAGTGAAATTTCTTCATTTTTGCTCCAAAATAAAGGGAATTTCTGCCTTTTTGCCTCTAAATAAGTGGAATTTCTGACTTTTTCCCCCAAAACAAAGGGAATTTCTGTCTTTTTTGCCCCAAAATAAAGAAAATTTCTGACTTATTACCCTGAAATAAGTGAAATTTCTGTAATTTTGCCCCCAAATAAGGAAAATTTGGGCCTTTTTGCCCTCAAATATGTGAAATTTCTGCAATTTTACCCCAAAATAAGGTGAATTTCTGCCTTTTTGCCCCAAAATAATGGAAATTTCTGCTTTTTTGCCCCAAAATATGAAAAATTTTTCTTTTTTTTTATCTGAAATAAGTGAAATTTCTGCAATGATGCCCTAAAATAAGGGAAATTTTTGCAATTTTTCCCCATAATAAGGGAAATTTCTGCAATTTTGCCCCAAAATAAGGGATATTTCTGTTTTTTGCCCCCAAATAATAGAAATTTCTGCAATTTTGCCCTAAAATAATGGGAATTTCTGCCTTTTGCCCCAAAATAAAAAGAATTTCTGCCTTTTTGCCTCTAAATGAGTGGAATTTCTGTATTTTTCCCCCAAAACAAAGGGAATTTCTGTCTTTTTTGCCCCAAAATAAGGAAAATTTCTACTTATTACCCTGAAATAAGTGAAATTTCTGCAATTTTGCCCCAAAATAAGGGAAATTTCTGCCTTTTTGCCCTGAAATATGTGAAATTTCTGCAATTTTACCTCAAAATAAGATGAATTTCTGCCTTTTTGCTTCAAAATAATGGGAATTTCTTCCTTTTTGCCCCAAAAGAAGAAAAATTTTTGCTTTTTTTCTCTAAAATAAGTGAAATTTCTGCAATTTTGCACTAAAATAAGGGAAATTAATGCAATTTTTTCCGATAATAAGGGAAATTTCTGCAATTTTGCCCCAAAATCAGGGGAATTTCTGTTTTTTGCCCCCAAATAAGGGAAATTTTTGCAATTTTGCCCTAAAATAAGGGGAATTTCTGCCTTTTGCCCCAAAATAAGGAGAATTTCTGCATTTTTGTCCCAAAATAAAGAAAATTACTGTATTTTTTACCCTAAAATTAGGTGAATTTCTGCAATTTTGCTCCAAAATATGGGGATTTTCTGCCTTTTTCACCGAGAATAAGGGGTATTTCTGTCATTTTGCCGCAAAATAAGTGAAATATCTGCAGTTTTACCCCAAAATAAGTGGAATTTCGGCCTTTTTGCCCCAAAATTAGAGGAATTTCTGCAATTTTGCTCCAAAATACGGGAAATTTCTGCCTTTTTGCCCGAAAATAATAGGAATTTATACCTTTTTGCCATAAAAAAGGGAAATTTCTTTATTTTTGCCCCAAAATAAGGGGATTTTCCGACTTTTTGACTCAAAATAAGTGCAATTTCTGCCTTTTCTCCAAAAATAAACGAAATTTCTGTCTTTTTGCCCCAACAAAGGGGAATTTCTGACTTTTTGCCCGAAAATAAGGGGAATTTCAGCCTCTTTACCTCAAAATAAGAGGAATTTCTCACTTTTTGCCCCAAAATAAGAAAAATTTCTGCAATTTTTTACCAAAATAAAAGAAATTTTTGCCTTTTGCCCCAAAATAAGAAATTTTTTGCATTTTTTTCTGAAATAAGTGAAATTTCTGCAATTTTGCCCCAAAATAAGGGAAATTTCTGATTTTGCTCCCGAATAAAAGATTTTCTGTCTTTTTGCCCCAAAATAAGGAGAATTTCTGCCTTTTTGCCTGAAAATTATGAGAATTTCTGCAATTTTGCTTCAAAATACGGGGAATTTCTGCCTTTTAAGCCCAAAATAAAGGGAATTTCTGCCTTTTCCCCCAATATTTGGGGAATTTCTGCATTTTACCTCAAAATAAGAAGAATGTCTGTCTTTTGCCCCAAAATATGGGGAATTTCTGCCTTTTTGTTTCAAAATAAGGAAAATTTCTACAATTTTGTACCATAATAAAAGAAATTTCTGCTTTTTGCCCCAAAATAAGGGGAATTTCTGACTCTTTACCCTGAAATAAATGAAATTTCTGCAATTTTGCCCGAAAATAAAGGAAATTTGTGCATTTTTGACCCAAAATGAGGGGAATTTCTGCCTTTTGCCCCAAAATAAGAAGAATTTCTGTCTTTTTGCCCCAACATATAGAGAATTTCTGCGTTTTTGCCACACAATTACGGGAATTTCTAAAATTTTGCTTCAAAATACGAGGGATTCCTGCATTTTTGCCCGAAAATAAAGGGAATGCATAACTTTTTGCCATAAAAAAATGAAATTTCTTCATTTTTGCTCCAAAATAAAGTGAATTTCTGCCTTTTTGCCTCTAAATAAGTGGAATTTCTGACTTTTTCTCCCAAAACAAAGGGAATTTCTGTCTTTTTGCCCCAAAATAAAGAAAATTTCTGACTTATTACCCTGAAATAAGTGAAATTTCTGCAATTTTGCCCCCAAATAAGGGAAATTTCTGCCTTTTTGCCCTGAAATATGTGAAATTTCTGCAATTTTACCCCAAAATAAGGTGAATTTCTGCCTTTTTGCCCCAAAATAATGGGAATTTCTGCCTTTTGCCCCAAAATAAGAAAAATATTTCCTTTTTTTCTCTGAACTAAGTGAAATTTCTGCAATGTTGTCCTAAAATAAGGGAAATTTCTGCAATTTTTCCACATAATAAGGGAAATTTCTGCAATTTTGCCCCCAAATAAGGGGAATTTCTGTTTTTTGCCCCCAGATAAGGGAAATTTCTGCAATTTTGCCCTAAAATAAGGGGAATTTCTGTATTTTGCCCCAAAATAAGGAGATTTTATGCAATTTTGCCCTAAAATAATAGGAATTCCTGCCTTTTGCCCCAAAATAAAAAGAATTTCTGCCTTTTTGCCCCAAAATAAAGAAAATTACTGTATTTTAACCCAAAATTAGGTGAATTTCTGCAATTTTGCTCCAAAATATTGGGATTTTCTGCCTTTTTCGCCGAAAATAAGGGGAATTTCTGCCATTTTGCCGCGAAATAAGTGAAATTTCTGCAGTTTTATCTCAAAATAAGGGGAATGTCTGCTTTATTGCCACAAAATTAGGAGAATTTTTGGAATTTTGCTCCAAAATATGAGGAATTACTACCTTTTTGCTCGAAAATAAAGGGAATGTATACCTTTTTGCCATAAAAAAGGGAAATTTCTTCATTTTTGCCCCAAAATAAAAGGATTTTCTGCCTTTTTGACTCAAAATGAGTGCAATTTCTGCCTTTTCCCAAAAAATAAACAAAATTTCTGTCTATTTGCCCCAAAATAATGGGGAATTTCTGACTTTTTGCCCGAAAATAAGGGGAATTTCAGCCTTTTGCCCCAAAGTAAGAAGAATTTCGGCCTTTTTGCCCCAAAATAAAGAAAATTACTGTATTTTTAACCCAAAATTAGGTGAATTTATGCAATTTTGCTCCAATATATGGGGATTTTCTGCCTTTTAGCCCCAAAATAAAGGGAATTTCTGCAATTTCCCCCAATATTTGGGGAATTTTTGCATTTTACCTCTAAGTAAGGGGAATTTCTGCATTTTACCTCAAAATAAGAAGAATTTCTTCCTTTTGCCCCAAAATATGGGGAATTTCTGACTTTTTGTTACAAAATAAAAAAAATTTCTTCAATTTTGTACCATAATAAAAGAAATTTCTGCTTTTTGCCCCAAAATAAGGGGAATTTCTGTCTTTTTGCCCTGAAATAAATGAAATTTCTGCAATTTTGCTCGAAAATAAGGGAAATTTGTGCCTTTTTGCCCCAAAATAAAAATAATTTCTGCCTTTTGCCCCAAAATATGGGGAATTTCAGCATTTTACCTCAAAATAAGGGGAATGTCAGCCTTTTAGCACCAAAATATGGAGAATTTCTGCCTTTTTGCCCCCAAATAAAGGGAATTTCTGCATTTTTGCACCAATATTAGGGGAATTTTTGCACCTTTGCTCCAAAATAAGGGTCATTTCTGCATTTTTGCCCGAAATTAGGTGGAATTTCTGCCTTTTTGTTCCGAATAAGTGAAATTTTTTCAATTTTAGCCAAAAATTATGGATTTCATTTTTTGCCCCAAAATAAGGGGAATTTCTGCCATTTTGCCATGAAATATTTGAAATTTCTGCAATTTTACCCCAAAATAAGGGGAATTTCTGCTTTTTGCCCCAAAATAAGGGGAATTTCACCCTTATTACCTCAAAATAAGGGAAATTTCTGCCTTTTTGCCACAAAATATAAGGAATTTCTGCCTTTTTGCCCCAAAATAAGGAAAATTTCTGCAATCTTGCGCCAAATAAGGGGAATTTCTCCCTTTTTGCCCAAAATAAAAGAAATTTGAGCCTTTCTACCTGAAAATAAGTGAAATTTCTGCAATTTTGCCCCAAATAAGGAAAATTTCTGCAATTTTGCCCCAAAATAAGGTAAATTCCTGCAATTTTGCCCTAAAATAAGTGAAATTTCTGCAATTTTGCCCCAAAATAAGAAAAATTTCTGGAATTTTGCCCCAAAATAAGTGGAATTTCTGAGTTTTGCCCCAAAATAAGGAGAATTTCTGTCTTTTTGCCTCAACATATAGAGAATTTCTGCCTTTTTGCCCCACAATTAGGGGAATTTCTGCAATTTTGCTTTAAAGTACGTGGAATTTCTGCCTTTTTGCCCGAAAATAAGGGGAATGCATACCTTTTTGCCATAAAAAATGGAAATTTCTTCATTTTTGCTCCAAAATCAGAAGAATTTCTGCCTTTTTGCCTCTAAATAAGTGGAATTTCTGTCTTTTTCCCCCAAAACAAAGAGAATTTCTGTTTTTTTTTGCCCCAAAATAATAAAAAATTTCTGATTTATTACCCTGAAATAAGTGAAATTTCTGTAATTTTGCCCCAAAATAATGGAAATTTCTGCCTTTTTGCCCAGAAATATGTGAAATTTCTGCAATTTTACCCCAAAATCAGGTGAATTTCTGTCTTTTTGCCCCCAAAGAAGTAAAATTTTTGCTTTTTTTTCTGAAATAAGTGAAATTTCTGCAATTTTGCCCTAAAATAAGGGAAATTTCTGCAATTTTTCCCCATAAGAAGGGAAATTTCTGGAATTTTGCCCCAAAATAAGTGGAATTTCTGTTTTTTGCCCACAAATAAGGGAAATTTCTGCAATTTTGCCCTAAAATAAAGGGAATTTCTGTCTTTTGCCCCAAAATAAGGAGAATTTCTGCAATTTTGCCCTAAAATAAGGGGAATTTCTGCCTTTTGCCACAAATAAAAATAATTTCTGCATTTTTGCCCCAAAATAAAGGAAATTACTGTATTTTTAACCCAAAATTAGGTGAATTTCTGCAATTTTGCTCCAATATACAGGGATTTTTTTGCCTTTTAGCCCCAAAATAAAGGGAATTTTTGCATTTTCCCCCAATATTTGGGGAATTTCTGCATTTTACCTCAAAATAAGAAGAATTTCTGCCTTTTGCCCCAAAATATGGGGAATTTCTGCCTTTTTATTCCAAAATATAAAAAATTTCTTCAATTTTGTACCATAATAAAAGAAATTTCTGCTTTTTGCCCCAAAATAAGAAGAATTTCTGACTTTTTGCCCTGAAATAAATGAAATTTCTGCAATTTTGCCCAAAATAAAAGAAATTTGTGACTTTTGCCCAGAAATAAAGGTAATTTCTGCCTTTTGCCCCAAAATATGGGGAATTTCTGCCTTTTGCCCCAAAATATGGGGAATTTCAGCATTTTACCTCAAAATAAGGGAAATTTCAGCCTTTTTGCACCAAAATATGGAGCATTTCTGCCTTTTTGCCCCAAAATAAAAGGAATTTCTGCATTTTTGTTCAAATATTAGGGGAATTTCTGCACTTTTGCTTCAAAATACGGGTCATTTCTACCTTTTTGCCCGAAATTAAGTGGAATTTCGGCCTTTTGTCCCGAAATAAGTAAAATTACTTCAATTTTAGCCAAAAATAAGGGATTTCATCTTTTTGCCCCAAAATAAGGGAAATTTCTGCCATTTTGCCCTGAAATATTTGAAATTTCTGCAATTTTACCCCAAAATAAGGGGAATTTCTGCCTTTTTGCTTCAAAATAAGGGGAATTTCAGCCCTATTACCTCAAAATAAGGGAAATTTCTGCCTTTTTGCCACAAAATATAAGGAATTTCTGCCTTTTTGCCCCAAAATAAGTAAAATTTCTGCAATTTTGCTCTAAAATAAGGGGAATTTGTCCCTTTATGCCTTAAAAAAAAGGAAATTTCAGCCTTTTTACCTGAAAATAAGTGAAATTTCTGCAATTTTGCCCCAAATAAAGGAAATTTCTGCAATTTTACCACAAAATAAGGTAAATTCCTGCAGTTTTGCCCCAAAATGAAGGAAATTTCTGGAATTTTGCCCCAAAGTAAGGGGAATTTCTGACTTTTGCCCCAAAATAAAGAGAATTTCTGCCTTTTGCCCCCAAATTAGGGGAATTACGGCAATTTTACTCCAAAATATGGGGAATTTCTGCCTTTTTGCCCGAAAATAAGGAGAATGCATACCTTTTTGCCATAAAAAAAGAGAAATTTCTTCATTTTTGCTCCGAAATAAGGGGAATTTCTGCATTATTGCCTCTAAATAAGTGGAATTTCGGTCTTTTTCCCCCAAAACAAAGGGAATTTCTGTCTTTTTGCCCCAAAATAAAAGGAATTTCTGACTTATTACTCTGAAATAAGTGAAATTTCTGCAATTTTGCCCCAAAATAAGGGAAATTTCTGCCTTTTTGCCCCCAAATAAGGGAAATTTCAGCCTTTTTACCTCAAAATAAGGGGAATTTCTGCATTTTTGCCACAAAATATTAGGAATTTCTGCCTTTTTGCCCCAAAATAAGAAAAATTTCTGCCTTTTTTCCCTGAAATAATGAAATTTCTGCAATTTAGCCCCAAAATAAGTGAAATTTCTGCAATTTTGCCCCTAAATATGGGAAATTTCTGGAATTTTGCCCCAAAATAAGTGAAATTTCTGAGTTTTGCCTCAAAATAAGGAGAATTTCTGTCTTTTTGCCCCAACATATAGGGAATTTCTACCTTTTTGTCCCACAATTTGGGAAATTTCTTCAATTTTGCTCCAAAATACGGGGAATTTCAGCCTTTTTGCCAAAAAATAAGAGGAATGCATACCTTTTAGCCATAAAAAAGGGAAATTTCTTTATTTTTGCTCCAAACTAAGAAGAATTTCTGACTTTTTGCCTCTAAATTAGTGGAATTTATGTCTTTTTCCCCCAAAACAAAGGGAATTTCTGTCTTTTTGCCCCAAAATAAGGAAAATTTCTGACTTATTACCCTGAAATAAGTGAAATTTCTGCAATTTTGCTCCAAAATACGGGAAATTTCTGCCTTTTTACCCAAAAATAAACGGAATTTCTGTTTATTTGCCCCAAAATAAAAGGAATTTTTGAGTTATGCTCTGAAATAAGTGAAATTTCTGCAATATTGACCCAAAATAAAAGAAATTTCTGTCTTTTTGCCACAAAATAAGGGGAATTTCTGTCTTTTTGCCCCAAAATAAGGGAAATTTCTGCCTTTTTGCCCCTAAATAAGGGGAATTTCAGCTTTTTACCTCAAAATAAGGGGCATATCTGCATTTTTGCCACAAAATATTCAGAATTTTTGCCATTTTGCTCAAAAATATGGAAAATTTCTGGTTTTTTCCCTTGAAATAAGTGAAATTTCTGCAATTTTGCCCCAAAATAAGTGGAATTTCTGAGTTTTGCCCAAAAATAAGGAGAATTTCTGACTTTTTGCCTCAACATATAGGGAATTTCTGTATTTTTGCCCCACAATTATAGGAATTTCTGGAATTTTGCTCAAAAATATGGGGAATTTCTGCTTTTTTGCCAGAAAATAAGGGGAATGTATACCTTTTGCCACCAAAAAACGGAAATTTCTTCATTTTTGCCCCAAAATAAGAGGAAATTCTGCCTTTTTACCTCAAAATAATTGAAATTTCAGCCTTTTTACCCAAAAATAAATGGAATTTCTCTCTTTTTGCCCCAAAATAAAAGGAGTTTTTGAATTATGCCCTGAAATAAGTGAAATTTCTGCAATTTTGCCCTAAAATAAAAGAAATTTCTGCATTTTTGACACAAAATATGGGGAATTTCTGCCTTTTTGCCCCCAAGTAAGGGGAATTTCAGCCTTTTTACCACAAAATAAGGAGAATTTCTGCATTTTTGACACAAAATATTAGGAATTTCTGCATTTTTGCTCCAAAATAAGGAAAATTTCTGCCTTTTTTCCCTGAAATAAGTGAAATTTCTGCAATTTTGCCCCAAAATAAGGGAAATTTCTGAATTTTTGCAACAAAATAAGGGGAATTTCTGTCTTTTTGCCTCAAAATAAGGGGAATTTCAGCATTTTTACCTTATAATAAGGGGAATCTCTGCGTTTGTGCCCTAAAATTAGTGAAATTTCTGCAATTTTGCCGAAAATAAGAAAAATTTTTGCAATTTTGCCATAATATAAGGGAAATTTCTGCAATTTTGCCTCAAAATAAGGGGAATTTCTGATTTTTTGTCATGAAATAAGAAAAATTTCTGTCTTTTTGCCCCAAAATAATGTATATTTCTGCATTTTCCCTCAAAATTAGGGGAATTTGTGTAATTTTGCTTCAAAATACGGGGAATTTCTGCTTTATTTCACCAAAATAAAGAGAATTTCTGCATTTTTGCACCAATATAAGGGGAATTTCTGAAATTTTGCTCAAATTACGGGGAATTTCTGCCTTATTGCCCGAAATAAAGTGGAATTTCTGCCTTTTTTCCCTGAAATATTTGAAATTTCCGCAATATTACCCCAAAATAAAGGGGAATTTCTGTTTTTGGCCACAAAATTAGGGGAATTTCTGCTTTTTGCCCCAAAATAAGGCAAATTTCTGACTTTTTGCCCTGAAATAAGTGAAATTTCTGCAATTTTGCCCAAAATAAGGGGAATTTCTGCCTTTTTGCCCAAAATATGGGGAATTTCAGCATTTTACCTCCAAATAAGGGGAATTTCTGCCTTTTTGCCACAAAATATGGGGAATGTCTGCCTTATTGCCCCCAAATAAAGAAAATTTTTGTTTTTCTGCCCCTATTAATGGGAATTTCTGCTTTTTTGCCACAAAGTAAAGAGAATTTCTGCTTTTTTGCCCCAAAATTAGGGAAATTTCAGACTTTTTACCTCAAAATAAGAGGAATTTCTGCCTTTTGCCCCAAAATATAGGGAATTTCTGCCTATTTGTTTTAAAATAAGGAAAATTTCTTCAATTTTGTACCAAAATAATAGAAATTTCTGTTTTTTGCCCGAAAATAAAAAGAATTTCTGACTTTGCCCTGAAATAAATGAAATTTCTTCAATTTTGCCCAAAAATAAGAAAAATTTGTGCCTTTTTGCCACAAAATGAGGGGAATTTTTGCCTATTTGCCACAAAATAAAAAAAATTTCTGCAATTCTATACCAAAATAAAAGAAATTTATACAATTTTGCTTCAAAATTTGGAAAATTTCTGCAATTTTGCCCCAAAATAAGGGAAATTTCTTCAATTTTGCCCCAAAATAAGTGGAATTTCTGAGTTTTGCCCCAAAATAAGGAGAATTTCTGTCTTTTCGTCCCAACATATAGGGAATTTCTGAGTTTTTGCCCCCAAATTAGGGGAGTTTCTGCAATTTTGCTTCAAAATACAGGAAATTTCTGCCTCTTTTCCCGAAAATAATGAAAACTTCTGCTTTTTGCCCCAAATAAAGGGAATTTCTGCATTTTTGCCCCAATATTAGAAGAATTTCTGCAATTTTGCTCCAAAATATGGGAAATTTCTGCCTTTTTGCCCAAAATTAAGGGGATTTTCTAACTTTTTGCCCCCAAACAAAGGAAATTTCTGCAATTTTATCCCATAATAAGAGGAATTTCTGCCTTTTTGCCTTAAAATAAGAGGAATTTCTCCCTTTTGCCCTAAAATATGTGAAATTTCTGCAATTTTACCCCAAAATAAAGTGAGTTTCTGCCTCTTTGCCCCAAAATAATGAGAATTTCTGCCTTTTTGCCCCAAAAGAAGAAAAATTTTTGCTTTTTTTTCTCTGAATTAAGTGAAATTTCTGCAATTTTGCCCTAAAATAAGGGAAATTTCTGCAATTTTTCTCCATAATAAGGGAAATTTCTCAATTCTGCCCGAAAATAAGGGGAATTTCTGTTTTTTGCTTCCAAATAAGGGAAATTTCTGCAATTTTGCCCTAAAATAAGGGGAATTTCTGCCTTTTGCCCCGAATTAAGAGGAATTTCTGCTATTTTGCCCCAAATTAAAGTAAATTACTGCATTTTATACCCCAAAAATTTGGTAATTACTGCAATTTTGCTCCAAAATACGCGAATTGTCTGCCTTTTTCGCCGAAAAGAAGGGGAATTTCTGCCATTTTGCCGCGAAATAAGTGAAATTTCTGCAGTTTTACCCGAAAATAAGAAGAATTTCTGCCTTTTTGCCCCAAAATTAGGGAAATTTCTGCAATTTACTCCAAAATACGGGGAATTTCTGCCTTTTTGCCCGAAAATAAAGGGACTGTATACTTTTTTGCCATAAAAAAGGGAAATTTCTTTATTTTTGCACCAAAATAAGGGGATTTTCCGCCTTTTTGACTCAAAATAATTGCAATTTCTGCCTTTTCCCCAAAAATAAATGGAATTTCTGTCTTTTTGCCCCCCAAAAAAGGGGAATTTCTTACTTTTTGCCCTGAAATAAGTGAAATTTCTAAAATTTTACCCCAAAATAAGAAAAATGTCTGCTTTTTGCCCCAAAATAAGGGGAATTTCTGCCTTTTTGCCCCAAAATAAAAGAAATTTCAGCCTTCTTACCTCAAAATAAGGGGAATTTCTGCCTTTTTGCCCCAAAATATGGGGAATTTCTGCTTTTTGCCCCAAAATAAGGAAAATTTCTTCAATTTTGTACCAAAATAAAAGAAATTTCGGCCTTTTTGCCCAAAAATAAAGGAAATTTCTGCATTTTTGCACCAATATTAGTGGAATTTCTGCAATTTTGCTCCAAAATACGGGTCATTTCTGCCTTTTTGCCTGAAATTAAGTGGAATTTCTGCCTTTTTGTCCCGAAATAAGTGAAATTTCTTCAATTTTAGCCAAAAATTAGGATTTCATCTTTTTGCTCCAAAATAAGGGGAATTTCTTCCATTTTGCCCTGAAATATTTGAAATTTCTGCAATTTTATTCCAAAATAAGAGGAATTTTAGCCTTTTTGCCTCAAAATAAGGGGAATTTCAGCCTTATTACCTCAAAATAAGTGAAATTTCTGCCTTTTGGCCACAAAATATAAGGAATTTCTGCTTTTTTGCCCCAAAATAAGGAAAATTTCTGCAATTTTGCCTTAAAATAAGGGGAATTTCTTTCTTTTTGCCCCAAAATAAAGGAAATTTCAGCCTTTTTACCTGAAAATAAGAAAAATTTCTGCAATTTTGCCCCAAATAAGGAAAATTTCTGCAATTTTGCCCCAAAATAATGTAAATTCCTGCAATTTTGTCCCTAAATAAAGGAAATTTCTGGAATTTTGCCTCAAAGTAAGAGGAATTTCTGATTTTTGACCCAAAATAAAGGGAATTTCTGCCTTTTGCCCAAAAATTAGGGGAATTTCTGCAATTTTTCTCTAAAATACAGGGAATTTCTGCCTTTTTGCACGAAAATAAGGGGAATGCATACCTTATTGCCACAAAAAGGGAAATTTCTTCATTTTTGCCCCAAAATAAGAGGAAATTCTGCCTTTTTACCTCAAAATAATTGAAATTTCTGCCTTTTTACTCAAAAATAAACAGAATTTCTCTCCTTTTGCCCCAAAATAAAATGAGTTTTTGAATTATGCCCTGAAATAAGTGAAATTTCTGCAATTTTGCCCTAAAATAAAAGAAATTTCTGCCTTTTTGCCAGAAAATATGAGGAATTTCTGCCATTTTGCCCCAAGTAAAGGGAATTTCAGCCTTTTTACCTCAAAATACGGGAAATTTCTGCATTTTTGCCACAAAATATTAGGAATTTCTGCCTTTTTGCTCCAAAATAAAGAAAATTTCTGCCTTTTTCCCTGATATAAGTGAAATTTCTGCAATTTTGCCCCAAAATAAGAGAAATTTCTGCATTTTTGCAACAAAATAAGGGGAATTTCTGTCTTTTTTCCCCAAAATAAGGGGAATTTCAGCATTTCTACCTCATAATAAGGGGAATCTCTGCGTTTGTGCCCCAAAATAAGTGAAATTTTTGCAATTTTGCCGAAAATAAGAAAAATTCTTGCAATTTTGTCATAAAATAAGGGAAATTTCTGCAATTTTTCCACAAAATAAGGGGAATTTCTGATTTTTTGTCATGAAATAAGAATAATTTCTGTCTTTTTGCTCTAAAATAATGTAAATTTCTGCATTTTCCCTCAAAATTAGGGGAATTTGTGAAATTTTGCTTCAAAATACAGGGAATTTCTGCCTTATTGCACCAAAATAAAGAGAATTTCTGCATTTTTGCACCAATATAAGGGAAATTTCTGAAATTTTGCTCAAAAATACGGGGAATTTCTGCGTTATTGCCCGAAATAAAGTGGAATTTCTGCCTTTTTGCCCTGAAATATTTGAAATTTCCTCAATTTTACCCCAAAATATGGGGAATTTCTGGTTTTGGCCACAAAATTAGGGGAATTTCTGCTTTTTGCCCCAAAATAAGGCAAATTTCTGACTTTTTGCCCTGTAATATGTGAAATTTCTGCAATTTTGCCCCAAAATAAGGGGAATTTCTGCCTTTTTGCCCAAAATATGGGGAATTTCAGCATTTTACCTCCAAATAAGGGGAATTTCTGCCTTTTTGCCACAAAATATGGGAAATGTCTGCCTTATTGTCCCCAAATAAAAAAAATTTTTGCTTTTCTGCCCCAATTAACGGGAATTTCTACCTTTTTGCCACAAAGTAAAGGGAATTTCTGCCTTTTTGCCCCAAAATAAGGGGAATTTCAGACTTTTTACCTCAAAATAAGGGGAATTTCTGCCTTTTGCACCAAAATATTGGGAATTTCTGCCTTTTTGTTTTAAAATAAGGAAAATTTCTTCAATTTTGTACCAAAATAATAGAAATTTCTGCTTTTTGCCTCAAAATAAAAGGAATTTCTGACTTTGCCCTGAAATAAATGAAATTTCTGCAATTTTGCCAAAAATAAGAAAAATTTGTGCCTTTTTGCCACAAAATGAGGGGAATTTCTGCCTATTTGCCACAAAATAAAAAATTTTCTGCTATAGTAAACCAAAATAAATGAAATTTATACAATTTTGCTTTAAAATTTGGAAAATTTCTGCAATTTTGCCCCAAAATAAGCAAAATTTCTTAAATTTTGCACCAAAATAAGAGAAATTTCTGAGTTTTGCCCCAAAATAAGGAGAATTTCTGTCTTTTTGCCCCAACATATAGGGAATTTCTGCCTTTTTGCCCCCAAATTAGGGGAGTTTCTGCAATTTTGCTTCAAAATACAGGAAATTTCTGCCTCTTTTCCCGAAAATAAGGGGAACTTCTGACTTTTTCCCCAAATAAAGGGAATTTCTGCATTTTTGCCCCAATATTAGGGGAATTTCTGGAATTTTGCTCCAAAATACGGGGAATTTCTGCATTTTTGCCCGAAATTAAGGGGATTTTTTACCTTTTTGCCCCCAAACAAAGGAAATTTCTGCGATTTTAACCCATAATAAGAGGAATTTCTGCCTTTTTGCCTTAAAATAAGGGGAATTTCTGCCTTATTGCCCTGAAATAGGTGAAATTTGTGCAATTTTACCCCAAAATAAAGTGTGTTTCTGCCTCTTTGCCCCAAAATAATGGGAATTTCTGCATTTTTGCCCCAAAATAAGAAAAATTTTTGCTTTTTTTTCTGAAATAAGTGAAATTTCTGCAATTTTGCCCTAAAATAAGGGAAATTTCTGCAATTTTCCCCCATAACAAGGGAAATTTCTGCAATTTTGCCCGAAAATAAGGGGAATCTCTGTTTTTTGCTTCCAAATAAGCGAAATTTCTGCAATTTTGCCCTAAAATAAAAGGAATTTCTGCCTTTTGCCCTGAATTAAGGGAAATTTCTGCTGTTTTGCCCCAAATTAAAGAAAATTACTGCATTTTATACCCCAAAAATTAGGTGAAGTACTGCAATTTTGCTCAAAAATACGCGGATTTTCTGCCTTTTTCGCCGAAAAGAAGGGGAATTTCTGCCATTTTGCCGCGAAATAAGTGAAATTTCTGCAGTTTTACCCGAAAATAAGAAGAATTTCTGCCTTTTTGCTCCAAAATTAGGGGAATTTCTTCAATTTTGCTCCAAAATATGGGGAATTTCTGACTTTTTGCCCAAAAATAAAGGGAATGTATACCTTTTGCCATAAAAAAGGGAAATTTCTTTATTTTTGCACCAAAATAAGGGGATTTTCCGCCTTTTTGACTCAACATAAGTGCAATTTCTGCCTTTTCCCCCAAAATAATCGGAATTTCTGTCTTTTTGCTTCCCAAAAAAGGAGAATTTCTTACTTTTTGCCCTGAAATAAGTGAAATTTCTAAAATTTTACCCCACAACAAGGGAAATGTCTGCTTTTTGCCCCAAAATAAGGGGAATTTCTGCCTTTTTGCCCAAAAATAAAAGAAATTTCAGCCTTCTTACCTCAAAATAAGGGGAATTTCTGCCTTTTTGCCCCAAAATATGGGGAATTTCTGTTTTTTCCCAAAAATAAAGAAAATTTCTTCAATTTTGTACCAAAATAAAAGAAATTTCTGCCTTTTTGCCCCAAAATTAGGGGAATTTCTTCAATTTTGCTCCAAAATATGGGGAATTTCTGACTTTTTTCCCGAAAATAAAGGGAATGTATACCTTTTTGCCATAAAAAAGGGAAATTTCTTCATTTTTGCACCAATATTAGGGGAATTTCTGCAATTTTGCTCCAAAATACGGGTCATTTCTGCCTTTTTGCCCGAAATTAAGTGGAATTTCTGCCTTTTTATCCCGAAATAAGTGAAATTGCTTCAATTTTAGCCAAAAATTAGGATTTCATTTTTTTCCCAAAAATAAGGGGAATTTCTGCCATTTTGCCCTGAAATATTTGAAATTTCTGCAATTTTACCCCAAAATAAGGGGAATTTTTGCCTTTTTTCCACAAAATAAGAGGAATTTCAGCCTTATTACCACAAAATAAGGGAAATTTCTGCCTTTTTGCAACTAAATATAACGAATTTCTGCTTTTTGCCCTAAAAAAAGGAAAATTTCTGCAATTTTGCCCAAAAATAAGGAAAATTTCTTCCTTTTTGCCCCAAAATAAAGGAAATTTCAGCCTTTTTACCTGAAAATAAGTGAAATTTCTGCAATTTTGCCCCAAATAAGAGAAATTTCTGCAATTTTGCCCCAAAATAAGGTAAATTCCTGAATTTTGCGCCAAAATAAAGTAAATTTCTGGAATTTTGCCCCAAAGTAAGAGGAATTTCTGATTTTTGCCCCAAAATAAAGGGAATTTCTGCCTTTTTCCCCAAAATTATTGGAATTTCTGCAATTTTGCTCCAAAATACGAGGAATTTCTTCCTTTTTGCCCGAAAATAAGGGGAATGCATAACTTTTTGCTATAAAAAAGGGAAATTTCTTCATTTTTGCTCTAAAATAAGGGGAATTTCTGACTTATTACCCTGAAATAAGTGAAATTTCTGCAATTTTGCCCCAAAATAAGAGAATTTTCTGCCTTTTTGCCCCCAAAAAAGGGAAATTTCAGCCTTTTTACCTCAAAATAAAAGGATTTTCTGCATTTTTGCCAAAAAATATTAGGAATTTCTGCATTTTTGCTTCAAAATAAAGAAAATCTCTGCATTTTTTTCGGAAATAAGTAAAATTTCTGCAATTTTGCCCCAAAATAAGTGAAATTTCTGCAATTTTGCCCCAAAATAAGGGAAATTTCTGCCTTTTTGCCCTGAAATATGTGAAATTTCTACACTTTTACCCCAAAATAAGGTGAATTTCTGCCTTTTTGCCCCAAAATAATGGGAATTTCTGCCTTTTTGCCCCAAAATAAAAAAAAATTTTGCTTTTTTTCTTTGAAATAAGTGAAATTTCTGCAATTTTGCTCTAAAATAAGGGAAATTACTGCAATTTTTCCCCATAATAAGTGAAATTTCTGCAATTTTGCCCCAAAATAAAGGGAATTTCTGTTTTTTGCCCCCAAATAAGGGAAATTTCTGCAATTTTCCCTTAAAATAAGGGGAATTTCTGACTTTTGCCCCAAAATAAGGAGAATTTTTGCCTTTTGCCCCAAAATAAAGAAAATTACTGTATTTTTTACTTCAAAATTAGGTAAGTTTCTGCAATTTTGCTCCAAAATACGGAGATTTTCTGCCTTTTTCACCAAAAATAAGGGAATTTTCTGCCATTTTGCTGCAAAATAAGTGAAATTTCTGCAGTTTTACCCCAAAATAAAAGGAAATTCTTTCTTTTTGCCACAAAATTAGGGTAATTTCTTCAATTTTGCTCCAAAATACGGGGAATTTCTGCCTTTTTGCCCGAAAATAAAGGGAATGTATACCTTATTTCCATAAAAAAAGGAAATTTCTTCATTTTTGCCCCAAAATAAGGGGATTTTCCGCCTTTTTGACTCAACATAAGTGCAATTTCTGCCTTTTCCCCAAAAATAAACGAAATTTCTGTCTTTTTGCCCCAAAATAAGGGGAATTTCTGACTTTTTGCCCAAAAATGAGGGGAATTTCAGCCTTTTTATCTCAAAATAAGGGGAATTTCTGCCTTTTTGCCCCAAAATATGGGGAATTTCTGTTTTTTCCCCAAAATAAAAAAAATTTCTTCAATTTTGGACCAAAATAAAAGAAATTTCTGCCTTTTTGCCCCAAAATAAAGGGAATTTCTGCATTTTTGCACCAATATTAGGGGAATTTCTGCAATTTTGCTCCAAAATACGGGTCATTTCTGCCTTTTTGCCCGAAATTAAGTGGAATTTCTGCCTTTTTGTCCCGAAATAAGTGAAATTTCTTCAATTGTAGCCAATAATTATGATTTCATCTTTTTTCCCCCAAATAAGGGGAATTTCTGCCATTTTGCCCTGAAATATTTGAAATTTCTGCAATTTTACCCCAAAATAAAAAGAATTTTTGCCTTTTGCCCAAAAATAAGGGGAATTTCAGCCTTATTACCTCAAAATAAGGGAAATTTCTGCCTTTTTGCAACAAAATATAAGGAATTTCTGCTTTTTGCCCCAAAATAAGGAAAATTTCTGCAATTTTGCCCCAAAATAAGGGGAATTTCTCCCTTTTTGCCCCAAAATAAAAAAAATTTCAGCCTTTTTACCTGAAAATAAGTGAAATTTCTGCAATTTTGCCCCAAGTAAGAAAAATTTCTGCAATTTTGCCCCAAAATGAGGTAAATACCTGCAATTTTGCCCAAAAATAAAGGAAATTTCTGGAATTTTGCCCCAAAGTAAGAGGAATTTCTGATTTTTGCCCCAAAATAAAAGGAATTTCTGCCTTTTGCCCCAAAATTAGGAGAATTTCTGCAATTTTGCTCCAAAATACGAGGAATTTCTGCCTTTTTGCCCGAAAATAAAAGGAATGCATACCTTTTTGCCATAAAAAAGGGAAATTTCTTCATTTTTGCTCCAAAATACGAAGAATTTCTGACTTATTACCCTGAAATAAGTGAAATTTCTGCAATTTTGCCCCAAAATAAGGGAAATTTCTGCCTTTTTGCCCCCAAATAAGGGAAATTTCAGCCTTTTTACCTCAAAATAAGGGGAATTTCTGCATTTTTGCTTCAAAATAAAGAAAATTTCTGCATTTTTTTTTCTGAAATAAGTGAAATTTCTGCAATTTTGCCCCAAAATAAGTGAAATTTCTGCAATTTTGCCCCAAAATAAGGGAAATTTCTGCCTTTTTGCCCTGAAATATGTGAAATTTCTACACTTTTACCCCAAAATAAGGTGAATTTCTGCCTTTTTGCCCCAAAATAATGGGAATTTCTGCCTTTTTGCCCCAAAATAAAAAAATTTTTGCTTTTTATCTTTGAAATAAGTGAAATTTCTGCAATTTTGCCCTAAAATAAAGGAAATTTCTGAAATTTTTCCCCATCATAAGGGAAATTTCTGCAATTTTGCCCCAAAATAAAGGGAATTTCTGTTTTTTGCCCCAAATAAAGGAAATTTTTGCAATTTTGCCTTAAAATAAGGGGAATTTTGCCTTTTGCCCCAAAATAAGGAAAATTTTTGCCTTTTGCCTTAAAATAAAGAAAATTACTGTATTTTTACCCCAAAATTAGGTAAATTTCTGCAATTTTTCTCCAAAATACTGAGATTTTCTGCCTTTTTCACCAAAAATAAAAGGAATTTCTGCCATTTTGCCATGAAATAAGTGAAATTTCTGCAGTTTTACCCCAAAATAAAGGGAAATTCTTCCTTTTTGCCCCAAAATTGGGGGAATTTCTGCAATTTTGCTCCAAAATACGAGGAATTTCTGCCTTTTTGCCTGAAAATAAATGGAATGTATACCTTATTGCCATAAAAAAGGGAAATTTCTTCATTTTTGCCCTAAAATAAGGGGATTTTTCCGCCTTTTTGACTCAACATAAGTTCAATTTCTGCCTTTTCCCCAAAAATAAACGAAATTTCTGTCTTTTTGCCCCAAAATAAAAGGAATTTCTGACTTTTTGCCCAAAAATGAGGGGAATTTCAGCCTTTTTATCTCAAAATAAGGGGAATTTCTGCCTTTTTGCCCCAAAATATGGCGAATTTCTTTTTTTTCCCCAAAATAAGGAAAATTTCTTCAATTTTGTACCAAAATAAAAGAAATTTCTGCCTTTTTGCCACCAAAAAAAGGGAATTTCTGCATTTTTGCACCAATATTAGGGCAATTTCTGCAATTTTGCTCCAAAATACGGGTCATTTCTGCCTTTTTGCCCGAAATTAAGTGGAATTTCTGCCTTTTTGTCCCGAAATAAGTGAAATTTCTTCAATTGTAGCCAAAAATTATGATTTCATCTTTTTTCCCCAAAATAAGGGGAATTTCTGCCATTTTGCCCTGAAATATTTGAAATTTCTGCAATTTTACCCCAAAATAAGGGGAATTTTTGCCTTTTTGCCCCAAAATAAGGGGAATTTCAGCCTTATTACCTCAAAATAAAGGAATTTTCTGCCTTTTTGCAACAAAATATAAGGAATTTCTCCTTTTTGCCCTAAAAAAAGGAAAATTTCTGCAATTTTGCCCAAAAATAAGGAAAATTTCTTCCTTTTTGCCCCAAAATAAAGGAAATTTCAGCCTTTTTACCTGAAAATAAGTGAAATTTCTGCAATTTTGCCCCAAATAAGAAAAATTTCTGCAATTTTGCCCCAAAATGAGATAAATTCCTGCAATATTGCCCCAAAATAAAGGAAATTTCTGGAATTTTGCCCCAAAGTAAGAGGAATTTCTGATTTTTGCCCCAAAGTAAAGGGAATTTCTGCCTTTTGCCCCAAAATTAGGGGAATTTCTGCAATTTTGCTCCAAAATACGAGGAATTTCTGCCTTTTTGCCCAAAAATAAAAGGAATGCATACCTTTTTGCCATAAAAAAGGGAAATTTCTTCATTTTTGCTCCAAAATAAGGAAAATTTCTGACTTATTACCCTGAAATAAGTGAAATTTCTGCAATTTTGCCCCAAAATAAGGGAAATTTCTGCCTTTTTGCCCCCAAATAAGGGAAATTTCAGCTTTTTTACCTCAAAATAAGGGGAATTTCTGCATTTTTGCCAAAAAATATTAGGAATTTCTGCATTTTTGCTTCAAAATAAAGAAAATTTCTGCATTTTTTTTCTGAAATAAGTGAAATTTCTGCAATTTTGCCCCAAAATAAGTGAAATTTCTGCAATTTCGCCCCAAAATAAGGGAAATTTCTGCCTTTTTGCCCTGAAATATGTGAAATTTCTACACTTTTACCCCAAAATAAGGTGAAATTCTGCCTTTTTGCCCCAAAATAATGGGAATTTCTGCCTTTTTGCACCAAAATAAAAAAAATTTTTGCTTTTTTTCTCTGAAATAAGTGAAATTTCTGCAATTTTGCCCTAAAATAATGGAAATTTCTGCAATTTTTCCCCATAATAAGGGAAATTTCTGCAATTTTGTCCCAAAATAAAGGGAATTTCTGTTTTTTGCCCCTAAATAAGGGAAATTTCTGCAATTTTGCCTTAAAATAAGGGGAATTTCTGCCTTTTGCCCAAAAATAAAGAGAATTTTATCCTTTTGTTCCAAAATAAAGAAAATTACTGTATTTTTTACCCCCAAATTAGGTAAATTTCTGCAATTTTTCTCCAAAATACGGGGATTTTCTGCCTTTTTCACCAAAAATAAGGGGAATTTCTGCCATTTTTCCGCGAAATAAGTGAAATTTCTGCAGTTTTACCCCAAAATAAGGGGAATTTCTGCCTTTTTGTCCCAAAATTAGGGTAATTTCTTCAATTTTGCTCCAAAATACGGGGAATTTCTGCCTTTTTGCCCGAAAATAATGGGAATGTATACCTTATTGCCATAAAAAAGAGAAATTTCTTCATTTTTGCCCCAAAATAAGGGGATTTTCCGCCTTTTTGACTCAACATAAGTGCAATTTCTGCCTTTTCCCCAAAAATAAACGAAATTTCTGTCTTTTTGCCCCAAATAAGGGGAATTTCTGACTTTTTGCCAAGAAATGAGGGGAATTTCAGCCTTTTTAACCTCAAAATAAGGGGAATTTCTGTCTTTTTGCTCCAAAATATGGGGAATTTCTGCATTTTTCTCCAAAATAAGAAAAATTTCTGCAATTTTGTACCAAAATAAAAGAAATTTCTGCCTTTTTGCACCAAAATAAGAAAATTTCTGCCTTTTTTCTGAAAAAAGTGAAATTTCTGCAATTTTGCCCCAAAGTAAGGGAAATTTCTGCAATTTTGCCCAAATGTAAAGGAAATTTCTGCAATTTTGCCCCAAAATAAGGGCAATTTCTGACTTTTTGCTCCCGAAAAAAAGAGATTTTCTTTCTTTTTGCCCCAAAATAAGGAGAATTTCTGCCTTTTTGCTCGAAAATTATGAGAATTTCTGCAATTTTGCTTCAAAATACGGGTCATTTCTGCCTTTTTGCCCGAAATTAAGTGGAATTTCTGCCTTTTTGTCCCGAAATAAGTGAAATTTCTTCAATTTTAGCCAAAAATTAGGGATTTCATCTTTTTGCCCCAAAATAAGGGGAATTTCTGCCATTTTGCCCTGAAATATTTGAAATTTCTGCAATTTTACCTCAAAATAAAGGGAATTTCTGCCTTTTTGCCCCCAAATAAGGGGAATTTAAGCATTATTACCTCAAAATAAGGGAAATTTCTGCCTTTTTGCCACAAAATATAAAGAATTTCTGCCTTTTTGCCCCAAAATAATGAAAATTTCTGCAATTTTGCCCCAAATAAGGAGAATTTCTCCATTTTGCCAAAAAATAAAGAAAATTTCAGCCTTTTTACTTGAAAATAAGTGAAATTTCTGCAATTTTGCCCCAAAATAAGGTAAATTCCTGCAATTTTGCACCAAAATAAAAAAAATTCCTGCTTTTGCCCCAAATAAGGGAAATTTCAGCTTTTTTACCTCAAAATAAGGGGAATTTCTGCAATTTTGCCCCAAAATAAGTGAAATTTCTGCAATTTTGCCCCAAAATAAGAAAAATTTCTGGAATTTTGCCCCAAAATAAGTGGAATTTCTGAGTTTTGCCCTAAAATAAAGAGAATTTCTGCCTTTTTGCCTGAAAATAAGAAGAATGCATAACTTTTTGCAATTTAAAAGGGAAATTTCTTCATTTTTGCTCCAAAATAAGGAAAATTTCTGCCTTTTTGCCTCTAAATAAGTGGAATTTCTGTTTTTTCCCCTAAAACAAAAAGAATTTCATTTTTTTTGACCCAAAATAAGGAAAATTTCTGACTTATTATCCTGAAATAAGTGAAATTTCTGCAATTTTGCCCCAAAATAAGGGAAATTTCTGCCTTTTTGCCCTGAAATATGTGAAATTTCTGCAATATTACCACAAAATAAGGTGAATTTCCACCTGTTTTGTTCAAAAATAATGGGAATTTTTGCCTTTTTGCCCCAAAATAAGAAAAATTTTTGCTTTTTTTCTCTGAAATTGCAGAAATTTTTCTTATTTTGGGGCAAAAAGTCAGAAATTCCCCATATTTGGGGCAAAAAGGCAGAAATTCTTGTTATTTTGAGGTAAAAAGGCTGAAATTCCCCTTATTTTTGGGCAAAAAGAAAGAAATTTCGTTTATTTTGGGGAAAAGGCAGAAATTGCACTAATTTTAAGTCAAAAAGGTGGAAAATCCTTTTATATTGGGGCAAAAATGAAGAAATTTCCTTTTTTATGGCAAAAAGGTATACATTCCCTTTATTTTCGGGCAAAAAGGCAGAAATTCCCCGTATTTTGAAGCAAAATTGCAGAAATTCTCCTAATTTTTGGGCAAAATGTCAGAAATTCACCTTATTTTCGGCAAAAAGGCAGAAAATCCCCGTATTTTGGAGCAAAATTTCAGAAATTCACCTAATTTTGTGGTTAAAAATACAGTAAATTTTTTTTCATTTTGGGGCAAAAAGGCAGAAATTCTCCTTATTTTTGGGCAAAAAGGCTGAAATTCTTCTTATTTTAGGGCAAAATTGCAGAAATTTCCCTTATTTGGGGGCAAAAAACAGAAATTCCCCTATTTTGGGGCAAAATTGCAGAAATTTCCCTTATTATGGGGAAAAATTGCAGAAATTCCCTGTATTTTAGGGAAAAATTGCAGAAATTTCACTTATTTCAGAGAAAAAAAGCAAAAATTTTTTTATTTTGGGGCAAAAAGTCAGAAATTCCCATTATTTTGGGGCAAAAAGGCAGAAATTCAACTAATTTTGGGGTAAAATTGCAGAAATTTCACATATTTCAGGGCAAAAAGGCAGAAATTCCCCTTATTTTGGGGCAATAAGGCAGAAATTCCCCTTATTTTGGGATAACATTGCAGAAATTTTCTTTATTTGGGGGCAAAAATGCAGAAAATCCACTTAATTTCGAGGAAAAAGGCAGAAATTCCTCTTATTTTGGAGCAAAATTGCAGAAACTCCCCTAATATTGGGGCAAAAATGCAGAAATTCCCTTTATTTGGGGCAAAAAGGCAGAAGTTCCTTTTATTTTTGAAAAAGAGGCAGAAATTCCCTGTATTTTGAAGCAAATTTGCAGAAACTCCCCTAATTTTGGGACAAAAAGGCAGAACTTCCCTTTATTTTGGGGCAAAAATAGAGAAATTCTTTTTATTTTGGGGCAAAAATCAGAAATTTCCCTTATTTTGAGGCAAAATTTTAGAAATTTCTTTTATTTTGTTACAGACTTGCAAAAATATTTTTTATTTTGTGGCAAAAAGGCAGAAATTCCTTATATTTTGGTGCAAAAAGGCTGAAATTCCCCTTATTTTGAGGTAAAATCCTGAAATTCCCCATATTTTGGGGCAAAAAGGCAGAAATTCCCTGCATTTTGAAGCAAAATTGCAGAAATTCTCATAATTTTCAGGCAAAAAGGCAGAAATTCTCCTTATTTTGGGGCAAAAAGACAGAAAATCTTCTTTTTCGGGAGCAAACAGTCAGAAATTCCCCTTATTTTGGGGCAAAATTGCAGAAATTTCCTTTACATTGGGGCAAAATTGCAGAAATTTCCCTTATTTTGGGGCAAAATTGCAGAAATTTCACTTATTTCAGGGAAACAAGGCGGAAATTTTTTTGGGGGGGCAAAAAGGCAGAAATTTTTTTTATTTTGGAACAAAATTAAAGAAATTTTTCTTGTTTTGGGGCAAAAAGTCAGAAATTCCCTATATTTTGAGGCAAAAAGGCAGAAATTCCCCTTATTTTGAGATAAAAAGGCTGAAATTCCCCTTATTTTGGGGCAAAAAGACAGAAATTTCGTTTATTTTGGGGAAAAGGCAGAAATTGCACTTATTTTGAGTCAAAAAGGTGGAAAATCCCCTTATTTTGGGGCAAAAATGAAGAAATTTCCTTTTTTATGGCAAAAGGTATACATTCCCTTTATTTTCGGGCAAAAAGGCAGAAATTCCCCGTATTTTGGAGCAAAATTGCAGAAATTCCCCTAATTTTTGGTCAAAAAGGCAGAAATTCCCCTTATTTTGGGGTAAAACTGGAGAAATTTCACTTATTTTGCGGCAAAATGTCAGAAATTCCCCTTATTTTCGGCAAAAAAGGCAGAAAATCCCCTTATTTTAGGGCAAAATTGCAGAAATTTCCCTTATTTGGGGGCAAAATCAGAAATTCCCCTTATTTTGGGTCAAAATTGCAGAAATTTCCCTTATTATGGAGAAAAATTGCAGAAATTTCCCTTATTTTAGGGCAAAATTGCAGAAATTTCACTTATTTCAGAGAAAAAAAGCAAAAATTTTTCTTATTTTTGGGCAAAAAGGCAGAAATTCCCATTATTTTGGGGCAAAAAGGCATAAATTCACCTTATTTTGGGGTAAAATTTCAGAAATTTCACATATTTCAGGACCAAACGGCAGAAATTCTCCTTATATGGGGGCAAAAAGGCAGAAATTCTCCTTATTTTGGGATATTATTGCAGAAATTTCCCTTATTTGGTGGCAAAAATGCAGAAAATCCACTTAATTTCACGTAAAAAGGCAGAAATTCCTCGTATTTTGGAGCAAAATTAAAGAAACTCCCCTAATTTTGAGGCAAAAAGGCAGAAATTCCCTTTATTTTGGGGCAAAAATAGAGAAATTCTCTTTATTTTGAGGCAAAAATCAGAAATTTTCTTTATTTTGGGGCAAAATTTTAGAAATTTCTTTTATATTGTTACAGACTTGCAGAAATTTTTTTATTTTGTGGCAAAAAGGCAGAAATTTTCCATATGTTGGTGCAAAAATGCTGAAATTCCCCTTATTTTGAGGTAAAATCTTGAAATTCCCCATATTTTGGGGCAAAAAGGCAGAAATTCCCCTCATTTGGGGGCAAAAAGGCACAAATTTCCCTTATTTTCAGGCATAATTGCAGGAATTTCATTTATTTCAGGGCAAAAAGTCAGAAATTTTTTTTATTTTGGGGCAAAAAGCAGAAATTTCTTTTATTTTGATACAAAATTGTAGAAATATTCCTTATTTAAGAGCAATAGGGCAGAAATTCCCCATATTTTGTGGCAAAAAGGCAGAAATTCCCCTTATTTGGAGGTAAAATGCTGAAATTCCCCTTATTTTCGGCAAAAAGGCAGAAATTCCTATTATTTTGGGGCAAAATTGCAGAAATTTCAATTATTTCAGGGCAAAAAGTCAGAAATTTGCCTTATTTTGGGGCCAAAAACAGAAATTCCCTAATTTTGGGTCCAAAAACAGAAACTCCCCGTATTTTGGGGTAAAATTGCAGAAATTTCAAATATTTCAGGACAAAAAGGCAGAAATTCCACTTTATTTCGGACAATAACGCAGAAATTCCCTGTATTTTAAAGCTAAATTTCAGAAATTCCTTTTATATTGGTGCAAAAATGCAGAAATTCCCTTTATTTTTGTGCAATAAGGCAGATTTCCCCGTATTTTGAAGCAAAATTGCACATATTCCCCTAATTTTGAGAGAAAATGCAGAAATTCACATTATTTTGGAACAAAAAGACAGAAATTCTCTTTATTTCAGGGCAAAAAGTCAGAAATTCCCCTTATTTTGGGGCAAAATTGCAGAATTTTTTTTATTTTGGGGCAAAATTGCAGAAATTTCACTTATTTCAGGGAAAAAGCACAGAAATTTCTTCTAATTTGGGGAAAAAAGGCAGAAGTTTCTTTTATTTTGGTACAAAATTGCAGAAATTTTCTTTATTTTAGGGAAAATGAAGAAATTCCCCATATTTTTGAGCAAAAAGGCAGAGATTCCCCTTATTATGAGGTAAAATGCTGAAATTCCCCTTATTTTGAGGCAAAAAGACAGAAATTCCCTTTATTTTATGGCAAAAAGGCAGAAATTTCTCTTATTTTGGGCAAAATTGCAGAAATTTCACTTATTTCAGGGCAAAATTCAAAAATCCCTTTTATTTTGGGGCAAAAAGACAGAAATTCCGTTTATTTTTGGGTAAAAAGGCAGAAATTTCACTTATTTTGATGTAAGAAGGCAGAAATTCCTCTTATTTTGGGGCAAAAATGAAGAAATTTCCCTTTTTTGTGGCAAAAGGTATACATTCCCCTTATTTTCGGGCTAAAAAGCAGAAATTGCCCGTATTTTGGAGCACAATTGCAGAAAATCCCCTAATTGTGGGGCAAAAAGGCAGAAATTCCCTATATGTTGGGGCAAAAAGACAGAAATTCTCCTTATTTTGGGGCAAAACTCAGAAATTTCAATTATTTTGGGGCAAAATTCCAGAAATTCCCCTTATTTTGGGGCAAAAAGGCAGAAATTTCCCTTATTTTGGGGCAAAGTTGCAGACATTTCACTTATTTCAGGGTAATAAGTCAGAAATTTTCCTTATTTTGGGGCAAAAAAGACAGAAATTCCCTTTGTTTTGGGGGAAAAATACAGAAATTCCACTTCTTTAGAGGCAAAAAGGCAGGAATTCCCCTTATTTTGGAGCGAAAATGAAGAAATTCCCCTAATTGTAGGGCAAAAAGGCAGAAATTCCCTATATGTTGGGGCAAAAAGACAGAAATTCTCCTTATTTTGGGGCAAAACTCAGAAATTCCACTTATTTTGGGGCAAAATTCCAGGAATTTACCTTATTTTGGGGCAAAATTGAAGAAATTTCCCTTAATTGGGGCAAAATTGCAGAAATTTCACTTATTTTCAGGTAAAAAGGCTGAAATATCCTTTATTTTGTGGCAAAAAGGAAGAAATTCCCTTTATTTTGAAGCAAAATTGCAGAAATTTTCCTTATTTTGGGGCAAAAATGCTGAAATTCTTCTTATTTTGAGGTAAAATGCTGAAATTCTCCATATTTAGGGAAAAAAGGAAAAAATTCTTCTTATTTTGGGGCAAAAAGGCACAAATTTCCCTTATTTTCGGGCAAAATTGCAGAAATTTCATTTTTTTCAAGGCAAAAAGTCAGAAATTCCTTTTATTTTGGGGCAAAGAGCAGAAATTTCTTTTATTTTGGTACAAAATTGAAGAAATTTTTCTTATTTTTAAACAAAAAGGCAGAAAATTCCCCTTATTTTGAGGCAAAAGGCAGAAATTATTCTTATTTTGTGGTAAAATGCAGAAATTCCCTTTATTTTGCGGCTAAAAGGCAGAAATTCCCCGTATTTTGAAGCAAAATTGCAGAAATTCTCATAATTTTCGGGCAAAAAGGCAGAAATTCTCTTTATTTTGGGGCAAAAAGCCAGAAAATCTCCTTTTTCGGGAGCAAACAGTCAGAAATTCCCCTTATTTTGGGGCAAAATTGCAGAAATTTCCTTTACATTGGGGCAAAATTGCGAAAATTTCCCTTATTTTGGGGCAAAATTGCAGAAATTTCACTTATTTCAGGGAAAAAAGGCGGAAATTTTTTTTTGGGTGGCCAAAAGGCAGAAATTTTTTTTATTTTGGTACAAAATTGCAGAAATTTTTCTTATTTTGGGGCAAAAAGGCAGAAATTCCCCTTATTTTGAGGTAAAAAGGCTGAAATTCCTCTTATTTTGGGGCAAAAAGACAGAAATTTTGTTTACTTTGGTGAAAAGGCAGAAATTGCACTTATTTTGAGTCAAAAAGGTGGAAAATCCCCTTATTTGGGGCAAAAATGAAGAAATTTGCTTTTTTTATGGCAAAAGGTATACATTCCCTTTATTTTCGGGCAAAAAGGCAGAAATTCCTTATATTTTGGAGCAAAATTGCAGAAATTCCCCTAATTTTTGGGCAAAAAGGCAGAAATTCCCCTTACTTTGGGGTAAAACTGCAGAAATTTAACTTATTTTGCGGCAAAATGTCAGAAATTCCCCTTATTTTTTGCAAAAAAGGCAGAAGATCCCCTTATTTTAGGGCAAAATTGCAAAAATTTCCCTTATTTGGGGGCAAAAACAGAAATTCCCCTTATTTTGGGTCAAAATTGCAGAAATTTCCCTTATTATGGAGAAAAATTGCAGAAATTTCCCTTATTTTAGGGCAAAATTGCAGAAATTTCACTTATTTCAGAGAAAAAAAGCAAAAATTTTTCTTATTTTCGGGCAAAAAGGCAGAAATTCCCATTATTTTGGGGCAAAAAGGCATAAATTCACCTTATTTTGGGTTAAAATTGCAGAAATTTCACATATTTCAGGACCAAACGGCAGAAATTCCCCTTATTTGGGGGCAAAAAGGCAGAAATTCTCCTTATTTTGGGATAATATTGCAGAAATTTCCCTTTTTGGTGGCAAAAGGGCAGAAAATCCACTTAATTTCAGGTAAAAAGGCAGAAATTCCTCGTATTTTGGAGCAAAATTGCAGAAACTCCCCTAATTTTGAGGCAAAAAGGCAGAAATACCCTTTATTTTGGGGCAAAAATAGAGAAATTCTCTTTATTTTGGGGCAAAAATCAGAAATTTTTTTTATTTTGGGGCTAAATTTTAGAAATTTCTTTTATATTGTTACAGACTTGCAGAAATTTTTTTATTTTGTGGCAAAAAGGCAGAAATTTTCCATATGTTGGTGCAAAAATGCTGAAATTCCCCTTATTTTGAGGTAAAATCTTGAAATTCCCCATATTTTGGGGCAAAAAGGCAGAAATTCCCCTCATTTGGGGGCAAAAAGGCACAAATTTCCCTTATTTTCAGGCATAATTGCAGGAATTTCATTTATTTCAGGGCAAAAAGTCAGAAATTTTTTTTATTTTGGGGCAAAAAGCAGAAATTTCTTTTATTTTGATACAAAATTGTAGAAATATTCCTTATTTAAGAGCAATAGGGCAGAAATTCCCCATATTTTGTGGCAAAAAGGCAGAAATTCCCCTTATTTGGAGGTAAAATGCTGAAATTCCCCTTATTTTCGGCAAAAAGGCAGAAATTCCTATTATTTTGGGGCAAAATTGCAGAAATTTCAATTATTTCAGGGCAAAAAGTCAGAAATTTGCCTTATTTTGGGGCCAAAAACAGAAATTCCCTAATTTTGGGTCCAAAAACAGAAACTCCCCGTATTTTGGGGTAAAATTGCAGAAATTTCAAATATTTCAGGACAAAAAGGCAGAAATTCCACTTTATTTCGGACAATAACGCAGAAATTCCCTGTATTTTAAAGCTAAATTTCAGAAATTCCTTTTATATTGGTGCAAAAATGCAGAAATTCCCTTTATTTTTGTGCAATAAGGCAGATTTCCCCGTATTTTGAAGCAAAATTGCACATATTCCCCTAATTTTGAGAGAAAATGCAGAAATTCACATTATTTTGGAACAAAAAGACAGAAATTCTCTTTATTTCAGGGCAAAAAGTCAGAAATTCCCCTTATTTTGGGGCAAAATTGCAGAATTTTTTTTATTTTGGGGCAAAATTGCAGAAACTCCCCTAAATTTGAGGCAAAAAGGCAGAAATCCCCTTTATTTTGGGGCAAAAATAGAGAAATTCTCTTTATTTTGGGGCAAAAATCAGAAATTTTTTTTATTTTGGGGCTAAATTTTAGAAATTTCTTTTATATTGTTACAGACTTGCAGAAATTTTTCTTATTTTGTGGCAAAAAGGCAGAAATTTTCCATATGTTGGTGCAAAAAGGCTGAAATTCCCCTTATTTTGAGGTAAAATCTTGAAATTTCCCATATTTTGGGGCAAAAAGGCAGAAATTCCCCTCATTTGGGGGCAAAAAGGCACAAATTTCCCTTATTTTCAGGCATAATTGCAGGAATTTCATTTATTTCAGGGCAAAAAGTCAGAAATTCCTTTTATTTTGGGGCAAAAAGCAGAAATTTCTTTTATTTTGATACAAAATTGTAGAAATTTTCCTTATTTAAGAGCAATAGGGCAGAAATTCCCCATATTTTGTGGCAAAAAGGCAGAAATTCCCCTTATTTGGAGGTAAAATGCTGAAATTCCCCTTATTTTCGGCAAAAAGGCAGAAATTCCTATTATTTTGGGGCAAAATTGCAGAAATTTCAATTATTTCAGGGCAAAAAGTCAGAAATTTGCCTTATTTTGGAGCCAAAAACAGAAATTCCCTAATTTTGGGGCCAAAAACAGAAATTCCCCTTATTTTGGGGTAAAATTTCAGAAATTTCAAATATTTCAGGGCAAAAAGGCAGAAATTCCACTTTATTTCGGACAATAACGCAGAAATTCCCTGTATTTTAAAGCTAAATTTCAGAAATTCCCCTTATATTGGTGCAAAAATGCAGAAATTCCCTTTATTTTTGTGCAATAAGGCAGATTTCCCCGTATTTTGAAGCAAAATTGCACATATTCCCCTAATTTTGAGGGAAAATGCTGAAATTCACATTATTTTGGAACAAAAAGACAGAAATTCTCTTTATTTCAGGGCAAAAAGTCAGAAATTCCCCTTATTTTGGGGCAAAATTGCAGAAATGTCAATTATTTCAGGGCAAAAAGTCAGAAATTTGCCTTATTTTGGGGCCAAAAACAGAAATTCCCTAATTTTGGGGCCAAAAACAGAAATTCCCCTTATTTTGTGGTAAAATTGCAGAAATTTCAAATATTTCAGGGCAAAAGGCAGAAATTCCACTTTATTTCGGACAATAACGCAGAAATTCCCTGTATTTTAAAGCTAAATTTCAGAAATTCCCCTTATATTGGTGCAAAAATGCAGAAATTCCCTTTATTTTTGTGCAATAAGGCAGATTTCCCCGTATTTTAAAGCAAAATTGCACATATTCCCCTAATTTTGAGGGAAAATGCAGAAATTCACATTATTTTGGAACAAAAAGACAGAAATTATCCTTATTTCAGGGCAAAAATTCAGAAATTCCCCTTATTTTGGGGCAAAATTGCAGAAACTTCCTTTATTTTGGGACAAAATTGCAGAAATTTCACTTATTTCAGGGAAAAAGCACAGTAATTTCTCCTTTTTTGGGGAAAAAGCAGAAATTTCTTTTATTTTGGTACAAAATTGCAGAAATTTTCTTTATTTTAGAAAAAATAAAGAAATTCCCCATATTTTTGAGCAAAAAGACAGAGATTCCCCTTATTATGAGGTAAAATGCTGAAATTCCCCTTATTTTGAGGCAAAAAGACAGAAATTCCCTTTATTTTGTGGCAAAAAGGCAGAAATTTCTCTTATTTTGGGCAAAATTGCAGAAATTTCACTTATTTCAGGGCAAAATTCAAAAATCCCTATTATTTTGGGGCAAAAAGACAGAAATTCCATTTATTTTTGGGTAAAAAGGCAGAAATTTCACTTATTTTGAGGTAAAAAGGCAGAAAATCCTCTTATTTTGCGGCAAAAATGAAGAAATTTCCTTTTTTTGTGGCAAAAGGTATACATTCCGCTTATTTTCGGGCTAAAAAGCAGAAATTCCCTGTATTTTGGTGCACAATTGCAGAAAATTTTCTAATTGTGGGGCAAAAAGGCAGAAATTCCCTATATGTTGGGGAAAAATCAGAAATTCTCCTTATTTGGGGGCAAAACGCAGAAATTCCACTTATTTTGGGGCAAAGTTCCAGAAATTCCCCTTATTTGGGGGCAAAAAGGCAGAAATTTCCCTTATTTTGGGGCAAAATTGCAGACATTTCACTTATTTCAGGGTAATAAGTGAGAAAATTTCCTTATTTTGGGGCAAAAAAACAGAAATTCCCTTTGTTTGGGTGGAAAATACAGAAATTCCACTTCTTTAGAGGCAAAAAGGCAGAAATTCCCCTTATTTTGGAGCAAAATGAAGAAATTCCCCTAATTGTGGGGCAAAAAGGCAGAAATTCCCTATATGTTGGGGCAAAAAGACAGAAATTCTACTTATTTTGGGGCAAAACTCAGAAATTCCACTTATTTTGGGGCAAAATTGCAGGAATTTACCTTATTTTGGGGCAAAATTGAAGAAATTTCCCTTATTTAAGGCAAAATTGCAGAAATTTCACTTATTTTCAGGTAAAAAGGCTGAAATATCCTTTATTTTGGGGCAAAAAGGAAGAAATTCCCTTTATTTTGGGGCAAAATTGAAGAAATTTTCCTTATTTTGGGGCAAAAATGCTGAAATTCTTCTTATTTTGAGGTAAAATGCTGAAATTCCCCATATTTAGGGGCAAAAGGCAAAAATTCTTCTTATTTTTGGGCAAAAAGGCACAAATTTCCCTTATTTTCGGGCAAAATTGCAGAAATTTCTTTTTTTTCAGGGCAAAAAGTCAGAAATTCCTTTTATTTTGGGGCAAAGAGCAGAAATTTCTTTTATTATGGTACAAAATTGAAGAAATTTTTCTTATTTTGAAACAAAAAGGCAGAAAATTCCCCTTATTTTGAGGCAAAAGGCAGAAATTATTCTTCTTTTGAGGTAAAATGCAGAAATTCCCTTTATTTGGGGGCTAAAAGGCAGAAATTCCCCGTATTTTGAAGCAAAATTGCAGAAATTCTCATAATTTTCGGGCAAAAAGGCAGAAATTCTCCTTATTTTGGGGCAAAAAGCCAGAAATTCTCCTTTTTCGGGATCAAACAGTCAGAAATTCCCCTTATTTTGGGGCAAAATTGCAGAAATTTCCTTTACATTGGGGCAAAATTGCGAAAATTTCCCTTATTTTGGGGCAAAATTGAAGAAATTTCACTAATTTCAGGGAAAAAAGGCGGAAATTTTTTTTTGGGTGGCCAAAAGGCAGAAATTTTTTTTATTTTGGTACAAAATTGCAGAAATTTTTCTTATTTTGGGGCAAAAAGGCAGAAATTCAATATTTTGAGGTAAAAAGGCTGAAATTCCCCTTATTTTGGGGCAAAAAGTCAGAAATTTCGTTTATTTTGAGGAAAAGGCAGAAATTGCATTTATTTTGAGTCAAAAAGGTGGAAAATCCCCTTATTTTGGGGCAAAAATGAAGAAATTTTCTTTTTTTATGGCAAAAGGTATACAATCCCTTAATTTTCGGGCAAAAAGGCAGAAATTCCCTGTATTTTGGAGCAAAATTACAGAAATTCCCCTAATTTTTGGGCAAAAAGGCAGAAATTCCCCTTACTTTGGGGTAAAACTGCAGAAATTTCACTTATTTTGCGGCAAAATGTCAGAAATTCCCCTTATTTTCGGCAAAAAAGGAAAAAAATCCCCTTTTTTTAGGGCAAAATTGCAGAAATTTCCCTTATTTGGGGGCAAAAACAGAAATTCCCCTTATTTTGGGGCAAAATTGCAGAAATTTCCCTTATTATGGGGAAAAATTGCAGAAATTTCCCTTATTTTAGGGCAAAATTGCAGAAATTTCACATATTTCAGAGAAAAAAAGCAAAAATTTTTCTTATTTTGGGGCAAAAAGGCAGAAATTCCCATTATTTTGAGGCTAAAAAGCAGAAATTGACCTTATTTGGGGGTAAAATTGCAGAAATTTCACATATTTCAGGGCAAAACGGCAGAAATTCCCCTTATTTGGGGGCAAAAAGGCAGATTCCCCTTATTTTGGGATAAAAATGCAGAAATTTCCCTTATATGGGGGCAAAAAGGCAGAAAATCCACTTAATTTCGGGTAAAATGGCAGAAATTCCTCGTATTTTGGAGCAAATTTGCAGAAACTCCCCTAATTTGGGGGCAAAAAGGCAGAAATTCCCTTTATTTTGGGGCAAAAATAGAGAAATTCTCCTTATTTTGGGGCAAAAATCAGAAATTTCCCTTATTTTGGGGCAAAATTTTAGAAATTTTTTTTATATTGTTATAGACTTGAAGAAATTTTTCTTATTTTGTGGCAAAAAGGCAGAAATTCCCCATATTTTGGTGCAAAAAGGCTGAAATTCCCCTTATTTTGAGGTAAAATCCTGAAATTCCCCATATTTTGGGGCAAAAAGGCAGAAATTCCCCTCATTTGGGGGCAAAAAGGCACAAATTTCACTTATTTTAGGGCATAATTGCAGGAATTTCATTTATTTCAGGGAAAAAATCAGAAATTCCTTTTATTTTTGGGCAAAAAGCAGAAATTTCTTTTATTATGGTACAAAATTGAAGATATTTTTCTTATTTTGAAACAAAAAGGCAGAAATTCCTCTTATTTTGAGGCAAAAGGCAGAAATTATTCTTATTTTGAGGTAAAATGCAGAAATTCTTTTTATTTTGGGGCTAAAAGGCAGAAATTCCCCATATTTTGAAGAAAAATTGCAGAAATTCTCATAATTTTCTGGCAAAAAGGCAGAAATTCTCCTCATTTTGGGGCAAAAATACAGAAAATCTCCTTTTTCCGGAGCAAACAGTCAGAAATTCCCCTTATCTTGGGGCAAAATTGCAGAAATTTCCTTTACATTGGGGCAAAATTGTAGAAATTTCCCTTATATTGGGGCAAAATTACAGAAATTTCAGTTATTTCCGGGAAAAAAGGCGGAAATTTTTTTTGGGGGTAAAAAAGTCAGAAATTTTTTTTATTTTGGTACAAAATTGCAGAAATTTTTCTTATTTTGTGGCAAAAAGGCAGAAATTTCCCATATTTTGGTGCAAAAAGGCTGAAATTCCCCTTATTTTGAGGTAAAATCCTGAAATTCCCCATATTTTGGGGCAAAAAGGCAGAAATTCCCCTCATTTGGGGGCAAAAAGGCACAAATTTCACTTATTTTAGGGCAAAATTGCAGGAATTTCATTTATTTCAGGGCAAAAATCAGAAATTCCTTTTATTTTTGGGCAAAAAGCAGAAATTTCTTTTATTATGGTACAAAATTGAAGATATTTTTCTTATTTTGAAACAAAAAGGCAGAAATTCCTCTTATTTTGAGACAAAAGGCAGAAATTATTCTTATTTTGAGGTAAAATGCAGAAATTCTTTTTATTTTGGGGCTAAAAGGCAGAAATTCCCCGTATTTTGAAGCAAAATTGCAGAAATTCTCATAATTTTCTGGCAAAAAGGCAGAAATTCTCCTTATTTTGGGGCAAAAATACAGAAAATCTCCTTTTTCCGGAGCAAACAGTCAGAAATTCCCCTTATCTTGGGGCAAAATTGCAGAAATTTCCTTTACATTGGGGTAAAATTGTAGAAATTTCCCTTATATTGAGGCAAAATTACAGAAATTTCACTTATTTCCGGGAAAAAAGGCGGAAATTTTTTTTGGGGGTAAAAAAGGCAGAAATTTTTTTTATTTTGGTACAAAATTGCAGAAATTTTTCTTATTTTGTGGCAAAAAGGCAGAAATTTCCCATATTTTGGGGCAAAAATGCAGAAATTCTTCTTATTTTGAGGTAAAAAGGCCGAAATTCCCCTTATTTTGGGTCAAAAAGGCAGAAATTTCACTTATTTTGGAACAAAATTGCAGAAATTTCACTTATTTGAGAAAAGAAGAAGAAAATTTCTAATTTGGGGGCAAAAAGGTAGAAATTTCTTTTATTTTGGTGCAAAATTGCAGAAATTTTTCTTATTTCAGGGCAAAAAGGCATAAATTTCCCATATTTTGTGGCAAAAATGCTGAAATTCCCCTTATTTTGAGGTAAAAAGGCTGAAATCCCCTTATTTGGGGGCAAAAAAACAGAAATTTCTCTTATTTTGGGGAAAAATTGCAGAAATTTCACTTATTTCAGAAAAAAAGGAGAAATTTTCTTATTTGGTGGCAAAAAGGCAGAAATTTCTTTTATTTTGTTGCAAAATTGCAGAAATTTTCGTTATTTTGGGGCAAAAAAGACAGAAATTCCCTTTGTTTTGGGGAAAAAAGACAGAAATTCCACTTATTTAGAGGCAAAAAAGCAGTAATTCCTCTTATGTTGAAGCAAAAATGAAGAAATTTCCCTTTCTTCTGGCAAAAAGGTATGCATTCTTCTTATTTTCGGGCAAAAATGCAGAAATTCTTCGTATTTTGGAGCAAAATTGCAGAAATTCCCCTAATTGTGGGGCAAAAAGGCAGAAATTCCCTATATGTTAGGGCAAAAAGACAGAAATTCTCCTTATTTTGGGGCAAAACTCACAAATTCCACTTATTTTGGGGCAAAATTCCAGAAATTTTCCTTATTTTGGGGCAAAATTGCAGAAATTTCACTTATTTTGGGGCAAAATTGCAGAAATTTCACTTATTTCAGAAAAAAAGCACAAATTTTATTATTTTGGGGCAAAAAGGCAGAAATTTCATTTATTTTAGTATAAAATTGCAGAAATTTTACTTATTTTTGGCAAAAAGGCAGAAATTTTCCATATTTTCTGGCAAAAATGCAGAAATTCCCCTTATTTTGAGGTAAAAAGGCTGAAATTCCTTTTATTTTGGGGGCAAAAAGTTAAAAATTCCCCTTATTTTAAGGGAAAAAGACAGAAATTCCGTTTATTTTTGTGGAAAAGTCAGAAATTGCACTTATTTTGAGTCAAAAAGGCGGAAAATCCCCTTATTTTGGGGTAAAAATGAAGAAATTTCCCTTTTTTATGGCAAAAATGTATACATTCCCTTTATTTTCTAGAAAAAGTGCAGAAATTCCCCGTATTTTTGTGCAAAATTGCAGAAATTCCCCTAATTTTGGGGCAAAAACGCAGAACTTCCCTTTATTTTGGGGTAAAACTGCAGAAATTTCACTTATTTCGCGGCAAAATGGCAGAAATTCCCTTTATTTTCGGCGAAAAAGGCAGAAAATCCCCGTATTTTGGAGCAAAATTGCAGAAATTCACCTAATTTTGGGGTAAAACATGCAGTAATTTTCTTTATTTTGGGGCAAAAAGGCAGAAATTTCCCTTATTTTGGGGCAAAAGGCAGAAATTCCCTTTATTTTAGGGCAAAATTGCAGAAATTTCCCTTATTTGGGGACAAAAAACAGAAATTCCCTTTATTTTGGGGCAAAATTGCAGAGAATTCCTTTATTATGGGGAAAAATTGCAGAAATTTCTTTTATTTTAAGGCAAAATTGCAGAAATTTCACTTATTTCAGAGAAAAAAAGCAAAAATTTTTCTTATTTTAGGGCAAAATGCAGAAATTCCCATTATTTTGGGGAAAAAGGCAGAAATTCACCTTATTTTGGGGTAAAATTGCAGACATTTCACATATTTCAGGGCAAAAAGGCAGTAATTCCCTTCATTTGGGGGCAAAAAGGCAGAAATTCCCCTTATTTTGGGTTAAAATTGCAGAAATATTCCTTGTTTGGGGGCAAAAAGGCAGAAAATCCCCTTAAATTCGAGCAAAAAGGCAGAAATTCCCCGTATTTTGAAGCAAAATGGCAGAAATTCCCCTAATATTGGGGCAAAAATGCAGAAATTCCCTTTATTTGGGGCAAATCGGCAGAAGTTCCCTTTATTTTCGGCAAAAGAGGCAGAAATTCCCTGTATTTTGAAGCAAAATTGCAGAAACTCCCCTAATTTTGGTGAAAAAGGCAGAAATTCCTTTTATTTTGGGGCAAAAATACAGAAATTCTCATTATTTCGGGGCAAAAATCAGAAATTTCCCTTATTTTGGGGCAAAATTTTAGAAATTTCTTTTATTTTGGTACAGAATTGCAGAAATTTTTCTTATTTTGTGGCAAAAAGGCAGAAATTTCCCATATTTTGGGGCAAAATTGCAGAAATTTCACTTATTTCATAAAAAAAAGCAGAAATTTTCTTATTTGGGGGCAAAAAGGCAGAAATTTCTATTATTTTGGTACAAATTGCAGAAATTTTTCTTATTTTGGGGCAAAAATGCAGAAATTTCCCATATTTTGGGGCAAAAATGCAGAAATACCCCCATTTTTTGAGCTAAAAAGGCTGAAATTCCTCTTATTTGGGGGCAAAAAGGTAGAAATTTCACTTATTTTGTGGCAAAATTGCAGAAATTTTACTTATTTCAGGGAAAAAAGGCAGAAATTTTCTTTATTTTTGGGCAAAAATGCAGAAATTCCTAATATTTTGTGGCAAAAATGCAGAAATTAACCTTATTTTGCGGTAAACAGGCTGAAATTTCCCTTATTTGGGGGCAAAATGGCAGAAATTTCCCTTAATTTGGGGCAAAATTGCAGAAATTTTACTTATTTCAGGGTAATAAGTCAGAAATTTTCCTTATTTTGGGGTAAAAAAGACAGAAATTCCCTTTATTTTGGGGGAAAAAAACAGAAATTCCACTTATTTAGAGGCAAAAAAGCAGAAATTCCCCTTATTTTGGAGCAAAAATGAAGAAATTTTCCTTTTCTATGGCAAAAAGGTATGCATTCTTCTTATTTTCGGGCAAAAAGGCAGAAATTCCTTGTATTTTGGAGCAAAATTGAAGAAATTCTTCTAATTGTGGGGCAAAAAGGCAGAAATTCTCTATATGTTGGGGCATAAAGACAGAAATTCTCCTTATTTTGGGGCAGAACTCAGAAATTCCACTTATTTTGGGGCAAAATTCCAGAAATTTCTCTTATTTTGAGGCAAAATTGCAGAAATTTCACTTATTTTGGGGCAAAATTGCAGAAATTTCACTAATATCAGAGAAAATAGGCAGAAATTTTTCTTATTTTGGGGCAAAAAGGCAGAAATTCCTAATATTTTGTGGCAAAAATGCAGAAATTCCCCTTATTTTGAGGTAAAAAGGCTGAAATTCCCCTTATTTAGGGGCAATAAGGCAGAAATTTTCCTTATTTTGTGGCAAAATTGCAGAAATTTCACTTATTTCAGGGTAATAAGTCAGAAATTTTCTTTATTTTGGGGCAAAAAAGACAGAAATTCCCTTTTTGGGGGGAAAAACAGAAATTCCACTTATTTAAAATCAAAAAAGCATAAATTCCCCTTATTTTGGAGCAAAAATGAAGAAATTTCCCTTGTTTCTGGCAAAAAGTTATGCATTCTTCTTATTTTCGGGCTAAAAGGCAGAAATTCCCCGTATTTTGGAGCAAAATTGCAGAAATTCTCCTAATTGTGGGGCAAAAAGGCAGAAATTCCCTATATGTTGGGGCAAAAAGACAGAAATTCTCCTTATTTTGGGGCAAAACTCAGAAATTTCACATATTTTGGAGCAAAATTGAAGAAATTTCACTTATTATAAAAAAAAGCAGAAATTTTTTTATTTTGGGGCAATAAGGCAGAAATTTCTTTTATTTTGGTACAAAATTGCAGAAATTTATCTTATTTTGGGGCAAAAAGGCAGAAATTTCTATTTTGAGGTAAAAAGGCTAAAATTCCCCTTATTTGGGGGCAAAAAGGAAGAAATTTCTCTTATTTTGGGGCAAAATTGCAGAAATTTCACAAACTTCAGGGTAATAAGTCAGAAATTTCCCTTATTTTGGAGCAAAATTGCACAAATTCCCCTAATTGTGGGGCAAAAATGCAGAAATTCTTTATATGTTGGGGCAAAAAGACAGAAATTCTCCTTATTTTGGGGCAAAACTCAGAAATTTCACTTATTTTGGGGCAAAATTACAGAAATTTCACTTATTTCAGAAAAAAAAGCAGAAATCTTCTTATTTTGGGGCAAAAAGGCAGAAATTTCTTTTATTTTGGTATAAAATTGCAGAAATTTTTCTTATTTTGGGGCAAAAAGGCAGAAATTCCCCGTATTTTGAGGTAAAAAGGCTGACATTCCCTTTATTTGGGGGCTAAAAGGCAGAAATTTCGCTTATTTTGTGGATAAATTGCAGAAATTTCACTTATTTCAGGGTAATAAGTCAGAAATTTTTCTTCTTTTGGGGCAAAAAATACAGAAATTCTCTTTGTTTTGGGAGAAAAAGACAAAACTTCTACTTATTTAGAGGCAAAAAAGCAGAAATTCTCCTTATTTTGAGCAAAAATGAAGAAATTTCTCTATTTTATGGCAAAAAGGTATGCATTCTTCTTATTTTCGGGCAAAAAAGCAGAAATTCGCCGTATTTTGGAGTAAAATTGCAGAAATTCCCCTAATTTTGGGGCAAAAAGGCAGAAATTCCCTATATGTTGGGGCAAAAAGACAGATATTCTCCTTATTATGCGGCAAAACTCAGAAATTCCACTTATTTTGGGGCAGAATTAAGAAATTTCCCTTATTTTGTGGCAAAATTGCAGAAATTTAACTTATTTTGGGGCAAAATTGCAGAAATTTCACTTATTTCAGAAAAAAAAGAAATTTTCTTATTTTGGGGCAAAAAGGCAGAAATTTCTTTTATTTTGGTACAAAATTGCAGAAATTTTTCTTATTTTGGGGCAAAAAGGCAGAAATTTCCCATATTTTGGGCAAAAATGCAGAAATTCCCCTTATTTTGAGGTAAAAAGCCTGAAATTCCCCATATTTGGGGGTAAAAAAGCAGAAATTTCCCTTATTTTGGGGCAAAATTGCAGAAATTTCACTTATTTCAGGGTAATAAGTCAGAAATTTTCCTTATTTTGGGGCAAAAGAGGCAGAAATTCCCTTTGTTTTGGGGGAAAAAGACAGAAATTCCACTTTTTTAGAGGCAAAAAAGCAGAAATTCCCCTTATTTTGGAGCATAAATGAAGAAATTTCCCTTTTTTGTGGCAAAAGGTATTCATTCCCCTTATATTCAGGCTAAAAAGCAGAAATTCCCTGTATTTTGGAGCAAAATTGCAGAAATTCCCCTAATTGTGGGGCAAAAAGGCAGAAATTTCCTATATGTTAGGACAAAAAAACAGAAATTCTCTTTATTTTGGGGCAAAACTCAGAAATTCCACTTATTTTGGGGCAAAATTCCAGAAATTGCCCTTATTTTGGGGTAAAATTGCAGAAATTTCACTTATTTTGGGGCAAAATTGCAGAAATTTCACTTATTTCAGGGATAAAAACGCAGAAATTTTCCTTATTTTGGGGCAAAAGGGCAAAAATTCCTAATATTTTGTGGCAAAAAATGCAGAAATTCCTAATATTTTGTTGCAAAAATGCAGAAATTTCCCTTATTTTAAGGTAAAAAGGCTGAAATTCCCCTTATTTTTGGGCAAAATTCCAGAAATTTCCCTTATTTGGGGGCAAAATTGCAGAAATTTCACTTATTTTGGGGCAAAATTGCAGACATTTCACTTATTTCAAAAAAAAATTTATTTTTTTGGGGCAAAAAGGCAGAAATTCCTTTTATTTTGTGGCAAAAATGCAGAAATTCCCCTTATTTTTAGGTAAAAAGGCTGAAATTCCTTTTATTTGGAGGCAAAAAGGCAGAAATTTCCCTTATTTTGGGGCAAAATTGCAGATATTTCACTTATTTCAGTGTACTAAGTCAGAAATTTTCCTTATTTTGGAGCCAAAAGGAAAGAAATTCCCTTTGTTTTGGGGGAAAAAGACAGAAATTCCACTTATTTAGAGGCAAAAAAGCAAAAATTCCCCTTATTTTGGAGCAAAAATGAAGAAATTTCCCTTTTTTATGGCACAAAGGTATGCATTCTTCTTATTTTTGGGCAAAAAGGCAGAAATTCCCCGTATTTTGGAGCAAAATTGCAGAATTCCCCTAATTGAGGGGCAAAAAGTCAGAAATTCTCCTTATTTTGTGGCAAAACTCAGAAATTTCACTTATTTTGGGGCAAAATTGCAGAAATTTCAATTATTTCAGAAAAAAAGCAGAAATTTTTTTATTTTGGGGCAAAAAGGCAGAAATGTCTTTTATTTTGGTACAAAATTGCAGAAATTTTTCTTATTTTTGGGCAAAAAGGCAGAAATTTCCCATATTTTGGGGAAAAATGCAGAAATTCCACTTATTTTGTGGTAAAAAGGCTGAAATTCCCCTTATTTGATGGCAAAAAGGCAGAAACTTCCCTTATTTTGGGGCAAAATTGCAGAAATTTCACTTACTTCAGGGTAATAAGTCAGAAATTTTCCTAATTTTGGGCCAAAAAAGACAGAAATTCCCTTTATTTTGGGGTAAAATACAGAAATTCCACTTATTTAGAGGCAAAAAAGTAGAAATTCCTTTAATTTTGGAGCAAAAATGAAGAAATTTCCCTTTTTTATGGCAAAAAGGTATGCATTCTTCTTATTTTTGGGCAAAAAGCCAGAAATTCCCCGTATTTTGGAGCAAAATTGCAGAAATTCCCCTAATTGTGGGGCAAAAAGGCAGAAATTCCTTATATGTTAGGGCAAAAAGACAGAAATTCTCCTCATTTTGGGGCAAAACTCAGAAATTCCACTTATTTTGGGGTAAAATTCCAGAAATTTCTTTTATTTTGGGGCAAAATTGCAGAAATTTCACATATATTGGGGCAAAATTGCAGAAATTTCACTTATTTCCAGAAAAAAGGCAGAAATTTTCCTTATTTTGAGGCAAAAACGCAGAAATTCCTAAAATTTTATGGCAAAAATGTAGAAATTCCCCTTATTTTGAGGTAAAAAGGCTGAAATTCCCCTTATTTGGGGGCAAAAGGGCAGAAATTTCTCTTATTTTGGGAGAAAATTGCAGAAATTTCACTTATTTCAGGGTAATAAGTCAGAAATTTTCCTTATTTTGGGGCAAAAAAGACAGAAATTCTCTTTGTTTTGGGGAAAAAGACAGAAATTCCATTTATTTACAGGCAAAAAAGCAGAAATTCCCTTTATTTTGGAGCAAAAATGAAGAAATTAACATTTTTGTGGCAAAATGTATACATTCCCCTTATTTTCGGGCTAAAAAAAAGAAATTCCCCGTATTTTGGAGCAAAATTGCAGAAATTCCCCTAATTGTGGGGCAAAAAGGCAGAAATTCCTTATATGTTAGGGCAAAAAGACAGAAATTCTCCTCATTTTGGGGCAAAACTCAGAAATTCCACTTATTTTGGGGTAAAATTCCAGAAATTTCTTTTATTTTGGGGCAAAATTGCAGAAATTTCACATATATTGGGGCAAAATTGCAGAAATTTCACTTATTTCCAGAAAAAAGGCAGAAATTTTCCTTATTTTGAAGCAAAAACGCAGAAATTCCTAAAATTTTGTGGCAAAAATGCAGAAATTCCCCTTATTTTGAGGTAAAAAGGCTGAAATTCCCCTTATTTGGAGGCAATAAGGCAGAAATTTCCCTTATTTTAGGGCAAAATTGCAGAAATTTCACTTATTTCAGGGTAATAAGTCAGAAGTTTTCCTTAATTTGGGCCAAAAAAAAAACCCAGAAATTCCCTTTGTTTTGGGAGAAAAAGACAGAAATTCCACTTATTAAGAGGCAAAAAAGCAGAAATTCCCCTTATTTTGAAGCAAAAATGAAGAAATTTCCCTTTTTTATGGCAAAAAGGTATGCATTCTTCTTATTTTCGGGCAAAAAGGCAGAAATTCCCTCTATTTTGGAGCAAAATTGCAGAAATTCCCCTAATTGTGGGGCAAAAATGCAGAAATTCCCTATATGTTTGGGCAAGAAGACAGAAATTCGCCTTACTTTGGGGCAAAACTCAGAAATTCCACTTATTTTGTGGCAAAATTCGAATAATTTCCCTTATTTTGGGGCAAAATTGCAGAAATTTCACTTATTTTGGGGCAAAATTGCAGAAATTTCACTTATTTCAGGGAAAAAAAGCAGAAATTTTCTTATTTTGGGGCAAAAAAGCAGAAATTCCTAATATTTTGTGGCAGAAATGCAGAAATTCCCCTTATTTTGAGGTAAAACGGCTGAAATTCCCCTTATTTGGAGGCAAAAAGCCAAAAATTTCCCTTATGTTTTGGCAAAATTGCAGAAATTTCACTTATTTCAGGGTAATAAGTCAGAAATTTTTCTTATTTTGGGGCAAAAAAGACAAAAATTCCCTTTGTTTTGGGGGAAAAAGACAGAAATTCTACTTATTAAGAGGCAAAAAAGCAGAAATTCCCCTTATTTTGGAGCAAAAATGAAGAAATTTCCCTTTTTTATGGCAAAAAGGTATGCATTCTTCTTATTTTTGGGCAAAAAGCCAGAAATTCCCCGTATTTTGGAGCAAAATTGCAGAAATTCCCCTAATTGTGGGGCAAAAAGGCAGAAATTCCTTATATGTTAGGGCAAAAAGACAGAAATTCTCCTCATTTTGGGGCAAAACTCAGAAATTCCACTTATTTTGGGGTAAAATTCCAGAAATTTCTTTTATTTTGGGGCAAAATTGCAGAAATTTCACATATATTGGGGCAAAATTGCAGAAATTTCACTTATTTCCAGAAAAAAGGCAGAAATTTTCCTTATTTTGAGGCAAAAACGCAGAAATTCCTAAAATTTTATGGCAAAAATGTAGAAATTCCCCTTATTTTGAGGTAAAAAGGCTGAAATTCCCCTTATTTGGGGGCAAAAGGGCAGAAATTTCTCTTATTTTGGGAGAAAATTGCAGAAATTTCACTTATTTCAGGGTAATAAGTCAGAAATTTTCCTTATTTTGGGGCAAAAAAGACAGAAATTCTCTTTGTTTTGGGGAAAAAGACAGAAATTCCATTTATTTACAGGCAAAAAAGCAGAAATTCCCTTTATTTTGGAGCAAAAATGAAGAAATTAACATTTTTGTGGCAAAAGGTATACATTCCCCTTATTTTCGGGCTAAAAAAAAGAAATTCCCCGTATTTTGGAGCAAAATTGCAGAAATTCCCCTAATTGTGGGGCAAAAAGGCAGAAATTCCTTATATGTTAGGGCAAAAAGACAGAAATTCTCCTCATTTTGGGGCAAAACTCAGAAATTCCACTTATTTTGGGGTAAAATTCCAGAAATTTCTTTTATTTTGGGGCAAAATTGCAGAAATTTCACATATATTGGGGCAAAATTGCAGAAATTTCACTTATTTCCAGAAAAAAGGCAGAAATTTTCCTTATTTTGAAGCAAAAACGCAGAAATTCCTAAAATTTTGTGGCAAAAATGCAGAAATTCCCCTTATTTTGAGGTAAAAAGGCTGAAATTCCCCTTATTTGGAGGCAATAAGGCAGAAATTTCCCTTATTTTGGGGCAAAATTGCAGAAATTTCACTTATTTCAGGGTAATAAGTCAGAAGTTTTCCTTAATTTGGGCCAAAAAAAAAACCCAGAAATTCCCTTTGTTTTGGGAGAAAAAGACAGAAATTCCACTTATTAAGAGGCAAAAAAGCAGAAATTCCCCTTATTTTGAAGCAAAAATGAAGAAATTTCCCTTTTTTATGGCAAAAAGGTATGCATTCTTCTTATTTTCGGGCAAAAAGGCAGAAATTCCCTCTATTTTGGAGCAAAATTGCAGAAATTCCCCTAATTGTGGGGCAAAAATGCAGAAATTCCCTATATGTTTGGGCAAGAAGACAGAAATTCGCCTTACTTTGGGGCAAAACTCAGAAATTCCACTTATTTTGTGGCAAAATTCGAATAATTTCCCTTATTTTGGGGCAAAATTGCAGAAATTTCACTTATTTCAGGGGAAAAAAGCAGAAATTTTCTTATTTTGGGGCAAAAAAGCAGAAATTCCTAATATTTTGTGGCAGAAATGCAGAAATTCCCCTTATTTTGAGGTAAAACGGCTGAAATTCCCCTTATTTGGGGGCAAAAAGCCAGAAATTTCCCTTATGTTTTGGCAAAATTGCAGAAATTTCACTTATTTCAGGGTAATAAGTCAGAAATTTTTCTTATTTTGGGGCAAAAAAGACAAAAATTCCCTTTGTTTTGGGGGAAAAAGACAGAAATTCTACTTATTAAGAGGCAAAAAAGCAGAAATTCCCCTTATTTTGGAGCAAAAATGAAGAAATTTCCCTTTTTTATGGCAAAAAGGTATGCATTCTTCTTATTTTCGGGCAAAAAAGCAGAAATTCCCTTTATTTTGGAGCAAAATTGCAGAAATTCCCGTAATTGTGGGGCAAAAAGGCAGAAATTCCCTATATGTTGGGGCAAAAAGACAGAAATTCTCTTTATTTTGGGGCAAAACTCAGAAATTCCACTTATTTTGGGGCAAAATTCCAGAAATTTCCCTTATTTTGGAGCAAAATTGCAGAAATTTCACTTATTTTGGGGCAAAATTGCAGAAATTTCACTTATTTCAGAAAAAGAAGCAGAAATTTTCTTATTTTGGGGCAAAAAAGCAGAAATTTCTTTTATTATAGTACAAAATTGCAGAAATTTTTCTTATTTTGGGACAAAACGGCAGAAATTTCCCATATTTTGGGGCAAAAATGCAGAAATTCCCCTTATTTTGAGGTAAAAACACTGAAATTCCCTTTATTTGGGGGCAAAAAGGCAGAAATTTCCCTTATTTTGGGGCAAAATTTCTGAAATTTCACTTATTTCAGGGTAATAAGTCAGAAATTTTCTTTATTTTGGGGCAAAAAAGACAGAAATTCTCTTTGTTTTGGGGGAAAAAGACAGAAATTCCACATATTTAGAGGTAAAAAAGCAGAAATTCCCCTTATTTTGGAGCAAAAGTAAAAAATTTTGTTCCGCGCAAGTTGTCTCGCCTGCAAGAACGATGCGGCACACACAGGATCCTTCTGTAGCAAGCTTTAATAACTCTTGAGAGGGAGAGCCAAAGCTATACAAAGCGGAGACCCTGAGTGCACCAAACCCTCCCCTTATATAGGGGTTTTGTCTCGCCTCGGACGTGGCGCCTCCTGATGGGCTAGGGCCAAATCATGCGATGTGATGTCAGAAGCGAGCACCCGGGTCTAGGGGCGTGGCTAGGCTTTAGGCGGGCATGCTGTGGTTATTTACCGTTGTTCCTTAACAGAAACCAGCGCCATCTTGCAATGGCATGTAGGGCGGCGCCCCACATCTCCCCCTTTATTATTTATTACAAGGCCAGCCGGACACCCAAAAAAAAAAAACGAGGGTGGAGATAGAGGCCATTCTCCTCGAATGATCATGGCGCACAATTAGTTGCGTGCGGTCAAGACTATGTACAAGCACCCCATCAGGGTTGTTGACGTTACCCTAACAGGGCCCTGACCGGTCTCTCTGCCGTTTTGTGAGGGAGGGACACTGGGGCAGGCAACCCTCTGCAAGAAGGCTTGTCTCCCAGAGAAGGCGGGGGCAACTTCTCTGTGCGATGCCCTTTGCTCTACAACCCTCTTGGGCTGCTCAAGCCTGACACTCATCCTCGTGCAGTGTGTCTAAGGACACAGAGGGTGCAAGAACTATCAGGCCGGCGACCGGCTGCCTACTGTTTCAGAGCCGCGAGCCAAATGCCTGCCGAAGCTCCCTGTTCTAGGGCGACAAGCGCCTGAGTCATCATCATCTTATCTCTTTTTGTTTGATTATAAAATTTGCAAAGCAACCAAAGAATAAACACAAGTCCAAGGCTAAACAAAACCCCGAACAAACCCACTCCCACCCATTCCTTAAAGTAGGACAGCGCAGATGAAATCCAGGGGACGAATCCTTCGGTCAGCGATAAATCAAGGCGTGTGGAGTTAATCTGCAGGATGGCCGTGCGAAGTTCTCTCAGGGTCTGGTCAAACTCCACTGACCAGTTCTGCAAAATGTGCTGAGACAAAGCCTTAGAAAGATTAGCAGCTTTAGTAAATTTTTCATATTGGACCGAGGTCACACACAGTCCAGGCAGGCGGTTTTCACACCCCAGTTGAGCAATCTGCCACAGTACATCTATCTGTTCTTGCACCAGATCTATACGCTGGTTGACTATCAGTAGTCCTCCTTGGATTTGGGTATAAGCCAAATGCCCAGCCTCCATGGCTGTAGTTACAATGGAGGAAAGTTCATTAATGCTGGCTGCGGCTTGTACTGTGCTGGACAACGCCAGGGCAGAAGCAGTTACAGAGGCAGCCATGGCTGTGGCAGCAATGATGCCCACAATCAGGGCTGAAATTCCAAAGTCTCTTTTTTTCTCTGAAGAGGGTCAAAGAGCTCTGGGCTTCTACAGGGATGGGGACAAACCTTGGCAGACGAGCCACCAAGGCAAAGGAAAACTCGGAAGCATTCCAACAGAGAGCATAATAACAGGAGTGAATTCTACAATCAAGCTCAGAAAAGCTTTCATTAAATGATGTATTACTCAAAATCCATAAAAAGGGGGGCCAAACACACACAGGAGTGGGGGAAAAGGTCTTTTCTGTGTGGGTAGAAGATCTGGCCCCAATGCTGGCTTTATTATAGCCATCGGGGTTAAGTCTGAACAGCTACCGTTAGAACCACAAAGGATCCAGAGATCAAATGGGCTACCAGAGGCTCCTGTGTTTTCTTTACCATTAAGGCTAACCACATTTCCTGTGTTATCTGACAAGAGCGGGGACAGGGAAAAATATGGGCCGACCTCGCCTACCATGCGCGACTGGCACCCCGACCAGGGTAAGATATGGCGCATGTCTTTTTTTGCTCGGCAAAACGAGGCTAACTTTGGCTGCTTTAAGTTTTCTGAATAGCTTGAGCGGGGCCAGGTTCCAGTAAGCTCTGTATAGAAGATCTGGCCCCAATGGGTCTTATTATCCCAACCATTAACAATATTAGACACAGACTGAACATGCAGCCCCAGGCACCCAGGGGTTGTTGAATTAAGGACAAAACATAAGCTCCCAGGGAGATAATGAGTTCTATTTTCTATGACCCTGTCTATCTGTGAATCCCAGGGAAGAAAGGGCAAACCTAGTTCTCTATCCGTAGTAAAGAACCGAGGGAAAATTTGGGCATTATACATCACCGGCATGGGAAAAGGGAAAGTTGACATTATCCCCCATCGATACTCATGAGCAGACATTCCCGCCAGCGTTGTCATCAGCAGAAGCCGGAGGACAGTCATCTTCCTGGGTGATTGTGCGTGTTAATTGCTCTGGGACCCAGAGTGGATTTTCTTCAGTCTGTGCGAAAACACAAACAGCTCCCCTGGATCTTATAAGGATAGGATCCGGGCCTCTCCATTTGTTAGATAGGACATATTTCCATTTTACCATTTCTTTTGGCCTTTTTGGCTCGGAGCAGTGCCTGTCAGCAGCACTCCGGCCCTCATCATCCAAATTTAGAAAATTCAATGTAAAGAGAGCCATAGAGAGCGCCACTCTCGGGCCATGGGGTAAATCATCCATAATACCCCCCTTTTGTTTATCTTTTTCTGATGACGAATATGGGGGTATTCCACGGGGAAGTAGAGGGCTCGATGTTTCCCTGAGCAAGTTGGTTTTCTACAATGTCTATTGCTTCCGTTAATTTTTCAGAGGTAAGAGGCCACTGGGGAACCCACACCGGATCCTCTGTATTCCACGGAATGGGTCGTGTTACCCCAGTGGCACCTAGGAAAAACCCAGACCTGTTTTATCAGTGTGTGTCCGTGGAGAAACGGGGCGTGGGTCTCCTTGTTCATATTTTCCTAAACCAAATCCCTCTTGATATCCATGTTTTTCCATCATGTCTCTCACATGGGGCGAATACTCATTTGTAAGAGTTAGCCCTAAGTCAGTCATAACATCTCGACCCCAGAGGTTAACTGGCAATGGCAACACATATGGGGTAAATGTCCCTGTTTCTCCTTCAGCCATTTTCCAGACCAGGGCTTCAGTGCTCATGTCTGGACTGGATTGATACCCTAGCCCTTGAAAGGAATGAGATGACTTAGTAAGGGGCCATCTTTTTGGCCACCAATGGGAAGAAATGATGCTCTTGTCTGCCCCTGTATCTAAAATGCCCTCGAAGCTTTTGCCACAAATGGGTAATGTCAGGCGTGGGTGAGTTTCTAAGGTTAATGTTAAGTAGGCTGAGTCTGTCCCAGAGGACCCCATCTGGTTTTTACTCTTTTGTATAGGTTCTCCGGGGGCGAGGAGCAGTAAAACTTGGGCTATACGGTCCCCCTTTTGTACAGAAAACACCCCCTGGGGGCTTGCACACAAAATTTGGATCTCAGGGACATGTTGATTATCAATAATTCCTGGGTAAACAATTAGTCCGCGGGCAGTAAGTGCACCACGGCCAATAATCAGGCCCACCGTATCTTTGGGCAAAGGGGGGTGTAGTGGTTGTGCAGGGACTGGGCACACCCCCATCAGAGGCATTAATAAGATTGAGGTGGCGGCACGCAAGTCCATTCTTGAGTGTCCAGCTGCGGGCTCCCCTTGGATAGAGATTGGGCCTTGACAAATGGAGTTCCGTATTTTTGTGGGCCCCGGAACCGGGGGCCCACTGGCCCGTTTTTTGGCTCCTCATTGGCTGAGTTTTGAAGGGGTAGTAAGAGGTTGCCCCTCAAATCTCTGACCGATCTACATTGATTGGTCGTATGATAAACTTTTTGACATCTGGAGCACAATGTAGGAGCCTTACATTCTTTCTTTGGCTCTTGACAGTCTCTTGCCAGATGTCCAGGCCTTTTGCAATTAAAGCAAGTGCGTTCTCGCCCAGTAGGGGGAGGCCGCCTCTGCGCCTGTAGGATGGCGGCAGCAAGTCCTGTATTACTCAAAGGGCTGCCAATGTCTCTACAGATTTTAAGCCAATTTTGTAGGCCCTTATTTTTTCTAGGGGCTATGGCATTTTTGCATTCTTGGGAGGCTTGTTCATAAATTAACTGTTCTAGAAAAGGACCCACGGCATCAGGGTCTCCAAAAATTTTGCCTGCGGCATCCATCATTCGTGCCACATAGTCCGAAAAAGGTTCTTGGGGGCCTTGGAGAATTTTTGTGAGCTGGTTGCCTCCTTCCTCTTTCTTATTTAACGCCTTCCATGCCCTGATGGCCGTACCAAACACCTGGGCGTAGGCTCCCCATGGATAATTTGCCTGATCTGCCGAAAAGCAGCCCTGCCTGGTAAGAAGGTCAAAGCTCCAATCCCTTTGTTCAGCCTTAAGCGCAGAAGCATTAGCCCGCGCCTGACTTTGCACTGCCTCATGCCACAATGCCTTCCATTCCATATACTGACCCATACTAGGGAGGGCAGCCTTAGCGATGGTTTGCCAATCAGCGGGTGTTAAGGCATTTAATGCCAGTTGCTCCAACTGCATGATTGTGAAATTGGCATTGGGACCATATTCCCTTACTGATTTTGCAATCTTTTTTAATTGGTTAAATTCAACAGGGGCATAAACTCTGACATCGTCAGGACTCTCAAAAACCGGGAAAGCAAGGCTGAGCTGATGGCGGACTTTGTCTGTAAGGCGCGAAACAGCCTTGGCGCGGGTCTCGTAGGGCGGCGGAGCCGACGGGGCCGTAGGGGCCACTGAGGCTGGCCTGGGGGAAGCCTTTACTTGAGCTCGTGGTTCAGGCCCTGAACGCGGCGCCCGGTTGGTCGCAAGGTTCCTGTGCCACCGCTCATCAGGGTGATATCTTTCTCCTTCATATTGTGCAGCTTCTTCTTCTAGATCTGCTTCCTCTTCTGCATCTAACCTTTCATCCTCCTCTTCAGAGGAATCTCTAGGGGTGCTGACGCGAAGCGCCGCAAGTTCTTGTGTTGGATAAATGAGGCCTGTCTTAAAACGAGGCCGGGCAACAGGTTCCCACCATGAGTCGGACCCTCTATCAGGTGAGACGGGCCTGGGGCCCAGTCTTCTCTCCCGCCCTATCTTCGGGTCTGCGGGAGGGCCTTTTTCACTTATATGTCTAGGGGGATATGTTTTGGCGCGCACACCCATCCTCTCACTACGTTCAGATTCTGACATGCCATCTTGCACAGTTTCTAGGACCATCTGTCCTTCTCTTTTAACCTCTTCGCAGGCCTCATCCTCCAGGCAGTTTTTTACCATTTCCACAGAGTGAGCAGCCCCCATAATGGGGAAGAGTGACGACGGCTTATCTACGTCCGCTTTATGTCATTCTCAATAGGTCTCGGCACAAAACAGCGGCTGATCTACGCCCGACTTATGTTTGCGAAGAAATCAAAAGTAATCTTCGCTCGAAGCTCCCTTATCTACGGGAGACTTAAGAGGTGCCACGGGGTGGTGGGCAGAGCTGCTTATCTACGCCAGTCTGACCTGCCTTGATAGCAAACCCTCAACACCACCACCGATGTTCACAGAGGTAGGAGGTGAGGATGAAGAACAAAAGAACAAGAACAAGTCCAACTATCGCCTCTGGGAGACCTACTAACGAACCGGAGAGACCCAATAAATGAGAGAGAGGAGAAAAATCTGACATACCTTTCTGAAGCGTAGTCTGCGCTACAGTTCTGAATCCACCCCGCCACGGGGGGGGGGGGTCTCCGGAGGTGCGGACGATGGTCTGGTCAAAATTTTCCCGGGTTTCGGCACCAGATGTCCCGCACAAGATGTCTCGCCCGCAAGAACGACGCGGCACACACAGGATCCTTCTGTAGCAAGCTTTAATAACTCTTAAGAGGGAGAACCAAAGCTATACAAAGCAGAGACCCTGAGTGCACCAAACCCTCCCCTTATATAGGGGTTTTGTCTCGCCTCAGATGTGGCGCCTCATGATGGGCTAGGGCCAAATCATGCGATGTGATGTCAGAAGCGAGCACCCGGGTCTAGGGGCATGGCTAGGCTTTAGGCAGGCTTGCTCTGGATATTTACCGTTGTTCCTTAACGGAAACCAGCGCCATCTTTCACTGGCATGTAGGGGGGTGCCCCACAGAAATTTCCCTTTTTTATGGCAAAAAGGTATGCATTCTTCTTAATTTCGGGCAAAAAGGCAAAAATTCCCCGTATTTTGAAGCAAAATTGCAAAAATTTTCCTAATTGTGGGGCAAATAGGGAGAAATTCCCTATATGTTGGGACAAAAAGACAGAAATTCTCCTTATTTTGGGGCAAAACTCAGAAATTCCACTTATTTTGGGGCAAAATTCCAGAAATTTCCCATATTTTGGGGCAAAATTGCAGAAATTTCACTTATTTTGGGGCAAAATTGCAGAAATTTCACTTATTTCAGGGAAAAAGCAGAAATTTTTTATTTTGGAGCAAAAAGGCAGAAATTTCTTTTATTTTGGTAAAAAATTGCAGAAATTTTTTTTTATTTTGGGCAAAAAGGCATAAATTTCTGATATTTTGGGGCAAAAATGCAGAAATTCCCCTTATTTTGAGGTAAAAAGGGTGAAATTCCCCTTATTTTGGGGCAAAAAGGCAGAAATTCCCCTTATTTTGGAGCAAAAAGCAGACATTTCCTTTATTTTGGGGAAAAATTTTAGAAATTTAACTTATTTCAGGGCAAAAAGTCAGAAATTCCCTTTATTTTGGGGCAAAAAGACAGAAATTCCGTTTATTTTTGGGGAAAAGTCAGAAATTGCACTTATTTTGAGTCAAAAAGTCAGAAAATCCCCTTATTTTGGGGTAAAAATGAAGAAATTTCCCTTTTTTATGGCAAAAAGGTATAAATTCCCTTTATTTTCGGGCAAATAGGCAGAAATTCCCCGTATTTTGGAGCAAAATTGCAGAAATTCCACTAATTTTGGGGCAAAAACACAGAACTTCCCCTTATTTTGGGGCAAAACTGCAGAAATTTCAATTATTTCGCGGCAAAATGGCAGAAATTCCATTTACTATCGGCGAAAAAGGCAGAAAATACCCGTATTTTGGAGCAAAATTGCAGAAATTCACCTAATTTGGGGGTAAAACATGCAGTAATTTTCTTTATTTTGGGGCAAAAAGGCAGAAATTCCCCTTATTTTGGGTCAAAAGGCAGAAATTCCCCTTATTTTAGGGCAAAATTGCAGAAATTTCCCTTATTTGGGGATAAAAAACAGAAATTCCCTTTATTTTGGGGCAAAATTGCAGAAAATTCCTTTATTATGGGGAAAAATTGCAGAAATTTATTTTATTTTAAGGCAAAATTGCAGAAATTTCACTTATTTTAGAGAAAAAAAGCAAAAAATTTTCTTATTTTAGGGCAAAATTCAGAAATTCCCATTATTTTGGGGCAAAAAGGCAGAAATTCACCTTATTTTGGGGTAAAATTGCAGACATTTCACATATTTCAGGGCAAAAAGGCAGAAATTCCCCTTATTTGGGGGCAAAAAAAGGCAGAAATTCCACTTATTTGGTGATAAAATTGCAGAAATTTCCTTTGTTTGGAGGCAAAAAAGCAGAAAATCCCCTTAATTTCAGGCAAAAAGGCAGAAATTCCCCGTATTTTGGAGCAAAATTGCAGAAATTCCCCTAATATTGGGGCAAAAATGCAGAAATTCCTCTTATTTTGAGGTAAAAAGGGTGAAATTCCCCTTATTTTGGGGCAAAAAGGCAGAAATTCCCCTTATTTTGGAGCAAAAAGCAGACATCTCCCTTATTTTGGAGAAAAATTTTAGAAATTTAACTTATTTCAGGGCAAAAAGTCAGATATTCCCTTTATTTTGGGGCAAAAAAACAGAAATTCCGTTTATTTTTGGGGAAAATTCAGAAATTGCACTTATTTTGATTCAAAAATTCGGAAAATCTCCTTATTTTGGGGTAAAAATGAAGAAATTTCCCTTTTTTATGGCAAAAAGGTATACATTCCCTTTATTTTCGGGCAAAAAGGCAGAAATTCCACGTATTTTGGAGCAAAATTGCAGAAATTCCCCTAATTTTGGGGCAAAAACGCAGAACTTCCCCTTATTTTGGGGTAAAACTGCAAAAATTTCACTTATTTCGCGGCAAAATGGGAGAAATTCCCTTTATTATCGGCGAAAAGGCAGAAAATCCCCGTATTTTGGAGCAAAATTGCAAAAATTCACCTAATTTTGGGGTAAAACATGCAGTAATTTTATTTATTTTGAGGCAAAAAGGCAGAAATTCCCCTTATTTGGGGCTAAAGGCAGAAATTCCCTTTATTTTAGGGCAAAATTGCAGAAATTTCCCTTATTTGGGGACAAAAAAACAGAAATTCCCTTTATTTTGGGGCAAAATTGCAGAAAATTCCTTTATTATGGGGAAAAATTGCAGAAATTTCTTTTATTTTAAGGCAAAATTGCAGAAATTTCCCTTATTTGGGGACAAAAAAACAGAAATTCCCTTTATTTTGGGGCAAAATTGCAGAAAATTCCTTTATTATGGGGAAAAATTGCAGAAATTTCTTTTATTTTAAGGCAAAATTGCAGAAATTTCACTTATTTCAGAGAAAAAAAGCAAAAATTTTTCTTATTTTAGGGCAAAATTCAGAAATTCCCATTATTTTGGGGCAAAAAGGCAGAAATTCACCTTATATTGGGATAAAATTGCAGACATTTCACATATTTCAGGGCAAAAAAGCAGAAATTCACCTTATTTGGTGATAAAATTGCAGAAATTTCCCTTGTTTGGGGGCAAAAAAGCAGAAAATCCCCTTAATTTCAGGCAAAAAGGCAGAAATTCCCCGTATTTTGGAGCAAAATTGCAGAAATTCCCCTAATATTGGGGCAAAAATGCCGAAATTCCCTTTATTTGGGGCAAATCGACAGAAGTTCCCCTTTTTTTTTCGGGAAAAGAGGCAGAAATTCCCTGTATTTTGAAGCAAAATTGCAGAAACTCCCCTAATTTTGGGGCAAAAAGGCAGAAATTCCCTTTATTTTGGGGCAAAAATCCAGAAATTCTTTTTATTTCGGGGCAAAAATCAGAAATTTCCCTTTTTTGGGGCAAAATTTTAGAAATTTCTTTTATTTTGGTACAGAATTGCAGAAATTTTTCTTATTTTGTGGCAAAAAGGCAGAAACTTTTCATATTTTGGTGCAAAAATGCTAAAATTCCCCTTATTTTGAGGTAAAATGCTGAAATTCCCCATATTTTGGGGCAAAAAGGCAGAAATTCTCCTCATTTTGTGGCAAAAAGACACAAATTTCCCTTATATTCGGGCCAAATTGCAGAAATTTCATTTATTTCAGGTCAAAAAGTCAGAAATTACTTTTATTTTGGGGCAAAAAGCAGAAATTTCTTTTAATTTGGTACAAAATTGAATAAATTTTCCTTATTTTGGAACAAAAAGTCAGAAATTCCCCATATTTTGGGCAAAAGGCAGAAATTCCCCTTATTTTGAGGTAAAAAGGCTGAAATTCCCCTTATTTGGGGACAAAAAGAAAGAAATTTCACTTATTTTGGTGCAAAAAGTCAGAAATTTTTTTTATTTTGGCAGAAAATTGCAGAAATTTTTCTTATTTTGGGGCAAAAAGGCAGAAATTTCCCATATTTTAGGGCAAAAATGCAGAAATTTCCCTTATTTTAAGGTAAAAGGGCTGAAATTCCCTTTATTTGGGGGCAAAAAGGCAGAAATTTTTTTTTATTTTGGGGCAAAATTGCAGAAATTTCTTTTATTTCAGGATAATAAATCAGAAATTTTCCTTATTTTGGGGCAAAAAAGACAGAAATTCCCTTTGTTTTGAGGGAAAAAGACAGAAATTCCACTTATTTAGAGGCAAAAAAGCAGAAATTCCCCATATTTTGGAACAAAAATGAAGAAATTTTCATTTTTTATGGCAGAAAGGTATGCATTCTTTTTATTTTCGGGCAAAAAGGCAGAAATTCCCCGTATTTTGGAGCAAAATTACAGAAATTCCCCTAATTGTGGGGCAAAAAGGCAGAAATTGCCTATATGTTCGGGCAAAAAGACAGAAATTCTCCTTAATTTGGGGCAAAACTCAGACATTCCACTTATTTTGGGGCAAAATTCCAGAAATTTCCCTTATTTTGGGGCAAAATTCAGAAATTTCACTTATTTTGGGGCAAAATTGCAGAAATTTCACTTATTTCAGGGAAAAAAAAGGAGAAATTTTCTTATTTTGGGGCAAAAAGGCAGAAATTTCTTTTATTTTGTTACAAAATTGCAGAAATTTTTCTTATTTTGGGCAAAAAGGCAGAAATTTCCCATATTTTGGGACAAAAATGCAGAAATTCCCTTTATTTTGAGGTTAAAAGGCTGAAATTTCCCTTATTTTGCGGCAAAAAGGCAGAAATTCCCCTTATTTTGGGGTAAAAAGCATACATTTCTCTTATTTTGGGGAAAAATTTTAGAAATTTAACTTATTTCAGGGCAAAAAGTCAGAAATTCCCTTTATATTGGGGCAAAAAACAGAAATTCTGTTTATTTTTGGGGAAAAGTCAATAATTGCACTTATTTTGAGTCAAAAAGGTGGAAAATCTTCTTATTTTGTGGTAAAAATGAAGAAATTTTTTTTTATGGCAAAAAATTATACATTCCTTTTATTTTCGGGCAAAAAGGCAGAAATTCCCCAAAATTTCGAGCAAAATTGCAGAAATTCCTCTAATTTTGGGGCAAAAACGCAGAACTTCCCCTAGTTTTGGGGTAAAACTGCAGAAATTTTACTTATATCGCGGCAAAATGGCAGAAATTCCCTTTACTTTCGGCGAAAAAGTCAGAAAATCCCCGTATTTTGGAGCAAAATTGCAGAAATTCACCTAATTTTGGGGTAAAACATGCAGTAATTTTCTTTATTTTGGAGCAAAAAGGCAGAAATTCCCCTTATTTTGGGGCAAAAGGCAGAAATTCCCCTTATTTTAGGGCAAAATTGCAGAAATTTCCCTTATTTGGGGACAAAAAACAGAAATTCCCTTTATTTTGGGGCAAAATTGCAGAAAATTCCTTTATTATGGGCAAAAATTGCAGAAATTTCTTTTATTTTAAGGCAAAATTGCAGAAATTTCACTTATTTCAAAGAAAAAATGCAAAAATTTTTCTTATTTTAGGGCAAAATTCAGAAATTCTCATTATTTTGGGGCAAAAAGGCAAAATTTCACCTTATTTTGGGGTAAAATTTCAGACATTTCACATATTTCAGGGCAAAAAGGCAGAAATTCCTCTAGTTTGGGGGCAAAAAGGCAGAAATTCCCCTTATTTGGGGATAAAATTGCAGAAATTTCCCTTGTTTGGGGGCAAAAAGGCAGAAAATCCCCATAATTTCGGGCAAAAAGGCAGAAATTCCTTGTAGTTTGGAGCAAAATTTCCGAAATTCTCCTAATATTGGGGCAAAAATGCAGAAATTCCCTTTATTGGGGCAAATCGGCAGAAGTTCCCCTTATTTTCAGGAAAAGAGGCAGAAATTCTCTGTATTTTGAAGCAAAATTGAAGAAACTCCCCTAATTTGGGGGCAAAAAGGCAGAAATTCCCTTTATTTTGGGGCAAAAATACAGAAATTCTCCTTATTTCGGGGCAAAAATCAAAATTTCCCTTATTTTGCGGCAAAATTTTAGAAATTTCTTTTATTTTGGTACAGAATTGCAGAATTTTTTCTTATTTTGTAGCAAAAAGGCAGAAATTTTCCATATTTTGGTGCAAAAAGGCTGAAATTCCCCTTATTTTGAGGTTAAATGCTGAAATTCCCCATATTTTGGGGCAAAAAGGCAGAAATTCCTTTCATTTTGGGGCAAAAAGGAACAAATTTCCCTTATTTTCGGGCCAAATTGCATAAATTTCATTGATTTCAGGGCAAAAAGTCAGAAATTACTTTTATTTTGGGGCAAAAAGCATAAATTTCTTTAATTTTGGTACAAAATTGAAGAAATTTCCTTATTTTGGAACAAAAAGTCAGAAATTCCCCATATTTTGGGGAAAAGGCAGAAATTCCACTTATTTTGAGGTAAAAAGGCTGAAATTCCCGTTATTTTGGGGCAAAAAGGCAGAAATTCCCTTTACTTTGTGGCAAAAACGCAGAAATTCCCGTTAATTGAGGCAGAAAAGCAAAAATTTTCCTTATTTGTTGGCAATAAGGCAGAAATTCCCCATATTTTGTGGCAAAAAGGCAGAAATTCCCCTTATTTGGAGGTAAAATGCTGAAATTCCCCTTATTTTGGCAAAAAGGCAGAAATTCCCCTTATTTTGGGGCAAAATTGCAGAAATTTCACTTATTTCAAGGCAAAAAGTCAGAAATTTGCCTTATTTTGGGGGAAAAAGCAGAAATTCTCCTAATTTTGGGGCCAAAAACAGAAATTCCACTTATTTTGGGGTAAAATTGTGGAAATTTCAAATATTTCAGCGCAAAAAGGCAGAAATTCCACTTTATTTCTTGCAATAAGATAGAAATTCCCCGTATTTTGGAGCAAAATTTCAGAAATTTCCCTTATATTGGTACAAAAATGCAGAAAAATCCCCTAATTAGGGGGAAAAAAGGCAGAAATTCCCTATATATTTGGGCAAAAAGAAAGAAATTCTCCTTATTTTGGGGACAAAAAGGCAGAAATTTCCCTTATTTTGTGGCAAAATTGCAGAAATTTCACTTATTTTGGGGCAAAATTGCAGAAATTTCACTTATTTCAGGGAAAAAAAGCAGAAATTTTCTTATTTTGGGGCAAGAAGGCAGAAATTTCTTTTATTTTAGTACAAAATTGCAGAAATTTTTTTTATTTTAGGCAAAAAGCAGAAATTTCCCATATTTTGGGGCAAAAATGCAGAAATTCTCCATATTTTCAGGTAAAAATGCTGAAATTCCCCTTATTTTGAAGCAAAAATGCAGAAATTCCCTTATTTGGGGGAAAAAGCAGACATTTCCCTTATTTTGGGGAAAAATTTTAGAAATTTAACTTATTTCAGGGCAAAAAGTCAGAAATTCCCTTTATTTTGGGGCAAAAACACAGAAATTCCCTTTATTTTTGGGGAAAAGTCAGAAATTGCACTTATTTTGAGTCAAAAATGCAGAAAATCCCCTTATTTTAGGGTAAAAATGAAGAAATTTCCCCTTTTTATGGCAAAAAGATATACATTCCCTTTATTTTCGGGCAAAAAGGCAGAAATTCCACGTATTTTGGAGCAAAGGTACAGAAATTCCCCTAATTTTGTGGCAAAAACGCAGAACGTCCCCTTATTTTGGGGTAAAACTGCAGAAATTTCACTTATTTCGCGGCAAAATGGCAGAAATTTCTTTTATTTTCGGCGAAAAAGGCAGAAAATCCACATATTTTGGAGCAAAATTGCAGAAATTCACCTAATTTTGGGGTAAAACATGCAGTAATTTTCTTTATTTTGGAGCAAAAAGGCAGAAATTCCCCTTATTTTGGGGCAAAAGGCAGAAATTTCCCTTATTTGGGGACAAAAAACAGAAATTCCCTTTATTTTGGGGCAAAATTGCAGAAAATTCTTTTATTATGGTTAAAATTGCAGAAATTTCATTTATTTTAAGGCAAAATTGCAGAAATTTCTTCTATTTCAAAGAAAAAAAGCAAAAATGTTTCTTATTTTAGAGCAAAATGCAGAAATTCTCATTATTTTGGGGCAAAAAGGCAGAAATTCACCTTATTTTGGGGTAAAATTGCAGACATTTCACATATTTCAGCGCAAAAAGGCAGACATTCCCCTTATTTGGTGGCAAAAAGAAAGAAATTTCCCTTATTTGTGGATAAAATTACAGAAATTTCCCTTGTTTGGGGGCAAAAAGTCAGAAAATCCCCATAATTTCGGGCAAAAAGGCAGAAATTCCCCGTATTTTGGAGCAAAATTGCAGAAATTCCCCTAATATTGGGGCAAAAATGCAGAAATTCCCTTTATTTAGGGCAAAAAGATAGAAGTTCCCCTTATTTTCAGGAAAAGAGGCAGAAATTCTCTCTATTTTGAAGCAAAATTGCAGAAACTCCCCTAATTTGGGGGCAAAAAGGCAGAAATTCCCTTTATTTTGGGGCAAAAATACAGAAATTCTCCTTATATCGGGGCAAAAATCAAAATTTCTTTTATTTTGGGGCAAAATTTTAGAAATTTCTTTTATTTTGGTACAGAATTGCAGAATTTTTTTTTATTTTGTAGCAAAAAGGCAGAAATTTTCCATATTTTGGTGCAAAAAGGCTGAAATTCCCCTTGTTTTGAGGTAAAATGCTGAAATTCCCCATATTTTGGGGCAAAAAGGCAGAAATTCCCCTCATTTTGGGGCAAAAAGGCACAAATTTCCCTTATTTTCAGGCCAAATTGCAGAAATTTCATTTATTTCAGGGCAAAAAGTCAGAAATTACATTTATTTTGGGGCAAAAAGCATAAATTTCTTCAATTTTGGTACAAAATTGAAGAAATTTTCCTTATTTTGGAACAAAAAGTCAGAAATTTCCCATATTTTGGGGAAAAGGCAGAAATTCCCCTTATTTTGAGGTAAAAAGGCTGAAATTCCCCTTATTTGGGGGCAAAAAGCAGAAATTCTCCTAATTTTGGGGCCAAAAACAGAAATTCCTCTTATTTTGGGGTAAAATTGTGGAAATTTCAAATATTTCAGGGCAAAAAGGCAGAAATTCCACTTTATTTATTGCAATAAGACAGAAATTCTCTGTATTTTGGAGCAAAATTTTAGAAATTCCCCTTATATTAGTGCAAAAATGCAGAAATTCCCTTTATTTTGGTTCAATAAGGCAGACATTCCCTGTATTTTGCAGCAAAATTGCACATATTCCCCTAATTTTGAGGGAAAATGAAGAAATTCACATTATTTTGGGACAAGAAGAGAGAAATTCTCCTTATTTCAGGGCAAAAAGTCAGAAATTCCCCTTAATTTGGGGCAAAATTCCAAAATTTTTTTTTATTTTGGGGCAAAATTGCAGAAATCTCCCTTATTTTGTGGCAAAATTACAGAAATTTCACATATTTCAGGGAAAAAACGAAGAAATTTCTCTTATTTTGGGGCAAAAGAGCAGAAATTGCTTTTATTTTGGTACAAAATTGCAGAAATTTTCTTTATTTTGGGGCAAAAATGCAGAAATTCCTCATATTTTAGTGCAAAAAGGCAGCGATTCCCCTTATTACGAGGTAAAAAGGCTGAAATTTCCCTTATTTTGGGGCAAAAAGACAGAAATTCCCCTTATTTTGTGGCAAAAAGGCAGAAATTTCCCTCATTTTGGGGCAAAATTGCAGAAATTTCACTTATTTCAGGGTAATAAGTCAGAAATTTTCTTTATTTTGGAGCAAAAATAAAAAAGAAATTCCCTTTGTTTTGGAAGAAAGAGACAGAAATTCCACTTATTTAGAGGCAAAAAGCAGAAATTTCCTTAATTGTGGGGCAAAAATGCAGATATTCCCTATATGTTGGGGCAAAAAGACAGAAATTCTCTTTATTTTGGGAAAAAACTCAGAAATTCCACATATTTTGGGGCAAAATTCCAGAAAATTCCCTTATTTTGGAACAAAATTGCAGATATTTCACTTATTTTGGGGCAAAATTGCAGAAATTTCACTTATTTCAGGGAAAAAAGGGAGAAATTTTCTTATTTTGGGGCAAAAAGGCAGAAATTTCTTTTATTTTGGTACAAAATTGCAGAAATTTTTCTTATTTTGGGCAAAAAGGCAGAAATTTCCCATATTTTGGTGCAAAAATGCTGAAATTCCCCTTATTTTGAGGTAAAAAGGCTGAAATTCCCATTATTGGGAGCAAAAAGGCAGAAATTTACCTTATTTTGGGGCAAAATTGCAGAAATTTCACTTATTTCAGGGTAATAAGTCAGAAATTTTCCTTATTTTGGGGCAAAAAAGAAAGAAATTCCCTATGTTTTGGAGAAAAAAAAAAGAAATTCCACTTATTTAGAGGCAAAAAAGCAGAATTTCCCCTTATTTTGGAGCAAAAATGAAAAAATTTCCCTTTTCTATGGCAAAAAGGTATGCATTCTTCTTATTTTCGGGCAAAAAAGCAGAAATTATCCGCATTTTGGAGCAAAATTGCAGAAAATCCCCTAATTGTGGGGCAAAAAGGCAGAAATTCCCTATATATTGGGGCAAAAGAAAATAAATTCTCCTTATTTTGAGGCAAAACTCAGAAGTTGCACTTATTTTGGGGCAAAATTGCAGAAATTTCACTTATTTCAGAAAAAAAAGCAGAAATTTTCTTATTTTGGGGCAAAAAGGCAGAAATTTCTTTTGTTTTAGTACAAAATTGCAGAAATTTTTTTTTATTTTGAAGCAAAAAGGCAGAAATTTCCCATATTTTGGGGCAAAAATGCAGAAATTCCCTTTATTTTGATGTAAAAAGGCTGAAATTCCCTCTATTTGGGGTCAAAAAGGCAGCAATTTCCCTTATTTTGTGGCAAAATTGCAGAAATTTCACTCATTTTGGGGCAAAATTGCAGAAATTTCACTTATTTCAGGGAAAAAAAGCAGAAATTTTCTTATTTTGGGGCAAAAAGGCAGAAATTTCTTTTATTTTGGTACAAAATTGCATAAATTTTTCTTATTTTGGGCAAAAAGACAGAAATTTCCCATATTTTGGGGCAAAAATGCAGAAATTCTCCATATTTTCAGGTAAAAATGCTGAAATTCCCCTTATTTTGAAGCAAAAAGGCAGAAATTCCCTTATTTTGGGGCAAAAAGCAGACATTTCTCTTATTTTGGGGAAAAATTTTAGAAATTTAACTTATTTCAGGGCAAAAAGTCAGAAATTCCCCTTATTTTGGGGCAAAAAGACAGAAATTTCATTTATTTTTGGGGAAAAGTCAGAAATTGCACTTATTTTGATTCCAAAAGGCAGAAAATCCCCTTATTTTGGGGTAAAAATGAAGAAATTTCCCTTTTTTATGGCAAAAAAATATACATTCCCTTTATTTTCGGGCAAAAAGGCAGAAATTCCACGTATTTTGGAGAAAAAGTGCAGAAATTCCCTTAATTTTGGGGCAAAAACGCAGAACTTCACCTTATTTTGGGGTAAAACTGCCGAAATTTCACTTATTTAAGGCAAAATGGCAGAAATTCCCTTTATTTTCGGCAAAAAAGGCAGAAAATCCCCGTACTTTGGAGCAAAATTGCAGAAATTCACCTAATTTTGGGTAAAACATGCAGTAATTTTCTTTATTTTGGGGCAAAAAGGCAGAAATTCCCCTTATTTGGGGGCAAAAGGCAAGAATTCCCCTTATTTTAGGGCAAAATTGCAGAAATTTCCCTTATTTGGGGACAAAAACAGAAATTCCCTTTATTTTGGGGCAAAATTGCAGAAAATTCCCTTATTATGGGGAAAAATTGCAGAAATTTCTTTTATTTTAAGGCAAAATTGCAGATATTTCACTTATTTCAGAGAAAAAAAGCCAAAATTTTTCTTATTTTAAAGCAAAATTCAGAAATTCCCATTATTTTGGGGCAAAAAGGCAGAAATTCACCTTATTTTGGGGTAAAATTTCAGACATTTCACATATTTCAGGGCAATAAGGCAGAAATTCCCCTTATTTGGGGGCAAAAAGGCAGAAATTCCCCTTATTTGGGGATAAAATTGCAGAAATTTCCCTTTTTGGGGGGCAAAAAGGCAGAAAATCCCCTTAATTTTGGGCAAAAAGACAGATATTCCCCGTATTTTGGAGCAAAATTGCAGAAATTCCCCTAATATTGGGGCAAAAATGAAGAAATTCCCTTTATTTGGGGCAAATTGGCAGAAGTTCCTCTTATTTTTGGGAAAAGAGGCAGAAATTCCCTGTATTTTGAAGCAAAATTGCAGAAACTCCCTTAATTTGGGGGCAAAAAGGCAGAAATTCCCTTTATTTTGGGGCAAAAATACAGAAATTCTCCTTATTTCGGGGCAAAAATCAGAAATTTCCCTTATTTTGGGGCAAAATTTTAGAAATTTCTTTTATTTTGGTACAGAATTGCAGAAATTTTTCTTATTTTGTGGCAAAAAGCAGAAATTATCCATATTTTGGTGCAAAAAGGCTGAAATTCCCCTTATTTTTCGGTAAAATGCTGAAATTCCCCATATTTTGGGGCAAAAAGGTAGAAATTCCCCTCATTTTGGGGCAAAAAAACACAAATTTCCCTTATTTTCAGGCCAAATTGCAGATATTTCATTTATTTCAGGGCAAAAAGTCAGAAATTACTTTTATTTCGGGGCAAAAGGCATAAATTTCTTTTATTTTGGTACAAAATTGAAGAAATTTTCTTTATTTTGGAACAAAAAGTCAGAAATTCCCCTTATTTTGAGGTAAAAAGGCTGAAATTTCCTTTATTTTGAAGCAAAAAGGCAGAAATTCCCTTTACTTTGTGGCAAAAAGGCAGAAATTCCCGTTAATTGGGGCAGAAAAGCAAAAATTTTCCTTATTTGGGGACAATAAGGAAGAAATTCCCCATATTTTGTGGCAAAAAGGCAGAAATTCCCCTTATTTGGAGGTAAAATGCTGAAATTCCCCTTATTTTGGCAAAAAAACAGAACTTTCCCATATTTTGGGGCAAAATTGCAGAAATTTCACTTATTTCAGGGCAAAAAGTCAGAAATTTGCCTTATTTTGGGGCAAAAAGCAGAAATTCTCCTAATTTTGGGGCCAAAAACAGAAATTCCTCTTATTTTGAGGTAAAATCGTGGAAATTTCAAATATATCAGGGCAAAAACAGAAATTCCACTTTATTTCTTGCAATAAGACAGAAATTCCTCGCATTTTGGAGAAAATTTCAGAAATTCCCCTTATATTGGTGCAAAAATGCAGAAATTCTTTTTATTTTAGTTCAATACGGCAGAAATTCCCCGTAATTTGAAGCAAAATTGCACATATTCCCCTAATTTTGAGGGAAAATGCAGAAATTCACATTATTTTTGGGCAAAAAGACAGAAATTCTCCTTATTTTAGGGCAAAAAGTCAGAAATTCTCCTTATTTTGGGGCAAAATTCCAGAAATTTTCTTTATTTTGGGGCAAAATTGCAGAAATCTCCCTTATTTTGTTGCAAAATTACAGAAATTTCATTTATTTCAGAGAATAAATGCAGAAATTTCTCTTATTTTGGAGCAAAAAGACAGAAATTACTTTTATTTTGGTACAAAATTGAAGAAATTTTCTTTATTTTGGGGCAAAAATACAGAAATTTCCCATATTTTTGGGCAAAAAGGCCGAGATTCCCCTTATTATGAGGTAAAAAGGCTGAAATTCCCCTTATTTTGGAACAAAAAGACAGAAATTTCCCTTATTTTGTGGAAAAAGGCAGAAATTTCCCTTATTTTGGGGCAAAATTGCAGAAATTTCACTTATTTCAGGGTAATAAGTCAGAAATTTTCCTTATTTTGGGGCAAAAAAGACAGAAATTGCCTTTGTTTTGGGGGAAAGAGACAGAAATTCCACTTATTTAGAGGCAAAAAAGCAGAAATTCTCCTTGTTTTAGAGCAAAAATGAAGAAATTTTTCTTTTTTATGGCAAAAAGGTATGCATTTTTCTTATTTTCGAGCAAAAAGGCAGAAATTTCCTGTATTTTTGAGCAAAATTGCAGAAATTCCCCTAATTGTGGGGCAAAAAGGCAGATATTCCTTATATGTTGGGGCAAAAAGACAAAAATTCTCTTTATTTTGGGGCAAAACACAGAAATTCCACTTATTTTGGGCAATATTCCAGAAATTTTCCATTTTTTGGGGCAAAATTGCAGAAATTTCACTTATTTTGGGGAAAAATTGCAGAAATTTCACTTATTTCAGGGAAAAAATGCAGAAATTTTATTATTTTGGGGCAAAAAGGCAGAAATTTCTTTTATTTTGGTACAAAATTGCAGAAATTTTTCTTATTTTGGGCAAAAAGGCACAAATTTCCCATATTTTGGTGCAAAAATGCAGAAATTCTCCTTATTTTGAGGTAAAAAAGCAGAAATTCCCCTTATTTGGGGGCAAAAAGGCAGAAATTTTCCTTATTTTGGGGCAAAATTGCAGAAATTTCACTTATTTCAGGGTAATAAGTAAGAAATTTTCCTTCTTTTGGGGCAAAAAAGACAGCAATTCCCTTTGTTTTGGGGGAATAAGACAGAAATTCCACTTATTTAGAGGCAAAAAAGCAGAAATTCCCCTTATTTTGGAGCAAAAATGAAGAAATTTCCTTTTTTTATGGCAAAAAGGTATGCATTCTTCTTATTTTCGGGAAAAAAGGCAGAAATTCCCCGTATTTTGTAGCAAAATTACAGAAAATCCCCTAATTGTGGGGCAAAAAGGCAGAAATTCCCTATATGTTGGGGCAAAAAGACAGAAATTCTCCTTATTTTGGGGCAAAACTCAGAAATTTCAATTATTTTGGGGCAAAATTGCAGAAATTTCACTTATTTCAGGGAAAAAACACAGAAAATTCTTTTATTTTTGAGCAAAAAGTCACAAATTGCTTTTATTCTGGTACAAAATTGCAGAAATTTTCTTTACTTTGGGGCAAAAATACAGAAATTCCCCATATTTTAGGGCAAAAAGGAAGAGATTCCCATTCTTATGAGGGAAAAAGGCTGAAATTTCCCTTATTTTGGGGCAAAGTTGCAGAAATTTCAATTATTTCAGGGTAATAAGTCAGAAATTTTTCTTATTTTGGGGCAAAAAAGACAGAAATTCCCTTTGTATTGGGGGAAAGAGACAGAAATTCCACTTATTTAGAGGCAAAAAAAGCAGAAATTCCCCTTATTTTAGAGCAAAAATGAAGAAATTTCCCTTTTTTATGGCAAAAAGGTATGCATTCTTCTTATTTTCAAGCAAAAAGGCAGAAATTCCCTGTATTTTGGAGCAAAATTGCAGAAATTCCCCTAATTGTTTGGCAAAAAGGCAGATATTCCCTATATGTTGGGGAAAAAAGACAGAAATTCTCTTTATTTTGGGGCAAAACTCAGAAATTCCAGTTATTTTGGGCAAAATTCCAGAAATTTTGCTTATTTTGGGGCAAAATTGCAGAAATTTCACTTATTTTGGGGAAAAATTGCAGAAATTACACTTATTTCAGGGAAAAAAAGAAGAAATTTTTTTATTTTCGGGCAAAAAGGCAGAAATTTCTTTTATTTTGGTACAAAATTGCAGAATTTTTTTATTTTGGGCAAAAAGGCAGAAATTTCCTATATTTTGGTGCAAAAATGCAGAAATTCCCCTTATTTTGAGGTAAAAAGGCTGAAATTCCCATCATTTGGGGGCAAAAAGGCAGAAATTTTCCTTATTTTGGGGCAAAATTGCAGAAATTTCACTTATTTCAGGGTAATAAGTCAGAAATTTTCCTTATTTTGGGGCAAAAAAGACAGAAATTTTCTTTGTTTTGGAGAAAAAAGACAGAAATTCCACTTATTTAGAGGCAAAAAAGCAGAAATTCCCCTTATTTTGGAGCAAAAATGAAGAAATTTCCCTTTTTTATGGCAAAAAGGTATGCATTCTTCTTATTTTCGGGAAAAAAGGCAGAAATTCCCCGTATTTTGTAGCAAAATTACAGAAAATCCCCTAATTGTGGGGCAAAAAGGCAGAAATTCCCTATATGTTGGGGCAAAAAACAGAAATTCTCCTTATTTTGTGGCAAAACTCAGAAATTTAACTTATTTTGGGGCAAAATTGCAGAAATTTCACTTATTTCAGAAAAAAAAGCAGAAATTTTCTTATTTTTGGCAAAAAGGCAGAAATTTCTTTTGTTTTGGTACAAAATTGCAGAAATTTTTCTTATTTTGGGGCAAAAAGGCAGAAATTTTCCATATTTTGGGGCAAAAATGCAGAATTTCCCCATATTTTGTGGTAAAAAGGATGAAATTTTCTTTATTTGAGGGCAAAAAGGCAGAAATTTCCCTTATTTTGGGGCAAAATTGCAGAAATTTCACTTATTTTGGGGCAAAATTGAAGAAATTTGTCTTATTTTTGGCAAAAAGGCAGAAATTTCCCATATTTTGGTGCAAAAATGCAGAAATTCTCCTTATTTTCAGGTAAAAATGCTGTAATTCCTCTTATTTTGAAGTAAAAAGGCAGAAATTCCCCTTATTTTGGGTCAAAAAGAAGACATTTCCCTTATTTTGAGAAAAAATTTTAGAAATTTAACTTATTTCAGGGCAAAAATTCAAAAATTTCCCTTATTTTGGGGCAAAAAGACAGAAATTTTGTTTATTTTTTGGGAAAAGTCAGAAATTGCACTTATTTTGAGACAAAAAGGCGGAAAATCCCCTTATTTTGGGGTAAAAATGAAGAAATTTCCCTTTGTATGGCAAAAAGATATACATTTCCTTTATTTTCTGGCTAAAAGGCAGAAATTCCACGTATTTTGGAGCAAAATTGCAGAAATTCCCCTAATTTTTGGGCAAAAACGCAGAACTTCCCCTTATTTTGAAGTAAAACTGCAGAAATTTCACTTATTTCGCGGCAAAAAGGCAGAAATTCCCCGTATTTTGGAGCAAAATTGCAGAAATTCTCCTAATATTGGGGCAAAAATGCAGAAATTCCCTTTATTTTGGGCAAATCGGAAGATGTTCCCCTTATTTTCGGGAAAAGAGGCAGAAATTCCCTGTATTTTGAAGCAAAATTGCAGAAACTCCCCTAATTTGGGGGAAAAAAGGCAGAAATTTCCTATATTTTGGGGCAAAAATACAGAAATTCTCCTTATTTCGGGGCAAAAATCAGAAATTTCCCTTATTTTGGGGCAAAATTTTAGAAATTTCTTTTATTTTGGTACAGAATTGCAGAAATTTTTATTTTGTGGCAAAAAGGCAGAAATTTTCCATATTTTGGTGCAAAAAGGCTGAAATTCCTCTTATTTTGAGGTAAAATGCTGAAATTCCCCATATTTTGGGGCAAAAAGGCAGAAATTCCCCTCATTTTGGAGCAAAAAGTCACAAATTACCCTTATTTTCGGGCCAAATTGCAGAAATTTTATTTATTTCAGGGCAAAAAGTCAGAAATTACTTTTATTTGGGGGCAAAAGGCATAAATTTCTTTTATTTTTGTACAAAATTGAAGAAATTTTCCTTATTTTGGAACAAAAAGTCAGAAATTCCCCATATTTTGGGGAAAAGGCAGAAATTCTCTTTATTTTGAGGTAAAAAGGCTGGAATTCCCATTATTTTGGGGCAAAAAGGCAGAAATTCCCTTTACTTTGTGGCAAAAAGGCAGAAATTCCTGTTAATTGGGGCAGAAAAACAAAAATTTTCCTTATTTGGGGGCAATAAGGCAGAAATTCCACAGATTTTGTGGCAAAAAGGCAGAAATTCCCCTTATTTGGAGGTAAAATGCTGAAATTCTTCTTATTTTAGCAAAAAGGCAGAAATTCCCTTATTTTGGGGCAAAATTGCAGAAATTTCACTTATTTCAGGGCAAAAAGTCAGAAATTTGCCTTATTTTGGGGCAAAAAGCAGAAATTCTCCTAATTTTGGGGCCAAAAACAGAAATTCCTCTAATTTTGAGGTAAAATTTTGGAAATTTCAAATATTTCAGGGCAAAAAGGCAGAAATTCCACTTTATTTGTTGCAATAAGACAGAAATTCCCCGTATTTTGGAGCAAAATTTCAGAAATTCCCCTTATATTGGTGCAAAAATGCAGAAATTCCCTTTATTTTGGTTCAATACGGCACAAATTCCCCGTATTTTAAAGCAAAATTGCACATATTCCCCCAATTTTGAGGGAAAATGCAGAAATTCACATTATTTTTGGGCAAAAAGACAGAAATTCTCCTTATTTCAGGGCAAAAAGTCAGAAATTCCCCTTATTTTGGGGCAAAATTCCAGAAATTTTCTTTATTTTGGGGCAAAATTGCAGATATCTCCCTTATTTTGGGGCAAAATTACAGAAATTTCACTTATTTCAGGGAAAAACGCAGAAATTTCTCTTATTTTGGGGCAAAAAGCAGAAATTACTTTTATTTTGGAACAAAATTGCAGAAATATTCTTTATTTTGGGGCAAAAATACAGAAATTCCCCATATTTTAGGGCAAAAAGGCAGAGATTCCCCTTATTATGAGGTAAAAAGGCTGAAATTCCCCTTATTTTGGGGCAAAAAGACAGAAATTCCCCTTATTTTGTGGCAAAAAGGCAGAAATTTTCCTCATTGGGGCAAAATTGCAGAAATTTCACTTATTTCAGGGTAATAAGTCAGAAATTTTCCTTATTTTGGAGCAAAAAAGACAGAAATTCCCTTTGTTTTGGGGGAAAAAGACAGAAATTCCACTTATTTAGAGGGATAAAAGCAGAAATTTCCCTTATTTTGGAGCAAAAATGAAGAAATTTCCCTTTTTTATTGCAAAAAGGTATGCATTCTTCTTATTTTCGGGAAAAAAGGCAGAAATTCCCCGTATTTTGTAGCAAAATTACAGAAAATTTCCTAATTGTGGGGCAAAAGGGCAGAAATTCTCTATATGTTGGGGCAAAAAGACAGAAATTCTCCTTATTTTGGGGCAAAACTCAGAAATTTCACTTATTTTGGGGCAAAATTGCAGAAATTTAACTTATTTCAGGAAAAAAAGCAGAAATTTTCTTATTTTTGGCAAAAAGGCAGAAATTTCTTTTGTTTTGGTACAAAATTGCAGAAATTTTTCTTATTTTGGGGCAAAAATGCAGAAATTCTCCATATTTTGAGGTAAAAAGGCTGAAATTCCCTTTATTTGAGGGCAAAAAGGCAGAAATTTCCCTTATTTTGGGGCAAAATTGCAGAAATTTCACTTATTTTGGGGCAAAATTGCAGAAATTTGTCTTATTTTGGGCAAAAAGGCAGAAATTCTCCTTATTTTCAGGTAAAAATGCTGAAATTCCTCTTATTTTGAAGTAAAAAGGCAGAAATTCCTCTTATTTTGGGTCAAAAAGCAGACATTTCCCTTATTTTGAGGAAAAATTTTAGAAATTTAACTTATTTCAGGGCAAAAAGTCAGAAATTCCCCTTATTTTGGGGCAAAAATACAGAAATTTTGTTTATTTTTGGGGAAAAGTCAGAAATTGCACTTATTTTGAGTCAAAAAGGCAGAAAATCCCCTTATTTTGGGGTAAAAATGAAGAAATTTCCCTTTTTATGGCAAAAAGATATACATTTCCTTTATTTTCTGGCTAAAAGGCAGAAATTCCACGTATTTTGGAGCAAAATTGCAGAAATTCCCCTAATTTTTGGGCAAAAACGCAGAACTTCTCCTTATTTTGAAGTAAAACTGCAGAAATTTCACTTATTTCGCGGCAAAAAGGCAGAAATTCTCCGTATTTTGGAGCAAAATTGCAGAAATTCTCCTAGTATTGGGGCAAAAATGCAGAAATTCTCTTTATTTTGGGCAAATCGGCAGATATTCCCCTTATTTTCGGGAAAAGAGGAAGAAATTCCCTGTATTTTGAAGCAAAATTGCAGAAACTCCCCTAATTTGGGGGAAAAAAGGCAGAAATTCCCTTTATTTTGGGGCAAAAATACAGAAATTCTCCTTATTTCGGGGCAAAAATCAGAAATTTCCCTTATTTTGAGGCAAAATTTTAGAAATTTCTTTTATTTTGGTACAGAATTGCAGAAATTTTTCTTATTTTGTGGCAAAAAGGCAGAAATTTTCCATATTTTGGTGCAAAAATGCTAAAATTCCTTATATTTTGAGGTAAAATGCTGAAATTCCCCATATTTTGGGGCAAAAAGGCAGAAATTCATTTTGGAGCAAAAAGTCACAAATTACCCTTATTTTCAGGCCAAATTGCAGAAATTTTATTTATTTCAGGGCAAAAAGTCAGAAATTACATTTATTTTGGGGCAAAAGGCATAAATTTCTTTTATTTTGGTACAAAATTGAAGAAATTTTCCTTATTTTGGAACAAAAAGTCAGCAATTCCCCATATTTTGGGGAAAAGGCAGAAATTCTCCTTATTTTGAGGTAAATAGGCTGAAATTCCCGTTATTTTGGGGCAAAAAGGCAGAAATTCCCTTTACTTTGTGGCAAAAAGGCAGAAATTCCCGTTAATTGGGGCAGAAAAGCAAAAATTTTCTTTATTTGGGGGCAATAAGGCAGAAATTCCCCATATTTTGTGACAAAAAGGCACTAATTCCCCTTATTTGAAGGTAAAATGCTGAAATTCCCCTTATTTTGGCAAAAAGGCAGAAATTCCCCTTATTTTGGGGCAAAATTGCAGAAATTTCACTTATTTCAGGGCAGAAAGTGAGAAATTTGCCTTATTTTGGGGCAAAAAGCAGAAATTCTCCTAATTTTGGGGCCAAAAACAGAAATTCCTCTAATTTTGAGGTAAAATTTTGGAAATTTCAAATATTTCAGGGCAAAAAGGCAGAAATTCCACTTTATTTGTTGCAATAAGACAGAAATTCCCCGTATTTTGGAGCAAAATTTCAGAAATTCCCCTTATATTGGTGCAAAAATGCAGAAATTCCCTTTATTTTGGTTCAATACGGCAGAAATTCCCCGTATTTTAAAGCAAAATTGCACATATTCCCCTAATTTTGAGGGAAAATGCAGAAATTCACAGTATTTTTGGGCAAAAAGACAGAAATTCTCCTTATTTCAGGTCAAAAAGTCAGAAATTCCCCTTATTTTGGGGCAAAATTTCAGAAATTTTCTTTATTTTGGGGCAAAATTGCAGAAATCTCCTTATTTTGGGGCAAAAAGCAGAAATTACTTTTATTTTGGAAAAAATTGCAGAAATATTCTTTTTTTGGGGGGCAAAAATACAGAAATCCCTCATATTTTAGGGCAAAAAGGCAGAGATTCCCCTTATTATGAGGTAAAAAGGCTGAAATTCCCCTTATTTTGGGGCAAAAAGACAGAAATTCCCCTTATTTTTTGGCAAAAAGGCAGAAATTTTCCTCATTTAGGGGCAAAATTGCAGAAATTTCACATATTTCAGGGTAATAAGTCAGAAATTTTCCTTATTTTGGGGCAAAAAAGACAGAAATTCCCTTTGTTTTGGGGGAAAAAGACAGAAATTCCACTTATTTAGAGGTAAAAAAGCAGAAATTTTCCTTATTTTGGAGCAAAAATGAAGAAATTTCCCTTTTTTATGGCAAAAAGGTATGCATTCTTCTTATTTTCGGGCAAAAATGCAGAAATTCCCCGCATTTTGGAGCAAAATTGAAGAAAATCCCCTAATTGTGGGGCAAAAATGCAGAAATTCCCTATATGTTGGGGCAAAAAAACAGAAATTCTCCTTATTTTGGGGCAAAACCCAGAAATTTCACTTATTTTGGGGCAAAATTGCAGAAATTTCACTTATTTCAGAAAAAAGCAGAAATTTTTTTTGGGGGGCAAAAAGGCAGAAATTTCTTTTGTTTTGGTACAAAATTGCAGAAATTTTTCTTATTTTGGGGCAAAAAGGCAGAAATTTCCCATATTTTGGTGCAAAAATGCAGAAATTCCCCTCATTTTGAGGTAAAAAGGCTGAAATTCCCTTTATTTGGAGGCAAAAATGCAGAAATTTCCCTTATTTTGGGGCAAAATTGCAGAAATTTCACTTATTTTGGGGCAAAATTGCAGAAATTTCACATATTTCAGGGAAAATAAGCAGAAATTTTCTAATTTTGGTGCAAAAAGGCAGAAATTTCTTTTATTTTGGTACAAAATTGCAGAAATTTTTCTTATTTTGGGCAAAAAGGAACAAATTTCCCATATTTTGGGGCAAAATGCAGAAATTTCCCTTATTTTCAGGTAAAAATGCTGAAATTCCACTTATTTTGAAGCAAAAAGGCAGAAATTCCCCTTATTTTGGGGCAAAAAGCAGATATTTATTTTGTGGAAAAATTTTAGAAATTTAACTTATTTCAGGGCAAAGAGTCAGAAATTCCCCTTATTTTGGAGCAAAAAGACAGAAATTTCTTTTTTTTTGTGGAAAATTCAGAAATTGCACATATTTTGAGTCAAAAAGGCGGAAAATCCCCTTATTTTGGAGTAAAAATGAAGAAATTTCCCTTTTTTATGGCAATAAGATATACATTCCCTTTATTTTCGGGCAAAAAGGCAGACATTCCACGTATTTTAGAGCAAAATTGCAGAAATTCCCCTAATTTTGGGGCAAAAACGCAGAACTTCCCCTTAATTGGGGGAAAACTGCAGAAATTTCACTTATTTCGCGGCAAAATGGCAGAAATTCCCTTTATTTTTGGCGAAAAAGGTAGAAAATCCCCGTATTTTGGAGCAAAATTGTAGAAATTCACCTAATTTTGGGGTAAAACATGCAGTAATTTTCTTTATTTTGGGGCAAAAAGGCAGAAATTCCCCTTATTTTGGGGCAAAAGGCAGAAATTCCCTTTATTTTAGGGCAAAATTGCAGAAATTCTCCTTATTTTGGGGCAAAAGGCAGAAATTCCCCTTATTTTAAGGTAAAAAGGCTGAAATTCTCTTTATTTTGGGGCAAAAAGGCAGAATTTCCCTTTACTTTGTGGCAAAAAGGCAGAAATTCCCGTTAATTGGGGCAGAAAAGCAAAAATTTTCCTTATTTGGGGGCAATAAGGCAGAAATTCCCCATATTTTGTGGCAAAAAGGCAGAAATTCCCCTTATTTGGAGGTAAAATGCTTAAATTCCCCTTATTTTGGCAAAAAGGCAGAAATTCCCCTTATTTTGGGGCAAAATTGCAGAAATTTCACTTATTTCAGGGCAAAAAGTCAGAAATTTGCCTTATTTTGGGGCAAAAAGCAGAAATTCTCCTAATTTTGGGGCCAAAAACAGAAATTCCTCTTATTTTGAGGTAAAATTTTGGAAATTTCAAATATTTCCGGGCAAAAAGGCAGAAATTCCACTTTATTTCTTGCAATAAGACAGAAATTCCCCGTATTTTGGAGCAAAATTTCAGAAATTCCTCTTATATTGGTGCAAAAATGCAGAAATTCCCTTTATTTTGGTTCAATACGGCAGAAATTCCCCGTATTTTGAAGCAAAATTGCACATATTCCCCTAATTTTGAGGGAAAATGCAGAAATTCACATTATTTTTGGGCAAAAAGACAGAAATTCTCCTTATTTCAGAACAAAAAGTCAGAAATTCCCCTTATTTTGGGGCAAAATTCCAGAAATTTTCTTTATTTTGGGGCAAAATTGCAGAAATCTCCCTTATTTTGAGGCAAAATTACAGAAATTTCACTTATTTCAGGGAAAAAACGCAGAAATTTCTCTTATTTTGGGGCAAAAAGCAGAAATTACTTTTATTTTGGTACAAAATTGCAGAAATATTCTTTATTTTGGGGCAAAAATACAGAAATTCCTCATATTTTAGGGCAAAAAAGCAGAGATTCCCCTTATTATGAGGTAAAAAAACTGAAATTCCCCTTATTTTGGGGCAAAAAGACAGAAATTCCCCTTATTTTGTTGCAAAAAGGCAGAAGTATCCCTTATTTTGTGGCAAAATTGCAGAAATTTCACTTATTTCAGGGTAATAAGTCAGAAATTTTCCTTATTTTGGGGCAAAAAAAAATTCCCTTTGTTTTGGGGGAAAGAGACAGAAATTCCACTTATTTAGAGGTAAAAAAGCAGAAATTTCCCTTATTTGGTGCAAAAATGAAGAAATTTCACTTTTTTATGGAAAAAAAGGTATGCATTCTTCTTATTTTCGGGCAAAAAGGCAGATATTCCCTGTATTTTGGAGCAAAATTGCAGAAATTCCCCTAATGGTGGGGCAAAAAGGCAGATATTCCCTATATGTTGGGGCAAAAAGACAGAAATTCTCCTTATTTTGGGACAAAACTCAGAAATTCCACTTATTTTGGGGCAAAATTCCAGAAATTTCCCTTATTTTGGATCAAAATTGCAGAAATTTCACTTATTTTGGGGCAAAATTGCAGAAATTTCACTTATTTCAGGGAAAAAATAACAGAAATTTTCTTTATTTTGTGGCAAAAAGGCAGAAATTTCTTTTTATTTTGGTACAAAATTGCAGAAATTTTTCTTATTTTGGGGCAAAAAGGCAGAAATTTCCCATATTTTGGGGCCAAAATGCAGAAATTCCCCTTATTTTGAGGTAAAAAGGCTGAAATTCCCTTTATTTGGGGGCAAAAAGGCAGAAATTTTCCTTATTTTGGGGCAAAATTCCAGAAATTTTCTTTATTTTGGGGCAAAATTGCAGAAATCTCCCTTATTTTGTGGCAAAATTACAGAAATTTCACTTATTTCAAGGAAAAAACGCAGAAATTTCTCTTATTTTGGGGCAACAAGGCAGAAATTGCTTTTATTTTGGTACAAAATTGCAGAAATTTTCTTTATTTTCGGGCAAAAATACAGAAATTCCCCATATTTTAGGGCAATAAGCAGAGATTACCCTTATTATGAGGTAAAAAGGCTGAAATTCCCTTTATTGGGGGGCAAAAAGGCAGAAATTTTCCTTCTTTAGGGGCAAAATTGCAGAAATTTCACTTATTTCAGGATAATAAGTAAGAAATTTTCCTTATTTTGGGGCAAAAAAGGCAGAAATTCCCTTTGTTTTGGGGAAAAAGGACACAAATTCCACTTATTTAGAGGCAAAAATACAGAAATTCCCCTTATTATGGAGCAAAAATGAAGAAATTTCCCTTTTTTATGGCAAAAAGGTATGCATTCTTATTTTCGGGCAAAAAGGCAGATATTCCCTGTATTTTGGAGCAAAATTGCAGATATTCCCCTAATGGTGGGGCAAAAAGGCAGATATTCCCTATATGTTGGGGCAAAAAGACAGAAATTCTCCTTATTTTGGGACAAAACTCAGAAATTCCACTTATTTTGGGGCAAAATTCCAGAAATTTCCCTTATTTTGGATCAAAATTGCAGAAATTTCACTTATTTGGGGGCAAAATTGCAGAAATTTCACTTATTTCAGAGAAAAAATGACAGAAATTTTCCTTATTTTGTGGCAAAAAGGCAGAAATTTCTTTTTATTTTGAAACAAAATTGCAGAAATTTTTCTTATTTTGGGGCAAAAAGGCAGAAATTTCCCATATTTTGGGGTCAAAATGCAGAAATTCCCCTTATTTTGAGGTAAAAAGGCTGAAATTCCCTTTATTTGGGGGCAAAAAGCCAGAAATTTTCTTTATTTTGGGGCAAAATTCCAGAAATTTTCTTTATTTTGGGGCAAAATTGCAGAAATCTCCCTTATTTTGTGGCATAATTACAGAAATTTCACTTATTTCAAGGAAAAAACGCAGAAATTTCTCTTATTTTGGGGCAACATGGCAGAAATTGCTTTTATTTTGGTACAAAATTGCAGAAATTTTCTTTATTTTCGGGCAAAAATACAGAAATTCCCCATATTTTAGGGCAAAAAGCAGAGATTACCCTTATTATGAGGTAAAAAGGCTGAAATTCCCTTTATTGGGGGGCAAAAAGGCAGAAATTTCCCTTCTTTAGGGGCAAAATTGCAGAAATTTCACTTATTTCAGGATAATAAGTAAGAAATTTTCCTTATTTTGGGGCAAAAAAGGCAGAAATTCCCTTTGTTTTGGGGGAAAAGGACACAAATTCCACTTATTTAGAGGCAAAAATACAGAAATTCCCCTTATTATGGAGCAAAAATGAAGAAATTTCCCTTTTTTATGGCAAAAAGGTATGCATTCTTCTTGTTTTCGGGCAAAAAGGCAGAAATTCCCTGTATTTTGGAGCAAAATTGCAGAAATTCCCCTAATTGTGGGGCAAAAAGACAGAAATTCTCCTTATTTGGGGGCAAAACTCAGAAATTTCACTTATTTTGGGGCAAAATTGCAGAAATTTCACTTATTTCAGAAAAAAAAGCAGAAATTTTCTTATTTTGGGGCAAAAAAGCAGAAATTTCCTATATTTTGGGGCAAAAATGCAGAAATTCCCCTTATTTTGAGGTAAAAAGGCTGAAATTCCCCTTATTTGTGGGCAAAAAGGCAGAAATTTCCCTTATTTTGGGGCAAAATTGCAGAAATTTCACTTATTTCAGGGTAATAAGTCAGAAATTTTCTGTATTTTGGGGCAAAAAAGACAGAAATTCCGTTTGTTTTGGGGGAAAATGACAGAAATTCCACTTATTTAGAGGCAAAGAAGCAGAAATTTCCCTTATTTTGGAGCAAAAATAAAGAAATTTCCCTTTTTTATGGCAAAAGATATACATTCCCTTTATTTTTGGGCAAAAAGGCAGAAATTCCCTGTATTTTGGAGCAAAATTGCAGACATTCCCCTAATTTTTGGGGCAAAAATACAGAAATTCTCCTTATTTGGGGGCAAAACTCAGAATTTTCACTTATTTTGGGGCAAAATTGCAGAAATTTCAATTATTTCAGAAAAAAAGCAGAAATTTTCTTATTTTGGGGCAAAAAGGCAGAAATTTCTTTTATTTTGTTACAAAATTGCAGAAACTGTTCTTATTTTGGGGCAAAAAGGCAGAAATTTTCCATATTTTGGGGCAAAAATGCAGAAATTCCCCTTATTTTGAGGTAAAAAGGCTGAAATTCCCCTTATTTGTGGGCAAAAAGGCAGAAATTTCCCTTATTTTGGGGCAAAATTGCAGAAATTTCACTTATTTCAGGGTAATAAGTCAGAAATTTTCTGTATTTTGGGGCAAAAAAGACAGAAATTCCGTTTGTTTTGGGGGAAAATGACAGAAATTCCACTTATTTAGAGGCAAAGAAGCAGAAATTTCCCTTATTTTGGAGCAAAAATAAAGAAATTTCCCTTTTTTATGGCAAAAGATATACATTCCCTTTATTTTTGGGCAAAAAGGCAGAAATTCCCTGTATTTTGGAGCAAAATTGCAGAAATTCCCCTAATTTTTGGGGCAAAAATACAGAAATTCTCCTTATTTGGGGGCAAAACTCAGAATTTTCACTTATTTTGGGGCAAAATTGCAGAAATTTCAATTATTTCAGAAAAAAAGCAGAAATTTTCTTATTTTGGGGCAAAAAGGCAGAAATTTCTTTTATTTTGTTACAAAATTGCAGAAACTGTTCTTATTTTGGGGCAAAAAGGCAGAAATTTTCCATATTTTGGGGCAAAAATGCAGAAATTCCCCTTATTTTGAGGGAAAAAGGCTGAAATTCCCCTTATTTGGGGGCAAAAAGGCAGAAATTTTACACATTTTGGCGCAAAATTGCAGAAATTTCACTTATTTCAGGGTAATAAGTCAGAAATTTTCCTTATTTTGGGGCAAAAAAGACAGAAATTCCCTTTGTTTTGGGGGAAAAATACAGAAATTCCACTTATTTAGAGGCAAAAAAGCAGAAATTCCCCTTATTTTGGAGCAAAAATGAAGAAATTTCCTTTTTTTATGGCAAAAAGGTATGCATTCTTCTTATTTTGGGGAAAAAAGGCAGAAATTCCCCGTATTTTGTAGCAAAAGTACAGAAAATCCCCTAATTGTGGGGCAAAAAGGCAGAAATTCCCTATATGTTGGGGCAAAAAGACAGAAATTCTTCTTATTTTGGTGCAAAACTCAGAAATTCCACTTATTTTGGGGCAAAATTGCAGAAATTTCACTTATTTTGGGGCAAAATTGCAGAAATTTCAATTATTTCAGAAAAAAAAGCAGAAACTTTTTTATTTTGGGGCAAAAAGGCACAAATTTCTTTTATTTTGGTACAAAATTGCAGATATTTTTCTTATTTTGGGGCAAAAAGGGAGAAATTTCTTATATTTTGGGGCAAAAATGCAGAAATTTTCCTTATTTTGAGGTTAAAAGGCTGAAATTTCCTTTATTTGGGGGCAAAAAGGCAGAAATTTTCCTTATTTTGGGGCAAAATTCCAGAAATTTTCTTTATTTTGGGGCAAAATTGCAGAAATCTCCCTTATTTTGTGGCAAAATTACAAAAATTTCACTTATTTCAGGGAAAAAAAAACGCAGAAATTCCTCTTATTTTGGAGCAAAAAGGCAGAAATTGCTTTTATTTTGGTACAAAATTGCAGAAATTTTCTTTATTTCGTGGCAAAAATACAGAAATTCCCCATATTTTAGGGCAAAAAGCAGAGATTACCCTTATTATGAGGTAAAAAGGCTAAAATTTCCCTTATTTTGTGGCAAAAAGAAAGAAATTCCCCTTATTTTGTGGCAAAAAGGCAGAAATTTCCCTTATTTTGGGGCAAAATTTCAGAAATTTCACTTATTTCAGGGTAATAAGTCAGAAATTTTCCTTATTTTGAGGTAAAAAGGCTAATATTTTCCTTCTTTGTGGGCAAAAAGGCAGAAATTTCCCTCATTTTGGGGCAAAATTACAGAAATTTCACTTATTTCAGGGTAATAAGTCAGAAATTTTTCTTATTTTGAGGCAAAAATGACAGAAATTCCCTTTGTTTTGTGGGAAAAAGACAGAAATTCCACTTATTTAGAGGCAAAAAAGCAGAAATTCCCCTTATTTTAGAGCAAAAATGAAGAGATTTTCCTTTTTTATGGCAACAAGGTATGCATTCTTCTTATTTTGGGGAAAAAAGGCAGAAATTCCCCGTATTTTGTAGCAAAAGTACAGAAAATCCCCTAATTGTGGGGCAAAAAGGCAGAAATTCCCGATATATTGGGGCAAAAATACAGAAATTCTCTTTATTTGGGGGCAAAACTCAGAATTTTCACTAATTTTGGGGCAAAATTGCAGAAATTTCAATTATTTCAGAAAAAAAGGAGAAATTTTTTTATTTTGGGGCAAAAAGATAGAAATTTCTTTTATTTTGGTACAAAATTGCAGATATTTTTCTTATTTTGGAGCAAAAAGGGAGAAATTTCCCATATTTTGGGGCAAAAATGCAGAAATTCCCCTTATTTTGAGGTAAAAAGGCTGAAATTCCCTTTATTTGGGGGCAAAAAGGCAGAAATTTTCTTTCTTTTGTGGCAAAATTCCAGAAATTTTTTTTATTTTGGGGCAAAATTGCAGAAATCTCCCTTATTTTGTGGCAAAATTACAGAAATTTCACTTATTTCAGGAAAAAACGCAGAAATTTCTCTTATTTTGGGGCAAAAAGGCAGAAATTGCTTTTATTTTGGTACAAAATTGCAGAAATTTTCTTTATTTTGGGGCAAAAATACAGAAATTCCCCATATTTTAGGGCAAAAAGCAGAGATTACCCTTATTATGAGGTAAAAAGGCTGAAATTCCCTTTATTTGGGGGCAAAAAGGCAGAAATTTCCCTTCTTTAGGGGCAAAATTGCAGAAATTTCACCTATTTCAGGGTAATAAGTCTGAAATTTTCCCTATTTTGGGGCAAAAAAGACAGAAATTCCTTTTGTTTTGGGGTAAAAAGACAGAAATTCCAATTATTTAGAGGCAAAAAATCAGAAATTCCCCTGATTTTGGAAAAAAATGAAGAAATTTCCCTTTTTTATGGCAAAAAGGTATGCATCTTCTTATTTTCGGGCAAAAAGGCAGAAATTCCCTGTATTTTGAAGAAAAATTGCAGAAATTCACCTAATTGTGGGGCAAAAAGGCAGAAATTCCCAATATGTTAGGGCAAAAAGACAGAAATTCTCCTTATTTTGGGGCAAAACTAAGAAATTTCACTTATTTGGGGCAAAATTGCAGAAATTTCACTTATTTCAAGAAAAAAAGTAGAAATTTTCTTATTTTGGGGCAAAAAGGCAGAAATTTCTTTTATTTTGGTACAAAATTGCAGAAATTTTTCTTATTTTGGAAAAAGGCAGAAATTTCCCATATTTTGGGGCAAAAATGCAGAAATTCCCCTTATTTTAAGGTAAAAATGCTGAAATTCCCATTATTTGGGGGCAAAAAGGCAGAGATTTCCCTTATTTTGGGGCAAAACTCAGAAATTTCAATTATTTTGGGGCAAAATTGCAGAAATTTCACTTATTTCCGAAAAAAAAGCAGAAATTTTCTAATTTTGGGGCATAAAGGCAGATATTTCTTTTATTTTGGTACAAAATTGCAGAAATTTTTCTTATTTTGGGGCAAAAAGACAGACATTTCCCATATTTTGGGGCAAAAATGCAGAAATTCCTTTTATTTTGAGGTAAAAAGGCTGAAATTCCCCTTATTTGGGGGAAAAAAGCCAGAAATTTCCCTTATTTTGTGGCAAAATTGCAGAAATTTCACTTATTTCAGGGTAATAAGTCAGAATTTTTCCTTATTTTCGGGCAAAAAGACAGAAATTCCCTTTGTTTTGAAGGAAAAAGACAGAAATTCCACTTATTTAGAGGCAAAAAAGCAGAAATTCCCCTTATTTTGGAGCAAAAATGAAGAAATTTCCTTTTTTTATGGCAAAAAGGTATGCATTCTTCTTATTTTCAAGCAAAAAGGCAGAAATTCCTAGTATTTTGGAGCAAAATTGCTGAAATTCCCCTAATTGTGGGCCACAAAGGCAGAAATTCCCTGTATTTTGGAGCAAAATTGCAGAAATTCCTTTAATTGTGGGGCAAAAAGGCAGAAATTCCCTATATGTTGGGGCAAAAATACAGAAATTCTCCTTATTTGAGGGCAAAAATCAGAATTTTCACTTATTTTGGGGCAAAAGTGCAGAAATTTCAATTATTTCAGAAAAAAGGCAGAAATTTTCTTATTTTGGGGCAAAAAGACAGAAATTTCTTTTATTTTGGTACAAAATTGCAGCAATTTTTTTTATTTTGGGGCAAAAAGGCAGAAATTTCCCATATTTTTGGGCAAAAATTCAGAAATTCCCGTTAATTTGAGGTAAAAAGGCTGAAATTCCCTTTATTTGGGGGCAAAAAGGCAGAAATTTTCCTTATTTTGGGGCAAAATTCCAGAAATTTTCTTTATTTTGGGGCAAAATTGCAGAAATCTCCCTTATTTTGTGGCAAAATTACAGAAATTTCACTTATTTCAGGAAAAAACGCAGAAATTTCTCTTATTTTGGGGCAAAAAGGCAGAAATTGCTTTTATTCTGGTACAAAATTGCAGAAATTTTCTTTATTTTGGGGCAAAAATACAGAAATTCCCCATATTTTAGGGCAAAAAGCAGAGATTACCCTTATTATGATGTAAAAAGGCTGAAATTTCCTTTATTTGGGGTCAAAAAGGCAGAAATTTCCCTTTTTTAGGGGCAAAATTGCAGAAATTTCACCTATTTCAGGGTAATAAGTCTGAAATTTTCCCTATTTTGGGGCAAAAAAGACAGAAATTCCTTTTGTTTTGGGGTAAAAAGACAAAAATTCCAATTATTTAGAGGCAAAATATCAGAAATTCCCCTGATTTTGGAGAAAAATGAAGAAATTTCCCTTTTTTATGGCAAAAAGGTATGCATCTTCTTATTTTCGGGCAAAAAGGCCGAAATTCCCTGTATTTTGAAACAAAATTGCAGAAATTCACGTAATTGTGGGGCAAAAAGGCAGAAATTCCCTATATGTTAGGGCAAAAAGACAGAAATTCTTTTTATTTTGGGGCAACACTCAGAAATTCCACATGTTTTGGGGCAAAATTCCAGAAATTTCCCTTATTTTGGGGCAAAATTGCAGAAATTTCACTTATTTTAAGGCAAAATTGCAGAAATTTCACTTATTTCAAGAAAAAAGGCAGAAGTTTTCCTTATTTTTGGGCAAAAAGGCCGAAATTCCAAATATTTTGTGGCAAAAATGCAGAAATTCCCCTTATTTTGAGGTAAAAAGGCCGAATTTCCCCTTATTTGGGGGCAAAAAGGCAGAAATTTCCCTTATTTTGGGGCAAAATTGCAGAAATTTCACTTACTTCAGGGTAATAAGTCAGAAATTTTCCTTATTTTGAGGCATAATTGCAGAAATTCCACATATTTTGGGGCAAAATTGCAGAAATTTTACTTGTTTCAGAAAAAAAAGCAGAAATTTTCTTTTTTGGGGCAAAAAGTCCGAAATTTCTATTATTTTTGTACAAAATTGCAGACTTTGTTCTTATTTTGGGGCAAAAAGGCAGAAATTCTTTGTATTTTGGAGCAAAATTGCAGAAATTCCCCTAATTGTGGGGCAAAAAGCCAGAAATTCCCTATATGTTGGGGCAAAAAGACAGAAATTCTCCTTATTTTGGGGCAAAACTCAGAAATTTTACTTATTTTTGGGCAAAATTGCAGAAATTTCACTTATTCCAGAAAAAAAGCAGAAATTTTCTTATTTTGGGTCAAAAATACAGAAATTTCTTTTATTTTGTTACAAAATTGCAGAAATTTTTCTTATTTTGGGAAAAAGGCAGAAATTTCCCATATTTTGGGGCAAAAATGCAGAAATTACCCTTATTTTAAGGTAAAAATGCTGAACTTCCCCTTATTTGGGGGCAAAAAGGCAGAAATTTCCCTTATTTTGGGGCAAAACTTAGAAATTTCAATTATTTTGGGGTAAAATTGCAGAAATTTCACTTATTTCCGAAAAAAAAAAATTTCTAATTTTGGGTCAAAAAGGCAGATATTTCTTTTATTTTGGTACAAAATTGCAGAAATTTTCCTTATTTTGGGGCAAAAAGGCAGACAGTTCCCATATTTTGGGGCAAAAATGCAGAAATTCCCCTTATTTTGAGGTAAAAAGGCTGAAATTCCCATTATTTGGGGGCAAAAAGGCAGAAATTTCCCTTATTTTGGGGCAAAATTGCAGAAATTTCACTTATTTCAGAATAAAAGTCAGAAATTTTTTTATTATGGGGCAAAAAGACAGAAATTCCCTTTGTTTTGGGAAAAAAAGACAGAAATTCCACTTATTTAGAGGAAAAAAAGCAGAAATTCCCCTTATTTTGGAGCAAAAATGAAGATATTTCCCTTTTTTATGGCAAAAAGGTATGCATTCTTCTTATTTTCGGGAAAAAAGACAAAAATTCCCCGTATTTTGGAGCAAAATTGCAGAAATCCCCCTAATTGTGGGCCATAAAGCAGAAATTCCCTATATGTTGGGGCAAAAAGACAGAAATTCTCCTTATTTTGGGGCAAAACTCAGAAATTTCACTTATTTTAGGGCAAAATTGCAGAAATTACACTTATTTCAGAAAAAAAGTAGAAATTTTCTTATTTTCGGGCAAAAAGGCAGAAATTTCTTTTATTTTGGTACAAAATTGCAGAAATTTTTCTTATTTTGGGGCAAAAAGGCAGAAATTTCCCATATTTTGGGGCAAAAAGGCAGAAATTCCCCTTATTGTGGGATAAAATTGCAGAAATTTCCCTTGTTTGGGGGCAAAAAGGCAGAAAATCCCCTTAATTTTGGGCAAAAAGGCAGAAATTCCCGGTATTTTGGAGCAAAATTGCACAAACTCTTCTAATATTGGGGCAAAAATGCAGAAATTCCCTATATTTGGGGCAAATCGGCAGAAGTTCCCCTTATTTTCGGGAAAAGAGGAAGAAATTCCCTGTATTTTGAAGCAAACTTGCAGAAACTCCCCTAATTTTGGGGGCAAAAAGGCAGAAATTCCCTTTATTTTGAGGCAAAATTACAAAAATTATCCTTATTTCGGGGCAAAAATCAGAAATTTCCCTTATTTAGGGGCAAAATTTAGAAATTTCTTTTATTTTGGTACAGAATTGCAGAAATTTTTCTTATTTTGTGGCAAAAAAGCAGAAATTTTTCATATTTTGGTGCAAAAAGGCTGAAATTCCCCTTATTTTGAGGTAAAATGCTGAAATTCCCCATATTTTCGGGCAAAAAGGCACAAATTTCCCTTATTTTCGGGCAAAATTGCAGAAATTACATTTATTTCAGGGCAAAAAGTCAGAAATTACTTTTATTTTGGGGTAAAAAGGAGAAATTTCTTTTATTTTGTACAAATTTGAAGAAATTTTCCTTATTTTGGAAAAAAAAGTCAGAAATTCTCCATATTTTGGGCAAAAGGAATAAATTCCCTTTATTTTGAGATGAAAAGGCTGAAATTCCCGTTATATTGGGGCAAAAAGGCAGAAATTCCCTTTACTTTGTGGCAAAAACGCAGAAATTCCCGTTAATTGAGGCAGAAAAGCAAAAATTTTCCTTATTTGGTGGCAATAAGGCAGAAATTCCCCATATTTTGTGGCAAAAAGGCAGAAATTCCCCTTATTTGGAGGTAAAATGCTGAAATTCCCCTTATTTTGGCAAAAAGGCAGAAATTTCTCTTATTTTTGGGTAAAATTGCAGAAATTTCACTTATTTCAGAGCAACATTCAAAAATTCCCCTTATTTTGGGGCAAAAAACAGAAATTCCGTTTATTTTTGGGTAAAAAGGCAGAAATTTCATGTATTTTGAGGTAAAAAAGAAGAAATTCCTCTTATTTGGGGGCAAAAATGAAGAAATTTTACTTTTTTGTGGCAAAAGGTATACATTCCCCTTATTTTCTGGCAAAAAAGCAGAAATTCCCCGTATTTTGGAGCAAAATTGCAGAAAATCCCCTGATTGTGGGGCAAAAAGGCAGAAATTCCCTATATGTTGGGGCAAAAAAACAGAAATTCTTTTTATTTTGGGGAAAAACTCAGAAATTCCACTTATTTTGTGGCAAATTTCCAGATATTTCCCTTATTTTAGGGCAAAATTGCAGAAATTTCACTTATTTCAGGGCAAAATTCAAAAATTCCCTTTATTTTGGGGCAAAAAGACAGAAATTCCGTTTATTTTTGGGTAAAAAGGCAGAAATTTAACTTATTTTGAAATAAAAAGAAAAAAATTCATCTTATTTTGGGGCAAAAATGAAAAAATTTCACGTTTTTGTGGCAAAAGGTATACATTCCCCTTATTTTCGGGCAAAAAAGCAGAAATTCCCATATTTTGGAGCAAAATTGCAGAAAATCCCCTAATTGTGGGGCAAAAAGGCAGAAATTCCCTATATGTTGGGGCAAAAAGACAGAAATTCTCCTTATTTTGGGGAAAAACTCAGAAATTAGACTTATTTTGGGAAGGAAATCCAGAAATTTCCCTTATTTTGGGGCAAAATTGCAGAAATTTCACTTATTTCAGGGAAAAATGCAGAAATTTTCTTATTTTGGGGCAAAAAGTCAGAAATTCCTAATATTTTGTGGCAAAAATTCAGAAATTCCCCTTATTTTGTGTCAAAAAGGCAGAAATTTCCCTTATTTTGAGGAAAATAACAGAAATTTCACTTATTTCAGGGCAAAATTCAAAAATTCATTTTATTTTGGGGCAAAAAGACAGAAATTCCGTTTATTTTTGGGTAAAAAGGCAGAAATTTCACTTATTTTGAGGTAAAAAGGCTGAAATTCCTCTTATTTTGGGGCAAAAATGAAGAAATTTCCCTTTTTTGTGGCAAAAGTTATACATTCCCCTTATTTTTGGGAAAAAAAGCAGAAATTCCCCGTATTTTGGAGCAAAATTGCAGAAATTCCCCTAGTTGTGGGGCAAAAACGCAGAACTTACCCTTATTTTGAGGTTTAACTGCAGAAATTTCACTTATTTTGCGGCAAAATGGCAGAAATTTCCTTTATTTTCGGTGAAAAATGCAGAAAATCCTTGTATTTTGGAGCAAAATTGCAGAAATTCACCTAATTTTGGGATAAAACATGCAGTAGTTTTCTTTATTTTGGGGCAAAAAGGCAGAAATTCCCCTTATTTTGGGGCAAAAAGCAGACATTTCCTTATTTTGGGGAAAAATTTTAGAAATTTAACTTATTTCAGGGCAAAATGTCAGAAATAACCCTTATTTTGGGGCAAAAATACAGAAATTCCGTTTATTTTTGGGAAAAGTCAGAAATCGCACATATTTTGAGTCAAAAAGGCGGAAAATCCCCTTATTTTGGGGTAAAAATGAAGAAATTTCCCTTTTTATGGCAAAAAGGCATACATTCCCTTTATTTTCGGGCAAAAAGGCAGAAATTCTCAGTATTTTGGAGCAAAATTGCAGAAATTCCCCTAATTTTGTGGCAAAAATGCAGAACTTCCCTTTATTTTGGGGTAAAACTGCAGAAATTTCACTTATTTCGCGGCAAAATGGCAGAAATTCCCTTTATTTTCGGCGAAAAAGGCAGAAAATCCCCGTATTTTGGAGCAAAATTGTAGAAATTCACCTAATTTTGGGGTAAAACATGCAGTAATTTTCTTTATTTTGGGGCAAAAAGGCAGAAATTTTCCATATTTTGGTGCAAAAAGGCTGAAATTCCCGTTATTTTGAGGTAAAATGCTGAAATTCTCTATATTTTGAGGCAAAAGGGCAGAAATTCCCCACATTTTGGGGCAAAAAGGCACAAATTTCCCTTATTTTCGGGCAAAATTGCAGAAATTACATTTATTTCAGGGCAAAAATTCAGAAATTACTTTTATTTTGGGGTAAAAAGGAGAAATTTCTTTTATTTTGGTACAAAATTGAAGAAATTTTCCTTATTTTGGAACAAAAAGTCAGAAATTCTCCATATTTTGGGCAAAAGGAATAAATTCCCCTTACTTTGAGATAAAAAGGCTGAAATTCCTGTTATTTTGGGGCAATAATGCAGAAATTTCCCTTATTTGGAGGTAAAATGCTGAAATTCTCCTTATTTTGGCAAAAAGGCAGAAATTTCCCTTATTTTGGGGCAAAATTGCAGAAATTTCACTTATTTCAGGGCAAAAAGACAGAAATTTGCCTCATTTTGGGGCAAAAATCAGAAATTCTCCTAATTTTGGGGCCAAAAACAGAAATTCCCCTTATTTTGGGGTAAAATTGTGGAAATTTCAAATATTTCAGGGCAAAAAGGCAGAAATTCCACTTCATGTCGGGCAATAAGGCAGAAATTCCCTCTTATTTTGGAGCAAAATTTCAGAAATTCCCCTTATGTTTGTGCAAGAATGCAGAAATTCTTTTTATTTTGGTGCAATAAGGCAGAAATTCTCCGTATTTTGAAGCAAAATTGCACATATTCCCCTAATTTTGAGGGAAAATGCAGAAATTCACATTATTTTGGGGCAAAAAGACAGACATTCTCCTTATTTCAGGGCAAAAAGTAAGAAATTCCCCTTATTTTGGGGCAAAATTCCAGAAATTTCCTTTATTTTGGGGCAAAATTGTAGAAATCTCCCTTATTTTGTGGTAAAATTACAGAAATTTCACTTATTTCAAAGAAAAAATGCAGAAATTTCTCTTATTTTGGGGCAAAAATGCAGAAATTCCCCATATTTGGGGGCAAAAGCAGAGATTCCCCTTATTATGAGGTAAAATGCTAAAATTCCCCATATTTTGGGGCAAAAAGACAGAAATTCCCCTTATTTTGTGGCAAAAAGGCAGAAATTTCACTTATTTTGGAGAAAAACTCAGAATTTCCAATTATTTTGGGGCAAAATTCCAGAAATTTCCTTTATTTTGGGGCAAAATTGCAGAAATTTCACTTATTTCAGGGAAAAAAGGCAGAAATTTTCTTATTTTGGGGCAAAAAGTCAGAAAGTCCTAATATTTTGTGGCAAAAATTCAGAAATTCCCATTATTTTGTGTCAAAAATGCAGAAATTTCCTTTATTTTGGGGCCAAATTACAAAATTTCACTTATTTCAGGGCAAAATTCAAAAATTCCTTTTATTTTGGGGCAGAAAGACATTAATTCAGTTTATTTTTGGGTAAAAAGGCAGAAATTTCACTTATTTTGAGGGAAAAAGGCTGAAATTTCTCTTATTTTGGGGCAAAAATGAAGAAATTTCCATTTTTTGTGGCAAAAGCTATACATTCCCCTTATTTTTGGGAAAAAAAGCAGAAATTCCCCGTATTTTGGAGCAAAATTGCAGAAATTCCCCTAGTTGCGGGGCAAAAACGCAGAACTTACCCTTATTTTGAGGTAAAACTGCAGAAATTTCACTTATTTCGCGGCAAAATGGCAGAAATTCCCTTTATTTTCGGCGAAAAAGGCAGAAAATCCCCGTATTTTGGAGCAAAATTGCAAAAATTCACCTAATTTTGGGGTAAAACATGCAGTAATTTTCTTTATTTTGGGGCAAAAAGGCAGAAATTCCCCTTATTTTGCGGCAAAAAACAGACTTTTCCCTTATTTAGGGGAAAAATTTTAGAAATTTAACTTATTTCAGGGCAAAAAGTCAGAAATTCTCCTTATTTTGGGGCAAAAAGACAGAAATTCTGTTTATTTTTCGGAAAAAGTCAAAAATCGCACTTATTTTGAGTAAAAATACGAAAAAAACCTTTATTTTGGGGCAAAAATGAAGAAATTTCCCTTTTTTATGGCAAAAAGTCATACATTCCCTTTATTTTCGGGCAAAAAGGCAGAAATTCCCCGTATTTTGGAGCAAAATTGCAGAAATTTCCCTAATTTTGGGGCAAAATGCAGAACTTCCCCTTATTTTGGGGTAAAACTGCAGACATTTCACTTATTTCGCGGCAAAATGGCAGAAATTCCCTTTATTTTCGGCGAAAAAGGCAGAAAATCCCCATATTTTGGAGCAAAATTGCAGAAATTCACCTATTTTGTGGTAAAACATGCAGTAATTTTCTTTATTTTGGAGCAAAAAGGCAGAAATTCCCCTTATTTTGGGGCAAAAAGCAGACATTTCCATTATTTTGGGGAAAAATTTTAGAAATTTAACTTATTTCAGGGGAAAAAGTCAGTAATAACCCTTATTTTGGGCCAAAAAGACAGAAATTCCGTTTATTTTTGGGGAAAAGTCAGAAATCGCACATATTTTGAGTCAAAAAGGCGGAAAATCCCCTTATTTTGGGGGTAAAAATGAAGAAATTTCCCCTTTTTAGGGCAAAAAGGCATACATTCCCTATATTTTCAGGCAAAAAGGCAGAAATTCTCAGTATTTTGGAGCAAAATTGCAGAAATTCCCCTAATTTTGTGGCAAAAATGCAGATCTTCCCCTTATTTTGGGGTAAAACTGCAGAAATTTCACTTATTTTGCGGCAAAATGGCAGAAATTCTCTTTATTTTCGGCGAAAAAGGCAGAAAATCCCCGTATTTTGGAGCAATATTGCAGAAATTCACCTAATTTTGGGGTAAAATATGCAGTAATTTTCTTTATTTTGGGACAAAAAGGCAGAAATTCCCCTTATTTTGGGGCAAAAGGCAGAAATTCCCCTTATTTTAGGGAAAAATTGCAGAAGTTTCCCTTATTTGGGGACAAAAAACAGAAATTCCCTTTATTTTGGGGCAAAATTGAAGAAAATTCCTTTATTATGGGGAAAAATTGCAGAAATTTCTTTTATTTTAAGGCAAAATTGCAGAAATTTCACTTATTTCAGAGAAAAAAAGCAAAAATTTTTCTTATTTCAAGGCAAAAAAACAGAAATTCCCATGATTTTGTGGCAAAAAGGCAGAAATTCACCTTATTTTGGGGTAAAATTGCAGACATTTTACATATTTCAGGGCAAAAAGTCAGAAATTCACCTTATTTGGGGGCAAAAAGGCAGAAATTCCCCTTTTGTGGAGTAAAATTGCAGAAATTTTCCTTGTTTGGGGGCAAAAAGGCAGAAAATCCCCTTAATTTTGGGCAAAAAGGCAGAAATTCCCTGTATTTTGAAGCTAAATTTCAGAAATTCCCTTAATATTGGGGCAAAAATGCAGAAATTCCCTTTATTTGCGGCAAATCGGCAGAAGTTTCCCTTATTTTCGGGAAAAGAGGCAGAAATTCCCTGTATTTTGAAGCAAAATTGCAGAAACTTCCCTAATTTTGGAGCAAAAAGCAGAAATTCCCTTTATTTTGGGGCAAAAATACAGAAATTCTTTTTAAATCGGGGCAAAAATCAGAAATTTCCCTTATTTTGGGGCAAAATTTTAGAAATTTATTTTATTTTGGTACGAAATTGCAGAAATTTTTATTATTTTGTGGCAAAAAGGCAGAAATTTTCCGTATTTTGGTGCAAAAAGGCTGAAAATCCCCTTATTTTGAGGTAAAATGCTGAAATTCCCCATATTTTGGGGCAAAAGGGCAGAAATTCTCCACATTTTGGGGCAAAAAGTCACAAATTTCCTTTATTTTCGGGCAAAATTGCAGAAATTACATTTATTTCAGGGCAAAAAGTCAGAAATTACTTTTATTTTGGGGTAAAAATCAGAAATTTTTTTTTTATTTTGGTACAAAATTGAAGAAATTTTCTTTATTTTGGAACAAAAAGTCAGAAATTCTCCATATTTTGGGCAAAAGGAATAAATTCCCCTTATTTTGAGATAAAAAGGCTGAAATTCCCATTATATTGAGGCAATAAGGCAGAATTTCCCCTTATTTGGAGGTAAAATGCTGAAATTCCCCTTATTTTGGCAAAAAGGCAGAAATTCCCATTATTTTGGGGCAAAATTGCAGAAATTTTACTTATTTCAGGGCAAAAAGTCAGAAATTTGCCTCATTTTGGGGCAAAAAGCAGAAATTCTCCTAATTTTGGGGCCAAAAACAGAAATTCCCCTTATTTTGGGGTAAAATTGTGGAAATTTCAAATATTTCAGGGCAAAAAGGCAGAAATTCCACTTTATTTCGGGCAATAAGGTAGAAATTCCCCGTATTTTGGAGCAAAATTACAGAAATTCCCCTTATGTTGGTGCAAAATTGCAGAAATTCTTTTTATTTTGGTGCAATAAGGCAGAAATCCTCCGTATTTTGAAGCAAAATTGCACATATTCCCCTAATTTTGAGGGAAAATGCAGAAATTCACATTATTTTGGGGCAAAAAGACAGACATTCTCCTTATTTCAGGGCAAAAAGTCAGAAATTCCCCTTATTTTGGGGCAAAATTCCAGAAATTTCCTTTATTTTGGGGCAAAATTGTAGAAATCTCCCTTATTTTGTGGTAAAATTACAGAAATTTCACTTATTTCAAAGAAAAAATGCAGAAATTTTTCTTATTTTGGGGCAAAAATGCAGAAATTCCCCATATTTCGGGGCAAAAAAGAGAGATTCCCCTTATTTTGAGGTAAAATGCTAAAATTCCCCTTATTTGGGGCAAGAAGACAGAAATTCCCCTTATTTTGTGGCAAAAAGGCAGAAATTTCTCTTATTTTTGGGCAAAATTGCAGAAATTTCATTTATTTCAGGGCAAAATTCAAAAATTCCTTTTATTTTGGGGCAAAAAGACAGAAATTCCGTTTATTTTTGGGTAAAAGGCAGAAATTTCACTTATTTTGAGATAAAAAGGCAGAAATTCCTCTTATTTTGGGGCAAAAATGAAGAAATTTCCATTTTTTGTGGCAAAAGCTATACATTCCCCTTATTTTTGGGAAAAAAAGCAGAAATTCCCCGTATTTTGGAGCAAAATTGCAGAAATTCCCCTAGTTATGGGGCAAAAACGCAGAACTTACCCTTATTTTGAGGTAAAACTGCAGAAATTTCACTTATTTCGCGGCAAAATGGCAGAAATTCCCTTTATTTTCGGCGAAAAAGGCAGAAAATCCCCGTATTTTGGAGCAAAATTGCAGAAATTCACCTAATTTTGGGGTAAAACATGCAGTAGTTTTCTTTATTTTGGGGCAAAAAGGCAGAAATTTCTTTTATTTTGGGGCAAAAAGCAGACATTTCCCTTATTTAGGGGAAAAATTTTAGAAATTTAACTTATTTCAGGGCAAAATGTCAGAAATTCCCCTTATTTTGGGGCAAAAAGCAGACATTTCCTTATTTTGGGGAAAAATTTTAGAAATTTAACTTATTTCAGGGCAAAAAGTCAGAAATAACCCTTATTTTGGGGCAAAAAAAAAAAGAAATTCCGTTTAGTTTTAGGGAAAAATTAAAAATCGCACATATTTTGAGTCAAAAAGGCAGAAAATCCCCTTATTTTGGGGTAAAAATGAAGAAATTTCCCTTTTCATGGCAAAAAAGCATACATTCCCTTTATTTTCGGGCAAAAAGGCAGAAATTCTCAGTATTTTGGAACAAAATTGCAGAAATTCCCCTAATTTTGTGGCAACAATGCAGAACTTCCCCTTATTTTGGGGTAAAACTGCAGAAATTTCACTTATTTCGCGGCAAAATGGCAGAAATTCCCTTTATTTTCGGCGAAAAAGGCAGAAAATTCCCGTATTTTGGAGAAAAATTGCAGAAATTCACCTAATTTTGTGGTAAAATATGCAGTAATTTTCTTTATTTTGGGGCAAAATGCAGAAATTCCCCTTATTTTGGGGCAAAAGGCAGAAATTCCCCTTATTTTAGGGCAAAATTGCAGAAATTTCCCTTATTTGTGGACACAAAACAGAAATTCCCTTTATTTTGGGGCAAAATTGCAGTAAATTCCTTTATTATGGGGAAAAATTTCAGAAATTTCTTTTATTTTAAGGCAAAATTGCAGAAATTTCACTTATTTCAGAGAAAAAAAGCAAAAATTTTTCTTATTTCAGGGCAAAGAGGCAGAAATTCCCATTATTATGGGGCAAAAAGGCAGAAATTCACATTAATTTGGGGTAAAATTGCAGACATTTTACATATTTCAGGGCAAAAAGCCAGAAATTCCCCTTATTTGGGGACAAAAAGGCAGAAATTCCCCTTATTGTGGGATAAAATTGCAGAAATTTCCCTTGTTTGGGGGCAAAAAGGCAGAAAATATCCTTAATTTCGGGCAAAAAGGCAGAAATTCCCCGTATTTTGGAGCAAAATTGCAGAAATTCCCCTAATATTGGGGCAAAAATTCAGAAATTCCCTTTATTTGGGGCAAATCGGCAGAAGTTCCCCTTATTTTCGGGAAAAGAGGCAGAAATTCCCTGTATTTTGAAGCAAACTTGCAGAAACTCCCAAAATTTTGGGGGAAAAAGCAGAAATTTCCTTTATTTTGGAGCAAAAATATAGAAATTCTCTTTATTTCGGGGCAAAAATCAGAAATTTCCCTTATTTTGGGACAAAATTTTAGAAATTTCTTTTATTTTGGTACAGAATTGCAGAAATTTTTTTTATTTTGTGGCAAAAAGGCAGAAATTTTCCATATTTTGGTGCAAAAAGGCTAAAATTCCCCTTATTTTGAGGTAAAATGCTGAAATTCCCCATATTTTGGGGCAAAAAAGCAGAAATTCTCCACGTTTTGGGGCAAAAAGGCACAAATTTTTATTATTTTCGGGCAAAATTTCAGAAATTACATTTATTTCAGGATAAAAAGTCAGAAATTACTTTTATTTTGGGGTAAAAAGGAGAAATTTCTTTTATTTTGGTACAAAATTGAAGAAATTTTCCTTATTTTGGAACAAAAAGTCAGAAATTCTCCATATTTTGGGCAAAAGGAATAAATTCCCCTTATTTTGAGATAAAAAGGCTGAAACTCCCGTTATTTTGGGGCAATAAGGCAGAAATTCCCCTTATTTGGAGGTAAAATGCTGAAATTCTCCTTATTTTGGCAAAAAGGCAGAAATTTCACTTATTTCAGGGCAAAAAGTCAGAAATTTGCCTCATTTTGGGGCAAAAAGCAGAAATTCTCCTAATTTTGGGGCCAAAAACAGAAATTCCCCTAATTTTGTGGTAAAATTGTGGAAATTTCAAATATTTCAGGGCAAAAAGGCAGAAATTCCACTTTATTTCGGGGAATAAGGCAGAAATTCCCTCTTATTTTGGAGCAAAATTTCAGAAATTCCCCTTATGTTGGTGCAAAAATGCAGAAATTCTTTTTATTTTGGTGCAATAAGGCAGAAATTCTCCGTATTTTGAAGCCAAATTGCACATATTCCCCTAATTTTGAGGGAAAATGCAGAAATTCACATTATTTTGGGGCAAAAAGACAGACATTCTCTTTATTTCAGGGCAAAAAGTCAGAAATTCCCTTTATTTTGGGGAAAAATTCCAGAAATTCAGTTATTTTGGGGCAAAATTGCAGAAATCTCCCTTATTTCGTGATAAAATTACAGAAATTTCACTTATTTCAAAGAAAAAATGCAGAAATTTCTCTTAATTTGGGGCAAAAATGCAGAAATTCCCCATATTTGGGGGCAAAAGAGCAGAGATTCCCCTTATTATGAGGTAAAATGCTAAAATTCCCCTTATTTTGGGGCAAAAAGACAGAAATTCCCCTTATTTTGTGGCAAAAAGGCAGAAATTTCTGTTATTTTTGGGCAAAATTGCAGATATTTTACTTATTTCAGGGCAAAATTCAAAAATTTCCCTTATTTTGGGGCAAAAATACAGAAATTCCGTTTATTTTTGGGTAAAAAGGCAGAAATTTCATTTATTTTGAGGTAAAAACGAAGAAATTCCTCTTATTTTGGGGCAAAAATGAAGAAATTTTACTTTTTTGTGGCAAAAGGTATACATTCCCCTTATTTTCTGGCAAAAAAGCAGAAATTCCCCGTATTTTGGAGCAAAATTGCAGAAAATCCCCTAATTGTGGGGCAAAGAGGCAGAAATTCCCTATATGTTGGGACAAAAAGACAGAAATTCTCCTTATTTTGGGGAAAAACTAAGAAATTCCACTTATTTTGGGGCAAAATTCCTGAAATTTTCTATATTTTGGGGCAAAATTGCAGAAATTTCACTTATTTCACTGCAAAATTCAAAAATTCCTTTTATTTTGGGGCAAAAAGTCAGAAATTCCGTTTATTTTTGGGTAAAAAGGCAGAAATTTCACTTATTTTGAGGTAAAAAGGAAGAAATTCCTTTTATTTTGGGGCTAAAATGAAGAAATTTCCCTTTTTTGTGGCAAAAGTTATACATTCCCTTTATTGTCGGGCAAAAAAGCAGAAATTCCCCGTATTTCGGAGCAAAATTGCAGAAAATCCCCTAATTGTGGGGCAAAAAGGCAGAAATTCCCTATGTGTTGGGGCAAAAAGACAGAAATTCTCCTTATTTTGAAAAAACTCAGAAATTCCACTTATTTTGGGGCAAAATTCCAGAAATTTCTTTTATTTTGGGGTAAAATTGCATAAATTTCACTTATTTCAGGGCAAAATTCAAAAATTCCTTTTATTTTCGGGCAAAAAGACAGAAATTTCGTTTATTTTTGGGTAAAAAAGCAGAAATTTCACTTATTTTGAGGTAAAAAGGAAGAAATTCCTCTTATTTTGGGGCAAAAATGAAGAAATTTCCCATTTTTGTGGCAAAAGGTATACATTCCCCTTATTTTCAGGCAAAAACCAGAAATTCCCCGTATTTTGGAGCAAAATTGCAGAAAATCCCCTAATAATGGGGCAAAGAAGCAGAAATTCCCTATATGTTGGGACAAAAAGACAGAAATTCTCCTTATTTTGGGGAAAAACTCAGAAATTCCACTTATTTTGGGGCAAAATTCCAAAAATTTCCTTTTTTTTCGGTCAAAATTGCAGAAATTTCACTTATTTCAAGGAAAAAAAGCAGAAATTTTCTTATTTTTGGGCAAAAAGTCAGAAATTCCATATATTTTGTGGCAAAAATGCAGAAATTCCCCTTATTTTGTGTCAAAAATGCAGAAATTTCTTTTATGTTGGGGCAAAATTGCAGAAATTTCCCTTATTTCAGGGAAAAATTCAAAAATTCCTTTTATTTTGGGGCAAAAAGACAGAAATTCCATTTATTTTTGGGTAAAAAGGCAGAAATTTCACTAATTTTGATGTAAAAAAGCAGAAATTCCTAATATTTTGTGGCAAAAATGCAGAAATTCCTCTTATTTTGTGTCAAAAAGTCAGAAATTTTCCTTATTTTGGGGCAAAATTGAAGAAATTTCACTTATTACAGGACATAATTCAAAAATTCCTTCTATTTTGGGGCAAAAAGACAGAAATTCCGTTTATTTTTGGGTAAAAATGCAGAAATTTCACTTATTTCAGGGAAAAAATGCAGAAATTTTCCTTATTTTGGGGGAAAAATGCAGAAATTTTTAATATTTTTTGGTAAAAATGCAGAAATTTCCCTTATTTTGTGTCAAAAAGGCAGAAATTTCCTTTATTTTGGTGCAAAATTGCAGAAATTTCACTTATTTCAGGGCATAATTCAAAAATTCCTTTTATTTTGGAACAAAAAAACAGAAATTCCGTTTATTTTGGGTAAAAAGGCAGAAATTTCACTTATTTTGAGGTAAAAAGGCAGAAATTCCTCTTATTTTGGGGCAAAAATGAAGAAATATCCATTTTTGTGGCAAAATGTATACATTCCCTTTATTTTCGGGCAAAAAAAAAGAAATTCCCGTATTTTGGTGAAAAATTGCAGAAATTCCCCTAATTGTGGGGCAACAAGGCAGAAATTCCCTATATGTTGAGGCAAAAAGACAAAAATTCTTCAAATTTTTGGGCAAAACTCAGAAATTCCACTTATTCTGGGGCAAAATTCCAGAAATTTCCCTTATTTTGGGGCAAAATTGCAGAAATTTTCCTTATTTTAGGGCAAAATTGCAGAAATTTCACTTATTTCATTGAAAAAAGGCAGAAATTTTCATTATTTTGGAGCAAAATGGCAGAAATTTCCAATATTTTGTGGCAAAAATACAGAAATTCCCATTATTTTGAGGTAAAAAGGCTGAAATTCCCCTTATTTGGGGGCAAAAAGGCATAAATTTCCCTTATTTTGCTTCAAAAACACAGAAATTCTTCTTATTTTGTGGCAAAAAGGCAGAAATTTCTTTTATTTTGGGGAAAAATTGCAGAAATATCACTTATTTCAGGGCATAATTCAAAAATTCATTTTATTTTGGGGCAAAAAGACAGAAATTCCGTTTATTTTTGGGTAAAAAGGCAGAAATTTCACTTATTTTGTGGTATAAATGCAGAAATTCCTCTTATTTTGGGGCAAAAATGATGAAATTTCTTTTTTTGTGGCAAAAGGTATACATTATTTTTATTTTCGGGCTAAAAAGCAGAAATTCCCCGTATTTTGGAGCAAAATTGCAGAAATTCCCCTAGTTGTGGGACAAAAAAGGAGAAATTCCCTATTTGTTGGGGCAAAAATACAGAAATACTCCTTATTTTGGGACAAAACTCAGAAATTCCACTTATTTTGGGGCAAAATTGCAGAAATTTCACATATTTTGGGGCAAAATTGCAGAAATTTTTTTTATTTCAGGGAAGAAAGACAGAAATTTTCCTTATTTTGGGGCAAAAATGCAGAAATTCCTCTTATTTGGGGGCAAAAATGAAGAAATTTCCCTTTTTTGTGGCAAAAGGTATACATTCCCCTTATTTTCGGGCAAAAAAACAGAAATTCCCGTATTTTGGAGCAAAATTGTAGAAATTACCCTAATTGTGGGGCAAAAAGGCAGAAATTCCCTATATGTTGAGGCAAAAAGACAAAAATTCTCCACATTTTTGGGCACAACTCAGAAATTCCACTTATTCTGAGGCAAAATTCCAGAAATTTCCCTTATTTTGGGGCAAAATTCCAGATATTTCCCTTATTTTAGGGCAAAATTGCAGAAATTTCACTTATTTCATGGAAAAAAGCCAGAAATTTTCCTTATTTTGGAGCAAAAAGGCAGAAATTCCTAATATTTTGTGGCAAAAATGCAGAAATTCCCCTTATTTTGAGGTAAAAAGGCTGAAATTTTTCTTATTTGGGGGCAAAAAAGGATAAATTTCCCTTATTTTGGGGCAAAAAGACAGAAATTCCCCTTATTTTGTGGCAAAAAGGCAGAAATTTCTTTTATTTTGTGGAAAAATTGCAGAAATATCACTTATTTCAGGGCATAATTCAAAAATTCCTTTTATTTTGGGGCAAAAAGACAGAAATTCCGTTTATTTTTGGGTAAAAAGGCAGAAATTTCACTTATTTTGAGGTAAAAATGCAGAAATTCCTCTTATTTTGGGGCAAAAATAAAAAAATTTCTTTTTTTGTGGCAAAAGGTATACATTATTTTTATTTTCGGGCTAAAAAGCAGAAATTCCCCGTATTTTGGAGCAAAATTGCAGAAATTCCCCTAATTGTGGGGCAAAAATGCAGAAATTCACTATATGTTGGGGCAAAAAGACAGAAATTCTTTATTTTGGGGCAAAACTCAGAAATTCCATTTATTTTGGGGAAAATTCCAGAAATTTCCCATATTTTGGGGCTAAATTGCAGAAATCTCACTTATTTCAGAGAAAAAAGGCAGAAATTTTCGATATTTTGGAGCAAAATGGCAAAAATTCTCAATATTTTGTGCCAAAAATGCAGAAATTCCCCTTATTTTGAGGTAAAAAGGCTAAAATTCCCCTTATTTCGGGACAAAAAGGCAGAAATTTCCCTTACTTTTAGGCAAAATAACAGAAATTCCTTTTATTTTGTGGCAAAAAAGAAGAAATTTCTTTTATTTTGGGGCAAAATTGCAGAAATTTCACTTATTTCAGGGCATAATTCAAAGATTCCTTTTATTTTGGGGCAAAAAGACAGAAATTGCCCTTATTTTGTGGCAAAAAGGCAGAAATTTCTTTTATTTGGGGAAAAATTGCAGAAATATCACTTATTTCAGGGCATAATAAAAAATTCCTTTTATTTTGGGGCAAAAAGACAGAAATTCCGTTTATTTTTGGGTAAATGGCAGAAATTTCACTTATGTTGAGGCAAAAATGCAGAAATTCCTCTTATTTTGGGGCAAAATGAAGAAATTCCTTTTTTTGTGGCAAAAGGTATACATTATTTTTATTTTCGGGCTAAAAAGCAGAAATTCCCCGTATTTTGGAGCAAAATTGCAGAAATTCCTCTAATTGTGGGGCAAAAATGCAGAAATTCCCTATATGTTGGGGCAAAAAGACAGAAATTCTTTATTTTGGGGCAAAACTCAGAAATTCCATTTTTTTGGGGAAAATACCAGAAATTTTTCTTATTTTGGGGCAAAATTGCAGAAATTTCACTTATTTTGGGACAACATTGCAGAAATTTCACTTATTTCAGGAAAAAAAGGCAGAAATTTTTGATATTTTGGAGCAAAATGGCAGAAATTCTCAATATTTTGTGGCAAAAATGCAGAAATTCCCTTTATTTTGCGGTAAAAGGCTGAAATTCCCCTTATTTCGGAACAAAAAGGCAGAAATTTCCTTTATTTTTGGGCAAAAAGACAGAAATTCCTTTTATTTTGTGGCAAAAAGGCAGAAATTTCTTTTATTTTGGGGTAAAATTGCAGAAATTTCACTTATTTCAGGGCATAATTCAAAAATTCCTTTTATTTCGGGGCAAAATGACAGAAATTCCGTTTATTTTTTGGGTAGAAAGGCAGAAATTTCACTTATTTTGAGGTTAAAAGGCCGACATTCCTCTTATTTTGGGGCAAAAATGAAGAAATTTCCCTTTTTTGTGGCAGAAGGTATACATTCCCCTTATTTTCGGGCAAAAAGGCAGAAATTCCCCGTATTTTGGAGCAAAATTGCAGAAATTCCCCTAATTGCGGGGCAAAAAGGCAAAAATTCCCTATATGTTAGGGCAAAAGTCAGATATTCTTTTTATTTTGGGGCAAAACTCAAAATTCCAATTATATTGGGGCAAAATTCCAGAAATTTCCCTTATTTGGGGCAAAATTGCAGAAATTTCACTTATTTTGGGGCAAAATTGCAGAAATTTCAATTATTTCAGGGAAAAAGGCAGAAATTTTCATTATTTTGGGGCAAAAAGGCAGAAATTCTTAATATTTTGTGGCAAAAATGCTTAAATTCCCATTATTTTGAGGTATAAAGGCTGAAATTCCCCTTATTTGAAAGCAAAATTCCAGAACTTTCCCCTATTTTGGGGCAAAATTCCAGAAATTTCACTTATTTTGGGGCAAAATTGCAGAAATTTCACTTATTTCAGGGAAAAAAGGCAGGAATTTTCCTTATTTTGGGGCAAAAAGGCAGAAATTCCTAATATTTTGTGTCAAAAAGGCAGAAATTGCTCTTATTTTGTGGCAAAATTGCAGAAATTTCACTTATTTCAGGGCATAATTCAAAAATTCCTTTTATTTTGGGGCAAAAAGACAGAAATTCCGTTTATTTTTGAATAAAAAGGCAGAAATTTCACTTATTTTGAGGTTAAAAGGCAGAAATTCCTCTTATTTTTGGTCAAAAATGAAGAAATTTCCCTTTTTTGTGGCAAAAGGTATACATTCCTATTATTTTGGGGAAAAAAGCAGAAATTCCCCGTATTTTGGAGCAAAATTGCAGATATTCCCCTACTTGTGGGGCAAAAAGGCAGAAATTCCCTATATGTTGGGGCAAAAACACAGAAATTCTTTTTATTTTGAGGTAAAACTCAAAAATTCCATTTATTTTGGGGAAAATTCCAGAAATTTCCCTTATTTTGTGGAAAAATTGCAGAAATTTCACTTATTTTGGGGAAAATTGCCGAAATTTCAATTATTTCAGGGAAAAAAGTCAGAAATTTTTAATATTTTGGAGTAAAATTGCAGAAATTCTCAATATTTTGTGCCAAAAATGCAGAAATTCCCCTTATTTTGAGGTAAAAAGGCTGAAATTCCCCTTATTTCGGGACAAAAAGGCAGAAATTTCCCTTACTTTTGGGCAAAATAACAGAAATTCCTCTTATTTTGTGGCAAAAAGGAAGAAATTTCTTTTCTTTTGGGGCAAAATTGCAGAAATTTCACTTATTTCAGGGCATAATTCAAAGATTCCTTTTATTTTGGGGCAAAAAGACAGAAATTCCTTTTATTTTTGGGTAAATGGCAGAAATTTCACTTATTTTGAGGCAAAAATGAAGAAATTCCTCTTATTTTGGGGCAAAAATGAAGAAATTCCTTTTTTGTGGCAAAAGGTATACATTATTTTTATTTTCGGGCTAAAAAGCAGAAATTCCCCGTATTTTGGAGCAAAATTGCAGAAATTTCTCTAATTGTGGGGCAAAAATGCAGAAATTCCCTATATGTTGGGGCAAAAAGACAGAAATTCTTTATTTTGGGGCAAAACTCAGAAATTCCATTTATTTTGGAGAAAATACCAGAAAGTTCCCTTATTTTGGGGCAAAATTGCAGAAATTTCACTTATTTTGGGGCAACATTGCAGAAATTTCACTTATTTCAGGAAAAAAAGGCAGAAATTTTTGATATTTTGGAGCAAAATGGCAGAAATTCTCAATATTTTGTGGCAAAAATGCAGAAATTCCCCTATTTTGAGGTAAAAAGGCTGAAATTCCCCTTATTTCGGAACAAAAAGGCAGAAATTTCCCTTATTTTGGGGCAAAATTGCAGAAATTTCACTTATTTCAGGGAAAAAAGGCGGAAATTTTCTTATTTTGGGGCAAAAAGTCAGAAATTCCTAATATTTTGAGGCAAAAATGCAGAAATTCCCCTTATTTTGTGTCAAAAAGGCAGAAATTTCTTTTATGTTGGGGCAAAATTGCAGAAATTTCCCTTATTTCAGGGCAAAATTCAAAAAATCCTTTTATTTTGGGGCAAAAAGACAGAAATTCCGTTTATTTTTGGGTAAAAAGGCAGAAATTTCACATATTTTGATGTAAAAAGACAGAAATTTCTATTATTTTGGGGCAAAAATATAGAAATTTCCTTTTTTTGTGGCAAAAGGTATACATTCCCCTTATTTTTGGGAAAAAAAAGCAGAAATTCCCTGTATTTTGGAGCAAAATTGCAGAAATTCCCCTAGTTGTGGGGCAAAAAGGGAGAAATTCCTTATTTGTTGGGGCAAAAAGACAGAAATTCTCCTTATTTTGGGACAAAACTCAGAAATTCCACTTATTTTGGGGCAAAATTGCAGAAATTTCAATTATTTTGGGGCAAAATTGCAGAAATTTCCTTTATTTCAGGGAAGAAAGACAGATATTTTCCTCATTTTGGGGCAAAAAGGCAGAAATTCCTAATATTTTGTGGCAAAAATGCAGAAATTCCCCTTATTTTGTGTCAAAAATTCAGAAATTTCCCTTATTTTGGGGCAAAATTGAAGAAATTGCACATTATTTCAGGGCATAATTCAAAAATTCCTTTTATTTTGGGGCAAAAAGACAGAAATTCCGTTTATTTTTGGGTAAAAAAGGCAGAAATTTTACTTATTTTGAGGTAAAAGGGCAGAAATTCCTCTTATTTTGGGGCAAAAAAGAAGAAATTTTCCTTTTTTGTGGCAAAAGGTATACATTCCCCTTATTTTCGGGCTAAAAAGCAGAAATTTCCCGTATTTTGGAGCAAAATTGCAGAAATTCTCCTAATTGTGGGGCAAAAATGCAGAAATTCCCTATATGTTGTGGTAAAAAGACAGAAATTCTTTTTATTTTGGGGCAAAACTCAGAAATTCCACTTATTTTGGGGCAAAATTCCAGAAATTTCCCTTATTTTTGGGCAAAATTGCAGAAATTTTACTTATTTTGGGGCAAAATTGCAGAAATTTCACTTATTTTGGGGCAAAATTGCAGAAATTTCACTTATTTCAGGAAAAAAATGCAGAAATTTTCCTTATTTTTGGGGAAAAAGGCCGAAATTCTTAATATATTTTGGTAAAAATGCAGAAATTTCCCTTATTTTGTGTCAAAAAGGCAGAAATTTCCCTTATTTTGGGGCAAAATTGCAGAAATTTCACTTGTTTCAGGGCATAATTCAAAATTTTTTTTTTATTTTGGGGCAAAAAGACAGATATTCCGTTTATTTTGAGTAAAAAGGCAGAAATTTCACTTATTTTGAGGTAAAAATGCAGAAATTCCTCTTATTTTGGGGCAAAAATGAAGAAATATCCATTTTTGTGGCAAAATGTATATATTCCCTTTATTTTCGGGCAAAAAAGCAGAAATTCCCGTATTTTGGTGCAAAATTTCAGAAATTCCCCTAATTGTGGGGCAACAAGGCAGAAATTCTCTATATTTTGAGGCAAAAAGACAAAAATTTTCCACATTTTTGGGCAAAACTCAGAAATTCCACTTATTCTGGGGCAAAATTCCAGAAATTTCCCTTATTTTGGGGCAGAATTGCAGAAATTTTCCTTATTTTAGGGCAAAATTGCAGAAATTTCACTTATTTAATTGAAAAAAATGCAGAAATTTTCATTATTTTGGAGCAAAAAGGCAGAAATTCCAAATATTTTGTGGCAAAAATGCAGAAATTCCAATTATTTTGAGGTAAAAATGCTGAAATTCCCCTTATTTGGGGGCAAAAATGCATAAATTTCCCTTATTTTGCTTCAAAAAGACAGAAATTCTTCTTATTTTGTGGCAAAAAGGCAGAAATTTCTTTTATTTTGGGGAAAATTGCAGAAATATCACTTATTTTAGGGCATAATTCAAAAATTCCTTTTATTTTGGGGCAAAAAGACAGAAATTCCGCTTATTTTTGGGTAAAAAGGCAGAAATTTCACTTATTTTGAAGTAAAAATGCAGAAATTCCTCCTATTTGGGGCAAAAATGAAGAAAATTTTTTTTTTTTGTGGCAAAAGGTATACATTATTTTTATTTTCGGGCTAAAAAGTAGAAATTCCCCGTATTTTGGAGCAAAATTGCAGAAATTCCCCTAGTTGTGGGACAAAAAGGGAGAAATTCCCTATTTGTTGGGGCAAAAAGACAGAAATTCTCCTTATTTTGGGACAAAACTCAGAAATTCCACTTATTTTGGGGCAAAATTGCAGAAATTTCACTTATTTTGGGGCAAAATTGCAGAAATTTCCTTTATTTCAGGGAAGAAAGACAGAAATTTTCCTTATTTTGGGGCAAACAGGCAGAAATTCCTAATATTTTGTGGCAAAAACACAGAAATTCCCCTTATTTTGTGTCAAAAAGTCAGAAATTTTCCTTATTTTGGGGCAAAATTGAAGAAATTTCACTTATTTCAGGGCATAATTCAAAAATTCCTTTTATTTTGGGGCAAAAAGACTAAAATTCCGTTTATTTTTGGGTAAAAAAGGCAGAAATTTCACTTATTTTGAGGTAAAAATGCAGAAATTCCTCTTATTTAGGGGCAAAAATGAAGAAATTTCCCTTTTTGTGGGAAAGGTATACATTCCCATTATTTTCGGGCTAAAAAGCAGAAATTCCCCGTATTTTGGACCAAATTTCAGAAATTCTCCTAATTGTGGGGCAAAAATGCAGAAATTCCCTATATGTTTGGGTAAAAAGACAGAAATTCTTTTTATTTTGGGTCAAAACTCAGAAATTCCACTTATTTTGGGGCAAAATTCCAGATATTTCCCTTATTTTTGGGCAAAATTGCAGAAATTTTACTTATTTAGGGGCAAAATTGCTGAAATTTTCCCTATTTTGGGGCAAAATGGCAGAAATTCTTAATATTTTTTGGTAAAAATGCAGAAATTTCCTTTATTTTGTGTCAAAAAGGCAGAAATTTCCCTTATTTTGGGGCAAAATTGCAGAAATTTCACATATTTCAGGGCATAATTCAAAAATTCCCTTTATTTTGGGGCAAAAAGACAGAAATTCCATTTATTTTGGGTAAAAAGGTAGAAATTTCACTTATTTTGAGGTAAAAATGCAGAAATTCCTCTTATTTTGGGGCAAAAATGAAGAAATTTCCCTTTTTTTGTGGCAAAAGGTATACATTCCCCTTATTTTCCAGCAAAAAAGCAGAAATTCCCGTATTTTGGAGCAAAATTGCAGAAATTCCCCTAATTGTGGGGCAAAAAGGCAGAAATTCCCTATATGTTGAGGCAAAAAGACAAAAATTCTCCACATTTTTGGGCAAACTCAGAAATTCCACTTATTCTGGGGTAAAATTTCAGAAATTTCCCTTATTTTGGGGCAAAATTGCAGAAATTTCCCTTATTTTTAGGGAAAAAGTCTGAAATTCCCCTTATTTGGGGGCAAAAAGGCATAAATTTCCCTTTTTTGGGGCAAAAAGACAGAAATTCCCCTTATTTTGTGGCAAAAAGGCAGAAATTTTATTTATTTTGGGGAAAGATTGCAGAAATATCACTTATTTCAGGGCATAATAAAAAAATTCCATTTATTTTGGGGCAAAAAGACAGAAATTCCATTTATTTTTGGGTAAATGGCAGAAATTTCACTTATTTTGAGGTAAAAATGCAGAAATTCCTTATATTTTGGGGCAAAAATGAAGAAATTCCTTTTTTTGTGGCAAAAGGTATACATTATTTTTATTTTCGGGCTAAAAAGCAGAAATTCCCCGTATTTTGGAGCAAAATTGCAGAAATTCCTCTAATTGTGGGGCAAAAATGCAGAAATTCCCTATATGTTGGGGCAAAAAGACAGAAATTCTTTTTATTTTGGGGCAAAACTCAGAAATTCCATTTATTTTGAAGAAAATTCCAGAAATTTTTCTTATTTTGGGGCAAAATTGCAGAAATTTAATTGATTTTATGGCAACATTGCAGAAATTTCACTTATTTCAGGGAAAAAAAGGCAGAAATTTTTGATATTTTGGAGCAAAATGGCAGAAATTCTCAATATTTTGTGGCAAAAATGCAGAAATTCAGCTATTTTGAGGTAAAAAGGCTGAAATTCCCCTTATTTCGGAACAAAAAGGCAGAAATTTCCCTTATTTTGGGGCAAAATTGCAGAAATTTCACTTATTTCAGGGAAAAAGGGCAGAAATTTTCTTATTTTGGGGCAAAAAGTCAGAAATTCCTAATATTTTGTGGCAAAAATGCAGAAATTCCCCTTATTTTGTGTCAAAAAGGCAGAAATTTCTTTTATGTTGGGGCAAAATTGCAGAAATTTCCCTTATTTCAGGGCAAAATTCAAAAATTCCTTTTATTTTGGGGCAAAAGGACAGAAATTCCGTTTATTTTTGGGTAAAAAGGCAGAAATTTCACTTATTTTGATGTAAAAAGGCAAAAATTCCTATTATTTTGGGGCAAAAATGAAGAAATTTCCCTTTTTTGTGGCAAAAGGTATACATTCCCCTTATTTTTGGGAAAAAAAAGCAGAAATTCCCTGTATTTTGGAGCAAAATTGCAGAAATTCCCCTAGTTGTGGGGCAAAAAGGGAGAAATTCCCTATTTGTTGGGGCAAAAAGACAGAAATTCTCCTTAGTTTGGGGCAAAACTCAGAAATTCCACTTATTTTGGGACAAAATTGCAGAAATTTCAATTATTTTGGGGCAAAATTGCAGAAATTTCCTTTATTTCAGGGAAGAAAGTCAGAAATTTTCCTTATTTTGGGGCAAAAAGGCAGAAATTCCTAATATTTTGTGGCAAAAATGCAGAAATTCCCCTTATTTTGTGTCAAAAATTCAGAAATTTCCCTTATTTTGGGGCAAAATTGAAGAAATTTCACTTATTTCAGGGCATAATTCAAAAATTCCTTTTATTTTGGGGCAAAAACACAGAAATTCCGTTTATTTTGGGGTAAAAAAGGCAGAAATTTCACTTATTTTGAGGTAAAAAGGGAGAAATTCCTCTTGTTTTGGGGCAAAAATGAAGAAATTTCCCTTTTCTGTGGCAAAAGGTATACATTCCCCTTATTTTCGGGCTAAAAAGCAGAAATTCCCCGTATTTTGGAGCAAAATTGCAGAAATTCTCCTAATTTTGGGGCAAAAATACAGAAATTCCCTATATGTTTGGGTAAAAAGACAGAAATTCTTTTTATTTTGGGGCAAAACTCAGAAATTCCACTTATTTTGGGACAAATTTCCAGAAATTTCCCTTATTTTTGGGCAAAATTGCAGAAATTTTACTTATTTTGGGGCAAAATTTCAGAAATTTTCCTTATTTTGGGGCAAAATGGCAGAAATTCTTAATATTTTTTGGTAAAAATCCAGAAATTTCCTTTATTTTGTGTCAAAAAGGCAGAAATTTCCCTTATTTTGGGGCAAAATTGCAGAAATTTCACATATTTCAGGGCATAATTCAAAAATTCCCTTTATTTTGGGGCAAAAAGACAGAAATTCCATTTATTTTGGGTAAAAAGGTAGAAATTTCACTTATTTTGAGGTAAAAATGCAGAAATTCCTCTTATTTTGGGGCAAAAATGAAGAAATTTCCATTTTTTTGTGGCAAAAGGTATACATTCCCCTTATTTTCGGGCAAAAAAGCAGAAATTCCCGTATTTTGGAGAAAAATTGCAGAAATTCCCCTAATTGTGGGGCAAAAAGGCAGAAATTCCCTATATGTTGAGGCAAAAAGACAAAAATTCTCCACATTTTTGGGCAAACTCAGAAATTCCACTTATTCTGGGGCAAAATTTCAGAAATTTCCCTTATTTTGGGGCAAAATTGCAGAAATTTCCCTTATTTTTAGGGAAAAAGTCTGATATTCCCCTTATTTGGGGGCAAAAAGGCATAAATTTCCCTTTTTTGGGGGCAAAAAGACAGAAATTCCCCTTATTTTGTGGCAAAAAGGCAGAAATTTTATTTATTTTGGGGAAAGATTGCAGAAATATCACTTATTTCAGGGCATAATAAAAAAATTCCATTTATTTTGGGGCAAAAAGACAGAAATTCCATTTATTTTTGGGTAAATGGCAGAAATTTCACTTATTTTGAGGTAAAAATGCAGAAATTCCTTATATTTTGGGGCAAAAATGAAGAAATTCCTTTTTTTGTGGCAAAAGGTATACATTATTTTTATTTTCGGGCTAAAAAGCAGAAATTCCCCGTATTTTGGAGCAAAATTGCAGAAATTCCTCTAATTGTGGGGCAAAAATGCAGAAATTCCCTATATGTTGGGGCAAAAAGACAGAAATTCTTTTTATTTTGGGGCAAAACTCAGAAATTCCATTTATTTTGGAGAAAATTCCAGAAATTTTTCTTATTTTGGGGCAAAATTGCAGAAATTTAATTGATTTTATGGCAACATTGCAGAAATTTCACTTATTTCAGGGAAAAAAGGCAGAAATTTTTGATATTTTGGAGCAAAATGGCAGAAATTCTCAATATTTTGTGGCAAAAATGCAGAAATTCCCCTATTTTGAGGTAAAAAGGCTGAAATTCCCCTTATTTCGGAACAAAAAGGCAGAAATTTCCCTTATTTTGGGGCAAAATTGCAGAAATTTCACTTATTTCAGGGGAAAAAGGCAGAAATTTTCTTATTTTGGGGCAAAAAGTCAGAAATTCCTAATATTTTGTGGCAAAAATGCAGAAATTCCCCTTATTTTGTGTCATAAAGGCAGAAATTTCTTTTATGTTGGGGCAAAATTGCAGAAATTTCCCTTATTTCAGGGCAAAATTCAAAAATTCCTTTTATTTTGGGGCAAAAGGACAGAAATTCCGTTTATTTTTGGGTAAAAAGGCAGAAATTTCACTTATTTTGATGTAAAAAGGCAAAAATTCCTATTATTTTGGGGCAAAAATGAAGAAATTTCCCTTTTTTGTGGCAAAAGGTATACATTCCCCTTATTTTTGGGAAAAAAAGCAGAAATTCCCTGTATTTTGGAGCAAAATTGCAGAAATTCCCCTAGTTGTGGGGCAAAAAGGGAGAAATTCCCTATTTGTTGGGGCAAAAAGACAGAAATTCTCCTTAGTTTGGGGCAAAACTCAGAAATTCCACTTATTTTGAGGCAAAATTGCAGAAATTTCAATTATTTTGGGGCAAAATTGCAGAAATTTCCTTTATTTCAGGGAAGAAAGACAGAAATTTTCCTTATTTTGGGGCAAAAAGGCAGAAATTCCTAATATTTTGTGGCAAAAATGCAGAAATTCCCCTTATTTTGTGTCAAAAATTCAGAAATTTCCCTTATTTTGGGGCAAAATTGAAGAAATTTCACTTATTTCAGGGCATAATTCAAAAATTCCTTTTATTTTGGGGCCAAAACACAGAAATTCCGTTTGTTTTGGGGTAAAAAAGGCAGAAATTTCACTTATTTTGAGGTAAAAAGGCAGAAATTCCTCTTATTTTGGGGCAAAAATGAAGAAATTTCCCTTTTTTGTGGCAAAAGGTATACATTCCCCTTATTTTCGGGCTAAAAAGCAGAAATTCCCCGTATTTTAGAGCAAAATTGCAGAAATTCTCTTAATTTTGGGGCAAAAATGCAGAAATTCCCTATATGTTGTGGTAAAAAGACAGAAATTCTTTTTATTTTGGGGCAAAACTCAGAAATTCCACTTATTTTGGGACAAATTTCCAGAAATTTCCCTTATTTTTGGGCAAAATTGCAGAAATTTTACTTATTTTGGGGCAAAATTCCAGAAATTTCACTTATTTTGGGGCAAAATTTCAGAAATTTCACTAATTTCAGAAAAAAAATGCAGAAATTTTCCTTATTTTGGGGCAAAAAGGCAGAAATTCCTAATATTTTGTGGCAAAAATGCAGAAATTCCCCTTATTTTGTGTCAAAAAGTCAGAAATTTCTCTTATTTTGGAGGAAAATTGTAGAAATTTCACTTATTTCAGGGCATAATTAAAAAATTCCTTTTATTTTGGGGCAAAAAGACACAAATTCCGTTTATTTTGGGTAAAAAGGCAGAAATTTCACTTATTTTGAAGTAAAAATGCAGAAATTCCTCTTATTTTGGGGCAAAAATGAAGAAATTTCCCTTTTTTGTGGCAAAAGGTATACATTCCCCTTATTTTCGGGCAAAAAAGCAGAAATTCCCGTATTTTGGAGAAAAATTGTAGAAATTACCCTAATTGAGGGGCAAAAAGGCAGAAATTTCCTATATGTTGAGGCAAAAAGACAAAAATTCTCCACATTTTTGGGCACAACTCAGAAATTCCACTTATTCTGAGGCAAAATTCCAGAAATTTCCCTTATTTAGGGGCAAAATTCCAGATATTTCCTTTATTTTAGGGCAAAATTGCAGAAATTTCACTTATTTCATGGAAAAAAGCCAGAAATTTTCATTATTTTGGAGCAAAAAGGCAGAAATTCCTAATATTTTGTGGCAAAAATGCAGAAATTCCCCTTATTTTGAGGTAAAAAGGCTGAAATTTCCATTATTTGGGGGCCAAAAAGGATAAATTTCCCTTATTTTGGGGCAAAAAGACAGAAATTCCCCTTATTTTGGTGCAAAAAGGCAGAAATTTCTTTTATTTTGTGGAAAAATTGCAGAAATATTACTTATTTCAGGGCATAATTCAAAAATTCCTTTTATTTTGGGGCAAAAAGACAGAAATTCCATTTATTTTTGGGTAAAAAGGCAGAAATTTCACTTATTTTGAGGAAAAAATGCAGAAATTCCTCTTATTTTAGGGCAAAAATAAAAAATTTTTTTTTTTGTGGCAAAAGGTATACATTATTTTTATTTTCGGGCTAAAAAGCAGAAATTCCCCGTATTTTGGAGCAAAATTGCAGAAATTCCCCTAATTGCGGGGCAAAAAGGCAAAAATTCCCTATATGTTAGGGCAAAAGTCAGATATTCTTTTTATTTTGGGGCAAAACTCAAAATTCCAATTATATTGGGGCAAAATTCCAGAAATTTCCCTTATTTGGGGCAAAATTGCAGAAATTTCACTTATTTTGGGGCAAAATTGCAGAAATTTCACTTATTTCAGGGAAAAAGGCAGAAATTTTCCTTATTTTGGGGCAAAAAGGCAGAAATTCTTAATATTTTGTGGCAAAAATGCTTAAATTCCCATTATTTTGAGGTATAAAGGCTGAAATTCCCCTTATTTGAAAGCAAAATTCCAGAACTTTCCCCTATTTTGGGGCAAAATTCCAGAAATTCCACTTATTCTGAGGCAAAATTCCAGAAATTTCCCTTATTTTGGGGCAAAATTCCAGATATTTCCCTTATTTTAGGGCAAAATTGCAGAAATTTCACGTATTTCATAGAAAAAAGCCAGAAATTTTCCTTATTTTGGAGCAAAAAGGCAGAAATTCCTAATATTTTGTGGCAAAAATGCAGAAATTCCCCTTATTTTGAGGTAAAAAGGCTGAAATTTCCCTTATTTGGGGGCAAAAAGGATAAATTTCCCTTATTTTGGGGCAAAAAGACAGAAATTCCCCTTATTTTGTGGCAAAAAGTCAGAAATTTCTTTTATTTTGTGGAAAAATTGCAGAAATATCACTTATTTCAGGGCATAATTCAAAAATTCCTTTTATTTTGGGGCAAAAAGACAGAAATTCCGTTTATTTTTGGGTAAAAAGACAGAAATTTCACTTATTTTGAGGTAAAAATGCAGAAATTCCTCTTATTTTGGGGCAAAAATAAAAAAATTTCTTTTTTTGTGGCAAAAGGTATACATTATTTTTATTTTCGGGCTAAAAAGCAGAAATTCCCCGTATTTTGGAGCAAAATTGCAGAAATTCCCCTAATTGTGGGGCAAAAATGCAGAAATTCACTATATGTTGGGGCAAAAAGACAGAAATTCTTTATTTTGGGGCAAAACTCAGAAATTCCATTTATTTTGGGGAAAATTCCAGAAATTTCCCTTATTTTGGGGCTAAATTGCAGAAATTTCACTTATTTTGGGGCAAAATTGCAGAAATTTCACTTATTTCAGAGAAAAAAGGCAGAAATTTTCGATATTTTGGAGCAAAATGGCAAAAATTCTCAATATTTTGTGGCAAAAATGCAGAAATTCCCTTTATTGTGAGGTAAAAATGCTGAAATTCCCCTTATTTTGGAACAAAATGCAGAAATTTCCCTTATTTTTGGGCTAAAAGACAGAAATTCCTTTTATTTGTGGCAAAAAGGCAGAAATTTCTTTTATTTGGGGGAAAATTGCAGAAATTTCACTTATTTCAGGGCATAATTCAAAAATTTCTTTTATTTCGGGGCAAAATGACAGAAATTCCATTTATTTTTGGGTAGAAAGGCAGAAATTTCACTTATTTTGAGGTTAAAAGGCCGACATTCCTCTTATTTTGTGGCAAAAATGAAGAAATTTCCCTTTTTTGTGGCAGAAGGTATACATTCCCCTTATTTTCGGGCAAAAAGGCAGAAATTCCCTGTATTTTGGAGCAAAATTGCAGAAATTCCCCTAATTGCGGGGCAAAAAGGCAAAAATTCCCTATATGTTAGGGCAAAAGTCAGATATTCTTTTTATTTTGGGGCAAAACTCAAAATTCCAATTATATTGGGGCAAAATTCCAGAAATTTCCCTTATTTGGGGCAAAATTGCAGAAATTTCACTTATTTTGGGGCAAAATTGCAGAAATTTCACTTATTTCAGGGAAAAAGGCAGAAATTTTCCTTATTTTGGGGCAAAAAAGCAGAAATTTTTAATATTTAGTGGCAAAAATGCTTAAATTCCCATTATTTTGAGGTATAAAGGCTGAAATTCCCCTTATTTGAAAGCAAAATTCCAGAACTTTCCCCTATTTTGGGGCAAAATTCCAGAAATTTCACTTATTTTGGGGCAAAATTTCAGAAATTTCACTTATTTCAGGCAAAAAAAGGCAGGAATTTTCCTTATTTTGGGGCAAAAATGCAGAAATTCCTAATATTTTGTGTCAAAAAGGCAAAAATTGCTCTTATTTTGGGGCAAAATTGCAGAAATTTCACTTATTTCAGGGCATAATTCAAAAATTCCTTTTATTTTGGGGCAAAAAGACAGAAATTCCGTATATTTTTGAATAAAAAGGCAGAAATTTCACTTATTTTGAGGTTAAAAGGCAGAAATTCCTCTTATTTTGGGGCAAAAATGAAGAAATTTCCCTTTTTTGTGGCAAAAGGTATACATTCCTCTTATTTTTGGGAAAAAAAGCAGAAATTCCCCATTATTGGAGCAAAATTGCAGATATTCCCCTAGTTGTGGGGCAAAAAGGCAGAAATTCCCTATATGTTGGGGCAAAAACACAGAAATTCTTTTTATTTTGAGGTAAAACTCAAAAATTCCATTTATTTTGGGGAAAATTCCAGAAATTTCCCTTATTTTGGGGAAAAATTGCAGAAATTTCACTTATTTGGGGGAAAATTGCAGAAATTTCAATAATTTCATGGAAAAAAGGCAGAAATTTTTAATATTTTGGAGTAAAATTGCAGAAATTCTCAATATTTTGTGCCAAAAATGCAGAAATTCCCCTTATTTTGAGGTAAAAAGGCTGAAATTCCCCTTATTTCGGGACAAAAAGGCAGAAATTTCCCTTATTTTTGGGCAAAATAACAGAAATTCCTTTTATTTTGTGGCAAAAAAGAAGAAATTTCTTTTATTTTGGGGCAAAATTGCAGAAATTTCACTTATTTCAGGGCATAATTCAAAGATTCCTTTTATTTTGGGGCAAAAAGACAGAAATTCCCCTAATTTTGTGGCAAAAAGGCAGAAATTTCTTTTATTTTGGGGAAAAATTGCAGAAATATCACTTATTTCAGGGCATAATAAAAAAATTCCTTTTATTTTGGGGCAAAAAGACAGAAATTCCGTTTATTTTTGGGTAAATGGCAGAAATTTCACTTATTTTGAGGCAAAAATGCAGAAATTCCTCTTATTTTGGGGCAAAAATGAAGAAATTCCTTTTTTTGTGGCAAAAGGTATACATTATTTTTATTTTCGGGCTAAAAAGCAGAAATTCCCCGTATTTTGGAGCAAAATTGCAGAAATTCCTCTAATTGTGGGGCAAAAATGCAGAAATTCCATATATGTTGGGGCAAAAAAACAGAAATTCTTTATTTTGGGGCAAAACTCAAAAATTCCATTTATTTTGGGGAAAATACCAGAAAGTTCCCTTATTTTGGGGCAAAATTGCAGAAATTTCACTGATTTTGGGGCAACGTTGCAGAAATTTCACTTATTTCAGGAAAAAAAGGCAGAAATTTTTGATATTTCGGAGCAAAATGGCAGAAATTCTCAATATTTTGTGGCAAAAATGCAGAAATTCCCCTATTTTGAGGTAAAAAGGCTGAAATTCCCCTTATTTCGGAACAAAAAGGCAGAAATTTCCCTTATTTTGGGGCAAAATTGCAGAAATTTCACTTATTTCAGGGAAAAAAGGCAGAAATATTCTTATTTTGGGGCAAAAAGTCAGAAATTCCTAATATTTTGTGGCAAAAATGCAGAAATTCCCCTTATTTTGTGTCAAAAAGGCAGAAATTTCTTTTATGTTGGGGCAAAATTGCAGAAATTTCCCTTATATCAGGGCAAAATTCAAAAATTCCTTTATTTTGGGGCAAAAAGACAGAAATTCAGTTTATTTTTGGGTAAAAAGGCAGAAATTTCAATTATTTTGAGGTAAAAAGACAGAAAGTTCTATTATTTTGGGGCAAAAATATAGAAATTTCCCTTTTTTGTGGCAAAAGGTATACATTCCCCTTATTTTTGGAAAAAAAAAGCAGAAATTCCCTGTATTTTTGGAGCAAAATTGCAGAAATTCCCTTAGTTGTGGGGCAAAAAGGGAGAAATTCCTTATTTGTTGGGGCAAAAAGACAGAAATTCTCCTTATTTTGGGACAAAACTCAGAAATTCCACTTATTTTGGGGCAAAATTGCAGAAATTTCAATTATTTTGGGGCAAAATTGCAGAAATTTTTTTTATTTCAGGGAAGAAACACAGAAATTTTCCTCATTTTGGGGCAATAAGGCAGAAATTCCTAATATTTTGTGGCAAAAATGCAGAAATTCCCCTTATTTTGTGTCAAAAATTCAGAAATTTCCCTTATTTTGGGGCAAAATTGAGAAATTGCACTTATTTCAGGGTATAATTCAAAAATTCCTTTTATTTTGGGGCAAAAAGACAGAAATTCCGTTTATTTTTGGGTAAAAAAGGCAGAAATTTTACTTATTTTGAGGTAAAAAGGCAGAAATTCCTCTTATTTTGGGGTAAAAATGAAGAATTTTCCCTTTTTTGTGGCAAAAGGTATACATTCCCCTTATTTTCGGGCTAAAAAGCAGAAATTCCCTGTATTTTGGAGCAAAATTGCAGAAATTCTTCTAATTGTCGGGCAAAAATGCAGAAATTCCCTATATGTTGGGGTAAAAAGACAGAAATTCTTTTTATTTTGGGGCAAAACTCAGAAATTCCACTTATTTTGGGGCAAAATTCCAGAAATTTCCTTTATTTTTTGGGCAAAATTGCAGAAATTTTACTTATTTTGGGGCAAAATTCCAGAAATTTCACTTATTTTGGGGCAAAATTGCAGAAATTTTACTTATTTCAGGGAAAAAAGGCAGGAATTTTCCTTATTTTGGGGCATAAAGGCAGAAATTCCTAATATTTTGTGTCAAAAAGGCAGAAATTGCTCTTATTTTGGGGCAAAATTGCAGAAATTTCACTTATTTCAGGGCATAATTCAAAAATTCCTTTTATTTTGGGGCAAAAGTCAGAAATTCCGTTTATTTTTGAATAAAAAAGCAGATATTTCACTTATTTTGAGGTCAAAAGGCAGAAATTCCTCTTATTTTGGGGCAAAAATGAAGAAATTTTCCTTTTTTGTGGCAAAAGGTATACATTCTTCTTATTTTTGGGAAAAAAAGCAGAAATTTTCCGTATTTTGGAGCAAAATTGCCGATATTCCCCTAGTTGTGGGGCAAAAAGGCAGAAATTCCCTATATGTTGGGGCAAAAACACAGAAATTCTTTTTATTTTGGGGTAAAACTCAGAAATTCCATTTATTTTGAAGAAAATTCCAGAAATTTCCTTTATTTTGGGGCAAAATTGCAGAAATTTCAGTTATTTTGTGGCAAAATGGCAGGAATTTCAATTATTTCAGGGAAAAAAGGCAGAAATTTTCAATATTTGGTAGTAAAATTGCAGAAATTCTCAATATTTTGTGCCAAAAATGCAGAAATTCCCCTTATTTTGAGGTAAAACGTCTGAAATTCCCTTTATTTCAGGACAAAAAGGCAGAAATTTCCCGTATTTTTGGGCAAAATAACAGAAATTCCTTTTATTTTGGAGTAAAACTCAGAAATTCCACTTATATTTATTTAGGGGCAAAATTCCAGAAATTTCACTTATTTCAGGGTAATAAGTCAGAAATACCCCTTATTATTGGGCAAAAAAGACAGAAATTCCCTTTGTTTTGGGGGAAAAAGACAGAAATTCCACTTATTTAGAGGCAAAAAAGGCAGAAATTCCCCTTATTTTGGATCAAAAATGAAGAAATTTCCCTTTTTTATGGCAAAAAAGGTATGCATTCCCCTTATTTTCGGGCAAAAAGGCAGAAATTCCCCGTATTTTAGAACAAAATTGCAGAAATTCCCCTAATTTTGGGGCAAAGGGCAGAAATTCCCTTTATTTTGGTGCAAAAATCAGAAATTCCTCTTATTTTGGGGCAAAATTCCAGAAATTTCCTCTATTTTGGGGCAAAAAGGCAGAAATTCCTTATATTTTGTGGCAAAAATGCTGAAATTCCCTTTATTTTGAGGTAAAAAGGCTTTAATTCTTCTTATTTGGGGGTAAAATTCCAGAAATTTCCCTTATTTGTGGCAAAAAGGCAGAAATTTCTCTAAATTTGTGGCAAAATTGCAGAAATTTCACTTATTGCAGGGCATAATTCAAAAATTCCTTATATTTTGGAGGAAGAAGACAAAAATTCCGTTTATTTTTGAATAAAAATGCAGAAATTTCACTTATTTTGAGGTTAAAAGGCAGAAATTCCTTTTATTTTGGGGCAAAAATGAAGAAATTTTCTTTTTTGTGGCAAAAGGTATACATTCCTCTTATTTTTGTGAAAAAAAGCAGAAATTCCCCGTATTTTGGAGCAAAATTGCAGAAATTCCCCTAGTTGTGGGGCAAAAAGGCAGAAATTCTCTATTTATTGGGTCAAAAGGACAGAAATTCTCCTTATTTTGGGGCAAAACTCAGAAATTCCACTTATGTTGGGGCAAAATTCCAGAATTTTCACTTATTTCAGGGTAATAAGTCAGAAATCCCCTTATTATTGGGCAAAAAAGACAGAAACTTCCTTTGTTTTGGGGTAAAAAGACAGAAATTTCAATTTTTTAGAGGCAAAAAGGCAGAAATTCCCCTTATTTTGGAGCAAAAATGAAGAAATTTTTTTTATGGCCAAAAGGTATGCATTCCCCTTATTATCAGGCAAAAGGGCAAAAATTCCTTCTATTTTGGAACAAAATTGCAGAAATTCCCCTAATTTTGAGGCAAAAGGCAGAAATTCCATTTATTTTGGTGCAAAAATCAGAAATTCCCCTTATTTTGTGACAAAATTCCAGAAATTTCCTTTATTTTGGGGCAAAATTGCAGGAATTTACCTTATTTTGAGGTAAAATTGCAGAAATTTCCCTTATTTTGTGGTAAAATTGCTGAAATTTCAAATATTTCATGGCAAAATGGCAGAAATTCCCCTTATTTTGTGGCAAAAAATGAAATCCCTAATTTTTGGCTAAAATTGAAGAAATTTCACTTATTTTGGGACAAAAAGACAGAAATTCCACTTAATTTCGTGCATAAAGGCAGAAATGACCCGTATTTTGGAGTAAAATTGCAGAAATTCCCCAATATTGGTGCAAAAATGCAGAAATTCCCTTTATTTGGGGCAAAAAGGCAGAAATTCTCCATATGTTTGTGCAAAAAAGCTGAAATTCCCTTTATTTTGAGGTAAAATGTTGAAATTCCCCATATTTGGGTTCAAAACGCAGAAATTCCCCTAATTTTGGGGCAAAAAGGCACAAATTTCCCTTATTTTCAGGCAAAAATGCAGAAATTTCATTTATTTCAGGGCAAAAAGTCAGAAATTCCCTTTATTTTGGGGCAAAAAGCAGAAATTTCTTTTATTATGGTACAAAATTGAAGAAATTTTCATTATTTTGGAACAATAAGCAGAAATTCCCCATATTTTGGGGCAAAAGGCAGAAATTTTTTTTATTTTGAGGTAAAATGCAGAAATTCCCCTTATTTAGAGGTAAAATGCAGAAATTCTTCAGATATTGGGGGGAAATGCAGAAATTCCCTTTATTTTGGAGCTAAAAGGCAGAAATTCCCCATATTTTGAAGCAAAATTGCAGAAATTCTCATAATGTTCGGGCAAAAAGGCAGAAAATCTCCTTATTTTGGGGCAAAAAGACAGAAAATCTCCTTTTTTCGGGAGCAAAAATCAAAAATTCCCCTTATTTTGGGGCAAAATTGCAGAAATTTTCTTGACATTGGGGCAAAATTGCAGAAATTTCCCTTATTTTGGGGCAAAATTGCAAAAATTTCACTTATTTCAGAGAAAAGGCCGAAATTTTCTTATTTTGGGGCAAAAAGGCAAAAATTTCTTTTATTTTCGAACAAAATTGCAGAAATTTTTTTTATCTTGGGTCAAAAAAGCAGAAATTCCCCATATTTTGGGGCAAAAAGGCAGAAATTCCCCTTATTTTGAGGTAAATAGCCTGAAATTCCCCTTATTTTTGGGCAAAAAGTCAGAAATTTCCCTTATTTTGGGGGAAAAGACAGAAATTTCATTTATTTTGGGGGAAAAGGCAGAAATTTCACTTATTTTGAGTCAAAAAGGCGGAAAATCCCCTTATTTTCGGGCAAAAATGAAGAAATTTCCTTTTTTTATGGCAAAAACGTATACATTCCTATTATTTTCGGGCAAGAAGGCAGAAATTCCCCGTATTTTGGAGCAAAATTGCAGAAATTTCCCTAATAATGTGGCAAAAAGGCAGAAATTCCCATTATTTTGGGGTAAAACTGCATAAATTTCACTTATTTTTCGGCAAAATGCAGAAATTTTCCTTATTTTCGGTGAAAAAGGCAGAAAATCTCCGTATTTTGGAGCAAGATTAAAGAAATTCACCTAATTTTGGGGTAAAAAATACAGTAATTTTCTTTATTTTTGGTCAAAAAAGCAGAAATTCTCCTTATTTTGGGGCAAAAGGCAGAAATTCCCCTTATTTTAGGGCAAAATTGCAGAAATTTCCTTTATTTGTAGGCAAAAAACAGAAATTCCTTTTACTTTGGGGCAAAAATGTAGAAATTTCCAATTTTTGTGGCAAAAAAATATGCATTCCCCTTATTTTCGGTCAAAAGGCAGAAATTCCCCGTATTTTGGAGCAAAATGGCAGAAATTCTCCTTATTTTGGGGCAAAATGTGAAATCCCTAATTTTTGGCTAAAATTGAAGAAATTTCACTTATTTCGGGACAAAAAGGCAGAAATTCCACTTAATTTCGGGCATAAAGGCAGAAATGACCCGTATTTTGGAGCAAAATTGCAGAAATTCCTTTAATATTGGTGCAAAAATGCAGAAATTCCCTTTATTTTGGGGCAAAAAGGCAGAAATTCTCCATATTTTGGTGCAAAAAGTCTGAAATTCCTTTTATTTTAAGGTAAAATGCTGTAATTCCCCATATTTTGGAGCAAAAGGCAGAAATTCCTTTTATTTTGGGACAGAAAGGCACAAATTTCTATTATTTTCGGGCAAAATTGCAGAAATTTCATTTATTTCATGGCAAAAATCAGAAATTTCCCTTATTTTGGGGTAAAAAGCAGAAATTTCTGTTGTTATGGTACAAAATTGAAGAAATTTTTCTTATTTTGGAACAAAAAGGCAGAAATTCCCCGTATTTTGGGGCAAAAGGCAGAAATTCTTCTTATTTTGAGGTAAAATGCAGAAATTCCCCTTATTTAGAGGTAAAATGCAGAAATTCCCCAAATATTGGGGAAAAATGCAGAAATTCCCTTTATTTTGGGGCAAAAAGGCAGAAATTCCCTGTGTTTTGAAGCAAAATTGCAGAAATACTCATAATTTTCGCGCAAAAAGGCAGAAATTCTCCTTATTTTGGGGCAAAAAGACAGAAAATCGTTTATTTTCGGGAACATAAAGTCAGAAATTCCCCTTATTTTGGGGCAAAATTGCAGAAATTTGCTAAACATCGGGGCAAAATTGCAGAAATTTCCCTTATTTGAGGGTAAAATTGGAGAAATTTCACTTATTTCAGAAAAAAGGCAGAAATTTTCTTATTTTGTGGCAAAAAAACAATTTCTTTTTTTGGTACAAAATTGCAGAAATTTTTCTTATTTTGGGGCAAAAAGGCAGAAATTCCCCATATTTTGGGGCAAAAAGGCAGAAATTCCCCTTATTTTGAAATAAATAGGCTGAAATTCCCCTTATTTTCGGGCAAAAAGTCAGAAATTCCCCTTATTTTAAGGCAAAAAGACAGAAATTTCATTTACTTTTGGGGAAAAGGCAGAAATTGCACTTATTTTGAGTCAAAAAGGCGGAAAATCCCCTTATTTTCAGGCAAAAATGAAGAAATTTCCCTTTTTTATGGCAAAAAGGGATACATTCCTTTTATTTTCGGGCAAAAAGGCAGAAATTCCTCGTATTTTGGAGCAAAATTGCAGAAATTCCCCTAATTTGTGGCAAAAAGGCAGAAATTCCCCTTATTTGGCTTGAAACTGCAGAAATTTCACTTATTTCGCGGCAAAATGCAGAAATTCCCCTTATTTTCAGCGAGAAAGGCAGAAAATCCCCGTATTTTGGAGCAAAATTGTAGAAATTCCCCTAATTGTGGGGCAAAAATGCAGAAATTCCCTATATGTTGGGGCAAAAAGACAGAAATTCTTCTTATTTTGGGGCAAACCTCAGAAATGCCACTTATTTTGGGGCAAAATTCTAGAAATTTCCCTTATTTTGGGGCACAATTGCAGAAATTTCACTTATTTTGGGGCAAAATTGAAGAAATTTCACTTATTTCAGGGAAAAAAGGCAGAAATTTTCCTTATTTTGGGGCAAATGCAGAAATTCCTAATATTTTGTGGCAAAAATGCCGAAATTCCCCTTATTTTGAGGTAAAAAGGCTGAAATTCCCCTTATTTGGGGGCAAAAAGGCAGAAATTTCCCTTATGTTGAGGCAAACTTGCAGAAATTTCACATATTTCAGGGTAATAAGTCAGAAATTTCCCTTATTTTGGGGCAAAAAAGACAGAAATTCTTTTTGTTTTGGGGGAAAAAAGCAAATTCTACTTATTTAGAGGCAAAAAGGCAGAAATTTCCCTTATTTTGGAGCAAAAATGAAGAAATTTCCCTTTTTTATTGCAAAAAGGTATGCATTCCCCTTATTTTCGGGCAAAAAGGCAGAAATTCCCCGTATTTTGGAGCAAAATGGCAGAAATTCCCCTTATTTTGGGGCAAAAAGATGAAATCCCTAATTTTTGGCTAAAATTGAAGAATTTTCACTTATTTCGGGACAAAAACGCAGAAATTCCACTTAATTTTGGGCATAAAGGCAGAAATGACCCGTATTTTGGAGCAAAATTGCAGATATTCTCCTAATATTGGTGCAAAAATGCAGATTCCCTATATTTTGGGACAAATAGGCAGAAATTCTCCATATTTTGGTGCAAAAAGACTGAAATTCCCCTTATTTTGAGGTAAAATGCTGAAATTCCCCATATTTTGGGGCAAAAGGCAGAAATTCCCTTTATTTTGGGGCAAAAAGGCACAAATTTCCCTTATTTTCAGGCAAAATTGCAGAAATTTCATTTATTTCAGGGCAAAAAGTCAGAAATTCCCCTTATTTTGGGGCATAAAGCAGAAATTTCTTTTGTTATGGTACAAAATTGAAGAAATTTTTTTTATTTTAAAACAAAAAGGCAAAAATTCCCCATATGTTGGGGCAAAAGGCAGAAATTCTTCTTATTTTGAGGTAAAATGCAGAAATTCCCCTTATTTAGTGGTAAAATGCAGAAATTCCCCAAATATTGGGGAAAATGCAGAAATTCCCTTTATTTTGTGGCTAAAAGACACAAATTCCCTGTATTTTAGTGCAAAATTGCAGAAATTTCCCTTATTTGAGGGCAAAAAAACAGAAATTCCTCTTACTTTGGGGCAAAAATTAAAAAATTTCCTTTTTTTATGGCAAAAAGGTATGCATTCCCCTTATTTTCAGGCAAAAAGGCAGAAATTCTCTGTATTTTGGAGCAAAATTGCAGAAATTTTCCTTATTGTGGGGCAAAAAGTCAGAAAAAATCCCTATATGTTGGGGCAAACCTCAGAAATTCCACTTATTTTGGGGAAACTTTTTAGAAATTTCTCTTATTTTGGGGCAAAATTGCAGAAATTTCACTTATTTTCGGGCAAGATTGAAGAAATTTCACTTATTTCAGGAAAAAAAGGCAGAATTTTTCCTTATATTGGGGCAAAAAGGCAGAAATTCCTAATATTTTGTGGTAAAATGCAGAAATTCCCCTTATTTTGAGGTAAAAAGGCTGAAATTCCCCTTATTTGGAGGCAAAAAGGGAGAAATTTCTCTTATGTTGGTAGAAAGTTGCAGAAATTTCACTTATTTCAGGGTAATAAGGCAGAAATTCCCCTTATTTTGGGCCAAAAAAGACAGAAATTCCTTGTGTTTTGGGGGAAAAAACAGAAATTCAACTTAATTAGAGGCAAAGAGGCAGAAATTCCCCTTAATTTGGAGCAAAAATGAAGAAATTTCCCTTTTTTATGGCAAAAAGGTATGCATTCCCCTTATTTTCGGGCAAAAAGGCAGAAATTCCCCGTATTTTGGAGCAAAATTGCAGAAATTCCCCTAATTTTGAGGCAAAAGGCAGAAATTCCCTTTATTTTGGGGCAAAAATCAGAAATTCCCCGTATTTTAGGACAAAATTCCAAAAATTTTCTTTATTTTGGAGCAAAATTGCAGAAATTTACCTTATTTAGGGGCAAAATTGCTGGAATTTAACTTATTTGGGGCAAAATTGCAGTAATTTCACTTATTTTCAGGTAAAAAGGCTGAAATTTCCTTTATTTTGCGGCAAAAAGGGAGAAATTCCCTTTATTTTGGAGCAAAATTGCAGAAATTTTCCATACTTTGAGGCAAAAAGGCAGAAATTCCTTATATTTTGTGGCAAAAAGGCAGAAATTTCCCTTATTTTGAGGTAATAAGGCTGAAATTCCCCTTATTTTGGGGCAAAAAGGCAGAAATTCCCCTTATTTTGTGGTAAAATTGCAGAAATTTCAAATATTTCAGGGCAAAATGGCTAAATTTCCACTTATTTTGGGGCAAAAAGATGAAATCCCTAATTTTTGGCTAAAATTGAAGAAATTTCACTTATTTCGGGACAAAAAGGCAGAAATTCCACTTAATTTCAGGCAAAAAGGCAGAAATGACCCGTATTTTGGAGCAAAATTGCAGAAATTCCCCTATTATTGGTACAAAAATGCAGAAATTCCCTTTATTTTGGGGCAAAAAGGCAGAAATTCTCCATATTTTGGTGCAAAAAGGCTGAAATTTCCCTTATTTTGAGGTAAAATGCTGAAATTCCACATATTTTGGGGCAAAGGCAGAAATTCCCTTTAATTTGGGGCAAAAAGGCACAAATTTCCCTTATTTTCGGGCAAAATTGCAGAAATTTCATTTATTTCAGGGCAAAAAGTCAGAAAGTCCCCTTATTTTGGGGCAAAAAGCAGAAATTTCTTTTATTATGATACAAAATTGAAGAAATTTTCCTTATTTTTGAACAAATGCAGAAATTAGCTATATTTTGGAGCAAAAGGCAGAAATTCTTCATATTTTGAGGTAAAATGCAGAAATTCCCCTTATTTAGAGGTAAAATGCAGAAATTCCCCAAATATTGAGGGAAAATTCAGAAAATCCCTTTATTTTGGGCTAAAAGGCAGAAATTTCCAGTATTTTAAAGGAAAATTGCAGAAATTCTTATAATTTTCGGGCAAAAAGGCAGAAATTCTCTTTATTTTGGGTCAAAAAGACAGAAATTCTCCTTATTTTGGGGAAAAACTCAGAAATTCCACTTATTTTGGGGCAAAATTCCAGAAATTTCCCTTATTTTGGGGCAAAATTGCAGAAATTTCACTTATTTTGGGGAAAAATTGCAGAAATTTCACTTATTTTAGGGTAATAAGTCAGAAATTCCCCTTATTATTGGGCAAAAAAGACAGAAATTCCCTTTGTTTTGGGGAAAAAGACAGAAATTCCACTTATTTAGAAGCAAAAAGGCAGAAATTCCCCTTATTTTGGAGCAAAAATGAAATTTCCCTTTTTTATGGCCAAAAGGTATGCATTCCCCTTATTTTCGGGCAAAAATGCAGAAATTCCCTGTATTTTGGAACAAAATTGCAGAAATTTCCCTAATTTTGAAGCAAAAGGCAGAAAATCCCTTTATTTTGGTGCAAAAATCAGAAATTCCCCTTATTTTGGGGCAAAATTCCAGAAATTTTCTTTATTTTGGGGCAAAATTGCAGGAATTTACCTTATTTTGAGGTAAAATTTCAAAAATTTCACTTATTTTCAGGTAAAAAGTCTGAAATTTCCTTTATTTTGGAGCAAAAAGGGAGAAATTCCCCTTATTTTGGGGAAAAAAAGCAGAAATTCCTTATATTTTGGGGCAAAAAGGCATAAATTCCTTATATTTTGTGGCAAAAATGCAGAAATTCTCCTTTTTTTGAGGTAAAAAGGCTGAAATTCCCCTTATTTTGAGGCAAAAAGGCAGAAATTTCCCTTATTTTAAGGTAAAATTGGTGAAATTTCAAATATTTCATGGCAAAATGACAGAAATTCTTTTTATTTTGGGGCAAAAAATGAAATCCCTAATTTTTGGCTAAAATTGAATAAATTTCACTTATTTTGGGACAAAATGGCAGAAATTCCACTTAATTTCGGGTAAAAAGGTAGAAATGACCTGTATTTTGGAGCAAAATTGCAGAAATTCCCCTTATATTGGTGCATAAATGCAGAAATTCCCTTTATTTGGGGCAAAAAGGCAGAAATTCTCCATATTTTTGCAAAAAGGCTGAAATTCCCTTTATTTTGAGGTAAAATGCAGAAATTCACCAAATATTGTGGGAAAATGCAGAAATTCCCTGTATTTTGGAGCTAAAAGGCAGAAATTCCCCATATTTTGAAGCAAAATTGCAAAAATTCTCATAATATTCGTGCAAAAAGGCAGAAATTCTCCTTATTTTGGGGTAAAAAGACAGAAAATCTCCTTTTTTCGGGAGTAAAAATCAGAAATTCCCCTTATTTTGGGGCAAAATTGCAGAAATTTCCTTGACATTGGGGCAAAATTGCAGAATTTTCCCTTATTTTGGGGCAAAATTGCAGAAATTTCACTTATTTCAGAGAAAAGGCAGAAATTTTTTATTTTGGGGCAAAAAGGCAGAAATTTCTTTTATTTTCGAACAAAATTGCAGAAATTTTTCTTATTTTGGGTCAAAAAGGCAGAAATTCCCCATATTTTGGGGCAAAAAGGCAGAAATTCTTCTTATTTTGGGGGAAAAAGACAGAAATTTCATTTATTTTGGGGGAAAAGGCAGAAATTTCAGTTATTTTGAGTCAAAAATCGGAAAATCCCCTTATTTTCGGGCAAAAATGAAGAAATTTCCCTTTTTTATGGCCAAAAGTTATACATTCCTATTATTTTCGGGCAAGAAGGCAGAAATTCCCCGTATTTTGGAGCAAAATTGCAGAAATTCCCCTAATTTTTTGGCAAAAAGGCAGAAATTCCCCTTATTTTGGGGTAAAACTGCATAAATTTCACTTATTTCGCGGCAAAATGCAGAAATTCCCCTTATTTTCGGCGAAAAAGGCAGAAAATCCCCGTATTTTGGAGCAAAATTGAAGAAACTCACCTAATTTTGGGGTAAAAAATACAGTAATTTTCTTTATTTTTGGGTAAAAAGGCAGAAATTCTTTTTATTTTGGGGAAAAAGGCAGAAATTCCCCTTATTTTAGGGCAAAATTGCAAAAATTTCCCTTATTTGTGGGCAAAAATCAGAAATTCCTCTTACTTTGGGGCAAAAATGAAGAAATTTCCAATTTTTATGGCAAAAAGTTATGCATTCCCCTAATTTTCGGCCAAAAAGGCAGAAATTCCCCGTATTTTGGAGCAAAATTGCAGAAATTCCCCTAACTGTGGGGTAAAAAGGCAGAAATTCCCTATATGTTGGGGCAAAAAGACAGAAATTCTCATTATTTTGGGGTAAACCTCAAAAATTCCACTTATTTTGGGGCAAAATTTCAGAAATTTCCCTTATTTTGGGGCAAAAATGCAGAAATTTCACTTATTTCAGGAAAAAAAGGCAGAAATTTTCCTTATTTGGGGGCAAAAAGGCAGAAATTCTTAATATTTTGTGGCAAAAATGCAGAAATTCACTTTATTTTGAGGTAAAATTGCTGAAATCCCCTTATTTGGGGGCAAAAAGGCAGAAATTTCCTATATGTTGGGGCAAAATTGCAGAAATTTCACTTATTTCAGGGTAATATCTCAGAAATTCCCCTTATTTTGAGGCAAAAAGACAGAAATTCCCTTTGTTTTGGGTGGAAAAGACAGAATTTCCACTTATTTAGAGGCAAAAATGCAGAAATTCCCCTTATTTTGGAGCAAAAATGAAGAAATTTCCCTTTTTTATGGCAAAAAGGTATGCATTCCCCTTATTTTCGGGCAAAAAGGCAGAAATTCCCAGTATTTTGGAGCAAAATGGCAGAAATTCTCCTTATCTTGGGGCAAAAAGATGAAATCCCTAATTTTTGGCTAAAATTGAAGAAATTTCACTTATTTCGGGACAAAAAGGCAGAAATTCCACTTAATTTCGGGCATAAAGGCAGAAATGACCCGTATTTTGGAGCAAAATAGCAGAAATTCCCCTAATATTGGTGCAAAAATGCAGAAATTCCCTTTAATTTGGGGCAAAAAGGCAGAAATTCTCCATATTTTAGTGTAAAAATTCTGAAATTCCCCTTATTTTGAAGTAAAATGCTTTAATTCCCCATATGTTGGAGCAAAAGGCAGAAATTCCTTTTATTTTGGGGCGAAAAGGCACAAATTTCCCTTATTTTCGGGCAAAATTGCAGAAATTTCATTTATTTCATGGCAAAAAGTCAGAAATTTCCCTTATTTTGGGGTAAAAAGCAGAAATTTCTATTGTTATGGTACAACATTGAAGAAATTTTCCTCATTTTGGAACAAAAAGGCAGAAATTCCCCGTATTTTGGGGCAAAAGGCAGAAATTCTTTTTATTTTGAGGTAAAATGCAGAAATTCCCCTTATTTAGAGGTAAAATGCAGAAATTCCCCAAATATTGGGGAAAAATGCAGAAATTCCCTTTATTTTGGGGCAAAAAGGCAGAAATTCCCTGTGTTTTGAAGCAAAATTGCAGAAATTCTCATAATTTTCGCGCAAAAAGGCAGAAATTCTCTTTATTTTGGGGCAAAAAGACCGAAAATCTTTTTTTTTCGGGAACATAAAGTCAGAAATTCCCCTTATTTTGGGGCAAAATTGCAGAAATTTCCTTTATATTGGGGCAAAATTGCAGAAATTTCCGTTATTTTGGGGCAAAATTGGAGAAATTTCACTTATTTCAGAAAAAAGGCAGAAATTTTCTTATTTTGGGGCAAAAAAACAAAGATTTCTTTTTTTGGTACAAAATTGCAGAAATTTTCTTATTTTGGGGCAAAAAGGCAGAAATTCCTTTTATTTTGAAGTAAATAGGCTGAAATTCCCCTTATTTTCGGGCAAAAAGTCAGAAATTCCCCTTATTTTAAGGCAAAAAGACAGAAATTTCATTTATTTTTGGGGAAAAGGCAAAAATTGCACTTATTTTGAGTAAAAAAGGCGGGAAATCCCATTATTTTCAGGCAAAAATGAAGAAATTTTTCTTTTTATGGCAAAAAGGTATACATTCCTTTTATTTTTGGGCAAAAAGGCAGAAATTCCCCGTATTTTGGAGCAAAATTGCAGAATTTCCTTTAATTTGTGGCAAAAAGGCAGAAATTCCCCTTATTTTGGCTTGAAACTGCAGAAATTTCACTTATTTCGCGGCAAAATGTAGAAATTTCCCTTATTTTCAGCGAAAAAGGCAGAAAATCCCCATATTTTTGAGCAAAATTGCAGAAATTCCCCTAATTGTGGGGCAAAAAGGCAGAAATTTCCTATATGTTGGGGCAAAAAGACAGAAATTCTCCTTATTTTGGGGCAAACCTCAGAAATTCCACTTATTTTGGGGTAAAGTTCCAGAAATTTCCCTTATTTTGGGGCAAAATTGCAGAAATTCTCCTAATTTTGGGGCAAAATTGCAGAAATTTCACTTATTTCAGGAAAAAAAGGCAGAAATTTTCCTTATTTTGGGGAAAAAAGGCCGAAATTCCTAATATTTTGTGGCAAAAATGCAGAAATCCCCTTTATTTTGAGGTTAAAAGGCTGAAATTCCCTTTATTTGGGGGCAAAAAGGCAGAAATTTCCCTTATGTTGGGGTAAAATTGCAGAAATTTCACATATTTCAGGGTAATAAGTCAGAAATTCCCCTTATTTTGAAGCAAAAATGAATGAAATTCCCTTTGTTTTGGGGGAAAAAAACAAATTCTACTTATTTAGAGGGAAAAAGGCAGAAATTTCCCTTATTTTGGAGCAAAAATGAAGAAATTTCCCTTTTTTATGGCAAAAAGGTATGTATTCCCCTTATTTTCGGGCAAAAAAGCAGAAATTTCCTGTATTTTGGAGCAAAATGGCAGAAATTCCCCTTATTTTTGGGCAAAAAGATGAAATCCCTAATTTTTGGCTAAAATTGAAGAAATTTCACTTATTTAGGGACAAAAAGGCAGAAATTCCACTTAATTTTGGGCATAAAGGCAGAAATGACACGTATTTTGGATTAAAATTGCAGACATTCTCCTAATATTGGTGCAAAAAATGCAGAAATTCCCTTTATTTTGGGGCAAACAGGCAGAAATTCTCCATATTTTGGTGAAAAAGGCTGTAATTTCTCTTATTTTGATGTAAAATGCAGAAATTCCTTATATTTTGGGGCAAAAGGCAGAAATTCCCCTTATTTTGGGGCAAAAAGGCACAAATTTCCCTTATTTTCAGGCAAAATTGCAGAAATTTCATTTATTTCAGGGCAAAAAGTCAGAAATTCCCCTTATTTTGGGGCAAAAAGCAGAAATTTCTTTTGTTATGGTACGAAATTGAAGAAATTTCCCTTATTTTGGAACAAAAAAGCAAAAATTCCCCATATTTTGGGCCAAAAGGCAGAAATTCTTCTTATTTTGAGGTAAAATGCAGAAATTCCCCTTATTTAGTGGTAAAATGCAGAAATTACCCAAATATTGGGGGAAAATGCAGAAATTCCTTTTATTTTGGGGCTAAAAGACAGAAATCCCTGTATTTTAGGGCAAAATTGCAGAAATTTCCCTTATTTGAGGGCAAAAAACAGAAATCCCCCTTACTTTGGGGCAAAAATTAAAAAATTTCCTTTTTTATGGCAAAATGTGTGCATTCCCCTTATTTTCGGGCAAAAAGGCAGAAATTCTCTGTATTTTGGAGCAAAATTGCAGAAATTCCCCTTATTGTGGGGCAAAAATTCAGAAATTAACTATATGTTGGGGCAAAAAGACAGAAATTCTCTTTATTTTGGGGCAAACCTCAGAAATTCCACTTATTTTGGGGCAAATTTCCAGAAATTTCTCTTATTTTGGGGCAAAATTGCAGAATTTTCACTTATTTTGTGGCAAGATTGAAGAAATTTCACTTATTTCAGGAAAAAAAGGCAGAAATTTTCCTTATTTTGGGGCAAAAAGGAAGAAATTCCTAATATTTTGTGGTAAAATGCAGAAATTTCCCTTATTTTGAGGTAAAAAGGCTGAAATTCCCCTTATTTAAAGGCAAAAAAGTGAAATTTCTCTTATGTTGGTACAAAATTGCAGAAATTTCACTTATTTCAGGGTAATAAGTCAGAAATTTCTCTTATTTTGGGGCAAAAAATACAGAAATTCCCTTTGTTTTGGGGGATAAAGACAGAATTTCCACTTATTTAGAGGCAAAGAGGCAGAAATTCCCCTTATTTTGGAGCAAAAATGAAGAAATTTCCCTTTTTTTGGCAAAAAGGTATGCATTCCCCTTATTTTCGGGCAAAAAGGTATGCATTCCCCTTATTTTCGAGCAAAAAGGCAGAAATTCCCCTAATTTTGGGGCAAAAGTCAGAAATTGCCTTTATTTTGGGGCAAAAATCAGAAATTCCCTGTATTTTGGGACAAAATTTCAAAAATTTATTTATTTGGGGCAAAATTGCAGAAATTTACCTTATTTAGGGGCAAAATTGCAGAAATTTAACTTATTTGGGGCAAACTTGCAGTAATTAGACTTATTTTCAGGTAAAAAGGCTGAAATTTTCTTTATTTTGGGGCAAAAGGGGAGAAATTCCCCTTATTTTAAGGCAAAATTGAAGATTTTTATTTTAGTTTGAGGCAAAAAGGCAGAAATTTTTCTTATTTTGTGGTAATAAGGCTGAAATTTCCCTTATTTGTGGGCAAAAAGGCAGAAATTTTCTTTATTTTGTGGTAAAATTGCAGAAATTTCAAATATTTCAGGGCAAAATGGGAGAAATTCCACTTATTTTGGGGCAAAAAGATGAAATCCCTAATTTTTGGCTAAAATTGAAGAAATTTCACTTATTTCGGGACAAAAAGGCAGAAATTCCACTTAATTTCGGGCAAAAAGGCAGAAATGACCCGTATTTTAGAGCAAAATTGCAGAAAATCTCCTAATGTTGGTGCAAAAATGCAGAATTTCCATTTATTTTTGGGCAAAATACAGAAATTTTCCATATTTTGGTGCAAAAAGTCTGAAATTCCCCTTATTTTGAGGTAAAATGCTGAAATTCCCCATATTTTGGGGCAAAGGCAGAAATTCCCCTTAATTTGGGGAAAAAAGGCACAAATTTCCCTTATTTTCGGGCAAAATTGCAGAAATTTCATTTATTTCAGGGCAAAAAGTCAGAAATTCCCATTATTTTGGAACAAAAAGCAGAAATTTCTTTTATTATGATACAAAATTGAAGAAATTTTTCTTATTTTTGAACATAAAGGCAGAAATTAGCCATATTTTGGGGCAAAAGTCAGAAATCCTTCTTATTTTGAGGTAAAATGCAGAAATTCCCCTTATTTAGAGGTAAAATGCAGAAATTCCCCAAATATTGGGGGAAAATTCAGAAAATCCCTTTATTTTGGGCTAAAAGGCAGAAATTTCCCGTATTTTAAAGCAAAATTGCAGAAATTCTCATAATTTTCGGGCAAAAAGGTAGAAATTCTCCTTATTTTGGTGCAAAAAGACAGAAAATCTCCTTTTTTTGGGAGCAAAAAGTCAGAAATTCCTCTTATTTTGAGGAAAATTGTAGAAATTTCCTTTACATTTGGCAAAATTGCAGAAATTTCCCTTATTTTGGGGCAAAATTGCAGAAATTTCACTTATTTCACGAAAAAAAAGCAGAAATTTTCTTATTTTGGGGCAAAAAGGCAGAAATTTCTTTTATTTTGGTTCCAAATTTCAGAAATTTTTCTTATTTTTGGGCAAAAAGGCAGAAATTTTCCATATTTTGGGGCAGAAATTCAGAAATTCCCATTATTTTGAGGTAAAAAGGCTGAAATTCCCCTTATTTTGGGGCAAAAAGGCAGAAATTCTTCTTATTTTGGGGCAAAAAGCATACATGTACCTTATTTTGGGGAAAAATTTTAGAAATTTAACTTATTTCAGGGCAAAACGTCAGAAATTCCGCTTATTTTGGGGCAAAAAGACAGAAATTTTGTTTATTTTGTTGGAAAAGTCAGAAATTGCACTTATTTTTTGTCAAAAATGCGGAAAATCCCCTTATTTTAGGGTAAAAATGAAGAAATTTCCTTTTTTTATGGCAAAAAGGTATACATTCCCTTTATTTTCGGGCAAAAAGGCAGAAATTCCCCGTATTTTGGAGCAAAATTGCAGAAATTCCCATAATTTTGGGACCAAAAATGCAGAAATTCCCCTTATTTTGGGGTAAAACTGCAGAAATTTCACTTATTTCGCGGCAAAATGGCAGAAATTCCCCTTATTTTTGGCGAAATATGCAGAAAATCCCCGTATTTTGGAGCAAAATTGCAGAAATTCACCTAATTTAGGGGTAAAACATGCAGTAATTTTCTTTATTTGGGGGCAAAAAGGTAAAAATTCCTCTTATTTTGGGGCAAAAGGCAGAAATTCCCTTATTTTAGAACAAAATTGCAGAAATTTCCCTTATTTGGAAACAAAACACAGAAATTCCCTTTATTTTGGGGCAAATTTGCAGAAAATTCCTTTATTATGGAAAAAAATTAAAGAAATTTCTTTTATTTTAATGCAAAATTGCAGAAATTTCACTTATTTCAGAGAAAAAAAGCAAAAATTTTTCTTATTGTGGGGCAAAAAGGCAGAAATTCCCATTATATTGGGGCAAAAAGGCAAAAATCCCCTTTTTTGGGATAAAATTGCAGAAATTTCTCTTGTTTGGGAGCAAAAACGCAGAAAATCCCTTTAATTTCGGGCAAAAAGGCAGAAATTCCTTGTATTTTGGAGCAAAATTGCAGAAATTCCCCTAATATTGGGGAAAAATTCAGAAATTCCCTTTTTTTGGGGCAAATCGGAAGAAGTTCCTCTTATTTTCGGGATAAGAGGCTGAAATTTCCTGTATTTTGAAGCAAAATTGCAGAAACTTCCCTAATTTTGGTGCAAAAAGGCAGAAATTCCCCTCATTTTGGGGCAAAAAGACACAAATTTCCCTTTTTTTCGGGCAAAATTGCAGAAATTTCATTTATTTCAGGGCAAAAAGTCAGAAATTACTTTTATTTTGGTACAAAATTGAAGAAATTTTCCTTATTTTGGAACAAAAATTCAGAAATTCCCCATATTTTGGGCAAAAGGCAGAAATTCCCCTTATTTTGAGGTAAAAAGCTGAAATTCCCGTTATTTGGGGGAAAAAGGCAGAAATTCCCTTTACTTTGTTGAAAAAGGAGGAAATTCCTGTTAACTGGGGCAGAAAAGCAAAAATTTTTCTTATTTGGGGGCAATAGGCAGAAATTCCCCATATTTTGTGGCAAAAAGGCAGAAATTCCCCTTATTTGGAGGTAAAATGCTGAAATTCTCCTTATTTTGGCAAAAAGGCAGAAATTCTTCTTATTTCGTGGCAAAATTGCAGAAATTTCACTTATTTTAGGGAAAAAAGTCAGAAATTTGCCTTATTTTGGGGCAAAAAGCAGAAATTCTTGTAATTTTGGGGCCAAAAACAGAAATTCCCCTTATTTTGGGAAAAATTGTGGAAATTTCAAATATTTCAGGGCAAAAAGGCAGAAATTCCACTTTATTTCGGGCAATAAGGTTAAAATTCCCCGTATTTTGGAGCAAAATTTCAGAAATTCCCCTTATATTGGTGCAAAAATGCAGAAATTCCCTTTATTTTGTTGCAATAAGGCAGAAATTCCACGTATTTTGAGCAAAATTGCACATATTCCCCTAATTTTGAAGGAAAATGCAGAAATTAACATTATTTTGGGGCAAAAAGACAGAAATTCTCCTTATTTCAGGGCAAAAAGTCAGAAATTCCCCTTATTTTGGGGCAAAATTACAAAAATTTTACTTATTTCAGGGAAATAAAGTGGAAATTTCTCTTATTTTGGGACAAAATGCAGAAATTACTTTTATTTTGTTACAATATTGCAGAAATTTTCTTTATTTTGGGGCAAAAATACAGAAATTTTCCATATTTTAGGGCAAAAAGGCAGAGATTCCCATTATTATGAGGTAAAAAGGCTGAAATTCCCCTTATTTTGGGGCAAAAAGGCAGAAATTTTCCTTATTTTGTGGTAAAACTGCAGAAATTTAAATATTTCAGGGCAAAATGGCAGAAATTCCACTTATTTTGGGGCAAAAAGATGAAATCCTTAATTTTTGGCTAAAATTGAAGAAATTTCACTTATTTTGGGACAAAAAGGCAGAAATTCCACTTAATTTCAGGCAAAAAGGCAGAAATGACCCGTATTTTGGAGCAAAATTGCAGAAATTCCCCTAATATTGGTGCAAAAATGCAGAAATTCCCTTTATTTTGGGGCAAAATGCAGAAATTCTCCATATTTTGGTGCAAAAAGGCTGAAATTTCCCTTATTTTGAGGTAAAATGATGAAATTCCCCATATTTTGGGGCAAAGGCCGAAATTCCCCTTAATTTGGGGAAAAAAGGCACAAATTTCCCTTATTTTCGGGCAAAATTGCAGAAATTTTATTTATTTCAGAGCAAAAATTCAGAAATTCCCCGTATTTTGGTGCAAAAATCAGAAATTTCTTTTATTATGATACAAAATTGAAGAAGTTTTCCTTATTTTTGAACGTAAAGGCAGAAATTAGCCATATTTTGGGGCAAAAGGCAGAAATCCTTCTTATTTTGAGGTAAAATGCAGAAATTCCCCTTATTTAGAGGTAAAATGCAAAAATTCCCCAAATATTGGGGTAAAATTCAGAAAATCCCTTTATTTTGGGCTAAAAGGCAGAAATTACCCGTATTTTAAAGCAAAATTGCAGAAATTCTCATAATTTTCGGGCAAAAAGGCAGAAATTCTTTTTATTTTGGGGCAAAAAGACAGAAAATCTCCTTTTTTTGGGAGCAAAAAGTCAGAAATTCCTCTTATTTTGAGGAAAATTATAGAAATTTCCTTTACATTTGGCAAAATTGCAGAAATTTCCCTTATTTTGGGGCAAAATTGCAGAAATTTCACTTATTTCAGGAAAAAAAAAAGCAGAAATTTTCTTATTTTGGGGCAAAAAGGCAGAAATTTCTTTTATTTTGGTTCCAAATTTCAGAAATGTTTCTTATTTTTGGGCAAAAAGCCAGAAATTTTCCATATTTTGGGGCAGAAATGCAGAAATTCCGATTATTTTGAGGTAAAAAGGCTGAAATTCCCCTTATTTTGGGGCAAAAAGGCAGAAATTCCCCTTATTTTGGGGCAAAAAGCATACATTTACCTTATTTTGGGGAAAAATTTTAGAAATTTAACTTATTTTAGGGCAAAACGTCAGAAATTCCGCTTATTTGGGGGCAAAAAGACAGAAATTTTGTTTATTTTTAGGGAAAAGTCAGAAATTGCACTTATTTTTTGTCAAAAATGCGGAAAATCCCCTTATTTTAGGGTAAAAATGAAGAAATTTCCCTTTTTTATGGCAAAAAGGTATACATTCCCTTTATTTTCGGGCAAAAAGGCAGAAATTCCCCGTATTTTGGAGCAAAATTGCAGAAATTCCCATAATTTTGGGGCCAAAAATGCAGAAATTCCCCTTATTTTGGGGTAAAACTGCAGAAATTTCACTTATTTTGCGGCAAAATGGCAGAAATTCCCCTTATTTTCGGCGAAATATGCAGAAAATCCCCGTATTTTGGAGCAAAATTGCAGAAATTCACCTAATTTTGGGGTAAAACATGCAGTAATTTCCTTTATTTGGGGACAAAAAGGTAAAAATTCCTCTTATTTTGGGGCAAAAGGCAGAAATTCCCTTATTTTAGAACAAAATTGCAGAAATTTCCCTTATTTGGGGACAAAACACAGAAATTCCCTTTATTTTGGGGCAAAATTGCAGAAAATTCCTTTATTATGGAAAAAAATTGAAGAAATTTCTTTTATTTTAATGCAAAATTGCAGAAATTTCACTTATTTCAGAGAAAAAAAGCAAAAATTTTTCCTATTGTGGGGCAAAAAGGCAGAAATTCCCATTATATTGGGGCAAAAAGGCAGAAATTCTTCTTATTTGGGATAAAATTGGATAAATTTTTCTTGTTTGGGGGCAAAAACGCAGAAAATCCCCTTAATTTCGGGCAAAAAGGCAGAAATTCCTTGTATTTTGGAGCAAAATTGCAGAAATTCCCCTAATATTGGGGAAAAATGCGGAAATTCCCTGTATTTGGGGCAAATCGGAAGAAGTTCCTCTTATTTTCGGGAAAAGAGGCAGAAATTTCCTGTATTTTGAAGCAAAATTGCAGAAACTCCCCTAATTTTGGGGCAAAAAGGCAGAAATTCCCTTTCTTTTGGGGCAAAAAGTCAGAAATTCCCCTTATTTTGGGGCAAAAAGACAGAAATTTCGTTTATTTTTGGAGAAAAGGCAGAAATTGAACTTATTTTGAGTAAAAAAGGCGGAATATCCCCTTATTTTCGGGCAAAAATGAGGAAATTTCCCTTTTTAATGGCAAAAAGGTATACATTTTCTTTATTTTCGGGCAAAAAGGCAGAAATTCCCCGTATTTTGGAACAAAATTTCAGAAATTCCCCTAATTTTGGGGCAAAAAGGCAGAAAATCCCCTTATTTTGTGGTAAAACTGCAGAAATTTCACTTATTTCGCGGCAAAATGGCAGAAGTTTTTCTTATTATTGGCGAAAAAGGCAGAAAATTCCTGTATTTTGGAGCAAAATTGCAGAAATTCACCTATTTTTGGGGTAAAAAATACAGTAATTTTCTTCATTTTGGGGCAAAAAAGGCAGAAATTCTCCTTATTTAGGGGCAAAAGGCAGAAATTCCCCTTATTTTAGGGCAAAATTGCAGAAATTTCCCTTATTTGGGGCAAATATGCAGAAATTTCACTTATTTTTAGGTAAAAAGGCTGAAATTTCCTTTATTTTGAGGCAAAAAAGGAGAAATACCTTTTATTTTGGGGCAAAATTGCAGAAATTTCCCTTATTTGGGGACAAAAAACAGAAATTCCCTTTATTTTGGGGAAAATTGCAGAAAATTCCTTTATTATGTAAAAAAATTGCAGAAATTTCTTTTATTTTAAGGCAAAATTGAAGAAATTTCACTTATTTCAGAGAAAAAAAGCAAAAATTTTTCTTATTGTGGGGCAAAAAGGCAGAAATTCCCATTATTTTGGGGCAAAAAGGCAGAAATTCACCTTATTTTGGGGTAAAATTGCAGAAATTTCCCTTGTTTGGGGGCAAAAACGCAGAAAATCCCCTTAATTTCAGGCAAAAAGGAAGAAATTCCCCGTATTTTGCAGCAAAATTGCAGAAATTCCCCTAATATTGGGGCAAGAATGCAGAAATTCCCTTTATTTGGGGCAAATCGGAAAAAGTTCCCCTTATTTTCGGGAAAAGAGGGAGAAATTTCCTGTATTTTGAAGCATAATTGCAGAAACTCCCCTAATTTTGGGGCAAAAAGGCAGAAATTCCCTTTATTTTGGGGCAAAAATACAGAAATTCTCCTTATTTCGGAGCAAAAATCAGATTTCCCTTATTTTCGGGCAAAATTGTAAAAAATTTTTTTTATTTTGGTACAGAATTGCAGAAATTTTTCTTATTTTGTGGCAAAAAGGCAGAAATTCCCCATATTCTGTTGCAAAAAGGCTGAAATTCCCTTAATTTTGAGGTAAAATGCTGAAATTCCCTATATTTTGGGGCAAAATGGCAGAAATTCCCCTCATTTTGAGGCAAAAAGACACAAATTTCCTTTTTTTCCGGGCAAAATTGCAGAAATTTCAATTATTTCAGGGCAAAAAGTCAGAAATTACTTTTATTTTGGTACAAAATTGAAGAAATTTTCCTTATTTTGGAACAAAAAGTCAGAAATTCCCCATATTGTGGACAAAAGGCATAAATTCCCCTTATTTTGAGGTAAAAAGCTGAAATTCCCGTTATTTTGGGGCAAAAAGGCAGATATTCCCTTTACTTTGTGGCAAAAAGGAAAAAATTCCTGTTAATTGGGGCAGAAAAGCAAAAATTTTTCTTATTTGGGGGCAATAGGCAGAAATTCCCCATATTTTGTGGCAAAAAGGCAGAAATTCCCCTTATTTGGAGGTAAAATGCTGAAATTCCCCTTATTTTGGCAAAAAAACACAAATTCCCCTTATTTTGGGGCAAAATTGCAGAAATTTCACTTATTTCAGTGCAAAAAGTTAGAAATTTGCCTTATTTTGGGGCAAAAAGCAGAAATTCTCCTAATTGTGGGGCCGAAAACAGAAATTCCCCTTATTTTTGGGTAAAATTGCGGAAATTTCAAATATTTCACGGCAAAAAGGCAGAAATTCCACTTTATTTCGGGCAATAAGGTTGAAATTCCCCGTATTTTGGAGCAAAATTTCAGAAATTCCCCTTATATTGGTGCAAAAATGCAGAAATTCCCTTTATTTTGGTGCAATAAGGCAGAAATTCCCCGTATTTTGAGCAAAATTGCACATATTCCCATAATTTTGAAGGAAAATGCAGAAATTCACATTATTTTGGGGCAGAAAGACAGAAATTCTCCTTATTTCAGGGCAAAAAGTCAGAAATTCCCCTTTTTTGGGGCAAAATTACAGAACTTTCACTTATTTCAGAGAAAAAACGCGGAAATTTCTCTTATTTTGGGACAAAAATTCAGAAATTACTTTTATTTTGGTACAAAATTGCAGAAATTTTCTTTATTTTGGGGCAAAAATACAGAAATTTTCCTTATTTTAGGGCAAAAAGGCAGAGATTCCCATTATTATGAGGTAAAAAGGCTGAAATTCCCCTTATTTGGGTGCAAAAAGGCAGAAATTTTCCTTATTGCGTGGCAAAATGGCAGAATTTTCACTTATTTCAGGGTAATAAGTCAGAAATTCCCCTTATTTTGGGGCAAAAAAGACAGAAATTTCCTTTGTTTTGGGGGAAAAGACAGAAAATCCACTTATTTAGAGCCTAAAAGGCAGAAATTCCCCTTATTTTGTAACAAAAATGAAGAAATTTCCCATTTTTATGGCAAATAGGTATGCATTCCCCTTATATTCAGGCATAAAGGCGGAAATTCCCCGTATTTTGGAGCAAAATTGCAAAAATTCCCTTAGTTTTGGGGCAAAAAGGCAGAAATTCTCTATTTGTTGGGGCAAAAAGACAGAAATTCTCCTTATATTGGGGCAAAACTCAGAAATTCCACTTATTTTAGAGCAAAATTGCAGAAATTTCCCTTATTTTGGGGCAAAATTGCAGAAATTTCCCTTAATTTGGGGCACAATTGCAGAAATTTCACTTATTTCAGGGTAATAAGTGAGAAATTTTCCTTATTTGGGGAAAAAGGCAGAAATTCCTAATATTTTTTGGCAAAAATGCAGATATTCCCCTTATTTTGAGGTAAAAAGGCTGAAATTCCTTTTATTTGGTTGCAAAAATGCAGAAATTTCCCTTATTTTGGGGCAAAATTGCAGAAATTTCACTAATTTCAGGGTAATAAGTCAGAAATTCCCCTTATTTGGGGGCAAAAAAGACAGAAATTCCCTTTGTTTAGGGGGAAAAAGAAAGAAATTCCACTTAATTAGAAGCAAAAAGGCAAAAATTCCCCTTATTTTGGAGCAAAAATGAAGAAATTTCCCTTTTTTATGGCAAAAAGGTATGCATTTCTTTTATTTACGGGCAAAAGGCAGAAATTTCTTGTATTTTGGAGCAAAATTGCAGAAATTCCCCTAATTTTATGGCAAAAGGCAGAAATTCCCTTTATTTTGGAGCAAAAATCAGAAATTTCCTTAATTTTGGGGCAAAATTGCAGGAATTTACCTTATTTTGGGGCAAAATTGCAGAAATTTCACTTATATTCAGGTAAAAAGGCTGAAATTTCTTTTATTTTGAGGCAAAAAGGGAGAAATACCTTTTATTTTGAGGCAAAATTGCAGAAATTTCCCTTATTTGGGGACAAAAAACAGAAGTTCCCTTTATTTTGGGGCAAATTGCAGAAAATTCCTTTATTATGGGGAAAAATTGGAGAAATTTCTTTTATTTTAAGGCAAAATTGCAGAAATTTCACTTATTTCAGAGAAAAAAAGCAAAAATTTTTCTTATTGTGTGGCAAAAGGCAGAAATTCCCATTATTTTGGGGCAAAAAGGCAGAAATTCACCTTATTTTGGGGTAAAATTGCAGACATTTCAGATATTTCAGGGCAAAATGGCAGAAATTCCCCTTATTTGGGATATAATTGCAGAAATTTCCCTTGTTTGGGGGCAAAAACGCAGAAAATCCCCTTAATTTCAGGCAAAAAGGCAGAAATTCCCCGTATTTTGGAGCAAAATTGCAGAAATTCCCCTAATATTGGGGCAAGAATGCAGAAATTCCCTTTATTTGGGGCAAATCGAAAGAAGTTCCCCTTATTTTTGGGAAAAGAGGCAGAATTTTTTGTATTTTGAAGCAAAATTGCAGAAACTCCCCTAATTTTGGGGCAAAAAGGCAGAAATTCCCTTTATTTTGGGGAAAAAATACAGAAATTCTCCTTATTTCGGGGCAAAAATCAGATATTTCCCTTATTTTCGGGCAAAATTGTAAAAATTTCTTTTATTTTGGCACAGAATTGCAGAAATTTTTTTTATTTTGTGGCAAAAAGGCAGAAATTTCCCTTATTGTGGGGCAAAATGGCAGAATTTTCACTTATTTCAGGGTAATAAGTCAGAAATTCCCCTTATTTTGGGGCAAAAAGACAGAAATTTCCTTTGTTTTGGGGGAAAAAGACAGAAATTCCACTTATTTAGAGCCAAAAAGGCAGAAATTCCCATTATTTTGTAACAAAAATGAAGAAATTTCCCTTTTTTATGGCAAATAGGTATGCATTCCCCTTATATTCGGGCATAAAGGCAGAAATTCTTTATATTTTGGAGCAAAATTGCAGAAATTCCCTTAGTTGTGGGGCAAAAAGGGAGAAATTCCCTATTTGTTGGGGCAAAAAGACAGAAATTCTCCTTATATTGGGGCAAAACTCAGAAATTCCACTTATTTTGGGGCAAAATTCCAGAAATTTCCCTTATTTTGGGGCAAAATTTCAGAAATTTCCCTTATTTTGGGGCACAGTTGCAGAAATTTCACTTATTTCAGGGTAATAAGTGAGAAATTTTCCTTATTTGGGGCAAAACGTAGAAATTCCTAATATTTTTTGGCAAAAATGCAGATATTCCCCTTATTTTGAGGTAAAAAGGCTGAAATTCCCTTTATTTGATTGCAAAAATGCAGAAATTTCCCTTATTTTGGGGCAAAATTGCAGAAATTTCACTTATTTCCGGGTAAAAAGTCAGAAATTTTTTCTTATTATGGGGCAAAAAAGACAGAAATTCCCTTTGTTTTGGGGGAAAAAGAAAGAAATTCCACTTACATAGAAGCAAAAAGGCAGAAATTCCTTTTATTTTGAAGCAAAAATGAAGAAATTTCCCTTTTTTATGGCAAAAAGGTATGCATTTCTCTTATTTTCAGGCAAAAAGGCAGAAATTCCCCGTATTTTGGAGCAAAATTGCAGAAATTACCCTAATTTTGGGGCAAAAGGCAGAAATTCCCTTTATTTTGCAGCAAAAATCAGAAATTTCCTATATTTTGGGGCAAAATTGCAGGAATTTACCTTACATTGGGGCAAAATTGCAGATATTTCCCTTATTTGGGGCAAAATTGCAGAAATTTTACTTATTTTCAGGTAAAAAGGCTGAAATTTCCTTTATTTTGAGGCAAAAAGGGAGACATTCCTAATATTTTGGGGCAAAATTGCAGAAATTTTCTTTACTTTGTGGCAAAAAGGCAGAATTTCCTTATATTTTGGGGCAAAAATGCAGAAATTCCCCTTATTTTGGGGTAAAATTGCAGAAATTTCAAATATTTCAGGGCAAAAAGTCAGAAATTCCCCTTATTTTGGGGCAAAAAGACAGAAATTTCGTTTATTTTTGGGGAAAAGGAAGAAATTGCACTTATTTTGAGTCAAAAAGGCGGAAAATCCCCTTATTTTCGGGCTAAAATGAAAAAATTTCCCTTTTTAATGGCAAAAAGGTATACATTCCCTTTATTTTCAGGCAAAAGGCAGAAACTCCCCGTATTTTGGAGCAAAATTGCAGAAATTCCCCTAATTTTGGGGCAAAAAGGCAGAAAATCCCCTTATTTTGTGGTAAAACTGCAGAAATTTCACTTATTTCGTGGCAAAATGGCAGAAATTCTCATTATTGGCGAAAAAGGCAGAAAATCCCAGTATTTTGGAGCAAAATTGCAGAAATTCACCTGATTTTGGGGTAAAAAATACAGTAATTTTCTTTATTTTAGGGCAAAAAGGCAGAAATTCTCATTATTTAGGGGCAAAATGAAGAAATTCCCCTCATTTTAGGGCAAAATTGCAGAAATTTCTCTTATTTGGGGGCAAAAACATAAATTCCCCTTATTTTTGGGCAAAATTGCAGAAATTTCCCTTATTATAAGGAAAAATTGCAGAAATTTTCCTTATTTTAGGGCAAAATTGAAGAAATTTCACTTATTTCAGAGAAAAAAAGGTAAAATTTTTCTTTTTTGGGGGCAAAAAGGCAGAAATTCCCATTATTTTGGGGCCAAAAGGCAGAAATTCACCTTATTTTGGGGTAAAATTGAAGAAATTTCACATATTTCAGGGCAAAAAGGCAGAAATTTTCCTTTTTTGGGGCAAAATTGCAGAACTTTCACTTATTTCAGGGTAATAAGTCAGAAATTTTCTTTATTTTGTGGCAAAAAAGACAGAAATTCCTTTTGTTTTGGGGGAAAAGACAAAAATTCCACTTATTTAGAGGCAAAAAGGCAGAAATTCCCCTTATTTTGGAGCAAAAATGAAGAAATTCCCCTTTTTTATGGCAAAAAGGTATGCATTCCCCTTATTTTCGGGCAAAAAGGCAGAAATTCCCCGTATTTTGGAGCAAAATTGCAGAAATTCCCCTAATTTTGGGGCAAAAGGCAGAAATTATCTATATTTTGAGGCAAAAATCAGAAATTTCTTTTATCTTGGGGCAAAATTCCAGAAATTTCCTTTATTTTAGGACAAAATTGCAGAAATTTCCCTTATTTGGGGCAAAATTGCAGAAATTTCACATATTTTCAGGTAAAAAAACTGAAACTTCCTTTATTTTGTTGCAAAAAGTGAAATTTTCCTTATTTTGGGGCAAAATTGCAGAAATTTTCCTTATTTTGGGGCAAAAAGGCAGAAATTCCTTATATTTTGGGGCAAAATGGCAGAAATTCCTCTTATTTTGAGGTAATAAGACTGAAATTCCTCTTATTTTGGAGCAAAAAGGCAGAAATTTCCCTTATTTTTGGGTAAAATTGCAGAAATTTCAAATATTTCAGGGCAAAATGGCAGAAATTCCCCTTATTTTGGGGCAAAAAGACAAAATCCCTAATTTTTGGCTAAAATTGAAGAAATTTCACTTATTTCGGGACAAAAAGGCATAAATTCCACTTAATTTCTTGCATAAAGGCAGAAATGACCTGTATTTTGGAGCAAAATTGCAGAAATTCCCCTAATATTGGTGCAAAAATGCAGAAATTCCCTTTATTTTGGGGGCAAAAAGGCAGAAATTTCCCTTATTTTGAGGTAAAAAGGCTGAAATTCCCCTTATTTTGAAACAAAATGTCAGAAATTCACCTTATTTTTGGAAAAAAGAGAGAAATTTCGTTTATTTTTGGGCAAAAGGCAGAAATGGCACTTATTTTGAGTCAAAAAGTTAGAAAATCCCCTTATTTTGGAGCAAAAATGAAGAAATTTCCTTTTTTTATGGCAAAAAGGTATATATTCCCTTTAATTTCGGGCAAAAAGGCAAAAATCCCCGTATTTTGGAGTAAAATTGCAGAAATTCACCTAATTTAGGGGTAAAAAATACAGTAATTTTTTTTACTTTGGGGCAAAAAGGCAGAAGTTCTCCTTATTTTGGGGCAAAAAGCAGAAATTCCCCTTATTTTTGGCAAAATTGCAGAAATTTCCCTTATTTGGAGGCAAAAAACAGAATTTCCCTGTATTTTGGGGCAAAATTGCAGAAAATTCCCTTATTATAGGGAAAAATTGCAGAAATTTCCCTTATTTAAGGGCAAAATTGCAGAAATTTCACTTATTTCAGAGAAAAAAAGCAAAAATTTTTCTTATTTTGGGGCAAAAAGGCAGAAATTGCCATTATTTTGGGGCAAAAAGGCAGAAATTCACCTTATTTTGGGGTAAAATCTCAGAAATTTCACAGATTTCAGGGTAAAATGGCAAAAATTTCCCTTATTTTGAGGAAAAAATGAAGAAATTTTTTTTATGGCAAAAAGGTATGCATTCTCCTTATTTTCGGGCAAAAAGGCAGAAATTCCCCGTATTTTGGAGCATAATTGCAGAAATTCCCCTAATTGTGGGGCAAAAAGGCAGAAATTCTCCTTATTTTAGGGCAAAACTCAGAAATTCCACTTATTTTGGGGCAAAATTCCAGAAATATTACTTATTTTGGGGCAAAATTGCAGAAATTTCACTTACTTTGGGGCAAAATTGCAGAAATTTCACTTATTTCAGAGAAAAAAGGCAGAAATTTTCCTTATTTTGGGGCAAAAAGGCAGAAATTCCTAATATTTTGTGGCAAAAATGAAGAAATTCCCGTTATTTTGAGGTAAAAAGGCTGAAATCCACCTTATTTGGGGGCAAAAAGGCAGAAATTTCCCTTATATTGGGGCAAAATTGCAGAAATTTCACTTATTTCAGGGTAATAAGTCAGAAATTTTCCTTATTTTAGGACAAAAAAGACAGAAATTCCACTTATTTAGAGGCAAAAAGGCAAAAATTCCCCTTATTTTGGAGCAAAAATGACAAAATTTCCCTTTTTATTCCAAAAAGTTATGCATTCTTCTTATTTTCGGACAAAAAGGCAGAAATTCCCCATATTTTGGGGCAAAATGCAGAAATTCCACTTATTTTGGGGCAAAAAGGCACAAATTTCCCTTATTTCCGGGCAAAATTGCAGAAATTTCATTTATTTCAGGGCAAAAAGTTAAAAATTCCCCTTATTGTGGGGCAAAAAGAAGAAATTTCTTTTATTATAGTACAAAATTGAAGAAATTTTCTTTATTTTGGAACAAAAAGGCAGAAATTCCCCATATTTTGGAACAAAAGGCAGAAATTCTTCTTATTTTGAGGTAAAATGCAGAAATTCCTTTTATTTAGAGGTAAATTCCAGAAATTCCCAAATATTGGGGGAAAATGCAGAAATTCCCTATATTTTGGGGCTAAAAGGCTGAAATTCCCTATATTTTGAAGCAAAATTGCCGAAATTCTCATAATTTTCGGGCAAAAAGGCAGAAAATCTCCTGTTTTCAGGAGCAAAAATCAGAAATTCCTCTTATTTTGGGGCAAAATTGCAAAAAATTCCTTTACATTGGGGCAAAATTTCAGAAATTTCCCTTATTTTGGGGCAAAATATCAGAAATTTCACTTATTTTTGGAAAAAAAGGCAGAAATTTTCTTATTTTGGGGCAAAAAGACAGAAATTTCTTTTATTTTGGTACAAAATTGCAGAAATTTTTCTTATTTTGGGGCAAAAAGCAGAAATTCCCCATATTTTAGGGCAAAAAGGAAGAAATTACCTTTATTTTGAGGTAAAAAGTCTGAAATTCCTTTTATTTTTGGCCAAAAAGTCAGATATTCCCTTTATTTTGGGGCAAAAAGATAGAAATTTCATTTATTTTTGGGGAAGACGCAAAAATTTGACTTATTTTGAGTCAAAAATGCGGAAAATTCTCTTATTTTCGGGCAAAAATGAAGAAATTTCCTTTTTTATGGCAAAAAGGTATACATTTTTTGTTATTTCAGGCAAAAAGGCAGAAATTCCCCGTATTTCTGAGCAAAATTACAGAAATTCCTCTAATTTCGGGGCAAAAAGGCAGAAATTCCCCTTATTTTGGGGTAAAACTGCAGAAATTTCACTTATTTCGCGGCAAAATGGCAGAAATTCCCCTTATTTTCGGCGAAAAAGGCAGAAAATCCCCGTATTATGGAGCAAAATTGCAGAAATTCACCTAATTTTGGAATAAATAATACAGTAATTTTATTTATTTAGGGGCAAAAGGGCAGAAATTCACCTTATTTTGAGGCAAAAGGCAGAAATTCCCCTTATTTTAAAGCAAAATTGAAGAAATTTTCCTTATTTGGGGGCAAAAAACAGAAATTCCCCTTATTTTAGGGCAAAATTGCAGAAATTTCACTTATTTCAGAGAAAAAAAAGCGAAATTTTTTCTTATTTAGGGGCAAAAAGGCAAAAATTCCCATTATTTTGGGGCAAAATGCAGAAATTTTTCTTATTTTGGGGCAAAAAAGACAGAAATTCTCTTTGTTTTGGGGGAAAAAGACAGAAATTCCACTTATTTAGAGGCAAAAAGGCAGAAATTCCCCTTATTTTGGAGCAAAAATGAAGAAATTTCCCTATTTTATGGCAAAGGTAAACATTCCCCTTATTTTCATGCAAAAAGGCAGAAATCCCCCGCATTTTGGAGCAAAATTGCAGAAATTCCCCTAATTGTGGGGCAAGAAGGCAGAAATTCTTTATATGTTGGGGCAAAAAGACAGAAATTCTTCTTCTTTTGGGGCAAAACTCAGAAATTCCACTTATTTTGGGGCAAAATTGCAGTAATTTTACTTATTTCAGAGAAAAAAGGCAGAAATTTTCCTTATTTTGGGGCATAAAGGCAGAAATTCCGTAAATTTTGTGGCAAAAATGCAGAAATTCCCCTTATTTTGAGGTAAAAAGGCTGAAATTCCCCCTCTTTGGGGGCAAAAAGGCAGAATTTTCCTTTATATTGGGGCAAAATTGCAGAAATTTCACTTATTTCAGGGTAATAAGTCAGAAATTTTCCTTATTTTGTGGCAAAAAAGACAGAAATTCCCTTTGTTTTGGGAAAAAAAGACAGAAATCCACGTATTTAGAGGCAAAAAGGCAAAAATTCCCCTTATTTTGGAGCAAAAATGAAGAAATTTTCCTTTTTTATGGCAAATACGTATGCATTCCCTTTATTTTCGGGCAAAAAGGCAGACATTCCCCGTATTTTTGAGCAAAATTGCAGAAATTCCCCGTATTTTTGAGCAAAATTGCAGAAATTCCCCTAATTGTGGGGCAAAAAGGCAGAAATTCCCTATATGTTGGGGCAAATAGAAAGAAATTCTCCTTATTTTGGTGCAAAACTCAGAAATTCCACTTATTTTGGGGCAAAATTCCAGAAATTTCCCTTATTTTGACACAAAATTGCAGAAATTTCACTTATTTTGGCAAAAAATTGAAGAATTTTCACTTATTTCAGAGAAAAAAGGCAGAAATTTTCTTTATTTTCAGGTAAAAAGGCTGAAATTCCCCTTATTTAGAAGCAATAAGGCAGAAAAACCCCTTATTTTGGGGTAAAATTTAAGAAATTTCAAATACTTCAGGGCAAAATGGCAGAAATTCCCCTTATTTTGGGGCAAAAAGATGAAATCCCTAATTTTTGGCTAAAATTGAAGAAATTTCACTTATTTCGGGACAAAAAGGCAGAAATTCCACTTAATTTCGGGCAAAAAGGCAAAAATGACCCGTATTTTAGAAAAAAATTGCAGAAATTCCCCTAATCTTGTGCAAAAATGCAAAAATTCCTTTTATTTTGGGGCAAAAAGGCAGAAATTCTCCATATTTTTGTGCAAAAATCAGAAATTTCCCTTATTTTGATGTAAAAAGTTGAAATTCCCCAGATTTTTGGGCAAAAGGCAGAAATTTCTCTTATTTTGGGGCAAATTTGCAGAAATTTCACTTATTTCAGGGTAATAAGTCAAAAATTTTTCTTATTTTGGGGCAAAAAAGACAGAAATTTCATTTGTTTTGGGGAAAAAAGACAGAAATTCCACTTATTTAGAGGCAAAAAGGCAAAAGTTCCCCTCATTTTGGAGCAAAAATGAAGAAATTTCCCTTTTTTATGGCAAATAGTTATGCATTCTTCTTATTTTCGTACAAAAAGGCAGAAATTCCCCATATTTTGGGGCAAAAAGCAGAAATTCTTCTTATTTTGGGGCAAAATTGCAGAAACTTACCTAATTGTGGGGCAAAAAACAGAAGTTCCCCTTATTTTGGGGCAAAATTGCAGAAATTTCCTTTATTATGGGGAAAAATTGCAAAATTTCTATTATTTTAGGGCAAAATTGCAGAAATTTCACTAATTGTGGGGCAAAAAGGCAAAAATTCTTCTTATTTTGGGGCAAAACTAAGAAATTCCACTTATTTTGGGGCAAAATTGCAGAAATTTCTTTAATTTGGGGGAAAATTGCAGTAATTTAACTTATTTTCAGGTAAAAAGGCTGAAATTTCCTTTATTTTGGGGCAATAAAGGAGAAATTCCCTTTATTTTGGTGCAAAATTGCAGAAATTTCTCTTATTATGGGGCAAAAAGGTAGAAATTCCGTATATTTTGTGGCAAAAATGCAGAAATTCCTCTTATTTTGAGGTAAAAATGCTGTAATTCCCCTTATTTGAGAGCAAAAAGGCAGAAATTTCCCTTATTGGGGCAAAATTGCAGAAATTTCACTTATTTCAGGGTAATGAGTCAGAAATTCCCCTTATTTTGGGGCAAAAAAGACAGAAATTCCCTTTGTCTTGGGGGAAAAAGACAGAAATTCCACTTATTTAGAGGCAAAAGGACAGAAATTCCCCATATTTTTGAGCAAAATTGCAGAAATTACCCTAATTGTGGGTCAAAAAGTCAGAAATTCCCTATATGTTGGGGCAAAAAGAAAGAAATTCTCCTTATTTTGGGGCAAAACTCAGAAATTCCACTTATTTTGGGGCAAAATTTTAGAAATTTACCTTATTTTGACGCAAAATTGCAGAAATTTCACTTATTTTGACAAAAAAATGAAGAAATTTCACCTATTTCAGAGAAAAAAGGCAGAAATTTTCCTTATTTTGAGGTAAAAAGGCTGAAATTCCCATTATTTAGGGGCAAAAAGGCAGAAATTCCCCTTATTTTGGGGTAAAATTTAAGATATTTTAAATATTTCAGACAAAATGGCAGAAATTCCCCTTATTTTGGGGCAAACAGATGAAATCCCTAATTTTTGGCTAAAATTGAAGAAATTTCACTTATTTCGGGACAAAAAAGGCAAAAATTCTACTTAATTTCGGGCAAGAAGGCAGAAATGACCCGTATTTTTGAGCAAAATTGCAGAAATTCCCCTAATATTGGTGCAAAAATGCAGAAATTCCCTTTATTTTGGGGCAAAAAGGCAGAAATCCTCCATATTTTGGTGCAAAAATCAGAAATTTCCCTTATTTTGATGTAAAATGCTGAAATTCCCCATATTTTGGAAAAAAAGGCAGAAATTTCTCTTATTTTGGGGCAAATGTGCAGAAATTTCACTTATTTCAGGGTACTAAGTCAGAAATTTTTCTTAATTTGGGGCAAAAAGACAGAAATTTTTTTGTTTTGTGGAAAAAAGACAGAAATTCCACTTATTTAGAGGCAAAAAGGCAAAAGTTCCCCTTATTTTGGAGCAAAAATGAAGACATTTCCCTTTTTTATGGCAAAAAAGTATGCATTCTTCTTATTTTCAGACAAAAAGGCAGAAATTACCCATATTTTGGGGCAAAAGGCAGAAATTCTTCTTATTTTGTGGCAAAATTGCAGAACTTTCCCTAATTGTGGGGCAAAAAACAGAAATTCCCCTTTTTTTGTGGCAAAATTGCAGAAATTTCTTTTATTTTAGGGCAAAATTGCAGAAATTTCACTAATTCTGTGGCAAAAAGGCAGAAATTCTCCTTATTTTGGGGCAAAACTAAGAAGTTCCTCATATTTTGCGGCAAAATTGTTGAAATTTCCCTTATATGGAACAAAATTGCAGTAATTTCACTTATTTTCAGGTAAAAAGGCTGAAATTTTCTTTATTTTGGGGCAAAAAATGAGAAATTCCCCTTATTTTGGGGCAAAATTGCAGACATTTCCCTTATTATGGGGCAAAAAGGCAGAAATTCCGTATATTTTGTGGCAAAAATGCAGAAATTCCCCTTATTTTGAGTTAAAAAGGCTGAAATTCCCCTTATTTGGAAGCAAAAAGGCAGAAATTTCCCTTATATTGGGGCAAAATTGCAGAAATTTGACTTAATTCAGGGTAATAAGTCAGAAATTACCCTTATTTTGGGGCAAAAAAGAGTGAAATTCCCTTTGTTTTGGGGGAAAAAGACAGAAATTCCACTTATTTAGAGGCAAAAAGGCAGAAATTCCCCTTATTTTGGAGCAAAAATGAAGAAATTTCTTTTTTATATGGCAAAAAAATATGCATTCCCCTTATTTTCAGGCAAAAAGGCAGAAATTCCCCGTATTTTGGAGCAAAATTGCAGAAATTCCCCTAATTGTGGGGCAAAAATTCAGAAATTTTTTATATGTTGGCGCAAAAAGACAGAAATTCTCCTTATTTTGGGGCAAAACACAGAAATTCCACTTATTTTGGGGCAAAATTGCATAAATTTCACTTATTTCTGAGAAAAAAGGCAGAAATTTTCCTTATTTTGGGGCATAAAGGCAGAAATTCCTAATATTTTGTGGCAAAAATGCAGAAATTCCTCTTATTTTGAAGTAAAAAGGCTGAAATTCCCCTTATTTGGGGGCAAAAAGGCAGAAATTTCAATTATTTTGGGGAAAAATTCCAGAAATTACACTTATTTCAGGGTAATAAGTCAGAAATTCCCCTAATTTTGGGGCAAAAAAGTCATAAATTCCCTTTTTTGGGGGGGTAAAAAGACAGAAATTGTACTTATTTAGAGGCAAAAATGCAAAAATTCCCCTTATTTTGGAGCAAAAATGAAGAAATTTCACTTTTTTATGGCAAAAAGGTATGCATTTCCCTTATTTTCGGGCAAAAAGGCAGAAATTCCCCGTATTTTGGAGCAAAATTGCAGAAATTCCCCTAATTGTGGGGCAAAAAGGCAGAAATTCTTTACATGTTGGGGCAAAAAGACAGAAATTCTTCTTATTTTGGGGCAAAAAATTCAGAAATTCCCTTTGTTTTTGGGGAAAAAGACAGAAATTCCACTTATTTAGAGGCCAAAAGGCAGAAATTCCCCTTATTTTGGAGCAAAAATGAAGAAATTTCCTTTTTTTATGGCAAAAAGGCATACATTCCCCTTATTTTCAGGTAAAAAACAGAAATTCCCCGTATTTTGGAGCAAAATTGCAGAAATTCCCCTAATTTTGGGGCAAAAGGCAGAAATTCTCTTTATTTTGGCGCAAAAAATCAGAAATTCCCCTTATTTTGGGGAAAAATTCTAGAAATTTCCTTTATTTTGGGGCAAAATTTCAGAAATTTACCTTATTTTGGGGCAAAATTGCAGAAATTTCCCTTATTTGGGGCAAAATTGCAGTAATTTCGCTTATTTTCAGGTAAAAAGGCTGAAATTTCCTTTATTTTAGGGCAAAAAAGGAGAAATTCCCTCTATTTTGCGGCAAAATTGCAGAAATTTCTCTTATTATGGGGCAAAAAGGCAGAAATTCTGTATATTTTGTGGCAGAAATGCAGAAATTCCCCTTATTTTGAGGTAAAAAGGCTGCAATTCCCCTTATTTGAGAGCAAAAAGGCAGAAATTTCACTTATATTGGGACAAAATTGCAGAAATTACACTTATTTCAGGGTAATGAGTCAGAAATTCCCCTTATTTTGGGGCAAAAAAGACAGAAATTCCATTTGTTTTGTGGGAAAAATACAGAAATTCCACTTATTTAGAGGCAAAAAGGCAGAAATTCCCCTTATTTTGGAGCAAAAATGAGGAAATTTCCCTTTTATATGGCAAAAAAAATATGCATTCCCCTTAATTTCGAACAAAAAGGCAGAAATTCCCCCTATTTTTGAGCAAAATTGCAGAAGTTCCCCTAATTTTGGGGCAAAAAGGCAGAAATTCCCTATATGTTGGGGCAAAAAGATAGAAATTCTCCTTATTTTAGGGCAAAACTCAGAAATTCCACTTATTTTGGGGCAAAATTGCAGAATTTTCACTTATTTCAGAGAAAAAAGGCAGAAATTTTCCTTATTTTGGGGCATAAAGGCAGAAATTCCTAATATTTTGTGGCAAAAATGCAGAAATTCCCCTTATTTTGAAGTAAAAAGGCTGAAATTTTCCTTATTTGGGAGCAAAAAGGCCGAAATTTCCCTTATTTTGGAGCAAAATTCGAGAAATTTCACTTATTTCAGGGTAATAAGTCAGAAATAACCCTGATTTTGGGGCAAAAATGTCAGAAATTCCCTTTGATTTGGAGGAAAAGAAAGAAATTCCACTTATTTAGAGGCAAAAAGGCAGAAATTCCTCTTATTTTGGAGCAAAAATGAAGAAATTTCATTTTTTATGGCAAAAAGATATGCATTCCCCTTATTTTTGGACAAAAAGGCAGAAATTCCCTGTATTTTGGAGCAAAATTGCAGAAATTCCCCTAATTTTGGGGCAAAAGGCAGAGATTCCCTTTATTTTGGAGCAAAAATCAAAAATTCCTATTATTTTGGGGCAAAATTCATGAAATTTCCTTTATTTTGGGGCAAAATTGCAGAAATTTACCTTATTTTGGGGCAAAATTGCAGAAATTTCCCTTATTTGGGGCAAAATTTCAGTAATTTCACTTATTTTCAGGTAAAAAGGCTGAAATTTCCTTTTTTTTAGGGCAAAGAAGGAGAAATTCCTCTTATTTTGGGGCAAAATTGCAGAAATTTTCTATATTATTGGGCAAAAAGGCAGAAATTCCGTAAATTTTGTGGCAAAAATGCAGAAATTCCCCTTATTTTGAGGTAAAAAGGCTGAAATTCCCTTTATTTGGGGGCAAAAAGGAAGAATTTTTCCATATATTGGGGCAAAATTGCAGAAATTTCACTTATTTCAGGGTAATAAATCAGAAATTTTTTTTATTTTGGGGCAAAAAAAACAGAAATTCCATTTGTTATGGGGGAAAAAGACAGAAATTCCACGTATTTAGAGGCAAAAAGGCATAAATTCCCCTTATTTTGGAGCAGAAATGAAGAAATTTTCCTTTTTTATGGCAAATAGGTATGCATTCCCTTTATTTTCGGGCAAAAAGGCAGAAATTCCTCGTATTTTTGAGCAAAATTGCAGAAATTCCCCAAATTGTGGGGCAAAAAGGCAGAAATTCCCTATATGTTGGGGCAAAAAGAAAGAAATTCTCCCTATTTTGGGGCAAAACTCAGAAATTCCACTTATTTTGGGGCAAAATTCCAGAAATTTCCCTTATTTTGACGCAAAATTGCAGAAATTTCTCTTATTTTGACAAAAAATTGAAGAAATTTCACTTATTTCAGAGAAAAAATGCAGAAATTTTCTTTATTTTCAGGTAAAAAGGCTGAAATTCCCCTTATTTAGGGGCAAAAAGGCAGAAATTCCCCTTATTTTGGGGTAAAATTTAAGAAATTTCAAATATTTCAGGGCAAAATAGCAGAAATTCCCCTTATTTTGGGGCCAAAAGAATAAATCCCTAATTTTTGGCAAAAATTGAAGAAATTTCACATATTTCGGGACAAAACGGCAGAAATTCCACTTAATTTCGGGCAAAAAGGCAGAAATGACCCGTATTTTGGAGCAAAATTGCAGAAATTCCCCTAATATTGGTGCAAAAATGCAGAAATTCCCTTTATTTTGGGGCAAAAAGGCTGATATTCTATATATTTTGGTGCAAAAATCAGAAATTTCCCTTATTTTGATGTAAAATGCTGAAATTCCCCATATTTTGGGGCAAAAGGCAGACATTTCTCTTATTTTAGGGAAAATTTGCAGAAACTTCACTTATTTCAGGGTAATAAGTCAGAAATTTTTCTTATTTTGGGGCAAAAAAGACAGAAATTTTTTTGTTTTGTGGAAAAAAGACAGAAATTCCACTTATTTAGAGGCAAAAAGGCAAAAGTTCCCCTTATTTTGGAGCAAAAATGAAGCAATTTCACTTTTTTATGGCAAAAACGTATGCATTCTTCTTATTTTCGGACAAAAAGGCAGAAATTCCCCATATTTTGAGGCAAAAGACAGAAATTCTTCTTATTTTGGGGCAAAATTGTAGAAATTTCTCAAATTGTGTGGCAAAAAACAGAAATTCCCCTTATTTTGGGGCAAAATTGCAGAAATTTCCCTTGTTATGGGGAAAAATTGCAGAAATTTCTTTTATTTTAGGGCAAAATTGCAGAAATTTCACTAATTGTGGGGCAAAAAGGCAGAAATTCGCCTTATTTTGGGGCAAAACTAAGAAATTCCACTTATTTTGGGGCAAAATTCCAGAAATTTCCCTTATTTTAGGGCAAAATTGCAGAAATTTCACTTATTTTGTGGCAAAATTGCAGAAATTCCCCTTATTTGTAGGTAAAAAGGCTGAAATTTCCCTTATTTGGGGGCAAAAAGGTAGATATTTCCCTTATATTGTGGCAAAATTGCAGAAATTTCACTTATTTCAGGGTAATAATCAGAAATTTTACTTATTTTGGGGCTAAAAGACAGAAATTCCCTTTGTTTGGGGAAAAAAGACAGAAATTCCACTTATTTAGAGGCAAAAATGCGGAAATTGCCCTTATTTTGAGGTAAAAAGGCTGAAATTCCCCTTATTTGGGGGCAAAAAGGCAGAAATTTCCTTTATTTTGGGGCAAAATTGCAAAAATTTCACTTCTTTCAGGGTAATAAGTCAGAAATTTTTCTTATTTTGGGGCAAAAAGACAGAAATATTTTTTGTTTTGGGGGAAAAAGACAGAAATTTCACTTATTCAGAGGCAAAAAGGCAAAAGTTCCCCTTATTTTGGAGCAAAAATGAAGAAATTTCCCTTTTTTATGGCAAAAAAGTATGCATTCTTCTTATTTTCAGACAAAAAGGCAGAAATTCCCCATATTTTGGGGCAAAATGCAGAAATTCTTCTTATTTTGGGGCAAAATTGCAGAACTTTCCCTAATTGTGGGGCAAAAAACAGAAATTCCCCTTATTTTGTGGCAAAATTGCAGAAATTTCTTTTTTTTTAGGGCAAAATTGCAGAAATTTTACTAATTGTGGGGCAAAAAGGCAGAAATTCTCCTTATTTTGGGGCAAAACTAAGAAATTTCACTTATTTTGCGGCAAAATTGCAGAAATTTCCCTTATTTTGGGCAAAATTGCGGTAATTTCCCTTATTTTCAGGTAAAAAGGCTGAAATTTTCTTTATTTTGGGGCAAAAAAGGAGAAATTCTTCTTATTTTGGGGCAAAATTGCAGACATTTTCCTTATTATGGGGCAAAAAGGCAGAAATTTCGTATATTTTGTGGCAAAAATGCAGAAATTCCCCTTATTTTGAGTTAAAAAGGCTGAAATTCCCCTTATTTGGAAGCAAAAAGGCAGAAATTTCCCTTATATTGGGGCAAAATTGCAGAAATTTCACTTATTTCAGGGTAATAAGTCAGAAATTCCCCTTATTTTGGGGCAAAAAAGACTGAAATTCCCTTTGTTTTGGAGGAAAAAGACAGAAATTCCACTTATTTAGAGGCAAAAAGGCAGAAATTCCCCTTATTTTGGAGCAAAAATGAAGAAATTTCTTTTTTATATGGCAAAAAAATATGCATTCCCCTTATTTTCGGGCAAAAAGGAAGAAATTCCCCGTATTTTGGAGCAAAATTGCAGAAATTCCCCTAATTGTGGGGCAAAAAGGCAGAAATTCTTTATATGTTGGGGCAAAAAGACAGAAATTCTCCTTATTTTGGGGCAAAACTCAGAAATTCCACTTATTTTGGGGCAAAATTGCATAAATTTCACTTATTTCTGAGAAAAAAGGCAGAAATTTTCCTTTTTTTCGGGCATAAAGTCAGAAATTCCTAATATTTTGTGGCAAAAATGCAGAAATTCCCCTTATTTTGAAGTAAAAAGGCTGAAATTCCCCTTTTTTGGGGGCAAAAAGGCAGAAATTTCAATTATTTTGGGGAAAAATTCCAGAAATTACACTTATTTCAGGGTAATAAGTCAGAAATTCCCCTAATTTTGGGGCAAAAAAGTCATAAATTCCCTTTTTTGGGGGGGTAAGAAGACAGAAATTGTACTTATTTAGAGGCAAAAATGCAAAAATTCCCCTTATTTTGGAGCAAAAATGAAGAAATTTCACTTTTTTACGGCTAAAAGGTATGCATTTCCCTTATTTTCTGGCAAAAAGGCAGAAATTCCCTGTATTTTGGAGCAAAATTGCAGAAATTCCCCTAATTGTAAGGCAAAAAGGCAGAAATTCTTTACATGTTTGGGCAAAAAGACAGAAATTCTACTTATTTGGGGCAAAAAATTCAGAAATTCCCTTTGTTTTTGGGGAAAAAGACAGAAATTCCACTTATTTAGAGGCCAAAAGGCAGAAATTCCCCTTATTTTGGAGCAAAAATGAAGAAATTTCCTTTTTTTATGGCAAAAAGGGATACATTCCCTTTATTTTCGGGTAAAAAGGCAGAAATTCCCCGTATTTTGGAGCAAAATTGCAGAAATTCCCCTAATTTTGGGGCAAAAGGCAGAAATTCTCTTTATTTTGGCGCTAAAAATCAGAAATTCCCTTTATTTTGGGGCAAAATTCCAGAAATTTCCTTTATTTTGTTGCAAAATTTCAGAAATTTACCTTATTTTGGGGCAAAATTGCAGAAATTTCCTTTATTTGGGGCAAAATTGCAGTAATTTCACTTATTTTCAGGTAAAAAGGCTTAAATTTCCTTTATTTTAGGGCAAAAAAGGAGAAATTCCCCTTATTTTGAGGCAAAATTGCAGAAATTTCTCTTACTATGGGGCAAAAAGGCAGAAATTCCGAATATTTTGTGGCAGAAATGCAGAAATTCCCCTTATTTTGAGGTAAAAAGGCTGCAATTCCCCTTATTTGAGAGCAAAAAGGCAGAAATTTCACTTATATTGGGACAAAATTGCAGAAATTTCACTTATTTCAGGGTAATGAGTCAGAAATTCCCCTTCTTTTAGGGCAAAAAGACAGAAATTCCCTTTGTTTTGGGGGAAAAAGACAGAAATTCCACTTATTTAGAGGCAAAAAGGCAGAAATTCCCCTTATTTTGGAGCAAAAATGAGGAAATTTCTCTTTTATATGGCAAAAAAAAATATGCATTCCCCTTAATTTCGAACAAAAAGGCAGAAATTCCCCGTATTTTTGAGCAAAATTGCAGAAATTCCCCTAATTTTGGGGCAAAAGGCAGAAATTCTCTTTATTTTGGAGCAAAATTGCAGAAATTTACCTTATTTTGTGGCAAAATTGCAGAAATTTCCCTTATTTGGGGCAAAATTGCAGTAATTTCACTTATGTTCAGGTAAAAAGGCTGAAATTTCCTTTATTTTGGGGCAAAAAAGGAGAAATTTCTTTTATTTTGGGGAAAATTGCAGAAATTTTCTATATTATGGGGCAAAAAGCAAAAATTCCGTAAATTTTATGGCAAAAATGCAGAAATTTTCCTTATTTTGAGGTAAAAAGGCTGAAATTCCCTTTATTTGGGGGCAAAAAGGAAGAATTTTCCCATATATTGGGGCAACATTGCAGAAATTTCACTTATGTCAGGGTAATAAGTCAGAATTTTTTTTTATTTTGGGGCAAAAAGACAGAAATTCCCTTTGTTATGGGGGAAATAGACAGAAATTCCACGTATTTAGAGGCAAAAAGGCAAAAATTCCCCTTATTTTGGAGCAGAAATGAAGAAATTTTCCTTTTTTATGGCAAATAGGTATGCATTCCCTTTATTTTCGGGCAAAAAGGCAGAAATTCCCCATATTTTTGAGCAAAATTTCAGAAATTCCCCTAATTGTGGGGCAAAAAGGCAGAAATTCCCTATATGTTGGGGCAAAAAGAAATAAATTCTCTCTATTTTGGGGCAAAACTCAGAAATTCCACTTATTTTGGGGCAAAATTCCAGAAATTTCCCTTATTTTGACGCAAAATTGCAGAAATTTCACTTTTTTTGACAAAAAATTGAATAAATTTCACTTATTTCAGAGAAAAAAGGCAGAAATTTTCCTTATTTTGAGGTAAAAAGGCTAAAATTCCCCTTATTTAGGGGCAAAAAGGCAGAAATTCCCCTTATTTTCGGGTAAAATTTAACAAATTTCAAATATTTCAGGGCAAAATGGCAGAAATTCCCCTTATTTTGGGGCAAAAAGATGAAATCCCTAATTTTTGGCAAAAAATGAAGATATTTCACTTATTTCGGGACAAAAAGGCAGAAATTCCACTTAATTTCGGGCAAAAAGGCAGAAATGACCCGTATTTTTGAGCAAAATTACAGAAATTCACCTAATGGTGCAAAAATGCAGAAATTCCCTTTATTTTGGGGCAAAAGGCAGAAATTCTCCATATTTTGGTGCAAAAATCAGAAATTTCCCTTATTTTGATGTAAAATGCTGAAATCCCCCATATTTTGGGGCAAATGGCAGAAATTTCTCTTATTTTGGGGCAAATTTGCAGAAATTTCACTTATTTCAGGATAATAAGTCAGAAATTTTTCTTATTTTGGGGCAAAAAAGACAGAAAATTCATTTGTTTTGGGGGAAAAAGACAGAAATTCCAATTATTTAGAGGCAAAAAGGCAAAAGTTCCACTTATTTTGGAGCAAAAATGAAGAAATTTCCCTTTTTTATGGCAAAAAAGTATGCATTCTTCTTATTTTCGGACAAAAAGGCAGAAATTCCCCATATTTTGGGGTAAAAGGCAGAAATTCCCCTTATTTTGGGGCAAAATTGCAGAAATTTCCCTAATTGTGGGGCAAAATTGCAGAAATTTCCCTAATTGTGGGGCAAAAAACAGAAATTTTTTTTATTTTGGGGCAAAATTGCAGAAATTTCCTTTATTATGCGGAAAAATTGCAGAAATTTCTTTTATATTAGGGCAAAATTGCAGAAATTTCACTAATTGTGGGGCAAAAAGGCAGAAAATCCCTATATGTTTGGGCAAAACTAAGAAATTCCACTTATTTTGGGGCAAAATTCCAGAAATTTCCCTTATTTTGGGTCAAAATTGCAGAAATATCTATTATTTCAGGGAAAAAAGGCAGAAATTTTCCTTATATTGGGGCAAAATAGACAGATATTCTCTCTGTTTTAGGGGAAAAAGACAGAAATTCCCGTTATTTAGAGGCAAAAAGGCAGAAATTCCCCTTATTTTGGGGTAAAATTTCAGAAATTTCAAATATTTCAGGGTAAAATGGCATAAATTCCCCTCATTTTGAGACAAAAATATGAAATCCTTAATTTTTGGCTAAAATTGAAGATATTTCACTTATTTCGGGACATAAAGGCAGAAATTCCACTTAATTTCGGGGAAAAAGGCAGAAATTACCTGTATTGTGGAGCAAAATTGCAGAAATTCCCCTAATATTGGTGAAAAATGCAGAAATTCCCTTTATTTTGGGGCAAAAAGGCAGAAATTCTCCATATTTTGGTGCAAAAATAAGAAATTTCCCTTATTTTTATGTAAAATGCTGAAATTCCCCATATTTTGGGGCAAAAGGAAAATTTCCCTTATTTTGGGGCAAATTTGCAGAAATTTCACTTATTTCAGGGTAATAAGTCAGAAATTTTTCTTATTTTGGGGCAAAAAGACAGAAATTTCATTTGTTTTGGGGGAAAAAAACAGAAATTACACTTATTTAGAGGCAAAAAGGCAAAAGTTCCCCTTATTTTGGAGCAAAAATGAAGAAATTTCCCCTTTTTATGGCAAAAAGGTATGCATTCTCCTTATTTTCAGACAATAAGGCAGAAATTCCCTATATTTTTGGGCAAAAGGCAGAAATTCCCTTTATTTTGGGGCAAAATTGCAGATATTTCCCTAATTGTGGGGCAAAAAGGCAGAAATTCCCTATAAGTTGGGGCAAAAAGACAGAAATTCTCCTTATTTTGGGGCAAAACTCAGAAATTCCACTTATTTTGGGGTAAAATTGCAGAAATATCTCTTCTTTCAGGGAAAAAAGGCAAAATTTTTCCTTATATTGGGGCAAAAAGGCAGAAATTCCTAATATTTTGTGGCAAAAATGCAGAAATTCCCCTTATTTTTAGGTTAAAAGGCTGAAATTCCCCTTATTTGGAAGCAAAAATGCAGAAATTTCCCTTATTTTGGGGCAAAATTGAAGAAATTTCAAATATTTCAGGGTAATAAGTCATAAACTCCCCTTATTGGGAGACAAAAAAGACAGTAATTCCCTTTGTTTTCTAGGAAAAAAACAGAAATTCCACTTATTTAGAGACAAAAAGGCAGAAATTTCCCTTATTTTGGAGCAAAAATGAAGAAATTTCCCTTTTATATGGCAAAAAGGTATGCATTCCTCTTATTTTCGGGCAAAAAAGCAGAAATTCCCCGTATTTTGGAGCAAAATTGCAGAAATTCCCCTAATTGTGGGGCAAAATTGCAGAAATTTCCATAATTGTGGGGCAAAAACAGAAACTCCCATTATTTTGGGGCAAAATTGCAGAAATTTCCCTTATTATGGGGAAAAATTGCAGAAATTTCTTTTATTTTAGGGCAAAATTGCAGAAATTTCACTAATTGTGGGGCAAAAAGGCAGAAATTCTTCTTATTTTAGGGCAAAACTCAGAAATTCCACTTATTTTGGGGCAAAATTGCAGAAATATCTCTTATTTCAGGGAAAAAATGCAGAAATTTTCCTTATATTGGGGCAAAATAGACAGAAATTCCCTTTATTTTGGGGGGAAAATACATAAATTCTTCTTATTTAGAGGCAAAAAAGCAGAAATTCCCCTTATTTTGGGGTAAAATTTCAGAAATTTCAAATATTTCAGGGCAAAATGGCAGAAATTCCCCTCATTTGGGGACAAAAAGATGAAATACTTAATTTTTGGCTGAAATTGAAGAAATTTCACTTATTTCGGGACATAAAGGCAGAAATTCCACTTAATTTCAGGCAAAAAGGCAGAAATGACCCGTATTTTGGAGCAAAATTGCAGAAATTCCCCTAATATTGGTGAAAAATGCAGAAATTCCCTTTATTTTGGGGCAAAAAGGCAGAAATTCTCCATATTTTGGTGCAAAAATCAGAAATTTCCCTTATTTTGATGTAAAATGTTGAAATTCCTTATATTTTGGGGCAAAAGGCAGAAATTTCCCTTATTTTGGGGCAAATTTGCAGAAATTTCACTTATTTCAGGATAATAAGTCAGAAAATTTTTTAATTTGGGGCGAAAAGACAGAAATTTCATTTGTTTTGGGGGAAAAAGGCAGAAATTCCACTTATTTAAGGGTAAAATTGCAGAAATATCTCTTATTTCAGGGAAAAAAGGCAAAAATTTTCCTTATATTGGGACAAAAAGGCAGAAATTCCTAATATTTTGTGGCAAAAAGCAGAAATTCCCCTTATTTTTAGGTTAAAAGGCTGAAATTCCCCTTAATTGGAAGCAAAAATGCAGAAATTTCCCTTATTTTGGGGCAAAATTGCAGAAATTTCACTTATTTCAGGGTAATAAGTCAGAAATTCCTCTTAATTGGAGGCAAAAAAGACAATAATTCCCTTTGTTTTCTGGGAAAAAGACAGAAATTCCACTTATTTAGAGACAAAAGGCAGAAATTCCCCTTATTTTGGAGCAAAAATGAATAAATTTCCCTTTTATATGGCAAAAAGGTATGCATTCCCCCATTTTCGGGCAAAAAGGAAGAAATTCCCTGTATTTTGGAGCAAAACTGCAGAAATTCCCCTAATTGTGGGGCAAAAATGCAGATATTCCCTATATGTTGGGGCAAAAAAACAAAATTCTCCTTATTTTGGGGCAGAACTCAGAAATTCCACTTATTTTGGGGCAAAATTGCAGAAATATCTCTTATTTCAGGGAAAAAAGGCAGAAATTTTTCTTATATTTGTGCAAAATAAACAGAAATTCCCTTTGTTTTGGGGGGAAAAGACTGAAATTCAACTTATTTAGAGGCAAAAAAGCAAAAATTCCCCTTATTTTGGGGTAAAATTTTAGAAATTTCAAATATTTCAGGGCAAAATGGCAGAAATTCCCCTCATTTTGGGGCAAAAAGATGAAATCCCTAATTTTTGGCTAAAATTGAAGAAATTTCACTTATTTCGGGTCAAAAAGGCAGAAATTCCACTTAATTTTGGGCAAAAAGGCAGAAATGACCCGTATTTTGGAGCAAAATTGCAGAAATTCCCCTAATATTGGTGCAAAAATGCAGAAATTCCCTTTATTTTGGGGCCAAAAGGCAGAAATTCTCCATATTTTGGTGCAAAAATCAGAAATTTTCCTTATTTTGATGTAAAATGCTGAAATTCCCCATATTTTGGGGCAAAAGGCAGAAATTTCTCTTATTTTGGGGTAAATTTGCAGAAATTTCACTTATTTAAGGGTAATAAGTCAGAAATTTTTCTTATTTTGAGGCAAAAAGACAGAAAATTCATTTGTTTTGGGGGGAAAAGACAGAAATTCCACTTATTTAGAGGCAAAAAGGCAAAAGTTCCCCTTATTTTGGAGCAAAAATGAATAAATTTCCTTTTTTTATGGCAAAAAGTATGCATTCTTCTTATTTTTGGACAAAAATGCAGAAATTCCCCATATTTTGGAGTAAAAGGCAGAAATTCCCCTTATTTTGGGGCAACATTGCAGAAATTTCCCTAATTGTGGAGCAAAATTGCAGAAATTTCCCTAATTGTGGGGCAAAAAACAGAAATTCCCCTTATTTTGGGGCCAAATTGCAGAAATTTCCCTTATTATGGGGAAAAATTGCAGAAATTTCTTTTATTTTAGGGCAAAATTGCAAAAATTTCACTAATTGTGGGGCAAAAAGGCAGAAATTCTTTTTATTTTGGGGCAAAACTCAGAAATTCCACATATTTTGGGGCAAAATTGCAGAAATATCTCTTATTTCAGGGAAAAAAGGCAGAAATTTTCCTTATATTGGTGCAAAATAGACAGAAATTCCCTTTGTTTTGGGGGGAAAAGACAGAAATTCCCCTTATTTAGAGGCAAAAAGGCAGAAATTCCCCTTATTTTGGGGTAAAATTTCAGAAATTTCAAATATTTCAGGGCAAAATGGCAGAAATTCCCCTCATTTTGGGATAAAAAAATGAAATCCTTAATTTTTGGCTAAAATTGAAAAAATTTCAATTATTTTGGGTCATAAAGGCAGAAATTCCACTTAATTTCGGGCAAAAAGGTAGATATGACCCGTATTTTGGAGCAAAATTGCAGAAATTCCCCTAATATTGGTAAAAAATGCAGAAATTCCCTTTATTTTCAGGACAAAAAGGCAGAAATTCTCCATATTTTTGTGCAAAAATCAGAAATTTCCATTCTTTTGATGTAAAATGCTGAAATTCCCCATATTTTGGAGCAAAAGGCAGAAATTTCCCTTATTTTGAGGCAAATTTGCAGAAATTTTACTTATTTCAGGGTAATAAGTCAGAAATTTTTCTTATTTTGGGGCAAAAAGACAGAAATTTCATTTGTTTTGGGGGAAAAAGACAGAAATTCCACTTATTTAGAGGCAAAAAGGCAAAAGTTCCCCTTATTTTGGAGCAAAAATGAAGAAATTTCCCTTTTTTATGGCAAAAAGTTATGGATTCTTCTTATTTTCAGACAAAAAGGCAGAAATTCCCCATATTTTGGGGCAAAAGGCAGAAATTCCCCTTATTTTGTGGCAAAATTGCAGAAATTTCCATAATTGTGGGGCAAAATAACAGAAATTCCCCTTATTATGGGGCAAAATTCCAGAAATTTTCCTTATTATAGGGAAAAATTGCAGAAATTTCTTTTATTTTAGGGCAAAATTGTAGAAATTTCACTAATTGTGGGGCAAAAGGCAGAAATTCTCCTTATTTTGGGGCAAAACTCAGAAATTCCACTTATTTTGGGGCAAAATTCCAGAAATTTCCCTTATTTTGGGGCAAAATTGAAGAAATTTCAATTATTTTGTTGCAAATTTGCAGAAATTTCACTTATTTCAGAGAAAAAAGGCAGAAATTTTTCTTATTTTTAAGCAAAAAGGCAGAAATTCCTAATATTTTGTGCCAAAATTAAGAAATTCCCCTTATTTTTAGGTAAAAAGGCAAAAATTTCCCTTATTTTGGGGCAAAATTGCAGAAAATTTATTTATTTCCGGGTAGTAAGTCAGAAATTCCCTTTATTTAGGGGCAAAAATGAGAAATTTGTTTTGGGGGAAAAAGACAGAAATTCCACTTATTTAGAGGCAAAAAGGCAGAAATTCCTTTTATTTTATAGCAAAAATGAAGAAAATTTTCTTTTATATGGCAAAAAGGTATGTATTCCCTTTATTTTCGGGCAAATAGGCAAAAATTCCCCGTATTTTGGAGCAAAATTGCAGAAATTCCCCTAATTGTGGGGCAAAAAGGCAGAAATTCCCTATAAGTTGGGGCAAAAAGACAGAAATTCTCCTTATTTTGGGGCAAAACTCAGAAATTCCACTTATTTTGGGGCAAAATTGCAGAAATTTCACTTATTTCAGAGTAATAAGTCAGAAATTCCCCTTATTTTGAGGCAAAAAGGACAGAAATTCTCTTTGTTTTGGGGGAAAAATACAGAAATTCGACTTATTTAGAGGCAAAAAGGCAGAAATTTCCCTTATTTTGGAGCAAAAATGAAGAAATTTCACTTTTTTATGGCAAAAAGGTATGCATTCCCCTTATTTTCGGGCAAAAAGACAGAAATTCCTTGTATTTTGGAGCAAAATTGCAGAAATTCCCATAATTTTGGGGTAAAAGGCAGAAATTCCCTTTATTTTGGGGCAAAAATCAGAAATTTCCCTTATTTTGAGGCAAAATTCCAGAAACTTTCTATATTTTGTGGCAAAATTGCAGGAATTTACCTTATTTTAAGGTAAAATTGCAGAAATTTCCCTTATTTGGGACAAAATTGCAGAAATTTCACTTATTTTCAGGTAAAAAGGCTGAAATTTCCTTTATTTTGGGGCAAAAAGGGAGAAATTCCCTTTATTTTGGAAAAAAATTGCAGAAATTTTCTTTATTTTGGGGCAAAAAGGCAGAAATTCCGTATATTTTGTGGCAAAAAGGCAGAAATTTCCTTTATTTTGAGGTAATAAGGTTTAAATTCCCCTTCTTTTGGGGCAAAAATTCAGAAATTCCCCTTATTTTGGGGTAAAATTTCAGAAATTTCAAATATTTTTGGGGAAAATGGCAGAATTTCCCCTTATTTTGGGGCAAAAAATGAAATCCCTAATTTTGGCTAAAATTGAAGAAATTTCACTTATTTCGGGACAAAAAGGCAGAAATTCAACTTAATTTCCAGCAAAAAGGCAGAAATGACCCGTATTTTGGAGCAAAATTGCAGAAATTCCCCTAGTATTGGTGCAAAAATGAAGAAATTCCTTTTATTTTGGGGCAAAAATGCAGAAATTCCTAATATTTTTGTGCAAAAATCAAAAATTTCTCTTATTTTGATGTAAAATGCTGAAATTCCCCATATTTTGGGGCAAAAGGCAGAAATTTCCCTTATTTTGGGGCAAATTTGCAGAACTTTCACTTATTTCAGTGTAATAAGTCTGAAAATTTTTTTTATTTTGGGGCAAAAAGACAGAAATTTCCTTTTTTTGGGGGAAAAAGACAGATATTCCACTTATTTGGAGGCAAAAACGCAAAACTTTCCCTTATTTTGGAGCAAAAATGAAGAAATTTCCCTTTTTTATGGCAAAAAGGTATGCATTCTTCTTATTTTTGGACAAAAAGCAGAAATTCCCCATATTTTGGGGCAAAAGGCAGAAATTCCCCTTATTTTGGGGCAAAAATTCAGAAATTCCTAATATTTTTGTGCAAAAATCAAAAATTTCTCTTATTTTGATGTAAAATGCTGAAATTCCCCATATTTTGGGGCAAAAGGCAGAAATTTCCCTTATTTTGGGGCAAATTTGCAGAAATTTCACTTATTTCAGGGTAATAAGTCTGAAATTTTTTTTTATTTTGGGGCAAAAAGACAGAAATTTCCTTTGTTTTGGGGGCAAAAACTGATATTCCACTTATTTGGAGGCAAAAACGCAAAAGTTTCCCTTATTTTGGAGCAAAAATGAAGAAATTTCATTTTTTATGGCAAAAAGGTATGCATTCTTCTTATTTTTTGGACAAAAAGCAGAATTTCCCCACATTTTGGGGAAAAAGGCAGAAATTCCCCTTATTTTGGGACAAAATTGCAGAAATTTCTCTAATTGTGCGGCAAAAATCAGAAATTCCCCTTATTTTGGGGCAAAATTGCAGAAATTTCCCTTATTATGGTAAAAAATTGCAAAAATTTCTTTTATTTTAGGGCAAAATTGCAGAAATTTCACTAATTGTGGGGCAAAAAGGCAGAAATTTCACTTATTTTGGTGCAAAATTGCAGAAATTTCACTTATTTCAGAGAAAAAAGGCAGAAATTTTCCTTATTTTGGGGCAAAAAGGCAGAAATTCCTAATATTTTGTACCAAAATTCAGAAATTCCCCTTATTTTGAGGTGAAAAGGCTGAAATTTCCCTTATTTGGGGGCAAAAGGGCAGAAATTTCCCTTATATTGGGGCAAAATTGCAGAAATTTCACTTATTTTAGGGTAATAAGGCAGAAATTTTCCTAATTTTGGGGCAAAAAAGACAGAAATTCCCTTTGTTTTGGGGGAAAAAGACAGAAATTCCACTTATTTAGAGGCAAAAATGCAGAAATTCCCCTTATTATAAGGTAAAAAGGCTGAAATTCCCCATATTTGGAGGGAAAAAGGCAGAAATTTCCCTTATTTTGGGGCAAAATTGCAGAAATTTTACTTATTTCCGGGTAATAAGTCAAAAATTCCTTTTATTTTGGTGCAAAAAAGACAGAAATTCCCTTTGTTTTGGGGGAAAAAGACAGAAAGTCCACTTATTTAGAGGAAAAGGGCAGAAATTTTCCTTATTTTGGAGCAAAAATGAAGAAATTTCCCTTTTATATGGCAAAAAGGTATGCATTCCCCTTATTTTCGGGCAAAAAGGCAGAAATTCCCCGTATTTTGGCGCAAGATTGCAGAAATTCCCCTAATTGTGGGGCAAAAAGGAAGAAATTCCCTATATGTTGGGGCAAAAAGACAGAAATTCTCCTTATTTTGGGGCAAAACTCAGAAATTCCACTTATTTTCGAGCAAAATTGCAGAAATATCTTTATTTCAGGGAAAAAAGGCAGAAATTTTCCTTATATTGGGGCAAAAATGCAGAAATTCCTAATATTTTGTCGCAAAAATGCAGAAATTCCCCTTATTTTTAGGTAAAAGGCTGAAATTCCCCTTATTTGGAAGCAAAAATGCAGAAATTTCTCTTATTTTGGGGCAAAATTGCAGAAATTTCACTTATTTCAGGGTAATAAGTCAGAAATTCCCCTTATTTTGGGGCAAAAAAGACAGAAATTCCCTTTGTTTTTGGGGGAAAAAGACAGAAATTCCACTTATTTAGAGGCAAAAAGGCAGAAATTCCCCTTATTTTGGAGCAAAAATGAAGAAATTTCACTTTTTTATGGCAAAAAGGTATGCATTCTTATTTTCGGGCAAAAAGGCAGAAATTCCCCATATTTTGGAGCAAAATTGCAGAAATTCCCCTAATTTTGGGGCAAAAGGCAGAAATTCCCTTTATTTTGGGGCAAAAATCAGAAATTCCCCTTATCTTGGGAAAAAATTCCAGAAATTTTCTTTATTTTGGGGCAAAATTGCAGGAATTTACCTTATTTTGTGGCAAAATTGCAGAATTTTCCCTTATTTGGGGCAAAATTGCAGAAATTTCACTTATTTTCAGGTAAAAAGTCTGAAATTTCCTTTATTTTGGGGCAAAAAATGAGAAATTCCCCTTATTTTGGGGAAAAATTATAGAAATTTTCCTTATTTTGGGGCAAAAAGGCAGAAATTCCGTATATTTTGTGGCAAAAAGGCAGATATTTCCCTTATTTTGTGGTAAAAATGTTGAAATTCCCCTTATTTTGGGGCAAAAAGGCAGAAATTCCCCTTATTTTGGGGTAAAATTTCAGAAATTTCAAATATTTATGGGCAAAATGGCAGAAATTCCCCTTATTTTGGGGCAAAAAGGTGAAATCCCTAATTTTGGGCTAAAATTGAAGAAATTTCACTTATTTCGGGACAAAAAGGCAGAAATTCCACTTAATTTCGGGCATAAAGGCAGAAATGACCCATATTTTGGAGCAAAATTGCAGAAATTCCCCTAATATTGGTGCAAAAATGAAGAAATTCCCTTTATTTTGGGGCAAATGCAGAAATTCCTAATATTTTGGTGCAAAAATCAGAAATTTTCCTTATTTTGATGTAAAATGCTGAAATTCCCCACATTTTGGGGCAAAAGGCAGAAATTTCCCTTATTTTGGGGCAAATTTGCAGAACTTTCACTTATTTCAGGGTAATAAGTCAGAAATTTTTCTTATTTTGGGGCAAAAAAGACAGAAATTTCCTTTGTTTTGGGGGAAAAAGACAGAAATTCCACATATTTGGAGGCAAAAATGCAAAAGTTCCCCTTATTTTGTAGCAAAAATGAAGAAATTTCCCTTTTTTATGGCAAAAAGGGATGCATTCTTCTTATTTTTGGAAAAAAAGGCAGAAATTCCCTATATTTTGGGGCAAAAGGCAGAAATTCCCCTGTTTTGGGGCAAATTGCAGAAATTTAACTAATTGTAGGGCAAAAATCAGAAATTCCGATTATTTTGGGGCAAAATTGCAGAAATTTCTCTTATTATGGGGAAAAATTGCAAAATTTACTTTTATTTTAGGGCAAAATTGCAGAAATTTCACTAATTGTGGAGCAAAAAAAAAGAAATTCTCGTTATTTTTAAGTAAAACTCAGAAATTTCAATTATTTTGGGACAAAATATCAGAAATTTCCCTTATTTTGGGGCAAAATTGCAGAAATATCAATTATTTTGTTGCAAAACTGCAGAAATTTTACTTATTTCAGAGAAAAAAGGCAGAAATTTTCCTTATTTTGGGGCAAAAAGGCAGAAATTCCTAATATTTTGTGCCAATATTCAGAAATTACCCTTATTTTGAGGTAAAATGGCTGAAATTCCTCTTATTTGGGGGCAAAAAGGCAGAAATTTCCCTTATATTGGGGCAAAATTGCAGAACTTTAACTTATTTTAGGGTAATAAGTCAGAAATTTTCCTTATTTTGGGGCAAAAAAGACAGAAATTCCCTTTGTTTTTGGGGAAAGAGACAGAAATTCCACTTATTTAGAGGCAAAAATGCAGAAATTCCCCTTATTACGAGGTAAAAATGCTGAAATTCCCCTTATTTGTGGGCAAAATGCAGAAATTTCCCTTATTTTTGGGCAAAATTGCAGAAATTTTACTTATTTTAGGGTAATAAGTCAGAAATTTCCTTTATTTAGGGGCAAAAAAGACAGAAATTTTCTTTTTTGGGGGGGGAAAAGACAGAAATTCCACTTATTTAGAGGCAAAAAGGCAGAAATTCCTTTTATTTTGAAGCAAAAATGAAGAAATTTCCCTTTTATATGGCAAAAAGGTATGCATTCCCCTTATTTTCGGGCAAAAAGGCAGAAATTCCTCGTATTTTGGAGCAAAATTGCAGAAATTCCCCTAATTGTGGGGGAAAAAGGCAGATATTCCCTATATGTTGGGGCAAAAAAACAAAATTCTCCTTATTTTGGGGCAAAACTCAGAAATTCCACTTATTTTGGGGCAAAATTGCAGAAATATCTCTTATTTCAGGGAAAAAAGTCAGAAATTTTCCTTATATTTGGGCAAAATAAACAGAAATTCCCTATGTTTTGGGGGAAAATGACTGAAATTCCACTTATTTAGAGGCAAAAAGGCAGAAATTCCCCTTATTTTGGGGCAAAATTGCAGAAATTTAACTAATTGTGCAGCAAAAATCAGAAATTCCCCTTATTTTGGGGCAAAAATGCAGAAATTTCCCTTATTATGCTAAAAAATTGCAAAAATTTCTTTTATTTTAGGGCAAAATTGCAGAAATTTCACTAATTGTGGGACTAAAAGGCAGAAATTCTTTTTATTTTGGGGCAAAACTCAGAAATTCCACTTATTTTGTGGCAAAATTCCAGAAATTTCCATTATTTTGGGGCAAAATTGCACAAATTTCACTTATTTTGGTGCAAAATTGCAGAAATTTCACTTATTTCAGAGAAAAAAGGCAGAAATTTTCCTTATTTTGGGGCAAAAAGGCAGAAATTCCTAATATTTTGTGCCAAAATTCAGAAAATCCTATTATTTTGAGGTAAAAAGGCTGAAATTTCCCTTATTTGGTGGCAAAAAGGCAGAAATTTCCCTTATATTGGGGCAAAATTGCAGAAATTTCACTTATTTTAGGGTAATAAGTCAGAAATTCCCCTTATTTAGGGCAAAACGACAGAAATTTCCTTTTTTTGGGATGAAAAAGACAGAAATTCCACTTATTTAGAGGCAAAAAGTCAGAAATTCCTTTTATTTTGGAGCAAAAATGAAGAAATTTCCCTTTTATATGGCAAAAAGTTATGCATTCCCCTTATTTTCGGGCAAAAAGGCAGAAATTCCTCATATTTTGGAGCAAAATTGCAGAAATTCCCCTAATTGTGGGGGGAAAAGGCAGATATTCCCTATATGTTGGGGCAAAAAAACAAAATTCTCCTTATTTTGGGACAAAACTAAGAAATTCCACTTATTTTGTGGCAAAATTGCAGAAATATCACTTATTTCAGGGAAAAAGGCAGAAATTTTCCTTATATTTGGGCAAAATAAACAGATATTCCCTATGTTTTGGGGGAAAAAGACTGAAATTCCACTTATTTAGAGGCAAAAAGGCAGAAATTCCCCTTATTTTGGGGCAAAATTGCAGAAATTTCTCTAATTGTGCGGCAAAAATCAGAAATTCCCCATATTTTGGGGCAAAAATGCAGAAATTTCCCTTATTATGGTAAAAAATTGCAAAAATTTTTTTTATTTTAGGGCAAAATTGCAGAAATTTCACTAATTGTGGGGCAAAAAGGCAGAAATTCTTTTTATTTTGGGGCAAAACTCAGAAATTCCACTTATTCTGGGGCAAAATTCCAGAAATTTCCATTATTTTGGGGCAAAATTGCAGAAATTTCACTTATTTTGGTGCAAAATTGCAGAAATTTCACTTATTTCAGAGAAAAAAGGCAGAAATTTTACTTATTTTGGGGCAAAAAGGCAGAAATTCCTAATATTTTGTGCCAAAATTCAGAAATTCCCCTTATTTTGAGGTAAAAAGGCTGAAATTTCCCTTATTTGGGGGCAAAAAGGCAGAAATTTCCCTTATATTGGGGCAAAATTGAAGAAATTTCACTTATTTTAGGGTAAGAAGGCAGATATTTTCCTAATTTTGGGGCAAAAAAGACAGAAATTCACTTTGTTTTGGGGGAATTAGACAGAAATTCCACTTATTTAGAGGCAAAAATGCAGAAATTCCCCTTATTATAAGGTAAAAAGGCTGAAATTCCCCTTATTTGGGGGGAAAAAGGCAGAAATTTCCCTTATTTTGGGGCAAAATTGCAGAAATTTTACTTATTTCCGGGTAATAAGTCAAAAATTCCTTTTATTTTGGTGCAAAAAAGAAAGAAATTCCCTTTGTTTTGGGGGAAAAAGACAGAAAGTCCACTTATTTAGAGGCAAAAAGGCAGAAATTTTCCTTATTTTGGAGCAAAAATGAAGAAATTTCCCTTTTATATGGCAAAAAGGTATGCATTCCCCTTATTTTCGGGCAAAAAGGCAGAAATTCCCCGTATTTTGGAGCAAGATTGCAGAAATTCCTCTAATTGTGGGGCAAAAAGGAAGAAATTCCCTATATGTTGGGGCAAAAAGACAGAAATTCTCCTTATTTTGGGGCAAAACTCAGAAATTCCACTTATTTTGGAGCAAAATTGCAGAAATATCTTTATTTCAGGGAAAAAAGGCAGAAATTTTCCTTATATTGGGGCAAAAATGCAGAAATTCCTAATATTTTGTGGCAAAAATGCAGAAATTCCCCTTATTTTTAGGTTAAAAGGCTGAAATTCCCCTATTTGGAAGCAACAATGCAGAAATTTCCCTTATTTTGGGGCATAATTGCAGAAATTTCACTTATTTCAGGGTAATAAGTCAGAAATTCCCCTTATTTTGGGGCAAAAAAGACAGAAATTCCCTTTGTTTTGGGGGACAAAGACAAAAATTCCACTTATTTAGAGGCAAAAAGGCAGAAATTCCCCTTATTTTGGAGCAAAAATGAAGAAATTTCACTTTTTTATGGCAAAAAGGTATGCATTCTTATTTTCGGGCAAAAAGGCAGTAATTCCCCATATTTTGGAGCAAAATTGCAGAAATTCCCCTAATTTTGGGGCAAAAGGCAGAAATTCCCTTTATTTTGGGGCAAAAATCAGAAATTCCCCTTATTTTGGGGCAAAATTCCAGAAATTTTCTTTATTTTGGGGCAAAATTGCAGGAATTTACCTTATTTTGTGGCAAAATTGCAGAATTTTCCCTTATTTGGGGCAAAATTGCAGAAATTTCACTTATTTTCAGGTAAAAAGTCTGAAATTTCCTTTATTTTGGGGCAAAATATGAGAAATTTCCCTTCTTTTGGGGAAAAATTATAGAAATTTTCTTTATTTTGGGCAAAAAGGCAGAAATTCCGTATATTTTGTGGCAAAAAGGCAGAAATTTCCCTTATTTTGAGGTAATAATGTTGAAATTCCCCTTATTTTGGGGCAAAAAGGCAGAAATTCCCCTTATTTTGGGGTAAAATTTCAGAAATTTCAAATATTTATGGGCAAAATGGCAGAAATTCCCCTCATTTTGGGGCAAAAAGATGAAATCCCTAATTTTGGGCTAAAATTGAAGAAATTTCACTTATTTCGGGACAAAAAGGCAGAAATTCCACTTAATTTCGGGCAAAAAGGCAGAAATGACCCGTATTTTGGAGCAAAATTGCAGAAATTCCCCTAATATTGGTGCAAAAATGCTGAAATTCCCTTTATTTTGGGGCAAAAAGGCAGAAATTCTCCATATTTAGGTGGAAAAATCAGAAATTTCCCTTATTTTGATGTAAAATGCTCAAATTCCCCACATTTTGGGGCAAAAGGCAGAAATTTCCCTTATTTTGGGGCAAATTTACAGAACTTTCACTTATTTCAGGGTAATAAGTCAGAAATTTTTCTTATTTTGGGGCAAAAAACAGAAATTTCTTTTGTTTTGGGGGAAAAAGACAGAAATTCCACATATTTTTAGGCAAAAATGCAAAAGTTCCCCTTATTTTGTAGCAAAAATGAAGAAATTTCCCTTTTTTATGGCAAAAAGGTATGCATTCTTCTTATTTTTGGAAAAAAAGGCAGAAATTCCCCATATTTTGGGGCAAAAGGCAGAAATTCCCCTTATTTGGGGCAAAAATGAAGAAATTTCACTTTTTTATGGCAAAAAGGTATGCATTCTTATTTTCGGGCAAAAAGGCAGAAATTCCCTATATTTTGGAGCAAAATTGCAGAAATTTCCCTAATTTTGGGGCAAAAGGCAGAAATTCCCTTTATTTTGGGGCAAAAATCAGAAATTCCCCTTATCTTGGGGCAAAATTCCAGAAATTTTCTTTATTTTGGGGCAAAATTGCAGGAATTTACCTTATTTTGTGGCAAAATTGCAGAATTTTCCCTTATTTGGGGCAAAATTGCAGAAATTTCACTTATTTTCAGGTAAAAAGTCTGAAATTTCCTTTATTTTGGGGCAAAAAATGAGAAATTCCCCTTATTTTGGGGAAAAATTATAGAAATTTTCCTTATTTTGGGGCAAAAAGGCAGAAATTCTGTATATTTTGTGGCAAAAAGGCAGATATTTCCCTTATTTTGAGGTAATAATGTTGAAATTCCCCTTATTTTGGGGCAAAAAGGCAGAAATTCCCCTTATTTTGGGGTAAAATTTCAGAAATTTCAAATATTTATGGGCAAAATGGCAGAAATTCCCCTTATTTTGGGGCAAAAAGATGAAATCCCTAATTTTGGGCTAAAATTGAAGAAATTTCACTTATTTTGGGACAAAAAGGCAGAAATTCTACTTAATTTCGGGCAAAAAGTCAGAAATGACCCATATTTTGGAGCAAAATTGCAGAAATTCCCCTAATATTGGTGCAAAAATGAAGAAATTCCCTTTATTTTGGGGCAAAAAGGCAGAAATTCCTAATATTTTGGTGCAAAAATCAGAAATTTCCCTTATTTTGATGTAAAATGCTGAAATTCCCCACATTTTGGGGCAAAAGGCAGAAATTTCCCTTATTTTGGGGCAAATTTGCAGAACTTTCACTTATTTCAGGGTAATAAGTCAGAAATTTTTCTTATTTTGGGGCAAAAAAGACAGAAATTTCCTTTGTTTTGGGGGAAAAATACAGAAATTCCACATATTTGGAGGCAAAAATGCAAAAGTTCCCCTTATTTTGTAGCAAAAATGAAGAAATTTCCCTTTTTTATGGCAAAAAGGTATGCATTCTTCTTATTTTTGGAAAAAAAGGCAGAAATTCCCTATATTTTGGGGCAAAAGGCAGAAATTCCCCTTATTTTGGGGCAAAATTGCAGAAATTTAACTAATTGTGGGGCAAAAATCAGAAATTCTGCTAATTTTGGGGCAAAATAGCAGAAATTTTCCTTATTATGGGGAAAAATTGCAAAATTTACTTTTATTTTAGGGCAAAATTGCAGAAATTTAACTAATTGTGGAGCAAAAAGGCAGAAATTCTCCTTATTTTTAAGCAAAACTCAGAAATTTCACTTATTTTGGGGCAAAATATCAGAAATTTCCCTTATTTTGGGGCAAAATTGCAGAAATATCAATTATTTTGTGGCAAAACTGCAGAAATTTTACTTATTTCAGAGAAAAAAGGCAGAAATTTTCCTTATTTTGGGGCAAAAAGGCAGAAATTCCTAATATTTTGTGCCAATATTCAGAAATTCCCCTTATTTTGAGGTAAAATGGCTGAAATTCCTCTTATTTGGGGGCAAAAAGGCAGAAATTTCCCTTATATTGGGGCAAAATTGCAGAAATTTAACTTATTTCAGGGTAATAAGTCAGAAATTTTCCTTATTTTTGGGTAAAAAAGAGAGAAATTCCCTTTGTTTTGGGGGAAAAAGACAGAAATTCCACTTATTTAGAGGCAAAAATGCAGAAATTCCCCTTATTATGAGGTAAAAAGGCTGAAATTCCCCTTATTTGGGGGCAAAATGCAGAAATTTCCCTTATTTTTGGGCAAAATTGCAGAAATTTTACTTATTTTAAGGTAATAAGTCAAAAATTCCCCTTATTTAGGGGCAAAAAAGACAGAAATTTCCTTTTTTGGGGGGGAAAAAGACAGAAATTTCACTTATTTAGAGGCAAAAAGGCAGAAATTCCTTTTATTTTGGAGCAAAAATGAAGAAATTTCCCTTTTATATGGCAAAAAGGTATGCATTCCCCTTATTTTCAGGCAAAAAGGCAGAAATTCCCCGTATTTTGGAGCAAAATTGCAGAAATTCCCCTAATTGTGGGGCAAAAAGGCAGAAATTCCCTATAAGTTGGGGCAAAAAGACAGAAATTCTCTTTATTTTGGGGCAAAACTCAGAAATTCCACTTATTTTGGGGTAAAATTGCAGAAATATCTCTTATTTCAGGAAAAAAAGGCAAAAAATTTCCTTATATTGGGGCAAAAAGGCAGAAATTCCTAATATTTTGTGGCAAAAATGCAGAAATTCCCCTTATTTTTAGGTTAAAAGGCTGAAATTCCCCTTATTTGGAAGCAAAAATGCAGAAATTTCCCTTATTTTGGGGCAAAATTGCAGAAATTTCACTTATTTCAGGGTAATAAGTCAGAAATTCCCCTTATTTTGAGGCAAAAAAGACAGTAATTCCCTTTGTTTTCTGGGAAAAAGACAGAAATTCCACTTATTTAGAGACAAAAAGGCAGAAATTTCCCTTATTTTGGAGCAAAAATGAAGAAATTTCCCTTTTATATGGCAAAAAGGTATGCATTCCCCTTATTTTCGGGCAAAAAGGCAGAAATTCCTTGTATTTTGGAGCAAAATTGCAGAAATTCCCCTAATTGTGGAGGAAAAAGGCAGATATTCCCCATATGTTGGGGCAAAAAAACAAAATTCTCCTTATTTTGGGGCAAAACTCAGAAATTCCACTTATTTTGGGGCAAAATTGCAGAAATATCTCTTATTTCAGGGAAAAAAGGCAGAAATTTTCCTTATATTTGGGCAAAATAAACAGAAATTCCCTTTGTTTTGGGGGAAAAAGATTGAAATTCCACTTATTTAGAGGCAAAAAGGCAGAAATTCCCCTTATTTTGGGGTAAAATTTCAGAAATTTCAAATATTTATGGGCAAAATGGCAGAAATTCCCCTCATTTTGGGGCAAAAAGATGAAATCCCTAATTTTTGGCAAAAATTGAAGAAATTTCACTTATTTTGGGAAAAAAAGGCAGAAATTCCACTTAATTTCGGGCAAAAAGGCAGAAATGACCCGTATTTTGGAGCAAAATTGCAGAAATTCCCCTAATATTGGTGCAAAAATGCAGAAATTCCCTTTATTTTGGGGCAAAAAGGAAGAAATTCTCCATATTTAGGTGCAAAAATCAGAAATTTCCCTTATTTTGATGTAAAATGCTGAAATTCCCCACATTTTGGGGCAAAAGGCAGAAATTTCCCTTATTTTGGGGCAAATTTGCAGAACTTTCACTTATTTCAGGGTAATAAGTCAGAAATATTTCTTATTTTGGGGCAAAAAAGACAGAAATTTCCTTTGTTTTGGGGGAAAAAAAAGAAATTCCACATATTTGGAGGCAAAAATGCAAAAGTTCCCCTTATTTTGTAGCAAAAATGAAGAAATTTCCCTTTTTTATGGCAAAAAGGTATGCATTCTTCTTATTTTTGGAAAAAAAGGCAGAAATTCCCCATATTTTGGGGCAAAAGGAAGAAATTCCCCTTACTTTGGGGCAAAATTGCAGAAATTTAACTAATTGTGGGGCAAAAATCAGAAATTCTGCTTATTTTGGGGCAATATTGCAGAAATTTCCCTTATTATGGGGAAAAATTGCAAAATTTACTTTTATTTTAGGACAAAATTGCAGAAATTTCACTAATTGTGGAGCAAAAAGGCAGAAATTCTCCTTATTTTTAAGCAAAACTCAGAAATTTCACTTATTTTGGGGCAAAATATCAGAAATTTCCCTTATTTTGGGGCAAAATTGCAAAAATATCAATTATTTTGTTGCAAAACTGCAAAAATTTTACTTATTTCAGAGAAAAAAGCAGAAATTTTCCTTATTTTGGGGCAAAAAGGCCGAAATTCCTAATATTTTGTGCCAATATTCAGAAATTCCCCTTATTTTGAGGTAAAATGGCTGAAATTCCTCTTATTTGAGGGGCAAAAAGGCAGAAATTTCCCTTATATTGGGGCAAAATTGCAGAAATTTAACTTATTTTAGGGTAATAACTCAGAAATTTTCCTTATTTTGGGGCAAAAAAGACAGAAATTCCCTTTGTTTTGGGGAAAAAAGACAGAAATTCCACTTATTTAGAGGCAAAAATGCAGAAATTCCCCTTATTACGAGGTAAAAAGGCTGATATTCCCCTTATTTGGGGGCAAAATGCAGAAATTTCCCTTATTTTTGGGCAAAATTGCAGAAATTTTACTTATTTTAGGGTAATAAGTCAGAAATTCCCCTTATTTAGGGGCAAAAAAGACAGAAATTTCCTTTTTTGGGGGGGAAAAAGACAGAAATTCCACTTATTTAGAGGCAAAAAGGCAGAAATTCCTTTTATTTTGGAGCAAAAATGAAGAAATTTCCCTTTTATATGGCAAAAAGGTATGCATTCCCCTTATTTTCGGGCAAAAAGGCAGAAATTCCTCGTATTTTGGAGCAAAATTGCAGAAATTCCCCTAATTGTGGGGGAAAAAGGCAGATATTCCCTATATGTTGGGGCAAAAAAACAAAATTCTCCTTATTTTGGGGCAAAACTAAGAAATTCCACTTATTTTGGGGCAAAATTGCAGAAATATCTCTTATTTCAGGGAAAAAAGGCAGAAATTTTCCTTATATTTGGGCAAAATAAACAGAAATTCCCTATGTTTTGGAGGAAAAAGACTGAAATTCCACTTATTTAGAGGCAAAATGGCAGAAATTCCCCTTATTTTGGGGCAAAATTGCAGAAATTTCTCTAATTGTGCGGCAAAAATCAGAAATTCCCCTTATTTTGGGGCAAAAATGCAGAAATTTCCCTTATTATGGTAAAAAATTGCAAAAATTTCTTTTATTTTAGGGCAAAATTGCAGAAATTTCACTAATTGTGGGGCAAAAAGGAAGAAATTCTTTTTATTTTGGGGCAAAACTCAGAAATTCCACTTATTTTGGGGCAAAATTCCAGAAATTTCCATTATTTTGGGGCAAAATTGCAGAAATTTCACTTATTTTGGTGCAAAATTGCAGAAATTTCACTTATTTCAGAGAAAAAAGGCAGAAATTTTCCTTATTTTGGGGCAAAAAGGCAGAAATTCCTAATATTTTGTGCCAAAATTCAGAAATTCCCCTTATTTTGAGGTAAAAAGGCTGAAATTTCCCTTATTTGGGGGCAAAAAGGCAGAAATTTCCCTTATATTGGGGCTAAATTGCAGAAATTTCACTTATTTTAGGGTAATAAGGCAGAAATTTTCCTAATTTTGGGGCAAAAAAGACAGAAATTCCCTTTGTTTTGGGGGAAAAAGACAAAAATTCCACTTATTTAGAGGCAAAAATGCAGAAATTCCCCTTATTATAAGGTAAAAAGGCTGAAATTCCCCTTATTTGGGGGGAAAAAGGCAGAAATTTCCCTTATTTTGGGGCAAAATTGCAGAAATTTTACTTATTTCCGGGTAATAAGTCAAAAATTCCTTTTATTTTGGTGCAAAAAAGACAGAAATTCCCTTTGTTTTGGGGGAAAAAGACAGAAAGTCCACTTATTTAGAGGCAAAAGGGCAGAAATTTTCCTTATTTTGGAGAAAAAATGAAGAAATTTCCCTTTTATATGGCAAAAAGGTATGCATTCCCCTTATTTTCGGGCAAAAAGGCAGAAATTCCCCGTATTTTGGAGCAAGATTGCAGAAATTCCCCTAATTGTGGGGCAAAAAGGAAGAAATTCCCTATATGTTGGGGCAAAAAGACAGAAATTCTCCTTATTTTGGGGCAAAACTCAGAAATTCCACTTATTTTGGAGCAAAATTGCAGAAATATCTTTATTTCAGGGAAAAAAAGGCAGAAATTTTCCTTATATTGGGGCAAAAATGCAGAAATTCCTAATATATTGTGGCAAAAATGCAGAAATTCCCCTTATTTTTAGGTTAAAAGGCTGAAACTCCCCTTATTTGGAAGCAAAAATGCAGAAATTTCCCTTATTTTGGGGCAAAATTGCAGAAATTTCACTTATTTCAGGGTAATAAATCAGAAATTCCCCTTATTTTGGGGCAAAAAAACAGAAATTCCCTTTGTTTTGGGGGACAAAGACAAAAATTCCACTTATTTAGAGGCAAAAAGGCAGAAATTCCCCTTATTTTAGAGCAAAAATGAAGAAATTTCACTTTTTTATGGCAAAAAGTTATGCATTCTTATTTTCGGGCAAAAAGGCAGAAATTCCCCATATTTTGGAGCAAAATTGCAGAAATTCCCCAAATTTTGGGGCAAAAGGCAGAAATTCTCTTTATTTTGGGGCAAAAATCAGAAATTCCCCTTATCTTGGGGCAAAATTCCAGAAATTTTCTTTATTTTGGGGCAAAGTTGCAGGAATTTACCTTATTTTGTGGCAAAATTGCAGAATTTTCCCTTATTTGGGGCAAAATTGCAAAAATTTCACTTATTTTCAGGTAAAAAGTCTGAAATTTCCTTTATTTTGGGGCAAAAAATGAGAAATTCCCCTTATTTTGGGGAAAAATTATAGAAATTTTCCTAATTTTGGGGCAAAAATGGAGAAATTCCGTATATTTTGTGGCAAAAAGGCAGATATTTCCCTTATTTTGAGGTAATAATGTTGAAATTCCCCTTATTTTGGGGCAAAAAGGCAGAAATTCACCTTATTTTGGGGTAAAATTTCAGAAATTTCAAATATTTATGGGCAAAATGGCAGAAATTCCCCTTATTTTGGGGCAAAAAATGAAATCCCTAATTTTGGGCTAAAATTGAAGAAATTTCACTTATTTTGGGACAAAAAGGCAGAAATTCTACTTAATTTCGGGCAAAAAGGCAGAAATGACCCATATTTTGGAGCAAAATTGCAGAAATTCCCCTAATATTGGTGCAAAAATGAAGAAATTCCCTTTATTTTGGGGCAAAAAGGCAGAAATTCCTAATATTTTGGTGCAAAAATCAGAAATTTCCCTTATTTTGATGTAAATTGCTGAAATTCCCCACATTTTGGGGCAAAAGGCAGAAATTTCTCTTATTTTGGGGCAAATTTGCAGAACTTTCACTTATTTCAGGGTAATAAGTCAGAAATTTTTCTTATTTTGGGGCAAAAAAGACAGAAATTTCCTTTGTTTTGGGGGAAAAAGACAGAAATTCCACATATTTGGAGGCAAAAATGCAAAAGTTCCCCTTATTTTGTAGCAAAAATGAAGAAATTTCCCTTTTTTATGGCAAAAAGGAATGCATTCTTCTTATTTTTCGAAAAAAAGGCAGAAATTCCCCATATTTTAGGGCAAAAGGCAGAAATTCCCCTTATTTTTGGGCAAAATTGCAGAAATTTAACTAATTGTGGGGCAAAAATCAGAAATTCCGCTTATTTTGGGGCAAAATTGCAGAAATTTCCCTTATTATGGGGAAAAATTGCAAAATTTACTTTTATTTTAGGGCAAAATTGCAGAAATTTCACTAATTGTGGAGCAAAAAGGCAGAAATTCTCCTTATTTTTAAGCAAAACTCAGAAATTTCACTTATTTTGGGGCAAAATATCACAAATTTCCCTTATTTTGGGGCAAAATTGCAGAAATATCAATTATTTTGTTGCAAAACTGCAGAAATTTTACTTATTTCAGAGAAAAAATGCAGAAATTTTCCTTATTTTGGGGCAAAAAGGCAGAAATTCCTAATATTTTGTGCCAATATTCAGAAATTCCCCTTATTTTGAGGTAAAATGGCTGAAATTCCTCTTATTTGGGGGCAAAAAGGCAGAAATTCCCCTTATATTGGGGCAAAATTGCAGAAATTTAACTTATTTTAGGGTAATAAGTCAGAAATTTTCCTTATTTTGGGGCAAAAAAGACAGAAATTCCCTTTGTTTTGGGGAAAAAAGACAGAAATTCCACTTATTTAGAGGCAAAAATGCAGAAATTCCCCTTATTACGAGGTAAAAAGGCTGAAATTCCCCTTATTTTGGGGCTAAATGCAGAAATTTCCCTTATTTTTGCTCAAAATTGCAGAAATTTTACTTATTTTAGGGTAATAAGTCAGAAATTCCCCTTATTTAGGGGCAAAAAAGACAGAAATTTCCTTTTTTTGGGGGGAAAAAGACAGAAATTCCACTTATTTAGAGGCAAAAAGGCAGAAATTCCTTTTATTTTGGAGCAAAAATGAAGAAATTTCCCTTTTATATGGCAAAAAGGTATGCATTCCCCTTATTTTCGGGCAAAAAGGCAGAAATTCCTCGTATTTTTGAGCAAAATTGCAGAAATTCCCCTAATTGTGGGGGAAAAAGGCAGATATTCCCTATATGTTGGGGCAAAAAAATAAAATTCTCCTTATTTTGGGGCAAAACTCAGAAATTCCACTTATTTTGGGGCAAAATTGCAGAAATATCTCTTATTTCAGGGAAAAAAGGCAGAAATTTTCCTTATATTTGGGCAAAATAAACAGATATTCCCTATGTTTTGGGGGAAAAAGACTGAAATTCCACTTATTTAGAGGCAAAAATGCAGAAATTCCCCTTATTTTGGGGCAAAATTGCAGAAATTTCTCTAATTGTGCGGCAAAAATCAGAAATTCCCCATATTTTGGGGCAAAAATGCAGAAATTTCCCTTATTATGGTAAAAAATTGCAAAAATTTTTTTTTATTTTAGGGCAAAATTGCAGAAATTTCACTAATTGTGGGGCAAAAAGGCAGAAATTCTTTTTATTTTGGGGCAAAACTCAGAAATTCCACTTATTCTGGGGCAAAATTCCAGAAATTTCCATTATTTTGGGGCAAAATTGCAGAAATTTCACTTATTTTGGTGCAAAATTGCAGAAATTTCACTTATTTCAGAGAAAAAAGGCAGAAATTTTACTTATTTTGGGGCAAAAAGGCAGAAATTCCTAATATTTTGTGCCAAAATTCAGAAATTCCCCTTATTTTGAGGTAAAAAGGCTGAAATTTCCCTTATTTGGGGGCAAAAAGGCAGAAATTTCCCTTATATTGGGGCAAAAATGAAGAAATTTCACTTATTTTAGGGTAAGAAGGCAGATATTTTCCTAATTTTGGGGCAAAAAAGACAGAAATTCACTTTGTTTTGGGGGAATTAGACAGAAATTCCACTTATTTAGAGGCAAAAATGCAGAAATTCCCCTTATTATAAGGTAAAAAGGCTGAAATTCCCCTTATTTGGGGGGAAAAAGGCAGAAATTTCCCTTATTTTGGGGCAAAATTGCAGAAATTTTACTTATTTCCGGGTAATAAGTCAAAAATTCCTTTTATTTTGGTGCAAAAAAGACAGAAATTCCCTTTGTTTTGGGGGAAAAAGACAGAAAGTCCACTTATTTAGAGGCAAAAGGGCAGAAATTTTCCTTATTTTGGAGCAAAAATGAAGAAATTTCCCTTTTATATGGCAAAAAGTTATGCATTCCCCTTATTTTCGGGCAAAAAGGCAGAAATTCCCCGTATTTTGGAGCAAGATTGCAGAAATTCCCCTAATTGTGGGGCAAAAAGGAAGAAATTCCCTATATGTTGGGGCAAAAAGTCAGAAATTCTCCTTATTTTGTGGCAAAACTCAGAAATTCCACTTATTTTGGAGCAAAATTGCAGAAATATCTTTATTTCAGGGAAAAAAAGGCAGAAATTTTCCTTATATTTGGGCAAAAATGCAGAAATTCCTAATATTTTGTGGCAAAAATGCAGAAATTCCCTTTATTTTTAGGTTAAAAGGCTGAAATTCCCCTTATTTGGAAGCAAAAATGCAGAAATTTCCCTTATTTTGGGGCAAAATTGCAGAAATTTCACTTATTTCAGGGTAATAAATCAGAATTTCCCCTTATTTTGGGGCAAAAAAGACAGAAATTCCCTTTGTTTTGGGGGACAAAGACAAAAATTCCACTTATTTAGAGGCAAAAAGGCAGAAATTCCCCTTATTTTGGAGCAAAAATGAAGAAATTTCACTTTTTTATGGCAAAAAGGTATGCATTCTTATTTTCGGGCAAAAAGGCAGAAATTCTTCATATTTTGGAGCAAAATTGCAGAAATTCCCCAAATTTTGGGGCAAAAGGCAGAAATTCCCTTTAGTTTGGGGCAAAAATCAGAAATTCCCCTTATCTGGGGCAAAATTCCAGAAATTTTCTTTATTTTGGGGCAAAATTGCAGGAATTTACCTTATTTTGTGGCATAATTGCAGAATTTTCCCTTATTTGGGGCAAAATTGCAGAAATTTCACTTATTTTCAGGTAAAAAGTCTGAAATTTCCTTTATTTGGGGCAAAAAATGAGAAATTCCCCTTATTTAGGGGAAAAATTATAGAAATTTTCCTAATTTGGGGTCAAAAAGGCAGAAATTCCGTATATTTTGTGGCAAAAAGGCAGATATTTCCCTTATTTTGAGGTAATAATGTTGAAATTCCCCTTATTTTGGGGCAAAAAGGCAGAAGTTCCCCTTATTTTGGGGTAAAATTTCAGAAATTTCTAATATTTCAGGGCAAAATGGCAGAAATTCCCCTTATTTTGGGGCAAAAAATGAAATCCCTAATTTTGGGCTAAAATTGAAGAAATTTCACTTATTTCGGGACAAAAAGGCAGAAATTCTACTTAATTTCGGGCAAAAAGGCAGAAATGACCCATATTTTGGAGCAAAATTGCAGAAATTCCCCTAATATTGGTGCAAAAATGAAGAAATTCCCTTTATTTTGGGGCAAAAAGGCAGAAATTCCTAATATTTTGGTGCAAAAATCAGAAATTTCCCTTATTTTGATGTAAAATGCTGAAATTCCCCACATTTTGGGGCAAAAGGCAGAAATTTCCCTTATTTTGGGGCAAATTTGCAGAACTTTCACTTATTTCAGGGTAATAAGTCAGAAATTTTTCTTATTTTGGGGCAAAAAAGACAGAAATTTCCTTTGTTTTGGGGGAAAAAAAAGAAATTCCACATATTTGGAGGCAAAAATGCAAAAGTTCCCCTTATTTTGTAGCAAAAATGAAGAAATTTCCCTTTTTTATGGCAAAAAGGTATGCATTCTTCTTATTTTTGGAAAAAAAGGCAGAAATTCCCCATATTTTGGGGCAAAAGGAAGAAATTCCCCTTACTTTGGGGCAAAATTGCAGAAATTTAACTAATTGTGGGGCAAAAATCAGAAATTCTGCTTATTTTGGGGCAATATTGCAGAAATTTCCCTTATTATGGGGAAAAATTGCAAAATTTACTTTTATTTTAGGACAAAATTGCAGAAATTTCACTAATTGTGGAGCAAAAAGGCAGAAATTCTCCTTATTTTTAAGCAAAACTCAGAAATTTCACTTATTTTGGGGCAAAATATCAGAAATTTCCCTTATTTTGGGGCAAAATTGCAAAAATATCAATTATATTGTTGCAAAACTGCAAAAATTTTACTTATTTCAGAGAAAAAAGCAGAAATTTTCCTTATTTTGGGGCAAAAAGGCCGAAATTCCTAATATTTTGTGCCAATATTCAGAAATTCCCCTTATTTTGAGGTAAAATGGCTGAAATTCCTCTTATTTGAGGGGCAAAAAGGCAGAAATTTCCCTTATATTGGGGCAAAATTGCAGAAATTTAACTTATTTTAGGGTAATAACTCAGAAATTTTCCTTATTTTGGGGCAAAAAAGACAGAAATTCCCTTTGTTTTGGGGAAAAAAGACAGAAATTCCACTTATTTAGAGGCAAAAATGCAGAAATTCCCCTTATTACGAGGTAAAAAGGCTGATATTCCCCTTATTTGGGGGCAAAATGCAGAAATTTCCCTTATTTTTGGGCAAAATTGCAGAAATTTTACTTATTTTAGGGTAATAAGTCAGAAATTCCCCTTATTTAGGGGCAAAAAAGACAGAAATTTCCTTTTTTGGGGGGGAAAAAGACAGAAATTCCACTTATTTAGAGGCAAAAAGGCAGAAATTCCTTTTATTTTGGAGCAAAAATGAAGAAATTTCCCTTTTATATGGCAAAAAGGTATGCATTCCCCTTATTTTCGGGCAAAAAGGCAGAAATTCCTCGTATTTTGGAGCAAAATTGCAGAAATTCCCCTAATTGTGGGGGAAAAAGGCAGATATTCCCTATATGTTGGGGCAAAAAAACAAAATTCTCCTTATTTTGGGGCAAAACTAAGAAATTCCACTTATTTTGGGGCAAAATTGCAGAAATATCTCTTATTTCAGGGAAAAAAGGCAGAAATTTTCCTTATATTTGGGCAAAATAAACAGAAATTCCCTATGTTTTGGAGGAAAAAGACTGAAATTCCACTTATTTAGAGGCAAAATGGCAGAAATTCCCCTTATTTTGGGGCAAAATTGCAGAAATTTCTCTAATTGTGCGGCAAAAATCAGAAATTCCCCTTATTTTGGGGCAAAAATGCAGAAATTTCCCTTATTATGGTAAAAAATTGCAAAAATTTCTTTTATTTTAGGGCAAAATTGCAGAAATTTCACTAATTGTGGGGCAAAAAGGAAGAAATTCTTTTTATTTTGGGGCAAAACTCAGAAATTCCACTTATTTTGGGGCAAAATTCCAGAAATTTCCATTATTTTGGGGCAAAATTGCACAAATTTCACTTATTTTGGTGCAAAATTGCAGAAATTTCACTTATTTCAGAGAAAAAAGGCAGAAATTTTCCTTATTTTGGGTCAAAAAGGCAGAAATTCCTAATATTTTGTGCCAAAATTCAGAAATTCCCCTTATTTTGAGGTAAAAAGGCTGAAATTTCCCTTATTTGGGGGCAAAAAGGCAGAAATTTCCCTTATATTGGGGCTAAATTGCAGAAATTTCACTTATTTTAGGGTAATAAGGCAGAAATTTTCCTAATTTTGGGGCAAAAAAGACAGAAATTCCCTTTGTTTTGGGGGAAAAAGACAAAAATTCCACTTATTTAGAGGCAAAAATGCAGAAATTCCCCTTATTATAAGGTAAAAAGGCTGAAATTCCCCTTATTTGGGGGGAAAAAGGCAGAAATTTCCCTTATTTTGGGGCAAAATTGCAGAAATTTTACTTATTTCCGGGTAATAAGTCAAAAATTCCTTTTATTTTGGTGCAAAAAAGACAGAAATTCCCTTTGTTTTGGGGGAAAAAGACAGAAAGTCCACTTATTTAGAGGCAAAAGGGCAGAAATTTTCCTTATTTTGGAGAAAAAATGAAGAAATTTCCCTTTTATATGGCAAAAAGGTATGCATTCCCCTTATTTTCGGGCAAAAAGGCAGAAATTCCCCGTATTTTGGAGCAAGATTGCAGAAATTCCCCTAATTGTGGGGCAAAAAGGAAGAAATTCCCTATATGTTGGGGCAAAAAGACAGAAATTCTCCTTATTTTGGGGCAAAACTCAGAAATTCCACTTATTTTGGAGCAAAATTGCAGAAATATCTTTATTTCAGGGAAAAAAAGGCAGAAATTTTCCTTATATTGGGGCAAAAATGCAGAAATTCCTAATATATTGTGGCAAAAATGCAGAAATTCCCCTTATTTTTAGGTTAAAAGGCTGAAACTCCCCTTATTTGGAAGCAAAAATGCAGAAATTTCCCTTATTTTGGGGCAAAATTGCAGAAATTTCACTTATTTCAGTGTAATAAATCAGAAATTCCCCTTATTTTGGGGCAAAAAAACAGAAATTCCCTTTGTTTTGGGGGACAAAGACAAAAATTCCACTTATTTAGAGGCAAAAAGGCAGAAATTCCCCTTATTTTAGAGCAAAAATGAAGAAATTTCACTTTTTTATGGCAAAAAGTTATGCATTCTTATTTTCGGGCAAAAAGGCAGAAATTCCCCATATTTTGGAGCAAAATTGCAGAAATTCCCCAAATTTTGGGGCAAAAGGCAGAAATTCTCTTTATTTTGGGGCAAAAATCAGAAATTCCCCTTATCTTGGGGCAAAATTCCAGAAATTTTCTTTATTTTGGGGCAAAGTTGCAGGAATTTACCTTATTTTGTGGCAAAATTGCAGAATTTTCCCTTATTTGGGGCAAAATTGCAAAAATTTCACTTATTTTCAGGTAAAAAGTCTGAAATTTCCTTTATTTTGGGGCAAAAAATGAGAAATTCCCCTTATTTCGGGGAAAAATTATAGAAATTTTCCTAATTTTGGGGCAAAAATGGAGAAATTCCGTATATTTTGTGGCAAAAAGGCAGATATTTCCCTTATTTTGAGGTAATAATGTTGAAATTCCCCTTATTTTGGGGCAAAAAGGCAGAAATTCACCTTATTTTGGGGTAAAATTTCAGAAATTTCAAATATTTATGGGCAAAATGGCAGAAATTCCCCTTATTTTGGGGCAAAAAATGAAATCCCTAATTTTGGGCTAAAATTGAAGAAATTTCACTTATTTTGGGACAAAAAGGCAGAAATTCTACTTAATTTCGGGCAAAAAGGCAGAAATGACCCATATTTTGGAGCAAAATTGCAGAAATTCCCCTAATATTGGTGCAAAAATGAAGAAATTCCCTTTATTTTGGGGCAAAAAGGCAGAAATTCCTAATATTTTGGTGCAAAAATCAGAAATTTCCCTTATTTTGATGTAAATTGCTGAAATTCCCCACATTTTGGGGCAAAAGGCAGAAATTTCTCTTATTTTGGGGCAAATTTGCAGAACTTTCACTTATTTCAGGGTAATAAGTCAGAAATTTTTCTTATTTTGGGGCAAAAAAGACAGAAATTTCCTTTGTTTTGGGGGAAAAAGACAGAAATTCCACATATTTGGAGGCAAAAATGCAAAAGTTCCCCTTATTTTGTAGCAAAAATGAAGAAATTTCCCTTTTTTATGGCAAAAAGGAATGCATTCTTCTTATTTTTCGAAAAAAATGCAGAAATTCCCCATATTTTGGGGCAAAAGGCAGAAATTCCCCTTATTTTGGGGCAAAATTGCAGAAATTTAACTAATTGTGGGGCAAAAATCAGAAATTCCGCTTATTTTGGGGCAAAATTGCAGAAATTTCCCTTATTATGTGGAAAAATTGCAAAATTTACTTTTATTTTAGGGCAAAATTGCAGAAATTTCACTAATTGTGGAGCAAAAAGGCAGAAATTCTCCTTATTTTTAAGCAAAACTCAGAAATTTCACTTATTTTGGGGCAAAATATCACAAATTTCCCTTATTTTGGGGCAAAAATGCAGAAATTCCCCTTATTACGAGGTAAAAAGGCTGAAATTCCCCTTATTTTGGGGCTAAATGCAGAAATTTCCCTTATTTTTGGGCAAAATTGCAGAAATTTTACTTATTTTAGGGTAATAAGTCAGAAATTCCCCTTATTTAGTGACAAGAAAAACAGAAATTTCCTTTTTTTGGGGGGAAAAAGACAGAAATTCCACTTATTTAGAGGCAAAAATGCAGAAATTCCTTTTATTTTGGAGCAAAAATGAGGAAATTTCCCTTTTATATGGCAAAAAGGTATGCATTCCCTTATTTTCGGGCAAAAAGGCAGAAATTCCTCGTATTTTGGAGCAAAATTGCAGAAATTCCCCTAATTGTGGAGGAAAAAGGCAGATATTCCCTATATGTTTGGGCAAAAAAACAAAATTCTCCTTATTTTGGGGCAAAACTCAGAAATTCCACTTATTTTGGGGCAAAATTTCAGAAATATCTCTTATTTCAGGGAAAAAAGGCAGAAATTTTCCTTATATTTGGGCAAAATAAACAGAAATTCCCTATGTTTTGGGGGAAAAAGACTGAAATTCCACTTATTTAGAGGCAAAAAGGCAGAAATTCCCCTTATTTTGGGGAAAAATTGCAGAAATTTCTCTAATTGTGTGGCAAAAATCAGAAATTCCCCATATTTTGGGGCAAAAATGCAGAAATTTCCCTTATTATGGTAAAAAATTGCAAAAATTTCTTTTATTTTAGGGCAAAATTGCAGAAATTTCACTAATTGTGGGGCAAAAAGGCAGAAATTCTTTTTATTTTGGGGCAAAACTCAGAAATTCCACTTATTTTGGGGCAAAATTCCAGAAATTTCCATTATTTTGGGGCAAAATTGCAGAAATTTCACTTATTTTGGTGCAAAATCGCAGAAATTTCACTTATTTCAGAGAAAAAAGGCAGAAATTTTACTTATTTTGGGGCAAAAAGGCAGAAATTCCTAATATTTTGTGCCAAAATTCAGAAATTCCCCTTATTTTGAGGTAAAAATGCTGAAATTTCCCTTATTTGGGGGCAAAAAGGCAGAAATTTCCCTTATATTGGGGCAAAATTGCAGAAATTTCACTTATTTTAGGGTAATAAGGCAGAATTTTTTCTAATTTTGGGGCAAAAAACAGAAATTCCCTTTGTTTTGGGGGAAAAAGACAGAAATTCCACTTATTTAGAGGCAAAAATGCAGAAATTCCCCTTATTATAAGGTAAAAAGGCTGAAATTCCCCTTATTTGGGGGGAAAAAAGCAGAAATTTCCCTTATTTTGGGGCAAAATTGCAGAAATTTTACTTATTTCCGGGTAATAAGTCAAAAATTCCTTTTATTTGGTGCAAAAAAGACAGAAATTCCCTTTGTTTTGGGGGAAAAAGACAGAAAGTCCACTTATTTAGAGGCAAAAAGGCAGAAATTTTCCTTATTTTGGAGCAAAAATGAAGAAATTTCCCTTTTATTGGCAAAAAGGTATGCATTCCCCTTATTTTCGGGCAAAAAGGCAGAAATTCCCCGTATTTTGGAGTAAGATTGCAGAAATTCCCCTAATTGTGGGGCAAAAAGGAAGAAATTCCCTATATGTTGGGGCAAAAAGACAGAAATTTTCCTCATTTTGGGGCAAAACTCAGAAATACCACTTATTTTGGAGCAAAATTGCAGAAATATCTTTATTTCAGGGAAAAAAGGCAGAAATTTTCCTTATATTGGGGCAAAAATGCAGAAATTCCTAATATTTTGTGGCAAAAATGCAGAAATTCCCCTTATTTTTAGGTTAAAAGGCTGAAATTCCCCTTATTTGGAAGCAAAAATGCAGAAATTTCCCTTATTTTGGGGCAAAATTGCAGAAATATCACTTATTTCAGGGTAATAAGTCAGAAATTCCCCTTATTTTGTGGCAAAAAAGACAAAAATTCCCTTTGTTTTGGGGGACAAAGACAAAAATATCACTTATTTAGAGGCAAAAAGGCAGAAATTCCCCTTATTTTGGAGCAAAAATGAAGAAATTTCACTTTTTTATGGCAAAAAGGTATGCATTCTTATTTTCGGGCAAAAAGGCAGAAATTCCCCATATTTTGGAGCAAAATTGCAGAAATTCCCCTAATTTTGGGGCAAAAATCAGAAATTCCCCTTATTTTGGGGCAAAATTCCAGAAATTTTCTTTATTTTGGGGCAAAATTGCAGGAATTTACCTTATTTTGTGGCAAAATTGCAGAATTTTCCCTTATTTGGGGCAAAATTGCAGAAATTTCACTTATTTTCAGGTAAAAATCTGAAATTTCCTTTATTTTGGGGCAAAATATGAGAAATTCCCCTTCTTTTGGGGAAAAATTATAGAAATTTTCCTTATTTTGGGGCAAAAAGGCAGATATTCCGTATATTTTGTGGCAAAAAGGCAGAAATTTCCCTTATTTTGAGGTAATAATGTAGAAATTCCCCTTATTTTGGGGCAAAAAGGCAGAAATTCCTTTTATTTTGGGGTAAAATTTCAGAAATTTCAAATATTTATGGGCAAAATGGCAGAAATTCCCCTCATTTTAGGGCAAAAAGATGAAATCCCTAATTTTTGGAAAAAATTGAAGAAATTTCACTTATTTCGGGACAAAAAGGCAGAAATTCCACTTAATTTTGGGCAAAAAGGCAGAAATGACTTGTATTTTGGAGCAAAATTGCAGAAATTCCCCTAATATTGGTGCAAAAATGCAGAAATTCCCTTTATTTTGGGGCAAAAAGGCAGAAATTCTCCATATTTAGGTGCAAAAATCAGAAATTTCCCTTATTTTGATGTAAAATGCTGAAATTCCCCACATTTTGGGGCAAAAGGCAGAAATTTCCCTTATTTTGGGGCAAATTTGCAGAACTTTCACTTATTTCAGGGTAATAAGTCAGAAATTTTTCTTATTTTGGGGCAAAAAAGACAGAAATTTTCTTTTGTTTTGAGGGAAAAAGACAGAAATTCCACATATTTGGAGGCAAAAATGCAAAAGTTCCCCTTATTTTGTAGCAAAAATGAAGAAATTTTCCTTTCTAATGGCAAATAGGTATGCATTCTTCTTATTTTTGGAAAAAAAGACAGAAATTCCCCATATTTTGGGGCAAAAGGCAGAAATTCCCCTTATTTTGGGGCAAAATTCCAGAAATTTCACTAATTGTGGAGCAAAAAGGCAGAAATTCTCTTTATTTTTAAGCAAAACTCAGAAATTTCACTTATTTTGGGGCAAAATATCACAAATTTCCCTTATTTTGGGGCAAAATTGCAGAAATATCAATTATTTTGTTGCAAAACTGCAGAAATTTTACTTATTTCAGAGAAAAAATGCAGAAATTTTCCTTATTTTGGGGCAAAAAGGCAGAAATTCCTAATATTTTGTGCCAATATTCAGAAATTACCCTTATTTTGAGGTAAAATGGCTGAAATTCCTCTTATTTGGGGGCAAAAAAGGCAGAAAATTCCCTTATATTGGGGCAAAATTGCAGAAATTTAACTTATTTTAGGGTAATAAGTCAGAAATTTTCCTTATTTTGGGGCAAAAAAGACAGAAATTCCCTTTGTTTTGGGGAAAAAAGACAGAAATTCCACTTATTTAGAGGCAAAAATGCAGAAATTCCCCTTATTACGAGGTAAAAACGCTGAAATTCCCCTTATTTGCGGGCAAAATGCAGAAATTTCCCTTATTTTTGGGCAAAATTGCAGAAATTTTACTTATTTTAGGGTAATAAGTCAGAAATTCCCCTTATTTAGGGGCAAAAAAGACAGAAATTTCCTTTTTTGGGGGGGAAAAAGACAGAAATTTCACTTATTTAGAGGCAAAAAGGCAGAAATTCCTTTTATTTTGGAGCAAAAATGAAGAAATTTCCTTTTTATATGGCAAAAAGGTATGCATTCCCCTTATTTTCGGGCAAAAAGGAAGAAATTCCTCGTATTTTGGAGCAAAATTGCAGAAATTCCCCTAATGTGGGGGAAAAAGGCAGATATTCCCTATATGTTGGGGCAAAAAAACAAAATTCTCCTTATTTTGGGGCAAAACTCAGAAATTCCACTTATTTTGGGGCAAAATTGCAGAAATATCTCTTATTTCAGGGAAAAAAGGCAGAAATTTTCCTTATATTTGGGCAAAATAAACAGAAATTCCCTATGTTTTGGGGGAAAAAGACTGAAATTCCACTTATTTAGAGGCAAAATGGCAGAAATTCCCCTTATTTTGGGGCAAAATTGCAGAAATTTCTCTAATTGTGCGGCAAAAATCAGAAATTCCCCTTATTTTGGGGCAAAAATGCAGAAATTTCCCTTATTATGGTAAAAAATTGCAAAAATTTCTTTTATTTTAGGGCAAAATTGCAGAAATTTCACTAATTGTGGGGCAAAAAGGCAGAAATTCTTTTTATTTTGGGGCAAAACTCAGAAATTCCACTTATTTTGGGGCAAAATTCCAGAAATTTCCATTATTTTGGGGCAAAATTGCAGAAATTTCACTTATTTTGGTGCAAAATTGCAGAAATTTCACTTATTTCAGAGAAAAAAGGCAGAAATTTTCCTTATTTTGGGGCAAAAAGGCAGAAATTCCTAATATTTTGTGCCAAAATTCAGAAATTCCCCATATTTTGAGGTAAAAAGGCTGAAATTTCCCTTATTTGGGGGCAAAAAGGCAGAAATTTCCCTTATATTGGGGCTAAATTGCAGAAATTTCACTTATTTTAGGGTAATAAGGCAGAAATTTTCCTAATTTTGGGGCAAAAAAGACAGAAATTCCCTTTGTTTTGGGGGAAAAAGACAAAAATTCCACTTATTTAGAGGCAAAAATGCAGAAATTCCCCTTATTATAAGGTAAAAAGGCTTAAATTCCCCTTATTTGGGGGGAAAAAGGCAGAAATTTCCCTTATTTTGGGGCAAAATTGCAGAAATTTTACTTATTTCCGGGTAATAAGTCAAAAATTCCTTTTATTTTGGTGCAAAAAAGACAGAAATTCCCTTTGTTTTGGGGGAAAAAGACAGAAAGTCCACTTATTTAGAGGCAAAAGGGCAGAAATTTTCCTTATTTTGGAGAAAAAATGAAGAAATTTCCCTTTTATATGGCAAAAAGGTATGCATTCCCCTTATTTTCGGGCAAAAAGGCAGAAATTCCCCGTATTTTGGAGCAAGATTGCAGAAATTCCCCTAATTGTGGGGCAAAAAGGAAGAAATTCCCTATATGTTGGGGCAAAAAGACAGAAATTCTCCTTATTTTGGGGCAAAACTCAGAAATTCCACTTATTTTGGAGCAAAATTGCAGAAATATCTTTATTTCAGGGAAAAAAAGGCAGAAATTTTCCTTATATTGGGGCAAAAATGCAGAAATTCCTAATATATTGTGGCAAAAATGCAGAAATTCCCCTTATTTTTAGGTTAAAAGGCTGAAACTCCCCTTATTTGGAAGCAAAAATGCAGAAATTTCCCTTATTTTGGGGCAAAATTGCAGAAATATCACTTATTTCAGGGTAATAAGTCAGAAATTCCCCTTATTTTGTGGCAAAAAAGACAAAAATTCCCTTTGTTTTGGGGGACAAAGACAAAAATATCACTTATTTAGAGGCAAAAAGGCAGAAATTCCCCTTATTTTGGAGCAAAAATGAAGAAATTTCACTTTTTTATGGCAAAAAGGTATGCATTCTTATTTTCGGGCAAAAAGGCAGAAATTCCCCATATTTTGGAGCAAAATTGCAGAAATTCCCCTAATTTTGGGGCAAAAATCAGAAATTCCCCTTATTTTGGGGCAAAATTCCAGAAATTTTCTTTATTTTGGGGCAAAATTGCAGGAATTTACCTTATTTTGTGGCAAAATTGCAGAATTTTCCCTTATTTGGGGCAAAATTGCAGAAATTTCACTTATTTTCAGGTAAAAATCTGAAATTTCCTTTATTTTGGGGCAAAATATGAGAAATTCCCCTTCTTTTGGGGAAAAATTATAGAAATTTTCCTTATTTTGGGGCAAAAAGGCAGATATTCCGTATATTTTGTGGCAAAAAGGCAGAAATTTCCCTTATTTTGAGGTAATAATGTAGAAATTCCCCTTATTTTGGGGCAAAAAGGCAGAAATTCCTTTTATTTTGGGGTAAAATTTCAGAAATTTCAAATATTTATGGGCAAAATGGCAGAAATTCCCCTCATTTTAGGGCAAAAAGATGAAATCCCTAATTTTTGGAAAAAATTGAAGAAATTTCACTTATTTCGGGACAAAAAGGCAGAAATTCCACTTAATTTTGGGCAAAAAGGCAGAAATGACTTGTATTTTGGAGCAAAATTGCAGAAATTCCCCTAATATTGGTGCAAAAATGCAGAAATTCCCTTTATTTTGGGGCAAAAAGGCAGAAATTCTCCATATTTAGGTGCAAAAATCAGAAATTTCCCTTATTTTGATGTAAAATGCTGAAATTCTCCACATTTTGGGGCAAAAGGCAGAAATTTCCCTTATTTTGGGGCAAATTTGCAGAACTTTCACTTATTTCAGGGTAATAAGTCAGAAATTTTTCTTATTTTGGGGCAAAAAAGACAGAAATTTTCTTTTGTTTTGAGGGAAAAAGACAGAAATTCCACATATTTGGAGGCAAAAATGCAAAAGTTCCCCTTATTTTGTAGCAAAAATGAAGAAATTTTCCTTTCTAATGGCAAATAGGTATGCATTCTTCTTATTTTTGGAAAAAAAGACAGAAATTCCCCATATTTTGGGGCAAAAGGCAGAAATTCCCCTTATTTTGGGGCAAAATTCCAGAAATTTCACTAATTGTGGAGCAAAAAGGCAGAAATTCTCTTTATTTTTAAGCAAAACTCAGAAATTTCACTTATTTTGGGGCAAAATATCACAAATTTCCCTTATTTTGGGGCAAAATTGCAGAAATATCAATTATTTTGTTGCAAAACTGCAGAAATTTTACTTATTTCAGAGAAAAAATGCAGAAATTTTCCTTATTTTGGGGCAAAAAGGCAGAAATTCCTAATATTTTGTGCCAATATTCAGAAATTCCCCTTATTTTGAGGTAAAATGGCTGAAATTCCTCTTATTTGGGGGCAAAAAGGCAGAAATTCCCCTTATATTGGGGCAAAATTGCAGAAATTTAACTTATTTTAGGGTAATAAGTCAGAAATTTTCCTTATTTTGGGGCAAAAAAGACAGAAATTCCCTTTGTTTTGGGGAAAAAAGACAGAAATTCCACTTATTTAGAGGCAAAAATGCAGAAATTCCCCTTATTACGAGGTAAAAAGGCTGAAATTCCCCTTATTTTGGGGCTAAATGCAGAAATTTCCCTTATTTTTGCTCAAAATTGCAGAAATTTTACTTATTTTAGGGTAATAAGTCAGAAATTCCCCTTATTTAGGGGCAAAAAAGACAGAAATTTCCTTTTTTTGGGGGGAAAAAGACAGAAATTCCACTTATTTAGAGGCAAAAAGGCAGAAATTCCTTTTATTTTGGAGCAAAAATGAAGAAATTTCCCTTTTATATGGCAAAAAGGTATGCATTCCCCTTATTTTCGGGCAAAAAGGCAGAAATTCCTCGTATTTTTGAGCAAAATTGCAGAAATTCCCCTAATTGTGGGGGAAAAAGGCAGATATTCCCTATATGTTGGGGCAAAAAAACAAAATTCTCCTTATTTTGGGGCAAAACTCAGAAATTCCACTTATTTTGGGGCAAAATTGCAGAAATATCTCTTATTTCAGGGAAAAAAGGCAGAAATTTTCCTTATATTTGGGCAAAATAAACAGATATTCCCTATGTTTTGGGGGAAAAAGACTGAAATTCCACTTATTTAGAGGCAAAAAGGCAGAAATTCCCCTTATTTTGGGGCAAAATTGCAGAAATTTCTCTAATTGTGCGGCAAAAATCAGAAATTCCCCATATTTTGGGGCAAAAATGCAGAAATTTCCCTTATTATGGTAAAAAATTGCAAAATTTTTTTTTTTTTAGGGCAAAATTGCAGAAATTTCACTAATTGTGGGGCAAAAAGGCAGAAATTCTTTTTATTTTGGGGCAAAACTCAGAAATTCCACTTATTCTGGGGCAAAATTCCAGAAATTTCCATTATTTTGGGGCAAAATTGCAGAAATTTCACTTATTTTGGTGCAAAATTGCAGAAATTTCACTTATTTCAGAGAAAAAAGGCAGAAATTTTACTTATTTTGGGGCAAAAAGGCAGAAATTCCTAATATTTTGTGCCAAAATTCAGAAATTCCCCTTATTTTGAGGTAAAAAGGCTGAAATTTCCCTTATTTGGGGGCAAAAAGGCAGAAATTTCCCTTATATTGGGGCAAAATTGAAGAAATTTCACTTATTTTAGGGTAATAAGGCAGATATTTTCCTAATTTTGGGGCAAAAAAGACAGAAATTCACTTTGTTTTGGGGGAATTAGACAGAAATTCCACTTATTTAGAGGCAAAAATGCAGAAATTCCCCTTATTATAAGGTAAAAAGGCTGAAATTCCCCTTATTTGGGGGGAAAAAGGCAGAAATTTCCCTTATTTTGGGGCAAAATTGCAGAAATTTTACTTATTTCCGGGTAATAAGTCAAAAATTCCTTTTATTTTGGTGCAAAAAAGACAGAAATTCCCTTTGTTTTGGGGGAAAAAGACAGAAAGTCCACTTATTTAGAGGCAAAAGGGCAGAAATTTTCCTTATTTTGGAGCAAAAATGAAGAAATTTCCCTTTTATATGGCAAAAAGTTATGCATTCCCCTTATTTTCGGGCAAAAAGGCAGAAATTCCCCGTATTTTGGAGCAAGATTGCAGAAATTCCCCTAATTGTGGGGCAAAAAGGAAGAAATTCCCTATATGTTGGGGCAAAAAGTCAGAAATTCTCCTTATTTTGTGGCAAAACTCAGAAATTCCACTTATTTTGGAGCAAAATTGCAGAAATATCTTTATTTCAGGGAAAAAAAGGCAGAAATTTTCCTTATATTGGGGCAAAAATGCAGAAATTCCTAATATTTTGTGGCAAAAATGCAGAAATTCCCCTTATTTTTAGGTTAAAAGGCTGAAATTCCCCTTATTTGGAAGCAAAAATGCAGAAATTTCCCTTATTTTGGGGCAAAATTGCAGAAATTTCACTTATTTCAGGGTAATAAATCAGAATTTCCCCTTATTTTGGGGCAAAAAAGACAGAAATTCCCTTTGTTTTGGGGGACAAAGACAAAAATTCCACTTATTTAGAGGCAAAAAGGCAGAAATTCCCCTTATTTTGGAGCAAAAATGAAGAAATTTCACTTTTTTATGGCAAAAAGGTATGCATTCTTATTTTCGAGCAAAAAGGCAGAAATTCTTCATATTTTGGAGCAAAATTGCAGAAATACCCCAAATTTTGGGGCAAAAGGCAGAAATTCCCTTTAGTTTGGGGCAAAAATCAGAAATTCCCCTTATCTGGGGCAAAATTCCAGAAATTTTCTTTATTTTGGGGCAAAATTGCAGGAATTTACCTTATTTTGTGGCATAATTGCAGAATTTTCCCTTATTTGGGGCAAAATTGCAGAAATTTCACTTATTTTCAGGTAAAAAGTCTGAAATTTCCTTTATTTGGGGCAAAAAATGAGAAATTCCCCTTATTTAGGGGAAAAATTATAGAAATTTTCCTAATTTGGGGGCAAAAAGGCAGAAATTCCGTATATTTTGTGGCAAAAGGGCAGATATTTCCCTTATTTTGAGGTAATAATGTTGAAATTCCCCTTATTTTGGGGCAAAAAGGCAGAAATTCCCCTTATTTTGGGGTAAAATTTCAGAAATTTCTAATATTTCAGGGCAAAATGGCAGAAATTCCCCTTATTTTGGGGCAAAAAATGAAATCCCTAATTTTGGGCTAAAATTGAAGAAATTTCACTTATTTCGGGACAAAAAGGCAGAAATTCTACTTAATTTCGGGCAAAAAGGCAGAAATGACCCATATTTTGGAGCAAAATTGCAGAAATTCCCCTAATATTGGTGCAAAAATGAAGAAATTCCCTTTATTTTGGGGCAAAAAGGCAGAAATTCCTAATATTTTGGTGCAAAAATCAGAAATTTCCCTTATTTTGATGTAAAATGCTGAAATTCTCCACATTTTGGGGCAAAAGGCAGAAATTTCCCTTATTTTGGGGCAAATTTGCAGAACTTTCACTTATTTCAGGGTAATAAGTCAGAAATTTTTCTTATTTTTGGGCAAAAAAGACAGAAATTTCCTTTGTTTTGGGGGAAAAAGACAGAAATTCCACATATTTGGAGGCAAAAATGCAAAAGTTCCCCTTATTTTGTAGCAAAAATGAAGAAATTTCCCTTTTTTATGGCAAAAAGGAATGCATTCTTCTTATTTTTCGAAAAAAAGGCAGAAATTCCCCATATTTTGGGGCAAAAGGCAGAAATTCCCCTTATTTTGGGGCAAAATTGCAGAAATTTAACTAATTGTGGGGCAAAAATCAGAAATTCCGCTTATTTTGGGGCAAAATTGCAGAAATTTCCCTTATTATGTGGAAAAATTGCAAAATTTACTTTTATTTTAGGGCAAAATTGCAGAAATTTCACTAATTGTGGAGCAAAAAGGCAGAAATTCTCCTTATTTTTAAGCAAAACTCAGAAATTTCACTTATTTTGGGGCAAAATATCACAAATTTCCCTTATTTTGGGGCAAAAATGCAGAAATTCCCCTTATTACGAGGTAAAAAGGCTGAAATTCCCCTTATTTTGGGGCTAAATGCAGAAATTTCCCTTATTTTTGGGCAAAATTGCAGAAATTTTACTTATTTTAGGGTAATAAGTCAGAAATTCCCCTTATTTAGGGACAAAAAAGACAGAAATTTCCATTTTTTGGGGGGAAAAAGACAGAAATTCCACTTATTTAGAGGCAAAAAGGCAGAAATTCCTTTTATTTTGGAGCAAAAATGAAGAAATTTCCCTTTTATATGGCAAAAAGGTATGCATTCCCTTATTTTTGGGCAAAAAGGAAGAAATTCCTCGTATTTTGGAGCAAAATTGCAGAAATTCCCCTAATTGTGGAGGAAAAAGGCAGATATTCCCTATATGTTGGGGCAAAAAAACAAAATTCTCCTTATTTTGGGGCAAAACTCAGAAATTCCACTTATTTTGGGGCAAAATTTCAGAAATATCTCTTATTTCAGGGAAAAAAGGCAAAAATTTTCCTTATATTTGGGCAAAATAAACAGAAATTCCCTATGTTTTGGGGGAAAAAGACTGAAATTCCACTTATTTAGAGGCAAAAAGGCAGAAATTCCCCTTATTTTGGGGCAAAATTGCAGAAATTTCTCTAATTGTGTGGCAAAAATCAGAAATTCCCCATATTTTGGGGCAAAAATGCAGAAATTTCCCTTATTATGGTAAAAAATTGCAAAAATTTCTTTTATTTTAGGGCAAAATTGCAGAAATTTCACTAATTGTGGGGCAAAAAGGCAGAAATTCTTTTTATTTTGGGGCAAAACTCAGAAATTCCACTTATTTTGGGGCAAAATTCCAGAAATTTCCATTATTTGGGGGCAAAATTGCAGAAATTTCACTTATTTTGGTGCAAAATTGCAGAAATTTCACTTATTTCAGAGAAAAAAGGCAGAAATTTTCCTTATTTTGGGGCAAAAAGGCAGAAATTCCTAATATTTTGTGCCAAAATTCAGAAATTCCCCTTATTTTGAGGTAAAAAGGCTGAAATTTCCCTTATTTGGGGGCAAAAAGGCAGAAATTTCCCTTATATTGGGGCAAAATTGCAGAAATTTCACTTATTTTAGGGTAATAAGGCAGAATTTTTTCTAATTTTGGGGCAAAAAACAGAAATTCCCTTTGTTTTGGGGGAAAAAGACAGAAATTCCACTTATTTAGAGGCAAAAATGCAGAAATTCCCCTTATTATAAGGTAAAAAGGCTGAAATTCCCCTTATTTGGGGGGAAAAAAGCAGAAATTTCCCTTATTTTGGGGCAAAATTGCAGAAATTTTACTTATTTCCGGGTAATAAGTCAAAAATTCCTTTTATTTTGGTGCAAAAAAGACAGAAATTCCCTTTGTTTTGGGGGAAAAAGACAGAAAGTCCACTTATTTAGAGGTAAAAAGGCAGAAATTTTCCTTATTTTGGAGCAAAAATGAAGAAATTTCCCTTTTATATGGCAAAAAGGTATGCATTCCCCTTATTTTCGGGCAAAAAGGCAGAAATTCCCCGTATTTTGGAGCAAGATTGCAGAAATTCCCCTAATTGTGGGGCAAAAAGGAAGAAATTCCCTATATGTTGGGGCAAAAAGACAGAAATTCTCCTCATTTTGGGGCAAAACTCAGAAATTCCACTTATTTTGGAGCAAAATTGCAGAAATATCTTTATTTCAGGGAAAAAAGGCAGAAATTTTCCTTATATTGGGGCAAAAATGCAGAAATTCCTAATATTTTGTGGCAAAAATGCAGAAATTCCCCTTATTTTTAGGTTAAAAGGCTGAAATTCCCCTTATTTGGAAGCAAAAATGCAGAAATTTCCCTTATTTTGGGGCAAAATTGCAGAAATTTCACTTATTTCAGGGTAATAAGTCAGAAATTCCCCTTATTTTGGGGCAAAAAAGACAGAAATTCCCTTTGTTTTGGGGGACAAAGACAAAAATTCCACTTATTTAGAGGCAAAAAGGCAGAAATTCCCCTTATTTTGGAGCAAAAATGAAGAAATTTCACTTTTTTATGGCAAAAAGGTATGCATTCTTATTTTCGGGCAAAAAGGCAGAAATTCCCCATATTTTGGAGCAAAATTGCAGAAATTCCCCTAATTTTGGGGCAAAAGGCAGAAATTCCCTTTATTTTGGGGCAAAAATCAGAAATTCCCCTTATTTTGGGGCAAAATTCCAGAAATTTTCAATATTTTGGGGCAAAATTTCAGGAATTTACCTTATTTTTTGGCAAAATTGCAGAATTTTCCCTTATTTGGGGCAAAATTGCAGAAATTTCACTTATTTTCAGGTAAAAAGTCTGAAATTTCCTTTATTTTGGGGCAAAAATGAGAAATTCCCCTTATTTTGGGGAAAAATTATAGAAATTTTCCTTATTTTGGGGCAAAAAGGCAGAAATTCCGTATATTTTGTGGCAAAAAGGCAGATATTGCCCTTATTTTGAGGTAATAATGTTGAAATTCCCCTTATTTTGGGGCAAAAAGGCAGAAATTCCCCTTATTTTGGGGTAAAATTTCAGAAATTTCAAATATTTATGGGCAAAATGGCAGAAATTCCCCTCATTTTGGGGCAAAATAATGAAATCCCTAATTTTGGGCTAAAATTGAAGAAATTTCACTTATTTCGGGACAAAAAGGCAGAAATTCTACTTAATTTCGGGCAAAAAGGCAGAAATGACCCATATTTTGGAGAAAAATTGCAGAAATTCCCCTAATATTGGTGCAAAAATAAAGAAATTCCCTTTATTTTGGGGCAAAGAGGCAGAAATTCCTAATATTTTGGTGCAAAAATCAGAAATTTCCCTTATTTTGATGTAAAATGCTGAAATTCCCCACATTTTGGGGCAAAAAGCAGAAATTTCCCTTATTTTGGGGCAAATTTGCAGAACTTTCACTTATTTCAGGGTAATAAGTCAGAAATTTTTCTTATTTTGGGGCAAAAAAGACAGAAATTTCCTTTGTTTTGGGGGAAAAAGACAGAAATTCCACATATTTGAAGGTAAAAATGCAAAAGTTCCCCTTATTTTGTAGCAAAAATGAAGAAATTTCCCTTTTTTTATGGCAAAAAGGTGTGCATTCTTCTTATTTTTCGAAAAAAAGGCAGAAATTCCCCATATTTTGGGGCAAAAGGCAGAAATTCCCCTTATTTTGGGGCAAAATTGCAGAAATTTAACTAATTGTGGGGCAAAAATCAGAAATTCTGCTTATTTTGGGGCAAAATTGCAGAAATTTCCCTTATTATGGGGAAAAATTGCAAAATTTACTTTTATTTTAGGGCAAAATTGCAGAAATTTCACTAATTGTGGAGCAAAAAGGCAGAAATTCTCCTTATTTTTAAGCAAAACTCAGAAATTTCACTTATTTTGAAGCAAAATATCAGAAATTTCCCTTATTTTTGGGCAAAATTGCAGAAATATCAATTATTTTGTTGCAAAACTGCAGAAATTTTACTTATTTCAGAGAAAAAAGGCAGAAATTTTCCTTATTTTGGGGCAAAAGGCAGAAATTCCTAATATTTTGTGCCAACATTCAGAAATTCCCCTTATTTTGAGGTAAAATGGCTGAAATTCCTCTTATTTGAGGGGCAAAAAGGCAGAAATTTCCCTTATATTGGGGCAAAATTGTAGAAATTTAACTTATTTTAGGGTAATAAGTCAGAAATTTTCCTTCTTTTGGGGCAAAAAAGACAGAAATTCCCTTTGTTTTGGGGAAAAAAGACAGAAATTCCACTTATTTAGCGGCAAAAATGCAGAAATTCCCCTTATTACGAGGTAAAAAGGCTGAAATTCCCCTTATTTGGGGGCAAAATGCAGAAATTTCCCTTATTTTTGGGCAAAATTGCAGAAATTTTACTTATTTTAGGGTAATATGTCAGAAATTCCCCTTATTTAGGGGCAAAAAAGACAGAAATTTCCTTTTTTTGGGGGGAAAATGACAGAAATTCCACTTATTTAGAGGCAAAAAGGCAGAAATTCCTTTTATTTTGGAGCAAAAATGAAGAAATTTCCTTTTATATGGCAAAAAGGAATGCATTCCCCTTATTTTCGGGCAAAAAGGGAGAAAATCCTCGTATTTTGGAGCAAAATTGCAGAAATTCCCCTAATTGTGGGGGAAAAAGGCAGATATTCCCTATATGTTGGGGCAAAAAAACAAAATTCTCCTTATTTTGGGGCAAAACTCAGAAATTCCACTTATTTTGGGGCAAAATTGCAGAAATATCTCTTATTTCAGGGAAAAAAGGAAGAAATTTTCCTTATATTTGGGCAAAATAAACAGAAATTCCCTATGTTTTGGGGGAAAAACACTGAAATTCCACTTATTTAGAGGCAAAAAGGCAGAAATTCCCCTTATTTTGGTGCAAAATTGCAGAAATTTCTCTAATTGTGCGGCAAAAATCAGAAATTCCCCTTATTTTGGGGCAAAAATGCAGAAATTTCCCTTATTATGGTAAAAAATTGAAAAAATTTCTTTTATTTTAGGGCAAAGTTGCAGAAATTTCACTAATTGTGGGGCAAAAAGGCAGAAATTCTTTTTATTTTGGGGCAAAACTCAGAAATTCCACTTATTTTGGGGCAAAATTCCAGAAATTTCCATTATTTTGGGGCAAAATTGCAGAAATTTCACTTATTTTGGTGCAAAATTGCAGAAATTTCACTTATTTCAGAGAAAAAAGGCAGAAATTTTCCTTATTTTGAGGCAAAAAGGCAGAAATTCCTAATATTTTGTGCCAAAATTCAGAAATTTCCCTTATTTTGAGGTAAAAAGGCTGAAATTTCCCTTATTTGGGGGCAAAAAGGCAGAAATTTCCCTTATATTGGGGCAAAATTGCAGAAATTTCACTTATTTTAGGGTAATAAGGCAGAAATTTTCCTAATTTTGGGGCAAAAAAGACAGAAATTCACTTTGTTTTGGGGGAAAAAGACAGAAATTCCACTTATTTAGAGGCAAAAATGCAGAAATTCCCCTTTTTATAAGGTAAAAAGGCTGAAATTCCCCTTATTTGGGGGGAAAAGGCAGAAATTTCCCTTATTTTGGGGCAAAATTGCAGAAATTTTACTTACTTCCGGGTAATAAGTCAAAAATTCCTTTTGTTTTGGTGCAAAAAAGACAGAAATTCCCTTTGTTTTGGGGGAAAAAGACAGAAAGTCCACTTATTTAGAGGCAAAAAGGCAGAAATTTTCCTTATTTTGGAGCAAAAATTAAGAAATTTCCCTTTTATATGGCAAAAAGGTATGCATTCCCCTTATTTTCGGGCAAAAAGGCAGAAATTCCCCGTATTTTGGAGCAAGATTGCAGAAATTCCCCTAATTGTGGGGCAAAAGGGAAGAAATTCCCTATATGTTGGGGCAAAAAGACAGAAATTCTCCTTATTTTGGGGCAAAACTCAGAAATTCCACTTAGTTTGGAGCAAAATTGCAGAAATATCTTTATTTCAGGGAAAAAAGGCAGAAATTTTCCTTATATTGGGGCAAAAATGCAGAAATTCCTAATATTTTGTGGCAAAATGCAGAAATTCCCCTTATTTTTAGGTTAAAAGGCTGAAATTCCCCTTATTTGGAAGCAAAAATGCAGAAATTTCCCTTATTTTGGGGCAAAATTGCAGAAATTTCATTTATTTCAGGGTAATAAGTCAGAAATTCCCCTTATTTTGGGGCAAAAAAGACAGAAATTCCCTTTGTTTTGGGGGACAAAGACAAAAATTCCACTTATTTAGAGGCAAAAAGGCAGAAATTCCCCTTATTTTGGAGCAAAAATGAAGAAATTTCACTTTTTTATGGCAAAAAGTATGCATTCTTATTTTCGGGCAAAAAGGTAGAAATTCCCCATATTTTGGAACAAAATTGCAGAAATTCCCCTAATTTTGGGGCAAAAGGCAGAAATTCCCTTTATTTTGGGGCAAAAATCAGAAATTCCCCTTATTTTGGGGCAAAATTCCAGAAATTTTCTTTATTTTGGAGCAAAATTTCAGGAATTTACCTTATTTTGTGGCAAAATTGCAGAATTTTCCCTTATTTGGGGCAAAATTGCAGAAATTTCACTTATTTTCAGGTAAAAAGTCTGAAATTTCCTTTATTTTGGGGCAAAAAATGAGAAATTCCCCTTATTTTGGGAAAAAATTATAGAAATTTTCCTTATTTTGGGGCAAAAAGGCAGAAATTCCGTATATTTTGTGGCAAAAAGGCAGATATTTCCCTTATTTTGAGGTAATAATGTTGAAATTCCCCTTATTTTGGGGCAAAAAGGCAGAAATTCCCCTTATTTTGGGGTAAAATTTCAGAAATTTCAAATATTTATGGGCAAAATGGCAGAAATTCCCCTTATTTTGGGGCAAAAAGATGAAATCCCTAATTTTGGGCTAAAATTGAAGAAATTTCACTTATTTCGGGACAAAAAGGCAGAAATTCTACTTAATTTCGGGCAAAAAGGCAGAAATGACCCATATTTTGGAGCAAAATTGCAGAAATTCCCCTAATATTGGTGCAAAAATGAAGAAATTCCCTTTATTTTGAGGCAAAAAGGCAGAAATTCCTAATATTTTGGTGCAAAAATCAGAAATTTCCCTTATTTTGATGTAAAATGCTGAACTTCCCCACATTTGGGGCAAAAGGCAGAAATTTCCCTTATTTTGGGGCAAATTTGCAGAACTTTCACTTATTTCAGGGTAATAAGTCAGAAATTTTTCTTATTTTGGGGCAAAAAAGACAGAAATTTTCTTTGTTTTAGGGGAAAAAGACAGAAATTCCACATATTTGGAGGCAAAAATGCAAAAGTTCCCCTTATTTTGTAGCAAAAATGAAGAAATTTCCCTTTTTTTATGGCAAAAAGGTATGCATTCTTCTTATTTTTCGAAAAAAAAGGCAGAAATTCCCCATATTTTGGGGCAAAAGGCAGAAATTCCCCTTATTTTGGGGCAAAATTGCAGAAATTGAACTAATTGTGGGGCAAAAATCAGAAATTCCGCTTATTTTGGGGCAAAATTGCAGAAATTTCCCTTATTATGGGGAAAAATTGCAAAATTTACTTTTATTTTAGGGTAAAATTGCAGAAATTTCACTAATTGTGGAGCAAAAAGGCAGAAATTCTCCTTATTTTTAAGCAAAACTCAGAAATTTCACTTATTTTGGGGCAAAATATCAGAAATTTCCCTTATTTTTGGGCAAAATTGCAGAAATATCAATTATTTTGTTGCAAAACTGCAGAAATTTTATTATTTCAGAGAAAAAAGGCAGAAATTTTCCTTATTTTGGGGCAAAAGGCAGAAATTCCTAATATTTTGTGCCAATATTCAGAAATTCCCCTTATTTTGAGGTAAAATGGCTGAAATTCCTCTTATTTGAGGGGCAAAAAGGCAGAAATTTCCCTTATATTGGGGCAAAATTGCAGAAATTTAACTTATTTTAGGGTAATAAGTCAGAAATTTTCCTTCTTTTGGGGCAAAAAAGACAGAAATTCCCTTTGTTTTGGGGAAAAAAGACAGAAATTCCACTTATTTAGCGGCAAAAATGCAGAAATTCCCCTTATTACGAGGTAAAAAGGCTGAAATTCCCTTTATTTGGGGGCAAAATGCAGAAATTTCCCTTATTTTTGGGCAAAATTGCAGAAATTTTACTTATTTTAGGGTAATATGTCAGAAATTCCCCTTATTTAGGGGCAAAAAAGACAGAAATTTCCTTTTTTTGGGGGGAAAATGACAGAAATTCCACTTATTTAGAGGCAAAAAGGCAGAAATTCCTTTTATTTTGGAGCAAAAATGAAGAAATTTCCTTTTATATGGCAAAAAGGAATGCATTCCCCTTATTTTCGGGCAAAAAGGGAGAAAATCCTCGTATTTTGGAGCAAAATTGCAGAAATTCCCCTAATTGTGGGGGAAAAAGGCAGATATTCCCTATATGTTGGGGCAAAAAAACAAAATTCTCCTTATTTTGGGGCAAAACTCAGAAATTCCACTTATTTTGGGGCAAAATTGCAGAAATATCTCTTATTTCAGGGAAAAAAGGCAGAAATTTTCCTTATATTTGGGCAAAATAAACAGAAATTCCCTATGGTTTGGGGGAAAAAGACTGAAATTCCACTTATTTAGAGGCAAAAAGGCAGAAATTCCACTTATTTTGGGGCAAAATTGCAGAAATTTCTCTAATTGTGCGGCAAAAATCTGAAATTCCCCTTATTTTGGGGCAAAAATGCAGAAATTTCCCTTATTATGGTAAAAAATTGCAAAAATTTCTTTTATTTTAGGGCAAAATTGCAGAAATTTCACTAATTGTGGGGCAAAAAGGCAGAAATTCTTTTTATTTTGGGGCAAAACTCAGAAATTCCATTTATTTTGGGGCAAAATTCCAGAAATTTCCATTATTTTGGGGCAAAATTGCAGAAATTTCACTTATTTTGGTGCAAAATTGCAGAAATTTCGCTTATTTCAGAGAAAAAAGGCAGAAATTTTCCTTATTTTGAGGCAAAAAGGCAGAAATTCCTAATATTTTGTGCCAAAATTCAGAAATTTCCCTTATTTTGAGGTAAAAAGGCTGAAATTTCCCTTATTTGGGGGCAAAATCGCAGAAATTTCCCTTATATTGGGGCAAAATTGCAGAAATTTCACTTATTTTAGGGTAATAAGGCAGAAATTTTCCTAATTTTGGGGCAAAAAAGACAGAAATTCACTTTGTTTTGGGGGAAAAAGACAGAAATTCCACTTATTTAGAGGCAAAAATGCAGAAATTCCCCTTATTATAAGGTAAAAAGGCTGAAATTCCCCTTATTTGGGGGGAAAAGGCAGAAATTTCCCTTATTTTGGGGCAAAATTGCAGAAATTTTACTTACTTCCGGGTAATAAGTCAAAAATTCCTTTTGTTTTGGTGCAAAAAAGACAGAAATTCCCTTTGTTTTGGGGGAAAAAGACAGAAAGTCCACTTATTTAGAGGCAAAAAGGCAGAAATTTTCCTTATTTTGGAGCAAAAATTAAGAAATTTCCCTTTTATATGGCAAAAAGGTATGCATTCCCCTTATTTTCGGGCAAAAAGGCAGAAATTCCCCGTATTTTGGAGCAAGATTGCAGAAATTCCCCTAATTGTGGGGCAAAAGGGAAGAAATTCCCTATATGTTGGGGCAAAAAGACAGAAATTCTCCTTATTTTGGGGCAAAACTCAGAAATTCCACTTAGTTTGGAGAAAAATTGCAGAAATATCTTTATTTCAGGGAAAAAAGGCAGAAATTTTCCTTATATTGGGGCAAAAATGCAGAAATTCCTAATATTTTGTGGCAAAAATGCAGAAATTCCCCTTATTTTTAGGTTAAAAGGCTGAAATTCCACTTATTTGGAAGCAAAAATGCAGAAATTTCACTTATTTCAGGGTAATAAGTCAGAAATTCTCCTTATTTTGGGGCAAAAAAGACAGAAATTCCCTTTGTTTTGGGGGACAAAGACAAAAATTCCACTTATTTAGAGGCAAAAGGCAGAAATTCCCCTTATTTTGGAGCAAAAATGAAGAAATTTCACTTTTTTATGGCAAAAAGGTATGCATTCTTATTTTCGGGCAAAAAGGCAGAAATTTCCCATATTTTGGAGCAAAATTGCAGAAATTCCCCTAATTTTGGGGCAAGAGGCAGAAATTCCCTTTATTTTGGGGCAAAAATCAGAAATTCCCCTTATCTTGGGGCAAAATTCCAGAAATTTTCTTTATTTTGGGGCAAAATTGCAGGAATTTACCTTATTTTGTGGCAAAATTGCAGAATTTTCCCTTATTTGGGGCAAAATTGCAGAAATTTCACTTATTTTCAGGTAAAAAGTCTGAAATTTCCATTATTTTGGGGCAAAAAATGAGAAATTCCCCTTATTTTGGGGAAAAATTATAGAAATTTTCCATATTTTGGGGAAAAAAGGCAGAAATTCCGTATATTTTGTGGCAAAAAGGCAGATATTTCCCTTATTTTGAGGTAATAATGTTGAAATTCCCCTTATTTTGGGGCAAAAAGGCAGAAATTCCCCTTATTTTGGGGTAAAATTTCAGAAATTTCAAATATTTATGGGCAAAATGGCAGAAATTCCCCTTATTTTGGGGCAAAGAGATGAAATCCCTAATTTTGGGCTAAAATTGAAGAAATTTCACTTATTTCGGGACAAAAAGGCAGAAATTCTACTTAATTTCGGGCAAAAAGGCAGAAATGACCCATATTTTGGAGCAAAATTGCAGAAATTCCCCTAATATTGGTGCAAAAATGAAGAAATTCCCTTTATTTTGGGGCAAAAAGGCAGAAATTCCTAATATTTTGTGCCAAAATTCAGAAATTTCCCTTATTTTGATGTAAAATGCTGAAATTCCCCACATTTTGGGGCAAAAGGCAGAAATTTCCCTTATTTTGGGGCAAATTTGCAGAACTTTCACTTATTTCAGGGTAATAAGTCAGAAATTTTTCTTATTTTGGGGCAAAAAAGACAGAAATTTCCTTTGTTTTGGGGGAAAAAGACAGAAATTCCACATATTTGGAGGCAAAAATGCAAAAGTTCCCCTTATTTTGTAGCAAAAATGAAGAAATTTCCCTTTTTTATGGCAAAAAGTTATGCATTCTTCTTATTTTTGGAAAAAAAGGCAGAAATTCCCCATATTTTGTGGCAAAAGGCAGAAATTCCCCTTATTTTGGGGCAAAATTGCAGAAATTGAACTAATTGTGGGGCAAAAATCAGAAATTCCGCTTATTTTGGGGCAAAATTGCAGAAATTTCCCTTATTATGGGGAAAAATTGCAGAATTTACTTTTATTTTAGGGCAAAATTGCAGAAATTTCACTAATTGTGGAGCAAAAATGCAGAAATTCTCCTTATTTTTAAGCAAAACTCAGAAATTTCACTTATTTTGGGGCAAAATATCACAAATTTCCCTTATTTTGGGGCAAAATTGCAGAAATATCAATTATTTTGTTGCAAAACTGCAGAAATTTTACTTATTTCAGAGAAAAAAGGCAGAAATTTTCCTTATTTTGGGGCAAAAAGGCAGAAATTCCTAATATTTTGTGCCAAAATTCAGAAATTCCCCTTATTTTGAGGTAAAAAGGCTGAAATTTCCCTTATTTGGGGGCAAAAAGGCAGAAATTTCCCTTATATTGGGGCAAAATTGCAGAAATTTAACTTATTTCAGGGTAATAAGTCAGAAATTTTCCTTATTTTGGGGCAAAAAAGACAGAAATTCCCTTTGTTTTAGGGGAAAAAGACAGAAATTCCACTTATTTAGAGGCAAAAAGGCAGAAATTCCCCTTATTATGAGTTAAAAAGGCTGAAATTCCCCTTATTTGGGGGCAAAATGCAGAAATTTCCCTTATTTTTGGGCAAAATTGCAGAAATTTTACTTATTTTAGGGTAATAAGTCAGAAATTCTCCTTATTTAGGGGCAAAAAGACAGAAATTTCCTTTTTTTCGGGGGAAAAAGACAGAAATTCCACTTATTTAGAGGCAAAAATGCAGAAATTCCCCTTATTACGAGGTTAAAAGGCTGAAATTCCCCTTATTTGGAAGCCAAAATGCAGAAATTTCCCTTATTTTGGGGCAAAATTGCAGAAATTTCACTTCTTTCAGGGTAATAAGTCAGAAATTCCCCTTATTTTGAGGCAAAAAAGACAGTAATTCCCTTTGTTTTCTGGGAAAAAGACAGAAATTCCACTTATTTAGAGACAAAAAGGCAGAAATTTCCCTTATTTTGGAGCAAAAATGAAGAAATTTCCCTTTTATATGGCAAAAGGTATGCATTCCCCTTATTTTCGGGCAAAAAGGCAAAAATTCCTCGTATTTTGGAGCAAAATTGCAGAAATTCCCCTAATTGTGGAGGAAAAAGACAGATATTCCCTATATGTTGGGGCAAAAAAACAAAATTCTCTTTATTTTGTGGCAAAACTCAGAAATTCCACTTATTTTGGGGCAAAATTGCAGAAATATCTCTTATTTCAGGGAAAAAAGGCAGAAATTTTCCTTATATTTGGGCAAAATAAACAGAAATTCCCTAGGTTTTGGGGGAAAAAGATTGAAATTCCACTTATTTAGAGGCAAAAAGGCAGAAATTCCCCTTATTTTGGGGTAAAATTTTAGAAATTTCAAATATTTCAGGGCAAAATGGCAGAAATTCCCCTCATTTTGTGGCAAAAAGATGAAATCCCTAATTTTGGCAAAAATTGAAGAAATTTCACTTATTTCGGGACAAAAAGGCAGAAATTCCACTTAATTTCGGGCAAAAAGGCAGAAATGACCCGTATTTTGGAGAAAAATTGCAGAAATTCCCCTAATATTGGTGCAAAAATGCAGAAATTCCCTTTATTTTGGGGCAAAAAGGCAGAAATTCTCCATATTTTGGTGCAAAAATCAGAAATTTCCCTTATTTTGATGTAAAATGCTGAAATTCCCCATATTTTGGGGCAAAAGGCAGAAATTTCTCTTATTTTGGGGCAAATTTGCAGAAATTTCACTTATTTCAGGGTAATAAGTCAAAATTTTTTCTTACTTTGGGGCAAAAAAGACAGAAAATTCATTTGTTTTGGGGGAAAAAGAAAGAAATTCCACTTATTTAGAGGCAAAAAGGCAAAAGTTTCCCTTATTTTGGAGCAAAAATGAAGAAATTTCTTTTTTTTATGGCAAAAAAGTATGCATTCTTCTTATTTTCGGACAAAAAGGCAGAAATTCCCCATATTTTGGGGTAAAAGGCAGAAATTCCCCTTACTTTGGGGCAAAATTACAGAAATTTGCCTAATTGTGGGGCAAAATTGCAGAAATTTCCCTAATTGTGGGGCAAAAAACAGAAATTCCCCTTATTTTGGGGCAAAATTGCAGAAATTTCCCTTATTATGGAGAAAAATTGCAGAAATTTCTTTTATTTTAGGGCAAAATTGCAGAAATTTCACTAATTGTGGGGCAAAAAGGCAGAAATTCTTTTTATTTTGGGGCAAAACTCAGAAATTCCACTTATTTTGGGGCAGAATTGCAGAAATATCTCTAATTTCAGGGAAAAAGGGCAGAAATTTTCCTTATATTGGGGCAAAATATACAGAAATTCCCTCTGTTTTGTGGGAAAAAGACAGAAATTCCCTTTATTTAGAGGCAAAAAGGCAGAAATTCCCTTTATTTTGGGGTAAAATTTCAGAAATTTCAAATATTTCAGGGCAAAATGGCAGAAATTCCCCTCATTTTGGAACAAAAAGATGAAATCCTTAAGTTTTGGCTAAAATTAAAGAAATTTCACTTATTTCGGGACATAAAGGCAGAAATTCCACTTAATTTCGGGCAAAAAGGCAGAAATGACCCGTATTTTGGAGCAAAATTGCAGAAATTCCCCTAATATTGGTGAAAAATGCAGAAATTTCCTTTATTTTGGGGCAAAAAAGCAGAAATTCTCCATATTTTGGTTCAAAAATCAGAAATTTTCCTTATTTTGATGTAAAATGCTGAAATTCCTTATATTTTGGGGCAAAAGGCAGAAATTTCCCTTATTTTGGGGCAAATTTGCAGAAATTTCACTTATTTCAGGGTAATAAGCCAGAAATTTTGATTATTTTGGGGCAAAAAACAGAAATTTCATTTGTTTTGGGGGAAAAAGACAGAAATTCCACTTATTTAGAGGCAAAAAGGCAAAAGTTCCCTTTATTTTGGAGTAAAAATGAAGAAATTTCCCTTTTTTATGGCAAAAGGTATGCATTCTTCTTATTTTCAGACAAAAAGGCAGAAATTCATCATATTTTGGGGCAAAAGGCAGAAATTCCCCTTATTTTTGGGCAAAATTGCAGAAATTTCTCTTATTATGGGGAAAAATTGCAGAAATTTCTCTTATTTTAGGGCAAAATTGCAGAAATTTCGCTAATTGTGGGGCAAAAGGCAGAAATTCTCCTTATTTTGGGGCAAAACTCAGAAATTCCACTTATTTTGGGGCAAAATTCCAGAAATTTCCCTTATTTTGGGGCAAAATTGCAGAAATTTCACTTATTTTGGTGCGAAATTGCAGAAATTTCACTTATTTCAGAGAAAAAAGGCAGAAATTTTACTTATTTTGGGGCAAAAAGGCAGAAATTTCCCTTATATTGGGACAAAATTGCAGAAATTTCACTTATTTCAGGGTAATAAGTCAGAAATTTTCCTTATTTTGGGGCAAAAAAGACAGAAATTCCCTTTGTTTTGTGGGAAAAAGACAGAAATTCCACTTATTTAGAGGCAAAAATGCAGAAATTCCCCTTATTATGAGGTAAAAAGGCTGAAATTCCCCTTATTTGGGGGAAAAAAGGCAGAAATTTCTATTATTTTGGGGCAAAATTGCAGAAATTTTACTTATTTCAGGGTAATAAGTCAGAAATTCCCCTTATTTAGAAGCAAAAAAGACAGAAATTTCCTTTGTTTTGGGGGAAAAAGACAGAAATTCCACTTATTTAGAGGCAAATATGCAGAAATTCCATTTATTTTGGGACAAAAATGAAGAAATTTTTCTTTTATATGGCAAAAAGTTATGCATTCCCCTTATTTTCGGGCAAAAAGGCAGAAATTCCCCATATTTTGGAGCAAAATTGCAGAAATTCCCCTAATTGTGGGGCAAAAAGGCAGATATTCTCTATATGTTGGGGCAAAAAAACAAAATTCTCCTTATTTTGGGGCAAAACTCAGAAATTCCACTTATTTTGGGTCAAAATTGCAGAAATATCTCTTATTTCAGGGAAAAAAGGCAGAAATTTTCCTTATATTTGTTCAAAATAAACAGAAATTCCCTTTGTTTTGAGGGGAAAAAGACTGAAATTCCACTTCTTTAGAGGCAAAAAAGCAGAAATTCCCCTTATTTTGGGGTAAAATTTCAGAAATTTCTAATATTTCAGGGCAAAATGGCAGAAATTCCCTTCATTTTGGGGCAAAAAGATGAAATCCCTAATTTTTGGCTAAAATTGAAGAAATTTCACTTATTTCAGGACAAAAAGGCAGAAATTCCACTTAATTTCGAGCAAAAAGGCAGAAATGACCCGTATTTTAGAGCAAAATTGCAGAAATTTCCCTAATATTGGTGCAAAATGCAGAAATTCCCTTTATTTTGGGGCAAAAAGGAAGAAATTCTCCATATTTAGTTGCAAAAATCAGAAATTTCCATTATTTTGATGTAAAATGCTGAAATTCCCCACATTTTTGGGAAAAAGGCAGAAATTTCCCTTATTTTGGGGCAAATTTGCAGAACTTTCACTTATTTCAGGGTAATAAGTCAGAAATTTTTCTTATTTTGGGGCAAAAAAGACAGAAATTTCCTTTGTTTTGGGGGAAAAAGACAGAAATTCCACATATTTGGAGGCAAAAATGCAAAAGTTCCCCTTATTTTGTAGCAAAAATGAAGAAATTTCCCTTTTTTATGGCAAAAAGGTATGCATTCTTCTTATTTTTGGAAAAAAAGGCAGAAATTCCCCATAATTTGGGGCAAAAGGCAGAAATTCCCCTTACTTTGGGGCAAAATTGCAGAAATTTAACTAATTGTGGGGCAAAAATCAGAAATTCTGCTTATTTTGGGGCAATATTGCAGAAATTTCCCTTATTATGGGGAAAAATTGCAAAATTTACTTTTATTTTAGGGCAAAATTGCAGAAATTTCACTAATTGTGGGGCAAAAAACAGAAATTACCCTTATTTTCTGGCAAAATTGCAGAAATTTCCCTTATATTGGGGCAAAATTGCATAAATTTCTTTTATTTTAGGGCAAAATTGCAGAAATTTCATTAATTGTGGGGCAAAAAGGCAGAAATTCTTTTTATTTTGGGGCAAAACTCAGAAATTTCACTTATTTTGGGGAAAAATTGTAGAAATATCTCTTATTTCAGGGAAAAAAGGCAGAAATTTTCCTTATATTGGGGCAAAAAGGCAGAAATTTCACTTATTTCAGGCTAATAAGTCAGAAATTTTCCTTATTTTGGGGCAAAAAAGAGAGAAATTCCCTTTGTTTTGGGGGAAAAAGACAGAAATTCCCCTTATTTAGAGGCAAAAAGGCAGAAATTCCCCTTATTTTGGGGTAAAATTTCAGAAATTTCAAATATTTCAGGGCAAAATGGCAGAAATTCCCCTCATTTTGGGACAAAAAGATGAAATCCTTAATTTTTGGCTAAAATTGAAGAAATTTCAATTATTTCGGGTCATAAAGGCAGAAATTCCACTTAATTTCGGGCAAAAAGGTAGAAATGACCCGTATTTTGGAGCAAAATTGCAGAAATTCCCCTAATATTGGTAAAAAATGCAGAAATTCCCTTTATTTTGGGGCAAAAAGGCAGAAATTCTCCATATTTTGGTGCAAAAATCAGAAATTTCCCTTATTTTTATGTAAAATGCTGAAATTCCTCATATTTTGGGGCAAAAGGCAGAAATTTCCCTTATTTAGGGGAAAATTGGAAGAAATTTCACTTAATTCAGGGTAATATGTCAGAAATTTTTCTTATTTTGGGCAAAAAGACAGAAATTTCATTTGTTTTGGGGGAAAAAGACAGAAATTCCACTTATTTAGAGGCAAAAAGGAAAAAGTTCCCCTTATTTTGGAGCAAAAATGAAGATATTTCCCTTTTTTATGGCAAAAAGGTGTGCATTCTTTTTATTTTCAGACAAAAAGGCAGAAATTCCCCATATTTTGGGGCAAAAGGAAGAAATTCCCCTTATTTTGGGGCAAAATTGCAGAAATTTTCCTAATTGTGGGGCAAAAAACAGAAATTCCCTTTGATTTTGGGGCAAAATTGCAGAAATTTCCCTTATTATGGGGAAAAATTGCAGAAATTTCTCTTATTTTAGAGCAAAATTGCAGAAATTTCACTAATTGTGGGGCAAAAGGCAGAAATTCTCCTTATTTTGGGGCAAAACTCAGAAATTCCACTTATTTTGGGGCAAAATTCCAGAAATTTCCATTATTTTGGGGCAAAATTGTAGAAATTTCACTTATTTTGGTGCAAAATTGCAGAAATTTCACTTATTTCAGATAAAAAGGCAGAAATTTTCCTTATTTTGGGGCAAAAAGGCAGAAATTTCCCTTATATTGGGACAAAATTGCAGAAATTTCACTTATTTCAGGGTAATAAGTCAGAAATTTTCCTTATTTTGGGGCAAAAAAGACAGAAATTCCCTTTGTTTTGTGGGAAAAAGACAGAAATTCCACTTATTTAGAGGCAAAAATGCAGAAATTCCCCTTATTATGAGGTAAAAAGGCTGAAATTCCACTTATTTGGGGGAAAAAAGGCAGAAATATCTATTATTTTGGGGCAAAATTGCAGAAATTTTACTTATTTCAGGGTAATAAGTCAGAAATTCCACTTATTTAGAAGCAAAAAAGACAGAAATTTCCTTTGTTTTGGGGGAAAAAGACAGAAATTCCACTTATTTAGAGGCAAATATGCAGAAATTCCATTTATTTTGGAACAAAAATGAAGAAATTTTTCTTTTATATGGCAAAAAGTTATGCATTCCCCTTATTTTCGGGCAAAAAGGCAGAAATTCCCCGTATTTTGGAGCAAAATTGCAGAAATTCCCCTAATTGTGGGGCAAAAAGGCAGATATTCCCTATATGTTGGGGCAAAAAAACAAAATTCTCCTTATTTTGGGGCAAAACTCAGAAATTCCACTTATTTTGGGTCAAAATTGCAGAAATATCTCTTATTTCAGGGAAAAAAGGCAGAAATTTTCCTTATATTTGTGCAAAATAAACAGAAATTCCCTTTGTTTTGAGGGAAAAAGACTGAAATTCCACTTCTTTAGAGGCAAAAAAGCAGAAATTCCCCTTATTTTGGGGTAAAATTTCAGAAATTTCTAATATTTCAGGGCAAAATGGCAGAAATTCCCTTCATTTTGGGGCAAAAAGATGAAATCCCTAATTTTTGGCTAAAATTGAAGAAATTTCACTTATTTCAGGACAAAAAGGCAGAAATTCCACTTAATTTCGGGCAAAAAGGCAGAAATGACCCGTATTTTGGAGCAAAATTGCAGAAATTTCCCTAATATTGGTGCAAAAATGCAGAAATTCCCTTTATTTTGGGGCAAAAAGGAAGAAATTCTCCATATTTAGTTGCAAAAATCAGAAATTTCCATTATTTTGATGTAAAATGCTGAAATTCCCCACATTTTTGGGAAAAAGGCAGAAATTTCCCTTATTTTGGGGCAAATTTGCAGAACTTTCACTTATTTCAGGGTAATAAGTCAGAAATTTTTCTTATTTTGGGGCAAAAAAGACAGAAATTTCCTTTGTTTTGGGGGAAAAAGACAGAAATTCCACATATTTGGAGGCAAAAATGCAAAAGTTCCCCTTATTTTGTAGCAAAAATGAAGAAATTTCCCTTTTTTATGGCAAAAAGGTATGCATTCTTCTTATTTTTGGAAAAAAAGGCAGAAATTCCCCATAATTTGGGGCAAAAGGCAGAAATTCCCCTTACTTTGGGGCAAAATTGCAGAAATTTAACTAATTGTGGGGCAAAAATCAGAAATTCTGCTTATTTTGGGGCAATATTGCAGAAATTTCCCTTATTATGGGGAAAAATTGCAAAATTTACTTTTATTTTAGGGCAAAATTGCAGAAATTTCACTAATTGTGGGGCAAAAAACAGAAATTACCCTTATTTTCTGGCAAAATTGCAGAAATTTCCCTTATATTGGGGCAAAATTGCATAAATTTCCTTTATTTTAGGGCAAAATTGCAGAAATTTCATTAATTGTGGGGCAAAAAGGCAGAAATTCTTTTTATTTTGGGGCAAAACTCAGAAATTTCACTTATTTTGGGGAAAAATTGTAGAAATATCTCTTATTTCAGGGAAAAAAGGCAGAAATTTTCCTTATATTGGGGCAAAAAGGCAGAAATTTCACTTATTTCAGGCTAATAAGTCAGAAATTTTCCTTATTTTGGGGCAAAAAAGAGAGAAATTCCCTTTGTTTTGGGGGAAAAAGACAGAAATTCCCCTTATTTAGAGGCAAAAAGGCAGAAATTCCCCTTATTTTGGGGTAAAATTTCAGAAATTTCAAATATTTCAGGGCAAAATGGCAGAAATTCCCCTCATTTTGGGACAAAAAGATGAAATCCTTAATTTTTGGCTAAAATTGAAGAAATTTCAATTATTTCGGGTCATAAAGGCAGAAATTCCACTTAATTTCGGGCAAAAAGGTAGAAATGACCCGTATTTTGGAGCAAAATTGCAGAAATTCCCCTAATATTGGTAAAAAATGCAGAAATTCCCTTTATTTTGGGGCAAAAAGGCAGAAATTCTCCATATTTTGGTGCAAAAATCAGAAATTTCCCTTATTTTTATGTAAAATGCTGAAATTCCTCATATTTTGGGGCAAAAGGCAGAAATTTCCCTTATTTAGGGGAAAATTGGAAGAAATTTCACTTAATTCAGGGTAATATGTCAGAAATTTTTCTTATTTTGGGCAAAAAGACAGAAATTTCATTTGTTTTGGGGGAAAAAGACAGAAATTCCACTTATTTAGAGGCAAAAAGGAAAAAGTTCCCCTTATTTTGGAGCAAAAATGAAGATATTTCCCTTTTTTATGGCAAAAAGGTGTGCATTCTTTTTATTTTCAGACAAAAAGGCAGAAATTCCCCATATTTTGGGGCAAAAGGAAGAAATTCCCCTTATTTTGGGGCAAAATTGCAGAAATTTCCCTAATTGTGGGGCAAAAAACAGAAATTCCCCTTATTTTGGGGCAAAATTGCAGAAATTTCCCTTATTATGGGAAAAAATTGCAGAAATTTCTTATATTTCAGGGCAAAATTGCAGAAATTTCACTAATTTTGGGCTAAAAGGCAGAAATTCTCCTTATTTTGTGGCAAAACTCAGAAATTCCACTTATTTTGGGGCAAAATTCCAGAAATTTCACTTATTTTGGGGGAAAATTGCAGAAATTTCACTTATTTTGGTGCAAATTTGTAGAAATTTCACTTATTTCAGAGAAAAAAGGCAAAAATTTTCCTTATTTTGGGGCAAAAGGCAGAAATTTCTAATATTTTGTGCCAAAATTCAGAAATTCCCTTTATTTTGAGGTAAAAAGGCTGAAATTTCCCTTATTTGTGGGCAAAAAGGCAGAAATTTCCCTTATATTGGGGCAAAATTGCAGAAATTTCACTTATTTCAGGGTAATAAGTCAGAAATTTTCCTTATTTTGGGGCAAAAAAGACAGAAATTCCCTTTGTTTTGGGGGAAAAAGACAGAAATTCCACTTATTTAGAGGCAAAAATGCAGAAATTCCCCTTATTATGAGATAAAAGGGCTGAAATTCCCCTTATTGGGAGCAAAAAAGATGAAATTTCCCTTATTTTGGGGCAAAATTGCAGAAAATTTATTTATTTCCAGGTAATAAGTCAGAAATTCCCTTTATTTAGGGGCAAAAATGAGAGATTTCCTTTGTTTTGGGGAAAAAGACAGAAGTTCCACTTATTTAGAGGCAAAAAGGCAGAAATTCCTTTTATTTTGGAGCAAAAATAAAGAAATTTTTCTTTTATATGGCAAAAAGGTATGCATTCCCCTTATTTTCGGGCAAATAGGCAAAAATTCCCGGTAATTTGGAGCAAAATTGCAGAAATTCCCCTATTTTGGGGCAAAAAGGCAGAAATTCCCTATAAATTGGGGCAAAAAGACAGAAATTCTCCTTATTTTGGGACAAAACTCAGAAATTCCACTTATTTTGGGGCATAATTGCAGAAATTTCACTTATTTCAGGGTAATAAGTCAGAAATTCCCCTTGTTTTGTGGCAAAAAAGAAAGAAATTCCCTTTGTTTTGGGGAAAATAACAGAAATTCCACTTATTTAGAGGCAAATGGCAGAAATTTCCCTTATTTTGGAGCAAAAATGAAGAAATTTCACTTTTTTATGGCAAAAAGGTATGCATTCCCCTTATTTTCGGGCAAAAAGGCAGAAATTTCCCGTATTTTGGAGCAAAATTGCAGAAATTCCCATAATTTTGAGGCAAGAGGCAGAAATTCCCTCTATTTTGGGGCAAAAATCAGAAATTTCCCTTATTTTGGGGCAAAATTCCAGAAATTTTCTTTATTTTGGGGCAAACTTGCAGGAATTTACCTTATTTTAAGGTAAAATTGCAGAAATTTTCCTTATTTGTGGCAAAATTACAGAAATTTCACTTATTTTCAGGTAAAAAGGCTAAAATTTTCTTTATTTTGGGGCAAAAAGGGAGAAATTCCCCTTATTTTGGAAAAAAATTGCAGAAATTTTCCTTATTTTGGGGCAAAAAGGCAGAAATTCCGTATATTTTGTGGCAAAAAGGCAGAAATTTCCCTTATTTTGAGGTAATAAGGTTTAAATTCTTCTTATTTTGGGGCAAAAATGCAGAAATTCCCATTATTTTGGTGTAAAATTTCAGAAATTTCAAATATTTCTGGGCAAAATGGCAGAATTTCCCCTTATTTTGGGGCAAAAAGATGAAATCCCTAATTTTTGGCTAAAATTGAAGAAATTTCACTTATTTCGAGACAAAAAGGCAGAAATTTAACTTAATTTCGGGCAAAAAGGCAGAAATGACCCGTATTTTGGAGCAAAATTGCAGAAATTCCCCTAATATTGGTGCAAAAATGAAGAAATTCCCTTTATTTTGGGGCAAAAATGCAGAAATTCCTAATATTTTTGTGCAAAAATCAGAAATTTCTCTTATTTTGATGTAAAATGCTGAAATTCCCCATATTTTGGGGCAAAAGGCAGAAATTTCCCTTATTTTGGGGCAAATTTGCAGAAATTTCACTTATTTCAGGGTAATAAGTCTGAAATTTTTTTTTATTTTGGCGCAAAAAGACAGAAATTTCCTTTTTTGGGGGGGAAAAAGACAGAAATTCCACTTACTTGGAGGCAAAAACGCAAAAGTTTCCCTTATTTTGGAGCAAAAATGAAGAAATTTACCTTTTTTATGGCAAAAAGGTATGCATTCTTCTTATTTACGGACAAAAAGCAGAAATTTCCCATATTTTGGGGCAAAAAGCAGAAATTCCCCTTATTTTGGGGCAAAATTGTAGAAATTTCCCTAATTGTGGGGCAAAAATCAGAAATTCCCCTTATTTTGGAGCAAAATTGCAGAAATTTCCCTTATTATGGTAAAAAATTGCAAAAATTTCTTTTATTTTAGAGCAAAATTGCAGAAATTTCACTAATTGTGGGGCAAAAAGACAGATTCTCCTTATTTTGGGGCAAAACTCAGAAATTCCACTTATTTTGGGGCAAAATTCCAAAAATTTCCCTTATTTTGGGGCAAAATTGCAGAAATTTCACTTATTTTCAGGTAAAAAGTCTGAAATTTATTTTATTTTGGGGCAAAAAAAAGAAATTCCCCTTATTGTGGGGAAAAATTATAGAAATTTTCCTTATTTTGGGGCAAAAAGGCAGAAATTCCGTATATTTTGTGGCAAAAAGGCAGAAATTTCCCTTATTTTGAGGTAATAATGTTGAAATTCCCCTTATTTTGGGGCAAAATGGCAGAAATTCCCCTTATTTTGGGGCAAAAAGATGAAATCCCTAATTTTTGGCTAAAATTGAAGAAATTTCACTTATTTCAGGACAAAAAGGCAGAAATTCAACTTAATTTCGGGCAAAAAGGCAGAAATGACCCGTATTTTGGAGCAAAATTGCAGAAATTCCCCTAATATTGGTGCAAAAATGAAGAAATTCCCTTTATTTTGGGGCAAAAATGCAGAAATTCCTAATATTTTTGTGCAAAAATCAGAAATTTCTCTTATTTTGATGTAAAATGCTGAAATTCCCCATATTTTGGGGCAAAAGGCAGAAATTTCCCTTATTTTGGGGCAAATTTGCAGAAATTTCACTTATTTCAGGGTAATAAGTCTGAAATTTTTTTTTATTTTGGCGCAAAAAGACAGAAATTTCCTTTTTTGGGGGGGAAAAAGACAGAAATTCCACTTACTTGGAGGCAAAAATGCAAAAGTTTCCCTTATTTTGGAGCAAAAATGAAGAAATTTCCCTTTTTTATGGCAAAAAGGTATGCATTCTTCTTATTTACGGACAAAAAGCAGAAATTTCTCATATTTTGGGGCAAAAAGCAGAAATTCCCCTTATTTTGGGGCAAAATTGTAGAAATTTCCCTAATTGTGGGGCAAAAATCAGAAATTCCCCTTTATTTTGGGGCAAAATTGCAGAAATTTCCCTTATTATGGTAAAAAATTGCAAAAATTTCTTTTATTTTAGAGCAAAATTGCAGAAATTTCACTAATTGTGGGGCAAAAAGACAGAAATTCTCCTTATTTTGGGGCAAAACTCAGAAATTCCACTTATTTTGGGGCAAAATTCCAAAAATTTCCCTTATTTTGGGGCAAAATTGCAGAAATTTCACTTATTTTGGTGCAAAATTGCAGAAATTTCACTTATTTCAGAGAAAAAATGCAGAAATTTTCCTTATTTTGGGGAAAAAGGCAGAAATTCCTAATATTTTATGCCAAAATTCAGAAATTCCCCTTATTTTGAGGTAAAAAGGCTAAAATTCCTCTTATTTGGGGGCAAAAAAGCAGAAATTTCCCTTATATTGGGGCAAGATTGCAGAAATTTCACTTATTTTAGGGTAATAAGGCAGAAATTTTCCTAATTTTGGGGCAAAAAAGAGAGAAATTCCCTTTGTTTTGGGGGAAAAAGACAGAAATTCCACTTATTTAGAGGCAAAATGCAGAAATTCTTCTTATTATTAGGTAAAAAGGCTGAAATTCCCCTTCTTTGGGGTAAAAAGGCAGAAATTTCCCTTATTTTGGGGCAAAATTGCAGAAATTATACTTATTTCCGGGTAATAAGTCAGAAATTCCTTTTATTTTGGGGCAAAAAAAGACAGAAATTCCCTTTGTTTTGGGGGAAAAAGACAGAAATTCCACTTATTTAGAGGCAAAAAGGCAGAAATTTTCCTTAATTTGGAGCAAAAATGAAGAAATTTCCCTTTTATATGGCAAAAAGGTATGCATTCCCCTTATTTTGGGGCAAAAAGGCAGAAATTCCCCGTATTTTGGAGCAAGATTGCAGAAATTCCCCAAATTGTTGGGCAAAAAAGCAGAAATTCCCTATATGTTGGGGCAGAAAGACAGTAATTCTCCTTATTTTGGGGAAAAACTCAGAAATTCCACTTATTTTGGAGCAAAATAGTAGAAATATCTCTTATTTCAGGGAAAAAAGGCAGAAATTTTCCTTATATTAGGGCAAAAATGCAGAAATTCCTAATATTAGTGGAAAAAATACAGAAATTCCCCTTATTTTTAGGTTAAAAGGCTGAAATTCCCCTTATTTGGAAGCAAAAATGCAGAAATTTCCCTTATTTTGGGGCAAAATTCCAGAAATTTTCTTTATTTTGGGGCAAAATTGCAGGAATTTACCTTTTTTGTGGCAAAATTGCAGAAATTTCCCTTATTTGGGGCAAAATTGCAGAAATTTCACTTATTTTCAGGTAAAAAGTCTGAAATTTACTTTATTTTGGGGCAAAAAAAAAATTCCCCTTATTTTGGGGAAAAATTATAGAAATTTTCCTTATTTTGGGGCAAAAAGGCAGAAATTCCGTATATTTTGTGGCCAAAAGGCAGAAATTTCCCTTATTTTGAGGTAATAATGTTGAAATTCCCCTTATTTTGGGGCAAAATGGCAGAAATTCCCCTTATTTTGGGGCAAAAAAAATGAAATCCCTAATTTTTGGCTAAAATTGAAGAAATTTCACTTATTTCAGGACAAAAAGGCAGAAATTCAACTTAATTTCGGGCAAAAAGGCAGAAATGACCCGTATTTTGGAGCAAAATTGCAGAAATTCCCCTAATATTGGTGCAAAAATGAAGAAATTCCCTTTATTTTGGGGCAAAAATGCAGAAATTCCTAATATTTTTGTGCAAAAATCAGAAATTTCTCTTATTTTGATGTAAAATGCCGAAATTCCTCATATTTTAGGGCAAAAGACAGAAATTTCCCTTATTTTGGGGAAAATTGGCAAAAATTTTACTTATTTATGGGTAATAAGTCTGAATTTTTTTTTTATTTTGGGGAAAAATGACAGAAATTTCCTTTGTTTTGGGGGAAAAAGACAGAAATTCCACTTATTTGGAGGCAAAAGTGCAAAAGTTTCCTTTATTTTGGAGCAAAAATGAAGAAATTTCCCTTTTTTATGGCAAAAAGGTATGCATTCTTCTTAATTTCGGACAAAAAGCAGAAATTCCCCATATTTTGGGGCAAAAGGCGGAAATTCCCCTTATTTTGGTGCAAAATTGCAGAAATTTCCCTAATTGTAGGGCAAAAATCAGAAATTCTCCTTATTTTGGGGCAAAACACAGAAATTCCACTTATTTTGGGGCAAAATTCCAGAAATTTCTATTGTTTTGGGGCAAAATTGCAGAAATTTCACTTATTTTGGTGCAAAATTGCAGAAATTTTACTTATTTCAGAGAAAAAAGGCAGAAATTTTCCTTATTTTGGGGCAAAAAGGCAGAAATTCCTAATATTTTGTGCCAAAATTCAGAAATTCCCTTTATTTTGAGGTAAAAAGGCTGAAATTCCCCTTATTTGGGGGCAAAAAGGCAGAAATTTTCCTTATATTGGGGCAAAATTGCAGAAATTCCACTTATTTTAGGGTAATAAGGCAGAAATTTTCCTAATTTTGGGGCAAAAAAGACAGAAATTCCCTTTGTTTTGTGGGAAAAAGACAGAAATTTCACTTATTTAGAGGCAAGAATGCAGAAATTCCCCTTATTATGAGGTAAAAAGGCTGAAATTCCCCTTATTTGGGGGGAAAAAGGCAGAAATTTCCCTTATTTTGGGGCAAAATTGGAGAAATTTTACTTATTTCCGGGTAATAAGTCAGAAATTCCTTTTATTTTGGGGCAAAAAAGACAGAAATTCTTTTTGTTTTGGGGGAAAAAGACAGAAATTCCACTTATTTAGAGGCAAAAAGGCAGAAACTTTCCTTAATTTGGAGCAAAAATGAAGAAATTTCCCTTTTATATGGCAAAAAGGTATGCATTCCCCTTATTTTCGGGGAAAAAGGCAGAAATTCCCCGTATTTTGGAGCAAGATTGCAGAAATTCCCATAATTGTTGGACAAAAAAGCAGAAATTCTTTATATGGTGGGGCAAAAAGACAGAAATTCTCCTTATTTTGGGGCAAAACTCAGAAATTCCACTTATTTTGGAGCAAAATAGCAGAAATATCTCTTATTTCAGGGAAAAGAGGCAGAAATTTTCCTTATATTGGGGCAAAAAGGCAGAAATTCCTAATATTTTGTGGCAAAAATGCAGAAATTCCTTTTATTTTTAGGTTAAAAGGCTGAAATTCCCCTTATTTGGAAGCAATAATGCAGAAATTTCTCTTATTTCGGGGCAAAATTGCAGAAATTTCACTATTTCAGGGTAATAAGTCAGAAATTCCCCTCATTTTGGGGCAAAAAAGTCAGAAATTCCCTTTGTTTTGGGGGAAAAAGTCAGAAATTCCACTTATTTAGAGGCAAAAATGCAGAAATTCCCCTTATTTTGGAGCAAAAATGAAGAAATTTCACTTTTTTTATGGCAAAAAGGTATGCATTCTTCTTATTTTCAGGCAAAAAAGCAGAAATTCCCCATATTTTGGAGCAAAATTGCTGAAATTCCCCTAATTTTGGGGCAAAAGGCAGAAATTCCCTTTATTTTGGGGCAAAAATCAGAAATTCCCCTTATTTTGGGCAAAATTTCAGAAATTTTCATTATTTTGGGGCAAAATTGCAGGAATTTACCTTATTTTGTGGCAAAATTGCAGAAATTTCTCTTATTTAGGGCAAAATAGCAGAAATTTCACTTATTTTCAGGTAAAAAGGCTGAAATTTCCTTTATTTTTGGGCAAAAAAAAGAGAAATTCCCCTTATTTTGGGGAAAAATTATAGAAATTTTCCTTATTTTGGGGCAAAAAGGCAGAAATTCCATATATTTTGTGGCAAAAAGGCAGAAATTTCCCTTATTTTGAGGTAATAATGTTGGATTTCTTCTTATTTTGGGGCAAAAAGGCAGAAATTCCCCTCATTTTGGGGTAAAATTTCAGAAATTTCAAATATTTCTGGGCAAAATGGCAGAAATTCCCCTTATTTGGGGCAAAAAGATGAAATCCCTAATTTTTGGCTAAAATTAAAGAAATTTCACATATTTCGGGACAAAAAGGCAGAAATTCCACTTAATTTCGGGCAAAAAGGCAGAAATGACCCATATTTTGGAGCAAAATTGCAGAAATTCCCCTAATATTGGTGCAAAAATGAAGAACTTCCCTTTATTTTGGGGCAAAAAGGCAGAAATTCTCCATATTTAGGTGCAAAAATCAGAAATTTCCCTTATTTTGATGTAAAATGCTGAAATTCCCCACATTTTGGGGCAAAAGGCAGAAATTTCCCTTATTTTGGGGCAAATTTGCAGAACTTTCACTTATTTCAGGGTAATAAGTCAGAAATTTTTCTTATTTTGGGGCAAAAAAGACAGAAATTTCCTTTGTTTTGGGGGAAAAAGACAGAAATTCCACATATTTGGAAGCAAAAATGCAAAAGTTCCCCTTATTTTGTAGCAAAAATGAAGAAATTTCTCTTTTTTATGGCAAAAAGGTATGCATTCTTTTTATTTTCGGGCAAAAAGGCAGAAATTCCCCATATTTTGGGGCAATAGGAAGGAATTCCCCTTATTTTGGGGCAAAAAGGCACAAATTTCCCATATTTTTGGGCAAAATTACAGAAATTTCATTTACTTCAAGGCAAAAAGTCAGAAATTCCTCTTATTTTGGGGCAAAAAGGAGAAATTTCTTTTATTATGGCACAAAATTGAAGAAATTTTTTTTATTTTGGAACAAAAATGCAGAAATTCCCCATATTTTGGGGCAAAAGGCAGAAATTCTTCTTATTTTGAGGTAAAATGCAGAAATTCCCCTTATTTAGAGGTAAAATGCAGAAATTCCCAAATATTGGGGGAAAATGCAGAAATTACCTTTATTTTGGGGCTAAATGGCAGAAATTAACCGTATTTTGAAGCAAAATTGCAGAAATTCTCATAATTTTCGGGCAAAAATGCAGAAATTCTCTTAATTTGGGGCAAAAAGACAGAAAATCTCCTTTTTTCGGGAGCATAAAGTCAGAAATTCCCCTTATTTTGGGGCAAAATTGCAGAAATTTCCTTTACATTGGGGCAAAATTGCAGAAATTTACCTTTATTTGGGGCAAAATTGCAGAAATTTCACTTATTTCAGAAAAAAAGCAGAATTTTTCTTATTTTGGGGCAAAAAGGCAGAAATATCTTTTATTTTGGTACAAAATTGCAGAAATTTTTCTTATTTTGGGGCAAAAATGCAGAAATTCCCCATATTTTGGGGCAAAAAGGCAGAAATTCCTTTTATTTTGAGGTAAAAAGGCTTAATTTCCCTTATTTTCTGGCAAAAAGTCAGAAATTTTTCTTATTTTGGTGCAAAAAGACAGAAATTTCATTTATTTTTGGGGAAAAGGGATAAATTGCACTTATTTTGAGTCAAAAAGGCAGAAAATCCCCTTATTTTGGGGCAAAAATGAAGAAATTTCATTTTTTTACTACAAAAAGGTAAACATTCCCTTTATTTTCGGGCAAAAAGGCAGAAATTCCCCATATTTTGTAGCAAAATTGCAAAAATTCCCCTAATTTGGGGGCAAAAGCAGAAATTCACCTTATTTTGGGTTAAAACTGCAGAAATTTCACTTATTTCGCAGCAAAATGGCAGAAATTCCCTTTATTTTCGACGAAAAAGGCAGAAAATCCCTGTATTTTGGAGCAAAATTGCAGAAATTCACCTAATGTTGGGGTAAAAAATACAGTAATTTTCTTTATTTTGGGACAAAAAGGCAGAAATTCTCCTTATTTTGGGGCAAAAGGCAGAAATTCCCCTTATTTTAGGGCAAAATTGCAGAAATTTCCATTATTTGGGGGCAAAAAAACAGAAATTCCCTTTATTTTGGGGTAAAATTGCAGAAATTTCCCTAATTGTGGGGCAAAAAAAGAAATTCCCCTTATTTTGGGGCAAAATTGCAAAAATTTCCCTTATTATGGGGAAAAATTGCAGAAATTTTTTTTTATTTTAGGGCAAAATTGCAGAAATTTCACTAATTGTGGGCAAAAAGGCAGAAATTCTCCTTATTTTGGGGCAAAACTCAGAAATTCCACTTATTTGGGGGCAAAATTCCAGAAATTTTTCTTATTTTGGGGAAAATTGCAGAAATTTCACTTATTTTGGGGCAAAATTGCAGAAATTTCATTTATATCAGCGAAAAAAGGCAGAAATTTTCTTTATTTTGGGGCAAAAAACAGAAATTCCTAATATTTTGTGCCAAAATAGAGAAATTCCCATTATTTTGAGGTAAAAAGGCTGAAATTCCCGTTATTTGGGGGCAAAAAAGCAGAAATTTTCCTTATATTGGGGCAAAATTGCAGAAATTTCTCTTATTTCAGGGTAATAACTCAGAAATTTTCATTATTTTGGGGCAAAAAAGACAGAAATTCCACTTATTTAGAGGCAAAAAAGCAGAAATTCCCCTTATTTTGGAGCAAAAATGAAGAAATTTCCCTTTTTTATGGTAAAAAGTTATGTATTCTTCTTATTTTCGGGCAAAAAGGCAGAAATCCCCCATATTTTGGTGCAAAAAGATGAAATCCTTAATTTTTGGCTAAAATTAAAGAAATTTCACTTATTTTGGGACAAAAAGGCAGAAATTCCACTAATTTCGGGCAAAAAGGCAGAAATGACCCGTATTTTGGAGCAAAATTGCAGAAATTCCTTTAATATTGGTGCAAAAATGAAGAAATTCCCTTTATTTTGGGGCAAAAAGGCAGAAATTCCTAATATTTTGGTGCAAAAATCAGAAATTTTCCTTATTTTGATGTAAAATGCTGAAATTCCCCATATTTTGGGGCAAAAGGCAAAAATTTCCCTTATTTTGGGGCAAATTTGCAGAAATTTCACTTATTTCAGGGTAATAAGCCAGAATTTTTTTTGTGTTTTGGGGCAAAAAAGACAGAAATTTCCTTTGTTTTGGGGGAAAAAGACAGAAATTCCACTTATTTGGAGGCAAAAACGCAAAAGTTCCCCTTATTTTGGAGCAAAAATGAAAAAATTTCCCTTTTTTATGGCAAAAAGGTATGCATTCTTCTTATTTTCGGACAAAAAAGCAGAAATTCCCCATATTTTGGGGCAAAAGGCAGAAATTCCCCTTATTTTGGGGCAAAATTGCAGAAATTTCCCTAATTGTGGGGCAAAAATCAGAAATTCCCCTTATTTTGGGCAAAAATTGCAGAAATTTCCCTTATTATGGGGAAAAATCGCAAAAATTTCTTTTATTTTAGGGCAAAATTGCAGAAATTTCACTAATTGTGGGGCAAAAAGCAGAAATTCCCTTTTTTGGGGGCAAAACTCAGAAATTCCTCTTATTTTGAGGCAAAATTCCAGAAATTTCCCTTATTTTGGAGCAAAATTACAAAAATTTCACTTATGTTGGTGAAAAATTGCAGAAATTTCACTTATTTCAGAGAAAAAAGGCAGAAATTTTCTTTATTTTGGGGCAAAAATGCAGAAATTCCTAATATTTTGTGCCAAAATTCAGAAATTCCCCGAATTTTGAGGTAAAAAGGCTGAAATTCCCCTTATTTGTGGGCAAAAGGGCAGAAATTTCCCTTATATTGGGGCAAAATTGCAGAAATTTCACTTATTTCAGGGTAATAAGTCAGAAATTTTTTTTTATTTTGGGGCAAAAAGACAGAAATTCCAATTATTTAGAGGCAAAAATGCAGAAATTCCCCTTATTATGAGGTAAAAAGGCTGAAATTCCCCTTATTTGGGGGAAAAAAGGCAGAAATTTCCCTTATTTTGGGGCAAAATTGCAGAAATTTTACTTATTTCAGGGTAATAAGTCAGAAATTCCTTTTATTTTGGGGCAAAAAAGACAGTAATTCCTTTGTTTTGAGGGAAAAATACAGAAAATCCAATTATTTAGAGGCAAAAAGGCAGAAATTCCTTTTATTTTGGAGCAAAAATGAAGAAATTTCCCTTTTATATGTCAAAAAGGTATGCATTCTCCTTATTTTCGGGCAAAAAGGCAAAAATTCCTCGTATTTTGGATCAAAATTGCAGAAATTCCCCTAAATATGGGGCAAAAATGCAGAAATTCCCTATATGTTGGGGCAAAAAGACAGAAATTCTCCATATTTTGGGGCAAAACTCAAAAATTCCACTTATTTTGGAGCAAAATTGCAGAAATATCTCTTATTTCAGGGAAAAAAGGCAGAAATTTTTCTTATATTGGGGCAAAAAGGCAAAAATTCCTAATATTTTGTGGCAAAAATGCAGAAATTCCCTTTATTTTTAGGTTAAAAGGCTGAAATTCCCCTTATTTGGAAGCAAAAATGCAGAAATTTTCTTATTTTTGGGCAAAATTGCAGAAATTTCACTTATTTTGGGGCAAAATTGCAGAAATTTCCCTTATTTCAAGGAAAAAAGGCAGAATTTTTTTTTATTTTGGGGCAAAAAGGCAGAAATTCCTAATATTTTGTGGCAAAAATGCAGAAATTCTTCTTATTTTGAGGTAAAAAGGCTAAAATCCCCTCATTTGGGGGCAAAAAGTCAGAAATTTCCTATATATTGGGGCAAAATTGCAGAAATTTCACTTATTTCAGGGTAATAAGTCAGAATTTCCCCTTATTTTGGGGCAAAAAAGACAGAAATTCCCTTTGTTTGGGGGAAAAAGACAGAAATTCCACTTATTTAGAGGCAAAAAGCAGAAATTCCCCTTATTTTGGAGCAAAAATGAAGAAATTTCACTTTTTTATGGCAAAAAAAATGCATTCCTATTATTTTCGGGCAAAAAGGCAGAAATTCCCCGTATTTTGAAGCAAAATTGCAGAAATTCTCCTAATTTTGGGGCAAAAGGCAGAAATTCTCTTTATTTTGGGGAAAAAATCAGAAATTTTCTTTATTTTGGGGCAAAATTCCAGAAATTTTTTTTATTTTGGGGCAAAATTTCAGGAATTTACCTTATTTTGGGGCAAAATTGCAGAAATTTCCTTTATTTGGGGTAAAATTGCAGAAATTTCACTTATTTTCAGGTAAAAAGGCTGAAATTTCCTTTATTTTGGGGCAAAAAGGCAGAAATTCCTAATATTTTGTGCCAAAATTCAGAAATTCCCATTATTTTGATGTAAAAATGCTGAAATTCCCCTTATTTTGGGGCAAAAAGGCAGAAATTTCCCTTATTTTGGGGCAAAATTGCAGAAATTTTACTTATTTCAGGGTAATAAGTCAGAAATTCCTTTTATTTTGTGGTAAAAAAGACAGAAATTCACTTTGTTTTGGGGGAAAAAGACAGAAATTCCACTTATTTAGATGCAAAAAGGCAGAAATTTTCCTAATTTTGGAGCAAAAATGAAGAAATTTCCCTTTTATATGGCAAAAAGGTATGCATTCCCCTTATTTTCTGGCAAAAAGGCAGAAATTCCCCGTATTTTGGAGCAAAATTGCAGAAATTCCCCTAATTGTGGGGCAAAAAGGCAGAAAAATCCCTATATGTTGGGGAAAAAGGCAGAAATTCTCCATATTTTGGTGCAAAACTCAGAAATTCCGCTTATTTTGGAGCAAAATTGCAGAAATATCTCTTATTTCAATGAAAAAAATCAGAAATTTTTTTTATTTTTGGGCAAAAAGGCAGAAATTCCTAATATTTTGTGGCAAAAATGCAGTAATTCTTCTTATTTTGAGGTAAAAAGGCTGAAATCCCCTTATTTGGGGGCAAAAAGGCAGAAATTTCCTATATGTTGAGGCAAAATTGCAGAAATTTCACTTATTTCAGGGTAATAAGTCAGAAATTCCCCTTATTTTGGGGCAAAAAAGACAGAAATTCCCTTAGTTTTGGGGGAAAAAGACAGAAATTCCACTTATTTAGAGGAAAAAAGCAGAAATTCCCCTTATTTTGGAGCAAAAATGAAGAAATTTCACTTTTTTATGGCAAAAAGGAATGCATTCCCCTTATTTTCAGGCAAAAAAGCAGAAATTCCCTGTATTTTGGAGCAAAATTGCAGAAATTCTCCTAATTTTGGGGCAAAAGGCAGAAATTCTCTTTATTTTGGGGATAAAATCAGAAATTATCCTTATTTTGCGGCAAAATTACAGAAATTTTTTTTTACTTTGGGGCAAAATTGCAGGAATTTACCTTATTTTGGGGCAAAATTGAAGAAATTTCCCTTATTTGGGGCAAAATTGCAGAAATTTCACTTATTTCAGGGTAATAAGTCAGAATTTTTTTTTATTTTGGGGCAAAAAGACAGAAATTCCACTTATTTAGAGGCAAAACTCAGAAATTCCCCTTATTATGAGGTAAAAAGGCTGAAATTCCCCTTATTTGTGGGAAAAAAGGCAGAAATTTCCCTTATTTTGGGGCAAAATTGCAAAATTTTACTTATTTCAGGGTAATAAGTCAGAAATTCCTTTTATTTTGGGGCAAAAAAGACAGAAATTCCTTTGTTTTGAGGGAAAAAGACAGAAATTCCACTTATTTAGAGGCAAAAAGGCAGAAATTCCTTTTATTTTGGAGCAAAAATGAAGAAATTTCCCTTTTATATGGCAAAAAGGTATGCATTCTTCTTATTTTCGTGCAAAAGTTAGAAATTCCTCGTGTTTTGGATCAAAATTGCAGAAATTCCCCTAAATATGGGGCAAAAATGCAGAAATTACCTATATGTTGGGGCAAAAAGACAGAAATTCTCCATATTTTGGGGCAAAACTCAAAAATTCCACTTATTTTGGAGCAAAATTGCAGAAATATCTCTTATTTCAGGGAAAAAAGGCAGAAATTTTCCTTACATTGGGGCAAAAAGGCAAAAATTCCTAATATTTTGTGGCAAAAATGCAGAAATTCCCTTTATTTTTAGGTTAAAAGGCTGAAATTCCCATTATTTGGAAGCAAAAATGCAGAAATTTCCTTATTTTGGGGCAAAATTGCAGAAATTTCACTTATTTTGGGGCAAAATTGCAGAAATTTCCTTTATTTCAGGGAAAAAAGGCAGAAATTTTTTTATTTTGGGGCAAAAAGGCAGAAATTCCTAATATTTTGTGGCAAAAATGCAGAAATTCTTCTTATTTTGAGGTAAAAAGGCTGAAATCCCCTCATTTGGGGGCAAAAAGTCAGAAATTTCCTATATATTGGGGCAAAATTGCAGAAATTTCACTTATTTCAGGGTAATAAGTCAGAATTTCCCCTTATTTTGGGGCAAAAAAGACAGAAATTCCCTTTGTTTGGGGGAAAAAGACCGAAATTCCACTTATTTAGAGGCAAAAAGCAGAAATTCCCCTTATTTTGGAGCAAAAATGAAGAAATTTCACTTTTTTATGGCAAAAAGGTATGCATTCCCCTTATTTTCTGGCAAAAAGGCAGAAATTCCCTGTATTTTGGAGCAAAACTCAGAAATTCCGCTTATTTTGGAACAAAATTGCAGAAATATCTCTTATTTCAACGAAAAAAGGCAGAAATTTTTTTTATTTTGGGGCAAAAAGGCAGAAATTCCTAATATTTTGTGGCAAAAATGCAGAAATTCTTCTTATTTTGAGGTAAAAAGGTTGAAATCCCCTTATTTGGGGGCAAAAAGGCAGAAATTTCTATATGTTGAGGCAAAATTGCAGAAATTTCATTTATTTCAGGGTAATAAGTCAGAAATTCCCCTTATTTTGGGGCAAAAAAGACAGAAATTCCCTTTGCTTTGGGGGAAAAAGACAGAAATTCCACTTATTTAGAGGCAAAAAGCAGAAATTCCCCTTATTTAGGAGCAAAAATGAAGAAATTTCACTTTTTTATGGCAAAAAGGAATGCATTCCCCTTATTTTCAGGCAAAAAAGCAGAAATTCCCTGTATTTTGGAGCAAAATTGCAGAAATTCTCCTAATTTTGGGGCAAAAGGCAGAAATTCTCTTTATTTTGGGGATAAAATCAGAAATTATCCTTATATTGGGGCAAAATTACAGAATTTTTTTTACATTGGGGCAAAATTGCAGGAATTTACCTTATTTTGGGGCAAAATTGCAGAAATTTCCCTTATTTGGGGCAAAATTGCAGAAATTTCACTTATTTTCAGGTAATAAGTCAGAATTTTTTTTATTTTGGGGCAAAAAGACAGAAATTCCACTTATTTAGAGGCAAAAATGCAGAAATTTCCCTTATTTAGAGGTAATAAGGTTTAAATTCCCCTTATTTTGGGGCAAAAAGGCAGAAATACCCCTTATTTTGGGGTAAAATTTCAGAAATTTCAAATATTTCTGGGCAAAATGGCAGAAATTCCCCTTATTTTGGGGCAAAAAGATGAAATCCCTAATTTTTGGCTAAAATTGAAATAATTTCACTTATTTCGGGACAAAAAGGCAGAAATTCGACTTAATTTCGGGCAAAAAGGCAGAAATGACCCGTATTTTGGAGCAAAATTGCAGAAATTCCCCTAATATTGGTGCAAAAATGAAGAAATTCCCTTTATTTTGGGGCAAAAAGGCAAAAATTCCAAATATTTTGGTGCAAAAATCAGAAATTTCCCTTATTTTGATGTAAAATGCTGAAATTCCCCATATTTTGGGGCAAAAGGCAGAAATTTACCTTATGTTGGGGCAAATTTCCAGAAATTTCACTTATTTCAGTGTAATAAGTCAGAAATTTTTCTTATTTTGGGGCAAAAAAGACAGAAATTTCCTTTGTTTTGGGGAAAAAGACAGAAATTCCACTTATTTGGAGGCAAAAACGCAAATGTTCCCCTTATTTTGGAGCAAAAATGAAGAAATTTCCCTTTTTTATGGCAGAAAGGTATGCATTCTTCTTATTTTCGGACAAAAAGGCAGAAATTCCCCATATTTTGGAGCAAAAGGCAGAAATTCTCCTTATTTTGAGGCAAAATTGCAGAAATTATCCTAATTGTGAGTAAAAAATCAGAAATTCCACATATTTTGGGGCAAAATTGCAAAAATTTCCCTTATTATGAGGAAAAATTGAAAAATTTCTTTTATTTTAGGGCAAAATATCAGAAATTTCACGAATTGTGGGGTAAAAAGGCAGAAATTCTCCTTATTTTAGGGCAAAACTCAGAAATTTCACTTATTTTGGGGCAAAATTCCAGAAATTTCCCTTATTTTGGGCCAAAATTGAAGAAATTTCACTTATTTTGGTGCAAAATTGCAGAAATTTTACTTATTTCAAAGAACAAAGGCAGAAATTTTCATTATTTTGGGGCAAAAAAGCAGAAATTCCTAATATTTTGTTCCAAAATTCAGAAATTCCTTTTATTTTGAGGTAAAAAGGCTGAAATTCCCTTTATTTGGGGGCAAAAAGGCAGAAATTTCCCTTATATTGGGGCAAAATTGCAGAAAGTTCATTTATTTCAGGGTAATAAGTCAGAAATTTTCCTGATTTTGGGGCAAAAAAGACACAAATTCTCTTTATTTTGGGGGAAAAAGACAGAAATTCCACTTATTTAGAGGCAAAAATGCAGAAATTCCCCTTATTATGAGGTAAAAAGGCTGAAATTCCCCTTATTTGGGAGGAAAAAGTCAGAAATTTCCTTTATTTTGGGGCAAAATTGCAGAAATTTTAATTATTTCAGGGTAATAAGTCAGAAATACCCCTTATTTTGGGGCAATAAAGACAGAAATTCCCTTTGTTTTGAGGGAAAAAGACAGAAATTCCACTTATTTAGAGGCAAAAAGGCAGAAATTTTTTATATTTTGGAGCAAAAATGAAGAAATTTCCCTTTTATATGGCAAAAAGGTATGCATTCCCATTATTTTCGGGGAAAAAGGCAGAAATTCCCCGTATTTTAGAGCGAAATTGCAGAAATTCTCCTAATTGTGGGGCAAAAAGGCAGAAATTCCCTATTTGTTGGGGCAAAACGAGAGAAATTCTCCTTATTTTGGGGCAAAACTCAGAAATTCCACTTATTTTGGAGCAAAATTACAGAAATATCTCTTATTTCAGGAAAAAAGGCAGAAATTTTCCTTATATTGGGGCAAAAATGCAGAAATTCCTAATATTTTGTGGCAAAAATGCAGAAATTCACCTTATTTTTAGGTTAAAAGTCTGAAATTCCTCTCATTTGGAAGCAAAAATGCAGAAATTTCCCTTATTTTTGGGCAAAATTGCAGAAAATTCACTTATTGTGGGGCAAAATTGCAGAAATTTCTCTTATTTCAGGGAACAAAGGCAGAAATTTTTTTTTATTTTGGGGCAAAAAGGCAGAAATTCCTAATAATTTGTGGCAAAAATGCAGAAATTCTTCTTATTTTGAGGTAAAAAGGCTGAAATCCCCTTATTTGGGGGCAAAAAGGCAGAAATTTCCTATATGTTGGGGCAAAATTGCAGAAATTTCACTTATTTCAGGGTAATAAGTCAGAAATTACCCTTATTTTGGGGCAAAAATGACAGAAATTCCCTTAGTTTTGGGGGAAAAAGACAGAAATTCCACTTATTTAGAGGCAAAAAGCAGAAATTCCTTTTATTTTGGAGCAAAAATGAAGAAATTTCACTTTTTTATGGCAAAAAGGTATGCATTCCCCTTATTTTCGGGCTAAAAAGCAGAAATTCCCCGTATTTTGGAGCAAAATTGCAGAAATTCTCCTAATTTGGGGGCAAAAGGCAGAAATTCCCTTTATTTTGGGGCAAATATCAGAAATTTTCCTTATTTTGAGGCAAAATTTCAGAATTTTTTTTTATTTTGGGGTAAAATTGCGGGAATTTACTTTATTTTGGGGCAAAATTGCAGAAATTTCCCTTATTTGGGGAAAAATTGCAGAAATTTAACTTATTTTCAGGTAAAAAGGCTGAAATTTACTTTATTTTGGGGCAAAAAGAGAGAAATTCCCCTTATTTTGGGAAAAATTGCAGAAATTTTCCTTATTTTGGGGCAAAAAGGCAAAATTTTGTATATTTTGTGGCAAAAAGGCAGAAATTTCCTTTATTTTAAGGTAATAAGGTTGAAATTTCCCTTATTTTGGGGCAAAAGCAGAAATAACCCTTAATTTGGGGTAAAATTTAAGAAATTTCAAATATTTCTGGGCAAAATGGCAGAAATTTCCCTTATTTTGGGGCCAAAAGAATAAATCCCTAATTTTTGGCTAAAATTGAAGAAATTTCACTTATTTCGAGACAAACAGGCAGAAATTCCACTGAATTACAGGCAAAAAGGCAGAAATGACCCGTATTTTGGAGCAAAATTGCAGAAATTCCCCTAATATTGGTGCAAAAATGAAGAAATTCCCTTTATTTTGGGGCAAAAAGGCAAAATTTCCAAATATTTTGGTGCAAAAATCAGAAATTTCCCTTATTTTGATGTAAAATGCTGAAATTCCCCATATTTTGGAGCAAAAGGCAGAAATTTCCCTTATTTTGGGGCAAATTTGCAGAAATTTCACTTATTTCAGGGTAATAAGTCAGAAATTTTTCTATTTTGGGGCAAAAAAGACAGAAATTTCCTTTGTTTTGGGGAAAAAGACAGAAATTCCACTTATTTGGAGGAAAAAATGCAAAATCTCCCCTTATTTTGGAGAAAAAATGAAGAAATTTCCCTTTTTTATGGCAAAAAGGTATGCATTCTTCTTATTTTCAGACAAAAAGGCAGAAATTCTTCATATTTAGGGGCAAAAGGCAGAAATTCTCCTTATTTTGAGGCAAAATTGCAGAAATTATCCTAATTGTGGGGAAAAAATCAGAAATTCCACATATTTTGGGGCAAAATTGCAAAAATTTTCCTTATTATGTGGAAAAATTGCAAAAATTTCTTTTATTTTAGGGCAAAATTGCAGAAATTTCACGAATTGTGGGGCAAAAAGGCAGAAATTCTCCTTATTTTAGGGCAAAACTCAGAAATTTCACTTATTTTGGGGCAAAATTCCAGAAATTTCCATTATTTTGGGCCAAAATTGCAGGAATTTCACTTATTTTGGGGCAAAATTCCAGAAATTTCCCTTATTTTGGGCCAAAATTGCAGGAATTTCACTTATTTTGGTGCAAAATTGCAGAAATTTTACTTATTTCAGAGAAAAAAGGCAGAAATTTTCTTTATTTTGGGGCAAAAAAGCAGAAATTCCGAATATTTTGTGCCAAAATTCAGAAATTTCCCTTATTTTGAGGTAAAAAGGCTGAAATTCCCCTTATTTGGGGGCAAAAAGGCAGAAATTTCCTTTATATTGGGGCAAAATTGCAGAAATTTCATTTATTTCAGGGTAATAAGTCAGAAATTTTCCATATTTTGGCGCAAAAAAGATAGAAATTCCCTTTATTTTGGGGGAAAAAGACAGAAATTCCACTTATTTAGAGGCAAAAATGCAGAAATTCCTATTATTATGAGGTAAAAAGGCTGAAATTCCCCTTATTTGGGAGGAAAAAGGCAGAAATTTCCCTTATTTTGGGGCAAAATTGCAGAAATTTTACTTATTTCAGGGTAATAAGTCAGAAATTCCCCTTATTTTGGGGCAATAAAGACAGAAATTCCCTTTGTTTTAGGGGAAAAAGACAGAAATTCCACTTATTTAGAGGGAAAAAGGCAGAAATTTTCCTTATTTTGGAGCAAAAATGAAGAAATTTCCCTTTTATATGTCAAAAAAATATGCATTCCCATTATTTTCGGGGAAAAAGGCAGAAATTCCCCGTATTTTCGCGCAAAATTGCAGAAATTCCCCTAATTGTGGGGCTAAAAGGCAGAAATTCCCTATTTGTTGGGGCAAAAAGACAGAAATTCTCCTTATTTTGGGGCAAAACTCAGAAATTCCACTCATTTTGGAGCAAAATTACAGAAATATCTCTTATTTCAGGAAAAAAAGGCAGAAATTTTCATTATATTGGGGCAAAAAGGCAGAAATTCCTAATATTTTGTAGCAAAAATGCAGAAATTCCCCTTATTTTTAGGTTAAAAGTCTGAAATTCTTCTTATTTGGAAGCAAAAATGCAGAAATTTCTCTTATTTTGGGGCAAAATTGCAGAAATTTCACTTATTGTGGGGCAAAATTGCAGAAATTTCCCTTATTTCAGGGAAAAAAGGCAGAAATTTTCCTTATTTTGGGGCAAAAAGGCAGAAATTCTTAATAATTTGTGGCAAAAATGCAGAAATTCTTCTTATTTTGAGGTAAAAAGGCTGAAATCCCCTTATTTGGGGGCAAAAAGGCAGAAATTTCCTATATGTTGGGGCAAAATTGCAGAAATTTCACTTATTTCAGGGTAATAAGTCAGAAATTACCTTTATTTTGGGGCAAAAATGACAAAAATTCCCTTAGTTTTGGGGGAAAAAGACAGAAATTCCATTTATTTAGAGGCAAAAAGCAAAAATTCCCCTTATTTTGGAGCAAAAATGAAGAAATTTCACTTTTTAATGGCAAAAAGGTATGCATTCCCCTTATTTTCGGGCTAAAAAGCAGAAATTCCCCGTATTTTGGAGCAAAATTGCAGAAATTCTCCTAATTTTGGGGCAAAAGGCAGAAATTCCCTTTATTTTGGGGCAAAAATCAGAAATTTTCCTTATTTTGAGGCAAAATTTCAGAAATTTTTTTTATTTTGGGGTAAAATTGCGGGAATTTACCTTATTTTGGGGCAAAATTGCAGAAATTTCCCTTATTTGGGGCAAAATTGCAGAAATTTCACTTATTTTCAGGTAAAAAGACTGAAGTTTCCTTTATTTTGGGGCAAAAAGGGAGAAATTCCCTTTATTTTGGGAAAAATTGCAGAAATTTTCCTTATTTTGGGGCAAAAAGGCAGAAATTTTGTATATTTTGTGGCAAAAAGGCAGAAATTTCCCTATTTTAAGGTAATAAGGTTGAAATTCCCCTAATTTTGGGGCAAAAAGACAGAAATACCCCTTATTTTGGGGTAAAATTTCAGAAATTTCAAATATTTCTGGGTAAAAATGGCAGAAATTCCCCTTATTTTGGGGCCAAAAGAATAAATCCCGAATTTTTGGCTAAAATTGAAGAAATTTCACTTATTTCGGGACAAAAAGGCAGAAATTCCACTTAATTTCAGGCAAAAAGGCAGAAATGACCCGTATTTTGGAGCAAAATTGCAGAAATTCCCCTAATATTGGTGCAAAAATGAAGAAATTCCCTTTATTTTGGGGCAAAAAGGCAAAAATTCCAAATATTATGGTGCAAAAATTAGAAATTTCCCTTATTTTGATGTAAAATGCTGAAATTCCCCATATTTTGGGGCAAAAGGCAGAAATTTCCCTTATTTTGGGGCAAAATTGCAGAAATTTCACTTATTTTAGGGTAATAAGTCAGAAATTTTTCTTATTTTGGGGCAAAAAACAGAAATTTCCTTTGTTTTGGGGAAAAAGACAGAAATTCCACTTATTTGGAGGCAAAAATGCAAAATTTCCCCTTATTTTGGAGCAAAAATGAAGAAATTTCCCTTATTTATGGCAAAGAGGTATGCAAACTTCTAATTTTCGGACAAAAAGGCAGAAGTTCCCCATATTTTGGGGCAAAATTGCAGAAATTTCCTTTATTATGGGGAAAAATTGCAAAAATTTCTTTTATTTTAGGGCAAAATTGCAGAAATTTCACTAATTGTGGGGCAAAAAGGCAGAAATTCTCTTTATTTTGGGGCAAAACTCAGAAATTTCACTTATTTTGGGGCAAAATTCCAGAAATTTCCCTTATTTTGGGGCAAAATTGCAGAAATTTTACATATTTTGGTGCAAAATTGCAGAAATTTTACTTATTTCAAAGAAAAAAGGCAGAAATTTTCCTTATTTTGGGGCAAAAAGGCAGAAATTCCTAATAATTTGTACCAAAATTCAGAAATTCCCCTTATTTTGAGGTAAAAAGGCTGAAATTCCCCTAATTTGGGGGCAAAAATGCAGAAATTTCCCTTATATTGTGGCAAAATTGCAGAAATTTCACTTATTTCAGGGTAATAAGTCAGAAATTTTCCTTATTTTGGGGCAAAAAAGACAGAAATTCCCTTTATATCGGGGGAAAAAGACAGAAATTCCCCTTATTTTGAGGTAAAAAGGCTGAAATTCCCCTAATTTGGGGGCAAAAATGCAGAAATTTTTCTTATATTGGGGCAAAATTGCAGAAATTTCACTTATTTCAGGGTAATAAGTCAGAAATTTTCCTTCTTTTGGGGCAAAAAAGACAGAAATTCCCTTTATATTGGGGGAAAAAGACAGAAATTCCATTTATTTAGAGGCAAAAATGCAGAAATTCCCCTTATTATGAGGTAAAAAGGCTAAAATTCTTCTTATTTGGGAGGAAAAAGGCAGAAATTTCCCTTATTTTGGGGCAAATTTGCAGAAATTTTACTTATTTCAGGGTAATAAGTCAGAATATCCCCTCATTTTGGGGCAAAAAAGACAGAAATTTCCTTTGTTTTGGGGGAAAAAGACAGAAATTCCACTTATTTAGAGGCAAAAAGGCAAAAATTTTCCTTATTTTGGAGCAAAAATGAAGAAATTTCACTTTTATATGGCAAAAAGGTATGCATTCCCATTATTTTCGGGCAAAAATGAAGAAATTCCCCGTATTTTCGAGGAAAATTGCAGAAATTCCCCTAATTGTGGGGCAAAAAGGCAGAAATTCCCTATATGTTGGGGCAAAAAGACAAAAATTCTCCTTATTTTGGGGCAAAACTCAGAAATTCCGCTTATTTTGGGGCAAAATTGGAGAAATATCTCTTATTTCAGGGAAAAAAGGCAGAAATTTTCCTTATATTGGGGCAAAAAGGCAGAAATTCCTAATATTTTGTGGCAGAACTGCAGAAATTCCCCTTATTTTAGGTTAAAAGGCTGAAATTCCCTTTATTTGGAAGCAAAAATGCAGAAATTTCCCTGATTTTGGGGCAAAATTGCAGAAATTTCACTTATTTCAGGGTAATAAGTCAGAAATTCCCCTTATTATGGGGCAAAAAAGACAGAAATTCCCTTTGTTTTGGGGGAAAAAGACAGAAATTCCACTTATTTAGAGGCAAAAAGGCAGAAATTCCCCTTGTTGTAGAGCAAAAATGAAGAAATTTCACTTTTTTATGGCAAAAAGGTATGCATTCCTTTTATTTTCGGGCAAAAAGGCAGAAATTCCCCGTATTTTGGAGCAAAATTGCAGAAATTCCCCTAATTTTGGGGCAAAAGGCAGAAATTCCCTTTAATTTGGGGCAAAAATCAGAAATTCCCCTTATTTTGGGGCAAAATTCCAAAAATTTTCTTTATTTTGTGGCCAAATTGCAGGAATTTACCTTATTCTATGGCAAAATTGCAGAAATTTCCCTTATTTGGGGCAAAATTTCAGAAATTTCACTTATTTTCAGGTAAAAAGCCTGAAATTTTCCTTATTTGGGGCAAAAAGGCAGAAATTCCGTATATTTTGTGGCAAAAAAGGAGAAATTTCCCTTATTTTGAGGTAATAAGGTTGAAATTCCCCTTATTTTGGGGCAAAAAGGCAGAAATTCCCTTTATTTTGGGGTAAAATTTCAGAAATTTCAAATATTTCTGGGCAAAATGGCAGAAATTCCCCTTATTTTGATGCAAAAAATTAAATCCCTAATTTTTCGCTAAAATTGAAGAAATTTCATTTATTTCGGGACAAAAAGGCAGAAATTCCACTTAATTTCGGGCAAAAAGGCAGAAATGACCCATATTTTAGAGCAAAATTGCAGAAATTCCCCTAATATTGGTGCAAAAATGAAGAAATTCCCTTTATTTTAAGGCAAAAAGGCAAAAATTCCAAATATTTTGGTGCAAAAATCAGAAATTTCCCTTATATTGATGTAAAATGCTGAAATTCCCCATAATTTGGAGCAAAAGGCAGAAATTTTCCTTATTTTGGGGCAAATTTGCAGAAATTTCATTTATTTCATGGTAATAAGTCAGAAATTTTCCTCATTTTGGGGCAAAAAAGACACAAATTCTCTTTATTTTGGGGGAAAAAGACAGAAATTCCACTTATTTAGAGGCAAAAATGCAGAAATTCCCCTTATTATGAGGTAAAAAGGCTGAAATTCCCCTTATTTGGGAGGAAAAAGGCAGAAATTTTTCTTATTTTGGGGCAAAATTGCAGAAATTTTACTTATTTCAGGGTAATAAGTCAGAAATTCTCCTTATTTTGGGGCAATAAAGACAGAAATTCCCTTTGTTTTGGGGGAAAAAGACAGAAATTCCACTTATTTAGAGGCAAAAAGGCAGAAATTTTCCGTATTTTGGAGCAAAAATGAAGAAATTTCCTTTTTATATGGCAAAAAGGTATGCATTCCCATTATTTTCGGGGAAAAAGGCAGAAATTCCCCGTATTTTGGAGCAAAATTGCAGAAATTCCCCTAATTGTGGGGCAAAAAGGCAGAAATTCCCTATTTGTTGGGGCAAAAAGACAGAAATTCTCCTTATTTTGGGGCAAAACTCAGAAATTCCACTTATTTTGGAGCAAAATTACAGAAATATCTCTTATTTCAGGAAAAAAAGGCAGAAATTTTTATTATATTGGGACAAAAAGGCAGAAATTCCTAATATTTTGTGGCAAAAATGCAGAAATTCCCCTTATTTTTAGGTTAAAAGTCTGAAATTCCTCTTATTTGGAAGCAAAAATGCAGAAATTTCCCTTATTTTGGGGCAAAATTGCAGAAATTTCACTTATTGTGGGGCAAAATTGCAGAAATTTCACTTATGTCAGGGAATAAAGGCAGAAATTTTCCTTATTTTGGGGCAAAAAGGCAGAAATTCCTAATAATTTGTGGCAAAAATGCAGAAATTCTTCTTATTTTGAGGTAAAAAGGCTGAAATCCCCTTATTTGGGGGCAAAAAGGCAGAAATTTCCTATATGTTGGGGCAAAATTGCAGAAATTTCATTTTTTCAGGGTAATAAGTCAGAAATTACCCTTATTTTGGGGCAAAAAAGACAGAAATTCCCTTTGTTTGGGGGAAAAAGACAGAAATTCCACTTATTTAGAGGCAAAAAGCAGAAATTCCCCTTATTTTGGAGCAAAAATGAAGAAATTTCACTTTTTTATGGCAAAAAAAATGCATTCCCCTTATTTTCGGGCAAAAAGGCAGAAATTCCCCGTATTTTGAAGAAAAATTGCAGAAATTCTTCTAATTTTGGGGCAAAAGGCAGAAATTCTCTTTATTTTGGGGAAAAAATCAGAAATTTTCTTTATTTTGGGGCAAAATTCCAGAAATTTTTTTTATTTTGGGGCAAAATTTCAGGAATTTACCTTATTTTGGGGCAAAATTGCAGAAATTTTTTTTATTTGGGGTAAAATTGCAGAAATTTCACTTATATTCAGGTAAAAAGGCTGAAATTTCCTTTATTTTGGGGCAAAAATGCAGAAATTCCCCTTATTATGAGGTAAAAAGGCTGAAATCCCCTTATTTGGGGGCAAAAAGGCAGAAATTTCCTATATGTTGGGGCAAAATTTCAGAAATTTCACTTATTTCAGGGTATTAAGTCAGAAATTACCCTTATTTTGGGGCAAAAATGACAGAAATTCCCTTAGTTTTGGGGGAAAAAGACAGAAATTCCACTTATTTAGAGGCAAAAAGCAGAAATTCCCCTTATTTTGGAGCAAAAATGAAGAAATTTCACATTTTTATGGCAAAAAGGTATGCATTCCCCTTATTTTCGGGCTAAAAAGCAGAAATTCCCCGTATTTTGGAGCAAAATTGCAGAAATTCTCCTAATTTTGGGGCAAAAGGCAGAAATTCCCTTTATTTTGGGGCAAAAATCAGAAATTTTCCTTATTTTGAGGCAAAATTTCAGAATTTTTTTTTATTTTGGGGTAAAATTGCGGGAATTTACCTTATTTTGGGGCAAAATTGCAGAAATTTAACTTATTTTCAGGTAAAAAGGCTGAAATTTCCTTTATTTTGGGGCAAAAAGCGAGAAATTCCCCTTATTTTGGGAAAAATTGCAGAAATTTTCCTTATTTTGGGGCAAAAAGGCAGAAATTTTGTATATTTTGTGGCAAAAAGGCAGAAATTTCCCTTATTTTAAGGTAATAAGGTTGAAATTCCCCTTATTTTGGGGCAAAAAGGCAGAAATACCCCTTAATTTGGGGTAAAATTTCAGAAATTTCAAATATTTCTGGGCAAAATGGCAGAAATTTCCCTTATTTTGGGGCCAAAAGAATAAATCCCTAATTTTTGGCTAAAATTGAAGAAATTTCACTTATTTCGAGACAAAAAGGCAGAAATTCCACTGAATTTCAGGCAAAAAGGCAGAAATGACCCGTATTTTGGAGCAAAATTGCAGAAATTCCCCTAATATTGGTGCAAAAATGAAGAAATTCCCTTTATTTTGGGGCAAAAAGGGAAAAACTCCAAATATTTTGGTGCAAAAATCAGAAATTTCCTTTATTTTGATGTAAAATGCTGAAATTCCCCATATTTTGGGGCAAAAGGCAGTAATTTCCCTTATTTTGGGGCAAATTTGCAGAACTTTCACTTATTTCAGGGTAATAAGTCAGAAATTTTTCTTATTTTGGGGCAAAAAAGACAGAAATTTCTTTGTTTTGGGGAAAAAGACAGAAATTCCACTTATTTGGAGGAAAAAACGCAAAAGTTCCCCTTATTTTGGAGCAAAAATGAAGAAATTTCCCTTTTTTATTGCAAAAAGGTATGCATTCTTCTTATTTTCAGACAAAAAGGCAGAAATACTCCATATTTTGGGGCAAAAGGCAGAAATTCTCATTATTTTGAGGCAAAATTGCAGAAATTATCCTAATTGTGGGGAAAAAATCAGAAATTCCACATATTTTGGGGCAAAATTGCAAAAATTTCCCTTATTATGAGGAAAAATTGAAAAAATTTCTTTTATTTTAGGGCAAAATTGAAGAAATTTCACGAATTGTGGGGCAAAAAGGCAGAAATTCTCCTTATTTTAGGGCAAAACTCAGAAATTTCACTTATTTTGGGGCAAAATTCCAGAAATTTCCCACATTTTGGGCCAAAATTATAGAAATTTCACTTATTTTGGTGCAAAATTGCAGAAATTTTACTTATTTCAAAGAACAAAGGCAGAAATTTTCCTTATTTTGGGGCAAAAAAGCAGAAATTCCTAATATTTTGTTCCAAAATTCAGAAATTCCCCTTATTTTGAGGTAAAAAGGCTGAAATTTCCCTTATTTGGGGGCAAAATGGCAGAAATTTTCCTTATATTGGGGCAAAATTGCAGAAATTTCATTTATTTCAGGGTAATAAGTCAGAAATTTTCCTTATTTTGGGGCAAAAAAGACATAAATTCCCTTTATTTTGGGGGAAAAAGACAGAAATTCCACTTATTTAGAGGCAAAAATGCAGAAATTCCCCTTATTATGAGGTAAAAAGGCTGAAATTCGCCTTATTTGGGAGGAAAAAGTCAGAAATTTCCTTTATTTTGGGGCAAAATTGCAGAAATTTTACTTATTTCAGGGTAATAAGTCAGAAATTCCCCTTATTTTGGGGCAATAAAGGCAGAAATTCCCTTTGTTTTGAGGGAAAAAGACAGAAATTCCACTTATTTAGAGGCAAAAAGGCAGAAATTTCTCCTATTTTGGAGCAAAAAGGAAGAAATTTCCCTTTTATATGGCAAAAAGTTATGCATTCCCATTATTTTCGTGGAAAAAGACAGAAATTCCCCGTATTTTGGAGCAAAATTGCAGAAATTCCCCTAATTGTGGGGCAAAAAGGCAGAAATTCCCTATTTGTTTGGGCAAAACGACAGAAATTCTCCTTATTTTGGGGCAAAACTCAGAAATTCCACTTATTTTGGAGCAAAATTACAGAAATATCTCTTATTTCAGGAAAAAAAGGCAGAAATTTTCCTTATATTGGGGCAAAAATGCAGAAATTCCTAATATTTTGTGGCAAAAATGCAGAAATTTCCCTTATTTTTAGGTTAAAAGTCTGAAATTAATCTCATTTGGAAGCAAAAATGCAGAAATTTCCCTTATTTTTGGGCAAAATTGCAGAAAATTCTCTTATTGTGGGGCAAAATTGCAGAAATTTCCCTTATTTCAGGGAACAAAGGCAGAAATATTTTTTATTTTGGGGCAAAAAGGCAGAAATTCCTAATAATTTGTGGCAAAAATGCAGAAATTCTTCTTATTTTGAGGTAAAAAGGCTGAAATCCCCTTATTTGGGGGCAAAAAGGCAGAAATTTCCTATATGTTGGGGCAAAATTGCAGAAATTTCATTTTTTCAGGGTAATAAGTCAGAAATTACCCTTATTTTGGGGCAAAAATGACAGAAATTTCCTTTGTTTTGGGGGAAAAAGACAGAAATTCCACTTATTTAGAGGCAAAAAGCAGAAATTCCTCTTATTTTGGAGCAAAAATCAAGAAATTTCACTTTTTTATGGCAAAAAAGTATGCATTCCCCTTATTTTCGGGCTAAAAAGCAGAAATTCCCTGTATTTTGGAGCAAAATTGCAGAAATTCTCCTAATTTTGGGGCAAAAGGAAGAAATTCCGTTTATATTGGGGCAAAAATCAGAAATTTTCCTTATTTTGAGGCAAAATTTCAAAATTTTTTTTTATTTTGGGGTAAAATTGCGGGAATTTACCTTATTTTGGGGCAAAATTGCAGAAATTTCCCTTATTTGGGGCAAAATTGCAAAATTTAACTTATTTTCAGGTAAAAAGGCTGAAATTTCCTTTATTTTGGGGCAAAAAGGGAGAAATTCCCCTTATTTTGGGAAAAATTGCAGAAATTTTCCTTATTTTGGGGCAAAAAGGCAGAAATTTTGTATATTTTGTGGCAAAAAGGCAGAAATTTCCCTTATTTTAAGGTAATAAGGTTGAAATTCCCCTTATTTTGGGGCAAAAAGGAAGAAATACCCCTTAATTTGGGGTAAAATTTCAGAAATTTCAAATATTTCTGGGCAAAATGGCAGAAATTTCCCTTATTTTGGGGCCAAAAGAATAAATCCCTAATTTTTGGCTAAAATTGAAGAAATTTCACTTATTTCGAGACAAAAAGGCAGAAATTCCACTGAATTTCAGGCAAAAAGGCAGAAATGACCCGTATTTTGGAGCAAAATTGCAGAAATTCCCCTAATATTGGTGCAAAAATGAAGAAATTCCCTTTATTTTGGGGCAAAAAGGCAAAAACTCCAAATATTTTGGTGCAAAAATCAGAAATTTCCCTTATTTTGATGTAAAATGCTGAAATTCCCCATATTTTGGGGCAAAAGGAAGAAATTTCCCTTATTTTGGGGCAAATTTGCAGAAATTTCACTTATTTCAGGGTAATAAGTCAGAAATTTTTCTTATTTTGGGGCAAAAAAGACAGAAATTTCCTTTGTTTTGGGGAAAAAGACAGAAATTCCACTTATTTGGAGGAAAAAACGCAAAAGTTCCCTTTATTTTGGAGCAAAAATGAAGAAATTTCCCTTTTTTATTGCAAAAAGGTATGCATTCTTCTTATTTTCAGACAAAAAGGCAGAAATACTCCATATTTTGGGGCAAAAGGCAGAAATTCTCATTATTTTGAGGCAAAATTGCAGAAATTATCCTAATTGTGGGGAAAAAATCAGAAATTCCACATATTTTGGGGCAAAATTGCAAAAATTTTCCTTATTATGAGGAAAAATTGCAAAAATTTCTTTTATTTTAGGGCAAAATTTCAGAAATTTCACGAATTGTGGGGCAAAAAGGCCGAAATTCTCCTTATTTTAGGGCAAAACTCAGAAATTTCACTTATTTTGGGGCAAAATTCCAGAAATTTCCCTTATTTTGGGCCAAAATTGAAGAAATTTCACTTATTTTGGTGCAAAATTGCAGAAATTTTACTTATTTCAAAGAACAAAGGCAGAAATTTTCCTTATTTTGGGGCAAAAAAGCAGAAATTCCTAATATTTTGTTCCAAAATTCAGAAATTCCCCTTATTTTGAGGTAAAAAGGCTGAAATTTCCCTTATTTGGGGGCAAAAAGGCAGAAATTTTCCTTATATTGAGGCAAAATTGCAGAAATTTCATTTATTTCAGGGTAATAAGTCAGAAATTTTCCTTATTTTGGGGCAAAAAAGACATAAATTCCCTTTATTTTGGGGGAAAAAGACAGAAATTCCACTTATTTAGAGGCAAAAATGCAGAAATTCCCCTTATTATGAGGTAAAAAGGCTGAAATTCCCCTTATTTGGGAGGAAAAAGTCAGAAATTTCTTTTATTTTGGGGCAAAATTGCAGAAATTTTACTTATTTCAGGGTAATAAGTCAGAAATTCCCCTTATTTTGGGGCAATAAAGGCAGAAATTCCCTTTGTTTTGAGGGGAAAAGACAGAAATTCCACTTATTTAGAGGCAAAAAGGCAGAAATTTCTCCTATTTTGGAGCAAAAAGGAAGAAATTTCCCTTTTATATGGCAAAAAGTTATGCATTCCCATTATTTTCGGGGAAAAAGGCAGAAATTCCCCGTATTTTGGAGCAAAATTGCAGAAATTCCCCTAATTGTGGGGCAAAAAGGCAGAAATTCCCTATTTGTTTGGGCAAAACGACAGAAATTCTCCTTATTTTGGGGCAAAACTCAGAAATTCCACTTATTTTGGAGCAAAATTACAGAAATATCTCTTATTTCAGGAAAAAAAGGCAGAAATTTTCCTTATATTGGGGCAAAAATGCAGAAATTCCTAATATTTTGTGGCAAAAATGCAGAAATTCCCCTTATTTTTAGGTTAAAAGTCTGAAATTCCTCTCATTTGGAAGCAAAAATGCAGAAATTTCCCTTATTTTGGGGCAAAATTGCAGAAAATTCTCTTATTGTGGGGCAAAATTGCAGAAATTTCCCTTATTTCAGGGAACAAAGGCAGAAATATTTTTTATTTTGGGGCAAAAAGGCAGAAATTCCTAATAATTTGTGGCAAAAATGCAGAAATTCTTCTTATTTTGAGGTAAAAAGGCTGAAATCCCCTTATTTGGGGGCAAAAAGTCAGAAATTTCCTATATGTTGGGGCAAAATTGCAGAAATTTCACTTATTTCAGGGTAATAAGTCAGAAATTACCCTTATTTTGGGGCAAAAATGACAGAAATTTCTTAGTTTTGGGGGAAAAAGACAGAAATTCCACTTATTTAGAGGCAAAAAGCAGAAATTCCCCTTATTTTGGAGCAAAAATGAAGAAATTTCACATTTTTATGGCAAAAAGGTATGCATTCCCCTTATTTTCGGGCTAAAAAGCAGAAATTCCCCGTATTTTGGAGCAAAATTGCAGAAATTCTCCTAATTTTGGGGCAAAAGGAAGAAATTCCCTTTATTTTGGGGCAAAAATCAGAAATTTTCCTTATTTTGAGGCAAAATTTCAGAAATTTTTTTTATTTTGGGGTAAAATTGCGGGAATTTACCTTATTTTGGGGCAAAATTGCAGAAATTTCCCTTATTTGGGGCAAAATTGCAGAAATTTAACTTATTTTCATGTAAAAAGGCTGAAATTTCCTTTATTTTGGGGCAAAAAGGGAGAAATTTCTTTTATTTTGGGAAAAATTGCAGAAATTTTCCTTATTTTGGGGCAAAAAGGCAGAAATTTTGTATATTTTGTGGCAAAAAGGCAGAAATTTCCCTTATTTTAAGGTAATAAGGTTGAAATTCCCCTTATTTTGGGGCAAAAAGGCAGAAATACCCCTTAATTTGGGGTAAAATTTCAGAAATTTCAAATATTTCCGGGCAAAATGACAGAAATTTCCCTTATTTTGGGGCCAAAAGAATAAATCCCTAATTTTTGGCTAAAATTGAAGAAATTTCACTTATTTCGAGACAAAAAGGCAGAAATTCCACTGAATTTCAGGCAAAAAGGCAGAAATGACCCGTATTTTGGAGCAAAATTGCAGAAATTCCCCTAATATTGGTGCAAAAATGAAGAAATTCCCTTTATTTTGGGGCAAAAAGGCAAAAACTCCAAATATTTTGGTGCAAAAATCAGAAATTTCCCTTATTTTGATGTAAAATGCTGAAATTCCCCATATTTTGGGGCAAAAGGCAGAAATTTCCCTTATTTTGGGGCAAATTTGCAGAAATTTCACTTATTTCAGGGTAATAAGTCAGAAATTTTTCTTATTTTGGGGCAAAAAAGACAGAAATTTCCTTTGTTTTGGGGAAAAAGACAGAAATTCCACTTATTTGGAGGAAAAAACGCAAAAGTTCCCCTTATTTTGGAGCAAAAATGAAGAAATTTCCCTTTGTTATTGCAAAAAGGTATGCATTCTTCTTATTTTCAGACAAAAAGGCAGAAATACTCCATATTTTGGAGCAAAAGGCAGAAATTCTCATTATTTTGAGGCAAAATAGCAGAAATTATCCTAATTGTGGGGAAAAAATCAGAAATTCCACATATTTTGGGGCAAAATTGCAAAAATTTCCCTTATTATGAGGAAAAATTGCAAAAATTTCTTTTATTTTAGGGCAAAATTGCAGAAATTTCACGAATTGTGGGGCAAAAAGGCAGAAATTCTTCTTATTTTAGGGCAAAACTCAGAAATTTCACTTATTTTGGGGCAAAATTCCAGAAATTTCCCTTATTTTGGGCCAAAATTGAAGAAATTTCACTTATTTTGGTGCAAAATTGCAGAAATTTTACTTATTTCAAAGAACAAAGGCAGAAATTTTCCTTATTTTGGGGCAAAAAAGCAGAAATTCCTAATATTTTGTTCCAAAATTCAGAAATTCCCCTTAATTTGAGGTAAAAAGGCTGAAATTTCCCTTATTTGGGGGCAAAAAGGCAGAAATTTTCCTTATATTGGGGCAAAATTGCAGAAATTTCATTTATTTAAGGGTAATAAGTCAGAAATTTTTCTTATTTTGGGGCAAAAAAGACATAAATTCCCTTTATTTTGGGGGAAAAAGACAGAAATTCCACTTATTTAGAGGCAAAAATGCAGAAATTCCCCTTATTATGAGGTAAAAAGGCTAAATTCCCCTTATTTGGGAGGAAAAAGTCAGAAATTTCCTTTATTTTGGGGCAAAATTGCAGAAATTTTACTTATTTCAGGGTAATAAGTCAGAAATTCCCCTTATTTTGGGGCAATAAAGGCAGAAATTCCCTTTGTTTTGAGGGAAAAAGACAGAAATTCCACTTATTTAGAGGCAAAAAGGCAGAAATTTCTCCTATTTTGGAGCAAAAAGGAAGAAATTTCCCTTTTATATGGCAAAAAGTTATGCATTCCCATTATTTTCGGGGAAAAAGACAGAAATTCCCCGTATTTTGGAGCAAAATTGCAGAAATTCCCCTAATTGTGGGGCAAAAAGGCAGAAATTCCCTATTTGTTTGGGCAAAATGACAGAAATTCTCCTTATTTTGGGGCAAAACTCAGAAATTCCACTTATTTTGGAGCAAAATTACAGAAATATCTCTTATTTCAGGAAAAAAAGGCAGAAATTTTCCTTATATTGGGGCAAAAATGCAGAAATTCCTAATATTTTGTGGCAAAAATGCAGAAATTCCCCTTATTTTTAAGTTAAAAGTCTGAAATTCCTCTCATTTGGAAGCAAAAATGCAGAAATTTCCCTTATTTTTGGGCAAAATTGCAGAAAATTCACTTATTGTGGGGCAAAATTGCAGAAATTTCCCTTATTTCAGGGAACAAAGGTAGAAATTTTTTTTTATTTTGGGGCAAAAAGGCAGAAATTCCTAATAATTTGTGGCAAAAATGCAGAAATTTTTCTTATTTTGAGGTAAAAAGGCTGAAATCCCCTTATTTGGGGGCAAAAAGGCAGAAATTTCCTATATGTTGGGGCAAAATTTCAGAAATTTCACTTATTTCAGGGTATTAAGTCAGAAATTACCCTTATTTTGGGGCAAAAATGACAGAAATTCCCTTAGTTTTGGGGGAAAAAGACAGAAATTCCACTTATTTAGAGGCAAAAAGCAGAAATTCCCCTTATTTTGGAGCAAAAATGAAGAAATTTCACATTTTTATGGCAAAAAGGTATGCATTCCCCTTATTTTCGGGCTAAAAAGCAGAAATTCCCCGTATTTTGGAGCAAAATTGCAGAAATTCTCCTAATTTTGGGGCAAAAGGCAGAAATTCCCTTTATTTTGGGGCAAAAATCAGAAATTTTCCTTATTTTGAGGCAAAATTTCAGAATTTTTTTTTATTTTGGGGTAAAATTGCGGGACTTTACCTTATTTTGGGGCAAAATTGCAGAAATTTAACTTATTTTCAGGTAAAAAGGCTGAAATTTCCTTTATTTTGGGGCAAAAAGGGAGAAATTCCCCTTATTTTGGGAAAAATTGCAGAAATTTTCCTTATTTTGGGGCAAAAAGGCAGAAATTTTGTATATTTTGTGGCAAAAAGGCAGAAATTTCCCTTATTTTAAGGTAATAAGGTTGAAATTCCCCTTATTTTGGGGCAAAAAGGCAGAAATACCCCTTAATTTAGGGTAAAATTTCAGAAATTTCAAATATTTCTGTGCAAAATGGCAGAAATTTCCCTTATTTTGGGGCCAAAAGAATAAATCCCTAATTTTTGGCTAAAATTGAAGAAATTTCACTTATTTCGAGACAAAAAGGCAGAAATTCCACTGAATTTCAGGCAAAAAGGCAGAAATGACCCGTATTTTGGAGCAAAATTGCAGAAATTCCCCTAATATTGGTGCAAAAATGAAGAAATTCCCTTTATTTTGGGGCAAAAAGGCAAAAATTCCAAATATTTTGGTGCAAAAATCAGAAATTTCCTTTATTTTGATGTAAAATGCTGAAATTCCCCATATTTTGGGGCAAAAGGCAGAAATTTCCCTTATTTTGGGGCAAATTTGCAGAAATTTCACTTATTTCAGGGTAATAAGTCAGAAATTTTTCTTATTTTGGGGCAAAAAAGACAGAAATTTCCTTTGTTTTGGGGAAAAAGACAGAAATTCCACTTATTTGGAGGAAAAAACGCAAAAGTTCCCCTTATTTTGGAGCAAAAATGAAGAAATGTCCCTTTTTTATTGCAAAAAGGTATGCATTCTTCTTATTTTCAGATAAAAAGGCAGAAATACTCCATATTTTGGGGCAAAAGGCAGAAATTCTCATTATTTTGAGGCAAAATTGCAGAAATTATCCTAATTGTGGGGAAAAAATCAGAAATTCCACATATTTTGGGGCAAAATTGCAGAAATTTCCCATATTATGGGGAAAAATTGCAAAAATTTCTTTTATTTTAGGGCAAAATTGCAGAAATTTCACTAATTGTAAGGCAAAAAGGCAGAAATTCTCCTTATTTTGGGGCAAAACTCAGAAATTCCACACATTTTGGAGCAAAATTCCAGAAATTTCCCTTATTTTGGGGCAAAATTGCAGAAATTTCACTTATTTTGGTGCAAAATTGCAGAAATTTCACTTATTTCAGAGAAAAAAGGCAGAAATTTTCCTTATTTTGGGGCAAAAAGGCAGAAATTCCTAATATTTTGTGCCAAAATACAGAAATTCCCCTTATTTTTAGGTAAAAGGTTGAAATTCTTCTTATTTGGGGGCAAAAAGGCAGAAATTTCCCTTATATTGGGGCAAAATTGCAGAAATTTCACTTATTTCAGGGTAATAAGTCAGAAATTTTCCTAATTTTGGGGCAAAAAAGACAGAAATTCCCTTTGTTTTGGGGAAAAAGACAGAAATTCCACATATTTAGAGGCAGAAATGCAGAAATTCCCCTTACTATGAGGTATAAACGCTGAAATTCCCCTTATTAGGGGGAAAAATGCAGAAATTTCTCTTATTTTGGGGCAAAATTGCAGAAATTTTACTTATTTCAGGGTAATAAGTCAGAAATTCCTTTTATTTTGGGGCAAAAAAAAGAGAAATTCTTTGTGTTTTGGGGGAAAAAGACAGAAATTCCACTTATTTAGAGGCAAAAAGGCAGAAATTTTCCTAATTTTGGAGAAAAAATGAAGAAATTTCCCTTTTATATGGCAAAAAGGTATGCATTCCCCTTATTTTCTGGCAAAAAGGCAGAAATTCCCCTTATTTTGGAGCAAAATTGCAGAAATTCCCCTAATTGTGGGGCAAAAAGTCAGAAAATCCCTATATGTTGGGGAAAAAGGCAGAAATTCTCCATATTTTGGGGCAAAACTCAGAAATTCCGCTTATTTTGGAGCAAAATTGCAGAAATATCTCTTATTTCAACGAAAAAAGGCAGAAATTTTCCTTATATTTGGGCAAAAAGGCAGAAATTCCTAATATTTTGTGGCAAAAAATGTAGAAATTCTTCTTATTTTGAGGTAAAAAGGCTGAAATTCCCTTATTTGGAAGCAAAAATGCAGAAATTTCCCTTATTTTGGGGCAAAATTGCAGAAATTTCACTCATTTCATGGTAATAAGTCAGAAATTCCCCTTATTTTGGGGCAAAAAAGACAGAAATTCCCTTTGTTTTTGAGGAAAAAGACAGAAATTCCACTAATTTCGAGGCAAAAAGGCAGAAATTTTCTTTATTTTAAAGCAAAATGAAGAAATTTCTCTTTTATATGGCAAAAAGTTATGCATTCCCCATATTTTCGGGCAAAAAGGCAGAAATTCCCCGTATTTTGGAGCAAAATTGCAGAAATTTCCCTAATTGTGGGGCAAAAAGGCAGAAATTCCCTACATGTTGGGGCAAAAAGACAGAAATTCTCCTTATTTTGGGGCAAAACTCAGAAATTCGGCTTATTTTGGGGCAAAATTGGAGAAATATCTCTTATTTCAGGGAAAAAAAGGCAGAAATTTTCCTTATATTTGGGCAAAAAGGCAGAAATTCCTTATATTTTGTGACAAAAATGCAGAAATTCCCCTTATTTTTAGGTTAAAAGGCTGAAATTCCCCTTATTTGGAAGCAAAAATGCAGAAATTTCCCTGATTTTGGGGCAAAATTGCAGAAATTTCACTTATTTCAGGGTAATGAGTCAGAAATTCCCCTTATTTTGGGGCAAAAAAGACAGAAATTACCTTTGTTTTGGGGGAAAAAGACAGAAATTCCACTTATTTAGAGGCAAAAATGCAGATTCCCCTTATTTTAGAGCAAAAATGAAGAAATTTCACTTTTTTATGGCAAAAAGGTATGCATTCCTTTTATTTTCGGGCAAAAAGGCAGAAATTCCCCATATTTTGGAGCAAAATTGCAGAAATTCCGCTAATTTTGGGGCAAAAGGCAGAAATTCACTTTATTTTGGGGCAAAAATCAGAAATTCCTTTTATTTTGAGGGAAAATTCCAGAAATTTTCTTTATTTTGGGGTAAAATTGCAGGAAATTACCTTATTTTGGGGCAAAATTGCAGAAATTTCTCTTATTTAGGGTAAAATTGCAGAAATTTCACTTATTTTCAGGTAAAAAGGCTGAAATTTCCTTTATTTTGGGGCAAAAAGGGAGAAATTCCCCTTATTTTGGGGGAAAATTGCAGAAATTTCCCTTATTTTGGGGCAAAAAGGCAGAAATTCCGTATATTTTGTGACAAAAAGGTAGAAATTTCCCTTATTTTGAGGTAATAAGGTTGAAATTCCCCTTATTTTGGGGCAAAAAAGCAGAAATTCTCCTTATTTTGGAATAAAATTTCAGAAATTTCAAATATTTCAGGGCAAAATGGCAGAAATTCCCCTTATTTTGGGGCAAAAAATGAAATCCCCAATTTTTGGCAAAAATTGAAGAAATTTCACTTATTTCGGGACAAAAAGGCAGAAATTCCACTTAATTTCGGGCAAAAAGGCAGAAATGACCCGTATTTTAGAGCAAAATTGCAGAAATTCCCCTAATATTGGTGCAAAAATGAAGAAATTCCCTTTATTTTGGGGCAAAAATGCAGAAATTCCTAATATTTTGATGCAAAAATCAGAAATTTCCCTTATTTTGATGTAAAATGCTGAAATTCCCCATATTTGGGGGCAAAAGGCAGAAATTTCCCTTATTTTGGGGCAAATTTGCAGAAATTTCACTTATTTCAGGGTAATAAGTCAGAAATTTTTCTTATTTTGGGGCAAAAAAGACAGAAATTTCTTTGTTTTGGGGGAAAAAGACAGAAATTCCACTTATTTGGAGGCAAAAACGCAAAAGTTCCCCCCTTATTTTGGAGTAAAAATGAAGAAATTTCTCTTTTTTATGGCAAAAAGGTATGCATTCTTCTTATTTTCGGAAAAAAAGGCAGAAATTCCCCATATTTTGGGGGCAAAAGGCAGAAATTCCCCTTATTTTGGGGCAAAATTGCAGAAATTTCCCTAATTGTGGGGCAAAAATCAGAAATTCCCCTTATTTTGGGGCAAAATTGCAGAAATTTCCCTTATTATGGAGAAAAATTGCAAAAATTTCTTTTATTTTAGGGCAAAATTGCAGAAATTTCACTAATTGTGGGGCAAAAAGGCAGAAATTCTCCTTATTTTGGGGCAAAACTCAGAAATTCCACTTATATTTGGGCAAAATTCCAGAAATTTCCCTTATTTTGGGGCAAAATTGCAGAAATTTCACTTATTTTGGTGCAAAATTACAGAAATTTCACTTATTTAAGAGAAAAAAGGCAGAAATTTTCCTTATTTTGGGGCAAAAAGGAAGAAATTCCTAATATTTCGTGGCAAAAATGCAGAAATTCCTTTTATTTTGAGGTGAAAAGGCTGAAATTCCCCTTATATGGGGGCAAAAAGGCAGAAATTTCCCTTATATTGGGGCAAATTGCAGAAATTTCCCTTATTTCAGGGTAATAAGTCAGAAATTTTTCTAATTTTGGGGCAAAATAAGACAGAAATTCCCTTTGTTATGGCGGAAAAAGACAGAAATTCCACTTATTTAGAGGCAAAAAGGCAGAAATTCCCCTTATTTTGGAGCAAAAATGAAGAAATTTCACTTTTTTATGGCAAAAAGTTATGCATTCCCCTTATTTTCGGGCAAAAAGGAAGAAATTCCCCGTATTTTTGAGCAAAATTGCAGAAATTCCCCTAATTTTGGGGCAAAAGGCTGAAATTCCCTTTATTTTGAAGCAAAAATCAGAAATTCCCCTTATTATGGGGCAAAATTCCAGAAATTTTCTTTATTTTGGGGCAAAATTGCAGGAAATTACCTTATTTTGGGGCAAAATTTCAGAAATTTCTCTTATTTGGGGCAAAATTGCAGAAATTTCACTTATTTTCAGGTAAAAAGGCTGAAATTTCCTTTATTTTGGGGCAAAAAGGGAGAAATTCCCCTTATTTTGGGGAAAAAATGCAGAAATTTTCTTTATTTTTGGGCAAAAAGGCAGAAATTCCGTATATTTTGTGGCAAAAAGGCAGAAATTTCCCTTATTTTGACGTAATAAGGTTAAAATTCCCCTTATTTTCGGGCACAAAGGCAGAAATTCCCCTTATTTTGGGGTAAAATTTCAGAAATTTCAAATATTTCTGGGCAAAATGGCAGAAATTCCCCTTATTTGGGGGCAAAAACATGAAATCCCTAATTTTTGGCTAAAATTGAAGAAATTTCACTTATTTCGGGACAAAAAGGCAGAAATTCCACTTAATTTCGGGCAAAAAGGAAGAAATGACCCGTATTTTGGAGCAAAATTGCAGAAATTACCCTAATATTGATGCAAAAATGAAGAAATTCCTTTTATTTTGGGGCAAAAAGGCAGAAATTCCTAATATTTTGGTGCAAAAATCAGAAATTTCCCTTATTTTGATGTAAAATGCTGAAATTCCCCATATTTTGGGGCAAAAGGCAGAAATTTCCCTTATTTTGGGGCAAATTTGCAGAAATTTTACTTATTTCAGGGTAATAAGTCAGAAATTTTTCTTATTTTGGGGCAAAAAAGACAGAAATTTCCTTTGTTTTGGGGGAAAAAGAGAGAAATTCCACTTATTTGGGGGCAAAAACGCAAAAGTGCCCCTTATTTTGGAGCAAAAATGAAGAAATTTCCCTTTTTTATGGCAAAAAGGTATGCATTCTTCTTATTTTCGAACAAAAAGGCAGAAATTCCCCATATTTTGGGGCAAAAGGCAGAAATTCCCCTTATTTTAGGGCAAAATTGCAGAAATTTCCCTAATTGTGGGGCAAAAATCAGACATTCCCCTTATTTTGGGGCAAAATTGCAGAAATTTCCTTTATTATGGGGAAAAATTGCAAAAATTTCTTTTATTTTAGGGCAAAATTGCAGAAATTTCACTAATTGTGGGGCAAAAAGGCAGAAATTCTCCTTATTTTGGGGAAAAACTCAGAAATTCCACTTATTTTGGGGCTAAATTCCAGAAATTTCCCTTTATTTTGGGGCAAAATTGCAGAAATTTCACTTATTTTGGTGCAAAATTCAGAAATTTCACTTATTTCAGAGAAAAAAGGCAAAATTTTCCTTATTTTGGGGCAAAAATTCAGAAATTCCTAATATTTTGTGCCAAAATTCAGAAATTTCTCTTATTTTTAGGTAAAAAGCTGATATTCCCCTTATTTGGGGGCAAAAAGGCAGAAATTTCCCTTATAATGGGCAAAATTGCAGAAATTTCACTTATTCCAGGGTAATAAGTAAGAAATTTTCTTAATTTTGGGGCAAAAAAGACAGAAATTCCCTTTGTTTTGCGGGAAAAAGACAGAAATTCCACTTAATAAGAGGCAAAAATGCAGAAATTCCCTTTATTATGAGGTAAAAAGGCTGAAATTCTCCTTATTTGTGGAGAAAAAGACAGAAATTTTCCTTATTTTGGGGCAAAATTGCAGAAATTTTACTTATTTCAGGGTAATAAGTAAGAAATTCCCCTTATTTTGGGGCAAAAAAGACAGAAATTCCCTTTGTTTTGGGGGAAAAAGACAGAAATTCCAATTATTTAGATGCAAAAAGGCAGAAATTCCCCTTACTTTGGAGCAAAAATTCAGAAATTTCACTTTTTTATGGCAAAAAGGTATACATTCCTTTTATTTTCAGGCAAAAAGTCAGAAATTCCCCATATTTTGGAGTAAAATTGCAGAAATTCCCCTAATTTTGGGGCAAAAGGCAGAAATTCCCTATATTTTGGGGCAAAAATCAGAAATTCCCCTTATTTTGGGGAAAAATTCCAGAAATTTTCTTTATTTTGGGGCAAAATTGCAGGAAATTACCTTATTTTGAGGCAAAATTGCAGAAATTTCTATTATTTAGGGCAAAATTGCAGAAATTTCACTTATTTTCAGGTAAAAAGGCTGAAATTTCCTTTATTTTGGGGCAAAAAGGAAGAAATTCCCAATATTTTGGGGAAAAATTGCAGAAATTTCCCTTATTTTGGGGCAAAAAGGCACAAATTCCGTATATTTTGTGACAAAAAGGCAGAAATTTCCTTTATTTTGAGGTAATAAGGTTGAAATTCCCCTTATTTTGGGGCAAAAAGGCAGAAATTCCCCTTATTTTGGAATAAAATTTCAGAAATTTCTAATATTTCAGGGCAAAATGGTAGAAATTCCCCTTATTTTGGGGCAAAAAGATGAAATCCCTAATTTTAGGCTAAAATTTAAAAAATTTCACTTATTTCGGGACAAAAAGGCAGAAATTCCACTTAATTTCGGGCAAAAAGGCAGAAATGACTTGTATTTTAGAGCAAAATTGAGGAAATTACCCTAATATTGGTGCAAAAATGAAGAAATTCCCTTTATTTTGAAGCAAAAATCTAGAAATTCCTAATATTTTGTTGCAAAAATCAGAAATTTCCCTTATTTGGATTAAAATGCTGAAATTCCCCATATTTTGGGGCAAAAGGCAGAAATTTTCCTTATTTTGGGGCAAATTTGCAGAAATTTCACTTATTTCAGGGTAATAAGTCAGAAATTTTTCTTATTTTGGGGTAAAAAGACAGAAATTTCTTTTGTTTTGGGGGAAAAAGACAGAAATTCCACTTATTTGGAGGCAAAATGCAAAAGTTCCCCTTATTTTGGAGCAAAAATTTAGAAATTTCCCTTTTTTATGGCAAAAAGTTATGCATTCTTCTTATTTTCGGACATAAAGGCAGAAATTCCCCAAATTTTGGGGCAAAAGGAAGAAATTCCCCTTGTTTTGGGGCAAAATTGCAGAAATTTCCCTAATTGTGGGGCAAAAAACAGAAATTCCCCTTATTTTGGGGCAAAATTGCAAAAATTTCCCTTATCATCGTGAAAAATTGCAGAAATTTCCCTTATTTTAGGGCAAAATTGCAGAAATTTCACTAATTGTGGTGCAAAAGGGCAGATATTCTCCTTATTTTGGGGCAAAATTCAGAAATTCCACTTATTTTGGGGCAAAATTCCAGAAATTTCCCTTATTTTGGGGCAAAATTGCAGAAATTTTACTTATTTTGAGGAAAAATTGCAGAAATTTCACTTACTTCAGGGAAAAAAGGCAGAAATTTTCCTTATTTTGGGGCAAAAAGTAAGAAATTCCTAATATGTGTTGCCAAAATTAAAAAATTCCTTTTATTTTGAGGTAAAAAGGCTGAAATTCCCCTTATTTGGTGGCTAAAAGGCAGAAATTTCTTTATATTAGGGCAAAATTGCAGAAATTTACTTATTTTAGGGTAATAAGTCAGAAATTTTCCTTATTTTGGGCAAAAAGGGAAGAAATTCCCTTTGTTTTGAAGGAAAAAGACAGAAATTCCACTCATTTAAAGGCAAAAAAGTAGAAATTCCCCTTATTTTAGGGCAAAATTGCAGAAATTTCTCTTATTTGGGGGCAAAAAAACAGAAATTCCCCTTATTTTGGGGTAAAATTCCAGAAATTTCCTTAATTATGTTGAAAAATTTCAGAAATTTCTTTTATTTTAGGGCAAAATTTCAGAAATTTCACTTATTTCAGAGAAAAAAAGCAAAAATTTTTCTTAATTTGGGGCAAAAAGGCAGAAATTCCCATTATTTTGGGGCAAAAAGGCAGAAATTCACCTTATTTTGGGGTAAAATTGCAGAAATTTCACATATTTCAGGGCAAAAAGGCAGAAATTCCCCTTATTTTGAGGTAAAATGTTGAAATTTCCCATATTTATGGCAAAAGGCAGAAATTCCCTTATTTTGGGGCAGGAAGCCAAAAATTTCCCTTATTTTTGGGCAAAATTGCAAAAATTTCACTTATTTCAGGGAAAAAAGGCAGAAATTTTTCTTATTTTGAGGCAAAAAGGCAGAAATTCTCCATATTTTGGTGCAAAAATCAGAAATTTCCATTAATTTGAGGTAAAATGCTGAAATTCCCCGCATTTTGGGGCAAAAGGCAGAAATTTCCTTTTTTTTGGGTAATATTTGCAGAAATTTCACTTATTTCAGGGAAAAAAGGCAGGAATTTTCATTATTTTGGGGCAAAAAGGCAGAAATTCCTAATATTTTGTGGCAAAAATGCAGAAATTCCTAATATTTTGTTGCAAAAATCAGAAATTTCCCTTATTTTGAGGTAAAATACTGAAATTTCCCTTATTTTGGGGCAAAAGGCAGAAATTTCCTTTTTTGGGGGGCATATTTGCAGAAATTTCACTTATTTCAGGGAAAAAAGGCAGGAATTTTCCTTATTTTGAGGCAAAAAGGCAGAAATTCCTAATATTTTGTGGCAAAAATGCAGAAATTCCTAATATTTTGTTGCAAAAATGCAGAAATTTCCCTTATTTTGAGGTAAAAAGGCTGAAATTCCCCTTATTTGGGGGCAAAAAGGCAGAAATTTTTTTTTATTTTGGGGCAAATTTGCAGAAATTTCACTTATTTCAGGGTTATAAGTCAGAAATTTTTGTTATTTTGGGGCAAAAAAGACAGAAATTCCCTTTGTTTTGGGGGAAAAAGACAGAAATTCCCTTTGTTTTGGGGGAAAAAGACAGAAATTCCACTTATTTGGAGGCAAAAAGGCAAAAGTTCCCTTTATTTTAGAGCAAAAATGAAGAAATTTCCCTTTTTTATGGCAAAAAGGTATGCATTCTTCTTATTTTAAGACAAAAAGGCAGAAATTCCCCATATTTTGGGGCAAAAAGCAGAAATTCCCCTTATTTTGGAACAAAATTGCAGAAATTTCCCTTATTATGGGGAAAAATTGCAGAAATTTCCCTTATTTTAGAGCAAAATTGCAGAAATTTCACTAATTGTTGTGCAAAAAGGCAGAAATTCTCTTTATTTTGGGGCAAAACTCAGAAATTCCAATTATTTTGGGGCAAAATTGCACAAATTTCACTTATTTCAGGGAAAAAAGCAAAAAATTTTCTTTATTTTGGGGCAAAAAGGCAGAAATTCTTAATATTTTGTGCCAAAATTCAGAAATTCCCCTTATTTTGAGGTAAAAAGGCTGAAATTCCCCTTATTAGGGGGAAAAAAGCAGAAATTTTCCTTATATTGGGGCAAAATTGCAGAAATTTCACTTATTTCAGGGTAATAAGTCAGAAATTTTCCTTATTTTGGGGCAAAAATGACAGAAATTCCCTTTGTTGTGGGGGAAAAAGACAGAAATTCCACTTATTTAGAGGCAAAAAAGCAGAAATTCCCCTTATTTTAGGGCAAAATTGCAGAAATTTTCCTTATTTGGGGGCAAAAAAACAGAAATTCCTCTTATTTTGGGGCAAAATTCCAGAAATTTCCTTTATTATGGGAAAAATTGCAGAAATTTCTTTTATTTTAGGGCAAAATTGCAGAAATTTCACTTATTTCAGAGAAAAAAAGCAAAAATTTTTCTTATTTTGGGGCAAAAAGGCAGATATTCCCCGTATTTTGGAAATTTCCCTTTTTATGGGGCATATTTGCAGAAATTTCACTTATTTCAGGGAAAAAGTCAAGAATTTTCTTTATTTTGGGGCAAAAAGGCAGAAATTCCTAATATTTTGTGGCAAAATGCAGAAATTCCTAATATTTTGTTGCAAAAATGCAGAAATTTCCCTTATTTTGAGGTAAAAAGGCTGAAATTCCCCTTATTTGGGGGCAAAAAGGCAGAAATTTTTCTTATTTAGGGGCAAATTTGCAGAAATTTCACTTATTTCAGGGTTATAAGTCAGAAATTTTTCTTATTTTGGGGCAAAAAAAGACAGAAATTCCCTTTGTTTTGGGGGAAAAAGACAGAAATTCCACTTATTTATAGGCACAAAGGCAGAATTTTTTTTTATTTTGGAGCAAAAATGAAGAAATTTCCCTTTTATATGGCAAAAAGGTATGCATTCCCCTTATTTTTGGGCATTAAAGCAGAAATTCCTCGTATTTTGGAGCAAAATTGCAGAAATTCCCCTAATTGTGGGGCAAAAAGGCAGAAAATCCCTATATGTTGGGGCAAAAAGACAGAAATTCTCCTTATTTTGATGCAAAACTCAGAAATTCCACTTATTTTGGAGCAAAATTGCAGAAATATCTCTTATTTCAGGGAAGAAAGGCAGAAATTTTTTTATATTGGGGCAAAAAGGCAGAAATTCCTAATATTTTGTGGCAAAAATGTAGAAATTCTTCTTATTTTGAGGTAAAGAGGCTGAAATTCCCTTTATTTGGAAGCAAAAATGCAGAAATTTCACTTATTTTGGGGCAAAATTGCAGAAATTTCATTGATTTCAGGGTAATAAGTCAGAAATTCTTCTTATTTTGGGGCAAAAAAGACAGAAATTCCCTTAGTTTTTGGGGAAAAAGACAGAAATTCCACTTATTTAGAGGCAAAAATGCAGAAATTTTCCTTATTTTGGAGCAAAAATGAAGAAATTTCCCTTTTATATACAAAAAGGTATGCATTCCCCTTATTTTCGGGCAAAAAGGCAGAAATTCCCCGTATTTCTGAGCAAAATTGCAGAAATTCCCCTAATTGTGGGGCAAAAAGGCAGAAAATCCCTATATGTTTGGGCAAAAAGACAGAAATTCTCCTTATTTTGGGGCAAAACTCAGAAATTCCACTTATTTTGGAGCAAAATTGCAGAAATATCTCTTATTTCAGGGAAAAAAGGCAGAAATTTTCCTTATATTGGGGCAAAAAGGCAGAAATTCTTAATATTTTGTGGCAAAAATGTAGAACTTCTTATTATTTTGAGGTAAAAAGGCTGAAATTCCCCTTATTTGGAAGCAAAAATGCAGAAATTTCACTTATTTTGGGGCAAAATTGCAGAAATTTCACTTATTTCAGGGTAATAAGTCAGAAATTCCCTTTATTTTGGGGCAAAAAAGACAGAAATTCCCTTTGTTTTGGGGGAAAAAGACAGAAATTCCATTTATTTAGAGGCAAAAATGCAGAAATTCCCCTTATTATGAGGTAAAATCTGAATTCCCATTATTTGTGGGGAAAAAGGCAGAAATTTCCCTAATTTTGGGGCAAAATTGCAGAAATTTTACTTATTTCCGGGTAATAAGTCAGAAATTCCTTTTATTTTGGGGCAAAATTGCAGAAATTTCCCTTATTTGGGGGCAAAAAAACAGAAATTCTTCTTATTTTCGGGCAAAATCCAGAAATTTCTTTTATTATGGGGAAAAATTGCAGAAATTTTCTTTATTATAGGGCAAATTTGCAGAATTTTCACTTATTTCAGAAAAAAAAGGCAAATTTTTTTCTTATTTTGGGGCAAAAAGGCAGAAATTCCCATTATTTTGTGGCAAAAAGGCAGAAATTCACCTTATTTTGGGCTAAAACTGCAGAAATTTCACATATTTCAGGGCAAAAAGGCAGAAATTTCCCTTAATTTGGGGCAAAAATGAAGAAATTTCCATTTTTTATGTCAAAAAGGTATGCATTCCCTTTATTTTCGGAAAAAAAGGCAGAAATTCCCCGTATTTTGGAGCAAAATTGCAGAAATTCCCCTAATTGTGGGGCAAAAAGGCAGAAATTCTCCTTATTTTTGGGTAAAACTCAGAAATTCCACTTATTTTGGCGCAAAATTGCAGAAATTTCCCTTATTTTGGGGCAAAATTGCAGAAATTTCACTTATTTCACGGAAAAAACGGCAGAAATTTTCCTTATTTTGGGGCAAAAAATACAGAAATTCCCTTTGTTTTGGGGGAAAAAGACAGAAATTCCACTTACTTAGAGTCAAAAAGGAAAAAGTTCCCTTTATTTTGGAGCAAAAATGAAGAAATTTCCCTTTTTTATGGCAAAAAGCTATGCATTCTTCTTATTTTTGGACAAAAACGCAGAAATTTTCCATATGTTGGGGCAAAAGGAAGAAATTCCCCATATTTTGGGGCAAAATTGCAGAAATTTCCCTAATTGTGGGGCAAAAAACAGAAAATCCTCTTATTTTGAAGCAAAATTGCAAAAATTTCCCTTATTATAAAGAAAAATTGCAGAAATTTCCCTTATTTTAGGGCAAAATTGCAGAAATTTCACTAATTGTGGGGCAAAAAGGCAGAAATTCTCCATATTTTGGGGCAAAACTCAGAAATTCCACTTATTTTGGGGCAAAATCCAGAAATTTTTCTTATTTTGAGGCAAAATTGCAGAAATTTTGCTTATTTTGGGGCAAAATTGCAGAAATTTCACTTATTTCAGGGAAAAAAGGCAGAAATTTTGCTTATATTGGGGCAAAAGGCAGAAATTCCTAATAGTTTGTGCCAAAATTTAGAAATTCCCCTTATTTTGAGGTAAATAGGCTGAAATTCCCATTATTTGTGGGAAAAAAAGGCAGAAATTTCCCTTATATTGGGGCAAAATTGCAGAAATTTCACTTATTTCAGGGGAATAAGTAAGAAATTTTCCTTATTTTGGGGCAAAAATGACAGAAATTTTTTTTTGGGTAAAAAAGACAGAAATTCCACTTATTTAGAGGCAAAAAAGCAGAAATTCCCCTTATTTTAGGGCAAAATTGCAGTAATTTCCCTTATTTGGGGGCAAAAAAACAGAAATTCTTCTTATTTTTGGGCAAAATTCCAGAAATTTCTTTTATTGTGGGGAAAAATTGCAGAAATTTTCTTTATTTTAGGGCAAATTTGCAGAATTTTCACTTATTTCAGAGAAAAAAGGCAAAAATTTTTCTTATTTTGGGGAAAAAGGCAGAAATTACCATTATTTTGTGGCAAAAAGGCAGAAATTCACCTTATTTTGGGCTAAAACTGCAGAAATTTCACATATTTCAGGGCAAAAAGGCAGAAATTTCCCTTAATTTGGGGCAAAAATGAAGAAATTTCCATTTTTTATGTCAAAAAAGGTATGCATTCCCTTTATTTTCGGAAAAAAAGGCAGAAATTCCCCGTATTTTGGAGCAAAATTGCAGAAATTCCCCTAATTGTGGGGCAAAAAGGCAGAAATTCTCCTTATTTTTGGGTAAAACTCAGAAATTCCACTTATTTTCGGGCAAAATTGCAAAAACTTCCCTTATTTTGGGGCAAAATTGCAGAAATTTCACTTATTTCACGGAAAAAACGGCAGAAATTTTCCTTATTTTGGGGCAAGAAAGACAGAAATTCCCTTTGTTTTGGGGGAAAAAGACAGAAATTCCACTTATTTAGAGTCAAAAAAACAAAAGTTCCCCTTATTTTGGAGCAAAAATGAAGAAATTTCCCTTTTTTATGGCAAAAGGCTATGCATTCTTCTTATTTTTGGACAAAAACGCAGAAATTTTCCATATGTTGGGGCAAAAGGAAGAAATTCCCCATATTTTGGGGCAAAATTGCAGAAATTTCCCTAATTGTGGGGCAAAAAACAGAAATTCCCCTTATTTTTAAGCAAAATTGCAGAAATATCCCTTATTATTAGGAAAAATTGCAGAAATTTCCCTTCTTTTAGGGCAAAATTGCAGAAATTTCACTAATTGAGGGGCAAAAAGGCAGAAATTCTCCATATTTTGGGGCAAAACTCAGAAATTCCACTTATTTTGGGGCAAAATTCCAGAAATTTTTCTTATTTTGGGGCAAAATTGCAGAAATTTTGCTTATTTTGGGGCAAAATTGCAGAAATTTCACTTATTTCAGGGAAAAAAGGCAGAAATTTTGCTTATATTGGGGCAAAATGAAGAAATTCCTAATAGTTTGTGCCAAAATTCAGAAATTCCCCTTATTTTGAGGTAAAAAGGCTGAAATTCCCCTTATTTGTGGGAAAAAAGGCAGAAATTTCCCTTATATTGGGGCAAAATTGCAGAAATTTCACTTATTTCAGGGTAATAAGTAAGAAATTTTCCTTATTTTGGGGCAAAAATGACAGAAATTTTTTTTGGGAAAAAAAGACAGAAATTCCACTTATTTAGAGGCAAAAAAGCAGAAATTCCCCTTATTTTAGGGCAAAATTGCAGAAATTTCCCTTATTTGGGGGCAAAAAAACAGAAATTCTTCTTATTTTCGGGCAAAATTCCAGAAATTTCTTTTATTATGGGGAAAAATTGCAGAAATTTTCTTTATTTTAGGGCAAATTTGCAGAATTTTCACTTATTTCAGAAAAAAAAGGCAAATTTTTTTCTTATTTTGGGGCAAAAAGGCAGAAATTCCCATTATTTTGTGGCAAAAAGGCAGAAATTCAACTTATTTTGGGCTAAAACTGCAGAAATTTCACATATTTCAGGGCATAAAGGCAGAAATTTCCCTTAATTTGGGGCAAAAATGAAGAAATTTCCATTTTTTATGTCAAAAAGGTATGCATTCCCTTTATTTTCGGAAAAAAAGGCAGAAATTCCCCGTATTTTGGAGCAAAATTGCAGAAATTCCCCTAATTGTGGGGCAAAAAGGCAGAAATTCTCCTTATTTTTGGGTAAAACTCAGAAATTCCACTTATTTTGGCGCAAAATTGCAGAAATTTCCCTTATTTTGGGGCAAAATTGCAGAAATTTCACTTATTTCAGGGTAATAAGTCAGAAATTTTCCTAATTTTGGGGCAAAAAAGACAGAAATTCCCTTTGTTTTGGGGAAAAAGACAGAAATTCCACATATTTAGAGGCAGAAATGCAGAAATTCCCCTTACTATGAGGTATAAACGCTGAAATTCCCCTTATTAGGGGGAAAAATGCAGAAATTTCTCTTATTTTGGGGCAAAATTGCAGAAATTTTACTTATTTCAGGGTAATAAGTCAGAAATTCCTTTTATTTTGGGGCAAAAAAAAGAGAAATTCTTTGTGTTTTGGGGGAAAAAGACAGAAATTCCACTTATTTAGAGGCAAAAAGGCAGAAATTTTCCTAATTTTGGAGAAAAAATGAAGAAATTTCCCTTTTATATGGCAAAAAGGTATGCATTCCCCTTATTTTCTGGCAAAAAGGCAGAAATTCCCCTTATTTTGGAGCAAAATTGCAGAAATTCCCCTAATTGTGGGGCAAAAAGTCAGAAAATCCCTATATGTTGGGGAAAAAGGCAGAAATTCTCCATATTTTGGGGCAAAACTCAGAAATTCCGCTTATTTTGGAGCAAAATTGCAGAAATATCTCTTATTTCAACGAAAAAAGGCAGAAATTTTCCTTATATTTGGGCAAAAAGGCAGAAATTCCTAATATTTTGTGGCAAAAAATGTAGAAATTCTTCTTATTTTGAGGTAAAAAGGCTGAAATTCCCTTATTTGGAAGCAAAAATGCAGAAATTTCCCTTATTTTGGGGCAAAATTGCAGAAATTTCACTCATTTCATGGTAATAAGTCAGAAATTCCCCTTATTTTGGGGCAAAAAAGACAGAAATTCCCTTTGTTTTTGAGGAAAAAGACAGAAATTCCACTAATTTCGAGGCAAAAAGGCAGAAATTTTCTTTATTTTAAAGCAAAATGAAGAAATTTCTCTTTTATATGGCAAAAAGTTATGCATTCCCCATATTTTCGGGCAAAAAGGCAGAAATTCCCCGTATTTTGGAGCAAAATTGCAGAAATTTCCCTAATTGTGGGGCAAAAAGGCAGAAATTCCCTACATGTTGGGGCAAAAAGACAGAAATTCTCCTTATTTTGGGGCAAAACTCAGAAATTCGGCTTATTTTGGGGCAAAATTGGAGAAATATCTCTTATTTCAGGGAAAAAAAGGCAGAAATTTTCCTTATATTTGGGCAAAAAGGCAGAAATTCCTTATATTTTGTGACAAAAATGCAGAAATTCCCCTTATTTTTAGGTTAAAAGGCTGAAATTCCCCTTATTTGGAAGCAAAAATGCAGAAATTTCCCTGATTTTGGGGCAAAATTGCAGAAATTTCACTTATTTCAGGGTAATGAGTCAGAAATTCCCCTTATTTTGGGGCAAAAAAGACAGAAATTACCTTTGTTTTGGGGGAAAAAGACAGAAATTCCACTTATTTAGAGGCAAAAATGCAGATTCCCCTTATTTTAGAGCAAAAATGAAGAAATTTCACTTTTTTATGGCAAAAAGGTATGCATTCCTTTTATTTTCGGGCAAAAAGGCAGAAATTCCCCATATTTTGGAGCAAAATTGCAGAAATTCCGCTAATTTTGGGGCAAAAGGCAGAAATTCACTTTATTTTGGGGCAAAAATCAGAAATTCCTTTTATTTTGAGGGAAAATTCCAGAAATTTTCTTTATTTTGGGGTAAAATTGCAGGAAATTACCTTATTTTGGGGCAAAATTGCAGAAATTTCTCTTATTTAGGGTAAAATTGCAGAAATTTCACTTATTTTCAGGTAAAAAGGCTGAAATTTCCTTTATTTTGGGGCAAAAAGGGAGAAATTCCCCTTATTTTGGGGGAAAATTGCAGAAATTTCCCTTATTTTGGGGCAAAAAGGCAGAAATTCCGTATATTTTGTGACAAAAAGGTAGAAATTTCCCTTATTTTGAGGTAATAAGGTTGAAATTCCCCTTATTTTGGGGCAAAAAAGCAGAAATTCTCCTTATTTTGGAATAAAATTTCAGAAATTTCAAATATTTCAGGGCAAAATGGCAGAAATTCCCCTTATTTTGGGGCAAAAAATGAAATCCCCAATTTTTGGCAAAAATTGAAGAAATTTCACTTATTTCGGGACAAAAAGGCAGAAATTCCACTTAATTTCGGGCAAAAAGGCAGAAATGACCCGTATTTTAGAGCAAAATTGCAGAAATTCCCCTAATATTGGTGCAAAAATGAAGAAATTCCCTTTATTTTGGGGCAAAAATGCAGAAATTCCTAATATTTTGATGCAAAAATCAGAAATTTCCCTTATTTTGATGTAAAATGCTGAAATTCCCCATATTTGGGGGCAAAAGGCAGAAATTTCCCTTATTTTGGGGCAAATTTGCAGAAATTTCACTTATTTCAGGGTAATAAGTCAGAAATTTTTCTTATTTTGGGGCAAAAAAGACAGAAATTTCTTTGTTTTGGGGGAAAAAGACAGAAATTCCACTTATTTGGAGGCAAAAACGCAAAAGTTCCCCCCTTATTTTGGAGTAAAAATGAAGAAATTTCTCTTTTTTATGGCAAAAAGGTATGCATTCTTCTTATTTTCGGAAAAAAAGGCAGAAATTCCCCATATTTTGGGGGCAAAAGGCAGAAATTCCCCTTATTTTGGGGCAAAATTGCAGAAATTTCCCTAATTGTGGGGCAAAAATCAGAAATTCCCCTTATTTTGGGGCAAAATTGCAGAAATTTCCCTTATTATGGAGAAAAATTGCAAAAATTTCTTTTATTTTAGGGCAAAATTGCAGAAATTTCACTAATTGTGGGGCAAAAAGGCAGAAATTCTCCTTATTTTGGGGCAAAACTCAGAAATTCCACTTATATTTGGGCAAAATTCCAGAAATTTCCCTTATTTTGGGGCAAAATTGCAGAAATTTCACTTATTTTGGTGCAAAATTACAGAAATTTCACTTATTTAAGAGAAAAAAGGCAGAAATTTTCCTTATTTTGGGGCAAAAAGGAAGAAATTCCTAATATTTCGTGGCAAAAATGCAGAAATTCCTTTTATTTTGAGGTGAAAAGGCTGAAATTCCCCTTATATGGGGGCAAAAAGGCAGAAATTTCCCTTATATTGGGGCAAATTGCAGAAATTTCCCTTATTTCAGGGTAATAAGTCAGAAATTTTTCTAATTTTGGGGCAAAATAAGACAGAAATTCCCTTTGTTATGGCGGAAAAAGACAGAAATTCCACTTATTTAGAGGCAAAAAGGCAGAAATTCCCCTTATTTTGGAGCAAAAATGAAGAAATTTCACTTTTTTATGGCAAAAAGTTATGCATTCCCCTTATTTTCGGGCAAAAAGGAAGAAATTCCCCGTATTTTTGAGCAAAATTGCAGAAATTCCCCTAATTTTGGGGCAAAAGGCTGAAATTCCCTTTATTTTGAAGCAAAAATCAGAAATTCCCCTTATTATGGGGCAAAATTCCAGAAATTTTCTTTATTTTGGGGCAAAATTGCAGGAAATTACCTTATTTTGGGGCAAAATTTCAGAAATTTCTCTTATTTGGGGCAAAATTGCAGAAATTTCACTTATTTTCAGGTAAAAAGGCTGAAATTTCCTTTATTTTGGGGCAAAAAGGGAGAAATTCCCCTTATTTTGGGGAAAAAATGCAGAAATTTTCTTTATTTTTGGGCAAAAAGGCAGAAATTCCGTATATTTTGTGGCAAAAAGGCAGAAATTTCCCTTATTTTGACGTAATAAGGTTAAAATTCCCCTTATTTTCGGGCACAAAGGCAGAAATTCCCCTTATTTTGGGGTAAAATTTCAGAAATTTCAAATATTTCTGGGCAAAATGGCAGAAATTCCCCTTATTTGGGGGCAAAAACATGAAATCCCTAATTTTTGGCTAAAATTGAAGAAATTTCACTTATTTCGGGACAAAAAGGCAGAAATTCCACTTAATTTCGGGCAAAAAGGAAGAAATGACCCGTATTTTGGAGCAAAATTGCAGAAATTACCCTAATATTGATGCAAAAATGAAGAAATTCCTTTTATTTTGGGGCAAAAAGGCAGAAATTCCTAATATTTTGGTGCAAAAATCAGAAATTTCCCTTATTTTGATGTAAAATGCTGAAATTCCCCATATTTTGGGGCAAAAGGCAGAAATTTCCCTTATTTTGGGGCAAATTTGCAGAAATTTTACTTATTTCAGGGTAATAAGTCAGAAATTTTTCTTATTTTGGGGCAAAAAAGACAGAAATTTCCTTTGTTTTGGGGGAAAAAGAGAGAAATTCCACTTATTTGGGGGCAAAAACGCAAAAGTGCCCCTTATTTTGGAGCAAAAATGAAGAAATTTCCCTTTTTTATGGCAAAAAGGTATGCATTCTTCTTATTTTCGAACAAAAAGGCAGAAATTCCCCATATTTTGGGGCAAAAGGCAGAAATTCCCCTTATTTTAGGGCAAAATTGCAGAAATTTCCCTAATTGTGGGGCAAAAATCAGACATTCCCCTTATTTTGGGGCAAAATTGCAGAAATTTCCTTTATTATGGGGAAAAATTGCAAAAATTTCTTTTATTTTAGGGCAAAATTGCAGAAATTTCACTAATTGTGGGGCAAAAAGGCAGAAATTCTCCTTATTTTGGGGAAAAACTCAGAAATTCCACTTATTTTGGGGCTAAATTCCAGAAATTTCCCTTTATTTTGGGGCAAAATTGCAGAAATTTCACTTATTTTGGTGCAAAATTCAGAAATTTCACTTATTTCAGAGAAAAAAGGCAAAATTTTCCTTATTTTGGGGCAAAAATTCAGAAATTCCTAATATTTTGTGCCAAAATTCAGAAATTTCTCTTATTTTTAGGTAAAAAGCTGATATTCCCCTTATTTGGGGGCAAAAAGGCAGAAATTTCCCTTATAATGGGCAAAATTGCAGAAATTTCACTTATTCCAGGGTAATAAGTAAGAAATTTTCTTAATTTTGGGGCAAAAAAGACAGAAATTCCCTTTGTTTTGCGGGAAAAAGACAGAAATTCCACTTAATAAGAGGCAAAAATGCAGAAATTCCCTTTATTATGAGGTAAAAAGGCTGAAATTCTCCTTATTTGTGGAGAAAAAGACAGAAATTTTCCTTATTTTGGGGCAAAATTGCAGAAATTTTACTTATTTCAGGGTAATAAGTAAGAAATTCCCCTTATTTTGGGGCAAAAAAGACAGAAATTCCCTTTGTTTTGGGGGAAAAAGACAGAAATTCCAATTATTTAGATGCAAAAAGGCAGAAATTCCCCTTACTTTGGAGCAAAAATTCAGAAATTTCACTTTTTTATGGCAAAAAGGTATACATTCCTTTTATTTTCAGGCAAAAAGTCAGAAATTCCCCATATTTTGGAGTAAAATTGCAGAAATTCCCCTAATTTTGGGGCAAAAGGCAGAAATTCCCTATATTTTGGGGCAAAAATCAGAAATTCCCCTTATTTTGGGGAAAAATTCCAGAAATTTTCTTTATTTTGGGGCAAAATTGCAGGAAATTACCTTATTTTGAGGCAAAATTGCAGAAATTTCTATTATTTAGGGCAAAATTGCAGAAATTTCACTTATTTTCAGGTAAAAAGGCTGAAATTTCCTTTATTTTGGGGCAAAAAGGAAGAAATTCCCAATATTTTGGGGAAAAATTGCAGAAATTTCCCTTATTTTGGGGCAAAAAGGCACAAATTCCGTATATTTTGTGACAAAAAGGCAGAAATTTCCTTTATTTTGAGGTAATAAGGTTGAAATTCCCCTTATTTTGGGGCAAAAAGGCAGAAATTCCCCTTATTTTGGAATAAAATTTCAGAAATTTCTAATATTTCAGGGCAAAATGGTAGAAATTCCCCTTATTTTGGGGCAAAAAGATGAAATCCCTAATTTTAGGCTAAAATTTAAAAAATTTCACTTATTTCGGGACAAAAAGGCAGAAATTCCACTTAATTTCGGGCAAAAAGGCAGAAATGACTTGTATTTTAGAGCAAAATTGAGGAAATTACCCTAATATTGGTGCAAAAATGAAGAAATTCCCTTTATTTTGAAGCAAAAATCTAGAAATTCCTAATATTTTGTTGCAAAAATCAGAAATTTCCCTTATTTGGATTAAAATGCTGAAATTCCCCATATTTTGGGGCAAAAGGCAGAAATTTTCCTTATTTTGGGGCAAATTTGCAGAAATTTCACTTATTTCAGGGTAATAAGTCAGAAATTTTTCTTATTTTGGGGTAAAAAGACAGAAATTTCTTTTGTTTTGGGGGAAAAAGACAGAAATTCCACTTATTTGGAGGCAAAATGCAAAAGTTCCCCTTATTTTGGAGCAAAAATTTAGAAATTTCCCTTTTTTATGGCAAAAAGTTATGCATTCTTCTTATTTTCGGACATAAAGGCAGAAATTCCCCAAATTTTGGGGCAAAAGGAAGAAATTCCCCTTGTTTTGGGGCAAAATTGCAGAAATTTCCCTAATTGTGGGGCAAAAAACAGAAATTCCCCTTATTTTGGGGCAAAATTGCAAAAATTTCCCTTATCATCGTGAAAAATTGCAGAAATTTCCCTTATTTTAGGGCAAAATTGCAGAAATTTCACTAATTGTGGTGCAAAAGGGCAGATATTCTCCTTATTTTGGGGCAAAATTCAGAAATTCCACTTATTTTGGGGCAAAATTCCAGAAATTTCCCTTATTTTGGGGCAAAATTGCAGAAATTTTACTTATTTTGAGGAAAAATTGCAGAAATTTCACTTACTTCAGGGAAAAAAGGCAGAAATTTTCCTTATTTTGGGGCAAAAAGTAAGAAATTCCTAATATGTGTTGCCAAAATTAAAAAATTCCTTTTATTTTGAGGTAAAAAGGCTGAAATTCCCCTTATTTGGTGGCTAAAAGGCAGAAATTTCTTTATATTAGGGCAAAATTGCAGAAATTTACTTATTTTAGGGTAATAAGTCAGAAATTTTCCTTATTTTGGGCAAAAAGGGAAGAAATTCCCTTTGTTTTGAAGGAAAAAGACAGAAATTCCACTCATTTAAAGGCAAAAAAGTAGAAATTCCCCTTATTTTAGGGCAAAATTGCAGAAATTTCTCTTATTTGGGGGCAAAAAAACAGAAATTCCCCTTATTTTGGGGTAAAATTCCAGAAATTTCCTTAATTATGTTGAAAAATTTCAGAAATTTCTTTTATTTTAGGGCAAAATTTCAGAAATTTCACTTATTTCAGAGAAAAAAAGCAAAAATTTTTCTTAATTTGGGGCAAAAAGGCAGAAATTCCCATTATTTTGGGGCAAAAAGGCAGAAATTCACCTTATTTTGGGGTAAAATTGCAGAAATTTCACATATTTCAGGGCAAAAAGGCAGAAATTCCCCTTATTTTGAGGTAAAATGTTGAAATTTCCCATATTTATGGCAAAAGGCAGAAATTCCCTTATTTTGGGGCAGGAAGCCAAAAATTTCCCTTATTTTTGGGCAAAATTGCAAAAATTTCACTTATTTCAGGGAAAAAAGGCAGAAATTTTTCTTATTTTGAGGCAAAAAGGCAGAAATTCTCCATATTTTGGTGCAAAAATCAGAAATTTCCATTAATTTGAGGTAAAATGCTGAAATTCCCCGCATTTTGGGGCAAAAGGCAGAAATTTCCTTTTTTTTGGGTAATATTTGCAGAAATTTCACTTATTTCAGGGAAAAAAGGCAGGAATTTTCATTATTTTGGGGCAAAAAGGCAGAAATTCCTAATATTTTGTGGCAAAAATGCAGAAATTCCTAATATTTTGTTGCAAAAATCAGAAATTTCCCTTATTTTGAGGTAAAATACTGAAATTTCCCTTATTTTGGGGCAAAAGGCAGAAATTTCCTTTTTTGGGGGGCATATTTGCAGAAATTTCACTTATTTCAGGGAAAAAAGGCAGGAATTTTCCTTATTTTGAGGCAAAAAGGCAGAAATTCCTAATATTTTGTGGCAAAAATGCAGAAATTCCTAATATTTTGTTGCAAAAATGCAGAAATTTCCCTTATTTTGAGGTAAAAAGGCTGAAATTCCCCTTATTTGGGGGCAAAAAGGCAGAAATTTTTTTTTATTTTGGGGCAAATTTGCAGAAATTTCACTTATTTCAGGGTTATAAGTCAGAAATTTTTGTTATTTTGGGGCAAAAAAGACAGAAATTCCCTTTGTTTTGGGGGAAAAAGACAGAAATTCCCTTTGTTTTGGGGGAAAAAGACAGAAATTCCACTTATTTGGAGGCAAAAAGGCAAAAGTTCCCTTTATTTTAGAGCAAAAATGAAGAAATTTCCCTTTTTTATGGCAAAAAGGTATGCATTCTTCTTATTTTAAGACAAAAAGGCAGAAATTCCCCATATTTTGGGGCAAAAAGCAGAAATTCCCCTTATTTTGGAACAAAATTGCAGAAATTTCCCTTATTATGGGGAAAAATTGCAGAAATTTCCCTTATTTTAGAGCAAAATTGCAGAAATTTCACTAATTGTTGTGCAAAAAGGCAGAAATTCTCTTTATTTTGGGGCAAAACTCAGAAATTCCAATTATTTTGGGGCAAAATTGCACAAATTTCACTTATTTCAGGGAAAAAAGCAAAAAATTTTCTTTATTTTGGGGCAAAAAGGCAGAAATTCTTAATATTTTGTGCCAAAATTCAGAAATTCCCCTTATTTTGAGGTAAAAAGGCTGAAATTCCCCTTATTAGGGGGAAAAAAGCAGAAATTTTCCTTATATTGGGGCAAAATTGCAGAAATTTCACTTATTTCAGGGTAATAAGTCAGAAATTTTCCTTATTTTGGGGCAAAAATGACAGAAATTCCCTTTGTTGTGGGGGAAAAAGACAGAAATTCCACTTATTTAGAGGCAAAAAAGCAGAAATTCCCCTTATTTTAGGGCAAAATTGCAGAAATTTTCCTTATTTGGGGGCAAAAAAACAGAAATTCCTCTTATTTTGGGGCAAAATTCCAGAAATTTCCTTTATTATGGGAAAAATTGCAGAAATTTCTTTTATTTTAGGGCAAAATTGCAGAAATTTCACTTATTTCAGAGAAAAAAAGCAAAAATTTTTCTTATTTTGGGGCAAAAAGGCAGATATTCCCCGTATTTTGGAAATTTCCCTTTTTATGGGGCATATTTGCAGAAATTTCACTTATTTCAGGGAAAAAGTCAAGAATTTTCTTTATTTTGGGGCAAAAAGGCAGAAATTCCTAATATTTTGTGGCAAAATGCAGAAATTCCTAATATTTTGTTGCAAAAATGCAGAAATTTCCCTTATTTTGAGGTAAAAAGGCTAAAATTCCCCTTATTTGGGGGCAAAAAGGCAGAAATTTTTCTTATTTAGGGGCAAATTTGCAGAAATTTCACTTATTTCAGGGTTATAAGTCAGAAATTTTTCTTATTTTGGGGCAAAAAAAGACAGAAATTCCACTTATTTATAGGCACAAAGGCAGAATTTTTTTTTATTTTGGAGCAAAAATGAAGAAATTTCCCTTTTATATGGCAAAAAGGTATGCATTCCCCTTATTTTTGGGCATTAAAGCAGAAATTCCTCGTATTTTGGAGCAAAATTGCAGAAATTCCCCTAATTGTGGGGCAAAAAGGCAGAAAATCCCTATATGTTGGGGCAAAAAGACAGAAATTCTCCTTATTTTGATGCAAAACTCAGAAATTCCACTTATTTTGGAGCAAAATTGCAGAAATATCTCTTATTTCAGGGAAGAAAGGCAGAAATTTTTTTATATTGGGGCAAAAAGGCAGAAATTCCTAATATTTTGTGGCAAAAATGTAGAAATTCTTCTTATTTTGAGGTAAAGAGGCTGAAATTCCCTTTATTTGGAAGCAAAAATGCAGAAATTTCACTTATTTTGGGGCAAAATTGCAGAAATTTCATTGATTTCAGGGTAATAAGTCAGAAATTCTTCTTATTTTGGGGCAAAAAAGACAGAAATTCCCTTAGTTTTTGGGGAAAAAGACAGAAATTCCACTTATTTAGAGGCAAAAATGCAGAAATTTTCCTTATTTTGGAGCAAAAATGAAGAAATTTCCCTTTTATATACAAAAAGGTATGCATTCCCCTTATTTTCGGGCAAAAAGGCAGAAATTCCCCGTATTTCTGAGCAAAATTGCAGAAATTCCCCTAATTGTGGGGCAAAAAGGCAGAAAATCCCTATATGTTTGGGCAAAAAGACAGAAATTCTCCTTATTTTGGGGCAAAACTCAGAAATTCCACTTATTTTGGAGCAAAATTGCAGAAATATCTCTTATTTCAGGGAAAAAAGGCAGAAATTTTCCTTATATTGGGGCAAAAAGGCAGAAATTCTTAATATTTTGTGGCAAAAATGTAGAACTTCTTATTATTTTGAGGTAAAAAGGCTGAAATTCCCCTTATTTGGAAGCAAAAATGCAGAAATTTCACTTATTTTGGGGCAAAATTGCAGAAATTTCACTTATTTCAGGGTAATAAGTCAGAAATTCCCTTTATTTTGGGGCAAAAAAGACAGAAATTCCCTTTGTTTTGGGGGAAAAAGACAGAAATTCCATTTATTTAGAGGCAAAAATGCAGAAATTCCCCTTATTATGAGGTAAAATCTGAAATTCCCATTATTTGTGGGGAAAAAGGCAGAAATTTCCCTAATTTTGGGGCAAAATTGCAGAAATTTTACTTATTTCCGGGTAATAAGTCAGAAATTCCTTTTATTTTGGGGCAAAATTGCAGAAATTTCCCTTATTTGGGGGCAAAAAAACAGAAATTCTTCTTATTTTCGGGCAAAATCCAGAAATTTCTTTTATTATGGGGAAAAATTGCAGAAATTTTCTTTATTATAGGGCAAATTTGCAGAATTTTCACTTATTTCAGAAAAAAAAGGCAAATTTTTTTCTTATTTTGGGGCAAAAAGGCAGAAATTCCCATTATTTTGTGGCAAAAAGGCAGAAATTCACCTTATTTTGGGCTAAAACTGCAGAAATTTCACATATTTCAGGGCAAAAAGGCAGAAATTTCCCTTAATTTGGGGCAAAAATTAAGAAATTTCCATTTTTTATGTCAAAAAGGTATGCATTCCCTTTATTTTCGGAAAAAAAGGCAGAAATTCCCCGTATTTTGGAGCAAAATTGCAGAAATTCCCCTAATTGTGGGGCAAAAAGGCAGAAATTCTCCTTATTTTTGGGTAAAACTCAGAAATTCCACTTATTTTGGCGCAAAATTGCAGAAATTTCCCTTATTTTGGGGCAAAATTGCAGAAATTTCACTTATTTCACGGAAAAAACGGCAGAAATTTTCCTTATTTTGGGGCAAAAAATACAGAAATTCCCTTTGTTTTGGGGGAAAAAGACAGAAATTCCACTTACTTAGAGTCAAAAAGGAAAAAGTTCCCTTTATTTTGGAGCAAAAATGAAGAAATTTCCCTTTTTTATGGCAAAAAGCTATGCATTCTTCTTATTTTTGGACAAAAACGCAGAAATTTTCCATATGTTGGGGCAAAAGGAAGAAATTCCCCATATTTTGGGGCAAAATTGCAGAAATTTCCCTAATTGTGGGGCAAAAAACAGAAAATCCTCTTATTTTGAAGCAAAATTGCAAAAATTTCCCTTATTATAAAGAAAAATTGCAGAAATTTCCCTTATTTTAGGGCAAAATTGCAGAAATTTCACTAATTGTGGGGCAAAAAGGCAGAAATTCTCCATATTTTGGGGCAAAACTCAGAAATTCCACTTATTTTGGGGCAAAATCCAGAAATTTTTCTTATTTTGAGGCAAAATTGCAGAAATTTTGCTTATTTTGGGGCAAAATTGCAGAAATTTCACTTATTTCAGGGAAAAAAGGCAGAAATTTTGCTTATATTGGGGCAAAAGGCAGAAATTCCTAATAGTTTGTGCCAAAATTTAGAAATTCCCCTTATTTTGAGGTAAATAGGCTGAAATTCCCATTATTTGTGGGAAAAAAAGGCAGAAATTTCCCTTATATTGGGGCAAAATTGCAGAAATTTCACTTATTTCAGGGGAATAAGTAAGAAATTTTCCTTATTTTGGGGCAAAAATGACAGAAATTTTTTTTTGGGTAAAAAAGACAGAAATTCCACTTATTTAGAGGCAAAAAAGCAGAAATTCCCCTTATTTTAGGGCAAAATTGCAGTAATTTCCCTTATTTGGGGGCAAAAAAACAGAAATTCTTCTTATTTTTGGGCAAAATTCCAGAAATTTCTTTTATTGTGGGGAAAAATTGCAGAAATTTTCTTTATTTTAGGGCAAATTTGCAGAATTTTCACTTATTTCAGAGAAAAAAGGCAAAAATTTTTCTTATTTTGGGGAAAAAGGCAGAAATTACCATTATTTTGTGGCAAAAAGGCAGAAATTCACCTTATTTTGGGCTAAAACTGCAGAAATTTCACATATTTCAGGGCAAAAAGGCAGAAATTTCCCTTAATTTGGGGCAAAAATGAAGAAATTTCCATTTTTTATGTCAAAAAAGGTATGCATTCCCTTTATTTTCGGAAAAAAAGGCAGAAATTCCCCGTATTTTGGAGCAAAATTGCAGAAATTCCCCTAATTGTGGGGCAAAAAGGCAGAAATTCTCCTTATTTTTGGGTAAAACTCAGAAATTCCACTTATTTTCGGGCAAAATTGCAAAAACTTCCCTTATTTTGGGGCAAAATTGCAGAAATTTCACTTATTTCACGGAAAAAACGGCAGAAATTTTCCTTATTTTGGGGCAAGAAAGACAGAAATTCCCTTTGTTTTGGGGGAAAAAGACAGAAATTCCACTTATTTAGAGTCAAAAAAACAAAAGTTCCCCTTATTTTGGAGCAAAAATGAAGAAATTTCCCTTTTTTATGGCAAAAGGCTATGCATTCTTCTTATTTTTGGACAAAAACGCAGAAATTTTCCATATGTTGGGGCAAAAGGAAGAAATTCCCCATATTTTGGGGCAAAATTGCAGAAATTTCCCTAATTGTGGGGCAAAAAACAGAAATTCCCCTTATTTTTAAGCAAAATTGCAGAAATATCCCTTATTATTAGGAAAAATTGCAGAAATTTCCCTTCTTTTAGGGCAAAATTGCAGAAATTTCACTAATTGAGGGGCAAAAAGGCAGAAATTCTCCATATTTTGGGGCAAAACTCAGAAATTCCACTTATTTTGGGGCAAAATTCCAGAAATTTTTCTTATTTTGGGGCAAAATTGCAGAAATTTTGCTTATTTTGGGGCAAAATTGCAGAAATTTCACTTATTTCAGGGAAAAAAGGCAGAAATTTTGCTTATATTGGGGCAAAATGAAGAAATTCCTAATAGTTTGTGCCAAAATTCAGAAATTCCCCTTATTTTGAGGTAAAAAGGCTGAAATTCCCCTTATTTGTGGGAAAAAAGGCAGAAATTTCCCTTATATTGGGGCAAAATTGCAGAAATTTCACTTATTTCAGGGTAATAAGTAAGAAATTTTCCTTATTTTGGGGCAAAAATGACAGAAATTTTTTTTGGGAAAAAAAGACAGAAATTCCACTTATTTAGAGGCAAAAAAGCAGAAATTCCCCTTATTTTAGGGCAAAATTGCAGAAATTTCCCTTATTTGGGGGCAAAAAAACAGAAATTCTTCTTATTTTCGGGCAAAATTCCAGAAATTTCTTTTATTATGGGGAAAAATTGCAGAAATTTTCTTTATTTTAGGGCAAATTTGCAGAATTTTCACTTATTTCAGAAAAAAAAGGCAAATTTTTTTCTTATTTTGGGGCAAAAAGGCAGAAATTCCCATTATTTTGTGGCAAAAAGGCAGAAATTCAACTTATTTTGGGCTAAAACTGCAGAAATTTCACATATTTCAGGGCATAAAGGCAGAAATTTCCCTTAATTTGGGGCAAAAATGAAGAAATTTCCATTTTTTATGTCAAAAAGGTATGCATTCCCTTTATTTTCGGAAAAAAAGGCAGAAATTCCCCGTATTTTGGAGCAAAATTGCAGAAATTCCCCTAATTGTGGGGCAAAAAGGCAGAAATTCTCCTTATTTTTGGGTAAAACTCAGAAATTCCACTTATTTTGGCGCAAAATTGCAGAAATTTCCCTTATTTTGGGGCAAAATTGCAGAAATTTCACTTATTTCATGGAAAAAACGGCAGAAATTTTCCTTATTTTGGGGCAAAAAAGACAGAAATTCCCTTTGTTTTGGGGGAAAAAGACAGAAATTCCACTTATTTAGAGTCAAAAAGGCAAAAGTTCCCCTTATTTTGGAGCAAAAATGAAGAAATTTCCCTTTTTTATGGCAAAAAGGTATGCATTCTTCTGATTTTTGGACAAAAACGCAGAAATTTTCAATATTTTGGGGCAAAAGGCAGAAATTTCCCATATTTTGGGGCAAAAATTGCAGAAATTTCCCAAATTGTGGGGCAAAAAACAGAAATTCCCCTTATTTTGAAGCAAAATTGCAGAAATTTCCCTTATTATAAGGAAAAATTGCAGAAATTTCCCTTCTTTTAGGGCAAAATTGCAGAAATTTCACTAATTGTGGGGCAAAAAGGCAGAAATTCTTCATATTTTGGGGCAAAACTCAGAAATTCCACTTATTTTGGGGCAAAATTCCAGAAATTTTTCTTATTTTGCGGCAAAATTGCAGAAATTTTGCTTATTTTGGGGCAAAATTGCAGAAATTTCACTTATTTCAGGGAAAAAAGACAGAAATTTTGCTTATATTGGGGCAAAAGGCAGAAATTCCGAATAGTTTGTGCCAAAATTCAGAAATTCCCCTTATTTTGAGGTAAAAAGGCTGAAATTCCCCTTATTTGTGGGCAAAAAGGCAGAAATTTCCCTTATATTGGGGCAATATTGCAGAAATTTCACTTATTTCAGGGTAATAAGTAAGAAATTTTCCTTATTTTGGGGCAAAAATGACAGAAATTTTTTTTTTGGGAAAAAAAGACAGAAATTCCACTTATTTAGAGGCAAAAAAGCAGAAATTCCCCTTATTTTAGGGCAAAATTGCAGAAATTTCTTTTATTTGGGGGCAAAAAAAAGAAATTCCCCTTATTTTGGGGCAAAATTCCTAAAATTTCATTTATTATGGGGAAAAATTTCAGAAATTACTTTTATTTTAGGGCAAAATTGCAGAAATTTCACTTATTTCAGAGAAGAAAAGCAAAAATTTTTCTTATTTTGGGGCAGAAAGTCAGAAATTCCCATTATTTTGGGGCAAAAAGTCAGAAATTCACCTTATTTTGGGCTAAAATTGCAGAAATTTCACATATTTCAGGGCAAAAAGGCAGAAATTTCCCTTTATTTGTGGCAAAAATGAAGAAATTTCCCTTTTTTTTATGCAAAAAGGTATGCATTGCCCTTATTTTCGGGCAAAAAGGCAGAAATTCCCCGTATTTTGGAGCAAAATTGCAGAAATTCCCCAAATTGTGGGGCAAAAAGGCAGAAATTCTCCTTATTTTGGGGCAAAATTGCAGAAATTTCATGTATTTCAGGGAAGAAAGGCAGAAATGTTCCTTATTTTGGTTCAAAAAGGCAGAAATTCTCCATATTTTGGTGCAAAAATCAGAAATTTCCCTTATTTTGAGGTAAAATGCTGAAATTCCCTTTATTTTTAGGAAAAAGGCAGGAATTTCCCTATTTTTGGGACAAATTTGCAGAAATTTCACTTATTTCAGGATAATAAGTCAGAAATTTTTTTTATTTTGGGGCAAAAATGACAGAAATTCCCTTGGTTTTGGGAGAAAAAGACAGAAATTCCACTTATTTAGAGGCAAAAAAGCAGAAATTCCCCTTATTTTAGGGCAAAATTGCAGAAATTTCCCTTATATAAGGGCAAAAAAACAGAAATTCCCCTTATTTTGGGGCAAAATTCCAGTAATTTATTTTATTATGGGGAAAAATTGCAGAAATTTATTTTATTTTTGCAAAATTGCAGAAATTTCACTTATTTCAGAGAAAAAAAGCAAAAATTTTTCTTATTTTGGGGCAAAAAGGCAGAAATTCCCATTATTTTGGGGCAAAAAGGCAGAAATTCACTTATTTTGGGCTAAAATTGCAGAAATTTCACATATTTCAGGGCAAAAAGGCAGAAATTTCCCTTAATTTGGGGCAAAAATGAAGAAATTTCTTTTTTTTATGCAAAAAGGTATGCATTGCCCTTATTTACGGGCAAAAAGGCAGAAATTCCCCGTATTTTGGAGCAAAATTGCAGAAATTTTCCAAATTGTGGTGCAAAAAGGCAGAAATTCTCTTTATTTTGGGGCAAAACTCAGAAATTCCACTTATTTTGGGGCAAAATTGCAGAAATTTCACTTATTTCAGGGAAAAAACCAGAAATTTTTCTTTATTTTGGGGCAAAAAGGCAGAAATTCCTAATATTTTGTGCCAAAATTCAGAAATTCCCCTTATTTTGAGGTAAAAAGGCTGAAATTCCCCATATTAGGGGGCAAAGAGGCAGAAATTTTCCTTATATTGAGACAAAATTGCAGAAATTTCACTTATTTCAGGGTAATAAGTCAGAAATTTTCCTTATTTTGGGGCAAAAATGGGAGAAATTCCCTTTGTTTTGGGGGAAAAAGACAGAAATTCCACTTATTTAGAGGCAATAAAGCAGAAATTCCCCTTATTTTAGGGCAAAATTGCAGAAATTTCCCTTATTTGGGGAAAAAAAAACAGAAATTCCCCTTATTTTGGGGCAAAATTCCAGAAATTTCCCTTATTATGGGGAAAAATTGCAGAAATTTCCTTTATTTTAGGGCAAATTTGCAGAATTTTCACTTATTTCAGAAAAAAAAGGCAAAAATTTTTCTTATTTTGGGGCAAAAAGGCAGAAATTCCTATTATTTTGGGGCAAAAAGGCAGAAATTCCTAATATTTTGTGGCAAAAATGCAGAAATTCCTAATATATTGTTGCAAAAATGCAGAAATTTTCCTTATTTTGAGGTAAAAAGGCTGAAATTCCCCTTATTTGGGGGCAAAAAGGCAGAAATTTTTCTTATTTAGGGGCAAATTTTCAGAAATTTCACTTATTTCAGGGTTATAAGTCAGAAATTTTTCTTATTTTGGGGCAAAAAAAGACAGAAATTCCCTTTGTTTTGGGGGAAAAAGACAGAAATTCCACTTATTTAGAGGCAAAAAGGCAAAAGTTCCCTTTATTTTAGAGCAAAAATGAAGAAATTTCCCTTTTTTATGGCAAAAAGGTATGCATTCTTCTTATTTTCAGACAAAAAGGCAGAAATTCCCCATATTTTGGGGCAAAAATCAGAAATTCCCCTTATTATGGGGAAAAATTGCAGAAATTTCTCTTATTTTAGGGCAAAATTGCTGAAATTTCACTAATTGTGGTGCAAAAAGGCAGAAATTCTCTGTATTTTGGGGCAAACCTCAGAAATTCCACTTATTTTGAGGCAAAATTGCAGAAATTTCACTTATTTCAGAGAAAAAAGCAGAAATTTTTCTTTATTTTGGGTAAAAAAGGCAGAAATTCCTAATATTTTGTGTCAAAATTCAGAAATTTTCCTTATTTTGAGGTAAAAAGGCTGAAATTCCCCTTATTAGGGGGCAAAAAGGCAGAAATTTCCTTTAATTTGGGGCAAAAATAAAGAAATTTCCATTTTTTATGTCAAAAAGGTATGCATTTCCTTTATTCTCGGGAAAAAAGGCAGAAATTCCCCGTATTTTGGAGCAAAATTGCAGAAATTCCCCTAATTGTAGGGCAAAAAGGCAGAAATTCTCTTTATTTTGGGGCAAAACTCAGAAATTCCACTTATTTTGGGGAAAAATTGCAGAAATTTCCCTTATTTTGGGGCAGAATTGCAGAAATTTCACTTATTTAAGAGAAAAAACGGCAGAAATTTTCCTCATTTTGGGGCAAAAAAGACAGAAATTCCCTTTGTTTTGGGGGAAAAAGACAGAAATTCCACTTATTTAGAGTCAAAAAGGCAAAAGTTCCTCGTATTTTGGAGCAAAAATGAAGAAATTTCCCTTTTTTATGGCAAAAAGGTATGCATTCTTCTTATTTTTGGACAAAAACGCAGAAATTTTCCATATTTTGGGGCAAAAGGCAGAAATTCCCCATATTTTGGGGCAAAATTGCAGAAATTTCCCTAATTGTGGGGCAAAAAACAGAAATTTCCCCTTATTTTGAAGGAAAATTGCAGAAATTTCCCTTATTATAAGGAAAAATTGCAGAAATTTCCCTTATTTTAGGGCAAAATTGCAGAAATTTCACTAATTGTGGGGCAAAAAGGCAGAAATTCTTCATATTTTGGGGCAAAACTCAGAAATTCCACTTATTTTGGGGCAAAATTCCTGAAATTTTTCTTATTTTGGGGCAAAATTGCAGAAATTTTGCTTATTTTGGGGCAAAATTGCAGAAATTTCACTTATTTCAGGGAAAAAAGAGAGAAATTTTGCTTATATTGGGGCAAAAGGCAGAAATTCCTAATAGTTTGTGCCAAAATTCAGAAATTCCCCTTATTTTGAGGTAAAAAGGCTGAAATTCCCCTTATTTGTGGGCAAAAAAGCAGAAATTTCCCTTATATTGGGGTAATATTGCAGAAATTTCACTTATTTCAGGGTAATAAGTAAGAAATTTTCCTTATTTTGGGGCAAAAATGACAGAAAATGTTTTTTTTTTTGGGAAAAAAAGACAGAAATTCCACTTATTTAGAGGCAAAAAAGCAGAAATTCCCCTTATTTTGGGGCAAAATTCCTGAAATTTCATTTATTGTGGGGAAAAATTTCAGAAATTACTTTTATTTTAGGGCAAAATTGCAGAAATTTCACTTATTTCAGAGAAGAAAAGCAAAAATTTTTCTTATTTTGGGGCAGAAAGGCAGAAATTCCCATTATTTTGGGGCAAAAAGGCAGAAATTCACCTTATTTTGGGCTAAAATTGCAGAAATTTCACATATTTCAGGGCAAAAAGGCAGAAATTTCCCTTAATTTGTGGCAAAAATGAAGAAATTTCCCTTTTTTTTTATGCAAAAAGGTATGCATTGCCCTTATTTTCGGGCAAAAAGGCAGAAATTCCCCGTATTTTGGAGCAAAATTGCAGAAATTCCCCAAATTGTGGGGCAAAAAGGCAGAAATTCTCCTTATTTTGGGGCAAAATTGCAGAAATTTCATGTATTTCAGGGAAAAAAGGCAGAAATGTTCCTTATTTTGGTTTAAAAAGGCAGAAATTCTCCATATTTTGGTGCAAAAATCAGAAATTTCCCTTATTTTGAGGTAAAATGCTGAAATTCCCTTTATTTTTAGGAAAAAGGCAGGAATTTCCCTATTTTGGGGGCAAATTTGCAGAAATTTCACTTATTTCAGGGTAATAAGTCAGAAATTTTCCTTATTTTGGGGCAATAATGACAGAAATTCCCTTGGTTTTGGGAGAAAAAGACAGAAATTCCACTTATTTAGAGGCAAAAAAGCAGAAATTCCCCTTATTTTAGGGCAAAATTGAAGAAATTTCCCTTATATAAGGGCAAAAAAACAGAAATTCCCCTTATTTTGGGGCAAAATTCCAGTAATTTCTTTTATTTTGGGGAAAAATTGCAGAAATTTCTTTTATTTTTGCAAAATTGCAGAAATTTCACTTATTTCAGAGAAAAAAAGCAAAAATTTTTCTTATTTTGGGGCAAAAAGGCAGAAATTCCCATTATTTTGGGGCAAAAAGACAGAAATTCACTTATTTTGGGCTAAAATTGCAGAAATTTCACATATTTCAGGGCAAAAAGGCAGAAATTTCCCTTAATTTGGGGCAAAAATGAAGAAATTTCTTTTTTATGCAAAAAGGTATGCATTCCCTTTATTTTCGGAAAAAAAGACAGAAATTCCCCGTATTTTGGAGCAAAATTGCAGAAATTCCCCTAATTGTGGGGCAAAAAGGCAGAAATTCTCCTTATTTTTGGGTAAAACTCAGAAATTCCACTTATTTTGGCGCAAAATTGCAGAAATTTCCCTTATTTTGGGGCAAAATTGCAGAAATTTCACTTATTTCACGGAAAAAACGGCAGAAATTTTCCTTATTTTGGGGCAAAAAATACAGAAATTCTCTTTGTTTTGGGGGAAAAAGACAGAAATTCCACTTACTTAGAGTCAAAAAGGAAAAAGTTCCCTTTATTTTGGAGCAAAAATGAAGAAATTTCCCTTTTTTATGGCAAAAAGCTATGCATTCTTCTTATTTTTGGACAAAAACGCAGAAATTTTCCATATGTTGGGGCAAAAGGAAGAAATTCCCCATATTTTGGGGCAAAATTGCAGAAATTTCCCTAATTGTGGGGCAAAAAACAGAAATTCCCCTTATTTTGAAGCAAAATTGCAAAAATTTCCCTTATTATAAGGAAAAATTGCAGAAATTTCCCTTATTTTAGGGCAAAATTGCAGAAATTTCACTAATTGTGGGGCAAAAAGGCAGAAATTCTCCATATTTTGGGGCAAAACTCAGAAATTCCACTTATTTTGGGGCAAAATCCAGAAATTTTTCTTATTTTGAGGCAAAATTGCAGAAATTTTGCTTATTTTGGGGCAAAATTGCAGAAATTTCACTTATTTCAGGGAAAAAAGGCAGAAATTTTGCTTATATTGGGGCAAAAGGCAGAAATTCCTAATAGTTTGTGCCAAAATTTAGAAATTCCCCTTATTTTGAGGTAAATAGGCTGAAATTCCCATTATTTGTGGGAAAAAAGGCAGAAATTTCCCTTATATTGGGGCAAAATTGCAGAAATTTTACTTATTTCAGGGGAATAAGTAAGAAATTTTCCTTATTTTGGGGCAAAAAAGACAGAAATTTTTTTTTGGGTAAAAAAGACAGAAATTCCACTTATTTAGAGGCAAAAAAGCAGAAATTCCCCTTATTTTAGGGCAAAATTGCAGTAATTTCCCTTATTTGGGGGCAAAAAAACAGAAATTCTTCTTATTTTTGGGCAAAATTCCAGAAATTTCTTTTATTATGGGGAAAAATTGCAGAAATTTTCTTTATTTTAGGGCAAATTTGCAGAATTTTCACTTATTTCAGAGAAAAAAGGCAAAAATTTTTCTTATTTTGGGGCAAAAAGGCAGAAATTACCATTATTTTGTGGCAAAAAGGCAGAAATTCACCTTATTTTGGGCTAAAACTGCAGAAATTTCACATATTTCAGGGCAAAAAGGCAGAAATTTCCCTTAATTTGGGGCAAAAATGAAGAAATTTCCATTTTTTATGTCAAAAAGGTATGCATTCCCTTTATTTTCGGAAAAAAAGGCAGAAATTCCCCGTATTTTGGAGCAAAATTGCAGAAATTCCCCTAATTGTGGGGCAAAAAGGCAGAAATTCTCCTTATTTTTGGGTAAAACTCAGAAATTCCACTTATTTTGGGGCAAAATTGCAAAAACTTCCCTTATTTTGGGGCAAAATTGCAGAAATTTCACTTATTTCACGGAAAAAACGGCAGAAATTTTCCTTATTTTGGGGCAAAAAAGACAGAAATTCCCTTTGTTTTGGGGGGAAAAGACAGAAATTCCACTTATTTAGAGTCAAAAAAACAAAAGTTCTTCTTATTTTGGAGCAAAAATTAGGAAATTTCCCTTTTTTATGGCAAAAAGGTATGCATTCTTCTGATTTTTAGACAAAAACGCAGAAATTTTCCATATTTTGGGGCAAATGGCAGAAATTCCTCATATTTTGGGGCAAAAATTGCAGAAATTTCCCAAATTGTGGGGCAAAAAACAGAAATTCCCCTTATTTTTAAGCAAAATTGCAGAAATATTCCTTATTATTAGGAAAAATTGCAGAAATTTCCCTTCTTTTAGGGCAAAATTCTAGAAATTTCACTAATTGTGGGGCAAAAAGGCAGAAATTCTCCATATTTTGGGGCAAAAATCAGAAATTCCACTTATTTTGGGGCAAAATTCCAGAAATTTTTCTTATTTTGGGGCAAAATTGCAGAAATTTTGCTTATTTTGGGGCAAAATTGCAGAAATTTCACATATTTCAGGGAAAAAAAGGCAGAAATTTTGCTTATATTGAGGCAAAATGAAGAAATTCCTAATAGTTTGTGCCAAAATTCAGAAATTCCCCTTATTTTGAGGTAAAAAGGCTGAAATTCCCCTTATTTGTGGGAAAAAAGGCAGAAATTTCCCTTATATTGGGGCAAAATTGCAGAAATTTTCCTTATTTCAGGGTAATAAGTAAGAAATTTTCCTTATTTTGGGGCAAAAATGACAGAAATTTTTTTTGGGAAAAAAAGACAGAAATTCCACTTATTTAGAGGCAAAAAAGCAGAAATTCCCCTTATTTTAGGGCAAAATTGCAGAAATTTCCCTTATTTGGGGGCAAAAAAACAGAAATTCTTCTTATTTTCGGGCAAAATTCCAGAAATTTCTTTTATTATGGGGAAAAATTGCAGAAATTTTCTTTATTTTAGGGCAAATTTGCAGAATTTTCACTTATTTCAGAAAAAAAAGGCAAAATTTTTTCTTATTTTGGGGCAAAAAGGCAGAAATTCCCATTATTTTGTGGCAAAAAGGCAGAAATTCACCTTATTTTGGGCTAAAACTGCAGAAATTTCACATATTTCAGGGCAAAAAGGCAGAAATTTCCCTTAATTTGGGGCAAAAATGAAGAAATTTCCATTTTTTATGTCAAAAAGGTATGCATTCCCTTTATTTTCGGAAAAAAAGGCAGAAATTCCCCGTATTTTGGAGCAAAATTGCAGAAATTCCCCTAATTGTGGGGCAAAAAGGCAGAAATTCTCCTTATTTTTGGGTAAAACTCAGAAATTCCACTTATTTTGGCGCAAAATTGCAGAAATTTCCCTTATTTTGGGGCAAAATTGCAGAAATTTCACTTATTTCACGGAAAAAACGGCAGAAATTTTCCTTATTTTGGGGCAAAAAAGACAGAAATTCCCTTTGTTTTGGGGGAAAAAGACAGAAATTCCTCTTATTTAGAGTCAAAAAGGCAAAAGTTCCCCTTATTTTGGAGCAAAAATGAAGAAATTTCCCTTTTTTATGGCAAAAAGGTATGCATTCTTCTGATTTTTGGACAAAAACGCAGAAATTTTCAATATTTTGGGGCAAAAGGCAGAAATTTCCCATATTTTGGGGCAAAAATTGCAGAAATTTCCCAAATTGTGGGGCAAAAAACAGAAATTCCCCTTATTTTCAAGCAATATTGCAGAAATTTCCCTTATTATAAGGAAAAATTGCAGAAATTTCCCTTCTTTTAGGGCAAAATTGCAGAAATTTCACTAATTGTGGGGCAAAAAGGCAGAAATTCTTCATATTTTGGGGCAAAACTCAGAAATTCCACTTATTTTGGTGCAAAATTCCAGAAATTTTTCTTATTTTGCGGCAAAATTGCAGAAATTTTGCTTATTTTGGGGCAAAATTTCAGAAATTTCACTTATTTCAGGGAAAAAAGACAGAAATTTTGCTTATATTGGGGCAAAAGGCAGAAATTCCTAATAGTTTGTGCCAAAATTCAGAAATTCCCCTTATTTTGAGGTAAAAAGGCTGAAATTCCCCTTATTTGTGGGCAAAAAGGCAGAAATTTCCCTTATATTGGGGCAATATTGCAGAAATTTCACTTATTTCAGGGTAATAAGTAAGAAATTTTCCTTATTTTGGGGCAAAAATGACAGAAATTTTTTTTTTGGGAAAAAAAGACAGAAATTCCACTTATTTAGAGGCAAAAAAGCAGAAATTCCCCTTATTTTAGGGCAAAATTGCAGAAATTTCTTTTATTTGGGGGCAAAAAAAAAAGAAATTCCCCTTATTTTGGGGCAAAATTCCTGAAATTTCATTTATTATGGGGAAAAATTTCAGAAATTACTTTTATTTTAGGGCAAAATTGCAGAAATTTCACTTATTTCGAGAAGAAAAGCAAAAATTTTTCTTATTTTGGGGCAGAAAGGCAGAAATTCCCATTATTTTGGGGCAAAAAGGCAGAAATTCACCTTATTTTGGGCTAAAATTGCAGAAATTTCACATATTTCAGGGCAAAAAGGCAGAAATTTCCCTTAATTTGTGGCAAAAATGAAGAAATTTCCCTTTTTTTATGCAAAAAGTTATGCATTGCCCTTATTTTCGGGCAAAAAGGCAGAAATTCCCCGTATTTTGGAGCAAAATTGCAGAAATTCCCCAAATTGTGGGGCAAAAAGGCAGAAATTCTCCTTATTTTGGGGCAAAATTGCAGAAATTTCATGTATTTCAGGGAAAAAAGGCAGAAATGTTCCTTATTTTGGTTTCAAAAGGCAGAAATTCTCCATATTTTGGTGCAAAAATCAGAAATTTCCCTTATTTTGAGGTAAAATGCTGAAATTCCCTTTATTTTTAGGAAAAAGGCAGGAATTTCCCTATTTTTGGGGCAAATTTGCAGAAATTTCACTTATTTCAGGGTAATAAGTCAGAAATTTTCCTTATTTTGGGGCAAAAATGACAGAAATTCCCTTGGTTTTGGGAGAAAAAGACAGAAATTCCACTTATTTAGAGGCAAAAAAGCAGAAATTCCCCTTATTTTAGGGCAAAATTGCAGAAATTTCCCTTATATAAGGGCAAAAAAACAGAAATTCCCCTTATTTTGGGGCAAAATTCCAGTAATTTATTTTATTATGGGGAAAAATTGCAGAAATTTCTTTTATTTTTGCAAAATTGCAGAAATTTCACTTATTTCAGAGAAAAAAAGCAAAAATTTTTCTTATTTTGGTGCAAAAAAGCAGAAATTCCCATTATTTTGGGGCAAAAAGGCAGAAATTCACTTATTTTGGGCTAAAATTGCAGAAATTTCACATATTTCAGGGCAAAAAGGCAGAAATTTCCCTTAATTTGGGGCAAAAATGAAGAAATTTCTTTTTTTATGCAAAAAGGTATGCATTGCCCTTATTTACGGGCAAAAAGGCAGAAATTCCCCGTATTTTGGAGCAAAATTGCAGAAATTTTCCAAATTGTGGTGCAAAAAGGCAGAAATTCTCTTTATTTTGGGGCAAAACTCAGAAATTCCACTTATTTTGGGGCAAAATTGCAGAAATTTCACTTATTTCAGGGAAAAAACCAGAAATTTTTCTTTATTTTGGGGCAAAAAGGCAGAAATTCCTAATATTTTGTGCCAAAATTCAGAAATTCCCCTTATTTTGAGGTAAAAAGGCTGAAATTCCCCTTATTAGGGGGCAAAAAGGCAGAAATTTTCCTTATATTGGGGCAAAATTGCAGAAATTTCACGTATTTCAGGGTAATAAGTCAGAAATTTTCCTTATTTTGGGGCAAAAATGGGAGAAATTCCCTTTGTTTTGGGGGAAAAAGACAGAAATTCCACTTATTTAGAGGCAATAAAGCAGAAATTCCCCTTATTTTAGGGCAAAATTGCAGAAATTTCCCTTATTTGGGGAAAAAAAAAACAGAAATTCCCCTTATTTTGGGGCAAAATTCCAGAAATTTCCCTTATTATGGGGAAAAATTGCAGAAATTTCCTTTATTTTAGGGCAAATTTGCAGAATTTTCACTTATTTCAGAGAAAAAAGGCAAAAATTTTTCTTATTTTGAGGCAAAAAGGCAGAAATTCCCATTATTTTGGGGCAAAAAGGCAGAAATTCACCTTATTTTGGGCTAAAACTGCAGAAATTTCACATATTTCACGGCAAAAAGGCAGAAATTTCCCTTAATTTGGGGCAAAAATGAAGAAATTTCCATTTTTTATGGCAAAAAGGTATGCATTCCCTTTATTTTCGGGAAAAAAGGGAGAAATTCCCCATATTTCGGAGCAAAATTGCAAAAATTCCCCTAATTGTGGGGCAAAAAGGCAGAAATTCTCCTTATTTTGGGGCAAAACTCAGAAATTCCACTTATTTATGGGCAAAATTGCAGAAATTTCCCTTATTTTGGGGCAAAATTGCAGAAATTTCACTTATTTTTGGGCAAAATTGCAAAAATTTCACTTATTTCAGGGAAAAAAGGCAGAAATTTTCCTTATTTTGGGGCAAAAAGGCAGAAATTCTCCATATTTTGGTGCAAAAATCAGAAATTTCCCTTATTTTGAGGTAATATGCTGAAATTCCCCTTATTTTGGGGCAAAAGGCAGAAATTTCCCTTTTTTGGGGCATATTTGCAGAAATTTCACTTATTTCAGAGAAAAAAGGCAGGAATTTTCCTTACTTTGGGGCAAAAAGGCAGAAATTCCTAATATTTTGTTGCAAAAATGCAGAAATTTCCCTTATTTTGAGGTAAAAAGGCTGAAATTCCCCTTATTTGGGGGCAAAAAGGCAGAAATTTTTCTTATTAGGGGCAAATTTTCAGAAATTTCACTTATTTCAGGTTTATAAGTCAGAAATTTTTTTTATTTTGGGGCAAAAAAAGACAGAAATTCCCTTTGTTTTGGGGGAAAAAGACAGAAATTCCACTTATTTAGAGGCAAAAAGGCAAAAGTTCCCTTTATTTTAGAGCAAAAATGAAGAAATTTCCCTTTTTTATGGCAAAAAGGTATGCATTCTTCTTATTTTCAGACAAAAAGGCAGAAATTCCCCATATTTTGGGGCAAAAATCAGAAATTCCCCTTATTTTGAGGCAAAATTGCAGAAATTTCCTTTATTTTGGGGAAAAATTGCAGAAATTTCTCTTATTTTAGGGCAAAATTGCAGAAATTTCACTAATTGTGGTGCAAAAAGGCAGAAATTCTCTGTATTTTGGGGCAAAACTCAGAAATTCCACTTATTTTGAGGCAAAATTGCAGAAATTTCACTTATTTCAGGGAAAAAAGCAGAAATTTTTCTTTATTTTGGGGGAAAAAAAGGCAGAAATTCCTAATATTTTGTGCCAAAATTCAGAAATTCCCCTTATTTTGAGGTAAAAAGGCTGAAATTCCCCTTATTAGGGGGCAAAAAGGGAGAAATTTCCTTTAATTTGGGGCAAAAATTAAGAAATTTCCATTTTTTATGTCAAAAAGGTATGCATTCCCTTTATTCTCGGGAAAAAAGGCAGAAATTCCCCGTATTTTGGAGCAAAATTGCAGAAATTCCCCTAATTGTAGGGCAAAAAGGCAGAAATTCTCCTTATTTTGGGGCAAAACTCAGAAATTCCACTTATTTTGGGGCAAAATTGCAGAAATTTCCCTTATTTTGGGGCAGAATTGCAGAAATTTCACTTATTTAAGAGAAAAAACGGCAGAAATTTTCCTTATTTTGGGGCAAAAAAGACAGAAATTCACTTTGTTTTGGGGGAAAAAGACAGAAATTCCACTTATTTAGAGTCAAAAAGGCAAAAGTTCCCCTTATTTTGGAGCAAAAATGAAGAAATTTCCCTTTTTTATGGCAAAAAGGTATGCATTCTTCTTATTTTTGGACAAAAACGCAGAAATTTTCCATATTTTGGGGCAAAAGGCAGAAATTCCCCATATTTTGGGGCGAAATTGCAGAAATTTCCCTAATTGTGGGGCAAAAAACAGAAATTTCCCCTTATTTTGAAGCAAAATTGCAGAAATTTCCCTTATTATAAGGAAAAATTGCAGAAATTTCCCTTATTTTAGGGCAAAATTGCAGAAATTTCACTAATTGTGGGGCAAAAAGGCTGAAATTCTTCATATTTTGGGGCAAAACTCAGAAATTCCACTTATTTTGGTGCAAAATTCCAGAAATTTTTCTTATTTTGCGGCAAAATTGCAGAAATTTTGCTTATTTTGGGGCAAAATTGCAGAAATTTCACTTATTTCAGGGAAAAAAGACAGAAATTTTGCTTATATTGGGGCAAAAGCCAGAAATTCCTAATAGTTTGTGCCAAAATTCAGAAATTCCCCTTATTTTGAGGTAAAAAGGCTGAAATTCCCCTTATTTGTGGGCAAAAAAGCAGAAATTTCCCTTATATTGGGGCAATATTGCAGAAATTTCACTTATTTCAGGGTAATAAGTAAGAAATTTTCCTTATTTTGGGGCAAAAATGACAGAAAATGGTTTTTTTTTTTGGGAAAAAAAGACAGAAATTCCACTTATTTAGAGGCAAAAAAGCAGAAATTCCCCTTATTTTGGGGCAAAATTCCTGAAATTTCATTTATTATGGGGAAAAATTTCAGAAATTACTTTTATTTTAGGGCAAAATTGCAGAAATTTCTCTTATTTCAGAGAAGAAAAGCAAAAATTTTTCTTATTTTGGGGCAGAAAGGCAGAAATTCCCATTATTTTGGGGCAAAAAGGCAGAAATTCACCTTATTTTGGGCTAAAATTGCAGAAATTTCACATATTTCAGGGCAAAAAGGCAGAAATTTCCCTTAATTTTTGGCAAAAATGAAGAAATTTCCCTTTTTTTTATGCAAAAAGGTATGCATTGCCCTTATTTTCGGGCAAAAAGGCAGAAATTCCCCGTATTTTGGAGCAAAATTGCAGAAATTCCCCAAATTGTGGGGCAAAAAGGCAGAAATTCTCCTTATTTTGGGGCAGAATTGCAGAAATTTCATGTATTTCAGGGAAAAAAGGCAGAAATGTTCTTTATTTTGGTTTAAAAAGGCAGAAATTCTCCATATTTTGGTGCAAAAATCAGAAATTTCCCTTATTTTGAGGTAAAATGCTGAAATTCCCTTTATTTTTAGGAAAAAGGCAGGAATTTCCCTATTTTTGGGGCAAATTTGCAGAAATTTCACTTATTTCAGGGTAATAAGTCAGTAATTTTCCTTATTTTGGGGCAATAATGACAGAAATTTCCTTGGTTTTGGGAGAAAAAGACAGAAATTCTACTTATTTAGAGGCAAAAAAGCAGAAATTCCCCTTATTTTAGGGCAAAATTGAAGAAATTTCCCTTATATAAGGGCAAAAAAACAGAAATTCCCCTTATTTTGGGGCAAAATTCCAGTAATTTCTTTTATTATGGGGAAAAATTGCAGAAATTTCTTTTATTTTTGCAAAATTGCAGAAATTTCACTTATTTCAGAGAAAAAAAGCAAAAATTTTTCTTATTTTGGGGCAAAAAGGTAGAAATTCCCATTATTTTGGGGCAAAAAGGCAGAAATTCACTTATTTTGGGCTAAAATTGCAGAAATTTCACATATTTCAGGGCAAAAAGGCAGAAATTTCCCTTAATTTGGGGCAAAAATGAAGAAATTTCTTTTTTTATGCAAAAAGGTATGCATTGCCCTTATTTACGGGCAAAAAGGCAGAAATTCCCCGTATTTTGGAGCAAAATTGCAGAAATTTTCCAAATTGTGGTGCAAAAAGGCAGAAATTCTCTTTATTTTGGGGCAAAACTCAGAAATTCCACTTATTTTGGGGCAAAATTGCAGAAATTTCACTTATTTCAGGGAAAAAAGCAGAAATTTTTCTTTATTTTGGGGCAAAAAGGCAGAAATTCCTAATATTTTGTGCCAAAATTCAGAAATTCCCCTTATTTTGAGGTAAAAAGGCTGAAATTCCCCTTATTAGGGGGCAAAAAGGCAGAAATTTTCCTTATATTGGGGCAAAATTGCAGAAATTTCACGTATTTCAGGGTAATAAGTCAGAAATTTTCCTTATTTTGGGGCAAAAATGGGAGAAATTCCCTTTGTTTTGGGGGAAAAAGACAGAAATTCTACTTATTTAGAGGCAATAAAGCAGAAATTCCCCTTATTTTAGGGCAAAATTGCAGAAATTTCCCTTATTTTGGGGCAAAAAAACAGAAATTCCCCTTATTTTGGGGCAAAATTCCAGAAATTTCCCTTATTATGGGAAAAAATTGCAGAAATTTCCTTTATTTTAGGGCAAATTTGCAGAATTTTCACTTATTTCAGAGAAAAAAGGCAAAAATTTTTCTTATTTTGGGGCAAAAAGGCAGAAATTCCCATTATTTTGGGGCAAAAAGGCAGAAATTCACCTTATTTTGGGCTAAAACTGCAGAAATTTCACATATTTCACGGCAAAAAGGCAGAAATTTCCCTTAATTTGGGGCAAAAATGAAGAAATTTCCATTTTTTATGGCAAAAAGGTATGCATTCCCTTTATTTTCGGAAAAAAAGGCAGAAATTCCCCGTATTTTGGAGCAAAATTTCAGAAATTCCCATAATTGTGGGGCAAAAAGGCAGAAATTCTCCTTATTTTGGGGCAAAACTCAGAAATTCCACTTATTTTGGGGCAAAATTGCAGAAATTTCCCTTATTTTGGGGCAAAATTGCAGAAATTTCACTGATTTTTGGGCAAAATTGCAAAAATTTCACTTATTTCAGGGAAAAAAGGCAGAAATTTTCCTTATTTTGGGGCAAAAAGGCAGAAATTCTCCATATTTTGGTGCAAAAATCAGAAATTTCCCTTATTTTGAGGTAATATGCTGAAATTCCCCTTATTTTGGGGCAAAAGGCAGAAATTTCCCTTTTTTGGGGCATATTTGCAGAAATTTCACTTATTTCAGGGAAAAAAAGGCAGGAATTTTTTTTATTTTGGGGCAAAAAGGCAGAAATTCCTAATATTTTGTGGCAAAAATGCAGAAATTCCTAATATTTTGTTGCAAAAATGCAGAAATTTCCCTTATTTTGAGGTAAAAAGGCTGAAATTCCCCTTATTTGGGGGCAAAAAGGCAGAAATTTTTCTTATTTAGGGGCAAATTTGCAGAAATTTCACTTATTTCAGGGTTATAAGTCAGAAATTTTTCTTATTTTGGGGCAAAAAAAGACAGAAATTCCCTTTGTTTTGGGGGAAAAAGACAGAAATTCCACTTATTTAGAGGCAAAAAGGCAAAAGTTCCCTTTATTTTAGAGCAAAAATGAAGAAATTTCCATTTTTTATGGCAAAAAGGTATGCATTCTTCTTATTTTCAGACAAAAAGGCAGAAATTCCCCATATTTTGGGGCAAAAATCAGAAATTCCCCTTATTTTGAGGCAAAATTGCAGAAATTTCCTTTAATTTGGGGAAAAATTGCAGAAATTTCTCTTATTTTAGGGCAAAATTGCAGAAATTTCACTAATTGTGGTGCAAAAAGACAGAAATTCTCTGTATTTTGGGGCAAAACTCAGAAATTCCACTTATTTTGAGGCAAAATTGCAGAAATTTCACTTATTTCAGGGAAAAAAGCAGAAATTTTTCTTTTTTTGGGGGCAAAAAGGCAGAAATTCCTAATATTTTGTGCCAAAATTCAGAAATTCACCTTATTTTGGGCTAAAACTGCAGAAATTTCACATATTTCAGGACAAAAAGGCAGAAATTTCCCTTAATTTGTTGCAAAAATGAAGAAATTTCCATTTTTTATGTCAAAAAGGTATGCATTCCCTTTATATTTAAAAAAAAAAGGCAGAAATTCCCTTTGTTTTGGGGGAAAAAGACAGAAATTCCACTTATTTAGAGGCAAAAAGGCAAAAGTTCCCTTTATTTTAGAGCAAAAATGAAGAAATTTCCCTTTTTTATGGCAAAAAGGTATGCATTCTTCTTATTTTCAGACAAAAAGGCAGAAATTCCCCATATTTTGGGGCAAAAATCAGAAATTCCCCTTATTTTGAGGCAAAATTGCAGAAATTTCCTTTATTTTGGGGAAAAATTGCAGAAATTTCTCATATTTTAGGGCAAAATTGCAGAAATTTCACTAATTGTGGTGCAAAAAGGCAGAAATTCTCTGTATTTTGGGGCAAAACTCAGAAATTCCACTTATTTTGAGGCAAAATTGCAGAAATTTCACTTATTTCAGGGAAAAAAGCAGAAATTTTTCTTTATTTTGGGGCAAAAAGGCAGAAATTCCTAATATTTTGTGCCAAAATTCAGAAATTCACCTTATTTTGGGCTAAAATTGCAGAAATTTTCTTTATTTTAGGGCAAATTTGCAGAATTTTCACTTATTTCAGAAAAAAAAAGGCAAAAATTTTTCTTATTTTGGGGCAAAAAGGCAGAAATTCCCATTATTTTGTGGCAAAAAGGCAGAAATTCACCTTATTTTGGGCTAAAACTGCAGAAATTTCACATATTTCAGGGCAAAAAGGCAGAAATTTCCCTTAATTTGGGGCAAAAATGAAGAAATTTCCATTTTTTATGTCAAAAAGGTATGCATTCCCTTTATTTTTGGAAAAAAAAGCAGAAATTCCCCGTATTTTGGAGCAAAATTGCAGAAATTCCCCTAATTGTGGGGCAAAATGGCAGAAATTCTCCTTATTTTTGGCTAAAACTCAGAAATTCCACTTATTTTGGGGCAAAATTGCAGAAATTTCCCTTATTTTGGGGCAAAATTGCAGAAATTTCACTTATTTCACGGAAAAAACGGCAGAAATTTTCCTTATTTTGGGGCAAAAAAGACAGAAATTCCCTTTGTTTTGGGGGAAAAAGACAGAAATTCCACTTATTTAGAGTCAAAAAGGCAAAAGTTCCCCTTATTTTGGAGCAAAAATTAAGAAATTTCCCTTTTTTATGGCAAAAAGGTATGCATTCTTCTTATTTTTGGACAAAAAGGCAGAAATTTTCCATATTTTGGGGCAAAAGGCAGAAATTCCCCATATTTTGGGGCAAAAATTGCAAAAATTTTCCAAATTGTGGGGCAAAAAACAGAAATTCCCCTTATGTTGAAGCAAAATTGCAGAAATTTCCCTTATTATAAGGAAAAATTGCAGAAATTTCCCTTCTTTTAGGGCAAAATTGCAGAAATTTCACTAATTGTGGGGCAAAAAGGCAGAAATTCTTCATATTTTGGGGCAAAACTCAGAAATTCCACTTATTTTGGGGCAAAATTGCAGAAATTTTTCTTATTTTGCGGCAAAATTGCAGAAATTTTGCTTATTTTGGGGCAAAATTGCAGAAATTTCACTTATTTCAGGGAAAAAAGGCAGAAATTTTGCTTATATTGGGGCAAAAGGCAGAAATTCCTAATAGTTTGTGCCAAAATTCAGAAATTCCCCTTATTTTGAAGTAAAAAGGCTGAAATTCCCCTTATTTGTGGGAAAAAAGGCAGAAATTTCCCTTATATTGGGGCAAAATTGCAGAAATTTCACTTATTTCAGGGTAATAAGTAAGAAATTTTCCTTATTTTGGGGCAAAAATGACAGAAATTTTTTTTTTGGGAAAAAAAGACAGAAATTCCACTTATTTAGAGGCAAAAAAGCAGAAATTCCCCTTATTTTAGGGCAAAATTGCAGAAATTTCTTTTATTTGGGGGCAAAAAAAAAAGAAATTCCCCTTATTTTGGGGCAAAATTCCAGAAATTTCCCTTATTATGGGGAAAAATTTCAGAAATTTCCTTTATTTTAGGGCAAATTTGCAGAATTTTCACTTATTTCAGAGAAAAAAGGCAAAAATTTTTCTTATTTTGGGGCAAAAAGGCAGAAATTCCCATTATTTTGGGGCAAAAAGGCAGAAATTCACCTTATTTTGGGCTAAAACTGCAGAAATTTCACATATTTCACGGCAAAAAGGCAGAAATTTCCCTTAATTTGGGGCAAAAATGAAGAAATTTCCATTTTTTATGGCAAAAAGGTATGCATTCCCTTTATTTTCGAGAAAAAAGGGAGAAATTCCCCGTATTTTGGAGCAAAATTGCAGAAATTCCCCTAATTGTGGGGCAAAAAGGCAGAAATTCTCCTTATTTTGGGGCAAAACTCAGAAATTCCAATTATTTTGGGGCAAAATTGCAGAAATTTCCCTTATTTTGGGGCAAAATTGCAGAAATTTCACTTATTTTTGGGCAAAATTGCAAAAATTTCACTTATTTCAGGGAAAAAAGGCAGAAATTTTCCTTATTATGGGGCAAAAAGGCAGAAATTCTCCATATTTTGGTGCAAAAATCAGAAATTTCCCTTATTTTGAGGTAATATGCTGAAATTCCCCTTATTTTGGGGCAAAAGGCAGAAATTTCCCTTTTTTGGGGCATATTTGCAGAAATTTCACTTATTTCAGGGAAAAAAGGCAGGAATTTTTTTTATTTTGGGGCAAAAAGGCAGAAATTCCTAATATTTTGTGGCAAAAATGCAGAAATTCCTAATATTTTGTTGCAAAAATGCAGAAATTTCCCTTATTTTGAGGTAAAAAGGCTGAAATTCCCCTTATTTGGGGGCAAAAAGGCAGAAATTTTTCTTATTTAGGGGCAAATTTGCAGAAATTTCACTTATTTCAGGGTTATAAGTCAGAAATTTATCTTATTTTGGGGCAAAAAAAAGACAGAAATTCCCTTTGTTTTGGGGGAAAAAGACAGAAATTCCACTTATTTAGAGGCAAAAAGGCAAAAGTTCCCTTTATTTTAGAGCAAAAATGAAGAAATTTCCCTTTTTTAAGGCAAAAAGGTATGCATTCTTCTTATTTTCAGACAAAAAGGCAGAAATTCCCCATATTTTGGGGCAAAAATCAGAAATTCCCCTTATTTTGAGGCAAAATTGCAGAAATTTCCTTTATTTTGGGGAAAAATTGCAGAAATTTCTCTTATTTTAAGGCAAAATTGCAGAAATTTCACAAATTGTGGTGCAAAAAGGCAGAAATTCTCTGTATTTTGGGGCAAAACTCAGAAATTATACTTATTTTGAGGCAAAATTGCAGAAATTTCACTTTTTTCAGGGAAAAAGCAGAAATTTTTCTTTATTTTGGGGCAAAAAGGCAGAAATTCCTAATATTTTGTGCCAAAATTCAGAAATTCACCTTATTTTGGGCTAAAACTGCAGAAATTTCACATATTTCAGGGCAAAAAGCCAGAAATTTCCCTTAATTTGGGGCAAAAATGAAGAAATTTCCATTTTTTATGTCAAAAAGGTATGCATTCCCTTTATTTTTGGAAAAAAAGGCAGAAATTCCCCGTATTTTGGAGCAAAATTGCAGAAATTCCCCTAATTGTGGGCAAAATGGCAGAAATTCTCCTTATTTTTGGGTAAAACTCAGAAATTCCACTTATTTTGGGGCAAAATTGCAGAAACTTCCCTTATTTTGGGGCAAAATTGCAGAAATTTCACTTATTTCACGGAAAAAACGGCAGAAATTTTTTTTATTTTGGGGCAAAAAAACAGAAATTCCCTTTGTTTTGGGGGAAAAAGACAGAAATTCCACTTATTTAGAGTCAAAAAGGCAAAAGTTCCCCTTATTTTGGAGCAAAAATTAAGAAATTTCTCTTTTTTATGGCAAAAAGGTATGCATTCTTCTTATTTTTGGACATAAACGCAGAAATTTTCCATATTTTGGGGCAAAAGGCAGAAATTCCCCATATTTTTGGGCAAAAATTGCAAAAATTTTCCAAATTGTGGGGCAAAAAACAGAAATTCCCCTTATGTTGAAGCAAAATTGCAGAAACTTCCCTTATTATAAGGAAAAATTGCAGAAATTTCCCTTATTTTAGGGCAAAATTGCAGAAATTTCACTAATTGTGGGGCAAAAAGGCAGAAATTCTCCATATTTTGGGGCAAAACTAAGAAATTCCACTTATTTTGGGGCAAAATTGCAGAAATTTTTCTTATTTTGGGGCAAAATTGCAGAAATTTTGCTTATTTTGGGGCAAAATTGCAGAAATTTCACTTATTTCAGTGAAAAAAAGGCAGAAATTTTGCTTATATTGGGGCAAAAGGCAGAAATTCCTAATAGTTTGTGCCAAAATTCAGAAATTCCCCTTATTTTGAGGTAAAAAGGCTGAAATTCTCCTTATTTGTGGGAAAAAAGGCAGAAATTTCCCTTATATTGGGGCAAAATTGCAGAAATTTCACTTATTTCAGGGTAATAAGTAAGAAATTTTCCATATTTTGGGGCAAAAATGACAGTAATTTTTTTTTTGGTAAAAAAAGACAGAAATTCCACTTATTTAGAGGCAAAAAAGCAGAAATTCCCCTTATTTTAGGGCAAAATTGCAGAAATTTCCCTTATTTGGTGGCAAAAAACAGAAATTCCTCTTATTTTCGGGCAAAATTCCAGAAATTTCTTTTATTATGGGGAAAAATTGCAGAAATTTTCTTTATTTTAGGGCAAATTTGCAGAATTTTCACTTATTTCAGAAAAAAAAGGCAAAAATTTTTCTTATTTTGGGGCAAAAAGGCAGAAATACCCATTATTTTGTGGCAAAAAGGCAAAAATTCACCTTATTTTGGGCTAAAACTGCAGAAATTTCACATATTTCAGGGTAAAAAGGCAGAAATTTCCCTTAATTTGGGGCAAAAATGAAGAAATTTCCATTTTTTATGTCAAAAAGGTATGCATTCCCTTTATTTTTGGAAAAAAATGCAGAAATTCCCCGTATTTTGGAGCAAAATTGCAGAAATTCCCCTAATTGTGGGGCAAAATGGCAGAAATTCTCCTTATTTTTGGGTAAAACTCAGAAATTCCACTTATTTTTGGGCAAAATTGCAGAAATTTCCCATATTTTGGGGCAAAATTGCAGAAATTTCACTTATTTCACGGAAAAAACGGCAGAAATTTTCCTTATTTTGGGGCAAAAAAGACAGAAATTCCCTATGTTTTGGGGGAAAAAGACAGAAATTCCACTTATTTAGAGTCAAAAAGGCAAAAGTTCCCCTTATTTTGGAGCAAAAATTAAGAAATTTCCCTTTTTTATGGCAAAAAGGTATGCATTCTTCTTATTTTTGGACATAAACGCAGAAATTTTCCATATTTTGGGGCAAAAGGCAGAAATTCCCCATATTTTGGGGAAAAAATTGCAAAAATTTTCCAAATTGTGGGGCAAAAAACAGAAATTCCCCTTATGTTGAAGCAAAATTGCAGAAACTTCCCTTATTATAAGGAAAAATTGCAGAAATTTCCCTTATTTTAGGGCAAAATTGCAGAAATTTCACTAATTGTGGGGCAAAAAGGCAGAAATTCTCCATATTTTGGGGCAAAACTAAGAAATTCCACTTATTTTGGGGCAAAATTGCAGAAATTTTTCTTATTTTGGGGCAAAATTGCAGAAATTTTGCTTATTTTGTGGCAAAATTGCAGAAATTTCACTTATTTCAGTGAAAAAAAGGCAGAAATTTTGCTTATATTGGGGCAAAAGGCAGAAATTCCTAATAGTTTGTGCCAAAATTCAGAAATTCCCCTTATTTTGAGGTAAAAAGGCTGAAATTCTCCTTATTTGTGGGAAAAAAGGCAGAAATTTCCCTTATATTGGGGCAAAATTGCAGAAATTTCACTTATTTCAGGGTAATAAGTAAGAAATTTTCCATATTTTGGGGCAAAAATGACAGTAATTTTTTTTTTTTGGTAAAAAAAGACAGAAATTCCACTTATTTAGAGGCAAAAAAGCAGAAATTCCCCTTATTTTAGGGCAAAATTTCAGAAATTTCCCTTATTTGGGGGCAAAAAACAGAAATTCCTCTTATTTTCGGGCAAAATTCCAGAAATTTCTTTTATTATGGGGAAAAATTGCAGAAATTTTCTTTATTTTAGGGCAAATTTGCAGAATTTTCACTTATTTCAGAAAAAAAAGGCAAAAATTTTTCTTATTTTGGGGCAAAAAGGCAGAAATACCCATTATTTTGTGGCAAAAAGGCAAAAATTCACCTTATTTTGGGCTAAAACTGCAGAAATTTCACATATTTCAGGGTAAAAAGGCAGAAATTTCCCTTAATTTGGGGCAAAAATGAAGAAATTTCCATTTTTTATGTCAAAAAGGTATGCATTCCCTTTATTTTTGGAAAAAAATGCAGAAATTCCCCGTATTTTGGAGCAAAATTGCAGAAATTCCCCTAATTGTGGGGCAAAATGGCAGAAATTCTCCTTATTTTTGGGTAAAACTCAGAAATTCCACTTATTTTTGGGCAAAATTGCAGAAATTTCCCATATTTTGGGGCAAAATTGCAGAAATTTCACTTATTTCACGGAAAAAACGGCAGAAATTTTCCTTATTTTGGGGCAAAAAAAGACAGAAATTCCCTATGTTTTGGGGGAAAAAGACAGAAATTCCACTTATTTAGAGTCAAAAAGGCAAAAGTTCCCCTTATTTTGGAGCAAAAATTAAGAAATTTCCCTTTTTTATGGCAAAAAGGTATGCATTCTTCTTATTTTTGGACATAAACGCAGAAATTTTCCATATTTTGGGGCAAAAGGCAGAAATTCCCCATATTTTGGGGAAAAAATTGCAAAAATTTTCCAAATTGTGGGGCAAAAAACAGAAATTCCCCTTATGTTGAAGCAAAATTGCAGAAACTTCCCTTATTATAAGGAAAAATTGCAGATATTTCCCTTATTTTAGGGCAAAATTGCAGAAATTTCACTAATTGTGGGGCAAAAAGGCAGAAATTCTCCATATTTTGGGGCAAAACTAAGAAATTCCACTTATTTTGGGGCAAAATTGCAGAAATTTTTCTTATTATGGGGCAAAATTGCAGAAATTTTGCTTATTTTGGGGCAAAATTGCAGAAATTTCACTTATTTCAGTGAAAAAAAGGCAGAAATTTTGCTTATATTGGGGCAAAAGGCAGAAATTCCTAATAGTTTGTGCCAAAATTCAGAAATTCCCCTTATTTTGAGGTAAAAAGGCTGAAATTCTCCTTATTTGTGGGAAAAAAGGCAGAAATTTCCCTTATATTGGGGCAAAATTGCAGAAATTTCATTTATTTCAGGGTAATAAGTAAGAAATTTTCCATATTTTGGGGCAAAAATGACAGTAATTTTTTTTTTGGTAAAAAAAGACAGAAATTCCACTTATTTAGAGGCAAAAAAGCAGAAATTCCCCTTATTTTAGGGCAAAATTGCAGAAATTTCCCTTATTTGGGGGCAAAAAACAGAAATTCCTCTTATTTTCGGGCAAAATTCCAGAAATTTCTTTTATTATGGGGAAAAATTGCAGAAATTTTCTTTATTTTAGGGCAAATTTGCAGAATTTTCACTTATTTCAGAAAAAAAAGGCAAAAATTTTTCTTATTTTGGGGCAAAAAGGCAGAAATACCCATTATTTTGTGGCAAAAAGGCAAAAATTCACCTTATTTTGGGCTAAAACTGCAGAAATTTCACATATTTCAGGGTAAAAAGGCAGAAATTTCCCTTAATTTGGGGCAAAAATGAAGAAATTTCCATTTTTTATGTCAAAAAGGTATGCATTCCCTTTATTTTTGGAAAAAAATGCAGAAATTCCCCGTATTTTGGAGCAAAATTGCAGAAATTCCCCTAATTGTGGGGCAAAATGGCAGAAATTCTCCTTATTTTTGGGTAAAACTCAGAAATTCCACTTATTTTTGGGCAAAATTGCAGAAATTTCCCATATTTTGGGGCAAAATTGCAGAAATTTCACTTATTTCACGGAAAAAACGGCAGAAATTTTCCTTATTTTGGGGCAAAAAAGACAGAAATTCCCTATGTTTTGGGGGAAAAAGACAGAAATTCCACTTATTTAGAGTCAAAAAGGCAAAAGTTCCCCTTATTTTGGAGCAAAAATTAAGAAATTTCCCTTTTTTATGGCAAAAAGGTATGCATTCTTCTTATTTTTAGACAAAAACGCAGAAATTTTCCATATTTTGGGGCAAAAGGCAGAAATTCCCCATATTTTGGGGAAAAAATTGCAAAAATTTTCCAAATTGTGGGGCAAAAAACAGAAATTCCCCTTATGTTGAAGCAAAATTGCAGAAACTTCCCTTATTATAAGGAAAAATTGCAGAAATTTCCCTTATTTTAGGGCAAAATTGCAGAAATTTCACTAATTGTGGGGCAAAAAGGCTGAAATTCTTCATATTTTGGGGCAAAACTCAGAAATTCCACTTATTTTGGGGCAAAATTCCAGAAATTTTTCTTATTTTGCGGCAAAATTGCAGAAATTTTGCTTATTTTGGGGCAAAATTGCAGAAATTTCACATATTTCAGGGAAAAAAGGCAGAAATTTTGCTTATATTGGGGCAAAAGGCAGAAATTCCTAATAGTTTGTGCCAAAATGTAGAAATTCCCCTTATTTTAAGGTAAAAAGGCTGAAATTCCTCTTATTTGTGGGCAAAAAGGCAGAAATTTCCCTTATATTGGGGCAATATTGCAGAAATTTCACTTATTTCAGGGTAATAAGTAAGAAATTTTCCTTATTTTGGGGCAAAAATGACAGAAATTTTTTTTTTTGGGAAAAAAAGACAGAAATTCCACTTATTTAGAGGCAAAAAGCAGAAATTCCCCTTATTTTAGGGCAAAATTGCAGAAATTTCTTTTATTTGGGGGCAAAAAAAAAAGAAATTCCCCTTATTTTGGGGCAAAATTCCTGAAATTTCATTTATTATGGGGAGAAATTTCAGAAATTTCCTTTATTTTAGGGCAAAATTGCAGAAATTTCACTTATTTCAGAGAAGAAAAGCAAAAATTTTTCTTATTTTGGGGCAAAAAGGCAGAAATTCCCATTATTTTGGGGAAAAAAGGCAGAAATTCACCTTATTTTGGGCTAAAATTGCAGAAATTTCACATATTTCAGGGCAAAAAGGCAGAAATTTCCCTTAATTTGGGGCAAAAATGAAGAAATTTCTCTTTTTTTATGCAAAAAGGTATGCATTGCCCTTATTTTCGGGCAAAAAGGCAGAAATTCCCCGTATTTTGGAGCAAAATTGCAGAAATTCCCCAAATTGTGGGGCAAAAAGGCAGAAATTCTCCTTATTTTGGGGTAAAATTGCAGAAATTTCATGTATTTTAGGGAAAAAAAGCAGAAATGTTCCTTATTTTGGTTCAAAAAGGCAGAAATTCTCCATATTTTGGTGCAAAAATCAGAAATTTCCCTTATTTTGAGGTAAAATGCTGAAATTCCCTTTATTTTTAGGAAAAAGGCAGGAATTTCCCTATTTTGGGGGCAAATTTGCAGAAATTTCACTTATTTCAGGGTAATAAGTCAGAAATTTTCCTTATTTTGGGGCAAAAATGACAGAAATTCCCTTGGTTTTGGGAGAAAAAGACAGAAATTCCACTTATTTAGAGGCAAAAAAGCAGAAATTCCCCTTATTTTAGGGCAAAATTGCAGAAATTTCCCTTATATAAGGGCAAAAAAACAGAAATTCCCCTTATTTTGGGGCAAAATTCCAGTAATTTCTTTTATTATGGAGAAAAATTGCAGAAATTTCTTTTATTTTTGCAAAATTGCAGAAATTTCACTTATTTCAGAGAAAAAAAGCAAAAATTTTTCTTATTTTGGGGCAAAAAGGCAAAAATTCCCATTATTTTGGGGCAAAAAAGGCAGAAATTCACCTTATTTTGGGCTAAAATTGCAGAAATTTCACATATTTCAGAGCAAAAAGGCAGAAATTTCCCTTAATTTGGGGCAAAAATGAAGAAATTTCTTTTTTTTTATGCAAAAAGGTATGCATTGCCCTGATTTACGGGCAAAAAGGCAGAAATTCCCCGTATTTTGGAGCAAAATTGCAAAAATTTTCCAAATTGTGGTGCAAAAAGGCAGAAATTCTCTTTATTTTGGGGCAAAACTCAGAAATTCCACTTATTTTGGGGCAAAATTGCAGAAATTTCACTTATTTCAGGGAAAAAAGCAGAAATTTTTCTTTATTTTGGGGCAAAAAGGCAGAAATTCCTAATATTTTGTGCCAAAATTCAGAAATTCCCCTTATTTTGAGGTAAAAAGGCTGAAATTCCCCTTATTAGGGGGCAAAAAGGCAGAAATTTTCCTTATATTGAGGCAAAATTGCAGAAATTTCACTTATTTCAGGGTAATAAGTCAGAAATTTTCCTTATTTTGGGGCAAAAATGGGAGAAATTCCCTTTGTTTTGGGGGAAAAACACAGAAATTCCACTTATTTAGAGGGAATAAAGCAGAAATTCCCCTTATTTTAGGGCAAAATTGCAGAAATTTTCCTTATTTGGAAGCAAAAAAACAGAAAATCCCCTTATTTTGGGGCAAAATTCCAGAAATTTCCCTTATTATGGGGAAAAATTGCAGAAATTTCCTTTATTTTAGGGCAAATTTGCAGAATTTTCACTTATTTCAGAGAAAAAAGGCAAAAATTTTTCTTATTTTGGGGCAAAAAGGCAGAAATTCCCATTATTTTGGGGCAAAAAGGCAGAAATTCACCTTATTTTGGGCTAAAACTGCAGAAATTTCACATATTTCACGGCAAAAAGGCAGAAATTTCCCTTAATTTGGGGCAAAAATGAAGAAATTTCCATTTTTTATGGCAAAAAGGTATGCATTCCCTTTATTTTCGGGAAAAAAGGGAGAAATTCCCCGTATTTTGGAGCAAAATTGCAGAAATTCCCCTAATTGTGGGGCAAAAAGGCAGAAATTCTCCTTATTTTGGGGCAAAACTCAGAAATTCCACTTATTTTGGGGCAAAATTGCAGAAATTTCCCTTATTTTGGGGCACAATTGCAGAAATTTCACTTCTTTTAGGGCAAAATTGCAAAAATTTCACTTATTTCAGGGAAAAAAGGCAGAAATTTTCCTTATTTTGGGGCAAAAAGGCAGAAATTCTCCATATTTTGGTGCAAAAATCAGAAATTTCCCTTATTTTGAGGTAATATGCTGAAATTCCCCTTATTTTGGGGCAAAAGGCAGAAATTTCCCTTTTTTGGGGCATATTTGCAGAAATATGAAAATAAATTTCACTTATTTCAGGGAAAAAAGGCAGGAATTATCCTTATTTTGGGGCAAATTTGCAGAAATTTCACTTATTTCAGGGTTATAAGTCAGAAATTTTTCTTATTTTGGGGCAAAAAAAGACAGAAATTCCCTTTGTTTTGGGGGAAAAAGACAGAAATTCCACTTATTTAGAGGCAAAAAGGCAAAAGTTCCCTTTATTTTAGAGCAAAAATGAAGAAATTTCCCTTTTTTATGGCAAAAAGGTATGCGTTCTTCTTATTTTCAGACAAAAAGGCAGAAATTCCCCATATTTTGGGGCAAAAATCAGAAATTCCCCTTATTTTGAGGCAAAATTGCAGAAATTTCCCTTATTTTGGGAAAAATTGCAGAAATTTCTCTTATTTTAGGGCAAAAATACAGAAATTTCACTAATTGTGGTGCAAAAAGCAGAAATTCTCTGTATTTTGGGGCAAAACTCAGAAATTCCACTTATTTTGGGGCAAAATTGCAGAAATTTCACTTATTTCAGGGAAAAAAGCAGAAATTTTTCTTTATTTTGGGGCAAAAAGGCAGAAATTCCTAATATTTTGTGCCAAAATTCAGAAATTCCCCTTATTTTGAGGTAAAAAGGCTGAAATTCCTTTTATTAGGGGGCAAAAAGGCAGAAATTTCCTTTAATTTGAGGCAAAAATGAAGAAATTTCCATTTTTTATGTCAAAAAGGTATGCATTCCCTTTATTCTCGGGAAAAAAGGCAGAAATTCCCCATATTTTGGAGCAAAATTGCAGAAATTCCCCTAATTGTTGGGCAAAAAGGCAGAAATTCTCCTTATTTTGGGGCAAAACTCAGAAATTCCACTTATTTTGGGGCAAAATTGCAGAAATTTCCCTTATTTTGGGGCAGAATTGCAGAAATTTCACTTATTTAAGAGAAAATACGGCAGAAATTTTCCTTATTTTGGGGCAAAAAAGACAGAAATTCCCTTTGTTTTGGGGGAAAAAGACAGAAATTCCACTTATTTAGAGTCAAAAAGGCAAAAGTTCCCCTTATTTTGGAGCAAAAATGAAGAAATTTCCCTTTTTTATGGCAAAAAGGTATGCATTCTTCTTATTTTTGGACAAAAACACAGAAATTTTCCATATTTTGGGGCAAAAGGCAGAAATTCCCCATATTTTGGGGCAAAATTGCAGAAATTTCCCTAATTGTGGGGCAAAAAACAGAAATTCCCCTTATTTTGAAGCAAAATTGCAGAAATTTCCCTTATTATAAGGAAAAATTGCAGAAATTTCCCTTATTTTAGGGCAAAATTGCAGAAATTTCACTAATTGTGGGGCAAAAAGGCAGAAATTCTCCATATTTTGGGGCAAAACTCAGAAATTCCACTTATTTTGGGGCAAAATTCCAGAAATTTTTCTTATTTTGGGGCAAAATTGCAGAAATTTCACTTATTTCAGGGTAATAAGTAAGAAATTTTCCTTATTTTGGGGCAAAAATGACAGAAATTTTTTTTTGGGAAAAAAAGACAGAAATTCCACTTATTTAGAGGCAAAAAAGCAGAAATTCCCCTTATTTTAGGGCAAAATTGCAGAAATTTCCCTTATTTGGGGTCAAAACACAGAAATTCCCCTTATTTTCGGGCAAAATTCCAGAAATTTCTTTTATTATGGGGAAAAATTGCAGAAATTTTCTTTATTTTAGGGCAAATTTGCAGAATTTTCACTTTTTTCAGAAAAAAAAGGCAAAAATTTTTCTTATTTTGGGGCAAAAAGGCAGAAATTCCCATTATTTTGTGGCAAAAAGGCAGAAATTCACCTTATTTTGGGCTAAAACTGCAGAAATTTCACATATTTCAGGGCAAAAAGGCAGAAATTTCCCTTAATTTGGGGCAAAAATGAAGAAATTTCCATTTTTTATGTCAAAAAGGTATGCATTCCCTTTATTTTTGGAAAAAAAGGCAGAAATTCCCTGTATTTTGGAGCAAAATTGCAGAAATTCCCCTAATTGTAGGGCAAAATGGCAGAAATTCTCCTTATTTTTGGCTAAAACTCAGAAATTCCACTTATTTTGGGGCAAAATTGCAGAAATTTCCCTTATTTTGGGGCAAAATTGCAGAAATTTCACTTATTTCACGGAAAAAACGGCAGAAATTTTCCTTATTTTGGGGCAAAAAAGACAGAGATTCCCTTTGTTTTGGGGGAAAAAGACAGAAATTCCACTTATTTAGAGTCAAAAAGGCAAAAGTTCCCCTTATTTTGGAGCAAAAATTAAGAAATTTCCCTTTTTTATGGCAAAAAGGTATGCATTCTTCTTATTTTTGGACAAAAAGGCAGAAATTTTCCATATTTTGCGGCAAAAGGCAGAAATTCCCCATATTTTGGGGCAAAAATTGCAAAAATTTTCCAAATTGTGGGGCAAAAAACAGAAATTCCCCTTATGTTGAAGCAAAATTGCAGAAATTTCCCTTATTATAAAGAAAAATTGCAGAAATTTCCCTTCTTTTAGGGCAAAATTGCAGAAATTTCACTAATTGTGGGGCAAAAAGGCAGAAATTCTTCATATTTTGGGGCAAAACTCAGAAATTCCACTTATTTTGGGGCAAAATTGCAGAAATTTTTCTTATTTTGGGGCAAAATTGCAGAAATTTTGCTTATTTTGGGGCAAAATTGCAGAAATTTCACTTATTTCAGGGATAAAAGGCAGAAATTTTGCTTATATTGGGGCAAAAGGCAGAAATTCCTAATAGTTTGTGCCAAAATTCAGAAATTCCCATTATTTTGAGGTAAAAAGGCTGAAATTCCCCTTATTTGTGGGAAAAAAGGCAGAAATTTCCCTTATATTGGGGCAAAATTGCAGAAATTTCACTTATTTCAGGGTAATAAGTAAGAAATTTTCCTTATTTTGGGGCAAAAATGACAGAAATTTTTTTTTTTTGGGAAAAAAAGACAGAAATTCCACTTATTTAGAGGCAAAAAAGCAGAAATCCCCCTTATTTTAGGGCAAAATTGCAGAAATTTCCCTTATTTGGGGGCAAAACACAGAAATTCCCCTTATTTTCGGGCAAAATTCCAGAAATTTCTTTTATTATGGGGAAAAATTGCAGAAATTTTCTTTATTTTAGGGCAAATTTGCAGAATTTTCACTTATTTCAGAAAAAAAAGGCAAAAATTTTTCTTATTTTGGGGCAAAAAGGCAGAAATTCCCATTATTTTGTGGCAAAAAGGCAGAAATTCACCTTATTTTGGGCTAAAACTGCAGAAATTTCACATATTTCAGGGCAAAAAGGCAGAAATTTCCCTTAATTTGGGGCAAAAATGAAGAAATTTCCATTTTTTATGTCAAAAAGGTATGCATTCCCTTTATTTTCGGAAAAAAAGGCAGAAATTCCCCGTATTTTGGAGCAAAATTGCAGAAATTCCCCTAATTGTGGGGCAAAATGGCAGAAATTCTCCTTATTTTTGGGTAAAACTCAGAAATTCCACTTATTTTGGGGCAAAATTGCAGAAATTTCCCTTATTTTGGGGCAAAATTGCAGAAATTTTTCTTATTTTGGGGCAAAATTGCAGAAATTTTGCTTATTTTGGGGCAAAATTGCAGAAATTTCACTTATTTCAGGGATAAAAGGCAGAAATTTTGCTTATATTGGGGCAAAAGGCAGAAATTCCTAATAGTTTGTGCCAAAATTCAGAAATTCCCATTATTTTGAGGTAAAAAGGCTGAAATTCCCCTTATTTGTGGGAAAAAAGGCAGAAATTTCCCTTATATTGGGGCAAAATTGCAGAAATTTCACTTATTTCAGGGTAATAAGTAAGAAATTTTCCTTATTTTGGGGCAAAAATGACAGAAATTTTTTTTTTTTGGGAAAAAAAGACAGAAATTCCACTTATTTAGAGGCAAAAAAGCAGAAATCCCCCTTATTTTAGGGCAAAATTGCAGAAATTTCCCTTATTTGGGGGCAAAACACAGAAATTCCCCTTATTTTCGGGCAAAATTCCAGAAATTTCTTTTATTATGGGGAAAAATTGCAGAAATTTTCTTTATTTTAGGGCAAATTTGCAGAATTTTCACTTATTTCAGAAAAAAAAGGCAAAAATTTTTCTTATTTTGGGGCAAAAAGGCAGAAATTCCCATTATTTTGTGGCAAAAAGGCAGAAATTCACCTTATTTTGGGCTAAAACTGCAGAAATTTCACATATTTCAGGGCAAAAAGGCAGAAATTTCCCTTAATTTGGGGCAAAAATGAAGAAATTTCCATTTTTTATGTCAAAAAGGTATGCATTCCCTTTATTTTTGGAAAAAAAGGCAGAAATTCCCCGTATTTTGGAGCAAAATTGCAGAAATTCCCCTAATTGTGGGGCAAAATGGCAGAAATTCTCCTTATTTTTGGGTAAAACTCAGAAATTCCACTTATTTTGGGGCAAAATTGCAGAAATTTCCCTTATTTTGGGGCAAAATTGCAGAAATTTCACTTATTTCACGGAAAAAAACGGCAGAAATTTTCCTTATATTGGGGCAAAAAAGACAGAAATTCACTTTGTTTTGGGGGAAAAAGACAGAAATTCCACTTATTTAGAGTCAAAAAGGCAAAAGTTCCCCTTATTTTGGAGCAAAAATTAAGAAATTTCCCTTTTTTATGGCAAAAAGGTATGCATTCTTGTTATTTTTGGACAAAAACGCAGAAATTTTCCATATTTTGGGGCAAAAGGCAGAAATTCCCCATATTTTGGGGCAAAAATTGCCAAAATTTTCCAAATTGTGGGTCAAAAAACAGAAATTCCCCTTATGTTAAAGCAAAATTGCAGAAATTTCCCTTATTATAAGGAAAAATTGCAGAAATTTCCCTTCTTTTAGGGCAAAATTGCAGAAATTTCACTAATTGTGGGGCAAAAAGGCAGAAATTCTTCATATTTTGGGGCAAAACTCAGAAATTCCACTTATTTTGGGGCAAAAATGCAGAAATTTTTCTTATTTTGGGGGAAAATTGCAGAAATTTTGCTTATTTTGGGGCAAAATTGCAGAAATTTCACTTATTTCAGGGAAAAAAGGCAGAAATTTTGCTTATATTGGGGCAAAAGGCAGAAATTCCTAATAGTTTGTGCCAAAATGTAGAAATTCCCCTTATTTTGAGGTAAAAAGGCTGAAATTCCCCTTCTTTGTGGGCAAAAAGGCAGAAATTTCCCTTATATTGGGGCAATATTGCAGAAATTTCACTTATTTCAGGGTAATAAGTAAGAAATTTTCCTTATTTTGGGGCAAAAATGACAGAAATTTTTTTTTGGGAAAAAAAGACAGAAATTCCACTTATTTAGAGGCAAAAAAGCAGAAATTCCCCTTATTTTAGGGCAAAATTGCAGAAATTTCCCTTATTTGGGGTCAAAACACAGAAATTCCCCTTATTTTCGGGCAAAATTCCAGAAATTTCTTTTATTATGGGGAAAAATTGCAGAAATTTTCTTTATTTTAGGGCAAATTTGCAGAATTTTCACTTTTTTCAGAAAAAAAAGGCAAAAATTTTTCTTATTTTGGGGCAAAAAGGCAGAAATTCCCATTATTTTGTGGCAAAAAGGCAGAAATTCACCTTATTTTGGGCTAAAACTGCAGAAATTTCACATATTTCAGGGCAAAAAGGCAGAAATTTCCCTTAATTTGGGGCAAAAATGAAGAAATTTCCATTTTTTATGTCAAAAAGGTATGCATTCCCTTTATTTTTGGAAAAAAAGGCAGAAATTCCCCGTATTTTGGAGCAAAATTGCAGAAATTCCCCTAATTGTAGGGCAAAATGGCAGAAATTCTCCTTATTTTTGGCTAAAACTCAGAAATTCCACTTATTTTGGGGCAAAATTGCAGAAATTTCCCTTATTTTGGGGCAAAATTGCAGAAATTTCACTTATTTCACGGAAAAAACGGCAGAAATTTTCCTTATTTTGGGGCAAAAAAGACAGAAATTCCCTTTGTTTTGGGGGAAAAAGACAGAAATTCCACTTATTTAGAGTCAAAAAGGCAAAAGTTCCCCTTATTTTGGAGCAAAAATTAAGAAATTTCCCTTTTTTATGGCAAAAAGGTATGCATTCTTCTTATTTTTGGACAAAAAGGCAGAAATTTTCCATATTTTGGGGCAAAAGGCAGAAATTCCACATATTTTGGGGCAAAAATTGCAAAAATTTTCCAAATTGTGGGGCAAAAAACAGAAACTCCCCTTATGTTGAAGCAAAATTGCAGAAATTTCCCTTATTATAAGGAAAAATTGCAGAAATTTCCCTTCTTTTAGGGCAAAATTGCAGAAATTTCACTAATTGTGGGGCAAAAAGGCAGAAATTCTTCATATTTTGGGGCAAAACTCAGAAATTCCACTTATTTTGGGGCAAAATTGCAGAAATTTTTCTTATTTTGGGGCAAAATTGCAGAAATTTTGCTTATTTTGGGGCAAAATTGCAGAAATTTCACTTATTTCAGGGATAAAAGGCAGAAATTTTGCTTATATTGGGGCAAAAGGCAGAAATTCCTAATAGTTTGTGCCAAAATTCAGAAATTCCCATTATTTTGAGGTAAAAAGGCTGAAATTCCCCTTATTTGTGGGAAAAAAGGCAGAAATTTCCCTTATATTGGGGCAAAATTGCAGAAATTTCACTTATTTCAGGGTAATAAGTAAGAAATTTTCCTTATTTTGGGGCAAAAATGACAGAAATTTTTTTTTTTTGGGAAAAAAAGACAGAAATTCCACTTATTTAGAGGCAAAAAAGCAGAAATCCCCCTTATTTTAGGGCAAAATTGCAGAAATTTCCCTTATTTGGGGGCAAAACACAGAAATTCCCCTTATTTTCGGGCAAAATTCCAGAAATTTCTTTTATTATGGGGAAAAATTGCAGAAATTTTCTTTATTTTAGGGCAAATTTGCAGAATTTTCACTTATTTCAGAAAAAAAAGGCAAAAATTTTTCTTATTTTGGGGCAAAAAGGCAGAAATTCCCATTATTTTGTGGCAAAAAGGCAGAAATTCACCTTATTTTGGGCTAAAACTGCAGAAATTTCACATATTTCAGGGCAAAAAGGCAGAAATTTCCCTTAATTTGGGGCAAAAATGAAGAAATTTCCATTTTTTATGTCAAAAAGGTATGCATTCCCTTTATTTTCGGAAAAAAAGGCAGAAATTCCCCGTATTTTGGAGCAAAATTGCAGAAATTCCCCTAATTGTGGGGCAAAATGGCAGAAATTCTCCTTATTTTTGGGTAAAACTCAGAAATTCCACTTATTTTGGGGCAAAATTGCAGAAATTTCCCTTATTTTGGGGCAAAATTGCAGAAATTTTTCTTATTTTGGGGCAAAATTGCAGAAATTTTGCTTATTTTGGGGCAAAATTGCAGAAATTTCACTTATTTCAGGGATAAAAGGCAGAAATTTTGCTTATATTGGGGCAAAAGGCAGAAATTCCTAATAGTTTGTGCCAAAATTCAGAAATTCCCATTATTTTGAGGTAAAAAGGCTGAAATTCCCCTTATTTGTGGGAAAAAAGGCAGAAATTTCCCTTATATTGGGGCAAAATTGCAGAAATTTCACTTATTTCAGGGTAATAAGTAAGAAATTTTCCTTATTTTGGGGCAAAAATGACAGAAATTTTTTTTTTTTGGGAAAAAAAGACAGAAATTCCACTTATTTAGAGGCAAAAAAGCAGAAATCCCCCTTATTTTAGGGCAAAATTGCAGAAATTTCCCTTATTTGGGGGCAAAACACAGAAATTCCCCTTATTTTCGGGCAAAATTCCAGAAATTTCTTTTATTATGGGGAAAAATTGCAGAAATTTTCTTTATTTTAGGGCAAATTTGCAGAATTTTCACTTATTTCAGAAAAAAAAGGCAAAAATTTTTCTTATTTTGGGGCAAAAAGGCAGAAATTCCCATTATTTTGTGGCAAAAAGGCAGAAATTCACCTTATTTTGGGCTAAAACTGCAGAAATTTCACATATTTCAGGGCAAAAAGGCAGAAATTTCCCTTAATTTGGGGCAAAAATGAAGAAATTTCCATTTTTTATGTCAAAAAGGTATGCATTCCCTTTATTTTCGGAAAAAAAGGCAGAAATTCCCCGTATTTTGGAGCAAAATTGCAGAAATTCCCCTAATTGTGGGGCAAAATGGCAGAAATTCTCCTTATTTTTGGGTAAAACTCAGAAATTCCACTTATTTTGGGGCAAAATTGCAGAAATTTCCCTTATTTTGGGGCAAAATTGCAGAAATTTTTCTTATTTTGGGGCAAAATTGCAGAAATTTTGCTTATTTTGGGGCAAAATTGCAGAAATTTCACTTATTTCAGGGATAAAAGGCAGAAATTTTGCTTATATTGGGGCAAAAGGCAGAAATTCCTAATAGTTTGTGCCAAAATTCAGAAATTCCCATTATTTTGAGGTAAAAAGGCTGAAATTCCCCTTATTTGTGGGAAAAAAGGCAGAAATTTCCCTTATATTGGGGCAAAATTGCACAAATTTCACTTATTTCAGGGTAATAAGTAAGAAATTTTCCTTATTTTGGGGCAAAAATGACAGAAATTTTTTTTTTTTTGGGAAAAAAAGACAGAAATTCCACTTATTTAGAGGCAAAAAAGCAGAAATCCCCCTTATTTTAGGGCAAAATTGCAGAAATTTCCCTTATTTGGGGGCAAAACACAGAAATTCCCCTTATTTTCGGGCAAAATTCCAGAAATTTCTTTTATTATGGGGAAAAATTGCAGAAATTTTCTTTATTTTAGGGCAAATTTGCAGAATTTTCACTTATTTCAGAAAAAAAAGGCAAAAATTTTTCTTATTTTGGGGCAAAAAGGCAGAAATTCCCATTATTTTGTGGCAAAAAGGCAGAAATTCACCTTATTTTGGGCTAAAACTGCAGAAATTTCACATATTTCAGGGCAAAAAGGCAGAAATTTCCCTTAATTTGGGGCAAAAATGAAGAAATTTCCATTTTTTATGTCAAAAAGGTATGCATTCCCTTTATTTTTGGAAAAAAAGGCAGAAATTCCCCGTATTTTGGAGCAAAATTGCAGAAATTCCCCTAATTGTGGGGCAAAATGGCAGAAATTCTCCTTATTTTTGGGTAAAACTCAGAAATTCCACTTATTTTGGGGCAAAATTGCAGAAATTTCCCTTATTTTGGGGCAAAATTGCAGAAATTTCACTTATTTCACGGAAAAAAACGGCAGAAATTTTCCTTATATTGGGGCAAAAAAGACAGAAATTCACTTTGTTTTGGGGGAAAAAGACAGAAATTCCACTTATTTAGAGTCAAAAAGGCAAAAGTTCCCCTTATTTTGGAGCAAAAATTAAGAAATTTCCCTTTTTTATGGCAAAAAGGTATGCATTCTTGTTATTTTTGGACAAAAACGCAGAAATTTTCCATATTTTGGGGCAAAAGGCAGAAATTCCCCATATTTTGGGGCAAAAATTGCCAAAATTTTCCAAATTGTGGGTCAAAAAACAGAAATTCCCCTTATGTTAAAGCAAAATTGCAGAAATTTCCCTTATTATAAGGAAAAATTGCAGAAATTTCCCTTCTTTTAGGGCAAAATTGCAGAAATTTCACTAATTGTGGGGCAAAAAGGCAGAAATTCTTCATATTTTGGGGCAAAACTCAGAAATTCCACTTATTTTGGGGCAAAAATGCAGAAATTTTTCTTATTTTGGGGGAAAATTGCAGAAATTTTGCTTATTTTGGGGCAAAATTGCAGAAATTTCACTTATTTCAGGGAAAAAAGGCAGAAATTTTGCTTATATTGGGGCAAAAGGCAGAAATTCCTAATAGTTTGTGCCAAAATGTAGAAATTCCCCTTATTTTGAGGTAAAAAGGCTGAAATTCCCCTTCTTTGTGGGCAAAAAGGCAGAAATTTCCCTTATATTGGGGCAATATTGCAGAAATTTCACTTATTTCAGGGTAATAAGTAAGAAATTTTCCTTATTTTGGGGCAAAAATGACAGAAATTTTTTTTTGGGAAAAAAAGACAGAAATTCCACTTATTTAGAGGCAAAAAAGCAGAAATTCCCCTTATTTTAGGGCAAAATTGCAGAAATTTCCCTTATTTGGGGTCAAAACACAGAAATTCCCCTTATTTTCGGGCAAAATTCCAGAAATTTCTTTTATTATGGGGAAAAATTGCAGAAATTTTCTTTATTTTAGGGCAAATTTGCAGAATTTTCACTTTTTTCAGAAAAAAAAGGCAAAAATTTTTCTTATTTTGGGGCAAAAAGGCAGAAATTCCCATTATTTTGTGGCAAAAAGGCAGAAATTCACCTTATTTTGGGCTAAAACTGCAGAAATTTCACATATTTCAGGGCAAAAAGGCAGAAATTTCCCTTAATTTGGGGCAAAAATGAAGAAATTTCCATTTTTTATGTCAAAAAGGTATGCATTCCCTTTATTTTTGGAAAAAAAGGCAGAAATTCCCCGTATTTTGGAGCAAAATTGCAGAAATTCCCCTAATTGTAGGGCAAAATGGCAGAAATTCTCCTTATTTTTGGCTAAAACTCAGAAATTCCACTTATTTTGGGGCAAAATTGCAGAAATTTCCCTTATTTTGGGGCAAAATTGCAGAAATTTCACTTATTTCACGGAAAAAACGGCAGAAATTTTCCTTATTTTGGGGCAAAAAAGACAGAAATTCCCTTTGTTTTGGGGGAAAAAGACAGAAATTCCACTTATTTAGAGTCAAAAAGGCAAAAGTTCCCCTTATTTTGGAGCAAAAATTAAGAAATTTCCCTTTTTTATGGCAAAAAGGTATGCATTCTTCTTATTTTTGGACAAAAAGGCAGAAATTTTCCATATTTTGGGGCAAAAGGCAGAAATTCCCCATATTTTGGGGCAAAAATTGCAAAAATTTTCCAAATTGTGGGGCAAAAAACAGAAATTCCCCTTATGTTGAAGCAAAATTGCAGAAATTTCCCTTATTATAAGGAAAAATTGCAGAAATTTCCCTTCTTTTAGGGCAAAATTGCAGAAATTTCACTAATTGTGGGGCAAAAAGGCAGAAATTCTTCATATTTTGGGGCAAAACTCAGAAATTCCACTTATTTTGGGGCAAAATTGCAGAAATTTTTCTTATTTTGGGGCAAAATTGCAGAAATTTTGCTTATTTTGGGGCAAAATTGCAGAAATTTCACTTATTTCAGGGATAAAAGGCAGAAATTTTGCTTATATTGGGGCAAAGGCAGAAATTCCTAATAGTTTGTGCCAAAATTCAGAAATTCCCATTATTTTGAGGTAAAAAGGCTGAAATTCCCCTTATTTGTGGGAAAAAAGGCAGAAATTTCCCTTATATTGGGGCAAAATTGCAGAAATTTCACTTATTTCAGGGTAATAAGTAAGAAATTTTCCTTATTTTGGGGCAAAAATGACAGAAATTTTTTTTTTTGGGGAAAAAAAGACAGAAATTCCACTTATTTAGAGGCAAAAAAGCAGAAATCCCCCTTATTTTAGGGCAAAATTGCAGAAATTTCCCTTATTTGGGGGCAAAACACAGAAATTCCCCTTATTTTCGGGCAAAATTCCAGAAATTTCTTTTATTATGGGGAAAAATTGCAGAAATTTTCTTTATTTTAGGGCAAATTTGCAGAATTTTCACTTATTTCAGAAAAAAAAGGCAAAAATTTTTCTTATTTTGGGGCAAAAAGGCAGAAATTCCCATTATTTTGTGGCAAAAAGGCAGAAATTCACCTTATTTTGGGCTAAAACTGCAGAAATTTCACATATTTCAGGGCAAAAAGGCAGAAATTTCCCTTAATTTGGGGCAAAAATGAAGAAATTTCCATTTTTTATGTCAAAAAGGTATGCATTCCCTTTATTTTTGGAAAAAAAGGCAGAAATTCCCCGTATTTTGGAGCAAAATTGCAGAAATTCCCCTAATTGTGGGGCAAAATGGCAGAAATTCTCCTTATTTTTGGGTAAAACTCAGAAATTCCACTTATTTTGGGGCAAAATTGCAGAAATTTCCCTTATTTTGGGGCAAAATTGCAGAAATTTCACTTATTTCACAGAAAAAAACGGCAGAAATTTTCCTTATTTTGGGGCAAAAAAGACAGAAATTCACTTTGTTTTGGGGGAAAAAGACAGAAATTCCACTTATTTAGAGTCAAAAAGGCAAAAGTTCCCCTTATTTTGGAGCAAAAATTAAGAAATTTCCCTTTTTTATGGCAAAAAGGTATGCATTCTTGTTATTTTTGGACAAAAACGCAGAAATTTTCCATATTTTGGGGCAAAAGGTAGAAATTCCCCATATTTTGGGGCAAAAATTGCCAAAATTTTCCAAATTGTGGGGCAAAAAACAGAAATTCCCCTTATGTTAAAGCAAAATTGCAGAAATTTCCCTTATGATAAGGAAAAATTGCAGAAATTTCCCTTCTTTTAGGGCAAAATTGCAGAAATTTCACTAATTGTGGGGCAAAAAGGCAGAAATTCTTCATATTTTGGGGCAAAACTCAGAAATTCCACTTATTTTGGGGCAAAATTGCAGAAATTTTTCTTATTTTGGGGGAAAATTGCAGAAATTTTGCTTATTTTGGGGCAAAATTGCAGAAATTTCACTTATTTCAGGGAAAAAAGGCAGAAATTTTGCTTATATTGGGGCAAAAGGCAGAAATTCCTAATAGTTTGTGCCAAAATGTAGAAATTCCCCTTATTTTGAGGTAAAAAGGCTGAAATTCCCCTTCTTTGTGGGCAAAAAGGCAGAAATTTCCCTTATATTGGGGCAATATTGCAGAAATTTCACTTATTTCAGGGTAATAAGTAAGAAATTTTCCTTATTTTGGGGCAAAAATGACAGAATTTTTTTTTTTTGGGAAAAAAAGACAGAAATTCCACTTATTTAGAGGCAAAAAAGCAGAAATTCCCCTTATCTTAGGGCAAAATTGCAGAAATTTCTTTTATTTGGGGGCAAAAAAAAAAGAAATTCCCCTTATTTTGGGGCAAAATTCCTGAAATTTCTTTTATTATGGGGAAAAATTTCAGAAATTACTTTTATTTTAGGGCAAAATTGCAGAAATTTCACTTATTTCAGAGAAGAAAAGCAAAAATTTTTCTTATTTTGGGGCAAAAAGGCAGAAATTCCCATTATTTTGGGGAAAAAAGGCAGAAATTCACCTTATTTTGGGCTAAAATTGCAGAAATTTCACATATTTCAGGGCAAAAAGGCAGAAATTTCCCTTAATTTGTGGCAAAATGAAGAAATTTCCCTTTTTTTATGCAAAAAGGTATGCATTGCCCTTATTTTCGGGCAAAAAGGCAGAAATTCCCCGTATTTTGGAGCAAAATTGCAGAAATTCCCCAAATTGTGGGGCAAAAAGGCAGATCTTCTCCTTATTTTGGGGCAAAATTGCAGAAATTTCATGTATTCCAGGGAAAAAAGGCAGAAATGTTTTTTATTTTGGTTCAAAAAGGCAGAAATTTTCCATATTTTGGTGCAAAAATCAGAAATTTCACTTATTTTGAGGTAAAATGCTGAAATTCCATTTATTTTTAGGAAAAAGGCAGGAATTTCCCTATTTTGGGGGCAAATTTGCAGAAATTTCACTTATTTCAGGGTAATAAGTCAAAAATTTTCCTTATTTTGGGGCAAAAATGACAGAAATTCCCTTGGTTTTGGGAGAAAAAGACAGAAATTCCACTTATTTAGAGGCAAAAAAGCAGATATTCCCCTTATTTTAGGGCAAAATTGCAGAAATTTCCCTTATATAAGGGCAAAAAAAACCAGAAATTCCCCTTATTTTAGGGAAAAATTCCAGTAATTTCTTTTATTATGGGGAAAAATTGCAGAAATTTCTTTTATTTTTGCAAAATTGCAAAAATTTCACTTATTTCAGAGAAAAAAAGCAAAAATTTTTCTTATTTTGGGGCAAAAAGGCAGAAATTCCCATTATTTTGGGGCAAAAAGGCAGAAATTCACCTTATTTTGGGCTAAAATTGCAGAAATTTCACATATTTCAGGGCAAAAAGGCAGAAATTTCCCTTAATTTGGGGCAAAAATGAAGAAATTTCTTTTTTTTATGCAAAAAGGTATGCATTGCCCTTATTTACGGGCAAAAAGGCAGAAATTCCCCGTATTTTAGAGCAAAATTGCAGAAATTTTCCAAATTGTGGTGCAAAAAGTCAGAAATTCTCTTTATTTTGTGGCCAAACTCAGAAATTCCACTTATTTTGGGGCAAAATTGCAGAAATTTCACTTATTTCAGGGAAAAAAGCAGAAATTTTTCTTTATTTTGGGGCAAAAAGGCAGAAATGCCTAATATTTTGTGCCAAAATTCAGAAATTCCCCTTATTTTGAGGTAAAAAGGCTGAAATTCCCCTTATTAGGGGGCAAAAAGGCAGAAATTTTCCTTATATTGGGGCAAAATTGCAGAAATTTCACTTATTTCAGGGTAATAAGTCAGAAATTTTCCTTATTTTGGGGCAAAAATGGGAGAAATTCCCTTTGTTTTGGGGGAAAAACACAGAAATTCCACTTATTTAGAGGCAATAAAGCAGAAATTCCCCTTATTTTAGGGCAAAATTGCAGAAATTTCCCTTATTTGGGGGCAAAAAAACAGAAATTCCCCTTATTTTGGGGCAAAATTCCAGAAATTTCCCTTATTATGGGGAAAAATTGCAGAAATTTCCTTTATTTTAGGGCAAATTTGCAGAATTTTCACTTATTTCAGAGAAAAAAGGCAAAAATTTTTCTTAATTTGGGGCAAAAAGGCAGAAATTCCCATTATTTTGAGGCAAAAAGGCAGAAATTCACCTTATTTTGGGCTGAAACTGCAGAAATTTCACATATTTCACGGCAAAAAGGCAGAAATTTCCCTTAATTTGGGGCAAAAATGAAGAAATTTCCATTTTTTTATGGAAAAAGGTATGCATTCCCTTTATTTTCGGGAAAAAAGGGAGAAATTCCCCGTATTTTGGAGCAAAATTGCAGAAATTCCCCTAATTGTGGGGCAAAAAGGCAGAAATTCTCCTTATTTTGGGGCAAAACTCAGAAATTCCACTTATTTTGGGGCAAAATTGCAGAAATTTCCCTTATTTTGGGGCAAAATTGCAGATATTTCACTTATTTTTGGGCAAAATTGCAAAAATTTCACTTATTTCAGGGAAAAAAGGCAGAAATTTTCCTTATTTTGGGGCAAAAAGGCAGAAATTCTCCATATTTTGGTGCAAAAATCAGAAATTTCCCTTATTTTGAGGTAATATGCTGAAATTCCCCTTATTTTGGGGCAAAAGGCAGAAATTTCCCTTTTTTGGGGCATATTTGCAGAAATTTCACTTATTTCAGGGAAAAAAAGGCAGGAATTTTTTTTATTTTGGGGCAAAAAGGCAGAAATTCCTAATATTTTGTGGCAAAAATGCAGAAATTCCTAATATTTTGTTGCAAAAATGCAGAAATTTCCCTTATTTTGAGGTAAAAAGGCTGAAATTCCCCTTATTTGGGGGCAAAAAGGCAGAAATTTTTCTTATTTAGGGGCAAATTTGCAGAAATTTCACTTATTTCAGGGTTATAAGTCAGAAATTTTTCTTATTTTGGGGCAAAAAAAGACAGAAATTCCCTTTGTTTTGGGGGAAAAAGACAGAAATTCCACTTATTTAGAGGCAAAAAGGCAAAAGTTCCCTTTATTTTAGAGCAAAAATGAAGAAATTTCCCTTTTTTATGGCAAAAAGGTATGCGTTCTTCTTATTTTCAGACAAAAAGGCAGAAATTCCCCATATTTTGGGGCAAAAATCAGAAATTCCCGTTATTTTGAGGCAAAATTGCAGAAATTTCCCTTATTTTGGGGAAAAATTGCAGAAATTTCTCTTATTTTAGGGCAAAATTGCAGAAATTTCACTAATTGTGGTGCAAAAAGTCAGAAATTCTCTGTATTTTGGGGCAAAACTCAGAAATTCCACTTATTTTGGGGCAAAATTGCAGAAATTTCACTTATTTCAGGGAAAAAAGCAGAAATTTTTCTTTATTTTGGGGAAAAAAGGCAGAAATTCCTAATATTTTGTGCCAAAATTCAGAAATTTTCCTTATTTTGAGGTAAAAAGGCTGAAATTCCCCTTATTAGGGTGCAAAAAGGCAGAAATTTCCTTTAATTTGGGGCAAAAATGAAGAAATTTACATTTTTTATGTCAAAAATGTATGCATTCCCTTTATTCTCGGGAAAAAAGGCAGAAATTCCCCGTATTTTGGAGCAAAATTGCAGAAATTCCCCTAATTGTAGGGCAAAAAGGCAGAAATTCTCCTTATTTTGGGGCAAAACTCAGAAATTCCACTTATTTTGGGGCAAAATTGCAGAAATTTCCCTTATTTTGGGGCAGAATTGCAGAAATTTCACTTATTTAAGAGAAAAAACGGCAGAAATTTTCCTTATTTTGGGGCAAAAAAGACGGAAATTCCCTTTGTTTTGGGGGAAAAAGACAGAAATTCCACTTATTTAGAGTCAAAAAGGCAAAAGTTCCCCTTATTTTGGAGCAAAAATTAAGAAATTTCCCTTTTTTATGGCAAAAAGGTATGCATTCTTCTTATTTTTGGACAAAAACGCAGAAATTTTCCATATTTTGGGGCAAAAGGCAGAAATTCCCCATATTTTGGGGCAAAATTGCAGAAATTTCCCTATTTGTGGGGAAAAAAACAGAAATTCCCCTTATTTTGAAGCAAAATTGCAGAAATTTCCCTTATTATAAGGAAAAATTGCAGAAATTTCCCTTATTTTAGGGCAAAATTGCAGAAATTTCACTAATTGTGGGGCAAAAAGGCAGAAATTCTCCATATTTTGGGGCAAAACTCAGAAATTCCACTTATTTTGGGGCAAAATTCCAGAAATTTTTCTTATTTTGGGGCAAAATTGCAGAAATTTCACTTATTTCAGGGTAATAAGTAAGAAATTTTCCTTATTTTGGGGCAAAAATGACAGAAATTTTTTTTTTGGGAAAAAAAGACAGAAATTCCACTTATTTAGAGGCAAAAAAACAGAAATTCCCCTTATTTTAGGGCAAAATTGCAGAAATTTCCCTTATTTGGGGGCAAAACACAGAAATTCCCCTTATTTTCGGGCAAAATTCCAGAAATTTCTTTTATTATGTGGAAAAATTGCAGAAATTTTCTTTATTTTAGGGCAAATTTGCAGAATTTTCACTTATTTCAGAAAAAAAGGCAAAAATTTTTCTTATTTTGGGGCAAAAACGTAGAAATTCCCATTATTTTGTGGCAAAAAGGCAGAAATTCACCTTATTTTGGGCTAAAACTGCAGAAATTTCACATATTTCAGGGCAAAAAGGCAGAAATTTCCCTTAATTTGGGGCAAAAATGAAGAAATTTCCATTTTTTATGTCAAAAAGGTATGCATTCCCTTTATTTTTGGAAAAAAAGGCAGAAATTCCCCGTATTTTGGAGCAAAATTGCAGAAATTCCCCTAATTGTGGGGCAAAATGGCAGAAATTCTCCTTATTTTTGGGTAAAACTCAGAAATTCCACTTATTTTGGGGCAAAATTGCAGAAATTTCACTTATTTCAGGGAAAAAAGCAGAAATTTTTCTTTATTTTGGGGCAAAAAGGCAGAAATGCCTAATATTTTGTGCCAAAATTCAGAAATTCCCCTTATTTTGAGGTAAAAAGGCTGAAATTCCCCTTATTAGGGGGCAAAAAGGAAGAAATTTTCCTTATATTGGGGCAAAATTGCAGAAATTTCACTTATTTCAGGGTAATAAGTCAGAAATTTTCCTTATTTTGGGGCAAAAATGGGAGAAATTCCCTTTGTTTTGGGGGAAAAACACAGAAATTCCACTTATTTAGAGGCAATAAAGCAGAAATTCCCCTTATTTTAGGGCAAAATTGCAGAAATTTCCCTTATTTGGGGGCAAAAAAACAGAAATTCCCCTTATTTTGGGGCAAAATTCCAGAAATTTCCCTTATTATGGGGAAAAATTGCAGAAATTTCCTTTATTTTAGGGCAAATTTGCAGAATTTTCACTTATTTCAGAGAAAAAAGGCAAAAATTTTTCTTAATTTGGGGCAAAAAGGCAGAAATTCCCATTATTTTGAGGCAAAAAGGCAGAAATTCACCTTATTTTGGGCTGAAACTGCAGAAATTTCACATATTTCACGGCAAAAAGGCAGAAATTTCCCTTAATTTGGGGCAAAAATGAAGAAATTTCCATTTTTTTATGGAAAAAGGTATGCATTCCCTTTATTTTCGGGAAAAAAGGGAGAAATTCCCCGTATTTTGGAGCAAAATTGCAGAAATTCCCCTAATTGTGGGGCAAAAAGGCAGAAATTCTCCTTATTTTGGGGCAAAACTCAGAAATTCCACTTATTTTGGGGCAAAATTGCAGAAATTTCCCTTATTTTGGGGCAAAATTGCAGATATTTCACTTATTTTTGGGCAAAATTGCAAAAATTTCACTTATTTCAGGGAAAAAAGGCAGAAATTTTCCTTATTTTGGGGCAAAAAGGCAGAAATTCTCCATATTTTGGTGCAAAAATCAGAAATTTCCCTTATTTTGAGGTAATATGCTGAAATTCCCCTTATTTTGGGGCAAAAGGCAGAAATTTCCCTTTTTTGGGGCATATTTGCAGAAATTTCACTTATTTCAGGGAAAAAAGGCAGGAATTTTCCTTATTTTGGGGCAAAAAGGCAGAAATTCCTAATATTTTGTGGCAAAAATGCAGAAATTCTTAATATTTTGTTGCAAAAATGCAGAAATTTCCCTTATTTTGAGGTAAAAAGGCTGAAATTCCCCTTATTTGGGGGCAAAAAGGCAGAAATTTTTCTTATTTAGGGGCAAATTTGCAGAAATTTCACTTATTTCAGGGTTATAAGTCAGAAATTTTTCTTATTTTGGGGCAAAAAAAGACAGAAATTCCCTTTGTTTTGGGGGGAAAAGACAGAAATTCCACTTATTTAGAGGCAAAAAGGCAAAAGTTCCCTTTATTTTAGAGCAAAAATGAAGAAATTTCCCTTTTTTATGGCAAAAAGGTATGCGTTCTTCTTATTTTCAGACAAAAAGGCAGAAATTCCCCATATTTTGGGGCAAAAATCAGAAATTCCCGTTATTTTGAGGCAAAATTGCAGAAATTTCCCTTATTTTGGGGAAAAATTGCAGAAATTTCTCTTATTTTAGGGCAAAATTGCAGAAATTTCACTAATTGTGGTGCAAAAAGGCAGAAATTCTCTGTATTTTGGGGCAAAACTCAGAAATTCCACTTATTTTGGGGCAAAATTGCAGAAATTTCACTTATTTCAGGGAAAAAAGCAGATATTTTTCTTTATTTTGGGGAAAAAAGGCAGAAATTCCTAATATTTTGTGCCAAAATTCAGAAATTCCCCTTATTTTGAGGTAAAAAGGCTGAAATTCCCCTTATTAGGGGGCAAAAAGGCAGAAATTTCCTTTAATTTGGGGCAAAAATGAAGAAATTTACATTTTTTATGTCAAAAATGTATGCATTCCCTTTATTCTCGGGAAAAAAGGCAGAAATTCCCCGTATTTTGGAGCAAAATTGCAGAAATTCCCCTAATTGTAGGGCAAAAAGGCAGAAATTCTCCTTATTTTGGGGCAAAACTCAGAAATTCCACTTATTTTGGGGCAAAATTGCAGAAATTTCCCTTATTTTGGGGCAGAATTGCAGAAATTTCACTTATTTAAGAGAAAAAACGGCAGAAATTTTCCTTATTTTGGGGCAAAAAAGACGGAAATTCCCTTTGTTTTGGGGGAAAAAGACAGAAATTCCACTTATTTAGAGTCAAAAAGGCAAAAGTTCCCCTTATTTTGGAGCAAAAATTAAGAAATTTCCCTTTTTTATGGCAAAAAGGTATGCATTCTTCTTATTTTTGGACAAAAACGCAGAAATTTTCCATATTTTGGGGCAAAAGGCAGAAATTCCCCATATTTTGGGGCAAAATTGCAGAAATTTCCCTATTTGTGGGGAAAAAAATAGAAATTCCCCTTATTTTGAAGCAAAATTGCAGAAATTTCCCTTATTATAAGGAAAAATTGCAGAAATTTCCCTTATTTTAGGGCAAAATTGCAGAAATTTCACTAATTGTGGGGCAAAAAGGCAGAAATTCTCCATATTTTGGGGCAAAACTCAGAAATTCCACTTATTTTGGGGCAAAATTCCAGAAATTTTTCTTATTTTGGGGCAAAATTGCAGAAATTTCACTTATTTCAGGGTAATAAGTAAGAAATTTTCCTTATTTTGGGGCAAAAATGACAGAAATTTTTTTTTTTTTGGGGAAAAAAGACAGAAATTCCACTTATTTAGAGGCAAAAAAGCAGAAATTCCCCTTATTTTAGGGCAAAATTGCAGAAATTTCCCTTATTTGGGGGCAAAACACAGAAATTCCCCTTATTTTCGGGCAAAATTCCAGAAATTTCTTTTATTATGGGGAAAAATTGCAGAAATTTTCTTTATTTTAGGGCAAATTTGCAGAATTTTCACTTATTTCAGAAAAAAAGGCAAAAATTTTTCTTATTTTGGGGCAAAAACGCAGAAATTCCCATTATTTTGTGGCAAAAAGGCAGAAATTCACCTTATTTTGGGCTAAAACTGCAGAAATTTCACATATTTCAGGGCAAAAAGGCAGAAATTTCCCTTAATTTGGGGCAAAAATGAAGAAATTTCCATTTTTTATGTCAAAAAGGTATGCATTCCCTTTATTTTTGGAAAAAAAGGCAGAAATTCCCCGTATTTTGGAGCAAAATTGCAGAAATTCCCCTAATTGTGGGGCAAAATGGCAGAAATTCTCCTTATTTTTGGGTAAAACTCAGAAATTCCACTTATTTTGGGGCAAAATTGCAGAAATTTCCCTTATTTTGGGGCAAAATTGCAGAAATTTCACTTATTTCACGGAAAAAACGGCAGAAATTTCCCTTATTTTGGGGCAAAAAAGACAGAAATTCCCTTTGTTTTGGGGGAAAAAGACAGAAATTCCACTTATTTAGAGTCAAAAAGGCAAAAGTTCCCCTTATTTTGGAGCAAAAATTAAGAAATTTCCCTTTTTTATGGCAAAAAGGTATGCATTCTTCTTATTTTTGGACAAAAACGCAGAAATTTTCCATATTTTGGGGCAAAAGGCAGAAATTCCCATTATTTTGGGGAAAAAAGGCAGAAATTCACCTTATTTTGGGCTAAAATCGCAGAAATTTCACATATTTCAGGGCAAAAAGGCAGAAATTTCCCTTAATTTGGGGCAAAAATGAAGAAATTTCTCTTTTTTTATGCAAAAAGGTATGCATTGCCCTTATTTTCGGGCAAAAAGGCAGAAATTCCCCGTATTTTGGAGCAAAATTGCAGAAATTCCCCAAATTGTGGGGCAAAAAGGCAGAACTTCTCCTTATTTTGGGGCAAAATTGCAGAAATTTCATGTATTTCAGGGAAAAAAGCAGAAATGTTCCTTATTTTGGTTCAAAAAGGCAGAAATTCTCCATATTTTGGTGCAAAAATCAGAAATTTCCCTTATTTTGAGGTAAAATGCTGAAATTCCCTTTATTTTTAGGAAAAAGGTAGAAATTTCCCTATTTTGGGGGCAAATTTGCAGAAATTTCACTTATTTCAGGGTAATAAGTCAGAAATTTTCCTTATTTTGGGGCAAAAATGACAGAAATTCCCTTTGTTTTGGGAGAAAAAGACAGAAATTCCACTTATTTAGAGGCAAAAAAGCAGAAATTCCCCTTATTTTAGGGCAAAATTGCAGAAATTTCCCTTATATAAGGGCAAAAAAACAGAAATTCCCCTTATTTTGGGGCAAAATTCCAGTAATTTCTTTTATTATGGGGAAAAATTGCAGAAATTTCTTTTATTTTTGCAAAATTGCAGAAATTTCACTTATTTCAGAGAAAAAAAAGCAAAAATTTTTCGTATTTTGGGACAAAAAGGCAGAAATTCCCATTATTTTGGGGCAAAAAGGCAGAAATTCACCTTATTTTGGGCTAAAATTGCAGAAATTTCACATATTTCAGGGCAAAAAGCCAGAAATTTCCCTTAATTTGGGGCAAAAATGAAGAAATTTCCCTTTTTTTATGCAAAAAGGTATGCATTGCCCTTATTTACGGGCAAAAAGGCAGAAATTCTCCGTATTTTGGAGCAAAATTGCAGAAATTTTCCAAATTGTGGGGCAAAAAGGCAGAAATTCTCCTTATTTTGGGGCAAAATTGCAGAAATTTCATGTATTTCAGAGAAAAAGGCAGAAATTTTCCTTATTTTGGTTCAAAAAAGCAGAAATTCTCCATATTTTGGTGCAAAAATCAGAAATTTCCCTTATTTTGAGGTAAAATGCTGAAATTTCCTTTATTTTTGGGAAAAAGGCAGAAATTTCCCTATTTTTGTGGCAAATTTGCAGAAATTTCATATATTTCAGGGTAATAAGTCAGAAATTTTCTTTATTTTGGGGCAAAAATGACAGAAATTCCCTTTGTTTTGGGAGAAAATGACAGAAATTCCACTTATTTAGAGGCAAAAAAGCAGAAATTCCCCTTATTTTAGGGCAAAATTGCAGAAATTTCCCTTATATAAGGGCAAAAAAACAGAAATTCCCCTTATTTTGGAGCAAAATTCCAGTAATTTCCTTTATTATGGGGAAAAATTGTAGAAATTTCTTTTTTTTGCAAAATTGCAGAAATTTCACTTATTTCAGAGAAAAAAAGCAAAAATTTTTCTTATTTTGGGGCAAAAAGGCAGAAATTCCCATTATTTTATGGCAAAAAGGAAGAAATTCACCTTATTTTGGGCTAAAATTGCAGAAATTTCACATATTTCAGGGCAAAAATGCAGAAATTTTCCTTAATTTGGGGCAAAAATGAAGAAATTTCCCTTTTTTATGACAAAAAGTTATGCATTCCCCTTATTTTCAGGCAAAAAGGCAGAAATTCTCTGTATTTTGGAGCAAAATTGCAGAAATTCCCCTAATTGTGGGGCAAAAAGGCAGAAATTCTCCTTATTTGGGGGCAAAACTCAGAAATTCCACTTATTTTGGGGCAATTTTCCAGAAATTTTCCTTATTTTGGGGCAAAATTGCAGAAATTTCAATTATTTTGGTGCAAAATTGCAGAAATTTCACTTATTTCAGGGAAAAAAAGGCAGAAATTTTCCTTATTGTGGGAAAAAAGGCAGAAATTCCTAATATTTTGTGGCAAAAATGCAGAAATTCCTAATATTTTGTTGCAAAAATGCAGAAATTTCCCTTAATTTGAGGTAAAAAGGCTGAAATTCCCCATATTTGGGGGCAAAAAGGCAGAAATTTCCCTTATTTTGGGGCAAATTTGCAGAATTTTCACTTATTTCAGGGTAATAAGTCAGAAATTTTCTTTATTTTGGTGCAAAAAAGACCCAAATTCCCTTTGTTTTGGGGGTAAAAGACAGAAATTCCACTTATTTAGAGACAAAAAGCAAAAGTTTTCCATATTTTGGATCAAAAATTAAGAAATTTCCCTTTTTTATGGCAAAAAGGTATGCATTCTTCTTATTTTCGGACAAAAAGGCAGAAATTCCCCATATTTTAGGACAAAAGGCAGAAATTCCTTTTATTTTAGAGCAAAATTGCAGAAATTTCTCTAATTGTAGGGCAAAAAACAGAAATTGCCCTCATTTTGAAGCAAAATTGCAGATATTTTTCTTATTATGGGGAGAAATTGCAGAAATTTCTCTTATTTTAGAGCAAAATTGCAGAAATTTCACTAATTGTGGGCCAAAATGCAGAAATTATCCTTATTTTGGGGCAAAACTCAGAATTTCCACTTATTTTGGGGCAAAATTCCAGAAAGTTTTTTTATTTTGGGGCAAAATTGCAGAAATTTCACTTATTTCAGGGAAAAAAGGCAGAAATTGTCCTTATTTTGGGGCAAATGGCAGACATTCCTAATATTTTGTGCCAAAATTCAGAAATTCCCCTTATTTTGAGGTAAAAATGCTGAAATTCCCCTTATTTGGGGGCAAAAAGGCAGAAATTTCCCTTATATTGGCGCAAAATTGCAGAAATTTCACTTATTTCAGGGTAATAAGTCAGAAATTTTCCTTATTTTGGGGCAAAAATGACAGAAATTCCCTTTGTTTTGGGGGAAAAAGACAGAAATTCCACTTATTTAGAGGCAAAAAAGCAGAAATTCCCCTTATTTTAGGGCAAAATTGCAGAAATTTCCCTTATTTGGGGGCAAAAAAACAGAAATTCCCCTTATTTTAAGGCAAAATTCCAGAAATTTCCATTATTATGGGGAAAAATTGCAGAATTTTCTTTTATTTTAGGGCAAAATTGCAGAAATTTCACTTATTTCAGAGAAAAAAAGCAAAAATTTTTCTTATTTTGGGGAAAAAAGCAGAAATTCCCATTATTTTGGGGCAAAAAGGCAGAAATTCACCTTATTTTGGGCTAAAATTGCAGAAATTTTACATATTTCAGGGCAAAAAGGCAGAAATTTCCCTTAATTTGGGGCAAAAATGAAGAAATTTCCCTTTTTTATGGCAAAAAGGTATGCATTCCCCTTATTTTCTGGCAAAAAGGCAGAAATTTCCCGTATTTTGGAGTAAAATTGCAGAAATTCTCCTAATTGTGGGGAAAAAAGGCAGAAATTCTCCTTATTTTTGGGCAAAACTCAAAAATTCCACTTATTTTGGGGCAAAATTCCAGAAATTTCCTTTATTTTGGGGCAAAATTGCAGAAATTTCACCTATTTTGGGGAAAAATTCCCGAAATTTTACTTATTTCAGGGAAAAAAAGGCAGAAATTTTCCTTATTGTAGGGCAAAAAGGCAGAAATTTTCCTTATTTTGGGGCAAATTTGCAGAAATTTCACTTATTTCAGGGTAATAAATCAGAAATTTTCCTTATTTTGGTGCAAAAAAGACAGAAATTCCCTTTGTTTTGGGGGAAAAAGACAGAAATTCCACTTATTTAGAGGCAAAAAGCAAAAGTTCCCCTTATATTTGAGCAAAAATGAAGAAATTTCCCGTTTCTATGGCAAAAAGGTATGCATTCTTCTTATTTTCCGACAAAAAGGGCAGAAATTCCCCATATTTTAGGACAAAAGGCAGAAATTCTTTTTATTTTGGAGCAAAATTGCAGAAATTTCCCTAATTGTGGGGCAAAAAACAGAAATTCCCCTTATTTTGAAGCAAAATTGCAGAAATTTCCCTTAATATGGGGAAAAATTGCAGAAATTTCTCTTATTTTACAGCAAAATTGCAGAAATTTCACTAATTTTGGGCCAAAAGGCAGAAATTATCTTTATTTTGGGGCAAAACTCAGAATTTCCATTTATTTTGGGGCAAAATTCCAGAAAGTTTTTTTATTTTGGGGCAAAATTGCAGAAATTTTACTTATTTTGGGGCAAAATTTCAGAAATTTCACTTATTTCAGGGAAAAAAGGCAGAAATTGTCCTTATTTTGGGGCAAAAGGCAGAAATTCCTAATATTTTGTGCCAAAATTCAGAAATTCCCCTTATTTTGAGGTAAAAAGGCTGAAATTCCCCTTATTTGGGGGCAAAAATGTAGAAATTTCCCTTATATTGGCGCAAAATTGCAGAAATTTCACTTATTTCAGGGTAATAAGTCAGAACTTTTCCTTATTTTGGGGAAAAATGACAGAAATTCCCTTTGTTTTGGGGGAAAAAGACAGAAATTCTACTTATTTAGAGGCAAAAAAGCAGAAATTCCCCTTATTTTAGGGCAAAATTGCAGAAATTTTCCTTATTTGGGGGCAAAAAAACAGAAATTCCCCTTATTTTAAGGCAAATTCCAGAAATTTCCATTATTATGGGGAAAAATTGCAGAAATTTCTTTTATTTTAGGGCAAAATTGCAGAAATTTCACTTATTTCAGAGAAAAAAAGCAAAAATTTTTCTTATTTTGGGGAAAAAAGCAGAAATTCCCATTAGTTTGGGGCAAAAAGGCAGAAATTCACCTTATTTTGGGCTAAAATTGCAGAAATTTCACATATTTCAGGGCAAAAATGCAGAAATTTTCCTTAATTTGGGGCAAAAATGAAGAAATTTCCCTTTTTTATGACAAAAAGTTATGCATTCCCCTTATTTTCAGGCAAAAAGGCAGAAATTCTCCGTATTTTGGAGCAAAATTGCAGAAATTCCCCTAATTGTGGGGCAAAAAGGCAGAAATTCTCCTTATTTGGGGGCAAAACTCAGAAATTCCACTTATTTTGGGGCAAAATTGCAGAAATTTCCCTTATTTTGGGGCAAAATTGCAGAAATTTCACTTATTTTGTTGCAAAATTGCAGAAATTTCACTTATTTCAGGGAAAAAAAGGCAGAAATTTTCCTTATTGTGGGAAAAAAGGCAGAAATTCCTAATATTTTGCGACAAAAATGTAGAAATTCCTAATATTTTGTTGCAAAAATGCAGAAATTTCCCTTATTTTGAGGTAAAAAGGCTGAAATTCCCCACATTTGGGGGCAAAAAGGCAGAAATTTCCTTTATTTTGGGTCAAATTTGCAGAATTTTCACTTATTTCAGGGTAATAAGTCAGAAATTTTCCTTATTTTGGTGCAAAAAAGACCCAAATTTCCTTTGTTTTGGGGGTAAAAGACAGAAATTCCACTTATTTAGAGACAAAAAGCAAAATTTCCCCTTATTTTGGAGCAAAAATGAAGAAATTTCCCTTTTTTAAGGCAAAAAGGTATGCATTTTTGTTATTTTCGGACAAAAAGGCAGAAATTCCCCATATTTTAGGACAAAGGCAGAAATTCCTTTTATTTTAGAGCAAAATTGCAGAAATTTCTCTAATTGTGGGGCAAAAAACAGAAATTGCCCTCATTTTGAAGCAAAATTGCAGAAATTTCCCTTATTATGGGGAAAAATTGCAGAAATTTCTCTTATTTTAGGGCAAAATTGCAGAAATTTCACTAATTGTGGGCAAAAAGGCAGAAATTCTCCTTATTTTGGGGCAAAACTCAAAAATTCCACTTATTTTGGGGAAAAATTTAAGAAATTTTCCTTATTTAGGGGCAAAATTGCAGAAATTTTACTTATTTTGGGGCAAAATTGCAGAAATTTCACTTATTTCAGGGAAAAAAGGCAGAAATTGTCCTTATTTTTGGGCAAAAAGGCTGAAATTCCTAATATTTTGTGCCAAAATTCAGAAATTCCCCTTATTTTGAGGTAAAAAGGCTGAAATTCCTATTATTTGGGGGCAAAAAGGCAGAAATTTCCCTTATATTGGCGCAAAATTGCAGAAATTTCACTTATTTCAGGGTAATAAGTCAGAAATTTTCCTTATTTTGCGACAAAAATGACAGAAATTCCCTTTTTTGGGGGAGGAAAAGACAGAAATTCCACTTTTTTAGAGGCAAAAAAGCAGAAATTCCTCTTATTTTAGGGCAAAATTGCAGAAATTTCCCCTATTTGGGGGCAAAAAAACAAAAATTCCTCTTATTTTAAGGCAAAATTCCAGAAATTTCCAATATTATGGAGAAAAATTGCAGAAATTTCTTTTATTTTAGGGCAAAATTGCAGAAATTTCACTTATTTCAGAGAAAAAAAGCAAAAATTTTTCGTATTTTGGGCCAAAAAGGCAGAAATTCCCATTATTTTGGGGCAAAAAGGCAGAAATTCACCTTATTTTGGGCTAAAATTGCAGAAATTTCACATATTTCAGGGCAAAAAGGCAGAAATTTCCCTTAATTTGGGGCAAAAATGAAGAAATTTCCCTTTTTTATGGCAAAAAAGGTATGCATTCCCCTTATTTTCAGGCAAAAAGGCAGAAATTCCCCGTATTTGGAGCAAAATTGCAGAAATTCCCCTAATTGTGGGGCAAAAAGGCAGAAATTCTCCTTATTTTGGGGTAAAACTCAGAAATTGCACTTATTTTAGGGCAAAATTCTAGGAATTTCCCTTATTTTGGGGCAAAATTGCAGAAATTTCACTTATTTTGGGGCAAAATTACAGAAATTTCACTTATTTCAGGGAAAATAAGGCAGAAATTTTCCTTATTGTGGGGCAAAGAGGCAGAAATTCTTAATATTTTGTTGCAAAAATGCAGAAATTTCCCTTATTTTTAGGTAAAAAGGCTGAAATTTCCCATATTTGGGGGCAAAAAGGCAGAAATTTTCCTTATTTTGGGGCAAATTTGCAGAAATTTCACTTATTTCAGGGTAATAAATCAGAAATTTTCCTTATTTTGGTGCAAAAAAGACAGAAATTCCCTTTGTTTTGGGGGAAAAAGACAGAAATTCCACTTATTTAGAGGCAAAAAGCAAAAGTTCCCCTTATTTTTGAGCAAAAATGAAGAAATTTCCCTTTTCTATGGCAAAAAGGTATGCATTCTTCTTATTTTCCGACAAAAAGGCAGAAATTCCCCATATTTTAGGACAAAAGGCAGAAATTCTTTTTATTTTGGAGCAAAATTGCAGAAATTTCCCTAATTGTGGGGCAAAAAACAGAAATTCCCCTTATTTTGAAGCAAAATTGCAGAAATTTCCCTTATTATGGGGAAAAATTGCAGAAATTTCTCTTATTTTAGAGCAAAATTGCAGAAATTTCACTAATTGTGGGCCAAAAGGCAGAAATTATCCTTATTTTGGGGCAAAACTCAGAATTTCCACTTATTTTGGGGCAAAATTCCAGAAAGTTTTTTTATTTTGGGGCAAAATTGCAGAAATTTCACTTATTTCAGGGAAAAAAGGCAGAAATTGTCCTTATTTTGCGGCAAATGGCAGAAATTCCTAATATTTTGTGCCAAAATTCAGAAATTCCCCTTATTTTGAGGTAAAAATGCTGAAATTCCCCTTATTTGGGGGCAAAAAGGCAGAAATTTCCCTTATATTGGCGCAAAATTGCAGAAATTTCACTTATTTCAGGGTAATAAGCTAGAAATTTTCCTTATTTTGGGGCAAATTACAGAAATTCCCTTTGTTTTGGGGGAAAAAGACAGAAATTCCACTTATTTAGAGGCAAAAAAGCAGAAATTCCCCTTATTTTAGGGCAAAATTGCAGAAATTTCCCTTATTTGGGGGCAAAAAAACAGAAATTCCCCTTATTTTAAGGCAAAATTCCAGAAATTTCCATTATTATGGGGAAAAATTGCAGAATTTTCTTTTATTTTAGGGCAAAATTGCAGAAATTTCACTTATTTCAGAGAAAAAAAGCAAAAATTTTTCTTATTTTGGGGAAAAAAGCAGAAATTCCCATTATTTTGGGGCAAAAAGGCAGAAATTCACCTTATTTTGGGCTAAAATTGCAGAAATTTTACATATTTCAGGGCAAAAAGGCAGAAATTTCCCTTAATTTGGGGCAAAAATGAAGAAATTTCCCTTTTTTATGGCAAAAAGGTATGCATTCCCCTTATTTTCTGGCAAAAAGGCAGAAATTTCCCGTATTTTGAAGTAAAATTGCAGAAATTCTCCTAATTGTGGGGGAAAAAGGCAGAAATTCTCCTTATTTTGGGGCAAAACTCAAAAATTCCACTTATTTTGGGGCAAAATTCCAGAAATTTCCTTTATTTTGGGGCAAAATTGCAGAAATTTCACTTATTTTGGGGAAAAATTCCAGAAATTTCACTTATTTCAGGGAAAAAAAGGCAGAAATTTTCCTTATTGTAGGGCAAAAAGGCAGAAATTCCTAATATTTTGTGGCAAAAATGCAGAAAATCCTAATATTTTGTTGCAAAAATGCAGAAATTCCCCTTATTTTGAGGTAAAAAGGCTGAAATTCCCCATATTTGGGGGCAAAAAGGCAGAAATTTTCCTTATTTTGGGCAAATTTGCAGAAATTTCACTTATTTCAGGGTAATAAATCAGAAATTTTCCTTATTTTGGTGCAAAAAAGACAGAAATTCCCTTTGTTTTGGGGGAAAAAGACAGAAATTCCACTTCTTTAGAGGCAAAAAGCAAAAGTTCCCCTTATTTTGGAGCAAAAATGAAGAAATTTCCCTTTTCTATGGCAAAAAGGTATGCATTCTTCTTATTTTCCGACAAAAAGGCAGAAATTCCCCATATTTTAGGACAAAAGGCAAAAATTCTTTTTATTTTGGAGCAAAATTGCAGAAATTTCCGTAATTGTGGGGCAAAAAACAGAAATTCCCCTTATTTTGAAGCAAAATTGCAGAAATTTCCCTTATTATGGGGAAAAATTGCAGAAATTTCTCTTATTTTAGAGCAAAATTGCAGAAATTTCACTAATTGTGGGCAAAAAGGCAGAAATTATCCTTATTTTAGGGCAAAACTCAGAATTTCCACTAATTTTGGGGCAAAATTTCAGAAAGTTTTTTTATTTTGGGGCAAAATTGCAGAAATTTTACTTATTTTGGGGCAAAATTTCAGAAATTTCACTTATTTCAGGGAAAAAAGGCAGAAATTGTCCTTATTTTGGGGCAAAAAGGCAGAAATTCCTAATATTTTGTGCCAAAATTCAGAAATTCCCCTTATTTTGAGGTAAAAAGGCTGAAATTCCCCTTATTTGGGGGCAAAAAGGCAGAAATTTCCCTTATATTGGCGCAAAATTGCAGAAATTTCACTTATTTCGGGGTAATAAGTCAGAAATTTTCCTTATTTTGGGGCAAAAATGACAGAAATTCCCTTTGTTTTGGGGAAAAAAGACAGAAATTCCACTTATTTAGAGGTAAAAAAGCAGAAATTCCCCTTATTTTAGGGCAAAATTGGAGAAATTTCCATTATTTGGGGGCAAAAAAACAGAAATTCCCCTTATTTTAAGGCAAAATTCCAGAAATTTCTATTATTATGGGGAAAAATTGCAGAAATTTCTTTTATTTTAGGGCAAAATTGCAGAAATTTCACTTATTTCAGAGAAAAAAAGCAAAAATTTTTCTTATTTTGGGGAAAAAAGCAGAAATTCCCATTACTTTGGGGCAAAAAGGCAGAAATTCACCTTATTTTGGGCTAAAATTGCAGAAATTTTACATATTTCAGGGCAAAAAGGCAGAAATTTTCTTTAATTTGGGGCAAAAATGAAGAAATTTCCCTTTCTTATGGCAAAAAGGTATGCATTCCCCTTACTTTCATGCAAAAAGGCAGAAATTTCTTGTATTTTGGATAAAAATTGCAGAAATTCTTTTATTTGTGGGGGGGAAAGGCAGAACTTCTCCTTATTTTGGGGCAAAACTCAAAAATTCCACTTATTTTGGGGCAAAATTCCAGAAATTTCCTTTATTTTTGGGCAAAATTGCAGAAATTTCACTTATTTTGGAGAAAAATTCCAGAAATTTCACTTATTTCAGGGAAAAAAAGGCAGAAATTTTCCTTATTGTAGGGCAAAAAGGCAGAAATTCCTAATATTTTGTGGCAAAAATGCAGAAAATCCTAATATTTTGTTGCAAAAATGCAGAAATTTCCCTTATTTTGAGGTAAAAAGGCTGAAATTCCCCATATTTGGGGGCAAAAAGGCAGAAATTTTCCTTATTTTGTGGCAAATTTGCAGAAATTTCACTTATTTCAGGGTAATAAATCAGAAATTTTCCTTATTTTGGTGCAAAAAAGACAGAAATTCCCTTTGTTTTGGAAGAAAAAGACAGAAATTCCACTTATTTAGAGGCAAAAAGCAAAAGTTCCCCTTATTTTGGAGCAAAAATGAAGAAATTTCCCTTTTCTATGGCAAAAAGGTATGCATTCTTCTTATTTTCTGACAAAAAGTCAGAAATTCCCCATATTTTAGGACAAAAGGCAGAAATTCTTTTTATTTTGGAGCAAAATTGCAGAAATTTCCGTAATTGTGGGGCAAAAAACAGAAATTCCCCTTATTTTGAAGCAAAATTGCAGAAATTTCTTTTATTATGGAGAAAAATTGCGGAAATTTCTCTTATTTTAGAGCAAAATTGCTGAAATTTCACTAATTGTGGGCAAAAAGGCAGAAATTATCCTTATTTTGGGGCAAAACTCAGAATTTCCACTTATTTTGGGGCAAAATTCCAGAAAGTTTTTTTATTTTGGGGCAAAATTGCAGAAATTTTACTTATTTTGGGGCAAAATTTCAGAAATTAAACTTATTTTAGGGAAAAAAGGCAGAAATTGTCCTTATTTTGGGGCAAAAATCAGAAATTCATAATATTTTGTGCCAAAATTCAGAAATTTCCCTTATTTTATGGTAAAAAGGCTGAAATTCCCCTTATTTGGAGGGCAAAAATGCAGAAATTTCCCTTATATTGGTGCAGAATTGCAGAAATTTCACTTATTTCAGGGTAATAAGTCAGAAATTTTCCTTATTTTGGGGCAAAAATGATAGAAATTCCCTTTGTTTTGGGGGAAAAAGACAGAAATTCCACTTATTTAATGGCAAAAAAGCAGAAATTCCCCTTATTTTAGGGCAAAATTGCAGAAATTTACCTTATTTGGGGGCAAAAAAACAGAAATTCCGCTTATTTTAAGGCAAAATTCCAGAAATTTCCTTTATTTTGGGGAAAAATTGCAGAAATTTCTTTTATTTTAGGGCAAAATAGCAGAAATTTCACTTATTTCAAAGAAAAAAGCAAAAATTTTTCTTATTTTGTGGCAAAAAGGCAGAAATTCCCATTATTTTGGGGCAAAAAGGCAGAAATTCACCTTATTTTGGTCTAAAATTGCAGAATTTTCACATATTTCAGGGGAAAAAAGCAGAAATTTCCCTTAATTTGGGGCAAAAATGAAGAAATTTCCCTTTTTTATGGCAAAAAGGTATGCATTCCCCTTATTTTCGAGCAAAAAGGCAGAAATTCCTTGTATTTTGGAGCAAAATTGCAGAAATTCCCCTAATTGTGGGGCAAAAAGGCAGAAATTCTCCTTATTTTGGGGCAAAATTGCAGAAATTTCACTTATTTCAGGGAAAAAATGCAGAAATTTTCTTTATTTTGGTGCAAAAAAGCAGAAATTCTCCATATTTTGGTGCAAAAATCATAAATTTCCCTTATTTTGAGGTGAAATGCTGAAATTCCCCTTATTTTGGGGCAAAAAGGCAGAAATTCCCCTTATTTTGGAATAAAATTTCAGAAATTTCAAATATTTCAGGGCAAAATAGTAGAAATTCCCCTTATTTTGGGGCAAAAAGATGAAATCCCTAATTTTTGGCTAAAATTTAAGAAATTTCACTTATTTCGGGACAAAAAGGCAGAAATTCCACTTAATTTCGGGAAAAAAGGCAGAAATGACCCATATTTTAGAGCAAAATTGCAGAAATTCCCCTAATATTGGTGCAAAAATGAAGAAATTCCCTTTATTTTGGGGCAAAAATGCAGAAATTCCTAATATTTTGGTGCACAAATCAGAAATTAACCTTATTTGGATGTAAAATGCTGAAATTCCCCATATTTTGGGGCAAAAAACAGAAATTTCCCTTATTTTGGGGCAAATTTGCAGAAATTTCACTTATTTCAGGGTAATAAGTCAGAAATTTTTCTTATTTTGGGGTAAAAAGACAGAAATTTCTTTTGTTTTTGGGGAAAAAGACAGAAATTCCACTTATTTGGAGGCAAAATGCAAAAGTTCCCCTTATTTTAGAGCAAAAATGAAGAAATTTCTCTTTTTTTGGCAAAAAGTTATGCATTCTTCTTATTTTCGCACAAAAAGGCAGAAATTCCCCATATTTTGGGGCAAAAGGCAGAAATTCCCCTTATTTTGGGGCAAAATTGCAGAAATTTCCCTAATTGTGGGGCAAAAAACAGAAATTCCCCTTATTTTGGGGCAAAATTGCAGAAATTTCCCTTATCATGAGGAAAAATTGCAGAAATTTCCCTTATTTTAGGGCAAAATTGCAGAAATTTCACTAATTGTGGCGCAAAAAGGCAGAAATTCTCCTTATTTTGGGGCAAAACTCAGAAATTCCACTTATTTTGGGGCAAAATTCCAGAAATTTCCCTTATTTTGGGGCAAAATTGCAGAAATTTTACTTATTTTGAAACAAAATTGCAGAAATTTTACTTATTTCAGGGAAAAAAGGCAGAAATTGTCCTTATGTTGGGGCAAAAAGGCAGAAATTCCTAATATGTTGTGCCAAAATTAAAAAATTCCCCTTATTTTGAGGTAAAAAGGCTGAAATTCCCCTTATTTGGGGGCTAAAAGGCAGAAATTTCCCTTATATTTGGGCAAAATTGCAGAAATTTACTTATTTCAGGGTAATAAGTCAGAAATTTTCCTTATTTTGGGCAAAAAAAAAGAAATTCCCTTTGTTTTGGGAGAAAAAGACAGAAATTCCACTCATTTAGAGGCAAAAAAGCAGAAATTCCCCATATTTTAGGGCAAAATTTCAGAAATTTCTCTTATTTGGGGGCAAAAAAACAGAAAATCCCCTTATTTTGGGGTAAAATTCCAGAAATTTCCTTAATTATGTTGAAAAATTTCAGAAATTTCTTTTATTTTAGGGCAAAATTGCAGAAATTTCACTTATTTCAGAGAAAAAAAGCAAAAATTTTTCTTAATTTGGGGCAAAAAGGCATAAATTCCCATTATTTTGGGGCAAAAAGGCAGAAATTCACCTTATTTTGGGGTAAAATTTCAGAAATTTCACATATTTCAGGGCAAAAAGGCAGAAATTCATTTTATTTTGAGGTAAAATATTGAAATTTCCCATATTTGTGGAAAAGGCAGAAATTCCCCTTATTTTGGGGCAAGAAGCCACAAATTTCCCTTATTTTTGGGCAAAATTGCAAAAATTTCACTTATTTCAGGGAAAAAAGTCAGAAATTTTCCTTATTTTGGGGCAACAAGGCAGAAATTCTCCATATTTGGGTGCAAAAATCAGAAATTTCCCTTATTTTGAGGTAAAATGCTGAAATTCCCCTTATTTTGGGGCAAAAGGCAGAAATTTCCCTTTTTGTGGGCATATTTGCAGAAATTTCACTTATTTCAGGGAAAAAAGGCAGGAATTTTCCTTATTTTGGAGCAAAAATGCAGAAATTCCTAATATTTTGTTGCAAAAATGCAGAAATTCCTAATATTTTGTGGCAAAAATGCAGAAATTCCTAATATTTTGTTGCAAAAATGCAGAAATTTCCCTTATTTTGAGGTAAAAATGCTGAAATTCCCCTTATTTGGGGGCAAAAAGGCAGAAATTTTTTTTATTTTTGGGCAAATTTGCCGAAATTTCACTTATTTCAGGGTTATAAGTCAGAAATTTTTCTTATTTTGGGGCAAAAAGGACAGAAATACCCTTTGTTTTGGGGGAAAAAGACAGAAATTCCACTTATTTAGAGGCAAAAAGGCAAAAGTTCCCTTTATTTTAGAGCAAAAATGAAGAAATTTCCCTTTTTTAAGGCAAAAAGGTATGCATTCTTCTTATTTTCAGACAAAAAGGCAGAAATTCCCCATATTTTGGGGCAAAAAGCAGAAATTCCCCTTATTTTGGAGCAAAATTTGAGAAATTTCCCTTATTATAGGGAAAAATTGAAGAAATTTCCCTTATTTTAGAGCAAAATTGCAGAAATTTCACTAATTGTGGTTGAAAAAGGCAGACATTCTCTTTATTTTGGGGCAAAACTCAGAAATTACACTTATTTTGGGGCAAAATTGCAGAAATTTAACTTATTTCAGAGAAAAAAGCAAAAATTTTTCTTTATTTTGGGGCAAAAAGGCAGAAATTCCTAATATTTTGTGCCAAAATTCAATAATTCCCCTTATTTTGAGGTAAAAAGGCAGAAATTCCCTTATTAGGGGGCAAAAAGGCAGAGATTTTCCTTATATTGGGGCAAAATTGCAGAAATTTCACTTATTTCAGGGTAATAAGTCAGAAATTTTCCTTATTTTGGGGCAAAAATGACAGAAATTCCCTTTGTTTTGGGGGAAAAAGACAGAAATTCCACTTGTTTAGAGGCAATAAAGCAGAAATTCCCCTTATTTTAGGGCAAAATTGCAGAAATTTCCCTCATTTGGGGGCAAAAAAACAGAAATTCCCCTTATTTTGAAGCAAAATTCCAGAAATTTCCCTTATTATGGGGAAAAATTGCAGAAATTTCCTTTATTTTAGGGCAAAATTGCAGAAATTTCACTTATTTCAGAGAAAAAAGGCAAAAATTTTTCTTATTTTGGGGCAAAAAGGCAGAAATTCCCATTATTTTGGGGCAAAAATGCAGAAATTCACCTTAGTTTGGGCTAAAACTGCAGAAATTTCACATATTTCACGGCAAAAAGGCAGAAATGTTCCTTATTTTGGGGCAAAAAGGCAGAAATTCTCCATATTTTGGTGCAAAAATCAGAAATTTCCCTTATTTTGAGGTAAAATGCTGAAATTCCCCTTATTTTGGGGCAAAAGGCAGAAATTTCCCTTTTTTCGGGCATATTTGCAGAAATTTCACTTATTTCAGGGAAAAAAGGCAGGAATTTTCCTTATTTTGGGGCAAAAAGGCAGAAATTCCTAATATTTTGTGGTAAAAATGCAGAAATTCCTTATATTTTGTTGCAAAAATGCAGAAATTTCCCTTATTTTGAGGTAAAAAGGCTGAAATTCCCCTTATTTGGGGGCAAAATGGCAGAAATTTTTCTTATTTTGGGGCAAATTTGCAGAAATTTCACTTATTTCAGGGTTATAATTCAGAAATTTTTCTTATTTTGGGGCAAAAAAACAGAAATTCCCTTTGTTTTGGGGGAAAAAGACAGAAATTCCACTTATTTAGAGGCAAAAAGGCAAAAGTTCCCTTTATTTTAGAGCAAAAATGAAGAAATTTCCCTTTTTTATGTCAAAAAGGTATGCATTCTTCTTATTTTCAGACAAAAAGGCAGAAATTCCCCATATTTTGGGGCAAAAAATCAGAAATTCCCCTTATTTTGGGGCAAAATTGCAGAAATTTCCCTTATTATGGGGAAAAATTGCAGAAATTTCTCTTAATTTAGGGCAAAATTGCAGAAATTTCACTAATTGTGGTGCAAAAAGGCAGAAATTCTCTGTATTTTGGGGCAAAACTCAGAAATTCCACTTATTTTGGGGCAAAATTGCAGAAATTTCACTTATTTCAGGGAAAAAAGCAAAAATTTTTCTTTATTTTGGGGCAAAAAAGCAGAAATTCCTAATATTCTGTGCCAAAATTCAGAAATTCCCCTTATTTTGAGGTAAAAAGGCTGAAATTCCCCTTATTAGGGGGCAAAAAGGCAGAAATTTTCCTTATATTGGAGCAAAATTGCAGAAATTTCACATATTTCAGGGCAATAAGTCAGAAATTTTCCTTATTTTGGGGCAAAAATGACAGAAATTCCCTTTGTTTTGGGAGAAAAAGACAGAAATTCCACTTATTTAGAGGCAATAAAGCATGAATTCCCCTTATTTTAGGGCAAAATTGCAGAAATTTCCCTTATTTGGGGGCAAAAAAACAGAAATTCCCATTATTTTCGGGCAAAATTCAAGAAATTTCTTTTATTATGGGGAAAAATTGCAGAAATTTTCTTTATTTTAGGGCAAATTTGCAGAATTTTCACTTATTTCAGAGAAAAAAGGCAAAAATTTTTCTTATTTTGGGGCAAAAAGGCAAAAATTCCCATTATTTTGGGGCAAAAAGGCAGAAATTCACCTTATTTTGGGCTAAAATTGCACAAATTTAACATATTTCATGGCAAAAAGGCAGAAATTTCCCTTAATTTGGGGCAAAAATGAAGAAATTTCCATTTTTTATGTCAAAAAGGTATGCATTCCCTTTATTTTCGGGAAAAAAAGGCAGAAATTCCCCGTATTTTGGAGCAAAATGGCAGAAATTCCCCTAATTGTGGGGCAAAAAAGCAGAAATTCTCCTTATTTTGGGGCAAAACTCAGAAATTCCACTTATTTTGGGGCAAAATTGCAGAAATTTCCCTTATTTTGGGGCAAAATTGCAGAAATTTCACTTATATTTGGGCAAAATTGCAGAAATTTCCCTTATTTTGGGGCAAAATTGCAGAAATTTCACTTATATTTGGGCAAAATTGCAGAAATTTCACTTATTTCAGAGAAAAAAAAGGCAGAAATTTTCCTTATTTGGAACAAAAAAGACAGAAATTCCCTTTGTTTTCGGGAAAAAGAACGAAATTCCACTTATTTAGAGTCAAAAAGGCAAACGTTCCCCTTATTTTGGAGCAAAAATGAAGAAATTTCCCTTTTTTATGGCAAAAAGGTATGCATTTTCTTATTTTTGGACAAAAAGGCAAAAATTTTCCATATTTTGGGGCAAAAGGCAGAAATTCCCCATATTTTGGGGCAAAATTGCAGAAATTTCCCTAATTGTGAGGCAAAAAACAGAAATTCCCCTTATTTTGAAGCAAAATTGCAGAAATTTCCCTTATTATAAGGAAAAATTGCAGAAATTTCCCTTATTTCAGGCAAAATTGCAGAAATTTCACTAATTGTGGGGCAAAAAGGCAGAAATTCGCCATATTTTGGGGCAAAACTCAGAAATTCCACTTATTTTGGGGCAAAATTCCTGAAATTTTCCTTATTTTGGGGCAAAATTGCAGAAATTTTGCTTATTTTGGGGCAAAATTGCAGAAATTTCACTTATTTCAGGGAAAAAAGCAGAAATTTTGCTTATATTGAGGCAAAAGGCAGAAATTCCTAACAGTTTGTGCCAAAATTCAGAAATTCCCCTTATTTTGAGGTAAAAAGGCTGAAATTCCCCTTATTTGTGGGAAAAAAGGCAGAAATTTCCCTTATATTGGGGCAAAATTGCAGAAATTTCACTTATTTCAGGGTAATAAGTAAGAAATTTTATTTATTTTGGGGCAAAAATGACAGAAATTTTTTTTTTGGGAAAAAAAGACAGAAATTCCACTTAATTAGAGGCAAAAAAGCAAAAATTCCACTTATTTTAGGGCAAAATTGCAGAAATTTCCCTTATTTGGGGGCAAAAAAAAGAGAAATTCCCCATATTTTGGGGCAAAATTCCTGAAATTTCATTTATTATGGGGAAAAATTTCAAAATTTCTATTATTTTAGGGCAAAATTGCAGAAATTTCACTAATTGTGGTGCAAAAAGGCAGAAATTCTCTTTATTTTGGGGCAAAAGTCAGAAATTCCACTTATTTTGGGGCAAAATTGCAGAAATTTCACTTATTTCGAGGAAAAAAGCAGAAATTTTTTTTTATTTTGGGGCAAAAAGGCAGAAATTCCTAATATTTTGTGCCAAAATTCAGAAATTCCCCTTATTTTGAGGTAAAAAGGCTGAAATTCCCCTTATTAGTGGGCAAAAAGGAAGAAATTTTCATTATATTGGGGCAAAATTGCAGAAATTTCACTTATTTAAGGGTAATAAGTCAGAAATTTTCCTTATTTTGGGGCAAAAATGACAGAAATTCTTTGTGTTTTGGGGGAAAAAGACAGAAATTCCACTTATTTAGAGGCAATAAAGCAGAAATTCCCCTTATTTTAGGGCAAAATTTCAGAAATTTCCCTTATTGGAAGGCAAAAAAACAGAAATTCCCTTTATTTTGGGGCAAAATTCCAGAAATTTCCCTTATTATGGGGAAAAATTGCAGAAATTTCCTTTATTTTAGGGCAAAATTGCAGAAATTTCACTTATTTCAGAGAAAAAAGGCAAAAATTTTTCTTACTTTGGGGCAAAAAGGCAGATATTCCCATTATTTTGGGGCAAAAATGCAGAAATTCACCTTATTTTGGGCTAAAACTGCAGAAATTTCACATATTTCACGGCAAAAAGGCAGAAATTTCCCTTAATTTGGGGCAAAAATGAAGAAATTTCCATTTTTTATGGCAAAAATGTATGCATTCCCTTTATTTTCGGGAAAAAAGGGAGAAATTCCCCGTATTTTGGAGCAAAATTGCAGAAATTCCCCTAATTGTGGGGCAAAAAGGCAGAAATTCTCTTTATTTTGGGGCAAAACTCAGAAATTCCACTTATTTTGGGGCAAAATTGCAGAAATTTCCCTTATTTTGGGGCAAAATTGCAGATATTTCACTTATTTTTGGGCAAAATTGCAAAAATTTCACTTATTTCAAGGAAAAAAGGCAGAAATTTTCCTTATTTTGGGGCAAAAAGGCAGAAATTCTCCATATTTTGGTGCAAAAATCAGAAATTTCCCTTATTTTGAGGTTATATGCTGAAATTCCCCTTATTTTGGGGCAAAAGACAGAAATTTCTTTTTTGGGGGCATATTTGCATAAATTTCACTTATTTCAGGGTTATAAGTCAGAAATTTTTCTTATTTTGGAACAAAAAAGACAGAAATTCCCTTTGTTTTGAAGGAAAAAGACAGAAATTCCTAATATTTTGTGGCAAAAATGCAGAAATTCCTCATATTTTTTTTGCAAAAATGCAGAAATTTCCCTTATTTTGAGGTAAAAAGGCTGAAATTCCCCTTATTTAGGGGCAAAATGGCAGAAATTTTTCTTATTTTGGGGCAAATTTGCAGAAATTTCACTTATTTCAGGGTTATAAGTCAGAAATTTTTCTTATTTTGGGGCAAAAAAGATAGAAATTCCCTTTGTTTTGGGGGAAAAAGACAGAAATTCCCTTTGTTTTGGGGGAAAAAACAGAAATTCCACTTATTTAGAGGCAAAAAGGCAAAAGTTCCCTTTATTTTAGAGCAAAAATGAAGAAATTTCCCTTTTTTATGTCAAAAAGGTATGCATTCTTTTTATTTTCAGACAAAAAGGCAGAAATTCCCCATATTTTGGGGCAAAAATCAGAAATTCCCCTTATTTTGGGGCAAAATTGCAGAAATTTCCCTTATTATGGGGAAAAATTGCAGAAATTTCTCTTATTTTAGGGCAAAATTGCAGAAATTTCACTAATTGTGGTGCAAAAAGGCAGAAATTCTCTGTATTTTGGGGCAAAACTCAGAAATTCCACTTATTTTCTGGGCAAAATTGCAGAAATTTCACTTATTTCAGGGAAAAAAGCAAAAATTTTTCTCTTATTTTGGGGCAAAAAGGCAGAAATTCCCATTATTTTGGGGCAAAAAGGCAGAAATTCACCTTATTTTGTGCTAAAATTGCAGAAATTTCACATATTTCAGGGCAAAAAGGCAGAAATTTCCCTTAATTTGGGGCAAAAATGAAGAAATTTCCCTTTTTTTATGCAAAAAGGTATGCATTGCCCTTATTTTCGGGCAAAAAGGCAGAAATTCCCCGTATTTTGGAGCAAAATTGCAGAAATTCCCCAAATTGTGGGGCAAAAAGGCAGAAATTCTCCTTATTTTGGGGCAAAATTGCAGAAATTTCACGTATTTCAGGGAAAAAAAGCAGAATTTTTCCTTATTTTTGTTCAAAAAGGAAAAAATTCTCCATATTTTGGTGCAAAAATCAGAAATTTCCCTTATTTTGAGGTAAAATGCTGAAATTCCCTTTATTTTTGGGAAAAAGGTGAAAATTTTCCTATTTTTGAGGCAAATTTGCAAAAATTTCACTTATTTCAGGGTAATAAGTCAGAAATTTTTCTTATTTTGGGGCAAAAATGACAGAAATTCCCTTTGTTTTGGGAGAAAAAGACAGAAATTCCTTTTATTTAGAGGCAAAAAAGCAGAAATTCCTCTTATTTAGAGGCAAAAAAGCAGAAATTCCCCTTATTTTAGGGCAAAATTGCAGAAATTTCCCTTATATGGGGGCAAAAAACCAGAAATTCCCCTTTTTTTGGGGCAAAATTACAGTAATTTCCTTTATTATGGGAAAAAATTGCAGAAATTTTTTTATTTTTGCAAAATTGTAGAAATTTCACTTATTTCAGAGAAAAAAAGCAAAAATTTTTCTTCTTTTTGGGGCAAAAAGGCAGAAATTCCCATTATTTTGGGGCAAAAAGGCAGAAATTCACCTTATTTTGGGCTAAAATTGCAGAAATTTCACATATTTCAGGGCAAAAATGCAGAAATTTCCCTTAATTTGGGGCAAAAATGAAGAAATTTCCCTTTTTTATGGCAAAAAGTTATGAATTCCCCTTATTTTCAGGCAAAAAGGCAGAAATTCTCCGTATTTTGGAGCAAAATTGCAGAAATTCCCCTAATTGTTGGGCAAAAAGGCAGAAATTCTCCTTATTTTGGGGCAAAACTAAGAAATTCCACTTATTTTGGGGCAAAAATTCAGAAATTTCCCTTATTTTGGGGCAAAATTGCAAAAATTTCACTTATTTTGGGGCAAAATTGCAGAAATTTCACTTATTTCAGGGAAAAAAAGGCAGAAATTTTCCTTATTGTGGGAAATAAGGCAGAAATTCCTAATATTTGTGGCAAAAATGCAGAAATTCCTAATATTTTGTTGCAAAAATGCAGAAATTTCCCTTATTTTGAGGTAAAAAGGCTGAAATTCCCCATATTTGGGGGCAAAAAGGCAGAAATTTCCCTTATTTTGGGGCAAATTTGCAGAATTTTCACTTATTTCAGGGTAATAAGTCAGAAATTTTCCTTATTTTGGTGCAAAAAAGACCCAAATTCCCTTTGTTTTGGGGGTAAAAGACAGATACTCCACTTATTTAGAGACAAAAAGCAAAAGTTCCCCTTATTTTAGAGCAAAAATGAAGAAATTTCCTTTTTTATGGCAAAAAGGTATGCATTCTTCTTATTTTTGGACAAAAAGGCAGAAATTCCCCTTATTTTGGGGCAAAATTGCAGAAATTTTCTTTATTGTGGGGCAAAAAACAGAAATTCCCCTTATTTTGAAGCAAAATTGCAGAAATTTCCCTTATTATAAGGAAAAATTGCAGAAATTTCCCTTATTTTAGGGCAAAATTGCAGAAATTTCACTAATTGTGGGGCAAAAAGGCAGAAATTCGCCATATTTTGGGGCAAAACTCAGAAATTCCACTTATTTTGGGGCAAAATTCCTGAAATTTTCCTTATTTTGGGGCAAAATTGCAGAAATTTTGCTTATTTTGGGGCAAAATTGCAGAAATTTCACTTATTTCAGGGAAAAAAGCAGAAATTTTGCTTATATTGGGGCAAAAGGCAGAAATTCCTAATAGTTTGTGCCAAAATTCAGAAATTCCCCTTATTTTGAGGTAAAAAGGCTGAAATTCCCCTTATTTGTGGGAAAAAAGGCAGAAATTTCCCTTATATTGGGGCAAAATTGCAGAAATTTCACTTATTTCAGGGTAATAAGTAAGAAATTTTCCTTATTTTGGGGCAAAAATGACAGAAAATTTTTTTTGGGAAAAAAAGACAGAAATTCCACTTAATTAGAGGCAAAAAAGCAAAAATTCCACTTATTTTAGGGCAAAATTGCAGAAATTTCCCTTATTTGGGGGCAAAAAAAAAGAAATTCCCCATATTTTGGGGCAAAATTCCTGAAATTTCATTTATTATGGGGAAAAATTTCAAAATTTCTATTATTTTAGGGCAAAATTGCAGAAATTTCACTAATTGTGGTGCAAAAAGGCAGAAATTCTCTTTATTTTGGGGCAAAAGTCAGAAATTCCACTTATTTTGGGGCAAAATTGCAGAAATTTCACTTATTTCGAGGAAAAAAGCAGAAATTTTTTTTTATTTTGGGGCAAAAAGGCAGAAATTCCTAATATTTTGTGCCAAAATTCAGAAATTCCCCTTATTTTGAGGTAAAAAGGCTGAAATTCCCCTTATTAGTGGGCAAAAAGGCAGAAATTTTCCTTATATTGGGGCAAAATTGCAGAAATTTCACTTATTTAAGGGTAATAAGTCAGAAATTTTCCTTATTTTGGGGCAAAAATGACAGAAATTCTTTGTGTTTTGGGGGAAAAAGACAGAAATTCCACTTATTTAGAGGCAATAAAGCAGAAATTCCCCTTATTTTAGGGCAAAATTTGAGAAATTTCCATTATTGGAAGGCAAAAAAACAGAAATTCCATTTATTTTGGGCCAAAATTCCAGAAATTTCCCTTATTATGGGGAAAAATTGCAGAAATTTCCTTTATTTTAGGGCAAAATTGCAGAAATTTCACTTATTTCAGAGAAAAAAGGCAAAAATTTTTCTTACTTTGGGGCAAAAAGGCAGATATTCCCATTATTTTGGGGCAAAAATGCAGAAATTCACCTTATTTTGGGCTAAAACTGCAGAAATTTCACATATTTCACGGCAAAAAGGCAGAAATTTCCCTTAATTTGGGGCAAAAATGAAGAAATTTCCATTTTTTATGGCAAAAATGTATGCATTCCCTTTATTTTCGGGAAAAAAGGGAGAAATTCCCCGTATTTTGGAGCAAAATTGCAGAAATTCCCCTAATTGTGGGGCAAAAAGGCAGAAATTCTCTTTATTTTGGGGCAAAACTCAGAAATTCCACTTATTTTGGGGCAAAATTGCAGAAACTTCCCTTATTTTGGGGCAAAATTGCAGATATTTCACTTATTTTTGGGCAAAATTGCAAAAATTTCACTTATTTCAAGGAAAAAAGGCAGAAATTTTCCTTATTTTGGGGCAAAAAGGCAGAAATTCTCCATATTTTGGTGCAAAAATCAGAAATTTCCCTTATTTTGAGGTTATATGCTGAAATTCCCCTTATTTTGGGGCAAAAGACAGAAATTTCTTTTTTGGGGGCATATTTGCATAAATTTCACTTATTTCAGGGTTATAAGTCAGAAATTTTTCTTATTTTGGAACAAAAAAGACAGAAATTCCCTTTGTTTTGAAGGAAAAAGACAGAAATTCCTAATATTTTGTGGCAAAAATGCAGAAATTCCTCATATTTTTTTGCAAAAATGCAGAAATTTCCCTTATTTTGAGGTAAAAAGGCTGAAATTCCCCTTATTTAGGGGCAAAATGGCAGAAATTTTTCTTATTTTGGGGCAAATTTGCAGAAATTTCACTTATTTCAGGGTTATAAGTCAGAAATTTTTCTTATTTTGGGGCAAAAAAGATAGAAATTCCCTTTGTTTTGGGGGAAAAAGACAGAAATTCCCTTTGTTTTGGGGGAAAAAACAGAAATTCCACTTATTTAGAGGCAAAAAGGCAAAAGTTCCCTTTATTTTAGAGCAAAAATGAAGAAATTTCCCTTTTTTATGTCAAAAAGGTATGCATTCTTCTTATTTTCAGACAAAAAGGCAGAAATTCCCCATATTTTGGGGCAAAAATCAGAAATTCCCCTTATTTTGGGACAAAATTGCAGAAATTTCCCTTATTATGAAGAAAAATTGTAGAAATTTCTCTTATTTTAGGGCAAAATTGCAGAAATTTCACTAATTGTGGTGCAAAAAGGCAGAAATTCTCTGTATTTTGGGGCAAAACTCAGAAATTCCACTTATTTTCTGGGCAAAATTGCAGAAATTTCACTTATTTCAGGGAAAAAAGCAAAAATTTTTCTCTTATTTTGGGGCAAAAAGGCAGAAATTCCCATTATTTTGGGGCAAAAAGTCAGAAATTCACCTTATTTTGTGCTAAAATTGCAGAAATTTCACATATTTCAGGGCAAAAAGGCAGAAATTTCCCTTAATTTGGGGCAAAAATGAAGAAATTTCCCTTTTTTTATGCAAAAAGGTATGCATTGCCCTTATTTTCGGGCAAAAAGGCAGAAATTCCCCGTATTTTGGAGCAAAATTGCAGAAATTCCCCAAATTGTGGGTGGGGCAAAAAGGCAGAAATTCTCCTTATTTTGGGGCAAAATTGCAGAAATTTCACGTATTTCAGGGAAAAAAAGCAGAAATTTTCCTTATTTTGTTCAAAAAGGCAGAAATTCTCCATATTTTGGTGCAAAAATCAGAAATTTCCCTTATTTTGAGGTAAAATGCTGAAATTCCCTTTATTTTTGGGAAAAAGGTGAAAATTTTCCTATTTTTGAGGCAAATTTGCAAAAATTTCACTTATTTCAGGGTAATAAGTCAGAAATTTTTCTTATTTTGGGGCAAAAATGACAGAAATTCCCTTTGTTTTGGGAGAAAAAGACAGAAATTCCTCTTATTTAGAGGCAAAAAAGCAGAAATTCCTCTTATTTAGAGGCAAAAAAGCAGAAATTCCCCTTATTTTAGGGCAAAATTGCAGAAATTTCCCTTATATGGGGGCAAAAAACCAGAAATTCCCCTTATTTTGGGGCAAAATTACAGTAATTTCCTTTATTATGGGAAAAAATTGCAGAAATTTTTTTATTTTTGCAAAATTGCAGAAATTTCACTTATTTCAGGGAAAAAAAGGCAGAAATTTTCCTTATTGTGGGAAAAAAGGCAGAAATTCCTAATATTTGTGGCAAAAATGCAGAAATTCCTAATATTTTGTTGCAAAAATGCAGAAATTTCCCTTATTTTGAGGTAAAAAGGCTGAAATTCCCCATATTTGGGGGCAAAAAGGCAGAAATTTCCCTTATTTTGGGGCAAATTTGCAGAATTTTCACTTATTTCAGGGTAATAAGTCAGAAATTTTCCTTATTTTGGTGCAAAAAAGACCCAAATTCCCTTTGTTTTGGGGGTAAAAGACAGATACTCCACTTATTTAGAGACAAAAAGCAAAAGTTCCCCTTATTTTAGAGCAAAAATGAAGAAATTTCCCTTTTTTATGGCAAAAAGGTATGCATTCTTCTTATTTTCGGACAAAAAGGCAGAAATTCCCCATATTTTAGGACAAAAGGCAGAAATTCCTTTTATTTTAGAGCAAAATTTCAGAAATTTCTCTAATTGTGGGGCAAAAAACAGAAATTTCCCTCATTTTGAAGCAAAATTGCAGAAATTTCCGTTATTATGGGGAAAAATTGCAGAAATTTCTCTTATTTTAGGGCAAAATTGCAGAAATTTCACTAATTGTGGGCAAAAAGGCAGAAATTCTCTTTATTTTGGGGCAAAACTCAGAAATTTCACTTATTTTGGGGCAAAATTCCAGAAATTTTTCTTATTTTGGGGTAAAATTGCAGAAATTTTACTTATTTTGGGGCAAAATTGCAGAAATTTCACTTATTTCAGGGAAAAAAGGCAAAAATTGTCTTTATTCTTGGGCAAAAAGGCTGAAATTCTTAATATTTTGTGCCAAAATTCAGAAATTCCCCTTATTTTGAGGTAAAAAGGCTGGAATTCCCCTCATTTGGGGGCAAAAAGGCAGAAATTTCCCTTATATTGGGGCAAAACTGCAGAAATTTCATTTATTTCAGGGTAATAAGTCAGAAATTTTCCTTATTTTGCGAAAAAATGACAGAAATTCCCTATTTTTGGAGAAAAAAAGACAGAAATTCCACTTATTTAGAGGCAAAAAAGCAGAAATTCCCCTTATTTTAGGGCAAAATTGCAGAAATTTCCCTTATTTGGGGGCAAAAAAACAAAAATTCCACTTATTTTAAGGCAAAATTCCAGAAATTTCCAATATTATGGGGAAAAATTGCAGAAATTTCTTTTATTTTAGGGAAAAATTGCAGAAATTTCACTTATTTCAGAGAAAAAAAGCAAAAATTTTTCTTATTTTAGGGCAAAAGGACAGAAATTGCCATTATTTTGAGGCAAAAAGGCAGAAATTCACCTTATTTTGTGCTAAAATTGCAGAAATTTCACATATTTCAGGGCAAAAAGGCAGAAATTTCCCTTAATTTGGGGCAAAAATGAAGAAATTTCTCTTTTTTATGGCAAAAAGGTATGCATTCCCCTTATTTTCAGGCAAACAGTCAGAAATTCCCCGTATTTTGGAGCAAAATTGCAGAAATTCCTCTAATTGTGGGGCAAAAAGGCAGAAATTCTCTTTATTTTGGGGCAAAACTCAGAAATTCCACTTATTTTAGGGCAAAATTCTAGGAATTTCTCTTATTTTGGGGCAAAATTGCAGAAATTTCACTTATTTTGATGCAAAATTGCAGAAATTTTACTTATTTCAGGGAAAATAAGGCAAAAATTTTTTTTTGTGGGGCAAAAAGGCAGAAATTCCTAATATTTTGTTGCAAAAATGCAGAAATTTCTTTTATTTTGAGGTAAAAAGGCTGAAATTCCTTATATTTGGGGGCAAAAGGCAGAAATTTCCCTTATTTGGGGCAAATTTGCAGAAATTTCACTTATTTCAGGGTAATGAGTCAGAAATTTTCCTTATTTTGGTGCAAAAAAGACAGAAATTGTTTTTGTTTTGGGGGAAAAAGACAAAATTCCACTTATTTAGAGACAAAAAGCAAAAGTTCCCTTTATTTTGGAGCAAAAATGAAGAAATTTCCCTTTTTTATGGCAAAAAGGTATGCATTCTTCTTATTTTCGGACAAAAAGGCAGAAATTCCCCATATTTTAGGACAAAAGGCAGAAATTCCTTTTATTTTGGAACAAAATTGCAGAAATTTTCTTAATTCTGGGGCAAAAAAACAGAAATTCCCCTTATTTTGAAGCAAAATTGCAGAAATTTCCCTTATTATGCGGAAAAATTGCAGAAATTTCTTTTATTTTAGGGCAAAATTGCAGAAATTTCACTAATTGTGGGCAAAAAGGCAGAAATTCTCCTTATTTTGGGGTAAAATTAAGAAATTCCACTTATTTTGGGGAAAAATTCCAGAAATTTTCCTCATTTTGGAGCAAAATTGCAGAAATTTTACTTATTTTGGAGCAAAATTGCAGAAATTTCACTTATTTCAGGGAAAAAAGACAGAAATTGTCCTTATTTTGGGGCAAAAAGGCAGAAATTCCTAATATTTTGTGCAAAAATTCAGAAATTCCCCTTATTTTGAGGTAAAAAGGCTGAAATTCCCCTTATTTGGGGGCAAAAAGGCAGAAATTTCCCTTATATTGGCGCAAAATTGCAGAAATTTCACTTATTTCAGGGTAATAAGTCAGAAATTTTCCTTATTTTGGGGCAAAAATGACAGAAATTCCCTTTGTTTGGGGAAAAAAGACAGAAATTCCACTTATTTAGAGGCAAAAAAGCAGAAATTCCCCTTATTTTAGGCCAAATTGCAGAAATTTCCCTTATTTGGGGGCAAAAAAAAACCAGAAATTTTCCTTATTTTAAGGCAAAATTCCATAAATTTCCTTTATTATGGGGAAAAATTGCAGAAATTTCTTTTATTTTAGGGCAAAATTGCAGAAATTTCACTTAATTCAGAGAAAAAAAGCAAAAATTTTTCTTATTTTAGGGCAAAATGCAGAAATTCCCATTATTTTGGGGCAAAAACGCAGAAATTCCCATTATTTTGGGGCAAAAAGGCAGAAATTCACTTTAATTTGGTATAAAATTGCAGAAATTTCACATATTTCAGAACAAAAAAGCAGAAATTTCCCTTAATTTAAGGCAAAAATGAAGAAATTTCCCTTTTTTATGGCAAAAAGTTATGCATTCTTCTTATTTTCGAGCAAAAAGGCAGAAATTCCTCGTATTTTGGAGCAAAATTGCAGAAATTCCCCTAATTGTGGGGCAAAAAGGCAGAAATTCTCTTATTTTTGGGCAAAATTGCAGAAATTTCTCTTATTTCAGGGAAAAAAGGCAGAAATTTTCTTTATTTTGGTGCAAAAAAGCAGAAATTCTCCATATTTTGGTGCAAAAATCAGAAATTTCCCTTATTTTGAGGTAAAATGCTGAAATTCCCCTTATTTTTGGGCAAAAGGTAGAAATTCCCATTATTTTGGGGCAAAAAAGCCGAAATTCTCATTATTTTGGGGCAAAAAGGCAGAAATTCACCTTATTTTGGGTGAAAATTGCTGAAATTTCACATATTTCAGGGCAAAAAGGCAGAAATTTCCCTTAATTTGGGGCAAAAATGAAGAAAATTCCCTTTTTTATGGCAAAAAGTATGCATTCCCCTTATTTTTAGGTAAAAAGGCAGAAATTCCTCGTATTTTGGAGCAAAATTACAGAAATTCCCCTAATTGTGGGGCAAAAAGGCAGAAATTCTTCATATTTTGGGGCAAAACTCAGAAATTCCACTTATTTTGGGGCAAAATTCCTGAAATTTCCCTATTTTGGGACAAAATTGCAGAAATTTCACTTATTTTGGGGCAAAATTACAGAAATTTCACTTATTTCTGGGAAAAAAGGCAGAAATTTTCCTTATTGTGAGAAAAAAGGCAGAAATTCCTAATATTTTGTTGCAAAAATGCAGAAATTTCCCTTATTTTTAGGTAAAAAGGCTGAAATTCCCCATATTTGGGGGCAATAAGACAGAAATTTTTCTTATTTTGGGGCAAATTTGCAGAAATTTCACTTATTTCAGGGTAATAAGTCAGAAATTTTCCTTATTTTGGTGCAAAAAAGACAGAAATTCCCTTTGTTTTGGTGGAAAAAGACAGAAATTCCACTTATTTAGAGGCAAAAAGGCAAAAGTTCCCCTTATTTTGGAGCAAAAATGAAGAAATTTCCCTTTTTTATGGCAAAAAGGTATGCATTCTTCTTATTTTCGGACAAAAAGGCAGAAATTCCCCATATTTTAAGACAAAAGGCAGAAATTCCTTTTATTTTGGAGCAAAATTGCAGAAATTTCCCTAATTGTGGGGCAAAAAACAGAAATTCCCCTTATTTTGAAGCAAAATTGTAGAAATTTCCCTTATTATGAGGAAAAATTGCAGAAATTTCTCTTATTTTAGGGCAAAATTGCACAAATTTCACTAATTGTAGGGCAAAATTCCAGAAATTCTCCTTATTTTGGGGCAAAACTCAGAAATTCCACTTATTTTGGGGCAAAATTCCTGAAATTTTCTTTATTTTGGGGCAAAATTGCAGAAATTTTACTTATTTTGGGGCAAAATTGCAGAAATTTCACTTATTTCAGGGACAAAAGGCAGAAATTTTCCTTATTTTGGTGCAAAAAGGCAGAAATTCCTAATATTTTGTGCCAAAATTCAGAATTCCCCTTATTTTGAGGTAAAAAGGCTGAAATTCCACTTATTTGAGGGCAAAAAAGCAGAAATTTCCTTTATATTGGGGCAAAATTGCAGAAATTTCACTTATTTCAGGGTAATAAGTCAGAAATTTTCCTTATTTTGGGGCAAAAATGACAGAAATTCCCTTTGTTTTGGGGGAAAAAGACAGAAATTCCACTTATATAGGGGCAAAAAAGCAGAAATTCTCCTTATTTTAGGGCAAAATTGCAGAAATTCCCCTTATTTGGGGGCAAAAAAACAGAAATTCCCCTTATTTTGGGGCAAAATTCCTGAAATTTCTTGATTATGGGGAAAAATTGAAGATATTTCTTTTATTTTAGGGCAAAATTGCATAAATTTCACTTATTTCAGAGAAAAAAAGCAAAAGTTTTTTTTTATTTTGGGGCAAAAAGGCAGAAATTCCCATTATTTTGGGGCAAAAAAGCAGAAATTCACCTTATTTTGGGCTAAAATTGCAGAAATTTCACATATTTCAGGGCAAAAAGCAGAAATTTTCCTTACTTTGGGGCAAAAATGAAGAAATTTCACTTTTTTATGGCAAAAAGGTATGCATTCCCTTTATTTTCGGACAAAAAGGCAGAAATTCCCCATATTTTGGAGCAAAATTGCAGAAATTCCCCAAATTGTGGGGCAAAAAGGCAGAAATTCTCCTTATTTTGGGGCAAAATTGCAGAAATTTCACGTATTTCAGGGAAAAAAGGCAGACATTTTCCTTATTTTGGTGCAAAAAGGCAGAAATTCTCCATATTTTTTTGCAAAAATCAGAAATTTCTCTTATTTTGAGGTAAAATGCTGAAATTCCCCTTATTTTTGGGAAAAAGGCAGAAATTTCCCTATTTTTGGGGCAAATTTGCAGAAATGTCACTTATTTCAGGGTAACAAGTCAGAAATTTTCCTTATTTTGGGGCAAAAATGACAGAAATTCCCTTTGTTTTGAAGGAAAAAGACAGAAATTCCACTTATTTAGAGGCAAAAAAACAGAAATTCCCCTTATTTTGGGGCAAAATTCCAGTAATTTCCTTTATTATGGGGAAAAATTGCAGAAATTTCTTTTATTTTAGGGCAAAATTGCAGAAATTTCACTTATTTCAGAGAAAAAGAGCAAAAATTTTTCTTATTTTGGGGCAAAAAGGCAGAAATTCCCATTATTTTGGGGAAAAAAGGCAGAAATTCACCTTATTTTGGGCTAAAATTGCAGAAATTTCACATATTTCAGGGCAAAAAGGCAGAAATTTCCCTTAATTTGGGGCAAAAATGAAGAAATTTCCCTTTTTTATGGCAAAAAGTTATGCATTCCCTTATTTTCAGGCAAAAAGGCAGAAATTCCCCATATTTTGGAGCAAAATTGCAGAAATTCCCCTAATTGTGGAGCAAAAAGGCAGAAATTCTCCTTATTTTGGGGCAAAACTCAGAAATTTTACTTATTTTGGGGCAAAATTCCAGAAATTTCCCTTATTTGGGGACAAAATTGCAGAAATTTCACTTATTTTGGGGAAAAATTGCAGAAATTTCACTTATTTCAGAGAAAAAAAGGCAGAAATTTTCCTTATTTTGGGGCAAAAAGGCAGAAATTCCTAATATTTTGTGGCAAAAATGCAGAAATTCCTAATATTTTGTTGCAAAAATGCAGAAGATTCCCTTATTTTGAGGTAAAAATGCTGAAATTTCCCAAATTTGGGGGCAAAAAGGCAGAAATTTCCCTTATTTTGGGGCAAATTTGCAGAAATTTCACTTATTTCAGGGTAATAAGTCAGAAATTTTCCTTATTTTGGTGCAAAAAAGACAGAAATTCCCTTTGTTTTGGGGGGAAAGGACAGAAATTCCACTTATTTAGAGACAAAAAGCAAAAGTTCCCCTTATTTTGTAGCAAAAATGAAGAAATTTCCCATTTTTATGGCAAAAAGGTTTGCATTCTTCTTATTTTCGGACAAAAAGACAGAAATTTTCCATATTTCAGGACAAAAGGCAGAAATTCCTTTTATTTTGGAGCAAAATTGCAGAAATTTCCCTAATTGTGGGGCAAAAAACAGAAATTTTCCTTATTTTGAAGCAAAATTGCAGATATTTCCCTTATTATGGGGAAAAATTGCAGAAATTTCTCTTATTTTAGGGCAAAATTGCAGAAATTTCACTAATTGTGGGCAAAAAACCAGAACTTCTCCTTATTTTGCGGCAAAACTCAGAAATTCCACTTATTTTGGGGCAAAATTCCAGAAATTTTCCATATTTTGGGGCAAAATTGCAGAAATTTTACTTATTTTGGGGCAAAATTGCAGAAATTTCACTTATTTCAGAGAAAAAATGCAGAAATTGTCCTTATTTTGGGGCAAAAAGGCAGAAATTCCTAATATTTTGTGCCAAAATTCAGAAATTCTCACTATTTTGAGGTAAAAATGCTGAAATTCCCCTTATTTGGAGGCAAAAATGCAGAAATTTCCCTTATATTGGGGCAAAATTGAGGAAATTTAACTTATTTCAGGGTAATAAGTCAGAAATGTTCCTTATTTTGAGGCAAAAATGAAAGAAATTCCCTTTTTTTAGGGGAAAAAGACAGAAATTCCACTTATTTAGAGGCAAAAAAGCAGAAATTCCCCTTATTTCAGGGCAAAATTGCAGAAATTTCCCTTATTTGGGGGCAAAAAACCAAAAATTCCCCTTATTTTAAAGCAAAATTCCAGAAATTTCCTTTATTATAGGGAAAAATTGCAGAAATTTCTTATATTTTAGGGCAAAATTGCAGAAATTTCACTTATTTCAGAGAAAAAAAGCAAAAATTTTTCTTATTTTGGGGCAAAATTGCAGAAATTTCACTAATTGTTGGGCAAAAATGCAGAAATTCTCCTTATTTTGGGGCAAAACTCAGAAATTCCACTTATTTTGGGGCAAAAAACCAGAAATTTCCCTTATTGTGGGGCAAAATTGCAGAAATTTTACTTATTTTGGGGCAAAATTGCAGAAATTTCACTTATTTCAGGGAAAAAAGGCAGAAATTTTTTTTTATTTTGGGGCAAAAAGGCAGAAATTCCTAATATGTTGTGCCAAAATTCAGAAAATCCTTTTATTTTGAGGTAAAAAGGCTGAAATTCCCCTTATTTGGGGGCAAAAACGCAGAAATTTCCCTTATATTGGGACAAAATTGCAGAAATTTCACTTATTTCAGGGTAATAAGTCAGAAATTTTCCTTATTTTGGGGCAAAAGACAGAAATTCCCTTTGTTTTGGGGGAAAAGACAGAAATTCCACTTATTTAGAGTCAAAAAGGAAAAAGTTACCCTTATTTTGGAGCAAAAATGAAGAAATTTCCCTTTTTTATGGCAAAAAGTTATGCATTCTTCTTATTTTCGTACAAAAATGCAGAAATTTTCCATATTTTGGGGCAAAAGGCAGAAATTCCCCATATTTTGGGGCAAAATTGCAGAAATTTCCCTAATTGTGGGGTAAAAAACAAAAATTCCCCTTATTTTGAAGCAAAATTGCAGAAATTTTCATTATAAGAAAAAATTGCAGAAATTTTCCTTATTTTAGGGCAAAATTGCAGAAATTTCAATAATTGTGGGGCAAAAAGGCAGAAATTCTCCATATTTGGTGCAAAATTCAGAAATTCCACTTATTTTGGGGCAAAATTCCAGAAATTTTCCTTATTTTGGGGCAAAATTGCAGAAATTTTGCTTATTTTGGGCAAAATTACAGAAATTTCACTTATTTCAGGGAAAAAGGCAGAAATTTTCCTTATTTTGGGGCAAAAAGGCAGAAATTCCTAATAGTTTGTACCAAAATTCAGAAATTCCCCTTATTTTGAGGTAAAAAGGCTGAAATTCCCCTTATTTGTGGGCAAAAAGGCTGAAATTTCCCTTATATTGGGGCAAAATTGCAGAAATTTTACTACTTTCAGGGTAATAAGTAAGAAATTTTCCTTATTTTGGTGCAAAAAAAGACAGAAAAATTTCCTTTGTTTTGGGGGAAAAAGACAGAAATTCCACTTATTTAGAGGCAAAAAAGCAAATGTTCCCCTTATTTAGGAGCAAACATGAAGATATTTCCCTTTTTTATGGCAAAAAAGTGTGCATTCTTCTTATTTTCGGACAAATAGGCAGAAATTTTCCATATTTTAGGACAAAAGGCAGAAATTCCTTTTATTTTGGAGAAAAATTGCAGAAATTTCCCTAATTGTGGGGCAAAAAACAGAAATTCCCCTTATTTTGAAGCAAAATTGCAGAAATTTTTCTTATTATGGGGAAAAATCGCATAAATTTGTCTTATTTTAGGGCAAAATTGCAGAAATTTCACTAATTGTGGGGCAAAAAGGCAGAAATTCTCCTTATTTTGGGGCAAAACTCAGAAATTCCACTTATTTTGGGGCAAAATTCCAGAAATTTTCCTTATTTTGTGGCAAAATTACAGAAATTTCCCTTATTATGGGGAAAATTGCAGAAATTTCTCTTATTTTGGGGCAAAATTTCAGAAATTTGACTTATTTCAGGGAAAAAAAGGCAGAAATTTTCCTTATTTTGGGGCAAAAAGGCAGAAATTCCTAATATTTTGTGCCAAAATTCAGAAATTCCCCTTATTTTGAGGTAAAAAGCTGAAATTCCCCTTATTTGGGGGCAAAAAAGCAGAAATTTCCCTTATATTTGGGCAAATTTGCAGAAATTTCACTTATTTCAGTGTAATAAGTCAGAAATTTTCCTTATTATGGGGCAAAAATGACAGAAATTCCCTTTGTTTTGGGGGAAAAAGACAGAAATTCCTCTTATATAGAGCCAAAAAAGCAGAAATTTTCCTTATTTTAGGGGAAAATTTCAGAAATTTCACATATTTCAGGGCAAAAAGGCAGAAATTTCTTTTAATTTGGGGCACAAATGAAGAAATTTCCCTTTTTTATGGCAAAAAGTTATGCATTCCCCTTATTTTCGGGCAAAAAGGCAGAAATTCCCCGAATTTTAGAGAAAAATTGCAGAAATTCCCCTAATTGTGGGGCAAAAAGGCAGAAATTCTCCTTATTTTGGGGCAATCCTGCAGAAATTTCACGTATTTCAGGGAAAAAAGGCAGAAATTTCCCTTATTTTGGTGCAAAAAGGCAGAAATTCTCCATATTTTGGTGCAAAAATCAGGAATTTCCCTTATTTTGAGGTAAAATGCTGAAATTCCCCTTATTTTTGGGAAAAAAGCAGAAATTACCCTATTTTGGGGGCAAATTTGCAGAAATTTCACTTATTTCAGGGTAATAAGTCAGAAATTTTCTTTATTTTAGGGCAAAAATGACAGAAATTCCCTTTGTTTCGGGGGAAAAAACAGAAATTCCACTTATTTAGAGGCAAAAAAGCAGAAATCCCCCTTATTTTAGGGCAAAATTGCAAAAATTTCCCTTATTTGGGGGCAAAAAAACAGAAATTCCCCTTATTTTGGGGCAAAATCCAAGAAATTTTTTTTATTATGGGGAAAAATCGCAGAAATTTTTTTTTAGGGCAAAATTGCAGAAATTTCACTTATTTCAGAGAAAAAAAGCAAAAATTTTTCTTATTTTGGGGCAAAAAGGCAGAAATTCCAATTATTTTGGGGCAAAAAGGCAGAAATTCACCTTATTTTGGGCTAAAATTGCAGAAATTTCACATATTTCAGGGCAAAAAGGCAGAAATTTTTCTTAATTTGGGGCAAAAATGAAGAAATTTCCTTGTTTTATGGCAAAAAGATATGCATTCCCCTTATTTTCAGGCAAAAAGGCAGAAATTCACCATATTTTGGAGCAAAATTGCAGAAATTCCCTTAATTGTGGGGCAAAAAGGCAGAAACTCTCCTTATTTTGGGGCAAAACTCAGAAATTCCACTTATTTTGGTGCAAAATTTCAGAAATTTTCTTTATTTTGGGGCAAAATTGCATAAATTTCACTTATTTTGGGGCAAAATTGCAGAAATTTCACTTATTTCAGGATAATAAGTCAGAAATTTTCCTTATTTTGGTGCAAAAAAAGACAGAAAAATTTCCTTTGTTTTGGGGGAAAAAGACAGAAATTCCACTTATTTAGAGGCAAAAAAGCAAATGTTCCCCTTATTTAGGAGCAAACATGAAGATATTTCCCTTTTTTATGGCAAAAAAGTGTGCATTCTTCTTATTTTCGGACAAATAGGCAGAAATTTTCCATATTTTAGGACAAAAGGCAGAAATTCCTTTTATTTTGGAGAAAAATTGCAGAAATTTCCCTAATTGTGGGGCAAAAAACAGAAATTCCCCTTATTTTGAAGCAAAATTGCAGAAATTTTTCTTATTATGGGGAAAAATCGCATAAATTTGTCTTATTTTAGGGCAAAATTGCAGAAATTTCACTAATTGTGGGGCAAAAAGGCAGAAATTCTCCTTATTTTGGGGCAAAACTCAGAAATTCCACTTATTTTGGGGCAAAATTCCAGAAATTTTCCTTATTTTGTGGCAAAATTACAGAAATTTCCCTTATTATGGGGAAAATTGCAGAAATTTCTCTTATTTTGGGGCAAAATTTCAGAAATTTGACTTATTTCAGGGAAAAAAAGGCAGAAATTTTCCTTATTTTGGGGCAAAAAGGCAGAAATTCCTAATATTTTGTGCCAAAATTCAGAAATTCCCCTTATTTTGAGGTAAAAAGCTGAAATTCCCCTTATTTGGGGGCAAAAAAGCAGAAATTTCCCTTATATTTGGGCAAATTTGCAGAAATTTCACTTATTTCAGTGTAATAAGTCAGAAATTTTCCTTATTATGGGGCAAAAATGACAGAAATTCCCTTTGTTTTGGGGGAAAAAGACAGAAATTCCTCTTATATAGAGCCAAAAAAGCAGAAATTTTCCTTATTTTAGGGGAAAATTTCAGAAATTTCACATATTTCAGGGCAAAAAGGCAGAAATTTCTTTTAATTTGGGGCACAAATGAAGAAATTTCCCTTTTTTATGGCAAAAAGTTATGCATTCCCCTTATTTTCGGGCAAAAAGGCAGAAATTCCCCGAATTTTAGAGAAAAATTGCAGAAATTCCCCTAATTGTGGGGCAAAAAGGCAGAAATTCTCCTTATTTTGGGGCAATCCTGCAGAAATTTCACGTATTTCAGGGAAAAAAGGCAGAAATTTCCCTTATTTTGGTGCAAAAAGGCAGAAATTCTCCATATTTTGGTGCAAAAATCAGGAATTTCCCTTATTTTGAGGTAAAATGCTGAAATTCCCCTTATTTTTGGGAAAAAAGCAGAAATTACCCTATTTTGGGGGCAAATTTGCAGAAATTTCACTTATTTCAGGGTAATAAGTCAGAAATTTTCTTTATTTTAGGGCAAAAATGACAGAAATTCCCTTTGTTTCGGGGGAAAAAACAGAAATTCCACTTATTTAGAGGCAAAAAAGCAGAAATCCCCCTTATTTTAGGGCAAAATTGCAAAAATTTCCCTTATTTGGGGGCAAAAAAACAGAAATTCCCCTTATTTTGGGGCAAAATCCAAGAAATTTTTTTTATTATGGGGAAAAATCGCAGAAATTTTTTTTTAGGGCAAAATTGCAGAAATTTCACTTATTTCAGAGAAAAAAAGCAAAAATTTTTCTTATTTTGGGGCAAAAAGGCAGAAATTCCAATTATTTTGGGGCAAAAAGGCAGAAATTCACCTTATTTTGGGCTAAAATTGCAGAAATTTCACATATTTCAGGGCAAAAAGGCAGAAATTTTTCTTAATTTGGGGCAAAAATGAAGAAATTTCCTTGTTTTATGGCAAAAAGATATGCATTCCCCTTATTTTCAGGCAAAAAGGCAGAAATTCACCATATTTTGGAGCAAAATTGCAGAAATTCCCTTAATTGTGGGGCAAAAAGGCAGAAACTCTCCTTATTTTGGGGCAAAACTCAGAAATTCCACTTATTTTGGTGCAAAATTTCAGAAATTTTCTTTATTTTGGGGCAAAATTGCATAAATTTCACTTATTTTGGGGCAAAATTGCAGAAATTTCACTTATTTCAGGATAATAAGTCAGAAATTTTCCTTATTTTGGTGCAAAAAAGACAGAAATTTCCTTTGTTTTGTGGGAAAAAGACAGAAATTCTACTTATTTAGAGGCAAAAAGCAAAAGTTCCCCATATTTTGGAGCAAAAATGAAGAAATTTCCCTTTTTTATGGCAAAAAGGTATGCATTCTTCTTATTTTCGGACAAAAAGGCAGAAATTCCCAATATTTTAGGACAAAAGGCAGAAATTCCTTTTATTTTGGAGCAAAATTGCAGAAATTTCCCTAATTGTGGGGCAAAAAACAGAAATTCCCGTTATTTTGAAGCAAAATTGAGGAAATTTCCCTTATTATGGGGAAAAATTGCAGAAATTTCTCTTATTTTAGGGCAAAATTGCAGAAATTTCACTAATTGGGGGCAAAAAGGCAGAAATTCTCCTTATTTTGGGGCAAAACTCAGAAATTCCACTTATTTTGGGGCAAAATTCCAGATATTTCCCTTATTTTGGGGCAAAATTGCAGATATTTCACTTATTTTGGGGAATAATTTCAGAAATTTCACTTATTTCAAGGAAAAAAGGCAGAAATTGTCCTTATTTTAGGGCAAAAAGGCAGAAATTTCTAATATTTGTGCCAAAATTCAGAAATTCCCCTTATTTTGAGGTAAAAAGGCTGAAATTCCCCTTATTTGGGGGCAAAAAGGCAGAAATTTCCCTTAAATTGTGGCAAAATTGAAGAATTTTCACTTATTTCAGGGTAATAAGTCAGAAATTTTCCTTATTTTAGGGCAAAAATGACAGAAATTCCCTTAGTTTGGGTGAAAAAGACAGAAATTCCACTTATTTAGAGGCAAAAAAGCAAAAATTCCCCTTATTTTAGGGCAAAATTGCAGAAATTTTTATTATTTGGTGGCAAAAAAACAGAAATTCCTCTTATTTTAAGGCAAAATTCCAGAAATTTCCTTTATTATGGGGAATAATTGCAGAAATTTCTTTTATTTTAGGGCAAAATTGCAGAAATTTCAATTATTTCAGAGAAAAAAAGCAAAAATTTTTATTATTTTGGGGCAAAAAGACAGAAAATCCCATTATTTTGGGGCAAAAAGGCTGAAATTCACCTTATTTTGGGCTAAAATTGAAGAAATTTAACATATTTCAGGACAAAAAGGCAGAAATTTCCCTTAATTTGGGGCAAAAATGAAGAAATTTTCCTTTTTTATGGCAAAAACGTAGGCATTCCCTTTACTTTCGGGCAAAAAGGCAGAAATTCCCCATATTTTGGAGCAAAATTGCAGAAATTCCCCTAATTGTGGGGCAAAATGGCATAAGTTCTCCTTATTTTGAGGCAAAATTGCAGAAATTTCACTTATTTCAGGGAAAAAAGCCAGAAATTTTTATTATTTTAGTGCAAAAGGCAGAAATTCTCAATATTTTGGTGCAAAAATCAGAAATTTCCCTTATTTTGAGGTAAAATGCTGAAATTCTCTTTATTTTTGGGCAAAAGGATGAAATTTCCCTATTTTTGGGGCAAATTTGCAGAAATTTCACTTATTTCAGGATAATAAGTCAGAAATTTTCCTTATTTTGGGGCAAAAAGACAGAAATTCTCTTTGTTTTGGGGGAAAAAAACAGAAATTCTACTTATTTAGAGGCAAAAAGGCAAAAGTTCCCCTTAATTAGGAGCAAAAATGAAGAAATTTCTCTTTTTGATGGCAAAAAGGTATGCATTCTTCTTATTTTCAAACAAAAAGGCAGAAATTCCCCATATTTTAGGGCAAAAGGCAGAAATTCCCCTTATTTTGGGGCAAAATTGCAGAAATATCCCTAATTGTGGGGCAAAAAACAGAAATTCCCCTTATTTTGAAGCAAAATTGCAGAAATTAAACTTATTATGGAGAAAAATTGCAGAAATTTCCCTTATTTTAGGGCAAAATTGAAGAAATTTCACTAATTGTGGGGCAAAAAGGCAGAAATTCTCCTTATTTTGAGGCAAAACTCAGAAATTCCACTTATTTTGGGGCAAAATTCCAGAAATTTCCCTTATTTTGGGGCAAAATTGCAGAAATTTCACTTATTTTGGGGCACAATTGCAGAAATTTCACTTATTTCAGGGAAAAAAGGCAGAAATTTTTCTTATTTTGTGGCAAAAAGGCAGAAATTCTCCATATTTTGGTGCAAAAATCAGAAATTTCCCTTATTTTTAGGTAAAATGCTGAAATTCCCCTTATTTTGGGGCAAAAGGCAGAAATTTCCCTTTTTTGGGGCAAAATTGCAGAAATTTCACTAATTGTGGGGCAAAAAGGCAGAAATTCTCCTTATTTTGGGGCAAAACTCAGAAATTCCACTTATTTTGGGGCAAAATTCCAGAAATTTCCCTTATTTTGGAGCAAAATTGCAGAAATTTCACTTATTTTGGGGCATAATTGCAGAAATTTCACTTATTTCAGGAAAAAAAAAGCAGAAATTTTCCTTATTTTGGGGCAAAAAGGCAGAAATTCCTAATATTTTGTGGCAAAAATGCAGAAATTCCTAATATTTTGTTGCAAAGATGCAGAAATTTCCCTTATTTTGAGGTAAAAAGGCTGAAATTCCCCATATTTGAGGGCAAAAAGGCAGAAATTTCCCTAATTTTGGGGCAAATTTGCAGAAATTTCACTTATTTCAGGGTAATAAGTCAGAAATTTTCCTTATTTTGGTGCAAAAAAAGACAGAAATTCCCTTTGTTTTGGGGGAAAAACAGAGAAATTCCACTTATTTAGAAGCAAAAAGCAAAAGTTCCCCTTATTTTGGAGCAAAAATGAAGAAATTTCCCTTTTTTATGGCAAAAACGTATGCATTCTTCCTATTTTCAGACAAAAAGGAAGAAATTCCCCATATTTTAGGACAAAAGGCAGAAATTTCTTTTATTTTGGTTCAAAATTGCAGAAATTTCCCTAATTGTGGGGCAAAAAACAGAAATTCCTCTTATTTTGAAGCAAAATTGCAGAAATTTCTCTTATTTTAGAGGAAAACTGCAGAAATTTCACTAACTGTGGGCAAAAAGGCAAAAATTCTCCTTATTTTGGGGCAAAATTCAGAAATTCCACCTATTTTGGGGCAAAATTCCAGAAATTCTCCTTATTTTGGGGCAAAATTGCAGAAATTTTACTTATTTTGGGGCAAAATTGCAGAAATTTCACTTATTTTAGGGAAAAAAGGTAGAAATTCCTAATATTTTGTGCCAAAATGCAGAAATTCCCCTTATTTTGAGGTAAAAAGGCTGAAATTCCCCTTATTTGGGGGCAAAAAGGCAGAAATTTGCTTATATTGGGGCAAAATTGCAGAAATTTCACTTATTTCAGGGTAATAAGTCAGAAATTTTTCTTATTTTGGGGCAAAAATGACAGAAATTCCCTTTGTTTTTGGGGAAAAATACAAAAATTCCACTTATTTAGAGGCAAAAAAGCAGAAATTCCCCTTATTTTAGAACAAAATTGCAGAAATTTTTTTTATTGGGGGGCAAAAAAACAGAAATTCCTTTTATTTTAAGGCAAAATTCCAGAAATTTCCATTATTATGGGGAGAAATTGCAAAAATTTCTTTTATTTTAGGGCAAAATTGCAGAAATTTCACTTATTTCATAGAAAAAAAGCAAAAATATTTTTTATTTTGTGGTAAAAAGGCAGAAATTCCCATTATTTTGGGGCAAAAAGGCAGAAATTCACCTTATTTTGGGCTAAAATTGCAGAAATTGCACATATTTCAGGGCAAAAAGGCAGAAAATTCCCTTAATTTGGGGCAAAAATGAAGAAATTTCCCTTTTTTGTGGCAAAAAGGTATGCATTTTCCTTATTTTATGGCAAAAAGGCAGAAATTCCCTGTATTTTGGAGCAAAATTGCAGAAATTCCCCTAATTGTGGGGGCAAAAAGGCAGAAATTCTCCTTATTTTGGGGCAAAATTACAGAAATTTCACTTATTTCAGGGAAAAAAAGCAGAAATTTTCCTTATTTTGGTGCAAAAAGGCAGAAATTCTCCATATTTTGGTGCAAAAATCAGAAATTTCATTTATTTTGAGGTAAAATGCTTAAATTCCCCTTATTTTTGGGCAAAAGGCAGAAATTTCACTATTTTTGTGGCAAATTTGCAGATATTTCACTTATTTCAGTGTAATAAGTCAGAAATTTTTCTTATTTTGGCGCAAAAAAGACAGAAATTCTATTTGTTTTGGGGGAAAAAAACAGAAATTCTACTTATTTAGAGGCAAAAAGGCAAAAGTTCCCCTTATTTTGGAGCAAAAATGAAGAAATTTCCCTTATTTTGAGGTAAAAAGGCTAACTTTCCCTATATTTGTGGGCAAAAAGGCAGAAATTTCCCTTATTTTGGGCTAAATTTGCAGAAATTTCACTTATTTAAGGGTAATAAGTCAGAAATTTTCCTTAATCTGGGGCAAAAAAGACAGGAATTCCCTTTGTTTTGGTGGAAAAAGACAGAAATTCCACTTATTTTGAGGCAAAAATGCAAAAGGTACCTTTATTTTGGAGTAAAAATGAAGAAATTTCCTTTTTTTATGGCAAAAAGTTATGCATTCTTCTTATTTTCGGACAAAAAGGCAGAAATTCCCCATATTTTGGGGCAAAAGGCAGAAATTCCCCTTATTTTGAGGCAAAATTGCAGAAATTTCCCTTATTATGGGGAAAAATTGCAGAAATTTCCATTATATTAGGGCAAAATTGCAGAAATTTCACTAATTGTTGGGCAAAAATGCAGAAATTCTCCTTATTTTGGGGCAAAACTCAGAAATTCCACATATTTTGGGGCAAAAAACCAGAAATTTCCCTTATTGTGGAGAAAATTGCAGAAATTTTACTTATTTTGGGGCAAAATTGCAGAAATTTCACTTATTTCAGAGAAAAAAGGCAGAATTTTTTTTTTATTTTGGGGCAAAAAGGCAGAAATTCCTAATATGTTGTGCCAAAATTCAGAAAATCCTATTATTTTGAGGTAAAAAGGCTGAAATTCCCCTTATTTGGGGGCAAAAACGCAGAAATTTCCCTTATATTGGGACAAAATTGCAGAAATTTCACTTATTTCAGGGTAATAAGTCAGAAATTTTCATTATTTTGGGGCAAAAATGACAGAAATTCCCTTTGTTTTGGGGGAAAAAGACAGAAATTCCACTTATTTAGAGGCAAAAATCCAGAAATTCCTTTTATTTTAGGGCAAAATTGCAGAAATTTCCCTTATTTGGGGGCAAAAAAACAGAAATTCCCCTTATTTTGTGGCAAAATTCCAGAAATTTCCCTTATTATGGGGAAAAATTTCAGAAATTTCCCTTATTTTAGGGCAAAATTGCAGAAATTTCACTTATTTCAGAGAAAAAATTCAAAATTTTTTTCTTATTTTGGAGCAAAAAGGCAGAAATTCCCATTATTTTGGGGCAAAAAGGCAGAAATTCACCTTATTTTGGGCTAAAATTGCAGAAATTTTACATATTTCAGGGCAAAAATTCAGAAATTTCCCTTAATTTGGGGCAAAAATGAAGAAATTTCCCTTTTTATGGCAAAAAGGTATGCATTCCCCTTATTTTCGGGCAAAATAGCAGAAATTCCCTGTATTTTGGAGCAAAATTGCAGAAATTCCCCTAATTGTGGGGCAAAATTTCAGAAATTTTCCTTATTTTGGGGCAAAATTGCAGAAATTTCACTTATTTTAGGGCAAAATTGCAAAAATTTCACTTATTTCAGGGAAAAAACGCAGAAATTTTCTTAATTTTGGGGCAAAAATGCAGAAATTCTCCATATTTTGATGCAAAAATCAGAAATTTTCCTTATTTTGAGGTAAAAAGGCTGAAATTCTCCTTATTTGGGGGCACAAAGGCAGAAATTTTTCTTCTTTTGGGGCAAATTTGCAGAAATTTCATTTATTTCAGGGTTATAAGTCAGAAATTTTCCTTATTTTGGACCAAAAAACCAGAAATTCCCTTTGTTTTGGGGGAAAAAGACAGAAATTCCACTTATTTAGAGGCAAAAAAGCAGAAATTCCTTTTATTTTGGAGCAAAAATGAAGAAATTTCCCATTTTTATTGCAAAAAGTTGTGCATTCTTCTTATTTTCAGACAAAAAGGCAGAAATTCCCCATATTTTGGGGCAAAAGGCAGAAATTTCCCTTCTTTTTGGGCAAAATTGCAGAAATTTCCCTAATTGTGGGGCAAAAAGCAGAAATTACCCTTATTTTGGGGCAAAACTCAGAAATTCCACTTATTTTGGGGCAAAATTCCAGAAATTTCCCTTATTTTGGGGCAAAATTGCAGAAATTTTACTTATTTTGGGGCAAAATTGCAGAAATTTCACTTATATCAGGGAAAAAAGGCAGAAATTGTCCTTATTTTGGGGCAAAAAGGCAGAAATTCTCCATATTTTGGTGCAAAAATCAGAAATTTCCCTTATTTTTAGGTAAAATGCTGAAATTCCCCTTATTTTGGGGCAAAAGGCAGAAATATCCCTTTTTTGGGGCAAAATTGCAGAAATTTCACTAATTGTGGGGCAAAAAGGCAGAAATTCTCCTTATTTTGGGGCAAAACTCAGAAATTCCACTTATTTTGGGGCAAAATTCCAGAAATTTCCCTTATTTTGGGGCAAAATTGCAGAAATTTCACTTATTTTGGGGCAAAATTGCAGAAATTTCACTTATATCAGGGAAAAAAGGCAGAAATTGTCCTTATTTTGGAGCAAAAAGGCAGAAATTCTCCATATTTTGGTGCAAAAATCAGAAATTTCCCTTATTTTTAGGTAAAATGCTGAAATTCCCGTTATTTTGGGGCAAAAGGCAGAAATTTCCCTTTTTTGGGGCAAAATTGCAGAAATTTCACTAATTGTGGGGCAAAAAGGCAGAAATTCTCCTTATTTTGGGGCAAAACTCAGAAATTCCACTTATTTTGGGGCAAAATTCCAGAAATTTCCCTTATTTTGGGGCAAAATTGCAGAAATTTCACTTATTTTGGGGCATAATTGCAGAAATTTCACTTATTTCAGGAAAAAAAAAGCAGAAATTTTCCTTATTTTGGGGCAAAAAGGCAGAAATTCCTAATATTTTGTGGCAAAAATGCAGAAATTCCTAATATTTTGTTGCAAAGATGCAGAAATTTCCCTTATTTTGAGGTAAAAAAGCTGAAATTCCCCATATTTGGGGGCAAAAAGGCAGAAATTTCCCTAATTTTGGGGCAAATTTGCAGAAATTTCACTTATTTCAGGGTAATAAGTCAGAAATTTTCCTTATTTTGGTGCAAAAAAAGACAGAAATTCCCTTTGTTTTGGGGGAAAAACAGAGAAATTCCACTTATTTAGAAGCAAAAAGCAAAAGTTCCCCTTATTTTGGAGCAAAAATGAAGAAATTTCCCTTTTTTATGGCAAAAAGGTATGCATTCTTCCTATTTTCAGACAAAAAGGAAGAAATTCCCCATATTTTAGGACAAAAGGCAGAAATTTCTTTTATTTTGGTTCAAAATTGCAGAAATTTCCCTAATTGTGGGGCAAAAACAGAAATTCCTCTTATTTTGAAGCAAAATTGCAGAAATTTCTCTTATTTTAGGGGAAAACTGCAGAAATTTCACTAACTGTGGGCAAAAAGGCAAAAATTCTCTTTATTTTGGGGCAAAATTCAGAAATTCCACCTATTTTGGGGCAAAATTCCAGAAATTCTCCTTATTTTGGGGCAAAATTGCAGAAATTTTACTTATTTTGGGGCAAAATTGCAGAAATTTCACTTATTTTAGGGAAAAAAGGTAGAAATCCCTAATATTTTGTGCCAAAATGCAGAAATTCCCCTTATTTTGAGGTAAAAAGGCTGAAATTCCCCTTATTTGGGGGCAAAAAGGCAGAAATTTGCTTATATTGGGGCAAAATTGCAGAAATTTCACTTATTTCAGGGTAATAAGTCAGAAATTTTTCTTATTTTGGGGCAAAAATGACAGAAATTCCCTTTGTTTTTGGGGAAAAAGACAAAAATTCCACTTATTTAGAGGCAAAAAAGCAGAAATTCCCCTTATTTTAGAACAAAATTGCAGAAATTTTTTTTATTGGGGGGCAAAAAAACAGAAATTCCTTTTATTTTAAGGCAAAATTCCAGAAATTTCCATTATTATGGGGAGAAATTGCAAAAATTTCTTTTATTTTAGGGCAAAATTGCAGAAATTTACTTATTTCATAGAAAAAAAGCAAAAATATTTTTTATTTTGTGGTAAAAAGGCAGAAATTCCCATTATTCTGGGGCAAAAAGGCAGAAATTCACCTTATTTTGGGCTAAAATTGCAGAAATTGCACATATTTCAGGGCAAAAAGGCAGAAAATTCCCTTAATTTGGGGCAAAAATGAAGAAATTTCCCTTTTTTGTTGCAAAAAGGTATGCATTTTCCTTATTTTATGGCAAAAAGGCAGAAATTCCCTGTATTTTGGAGCAAAATTGCAGAAATTCCCCTAATTGTGGGGGCAAAAAGGCAGAAATTCTCCTTATTTTGGGGCAAAATTACAGAAATTTCACTTATTTCAGGGAAAAAAAGCAGAAATTTTCCTTATTTTGGTGCAAAAAGGCAGAAATTCTCCATATTTTGGTGCAAAAATCAGAAATTTCATTTATTTTGAGGTAAAATGCTTAAATTCCCCTTATTTTTGGGCAAAAGGCAGAAATTTCACTATTTTTGTGGCAAATTTGCAGATATTTCACTTATTTCAGTGTAATAAGTCAGAAATTTTTCTTATTTTGGCGCAAAAAAGACAGAAATTCTATTTGTTTTGGGGGAAAAAAACAGAAATTCTACTTATTTAGAGGCAAAAAGGCAAAAGTTCCCCTTATTTTGGAGCAAAAATGAAGAAATTTCCCTTATTTTGAGGTAAAAAGGCTAACTTTCCCTATATTTGTGGGCAAAAAGGCAGAAATTTCCCTTATTTTGGGCTAAATTTGCAGAAATTTCACTTATTTAAGGGTAATAAGTCAGAAATTTTCCTTAATCTGGGGCAAAAAAGACAGGAATTCCCTTTGTTTTGGTGGAAAAAGACAGAAATTCCACTTATTTTGAGGCAAAAAGGCAAAAGGTACCTTTATTTTGGAGTAAAAATGAAGAAATTTCCTTTTTTTATGGCAAAAAGTTATGCATTCTTCTTATTTTCGGACAAAAAGGCAGAAATTCCCCATATTTTGGGGCAAAAGGCAGAAATTCCCCTTATTTTGAGGCAAAATTGCAGAAATTTCCCTTATTATGGGGAAAAATTGCAGAAATTTCCATTATATTAGGGCAAAATTGCAGAAATTTCACTAATTGTTGGGCAAAAATGCAGAAATTCTCCTTATTTTGGGGCAAAACTCAGAAATTCCACATATTTTGGGGCAAAAAACCAGAAATTTCCCTTATTGTGGAGAAAATTGCAGAAATTTTACTTATTTTGGGGCAAAATTGCAGAAATTTCACTTATTTCAGAGAAAAAAGGCAGAATTTTTTTTTATTTTGGGGCAAAAAGGCAGAAATTCCTAATATGTTGTGCCAAAATTCAGAAAATCCTATTATTTTGAGGTAAAAAGGCTGAAATTCCCCTTATTTGGGGGCAAAAACGCAGAAATTTCCCTTATATTGGGACAAAATTGCAGAAATTTCACTTATTTCAGGGTAATAAGTCAGAAATTTTCATTATTTTGGGGCAAAAATGACAGAAATTCCCTTTGTTTTGGGGGAAAAAGACAGAAATTCCACTTATTTAGAGGCAAAAAACCAGAAATTCCTTTTATTTTAGGGCAAAATTGCAGAAATTTCCCTTATTTGGGGGCAAAAAAACAGAAATTCCCCTTATTTTGTGGCAAAATTCCAGAAATTTCCCTTATTATGGGGAAAAATTTCAGAAATTTCCCTTATTTTAGGGCAAAATTGCAGAAATTTCACTTATTTCAGAGAAAAAATTCAAAATTTTTTTCTTATTTTGGAGCAAAAAGGCAGAAATTCCCATTATTTTGGGGCAAAAAGGCAGAAATTCACCTTATTTTGGGCTAAAATTGCAGAAATTTTACATATTTCAGGGCAAAAATTCAGAAATTTCCCTTAATTTGGGGCAAAAATGAAGAAATTTCCCTTTTTATGGCAAAAAGGTATGCATTCCCCTTATTTTCGGGCAAAATAGCAGAAATTCCCTGTATTTTGGAGCAAAATTGCAGAAATTCCCCTAATTGTGGGGCAAAATTTCAGAAATTTTCCTTATTTTGGGGCAAAATTGCAGAAATTTCACTTATTTTAGGGCAAAATTGCAAAAATTTCACTTATTTCAGGGAAAAAACGCAGAAATTTTCTTAATTTTGGGGCAAAAATGCAGAAATTCTCCATATTTTGATGCAAAAATCAGAAATTTTCCTTATTTTGAGGTAAAAAGGCTGAAATTCTCCTTATTTGGGGGCACAAAGGCAGAAATTTTTCTTCTTTTGGGGCAAATTTGCAGAAATTTCATTTATTTCAGGGTTATAAGTCAGAAATTTTCCTTATTTTGGACCAAAAAAACAGAAATTCCCTTTGTTTTGGGGGAAAAAGACAGAAATTCCACTTATTTAGAGGCAAAAAAGCAGAAATTCCTTTTATTTTGGAGCAAAAATGAAGAAATTTCCCATTTTTATTGCAAAAAGTTATGCATTCTTCTTATTTTCAGACAAAAAGGCAGAAATTCCCCATATTTTGGGGCAAAAGGCAGAAATTTCCCTTCTTTTTGGGCAAAATTGCAGAAATTTCCCTAATTGTGGGGCAAAAAGCAGAAATTACCCTTATTTTGGGGCAAAACTCAGAAATTCCACTTATTTTGGGGCAAAATTCCAGAAATTTCCCTTATTTTGGGGCAAAATTGCAGAAATTTTACTTATTTTGGGGCAAAATTGCAGAAATTTCACTTATATCAGGGAAAAAAGGCAGAAATTGTCCTTATTTTGGGGCAAAAAGGCAGAAATTCTCCATATTTTGGTGCAAAAATCAGAAATTTCCCTTATTTTTAGGTAAAATGCTGAAATTCCCCTTATTTTGGGGCAAAAGGCAGAAATTTCCCTTTTTTGGGGCAAAATTGCAGAAATTTCACTAATTGTGGGGCAAAAAGGCAGAAATTCTCCTTATTTTGGGGCAAAACTCAGAAATTCCACTTATTTTGGGGCAAAATTCCAGAAATTTCCCTTATTTTGGGGCAAAATTGCAGAAATTTCACTTATTTTGGGGCATAATTGCAGAAATTTCACTTATTTCAGGAAAAAAAAAGCAGAAATTTTCCTTATTTTGGGGCAAAAAGGCAGAAATTCCTAATATTTTGTGGCAAAAATGCAGAAATTCCTAATATTTTGTTGCAAAGATGCAGAAATTTCCCTTATTTTGAGGTAAAAAGGCTGAAATTCCCCATATTTGGGGGCAAAAAGGCAGAAATTTCCCTAATTTTGGGGCAAATTTGCAGAAATTTCACTTATTTCAGGGTAATAAGTCAGAAATTTTCCTTATTTTGGTGCAAAAAAAGACAGAAATTCCCTTTGTTTTGGGGGAAAAACAGAGAAATTCCACTTATTTAGAAGCAAAAAGCAAAAGTTCCCCTTATTTTGGAGCAAAAATGAAGAAATTTCCCTTTTTTATGGCAAAAAGGTATGCATTCTTCCTATTTTCAGACAAAAAGGATGAAATTCCCCATATTTTAGGACAAAAGGCAGAAATTTCTTTTATTTTGGTTCAAAATTGCAGAAATTTCCCTAATTGTGGGGCAAAAAACAGAAATTCCTCTTATTTTGAAGCAAAATTGCAGAAATTTCTCTTATTTTAGGGGAAAACTGCAGAAATTTCACTAACTGTGGGCAAAAAGGCAAAAATTCTCCTTATTTTGGGGCAAAATTCAGAAATTCCACCTATTTTGGGGCAAAATTCCAGAAATTCTCCTTATTTTGGGGCAAAATTGCAGAAATTTTACTTATTTTGGGGCAAAATTGCAGAAATTTCACTTATTTTAGGGAAAAAAGGTAGAAATTCCTAATATTTTGTGCCAAAATGCAGAAATTCCCCTTATTTTGAGGTAAAAAGGCTGAAATTCCCCTTATTTGGGGGCAAAAAGGCAGAAATTTGCTTATATTGGGGCAAAATTGCAGAAATTTCACTTATTTCAGGGTAATAAGTCAGAAATTTTTCTTATTTTGGGGCAAAAATGACAGAAATTCCCTTTGTTTTTGGGGAAAAAGACAAAAATTCCACTTATTTAGAGGCAAAAAAGCAGAAATTCCCCTTATTTTAGAACAAAATTGCAGAAATTTTTTTTATTGGGGGGCAAAAAAACAGAAATTCCTTTTATTTTAAGGCAAAATTCCAGAAATTTCCATTATTATGGGGAGAAATTGCAAAAATTTCTTTTATTTTAGGGCAAAATTGCAGAAATTTCACTTATTTCATAGAAAAAAAGCAAAAATATTTTTTATTTTGTGGTAAAAAGGCAGAAATTCCCATTATTCTAAGGCAAAAAGGCAGAAATTCACCTTATTTTGGGCTAAAATTGCAGAAATTGCACATATTTCAGGGCAAAAAGGCAGAAAATTCCCTTAATTTGGGGCAAAAATGAAGAAATTTCCCTTTTTTGTTGCAAAAAGGTATGCATTTTCCTTATTTTATGGCAAAAAGGCAGAAATTCCCTGTATTTTGGAGCAAAATTGCAGAAATTCCCCTAATTGTGGGGGCAAAAAGGCAGAAATTCTCCTTATTTTGGGGCAAAATTACAGAAATTTCACTTATTTCAGGGAAAAAAAGCAGAAATTTTCCTTATTTTGGTGCAAAAAGGCAGAAATTCTCCATATTTTGGTGCAAAAATCAGAAATTTCATTTATTTTGAGGTAAAATGCTTAAATTCCCCTTATTTTTGGGCAAAAGGCAGAAATTTCACTATTTTTGTGGCAAATTTGCAGATATTTCACTTATTTCAGTGTAATAAGTCAGAAATTTTTCTTATTTTGGCGCAAAAAAGACAGAAATTCTATTTGTTTTGGGGGAAAAAAACAGAAATTCTACTTATTTAGAGGCAAAAAGGCAAAAGTTCCCCTTATTTTGGAGCAAAAATGAAGAAATTTCCCTTATTTTGAGGTAAAAAGGCTAACTTTCCCTATATTTGTGGGCAAAAAGGCAGAAATTTCCCTTATTTTGGGCTAAATTTGCAGAAATTTCACTTATTTAAGGGTAATAAGTCAGAAATTTTCCTTAATCTGGGGCAAAAAAGACAGGAATTCCCTTTGTTTTGGTGGAAAAAGACAGAAATTCCACTTATTTTGAGGCAAAAAGGCAAAAGGTACCTTTATTTTGGAGTAAAAATGAAGAAATTTCCTTTTTTTATGGCAAAAAGTTATGCATTCTTCTTATTTTCGGACAAAAAGGCAGAAATTCCCCATATTTTGGGGCAAAAGGCAGAAATTCCCCTTATTTTGAGGCAAAATTGCAGAAATTTCCCTTATTATGGGGAAAAATTGCAGAAATTTCCATTATATTAGGGCAAAATTGCAGAAATTTCACTAATTGTTGGGCAAAAATGCAGAAATTCTCCTTATTTTGGGGCAAAACTCAGAAATTCCACATATTTTGGGGCAAAAAACCAGAAATTTCCCTTATTGTGGAGAAAATTGCAGAAATTTTACTTATTTTGGGGCAAAATTGCAGAAATTTCACTTATTTCAGAGAAAAAAGGCAGAATTTTTTTTTTATTTTGGGGCAAAAAGGCAGAAATTCCTAATATGTTGTGCCAAAATTCAGAAAATCCTATTATTTTGAGGTAAAAAGGCTGAAATTCCCCTTATTTGGGGGCAAAAACGCAGAAATTTCCCTTATATTGGGACAAAATTGCAGAAATTTCACTTATTTCAGGGTAATAAGTCAGAAATTTTCATTATTTTGGGGCAAAAATGACAGAAATTCCCTTTGTTTTGGGGGAAAAAGACAGAAATTCCACTTATTTAGAAGCAAAAAACCAGAAATTCCTTTTATTTTAGGGCAAAATTGCAGAAATTTCCCTTATTTGGGGGCAAAAAAACAGAAATTCCCCTTATTTTGTGGCAAAATTCCAGAAATTTCCCTTATTATGGGGAAAAATTTCAGAAATTTCCCTTATTTTAGGGCAAAATTGCAGAAATTTCACTTATTTCAGAGAAAAAATTCAAAATTTTTTTCTTATTTTGGAGCAAAAAGGCAGAAATTCCCATTATTTTGGGGCAAAAAGGCAGAAATTCACCTTATTTTGGGCTAAAATTGCAGAAATTTTACATATTTCAGGGCAAAAATTCAGAAATTTCCCTTAATTTGGGGCAAAAATGAAGAAATTTCCCTTTTTATGGCAAAAAGGTATGCATTCCCCTTATTTTCGGGCAAAATAGCAGAAATTCCCTGTATTTTGGAGCAAAATTGCAGAAATTCCCCTAATTGTGGGGCAAAATTTCAGAAATTTTCCTTATTTTGGGGCAAAATTGCAGAAATTTCACTTATTTTAGGGCAAAATTGCAAAAATTTCACTTATTTCAGGGAAAAAACGCAGAAATTTTCTTAATTTTGGGGCAAAAATGCAGAAATTCTCCATATTTTGATGCAAAAATCAGAAATTTTCCTTATTTTGAGGTAAAAAGGCTGAAATTCTCCTTATTTGGGGGCACAAAGGCAGAAATTTTTCTTCTTTTGGGGCAAATTTGCAGAAATTTCATTTATTTCAGGGTTATAAGTCAGAAATTTTCCTTATTTTGGACCAAAAAAACAGAAATTCCCTTTGTTTTGGGGGAAAAAGACAGAAATTCCACTTATTTAGAGGCAAAAAAGCAGAAATTCCTTTTATTTTGGAGCAAAAATGAAGAAATTTCCCATTTTTATTGCAAAAAGTTATGCATTCTTCTTATTTTCAGACAAAAAGGCAGAAATTCCCCATATTTTGGGGCAAAAGGCTGAAATTTCCCTTCTTTTTGGGCAAAATTGCAGAAATTTCCCTAATTGTGGGGCAAAAAGCAGAAATTACCCTTATTTTGGGGCAAAACTAAGAAATTCCACTTCTTTTGGGGCAAAATTCCAGAAATTTCCCTTATTTTGGGGCAAAATTGCAGAAATTTTACTTATTTTGGGGCAAAATTGCAGAAATTTCAATTATATCAGGGAAAAAAGGCAGAAATTGTCCTTATTTTGGGGCAAAAAGGCAGAAATTCCTAATATTTGTGCCAAAATTCAGAAATTCCCCTTATTTTGAGGTAAAAAGGTTAAAATTCCCCTTATTTGGGGGCAAAAAGGCAGAAATTTCCCTTATATTGGGGCAAAATTGCAGAAATTTCACTTATTTTAGGGTAATAAGTCAGAAATTTTTCTTATTTTGGGGCAAAAATGACAGAAATTCCCTTTGTTTTGGAAGAAAAAGACAGAAATTCCACTTATTTAGAGGCAAAAAAGCAGAACTTCCCCTTATTTTAGGGCAAAATTGCAGAAATTTCCCTTATTTGGGTGCAAAAAAACAAAAATTCCCCTTATTTTAAGGCAAAATTCCAGAAATTTCCTTTATTATGGGGAAAAATTGCAGAAATTTCTTTTATTTTAGGGCAAAATTGCAGAAATTTCACTTAATTCAGAGAAAAAAAGCAAAAATTTTTCTTATTTTGGGGCAAAAAGGCAGAAATTCCAATTATTTTGGGGCAAAAAAGCCGAAATTCACCTTATTTTGGGCTAAAATTGAAGAAATTTCACATATTTCAGGGCAAAAAGGCAGAAATTTCCCTTAATTTGGGGCAAAAATGAAGAAATTTCCCTTTTTTATAGCAAAAAGCTATGCATTCCCCTTATTTTCGGGCAAAAAGGCAGAAATTCCCTATATTTTGGAGCAAAATTGCAGAAATTCCCCTAATTGTGAGGCAAAAAGGCAGAAGTTCTCCTTATTTTTGGGCAAAATTGCAGAAATTTCACTTATTTCAGGGAAAAAAGCCAGAAATTTTCCTTATTTTGGTGCAAAAGGCAGAAATTCTCCATATTTTGGTGCAAAAATCAGAAATTTCCATTATTTTGAGGTAAAATGCTGAAATTCCCCTTATTTTTGGGCAAAAGGATGAAATTTCCCTTTTTTGGGGCAAATTTGCAGAAATTTCACTTATTTCAGTGTAATAAGTCAGAAATTTTACTTATTTTGGGGCAAAAAAGACAGAAATTCTCTTTGTTTTGGGCGAAAAAACAGAAATTCTACTTATTTAGAGGCAAAAAGGCAAAAGTTCCTCTTATTTAGAAGCAAAAATGAAGAAATTTCACTTTTTTTATGGCAAAAAGGTATGCATTCTTCTTATTTTAAAACAAAAAGGCAGAAATTCCCCATATTTTGGGGCAAAAGGCAGAAATTCCCCTTATTTTGGGGCAAAATTGCAGAAATATCCCTAATTGTGGGGCAAAAAACAGAAATTCCCCTTATTTTGAAGCAAAATTACAGAAATTTCCCTTATTATGGGGAAAAATTGCAGAAATTGCCCTTATTTTAGGGCAAAATTGAAGAAATTTCACTCATTGTGGGGCAAAAAGGCAGAAATTCTCCTTATTTTGAGGCAAAACTCAGAAATTCCACTTATTTTGGGGCAAAATTCCAGAAATTTCCCTTATTTTGGGGCAAAATTGCAGATATTTCACTTATTTTAGGGCAAAATTGCAGAAATTTCACTTATTTCAGGGAAAAATGGCAGAAATTTTTCTTATTTTGTGGCAAAAAGGCAGAAATTCTCCATATTTTGGTGCAAAAATCAGAAATTTCCCTTATTTTTAGGTAAAATGCTGAAATTCCCCTTATTTTGGGGCAAAAGGCAGAAATTTCCTTTTTTTTGGGGCAAAATTGCAGAAATTTCACTAATTGTGGGGCAAAAAGGCAGAAATTCTCCTTATTTGGGGCAAAACTCAGAAATTCCATTTATTTGGGGGCAAAATTCCAGAAATTTCCCTTATTTTGGGGCAAATTTGCAGAAATTTCACTTATTTTGGGGCATAATTGCAGAAATTTCACTTATTTCAGGGAAAAAAAGGCAGAAATTTTCCTTATTTTGGGGCAAAAAGGCAGAAATTCCTAATATTTTGTGGCAAAAATGCAGAAATTCCTAATATTTTGTTGCAAAGTTGCAGAAATTTCCTTTATTTTGAGGTAAAAAGGCTGAAATTCCCCATATTTGGGGGCAAAAAGGCAGAAATTTCCCTAATTTTGGGGCAAATTTGCAGAAATTTCACTTATTTCAGGGTAATAAGTCAGAAATTTTCCTTATTTTGGTGCAAAAAAAGACAGAAATTCCCTTTGTTTTGGGGGAAAAACACAGAAATTCCACTTTTTTAGAAGCAAAAAGCAAAAGTTCCCCTTATTTTGGAGCAAAAATGAACAAATTTCCCTTTTTATGGCAAAAAGGTGTGCATTCTTCTTATTTTCAGACAAAAAGGCAGAATTTCCCCATATTTTAGGACAAAAGGCAGAAATTCCTTTTATTTTGGAGCAAAATTGCAGAAATTTCCCTAATTGTGGGGCAAAAAACAGAAATTCCCCTTATTTTGAAGCAAAATTGCAGAAATTTCCCTTATTATGGGGAAAAATTGCAGAAATTTCTCTTATTTTAGAGGAAAATTGCAGACATTTCACTAATTGTGGGCAAAAAGGCAAAAATTCTCCTTATTTTGGGGCAAAACTCAGAAATTCCACTTATTTTGGGGCAAATTTCCAGAAATTTCCCTTATTTTGGGGCAAAATTGCAGAAATTTTACTTATTTTGGGGCAAAATTGCAGAAATTTCACTTATATCAGGGAAAAAAGGCAGAAATTGTCCTTATTTTGGGGCAAAAAGGCAGAAATTCCTAAAATTTTGTTCCAAAATTCAGAAATTCCCCTTATTTTGAGGTAAAAAGGCTGAAATTACCCTTATTTGGGGGCAAAAAGGCAGAAATTTCCCTTATATTGGGGCAAAATTGCAGAAATTTCACTTATTTCAGGGTAATAAGTCAGAAATTTTCCTTATTTTGGGACAAAAATGAGAGAAATTCCCTTTGTTTTTGGGGAAAAAGACAGAAATTCCACTTATTTAGAGGCAAAAAAGCAGAAATTCCCCTTATTTTAGAACAAAATTGCAGGAATTTCCCTTATTGGGGGGCAAAAAAACAGAAATTCCCCTTATTTTAAGGCAAAATTCCAGAAATTTCCTTTATTATGGGGAGAAATTGCAGAAATTTCTTTTATTTTAGGGCAAAATTGCAGAAATTTCACTTATTTCAGAGAAAAAAAGCAAAAATATTTCTTATTTTGGGGCAAAAAGGCAGAAATTCCCATTATTTTGGGGCAAAAATACAGAAATTCACCTTACTTTGGGCTAAAATTGCAGAAATTTCACATATTTCAGGGCAAAAATTCAGAAAATTCCCTTAATTTGGGGCAAAAATGAAGAAATTTCCCTTTTTTATGGCAAAAAGTTATGCATTCCCCTTATTTTCAAGCAAAAAGGCAGAAATTTCTCGTATTTTGGATCAAAATTGCAGAAATTTCACTTATTTCAGGGAAAAAAAGCAGAAATTTTTTTTTGTTGTAAAAAAGCAGAAATTCTTCATATTTTGGTGCAAAAATCAGAAATTTCATTTATTTTGAGGTAAAATGCTGAAATTCCCCTTATTTTTGGGCAAAAGGCAGAAATTTCCCTATTTTTGGGGCAAATTTGCAGAAATTTCACTTATTTCAGGGTAATAAGTCAGAAATTTTCATTATTTGGGGCAAAAAAAGGCAGAAATTCTCTTTGTTTTGGGGGAAAAAAACAGAAATTCTACTTATTTAGAGGCAAAAAGGCAAAAGTTCCCTTTATTTTGGAGCAAAAATGAAGAAATTTCTCTTATTTATGGCAAAAAGGTATGTATTCTTCTTATTTTCAAACAAAAAGGCAGAAATTCCCCATATTTTGGGGCAAAAGGCAGAAATTCCCCTTATTTTAGGGCAAAATTGCAGAAATTTCCCTAAGTGTGAGGCAAAAAACATAAATTCCTCTTATTTTGAAGCAAAATTGCAGAAATTTCCCTTATTATGGGGAAAAATTGCAGAAATTTCCCTTATTTTAGGGCAAAATTGCAGAAATTTCACAATTTGTGGGGCAAAAAGGAAGAAATTCTTCTTATGTTGGGGCAAAACTCAGAAATTTCACTTATTTTGGGGCAAAATTCCAGAAATTTTTTTTTTATTTTGGGGCAAAATTGCAGAAATTTCACTTAGTTTGGGGCAAAATTGCAGAAATTTCACTTATTTCAGGGAAAAAAGGCAGAAATTTTTCTTATTTTGGGGCAAAATGCAGAAATTCTCCATATTTTGGTGCAAAAATGCAGAAATTTCTTTTATTTTGAGGTAAAAAGGCTAAAATTCCCATTATTTGTGGGCAAAAAGGCAGAAATTTCCCTTATTTTGGGCCAAATTTGCAGAAATTTCACTTATTTCAGGGTAATAAGTCAGAAATTTTCCTTAGTTTGTGGCAAAAAAGACAGAAATTCCCTTTGTTTTGGTGGAAAAAAACAGAAATTCCACTCATTTTGAGGCAAAAAGGCAAAAGGTCCCTTTATTTTGGAGTAAAAATGAAGAAATTTCCTTTTTTTATGGCAAAAAGGTATGCATTCTTCTTATTTTTGGACAAAAAGGCAGAAATTCCCCTTATTTTGGGGCAAAATTGCAGAAATTTTCTTTATTGTGGGGCAAAAAACAGAAATTCCCCTTATTTTGAAGCAAAATTGCAGAAATTTCCCTTATTATGGAGAAAAATTGCAGAAATTTCCCTTATTTTAGGGCAAAATTGCAGAAATTTCACTAATTGTAGGGCAAAAAGGCAGAAATTCTCCTTATTTTGGGGCAAAAATCAGAAATTCCACTTATTTTGGGGCAAAATTCCAGAAATTTCCCTTATTGTGGGGCAAAATTGCAGAAATTTTACTTATTTAGGGGCAAAATTGCAGAAATTTTACTTATTTCAGGGAAAAAAGGCAGAAATTTTTTTATTTTGGGGCAAAAAGGAAGAAATTCCCAATATTTTCTGCCAAAATTCAGAAATTCCCCTTATTTTGAGGTAAAAAGGCTGAAATTCCCCTTATTTGGGGGCAAAAACGCAGAAATTTCCCTTATATTGGGACAAAATTGCAGAAATTTCACTTATTTCAGGGTAATAAGTCAGAAATTTTCATTATTTTGGGGCAAAAATGACAGAAATTCCCTTTGTTTTGGGGGAAAAAGACAGAAATTCCACTTATTTAAAGGCAAAAAACCAGAAATTTCCCTTATTTTAGGGCAAAATTGCAGAAATTTCCCTTTTTTGGGGGAAAAAAAAAACAGAAATTCCCCTTATTTTGTGGCAAAATTCCAGAAATTTCCCTTATTATGGGGAAAAATTGCAGAAATTTCCCTTATTTTAGGGCAAAATTGCAGAAATTTTACATATTTCAAGGCAAAAAGTCAGAAATTTCCCTTAATTTGGGGCAAAAATGAAGAAATTTCCCTTTTTTATGGCAAAAAGTTATGCATTCCCCTTATTTTCGGGCAAAATAGCAGAAATTCCCGGTATTTTGGAGCAAAATGGCAGAAATTCCCCTAATTGTGGGGCAAAATTTCAGAAATTTTCTTTATTTTGGGGCAAAATTGCAGAAATTTCACTTATTTCAGGGAGAAAATGCAGAAATTTTCCTTATTTTGGGGCAAAAAGGCAGAAATTCTCCATATTTTGGTGCAAAAATCAGAAATTTCCCTTATTTTGAGGTAAAATGCTGAAATTCTTTTTATTTTGGGGCAAAAGGCAGAAATTTCTTTTTTTTGGGGGCAAATTTGCACCAATTTCACTTATTTCAGGGGAAAAAAAATCAGAAATTTTCCTTATTTTGGGGCAAAAAGGCAGAAATTCCTAATATTTTGTGGCAAAAATGCAGAAATTCCTAATATTTTGTTGCAAAAATGCAGAAATTTCCCTTATTTTGAGGTAAAAAAGCTGAAATTCTCCTTATTTGGGGGCACAAAGGCAGAAATTTTTCTTATTTTGGGGCAAATTTGCAGAAATTTCATTTATTTCAGGGTTATAAATCAGAAATTTTCCTTATTTTGGAGCAAAAAAGACACAAATTCCCTTTGTTTTGGGGTAAAAAGACAGAAATTCCACTTATTTAGAGGCAAAAAAGCAGAAATTCCTTTTATTTTGGAGCAAAAATGAAGAAATTTTCCATTTTTATGGCAAAAAGGTATGCATTCTTCTTATTTTCAGACAAAAAGGCAAAAATTCCCCATATTTTGGGGCACAAGGCAGAAATTTCCCTTCTTTTTGGGCAAAATTGCAGAAATTTCCCTAATTGTGGGGCAAAAGGCAGAAATTCCCCTTATTTTGGGGCAAAACTCAGAAATTCCACTTATTTTGGGGCAAAATTCCAGAAATTTCCCTTTTTTTGGGGCAAAATGGCAGAAATTTCCCTTATTATGAGGAAAAATTGCAGAAATTTCCCTTATTTTAGGGAAAAATTGCAGAAATTTCACTAATTGTTGGGCAAAAATGCAGAAATTCTCCTTATTTTGGGGCAAAACTCAGAAATTCCACTTATTTTGGGGCAAAAAACCAGAAATTTCCCATATTGTGGGGCAAAATTGCAGAAATTTTACTTATTTTGTGGCAAAATTGCAGAAATTTCACTTATTTCAGGGAAAAAAGGCAGAAATTTTTTTTATTTTGGGGCAAAAAGGCAGAAATTCCTAATATGTTGTGCCAAAATTCAGAAAATCCCCTTATTTTGAGGTAAAAAAGCTGAAATTCCCCTTATTTGGGGGCAAAAACACAGAAATTTCCCTTATATTGGGACAAAATTGCAGAAATTTCACTTATTTCAGGGTAATAAGTCAGAAATTTTCATTATTTTGGGGCAAAAATGACAGAAATTCCCTTTGTTTTGGGGGAAAAAGACAGAAATTCCACTTATTTAGAGGCAAAAAACCAGAAATTCCTTTTATTTTAGGGCAAAATTGCAGAAATTTCCCTTATTTGGGGGTAAAAAAACAGAAATTCCCCTTATTTTGTGGCAAAATTCCAGAAATTTCCCTTATTATGGGGAAAAATTTCAGAAATTTCCCTTATTTTAGGGTAAAATTGCAGAAATTTCACTTATTTCAGAGAAAAAATTCAAAAATTTTTTCTTATTTTGGAGCAAAAAGGCAGAAATTCCCATTATTTTGGGGCAAAAAGGCAGAAATTCACCTTATTTTGGGCTAAAATTGCAGAAATTTTACATATTTCAGGGCAAAAATTCAGAAATTTCCCTTAATTTGGGGCAAAAATGAAGAAATTTCCCTTTTTATGGCAAAAAGGTATGCATTCCCCTTATTTTCGGGCAAAATAGCAGAAATTCCCTGTATTTTGGAGCAAAATTGCAGAAATTCCCCTAATTGTGGGGCAAAATTTCAGAAATTTTCCTTATTTTGGGGCAAAATTGCAGAAATTTCACTTATTTTAGGGCAAAATTGCAAAAATTTCACTTATTTCAGGGAAAAAACGCAGAAATTTTCTTAATTTTGGGGCAAAAATGCAGAAATTCTCCATATTTTGGTGCAAAAATCAGAAATTTTCCTTATTTTGAGGTAAAATGCTGAAATTCTTCTTATTTTGGGGCAAAAGGCAGAAATTTCCCTTTATTTGGGGCAAATTTGCAGAAATTTCACTTATTTCAGGGAAAAAAAAGGCAGAAATTTTCCTTATTTTGGGGCAAAAAGGCAGAAATTCCTAACATTTTGTGGCAAAAATGCAGAAATTCCTAATATTTTGTTGCAAAAATGCAGAAATTTCCCTTATTTTGAGGTAAAAAGGCTGAAATTCTCCTTATTTGGGGGCACAAAGGCAGATATTTTTCTTATTTTGGGGCAAATTTGCAGAAATTTCATTTATTTCAGGGTTATAAGTCGGAAATTTTCCTTATTTTGGACCAAAAAAACAGAAAATCCCTTTGTTTTGGGGGAAAAAGACAGAAATTCCACTTATTTAGAGGCAAAAAAGCAGAAATTCCTTTTATTTTGGAGCAAAAATGAAGAAATTTCCCATTTTTATTGCACAAAGTTATGCATTCTTCTTATTTTCAGACAAAAAGGCAGAAATTCCCCATATTTTGGGGCAAAAGGCAGAAATTTCCCTTCTTTTGGGCAAAATTGCAGAAATTTCCCTAATTGTGGGGCAAAAAGCAGAAATTACCCTTATTTTGGGGCAAAACTCAGAAATTCCACTTATTTTGGGGCAAAATTCCAGAAATTTCCCTTATTTTGGGGCAAAATTGCAGAAATTTTACTTATTTTGGGGCAAAATTGCAGAAATTTCACTTATATCAGGGAAAAAAGGCAGAAATTGTCCTTATTTTGGGGCAAAAAGGCAGAAATTCCTAATATTTGTGCCAAAATTCAGAAATTCCCTTTATTTTTAGGTAAAAAGGTTAAAATTCCCCTTATTTGGGGGCAAAAAGGCAGAAATTTCCCTTATATTGTGGCAAAATTGCAGAAATTTCACTTATTTTAGGGTAATAAGTCAGAAATTTTTCTTATTTTGGGGCAAAAATGACAGAAATTCCCTTTGTTTTGGAAGAAAAAGATAGAAATTCCACTTATTTAGAGGCAAAACAGCAGAACTTCCCCTTATTTTAGGGCAAAATTGCAGAAATTTCCCTTATTTGGGGGCAAAAAAACAAAAATTCCCCTTGTTTTAAGGCAAAATTCCAGAAATTTCCTTTATTATGGGGAAAAATTGCAGAAATTTCTTTTATTTTAGGGCAAAATTGCAGAAATTTCACTTATTTCAGAGAATAAAAGCAAAAATTTTTCTTATTTTGGGGCAAAAAGGCAGAAATTCCAATTATTTTGGGGCAAAAAAGCTGAAATTCACCTTATTTTGGGCGAAAATTGAAGAAATTTCACATATTTCAGGGCAAAAAGGCAGAAATTTCCCTTAATTTGGGGCAAAATGAAGAAATTTCCCTTTTTTATAGCAAAAAGCTATGCATTCCCCTTATTTTCGGGCAAAAAGGCAGAAATTCCCTATATTTTGGAGCAAAATTGCAGAAATTCCCCTAATTGTGGGGCAAAAAGGCAGAAGTTCTCCTTATTTTGGGGCAAAATTGCAGAAATTTCACTTATTTCAGGGAAAAAAGCCAGAAATTTTCCTTATTTTGGTGCAAAAGGCAGAAATTCTCCATATTTTGGTGCAAAAATCAGAAATTTCCATTATTTTGAGGTAAAATGCTGAAATTCCCCTTATTTTTGGGCAAAAGGATGAAATTTCCCTTTTTTGGGGCAAATTTGCAGAAATTTCACTTATTTCAGTGTAATAAGTCAGAAATTTTACTTATTTTGGGGCAAAAAAGACAGAAATAATCATTGTTTTGGGCGAAAAAACAGAAATTCTACTTAGTTATAGGCAAAAAGGCAAAAGTTCCTCTTATTTAGAAGCAAAAATGAAGAAATTTCACTTTTTTATGGCAAAAAGGTATGCATTCTTCTTATTTTAAAACAAAAAGGCAGAAATTCCCCATATTTTGGGGCAAAAGGCAGAAATTCCCCTTATTTTGGGGCAAAATTGCAGAAATATCCCTAATTGTGGGGCAAAAAACAGAAATTCCCCTTATTTTGAAGCAAAATTACAGAAATTTCCCTTATTATGGGGAAAAATTGCAGAAATTGCCCTTATTTTAGGGCAAAATTGAAGAAATTTCACTCATTGTGGGGCAAAAAGGCAGAAATTCTCCTTATTTTGAGGCAAAACTCAGAAATTCCACTTATTTTGGGGCAAAATTCCAGAAATTTCCCTTATTTTGGGGCAAAATTGCAGATATTTCACTTATTTTAGGGCAAAATTGCAGAAATTTCACTTATTTCAGGGAAAAAAGGCAGAAATTTTTCTTATTTTGTGGCAAAAAGGCAGAAATTCTCCATATTTTGGTGCAAAAATCAGAAATTTCCCTTATTTTTAGGTAAAATGCTGAAATTCCCCTTATTTTGGGGCAAAAGGCAGAAATTTCCTTTTTTTGGGGCAAAATTGCAGAAATTTCACTAATTGTGGGGCAAAAAGGCAGAAATTCTCCTTATTTGGGGGCAAAACTCAGAAATTCCACTTATTTTGGGGCAAAATTCCAGAAATTTCCCTTATTTTGGGGCAAATTTGCAGAAATTTCACTTATTTTGGGGCATAATTGCAGAAATTTCACTTATTTCAGGGAAAAAAAGGCAGAAATTTTCCTTATTTTGGGGCAAAAAGGCAGAAATTCCTAATATTTTGTGGCAAAAATGCAGAAATTCCTAATATTTTGTTGCAAAGTTGCAGAAATTTCCTTTATTTTGAGGTAAAAAGGCTGAAATTCCCCATATTTGGGGGCAAAAAGGCAGAAATTTCCCTAATTTTGGGGCAAATTTGCAGAAATTTCACTTATTTCAGGGTAATAAGTCAGAAATTTTCCTTATTTTGGTGCAAAAAAAGACAGAAATTCCCTTTGTTTTGGGGGAAAAACACAGAAATTCCACTTTTTTAGGAGCAAAAAGCAAAAGTTCCCCTTATTTTGGAGCAAAAATGAAGAAATTTCCCTTTTTTATGGCAAAAAGGTGTGCATTCTTCTTATTTTCAGACAAAAAGGCAGAATTTCCCCATATTTTAGGACAAAAGGCAGAAATTCCTTTTATTTTGGAGCAAAATTGCAGAAATTTCCCTAATTGTGGGGCAAAAAACAGAAATTCCCCTTATTTTGAAGCAAAATTGCAGAAATTTCCCTTATTATGAGGAAAAATTGCAGAAATTTCTCTTAATTTAGAGGAAAATTGCAGAAATTTCACTAATTGTGGGCAAAAAGGCAAAAATTCTCCTTATTTTGGGGCAAAACTCAGAAATTCCACTTATTTTGGGGCAAATTTCCAGAAATTTCCCTTATTTTGGGGCAAAATTGCAGAAATTTTACTTATTTTGGGGCAAAATTGCAGAAATTTCACTTATATCAGGGAAAAAAAGCAGAAATTGTCCTTATTTTGGGGCAAAAAGGCAGAAATTCCTAAAATTTTGTTCCAAAATTCAGAAATTCCCCTTATTTTGAGGTAAAAAGGCTGAAATTCCCCTTATTTGGGGGCAAAAAGGCAGAAATTTCCCTTATATTGGGGCAAAATTGCAGAAATTTCACTTATTTCAGGGTAATAACTCAGAAATTTTCCTTATTTTGGGACAAAAATGAGAGAAATTCCCTTTGTTTTTGGGAAAAAGACAGAAATTCCACTTATTTAGAGGCAAAAAAGCAGAAATTCCCCTTATTTTAGAACAAAATTGCAGAAATTTCCCTTATTGGGGGGCAAAAAAACAGAAATTCCCCTTATTTTAAGGCAAAATTCCAGAAATTTCCTTTATTATGGGGAGAAATTGCAGAAATTTCTTTTATTTTAGGGCAAAATTGCAGAAATTCCCCTAATTGTGGGGCAAAATTTCAGAAATTTTCCTTATTTTGGGGCAAAATTGCAGAAATTTCACTTATTTTAGGGCAAAATTGCAAAAATTTCACTTATTTCAGGGAAAAAACGCAGAAATTTTTTTAATTTTGGGGCAAAAATGCAGAAATTCTCCATATTTTGATGCAAAAATCAGAAATTTTCCTTATTTTGAGGTAAAAAGGCTGAAATTCTCCTTATTTGGGGGCACAAAGGCAGAAATTTTTCTTCTTTTGGGGCAAATTTGCAGAAATTTCATTTATTTCAGGGTTATAAGTCAGAAATTTTCCTTATTTTGGACCAAAAAAACAGAAATTCCCTTTGTTTTGGGGGAAAAAGACAGAAATTTCACTTATTTAGAGGCAAAAAAGCAGAAATTCCTTTTATTTTGGAGCAAAAATGAAGAAATTTCCCATTTTTATTGCAAAAAGTTATGCATTCTTCTTATTTGCAGACAAAAAGGCAGAAATTCCCCATATTTTGGGGCAAAAGGCAGAAATTTCCCTTCTTTTTGGGCAAAATTGCAGAAATTTCCCTAATTGTGGGGCAAAAAGCAGAAATTACCCTTATTTTGGGGCAAAACTCAGAAATTCCACTTATTTTGGGGCAAAATTCCAGAAATTTCCCTTATTTTGGGGCAAAATTGCAGAAATTTTACTTATTTTGGGGCAAAATTGCAGAAATTTCAATTATATCAGGGAAAAAAGGCAGAAATTGTCCTTATTTTGGGGCAAAAAGGCAGAAATTCCTAATATTTGTGCCAAAATTCAGAAATTCCCCTTATTTTGAGGTAAAAAGGTTAAAATTCCCCTTATTTGGGGGCAAAAAGGCAGAAATTTCCCTTATATTGGGGCAAAATTGCAGAAATTTCACTTATTTTAGGGTAATAAGTCAGAAATTTTTCTTATTTTGGGGCAAAAATGACAGAAATTCCCTTTGTTTTGGAAGAAAAAGACAGAAATTCCACTTATTTAGAGGCAAAAAAGCAGAACTTCCCCTTATTTTAGGGCAAAATTGCAGAAATTTCCCTTATTTGGGGGCAAAAAAACAAAAATTCCCCTTATTTTAAGGCAAAATTCCAGAAATTTCCATTATTATGGGGAAAAATTGCAGAAATTTCTTTTATTTTAGGGCAAAATTGCAGAAATTTCACTTAATTCAGAGAAAAAAAGCAAAAATTTTTCTTATTTTGGGGCAAAAAGGCAGAAATTCCAATTATTTTGGGGCAAAAAAGCTGAAATTCACCTTATTTTGGGCTAAAATTGAAGAAATTTCACATATTTCAGGGCAAAAAGGCAGAAATTTCCCTTAATTTGGGGCAAAAATGAAGAAATTTCCCTTTTTTATAGCAAAAAGCTATGCATTCCCCTTATTTTCGGGCAAAAAGGCAGAAATTCCCTATATTTTGGAGCAAAATTGCAGAAATTCCCCTAATTGTGAGGCAAAAAGGCAGAAGTTCTCCTTATTTTTGGGCAAAATTGCAGAAATTTCACTTATTTCAGGGAAAAACGCCAGAAATTTTCCTTATTTTGGTGCAAAAGGCAGAAATTCTCCATATTTTGGTGCAAAAATCAGAAATTTCCATTATTTTGAGGTAAAATGCTGAAATTCCCCTTATTTTTGGGCAAAAGGATGAAATTTCCCTTTTTTGGGGCAAATTTGCAGAAATTTCACTTATTTCAGTGTAATAAGTCAGAAATTTTACTTATTTTGGGGCAAAAAAGACAGAAATTCTCTTTGTTTTGGGCGAAAAAACAGAAATTCTACTTATTTAGAGGCAAAAAGGCAAAAGTTCCTCTTATTTAGAAGCAAAAATGAAGAAATTTCACTTTTTTTATGGCAAAAAGGTATGCATTCTTCTTATTTTAAAACAAAAAGGCAGAAATTCCCCATATTTTGGGGCAAAAGGCAGAAATTCCCCTTATTTTGGGGCAAAATTGCAGAAATATCCCTAATTGTGGGGCAAAAAACAGAAATTCCCCTTATTTTGAAGCAAAATTACAGAAATTTCCCTTATTATGGGGAAAAATTGCAGAAATTGCCCTTATTTTAGGGCAAAATTGAAGAAATTTCACTCATTGTGGGGCAAAAAGGCAGAAATTCTCCTTATTTTGAGGCAAAACTCAGAAATTCCACTTATTTTGGGGCAAAATTCCAGAAATTTCCCTTATTTTGGGGCAAAATTGCAGATATTTCACTTATTTTAGGGCAAAATTACAGAAATTTCACTTATTTCAGGGAAAAATGGCAGAAATTTTTCTTATTTTGTGGCAAAAAGGCAGAAATTCTCCATATTTTGGTGCAAAAATCAGAAATTTCCCTTATTTTTAGGTAAAATGCTGAAATTCCCCTTATTTTGGGGCAAAAGGCAGAAATTTCCTTTTTTTGGGGCAAAATTGCAGAAATTTCACTAATTGTGGGGCAAAAAGGCAGAAATTCTCCTTATTTGGGGGCAAAACTCAGAAATTCCACTTATTTTGGGGCAAAATTCCAGAAATTTCCCTTATTTTGGGGCAAATTTGCAGAAATTTCACTTATTTTGGGGCATAATTGCAGAAATTTCACTTATTTCAGGGAAAAAAAGGCAGAAATTTTCCTTATTTTGGGGCAAAAAGGCAGAAATTCCTAATATTTTGTGGCAAAAATGCAGAAATTCCTAATATTTTGTTGCAAAGTTGCAGAAATTTCCTTTATTTTGAGGTAAAAAGGCTGAAATTCCCCATATTTGGGGGCAAAAAGGCAGAAATTTCCCTAATTTTGGGGCAAATTTGCAGAAATTTCACTTATTTCAGGGTAATAAGTCAGAAATTTTCCTTATTTTGGTGCAAAAAAAGACAGAAATTCCCTTTGTTTTGGGGGAAAAACACAGAAATTCCACTTTTTTAGGAGCAAAAAGCAAAAGTTCCCCTTATTTTGGAGCAAAAATGAAGAAATTTCCCTTTTTTATGGCAAAAAGGTGTGCATTCTTCTTATTTTCAGACAAAAAGGCAGAATTTCCCCATATTTTAGGACAAAAGGCAGAAATTCCTTTTATTTTGGAGCAAAATTGCAGAAATTTCCCTAATTGTGGGGCAAAAAACAGAAATTCCCCTTATTTTGAAGCAAAATTGCAGAAATTTCCCTTATTATGAGGAAAAATTGCAGAAATTTCTCTTAATTTAGAGGAAAATTGCAGAAATTTCACTAATTGTGGGCAAAAAGGCAAAAATTCTCCTTATTTTGGGGCAAAACTCAGAAATTCCACTTATTTTGGGGCAAATTTCCAGAAATTTCCCTTATTTTGGGGCAAAATTGCAGAAATTTTACTTATTTTGGGGCAAAATTGCAGAAATTTCACTTATATCAGGGAAAAAAAGCAGAAATTGTCCTTATTTTGGGGCAAAAAGGCAGAAATTCCTAAAATTTTGTTCCAAAATTCAGAAATTCCCCTTATTTTGAGGTAAAAAGGCTGAAATTCCCCTTATTTGGGGGCAAAAAGGCAGAAATTTCCCTTATATTGGGGCAAAATTGCAGAAATTTCACTTATTTCAGGGTAATAACTCAGAAATTTTCCTTATTTTGGGACAAAAATGAGAGAAATTCCCTTTGTTTTTGGGAAAAAGACAGAAATTCCACTTATTTAGAGGCAAAAAAGCAGAAATTCCCCTTATTTTAGAACAAAATTGCAGAAATTTCCCTTATTGGGGGGCAAAAAAACAGAAATTCCCCTTATTTTAAGGCAAAATTCCAGAAATTTCCTTTATTATGGGGAGAAATTGCAGAAATTTCTTTTATTTTAGGGCAAAATTGCAGAAATTCCCCTAATTGTGGGGCAAAATTTCAGAAATTTTCCTTATTTTGGGGCAAAATTGCAGAAATTTCACTTATTTTAGGGCAAAATTGCAAAAATTTCACTTATTTCAGGGAAAAAACGCAGAAATTTTTTTAATTTTGGGGCAAAAATGCAGAAATTCTCCATATTTTGATGCAAAAATCAGAAATTTTCCTTATTTTGAGGTAAAAAGGCTGAAATTCTCCTTATTTGGGGGCACAAAGGCAGAAATTTTTCTTCTTTTGGGGCAAATTTGCAGAAATTTCATTTATTTCAGGGTTATAAGTCAGAAATTTTCCTTATTTTGGACCAAAAAAACAGAAATTCCCTTTGTTTTGGGGGAAAAAGACAGAAATTTCACTTATTTAGAGGCAAAAAAGCAGAAATTCCTTTTATTTTGGAGCAAAAATGAAGAAATTTCCCATTTTTATTGCAAAAAGTTATGCATTCTTCTTATTTGCAGACAAAAAGGCAGAAATTCCCCATATTTTGGGGCAAAAGGCAGAAATTTCCCTTCTTTTTGGGCAAAATTGCAGAAATTTCCCTAATTGTGGGGCAAAAAGCAGAAATTACCCTTATTTTGGGGCAAAACTCAGAAATTCCACTTATTTTGGGGCAAAATTCCAGAAATTTCCCTTATTTTGGGGCAAAATTGCAGAAATTTTACTTATTTTGGGGCAAAATTGCAGAAATTTCAATTATATCAGGGAAAAAAGGCAGAAATTGTCCTTATTTTGGGGCAAAAAGGCAGAAATTCCTAATATTTGTGCCAAAATTCAGAAATTCCCCTTATTTTGAGGTAAAAAGGTTAAAATTCCCCTTATTTGGGGGCAAAAAGGCAGAAATTTCCCTTATATTGGGGCAAAATTGCAGAAATTTCACTTATTTTAGGGTAATAAGTCAGAAATTTTTCTTATTTTGGGGCAAAAATGACAGAAATTCCCTTTGTTTTGGAAGAAAAAGACAGAAATTCCACTTATTTAGAGGCAAAAAAGCAGAACTTCCCCTTATTTTAGGGCAAAATTGCAGAAATTTCCCTTATTTGGGGGCAAAAAAACAAAAATTCCCCTTATTTTAAGGCAAAATTCCAGAAATTTCCATTATTATGGGGAAAAATTGCAGAAATTTCTTTTATTTTAGGGCAAAATTGCAGAAATTTCACTTAATTCAGAGAAAAAAAGCAAAAATTTTTCTTATTTTGGGGCAAAAAGGCAGAAATTCCAATTATTTTGGGGCAAAAAAGCTGAAATTCACCTTATTTTGGGCTAAAATTGAAGAAATTTCACATATTTCAGGGCAAAAAGGCAGAAATTTCCCTTAATTTGGGGCAAAAATGAAGAAATTTCCCTTTTTTATAGCAAAAAGCTATGCATTCCCCTTATTTTCGGGCAAAAAGGCAGAAATTCCCTATATTTTGGAGCAAAATTGCAGAAATTCCCCTAATTGTGAGGCAAAAAGGCAGAAGTTCTCCTTATTTTTGGGCAAAATTGCAGAAATTTCACTTATTTCAGGGAAAAACGCCAGAAATTTTCCTTATTTTGGTGCAAAAGGCAGAAATTCTCCATATTTTGGTGCAAAAATCAGAAATTTCCATTATTTTGAGGTAAAATGCTGAAATTCCCCTTATTTTTGGGCAAAAGGATGAAATTTCCCTTTTTTGGGGCAAATTTGCAGAAATTTCACTTATTTCAGTGTAATAAGTCAGAAATTTTACTTATTTTGGGGCAAAAAAGACAGAAATTCTCTTTGTTTTGGGCGAAAAAACAGAAATTCTACTTATTTAGAGGCAAAAAGGCAAAAGTTCCTCTTATTTAGAAGCAAAAATGAAGAAATTTCACTTTTTTTATGGCAAAAAGGTATGCATTCTTCTTATTTTAAAACAAAAAGGCAGAAATTCCCCATATTTTGGGGCAAAAGGCAGAAATTCCCCTTATTTTGGGGCAAAATTGCAGAAATATCCCTAATTGTGGGGCAAAAAACAGAAATTCCCCTTATTTTGAAGCAAAATTACAGAAATTTCCCTTATTATGGGGAAAAATTGCAGAAATTGCCCTTATTTTAGGGCAAAATTGAAGAAATTTCACTCATTGTGGGGCAAAAAGGCAGAAATTCTCCTTATTTTGAGGCAAAACTCAGAAATTCCACTTATTTTGGGGCAAAATTCCAGAAATTTCCCTTATTTTGGGGCAAAATTGCAGATATTTCACTTATTTTAGGGCAAAATTGCAGAAATTTCACTTATTTCAGGGAAAAATGGCAGAAATTTTTCTTATTTTGTGGCAAAAAGGCAGAAATTCTCCATATTTTGGTGCAAAAATCAGAAATTTCCCTTATTTTTAGGTAAAATGCTGAAATTCCCCTTATTTTGGGGCAAAAGGCAGAAATTTCCTTTTTTTGGGGCAAAAATGCAGAAATTTCACTAATTGTGGGGCAAAAAGGCAGAAATTCTCCTTATTTTGGGGCAAAACTCAGAAATTCCATTTATTTGGGGGCAAAATTCCAGAAATTTCCCTTATTTTGGGGCAAATTTGCAGAAATTTCACTTATTTTGGGGCATAATTGCAGAAATTTCACTTATTTCAGGGAAAAAAAGGCAGAAATTTTCCTTATTTTGGGGCAAAAAGGCAGAAATTCCTAATATTTTGTGGCAAAAATGCAGAAATTCCTAATATTTTGTTGCAAAGTTGCAGAAATTTCCTTTATTTTGAGGTAAAAAGGCTGAAATTCCCCATATTTGGGGGCAAAAAGGCAGAAATTTCCCTAATTTTGGGGCAAATTTGCAGAAATTTCACTTATTTCAGGGTAATAAGTCAGAAATTTTCCTTATTTTGGTGCAAAAAAAGACAGAAATTCCCTTTGTTTTGGGGGAAAAACACAGAAATTCCACTTTTTTAGAAGCAAAAAGCAAAAGTTCCCCTTATTTTGGAGCAAAAATGAAGAAATTTCCCTTTTTATGGCAAAAAGGTGTGCATTCTTCTTATTTTCAGACAAAAAGGCAGAATTTCCCCATATTTTAGGACAAAAGGCAGAAATTCCTTTTATTTTGGAGCAAAATTGCAGAAATTTCCCTAATTGTGGGGCAAAAAACAGAAATTCCCCTTATTTTGAAGCAAAATTGCAGAAATTTCCCTTATTATGGGGAAAAATTGCAGAAATTTCTCTTATTTTAGAGGAAAATTGCAGACATTTCACTAATTGTGGGCAAAAAGGCAAAAATTCTCCTTATTTTGGGGCAAAACTCAGAAATTCCACTTATTTTGGGGCAAATTTCCAGAAATTTCCCTTATTTTGGGGCAAAATTGCAGAAATTTTACTTATTTTGGGGCAAAATTGCAGAAATTTCACTTATATCAGGGAAAAAAGGCAGAAATTGTCCTTATTTTGGGGCAAAAAGGCAGAAATTCCTAAAATTTTGTTCCAAAATTCAGAAATTCCCCTTATTTTGAGGTAAAAAGGCTGAAATTCCCCTTATTTGGGGGCAAAAAGGCAGAAATTTCCCTTATATTGGGGCAAAATTGCAGAAATTTCACTTATTTCTGGGTAATAAGTCAGAAATTTTCCTTATTTTGGGACAAAAATGAGAGAAATTCCCTTTGTTTTTGGGGAAAAAGACAGAAATTCCACTTATTTAGAGGCAAAAAAGCAGAAATTCCCCTTATTTTAGAACAAAATTGCAGGAATTTCCCTTATTGGGGGGGAAAAAAACAGAAATTCCCCTTATTTTAAGGCAAAATTCCAGAAATTTCCTTTATTATGGGGAGAAATTGCAGAAATTTCTTTTATTTTAGGGCAAAATTGCAGAAATTTCACTTATTTCAGAGAAAAAAAGCAAAAATATTTCTTATTTTGGGGCAAAAAGGCAGAAATTCCCATTATTTTGGGGCAAAAATACAGAAATTCACCTTACTTTGGGCTAAAATTGCAGAAATTTCACATATTTCAGGGCAAAAATTCAGAAAATTCCCTTAATTTGGGGCAAAAATGAAGAAATTTCCCTTTTTTATGGCAAAAAGGTATGCATTCCCCTTATTTTCAAGCAAAAAGGCAGAAATTTCTCGTATTTTGGATCAAAATTGCAGAAATTTCACTTATTTCAGGGAAAAAAAGCAGAAATTTTTTTTTGTTGTAAAAAAGCAGAAATTCTCCATATTTTGGTGCAAAAATCAGAAATTTCATTTATTTTGAGGTAAAATGCTGAAATTCCCCTTATTTTTGGGCAAAAGGCAGAAATTTCCCTATTTTTGGGGCAAATTTGCAGAAATTTCACTTATTTCAGGGTAATAAGTCAGAAATTTTCATTATTTGGGGCAAAAAAGGCAGAAATTCTCTTTGTTTTGGGGGAAAAAAACAGAAATTCTACTTATTTAGAGGCAAAAAGGCAAAAGTTCCCTTTATTTTGGAGCAAAAATGAAGAAATTTCCCTTATTTATGGCAAAAAGGTATGTATTCTTCTTATTTTCAAACAAAAAGGCAGAAATTCCCCATATTTTGGGGCAAAAGGCAGAAATTCCCCTTATTTTAGGGCAAAATTGCAGAAATTTCCCTAATTGTGAGGCAAAAAACATAAATTCCTCTTATTTTGAAGCAAAATTGCAGAAATTTCCCTTATTATGGGGAAAAATTGCAGAAATTTCCCTTATTTTAGGGCAAAATTGCAGAAATTTCACAATTTGTGGGGCAAAAAGGAAGAAATTCTTCTTATGTTGGGGCAAAACTCAGAAATTTCACTTATTTTGGGGCAAAATTCCAGAAATTTTTTTTTTATTTTGGGGCAAAATTGCAGAAATTTCACTTAGTTTGGGGCAAAATTGCAAAAATTTCACTTATTTCAGGGAAAAAAGGCAGAAATTTTACTTATTTTGGGGCAAAATGCAGAAATTCTCCATATTTTGGTGCAAAAATGCAGAAATTTCTTTTATTTTGAGGTAAAAAGGCTAAAATTCCCATTATTTGTGGGCAAAAAGGCAGAAATTTCCCTTATTTTGGGCCAAATTTGCAGAAATTTCACTTATTTCAGGGTAATAAGTCAGAAATTTTCCTTAGTTTGTGGCAAAAAAGACAGAAATTCCCTTTGTTTTGGTGGAAAAAAACAGAAATTCCACTCATTTTGAGGCAAAAAGGCAAAAGGTCCCTTTATTTTGGAGTAAAAATGAAGAAATTTCCTTTTTTATGGCAAAAAGGTATGCATTCTTCTTATTTTTGGACAAAAAGGCAGAAATTCCCCTTATTTTGGGGCAAAATTGCAGAAATTTTCTTTATTGTGGGGCAAAAAACAGAAATTCCCCTTATTTTGAAGCAAAATTGCAGAAATTTCCCTTATTATGGAGAAAAATTGCAGAAATTTCCCTTATTTTAGGGCAAAATTGCAGAAATTTCACTAATTGTAGGGCAAAAAGGCAGAAATTCTCCTTATTTTGGGGCAAAAATCAGAAATTCCACTTATTTTGGGGCAAAATTCCAGAAATTTCCCTTATTGTGGGGCAAAATTGCAGAAATTTTACTTATTTAGGGGCAAAATTGCAGAAATTTTACTTATTTCAGGGAAAAAAGGCAGAAATTTTTTTATTTTGGGGCAAAAAGGAAGAAATTCCCAATATTTTCTGCCAAAATTCAGAAATTCCCCTTATTTTGAGGTAAAAAGGCTGAAATTCCCCTTATTTGGGGGCAAAAACGCAGAAATTTCCCTTATATTGGGACAAAATTGCAGAAATTTCACTTATTTCAGGGTAATAAGTCAGAAATTTTCATTATTTTGGGGCAAAAATGACAGAAATTCCCTTTGTTTTGGGGGAAAAAGACAGAAATTCCACTTATTTAAAGGCAAAAAACCAGAAATTTCCCTTATTTTAGGGCAAAATTGCAGAAATTTCCCTTTTTTGGGGGAAAAAAAAAACAGAAATTCCCCTTATTTTGTGGCAAAATTCCAGAAATTTCCCTTATTATGGGGAAAAATTGCAGAAATTTCCCTTATTTTAGGGCAAAATTGCAGAAATTTTACATATTTCAAGGCAAAAAGTCAGAAATTTCCCTTAATTTGGGGCAAAAATGAAGAAATTTCCCTTTTTTATGGCAAAAAGTTATGCATTCCCCTTATTTTCGGGCAAAATAGCAGAAATTCCCGGTATTTTGGAGCAAAATGGCAGAAATTCCCCTAATTGTGGGGCAAAATTTCAGAAATTTTCTTTATTTTGGGGCAAAATTGCAGAAATTTCACTTATTTCAGGGAGAAAATGCAGAAATTTTCCTTATTTTGGGGCAAAAAGGCAGAAATTCTCCATATTTTGGTGCAAAAATCAGAAATTTCCCTTATTTTGAGGTAAAATGCTGAAATTCTTTTTATTTTGGGGCAAAAGGCAGAAATTTCTTTTTTTTGGGGGCAAATTTGCACCAATTTCACTTATTTCAGGGGAAAAAAAAGCAGAAATTTTCCTTATTTTGGGGCAAAAAGGCAGAAATTCCTAATATTTTGTGGCAAAAATGCAGAAATTCCTAATATTTTGTTGCAAAAATGCAGAAATTTCCCTTATTTTGAGGTAAAAAAGCTGAAATTCTCCTTATTTGGGGGCACAAAGGCAGAAATTTTTCTTATTTTGGGGCAAATTTGCAGAAATTTCATTTATTTCAGGGTTATAAATCAGAAATTTTCCTTATTTTGGAGCAAAAAAGACACAAATTCCCTTTGTTTTGGGGTAAAAAGACAGAAATTCCACTTATTTAGAGGCAAAAAAGCAGAAATTCCTTTTATTTTGGAGCAAAAATGAAGAAATTTTCCATTTTTATGGCAAAAAGGTATGCATTCTTCTTATTTTCAGACAAAAAGGCAAAAATTCCCCATATTTTGGGGCACAAGGCAGAAATTTCCCTTCTTTTTGGGCAAAATTGCAGAAATTTCCCTAATTGTGGGGCAAAAGGCAGAAATTCCCCTTATTTTGGGGCAAAACTCAGAAATTCCACTTATTTTGGGGCAAAATTCCAGAAATTTCCCTTTTTTTGGGGCAAAATGGCAGAAATTTCCCTTATTATGAGGAAAAATTGCAGAAATTTCCCTTATTTTAGGGAAAAATTGCAGAAATTTCACTAATTGTTGGGCAAAAATGCAGAAATTCTCCTTATTTTGGGGCAAAACTCAGAAATTCCACTTATTTTGGGGCAAAAAACCAGAAATTTCCCTTATTGTGGGGCAAAATTGCAGAAATTTTACTTATTTTGGGGCAAAATTGCAGAAATTTCACTTATTTCAGGGAAAAAAGGCAGAAATTTTTTTTATTTTGGGGCAAAAAGGCAGAAATTCCTAATATGTTGTGCCAAAATTCAGAAAATCCCCTTATTTTGAGGTAAAAAGGCTGAAATTCCACTTATTTGGGAGCAAAAATGCAGAAATTTCCCTTATATTGGGACAAAATTGCAGAAATTTCACTTATTTCAGGGTAATAAGTCAGAAATATTCATTATTTTGGGGCAAAAATGACAGAAATTCCCTTTGTTTTGGGGGAAAAAGACAGAAATTCCACTTATTTAGAGGCAAAAAACCAGAAATTCCTTTTATTTTAGGGCAAAATTGCAGAAATTTCCCTTATTTGGGGGTAAAAAAACAGAAATTCCCCTTATTTTGTGGCAAAATTCCAGAAATTTCCCTTATTATGGGGAAAAATTTCAGAAATTTCCCTTATTTTAGGGTAAAATTGCAGAAATTTCACTTATTTCAGAGAAAAAATTCAAAAATTTTTTCTTATTTTGGAGCAAAAAGGCAGAAATTCCCATTATTTTTGGGCAAAAAGGCAGAAATTCACCTTATTTTGGGCTAAAATTGCAGAAATTTTACATATTTCAGGGCAAAAATTCAGAAATTTCCCTTAATTTGGGGCAAAAATGAAGAAATTTCCCTTTTTATGGCAAAAAGGTATGCATTCCCCTTATTTTCGGGCAAAATAGCAGAAATTCCCTGTATTTTGGAGCAAAATTGCAGAAATTCCCCTAATTGTGGGGCAAAATTTCAGAAATTTTCCTTATTTTGGGGCAAAATTGCAGAAATTTCACTTATTTTAGGGCAAAATTGCAAAAATTTCACTTATTTCAGGGAAAAAACGCAGAAATTTTCTTAATTTTGGGGCAAAAATGCAGAAATTCTCCATATTTTGGTGCAAAAATCAGAAATTTTCCTTATTTTGAGGTAAAATGCTGAAATTCTTCTTATTTTGGGGCAAAAGGCAGAAATTTCCCTTTATTTGGGGCAAATTTGCAGAAATTTCACTTATTTCAGGGAAAAAAAAGGCAGAAATTTTCCTTATTTTGGGGCAAAAAGGCAGAAATTCCTAACATTTTGTGGCAAAAATGCAGAAATTCCTAATATTTTGTTGCAAAAATGCAGAAATTTCCCTTATTTTGAGGTAAAAAGGCTGAAATTCTCCTTATTTGGGGGCAAAAAGGCAGAAATTTTTCTTATTTTGGGGCAAATTTGCAGAAATTTCATTTATTTCAGGGTTATAAGTCGGAAATTTTCCTTATTTTGGACCAAAAAAACAGAAAATCCCTTTGTTTTGGGGGAAAAAGACAGAAATTCCACTTATTTAGAGGCAAAAAAGCAGAAATTCCTTTTATTTTGGAGCAAAAATGAAGAAATTTCCCATTTTTATTGCACAAAGTTATGCATTCTTCTTATTTTCAGACAAAAAGGCAGAAATTCCCCATATTTTGGGGCAAAAGGCAGAAATTTCCCTTCTTTTTGGGCAAAATTGCAGAAATTTCCCTAATTGTGGGGCAAAAAGCAGAAATTACCCTTATTTTGGGGCAAAACTCAGAAATTCCACTTATTTTGGGGCAAAATTCCAGAAATTTCCCTTATTTTGGGGCAAAATTGCAGAAATTTTACTTATTTTGGGGCAAAATTGCAGAAATTTCACTTATATCAGGGAAAAAAGGCAGAAATTGTCCTTATTTTGGGGCAAAAAGGCAGAAATTCCTAATATTTGTGCCAAAATTCAGAAATTCCCTTTATTTTGAGGTAAAAAGGTTAAAATTCCCCTTATTTGGGGGCAAAAAGGCAGAAATTTCCCTTATATTGGGGCAAAATTGCAGAAATTTCACTTATTTTAGGGTAATAAGTCAGAAATTTTTCTTATTTTGGGGCAAAAATGACAGAAATTCCCTTTGTTTTGGAAGAAAAAGACAGAAATTCCACTTATTTAGAGGCAAAACAGCAGAACTTCCCCTTATTTTAGGGCAAAATTGCAGAAATTTCCCTTATTTGGGGGCAAAAAAACAAAAATTCCCCTTGTTTTAAGGCAAAATTCCAGAAATTTCCTTTATTATGGGGAAAAATTGCAGAAATTTCTTTTATTTTAGGGCAAAATTGCAGAAATTTCACTTAATTCAGAGAAAAAAAGCAAAAATTTTTCTTATTTTGGGGCAAAAAGGCAGAAATTCCAATTATTTTGGGGCAAAAAAGCTGAAATTCACCTTATTTTGGGCTAAAATTGAAGAAATTTCACATATTTAAGGGCAAAAATGCAGAAATTTCCCTTAATTTGGGGCAAAAATGAAGAAATTTCCCTTTTTTATAGCAAAAAGCTATGCATTCCCCTTATTTTCGGGCAAAAAGGCAGAAATTCCCTATATTTTGGAGCAAAATTGCAGAAATTCCCCTAATTGTGGGGCAAAAAGGCAGAAGTTCTCCTTATTTTTGGGCAAAATTGCAGAAATTTCACTTATTTCAGGGAAAAAAGCCAGAAATTTTCCTTATTTTGGTGCAAAAGGCAGAAATTCTCCATATTTTGGTGCAAAAATCAGAAATTTCCATTATTTTGAGGTAAAATGCTGAAATTCCCCTTATTTTTGGGCAAAAGGATGAAATTTTCCTTTTTTGGGGCAAATTTGCAGAAATTTCACTTATTTCAGTGTAATAAGTCAGAAATTTTACTTATTTTGGGGCAAAAAAGACAGAAATTCTCTTTGTTTTGGGCGAAAAAACAGAAATTCTACTTATTTAGAGGCAAAAAGGCAAAAGTTCCTCTTATTTAGAAGCAAAAATGAAGAAATTTCACTTTTTTATGGCAAAAAGGTATGCATTCTTCTTATTTTAAAACAAAAAGGCAGAAATTCCCCATATTTTGGGGCAAAAGGCAGAAATTCCCCTTATTTTGGGGCAAAATTGCAGAAATATCCCTAATTGTGGGGCAAAAAACAGAAATTCCCCTTATTTTGAAGCAAAATTACAGAAATTTCCCTTATTATGGGGAAAAATTGCAGAAATTGCCCTTATTTTAGGGCAAAATTGAAGAAATTTCACTTATTGTGGGGCAAAAAGGCAGAAATTCTCCTTTTTTTGAGGCAAAACTCAGAAATTCCACTTATTTTGGGGCAAAATTCCAGAAATTTCCCTTATTTTGGGGCAAAATTGCAGATATTTCACTTATTTTGGGGCAAAATTGCAGAAATTTCACTTATTTCAGGGAAAAAAGGCAGAAATTTTTCTTATTTTGTGGCAAAAAGGCAGAAATTCTCCATATTTTGGTGCAAAAATCAGAAATTTCCCTTATTTTTAGGTAAAATGCTGAAATTCCCCTTATTTTGGGGCAAAAGGCAGAAATTTCCTTTTTTGGGGGCAAAATTGCAGAAATTTCACTAATTGTGGGGCAAAAAGGCAGAAATTCTCCTTATTTTGGGGCAAAACTCAGAAATTCCATTTATTTTGGGGCAAAATTCCAGAAATTTCCCTTATTTTTGGGCAAATTTGAAGAAATTTCACTTATTTTGGGGCATAATTGCAGAAATTTCACTTATTTCAGGGAAAAAAAGGCAGAAATTTTCCTTATTTTGGGGCAAAAAGGCAGAAATTCCTAATATTTTGTGGCAAAAATGCAGAAATTCCTAATATTTTGTTGCAAAGTTGCAGAAATTTCCTTTATTTTGAGGTAAAAAGGCTGAAATTCCCCATATTTGGGGGCAAAAAGGCAGAAATTTCCCTAATTTTGGGGCAAATTTGCAGAAATTTCACTTATTTCAGGGTAATAAGTCAGAAATTTTCCTTATTTTGGTGCAAAAAAAGACAGAAATTCCCTTTGTTTTGGGGGAAAAACACAGAAATTCCACTTTTTTAGAAGTAAAAAGCAAAAGTTCCCCTTATTTTGGAGCAAAAATGAAGAAATTTCCCTTTTTTATGGCAAAAAGGTGTGCATTCTTCTTATTTTCAGACAAAAAGGCAGAATTTCCCCATATTTTAGGACAAAAGGCAGAAATTCCTTTTATTTTGGAGCAAAATTGCAGAAATTTCCCTAATTGTGGGGCGAAAAACAGAAATTTCCCTTATTTTGAAGCAAAATTGCAGAAATTTCCCTTATTATGTGGAAAAATTGCAGAAATTTCTCTTATTTTAGAGGAAAATTACAGAAATTTCACTAATTGTGGGCAAAAAGGCAAAAATTCTCCTTATTTTGGGGCAAAACTCAGAAATTCCACTTATTTTGGGGCAAATTTCCAGAAATTTCCCTTATTTTGGGGCAAAATTGCAGAAATTTCACTTATATCAGGGAAAAAAGGCAGAAATTGTCCTTATTTTGGGGCAAAAAGGCAGAAATTCCTAAAATTTTGTTCCAAAATTCAGAAATTCCCCTTATTTTGAGGTAAAAAGGCTGAAATTCCCCTTATTTGGGGGCAAAAAGGCAGAAATTTCCCTTATATTGGGGCAAAATTGCAAATTTCACTTATTTCAAGGTAATAAGTCAGAAATTTTCCTTATTTTGGGGCATAAATGAGAGAAATTCCCTTTGTTTTTGGGGAAAAATACAGAAATTCCACTTATTTGGAGGCAAAAAAGCAGAAATTCCCCTTATTTTAGAACAAAATTGCAGGAATTTCCCTTATTGGGGGGCAAAAAAACAGAAATTCCCCTTATTTTAAGGCAAAATTCCAGAAATTTCCTTTATTATGGGGAGAAATTGCAGAAATTTCTTTTATTTTAGGGCAAAATTGCAGAAATTTCACTTATTTCAGAGAAAAAAAGCAAAAATATTTCTTATTTTGGGGCAAAAGGCAGAAATTCCCATTATTTTGGGGCAAAAAGACAGAAATTCACCTTATTTTGGGCTAAAATTGCAGAAATTTCACATATTTCAGGGCAAAAATTCAGAAAATTCCCTTAATTTGGGGCAAAAATGAAGAAATTTCCCTTTTTTATGGCAAAAAGGTATGCATTCCCCTTATTTTCAAGCAAAAAGGCAGAAATTTCCCGTATTTTGGAGCAAAATTGCAGAAATTTCACTTATTTCAGGGAAAAAAAGCAGAAATTTTTTTTGTTGCAAAAAGGCAGAAATTCTCCATATTTTTGTGCAAAAATCAGAAATTTCATTTATTTTGAGGTAAAAAGCTGAAATTCCCCTTATTTTTGGGCAAAAGGCAGAAATTTCCCTATTTTTGGGGCAAATTTGCAGAAATTTCACTTATTTCAGGGTAATAAGTCAGAAATTTTCATTATTTTGGGGCAAAAAAGACAGAAATTCTCTTTGTTTTGGGGGAAAAAAACAGAAATTCTACTTATTTAGAGGCAAAAAGGCAAAAGATCCCCTTATTTTGGAGCAAAAATGAAGAAATTTCCCTTTTTTATGGCAAAAAGGTATGCATTCTTCCTATTTTCAGACAAAAAGGAAGAAATTCCCCATATTTTAGGACAAAAGGCAGAAATTTCTTTTATTTTGGAGCAAAATTGCAGAAATTTCCCTAATTGTGGGGCAAAAAACAGAAATTCCTCTTATTTTGAAGCAAAATTGCAGAAATTTCTCTTATTTTAGGGGAAAACTGCAGAAATTTCACTAACTGTGGGCAAAAAGGCAAAAATTCTCCTTTTTTGGGGCAAAACTCAGAAATTCCACCTATTTTGGGGCAAAATTCCAGAAATTCTCCTTATTTTGGGGCAAAATTGCAGAAATTTTACTTATTTTGGGGCAAAATTTCAGAAATTTCACTTATTTTAGGGAAAAAAGGCAGAAATTCCTAATATTTTTTGCCAAAATGCAGAAATTTCCCTTATTTTGAGGTAAAAAGGCTGAAATTCCCCTTATTTGGGGGCAAAAAGGCAGAAATTTGCTTATATTGGGGCAAAATTGCAGAAATTTCACTTATTTCAGGGTAATAAGTCAGAAATTTTCCTTATTTTGGGGCAAAAATGACAGAAATTCCCTTTGTTTTTGGGGAAAAAGACAAAAATTCCACTTATTTAGAGGCAAAAAAGCAGAAATTCTCCTTATTTTAGAACAAAATTGCAGAAATTTTCCTTATTGGGGGGCAAAAAAACAGAAATTCCTTTTATTTTAAGGCAAAATTCCAGAAATTTCCTTTATTATGGGGAGAAATTGCAAAAATTTCTTTTATTTTAGGGCAAAATTGCAGAAATTTCACTTATTTCATAGAAAAAAAGCATAAATATTTTTTATTTTGTGGCAAAAAGGCAGAAATTCCCATTATTTTGGGGCAAAAAGGCAGAAATTCACCTTATTTTGGGCTAAAATTGCAGAAATTTCACATATTTCAGGGCAAAAAGGCAGAAAATTCCCTTAATTTTGGGCAAAATTGCAGAAATTCCCCTAATTGTGGGGCAAAAAGGCAGAAATTCTTCTTATTTTGGGGCAAAATTACAGAAATTTCACTTATTTCAGGGAAAAAAAGCAGAAATTTTTCTTATTTTGGTGCAAAAAGGCAGAAATTCTCCATATTTTGGTGCAAAAATCAGAAATTTCATTTATTTTGAGGTAAAATGCTTAAATTCCCCTTATTTTTGGGCAAAAGGCAGAAATTTCACTATTTTTGGGGCAAATTTGCAGATATTTCACTTATTTCAGGGTAATAAGTCAGAAATTTTTCTTATTTTGGCACAAAAAAGACAGAAATTCTATTTGTTTTGGAGGAAAAAAACAGAAATTCTACTTATTTAGAGGCAAAAAGGCAAAAGTTCCCCTTATTTTGGAGCAAAAATGAAGAAATTTCCCTTATTTTGAGGTAAAAAGGCTAACTTTCCCTATATTTGTGGGCAAAAAGGCAGAAATTTCCCTTATTTTGGGCTAAATTTGCAGAAATTTCACTTATTTCAGGGTAATAAGTCAGAAATTTTCCTTAATCTGGGGCAAAAAAGACAGGAATTCCCTTTGTTTTGGTGGAAAAAGACAGAAATTCCACTTATTTTGAGGCAAAAAGGCAAAAGGTACCTTTATTTTGGAGTAAAAATGAAGAAATTTCCTTTTTTTATGGCAAAAGGTATGCATTCTTCTTATTTTCGGACAAAAAGGCAGAAATTCCCCATATTTTGGGGCAAAAGGCAGAAATTCCCCTTATTTTGAGGCAAAATTGCAGAAATTTCCCTAATTGTGGGGCAAAAAACAGAAATTCCCCTTATTTTGAAGCAAAATTGCAGAAATTTCCATTATTATGGGGAAAAATTGCAGAAATTTCCATTATATTAGGGCAAAATTGCAGAAATTTCACTAATTGTTGGGCAAAAATGCAGAAATTCTCCTTATTTTGGGGCAAAACTCAGAAATTCCACTTATTTTGGGGCAAAAACCAGAAATTTCCCTTATTGTGGGGCAAAATTGCAGAAATTTTACTTATTTTTGGGCAAAATTGCAGAAATTTCACTTATTTCAGGGAAAAAAGGCAGAAATTTTTTTTATTTTGGGGCAAAAAGGCAGAAATTCCTAATACGTTGTGCCAAAATTCAGAAAATCCCCTTATTTTGAGGTAAAAAGGCTGAAATTCCCCTTATTTGGGGGCAAAAATGCAGAAATTTCCCTTATATTGGGACAAAATTGCAGAAATTTCACTTATTTCAGGGTAATAAGTCAGAAATTTTCATTATTTTGGGGCAAAAATGAAAGAAATTCCCTTTGTTTTGGGGGAAAAAGATAGAAATTCCACTTATTTAGAGGCAAAAAACCAGAAATTCCTTTTATTTTAGGGCAAAATTGCAGAAATTTCCCTTATTATGGGGAAAAATTTCAGAAATTTCCCTTATTTTAGGGCAAAATTGCAGAAATTTCACTTATTTCAGAGAAAAAATTCAAAAATTTTTTCTTATTTTGGAGCAAAAAGGCAGAAATTCCCATTATTTTGGGGCAAAAAGGCAGAAATTCACCTTATTTTGGGCGAAAATTGCAGAAATTTTACATATTTCAGGGCAAAAATTCAGAAATTTCCCTTAATTTGGGGCAAAAATGAAGAAATTTCCCTTTTTATGGCAAAAAGGTATGCATTCCCCTTATTTTCGGGCAAAATAGCAGAAATTCCCTGTATTTTGGAGCAAAATTGCAGAAATTCCCCTAATTGTGGGGCAAAATTTCAGAAATTTTCCTTATTTTGGGGCAAAATTGCAGAAATTTCACTTATTTTAGGGCAAAATTGCAAAAATTTCACTTATTTCAGGGAAAAAACGCAGAAATTTTCTTAATTTTGGGGCAAAAATGCAGAAATTCTCCATATTTTGGTGCAAAAATCAGAAATTTTCCTTATTTTGAGGTAAAATGCTGAAATTCTTCTTATTTTGGGGCAAAAGGCAGAAATTTCCCTTTATTTGGGGCAAATTTGCAGAAATTTCACTTATTTCAGGGAAAAAAAAGGCAGAAATTTTCCTTATTTTGGGGCAAAAAGGCAGAAATTCCTAACATTTTGTGGCATAAATGCAGAAATTCCTAATATTTTGTTGCAAAAATGCAGAAATTTCCCTTATTTTGAGATAAAAAGGCTGAAATTCTCCTTATTTGGGGGCACAAAGGCAGAAATTTTTCTTATTTTGGGGCAAATTTGCAGAAATTTCATTTATTTCAGGGTTATAAGTCAGAAATTTTCCTTATTTTGGACTAAAAAAACAGAAATTCCCTTTGTTTTGGGGGAAAAAGACAGAAATTCCACTTATTTAGAGGCAAAAAAGCAGAAATTCCTTTTATTTTGGAGCAAAAATGAAGAAATTTCCCATTTTTATTGCAAAAAGTTATGCATTCTTCTTATTTTCAGACAAAAAGGCAGAAATTCCCCATATTTTGGGGCAAAAGGCAGAAATTTCCCTTCTTTTTGGGCAAAATTGCAGAAATTTTCCTAACTGTGGGGCAAAAAGTAGAAATTACCCTTATTTTGGGGCAAAACTCAGAAATTCCACTTATTTTGGGGCAAAATTCCAGAAATTTCCCTTATTTTGGGGCAAAATTGCAGAAATTTTACTTATTTTGGGCAAAATTGCAGAAATTTCACTTATATCAGGGAAAAAAGGCAGAAATTGTCCTTATTTTGGGGCAAAAAAGCAGAAATTCCTAATATTTGTGCCAAAATTCAGAAATTCCCCTTATTTTGAGGTAAAAAGGTTAAAATTCCCCTTATTTGGGGGCAAAAAGGCAGAAATTTCCCTTATATTGGGGCAAAATTGCAGAAATTTCACTTATTTTAGGGTAATAAGTCAGAAATTTTTCTTATTTTGGGGCAAAAATGACAGAAATTCCCTTTGTTTTGGAAGAAAAAGACAGAAATTCCACTTATTTGGAGGCAAAAAAAACAAAAATTCCCCTTATTTTAAGGCAAAATTCCAGAAATTTCCTTTATTATGGGGAAAAATTGCAGAAATTTCTTTTATTTTAGGGCAAAATTGCAGAAATTTCACTTATTTCAGAGAAAGAAAGCAAAAATTTTTCTTATTTTGGGGCAAAAAGGCAGAAATTCCAATTATTTTGGGGAAAAAAAGCTGAAATTCAACTTATTTTGGGCTAAAATTGAAGAAATTTCACATATTTCAGGGCAAAAAGGCAGAAATTTCCCTTAATTTGGGGCAAAAATGAAGAAATTTCCCTTTTTTATAGCAAAAAGCTATGCATTCCCCTTATTTTCGGGCAAAAAGGCAGAAATTCCCTATATTTTGGAGCAAAATTGCAGAAATTTCACTTATTTCAGGGAAAAAAGCCAGAAATTTTCCTTATTTTGGTGCAAAAGGCAGAAATTCTCCATATTTTGGTGCAAAAATCAGAAATTTCCATTATTTTGAGGTAAAAAGCTGAAATTCCCCTTATTTTTGGGCAAAAGGATGAAATTTCCCTTTTTGGGGGCAAATTTGCAGAAATTTCACTTATTTCAGTGTAATAAGTCAGAAATTTTACTTATTTTGGGGCAAAAAAGACAGAAATTCTCTTTGATTTGGGCGAAAAAACAGAAATTCTACTTATTTAGAGGCAAAAGGCAAAAGTTCCTCTTATTTAGAAGCAACAATGAAGAAATTTCACTATTTTATGGCAAAAAGGTATGCATTCTTCTTATTTTAAAACAAAAAGGCAGAAATTCCCCATAGTTTGGGGCAAAAGGCAGAAATTCCCCTTATTTTGGGGCAAAATTGCAGAAATATCCCTAATTGTGAAGCAAAAAACAGAAATTCCCCTTATTTTGAAGCAAAATTACAGAAATTTCCCTTATTATGGGGAAAAATTGCAGAAATTGCCCTTATTTTAGGGCAAAATTGAAGAAATTTCACTCATTGTGGGGCAAAAGCAGAAATTCTCCTTATTTTGAGGCAAAACTCAGAAATTCCACTTATTTTGGGGCAAAATTCCAGAAATTTCCCTTATTTTGGGGCAAAATTGCAGATATTTCACTTATTTTGGGGCAAAATTGCAGAAATTTCACTTATTTCAGGGAAAAAAGGCAGAAATTTTTCTTATTTTGTGGCAAAAAGGCAGAAATTCTCCATATTTTGGTGCAAAAATCAGAAATTTCCCTTATTTTTAGGTAAAATGCTGAAATTCCCCTTATTTTGGGGCAAAAGGCAGAAATTTCCTTTTTTGGGGGCAAAATTGCAGAAATTTCACTAATTGTGGGGCAAAAAGGCAGAAATTCTCCTTATTTTGGGGCAAAACTCAGAAATTCCACTTATTTTGGGGCAAAATTCCAGAAATTTCCCTTATTTTGGGGCAAATTTGCAGAAATTTCACTTATTTTGGGGCATAATTGCAGAAATTTCACTTATTTCAGGGAAAAAAAGGCAGAAATTTTCCTTATTATGGGGCAAAAAGGCAGAAATTCCTAATATTTTGTGGCAAAAATGCAGAAATTCCTAATATTTTGTTGCAAAGTTGCAGAAATTTCCTTTATTTTGAGGTAAAAAGGCTGAAATTCCCCATATTTGGGGGAAAAAAGGCAGAAATTTCCCTAATTTTGGGGCAAATTTGCAGAAATTTCACTTATTTCAGGGTAATAAGTCAGAAATTTTCCTTATTTTGGTGCAAAAAAAGACAGAAATTCCCTTTTTTTTGGGGGGAAAACACAGAAATTCCACTTTTTTAGAAGCAAAAAGCAAAAGTTCCCCTTATTTTGGAGCAAAAATGAAGAAATTTCCCTTTTCTATGGCAAAAAGGTGTGCATTCTTCTTATTTTCAGACAAAAAGGCAGAATTTCCCCATATTTTAGGACAAAAGGCAGAAATTCCTTTTATTTTGGAGCAAAATTGCAGAAATTTCCCTAATTGTGGGGCAAAAAACAGAAATTCCCCTTATTTTGAAGCAAAATTGCAGAAATTTCCCTTATTATGGGTAAAAATTGCAGAAATTTCTCTTATTTTAGAGGAAAATTGCAGACATTTCACTAATTGTGGGCAAAAAGGCAAAAATTCTCCTTATTTTGGGGCAAAACTCAGAAATTCCACTTATTTTGGGGCAAATTTCCAGAAATTTCCCTTATTTTGGGGCAAAATTGCAGAAATTTTACTTATTTTGGGGCAAAATTGCAGAAATTTCACTTATATCAGGGAAAAAAGGCAGAAATTGTCCTTTTTTTGGGGCAAAAAGGCAGAAATTCCTAAAATTTTGTTTCAAAATTCAGAAATTCCCCTTATTTTGAGGTAAAAAGGCTGAAATTCCCCTTATTTGGGGGCAAAAAGGCAGAAATTTCCCTTATATTGGAGCAAAATTGCAGAAATTTCACTTATTTCAGGGTAATAAGTCAGAAATTTTCCTTATTTTGGGGCAAAAATGAGAGAAATTCCCTTTGTTTTTGGGGAAAAAGACAGAAATTCCACTTATTTAGAGGCAAAAAAGCAGAAACTCCCCTTATTTTAGAACAAAATTGCAGGAATTTCCCTTATTGGGGGGCAAAAAAACAGAAATTCCCCTTATTTTAAGGCAAAATTCCAGAAATTTCCTTTATTATGGGGAGAAATTGCAAAAATTTCTTTTATTTTAGGGCAAAATTGCAGAAATTTCACTTATTTCAGAGAAAAAAAGCAAAAATATTTCTTATTTTGGGGCAAAAAGGCAGAAATTCCCATTATTTTGGGGCAAAAAGACAGAAATTCACCTTATTTTGGGCTAAAATTGCAGAAATTTCACATATTTCAGGGCAAAATTTCAGAAAATTCCCTTAATTTGGGGCAAAAATGAAGAAATTTCCCTTTTTTATGGCAAAAAGGTATGCATTCCCCTTATTTTCAAGCAAAAAGGCAAAAATTTCCCGTATTTTGGAGCAAAATTGCAGAAATTTCACTTATTTCAAGGAAAAAAAGCAGAAATTTTTTTTTGTTGCAAAAAGGCAGAAATTCTCCATATTTTGGTGCAAAAATCAGAAATTTCATTTATTTTGAGGTAAAATGCTGAAATTCCCCTTATTTTTGGGCAAAAGGCAGAAATTTCCCCATTTTTGGGGCAAATTTGCAGAAATTTCACTTATTTCAGGGTAATAAGTCAGAAATTTTCATTATTTTGGGGCAAAAAAGACAGAAATTCTCTTTGTTTTGGGGGAAAAAAACAGAAATTCTACTTATTTAGAGGCAAAAAGGCAAAAGTTCCCCTTATTTTGGAGCAAAAATGAAGAAATTTCCCTTATTTATGGCAAAAAGGTATGCATTCTTCTTATTTTCAAACAAAAAGGCAGAAATTCCCCATATTTTGGGGCAAAAGGCAGAAATTCCCCTTATTTTAGGGCAAAATTGAAGAAATTTCCCTAATTGTGGGGCAAAAAACAGATATTCCTCTTATTTTGAAGCAAAATTGCAGAAATTTCCCTTATTATGGGGAAAAATTGCAGAAATTTCCCTTATTTTAGGGCAAAATTGCAGAAATTTCACAATTTGTGGGGCAAAAAGGAAGAAATTCTTCTTATGTTGGGGCAAAACTCAGAAATTCCACTTATTTTGGGGCAAAATTACAGAAATTTTTTTTTTATTTTGGGGCAAAATTGCAGAAATTTCACTTAGTTTGGGGCAAAATTGCAGAAATTTCACTTATTTCAGGGAAAAAGGCAGAAATTTTTCTTATTTTGGGGCAAAATGGAGAAATTCTCCATATTTTGGTGCAAAAATGCAGAAATTTCTTTTATTTTGAGGTAAAAAGGCTAAAATTCCCATTATTTGTGGGCAAAAAGGCAGAAATTTCCATTATTTTGGGCCAAATTTGCAGAAATTTCACTTATTTCAGGGTAATAAGTCAGAAATTTTCCTTAGTTTGGGGCAAAAAAGACAGAAATTCCCTTTGTTTTGGTGGAAAAAGACAGAAATTCCACTTATTTTGAGGCAAAAAGGCAAAAGGTCCCTTTATTTTGGAGTAAAAATGAAGAAATTTCCTTTTTTTATGGCAAAAAGGTATGCATTCTTCTTATTTTTGGACAAAAAGGCAGAAATTCCCCTTATTTTGGGGCAAAATTGCAGAAATTTTCTTTATTGTGGGGCAAAAAACAGAAATTCCCCTTATTTTGAAGCAAAATTGCAGAAATTTCCCTTATTATGGGGAAAAATTGCAGAAATTTCCCTTATTTTAGGGCAAAATTGCAGAAATTTCACTAATTGTAGGGCAAAAATGCAGAAATTCTCCTTATTTTGGGGCAAAAATCAGAAATTCCACTTATTTTGGGGCAAAATTCCAGAAATTTCCCTTATTGTGGGGCAAAATTGCAGAAATTTTACTTATTTAGGGGCAAAATTGCAGAAATTTTACTTATTTCAGGGAAAAAAGGCAGAAATTTTTTTATTTTGGGGCAAAAAGGAAGAAATTCCTAATATTTTCTGCCAAAATTCAGAAATTCCCCTTATTTTGAGGTAAAAAGGCTGAAATTCCCCTTATTTGGGGGCAAAAACGCAGAAATTTCCCTTATATTGGGACAAAATTGCAGAAATTTCACTTATTTCAGGGTAATAAGTCAGAAATTTTCATTATTTTGGGGCAAAAATGACAGAAATTCCCTTTGTTTTGGGGGAAAAAGACAGAAATTCCACTTATTTAAAGGCAAAAAACCAGAAATTTCCCTTATTTTAGGGCAAAATTGCAGAAATTTCCCTTATTTGGGGGAAAAAAAACAGAAATTCCCCTTATTTTGTGGCAAAATTCCAGAAATTTCCCTTATTATGGGGAAAAATTGCAGAAATTTCCCTTATTTTAGGGCAAAATTGCAGAAATTTTACATATTTCAAGGCAAAAGGCAGAAATTTCCCTTAATTTGGGGCAAAAATGAAGAAATTTCCCTTTTTTATGGCAAAAAGGTATGCATTCCCCTTATTTTCGGGCAAAATAGCAGAAATTCCCCGTATTTTGGAGCAAAATGGCAGAAATTCCCCTAATTGTGGGGCAAAATTTCAGAAATTTTCTTTATTTTGGGGCAAAATTGCAGAAATTTCACTTATTTCAGGGAAAAAATGCAGAAATTTTCCTTATTTTGGGGCAAAAAGGCAGAAATTCTCCATATTTTGGTGCAAAAATCAGAAATTTCCCTTATTTTGAGGTAAAATGCTGAAATTCTTTTTATTTTGGGGCAAAAGGCAGAAATTTCTTTTTTTGGGGGGCAAATTTGCAGAAATTTCACTTATTTCAGGGAAAAAAAAGGCAGAAATTTTCCTTATTTTGGGGCAAAAAGGCAGAAATTCCTAATATTTTGTGGCAAAAATGCAGAAATTCCTAATATTTTGTGGCAAAAATGCAGAAATTTCCCTAATTTTGAGGTAAAAAGGCTGAAATTCTCCATATTTGGGGGCACAAAGGCAGAAATTTTTCTTATTTTGGGGCAAATTTGCAGAAATTTCATTTATTTCAGGGTTATAAGTCAGAAATTTTCCTTATTTTGGAGCAAAAAAGACAGAAATTCCCTTTGTTTTGGGGGAAAAAGACAGAAATTCCACTTATTTAGAGGCAAAAAAGCATAAATTCCTTTTATTTTGGAGCAAAAATGAAGAAATTTTCCATTTTTATGGCAAAAAGGTATGCATTCTTATATTTTCAGACAAAAAGGCAAAATTCCCCATATTTTGAGGCACAAGGAAGAAATTTCCCTTATTTTTGGGCAAAATTGCAGAAATTTCCCTAATTGTGGGGCAAAAGGCAGAAATTCCCCTTATTTTGGGGCAAAACTCAGAAATTCCACTTATTTTGGGGCAAAATTCCAGAAATTTCCCTTATTTTGGGGCAAAATGGCAGAAATTTTCCTTATTATGAGGAAAAATTGCAGAAATTTCCCTTATTTTAGGGAAAAATTGCAGAAATTTCACTAATTGTTGGGCAAAAATGCAGAAATTCTCCTTATTTTGGGGCAAAACTCAGAAATTCCACTTATTTTGGGGCAAAAAACCAGAAATTTCCCTTATTGTGGGGCAAAATTGCAGATATTTTACTTATTTTGGGGCAAAATTGCAGAAATTTCACTTATTTCAGGGAAAAAAGGCAGAAATTTTTTTTTATTTTGGGGCAAAAAGGCAGAAATTCCTAATATGTTGTGCCAAAATTCAGAAAATCCCCTTATTTTGAGGTAAAAAGGCTGAAATTCCCCTTATTTGGGGGCAAAAACGCAGAAATTTCCCTTATATTGGGACAAAATTGCAGAAATTTCACTTATTTCAGGGTAATAAGTCAGAAATTTTCATTATTTTGGGGCAAAAATGACAGAAATTCCCTTTGTTTTGGGGGAAAAAGACAGAAATTCCACTTATTTAGAGGCAAAAAAACAGAAATTCCTTTTATTTTAGGGCAAAATTGCAGAAATTTCCCTTATTTGGGGGCAAAAAACAGAAATTCCCCTTATTTTGTGGCAAAATTCCAGAAATTTCCCTTATTATGGGGAAAAATTTCAGAAATTTCCCTTATTTTAGGGCAAAATTGCAGAAATTTCACTTATTTCAGAGAAAAAATTCAAAAATTTTTTCTTATTTTGGAGCAAAAAGGCAGAAATTCCCATTATTTTGGGGCAAAAAGGCAGAAATTCACCGTATTTTGGGCTAAAATTGCAGCAATTTTACATATTTCAGGGCAAAAATTCAGAAATTTCCCTTAATTTGGGGCAAAAATGAAGAAATTTCCCTTTTTATGGCAAAAAGGTATGCATTCCCCTTATTTTCGGGCAAAATAGCAGAAATTCCCTGTATTTTGGAGCAAAATTGCAGAAATTCCCCTAATTGTGGGGCAAAATTTCAGAAATTTTCCTTATTTTGGGGCAAAATTGCAGAAATTTCACTTATTTTAGGGCAAAATTGCAAAAATTTCACTTATTTCAGGGAAAAAACGCAGAAATTTTCTTAATTTTGGGGCAAAAATGCAGAAATTCTCCATATTTTGGTGCAAAAATCAGAAATTTTCCTTATTTTGAGGTAAAATGCTGAAATTCTTATTTTGGGGCAAAAGGCAGAAATTTCCCTTTATTTGGGGCAAATTTGCAGAAATTTCACTTATTTCAGGGAAAAAAAAGGCAGAAATTTTCCTTATTTTGGGGCAAAAAGGCAGAAATTCCTAACATTTTGTGGCAAAAATGCAGAAATTCCTAATATTTTGTGGCAAAAATGCAGAAATTTCCCTTATTTTGAGGTAAAGAGGCTGAAATTCTCCTTATTTGGGGGCACAAAGGCAGAAATTTTTCTTATTTTGGGGCAAATTTGCAGAAATTTCATTTATTTTGGGGCAAAATTGCAGAAATTTCACTTATATCAGGGAAAAAAGGCAGAAATTGTCCTTATTTTGGGGCAAAAAGGCAGAAATTCCTAATATTTGTGCCAAAATTCAGAAATTCCCCTTATTTTGAGGTAAAAAGGTTAAAATTCCCCTTATTTGGGGGCAAAAAGGCAGAAATTTCCCTTATATTGGGGCAAAATTGCAGAAATTTCACTTATTTTAGGGTAATAAGTCAGAAATTTTTCTTATTTTGGGGCAAAAATGACAGAAATTCCCTTTGTTTTGGAAGAAAAAGACAGAAATTCCACTTATTTAGAGGCAAAAAAGCAGAACTTCCCCTTATTTTAGGGCAAAATTGCAGAAATTTCCCTTATTTGGGGGCAAAAAAACAAAAATTCCCCTTATTTTAAGGCAAAATTCCAGAAATTTCCTTTATTATGGGGAAAAATTGCAGAAATTTCTTTTATTTTAGGGCAAAATTGCAGAAATTTCACTTATTTCAGAGAAAAAAAGCAAAAATTTTTCTTAATTTGGGGCAAAAAGGCAGAAATTCCAATTATTTTGGGGCACAAAAGCTGAAATTCACCTTATTTTGGGCTAAAATTGAAGAAATTTCATATATTTCAGGGCAAAAAGGCAGAAATTTCCCTTAATTTGGGGCAAAAATGAAGAAATTTCCCTTTTTTATAGCAAAAAGCTATGCATTCCCCTTATTTTCGGGCAAAAAGGCAGAAATTCCCTATATTTTGGTGCAAAATTGCAGAAATTCCCCTAATTGTGGGGCAAAAAGGCAGAAGTTCTCCTTATTTTGGGGCAAAATTGCAGAAATTTCACTTATTTCAGGGAAAAAAGCCAGAAATTTTCCTTATTTTGGTGCAAAAGGCAGAAATTCTCCATATTTTGGTGCAAAAATCAGAAATTTCCATTATTTTGAGGTAAAATGCTGAAATTCCCCTTATTTTTGGGCAAAAGGATGAAATTTCCCTTTTTTGGGGCAAATTTGCAGAAATTTCACTTATTTCAGTGTAATAAGTCAGAAATTTTACTTATTTTGGGGCAAAAAAGACAGAAATTCTCTTTGTTTTGGGCGAAAAAACAGAAATTCTACTTATTTAAAGGCAAAAAGGCAAAAGTTCCTCTTATTTAGAAGCAAAAATGAAGAAATTTCACTTTTTTATGGCAAAAAGGTATGCATTCTTCTTATTTTAAAACAAAAAGGCAGAAATTCCCCATATTTTGGGGCAAAAGGCAGAAATTCCCCTTATTTTGGGGCAAAATTGCAGAAATATCCCTAATTGTGGGGCAAAAAACAGAAATTCCCCTTATTTTGAAGCAAAATTACAGAAATTTCCCTTATTATGGGGAAAAATTGCAGAAATTGCCCTTATTTTAGGGCAAAATTGAAGAAATTTCACTCATTGTGGGGCAAAAAGGCAGAAATTCTCCTTATTTTGAGGCAAAACTCAGAAATTCCACTTATTTTGGGGCAAAATTCCAGAAATTTCCCTTATTTTGGGGCAAAATTGCAGATATTTCACTTATTTTGGGGCAAAATTGCAGAAATTTCACTTATTTCAGGGAAAAAAGGCAGAAATTTTTCTTATTTTGTGGCAAAAAGGCAGAAATTCTCCATATTTTGGTGCAAAATCAGAAATTTCCCTTATTTTTAGGTAAAATGCTGAAATTCCCCTTATTTTGGGGCAAAAGGCAGAAATTTCCTTTTTTGGGGGCAAAATTGCAGAAATTTCACTAATTGTGGGGCAAAAAGGCAGAAATTCTCCTTATTTTGGGGCAAAACTCAGAAATTCCACTTATTTTGGGGCAAAATTCCAGAAATTTCCCTTATTTTGGGGCAAATTTGCAGAAATTTCACTTATTTTGGGGCATAATTGCAGAAATTTCACTTATTTCAGGGAAAAAAAGGCAGAAATTTTCCTTATTATGGGGCAAAAAGGCAGAAATTCCTAATATTTTGTGGCAAAAATGCAGAAATTCCTAATATTTTGTTGCAAAGTTGCAGAAATTTCCTTTATTTTGAGGTAAAAAGGCTGAAATTCCCCATATTTGGGGGAAAAAAGGCAGAAATTTCCCTAATTTTGGGGCAAATTTGCAGAAATTTCACTTATTTCAGGGTAATAAGTCAGAAATTTTCCTTATTTTGGTGCAAAAAAAGACAGAAATTCCCTTTGTTTTGGGGGAAAAACACAGAAATTCCACTTTTTTAGAAGCAAAAAGCAAAAGTTCCCCTTATTTTGGAGCAAAAATGAAGAAATTTCCCTTTTCTATGGCAAAAAGGTGTGCATTCTTCTTATTTTCAGAAAAAAAGGCAGAATTTCCCCATATTTTAGGACAAAAGGCAGAAATTCCTTTTATTTTGGAGCAAAATTGCAGAAATTTCCCTAATTGTGGGGCAAAAAACAGAAATTCCCCTTATTTTGAAGCAAAATTGCAGAAATTTCCCTTATTATGGGGAAAAATTGCAGAAATTTCTCTTATTTTAGAGGAAAATTGCAGAAATTTCACTAATTGTGGGCAAAAAGGCAAAAATTCTCCTTATTTTGGGGCAAAACTCAGAAATTCCACTTATTTTGGGGCAAATTTCCAGAAATTTCCCTTATTTTGGGGCAAAATTGCAGAAATTTTAATTATTTTGGGGCAAAATTGCAGAAATTTCACTTATATCAGGGAAAAAAGGCAGAAATTGTCCTTTTTTTGGGGAAAAAAGGCAGAAATTCCTAAAATTTTGTTCCAAAATTCAGAAATTCCCCTTATTTTGAGGTAAAAAGGCTGAAATTCCCCTTATTTGGGGGCAAAAAGGCAGAAATTTCCCTTATATTGGGGCAAAATTGCAGAAATTTCACTTATTTCAGGGTAATAAGTCAGAAATTTTCCTTATTTTGGGGCAAAAATGAGAGAAATTTCCTTTGTTTTTGGGGGAAAAGACAGAAATTCCACTTATTTAGAGGCAAAAAAGCAGAAATTCCCCTTATTTTAGAACAAAATTGCAGGAATTTCCCTTATTGGGGGGCAAAAAAACAGAAATTCCCCTTATTTTAAGGCAAAATTCCAGAAATTATCTTTATTATGGGGATAAATTGCAGAAATTTCTTTTATTTTAGGGCAAAATTGCAGAAATTTCACTTATTTCAGAGAAAAAAAGCAAAAATATTTCTTATTTTGGGGCAAAAAGGCAGAAATTCCCATTATTTTGGGGCAAAAAGAGAGAAATTCACCTTATTTTGGGCTAAAATTGCAGAAATTTCACATATTTCAGGGAAAAATTCAGAAAATTCCCTTAATTTGGGGCAAAAATGAAGAAATTTCCCTTTTTTATGGCAAAAAGGTATGCATTCCCCTTATTTTCAAGCAAAAAGGCAGAAATTTCCCGTATTTTGGAGCAAAATTTCAAAATTTCACTTATTTCAGGGAAAAAAAGCAGAAATTTTTTTTTGTTGCAAAAAGGCAGAAATTCTCCATATTTTGGTGCAAAAATCAGAAATTTCATTTATTTTGAGGTAAAATGCTGAAATTCCCCTTATTTTTGGGCAAAAGGCAGAAATTTCCCTATTTTTGGGGCAAATTTGCAGAAATTTCACTTATTTTGGGGCATAATTGCAGAAATTTCACTTATTTCAGGGAAAAAAAGGCAGAAATTTTCCTTATTATGGGGCAAAAAGGCAGAAATTCCTAATATTTTGTGGCAAAAATGCAGAAATTCCTAATATTTTGTTGCAAAGTTGCAGAAATTTCCTTTATTTTGAGGTAAAAAGGCTGAAATTCCCCATATTTGGGGGAAAAAAGGCAGAAATTTCCCTAATTTTGGGGCAAATTTGCAGAAATTTCACTTATTTCAGGGTAATAAGTCAGAAATTTTCCTTATTTTGGTGCAAAAAAAGACAGAAATTCCCTTTGTTTTGGGGGAAAAACAGAGAAATTCCACTTATTTAGAAGCAAAAAGCAAAAGTTCCCCTTATTTTGGAGCAAAAATGAAGAAATTTCCCTTTTCTATGGCAAAAAGGTGTGCATTCTTCTTATTTTCAGACAAAAAGGCAGAATTTCCCCATATTTTAGGACAAAAGGCAGAAATTCCTTTTATTTTGGAGCAAAATTGCAGAAATTTCCCTAATTGTGGGGCAAAAAACAGAAATTCCCCTTATTTTGAAGCAAAATTGCAGAAATTTCCCTTATTATGGGGAAAAATTGCAGAAATTTCTCTTATTTTAGAGGAAAATTGCAGACATTTCACTAATTGTGGGCAAAAAGGCAAAAATTCTCCTTATTTTGGGGCAAAACTCAGAAATTCCACTTATTTTGGGGCAAATTTCCAGAAATTTCCCTTATTTTGGGGCAAAATTGCAGAAATTTTACTTATTTTGGGGCAAAATTGCAGAAATTTCACTTATATCAGGGAAAAAAGGCAGAAATTGTCCTTTTTTTGGGGAAAAAAGGCAGAAATTCCTAAAATTTTGTTCCAAAATTCAGAAATTCCCCTTATTTTGAGGTAAAAAGGCTGAAATTCCCCTTATTTGGGGGCAAAAAGGCAGAAATTTCCCTTATATTGGGGCAAAATTGCAGAAATTTCACTAATTTCAGGGTAATAAGTCAGAAATTTTCCTTATTTTGGGGCAAAAATGAGAGAAATTCCCTTTGTTTTTGGGGAAAAAGACAGAAATTCCACTTATTTAGAGGCAAAAAAGCAGAAATTCCCCTTATTTTAGAACAAAATTGCAGGAATTTCCCTTATTGGGGGGCAAAAAACCAGAAATTCCCCTTATTTTAAGGCAAAATTCCAGAAATTATCTTTATTATGGGGAGAAATTGCAGAAATTTCTTTTATTTTAGGGCAAAATTGCAGAAATTTCACTTATTTCAGAGAAAAAAAGCAAAAATATTTCTTATTTTGGGGCAAAAAGGCAGAAATTCCCATTATTTTGGGGCAAAAAGAGAGAAATTCACCTTATTTTGGGCTGAAATTGCAGAAATTTCACATATTTCAGGGAAAAATTCAGAAAATTCCCTTAATTTGGGGCAAAAATGAAGAAATTTCCCTTTTTTATGGCAAAAAGGTATGCATTCCCCTTATTTTCAAGCAAAAAGGCAGAAATTTCCCGTATTTTGGAGCAAAATTGCAGAAATTTCACTTATTTCAGGGAAAAAAAGCAGAAATTTTTTTTTTGTTGCAAAAAGGCAGAAATTCTCCATATTTTGGTGCAAAAATCAGAAATTTCATTTATTTTGAGGTAAAATGCTGAAATTCCCCTTATTTTTGGGCAAAAGGCAGAAATTTCCCTATTTTTGGGGCAAATTTGCAGAAATTTCACTTATTTCAGGGTAATAAGTCAGAAATTTTACTTATTTTGGGGCAAAAAAGACAGAAATTCTCTTTGTTTTGGGGGAAAAAACAGAAATTCTACTTATTTAGAGGCAAAAAGGCAAAAGTTCCCCTTATTTTGGAGCAAAAATGAAGAAATTTCCCTTATTTATGGCAAAAAGGTATGCATTCTTCTTATTTTCAAACAAAAAGGCAGAAATTCCCCATATTTTGGGGCAAAAGGCAGAAATTCCCCTTATTTTAGGGCAACATTGCAGAAATTTCCCTAATTGTGGGGGAAAAACAGAAATTCCTCTTATTTTGAAGCAAAATTGCAGAAATTTCCCTTATTATGGGGAAAAATTGCAGAAATTTCCCTTATTTTAGGGCAAAATTGCAGAAATTTCACAATTTGTGGGGCAAAAAGGAAGAAATTCTTCTTATGTTGGGGCAAAACTCAGAAATTCCACTTATTTTGGGGCAAAATTACAGAAATTTTTTTTTATTTTGGGGCAAAATTGCAGAAATTTCACTTAGTTTGGGGCAAAATTGCAGAAATTTCACTTATTTCAGGGAAAAAAGGCAGAAATTTTTCTTATTTTGGGGCAAAATGCAGAAATTCTCCATATTTTGGTGCAAAAATGCAGAAATTTCTTTTATTTTGAGGTAAAAAGGCTAAAATTCCCATTATTTGTAGGCAAAAAGGCAGAAATTTCCCTTATTTTGGGCCAAATTTGCAGAAATTTCACTTATTTCAGGGTAATAAGTCAGAAATTTTCCTTAGTTTGGGGCAAAAAAGACAGAAATTCCCTTTGTTTTGGTGGAAAAAGACAGAAATTCCACTTATTTTGAGGCAAAAAGGCAAAAGGTCCCTTTATTTTGGAGTAAAAATGAAGAAATTTCCTTTTTTATGGCAGAAAGGTATGCATTCTTCTTATTTTTGGACAAAAAGGCAGAAATTCCCCTTATTTTGGGGCAAAATTGCAGAAATTTTCTTTATTGTGGGGCAAAAAACAGAAATTCCCCTTATTTTGAAGCAAAATTGCAGAAATTTCCCTTATTATGGGGAAAAATTGCAGAAATTTCCCTTATTTTAGGGCAAAATTGCAGAAATTTCACTAATTGTAGGGCAAAAATGCAGAAATTCTCCTTATTTTGGGGCAAAAATCAGAAATTCCACTTATTTTGGGGCAAAATTCCAGAAATTTCCCTTATTGTGGGGCAAAATTGCAGAAATTTTACTTATTTAGGGGCAAAATTGCAGAAATTTTACTTATTTCAGGGAAAAAAGGCAGAAATTTTTTTATTTTGGGGCAAAAAGGAAGAAATTCCTAATATTTTCTGCCAAAATTCAGAAATTCCCCTTATATTGAGGTAAAAAGGCTGAAATTCCCCTTATTTGGGGGCAAAAACGCAGAAATTTCCCTTATATTGGGACAAAATTGCAGAAATTTCACTTATTTCAGGGTAATACGTCAGAAATTTTCATTATTTTGGGGCAAAAATGACAGAAATTCCCTTTGTTTTGGGGGAAAAAGACAGAAATTCCACTTATTTAAAGGCAAAAAACCAGAAATTTCCCTTATTTTAGGGCAAAATTGCAGAAATTTCCCTTATTTGGGGGAAAAAAAAAACAGAAATTCCCCTTATTTTGTGGCAAAATTCCAGAAATTTCCATTATTATGGGGAAAAATTGCAGAAATTTCCCTTATTTTAGGGCAAAATTGCAGAAATTTTACATATTTCAAGGCAAAAAGTCAGAAATTTCCCTTAATTTGAGGCAAAAATAAAGAAATTTCCCTTTTTTGTGGCAAAAAGTTATGCATTCCCCTTATTTTCGGGCAAAATAGCAGAAATTCCCGGTATTTTGGAGCAAAATGGCAGAAATTCCCCTAATTGTGGGGCAAAATTTCAGAAATTTTCTTTATTTTGGGGCAAAATTGCAGAAATTTCACTTATTTCAGGGAGAAAATGCAGAAATTTTCCTTATTTTGGGGCAAAAAGGCAGAAATTCTCCATATTTTGGTGCAAAAATCAGAAATTTCCCTTATTTTGAGGTAAAATGCTGAAATTCTTTTTATTATGGGGCAAAAGGCAGAAATTTCTTTTTTGGGGGGGCAAATTTGCAGAAATTTCACTTATTTCAGGGGAAAAAAAGGCAGAAATTTTCCTTATTTTGGGGCAAAAAGGCAGAAATTCCTAATATTTTGTGGCAAAAATGCAGAAATTCCTAATATTTTGTTGCAAAAATGCAGAAAGTTCCCTTATTTTGAGGTAAAAAGGCTGAAATTCTCCTTATTTGGGGGCACAAAGGCAGAAATTTTTCTTATTTTGGGGCAAATTTGCAGAAATTTCATTTATTTCAGGGTTATAAGTCAGAAATTTTCCTTATTTTGGAGCAAAAAAGACAGAAATTCCCTTTGTTTTGGGGGAAAAAGACAGAAATTCCACTTATTTAGAGGCAAAAAAGCAGAAATTCCTTTTATTTTGGAGCAAAAATGAAGAAATTTTCCATTTTTATGGCAAAAAGGTATGCATTCTTCTTATTTTCAGACAAAAAGGCAAAAATTCCCCATATTTTGGGGCACAAGGCAGAAATTTCCCTTCTTTTTGGGCAAAATTGCAGAAATTTCCCTAATTGTGGGGCAAAAGGCAGAAATTCCCCTTATTTTGGGGCAAAACTCAGAAATTCCACTTATTTTGGGGCAAAATTTCAGAAATTTCCCTTATTTTGGGGCAAAATGGCAGAAATTTTCCTTATTATGAGGAAAAATTGCAGAAATTTCCCTTATTTTAGGGAAAAATTGCAGAAATTTCACTAATTGTTGGGCAAAAATGCAGAAATTCTCCTTATTTTGGGGCAAAACTCAGAAATTCCACTTATTTTGGGGCAAAAAACCAGAAATTTCCCTTATTGTGGGGCAAAATTGCAGAAATTTTACTTATTTTGGGGCAAAATTGCAGAAATTTCACTTATTTCAGGGAAAAAAGGCAGAAATTTTTTATTATTTTGGGGCAAAAAGGCAGAAATTCCTAATATGTTGTGCCAAAATTCAGAAAATCCCCTTATTTTGAGGTAAAAAGGCTGAAATTCCCCTTATTTGGGGGCAAAAACACAGAAATTTCCCTTATATTGGGACAAAATTGCAGAAATTTCACTTATTTCAGGGTAATAAGTCAGAAATTTTCATTATTTTGGGGCAAAAATGACAGAAATTCCCTTTGTTTTGGGGGAAAAAGACAGAAATTCCACTTATTTAGAGGCAAAAAACCAGAAATTCCTTTTATTTTAGGGCAAAATTGCAGAAATTTCCCTTATTTGGGGGCAAAAAAACAGAAATTCCCCTTATTTTGTGGCAAAATTCCAGAAATTTCCCTTATTATGGGGAAAAATTTCAGAAATTTCCCTTATTTTAGGGCAAAATTGCAGAAATTTCACTTATTTCTGAGAAAAAATTCAAAAATTTTTTCTTATTTTGGAGCAAAAAGGCAGAAATTCCCATTATTTTGGGGCAAAAAGGCAGAAATTCACCGTATTTTGGGCTAAAATTGCAGAAATTTTACATATTTCAGGGCAAAAATTCAGAAATTTCCCTTAATTTGGGGTAAAAATGAAGAAATTTCCCTTTTTATGGCAAAAAGGTATGCATTCCCCTTATTTTCAGGCAAAATAGCAGAAATTCCCTGTATTTTGGAGCAAAATTGCAGAAATTCCCCTAATTGTGGGGCAAAATTTCAGAAATTTTCCTTATTTTGGGGAAAAATTGCAGAAATTTCACTTATTTTAGGGCAAAATTGCAAAAATTTCACTTATTTCAGGGAAAAAACGCAGAAATTTTCTTAATTTTGGGGCAAAAATGCAGAAATTCTCCATATTTTGGTGCAAAAATCAGAAATTTTCCTTATTTTGAGGTAAAATGCTGAAATTCTTCTTATTTTGGGGCAAAAGGCAGAAATTTCCCTTTATTTGGGGCAAATTTTCAGAAATTTCACTTATTTCAGGGAAAAAAAAGGCAGAAATTTTCCTTATTTTGGGGCAAAAAGGCAGAAATTCCTAACATTTTGTGGCAAAAATGCAGAAATTCCTAATATTTTGTTGCAAAAATGCAGAAATTTCCCTTATTTTGAGGTAAAGAGGCTGAAATTCTCCTTATTTGGGGGCACAAAGGCAGAAATTTTTCTTATTTTGGGGCAAATTTGCAGAAATTTCATTTATTTCAGGGTTATAAGTCGGAAATTTTCCTTATTTTGGACCAAAAAAACAGAAATTCCCTTTGTTTTGGGGGAAAAAGACAGAAATTCCACCTATTTAGAGGCAAAAAAGCAGAAATTCCTTTTATTTTAGAGCAAAATTGAAGAAATTTCCCATTTTTATTGCAAAAAGTTATGCATTCTTCTTATTTTCAGACAAAAAGGCAGAAATTCCCCATATTTTGGGGCAAAAGGAAGAAATTTCCCTTCTTTTTGGGCAAAATTGCAGAAATTTCCCTAATTGTGGGGCAAAAAGCAGAAATTACCATTATTTTGGGGCAAAACTCAGAAATTCCACTTATTTTGGGGCAAAATTCCAGAAATTTCCCTTATTTTGGGGCAAAATTGCAGAAATTTTACTTATTTTGGGGCAAAATTGCAGAAATTTCAATTATATCAGGGAAAAAAGGCAGAAATTGTCCTTATTTTGGGGCAAAAAGGCAGAAATTCCTAATATTTGTGCCAAAATTCAGAAATTCCCCTTATTTTGAGGTAAAAAGGTTAAAATTCCCCTTATTTGGGGGCAAAAAGGCAGAAATTTCCCTTATATTGTGGCAAAATTGCAGAAATTTCACTTATTTTAGGGTAATAAGTCAGAAATTTTTCTTATTTTGGGGCAAAAATGACAGAAATTCCCTTTGTTTTGGAAGAAAAAGACAGAAATTCCACTTATTTAGAGGCAAAAAAGCAGAACTTCCCCTTATTTTAGGGCAAAATTGCAGAAATTTCCCTTATTTGGGGGCAAAAAAACAAAAATTCCCCTTATTTTAAGGCAAAATTCCAGAAATTTCCTTTATTATGGGGAAAAATTGCAGAAATTTCTTTTATTTTAGGGCAAAATTGCAGAAATTTCACTTATTTCAGAGAAAAAAGCAAAAATTTTTCTTATTTTGGGGCAAAAAGGCAGAAATTCCAATTATTTTGGGGCAAAAAAGCTGAAATTCACCTTATTTTGGGCTAAAATTGAAGAAATTTCACATATTTCAGGGCAAAAAGGCAGAAATTTCCCTTAATTTGGGGCAAAAATGAAGAAATTTCCCTTTTTTATAGCAAAAAGCTATGCATTCCCCTTATTTTCGGGCAAAAAGGCAGAAATTCCCTATATTTTGGAGCAAAATTGCAGAAATTCCCCTAATTGTGGGGCAAAAAGGCAGAAGTTCTCCTTATTTTGGGGCAAAATTGCAGAAATTTCACTTATTTCAGGGAAAAAAGCCAGAAATTTTCCTTATTTTGGTGCAAAAGGCAGAAATTCTCCATATTTTGGTGCAAAAATCAGAAATTTCCATTATTTTGAGGTAAAATGCTGAAATTCCCCTTATTTTTGGGCAAAAGGATGAAATTTCCCTTTTTTGGGGCAAATTTGCAGAAATTTCACTTATTTCAGTGTAATAAGTCAGAAATTTTACTTATTTTGGGGCAAAAAAGACAGAAATTCTCTTTGTTTTGGGCGAAAAAACAGAAATTCTACTTATTTAGAGGCAAAAAGGCAAAAGTTCCTCTTATTTAGAAGCAAAAATGAAGAAATTTCACTTTTTTATGGCAAAAAGGTATGCATTCTTCTTATTTTCAAACAAAAAGGCAGAAATTCCCCATATTTTGGGGCAAAAAGCAGAAATTCCCCTTATTTTGGGGCAAAATTGCAGAAATATCCCTAATTGTGGGGCAAAAAACAGAAATTCCCCTTATTTTGAAGCAAAATTACAGAAATTTCCCTTATTATGGGGAAAAATTGCAGAAATTGCCCTTATTTTAGGGCAAAATTGAAGAAATTTCACTCATTGTGGGGCAAAAAGGCAGAAATTCTCCTTATTTTGAGGCAAAACTCAGAAATTCCACTTATTTTGGGGCAAAATTCCAGAAATTTCCCTTATTTTGGGGCAAAATTGCAGATATTTCACTTATTTTGGGGCAAAATTGAAGAAATTTCACTTATTTCAGGGAAAAAAGGCAGAAATTTTTCTTATTTTGTGGCAAAAAGGCAGAAATTCTCCATATTTTGGTGCAAAAATCAGAAATTTCCCTTATTTTTAGGTAAAATGCTGAAATTCCCCTTATTTTGGGGCAAAAGGCAGAAATTTCCTTTTTTTGGGGCAAAATTGCAGAAATTTCACTAATTGTGGGGCAAAAAGGCAGAAATTCTCCTTATTTTGGGGCAAAACTCAGAAATTCCACTTATTTTGGGGCAAAGTTCCAGAAATTTCCCTTATTTTGGGGCAAATTTGCAGAAATTTCACTTATTTTGGGGCATAATTGCAGAAATTTCACTTATTTCAGGGAAAAAAAGGCAGAAATTTTCCTTATTTTGGGGCAAAAAGGCAGAAATTCCTAATATTTTGTTGCAAAAATGCAAAAATTCCCCTTATTTTGAGGTAAAATGCTGAAATTTCCCTTATTTTGGGGCAAAAGGCAGAAATTTCCCTATTTTTGGGGAAAATTTGCAGAAATTTCACTTATTTCATGGTAATAAGTCCGAAATTTTTTTTATTTTGGGGCAAAAAATACAGAAATTCTCATTGTTTTTGGGGAAAAAACAGAAATTCCACTTATTTAGAGGCAAAAAGTCAAAAGTTCCCCTTATTTTGGAGCAAAAATGAAGAAATTTCCCTTTTTTATGGCAAAAAGGTATGCATTTTTTTTTATTTTCGGACAAAAAGGCAGAAATTCCCCATATTTTGGGGCAAAAGGCAGAAATTCCATTTATTTTGGGCAAAATTGCAGAAATTTCTCTAATTGTGGGGCAAAAAACAGAATTTCTCCTTATTTTGAAGCAAAATTGCAGAAATTTCCCTTATTATGGGGAAAAATTGAAGGAATTTCCCTTATTTTAGGGCAAAATTGCAGAAATTTCACTAATTGTGGGTCAAAAAGGCAGAAATTCTCCTTATTTTGGGGAAAAACTCAGAAATTCCACTTATTTTGGGGCAAAATTCCAGAAATTTTCATTATTTTGGGTCAAAATTGAAGAAATTTTACTTATTTTGAAGCAAAATTGCAGAAATTTCACTTATTTCAGGGAAAAAAGCAGAAATTCCCTTTATTTTGGGGCAAAAAGGCAGAAATTCTCCATATTTTGGTGCAAAAATCAGAAATTTCCCTTATTTTGAGGTAAAATGCAGAAATTTCTTTTATTTTGGGGCAAATGGCAGAAATTTCCCTTTTTTGGGGCAAATTTGCAGAAATTTCACTTATTTCAAGGAAAAAGCAGAAATTTTCCTTATTTTGAGGCAAAAAGGCAGAAATTCCTAATATTTTGTGCCAAAATTCAGAAATTCCCCTTATTTTGAGGTAAAAAGGCTGAAATTCCCCTTATTTGGGAGCAAAAAGGCAGAAATTTCCCTTATATTGGGGCTAAATTGCAGAAATTTCACTTATTTCAGGGTAATAAGTCAGAAATTTTCCTTATTTTGAGGCAAAAATGACAGAAATTCCCTTGGTTTTGGGGGAAAAAGACCGAAATTCCACTTATTTAGAGGCAAAAAGCAGAAATTCCCCTTATTTTAGGGCAAAATTGCAGAAATTTCCTTTATTTGGGGAAAAAAATAAAAATTCCCCTTATTTTGGGGCGAAATTTCCCTTATTATCGGTAAAAATTGCAGAAATTTCCTTTATTTTAGGGCAAAATTGCAGAAATTTAACTTATTTCAGAGAAAAAAGGCAAAAATTTTTCTTATTTTGGGGCAAAAAGGCAGAAATTCCCCGTATTTTGGAGCAAAATTGCAGAAATTCCGCTAATGTGTGGCAAAAAGGCAGAAATTCTACTTATTTTGGGGCAAAACTCAGAAATTCCACTTATTTTGAGGCAAAATTGCAGAAATTTCCCTTATTTTGGAGCAAAATTGCAGAAATTTCACTTATTTTGGGGCAAAATTGCAGAAATTTCACTTATTTCAAAATAAAAAGGCAGAAATTTTCCTTATTTTGGGGCAAAAGGCAGAAATTTCCCTATTTTTGGGGCAAATTTGCAGAAATTTCACTTATTTCATGGTAATAAGTCAGAAATTTTCCTTATTTTTGGGCAAAAAAGACAGAAATTCTCTTTGTTTTGAGAGAAAAAAAACAGAAATTCCACTTATATAGAGGCAAAAAGGCAAAAGTTCCCCTTATTTTGGAGCAAAAATGAAGAAATTTCCCTTTTTTATGGCAAAAATGTATGCATTCTTCTTATTTTCAGACAAAAAGGCAGAAATTCCCCATATTTTGGGGCAAAAGGCAGAAATTTCCCTTATTTTTGGGCAAAATTGCAGAAATTTCCCTAATTGTGGGGTATAAAACAGAAATTCCCCTTATTTTGGGACAAAATGTCAGAAATTTCCCTTATTATGAGGAAAAATTGCAGAAATTTTCCTTATTTTAGGGCAAAATTGCAGAAATTTCACTAATTGTTGCGCAAAAAGGCAGAAATTCCCCTTATTTTTGGGCAAAAATCAGAAATTCCACTTAATTTGGGGCAAAATTTCAAAAATGTCCCTTATTTTGGGGCAAAATTGCAGAAATTATACTTATTTTGGGGCAAAATTGCAGAAATTTCACTTATTTCAGGGAAAAAAGCAGAAATTTTCTTTATTTTCGGCAAAAAGGCAGAAATTCCTAATATTTTGTAGCAAAAATGCAGAAATTCCCCTTATTTTGAGGTAAAATGCTGAAATTCCTCTTATTTTGGGGCAAAAGGCAGAAATTTCCCTATTTTTGGGGCAAATTTGCAGAAATTTCACTTATTTCATGGTAATAAGTCAGAAATTTTCCTTATTTTTGGGCAAAATAGACAGAAATTCTCTTTGTTTTGAGAGAAAATAACAAATTCCACTTATATAGACGCAAAAAGGCAAAAGTTGCCCTTATTTTGGAGTAAAAATGAAGAAATTTGCCTTTTTTATGGCAAAAAGGTATGCATTCTTCTTATTTTCAGACAAAAAGGCAGAAATTCCCCATATTTTGGGGCAAAAGGAAGAAATTTCCCTTATTTTTGGGCAAAATTGCAGAAATTTCCCTAATTGTGGGGTATAAAACAGAAATTCCCCTTATTTTGGGGCAAAATGTCAGAAATTTTCCTTATTATGAGGAAAAATTGCAGAAATTTTCCTTATTTTAGGGCAAAATTGCAGAAATTTCACTAATTGTGGCGCAAAAAGGCAGAAATTCTCCTTATGTTTGGGCAAAAATCAGAAATTCCACTTAATTTGGGGCAAAATTCCAGAAATTTCTCTTATTTTGGGGCAAAATTGCAGAAATTTTACTTATTTTGGAGCAAAATTGCAGAAATTTCACTTATTTCAGGGAAAAAAGCAGAAATTTTCCTTATTTTGGGGCAAAAATGCAGAAATTCCTAATATTTTGTGCCAAAATTCAGAAATTCCCCTTATTTTGAGGTAAAAACGCTGTAATTCCCGTTATTTGGGGGCAAAAAGCTAGAAATTTCCCTTATATTGGGGCAAAATTGCAGAAATTTCACTTATTTCAGGGTAATAAGTCAGAAATTTTTCTTATTTTGGGTCAAAAATGACAGTAATTCCCTTTGTTTTGGGGGAAAAAGACAGAAATTCCACTTATTTAGAGGCAAAAAAGCAGAAATTCGCCTTATATTAGGGCAAAATTGCAGAAATTTCCCTTATTTGTGGGCAAAAAAACAGAAATTCCCCTTATTTTGTGGCAAAATTCCAGAATTTCCCTTATTATGGGGCAAAATTGCAGAAATTTCACTTATTTCAGGGTAATAAGTTAGAAATTTTTCTTATTTTGGGTCAAAAATGACAGTAATTCCCTTTGTTTTGGGGGAAAAAGACAGAAATTCCACTTATTTAGAGGCAAAATAGCAGAAATTCGCCTTATATTAGGGCAAAATTGCAGAAATTTCCCTTATTTGTGGGCAAAAAAACAGAAATTCCCCTTATTTTGTGGCAAAATTCCAGAATTTCACTTATTATGGGGAAAAATTGCAGAAATTTCCATTAAATAGGGCAAAATTGCCTTAATTTCACTTATTTCAGAGAAAAAATGCAAAAATTTTTCTTATTTTGGGGCAAAAAGGCAGAAATTCCCATTATTTTGGGGCAAAAAGGCAGAAATTCACCTTATTTTAGGCTAAAATTGCAGAAATTTCACTTATTTCAGGGCAAAAAGGCAGAAATTTCCCTTAATTTGGGGCAAAAATGAAGAAATTTCCCTTTATTATGGGAAAAAAGAATGCATTCCCCTTATTTTCGGGCAAAAAGGCAGAAATTCAACGTATTTTGGAGCAAAATTGCAGAAATTCTTCTAATGTGGGGCAAAAAGGCAGAAATTCTCCTTATTTTGGGGCAAAACTCAGAAATTCCACTTATTTTGGGGCAAAATTGCAGAAATTTCCCTTATTTTAGGACAAAATTGCAGAAATTTCACTTATTTTGGGGCAAAATTGCAGAAATTTCACTTATTTCATCGAAGAAAGGCAGAAATTTTCCTTATTTTGGGGCAAAAAGGCAGAAATTCTTAATATTTTGTGGCAAAAATGCAGAAATTCACCTTATTTTGAGGTAAAATGCTGAAATTCCCAATATTGTGGGGCAAAAGGCAGAAATTTCCCTATTTTTCGGGCAAATTTGCATAAATTTCACTTATTTCATGGTAATAAGTCAGAAATTTTCCTTATTTTGGGGCAAAAAAGACAGAAATTCTCTTTGTTTTGGGGAAAAAAACAGAAATTCCACTTATTTAGAGGCAAAGAGACAAAAGTTCCCCTTATTTTGGAGCAAAAATGAAGAAATTTCCCTTTTTTATGGCAAAAAGGTATGCATTTTTCTTATTTTCGAACAAAAAGTCAGAAATTTTCCATATTTTGGGGCAAAAGGCAGAAATTCCCCTTATTTTTGGGCAAAATTGCAGAAATTTCCCTAATTGTGCGGCAAAAAACAGAAATTCTCCTTATTTTGAAGCAAAATTGCAGATATTTCCCTTATTATGGGGAAAAATTGCAGAAATTTCTCTTATTTTAGGGCAAAGTTGCGGAAATTTCACTAATTGTGGGCAAAAAGGCAGAAATTCTCCTTATTTTGGGGCAAAAAAGCAGAAATTCCTAATATTTTGTGGCAAAAATGCAGAAATTCTCCTTATTTTGAGGTAAAATGCTGAAATTCCCATTATTTTGGGGCAAAAGGCAGAAATTTCCCTATTTTTCGGGCAAATTTGCAGAAATTTCACTTATTTCATGGTAATAAGTCAGAAATTTTCCTTATTTTGGGGCAAAAATGACATTAATTCTCTTTGTTTTGGGGGAAAAAAACAGAAATTCCACTTATTTAGAGGCAAAAAGGCAAAAGTTCCTCTTATTTTGGACAAAAATGAAGAAATTTCCCTTTTTTATGGCAAAAAGGTAAGCATTTTTTTTATTTTCGGACAAAAAGGCAGAAATTCCCCATATTTTGGGGCAAAAGGCAGAAATTCCCTTTATTTTTGTGCAAAATTGCAGAAATTTCCCTAATTGTAGGGCAAAAAACAGAAATTCCTTTTATTTTGAAACAAAATTGCAGAAATTTCCGTTATTATGGGGAAAAACTGCAGAAATTTATCTTATTTTAGGGCATAATTGCAGAAATTTCACTAATTGTGGGCAAAAAGGCAGAAATTCTCCTTATTTTGGGGCAAAACTCTGAAATTCCACTTATTTTAGGGCAAAATTCCAGAAATTGTCCTTATTTTGGGGCAAAAAGGCAGAAATTCCTAATATTTTGTGCCAAAATTCAGAAATTCCCCTTATTTTGAGGTAAAAATGCTGAAATTCCCCTTATTTGGGGGCAAAAAGGCAGAAATTTCCCTTATATTGGGGCTAAATTGCAGAAATTTCACTTATTTCAGGGTAATAAGTAAGAAATTTTCCTTATTTTCGGGCAAAAATGACAAAAATTCCTTTCGTTTTGGAGGAAAAAACAGAAATTCCACTTATTTATAGGCAAATAAGCAGAAATTACCCTTATTTTAGGGCAAAATTGCAGAAATTTCCCTTATTTGGGGGCAAAAAAAACAGAAATTCCCCTTATTTTGGGGCAAAATTCCAGAAATTTCCCTTATTATCGGGGAAAATTGCAGAAATTTCCTTTATTTTAGGGCAAATTTGCAGAAATTTCACTTATTTCAGAGAAAAAAGACAAAAATTTTTTTTATTTTGGGGCAAATGTCAGAAATTTCCCGTATTTTGAGGCAAAATTGCAGAAATTCCCCTAATGTGGGGTAAAAAGGCAGAAATTTTCCTTATTTTGCGGCAAAACTCAGAAATTCCACTTATTTTGCGGCAAAATAGCAGAAATTTATCTTATTTTGGGGCAAAATTGCAGAAATTTCACTTATTTCAAGGAAAAAAGGCAAAAATTTTCCTTATTTTGGGGCAAAAAGGCAGAAATTCCTAATATTTTGTGGCAGAAATGCATAAATTCACCTTATTTTGAGGTAAAATTCTGAAATTCACCTTATTTTGGGGCAAAAGCCAGAAATTTCCCTATTTTGGGGGCAAATTTGCAGAAATTTCACTTATTTCATAGTAATAAGTCAGAAATTTTCCTTATTTTGGGGCAAAAAAGACAAAAATTCTTTTTGTTTTGGGGGAAAATGACAGAAATTCCACTTATTTAGAGGCAAAAAGGCAAAAGTTCCCCTTATTTTGGAGCAAAAATGAAGAAATTTCCCTTTTTTATGGCAAAAAGGTATGCATTTTTTTTTATTTTCGAACAAAAAGGCAGAAATTCCCCATATTTTGGAGCAAAAGGCAAAAATTCCCCTTATTTTTGGGCAAAATTGCAGAAATTTCCCTAATTGTGGGTCAAAAAACAGAAATTCCCCTTATTTTGATGCAAAATTGCAGAAATTTCCCTTATTATGGGGAAAAATTGCAGAAATTTCCCTTATTTTAGGGCAAAATTGCAGAAATTTCACTAATTGTGGGGCAAAAAGCAGAAATTACCATTATTTTGGGGCAAATCTCAGAAATTCCACTTATTTTGGGGCAAAATTCCAGAAATTTTCCTTATTTTGGGGCAAAATTGCAGAAATTTTACTTATTTTGGGGCAAAATTGCAGAAATTTCCCTTATTTTGAGGTAAAATGCAGAAATTCCCCATATTTTGGGGCAAAAGGCAGAAATTTCCCTTTTTTGGGGCAAATTTGCAGAAATTTCACTTATTTCAGGGAAAAAGCAGAAATTTTCCTTATTTGGGGCAAAAAGGCAGAAATTCCTAATATTTTGTGCCAAAATTCAGAAATTCCCCTTATTTTGAGGTAAAAAGTCTGTAATTCCCCTTATTTGGGGGCAAAAAGGCAGAAATTTCCCTTATATTGGGGCTAAATTGCAGAAATTTCACTTATTTCAGGGTAATAAGTCAGAAATTTTCCTTATTTTGGGGCAAAAATGACAGAAATTCCCTTGGTTTTGGGGGAAAAAGACCGAAATTCCACTTATTTAGAGGCAAAAAGCAGAAATTCCCCTATTTTAGGGCAAAATTGCAGAAATTTCCTTTATTTGGGGGCAAAAAAATAAAAATTCCCCTTATTTTGGGGCGAAATTTCCCTTATTATCGGTAAAAATTGCAGAAATTTCCTTTATTTTAGGGCAAAATTGAAGAAATTTCACTTATTTCAGAGAAAAAAGGCAAAAATTTTTCTTATTTTGGGGCAAAAAGGCAGAAATTCCCCGTATTTTGGAGCAAAATTGCAGAAATTCCGCTAATGTGGGGCAAAAAGGCAGAAATTCTCCTTATTTTGGGGCAAAACTCAGAAATTCCACTTATTTTGAGGCAAAATTGCAGAAATTTCTCTTTATTTTGGAGCAAAATTGCAGAAATTTCACTTATTTTGGGGCAAAATTGCAGAAATTTCACTTATTTCAAAATAAAAAGGCAGAAATTTTCCTTATTTTGGGGCAAAAGGCAGAAATTTCCCTATTTTTGGGGCAAATTTGCAGAAATTTCACTTATTTCATGGTAATAAGTCAGAAATTTTCCTTATTTTTGGGCAAAAAAGACAGAAATTCTCTTTGTTTTGAGAGAAAAAAAACAGAAATTCCACTTATATAGAGGCAAAAAGGCAAAAGTCCCCCTTATTTTGGAGCAAAAATGAAGAAATTTCCCTTTTTTATGGCAAAAATGTATGCATTCTTCTTATTTTCAGACAAAAAGGCAGAAATTCCCCATATTTTGGGGCAAAAGGAAGAAATTTCCCTTATCTTTGGGCAAAATTGCAGAAATTTCCCTAATTGTGGGGTATAAAACAGAAATTCCCCTTATTTTGGGACAAAATGTCAGAAATTTCCCTTATTATGAGGAAAAATTGCAGAAATTTTTCTTATTTTAGGGCAAAATTGCAGAAATTTCACTAATTGTGGCGCAAAAAGGCAGAAATTCCCCTTATTTTTGGGCAAAAATCAGAAATTCCACTTAATTTGGGGCAAAATTCCAAAAAATGTCCCTTATTTTGGGGCAAAATTGCAGAAATTATACTTATTTTGGGGCAAAATTGCAGAAATTTCACTTATTTCAGGGAAAAAAGCAGAAATTCTCTTTATTTTGGGGCAAAAAGGCAGAAATTCCTAATATTTTGTAGCAAAAATGCAGAAATTCCCCTTATTTTGAGGTAAAAAGCTGAAATTCCTCTTATTTTGGGGCAAAAGGCAGAAATTTCCCTATTTTTGGGGCAAATTTGCAGAAATTTCACTTATTTCATGGTAATAAGTCAGAAATTTTCCTTATTTTTGGGCAAAATAGACAGAAATTCTCTTTGTTTTGAGAGAAAAAAACAGAAATTCCACTTATATAGAGGCAAAAAGTCAAAAGTTCCCCTTATTTTAAAGCAAAAATGAAGAAATTTCCCTTTTTTATGGCAAAAAGGTATGCATTCTTCTTATTTTCAGGCAAAAAGGCAGAAATTCCCCATATTTTGGGGCAAAAGGAAGAAATTTCCCTTATTTTTGGGCAAAATTGCAGAAATTTCCCTAATTGTGGGGTATAAAACAGAAATTCCCCTTATTTTGGGGCAAAATGTCAGAAATTTTCCTTATTATGAGGAAAAATTGCAGAAAATTTCCTTATTTTAGGGCAAAATTGCAGAAATTTCACTAATTGTGGCGCAAAAAGGCAAATTCCCCTTATTTTTGGGAAAAAATCAGAAATTCCACTTAATTTGGGGCAAAATTCCAGAAATTTCCCTTATTTTGGGGCAAAATTGCAGAAATTTTACTTATTTTGGGGCAAAATTTAAGAAATTTCACTTATTTCAGGGAAAAAAGGCAGAAATTTTCCTTATTTTGGGGCAAAAAGGTAGAAATTTTTAATATTTTGTGCCAAAATTCAGAAATTCTTCTTATTTTGAGGTAAAAAGGCTGAAATTCCCGTTATTTGGGGGCAAAAAGGCAGAAATTTCCCTTATATTGGGCAAAATTGCAGAAATTTCATTTACTTTAGGGCAAAAAGCAGAAATTCTCTTTGTTTTGGGGGAAAAAAACAGAAATTCCACTTATTTAGAGGCAAAAAGGCAAAAGTTCCTCTTATTTTGGAGCAAAAATGAAGAAATTTCCCTTTTTTATGGCAAAAAGGTATGCATTTTTCTTATTTTCGGACAAAAAGGCAGAAATTCCCCATATTTTGGGGCAAAAGGCCGAAATTCCCCTTATTTTTGGGAAAATTGCAGAAATTTCCCTAATTGTGGGGCAAAAAACAGAAATTTCCCTTATTTTGAAGCAAAATTGCAGAAATTTCTCTTATTATGGGGAAAAATTGCAGAAATTTCTCTTATTTTAGGGCACAGTTGCAGAAATTTCACTAATTGTGTGGCAAAAAGGCAGAAATTCTCCTTATTTTGGGGCAAAAAAGCAGAAATTCCTAATATTTTGTCGCAAAAATGCAGAAATTCCCCTTATATTGAGGTAAAATGCTGAAATTCCCCTTATTTTGGGGCAATAGGCAGAAATTTCCCTTTTTTTCGGGCAAATTTGCAGAAATTTCACTTATTTCATGGTAATAAGTCAGAAATTTTCCTTATTTTGGGGCAAAAATGACATTAATTCTCTTTGTTTTGGGGGAAAAAACAGAAATTCCACTTATTTAGAGGCAAAAAGGCAAAAGTTCCTCTGATTTTGGAGCAAAAATGAAGAAATTTCCCTTTTTTATGACAAAAAGGTATGCATTTTTCTTATTTTCGGAAAAAAAGGCAGAAATTCCCCATATTTTGGGGCAAAAGGCAGAAATTCCCCTTATTTTTGGGCAAAATTGCAGAAATTTCCCTAATTGTAGGGCAAAAAACAGAAATTCCCCTTATTTTGAAGCAAAATTGCAGAAATTTCCGTTATTATGGGGAAAAACTGCAGAAATTTCTCTTATTTTAGGGCAAAATTGCAGAGATCTCACTAATTGTGGGCAAAAAGGCAGAAATTCTCCTTATTTTGGGGTAAAACTCAGAAATTCCACTTATTTTGGGGCAAAATTCCAGAAATTTTCCTTATTTTGGGGCAAAATTGCAGAAATTTTACTTATTTTGGGGCAAAATTGCAGAAATTTCACTTATTTCAGGGAAAATGACAGAAATTGTCCTTATTTTGGGGCAAAAAGGCAGAAATTCCTAATATTTTGTGCCAAAATTCAGAAATTCCCCTTATTTTGAGGTAAAAAGGCTGAAATTCCCCTTATTTGGGGGCAAAAAGGCAGAAATTTCCCTTATATTGGGGCTAAATTGCAGAAATTTCACTTATTTCAGGGTAATAAGTCAGAAATTTTCCTTATTTTGGGGCAAAAATGACAAAAATTCTTTTCGTTTTGGAGGAAAAAGACAGAAATTCCACTTATTTAGAGGCAAATAAGCAAAAATTACCCTTATTTTAGGGCAAAATTGCAGAAATTTCGCTTATTTGGGGGCAAAAAAACAGAAATTCCCTTTATTTAGGAGCAAAATTCCAGAAATTTCCTTATCATCGGGGAAAATTGCAGAAATTTCCTTTATTTTAGGGCAAATTTGCAGAAATTTCACTTATTTCAGAGAAAAAAGGCAAAAATTTTTCTTATTTTGGGGCAAATGTCAGAAATTTCTCGTATTTTGAGGCAAAATTGCAGAAATTCCCCTAATGTGGGGTAAAAAGGCAGAAATTTTCCTTATTTTGCGGCAAAACTCAGAAATTCCACTTATTTTGCGGCAAAATAGCAGAAATTTACCTTATTTTGGGGCAAAATTGCAGAAATTTCACTTATTTTGAGGGAAAAATTGCAGAAATTTCACTTATTTCAAAGAAAAAAGGCAAAAATTTTCCTTATTTTGGAGCAAAAAGGCAGAAATTGCTAATATTTTGTGGCAGAAATGCATAAATTCATCTTATTTTGAGATAAAATGCTGAAATTCACCTTATTTTGGGGCAAAAGCCAGAAATTTCCCTATTTTGGGGGCAAATTTGCAGAAATTTCACTTATTTCATGGTAATAAGTCAGAAATTTACCTTATTTTGGGGCAAAAAAGACAAAAATTCTCTTTGTTTTGGGGGAAAACGACAGAAATTCCACTTATTTAGAGGCAAAAATGCAAAAGTTCCCCTTATTTTGGAGCAAAAATGAAAAAATTTCCCTTTTTTATGGCAAAAAGGTATGCATTTTTTTTATTTTCGAACAAAAAGGCAGAAATTCCCCATATTTTGGAGCAAAAGGCAAAAATTCCCCTTATTTTTGTGCAAAATTGCAGAAATTTCTCTAATTGTGGGGCAAAAAACAGAAATTCCCCTTATTTTGATGCAAAATTGCAGAAATTTCCCTTATTATGGGGAAAAATTGCAGAAATTTCCCTTATTTTAGGGCAAAATTGCAGAAATTTCACTAATTGTGGGGCAAAAAGGCAGAAATTCTCCTTATTTTGTGGCAAATCTCAGAAATTCCACTTATTTTGGGGCAAAATTCCAGAAATTTTCCTTATTTTGGGGCAAAATTGCAGAAATTTTACTTATTTTGGGGCAAAATTGCAGAAATTTCACTTATATCAGGGAAAAAAGGCAGAAATTGTCCTTATTTTGGGGCAAAAAGGCAGAAATTCCTAATATTTGTGCCAAAATTCAGAAATTCCCCTTATTTTGAGGTAAAAGGGTTAAAATTCCCCTTATTTGGGGGCAAAAAGGCAGAAATTTCCCTTATATTGGGGCAAAATTGCAGAAATTTTACTTATTTCAGGGTAATAAGTCAGAAATTTTCTTTATTTTGAGGCAAAAATGACAGAAATTTCCTTTGTTTTGGGGGAAAAAGACAGAAATTCCACTTATTTAGAGGCAAAAAAGCAGAAATTCCTCTTATTTTAGGGCAAAATTGCAGAAATTTCCCTTATTTGGGGGCAAAAAAACCGAAATTCCTTTTATTTTGGGGCAAAATTCCAGAAATTTCCCTTATTATCGGGAAAAATTGCAGAAATTTCCTTTATTTAAGGCAAAATTGCAGAAATTTCACTTATTTCAGAGAAAAAAGGCAAAAATTTTTCTTATTTTGTGGCAAAAAGGCAGAAATTCCCATTTTTTAAAGCAAAAAAACAGAAATTCACCTTATTTTGGGCTAAAATTGCTGAAATTTCACATATTTCAGGGCAAAAAGGCAGATATTTCCCTTAATTTGGGGCAAAAATGAAGAAATTTCCCTTTTTTATGGCAAAAAGGTTTGCATTCCCCTTATTTTCGGGAAAAAAAGGCAGAAATTCCCCGTATTTTGAAGCAAAATTGCAGAAATTCCCCTAATTGTGGGGCAAAAAGGTAGAAATTCTCCTTATTTTGGGGCAAAACTCAGAAATTCCACTTATTTTGGGGCAAAATTGCAGAAATTTTCCTTATTTTGGGGCAAAATTGCAGAAATTTCACTTATTTTGAGGCAAAATTGCAGAAATTTCACTTATTTCAGGGAAAAAAGGCAGAAATTTTCTTTATTTTGGGGCAAAAAAGACAGAAATTCCCTTTATTTTGGGGGATAAAAGACAGAAATTCCACTTATGTAGAGACAAAAAGGCAAAAGTTCCCCTTATTTTGGAGCAAAAATGAAGAAATTTCCCTTTTTTATGGCAAAAAGGTATGCATTTTTCTTATTTTCAGACAAAAAGGCAGAAATTCCCCATATTTTGGGGCAAAAGGCAGAAATTACCCTTATTTTTGGGCAAAATTGCAGTAATTTCCCTAATTGTGGGGCAAAAAACAGATATTCCCCTTATTTTGGGGCAAAATTGCAGAAATTTCCCTTATTATGAGGAAAAATTGCAGAAATTTCCGTTATTTTAGGGCAAAATTGCAGAAATTTCACTAATTGTGGCACAAAAAAGCAGAAATTCTCCTTATTTTGGGGCAAAACTCAGATATTCCACTTATTCTGGGGCAAAATTCCAAAAATTTCCTTTATATTTGGGCAAAATTGCAGAAATTTTACATATTTTACTTCAAAATGGGAGAAATTCCCCTTATTTGGTGGCAAAAAGGCAGAAATTTTCCTTATTTTGGGGCAAAAAAGACAGAAATTCCCTTTGTTTTGGGGAGAAAAGACAGAAATTCCGCTTATTTAGAGGCAATAAGGCAAAATTTCCACTAATTTTGGAGCAAAAATGAAGAAATTTCCCTTTTTTATGGCAAAAAGTTATGCATTCTTCTTATTTTTGGACAAAAAGTCAGAAATTCCCCATATTTTGGGGCAAAAGGCTGAAATTCCTTTTATTTTAAGGCAAAATTGTAGAAATTTCCCTAATTGTGGGGCAAAAAAGAGAAATTCCCCTTATTTTGAAGCAAAATTGCAGAAATTTCCCTTATTATGGGGAAAAATTGCAGAAATTTCTCTTATTTTAGGGCAAAATTGCAGAAATTTCACTAATTGTGGGGCAAAAAGGCAGAAATTCTCCTTATTTTGGGGCAAAACTCAGAAATTCCACTTATTTTGGGGCAAAATTCCAGAAATTTTCCTTATTTTGGGGCAAAATTGCAGAAATTTCACTTATTTTGGGGCAAAATTGCAGAAATTTCACTTATTTCAGGGAAAAAAGGCAGAAATTTTTCTTATTTTGGGGCAAATAGGCAGAAATTCTCCATATTTTGGTGCAAAAATCAGAAATTTCCCTTATTTTGAGGTAAAATGCAGAAATTCCCCTTATTTTGGGGCAAAAGGCAGAAATTTCTTTTTTGGGGGGCAAATTTACAGAAATTTCACTTATTTCAGGGAAAAAGCAGAAATTTTCCTTATTTTGGGGCAAAAAGGCAGAAATTCCTAATATTTTGTGCCAAAATTTAGAAATTCCCCTTATTTTGAGGTAAAAAGGCTGAAATTCCCCTTATTTGGGGGCAAAAAGGCAGAAATTTCCCTTATATTGGGGCAAAATTGCAGAAATTTCACTTATTTCAGGGTAATAAGTCAGAAATTTTCCTTAATTTGGGGCAAAAATGACAGATATTCCCTTTTTTTGGGGGAAAAAGACAGAAATTCCACTTATTTAGAGGCAAAATAGCAGAACTTCCCCTTATTTTAGGGCAAAATTGCAGAAATTTCCCTTATTTGGGGGCAAAAAAACAAAAATTCCCCTTATTTTAAGGCAAAATTCCCGAAATTTCCTTTATTATGGGGAAAAATGGCAGAAATTTCCCTATTTTTGGGGCAAATTTGCAGAAATTTCACTTATTTCAGAGTAATAAGTCAGAAATTTTCCTTATTTTGGGGCAAAATACAGAAATTTGCTTTGTTTTTGGGGAAAAATACAGAAATTCCACTTATTTAGAGGTAAAAAGGGTAAAGTTCCCCTTATTTTGGAGCAAAAATGAAGAAATTTCCCTTTTTTATGGCAAAAATTTATGCATTCTTCTTATTTTCGGACAGAAGGCAGAAATTTCCCATATTTTGGGGCAAAAGGCAGAAATTTCTCTTATTTTAGGGCAAAATTGCAAAAATTTCCCTTATTTAGGGGCAAAAAAACAGAAATTCTTCTTATTTTGGGGCAAAATTCCAGAAATTTCCCTTATTATCGGGAAAAATTGCAGAAATTTCCTTTATGTTAGGGCAAAATTGCAGAAATTTCACTTATTCCAGAGAAAAAATGCAAAAATTTTTCTTATTTTGGGGCAAAAAGACAGAAATTCCCTTTTTTTGGGGCAAAAAAGCAGAAATTCACCTTATTTTGGGCTAAAATTGCAGAAATTTCACATATTTCAGGGCAAAAAGCAGAAATTTCCCTTAATTTGGGGCAAAAATGAAGAAATTTCGCTTTTTTATGGCAAAAAGGTATGAATTCCCCTTATTTTCGGGCCAAAAGGGAGAAATTCCCTGTATTTTGGAGCAAAATTGCAGAAATTCCCCATATTGTGGGGCAAAAAGGAAGAAATTCTCCTTATTTTGGAGCAAAATTCAGAAATTCCACTTATTTTGGGGCAAAAAGGCAGAAATTCCCATTATTTTGGGGCAAAAAGGCAGAAATTCAACTTATTTTGGGCTAAAATTGCAGAAATTTCACATATTTCAGGGCAAAAAGGCAGAAATTTCTTTAATTTGGGGCAAAATTGCAGAAATTTCACTAATTGTGTGGCAAAAAGGCAGAAATTCTCCTTATTTTGGGGCAAAACTCAGAAATTCCACTTATTTTGGGGCAAAACTCAGAAATTCCACTTATTTTGGGGCAAAATTGCAGAAATTTTACTTATTTTGGGGAAAAATTGCAGAAATTTCACTTATTTCAGGGAAAAAAGGCAGAAATTTTTTTATTTTGGGGCAAAAAGTCAGAAATTCCTAAATTTTGAGCCAAAATTCAGATATTCCCCTTATTTTGAGGTAAAAAGGCTAAATTTCCCCTTATTTGGGGGCAAAAAGGCAGAAATTTCCCTTATATTGAGGCAAAATTGCAGAAGTTTCACTTATTTCAGGGTAATAAGTCAGAAATTTTCCTTATTTTGGGGCAAAAATGACAGAAATTCCCTTTGTTTTGGGGGAAAAAGACAGAAATTCCACTTATTTAGAGGCAAAAAAGCAGAAATTTTCCTTATATTAGAGCAAAATTGCAGAAATTTCCCTTATTTGGGGGCAAAAAAACAGAAATTCCCTTTATTTTGGGGCAAAATTCCAGAAGTTTTTCTTATTATGGGGAAAAATTGCAGAAATTTTCTTTATTTTAGGGCAAAATTGCAGAAATTTCACTTATTTCAGAGAAAAAATGCAAAAATTTTTCTTATTTTGGGGCAAAAAGGCAGAAATTCCCATTATTATGGGGCAAAAAGGCAGAAATTCACCTTATTTTGGGCTAAAATTGCAGAAATTTCACATATTTCAGGGCAAAAAGGCAGAAATTTCCCTTAATTGGGGGTAAAAATGAGGAAATTTCGCTTTTCTATGGCAAAAAGGTATGCATTCCCCTTATTTTCGGGCAAAAGGGCAGAAATTCCTTGTATTTTGGAGCAAAATTGCAGAAATTCCTCTAATTGTGGGGCAAAAGGCAGAAATTCTCCTTATTTTGGGGCAAAACTCAGAAATTCCACTTGTTTTGGGGCAAAATTCCAGAAATTTTCCTTATTTTGGGGCAAAAAGGCAGAAATTCTCCATATTTTGGTACAAAAATCAGAAACTTCCCTTATTTTGAGGTAAAAGTCTGAAATTGCCCTTATTTTGTGGCAAAAGGCAGAAATTTCCATTTTTTGGTGCAAATTTGCAGAAATTTCACTTATTTCAGGGTAATAAGTCAGAAATTTTCTTTATTTTGGGGCAAAAAAGACAGAAATTCTCTTTGTTTTGGGGGAAAAAGACAGAAATTCCACTTATTTAAAGGTAAAAAGGCAAAATTTTCCCTTATTTTGGAGCAAAATGAAGAAATTTCTTTTTTTATGGCAAAAAGGTATGCATTCTTCTTATTTTCAGAGAAAAAGGCAGAAATTTCCCATATTTTGGGGCAAAAGGCAGAAATTCCCCTTTTTTTGGCGCAAAATTTCAGAAATTTCACTAATTGTAAGGCAAAAAGGAAGAAATTCTCCTTATTTTGGGGCATAACTCAGAAATTCCACTTATTTTGGGGCAAAATTCCAGAAATTTTTCTTATTTTGGGGCAAAATTGCAGAAATTTTACTTAATTTGGGGCAAAATTGCAGAAATTTCACTTATTTCAGGGAAAAAAGGCAGAAATTTTCCTTATTTTGGGGCAAAAAGGTAGAAATTCCTAATATTTTGTGCCAAAATTCAGAAATTCTTATTATTTTGAGGTAAAAAGGCTGAAATTCCCCTTATTTGGGGGCAAAAAGGCAGAAATTTCCCTTATATTGGGCAAAATTGCAGAAATTTCATTTATTTTAGGGCAAAAAGCAGAAATTTCTTTTATTATGGTACAAAATTGAAGAAATTTTCCTTATTTTAGATCAAAAAACAGAAATTCCCCATATTTTGGGGTAAAAGGCAGAAATTCTTCTTATTTTGCAGTAAAATGCATAAATTCCCCTTATTTAGAGGTAAAATGCAGAAATTCCCCAAATATTGGGGGAAAATGCAGAAATTCCCTTTATTTTGGGGCTAAAAGGCAGAAATTAACCGCATTTTGAAGCAAAATTGCAGAAATTCTCATAATTTTGGGGCAAAATACAGAAAATCTCCTTATTTCGGGAGCAAAAAGTCAGAAATTCCCCTTATTTTGGGGCAAAATTGCAGAAATTTTCTTTACATTGGGGCAAAATTGCAGAAATTTCCCTTATTTTGGGGCAAAATTGCAGAAATTTCACTTATTTCAGAAAAGAGGCAGAAATTTTCTTATTTTGGGGCAAAAAGGCAGAAATTTCTTTTATTTTGGTACAAAATTGCAGAAATTTTTCTTATTTTGGGGTTAAAAGGCAGAAATTCCCCATATTTTGGGGCAATAAGGCAGAAATTCCCCTTATTTTGAGGTAAAAAGGCTGAAATTCCCCTTATTTTCAGGCAAAAAGTCAAAAATTCCCCCTATTTTGGTGCAAAAAGGCAGAAATTCCGCTTTTTTGGGGTAAAACTGCAGAAATTTCACTTATTTAGCGGCAAAATGGCAGAAATTCCCCTTATTTTCGGCGAAAAAGGCAGAAAATCCCCGTATTTTGGAGCAAAATTGCAGAAATTCACCTAATTTGGGGGTAAAAAATACAGTAATTTACTTTATTTTGGGGCAAAAAGGCAGAAATTCTCCTTCTTTAGGGGCAAAAGGGAAAAATTCTCTTTATTATAGAGCAAAATTGCAGAAATTTCCCTTATTTGGGGGCAAAAAACGGAAATTCCCCTTATTTTGGGGCAAAATTGCAGAAATTTCCCATATTATGAGGAAAAATTGCAGAAATTTCCCTTATTTTGTGGCAAAGTTGCAGAAATTTCACTTATTTCAGGGTCATAAGTCAGAAATTTTCCTTATTTTGGAGCAAAAAAGACAGAAATTCCCTTTGTTTTGGGGGTAAAGACAGAAATTCCACTTATTTAGAGGCAAAAAGGCAGAAATTCCTCTTATTTTGGAGCAAAAAGGAAGAAATTATCCTTTTTTTGGCAAAAAGGTATGCATTCCCCTTATTTTTGAGCAAAAATGCAGAAATTCCCCGTATTTTGGAGCAAAATTGCAGAAATTCCCCTAATTGTGGGGCAAAATGCAGAAATTCCCTATATGTTGGGGCAAAAAGACAGAAATTCTCCTTATTTTGGGGCAAAACTCAGAAATTCCACTTTTTTTGGAGTAAAATTCCAGAAATTTCCCTAATTTTGGGGCAAAATTGCAGAAATTTCATTTATTTTGGGGCAAAATTGCAGAAATTCCCCTTATTTTGGGGCAAAATGATGAAATCCCTAATTTTTGGCTAAAATTTAAGAAATTTCACTTATTTCAGGACAAAAAGGCAGAAATTCCCCTTATTTTGGGGCAAAAAGCAGAAATTCCCCTTATTTTGGGATAAAATTGCAGAAATTTCTTTTATTTGAGAGCAAAAAGGCAAAAAAATCCCCTTAATTTCGGGTAAAAAGGCAGAAATTCCCCATATTTTGGAGCCAAATTGCAGAGATTTCCCTAATATTGGGGCAAAAATGCAGAAATTCCCTTTATTTGGGGAAAAAAGGCAGAAGTTCTCCTTATTTTCAGGAAAAGAAGAAGAAATTCCCTGTATTTTGAAGCAAAATTGCAGAAACTCCCAAAATTTTGGGGCAAAATGCAGAAATTCCCTTTATTTTGGAGCAAAAATACAGATATTTTCCTTATTTTGGGGCAAAAATCAGAAATTTCTCTTATTTGGGGCAAAATTGCAGAAATTTCACTTATTTTCAGGTAAAAAGGCTGAAATTTCCTTTTTTGGGGGCAAAAAGACAGAAATTCCTTATATTTTGGGGCAAAGAGGCAGAAATTCCTTTTATTTTGAGGTAATAAGGCTGAAATTCTCCTTATTTGAAGCAAAAAGGCAGAAATTCCCCTTATTTTGGAATAAAATTTCAGAAATTTCAAATATTTCAGGGCAAAATGGCAGAAATTCCCCTTATTTTGGGTAAAACGATGAAATCCCTTATTTTTGGCTAAAATTGAAGAAATTTCACTTATTTCGGGACTAAAAGGCAGAAATTGCAATTAATTTCAGGCAAAAAGGCAGAAATTCCCCTTATTTTGGGGCAAAAAGTCAGAAATTCCCCTTATTTTGGGATAAAATTGCAGAAATTCCCTTTATTTTGGAGCAAAAAGGCAGAAAATCCCCTTAATTTCGGGTAAAAAGGCAGTAATTCCCCATATTTTGGAGCAAAATTGCAGAAATTCCCCTAATATTGGGGCAAAATTGCAGAAATTTCCTTTATTTGGGGCAAAAAGGCAGAAGTTCCCCTTATTTACGGAAAAAGAAGAAGAAATTCCCTGTATTTTGAAGCAAAATTGAAGAAACTCCCCTGATTTGGGGGCAAAAAGGCAGAAATTCCCTTTATTTTGGAGCAAAAATACAGATATTCTCCTTATTTTGGGGCAAAAATCAGAAATTTCCCTTATTTGGGGCAAAATTGCAGAAATTTCATTTATTTTCAGGTAAAAAGGCTTAAATTTCCTTTATTTTGGGGCAAAAAGGGAGAAATTCTCCTTTTCAGGGCAAAATTGCAGAATTTTCCTCTTTTTGGGGCAAAAAGGCAGTAATTCCTTATATTTTGGGGCAAAAAAGCAGAAATTCCCCTTATTTTAAGGTAATAAAGATGAAATTCCCCTTATTTGGGGCAAAACGGCAGAAATTCCCCTTATTTTGGGGTAAAATTGCAGAAATTTCAAAATTTCAGAGCAAAATGGCAGAAATTTCCCTTATTTTGGGGAAAAAAAGATGAAATCCCTAATTTTTGGCTAAAATTGCAGAAATTTCACTTATTTCGGACAAAAAGGCAGAAATTCCACTTAATTTTGGGCAAAAAGGCAGAAATGACCCATATTTTGGAGCAAAATTGCAAAAATTCCCGTAATATTGGTGCAAAAATGCAGAAATTCTGTTTATTTTGGGGGCAAAAAGGCAGAAATTCCTTTTATTTTTAGGTAAAAAGGCTGAAATTCCCCTAATTTTGGGGCAAAAAGTCAGAAATTCCCCTTATTTTTGGGCAAAAAGACAGAAATTTCGTTTATTTTTGGGGAAAAGGCAGAAATTGCACTTATTTTGAGTCAAAAAGGTGAAAAATCCCCTTATTTTGGGGTAAAAATGAAGAAATTTCCTTTTTTTATGGCAAAAAGGATTACATTCCCTTTATTTTCGGGCCAAAAGGCAGAAATTCCCCGTATTTTGGAGCAGAATTGTAAAAATTCCCCTAATTTTTGGGCAAAAAGGCAGAAATTTTCCTTATTTTGGGGTAAAACTACAGAAATTTCACTTATTTCGCTGCAAAATGGCAGAAATTCCCTTTATTTTCGGCGAAAAAGGAAGAAAATCCCTGTATTTTGGAGCAAAATTGCAAAAATTCACCTAATTTTGCGGTAAAAAATACAGTAATTTTCTTATTTTGGGGCAAAAAGGCAGAAATTCTCCTTATTTTGGGGCAAAAGGCAGAAATTCTTTTTATTTTAGGGCAAAATTGAAGAAATTTCCCTTATTTGGAGGCAAAAAAAAAGAAATTCCCCTTATTTTGGGGCAAAATTGCAGGAATTTCCTTTATTATGGAAAAAAATTGCAGAAACTTTTCTTATTTTAGGGCAAAATTGCAGAAATTTCACTTATTTCAGAGAAAAAAGCAATAATTTTTCTTATTTTGGGGCAAAAAGGCAGAAATTTCTATTATTTTATGGGCAAAAAGGCAGAAATTCACCTTATTTTGGGGTAAAATTGCAGAAATTTCACATATTTCAGGGCAAAAAGGCAGAAATTCCCCTTATTTTGGGGCAAAAAGGCAGAAATTCCCTTTATTTTGGGATAAAATTGCAAAAATTTCCCTTATTTGGGAGCAAAAAGGCAGAAAATCCTTTTAATTTTGAGTAAAAAGGCAGAATTTTTCCGTATTTTGGAGCAAAATTGAAGAAATTCCCCTAATATTGGGGCAAAAATGCAGAAATTCTTTTTATCTGGGGCAAAAAGGCAGAAGTTCCCCTTATTTTCAGGAAAAGAGGAAGAAATTCCCTGTATTTTGAAGCAAATTGCAGAAACTCCCCTAATTTTGGGGCAAAAAGGCAGAAATTCCCTTTATTTTGGGGCAAAAATATAAAAATTCTTCTTATTTTGGGGCAAAAATCAGAAATTTCCCTTATTTTGGGGCAAAATTTTAGAAATTTTATCTATCTTTTTACAGACTTGCAGAAATATTTCTTATTTTGTGGCAAAAAGGCAAAAATTCCCCTTATTTTGGGATATAATTGCAAAAATTTCCCTTATTTGGGGGCAAAAAACAGAAATTCCCCTTATTTTGGGGCAAAATTGCAAAAATTTCCCTTATTATGGAAAAAAATTGCAGAAATTTCCCTTATTTTGGGGCAAAATTGCGGAAATTTCACTTATTTCAGAGAAAAAAACTCAGAAATTTCTCTTATTTTGGGGCAATAAGGCAGAAATTTCTTTTATTTTGGTACAAAATTGTAGAAATTTTCTTTATTTTGGGGCAAAAATGCAGAAATTCCCCATATTTTGGGGCGAAAATGCAGAGATTCCCCTTATTATGTGGTAAAATGCTGAAATTCCCCTTATGTTGGGGCAAAAAGACAGAAATTCCCTTTATTTTGTGGCAAAAGGCAGAAATTTCCCTTATTTTGGGGCAAAATTGCAGAAATTTCACTTATTTCAGGGCAAAATTCAAAAATTCCTTTTATTTTGGGGAAAAAAGACAGAAATTCCATTTATTTTTGGGTAAAAAGGCAGACATTTCACTTATTTTGAGGTAAGAAGGAAGAAATTCCTCTTATTTTGGGGCAAAAATGAAGAAATTTCTCTTTTTTGTGGCAAAAGGTATACATTCCCCTTATTTTCGGGCAAAAAAGCAAAAATTCCTCATATTTTGGAGCACAATTGCAGAAAATCTCCTAATTGTGGGGCAAAAAGCCAGAAAATCCCTATATGTTCAGGCAAAAACACAGAAATTCTTCTTATTTTGGGGCAAAACTCAGAAATTTCACTTATTTTGGGGCAAAATTGAAGAAATTTCACTTATTTCAGGGAAAAAAGGCAGAAACTTTCCTTATTTTGGGGCAAAAAGGAAGAAATTCCTAATATTTTGTGGCAAAATGCAGATATTCCTTTTATTTTGAGGAAAAAGGCTGAAATTCCCTTTATTTGGGGGCAAAAAGGCAGAAATTTCCCTTATTTTGGGGCAAAATTGCAGAAATTTCACTTATTTCAGGGTAATAAGTCAGAAATTTCCCTTATTTTGGGGCAAAAAAGACAGAAATTCTCTTTGTTTTGGGGGAAAAAGACAGAAATTCCACTTATTTAGAGGCATTAAGGCAGAAATTCCCCTTATTTTGGAGCAAAAATGAAGAAATTTCCCTTTTTTATGGCAAAAAGGTATGCATTCCCCTTATTTTTGAGTAAAAAGGCAGAAATTCCCCGTATTTTGGAGCAAAATTGCAGAAATTCCCATAATTTTGGGGCAAAAAGGCAAAAATTCTTCTTTTTTGGGGGCAAAACTCAGAAATTCCACTTATTTTGGGGCAAAATTGCAGGAATTTACCTTATTTTGGGGCAAAATTGAAGAAATTTCCCTTATTTGGGGCAAAATTGCAGGAAATTCACTTATTTTCAGGTAAAAAGGCTGAAATTCCCTTTATTTTGGAGTAAAAAGGAAAAAATTCCCCTTATTTTGGGGCAAAATTGCAGAAATTTTCTTTATTTTGGGGCAAAAAGGCAGAAATTCCTTATATTTTGGGGAAAAAGGGCAGAAATTCCCCTTATTTTTGGGTAAAATTGCAGAAATTTCAAATATTTCAGTGCAAAATGGCAGAAATTTCTCTTATTTTGGAGCAAAAATGGAATCCCTAATTTTTGGCTAAAATTGCAAAAATTTCACTTATTTCCGGACAAAAAGGCAGAAATTCCATTTAATTTCCGGCAAAAATGCAGACATGACCCCTATTTTGGAGTAAAATTGCATTAATTCCCCTAATTTTTGATCAAAAAAAAAGAAATTCCCCTTATTTTGGGGTAAAACAGCAGAACTTTCTATTATTTCGCGGCAAAATGGAAGAAATTCCCCTTATTTTTGGCGAAAAAGGCAGAAAATCCTCGTATTTTGGAGCAAAATTGTAGAAATTCACCTAATTTTGGAGTAAAACATGCAGTAATTTTCTTTATTTTGTGGCAAAAAGGCAGAAATTCCCCTTATTTTGGGGCAAATGTCAGAAATTCCCATTATTTTAGGGCAAAATTGCAGAAATTTCCCTTATTTGGGGGCAAAAACAGAAATTCTTCTTATTTTGCGGCAAAATTGCAGAAATTTGCTTTATTATGGGGAAAAATTGCAGATATTTCCCTAATTTTAGGGCAAAATTGCAGAAATTTCACTTATTTCAATAAAAAAACAATAATTTTTCTAATTTTGGGGCAAAAATGCAGAAATTCCCATTATTTGGGGCAAAAAGCCAGAAATTCCCCTTATTTTGAGGTAAAATGCTGAAATTCCCCATATTTTGGGGCAAAAGTCAGAAAATCCCCTTATTTTGGGGCATAAAGGCACAAATTTCCCTTATTTTCAGACAAAATTGCAGAAATTTCATTTATTTCATGGTAAAAAGTCAGAAATTCCCCTTATTTTGGGGCAAAAAGGAGAAATTTCTTTTATTATGGTACAAAATTGAAGAAATTTTCTTTATTTTAGAACAAAAAGGCAGAAATTCCCCATATTTTGGGGTAAAAGTCAGAAATTCTTCTTATTTTGAGGTAAAATGCAGAAATTTCTTTTATTTAGAGGTAAAATACAGAAATTTCCCTAATATTGTGGGAAAATGTAGAAATTCCCTTTATTTTGGGGATAAAAGGAAGAAATTTTCCGTATTTTGAAGAAAAATTGCAGAAATTCTCATAATTTTCTGGCAAATGGCTGAAATTCTCTTTATTTTGGGGCAAAAAGACAGATAATCTCCTTTTTTCGGGTGCAAAAAGGCAGAAATTCCCCATATTTTGGGTCAAAAGGCAGAAATTCCCCTTAGTTTAAGGAAAAAAGGCTGAAATTCCCCTTATTTTGGGGCAAAATTGCAGAAATTTCCTATACTTTGGGGCAAAATTGCAGAAATTTCCCTTATTTTGGGGCAAAATTGCAGAAATTTCCCTTATTTTGGGGCAAAATTGCAGAAATTTCACTTATTTCAGGGAAAAATAGCAGCAATTTCTCTTATTTTGGGGCAAAATGGCAGAAATTTCTTTTATTTTGGTACAAAATTGCAGAAATTTTTCTTATTTTGGGGCAAGAAGAAAGAAATTCCCCATATTTGGGGGCAAAAGGCAGAAATACCCCTTATTTTGAGAAAAAAAGGCGGAAATTCCATCTATTTTGGGGCAAAAAGGCAGAAATTCCCCTTTTTTGGGGCAAAAAGCAGACATTTCCCTTATTTTGGGGAAAAATTTTAGAAATTTCACTTATTTCAGGGCAAAAACTCAGAAATTCCCCTTATTTGGGGCAAAAAGACAGAAATTCCGTTTATTTTGGGGAAAAGGCATAAATTGCACTTATTTTGAGTCAAAAAGGCGGAAAATCCCCTTTTTTGGGGCAAAAGTGAAGAAATTTCCCTTTTTTATGGCAAAAAGGTATACATTCCCTTTATTTTCGTGCAAAAAGGCAGAAATTCCCCATATGTTGGAGCAAAATTTCAGAAATTCCCCTAATTTTGGGGCTAAAAGGCAGAAATTTCTTTTATTTTGGGGTAAAACTGCAGAAATTTCACTTATTTCACGGCAAAATGGCAGAAATTTCCCTTATTTTCGGCGAAAAAAGCAGAAAATCCTCGTATTTTGGAGCAAAATTGCAGAAACTCACCTAATTTTGGCGTAAAAAATGCAGTAATTTTCTTTATTTTGTGGCAAAAATGCAGAAATTCCCCTTATTTTGGGGCAAAATTGCAGAAATTTGCTTTATTTGGGGGCAAAGAACAGAAATTCTCTTATTTTGCGGCAAAATTGCAGAAATTTTCTTTATTATGGGGAAAAATTGCAGAAATTTCCCTTATTTTAGGGCAAAATTGCAGAAATTTCACTTATTTCAGAAAAAAAATCAAAGATTTTTTTTATTTTGTGGCAAAAAGGTAGAAATTTTCATGATTTTGGGGCAAAAAGGCAGAAATTCACCTTATTTGGGGGTAAAATTGCAGAAATTTCATATATTTCAGGGCAAAAAGGCAGAAATCCCTTTATTTTGAGGTAAAATCCTGAAATTTCCCATTTTTTGGGGCTAAAGGCAGAAATTGACATTATTTTGGAGCGAAAAGGCACAAATATCTCTTTATATTCGGGCAAAATTAAACAAATTTCATTTATTTCAGGGTAAAATTCAGAAATTCCCCTTATTTCGGGGCAAAAAGTAGAAATTTCTTTTATTATGATACAAAATTGAAGAAATTTGCTTTATTTTGGAACAAAAAGGCAGAAATTCCCCATATTTTAGGGTAAAAGTCAGAAATTCTTCATATTTTGAGGTAAAATGCAGAAATTTCTTTTATTTAGAGGTAAAATACAGAAATTCCCCTAATATTGTGGGAAAATGCAGAAATTCCCTTTATTTTGGGGCTAAGAGGAAGAAATTTTCTGTATTTTGAAGAAAAATTGCAGAAATTCTCCTAATTTTCGGGCAAATGGCTAAAATTCTCCTTATTTTGGGACAAAAAGACAGAAAATCTCCTTTTTTTCGGTGCAAAAAGGCAGAAATTCCCCATATTTTGGGTCAAAAGGCAGAAATTCCCCTTATTTTAAGGAAAAAAGGCTGAAATTCCCCTTATTTTGGGGCAAAATTTCAGAAATTTCCTTTACTTTGGGGCAAAATTGCCGAAATTTCCCTTATTTTGGGGCAAAATTGCAGAAATTTCCCTTATTTTGGGGCAAAATTGCAGATATTTCACTTATTTCAGGGAAAAAAGGCAGAAATTTCTCTTTTTTGGGGGCAAAAAGGCAGAAATTTCTTTTTTTTCGGTACAAAATTGCAGAAATTTTTCTTATTTTGGGGCAAAAAGACAGAAATTCCCCATATTTTGGGGCAAAAGGCAGAAATTCCCCTTATTTTGAGGAAAAAAGGCTGAAATTCCCCCTATTTTGGGGCAAAAAGGCAGAAATTCCTTTTATTTTGGGCAAAAAGCAGACATTTTCCTTATTTTGGGGAAAAATTTTAGAAATTTCACATATTTCAGGGCAAAAAGACAGAAATTCCCCTTATTTTGGGGCAAAAAGACAGAAATTCCGTTTATTTTTGGGAAAAAGGCAGAAATTGCACTTATTTTGTGTCAAAAAGGCGGAAAATGCGCTATTTTTGGGGCAAAATATAGAAATTTCCCTTTTTTATAGGAAAAATGTATACATTCCCTTTATTTTTGGGCAAAAAGGCAGAAATTCCAGGTATTTTGGAGCAAAATTGCAGAAATTCCCCTAATTTTGGCGCAAAAAGGCAGAAATTCCCCTTATTTGGGGCAAAATTGAAGAAATTTCCTTTACTTTGGGGCAAAATTGCAGAAATTTCCCTTATTTTTAGGCAAAATTGCAGAAATTTTACTTATTTCAGGGAAAAAAGGCAGAAATTTCTCTTCTTGGGGGCAAAAAGGCAGAAATTTCTTCTATTTTGGTACAAAATTGCAGAAATGTTTCTTATTTTGGGGCAAAAAGGCAGAAATTTCCCATATTTTGGGGCAAAAGGCAGAAATTCCCTTTATTTTGAGGAAAAAATGCTGAAATTCCCCTTATTTTGGAACAAAAAGCAGACATTTTCCTTATTTTGGGGAAAAATTTTAGAAATTTTACTTATTTCAGGGCAAAAAGTCAGAAATTCCCCTTATTTTGGAACAAAAAGACAGAAATTCCATTTATTTTTGGGGAAAAGGCTGAAATTGCACTTATTTTGAGTCAAAAAGGCGGAAAATCCCCTTATTTTTGGGGCAAAAGTGAAGAAATTTCTCTTTTTTATGGCAAAAAGGTATACAGTCCCTTTATTTTTGGGCAAAAAGGCAGAAATTCCCCTTATTTTGGGGCAAATGGCAGAAATTCCCCTTATTTTAGGGCAAAATTGCAGAAATTTCCCTTATTTGGGGGCAAAAAACAGAAATTCCCCTTATTTTGGGGCAAAATTGCAGAAATTTGCTTTATTTGGGAGCAAAGAACAGAAATTCCCCTTATTTTGCGGCAAAATTGCAGAAATTTTCTTTATTATGGGGAAAAATTGCAGAAATTTCCCTTATTTTAGGGCAAAATTGCAGAAATTTCACTTATTTCAGAAAAAAAAGCAATATTTTTTTTTATTTTGTGGCAAAAAGGTAGAAATTTTCATTATTTTGGGGCAAAAAGGCAGAAATTCACCTTATTTTGGGGTAAAATTGCAGAAATTTCATATATTTCAGGGCAAAAAGGCAGAAATCCCTTTATTTTGAGGTAAAATTCTGAAATTTCCCATTTTTTGGGGCTAAAGGCAGAAATTCCCATTATTTTGGGGCAAAAAGGCACAAATTTCCCTTTATTTTCGGGCAAAATTACACAAATTTCATTTATTTCAGGGTAAAATTCAGAAATTCCCCTTATTTCGGGGCAAAAAGTAGAAATTTCTTTTATTATGGTACAAAATTGAAGAAATTGGCTTTATTTTGGGACAAAAAGGCAGAAATTCCCCATATTTTAGGGTAAAAGTCAGAAATTCTTCATATTTTGAGGTAAAATGCAGAAATTTCTTTTATTTAGAGGTAAAATACAGAAATTCCCCTAATATTATGGGAAAATGCAGATATTCCCTTTATTTTGGGGCTAAAAGGAAGAAATTTTCTGTATTTTGAAGAAAAATTGCAGAAATTCTCCTAATTTTCGGGCAAATGGCTAAAATTCTCCTTATTTTGGGACAAAAAGACAGAAAATCTCCTTTTTTCGGTGCAAAAAGGCAGAAATTCCCCATATTTTGGGTAAAAAGGCAGAAATTCCCCTTATTTTAAGAAAAAAAGGCTGAAATTCCCCTTATTTTGGGGCAAAATTTCAGAAATTTCCTTTACTTTGGGGCAAAATTGCCGAAATTTCCCTTATTTTGGGGCAAAATTGCAGATATTTCACTTATTTCAGGGAAAAAAGGCAGAAATTTCTCTTTTTTTGGGGCAAAAAAGCAGAAATTTCTTTTTTTTCGGTACAAAATTGCAGAAATTTTTCTTATTTTGGGGCAAAAAGACAGAAATTCCCCATATTTTGGGGCAAAAGGCAGAAATTCCCCTTATTTTGAGGAAAAAAGGCTGAAATTCCCCCTATTTTGGGGCAAAAAGGCAGAAATTCCTTTTATTTTGGGCAAAAAGCAGACATTTTCCTTATTTTGGGGAAAAATTTTAGAAATTTCACTTATTTCAGGGCAAAAAGTCAGAAATTCCCCTTATTTTGGGGCAAAAAGACAGAAATTCCGTTTATTTTTGGGAAAAAGGCAGAAATTGCACTTATTTTGAGTCAAAAAGGCGGAAAATGCGCTATTTTTGGGGCAAAATATAGAAATTTCCCTTTTTTATAGGAAAAATGTATACATTCCCTTTATTTTTGGGCAAAAAGGCAGAAATTTCAGGTATTTTGGAGCAAAATTGCAGAAATTCCCCTAATTTTGGCGCAAAAAGGCAGAAATTCCCCTTATTTGGGGCAAAATTGAAGAAATTTCCTTTACTTTGGGGCAAAATTGCAGAAATTTCCCTTATTTTTAGGCAAAATTGCAGAAATTTTACTTATTTCAGGGAAAAAAGGCAGAAATTTCTCTTTTTGGGGGCAAAAAGGCAGAAATTTCTTCTATTTTGGTACAAAATTGCAGAAATGTTTCTTATTTTGGGGCAAAAAGGCAGAAATTTCCCATATTTTGGGGCAAAAGGCAGAAATTCCCTTTATTTTGAGGAAAAAATGCTGAAATTCCCCTTATTTTGGGGCAAAAAGCAGACATTTTCCTTATTTTGGGGAAAAATTTTAGAAATTTCACTTATTTCAGGGCAAAAAGTCAGAAATTCCTCTTATTTTGGAACAAAAAGACAGAAATTCCATTTATTTTTGGGGAAAAGGCTGAAATTGCACTTATTTTGAGTCAAAAAGGCGGAAAATCCCCTTATTTTGGGGCAAAAGTGAAGAAATTTCCCTTTTTTATGGCAAAAAGGTATACAGTCCCTATATTTTTGGGCAAAAAGGCAGAAATTCCCCGTATTTTGGAGCAAAATTGCAGAAATTCTACTAATCTTGGGGCTAAAAGGCAGAAATTTTCCTTATTTTGGGTTAAAACTGCAGATATTTCACTTATTTCACGGCAAAATGGCAGAAATTCCCCTTATTTTCGACGAAAAAGGCAGAAAATCCTCGTATTTTGGAACAAAATTGCAGAAATTCACCTAATTTTGGCGTAAAACATGCAGTAATTTTCTTTATTTTGTGGCAAAAGGGCAGAAATTCCCCTTATTTTGGGGCAAATGGCAGAAATTCCCCTTATTTTAGGGCAAAATTGCAGAAATTTCCCTTATTTGGGGGCAAAAAACAGAAATTCCCCTTATTTTGGGGCAAAATTGCAGAAATTTGCTTTATTTGGGGGCAAAAAATACAAATTCCCTTTATTTTGCGGCAAAATTGCAGAAATTTCTTTATTATGAGGAAAAATTGCAGAAATTTCCCTTATTTTAGGGCAAAATTGCAGAAATTTCACTTATTTCAGAAAAAAAAGCAAAAATTTTTCTTATTTTGAGGAAAAAAGGCAGAAATTTCTATTATTTTGGGGCAAAAAGGCAAAAATTCACCTTATTTTGGGGTAAAATTGCAGAAATTTCATATATTTCAGGGCAAAAAGGCAGAAATTCCCCTTATTTTGAGGTAAAATGCTGAAATTTCCCATTTTTTGGGGCTAAAGGCAGGAATTCCCATTATTTTGGGGCAAAAAGGCACAAATTTCCCTTATTTTCGGGCAAAATTGCACAAATTTCATTTATTTCAGGGTAAAAAGTCAGAAATTCCCCTTATTTCGGGGCAAAAAGTAGAAATTTCTTTTATTATGGTTCAAAATTGAAGAAATTTTCTTTATTTTGGAACAAAAAGGCAGAAATTCCCCATATTTTGAGGTAAAAGGCAGAAATTCTTCTTATTTTGAGGTAAAATGCAGAAATTCCCCTAATATTTGAGAAAAATGCAGAAATTCCCTTTATTTTGGGAATAAAAGGCAAAAATTTTCCATATTTTGAAGAAAAATTGCAGAAATTCTCATAATTTTCGGGCAAAAAGGCTGAAATACTCCTTATTTTTGGGCAAAAAGACAGAAAATCTGCTATTTTTGGTAGCCAAACGTCAGAAATTCCCCTTATTTGGGGAAAAATTGCAGAAATTTCCTTTATTTTGGGGCAAAATTGCAGAAATTTTCCTTAATTTGGGGCAAAATTGCAGAAATTTCACTTATTTCAGGGAAAAAAGGCAGAAATTTCTCTTATTTTGAAGCAAAAAAGGCAGAAATTTCTTCTATTTTGTTACAAAATTGCAGAAATTTTTCTTATTTTGGGGCAAAAAGGGAGAAATTCCCCATATTTTGGGGCAAAAGGCAGAAACTCCCCTTATTTTGAGGAAAAAAGGCTGAAATTCCCCTTATTTGGGGGCAAAAAGGCAGAAAATCCCCTTATTTTGGGGCAAAAAGCAGACATTTCCCTTATTTTGGGGAAAAATTTTAGAAATTTCACTTATTTCAGGGCAAAAAGTCAGAAATTCCCCTTATTTTGGGGCAAAAAGACACAAATTCCATTTATTTTTGGGGAAAAGGCAGAAATTGCACTTGTTTTTAGTCAAAGAGGCGGAAATCCCCTTATTTTGGGGCAAAAGTGAAGAAATTTCCCTTTTTCATGGCAAAAATGTATACAATCCCTTTATTTTCGGGCAAAAAGGCAGAAATTCCCCGTATTTAGGAGCAAAATGGCAGAAATTCTCCTAATTTTGGGGCAAAAAGGCAGAAATTCCCCTTATTTTGATGTAAAACTGCAGAAATTTCACTTATTTCGCGGCAAGATGGCAGAAATTCCTTTTATTTTCGGGGAAAAAGGCAGAAAATCCTCGTATTTTGGAGCAAAATTCCAAAAATTCACCTAATTTTGGCGTAAAACATGCAGTAATTTTTTTATTTTGTGGCAAAAAGGCAGAAATTCCCCTTATTTTGGGGAAAATAGCAGAAATTTCCCTTATTTTAGGGCAAAATTGCAGAAATTTCCCTTATTTTGGGGCAAAAAACAGAAATTCCTCTATTTTGGGGCAAAATTGCAGAAATTTGCTTTATTTGGGGGCAAAAAACAGAAATTCCCCTTATTTTGCGGCAAAATTGCAGAAATTTTCTTTATTATGGGGAAAAATTGCAGAAATTTCTCTTATTTTAGGGCAAAATTGCAGAAATTTCACTTATTTCAGAAAAAAAGCAAAAATTATTCTTATTTTGAGGCAAAAAGGCAGAAATTCCCATTATTTTGGGGCAAAAAGGCAGAAATTCACCTTATTTTGGGGTAAAATTGCAGAAATTTCATATATTTCAGGGCAAAAAGGCAGAAATTCCCCTTATTTTGAGGTAAAATGCTGAAATTTCCCATTTTTTGGGCTAAAGGCAGAAATTCCCATTATTTTGGGGCAAAAAGGCACAAAATTTCCTTATTTTCGGGCAAAATTGCACAAATTTCATTTATTTCAGGATAAAAAGTCAGAAATTCCCCTTATTTTGGGGCAAAGAGTAGAAATTTCTTTTATTATGGTACAAAATTGAAGAAATTTTCTTTATTTTGGAACAAAAATGCAGAAATTCCCCATAATTTGAGGTAAAAGGCAGAAATTCTTCTTATTTTGAGGTAAAATGCAGAAATTCCCATTATTTAGAGGTAAAATGCAGAAATTCCCCTAATATTTGGGGAAATTGCAGAAATTCCCTTTATTTTGGAGATAAAAGGCAAAAATTTTCCGTATTTGGAAGAAAAATTGCAGAAATTCTCATAATTTTCGGGCAAAAAGGCTGAAATACTCCTTATTTGGGGGCAAAAAGACAGAAAATCTCCTTTTTTTGGCTGCAAAAAAATCAGAAATTCCTCTTATTTGGGGCAAAATTGCAGAAATTTCCTTTACTTTGGGGCAAAATTGCAGAAATTTCCCTTAATTTGGGGCAAAATTGCAGAAATTTCACTTATTTCAGGGAAAAAAGGCAGAAATTTCTTTTATTTTGGAGCAAAAAAGGCAGAAATTTCATTTATTTTGTTACAAAATTGCAGAAATTTTTCTTATTTTGGGGCAAAAGGAGAAATTCTCCATATTTTGGGGCAAAAGGCAGAAACTCCCCTTAATTTGAGGAAAAAAGGCTGAAATTCCCCTTATTTGGGGGCAAAAAGGCAGAAATTCCCCTTATTTGGGGGAAAAAGCAGACATTTCCCTTATTTTGGGGAAAAATTTTAGAACTTCACTTATTTCAGGGCAAAAAGTCAGAAATTCCCCTTATTTTGGGGCAAAAAGACAGAAATTCCATTTATTTTGGGGGAAAAGGCAGAAATTGCACTTGTTTTGAGTCAAAAAGGCGGAAAATCCCCTTATTTTGGGGCAAAAGTGAAGAAATTTCTTTTTTTCATGGCAAAAATGTATACAATCCCTTTATTTTCGGGCAAAAAGGCAGAAATTCCCCGTATTTTGGAGCAAAATTGCAGAAATTCCCCTAATTTTGGGGCAAAAATGCAGAAATTCCCCTTATTTTGGGGCAAATGGCAGAAATTCTTCTTATTTTGGGGAAAATGCAGAAATTGCCTTTTTTTGGGGCTAAAAAGCAGAAATTTTCCGTATTTTGAAGAAAAATTGCAGAAATTCTCATAATTTTTGGGCAAAAAGGCTGAAATTTTCCTTATTTTGGGGCAAAAAGACAGAAAATCTCCGTTTTTCGGGTGCAAAAAGTCAGAAATTCCCCTTATTTGAGGGCAAAAAGGCAGAAATTTCCATTATTTTGGGGTAAAATTGAAGAATTTTCACTTATTTCAGGGTAATAAGTCAGAAATTTTCCTTATTTTGGGGCAAAAATGACAGAAATTCTCTCTGTTTTGAGGGAAAAGACAGAAATTCCACTTATTTAGAGGCAAAAAGGCAGAAATTCCCCTTATTTTGGAGCAAAAATGAAGAAATTTCCCTTTTTTATGGCAAAAAGTTATGCATTCTTCTTATTTTGGTGCAAAAAAGCTGAAATTCCCCTTCTTTTGAGGTAAAATGCTGAAATTCCCGATATTTTGGGGCAAAAGGCAGAAATTCCCCTTATTTTGGGGCAAAAAGGCACAAATTTCCCTTATTTTCGGGCAAAATTGCAGAAATTTCATTTATTTAAGGGCAAAAAGTAAGAAATTCCCCTTATTTTGGGGCAAAAAGCAGAAATTTTTTTTATTATGGTAAAAAATTGAAAAAATTTTCCTTATTTTGGAACAAAAAGGCTGAAATTCCCCATATTTTGGGGCAAAAGGCAGAAATTCTTCTTACTTTGAGGTAAAATGCAGAAATTCCCCTTATTTAGATGTAAAATGCAGAAATTCCCAAATATTGGGGGAAAATGCACAAATTCCCTTTATTTTGTAGCTAAAAGGCAGAAATTAACCATATTTTGAAGAAATATTGCAGAAATTCTCATAATTTTCGGGCAAAAAGGAAGAAATTCTCCTTATTTTGGGGCAAAAAGACAGAAGATCTCCTTTTTCCGAAAGCATAAAGTCGGTAATTCCCCTTATTTTGGGGCAAAAAGACAGAAATTTCGTTTATTTTTGGGGAAAAGGCAGAAATTGCACTTATTTTGAGTCAAAAAGGCAGAAAATCCCCTTATTTTGGGGCAAAAATGAAGATATTACTATTTTTTATTACAAAAAGATAAACATTCCGTTTATTTTTGGGCAAAAAGGCAGAAATTCCCCATATTTTGGACCAAAATTGCAGAAATTCCCCTAATTTTGGGGCAAAAATGCAGAAATTCCCTTTATTTTGGGGTAAAACTGCAGAAATTTCACTTATTTCGCAGCAAAATGGCAGAAATTCCCCTTATTTACGGCGAAAAAGGCAGAAAATCCTCGTAATTTGGAGCAAAATTGCAGAAATTCACCTAATTTTGGTGTAAAAAATACAGTAATATTCTTTATTTTGGGGCAAAAAGGCAGAAATTCTCCTTATTTTGGGGCAAAAGGCAGAAATTACCCTTAGTTTAGGGCAAAATTGCAGAAATTTTTCTTATTTGGGGGCAAAAAACAAGAAATTCCCCTTATTTTGGGGAAAAATTGCAGAAATTTCCCTTATTATAAGGAAAATTGCAGAAATTTCACTTATTTCAGAGAAAAAAAGCAAAAATTTTTCTTATTTTGGGGCAAAAAGGCAGAAATTCCCATTATTTTGGGGCAAAAAGGCAGAAATTCACCTTATTTTGGGCTAAAATTGCAGAAATTTCACATATTTCAGGGCAAAAAGGCAGAAATTTCCCTTAATTTGGGGCAAAAATGAAGAAATTTCCCTTTTTATGGCAAAAAAGTTTGCATTCCCCTTATTTTCAGGCAAAAATGCAGAAATTTCCCGTATTTTGGAGCAAAATTGCAGAAATTCCACTAATTGTGGGGCAAAAAGGCAGAAATTCCCTATATGTTGGGGCAAAAAGACAGAAATTCTTCTTATTTTGGGGCAAAACTCAGAAATTCCCCTTATTTTGGAGCAAAATTGCAGAAATTTCATTTATTTTGGGGCAAAATTGCAGAAATTCCCCTTATTTTGGAGCAAAATGATGAAATCCCTAATTTTTGGCAAAAATTAAAGAAATTTCACTTATTTCGGGAAAAAGGCAAAAATTCCACTTAATTTCAAGCAAAAAGGCAGAAATTCCCTTTATTTTGGGGCAAAAAGGCAGAAATTCCCCTTATTTTGGGATAAAATTGCAGAAATTTCCCTTATTTGGGAGCAAAAAGGCATAAAATCCCCTTAATTTCGGTTAAAAAGGCAGAAATTTCCCATATTTTGGAGCAAAATTGCAGAAATTCCCCAAATATTGGGGCAAAAATGCAGAAATTCCCTTCATTTGGGGCAAAAGGCAGTAATTCCCCTTATTTTCGGGAAAAGATGAAGAACTTCCCAGTATTTTGAAGCAAAATTGCAGAAACTCCCCTAATTTTTGGGCAAAAATGCAGAAATTCCCTTTATTTTGGGGCAAAAATACAGATATTCTCCTTATTTTGGGGCAAAAATCAGAAATTTCCCTTATTTGAGGCAAAATTACAGAAATTTCACTTATTTTCAGGTAAAAAGGCTGAAATTCCCTTTATTTTGGGGCAAAAAGGGAAAAATTCTTCTTTTCAGGGCAAAATTGCAGAATTTTCCATTTTTGGGGCAAAAAGGCAGAAATTCCTTATATTTTGGGGCCAAAAGGTATAAATTCCCCTTATTTTGAGGTAATAAGGCTGAAATTCCCCTTATTTGGGGCAAAAAGGCAGACATTCCCCTTATTTTGGGGTAAAATTGCAGAAATTTCAAATATTTCAGGGCAAAATGGCAGAAATTTCTCTAATTTTAGGGCAAAAAGATGAAATCCCTAATTTTTGGCTAAAATTGCAGAAATTTCACTTATTTCGAACAAAAAGCAGAAATTCCACTTAATTTTGGGCAAAAAGGCAGAAATGACCCATATTTTGGAGCAAAATTGCAGAAATTCCCCTAATATTGGTGCAAAAATGCAGAAATTCCCTTTATTTTAGGGGCAAAAATGCAGAAATTCCCCTTATTTTTAGGTAAAAAGGCTGAAATTCCCCTTATTTTGGGGCAAAAAGTCAGAAATTCCCTTTATTTTTGGGGAAAAAGACAGAAATTTCATTTATTTTTGGGGAAAAGGCAGAAATTGCACTTATTTTGAGTCAAAAAGGCGGAAAATCCCCTTATTTTAGGGTCAAAATTAAGAAATTTCATTTTTTTATGGCAAAAAGGTATACATTCCCTTTATTTTCGGGCCAAAAGGCAGAAATTCCCTGTATTTTTGAGCAAAATTGCAAAATTTCCCCTAATTTTTAGGCAAAAAGGCAGAAATTAACCTTTTTTGGGGTAAAACTGCAGAAATTTCACTTACTTCGTGGCAAAATGGCAGAAATTCCCTTTATTTTCGGTGAAAAAAGAAGAAAATCCCCGTATTTTGGAGCAAAATTGCAGAAATTCACCTAATTTTGGGATAAAAAATACAGTAATTTTCTTATTTTGAAGCAAAAAGGCAGAAATTCTTATTTTGGGGCAAAAGGCAGAAATTCCCCTTATGTTAGGGCAAAATTGAAGAAATTTCCCTTATTTGGGGGCAAAAAACAGAAATTCCCATTATTTTGGGGCAAAATTGCATGAATTTCCCTTATTATGGAAAAAAATTGCACAAATTTCCCTTATTTTAGAACAAAATTGCAGAAATTTCACTTATTTCAGAGAAAAAAGCAATAATTTTTCTTATTTTGGGGCAAAAAGGCAGAAATTCCTATTATTTTATGGGCAAAAAGGCAGAAATTCACCTTATTTTGGGGTAAAATTGCAGAAATTTCACATATTTCAGGGCAAAAAGGCAGAAATTCCCCTTATTTTGGGGCAAAAAGGCAGAAATTCCCTTTATTTTGGTATAAAATTGCAGAAACTTCCCTTATTCAGTAGCAAAAAGGCAGAAAATCCTTTTAATTTTGGGTAAAAAGGCAGAATTTCCCCGTATTTTGAAGCAAAATTGCAGAAATTCCCCTAATATTGGGGCAAAAATGCAGAAATTCTTTTATTTGGGGCAAAAAGGAAGAAGTTCCCCTTATTTTCGGGAAAAGAGGAAGAAATTCCTTGTATTTTGAAGCAAAATTGCAAAAACTCTTCTAATTTTGGGGCAAAAATATAGAAATTCTCCTTATTTTGGGGCAAAAATCAGAAATTTCCTTTATTTTGGGGCAAAATTTTAGAAATTTCTTCTATTTTGTTACAGACTTGCAGATATTTTTCTTATTTTCTGGCAAAAAGGCAGAAATTCCCCTTACTTTGGGATAAAATTGCAGAAATTTCCCTTATTTGGGGGCAAAAAAGATAAATTCGCCTTATTTTGGAGCAAAATTGCAGAAATTTCCCTTATTATGGAAAAAAATTGCAGAAATTTCAATTATTTTGGGGCAAAATTGCAGAAATTTCACTTATTTCAAAGAAAAAAACTCAGAAATTTCTCTTATTTTGGTGCAAAAATGCAGAAATTTCTTTTATTTTGGTACAAAATTGTAGAAATTTTTTTATTTTGGGGCAAAAATGCAAAAATTCCCCATATTTTGGGGCAAAAATGCAGAGATTCTTCTTATTATGAGGTAAAATGCTGAAATTCCCCTTATTTTGGGGCAATAAGACAGAAATTCCCTTTATTTTGTGTCAAAAAGGCAGAAATTTCCCTTTTTTTGGGGCAAAATTGTAGATATTTCACATATTTCAGGGCAAAATTCAAAAATTCCTTTTATTTTGGGGCAAAAAGACAGAAATTCCGATTATTTTTTGGTAAAAAGGCAGAAATTTCACTTATTTTGAGGTAAGAATGAAGAAATTCCTCTTATTTTCGAACAAAAAAGACAGAAATTTCCTTTGTTTTGTGGAAAAAGACACAAATTCCACTTATTTAAAGGCAAAAAGGCAGAAATTCTCCTTATTTTTGGGCAAAACTCAGAAATTCCAATTATTTTGGGGCAAAATTCCAGAAATTTCACTTATTTTGGGGCAAAATTGCAGAAATTTCATTTATTTCAGGGAAAAAAGGCAGAAATCTTCCTTATTTTGGGGCAAAAAGCAGAAATTCTCCATATTTTAGTGCAAAATGGCTAAATTTCCACTTATTTTGGGGCAAAAAGATGAAATCCCTAATTTTTGGCTAAAATTGAAGAAATTTCACTTATTTCGGGACATAAAGGCAGAAATTCCACTTAATTTCGTGGTAAAAGGCAGAAATGACCTGTATTGTGGAGCAAAATTGCAGAAATTCCCCTAATATTGGTGAAAAATGCAGAAATTCTCTTTATTTTGGGGCAAAAAGGCAGAAATTCTACATATTTTGGTGCAAAAATAAGAAATTTCCCTTATTTTGAGGTAAAATGCTGAAATTCCCCTTATTTTGGGGCAAAAGGCAGAAATGTCCCTATTTTTGGAGAACATTTGCAGAAATTTCACTTATTTCAGGGTAATAAGTCAGAAATTTTCCTTATTTTGGGGCAAAAAAAACCAGAAATTCCCTTTGTTTTTGGAGAAAAAGACAGAAATTCCACTTATTTAGAGGCAAAAATGCAAAAGTTAACCTTCTTTTGGAGCAAAAATGAAGAAATTTCCCTTTTTTATGGCAAAAAGGTGTGCATTCTTCTTATTTTCGGACAAAAAGGCTGAAATTCCCCATATTTTGGGGCAAAAGGCAGAAATTCCCCTTATTTTGGGGCAAAGGGCTGAAATTCCCCTTATTTTAGGGCAAAATTGCAGAAATTTGCTTTATTTGGGGGCAAAAAACAGAAATTCCCCTTATTTTGCGGCAAAATTGCAGAAATTTTCTTTATTATGGGGAAAAATTACAGAAATTTCCCTTATTTTAAGGGCAAAATTGCAGAAATTTCACTTATTTCAGAAAAAAAAGCAAAAATTTTTCTTATTTTGAGGCAAAAAGGCAGACATTCCTATTATTTTGGAGCAAAAAGGCAGAAATTCACCTTATTTTGGGGTAAAATTGTAGAAATTTCATATATTTCAGGGCAAAAAGGCAGAAATTCCCCTTATTTTGAGGTAAAATGCCGAAATTTCCCATTTTTGGGGGCCAAAGGCAGAAATTCCCAATATTTTGGGGCAAAAATGACAGAAATTCCCTTTGTTTTGGGGGAAAAAGACAGAAATTCCACTTATTTAGAGGCAAAAAAGCAGAAATTCCCCTTATTTTGGAGTAAAAAAGGAAGAAATTTACCTTTTTTATGGCAAAAAGTCATGCATTCTTCTTATTTTCGGGCAAAAAGGCAGAAATTCCCCATATTTTGGGGCAAAAGGCAGAAACTCCCCTTATTTTGGAGCAAAAATGAAGAAATTTCTCTTTTTTATGGCAAAAAGGTATGCATTCTTCTTATTTTGTTGCAAAAAGGCTGAAATTCCCCATATTTTGAGGTAAAATGTTGAAATTCCCCATATTATTGGGCAAAAGGCAGAAATTCCCCTTTTTTGGGGCAAAAAGGAACAAATTTCCCTTATTTTCGGGCAAAATTGCAGAAATTTCATTTATTTCAGAGCAAAAAGTAAGAAATTCCCCTTATTTTGAGCCAAAAAGCAGAAATTTCATTTATTTTTTGGGGAAAAGGCAGAAATTGCACTTATTTTGAGTCAAAAAGGCGGAAAATCCCCTTATTTTGGGGCAAGAATGAAGAAATTTCTATTTTTTATAACAAAAAGGTAAACATTCCCTTTATTTTCGGGCCAAAAGGCAGAAATTCCCCATATTTTGGAGCAAAATTGCAGAAATTCCTTTAATTTTGGGGCATAAAGGCAGAAATTCCCCTTATTTTGGGGTAAAACTCCAGAAATTTCACTTATTTCGCAGCAAAATGGCAGAAATCCCCCATATTTTCGGCGAAAAAGGCAGAAAATCCTCGTATTTTGGAGCAAAATTGCAGAAATTCACCTAATTTTGGGGTAAAAAATACAGTAATATTCTTTATTTTGGGGCAAAAATGCAGAAATTCTTATTATTTTGGGGCAAATGGCAGAAATTCCCCTTATTTTAGGGCAAAATTGCAGAAATTTCCCTTATTTGGGGGCAAAAAATCAGAAATTCCCCTTATTTTGGGGCAAAATTGCAGAAATTTCCCTTATTATAGGGAAAATTGCAGAAATTTCACTTATTTGAGAGAAAAAAAGCAAAAATTTTTCTTATTTTGGGGCAAAAAGGCAGAAATTCCCATTATTTTGGGGCAAAAAGGCAGAAATTCACCTTATTTTGGGCTAAAATTGCAGAAATTTCACATATTTCAGGGCAAAAAGGCAGAAATTTCCCTTAATTTGGCGTAAAAATGAAGAAATTTTTCTTTTTATGGCAAAAAGGTATGCATTCCCCTTATTTTCAGGCAAAAATGCAGAAATTTCCCTTATTTTGGAGCAAAATTGCAGAAATTTCCCCAATTGTGGGGCAAAAAGGCAGAAATTCCCTATATGTTGGGGCAAAACGACAGAAATTCTCCTCATTTTGGGGCAAAACTCAGAAATTCCACTTTTTTTGGAGCAAAATTTCAGAAATTTCCCTTATTTTGGGGCAAAATTGCAGAAATTTCATTTATTTTGGGGCAAAATGGCAGAAATTCCCCTTATTTTGGGGCAAAAAGATGAAATTTCTAATTTTTGGCTAAAATTAAAGAAATTTCACTTTTTTCGGGACAAAAAGGCAAAAATTCCACTTAATTTCGGGCAAAAAGGCAGAAATTCCCCTTATATTGGGGCAAAAAGGCAGAAATTCCCCTTATTTTGGGGTAAAATTGCAGAAATTTCCCTTATTTGGGAGCAAAAAGGCAGAAAATCCCCTTAATTTCGGTTAAAAAGCAGAAATTCCCCATATTTTGTAGCAAAATTGCAGAAATTCCCCTAATATTGGGACAAAAATGCAGAAATTCCCTTTATTTGGGGCAAAAGGCAGAAGTTCCCCTTATTTTTGGGAAAAGAGGAAGAAATTCCCTGTATTTTGAAGCAAAATTGCAGAAACTCCCCTAATTTTAGGGCAAAAAGGCAGAAATTTTCTTTATTTTGGGGCAAAAATACAGATATTCTCTTTATTTTGGGGCAAAAATCAGAAATTTCCCTTATTTGAGGCAAAATTGCAGAAATTTCACTTTTTTTAAGGTAAAAAGGCTGAAATTTCCTTTATTTTGTGGAAAAAAGGAGAAATACTCCTTTTCAGGGCAAAATTGCAGAATTTTCCTTTTTTGGGGCAAAAAGGCAGAAATTCCTTATATTTTGGAGCAAAAAGGCAGAAATTCCCCTTATTTTGAGGTAATAAGGCTGAAATTCCCCTTATTTGGGGCAAAAAAGGCAGAAATTCCCCTTATTTTGGGGTAAAATTGTAGAAATTTCAAATATTTCAGGGCAAAATGGCAGAAATTTCCCTTATTTGAGGGCAAAAAGATGAAATCCCTAATTTTTTGCTAAAATTGCAGAAATTTAACTTATTTCGGACAAAAAGGCAGAAATTCCACTTAATTTTAAGCAAAAAGGCAGAAATTCTCCATATTTTGGGGCAAAAATGCAGAGATTCCCTTTATTATGAGGTAAAATGCTGAAAATACCCTTATTTTGGGGCAAAAAGACAGAAATTCCCTTTATTTTGTGGCAAAAAGGCAGAAATTTCCCTTATTTTAGGGAAAAATTGCAGAAATTTCACATATTTCAGGGCAAAATTCAAAACTTCCTTTTATTTTGGGGCAAAACGACAGAAATTCCATTTATTTTTGGGTAAAAAGGCAGAAATTTCACTTATTTTGAGGTAATAAGGAAGAAATTCCTCTTATTTTGGAACAAAAAAGACAGAAATTTCCTTTGTTTTGTGGAAAAAGACAGAAATTCCACTTATTTAGAGGCAAAGAGGAAGAAATTCTCCTTATTTTAGGGCAAAACTCAGAAATTCCACTTATTTTGGGGCAAAATTCCAGAAATTTTCCTTATTTTGGGGGAAATTGCAGAAATTTTTCTTATTTTGGGGCAAAAAAGCAGAAATTCCTAATATTTTGGGCCAAAATTCAGAAATTCCCCTTATTTTGAGGTAAAAAGGCTGAAATTCCCCTTATTTGGGGGCAAAAAGGCAGAAATTTCCCTTATATTGGGGCAAAATTGCAGAAATTTCTCTTATTTCAGGGTAATAAGTCAAAAATTTTCCTTATTTTGGGGCAAAAATAACAGAAATTCCATTTGTTTTGGGGGAAAAGACAGAAATTCCACTTATTTAGAGGCAAAAAAGCAGAAATTCCCCTTATTTTAGGGCAAAATTGCAGAAATTTCCCTTATTTGCGGGCAAAAAAACAGAAATTCCCCTTATTTTGGGGCAAAATTCCAGAAATTTCCTTTATTATGAAGAAAAATTGCAGACATTTTTTTTATTTTAGGGCAAAATTGCAGAAATTTCACTTATTTCAGAAAAAAAAAGCAAAAATTTATCTTATTTTGGGGCAAAAAGGCGGAAAATTCCCATTATTTTCGGGCAAAAGGCAGAAAATCACCTTATTTTGGGCAAAAATTGCAGAAATTTCACACATTTCAGGGCAAAAAGGCAGAAATTTCCCTTAATTTGGGGCAAAAATGAAGAAATTTCCTTTTTTTATGGCAAAAAGGTATGCATTAGACTTATTTTCGGGCAAAAAGGCAGAAATTCCCCGTATTTTGGAGCAAAATTGCAGAAATTCCCCTAATTGTGGGGCAAAAATGCAGAAATTCTCCTTATTTTGGGGCAAAACTCAGAAATCCCACTTATTTTGGGGCAAAATTCCAGAAATTTTCTATTTTTGGGAGCAAAATTGCAGAAATTTCACTTATTTTGGGGCAAAATAGGAGAAATTTCCCATATTTTGGGGCCAAAATGCAGAAATTCCCCTTATTTTGAGGTAAAAAAGCTGAAATTCCCTTTATTTGGGGGCAAAAAGGCAGAAATTTCCCTTATTTAGGGGCAAAATTGCAGAAATTTCACTTATTTCAGGGTAATAAGTCAGAAATTTTCCTTATTTTGGGGCAAAAAAGACAGAGATTCCCTATGTTTTGGGGGAAAAAGACAAAAATTCCACTTATTTAGAGGCCAAAAAGCAGAAATTCCCCTTATTTTAGGGCAAAATTGCAGAAATTTTTCTTATTTGGAAGAAAAAAAAACAGAAATTCCCCTTATTTTGGGGCAAAATTCCAGAAATTTTATTTATTTTGGGGCAAAATTGCAGAAATTTCACTTATTTCAGGGAAAAAAGGCAGAAATTTTCCTTATTTTGAGGCAAAAAGGCAATAATTCTTAATAGTTTGTGCCATAATTCAGAAATTCCTCTAATTTTGAGATAAAAAGGCTGAAATTCTCTTTATATGAGGGCAAAAAGGCAGAAATTTCCCTTATATTGGGGCAAAATTGCAGAAATTTCAATTATTTCAGGGTAATAAGTAAGAAATTTTCCTTATTTTAGGGCAAAAATGACACAAATTCCCTTTGTTTTGGGGGAAAACATCATAAATTCCACTTATTTAGAGTCAAAAAAGCAGAAAATCCCCATAATTTAGGGCAAAATTGCAGAAATTTCCCTTATTTGCGGGCAAAAAAACAGAAATTCTTCTTATTTTGTGGCAATATTCCAGAAATTTCATTTATTATGGGGGAAAATTGCAGAAATTTCTTTTATTTTAGGGCAAAATTGCAGAAATTTCATTTATTTCAGAGAAAAAAAGCAAAAATTTTTCTTATTTTGGGGCAAAAATGCAGAAATTCCCATTATTTTGGGGCAAAAAGGCAGAAATTCACCTTATTTTGGGCTAAAATTGCAGAAATTTCACATATTTCAGAACAAAAAGGCAGAAATTTCCCTTAATTTTGGGGAAAAATGAAGAAATTTCCCTTTTTTATGGCAAAAAGGTATTCATTCCCCTTATTTTCGGGCAAAAAGGCAGAAATTCCTGGTATTTTGGAGCAAAATTGCAGAAATTCCCCTAATTGTGGGGCAAAAAGGCAGAAATTCACCTTATTTTGGGGCAAAACTTAGAAATTCCACTTATTTTTGGGCAAAATTCCAGAAATTTCCCTTATTTTGGGGCAAAATTGCAGAAATTTCACATATTTTCGGGTAAAATTGAAGAAATTTCACTTATTTCAGGGAAAAAAGGCAGAAATTTTCCTTATTTTGGGGCAAAAAGGAAGAAATTCTCCATATTTTGGTACAAAAATCAGAAATTTCCCTTATTTTGAGGTAAAATGCTGAAATTCCCCTTATTTTGCGGCAAAAGGCAGAAATTTCCCTTTTTTGGGGCAAATTTGCAGAAATTTCACTTATTTCAGGGTAATAAGTCAGAAATTTTTCTTATTTTGGGGCAAAAAAGACAGAAATTCCTTTATTTTGGGGGAAAAACAGAAATTCCACTTATTTAGGGGCAAAAATGCAAATGTTCCTCTTATTTTGGAGCAAAATGAAGAAATTTCCCTTTTTTATGCCAAAAAGGTATGCATTCTTCTTATTTTCAGACAAAAAGGCAGAAATTCCCCATATTTTGGGGCAAAAGGCAGAAATTCCCCTTATTTTTGGGCAAAATTGCCGAAATTTTCCTTATTATGGGGAAAAATTGCAGAAATTTCCCTTATATTAGGGCAAAATTTCAGAAAATTCAATAATTGTTGCGCAAAAAGGCAGAAATTCTCCTTATTTTGGGGCAAAACTCAGAAATTCCACTTGTTTTGGGGCAAAATTCCAGAAATTTCCCTTATTTTGGGGCAAAATTGCAGAAATTTTATTATTTTGAAGCAAAATAATTGCAGACATTTCACTTATTTCAGGGAAAAAAGGCAGAAATTTTCCTTATTTTGGGGCAAAAAGGCAAAAATTCCTAATATTTTGTGCCAAAATTCAGAAATTCCCCTTATTTTGAGGTAAAAAGGCTGAAATTCCCCTTATTTGGGGGCAAAAAGGCAGAAATTTCCCTTATATTGGGGCAAAATTGCAGAAATTTCACTTATTTCAGGGTAATAAGTCAGAAATTTTTCTTATTTTGGGGCAAAAATGACAGAAATTCCATTTTTTTGGGGGGAAAAGACAAAAATTCCACTTATTTAAAGGCAAAAAAGCAGAATTTTTCTTTATTTTGGAGCAAAAATGAAGAAATTTCCTTTTTTTATGGCAAAAAGGTATGCATTTTTCTTATTTTCAGGCAAAAAGGCAAAAATTCCCCATATTTTGGGGCAAAAGGCAGAAATTCTCCTTATTTTAAAGCAAAAATGAAGAAATTTTCCTTTTTTATGGCAAAAAGGTATGCATTCTTCTTATTTTGGTGCGAAAAGGCAGAAATTCCCCTTAATTTGAGGTAAAATGCTGAAATTCCCCATATTTTAAGGCAAATGTCAGAAATTCCCCTTATTTTGGGACAAAATCGCAGAAATTTCACTAATTGTTGGGCAAAAAACAGAAATTCCCCTTATTTTGAAGCAAAATTGCGGAAATTTCCCTTATTATGGGGAAAAATTGCAGAAATTTCCCTTATTTTAGGGCAAAATTGCAGAAATTTCACTAATTGTGGGGCAAAAAGGCATAAATTCTCTTTATTTTGGGGCAAAACTCAGAAATTCCACTTATTTTGGGGCAAAATTCCAGAAATTTCTCTTATTTTGGGGCAAAATTGCAGAAATTTTACTTATTTTGGGGCAAAATTCCAGAAATTTCACTTATTTTAGGGAAAAAAGGCAGAAATTTTCTTTATTTTGGGGCAAAAAGGCAGAAATTCCTAATATTTTGTGCCAAAATTCAGAAATTCCCCTTTTTTTGAGGTAAAAAGGCTGAAATTCCCCATATTTGTGGGCAAAAAGGTAGAAACTTCCCTTATATTGGGGCAAAATTGCAGAAATTTTTCTTATTTTGGAACAAAAAGGCAGAAATTCCCCAAATTTGGGGGCAAAAGGCAGAAATTCTTCTTATTTTGCGGTAAAATGCAGAAATTCCCCTTATTTAGACGTAAAATGCAGAAATTCCCCAAATATTGGGGGAAAATGCAGAACTTCCCTTTATTTTGGGGCTAAAAGGCAGAAATTAACCATATTTTGAAGCAAAATTGCAGAAATTCTCATAATTTTCGGGCAAAAAGACAGAAAATCTCCTTTTTTCGGGAGCAAAAAGTAAGAAATTCCCCTTATTTTTGGGCAAAATTGCAGAAATTTCCTTTACATTGGGGCAAAATTGCAGAAATTTCCCTTATTTTGGGGCAAAATTGCAGAAATTTCATTTATTTCAGAAAAAAAGGCAGAAATTTTCTTATTGTGGGGCAAAAAGGCAGAAATTTCTTTTATTTTAGTACAAAATTTCAGAAATTTTTCTTATTTTGGGGCAAAAAGGCAGAAATTCCCCTTATTTTGGGGCAAAAAGGCAGAGATTCCCCTTATTTTGGTGCAAAAAGCAGAAATTCACCTTAATTTGGGGTAAAACTGCAGAAATTTCACTTATTTCGCGGCAAAATCGCAGAAATTCCCCTTATCTTCGGCGAAAAAGGCAAAAAATCCCCGTATTTTGGAGCAAAATTGCAGAAATTAGCCTAATTTTGGGGTAAAAAATACAGTAATTTACTTTATTTTGGGGCAAAAAGGCAGAAATACTCCTTATTTTTGGGCAAAAGGCAGAAATTCTCTTTATTTTAGGGCAAAATTGCAGAAATTTCCCTTATTTGGGGGCAAAAAACCCGAAATTCCCCTTATTTTGGGGCAAAATTGCAGAAATTTCCCTTATTATGGAAAAAAATTGCAAAAATTTCCCTTATTTTAGGGCAAAATTGCAGAAATTTCACTTATTTAAGAGAATAAAAGCAAAAAATTTTTTTATTTTGGGGCAAAAAGGCAGAAATTCCCATTATTTTGGGGCAAAAATGCAGAAATTCAAATTATTTTGGGGTAAAATTGCAGAAATTTCACAAATTTTAGGGCAAAAAGGCAGAAATTTCCCTTATTTTGGGGCAAAATTGCAGAAATTTCAATTATTTCACGGTAATAAGTCAGAAATTTTCCTTATTTTCGAGCAAAAAAGACAGAAATTCCCTTTGTTTTGGGGGTAAAGACAGAAATTCCACTTATTTAGAGGCAAAAAGGCAGAAATTTCTCCTATTTTGGAGCAAAAAGGAAGAAATTATACTTTTTTATGGCAAAAAGGTATGCATTCCCCTTATTTTTGGGCAAAAATGCAGAAATTCCCCGTATTTTGGAGCAAAATTGCAGAAATTCACCTAATTGTGGGGCAAAAAGGCAGAAATTCCCTATATGTTGGGGCAAAAAAACAGTAATTATCCTTATTATGGGGCAAAACTCAGAAATTCCACTTATTTTGGAGCAAAATTTCAGAAATTTCCCTTATTTTGGGGCAAAATTGCAGAAATTTCATTTATTTTGGGGCAAAATTGCAGAAATTCCCCTTATTTTGGGGCAAAAAGATGAAATCCCTAATTTTTGGCTAATATTGAAGAAATTTCACTTATTTCAGGACAAAAAGGCAAAAATTCCACTTAATTTCGGGCAAAAAGGCAGAAATTCCCATTATTTTGGGGCAAAAAGGCAGAAATTCCCCTTATTTTGGGATAAAATTGCAGAAATTTCCCTTATTTGGGAGCAAAAAGGAAAAAAATCCCCTTAATTTCGGGTAAAAAGGCAGAAATTCCCCATATTATGGAGCAAAATTGCAGAAATTCCCCTAATATTGGGGCAAAAATGTAGAAATTCCCTTTATTTGGGGCAAAAAGGCAGAAGTTCCCCTTATTTTTGGGAAAAGAAGAAGAAATTCCCTGTATTTTGAAGCAAAATTGCAGAAACTCCCCTAATTTTGGGGCAAAAATGCTGAAATTCCCTTTATTTTGGTGCAAAAATACAGATATTCTCCTTATTTTGGGGCAAAAATCAGAAATTTCCCTTATTTGGGGCAAAATTGCAGAAATTTCATTTATTTTGGGGCAAAATTGCAGAAATTCCCCTTATTTTGGGGCAAAAAGATGAAATCCCTAATTTTTGGCTAATATTGAAGAAATTTCACTTATTTCAGGACAAAAAGGCAAAAATTCCACTTAATTTCGGGCAAAAAGGCAGAAATTCCCATTATTTTGGGGCAAAAAGGCAGAAATTCCCCTTATTTTGGGATAAAATTGCAGAAATTTCCCTTATTTGGGAGCAAAAAGGAAAAAAATCCCCTTAATTTCGGGTAAAAAGGCAGAAATTCCCCATATTATGGAGCAAAATTGCAGAAATTCCCCTAATATTGGGGCAAAAATGTAGAAATTCCCTTTATTTGGGGCAAAAAGGCAGAAGTTCCCCTTATTTTTGGGAAAAGAAGAAGAAATTCCCTGTATTTTGAAGCAAAATTGCAGAAACTCCCCTAATTTTGGGGCAAAAATGCTGAAATTCCCTTTATTTTGGTGCAAAAATACAGATATTCTCCTTATTTTGGGGCAAAAATCAGAAATTTCCCTTATTTGGGGCAAAATTGCAGAAATTTCACTTATTTTCAGGTAAAAAGGCTGAAATTTCCTTTATTTTGGGGCAAATAGGGAGAAATTCTCCTTTTCAGGGCAAAATTGCAGAATTTTCTTTTTTGGGGGGCAAAAAGGCAGAAATTCCTTATATTTTGGGGCAAAAGTCAGAAATTCCCCTTATTTTGAGGTAATAAGGCTAAAATTCCCCTTATTTGGGGCAAAAAGGCAGAAATTCCCCTTATTTTGGGGTAAAATTGCAGAAATTTCAAATATTTCAGGGCAAAATGGCAGAAATTTCCCTTATTTTGGGGCAAAATATGAAATCCCTAATTTTTAGATAAAATTGCAGAAATTTCACTTATTTCGGACAAAAATAAGAAATTCCACTTAATTTTGGGCAAAAAGGCATAAATGACCCATATTTTGGAGCAAAATTGCAGAAATTCCCCTAATATTGGTGCAAAAATTCAGAAATTCCCTTTATTTTGGGGGCAAAAAGGCAGAAATTCCTCTTATTTTTAGGTAAAAAGGCTGAAATTTCCCTTGTTTTGGGGCAAAAAGTCAGAAATTCCCCATATTTTTGGGCAAAAAGACAGAAATTTCGTTTATTTTTGGGGAAAAGGCAGAAATTGCACTTATTTTGAGTCAAAAGGTGAAAAATCTCCTTATTTTGGGGTAAAAATGAAGAAATTTCCTTTTTTTATAGCAAAAAAGTATACATTCCCTTTATTTTCGGGCCAAAAGGCAGAAATTCCCCGTATTTTGGAGCAAAATTGCAAAAATTCCCCTAATTTTTGGGCAAAAAGGCAGAAATTTTCCTTATTTTTGTGTAAAACTGCAGAAATTTCACTTATTTCATGGCAAAATGGCAGAAATTCCCTTTATTTTCGGCGAAAAAGGAAGAAAATCCCTGTATTTTGGAGCAAAATTGCAGAAATTCACCTAATTTTGGGGTAAAAAATACAGTAATTTTCTTATTTTTGGGCAAAAAGGCAGAAATTCTCCTTATTTTGGGGCAAAAGGCAGAAATTCCCCTTATTTTAGGGGAAAATTGAAGAAATTTCTATTATTTGCGGGCAAAAAACAGAAATTTCCCTTATTTTGGGGCAAAATTGCAGTAATTTCATTTATTTTGGGGCAAAATTGCAGAAATTTCCCTTATTTTGGTGCAAAAAGATGAAATCCCTAAATTTTGGCTAAAATTGAAGAAATTTCACTTATTTCGGGACAAAAAGGCAGAAATTCCACTTAATTTCGGGCAAAAAGGCAGAAATTCTCCTTATTTTGGGGCAAAAAGGCAGAAATTCCCCTTATTTTGGGATAAAATTGCAGAAATTTCCCTTATTTGGGAGCAAAAAAGAAGAAAATCCCCTTAATTTCGGGTAAAAAGGCAGAAATTCCCCATATTTTGGAGCAAAATTGCAGAAATTCCCCTAATATTGGGGCAAAAATGTAGAAATTCCCTTTATTTGGGGCAAAAAGGCAGAAGTTCCCCTTATTTTTGGGAAAAGAAGAAGAAATTCCCTGTATTTTGAAGCAAAATTGCAGAAACTCCCCTAATTTTGGGGCAAAAAGGCTGAAATTCCCTTTATTTTGGTGCAAAAATACAGATATTCTCCTTATTTTGGGGCAAAAATCAGAAATTTCCCTTATTTGGGGCAAAATTGCAGAAATTTCACTTATTTTGAGGTAATAAGGCTAAAATTCCCCTTATTTGGGGCAAAAAGGCAGAAATTCTCCTTATTTTGGGGCAAAAGGCAGAAATTCCCCTTATTTTAGGGGAAAATTGAAGAAATTTCCCTTATTTGGGGGCAAAAAACAGAAATTCCCCTTATTTTGGGGCAAAATTGCAGGAATTTCCCTTATTATGGAAAAAATTGCAGAAATTTCTCTTATTTTAGGGCAAAATTGCAGAAATTTCACTTATTTCAGAGAAAAAAAGCAATAATTTTTCTTATTTTGGGGCAAAAAGGCAGAAATTCCTATTATTTTATGGGCAAAAAGGCAGAAATTCACCTTATTTTGGGGTAAAATTGCAGAAATTTCACATATTTCAATGCAAAAAGGCAGAAATTCTTTTTTTTGGGGGGGAAAAAGACAGAAATTCCCTTTATTTTGGGATAAAATTGCAGAAATTTCTCTTATTTGGGAGCAAAAAGGGAGAAAATCCTTTTAATTTTGGGTAAAAAGGCAGAATTTCCCCGTATTTTGGAGCAAAATTGCAGAAATTCCCCTAATATTGGGGCAAAAATGCAGAAATTCCCTTTATTTGGGGCAAAAAGACAGAAGTTCCCCTTATTTTCGGGAATAGAGGAAGAAATTCCCTGTATTTTGAAGTAAAATTGCAGAAACTCCCCTAATTTGGGGGCAAAAAGGCAGAAATTCCCTTTATTTTGGGGCAAAAATATAGAAATTCTCCTTATTTTGGGGCAAAAATAAGATATTTCCTTTATTTTCGGGCAAAATTTTAGAAATTTCTTCTATCTTGTTACCGACTTTCAGAAATTTTTCTTATTTTGTGGCAAAAAGGCAGAAATTCCCCTTATTTTGGGATAAAATTGCAGAAATTTCCCTTATTTGGGGGCAAAAAACAAAAATTCCCCTTATTTTGGGGCAAAATTGCAAAAATTTCCCTTATTATGGCAAAAAATTGCAGAAATTTCCCTTATGTTGGGGTAAAATTGCAGAAATTTCACTTATTTCAGAGAAAAAAACTCAGAAATTTCTCTTATTTTGGGGCAAAAAGGCAGAAATTTCTTTTATTTTGGTACAAAATTGTAGAAATTTTCTTTATTTTGGGGCATAAATGCAGTAATTCCCCATATTTTGGGGCAAAAATGCAGAGATTCCCCTTATTATGAGGTAAAATTCTGAGATTCTTCTTATCTTGGGGCAAAAAGACAGAAATTCCTTTTATTTTGTGGCAAAAAGGCAGAAATTTCCCTTATTTTAGGGCAAAATTGCAGAAATTTCACTTATTTCAGGGCAAAATTCAAAAATTCCTTTTATTTTGGGGCAAAAAGACAGAAATTCCGTTTATTTTTGGGTAAAAAGGCAAAAATTTCACTTATTTTGAGGTAAGAAGGAAGAAATTTTTCTTATTTTGGGGCAAAAATGAAGAAATTTCTTTTTTTGTGGCAATAGGTATACATTCTCTTTCTTTTCAAGGAAAAAAGCAGAAATTCCTCAGATTTTGGAGCACAATTGCAGAAAATCCCCTAATTGTGGGGCAAAAAAACAGAAAATCCCTATATGTTCAGGCAAAAACACAGAAATTCTCCTTATTTTGGGGCAAAACTCAGAAATTTCACTTATTTTGGGGCAAAAGTGAAGAAATTTCACTTATTTCAGTGAAAAAAGGCAGAAACTTTCCTTATTTTGGGGCAAAAAAGCAGAAATTCCTAATATTTTGTGGCAAAATGCAGAAATTCCCCTTATTTTGAGGTAAATAGGCTGAAATTCCCTTTATTCGGGGGCAAAAAGGCAGAAATTTCCCTTATTTTGGGGCAAAATTGCAGAATTTTCACTTATTTCAGGGTAATAAGTCAGAAATTCCCCTTATTTTGGGGCAAAAAAGACAGAAATTCTCTTTGTTTTGGGGGAAAAAGACAGAAATTCCACATATTTAGAGGCATAAATGCAGAAATTTCCCTTATTTTGGAGCAAAAAATGAAGAAATTTCCCTTTTTTATGGCAAAAAGGTATGCATTCCCCTAATTTTCGGGAAAAAAGGCAGAAATTCCCCGTGTTTTGGAGCAAAATTGCAGAAATTCCCATAATTGTGAGGCAAAAAGGCAAAAATTCTCCTTATTTTGGGGCAAAACTCAGAAATTCCATTTATTGTGAGGCAAAATTGCAGGAATTTACCTTATTTTGGGGCAAAATTGCAGAAATTTCCATTATTTGGGGCAAAATTGCAGGAAATTAACTAATTTTCTGGTAAAAAGGCTGAAATTCTCTATATTTTGGGGTAAAAAGAAAAAATTCCCCTTATTTTGGGGCAAAATTGCAGAAATTTTCCTTATTTTGGGGCAAAAAGGCAGAAATTCCTTATATTTTGGGTGCAAAAAGGCAGAAATTCCCCTTATTTTGTGGTAAAATTGCAGAAATTTCAAATATTTTAGTGCAAAATGGCAGAAATTTCTCTTATTTTGGGGCAAAAATGGAATCCCTAATTTTTTGGCTAAAATTGCAGAAATTTCACTTATTTCTGGACAAAAAGGTATAAATTCCACTTAATTTCGGGCAAAAAGGCAGACATGACCTATATTTTGAAGCAAAATTGCATTAATTCCTCTAATTTTTGATCAAAAAAGCCAGAAATTCCCCTTATTTTGGGGTAAAATTGCAAAATTTCACATATTTTAGGGCAAAAATGAAGAAATTCCCCTTATTTTGGGGCAAAAAGGCAGAAATTCCCTTTATTTTGGTGCAAAAATACAGATATTCTCCTTATTTTGGGGCAAAAATCAGAAATTTCCCTTATTTGGGGCAAAATTGCAGAAATTTCACTTATTTTGAGGTAATAAGGCTAAAATTCCCCTTATTTGGGGCAAAAAGGCAGAAATTCTCCTTATTTTGGGGCAAAAGGCAGAAATTCCCCTTATTTTAGGGGAAAATTGAAGAAATTTCCCTTATTTGGGGGCAAAAAACAGAAATTCCCCTTATTTTGGGGCAAAATTGCAGGAATTTCCCTTATTATGGAAAAAATTGCAGAAATTTCTCTTATTTTAGGGCAAAATTGCAGAAATTTCACTTATTTCAGAGAAAAAAAGCAATAATTTTTCTTATTTTGGGGCAAAAAGGCAGAAATTCCTATTATTTTATGGGCAAAAAGGCAGAAATTCACCTTATTTTGGGGTAAAATTGCAGAAATTTCACATATTTCAATGCAAAAAGGCAGAAATTCTTTTTTTTGGGGGGGAAAAAGACAGAAATTCCCTTTATTTTGGGATAAAATTGCAGAAATTTCTCTTATTTGGGAGCAAAAAGGGAGAAAATCCTTTTAATTTTGGGTAAAAAGGCAGAATTTCCCCGTATTTTGGAGCAAAATTGCAGAAATTCCCCTAATATTGGGGCAAAAATGCAGAAATTCCCTTTATTTGGGGCAAAAAGACAGAAGTTCCCCTTATTTTCGGGAATAGAGGAAGAAATTCCCTGTATTTTGAAGTAAAATTGCAGAAACTCCCCTAATTTGGGGGCAAAAAGGCAGAAATTCCCTTTATTTTGGGGCAAAAATATAGAAATTCTCCTTATTTTGGGGCAAAAATAAGATATTTCCTTTATTTTCGGGCAAAATTTTAGAAATTTCTTCTATCTTGTTACCGACTTTCAGAAATTTTTCTTATTTTGTGGCAAAAAGGCAGAAATTCCCCTTATTTTGGGATAAAATTGCAGAAATTTCCCTTATTTGGGGGCAAAAAACAAAAATTCCCCTTATTTTGGGGCAAAATTGCAAAAATTTCCCTTATTATGGCAAAAAATTGCAGAAATTTCCCTTATGTTGGGGTAAAATTGCAGAAATTTCACTTATTTCAGAGAAAAAAACTCAGAAATTTCTCTTATTTTGGGGCAAAAAGGCAGAAATTTCTTTTATTTTGGTACAAAATTGTAGAAATTTTCTTTATTTTGGGGCATAAATGCAGTAATTCCCCATATTTTGGGGCAAAAATGCAGAGATTCCCCTTATTATGAGGTAAAATTCTGAGATTCTTCTTATCTTGGGGCAAAAAGACAGAAATTCCTTTTATTTTGTGGCAAAAAGGCAGAAATTTCCCTTATTTTAGGGCAAAATTGCAGAAATTTCACTTATTTCAGGGCAAAATTCAAAAATTCCTTTTATTTTGGGGCAAAAAGACAGAAATTCCGTTTATTTTTGGGTAAAAAGGCAAAAATTTCACTTATTTTGAGGTAAGAAGGAAGAAATTTTTCTTATTTTGGGGCAAAAATGAAGAAATTTCTTTTTTTGTGGCAATAGGTATACATTCTCTTTCTTTTCAAGGAAAAAAGCAGAAATTCCTCAGATTTTGGAGCACAATTGCAGAAAATCCCCTAATTGTGGGGCAAAAAAACAGAAAATCCCTATATGTTCAGGCAAAAACACAGAAATTCTCCTTATTTTGGGGCAAAACTCAGAAATTTCACTTATTTTGGGGCAAAAGTGAAGAAATTTCACTTATTTCAGTGAAAAAAGGCAGAAACTTTCCTTATTTTGGGGCAAAAAAGCAGAAATTCCTAATATTTTGTGGCAAAATGCAGAAATTCCCCTTATTTTGAGGTAAATAGGCTGAAATTCCCTTTATTCGGGGGCAAAAAGGCAGAAATTTCCCTTATTTTGGGGCAAAATTGCAGAATTTTCACTTATTTCAGGGTAATAAGTCAGAAATTCCCCTTATTTTGGGGCAAAAAAGACAGAAATTCTCTTTGTTTTGGGGGAAAAAGACAGAAATTCCACATATTTAGAGGCATAAATGCAGAAATTTCCCTTATTTTGGAGCAAAAAATGAAGAAATTTCCCTTTTTTATGGCAAAAAGGTATGCATTCCCCTAATTTTCGGGAAAAAAGGCAGAAATTCCCCGTGTTTTGGAGCAAAATTGCAGAAATTCCCATAATTGTGAGGCAAAAAGGCAAAAATTCTCCTTATTTTGGGGCAAAACTCAGAAATTCCATTTATTGTGAGGCAAAATTGCAGGAATTTACCTTATTTTGGGGCAAAATTGCAGAAATTTCCATTATTTGGGGCAAAATTGCAGGAAATTAACTAATTTTCTGGTAAAAAGGCTGAAATTCTCTATATTTTGGGGTAAAAAGAAAAAATTCCCCTTATTTTGGGGCAAAATTGCAGAAATTTTCCTTATTTTGGGGCAAAAAGGCAGAAATTCCTTATATTTTGGGTGCAAAAAGGCAGAAATTCCCCTTATTTTGTGGTAAAATTGCAGAAATTTCAAATATTTTAGTGCAAAATGGCAGAAATTTCTCTTATTTTGGGGCAAAAATGGAATCCCTAATTTTTTGGCTAAAATTGCAGAAATTTCACTTATTTCTGGACAAAAAGGTATAAATTCCACTTAATTTCGGGCAAAAAGGCAGACATGACCTATATTTTGAAGCAAAATTGCATTAATTCCTCTAATTTTTGATCAAAAAAGCCAGAAATTCCCCTTATTTTGGGGTAAAATTGCAAAATTTCACATATTTTAGGGCAAAAATGAAGAAATTCCCCTTATTTTGGGGCAAAAAGGCAGAAATTCCCTTTATTTTGGTGCAAAAATACAGATATTCTCCTTATTTTGGGGCAAAAATCAGAAATTTCCCTTATTTGGGGCAAAATTGCAGAAATTTCACTTATTTTGAGGTAATAAGGCTAAAATTCCCCTTATTTGGGGCAAAAAGGCAGAAATTCTCCTTATTTTGGGGCAAAAGGCAGAAATTCCCCTTATTTTAGGGGAAAATTGAAGAAATTTCCCTTATTTGGGGGCAAAAAACAGAAATTCCCCTTATTTTGGGGCAAAATTGCAGGAATTTCCCTTATTATGGAAAAAATTGCAGAAATTTCTCTTATTTTAGGGCAAAATTGCAGAAATTTCACTTATTTCAGAGAAAAAAAGCAATAATTTTTCTTATTTTGGGGCAAAAAGGCAGAAATTCCTATTATTTTATGGGCAAAAAGGCAGAAATTCACCTTATTTTGGGGTAAAATTGCAGAAATTTCACATATTTCAATGCAAAAAGGCAGAAATTCTTTTTTTTGGGGGGGAAAAAGACAGAAATTCCCTTTATTTTGGGATAAAATTGCAGAAATTTCTCTTATTTGGGAGCAAAAAGGGAGAAAATCCTTTTAATTTTGGGTAAAAAGGCAGAATTTCCCCGTATTTTGGAGCAAAATTGCAGAAATTCCCCTAATATTGGGGCAAAAATGCAGAAATTCCCTTTATTTGGGGCAAAAAGACAGAAGTTCCCCTTATTTTCGGGAATAGAGGAAGAAATTCCCTGTATTTTGAAGTAAAATTGCAGAAACTCCCCTAATTTGGGGGCAAAAAGGCAGAAATTCCCTTTATTTTGGGGCAAAAATATAGAAATTCTCCTTATTTTGGGGCAAAAATAAGATATTTCCTTTATTTTCGGGCAAAATTTTAGAAATTTCTTCTATCTTGTTACCGACTTTCAGAAATTTTTCTTATTTTGTGGCAAAAAGGCAGAAATTCCCCTTATTTTGGGATAAAATTGCAGAAATTTCCCTTATTTGGGGGCAAAAAACAAAAATTCCCCTTATTTTGGGGCAAAATTGCAAAAATTTCCCTTATTATGGCAAAAAATTGCAGAAATTTCCCTTATGTTGGGGTAAAATTGCAGAAATTTCACTTATTTCAGAGAAAAAAACTCAGAAATTTCTCTTATTTTGGGGCAAAAAGGCAGAAATTTCTTTTATTTTGGTACAAAATTGTAGAAATTTTCTTTATTTTGGGGCATAAATGCAGTAATTCCCCATATTTTGGGGCAAAAATGCAGAGATTCCCCTTATTATGAGGTAAAATTCTGAGATTCTTCTTATCTTGGGGCAAAAAGACAGAAATTCCTTTTATTTTGTGGCAAAAAGGCAGAAATTTCCCTTATTTTAGGGCAAAATTGCAGAAATTTCACTTATTTCAGGGCAAAATTCAAAAATTCCTTTTATTTTGGGGCAAAAAGACAGAAATTCCGTTTATTTTTGGGTAAAAAGGCAAAAATTTCACTTATTTTGAGGTAAGAAGGAAGAAATTTTTCTTATTTTGGGGCAAAAATGAAGAAATTTCTTTTTTTGTGGCAATAGGTATACATTCTCTTTCTTTTCAAGGAAAAAAGCAGAAATTCCTCAGATTTTGGAGCACAATTGCAGAAAATCCCCTAATTGTGGGGCAAAAAAACAGAAAATCCCTATATGTTCAGGCAAAAACACAGAAATTCTCCTTATTTTGGGGCAAAACTCAGAAATTTCACTTATTTTGGGGCAAAAGTGAAGAAATTTCACTTATTTCAGTGAAAAAAGGCAGAAACTTTCCTTATTTTGGGGCAAAAAAGCAGAAATTCCTAATATTTTGTGGCAAAATGCAGAAATTCCCCTTATTTTGAGGTAAATAGGCTGAAATTCCCTTTATTCGGGGGCAAAAAGGCAGAAATTTCCCTTATTTTGGGGCAAAATTGCAGAATTTTCACTTATTTCAGGGTAATAAGTCAGAAATTCCCCTTATTTTGGGGCAAAAAAGACAGAAATTCTCTTTGTTTTGGGGGAAAAAGACAGAAATTCCACATATTTAGAGGCATAAATGCAGAAATTTCCCTTATTTTGGAGCAAAAAATGAAGAAATTTCCCTTTTTTATGGCAAAAAGGTATGCATTCCCCTAATTTTCGGGAAAAAAGGCAGAAATTCCCCGTGTTTTGGAGCAAAATTGCAGAAATTCCCATAATTGTGAGGCAAAAAGGCAAAAATTCTCCTTATTTTGGGGCAAAACTCAGAAATTCCATTTATTGTGAGGCAAAATTGCAGGAATTTACCTTATTTTGGGGCAAAATTGCAGAAATTTCCATTATTTGGGGCAAAATTGCAGGAAATTAACTTATTTTCTGGTAAAAAGGCTGAAATTCTCTATATTTTGGGGTAAAAAGGAAAAAATTCCCCTTATTTTGGGGCAAAATTGCAGAAATTTTCCTTATTTTGGGGCAAAAAGGCAGAAATTCCTTATATTTTGGGTGCAAAAAGGCAGAAATTCCCCTTATTTTGTGGTAAAATTGCAGAAATTTCAAATATTTTAGTGCAAAATGGCAGAAATTTCTCTTATTTTGGGGCAAAAATGGAATCCCTAATTTTTTGGCTAAAATTGCAGAAATTTCACTTATTTCTGGACAAAAAGGTATAAATTCCACTTAATTTCGGGCAAAAAGGCAGACATGACCTATATTTTGAAGCAAAATTGCATTAATTCCTCTAATTTTTGATCAAAAAAGCCAGAAATTCCCCTTATTTTGGGGTAAAATTGCAAAATTTCACATATTTTAGGGCAAAAATGAAGAAATTCCCCTTATTTTGGGGCAAAAAGGCAGAAATTCCCTTTATTTTGGGATAAAATTGTAGAAATTTCCCTTAATTTGGAGCAAAAAGGCAGAAAATCCTTTTAATTTTGGGTAAAAAGGCAGAATTTCCCCGTATTTTGGAGCAAAATTGCAGAAATTCCCCTAATATTGGGGCAAAAATGCAGAAATTCCTATTATTTGGGGCAAAAAGGCAGAAGTTCCCCTTATTTTCGGGAAAAGAGGAAGAAATTCCCTGTATTTTGAAGCAAAATTGCAGAAACTCCCCTAATTTTGGGGCAAAAAGGAAGAAATTCACTTTATTTTGGGGCAAAAATACAGAAATTCCCCTTATTTTGGGGCAAAAATCAGAAATTTCCCTTATTTTGGAGAAAAATTTTAGAAATTTCTTCTATTTTGTTACAGACTTGCAGAAATTTTTCTTATTTTGTAACAAAAAGGCAGAAATTCTCCTTATTTTGGGATATAATTGCAAAAATTTCCCTTATTTGGGGGCAAAAAACAGAAATTCCCATTATTTTGGGGCAAAATTGCAGAAATTTCCCTTATTATGGAAAAAAATTGCAGAATTTTCCCTTATTTTGGGGCAAAATTGCAGAAATTTCACTTATTTCAGAGAAAAAAACTCAGAAATTTCTCTTATTTTGGGGCAAAAAGGCAGAAATTCCTTTTATTTTGGTACAAAATTGTAGAAATTTTCGTTATTTTGGGTTCAAAATGCAGAAATTTCCCATATTTTGGGGCAAAAATGCAGAGATTCCCCTTATTATGAGGTAAAATGCTGAAATTCCCCTTATTTTCGGGCAAAAAGACAGAAATTCCCTTTATTTTGTGGCAAAAAGGGAGAAATTTCCTTTATTTTGACCAAAATTGCAGAAATTTCACATATTTCAGGGCAAAATTCAAAAATTCCTATTATTTTGGGGCAAAAAGACAGAAATTCCGTTTATTTTTGGGTAAAAAGGCAGAAATTTCACTTAATTTGACGTAAGAAGGAAGAAATTCCTCTTATTTTGGGGCAAAAATGAAGAAATTTCTCTTTTTTGTGGCAAAAGGTATACATTCTTCTTATTTTCGGGCAAAAAAGCAGAAATTCCTCGTATTTTGGAACACAATTGCAGAAAATCCCCTAATTGTGGAGCAAAAAGGCAGAAAATCCCTATATGTTCAGGCAAAAACACAGAAATTCTCCTTATTTTGGGGCAAAACTCAGAAATTTCACTTATTTTGGGGCAAAATTGAAAAAATTTCACTTATTTCAGGGAAAAAAGGCAGAAACTTTCATTATTTTGGGGCAAAAAGGCAGAAATTCCTAATATTTTGTGGCAAAATGCAGAAATTCCCCTTATTTTGAGGTAAAAAGGCTGAAATTCCCTTTATTTGGGGGAAAAAGGCAGAAATTTCCCTTATTTTGGGGAAAAATTGCAGAAATTTCACTTATTTCAGGGTAATAAGTCAGAAATTCCCCTTATTATGGGGGAAAAAGACAGAAATTCCACTTATTTAGAGGCATAAAGGCAGAAATTCCCCTTATCTTGGAAAAAAATGAAGAAATTTCCCTTTTTTATGGCAAAAAGGTATGCATTCTCCTTATTTCCGGGTAAAAAGGCAGAAATTCCCTGTATTTTGGAGCAAAATTGCAGAAATTCCCCTAATTGTGGGGCAAAAAGGCAAAAATTCTCCTTATTTTGGGGCAAAACTCAGAAATTCCATTTATTGTGGGGCAAAATTGCAGGAATTTACCTTATTTTGGGGCAAAATTGCAGAAATTTCCCTTATTTTGGGCAAAATTGCAGAAAATTCACTTATTTTCAAATAAAAAGGCTGAATCCCTTTATTTTGGGGTAAAAATGGAGAAATTCCCCTTATTTTGGGGCAAAATTGCCGAAATTTTCCTTATTTTGGGGCAAAAAGGCAGAAATTCCTTATATTTTGGGGCAAAGAGGCAGAAATTCCCCTTATTTTGGGGTAAAATTGCAGAAATTTCAAATATTTCAGTGCAAAATGGCAGAAATTTCCCTTATTTTGGGGCAAAAATGGAATCCCTAATTTTTGGCTAAAATTGCAGAAATTTCACTTATTTCCGAACAAAAAGGCAGAAATTCCACTTAATTTCAGGCAAAAAGGCAGAAATGACCCGTATTTTGGAGCAAAATTGCATTAATTCCCCTAATTTTGGATCAAAAAGTCAGAAATTCCCCTTATTTTGGCGTAAAACTGCAGAAATTTTAATTATTTCGCGGCAAAATGGCAGAAATTCCCCTTATTTTCGGTGAAAAAGGCAGAAAATCTTCGTATTTTGGAGCAAAATTGCAGAAATTCACCTAATTTTGGGGTATAATATGCAGTAATTTTCTTTATTTTGTGGCAAAAAGGCAGAAATTCCCCTTATTTTAAGGCAAATGTCAGAAATTTCCCTTATTTTAGGGCAAAATTGCAGAAATTTCCTTTTTTGGGGGCAAAAAACAGAAATTCCCCTTATTTTGGTGCAAAATTCCAGAAATTTGCTTTATTATGGGGAAAAATTTCAGATATTTCCCTTATTTTAGGGCAAAATTGCAGAAATTTAACTTATTTCAGGAAAAAAAAGCAAAAATTTTTCTTATTTTGGGGCAAAAAAAAGAAATTCCCATTATTTTGGGGCAAAAAGGCAGAAATTCACCTTATTTTGGGGTAAAATTGCAGAAATTTCACATACTTCAGGGCAAAAAGTCAGAAATTCCCCTTATTTTAAGGTAAAATGCTGAAATTCCCCATATATTGGGGCAAAAGAGAGAAATTCTTCTTATTTTGGGGCAAAAGGCACAAATTTCCCTTATTTTCAGGCAAAATTGCAGACATTTAATTTATTTCACGGTAAAAAGTCAGAAATTCCCCTTATTTTGGGGCAAAAAGGAAAAATTTCTTTTATTATGGTACAAAATTGAAGAAATTTTCTTTATTTTGGAACAAAAAGGCAGAAATTCCCCATATTTTGGGGTAAAAGTCAGAAATTCTTCTTATTTTGAGGTAAAATGCAGAAATTCCTTTTATTTAGAGGTAAAATACAGAAATTCCCCTAATATTGGGGGAAAATGCAGAAATTCCCTTTATTTTGGGGCTAAAAGGAAGAAATTTTCTGTATTTTGAAGAAAAATTGCAGAAATTCTCATAATTTTCGGGTAAATGGCTGAAATTCTCCTTATTTTGGTTCAAAAGGACAGAAAATCTCCTTTTTTTGGGTGCAAAAAGTCAGAAATTCCTTTTATTTGGGGCAAAATTGCAGAAATTTCCTCTACTTTGGGGCAAAATTGCAGAAATTTCCCTTATTTTGGGGCAAAATTGCAGAAATTTCACTTATGTCAGGGAAAAAAGGCAGAAATTTCTCTTATTTTGGGGCAAAAAGGCAGAAATTTCTTTTATTTTGGTACAAAATTGTAGAAATTTTTCTTATTTTGGGGCAAAAATGAAGAAATTTCCCATATTTTGGGGCAAAAATGCAGAGAGTCCCCTTATTATGAGGTAAAATGCTGAAATTCCCCTTATTTTGGTTCAAAAAGACAGAAATTCCCTTTATTTTGTGGCAAAAAGGCAGAAATTTCCCTTATTTTGGGGCAAAATTGCAGAAATTTAACATATTTCAGGGCAAAATTCAAAAATTTCTTTTATTTTGGGGCAAAAAGACAGAAATTCCGTTTATTTTTGGGTAAAAAGGCAGAAATTTTACTTAATTTTATGTAAGAAGGAAGAAATTCCTTTTATTTTGGGGCAAAAATGAAGAAATTTCTCTTTTTTGTGGCAAAAGGTATACATTCTTCTTATTTTCTGGCAAAAAAGCAGAAATTCCTTGTATTTTGGAGCACAATTGCAGAAAATCCCCTAATTGTGGAGCAAAAAGGCAGAAAATCCATAAATGTTCAGGCACAAACACAGAAATTCTCCTTATTTTGGGGCAAAACTCAGAAATTTCACTTATTTTGGGGCAAAATTGAAGAAATTTCACTTATTTCAGGGAAAAAAGGCAAAAACTTTCATTATTTTGGGGCAAAAAGGCAGAAATTCCTAATATTTTGTGGCAAAATGCAGAAATTCCCCTTATTTTGAGGTAAAAAGGCTGAAATTCCCTTTATTTGGGGGAAAAAGGCAGAAATTTCCCTTATTTTGGGGAAAAATTGCAGAAATTTCACTTATTTCAGGGTAATAAGTCAGAAATTCCCCTTATTATGGGGGAAAAAGACAGAAATTCCACTTATTTAGAGGCATAAAGGCAGAAATTCCCCTTATCTTGGAAAAAAATGAAGAAATTTCCCTTTTTTATGGCAAAAAGGTATGCATTCTCCTTATTTCCGGGTAAAAAGGCAGAAATTCCCCGTATTTTATAGCAAAATTGCAGAAATTCCCCTAATTGTGGGGCAAAAAGGCAAAAATTCTCCTTATTTTGGGGCAAAACTCAGAAATTCCATTTATTGTGGGGTAAAATTGCAGGAATTTACCTTATTTTGGGGCAAAATTGCAGAAATTTCCCTTATTTTGGGCAAAATTGCAGAAAATTCACTTATTTTCAGGTAAAAAGTCTGAAATTCCCTTTATTTTGGGGTAAAAAGGGAGAAATTCCCCTTATTTTGGGGCAAAATTGCAGAAATTTTCCTTATTTTGGGGCAAAAAGGCAGAAATTCCTTATATTTTGGGGCAAAAAGGCAGAAATTCCCTTTATTTTGGGGTAAAATTGCAGAAATTTCAAATATTTCAGTGCAAAATGGCAGAAATTTCCCTTATTTTGGGGCAAAAATGGAATCCCTAATTTTTGGCTAAAATTGCAGAAATTTCACTTATTTCCGGACAAAAAGGCAGAAATTCCAATTAATTTCTGGCAAAAAGGCAGAAATGACCCGTATTTTGGAGCAAAATTGCATTAATTCCCCTAATTTTGGATCAAAAAGTCAGAAATTCCCCTTATTTTGGCGTAAAACTGCAGAAATTTCAATTATTTCGCGGCAAAATGGCAGAAATTCCCCTTATTTTCGGTAAAAAAGGCAGAAAATCCTCGTATTTTGGAGCAAAATTGCAGAAATTTACCTAATTTTGGGGTATAATATGCAGTAATTTTCTTTATTTTGTGGCAAAAAGGCAGAAAATCCCCTTATTTTAAGGCAAATGTCAGAAATTTCCTTTATTTTAGGGCAAAATTGCAGAAATTTCCCTTATTTGGGGGCAAAAAACAGAAATTCCCCTTATTTTATTGCAAAATTGCAGAAATTTCCCTTATTATGAAAAAAATTGCAGAAATTCCCCTTATTTTATTGCAAAATTGCAGAAATTTCCCTTATTATGAAAAAAATTGCAGAAATTTCCCTTATTTTGGGGCAAAATTGCAGAAATTTCACTTATTTCAGAGAAAAAAACTCAGAAATTTCTCTTATTTTGGGGCAAAAAGGCAGAAATTTCTTTTATTTTGGTACAAAATTGTAGAAATTTTCTTTATTTTGGGGCAAAAATGCAGAAATTCCCCATATTTTGGGGCAAAAATGCAGAGATTCCCCTTATTATGATGTAAAATGCTGAAATTCCCCTTATTTTGGAGCAAAAAGACAGAAATTCCCTTTATTTTGTGGCAAAAAGGCAGAAATTTCCCTTATTTTGGGGCAAAATTGCAGAAATTTCACATATTTCAGGGCAAAATTCAAAAATTTCTTTTATTTTGGGGCAAAAAGACAGAAATTCCGTTTATTTTTGGGTAAAAAGGCAGAAATTTCACTTAATTTTATGTAAGAAGGAAGAAATTCCTCTTATTTTGGGGCAAAAATGAAGAAATTTCTCTCTTTTGTGGCAAAAGGTATACATTCTTCTTATTTTCGGGCAAAAAAGCAGAAATTCCTCGTATTTTGGAACACAATTGCAGAAAATCCCCTAATTGTGGAGCAAAAAGGCAGAAAATCCCTATATGTTCAGGCAAAAACACAGAAATTCTCCTTATTTTGGGGCAAAACTCAGAAATTTCACTTATTTTGGGGCAAAATTGAAAAAATTTCACTTATTTCAGGGAAAAAAGGCAAAAACTTTCCTTATTTGGGGCAAAAAGGCAGAAATTCCTAATATTTTGTGGCAAAATGCAGAAATTCCCCTTATTTTGAGGTAAATAGGCTGAAATTCCCTTTATTCGGGGGCAAAAAGGCAGAAATTTCCCTTATTTTGGGGCAAAATTGCAGAATTTTCACTTATTTCAGGGTAATAAGTCAGAAATTCCCCTTATTTTGGGGCAAAAAAGACAGAAATTCTCTTTGTTTTGGGGGAAAAAGACAGAAATTCCACATATTTAGAGGCATAAATGCAGAAATTTCCCTTATTTTGGAGCAAAAAATGAAGAAATTTCCCTTTTTTATGGCAAAAAGGTATGCATTCCCCTAATTTTCGGGAAAAAAGGCAGAAATTCCCCGTGTTTTGGAGCAAAATTGCAGAAATTCCCATAATTGTGAGGCAAAAAGGCAAAAATTCTCCTTATTTTGGGGCAAAACTCAGAAATTCCATTTATTGTGAGGCAAAATTGCAGGAATTTACCTTATTTTGGGGCAAAATTGCAGAAATTTCCATTATTTGGGGCAAAATTGCAGGAAATTAACTAATTTTCTGGTAAAAAGGCTGAAATTCTCTATATTTTGGGGTAAAAAGAAAAAATTCCCCTTATTTTGGGGCAAAATTGCAGAAATTTTCCTTATTTTGGGGCAAAAAGGCAGAAATTCCTTATATTTTGGGTGCAAAAAGGCAGAAATTCCCCTTATTTTGTGGTAAAATTGCAGAAATTTCAAATATTTTAGTGCAAAATGGCAGAAATTTCTCTTATTTTGGGGCAAAAATGGAATCCCTAATTTTTTGGCTAAAATTGCAGAAATTTCACTTATTTCTGGACAAAAAGGTATAAATTCCACTTAATTTCGGGCAAAAAGGCAGACATGACCTATATTTTGAAGCAAAATTGCATTAATTCCTCTAATTTTTGATCAAAAAAGCCAGAAATTCCCCTTATTTTGGGGTAAAATTGCAAAATTTCACATATTTTAGGGCAAAAATGAAGAAATTCCCCTTATTTTGGGGCAAAAAGGCAGAAATTCCCTTTATTTTGGGATAAAATTGTAGAAATTTCCCTTAATTTGGAGCAAAAAGGCAGAAAATCCTTTTAATTTTGGGTAAAAAGGCAGAATTTCCCCGTATTTTGGAGCAAAATTGCAGAAATTCCCCTAATATTGGGGCAAAAATGCAGAAATTCCTATTATTTGGGGCAAAAAGGCAGAAGTTCCCCTTATTTTCGGGAAAAGAGGAAGAAATTCCCTGTATTTTGAAGCAAAATTGCAGAAACTCCCCTAATTTTGGGGCAAAAAGGAAGAAATTCACTTTATTTTGGGGCAAAAATACAGAAATTCCCCTTATTTTGGGGCAAAAATCAGAAATTTCCCTTATTTTGGAGAAAAATTTTAGAAATTTCTTCTATTTTGTTACAGACTTGCAGAAATTTTTCTTATTTTGTAACAAAAAGGCAGAAATTCTCCTTATTTTGGGATATAATTGCAAAAATTTCCCTTATTTGGGGGCAAAAAACAGAAATTCCCATTATTTTGGGGCAAAATTGCAGAAATTTCCCTTATTATGGAAAAAAATTGCAGAATTTTCCCTTATTTTGGGGCAAAATTGCAGAAATTTCACTTATTTCAGAGAAAAAAACTCAGAAATTTCTCTTATTTTGGGGCAAAAAGGCAGAAATTCCTTTTATTTTGGTACAAAATTGTAGAAATTTTCGTTATTTTGGGTTCAAAATGCAGAAATTTCCCATATTTTGGGGCAAAAATGCAGAGATTCCCCTTATTATGAGGTAAAATGCTGAAATTCCCCTTATTTTCGGGCAAAAAGACAGAAATTCCCTTTATTTTGTGGCAAAAAGGGAGAAATTTCCTTTATTTTGACCAAAATTGCAGAAATTTCACATATTTCAGGGCAAAATTCAAAAATTCCTATTATTTTGGGGCAAAAAGACAGAAATTCCGTTTATTTTTGGGTAAAAAGGCAGAAATTTCACTTAATTTGACGTAAGAAGGAAGAAATTCCTCTTATTTTGGGGCAAAAATGAAGAAATTTCTCTTTTTTGTGGCAAAAGGTATACATTCTTCTTATTTTCGGGCAAAAAAGCAGAAATTCCTCGTATTTTGGAACACAATTGCAGAAAATCCCCTAATTGTGGAGCAAAAAGGCAGAAAATCCCTATATGTTCAGGCAAAAACACAGAAATTCTCCTTATTTTGGGGCAAAACTCAGAAATTTCACTTATTTTGGGGCAAAATTGAAAAAATTTCACTTATTTCAGGGAAAAAAGGCAGAAACTTTCATTATTTTGGGGCAAAAAGGCAGAAATTCCTAATATTTTGTGGCAAAATGCAGAAATTCCCCTTATTTTGAGGTAAAAAGGCTGAAATTCCCTTTATTTGGGGGAAAAAGGCAGAAATTTCCCTTATTTTGGGGAAAAATTGCAGAAATTTCACTTATTTCAGGGTAATAAGTCAGAAATTCCCCTTATTATGGGGGAAAAAGACAGAAATTCCACTTATTTAGAGGCATAAAGGCAGAAATTCCCCTTATCTTGGAAAAAAATGAAGAAATTTCCCTTTTTTATGGCAAAAAGGTATGCATTCTCCTTATTTCCGGGTAAAAAGGCAGAAATTCCCTGTATTTTGGAGCAAAATTGCAGAAATTCCCCTAATTGTGGGGCAAAAAGGCAAAAATTCTCCTTATTTTGGGGCAAAACTCAGAAATTCCATTTATTGTGGGGCAAAATTGCAGGAATTTACCTTATTTTGGGGCAAAATTGCAGAAATTTCCCTTATTTTGGGCAAAATTGCAGAAAATTCACTTATTTTCAAATAAAAAGGCTGAATCCCTTTATTTTGGGGTAAAAATGGAGAAATTCCCCTTATTTTGGGGCAAAATTGCCGAAATTTTCCTTATTTTGGGGCAAAAAGGCAGAAATTCCTTATATTTTGGGGCAAAGAGGCAGAAATTCCCCTTATTTTGGGGTAAAATTGCAGAAATTTCAAATATTTCAGTGCAAAATGGCAGAAATTTCCCTTATTTTGGGGCAAAAATGGAATCCCTAATTTTTGGCTAAAATTGCAGAAATTTCACTTATTTCCGAACAAAAAGGCAGAAATTCCACTTAATTTCAGGCAAAAAGGCAGAAATGACCCGTATTTTGGAGCAAAATTGCATTAATTCCCCTAATTTTGGATCAAAAAGTCAGAAATTCCCCTTATTTTGGCGTAAAACTGCAGAAATTTTAATTATTTCGCGGCAAAATGGCAGAAATTCCCCTTATTTTCGGTGAAAAAGGCAGAAAATCTTCGTATTTTGGAGCAAAATTGCAGAAATTCACCTAATTTTGGGGTATAATATGCAGTAATTTTCTTTATTTTGTGGCAAAAAGGCAGAAATTCCCCTTATTTTAAGGCAAATGTCAGAAATTTCCCTTATTTTAGGGCAAAATTGCAGAAATTTCCTTTATTTGGGGGCAAAAAACAGAAATTCCCCTTATTTTGGTGCAAAATTCCAGAAATTTGCTTTATTATGGGGAAAAATTTCAGATATTTCCCTTATTTTAGGGCAAAATTGCAGAAATTTAACTTATTTCAGGAAAAAAAAGCAAAAATTTTTCTTATTTTGGGGCAAAAAAAAGAAATTCCCATTATTTTGGGGCAAAAAGGCAGAAATTCACCTTATTTTGGGGTAAAATTGCAGAAATTTCACATACTTCAGGGCAAAAAGTCAGAAATTCCCCTTATTTTAAGGTAAAATGCTGAAATTCCCCATATATTGGGGCAAAAGAGAGAAATTCTTCTTATTTTGGGGCAAAAGGCACAAATTTCCCTTATTTTCAGGCAAAATTGCAGACATTTAATTTATTTCACGGTAAAAAGTCAGAAATTCCCCTTATTTTGGGGCAAAAAGGAAAAATTTCTTTTATTATGGTACAAAATTGAAGAAATTTTCTTTATTTTGGAACAAAAAGGCAGAAATTCCCCATATTTTGGGGTAAAAGTCAGAAATTCTTCTTATTTTGAGGTAAAATGCAGAAATTCCTTTTATTTAGAGGTAAAATACAGAAATTCCCCTAATATTGGGGGAAAATGCAGAAATTCCCTTTATTTTGGGGCTAAAAGGAAGAAATTTTCTGTATTTTGAAGAAAAATTGCAGAAATTCTCATAATTTTCGGGTAAATGGCTGAAATTCTCCTTATTTTGGTTCAAAAGGACAGAAAATCTCCTTTTTTTGGGTGCAAAAAGTCAGAAATTCCTTTTATTTGGGGCAAAATTGCAGAAATTTCCTCTACTTTGGGGCAAAATTGCAGAAATTTCCCTTATTTTGGGGCAAAATTGCAGAAATTTCACTTATGTCAGGGAAAAAAGGCAGAAATTTCTCTTATTTTGGGGCAAAAAGGCAGAAATTTCTTTTATTTTGGTACAAAATTGTAGAAATTTTTCTTATTTTGGGGCAAAAATGAAGAAATTTCCCATATTTTGGGGCAAAAATGCAGAGAGTCCCCTTATTATGAGGTAAAATGCTGAAATTCCCCTTATTTTGGTTCAAAAAGACAGAAATTCCCTTTATTTTGTGGCAAAAAGGCAGAAATTTCCCTTATTTTGGGGCAAAATTGCAGAAATTTAACATATTTCAGGGCAAAATTCAAAAATTTCTTTTATTTTGGGGCAAAAAGACAGAAATTCCGTTTATTTTTGGGTAAAAAGGCAGAAATTTTACTTAATTTTATGTAAGAAGGAAGAAATTCCTTTTATTTTGGGGCAAAAATGAAGAAATTTCTCTTTTTTGTGGCAAAAGGTATACATTCTTCTTATTTTCTGGCAAAAAAGCAGAAATTCCTTGTATTTTGGAGCACAATTGCAGAAAATCCCCTAATTGTGGAGCAAAAAGGCAGAAAATCCATAAATGTTCAGGCACAAACACAGAAATTCTCCTTATTTTGGGGCAAAACTCAGAAATTTCACTTATTTTGGGGCAAAATTGAAGAAATTTCACTTATTTCAGGGAAAAAAGGCAAAAACTTTCATTATTTTGGGGCAAAAAGGCAGAAATTCCTAATATTTTGTGGCAAAATGCAGAAATTCCCCTTATTTTGAGGTAAAAAGGCTGAAATTCCCTTTATTTGGGGGAAAAAGGCAGAAATTTCCCTTATTTTGGGGAAAAATTGCAGAAATTTCACTTATTTCAGGGTAATAAGTCAGAAATTCCCCTTATTATGGGGGAAAAAGACAGAAATTCCACTTATTTAGAGGCATAAAGGCAGAAATTCCCCTTATCTTGGAAAAAAATGAAGAAATTTCCCTTTTTTATGGCAAAAAGGTATGCATTCTCCTTATTTCCGGGTAAAAAGGCAGAAATTCCCCGTATTTTATAGCAAAATTGCAGAAATTCCCCTAATTGTGGGGCAAAAAGGCAAAAATTCTCCTTATTTTGGGGCAAAACTCAGAAATTCCATTTATTGTGGGGTAAAATTGCAGGAATTTACCTTATTTTGGGGCAAAATTGCAGAAATTTCCCTTATTTTGGGCAAAATTGCAGAAAATTCACTTATTTTCAGGTAAAAAGTCTGAAATTCCCTTTATTTTGGGGTAAAAAGGGAGAAATTCCCCTTATTTTGGGGCAAAATTGCAGAAATTTTCCTTATTTTGGGGCAAAAAGGCAGAAATTCCTTATATTTTGGGGCAAAAAGGCAGAAATTCCCTTTATTTTGGGGTAAAATTGCAGAAATTTCAAATATTTCAGTGCAAAATGGCAGAAATTTCCCTTATTTTGGGGCAAAAATGGAATCCCTAATTTTTGGCTAAAATTGCAGAAATTTCACTTATTTCCGGACAAAAAGGCAGAAATTCCACTTAATTTCTGGCAAAAAGGCAGAAATGACCCGTATTTTGGAGCAAAATTGCATTAATTCCCCTAATTTTGGATCAAAAAGTCAGAAATTCCCCTTATTTTGGCGTAAAACTGCAGAAATTTCAATTATTTCGCGGCAAAATGGCAGAAATTCCCCTTATTTTCGGTAAAAAAGGCAGAAAATCCTCGTATTTTGGAGCAAAATTGCAGAAATTTACCTAATTTTGGGGTATAATATGCAGTAATTTTCTTTATTTTGTGGCAAAAAGGCAGAAAATCCCCTTATTTTAAGGCAAATGTCAGAAATTTCCTTTATTTTAGGGCAAAATTGCAGAAATTTCCCTTATTTGGGGGCAAAAAACAGAAATTCCCCTTATTTTATTGCAAAATTGCAGAAATTTCCCTTATTATGAAAAAAATTGCAGAAATTTCCCTTATTTTATTGCAAAATTGCAGAAATTTCCCTTATTATGAAAAAAATTGCAGAAATTTCCCTTATTTTGGGGCAAAATTGCAGAAATTTCACTTATTTCAGAGAAAAAAACTCAGAAATTTCTCTTATTTTGGGGCAAAAAGGCAGAAATTTCTTTTATTTTGGTACAAAATTGTAGAAATTTTCTTTATTTTGGGGCAAAAATGCAGAAATTCCCCATATTTTGGGGCAAAAATGCAGAGATTCCCCTTATTATGATGTAAAATGCTGAAATTCCCCTTATTTTGGGGCAAAAAGACAGAAATTCCCTTTATTTTGTGGCAAAAAGGCAGAAATTTCCCTTATTTTGGGGCAAAATTGCAGAAATTTCACATATTTCAGGGCAAAATTCAAAAATTTCTTTTATTTTGGGGCAAAAAGACAGAAATTCCGTTTATTTTTGGGTAAAAAGGCAGAAATTTCACTTAATTTGACGTAAGAAGGAAAAAATTCCTCTTATTTTGGGGCAAAAATGAAGAAATTTCTCTTTTTTGTGGCAAAAGGTATACATTCTTCTTATTTTCGGGCAAAAAAGCAGAAATTCCTCGTATTTTGGAACACAATTGCAGAAAATCCCCTAATTGTGGAGCAAAAAGGCAGAAAATCCCTATATGTTCAGGCAAAAACACAGAAATTCTCCTTATTTTGGGACAAAACTCAGAAATTTCACTTATTTTGGGGCAAAATTGAAAAAATTTCACTTATTTCAGGGAAAAAAGGCAGAAACTTTCCTTATTTTGGGGCAAAAAGGCAGAAATTCCTAATATTTTGTGGCAAAATGCAGAAATTCCCCTTATTTTGAGGTAAAAAGGCTGAAATTCCCTTTATTTGGGGGAAAAAGGCAGAAATTTCCATTATTTTGGGGAAAAATTGCAGAAATTTCACTTATTTCAGGGTAATAAGTCAGAAATTCCCCTTATTATGGGGGAAAAAGACAGAAATTCCACTTATTTAGAGGCATAAAGGCAGAAATTCCCCTTATCTTGGAAAAAAATGAAGAAATTTCCCTTTTTAATGGCAAAAAGGTATGCATTCTCCTTATTTCCGGGTAAAAAGGCAGAAATTCCCCGTATTTTGGAGCAAAATTGCAGAAATTCCCCTAATTGTGGGGCAAAAAGGCAAAAATTCTCCTTATTTTGGGGCAAAACTCAGAAATTCCAATTATTGTGGGGCAAAATTGCAGGAATTTACCTTATTTTGGGGCAAAATTGCAGAAATTTCCCTTATTTTGGGCAAAATTGCAGAAAATTCACTTATTTTCATGTAAAAAAGCTGAAATTCCCTTTATTTTGGGGTAAAAATGGAGAAATTCCCCTTATTTTGGGGCAAAATTGCAGAAATTTCACTTATTTCAGAGAAAAAAACTCAGAAATTTCTCTTATTTTGGGGCAAAAAGGCAGAAATTTCTTTTATTTTGGTACAAAATTGTAGAAATTTTCTTTATTTTGGGGCAAAAATGCAGAAATTCCCCATATTTTGGGGCAAAAATGCAGAGATTCCCCTTATTATGATGTAAAATGCTGAAATTCCCCTTATTTTGGGGCAAAAAGACAGAAATTCCCTTTATTTTGTGGCAAAAAGGCAGAAATTTCCCTTATTTTGGGGCAAAATTGCAGAAATTTCACATATTTCAGGGCAAAATTCAAAAATTTCTTTTATTTTGGGGCAAAAAGACAGAAATTCCGTTTATTTTTGGGTAAAAAGGCAGAAATTTCACTTAATTTGACGTAAGAAGGAAAAAATTCCTCTTATTTTGGGGCAAAAATGAAGAAATTTCTCTTTTTTGTGGCAAAAGGTATACATTCTTCTTATTTTCGGGCAAAAAAGCAGAAATTCCTCGTATTTTGGAACACAATTGCAGAAAATCCCCTAATTGTGGAGCAAAAAGGCAGAAAATCCCTATATGTTCAGGCAAAAACACAGAAATTCTCCTTATTTTGGGACAAAACTCAGAAATTTCACTTATTTTGGGGCAAAATTGAAAAAATTTCACTTATTTCAGGGAAAAAAGGCAGAAACTTTCCTTATTTTGGGGCAAAAAGGCAGAAATTCCTAATATTTTGTGGCAAAATGCAGAAATTCCCCTTATTTTGAGGTAAAAAGGCTGAAATTCCCTTTATTTGGGGGAAAAAGGCAGAAATTTCCATTATTTTGGGGAAAAATTGCAGAAATTTCACTTATTTCAGGGTAATAAGTCAGAAATTCCCCTTATTATGGGGGAAAAAGACAGAAATTCCACTTATTTAGAGGCATAAAGGCAGAAATTCCCCTTATCTTGGAAAAAAATGAAGAAATTTCCCTTTTTAATGGCAAAAAGGTATGCATTCTCCTTATTTCCGGGTAAAAAGGCAGAAATTCCCCGTATTTTGGAGCAAAATTGCAGAAATTCCCCTAATTGTGGGGCAAAAAGGCAAAAATTCTCCTTATTTTGGGGCAAAACTCAGAAATTCCAATTATTGTGGGGCAAAATTGCAGGAATTTACCTTATTTTGGGGCAAAATTGCAGAAATTTCCCTTATTTTGGGCAAAATTGCAGAAAATTCACTTATTTTCATGTAAAAAAGCTGAAATTCCCTTTATTTTGGGGTAAAAAGGGAGAAATTCCTCTTATTTTGGGGCAAAATTGCAGAAATTTTCCTTATTTTGGGGCAAAAAGGCAGAAATTCCTTATATTTTGGGGCAAAAAGGCAGAAATTCCCTTTATTTTGGAGTAAAATTGCAGAAATTTCAAATATTTCAGTGCAAAATGGCAGAAATTTCCCTTATTTTGGGGCAAAAATGGAATCCCTAATTTTTGGCTAAAATTGCAGAAATTTCACTTATTTCCGGACAAAAAGGCAGAAATTCCACTTAATTTCAGGCAAAAAGGCAGAAATGACCCGTATTTTGGAGCAAAATTGCATTAATTCCCCTAATTTTGGATCAAAAAGTCAGAAATTCCCCTTATTTTGGCGTAAAACTGCAGAAATTTTAATTATTTCGCGGCAAAATGGCAGAAATTCCCCTTATTTTCGGTGAAAAAGGCAGAAATCCTCGTATTTTGGAGCAAAATTGCAGAAATTCACCTAATTTTGGGGTATAATATGCAGTAATTTTCTTTATTTTGTGGCAAAAAGTCAGAAATTCCCCTTATTTTAAGGCAAATGTCAGAAATTTCCCTTATTTTAGGGCAAAATTGCAGAAATTTCCCTTATTTGGGGGCAAAAAAACAGAAATTCCTCTTATTTTATTGCAAAATTGCAGAAATTTCCCTTATTATGGAAAAAAATTGCAGAAATTTCCCTTATTTTGGGCAAAATTGCAGAAAATTCACTTATTTTCAGGTAAAAAGTCTGAAATTCCCTTTATTTTGGGGTAAAAAGGGAGAAATTCCCCTTATTTTGGGGCAAAATTGCAGAAATTTTCCTTATTTTGGGGCAAAAAGGCAGAAATTCCTTATATTTTGGGGCAAAAAGGCAGAAATTCCCTTTATTTTGGGGTAAAATTGCAGAAATTTCAAATATTTCAGTGCAAAATGGCAGAAATTTCCCTTATTTTGGGGCAAAAATGGAATCCCTAATTTTTGGCTAAAATTGCAGAAATTTCACTTATTTCCGGACAAAAAGGCAGAAATTCCACTTAATTTCTGGCAAAAAGGCAGAAATGACCCGTATTTTGGAGCAAAATTGCATTAATTCCCCTAATTTTGGATCAAAATGTCAGAAATTCCCCTTATTTTGGCGTAAAACTGCAGAAATTTCAATTATTTCGCGGCAAAATGGCAGAAATTCCCCTTATGTTCGGTAAAAAAGGCAGAAAATCCTCGTATTTTGGAGCAAAATTGCAGAAATTCACCTAATTTTGGGGTATAATATGCAGTAATTTTCTTTATTTTGTGGCAAAAAGGCAGAAAATCTTCTTATTTTAAGGCAAATGTCAGAAATTTCCCTTATTTTAGGGCAAAATTGCAGAAATTTTTCTTATTTGGGGACAAAAAACAGAAATTCCCCTTATTTTATTGCAAAATTGCAGAAATTTCCCTTATTATGGAAAAAAATTGCAGAAATTTCCCTTATTTTGGGGCAAAATTGCAGAAATTTCACTTATTTCAGAGAAAAAAACTCAGAAATTTCTCTTATTTTGGGGCAAAAAGGCAGAAATTTCTTTTATTTTGGTACAAAATTGTAGAAATTTTCTTTATTTTGGGGCAAAAATGCAGAAATTCCCCATATTTTGGGGCAAAAATGCAGAGATTCCCCTTATTATGATGTAAAATGCTGAAATTCCCCTTATTTTGGAGCAAAAAGACAGAAATTCCCTTTATTTTGTGGCAAAAAGGCAGAAATTTCCCTTATTTTGGGGCAAAATTGCAGAAATTTCACATATTTCAGGGCAAAATTCAAAAATTTCTTTTATTTTGGGGCAAAAAGACAGAAATTCCGTTTATTTTTGGGTAAAAAGGCAGAAATTTCACTTAATTTTATGTAAGAAGGAAGAAATTCCTCTTATTTTGGGGCAAAAATGAAGAAATTTCTCTCTTTTGTGGCAAAAGGTATACATTCTTCTTATTTTCGGGCAAAAAAGCAGAAATTCCTCGTATTTTGGAACACAATTGCAGAAAATCCCCTAATTGTGGAGCAAAAAGGCAGAAAATCCCTATATGTTCAGGCAAAAACACAGAAATTCTCCTTATTTTGGGGCAAAACTCAGAAATTTCACTTATTTTGGGGCAAAATTGAAAAAATTTCACTTATTTCAGGGAAAAAAGGCAAAAACTTTCCTTATTTGGGGCAAAAAGGCAGAAATTCCTAATATTTTGTGGCAAAATGCAGAAATTCCCCTTATTTTGAGGTAAATAGGCTGAAATTCCCTTTATTCGGGGGCAAAAAGGCAGAAATTTCCCTTATTTTGGGGCAAAATTGCAGAATTTTCACTTATTTCAGGGTAATAAGTCAGAAATTCCCCTTATTTTGGGGCAAAAAAGACAGAAATTCTCTTTGTTTTGGGGGAAAAAGACAGAAATTCCACATATTTAGAGGCATAAATGCAGAAATTTCCCTTATTTTGGAGCAAAAAATGAAGAAATTTCCCTTTTTTATGGCAAAAAGGTATGCATTCCCCTAATTTTCGGGAAAAAAGGCAGAAATTCCCCGTGTTTTGGAGCAAAATTGCAGAAATTCCCATAATTGTGAGGCAAAAAGGCAAAAATTCTCCTTATTTTGGGGCAAAACTCAGAAATTCCATTTATTGTGAGGCAAAATTGCAGGAATTTACCTTATTTTGGGGCAAAATTGCAGAAATTTCCATTATTTGGGGCAAAATTGCAGGAAATTAACTAATTTTCTGGTAAAAAGGCTGAAATTCTCTATATTTTGGGGTAAAAAGAAAAAATTCCCCTTATTTTGGGGCAAAATTGCAGAAATTTTCCTTATTTTGGGGCAAAAAGGCAGAAATTCCTTATATTTTGGGTGCAAAAAGGCAGAAATTCCCCTTATTTTGTGGTAAAATTGCAGAAATTTCAAATATTTTAGTGCAAAATGGCAGAAATTTCTCTTATTTTGGGGCAAAAATGGAATCCCTAATTTTTTGGCTAAAATTGCAGAAATTTCACTTATTTCTGGACAAAAAGGTATAAATTCCACTTAATTTCGGGCAAAAAGGCAGACATGACCTATATTTTGAAGCAAAATTGCATTAATTCCTCTAATTTTTGATCAAAAAAGCCAGAAATTCCCCTTATTTTGGGGTAAAATTGCAAAATTTCACATATTTTAGGGCAAAAATGAAGAAATTCCCCTTATTTTGGGGCAAAAAGGCAGAAATTCCCTTTATTTTGGGATAAAATTGTAGAAATTTCCCTTAATTTGGAGCAAAAAGGCAGAAAATCCTTTTAATTTTGGGTAAAAAGGCAGAATTTCCCCGTATTTTGGAGCAAAATTGCAGAAATTCCCCTAATATTGGGGCAAAAATGCAGAAATTCCTATTATTTGGGGCAAAAAGGCAGAAGTTCCCCTTATTTTCGGGAAAAGAGGAAGAAATTCCCTGTATTTTGAAGCAAAATTGCAGAAACTCCCCTAATTTTGGGGCAAAAAGGAAGAAATTCACTTTATTTTGGGGCAAAAATACAGAAATTCCCCTTATTTTGGGGCAAAAATCAGAAATTTCCCTTATTTTGGAGAAAAATTTTAGAAATTTCTTCTATTTTGTTACAGACTTGCAGAAATTTTTCTTATTTTGTAACAAAAAGGCAGAAATTCTCCTTATTTTGGGATATAATTGCAAAAATTTCCCTTATTTGGGGGCAAAAAACAGAAATTCCCATTATTTTGGGGCAAAATTGCAGAAATTTCCCTTATTATGGAAAAAAATTGCAGAATTTTCCCTTATTTTGGGGCAAAATTGCAGAAATTTCACTTATTTCAGAGAAAAAAACTCAGAAATTTCTCTTATTTTGGGGCAAAAAGGCAGAAATTCCTTTTATTTTGGTACAAAATTGTAGAAATTTTCGTTATTTTGGGTTCAAAATGCAGAAATTTCCCATATTTTGGGGCAAAAATGCAGAGATTCCCCTTATTATGAGGTAAAATCCTGAAATTCCCCTTATTTTCGGGCAAAAAGACAGAAATTCCCTTTATTTTGTGGCAAAAAGGGAGAAATTTCCTTTATTTTGACCAAAATTGCAGAAATTTCACATATTTCAGGGCAAAATTCAAAAATTCCTATTATTTTGGGGCAAAAAGACAGAAATTCCGTTTATTTTTGGGTAAAAAGGCAGAAATTTCACTTAATTTGACGTAAGAAGGAAGAAATTCCTCTTATTTTGGGGCAAAAATGAAGAAATTTCTCTTTTTTGTGGCAAAAGGTATACATTCTTCTTATTTTCGGGCAAAAAAGCAGAAATTCCTCGTATTTTGGAACACAATTCCAGAAAATCCCCTAATTGTGGAGCAAAAAGGCAGAAAATCCCTATATGTTCAGGCAAAAACACAGAAATTCTCCTTATTTTGGGGCAAAACTCAGAAATTTCACTTATTTTGGGGCAAAATTGAAAAAATTTCACTTATTTCAGGGAAAAAAGGCAGAAACTTTCATTATTTTGGGGCAAAAAGGCAGAAATTCCTAATATTTTGTGGCAAAATGCAGAAATTCCCCTTATTTTGAGGTAAAAAGGCTGAAATTCCCTTTATTTGGGGGAAAAAGGCAGAAATTTCTATTATTTTGGGGAAAAAGTGCAGAAATTTCACTTATTTCAGGGTAATAAGTCAGAAATTCCCCTTATTATGGGGGAAAAAGACAGAAATTCCACTTATTTAGAGGCATAAAGGCAGAAATTCCCCTTATCTTGGAAAAAAATGAAGAAATTTCCCTTTTTTATGGCAAAAAGGTATGCATTCTCCTTATTTCCGGGTAAAAAGGCAGAAATTCCCCGTATTTTGGAGCAAAATTGCAGAAATTCCCCTAATTGTGGGGCAAAAAGGCAAAAATTCTCCTTATTTTGGGGCAAAACTCAGAAATTCCATTTATTGTGGGGCAAAATTGCAGGAATTTACCTTATTTTGGGGCAAAATTGCAGAAATTTCCCTTATTTTGGGCAAAATTGCAGAAAATTCACTTATTTTCAAATAAAAAGGCTGAATCCCTTTATTTTGGGGTAAAAAGGGAGAAATTCCCCTTATTTTGGGGCAAAATTGCAGAAATTTTCCTTATTTTGGGGCAAAAAGGCAGAAATTCCTTATATTTTGGGGCAAAGAGGCAGAAATTCCCCTTATTTTGGGGTAAAATTGCAGAAATTTCAAATATTTCAGTGCAAAATGGCAGAAATTTCCCTTATTTTGGGGCAAAAATGGAATCCCTAATTTTTGGCTAAAATTGCAGAAATTTCACTTATTTCCGAACAAAAAGGCAGAAATTCCACTTAATTTCAGGCAAAAAGGCAGAAATGACCCGTATTTTGGAGCAAAATTGCATTAATTCCCCTAATTTTGGATCAAAAAGTCTGAAATTCCCCTTATTTTGGCGTAAAACTGCAGAAATTTTAATTATTTCGCGGCAAAATGGCAGAAATTCCCCTTATTTTCGGTGAAAAAGGCAGAAAATCTTCGTATTTTGGAGCAAAATTGCAGAAATTCACCTAATTTTGGGGTATAATATGCAGTAATTTTCTTTATTTTGTGGCAAAAAGGCAGAAATTCCCCTTATTTTAAGGCAAATGTCAGAAATTTCCCTTATTTTAGGGCAAAATTGCAGAAATTTCCTTTTTTGGGGGCAAAAAACAGAAATTCCCCTTATTTTGGTGCAAAATTCCAGAAATTTGCTTTATTATGGGGAAAAATTTCAGATATTTCCCTTATTTTAGGGCAAAATTGCAGAAATTTAACTTATTTCAGGAAAAAAAAGCAAAAATTTTTCTTATTTTGGGGCAAAAAAAAGAAATTCCCATTATTTTGGGGCAAAAAGGCAGAAATTCACCTTATTTTGGGGTAAAATTGCAGAAATTTCACATACTTCAGGGCAAAAAGTCAGAAATTCCCCTTATTTTAAGGTAAAATGCTGAAATTCCCCATATATTGGGGCAAAAGGGAGAAATTCTTCTTATTTTGGGGCAAAAGGCACAAATTTCCCTTATTTTCAGGCAAAATTGCAGACATTTAATTTATTTCAGGGTAAAAAGTCAGAAATTCCCCTTATTTTGGGGCAAAAAGGAAAAATTTCTTTTATTATGGTACAAAATTGAAGAAATTTTCTTTATTTTGGAACAAAAAGGCAGAAATTCCCCATATTTTGGGGTAAAAGTCAGAAATTCTTCTTATTTTGAGGTAAAATGCAGAAATTCCTTTTATTTAGAGGTAAAATACAGAAATTCCCCTAATATTGGGGGAAAATGCAGAAATTCCCTTTATTTTGGGGCTAAAAGGAAGAAATTTTCTGTATTTTGAAGAAAAATTGCAGAAATTCTCATAATTTTCGGGTAAATGGCTGAAATTCTCCTTATTTTGGTTCAAAAGGACAGAAAATCTCCTTTTTTTGGGTGCAAAAAGTCAGAAATTCCTTTTATTTGGGGCAAAATTGCAGAAATTTCCTCTACTTTGGGGCAAAATTGCAGAAATTTCCCTTATTTTGGGGCAAAATTGCAGAAATTTCACTTATGTCAGGGAAAAAAGGCAGAAATTTCTCTTATTTTGGGGCAAAAAGGCAGAAATTTCTTTTATTTTGGTACAAAATTGTAGAAATTTTTCTTATTTTGGGGCAAAAATGAAGAAATTTCCCATATTTTGGGGCAAAAATGCAGAGAGTCCCCTTATTATGAGGTAAAATGCTGAAATTCCCCTTATTTTGGTTCAAAAAGACAGAAATTCCCTTTATTTTGTGGCAAAAAGGCAGAAATTTCCCTTATTTTGGGGCAAAATTGCAGAAATTTAACATATTTCAGGGCAAAATTCAAAAATTTCTTTTATTTTGGGGCAAAAAGACAGAAATTCCGTTTATTTTTGGGTAAAAAGGCAGAAATTTCACTTAATTTTATGTAAGAAGGAAGAAATTCCTTTTATTTTGGGGCAAAAATGAAGAAATTTCTCTTTTTTGTGGCAAAAGGTATACATTCTTCTTATTTCCGGGCAAAAAAGCAGAAATTCCTTGTATTTTGGAGCACAATTGCAGAAAATCCCCTAATTGTGGAGCAAAAAGGCAGAAAATCCATAAATGTTCAGGCAAAAACACAGAAATTCTCCTTATTTTGGGGCAAAACTCAGAAATTTCACTTATTTTGGGGCAAAATTGAAGAAATTTCACTTATTTCAGGGAAAAAAGGCAAAAACTTTCATTATTTTGGGGCAAAAAGGCAGAAATTCCTAATATTTTGTGGCAAAATGCAGAAATTCCCCTTATTTTGAGGTAAAAAGGCTGAAATTCCCTTTATTTGGGGGAAAAAGGCAGAAATTTCCCTTATTTTGGGTTAAAATTGCAGAAATTTCACTTATTTCAGGGTAATAAGTCAGAAATTCCCCTTATTATGGGGGAAAAAGACAGAAATTCCACTTATTTAGAGGCATAAAGGCAGAAATTCCCCTTATCTTGGAAAAAAATGAAGAAATTTCCCTTTTTTATGGCAAAAAGGTATGCATTCTCCTTATTTCCGGGTAAAAAGGCAGAAATTCCCCGTATTTTATAGCAAAATTGCAGAAATTCCCCTAATTGTGGGGCAAAAAGGCAAAAATTCTCCTTATTTTGGGGCAAAACTCCGAAATTCCATTTATTGTGGGGTAAAATTGCAGGAATTTACCTTATTTTGGGGCAAAATTGCAGAAATTTCCCTTATTTTGGGCAAAATTGCAGAAAATTCACTTATTTTCAGGTAAAAAGTCTGAAATTCCCTTTATTTTGGGGTAAAAAGGGAGAAATTCCCCTTATTTTGGGGCAAAATTGCAGAAATTTTCCTTATTTTGGGGCAAAAAGGCAGAAATTCCTTATATTTTGGGGCAAAAAGGCAGAAATTCCCTTTATTTTGGGGTAAAATTGCAGAAATTTCAAATATTTCAGTGCAAAATGGCAGAAATTTCCCTTATTTTGGGGCAAAAATGGAATCCCTAATTTTTGGCTAAAATTGCAGAAATTTCACTTATTTCCGGACAAAAAGGCAGAAATTCCACTTAATTTCTGGCAAAAAGGCAGAAATGACCCGTATTTTGGAGCAAAATTGCATTAATTCCCCTAATTTTGGATCAAAATGTCAGAAATTCCCCTTATTTTGGCGTAAAACTGCAGAAATTTCAATTATTTCGCGGCAAAATGGCAGAAATTCCCCTTATGTTCGGTAAAAAAGGCAGAAAATCCTCGTATTTTGGAGCAAAATTGCAGAAATTCACCTAATTTTGGGGTATAATATGCAGTAATTTTCTTTATTTTGTGGCAAAAAGGCAGAAAATCTTCTTATTTTAAGGCAAATGTCAGAAATTTCCCTTATTTTAGGGCAAAATTGCAGAAATTTTTCTTATTTGGGGACAAAAAACAGAAATTCCCCTTATTTTATTGCAAAATTGCAGAAATTTCCCTTATTATGGAAAAAAATTGCAGAAATTTCCCTTATTTTGGGGCAAAATTGCAGAAATTTCACTTATTTCAGAGAAAAAAACTCAGAAATTTCTCTTATTTTGGGGCAAAAAGGCAGAAATTTCTTTTATTTTGGTACAAAATTGTAGAAATTTTCTTTATTTTGGGGCAAAAATGCAGAAATTCCCCATATTTTGGGGCAAAAATGCAGAGATTCCCCTTATTATGATGTAAAATGCTGAAATTCCCCTTATTTTGGGGCAAAAAGACAGAAATTCCCTTTATTTTGTGGCAAAAAGGCAGAAATTTCCCTTATTTTGGGGCAAAATTGCAGAAATTTCACATATTTCAGGGCAAAATTCAAAAATTTCTTTTATTTTGGGGCAAAAAGACAGAAATTCCGTTTATTTTTGGGTAAAAAGGCAGAAATTTCACTTAATTTGACGTAAGAAGGAAAAAATTCCTCTTATTTTGGGGCAAAAATGAAGAAATTTCTCTCTTTTGTGGCAAAAGGTATACATTCTTCTTATTTTCGGGCAAAAAAGCAGAAATTCCTCGTATTTTGGAACACAATTGCAGAAAATCCCCTAATTGTGGAGCAAAAAGGCAGAAAATCCCTATATGTTCAGGCAAAAACACAGAAATTCTCCTTATTTTGGGACAAAACTCAGAAATTTCACTTATTTTGGGGCAAAATTGAAAAAATTTCACTTATTTCAGGGATAAAAGGCAAAAACTTTCCTTATTTTGGGGCAAAAAGGCAGAAATTCCTAATATTTTGTGGCAAAATGCAGAAATTCCCCTTATTTTGAGGTAAAAAGGCTGAAATTCCCTTTATTTGGGGGAAAAGGCAGAAATTTCCCTTATTTTGGGGAAAAATTGCAGAAATTTCACTTATTTCAGGGTAATAAGTCAGAAATTCCCCTTATTATGGGGGAAAAAGACAGAAATTCCACTTATTTAGAGGCATAAAGGCAGAAATTCCCCTTATCTTGGAAAAAAATGAAGAAATTTCCCTTTTTAATGGCAAAAAGTTATGCATTCTCCTTATTTCCGGGTAAAAAGGCAGAAATTCCCCGTATTTTGGAGCAAAATTGCAGAAATTCCCCTAATTGTGGGGCAAAAAGGCAAAAATTCTCCTTATTTTGGGGCAAAACTCAGAAATTCCATTTATTGTGGGGCAAAATTGCAGGAATTTACCTTATTTTGGGGCAAAATTGAAGAAATTTCCATTATTTTGGGCAAAATTGCAGAAAATTCACTTATTTTCATGTAAAAAAGCTGAAATTCCCTTTATTTTGGGGTAAAAAGTGAGAAATTCCCCTTATTTTGGGGCAAAATTGCAGAAATTTTCCTTATTTTGGGGCAAAAAGGCAGAAATTCCTTATATTTTGGGGCAAAAAGGCAGAAATTCCCTTTATTTTGGAGTAAAATTGCAGAAATTTCAAATATTTCAGTGCAAAATGGCAGAAATTTCCCTTATTTTGGGGCAAAAATGGAATCCCTAATTTTTGGCTAAAATTGCAGAAATTTCACTTATTTCCGGACAAAAAGGCAGAAATTCCACTTAATTTCAGGCAAAAAGGCAGAAATGACCCGTATTTTGGAGCAAAATTGCATTAATTCCCCTAATTTTGGATCAAAAAGTCAGAAATTCCCCTTATTTTGGCGTAAAACTGCAGAAATTTTAATTATTTCGCGGCAAAATGGCAGAAATTCCCCTTATTTTTGGTGAAAAAGGCAGAAATCCTCGTATTTTGGAGCAAAATTGCAGAAATTCACCTAATTTTGGGGTATAATATGCAGTAATTTTCTTTATTTTGTGGCAAAAAGGCAGAAATTCCCCTTATTTTAAGGCAAATGTCAGAAATTTCCCTTATTTTAGGGCAAAATTGCAGAAATTTCCCTTATTTGGGGGCAAAAAAACAGAAATTCCTCTTATTTTATTGCAAAATTGCAGAAATTTCCCTTATTATGGAAAAAAATTGCAGAAATTTCCCTTATTTTGGGGCAAAATTGCAGAAATTTCACTTATTTCAGAGAAAAAAACTCAGAAATTTCTCTTATTTTGGGGCCAAAAGGCAGAAATTTCTTTTATTTTGGTACAAAATTGTAGAAATTTTCTTTATTTTGGGGCAAAAATGCAGAAATTCCCCATATTTTGGGGCAAAAATGCAGAGATTCCCCTTATTATGATGTAAAATGCTGAAATTCCCCTTATTTTGGAGCAAAAAGACAGAAATTCCCTTTATTTTGTGGCAAAAAGGCAGAAATTTCCCTTATTTTGGGGCAAAATTGCAGAAATTTCACATATTTCAGGGCAAAATTCAAAAATTTCTTTTATTTTGGGGCAAAAAGACAGAAATTCCGTTTATTTTTGGGTAAAAAGGCAGAAATTTCACTTAATTTGAAGTAAGAAGGAAGAAATTCCTCTTATTTTGGGGCAAAAATGAAGAAATTTCTCTCTTTTGTGGCAAAAGGTATACATTCTTCTTATTTTCAGGCAAAAAAGCAGAAATTCCTTGTATTTTGGAACACAATTGCAGAAAATCCCCTAATTGTGGAGCAAAAAGGCAGAAAATCCCTATAGGTTCAGGCAAAAACACAGAAATTCTCCTTATTTTGGGGCAAAACTCAGAAATTTCACTTATTTTGGGGCAAAATTGAAGAAATTTCACTTATTTCAGGGAAAAAAGGCAAAAACTTTCATTATTTTGGGGCAAAAAGGCAGAAATTCCTAATATTTTGTGGCAAAATGCAGAAATTCCCTTTATTTTGAGGTAAAAAGGCTGAAATTCCCTTTATTTGGGGGAAAAAGGCAGAAATTTCCCTTATTTTGGGGAAAAATTGCAGAAATTTCACTTATTTCAGGGTAATAAGTCAGAAATTCCCCTTATTATGGGGGAAAAAGACAGAAATTCCACTTATTTAGAGGCATAAAGGCAGAAATTCCCCTTATCTTGGAAAAAAATGAAGAAATTTCCCTTTTTTATGGCAAAAAGGTATGCATTCTCCTTATTTCCGGGTAAAAAGGCAGAAATTCCCCGTATTTTGGAGCAAAATTGCAGAAATTCCCCTAATTGTGGGGCAAAAAGGCAAAAATTCTCCTTATTTTGGGGCAAAACTCAGAAATTCCATTTATTGTGGGGCAAAATTGCAGAAATTTCCCTTATTTTGGGCAAAATTGCAGAAAATTCACTTATTTTCAGGTAAAAAGGCTGAAATTCCCTTTATTTTGGGGTAAAAAGGAGAAATTCCCCTTATTTTGGGGCAAAATTGCAGAAATTTTCCTTATTTTGGGGCAAAAAGGGAGAAATTCCTTATATTTTGGGGCAGAAAGGCAGAAATTCCCTTTATTTTGGGGTAAAATTGCAGAAATTTCAAATATTTCAGTGCAAAATGGCAGAAATTTCCCTTATTTTGGGGCAAAAATGGAATCCCTAATTTTTGGCTAAAATTGCAGAAATTTCACTTATTTCCGGACAAAAAGGCAGAAATTCCACTTAATTTCAGGCAAAAAGGCAGAAATGACCCGTATTTTGGAGCAAAATTGCATTAATTCCCCTAATTTTGGATCAAAATTCAGAATTTCCCCTTATTTTGGCGTAAAACTGCAGAAATTTCAATTATTTCGCGGCAAAATAGCAGAAATTCCCCTTATTTTCGGTGAAAAAGGCAGAAAATCCTCGTATTTTGGAGCAAAATTGCAGAAATTCACCTAATTTTGGGGTATAATATGCAGTAATTTTCTTTATTTTGTGGCAAAAAGGCAGAAATTCCCCTTATTTTAAGGCAAATGTCAGAAATTTCCCTTATTTTAGGGCAAAATTGCAGAAATTTCCCTTATTTGGGGGCAAAAAACAGAAATTCCCCTTATTTTGGGGCAAAATTGCAAAAATTTCCCTTATTATGGAAAAAAATTGCAGAAATTTCCCTTATTTTGGGGCAAAATTGCAGAAATTTCACTTATTTCAGAGAAAAAAACTCAGAAATTTCTCTTATTTTGGGGCAAAAAGGCAGAAATTTCTTTTATTTTGGTACAAAATTGTAGAAATTTTCTTTATTTTGGGGCAAAAATGCAGAAATTCCCCATATTTTGGGGCAAAAATGCAGAGATTCCCCTTATTATGATGTAAAATGCTGAAATTCCCCTTATTTTGGAGCAAAAAGACAGAAATTCCCTTTATTTTGTGGCAAAAAGGCAGAAATTTCCCTTATTTTGGGGCAAAATTGCAGAAATTTCACATATTTCATGGCAAAATTCAAAAATTTCTTTTATTTTGGGGCAAAAAGACAGAAATTCCGTTTATTTTTGGGTAAAAAGGCAGAAATTTCACTTAATTTGACGTAAGAAGGAAGAAATTCCTCTTATTTTGGGGCAAAAATGAAGAAATTTCTCTCTTTTGTGGCAAAAGGTATACATTCTTCTTATTTTCGGGCAAAAAAGCAGAAATTCCTCGTATTTTGGAACACAATTGCAGAAAATCCCCTAATTGTGGAGCAAAAAGGCAGAAAATCCCTATATGTTCAGGCAAAAACACAGAAATTCTCCTTATTTTGGGGCCAAACTCAGAAATTTCACTTATTTTGGGGCAAAATTGAAAAAATTTCACTTATTTCAGGGAAAAAAGGCAGAAACTTTCATTATTTTGGGGCAAAAAGGCAGAAATTCCTAATATTTTGTGGCAAAATGCAGAAATTCCCCTTATTTTGAGGTAAAAAGGCTGAAATTCCCTTTATTTTGGGGAAAAAGGCAGAAATTTCCCTTATTTTGGGGAAAAATTGCAGAAATTTCACTTATTTCAGGGTAATAAGTCAGAAATTCCCCTTATTATGGAGGAAAAAGACAGAAATTCCACTTATTTAGAGGCATAAAGGCAGAAATTCCCCTTATCTTGGAAAAAAATGAAGAAATTTCCCTTTTTAATGGCAAAAAGGTATGCATTCTCCTTATTTCCGGGTAAAAAGGCAGAAATTCCCCGTATTTTGGAGCAAAATTGCAGAAATTCCCCTAATTGTGGGGCAAAAAGGCAAAAATTCTCCTTATTTTGGGGCAAAACTCAGAAATTCCATTTATTGTGGGGCAAAATTGCAGGAATTTACCTTATTTTGGGGCAAAATTGCAGAAATTTCCCTTATTTTGGGCAAAATTGCAGAAAATTCACTTATTTTCAGGTAAAAAGGCTGAAATTCCCTTTATTTTGGGGTAAAAAGTGAGAAATTCCCCTTATTTTGGGGCAAAATTGCAGAAATTTTCCTTATTTTGGGGCAAAAAGGCAGAAATTCCTTATATTTTGGGGCAAAAAGGCAGAAATTCCCTTTATTTTGGGGTAAAATTGCAGAAATTTCAAATATTTCAGTGCAAAATGGCAGAAAATTCCCTTATTTTGGGGCAAAAATGGAATCCCTAATTTTTGGCTAAAATTGCAGAAATTTCACTTATTTCCGCACAAAAAGGCAGAAATTCCACTTAATTTCAGGCAAAAAGGCAGAAATGACCCGTATTTTGGAGCAAAATTGCATTAATTCCCCTAATTTTGGATCAAAAAGTCAGAAATTCCCCTTATTTTGGCGTAAAACTGCAGAAATTTCAATTATTTCGCGGCAAAATGGCAGAAATTCCCCTTATTTTCGGTGAAAAAGGCAGAAAATCCTCGTATTTTGGAGCAAAATTGCAGAAATTCACCTAATTTTGGGGTATAATATGCAGTAATTTTCTTTATTTTGTGGCAAAAAGGCAGAAATTCCCCTTATTTTAAGGCAAATGTCAGAAATTTCCCTTATTTTAGGGCAAAATTGCAGAAATTTCCTTTATTTGGGGGCAAAAAACAGAAATTCCCCTTATTTTGGTGCAAAATTGCAGAAATTTGCTTTATTATGGGGAAAAATTTCAGAAATTTCCCTTATTTTAGGGCAAAATTGCAGAAATTTAACTTATTTCAGGAAAAAAAAAGCAAAAATTTTTCTTATTTTGGGGCAAAAAAAAGAAATTCCCATTATTTTGGGGCAAAAAGGCAGAAATTCACCTTATTTTGGGGTAAAATTGCAGAAATTTCACATACTTCAGGGCAAAAAGTCAGAAATTCCCCTTATTTTGAGGTAAAATGCTGAAATTCCCCATATTTTGGGGCAAAAGGGAGAAATTCTTCTTATTTTGGGGCAAAAGGCACAAATTTCCCTTATTTTCAGGCAAAATTGCAGAAATTTAATTTATTTCAGGGTAAAAAGTCAGAAATTCCCCTTTTTTGGGGCAAAAAGGAGAAATTTCTTTTATTATGGTACAAAATTGAAGAAATTTTCTTTATTTTGGAACAAAAAGGCAGAAATTCCCCATATTTTGGGGTAAAAGTCAGAAATTCTTCTTATTTTGAGGTAAAATGCAGACATTTCTTTTATTTAGAGGTAAAATACAGAAATTCCCCTAATATTGGGGGAAAATGCAGAAATTCCCTTTATTTTGGGGCTAAAAGGAAGAAATTTTCTGTATTTCGAAGAAACATTGCAGAAATTCTCATAATTTTCGGGCAAATGGCTGAAATTCTCCTTATTTTGGTTCAAAAGGACAGAAAATCTCCTTTTTTTGGGTGCAAAAAGTCAGAAATTCCCCTTATTTGGGGCAAAATTGCAGAAATTTCCTCTACTTTGGGGCAAAATTGCAGAAATTTCCCTTATTTTGGGGCAAAATTGCAGAAATTTCACTTATGTCAGGGAAAAAAAGCAGAAATTTCTCTTATTTTGGAACAAAAATGCAGAAATTTCTTTTATTTTGGTACAAAATTGCAGAAATTTTTCTTATTTTGGGGCAAAAATGAAGAAATTTCCCATATTTTGGGGCAAAAATGCAGAGATTCCCCTTATTATGAGGTAAAATGCTGAAATTCCCCTTATTTTGGGGCAAAAAGACAGAAATTCCCTTTATTTTGTGGCCAAAAGGCAAAAATTTCCCTTATTTTGGGGCATAATTGCAGAAATTTCACATATTTCAGGGCAAAATTCAAAAATTTCTTTTATTTTGGGGCAAAAAGACAGAAATTCCGTTTATTTTTGGGTAAAAAGGCAGAAATTTCACTTAATTTGACGTAAGAAGGAAGAAATTCCTCTTATTTTGGGGTAAAAATGAAGAAATTTCTCTTTTTTGTGGCAAAAGGTATACATTCTTCTTATTTTCGGGCAAAAAAGCAGAAATTCCTCGTATTTTGGAGCACAATTGCAGAAAATCCCCTAATTGTGGAGCAAAAAGGCAGAAAATCCCTATATGTTCAGGCAAAAACACAGAAATTCTCCTTATTTTGGGGCAAAACTCAGAAATTTCACTTATTTTGGGGCAAAATTGAAGAAATTTCACTTATTTCAGGGAAAAAAGGCAAAAACTTTCATTATTTTGGGGCAAAAAGGCAGAAATTCCTAATATTTTGTGGCAAAATGCAGAAATTCCCTTTATTTTGAGGTAAAAAGGCTGAAATTCCCTTTATTTGGGGGAAAAAGGCAGAAATTTCCCTTATTTTGGGGAAAAATTGCAGAAATTTCACTTATTTCAGGGTAATAAGTCAGAAATTCCCCTTATTATGGGGGAAAAAGACAGAAATTCCACTTATTTAGAGGCATAAAGGCAGAAATTCCCCTTATCTTGGAAAAAAATGAAGAAATTTCCCTTTTTTATGGCAAAAAGGTATGCATTCCCCTTATTTCCGGGTAAAAAGGCAGAAATTCCCCGTATTTTGGAGCAAAATTGCAGAAATTCCCCTAATTGTGGGGCAAAACGGCAAAAATTCTCTTTATTTTGGGGCAAAACTCAGAAATTCCATTTATTGTGGGGCAAAATTGCAGGAATTTACCTTATTTTGGGGCAAAATTGCAGAAATTTCCCTTATTTTGGGCAAAATTGCAGAAAATTCACTTATTTTCAGGTAAAAAGGCTGAAATTCCCTTTATTTTGGGGTAAAAAGGGAGAAATTCCCCTTATTTTGGGGCAAAATTGCAGAAATTTTCCTTATTTTGGGGCAAAAAGGCAGAAATTCCTTATATTTTGGGGCAAAAAGGCAGAAATTCCCTTTATTTTGGGGTAAAATTGCAGAAATTTCAAATATTTCAGTGCAAAATGGCAGAAATTTCCCTTATTTTGGGGCAAAAATGGAATCCCTAATTTTTGGCTAAAATTGCAGAAATTTCACTTATTTCCGGACAAAAAGGCAGAAATTCCACTTAATTTCAGGCAAAAAGGCAGAAATGACCCGTATTTTGGAGCAAAATTGCATTAATTCTCCTAATTTTGGATCAAAAAGTCAGAAATTCCCCTTATTTTGGCGTAAAACTGCAGAAATTTTAATTATTTCGCGGCAAAATGGCAGAAATTCCTCTTATTTTCGGTGAAAAAGGCAGAAAATCCTCGTATTTTGGAACAAAATTGCAGAAATTCACCTAATTTTGGGGTATAATATGCAGTAATTTTCTTTATTTTGTGGCAAAAAGGCAGAAATTCCCCTTATTTTAAGGCAAATGTCAGAAATTTCCCTTATTTTAGGGCAAAATTGCAGAAATTTCCCTTATTTGGGGGCAAAAAACAGAAATTCCCCTTATTTTGTTGCAAAATTGCAGAAATTTCCCTTATTATGGAAAAAAATTGCAGAAATTTCCCTTATTTTGGGGCAAAATTGCAGAAATTTCACTTATTTCAGAGAAAAAAACTCAGAAATTTCTCTTATTTTGGGGCAAAAAGGCAGAAATTTCTTTTATTTTGGTACAAAATTGTAGAAATTTTCTTTATTTTGGGGCAAAAATGCAGAAATTCCCCATATTTTGGGGCAAAAATGCAGAGATTCCCCTTATTATGATGTAAAATGCTGAAATTCCCCTTATTTTGGGGCAAAAAGACAGAAATTCCCTTTATTTTGTGGCAAAAAGTCAGAAATTCCCCTTATTTGGGGCAAAATTGCAGAAATTTCCTCTACTTTGGGGCAAAATTGCAGAAATTTCCCTTATTTTGGGGCAAAATTGCAGAAATTTCACTTATGTCAGGGAAAAAAAGCAGAAATTTCTCTTATTTTGGAACAAAAATGCAGAAATTTCTTTTATTTTGGTACAAAATTGCAGAAATTTTTCTTATTTTGGGGCAAAAATGAAGAAATTTCCCATATTTTGGGGCAAAAATGCAGAGATTCCCCTTATTATGAGGTAAAATGCTGAAATTCCCCTTATTTTGGGGCAAAAAGACAGAAATTCCCTTTATTTTGTGGCCAAAAGGCAGAAATTTCCCTTATTTTGGGGCATAATTGCAGAAATTTCACATATTTCAGGGCAAAATTCAAAAATTTCTTTTATTTTGGGGCAAAAAGACAGAAATTCCGTTTATTTTTGGGTAAAAAGGCAGAAATTTCACTTAATTTGACGTAAGAAGGAAGAAATTCCTCTTATTTTGGGGTAAAAATGAAGAAATTTCTCTTTTTTGTGGCAAAAGGTATACATTCTTCTTATTTTCGGGCAAAAAAGCAGAAATTCCTCGTATTTTGGAGCACAATTGCAGAAAATCCCCTAATTGTGGAGCAAAAAGGCAGAAAATCCCTATATGTTCAGGCAAAAACACAGAAATTCTCCTTATTTTGGGGCAAAACTCAGAAATTTCACTTATTTTGGGGCAAAATTGAAGAAATTTCACTTATTTCAGGGAAAAAAGGCAAAAACTTTCATTATTTTGGGGCAAAAAGGCAGAAATTCCTAATATTTTGTGGCAAAATGCAGAAATTCCCTTTATTTTGAGGTAAAAAGGCTGAAATTCCCTTTATTTGGGGGAAAAAGGCAGAAATTTCCCTTATTTTGGGGAAAAATTGCAGAAATTTCACTTATTTCAGGGTAATAAGTCAGAAATTCCCCTTATTATGGGGGAAAAAGACAGAAATTCCACTTATTTAGAGGCATAAAGGCAGAAATTCCCCTTATCTTGGAAAAAAATGAAGAAATTTCCCTTTTTTATGGCAAAAAGGTATGCATTCCCCTTATTTCCGTGTAAAAAGGCAGAAATTCCCCGTATTTTGGAGCAAAATTGCAGAAATTCCCCTAATTGTGGGGCAAAAAGGCAAAAATTCTCTTTATTTTGGGGCAAAACTCAGAAATTCCATTTATTGTGGGGCAAAATTGCAGGAATTTACCTTATTTTGGGGCAAAATTGCAGAAATTTTCCTTATTTTGGGCAAAATTGCAGAAAATTCACTTATTTTCAGGTAAAAAGGCTGAAATTCCCTTTATTTTGGGGTAAAAAGGGAGAAATTCCCCTTATTTTGGGGCAAAATTGCAGAAATTTTCCTTATTTTGGGGCAAAAAGGCAGAAATTCCTTATATTTTGGGGCAAAAAGGCAGAAATTCCCTTTATTTTGGGGTAAAATTGCAGAAATTTCAAATATTTCAGTGCAAAATGGCAGAAATTTCCCTTATTTTGGGGCAAAAATGGAATCCCTAATTTTTGGCTAAAATTGCAGAAATTTCACTTATTTCCGGACAAAAAGGCAGAAATTCCACTTAATTTCAGGCAAAAAGGCAGAAATGACCCGTATTTTGGAGCAAAATTGCATTAATTCTCCTAATTTTGGATCAAAAAGTCAGAAATTCCCCTTATTTTGGCGTAAAACTGCAGAAATTTTAATTATTTCGCGGCAAAATGGCAGAAATTCCTCTTATTTTCGGTGAAAAAGGCAGAAAATCCTCGTATTTTGGAACAAAATTGCAGAAATTCACCTAATTTTGGGGTATAATATGCAGTAATTTTCTTTATTTTGTGGCAAAAAGGCAGAAATTCCCCTTATTTTAAGGCAAATGTCAGAAATTTCCCTTATTTTAGGGCAAAATTGCAGAAATTTCCCTTATTTGGGGGCAAAAAACAGAAATTCCCCTTATTTTGTTGCAAAATTGCAGAAATTTCCCTTATTATGGAAAAAAATTGCAGAAATTTCCCTTATTTTGGGGCAAAATTGCAGAAATTTCACTTATTTCAGAGAAAAAAACTCAGAAATTTCTCTTATTTTGGGGCAAAAAGGCAGAAATTTCTTTTATTTTGGTACAAAATTGTAGAAATTTTCTTTATTTTGGGGCAAAAATGCAGAAATTCCCCATATTTTGGGGCAAAAATGCAGAGATTCCCCTTATTATGATGTAAAATGCTGAAATTCCCCTTATTTTGGGGCAAAAAGACAGAAATTCCCTTTATTTTGTGGCAAAAAGGCAGAAATTTCCCTTATTTTGGGGCAAATTTGCAGAAATTTCACATATTTCAGGGCAAAATTCAAAATTTCTTTTATTTTGGGGCAAAAAGACAGAAATTCCGTTTATTTTTGGGTAAAAAGGCAGAAATTTCACTTAATTTGACGTAAGAAGGAAGAAATTCCTCTTATTTTGGGGCAAAAATGAAGAAATTTCTCTCTTTTGTGGCAAAAGGTATACATTCTTCTTATTTTCGGGCAAAAAAGCAGAAATTCCTTGTATTTTAGAACACAATTGCAGAAAATACCCTAATTGTGGAGCAAAAAGGCAGAAAATCCCTATATGTTCAGGCAAAAACACAGAAATTCTCCTTATTTTGGGGCAAAACTCGAAATTTCACTTATTTTGGGGCAAAATTGAAAAAATTTCACTTATTTCAGGGAAAAAAGGCAAAAACTTTCCTTATTTTGGGGCAAAAGGCAGAAATTCCTAATATTTTGTGGCAAAATGCAGAAATTCCCATTATTTTGAGGTAAAAAGGCCGAAATTCCCTTTATTTGGGGGAAAAAGGCAGAAATTTCCCTTATTTTGGGGAAAAATTGCAGAAATTTCACTTATTTCAGGGTAATAAGTCAGAAATTCCCCTTATTATGGGGGAAAAAGACAGAAATTCCACTTATTTAGAGGCATAAAGGCAGAAATTCCACTTATTTTGGACAAAAATGAAGAAATTTCCCTTTTTTATGGCAAAAAGGTATGCATTCCCCTTATTTCCGGGTAAAAAGGCAGAAATTCCCCGTATTTTTGAGCAAAATTGCAGAAATTCCCCTAATTGTGGGGCAAAAAGGCAAAATTTCTCCTTATTTAGGGGCAAAACTCAGAAATTCCACTTATTGTGGGGCAAAATTGCAGGAATTTACCTTATTTTGGGGCAAAATTGCAGAAATTTTTCTTATTTTGGGCAAAATTGCAGAAAATTAACTTATTTTCAGGTAAAAAGTCTGAAATTCCCTTTATTTTGGGGTAAAAAGGGAGAAATTCCCCTAATTTTGGGGCAAAATTGCAGAAATTTTCCTTATTTTGGGGCAAAAAGGCTGAAATTCCTTATATTTTGGGGCAAAAAGGAAGAAATTCCCTTTATTTTGGGGTAAAATTGCAGAAATTTCAAATATTTCAGTGCAAAATGGCAGAAATTTCCCTTATTTTCGGGCAAAAATGGAATCCCTAATTTTTGGCTAAAATTGCAGAAATTTCACATATTTCCGGACAAAAAGGCAGAAATTCCACTTAATTTCAGGCAAAAAGGCAGAAATGACCCGTATTTTGGAGCAAAATTGCATTAATTCCCCTAATTTTGGATCAAAAAGTCAGAAATTCCCCTTATTTTGGCGTAAAACTGCAGAAATTTTAATTATTTCGCGGCAAAATGGCAGAAATTCCCCTTATTTTCGGTAAAAAAGGCAGAAAATCCTCGTATTTTGGAGCAAAATTGCAGAAATTCACCTAATTTTGGGGTATAATATGCAGTAATTTTCTTTATTTTGTGGCAAAAAGGCAGAAATTCCCCTTATTTTAAGGCAAATGTCAGAAATTTCCCTTATTTTAGGGCAAAATTGCAGAAATTTCCTTTATTTGGGGGCAAAAAACAGAAATTCCCCTTATTTTGGTGCAAAATTGCAGAAATTTTCTTTATTATGGGGAAAAATTTCAGATATTTCCCTTATTTTAGGGCAAAATTGCAGAAATTTAACTTATTTCAGGAAAAAAAACAAAATTTTTCTTATTTTGGGGCAAAAAAATAGAAATTCCCATTATTTTGGGGCAAAAAGGCAGATATTCACCTTATTTTGGGGTAAAATTGCAGAAATTTCACATACTTCAGGGCAAAAAGTCAGAAATTCCCCTTATTTTGAGGTAAAATGCTGAAATTCCCCATTTTTTGGGGCAAAAGGGAGAAATTCTTCTTATTTTGGGGCAAAAGGCACAAATTTTTCTTATTTTCAGGCAAAATTGCAGAAATTTAATTTATTTCAGGGTAAAAAGTCAGAAATTCCCCTTATTTTGGGGCAAAAAGGAGAAATTTCTTTTATTATGGTACAAAATTGAAGAAATTTTCTTTATTTTGGAACAAAAAGGCAGAAATTCCCCATATTTTGGCATAGAAGTCAGAAATTCTTCTTATTTTGAGGTAAAATGCAGAAATTTCTTTTATTTAGAGGTAAAATACAGAAATTCCCCTAATATTGGGGGAAAATGCAGAAATTTCCTTTATTTTGGGGCTAAAAGGAAGAAATTTTCTGTATTTTGAAGAAAAATTGCAGAAATTCTCATAATTTTCGGGCAAATGGCTGAAATTCTCCTTATTTTGGGGCAAAAGGACAGAAAATCTCCTTTTTTTGGGTGCAAAAAGTAAGAAATTCCCCTTATTTGGGGCAAAATTGCAGAAATTTCCTCTACTTTGGGGCAAAATTGCAGAAATTTCCCTTATTTTGGGGCAAAATTGCAGAAATTTCACTTATGTCAGGGAAAAAAAGGAAGAAATTTCTCTTATTTTGGAAAAAAATGCAGAAATTTCTTTTATTTTGGTACAAAATTGCAGAAATTTTTCTTATTTTGGGGCAAAAATGAAGAAATTTCCCATATTTTGGGGCAAAAGGCAAAAATTCCCTTTATTTTGAGGAAAAAAGGCTGAAATTCCCCTTATTTTGGGGCAAAAGGAAGAAATTCTCCTTATTTTGGGGCAGAAAGCAGACATTTCCCTTATTTTAGGGAAAAAATTTAGAAATTTCACTTATTTCAGGGCAAAAAGTCAGAAATTCCCCTTATTTTGGGGATAAAAGACAGAAATTCCGTTTATTTTTGGGAAAAAGGCAGAAATTGCACTTATTTTGAGTCAAAAAGACGGAAAATCGCCTTATTTTGGGGCAAAAGTGAAGAAATTTCCCTTTTTTATAGCAATAAGGTATACATTGCCTTTATTTTCGGGCAAAAAGGCAGAAATTCCCCGTATTTTGGAGCAAAATTGCAGAAATTCCCCTAATTTTGGGGCAAAAAGGCAGAAATTCCCCTCATTTTGGAGTAAAACTGCAGAAATTTCACTTATTTCGCGGCAAAATGGCAGAAATTCCCCTTATTTTCGGCGAAAAAGGCAGAAAATTCTCGTATTTTGGAGCAAAATTGCAGATATTCACCTAATTTTGGGGTAAAACATGCACTAATTTTCATTATTTTGTGGCAAAAAGGCAGAAATTCCCCTTATTTTAGGGCAAATGGCAGAAATTCCCCTTATTTTAGGGCAAAATTGCAGAAATTTGCTTTATTTGGGGGCAAAAAACAGAAATACCCCTTATTTTGCAGCAAAATTGAAGAAATTTGCTTTATTATGGGGAAAAATTGCAGAAATTTCCCTTATTTTAGGGCAAAATTGCAGAAATTTCTCTTATTTGGGGGCAAAAAACAGAAATTCCCCTTATTTTGGGGCAAAATTGCAGAAATTTGCTTTATTATGTGGAAAAATTTCAGATATTTCCCTTATTTTAGGGCAAATTTGAAGAAATTTAATATATTTCAGAAAAAAAAGCAAAAATTTTTCTTATTTTGGGGCAAAAAGGCAGAAATTCCCATTATTTTGGGGCAAAAAGGCAGAAATTCACCTTATTTTGGGGTAAAATTGCAGAAATTTCACATATTTCAGGGCAAAAAGTCAGAAATTCCCCTTATTTTGAAGTAAAATGCTGAAATTCCCCATATATTGGGGTAAAAGGCAGAAATTCTTCTTATGTAGGGGCAAAAGGCACAAATTTCCCTTATTTTCAGGCAAAATTGCAGAAGTTTCATTTATTTCAGGGTAAAAAGTCAGAAATTCCATTTATTTTGGGGCAAAAAGGGGAAATTTCTTTTATTATGGTACAAAATTGAAGAAATTTTCTGTATTTTGGAACAAAAAGGCAGAAATTCCCCATATTTTGGGGTAAAAGTCAGAAATTCTTCTTATTTTGAGGTAAAATGCAGAAATTTCTTTTATTTAGAGGTAAAATACAAAAATTCCCCTAATATTGGGGGAAAATGCAGAAATTCCCTTTATTTTGGGGCTAAAAAGAAGAAATTTTCTGTATTTTGAAGAAAAAATGCAGAAATTCTCATGATTTTCGGGCAAATGGCTGAAATTCTCCATATTTTGGGGCAAAAGGACAGAAAATCTTCTTTTTTTGGGTGCAAAAAGTCAGAAATTCCCCTTATTTGGTGGAAAATTGCAGAAATTTCCTTTACTTTGGGGCAAAATTGCAGAAATTTCCCTTAATTTGGGGCAAAATTGCAGGAATTTCACTTATTTCAGGGAGAAAAGGCAGAAATTTCTCTTATTTTGGAGCAAAAAGGCAGAAATTTCTTTTATTTTAGTACAAAATTGCAGAAATTTTTCTTATTTTGGAGCAAAAAGGCAGAAATTTTCCTTATATTGGGGCAAAAAGGCAGAAATTCTCCTTATTTTGGGGCAAAAAGCAGATATTTCCCTTATTTTGGGGAAAAATTTTAGAAATTTCACTTATTTCAGGGCAAAAAGTCAGAAATTCCCCTTATTTTGGGGCAAAAAGACAGAAATTCCATTTATTTTTGGAGAAAAGGCAGAAATTGCACTTATTTTGAGTCAAAAAGATGGAAAATCTCCTTATTTTGGTGCAAAAATGAAGAAATTTCCCTTTTTTATAGCAATAAGGTATACATTGCCTTTATTTTCGGGCAAAAAGGCAGAAATTCCCCGTATTTTGGAGCAAAATTGTAGAAATTCCCCTAATTTTGGGGCAAAAAGGCAGAAATTCCCCTTATTTTGGAGTAAAACTTCAGAAATTTCACTTATTTCGCGGCAAAATGGCAGAAATTCCCCTTATTTTCGGCGAAAAAGGCAGAAAATCCTCGTATTTTGGAGCAAAATTGCAGATATTCACCTAATTTTGGAATAAAACATGCACTAATTTTCTTTATTTTGTGGCAAAAAGGCAGAAATTCCCCTTATTTTGGGGCAAATGGCAGAAATTCCCCTTGTTTTAGGGCAAATTACAGAAATTTCCCTCATTTGGGGGCAAAAAACAGAAATTTCCCTTATTTTGGGGCAAAATTGCAGAAATTTGCTTTATTATGGGATAAAATTGCAGAAATTTCCTTTATTTTATGGCAAAATTGCAGAAATTTCACTTATTTCAAAAGAAAAAACAAAAATTTTTCTTATTTTGGGGCAAAAAGGCAGAAATTCCAATTATTTTGGGGCAAAAAGGCAGAAATTCACCTTATTTTGGGGTAAAATTGCAGAAATTTCACATATTTCAGGGCAAAAAGTCAGAAATTCCCCTTATTTTGAAGTAAAATGCTGAAATTCCCCATATATTGGGGCAAAAGGCAGAAATTCTTTTTATGTAGGGGCAAAAGGCACAAATTTCCCTTATTTTCAGGCAAAATTGCAGAAGTTTCATTTATTTCAGGGTAAAAAGTCAGAAATTCCACTTATTTTGGGGCAAAAAGGGGAAATTTCTTTTATTATGGTACAAAATTGAAGAAATTTTCTGTATTTTGGAACAAAAAGGCAGAAATTCCCCATATTTTGGGTAAAAGTCAGAAATTTTTCTTATTTTGAGGTAAAATGCAGAAATTTCTTTTATTTAGAGGTAAAATACAAAAATTCCCCCAATATAGGGGGGAAATGCAGAAATTCCCTTTATTTTGGGGCTAAAAAAAAGAAATATTTTGTATTTTGAAGAAAAAATGCAGAAATTCTCATAATTTTCGGGCAAATGGCTGAAATTCTCCATATTTTGGGGCAAAAGGACAGAAAATCTTCTTTTTTTGGGAGCAAAAAGTCAGAAATTCCCCTTATTTGGTGGAAAATTGCAGAAATTTCCTTTACTTTGGGGCAAAATTGCAGAAATTTCCCTTAATTTGGGCCAAAATTGCAGGAATTTCACTTATTTCAGGGAGAAAAGGCAGAAATTTCTTTTATTTTGGAGCAAAAAGGCAGAAATTTCTTTTATTTTGGTATAAAATTGCAGAAATTTTTCTTATTTTGGAGCAAAAAGGCAGAAATTCCCCTTATATTGGGGCAAAAAGGCAGAAATTCTTCTTATTTTGGGGCAAAAAGCAGACATTTCCCTTATTTTGGGGAAAAATTTTAGAAATTTCACTTATTTCAGGGCAAAAATTCAGAAATTCCCCTTATTTTGGGGCAAAAAGACAGAAATTCCATTTGTTTTTGGGGAAAAGGCAGAAATTGCACTTATTTTGAGTCAAAAAGACGGAAAATCTCCTTATTTTGGTGCAAAAGTGAAGAAATTTCCCTTTTTTATAGCAATAAGGTATACATTGCCTTTATTTTCGGGCAAAAAGGCAGAAATTCCCCGTATTTTAGAGCAAAATTGTAGAAATTCCCCTAATTTTGTGGCAAAAAGGCAGAAATTCCCCTTATTTTGGGGTAAAACTGCAGAAATTTCACTTATTTCGCGGCAAAATGGCAGCAATTCCCCATATTTTCGGCGAAAAAGGCAGAAAATCCTCGTATTTTGGAGCAAAATTGCAGACATTCACCCAATTTTGGGGTAAAACATGCAGTAATTTTCTTTATTTTGTGGCAAAAAAGCAGAAATTCCCCTTATTTTGGGGCAAATGGCAGGAATTCCCATTATTTTAGGGCAAAATAGCAGAAATTTCCTTTATTTGGGGGCAAAAAACAGAAATTCCTCTTATTTTGCGGCAAAATTGCGAAATTTGCTTTATTATGGGGAAAAATTGCAGAAATTTCCTTTAATTTAGGGCAAAATTGCAGAAATTTCACTTATTTCAGAAGAAAAAACAAAAAATTTTCTTATTTTGGGGCAAAAAGGCAGAAATTCCCATTATTTTGGGGCAAAAAGGCAGATATTTACCTTATTTTGGGGTAAAATTGCAGAAATTTTACATATTTCAGGGCAAAAAGGCAAAAATTCCCCTTATTTTGAGGCAAAATGCTGAAATTCCCCATATTTTGGGGCAAAAGGCAGAAATTCCCCTTATTTTGGGGCAAAAAAGGCAAATATTTCCCTTATTTTCGGGAAAAATTGTAGAAATTTCATTTATTTCACGGTAAAAAGTCAGAAATTCCCCTTATTTTGGGGCAAAAAGGAGAAATTTCTTTTATTATTGTACAAAATTGAAGAAATTTTCTTTATTTTGGAACAAAAAGGCAGAAATTCCCCATATTTTGGGGTAAAAGTCAGAAATTCTTCTTATTTTGAGGTAAAATGCAGAAATTTCTTTTATTTATCGGTAAAATACAGAAATTACCCTAATATTGGGGGAAAATGCAGAAATTCCCTTTATTTTGGGGCTAAAAGAAAGAAATTTTCCGTATTTTGAAGAAAAATTGCAGAAATTCTCATAATTTTCTGGCAAATGGCTGAAATTCTCCTTATTTTGGGGCAAAAGGACAGAAAATCTCCTTTTTTTGGGTGCAAAAAGTCAGAAATTTCCCTTATTTGGTGGAAAATTGCAGAAATTTCCTTTACTTTGGGGCAAAATTGCAGAAATTTCCCTTAATTTGGGGCAAAATTGCAGGAATTTCACTTATTTCAGGGAGAAAAGGCAGAAATTTCTCTTATTTTGGAGCAAAAAGGCAGAAATTTCTTTTATTTTAGTACAAAATTGCAGAAATTTTTCTTATTTTGGAGCAAAAAGGCAGAAATTCCCCTTATATTGGGGCAAAAAGGCAGAAATTCTTTTTATTTTGGGGCAAAAAGCAGACATATCCTTTATTTTGGGGAAAAATTTTAGAAATTTCACTTATTTCAGCGCAAAACGTCAGAAATTCCCCTTATTTTGGGGCAAAAAGACAGAAATTCCATTTATTTTGGGGGAAAAGGCAGAATTTGCACTTATTTTGAGTCAAAAAGGCGGAAAATCGCCTTATTTTGAGGCAAAAGTGAAGAAATTTCCCTTTTTTATAGCAAAAAGGTATACATTGCCTTTATTTTCGGGCAAAAAGGCAGAAATTCCCTGTATTTTGGAGCAAAATTGCAGAAATTCCCCTAATTTTGGGGCAAAAAGGCAGAAATTCCCCTTATTTTGGGGTAAAACTGCAGGAATTTCACTTATTTCGCGGCAAAATGGTAGAAATTCCCCATATTTTCGGCGAAAAAGGCAGAAAATCCTCGTATTTTGGAGCAAAATTGCAGACATTCACCCAATTTTGGGGTAAAACATGTAGTAATTTTCTTTATTTTGTGGCAAAAAGGCAGAAATTCCCCTTATTTTGGGGCAAATGGCAGAAATTCCCCTTATTTTAGGGCAAAATTGCAGAAATTTCCCTTATTTGGGGGCAAAAAACAGAAATTCCCCTTATTTTGGGGCAAAATTGCAGAAATTTTCTTTATTTGGGGGCAAAAAAAAGAAATTCCTCTTATTTTGCGGCAAAATTGCCGAAATTTGCTTTATTATGGGGAAAAATTGCAGAAATTTCCCTTATTTTAGGGCAAAATTGCAGAAATTTCACTTATTTCAGAAGAAAAAACAAAAATTTTTCTTATTTTGGGGCAAAAAGGCAGAAATTCCCATTATTTTGGGGCAAAAAGCAGAAATTCACCTTATTTTGGGGTAAAATTGCAGAAATTTACCATATTTCAGGGCAAAAGGCAGAAATTCCCCTTATTTTGAGGTAAAATTTTGAAATTTTCCATATTTTGGGACAAAAGGCAGAAATTCCCCTTATTTTGGGTCAAAAAATGCACATATTTCCCTTATTTTCGGGCAAAATTGCAGAAATATCATTTATTTCAGGGTAAAAAGTCAGAAATTCCCCTTATTTTGGGGCAAAAAGTAGAAATTTCTTTTATTATGGTACAAAATTGAAGAAATTTTCTTTATTTTGGAACAAAAAGGCAGAAATTCCCCATATTTTGGGGTAAAAGGCAGAAATTCTTCTTATTTTGAGGTAACATGCAGAAATTCCTTTTATTTAGAGGTAAAATGCAGAAATTCCCCTAATATCGGGTATCAAATGCAGAAATTCCCTTTATTTTGGGGCTAAATGGCAGAAATTTTCCATATTTTGAAGAAAAATAGCAGAAATTCTCATAATTTTCGGGCAAAAAGGCTGAAATTCTCCTTATTTTGGGGCAAAAAGACAGAAAATCTCCTTTTTTCCGGTAGAAAAAGTCAGAAATTCCCCTTATTTGGTGCAAAATTGCAGAAATTTCCTCTACTTTGGGGCAAAATTGCAGAAATTTCCCTTATTTTGGGGCAAAATTGCAGAAATTTCACTTATGTCAGGGAAATAAGGCAGAAATTTCTCTTATTTTGGAACAAAAATGCAGAAATTTCTTTTATTTTGGTACAAAATTGCAGAAATTTTTCTTATTTTGGGGGAAAAAGGCAGAAATTTCCCATATTTTGGGGCAAAAGGCAGAAATTCCCCTTATTTTGAGGAAAAAAGGCTGAAATTCCCCTTATTTGGGGGCAAAAAGGCAGAAATTCTCCTTATTTTGGGGCAAAAAGCAGACATTTCCCTTATTTTGGGGAAAAATTTTAGAAATTTCACTTATTTCAGGGCAAAACGTCAGAAATTCCCCTTATTTTGGGGCAAAAAGACAGAAATTCTGTTTATTTTTGGGGAAAAGGCAGAATTTGCACTTATTTTGAGTCAAAAAAGCGGAAAATCGCTTTATTTTGGGGCAAAAGTGAAGAAATTTCTTTTTTTTACAGCAAAAAGATATACATTGCCTTTATTTTCGGGCAAAAAGGCAGAAATTCCCCGCATTTTATAGCAAAATTGCAGAAATTCCCCTAATTTTGGTGCAAAAAGGCAGAAATTCCCTTATTTTGGGGTAAAACTGCAGAAATTTCACTTATTTCGCGGCAAAATGGCAGAAATTCCCCATATTTTCGGCGAAAAGGCAGAAAATCCTCGTATTTTGGAGCAAAATTGCAGACATTCACCCAATTTTGGCGTAAAACATGCAGTAATTTTCTTTATTTTGTGGCAAAAAGGCAGAAATTCCCCTTATTTTGGGGCAAATGGCAGAAATTCCCCTTATTTTAGGGCAAAATAGCAGAAATTTCCCTTATTTGGGGCCAAAAAACTGAAATTCCCCTTATTTTGGGGCAAAATTGCAGAAATTTGCTTTATTTGGGGGCAAAAACCACAAATTCCTCTTATTTTGCGGCAAAATTGTCGAAATTTGCTTTATTATGGGAAAAAATTGCAGAAATTTCCCTTATTTTAGGGCAAAATTGCAGAAATTTCACTTATTTCAGAAGAAAAAACAAAAATTTTTCTTAATTTGGGGCAAAAAGTCAGAAATTTCCATTATTTTGGGGCAAAAAGTCAGAAATTCACCTTATTTTGGGGTAAAATTGCAGAAATTTCACATATTTCAGGGCAAAAAAGCAGAAATTCCCCTTATTTTGAGGTAAAATGCTGAAATTCCATCATATTTTGGGGCAAAAGGCAGAAATTCCCCTTATTTTGGGGCAAACAAGGCACATATTTCCCTTATTTTCGGGCAAAATTGCAGAAATTTAATTTATTTCAGGGTAAAAAGTCAGAAATTCAACTTATTTTGGGACAAAAAGTAGAAATTTCTTTTATTATGGTACAAAATTGAAGAAATTTTCTTTATTTTGGAACAAAAAGGCAGAAATTCCCCATATTTTGGAGTAAAAGGCAGAAATTCTTCTTATTTTGAGGTAACATGCAGATTCCTTTTATTTAGAGGTAAAATGCAGAAATTCCCCTAATATCGGGTATCAAATGCAGAAATTCCCTTTATTTTGGGGCTAAAAGGCAGAAATTTTCCGTATTTTGAAGAAAAATAGCAGAAATTCTCATAATTTTCGGGCAAAAAGGCTGAAATTCTCCTTTTTTTTGGAGCAAAAAGACAGAAAATCTCCTTTTTTCGGGTGCAAAAGTCAGAAATTCCCCTTATTTGGGGCAAAATTGCAGAAATTTCCTCTACTTTGGGGCAAAATTGCAGAAATTTCTATTATTTTGGGGCAAAATTGCAGAAATTTCACTTATGTCAGGGAAATAAGGCAGAAATTTCTCTTATTTTGGAACAAAAATGCAGAAATTTCTTTTATTTTGGTCAAAATTGCAGAAATTTTTCTTATTTTGGGGCAAAAATGCAGAAATTTCCCATATTTTGGGGCAAAAGGCAGAAATTCCCCTTATTTTGAGGAAAAAAGGCTGAAATTCCCCTTATTTTGGGGCAAAAGGAAGAAATTATCCTTATTTTGGGGCAAAAAGCAGACATTTCCCTTATTTTGTGGAAAAATTTTAGAAATTTCACTTATTTCAGGGCAAAAAGTCAGAAATTCCCCTTATTTTGGGGCAAAAAGACAGAAATTCCGTTTATTTTTGGGGAAAAGGCAGAAACTTATTTTGAGTCAAAAAGACGAAAAATCGCCTTATTTTGGGGCAAAAGTGAAGAAATTTCCCTTTTTTATAGCAATAAGGTATACATTGCCTTTATTTTCGGGCAAAAAGGCAGAAATTACCCGTATTTTGGAGCAAAATTGCAGAAATTCCCCTAATTTTGGGGCAAAAAGGCAGAAATTTTCCTTATTTTGGAGTAAAACTGCAGAAATTTCACTTATTTCACGGCAAAATGGCAGAAATTCCTCTTATTTTCGGCGAAAAATGCAGAAAATCCTCGTATTTTGGAGTAAAATTGCAGAAATTCACCTAATTTTGGGGTAAAACATGCACTAATTATCTTTATTTTGTGGCAAAAAGGCAGAAATTCCCCTTATTTTGGGGCAAATGGCAGAAATTCCCCTTATTTTAGGGCGAAATTGCAGAAAATTGCTTTATTATGGGGAAAAATTGCAGACATTTCCCTTATTTTGGGCAAAATTGCAGAAATGTCACTTATTTCAGAAGAAAAATCAAAAATTTTTCTTAATTTGGGGCAAAAAGGCAGAAATTCCCATAATTTTGAGGCAATATGGCAGAAATTCACTTTAATTTGGATTAAAATTGCAGAAATTTCACATATTTCAGGGCAAAAACGCAGAAATTCCCCTTCTTTTGAGGTAAAACGCTGAAATTTCCCATATTTTGGGGCAAAAGGCAGAAATTCCCCTTATTTTGGGGCAAAAAAAGGCACAAATTTCCGTTATTTTCGGGCAAAATTGCAGAAATTTCATTTATTTCAGGGTAAAATGTCAGAAATTCCCATTATCTTGGGGCAAAAAGGAGAAATTTCGTTTATTATGGTAGAAAATTGAAGAAATTTTCTTTATTTTGGAACAAAAAGGCAGAAATTCCCCATATTTTGGGGTAAAAGGCAGAAATTCTTCTTATTTTGACGTAACATGCAGAAATTCCTTTTATTTAGAGGTAAAATGCAGAAATTCCCCTAATATTGGAGAAAAAAGCAGAAATTCCCTTTATTTTAGGGCTAAAAGGCAGAAATTTTTCGTATTTTGAAGAAAAATTGCAGAAATTCTCATAATTTTCGGGCAAAAAGGCTGAAATTCTCCTTATTTTGGGTCAAAAAGACAGAAAATCTCCTTTTTTCGGGTGCAAAAGTCAGAAATTCCCCTTATTTGGGGCAAAATTGCAGAAATTTCCTCTACTTTGGGGCAAAATTGCAGAAATTTCCCTTATTTTGGGTCAAAATTGCAGAAATTTCACTTATTTCAGGGAAAAAAGGCAGAAATTTCTCTTATTTTGGAACAAAAAGGCAGAAATTTCTTTTATTTTGGTACAAAATTGCAGAAATTTTTCTTATTTTGGGGCAAAAAGGCAGAAATTTCCCATATTTTGGGGCAAAGGCAGTAATTCCCCTTATTTTGAGGAAAAAAGTCTGAAATTCTTCTTATTTTGGGGCAAAAAGGCAGAAATTCTCCTTATTTTGCGGCAAAAAGCAGATTTTTCCCTTATTTTGTGGAAAAATTTTAGAAATTTCACTTATTTCAGGGCAAAAAATTCAGAAATTCCCCTTATTTTGGGGCAAAAAGACAGAAATTCCATTTATTTTTGGGAAAAAGGCTGAAATTGCACATATTTTGAGTCAAAAAGGCAGAAAATCGCCTTTTTCTGGGGCAAAAGTGAAGAAATTTCCCTTTTTTATAGCAAAAAGGTATACATTGCCTTTAATTTCGGGCAAAAAGGCAGAAATTCCCCGTATTTTGGAGCAAAATTTAAGAAATTCCCCTAATTTTGGGGCAAAAAGGCAGAAATTCCCCTTATTTTGGGGTAAAACTGCAGAAATTTCACTTATTTCGCGGCCAAATCGCAGAAATTCCCCTTATTTTTGGCGAAAAAGGCAGAAAATCCTCATATTTTGGAGCAAAATTGCAGAAATTCACCTAATTTTGGGGTAAAACATGCAGTAATTTTCTTTAATTTGTAGCAAAAAGGCAGAAATTCCCCTTATTTTGGGGCAAATGGCAGAAATTCCCCTTATTTTAGGGCAAAATTGCAGAAATTTGCTTTATTTGGGGGCAAAAAACAGAAATTCCTTTTTATTTTGCAGCAAAATTGCAGAAATTTCCTATATTATGGGGTAAAATTGCAGAAATTTCCTTTATTTTAGGGTAAAATTGCAGAAATTTCACTTATTTCAAAAGAAAAAACAAAATTTTTTTTTATTTTTGGGCAAAAAGGCAGAAATTCCCATTATTTTGAGGCAAAAAGGCAGAAATTTACCTTATTTTGGGGTAAAATTGCAGAAATTTCACATTTTTCAGGGCAAAAAGGCAGAAATTCTCTTGATTTTGGGGCAAAAAGGACAAATTTCTTTTATTATGGTACAAAATTGAAGAAATTTTTTTTATTTTGGAACAAAAAGGCAGAAATTCCCTATATTTTGGGGCAAAAGTCAGAAATTCTTCTTATTTTGAGGTAACATGCAGAAATTCATTTTATTTAGAGGTAAAATACAGAAATTCCCCTAATATTGAAGAAAAATGCAGAAATTCCCTTTATTTTGGGGCTAAAAGGCAGAAATTTTCCCTATTTTGAAGAAAAATTGCAGAAATTCTAATAATTTTGGGGCAAAAGGGCTGAAATACTCCTAATTTTGGGGCAAAAAGAGAGAAAATCTCCTTGATTCGGGTGCAAAATGTCAGAAATTCCCCTTATCTGGGGCAAAATTGCAGAAATTTCCTCTACTTTGGGCAAAATTGAAGAAATTTCCCTTATTTTGGGGCAAAATTGCAGAAATTTCACTTATTCCAGGGAAAAAAGGCAGAAATTTCTTTTATTTTGGAACAAAAAGGAAGAAATTTCTTTTATTTTGGTACAAAATGGCAGAAATTTTTCTTATTTTGGGGCAAAAAGGCAGAAATTTACCATATTTTGGGGCAAAAGGCAAAAATTCCCCTTATTTTGAGGAAAAAAAATGAAATTCCCCTTATTTTAGGGCAAAATTGCAGAAATTTCCCTTATTTGGGGGCAAAAAACAGAAATTCCCCTTATTTTGGGGCAAAATTGCAGAAATTTTCTTTATTTGGGGGCAAAAAAAAGAAATTCCTCTTATTTTGCGGCAAAATTGCCGAAATTTGCTTTATTATGGGGAAAAATTGCAGAAATTTCCCTTATTTTAGGGCAAAATTGCAGAAATTTCACTTATTTCAGAAGAAAAAACAAAAATTTTTCTTATTTTGGGGCAAAAAGGCAGAAATTCCCATTATTTTGGGGCAAAAAGCAGAAATTCACCTTATTTTGGGGTAAAATTGCAGAAATTTACCATATTTCAGGGCAAAAGGCAGAAATTCCCCTTATTTTGAGGTAAAATTTTGAAATTTTCCATATTTTGGGACAAAAGGCAGAAATTCCCCTTATTTTGGGTCAAAAAATGCACATATTTCCCTTATTTTCGGGCAAAATTGCAGAAATATCATTTATTTCAGGGTAAAAAGTCAGAAATTCCCCTTATTTTGGGGCAAAAAGTAGAAATTTCTTTTATTATGGTACAAAATTGAAGAAATTTTCTTTATTTTGGAACAAAAAGGCAGAAATTCCCCATATTTTGGGGTAAAAGGCAGAAATTCTTCTTATTTTGAGGTAACATGCAGAAATTCCTTTTATTTAGAGGTAAAATGCAGAAATTCCCCTAATATCGGGTATCAAATGCAGAAATTCCCTTTATTTTGGGGCTAAATGGCAGAAATTTTCCATATTTTGAAGAAAAATAGCAGAAATTCTCATAATTTTCGGGCAAAAAGGCTGAAATTCTCCTTATTTTGGGGCAAAAAGACAGAAAATCTCCTTTTTTCCGGTAGAAAAAGTCAGAAATTCCCCTTATTTGGTGCAAAATTGCAGAAATTTCCTCTACTTTGGGGCAAAATTGCAGAAATTTCCCTTATTTTGGGGCAAAATTGCAGAAATTTCACTTATGTCAGGGAAATAAGGCAGAAATTTCTCTTATTTTGGAACAAAAATGCAGAAATTTCTTTTATTTTGGTACAAAATTGCAGAAATTTTTCTTATTTTGGGGGAAAAAGGCAGAAATTTCCCATATTTTGGGGCAAAAGGCAGAAATTCCCCTTATTTTGAGGAAAAAAGGCTGAAATTCCCCTTATTTGGGGGCAAAAAGGCAGAAATTCTCCTTATTTTGGGGCAAAAAGCAGACATTTCCCTTATTTTGGGGAAAAATTTTAGAAATTTCACTTATTTCAGGGCAAAACGTCAGAAATTCCCCTTATTTTGGGGCAAAAAGACAGAAATTCTGTTTATTTTTGGGGAAAAGGCAGAATTTGCACTTATTTTGAGTCAAAAAAGCAGAAAATCGCTTTATTTTGGGGCAAAAGTGAAGAAATTTCTTTTTTTTACAGCAAAAAGATATACATTGCCTTTATTTTCGGGCAAAAAGGCAGAAATTCCCCGCATTTTATAGCAAAATTGCAGAAATTCCCCTAATTTTGGTGCAAAAAGGCAGAAATTCCCTTATTTTGGGGTAAAACTGCAGAAATTTCACTTATTTCGCGGCAAAATGGCAGAAATTCCCTATATTTTCGGCGAAAAGGCAGAAAATCCTCGTATTTTGGAGCAAAATTGCAGACATTCACCCAATTTTGGCGTAAAACATGCAGTAATTTTCTTTATTTTGTGGCAAAAAGGCAGAAATTCCCCTTATTTTGGGGCAAATGGCAGAAATTCCCCTTATTTTAGGGCAAAATAGCAGAAATTTCCCTTATTTGGGGCCAAAAAACTGAAATTCCCCTTATTTTGGGGCAAAATTGCAGAAATTTGCTTTATTTGGGGGCAAAAACCATAAATTCCTCTTATTTTGCGGCAAAATTGTCGAAATTTGCTTTATTATGGGAAAAAATTGCAGAAATTTCCCTTATTTTAGGGCAAAATTGCAGAAATTTCACTTATTTCAGAAGAAAAAACAAAAATTTTTCTTAATTTGGGGCAAAAAGTCAGAAATTTCCATTATTTTGGGGCAAAAAGTCAGAAATTCACCTTATTTTGGGGTAAAATTGCAGAAATTTCACATATTTCAGGGCAAAAAAGCAGAAATTCCCCTTATTTTGAGGTAAAATGCTGAAATTCCATCATATTTTGGGGCAAAAGGCAGAAATTCCCCTTATTTTGGGGCAAACAAGGCACATATTTCCCTTATTTTCGGGCAAAATTGCAGAAATTTAATTTATTTCAGGGTAAAAAGTCAGAAATTCAACTTATTTTGGGACAAAAAGTAGAAATTTCTTTTATTATGGTACAAAATTGAAGAAATTTTCTTTATTTTGGAACAAAAAGGCAGAAATTCCCCATATTTTGGAGTAAAAGGCAGAAATTCTTCTTATTTTGAGGTAACATGCAGATTCCTTTTATTTAGAGGTAAAATGCAGAAATTCCCCTAATATCGGGTATCAAATGCAGAAATTCCCTTTATTTTGGGGCTAAAAGGCAGAAATTTTCCGTATTTTGAAGAAAAATAGCAGAAATTCTCATAATTTTCGGGCAAAAAGGCTGAAATTCTCCTTTTTTTTGGAGCAAAAAGACAGAAAATCTCCTTTTTTCGGGTGCAAAAGTCAGAAATTCCCCTTATTTGGGGCAAAATTGCAGAAATTTCCTCTACTTTGGGGCAAAATTGCAGAAATTTCTATTATTTTGGGGCAAAATTGCAGAAATTTCACTTATGTCAGGGAAATAAGGCAGAAATTTCTCTTATTTTGGAACAAAAATGCAGAAATTTCTTTTATTTTGGTCAAAATTGCAGAAATTTTTCTTATTTTGGGGCAAAAATGCAGAAATTTCCCATATTTTGGGGCAAAAGGCAGAAATTCCCCTTATTTTGAGGAAAAAAGGCTGAAATTCCCCTTATTTTGGGGCAAAAGGAAGAAATTATCCTTATTTTGGGGCAAAAAGCAGACATTTCCCTTATTTTGTGGAAAAATTTTAGAAATTTCACTTATTTCAGGGCAAAAAGTCAGAAATTCCCCTTATTTTGGGGCAAAAAGACAGAAATTCCGTTTATTTTTGGGGAAAAGGCAGAAACTTATTTTGAGTCAAAAAGACGAAAAATCGCCTTATTTTGGGGCAAAAGTGAAGAAATTTCCCTTTTTTATAGCAATAAGGTATACATTGCCTTTATTTTCGGGCAAAAAGGCAGAAATTACCCGTATTTTGGAGCAAAATTGCAGAAATTCCCCTAATTTTGGGGCAAAAAGGCAGAAATTTTCCTTATTTTGGAGTAAAACTGCAGAAATTTCACTTATTTCACGGCAAAATGGCAGAAATTCCTCTTATTTTCGGCGAAAAATGCAGAAAATCCTCGTATTTTGGAGTAAAATTGCAGAAATTCACCTAATTTTGGGGTAAAACATGCACTAATTATCTTTATTTTGTGGCAAAAAGGCAGAAATTCCCCTTATTTTGGGGCAAATGGCAGAAATTACCCTTATTTTAGGGCGAAATTGCAGAAAATTGCTTTATTATGGGGAAAAATTGCAGACATTTCCCTTATTTTGGGGCAAAATTGCAGAAATGTCACTTATTTCAGAAGAAAAATCAAAAATTTTTCTTAATTTGGGGCAAAAAGGCAGAAATTCCCATAATTTTGAGGCAATATGGCAGAAATTCACTTTAATTTGGATTAAAATTGCAGAAATTTCACATATTTCAGGGCAAAAACGCAGAAATTCCCCTTCTTTTGAGGTAAAACGCTGAAATTTCCCATATTTTGGGGCAAAAGGCAGAAATTCCCCTTATTTTGGGGCAAAAAGGCACAAATTTCCGTTATTTTCGGGCAAAATTGCAGAAATTTCATTTATTTCAGGGTAAAATGTCAGAAATTCCCATTATCTTGGGGCAAAAAGGAGAAATTTCGTTTATTATGGTAGAAAATTGAAGAAATTTTCTTTATTTTGGAACAAAAAGGCAGAAATTCCCCATATTTTGGGGTAAAAGGCAGAAATTCTTCTTATTTTGACGTAACATGCAGAAATTCCTTTTATTTAGAGGTAAAATGCAGAAATTCCCCTAATATTGGAGAAAAAAGCAGAAATTCCCTTTATTTTAGGGCTAAAAGGCAGAAATTTTTCGTATTTTGAAGAAAAATTGCAGAAATTCTCATAATTTTCGGGCAAAAAGGCTGAAATTCTCCTTATTTTGGGTCAAAAAGACAGAAAATCTCCTTTTTTCGGGTGCAAAAGTCAGAAATTCCCCTTATTTGGGGCAAAATTGCAGAAATTTCCTCTACTTTGGGGCAAAATTGCAGAAATTTCCCTTATTTTGGGGCAAAATTGCAGAAATTTCACTTATTTCAGGGAAAAAAGGCAGAAATTTCTCTTATTTTGGAACAAAAGGCAGAAATTTCTTTTATTTTGGTACAAAATTGCAGAAATTTTTCTTATTTTGGGGCAAAAAGGCCGAAATTTCCCATATTTTGGGGCAAAGGCAGTAATTCCCCTTATTTTGAGGAAAAAAGTCTGAAATTCTTTTTATTTTGGGGCAAAAAGACAGAAATTCTCCTTATTTTGGGGCAAAAAGCAGATTTTTCCCTTATTTTGTGGAAAAATTTTAGAAATTTCACTTATTTCAGGGCAAAAAATTCAGAAATTCCCCTTATTTTGGGGCAAAAAGACAGAAATTCCATTTATTTTTGGGAAAAAGGCTGAAATTGCACATATTTTGAGTCAAAAAGGCAGAAAATCGCCTTTTTCTGGGGCAAAAGTGAAGAAATTTCCCTTTTTTATAGCAAAAAGGTATACATTGCCTTTAATTTCGGGCAAAAAGGCAGAAATTCCCCGTATTTTGGAGCAAAATTTAAGAAATTCCCCTAATTTTGGGGCAAAAAGGCAGAAATTCCCCTTATTTTGGGGTAAAACTGCAGAAATTTCACTTATTTCGCGGCCAAATCGCAGAAATTCCCCTTATTTTTGGCGAAAAAGGCAGAAAATCCTCATATTTTGGAGCAAAATTGCAGAAATTCACCTAATTTTGGGGTAAAACATGCAGTAATTTTCTTTAATTTGTAGCAAAAAGGCAGAAATTCCCCTTATTTTGGGGCAAATGGCAGAAATTCCCCTTATTTTAGGGCAAAATTGCAGAAATTTGCTTTATTTGGGGGCAAAAAACAGAAATTCCTTTTTATTTTGCAGCAAAATTGCAGAAATTTCCTATATTATGGGGTAAAATTGCAGAAATTTCCTTTATTTTAGGGTAAAATTGCAGAAATTTCACTTATTTCAAAAGAAAAAACAAATTTTTTTTTTATTTTTGGGCAAAAAGGCAGAAATTCCCATTATTTTGAGGCAAAAAGGCAGAAATTTACCTTATTTTGGGGTAAAATTGCAGAAATTTCACATTTTTCAGGGCAAAAAGGCAGAAATTCTCTTGATTTTGGGGCAAAAAGGACAAATTTCTTTTATTATGGTACAAAATTGAAGAAATTTTTTTATTTTGGAACAAAAAGGCAGAAATTCCCTATATTTTGGGGCAAAAGTCAGAAATTCTTCTTATTTTGAGGTAACATGCAGAAATTCATTTTATTTAGAGGTAAAATACAGAAATTCCCCTAATATTGAAGAAAAATGCAGAAATTCCCTTTATTTTGGGGCTAAAAGGCAGAAATTTTCCCTATTTTGAAGAAAAATTGCAGAAATTCTAATAATTTTGGGGCAAAAGGGCTGAAATACTCCTAATTTTGGGGCAAAAAGAGAGAAAATCTCCTTGATTCGGGTGCAAAATGTCAGAAATTCCCCTTATCTGGGGCAAAATTGCAGAAATTTCCTCTACTTTGGGCAAAATTGAAGAAATTTCCCTTATTTTGGGGCAAAATTGCAGAAATTTCACTTATTCCAGGGAAAAAAGGCAGAAATTTCTTTTATTTTGGAACAAAAAGGAAGAAATTTCTTTTATTTTGGTACAAAATGGCAGAAATTTTTCTTATTTTGGGGCAAAAAGGCAGAAATTTACCATATTTTGGGGCAAAAGGCAAAAATTCCCCTTATTTTGAGGAAAAAAAATGAAATTCCCCTTATTTTAGGGCAAAATTGCAGAAATTTCCCTTATTTGGGGGCAAAAAACAGAAATTCCCCTTATTTTGGGGCAAAATTGCAGAAATTTTCTTTATTTGGGGGCAAAAAAAAGAAATTCCTCTTATTTTGCGGCAAAATTGCCGAAATTTGCTTTATTATGGGGAAAAATTGCAGAAATTTCCCTTATTTTAGGGCAAAATTGCAGAAATTTCACTTATTTCAGAAGAAAAAACAAAAATTTTTCTTATTTTGGGGCAAAAAGGCAGAAATTCCCATTATTTTGGGGCAAAAAGCAGAAATTCACCTTATTTTGGGGTAAAATTGCAGAAATTTACCATATTTCAGGGCAAAAGGCAGAAATTCCCCTTATTTTGAGGTAAAATTTTGAAATTTTCCATATTTTGGGACAAAAGGCAGAAATTCCCCTTATTTTGGGTCAAAAAATGCACATATTTCCCTTATTTTCGGGCAAAATTGCAGAAATATCATTTATTTCAGGGTAAAAAGTCAGAAATTCCCCTTATTTTGGGGCAAAAAGTAGAAATTTCTTTTATTATGGTACAAAATTGAAGAAATTTTCTTTATTTTGGAACAAAAAGGCAGAAATTCCCCATATTTTGGGGTAAAAGGCAGAAATTCTTCTTATTTTGAGGTAACATGCAGAAATTCCTTTTATTTAGAGGTAAAATGCAGAAATTCCCCTAATATCGGGTATCAAATGCAGAAATTCCCTTTATTTTGGGGCTAAATGGCAGAAATTTTCCATATTTTGAAGAAAAATAGCAGAAATTCTCATAATTTTCGGGCAAAAAGGCTGAAATTCTCCTTATTTTGGGGCAAAAAGACAGAAAATCTCCTTTTTTCCGGTAGAAAAAGTCAGAAATTCCCCTTATTTGGTGCAAAATTGCAGAAATTTCCTCTACTTTGGGGCAAAATTGCAGAAATTTCCCTTATTTTGGGGCAAAATTGCAGAAATTTCACTTATGTCAGGGAAATAAGGCAGAAATTTCTCTTATTTTGGAACAAAAATGCAGAAATTTCTTTTATTTTGGTACAAAATTGCAGAAATTTTTCTTATTTTGGGGGAAAAAGGCAGAAATTTCCCATATTTTGGGGCAAAAGGCAGAAATTCCCCTTATTTTGAGGAAAAAAGGCTGAAATTCCCCTTATTTGGGGGCAAAAAGGCAGAAATTCTCCTTATTTTGGGGCAAAAAGCAGACATTTCCCTTATTTTGGGGAAAAATTTTAGAAATTTCACTTATTTCAGGGCAAAACGTCAGAAATTCCCCTTATTTTGGGGCAAAAAGACAGAAATTCTGTTTATTTTTGGGGAAAAGGCAGAATTTGCACTTATTTTGAGTCAAAAAAGCGGAAAATCGCTTTATTTTGGGGCAAAAGTGAAGAAATTTCTTTTTTTTACAGCAAAAAGATATACATTGCCTTTATTTTCGGGCAAAAAGGCAGAAATTCCCCGCATTTTATAGCAAAATTGCAGAAATTCCCCTAATTTTGGTGCAAAAAGGCAGAAATTCCCTTATTTTGGGGTAAAACTGCAGAAATTTCACTTATTTCGCGGCAAAATGGCAGAAATTCCCTATATTTTCGGCGAAAAGGCAGAAAATCCTCGTATTTTGGAGCAAAATTGCAGACATTCACCCAATTTTGGCGTAAAACATGCAGTAATTTTCTTTATTTTGTGGCAAAAAGGCAGAAATTCCCCTTATTTTGGGGCAAATGGCAGAAATTCCCCTTATTTTAGGGCAAAATAGCAGAAATTTCCCTTATTTGGGGCCAAAAAACTGAAATTCCCCTTATTTTGGGGCAAAATTGCAGAAATTTGCTTTATTTGGGGGCAAAAACCACAAATTCCTCTTATTTTGCGGCAAAATTGTCGAAATTTGCTTTATTATGGGAAAAAATTGCAGAAATTTCCCTTATTTTAGGGCAAAATTGCAGAAATTTCACTTATTTCAGAAGAAAAAACAAAAATTTTTCTTAATTTGGGGCAAAAAGTCAGAAATTTCCATTATTTTGGGGCAAAAAGTCAGAAATTCACCTTATTTTGGGGTAAAATTGCAGAAATTTCACATATTTCAGGGCAAAAAAGCAGAAATTCCCCTTATTTTGAGGTAAAATGCTGAAATTCCATCATATTTTGGGGCAAAAGGCAGAAATTCCCCTTATTTTGGGGCAAACAAGGCACATATTTCCCTTATTTTCGGGCAAAATTGCAGAAATTTAATTTATTTCAGGGTAAAAAGTCAGAAATTCAACTTATTTTGGGACAAAAAGTAGAAATTTCTTTTATTATGGTACAAAATTGAAGAAATTTTCTTTATTTTGGAACAAAAAGGCAGAAATTCCCCATATTTTGGAGTAAAAGGCAGAAATTCTTCTTATTTTGAGGTAACATGCAGATTCCTTTTATTTAGAGGTAAAATGCAGAAATTCCCCTAATATCGGGTATCAAATGCAGAAATTCCCTTTATTTTGGGGCTAAAAGGCAGAAATTTTCCGTATTTTGAAGAAAAATAGCAGAAATTCTCATAATTTTCGGGCAAAAAGGCTGAAATTCTCCTTTTTTTTTGGAGCAAAAAGACAGAAAATCTCCTTTTTTCGGGTGCAAAAGTCAGAAATTCCCCTTATTTGGGGCAAAATTGCAGAAATTTCCTCTACTTTGGGGCAAAATTGCAGAAATTTCTATTATTTTGGGGCAAAATTGCAGAAATTTCACTTATGTCAGGGAAATAAGGCAGAAATTTCTCTTATTTTGGAACAAAAATGCAGAAATTTCTTTTATTTTGGTCAAAATTGCAGAAATTTTTCTTATTTTGGGGCAAAAATGCAGAAATTTTTCATATTTTGGGGCAAAAGGCAGAAATTCCCCTTATTTTGAGGAAAAAAGGCTGAAATTCCCCTTATTTTGGGGCAAAAGGAAGAAATTATCCTTATTTTGGGGCAAAAAGCAGACATTTCCCTTATTTTGTGGAAAAATTTTAGAAATTTCACTTATTTCAGGGCAAAAAGTCAGAAATTCCCCTTATTTTGGGGCAAAAAGACAGAAATTCCGTTTATTTTTGGGGAAAAGGCAGAAACTTATTTTGAGTCAAAAAGACGAAAAATCGCCTTATTTTGGGGCAAAAGTGAAGAAATTTCCCTTTTTTATAGCAATAAGGTATACATTGCCTTTATTTTCGGGCAAAAAGGCAGAAATTACCCGTATTTTGGAGCAAAATTGCAGAAATTCCCCTAATTTTGGGGCAAAAAGGCAGAAATTTTCCTTATTTTGGAGTAAAACTGCAGAAATTTCACTTATTTCACGGCAAAATGGCAGAAATTCCTCTTATTTTGGGGCAAATGGCAGAAATTCCCCTTATTTTAGGGCGAAATTGCAGAAAATTGCTTTATTATGGGGAAAAATTGCAGACATTTCCCTTATTTTGGGGCAAAATTGCAGAAATGTCACTTATTTCAGAAGAAAAATCAAAAATTTTTCTTAATTTGGGGCAAAAAGGCAGAAATTCCCATAATTTTGAGGCAATATGGCAGAAATTCACTTTAATTTGGATTAAAATTGCAGAAATTTCACATATTTCAGGGCAAAAACGCAGAAATTCCCCTTCTTTTGAGGTAAAACGCTGAAATTTCCCATATTTTGGGGCAAAAGGCAGAAATTCCCCTTATTTTGGGGCAAAAAAGGCACAAATTTCCGTTATTTTCGGGCAAAATTGCAGAAATTTCATTTATTTCAGGGTAAAATGTCAGAAATTCCCATTATCTTGGGGCAAAAAGGAGAAATTTCGTTTATTATGGTAGAAAATTGAAGAAATTTTCTTTATTTTGGAACAAAAAGGCAGAAATTCCCCATATTTTGGGGTAAAAGGCAGAAATTCTTCTTATTTTGACGTAACATGCAGAAATTCCTTTTATTTAGAGGTAAAATGCAGAAATTCCCCTAATATTGGAGAAAAAAGCAGAAATTCCCTTTATTTTAGGGCTAAAAGGCAGAAATTTTTCGTATTTTGAAGAAAAATTGCAGAAATTCTCATAATTTTCGGGCAAAAAGGCTGAAATTCTCCTTATTTTGGGTCAAAAAGACAGAAAATCTCCTTTTTTCGGGTGCAAAAGTCAGAAATTCCCCTTATTTGGGGCAAAATTGCAGAAATTTCCTCTACTTTGGGGCAAAATTGCAGAAATTTCCCTTATTTTGGGGCAAAATTGCAGAAATTTCACTTATTTCAGGGAAAAAAGGCAGAAATTTCTCTTATTTTGGAACAAAAAGGCAGAAATTTCTTTTATTTTGGTACAAAATTGCAGAAATTTTTCTTATTTTGGGGCAAAAAGGCAGAAATTTCCCATATTTTGGGGCAAAGGCAGTAATTCCCCTTATTTTGAGGAAAAAAGTCTGAAATTCTTCTTATTTTGGGGCAAAAAGACAGAAATTCTCCTTATTTTGGGGCAAAAAGCAGATTTTTCCCTTATTTTGTGGAAAAATTTTAGAAATTTCACTTATTTCAGGGCAAAAAATTCAGAAATTCCCCTTATTTTGGGGCAAAAAGACAGAAATTCCATTTATTTTTGGGAAAAAGGCTGAAATTGCACATATTTTGAGTCAAAAAGGCAGAAAATCGCCTTTTTCTGGGGCAAAAGTGAAGAAATTTCCCTTTTTTATAGCAAAAAGGTATACATTGCCTTTAATTTCGGGCAAAAAGGCAGAAATTCCCCTTATTTTGGGGCAAATGGCAGAAATTCCCCTTATTTTAGGGCAAAATTGCAGAAATTTGCTTTATTTGGGGGCAAAAAACAGAAATTCCTTTTTATTTTGCAACAAAATTGCAGAAATTTCCTATATTATGGGGTAAAATTGCAGAAATTTCCTTTATTTTAGGGTAAAATTGCAGAAATTTCACTTATTTCAAAAGAAAAAACAAAATTTTTTATTATTTTTGGGCAAAAATGCAGAAATTCCCATTATTTTGAGGCAAAAAGGCAGAAATTTACCTTATTTTGGGGTAAAATTGCAGAAATTTCACATTTTTCAGGGCAAAAAGGCAGAAATTCTCTTGATTTTGGGGCAAAAAGGACAAATTTCTTTTATTATGGTACAAAATTGAAGAAATTTTTTTTATTTTGGAACAAAAAGGCAGAAATTCCCTATATTTTGGGGCAAAAGTCAGAAATTCTTCTTATTTTGAGGTAACATGCAGAAATTCATTTTATTTAGAGGTAAAATACAGAAATTCCCCTAATATTGAAGAAAAATGCAGAAATTCCCTTTATTTTGGGGCTAAAAGGCAGAAATTTTCCCTATTTTGAAGAAAAATTGCAGAAATTCTAATAATTTTGGGGCAAAAGGGCTGAAATACTCCTAATTTTGGGGCAAAAAGAGAGAAAATCTCCTTGATTCGGGTGCAAAATGTCAGAAATTCCCCTTATCTGGGGCAAAATTGCAGAAATTTCCTCTACTTTGGGCAAAATTGAAGAAATTTCCCTTATTTTGGGGCAAAATTGCAGAAATTTCACTTATTCCAGGGAAAAAAGGCAGAAATTTCTTTTATTTTGGAACAAAAAGGCAGAAATTTCTTTTATTTTGGTACAAAATGGCAGAAATTTTTCTTATTTTGGGGCAAAAAGGCAGAAATTTACCATATTTTGGGGCAAAAGGCAAAAATTCCCCTTATTTTGAGGAAAAAAAAATGAAATTCCCCTTATTTTAGGGCAAAATTGCAGAAATTTCCATTATTTGGGGGCAAAAAACAGAAATTCATTTTATTTTGGGGCAAAATTGCAGAAATTTGCTTTTTTTAGGGGCAAAAAACAGAAATTCCACTTATTTTGCAGCAAAATTGCAGAAATTTGCTTTATTATGGGGTAAAATTGCAGAAATTTCCCTTATTTTAGGGCAAAATTGCAGAAATTTCACTTATTTCAGAAGAAAAAACAAAAATTTTTCTTATTTTGGGGCAAAAAGACAGAAATTCCCATTATTTTTGAGCAAAAAGGCAGAAATTTACCTTATTTTAGAGTAAAATTGCAGAAATTTCACATATTTCAGGGCAAAAGGCAGAAATTCCCCTTATTTTGGGGCAAAAAGGAGAAATTTCTTTTATTATGGTACAAAATTGAAGAAATTTTCTTTATTTTGGAAAAAAAATGCAGAAATTTCCCATATTTTGGGGCAAAAGGCAGAAATTCTTCTTATTTTGAGGTAACATGCAGAAATTACTTTTATTTAGGGGTAAAATGCACAAATTCCCCTAATATTTGGGAAAAATGCAGAAATTCCCTTTATTTTGGGGCTAAAAGGCAGAAATTTTCCGTATTTTGAAGAAAAATTGCAGAAATTCTCATAATATTCGGGCAAAAAGGCTGAAATTCTCCTTATTTTGAGGCAAAAGACAGAAAATCTCCTTTTTTCGGGTGCAAAAAGTCAGAAATTCCCCTTATTTGGGGCAAAAGTGCAGAAATTTCCTCTACTTTGGGGCAAAATTGCAGAAATTTCCATTAATTTGGGGCAAAATTGCAGAAATTTCACTTATTTCAGGGAAAAAAAGGCAGAAATTTCTCTTATTTTGGAACAAAAAGGCAGAAATTTCTTTTATTTTGGTAAAAAATTGCAGAAATTTTTCTTATTTTAGGGCAAAAAGGCAGAAATTTTCCATATTTTGGGGCAAAAGGCAGAAATTCCTCTTATTTTGAGGAAAAAATGCTGAAATTCCCCTTATTTTGGGGCAAAAAGGCAGAAATTCCCCTTATTTTTGGGCAAAAAGCAGACATTTCCCTTATTTGGTAGAAACATTTTAGAAATTTCACTTATTTCAAGGCAAAAAGTCAGAAATTCCCCTTATTTTGGGGCAAAAATACAGAAATTCCATTTATTTTTGGGGAAAAGGCAGAAATTGCACTTTTTTTGAGTCAAAAAGGCAGAAAATCGCCTTATTTTGGGGCAAAAGTGAAGAAATTTCATTTTTTTATAGCAAAAAGGTATACATTGCCTTTATTTTCGGGAAAAAAGGCAGAAATTCCTTGTATTTTGGAGCAAAATTGCAGAAATTCATCTAATTTTGGGGCAAAAAGGCAGAAATTCCCCTTATTTTGGGGTAAAACTCCAGAAATTTCACTTATTTCGCGGCAAAATGGCAAAAATTCCCCTTATTTTCGGCGAAAAACGCAGAAAATCCTCGTATTTTGGAGCAAAATTGCAGAAATTCACCTAATTTTGGGGTAAAACATGCAGTAATTTTCTTTATTTTGTGGAAAAAAGGTAGAAATTCCCCTTATTTTGAGGAAAATTGCAGAAATTCCCCTTATTTTAGGGCAAAATTGCAGAAATTTCCCTTATTTGGGGGCAAAAAACAGAAATTCCCCTTATTTTGGGGCAAAATTGCAGAAATTTGCTTTATTAGGGGGCAAAAAAAAGAAATTCCCCTTATTTTGCAGCAAAATATCAGAAATTTGCTTTTTTATGGGCTAAAATTGCAGAAATTTCTCTTATTATAGGACAAAATTGCAGAAATTTCCCTTATTTCCGAAGAAAAAAGCAAAATTTTTTCTTATTTTGGGGCAAAAATGCAGAAATTCCCATTATTTTGGGGCAAAAAAGCAGAAATTCACCTTATTTTGGGGTAAAATTGCAGAAATTTCGCATATTTCACGGCAAAAACGCAGAAATTCCCCTTATTTTGAGGTAAAATGCTGAAATTCCCCATATTTTGGGGCAAAAGGCAGAAATTCTCCTTATTTTAGGGCAAAATACACAAATTTCCCTTATTTTCAGGCAAAATTGTAGAAATTTCATTTATTTCAGGGTAAAAAGTCAGAAATTCTCCTTATTTTGGGGCAAAAAGGACAAATTTCTTTTATTATGGTACAAAATTAAAGAAATTTTCTTTATTTTGGAACAAAAAGGCAGAAATTCCCCATATTTTGTGGTAAAAGTCAGAAATTCTTCTTATTTTGAGGTAACATGCAGAAATTCATTTTATTTAGAGGTAAAATACAGAAATTCCCCTAATATTGAAGAAAAATGCAGAAATTCCCTTTATTTTGGGGCTAAAAGGCAGAAATTTTCCGTATTTTGAAGAAAAATTGCAGAAATTCTCATAATTTTCGGGCAAAAGGGCTGAAATACTCCTAATTTTGGGGCAAAAAGAGAGAAAATCTCCTTGATTCGGGTGCAAAATGTCAGAAATTCCCCTTATTTTGGGGCAAAATTGCAGAAATTCCCTTTATTTTTGGGGAAAAGGCAGAAATTGCACTTATTTTGAGTCAAAAAGGCGGAAAATCCCATTATTTTGGGGCAAAAGTGAAGAAATTTCCATTTTTCATGGCAAAAATGTATACAATCCCTATATTTTCGGGTAAAAAGGCAGAAATTCCCCGTATTTTGGAGCAAAATTGCAGAAATTCCCCTAATTTTAGGGCAAAAAGGCAGAAATTCCCTTTATTTTTATGTAAAACTGCAGAAATTTCACTTATTTCGCGGCAAGATGGCAGAAATTCCCCTTATTTTCGGCGAAAAAGGCAGAAAATCATCGTATTTTGGAGCAAAATTGCGGAAATTCACCTAATTTTGGCGTAAAACATGCAGTAATTTTTTTATTTTGTGGCAAAAAGGCAGAAATTCCCCTTATTTTGGGGCAAATGGCAGAAATTCCTCTTATTTTAGGGCAAAATTGCAGAAATTTCCCTTATTTGGGGGCAAAAAACAGAAATTCCCCTTATTTTGGGGCAAAATTGCAGAAATTTTCATTATTATGGGGAAAAATTGGAGAAATTTCCCTTATTTTAGCGCAAAATTGCAGAAATTTCACTTATTTCAGAAAAAAAGCAAAAATTTTTCTTATTTTGAGGCAAAAAGGCAGAAATTCCCATTATTTTGGGGCAAAAAGGCAGAAATTCACCTTATTTTGGGGTAAAATTGCAGAAATTTCATATATTTCAGGGCAAAAAGGCAGAAATTCTTATTATTTTGAGGTAAAATGCTGAAATTTCCCATTTTTTGGGGCTAAAGGCAGAAATTCCCATTATTTTGGGGCAAAAAGGCACAAATTTCCCTTATTTTCGGGCAAAATTGCACAAATTTCATTTATTTCAGGGTAAAAAGTCAGAAATTCCCCTTATTTCGGGGCAAAAAGTAGAAATTTCTTTTATTATGGTACAAAATTGAAGAAATTTTCTTTCTTTCGGAACAAAAAGCAGAAATTCCCCATAATTTGAGGTAAAAGGCTGAAATTCTTTTTATTTTGAGGAAAAATGCAGAAATTCCCATTATTTAGAGGTAAAATTCAGAAATTCCCCTAATATTTAGAGAAAATGCAGAAATTCCCTTTATTTTGGGGCTAAAAGGCAAAAATTTTCCGTATTTTGAAGAAAAATTGCAGAAATTCTCATAATTTTCGGGCAAAAAGTCTGAAATTCTCCTTATTTGGGGGCAAAAAAACAGAAAATCTTCTTTTTTCGGGTGCAAAAAGTCAGAAATTCCACTTATTTGGGGCAAAATTGCAGAAATTTCCTCTACTTTGGGGCAAAATTGCAGAAATTTCTTCTATTTTGGGGCAAAATTGCAGAAATTTCACTTATTTCAGGGAAAAAAGGCAGAAATTTCTCTTATTTTGGAGCAAAAAAGGCAGAAATTTTTTTTATTTTGGTACAAAATTGAAGAAATTTTTCTTATTTTGGGGCAAAAAGAGAGAAATTCCTCATATTTTGGAGCAAAAAGCAGAAATTCCCCTTATTTTGAGGAAAAAAGGCTGAAATTCCCCTTATTTGGGGGCAAAAAAGCAGAAATTCCCCTTATTTTGGGGCAAAAAGCAGACATTTCCCTTATTTTGGGGAAAAATTTTAGAAATTTCACTTATTGCAGGGCAAAAAGTCAGAAATTCCCCTTATTTTGGGGCAAAAAGACAGAAATTTTGTTTATTTTTGGGCAAAAGGCAGAAATTGCACTTATTTTGAGTCAAAAAGGCGGAAAATCCCCTTATTTTGGGGCAAAAGTGAAGAAATATCCTTTTTCATGGCAAAAATGTATACATTCCCTTTATTTTCGGGCAAAAAGGCAGAAATTCCCCGTATTTAGGAGCAAAATGGCAGAAATTCCCCTAATTTTGGGGCAAAAAGGCAGGAATTCCCCTTATTTTGATGTAAAACTGCAGAAATTTCACAAATTCGCAGCAAGATGGCAGAAATTCCCCTTATTTTCGGCGAAAAAGGCAAAAAATCCTCGTATTTTGGAGCAAAACTGCAGAAATTCCCCTAATTTTTGCGTAAAACATGCAGTAATTTTCTTTATTTTGTGGCAAAAAGGCAGAAATTCCCCTTATTTTGGGGCAAATAGCAGAAATTTCCATTATTTTAGGGCAAAATTGCAGAAATTTCTTTTATTTGGGGGCAAAAAACAGAAATTCCCCTTATTTTGGGGCAAAATTGCAGAAATTTGCTTTTTTGGGGGGCAAAAAACAGAAATTCCCCTTATTTTGCGGCAAAATTGCAGAAATTTTCTTTATTATGGGGAAAAATTGCAGAAATTTTCCTTATTTTAGGGCAAAATTGCAGAAATTTCACTTATTTCAGAAAAAAAAGCAAAAATTATTCTTATTTTGAGGCAAAAAGGCAGAAATTCCCATTATTTTGGGGCAAAAAGGCACAAATTTCCCTTATTTTCGGGCAAAATTGCACAAATTTCATTTATTTCATTGTAAAAAGTCAGAAATTCCCCTTATTTCGGGGCAAAAAGTAGAAATTTCTTTTATTATGGTACAAAATTGAATGAATTTTCTTTATTTTTGAAAAAAAGGCAGAAATTCCCCATAATTTGAGGTAAAAGGCAGAAATTCTTATTTTGAGGTAAAATGCAGAAATTCCCATTATTTAGAGGTAAAATGCAGAAATTCCCCTAATATTTGGGGAAAATGCAGAAATTGCCTTTTTTTGGGGCTAAAAAGCAGAAATTTTCCGTATTTTGAAGAAAAATTGCAAAAATTCTCATAATTTTTGGGCAAAAAGGCTGAAATTCTTTTTATTTTGGGGCAAAAAGACAGAAAATCTCCGTTTTTCGGGTGCAAAAGTCAGAAATTCCCCTTATTTGAGGGCAAAAAGGCAGAAATTTCCCTTATTTTGGGGTAAAATTGAAGAATTTTCACTTATTTCAGGGTAATAAGTCAGAAATTTTCTTTATTTTGAGGCAAAAATAACAGAAATTCCCTCTGTTTTGGGGGAAAAGACAGAAATTCCACTTATTTAGAGGCAAAAAGGCAGAAATTCCCCTTATTTTGGAGCAAAAATGAAGAAATTTCCCTTTTTTATGGCAAAAAGTTAAGCATTCTTCTTATTTTGGTGCAAAACGGCTGAAATTCCCCTTATTTTGAGGTAAAATGCTGAAATTCCCCATATTTTTAGGCAAAAGGCAGAAATTCCCCTTATTTTGGGGGCAAAAAGGCACAAATTTCCCTTATTTTCGGGCAAAATTGCAGAAATTTCATTTATTTCAGGGCAAAAAGTAAGAAATTCCCCTTATTTTGGGGAAAAAAGCAGAAATTTTTTTTATTATGGTACAAAATTTAAAAAATTTTCCTTATTTTGGAACAAAAAGGCAGAAATTCCCCATATTTTGGGGCAAAAGGCAGAAATTCTTTTTACTTTGAGGTAAAATGCAGAAATTCCCCTTATTTAGATGTAAAATGCAGAAATTCTCAAATATTGGGGGAAAGTGCAGAAATTATATTTATTTTGTAGATAAAAGGCAGAAATTAACCATATTTTAAAGAAAAATTGCAGAAATTCTCATAATTTTCGGGCAAAAAGTAAGAAATTCTCTTTATTTTGGGGCAAAAAGACAGAAGATCTCCTTTTTTCTAAAGCATAAAGTCAGTAATTCCCATTATTTTGGGGCAAAAAGACAGAAATTTCGTTTATTTTTGGGGAAAAGTCAGAAATTGCACTTATTTTGAGTCAAAAAGGCGGAAAATCCCTTTATTTTGGGGCAAAAATGAAGAAATTTCTATTTTTTATAACAAAAAGATAAACATTCTGTTTATTTTCAGGCAAAAAGGCAGAAATTCCCCATATATGGACCAAAATTGCAGGAATTCCCCTAATTTTGGGGCAAAAAGGCAGAAACTTCCGTTATTTTGAAGTAAAACTCCAGAAATTTCACTTATTTCGCAGCAAAATGGTAGAAATTCCCCTTATTTACGGCGAAAAAGGCAGAAAATCCCCGTAATTTGGAGCAAAATTGCAGAAATTCACCTAATTTTGGTGTTAAAAATACAGTAATATTTTTTATTTTGGGGCAAAAAGGCAGAAATTCTCCTTATTTTGGGGCAAAAGGCAGAAATTACCCTTATTTTAGGGCAAAATTGCAGAAATTTTTCTTATTTGGGGGCAAAAAACCAGAAATTCCCCTTATTTTGGGGAAAAATTGCAGAAATTTCCCTTATTATAGGGAAAATTGCAGAAATTTCACTTATTTCAGAAAAAAAAAGCAAAAATTTTTCTTATTTTGGGGCAAAAAGGCAGAAATTCCCATTATTTTGGGTCAGAAAGGCAGAAATTCACCTTATTTTGGCCTAAAATTGCAGAAATTTCACATATTTCAGGGCAAAAAGGCAGAAATTTCCCTTAATTTGGGGCAAAAATGAAGAAATTTCCCTTTTTATGGCGAAAAGGTATGCATTCCCATTATTTTCAGGCAAAAATGCAGAAATTTCCCGTATTTTGGAGCAAAATTGCAAAAATTCCCCTAATTGTGGGGCAAAAAGACAGAAATTCCCTATATGTTGGGGCAAAAAGACAGAAATTCTCCTTATTTTGGGGCAAAACTCAGAAATTCCACTCATTTTGGAGCAAAATTGCAGAAATTTTCCTTATTTTGGGGCAAAATTGTAGAAATTTCATTTATTTTGGGGCAAAATTGCAGAAATTCCCCTTATTTTGGAGCAAAAAGTTGAAATCCCTAATTTTTGGCTAAAATTAAAGAAATTTCACTTATTTCGGGACAAAAAGGCAAAAATTCCACTTAATTTCAAGCAAAAAGGCAGAAATTCCCTTTATTTTGGGGTAAAAAGGCAGAAATTCCCCTTATTTTGGGATAAAATTGCAGAAATTTCCCTTATTTGGGAGCAAATGGCAGAAAATCCTATTAATTTCGGTTAAAAAGGCAGAAATTCCCCATATTTTGGAGGAAAATTGCAGAAATTCTCCTAATATTGGGGCAAAAATGCAGAAATTCCCTTTATTTGGGGCAAAAGGCAGAAATTCCCCTTATTTTCGGGAAAAAAGGAAGAAAATCCCTGTGTTTTGAAGCAAAATTGCAGAAACTTCCCTAATTTTGGGGCAAAAAGGCAGAAATTCCCTTTATTTTGGGGCAAAAATACAGATATTCTCCTTATTTTGGGGCAAAAATCAGAAATTTCCCTTATTTGGGGCAAAATTGCAGAAATTTCACTTATTTTCAGGTAAAAAGGCTGAAATTTCCTTTATTTTGGGGCAAAAAGGGAGAAATTCTTCTTTTCAGGGCAAAATTGCACAATTTCCTTTTTTGGGGCTAAAAGGCAGAAATTCCTTATATTTTGGGGCCAAAAGGCAGAAATTCCCCTTATTTTGAGGTAATAAGGCTGAAATTCCCCTTATTTGGGGCAAAAAGGCAGACATTCCCCTTATTTTGGGGTAAAATTGCAGAAATTTCAAATATTTCAGGGCAAAATGGCAGAAATTTCCTTTATTTTAGGGCAAAAATATGAAATCCCTAATTTTTGGCTAAAATTGCAGAAATTTCACTTATTTCGGACAAAAAGCAGAAATTCCACTTAATTTTGGGCAAAAAGGCAGAAATGACCCATATTTTGGAGCAAAATTGCAGAAATTCCCCTAATATTGGTGCAAAAATTCCCTTTACTTTGGGGGCAAAAATGCAGAAATTCCCCTTATTTTTAGGTAAAAAGGCTGAAATTCCCCTTATTTTGGGGCAAAAAGTCAGAAATTCCCTTTATTTTTGGGGAAAATACAGAAATTTCGTTTATTTTTGGGGAAAAGGCAGAAATTGCACTTATTTTGAGTCAAAAAGGCGGAAAATCCCCTTATTTTAGGGTAAAAATGAAGAAATTTCCTTTTTTTATGGCAAAAAGGTATACATTCCCTTTATTTTTGGGCCAAAAGACAGAAATTCCCTGTATTTTTGAGCAAAATTGCAAAAATTCCCCTAATTTTTGGGCAAAAAGGCAGAAATTCCCCTATTTTTGGGGGTAAAACTGCAGAAATTTCACTTACTTCGCGGAAAAATGGCAGAAACTCCCTTTATTTTCGGCGAAAAAAGTAGAAAATCTCCGTATTTTGGAGCAAAATTGCAGAAATTCACCTAATTTTGGGATAAAAAATACAGTAATTTTCTTATTTTGGAGCAAAAAGGCAGAAATTCTCTTTATTTTGGGGCAAAAGGCAGAAATTCCCCTTATTTTAGGGCAAAATTGAAGAAATTTCCTTTATTTGGGGGCAAAAAACAAAAATTCCCATTATTTTGGGGCAAAATTGCATGAATTTCCCTTATTATGGAAAAAAATTGCAGAAATTTCCCTTATTTTAGAACAAAATTGCAGAAATTTCACTTATTTCAGAGAAAAAAGAAATAATTTTTCTTATTTTGGGGCAAAAAGGCAGAAATTTCTATTATTTTATGGGCAAAAAGGCAGAAATTCACCTTATTTTGGGGTAAAATTGCAGAAATTTCACATATTTCAGGGAAAAAAGGCAGAAATTCCCCTTATTTTGGGGCAAAAAGGCAGAAATTCCCTTTATTTTGGTATAAAATTGCAGAAATTTCCCTTATTCGGTAGCAAAAAGGCAGAAAATCCTTTTAATTTTGGGTAAAAAGGCAGAATTTCCCCGTATTTTGGAGCAAAATTGCAGAAATTCCCCTAATATTGGGGCAAAAATGCAGAAATTCCCTTTATTTGGGGCAAAAAGGCAGAAGTTCCCCTTATTTTCGGGAAAAGAGGAAGAAATTCCTTGTATTTTGAAGCAAAATTGCAAAAACTCTTCTAATTTTGGGGCAAAAATACAGAAATTCTCCTTATTTTGGGGCAAAAATCAGAAATTTCCTTTATTTTGGGGCAAAATTTTAGAAATTTCTTCTATTTTGTTACAGACTTGCAGATATTTTTCTTATTTTCTGGCAAAAAGGCAGAAATTCCCCTTACTTTGGGATAAAATTGCAGAAATTTCCCTTATTTGGGGGCAAAAAAGATAAATTCGCCTTATTTTGAGGCAAAATTGCAGAAATTTCCCTTATTATGAAAAAAAATTGCAGAAATTTCAATTATTTTGGGGCAAAATTGCAGAAATTTCACTTATTTCAAAGAAAAAAACTCAGAAATTTCTCTTATTTTGGGGCAAAAAGGCAGAAATTTCTTTTATTTTGGTACAAAATTGTAGAAATTTTCATTATTTGGGGGCAAAAATGCAGAAATTCCCCATATTTTGGGGCAATAATGCAGAGATTCCTCTTATTATGAGGTAAAATGCTGAAATTCCCCTTATTTTGGGGCAATAAGACAGAAATTCCCTTTATTTTGTGTCAAAAAGGCAGAAATTTCCCTTATTTTGGGGCAAAATTGCAGAAATTTCACATATTTCAGGGCAAAATTCAAAAATTCCTTTTATTTTGGGGCAAAAAGAGAGAAATTCCGTTTATTTTTTGGTAAAAAGGCAGAAATTTCACTTATTTCGAGGTAAGAAGGAAGAAATTCCTCTTATTTTAGAACAAAAAAGAAAGAAATTTCCTTTGTTTTGTGGAAAAAGACAGAAATTCCACTTATTTAGAGGCAAAAAGGCAGAAATTCTCCTTATTTTTGGGCAAAACTCAGAAATTCCACTTATTTTGGGGCAAAATTGCAGAAATTTCACTTATTTTGGGGCAAAATTGCAGAAATTTCACTTATTTCAGGGAAAAAAAGGCCGAAATTTTCTTTATTTTGGGGCAAAAAACAGAAATTCTCCATATTTTAGTGCAAAAATCAGAAATTTCCCTTATTTTGAGGTAAAATGCTGAAATTTCCCTTATTTTGGGGCAAAAGGCAGAAATGTCCCTATTTTTGGGGCAAATTTGCAGAAATTTCACTTATTTCAGGGTAATAAGTCAGAAATTTTCCTTATTTTGGGGCAAAAAAAACCAGAAATTCCCTTTGTTTTTGGGGAAAAAGACAGAAATTCCACTTATTTAGAGGCAAAAAGGCAAAAGTTACCCTTCTTTTGGAGCAAAAATGAAGAAATTTCCCTTTTTTATTGCAAAAAGGTGTGCATTCTTCTTATTTTTGGACAAAAAGGCAGAAATTCCTTGTATTTTGGAACAAAATTGCAGAAATTCCCCTAATTTTGGGGTAAAACTGCAGAAATTTCACTTATTTTGCGGCAAAATGGCAGAAATTCCCCTTATTTTCGGCGAAAAAGGCAGAAAATCCTCGTATTTTGGAGCAAAATTGCAGAAATTCACCTAATTTTGGGGTAAAACACGCAGTAATTTTCTTTATTTTGTGGCAAAAAGGCAGAAATTCCCCTTATTTTAGGGCAAAATTGCAGAAATTTTCATTATTTGGGGGCAAAAAACAGAAATTCCTTTTATTTTGGGGCAAAATTGCAGAAATTTGTTTTATTTGGGGGCAAAAACCAGAAATTCCCATTATTTTGCAGCAAAATTGCAGAAATTTTCTTTATTATGGGGAAAAATTGCAGAAATTTCCCTTATTTTAGGGCAAAATTGCAGAAATTTCACTTATTTCAGAAAAAAGCAAAAATTTTCCTTATTTTGAGGCAAAAATGCAGACATTCCCATTATTTTGGGGCAAAAAGGCAGAAATTCACATTATTTTGGGGTAAAATTGCAGAAATTTCATATATTTCAGGGCAAAAAGTCAGAAATTCCCCTTATTTTGAGGTAAAATGCTGAAATTTTCCATTTTTTGGGGCTAAAGGCAGAAATTCCCATTATTTTGGGGCAAAAAGGACAGAAATTCCCTTTGTTTTGGGGGAAAAAGACAGAAATTCCACTTTTAGAGGCAAAAAAGCAGAAATTCCCCTTATTTTGGAGCAAAAATGAAGAAATTTCCCTTTTTTATGGCAAAAAGTTATGCATTCTTCTTATTTTCGGGCAAAAAGGCAGAAATTCCCCATATTTTGGGGCAAAAGGCAGAAACTCCCCTTATTTTGGAGCAAAAATGAAGAAATTTCTCTTTTTTATGGCAAAAAGATATGCATTCTTCTTATTTTGTTGCAAAAAGGCTGAAATTCCCCTTATTTTGAGGTAAAATGCTGAAATTCCTCATATTATGGGGCAATAGGCAGAAATTCCCCTTATTTTGGGGCAAAAAGGCACAAATTTCCCCTATTTTCGGGCAAAATTGCAGAAATTTCATTTATTTCAGGGCAAAAAGTAAGAAATTCCCCTTATTTTGGGGCAAAAAGCAGAAATTTCATTTATTTTTTGGGGAAAAGGCAGAAATTGCACTTCTTTTGAGTCAAAAAGGCGGAAAATCCCCTTATTTTGGGGAAAAATGAAGAAATTTCTATTTTTTATAACAAAAAGGTAAACATTCCCTTTATTTTCGGGAAAAAAGGCAGAAATTCCCCATATTTAGGAGCAAAATTGCAGAAATTCCTTTAATTTTGGGGCATAAAGGCAGAAATTCCTTTTATTTTGGGGTAAAACTCCAAAAATTTTACTTATTTCGCAGCAAAATGGCAGAAATTCCCCATATTTTCGGCGAAAAAGGCAGAAAATCCTCGTATTTTGGAGCAAAATTGCAGAAATTCACCTAATTTTGGGGTAAAAAATACAGTAATATATTTTATTTTGGGTCAAAAAGGCAGAAATTCTCCTTATTTTGGGGCAAAAGGCAGAAATTACCCTTATTTTAGGGCAAAATTGCAGAAATTTCCCTTATTTGGGGGAAAAAACCAGAAATTCCCCTTATTTTGGGGCAAAATTGCAGAAATTTCCCTTATTATGGAAAAAATTGCAGAAATTTCCCTTATTTTAGAACAAAATTGCAGAAATTTCACTTATTTGAGAGAAAAAAAGCAAAAATTTTTCTTATTTATGGCAAAAAGGCAGAAATTCCCATTATTTTGGGGCAAAAAGGCAGAAATTCACCTTATTTTGGGCTAAAATTGCAGAAATTTCACATATTTCAGGGCATAAAGGCAGAAATTTCCCTTAATTTGGGGCAAAAATGAAGAAATTTTTCTTTTTATGGCAAAAAGGTATGCATTCCCCTTATTTTCAGGCAAAAATGCAGAAATTTCCCGTATTTTGGAGCAAAATTGCAGAAATTCCCATAATTGTGGGGCAAAAGGGCAGAAATTCCCTATATGTTGGGGCAAAAAGACAGAAATTCTCCTTATTTTGGGGCAAAACTCAGAAATTCCACTTTTTTGGAGCAAAATTTCAGAAATTTCCCTTATTTTGGGACAAAATTGCAGAAATTTCATTTATTTTGGGGCAAAATTGCAGAAATTCCCCTTATTTTGGGGCAAAAAGATGAAATCCCTAATTTTTGTCTAAAATTAAAGAAATTTCACTTTTTTGGACAAATAGGCAAAAATTCCACTTAATTTCAGGCAAAAAGGCAGAAATTCCGCTTATTTTGGGGCAAAAAGGCAGAAATTCCCCTTATTTTGGGATAAAATTGCAGAAATTTTCCATATTTTGGAGCAAAATTGCAGAAATTCCCCTAATATTGGGACAAAAATGCAGAAATTCCCTTTATTTGGGGCAAAAGGCAGAAGTTCTCCTTATTTTTTGGAAAAGAGGAAAAAATTCCCTGTATTTTGAAGCAAAATTGCAGAAACTCTCCTAATTTTAGGGCAAAAAGGAAGAAATTTTCTTTATTTTGGGGCAAAAATACAGATATTCTCTTTATTTTGGGGCAAAAATCAGAAATTTCCCTTATTTGAGGCAAAATTGCAGAAATTTCACTTATTTTCAGGTAAAAAGGCTGAAATTTCCTTTATTTTGGGGCAAAAAGGGAGAAATACTCATTTTCAGGGCAAAATTGCACAATTTTCCTTTTTTGGGGCAAAAAGGCAGAAATTCCTTATATTTTGGAGCAAAAAGGCAGAAATTCCCCTTATTTTGAGGTAATAAGGCTGAAATTCCCCTTATTTTGGGCAAAAAGGCAGAAATTCCCCTTATTTTGGGGTAAAATTGCAGAAATTTCAAATATTTCAGGGCAAAATGGCAGAAATTTCCCTTATTTTAGGGCAAAAAGATGAAATCCCTAATTTTTTGCTAAAATTGCAGAAATTTCACTTATTTCGGACAAAAAGGCAGAAATTCCACTTAATTTTAAGCAAAAAGGCAGAAATTCTCCATATTTTGGGGCAAAAATGCAGAGATTCCCCTGATTATGAGGTAAAATGCTGAAATTCCCCTTATTTTGGGGCAAAAAGACAGAAATTCCCTTTATTTTGTGGCAAAAAGGCAGAAATTTCCCTTATTTTGGGGCAAAATTGCAGAAATTTCACATATTTCGGGGCAAAATTCAAAAATTCCTTTTATTTTGGGGCAAAAAGACAGAAATTCCATTTATTTTCGGGTAAAAAGGCAGAAATTTCACTTTTTTTGAGGTAAGAAGGAAGAAATTCCTTTTATTTTGGAACAAAAAAGACAGAAATTTTCTTTGTTTTGTGGAAAAAGACAAAAATTCCACTTATTTAGATGCCAAAAGGCAGAAATTCTCCTTATTTTAGGGCAAAACTCAGAAATTCCACTTATTTTGGGGCAAAATTCCAGAAATTTTTCTTATTTTGAGGCAAAATTGCAGAAATATTTCTTATTTTGGGGCAAAAAAGCAGAAATTCCTAATAATTTGGGCCAAAATTCAGAAATTCCCCTTATTTTGAGGTAAAAGGGCTGAAATTCCCCTTATTGGGCAGCAAAAAGGCAGAAATTTCCCTTATATTGGGGCAAAATTGAAGAAATTTCACTTATTTCCGGGTAATAAGTCAGAAATTTTCCTTATTTTGGGGCAAAAATGAGAGAAATTCCCTTTGTTTTGGGGGGAAAAGACAGAAATTCCACTTATTTAGAGGCAAAAAAGCAGAAATTCCCCTTATTTTAGGGCAAACTTGCAGAATTTTCCTTTATTTGGGGGCAAAAAAACAGAAATTCCCCTTATTTTGGGGCAAAATTCCAGAAATTTCCTTTATTATGGTGAAAAATTGAAGACATTTCTTTTATTTTAGGGCAAAATTGCAGAAATTTCACTTATTTCAGAGAAAAAAAGCAAAAATTTATCTTATTTGGGGCAAAAAGGCAGAAATTCACATTATTTTGGGGCAAAAGGCAGAAATTCACCTTATTTTGGGCTAAAATTGCAGAAATTTCACACATTTCAGGGCAAAAAGGCAGAAATTTCCCTTAATTTGTGGCAAAAATGAAGACATTTCCTTTTTTTATGGCAAAAAGGTATGCATTCCACTTATTTTCGGGCAAAAAGTCAGAAATTCCCCATATTTTGGAGCAAAATTGCAGAAATTCTCCTAATTGTGGGGCAAAAAGGCAGAAATTCTTCTTATTTTGGGGCAAAACTCAGAAATCGCACTTATTTTGGGGCAAAATTCCAGAAATTTCCTATTTTTGGGGGCAAAATTGCAGAAATTTCACTTATTTTGGGGCAAAAAAGGAGAAATTTCCCATATTTTTGGGCAAAAATGCAGAAATTCCCCTTATTTTGAGGTAAAAAGGCTGAAATTCCCTTTATTTGGGGGCAAAAAGGCAGAAATTTCCCTTACTTAGGGGCAAAATTGCAGAAATTTCACTTATTTCAGGGTAATAAGTCAGAAATTTTCATTATTTTGCGGCAAAAAAGACAGAGATTCCCTATGTTTAGGGGGAAAAAGACAAAAATTCCACTTATTTAGAGGCAAAAAAGCAGAAATTCCCCTTATTTTAGGGCAAAATTGCAGAAATTTCCCTTATTTGGAAGCAAAATAACAGAAATTCCCCTTATTTTGGGGCAAAATTCCAGAAATTTTATTTATTTTGGGGCAAAATTGCAGAAATTTCACTTATTTCAGGGAAAAAAGGTAGAAATTTTCCTTATTTTGGGGCAAAAAGGCAATAATTCCTAATATTTTGTGCCATAATTCAGAAATTCCTCTTATTTTTAGATAAAAAGGCTGAAATTCCCCTTATATGGGGGCAAAAAGGCAGAAATTTCCCTTATATTGGGGCAAAATTGCAGAAATTTCAATTATTTCAGCATAATAAGTCAGAAATTTTCCTTATTTTAGGGCAAAAATGACAGAAATTCACGTTGTTTTGGGGGAAAACATCAGAAATTCCACTTATTTAGAGTCAATAAGCAGAAAATCCCCATAATTTAGGGCAAAATTGCAGAAATTTCCCTTATTTGCTGGCAAAAAAACAGAAATTCTTCTTATTTTTGGGCAAAATTCCAGAAATTTCATTTATTATGGGGAAAAATTGCAGAAATTTCTTTTATTTTAGTGCAAAATTGCAGAAATTTCATTTATTTCAGAGAAAAAAAGCAAAAATTTTTCTTATTTTGGGGCAAAAATGCAGAAATTCCCATTATTTTGGGGCAAAAAGGCAGAAATTCACCTTATTTTGGGCTAAAATTGCAGAAATTTCACATATTTCAGAACAAAAAGGCAGAAATTTCCCTTAATTTTGGGCAAAAATGAAGAAATTTCCCTTTTTTATGGCAAAAAGTATGCATTCCCCTTATTTTCAGGCAAAAAGGCAGAAATTCCCCATATTTTGGAGCAAAATTGCAGAAATTCCCTTTATTTCGAGGTAAAAAAGCTGAAATTCCCCTTATTTGGGGGCAAAAGCAGAAATTTTCCTTATTTTGGGGCAAAATTGAACAAATTTCACTTCTTTCAGGGTAATAAGTCAGAATTTCCCTTTATTTTGGGGCAAAAAAGACAGAAATTCCCTTTGTTTTGGGAGAAAAAGACAGAAATTCTACTTATTTAGAGGCAAAAAGGTAGAAATTCAACTTATTTTGGGGCAAAAATGATGAAATTTCCATTTTTAATGGCAAAAAGGTATGCATTCCCCTTATTTTCAGCGAAAAAGGCAGAAAATCCTCGTAATTTGGAGCAACATTGCAGAAATTTACCTACTTTTCGGGTAAAACATGCAGTAATTTTCTTTATTTTGTGGCAAAAAGGCAGAAATTCCCCTTATTTTGAGGCAAATGGCAGAAATTTCCCTTATTTCGAGGTAATAAGGCTGAAATTCCCATTATTTTGGGGAAAAAGGGCCGAAATTCTTTTTATTTTGGGGTAAAATTGCAGAAATTTCAAATATTTCAGGGCAAAATGGCAGAAATTCCCCTTATTTTGGGGCAAAAAGATGAAATCCCTAATTTTTGGCTAAAATTGCAGATATTTCACTTATTTTGGGACAAAAAGGCAGAAATTGCACTTAATTTTGGGCAAAAAGGCAGAAATGACCAGTATTTTGGAGCAAAAAGGCTGAAATTCCCCTTATTTTGGGGCAAAATTGCAGAAATTTCCCTTATTTTGTGGCAAAATTGCAGAAGTATTTCTTATTTTGTTCAAAATTGCAGAAATTTCACTTATTTCAGAATAATAAGACAGGAATTTCTCTTGTTTTAGAGCAAAAGGGCAGAAATTTCTTGTATTTTGGTACAAAATTGCAGAAAATTTCTTTATTTTGTAGCAAAAATGCAGAAATTCCCCATATTTTGGGGCAAAAATGCAGAGATTCCCCTTATTATGAGGAAAAAGGCTGAAATTTCCCTTATTTTGGGGCAAAAAGACAGAAATTCCCCTTATTTTGTGGCAAAAAGGCAGGAATTTCTCTTATTTTGGGGCAAAATTGCAGAAATTTCACTTATTTCTGGGCAAAATTCAAAAATTCCCCTTATTTTGGGGCAAAAAGGCAAAAATTCCGTTTATTTTTGGGTAAAAAAGCAGAAATTTCACTTATTTTGAGGGGAAAAAGCAGAAATTCCTCTTATTTTGGGGCAAAAATGAAGAAATTTCCCTTTTTTGTGGCAAAAGGTATACATTCCCCTTATTTTCGGGCAAAAAAGCAGAAATTCCCTGTATTTTGGAGCAAAATTGCAGAAATTCCCATAGTTGTGGGGCAAAAAGGCAGAAATTCCCTATATGTTGGGCCAAAAAACACAAATTCTCCTTATTTTGGAGCAAAACTCAGAAATTCCACTTATTTTGGGGCAAAATTCCAGAAATTTCCCTTATTTTGGGGCCAAATTGCAGAAATTTCCCTTATTTTGGGTCAGAATTGCAGATATTTCACTTATTTCCGGAAAAATGCAGAAATTTTCTCTATTTTAGGGCAAAAAGGCAGAAATTCTTAATATTTTGTGGCAAAAATGCAGAAATTCCCCTTATTTTGAGGTAAAAAGGCTGAAATTCCTTTTATTTTGGGGCAAAAAGGCAGAAATTTTCCTTATTTTAGGGCAAAATTGAAGAAATTTCACTTATTTCAGGGTAATAAGTCAGAAATTCCCCTTATTTTGGGGCAAAATAGACAGAAATTCCCTTTGTTTTGGGGGAATAAGACAGAAATTCCACTTATTTAAAGGCAAAAAGGCAGAAATTCCCCTTATTTTGGGGCAAAAATGAAGAAATTTCCCTTTTTTATGGCAAAAAGTGTGCATTCCCCTTATTTTCGGGCAAAAAGGCAGAAATTCCCTGTATTTTGGAGCAAAATTGCAGAAATTCCCTTTATTTCGAAGTAAAAAAGCTGAAATTCCCCTTATTTGGGGGCAAAAGCAGAAATTTTCCTTATTTTAAGGCAAAATTGAAGAAATTTCACTTATTTCAGGGTAATAAGTCAGAATTTCCCCTTATTTTGGGGCAAAATAGACAGAAATTCCCTTTGTTTTGGGGGAAAAAGACAGAAATTCCACTTATTTAGAGGCAAAAAGGTAGAAATTCCCTTTATTTTGGGGCAAAAATGATGAAATTTCTCTTTTTTTATGGCAAAAAGGTATGCATTCCCCTTATTTTCAGCGAAAAAGGCAGAAAATCCTTGTATTTTGGAGCAACATTGCAGAAATTTACCTAATTTTGGGGTAAAACATGCAGTAATTTTCTTTATTTTGTGGCAAAAAGGCAGAAATTCCCCTTATTTTGGGGCAAATGGCAGAAATTCCCCTTATTTTGAGGTAATAAGGCTGAAATTCCCCTTATTTTGGGGCAAAAGGGCCGAAATTCTTTTTATTTTGGGGTAAAATTGCAGAAATTTCAAATATTTCAGGGCAAAATGGCAGAAATTCCCCTTATTTTGGGGCAAAACATGAAATCCCTAATTTTTGGCTAAAATTGCAGATATTTCACTTATTTTGGGACCAAAAGGCAGAAATTGCATTTAATTTTGGGCAAAAAGGCAGAAATGACCAGTATTTTGGAGCAAAAAGGCTGAAATTCCCCTTATTTTGAGGTAAAATGCTGAAATTCTTCATATAATGGGGTAAAAGGCAGAAATTCCCCTCATTTTGGGGCAAAAAGGCAGAAATTCCCCTTATTTTGAGGTAAAACTGAACAAATTTCACTTATTTCGCGGCAAAATGGCAGAAATTCCCCTTATTTTCGGCGAAAAAGGCAGAAAATCCCCGTATTTTGGAGCAAAATTGAAGAAATTCACCAAATTTGGAGTAGAACATGCAGTAATTTTCTTTGTTTTGGGGCAAAAGGCAGAAATTCCCCTTATTTTGGGCTAAAATTGCAGAAATTTCACATATTTCAGGGCATAAAGGCAGAAATTTCCCTTAATTTGGGGCAAAAATGAAGAAATTTTTCTTTTTATGGCAAAAAGGTATGCATTCCCCTTATTTTCAGGCAAAAATGCAGAAATTTCCCGTATTTTGGAGCAAAATTGCAGAAATTCCCATAATTGTGGGGCAAAAGGGCAGAAATTCCCTATATGTTGGGGCAAAAAGACAGAAATTCTCCTTATTTTGGGGCAAAACTCAGAAATTCCACTTTTTTGGAGCAAAATTTCAGAAATTTCCCTTATTTTGGGACAAAATTGCAGAAATTTCATTTATTTTGGGGCAAAATTGCAGAAATTCCCCTTATTTTGGGGCAAAAAGATGAAATCCCTAATTTTTGTCTAAAATTAAAGAAATTTCACTTTTTTGGACAAATAGGCAAAAATTCCACTTAATTTCAGGCAAAAAGGCAGAAATTCCGCTTATTTTGGGGCAAAAAGGCAGAAATTCCCCTTATTTTGGGATAAAATTGCAGAAATTTTCCATATTTTGGAGCAAAATTGCAGAAATTCCCCTAATATTGGGACAAAAATGCAGAAATTCCCTTTATTTGGGGCAAAAGGCAGAAGTTCTCCTTATTTTTTGGAAAAGAGGAAAAAATTCCCTGTATTTTGAAGCAAAATTGCAGAAACTCTCCTAATTTTAGGGCAAAAAGGAAGAAATTTTCTTTATTTTGGGGCAAAAATACAGATATTCTCTTTATTTTGGGGCAAAAATCAGAAATTTCCCTTATTTGAGGCAAAATTGCAGAAATTTCACTTATTTTCAGGTAAAAAGGCTGAAATTTCCTTTATTTTGGGGCAAAAAGGGAGAAATACTCATTTTCAGGGCAAAATTGCACAATTTTCCTTTTTTGGGGCAAAAAGGCAGAAATTCCTTATATTTTGGAGCAAAAAGGCAGAAATTCCCCTTATTTTGAGGTAATAAGGCTGAAATTCCCCTTATTTTGGGCAAAAAGGCAGAAATTCCCCTTATTTTGGGGTAAAATTGCAGAAATTTCAAATATTTCAGGGCAAAATGGCAGAAATTTCCCTTATTTTAGGGCAAAAAGATGAAATCCCTAATTTTTTGCTAAAATTGCAGAAATTTCACTTATTTCGGACAAAAAGGCAGAAATTCCACTTAATTTTAAGCAAAAAGGCAGAAATTCTCCATATTTTGGGGCAAAAATGCAGAGATTCCCCTGATTATGAGGTAAAATGCTGAAATTCCCCTTATTTTGGGGCAAAAAGACAGAAATTCCCTTTATTTTGTGGCAAAAAGGCAGAAATTTCCCTTATTTTGGGGCAAAATTGCAGAAATTTCACATATTTCGGGGCAAAATTCAAAAATTCCTTTTATTTTGGGGCAAAAAGACAGAAATTCCATTTATTTTCGGGTAAAAAGGCAGAAATTTCACTTTTTTTGAGGTAAGAAGGAAGAAATTCCTTTTATTTTGGAACAAAAAAGACAGAAATTTCCTTTGTTTTGTGGAAAAAGACAAAAATTCCACTTATTTAGATGCCAAAAGGCAGAAATTCTCCTTATTTTAGGGCAAAACTCAGAAATTCCACTTATTTTGGGGCAAAATTCCAGAAATTTTTCTTATTTTGAGGCAAAATTGCAGAAATATTTCTTATTTTGGGGCAAAAAAGCAAAAATTCCTAATAATTTGGGCCAAAATTCAGAAATTCCCCTTATTTTGAGGTAAAAGGGCTGAAATTCCCCTTATTGGGCAGCAAAAAGGCAGAAATTTCCCTTATATTGGGGCAAAATTGAAGAAATTTCACTTATTTCCGGGTAATAAGTCAGAAATTTTCCTTATTTTGGGGCAAAAATGAGAGAAATTCCCTTTGTTTTGGGGGGAAAAGACAGAAATTCCACTTATTTAGAGGCAAAAAAGCAGAAATTCCCCTTATTTTAGGGCAAACTTGCAGAATTTTCCTTTATTTGGGGGCAAAAAAACAGAAATTCCCCTTATTTTGGGGCAAAATTCCAGAAATTTCCTTTATTATGGTGAAAAATTGAAGACATTTCTTTTATTTTAGGGCAAAATTGCAGAAATTTCACTTATTTCAGAGAAAAAAAGCAAAAATTTATCTTATTTGGGGCAAAAAGGCAGAAATTCACATTATTTTGGGGCAAAAGGCAGAAATTCACCTTATTTTGGGCTAAAATTGCAGAAATTTCACACATTTCAGGGCAAAAAGGCAGAAATTTCCCTTAATTTGTGGCAAAAATTAAGACATTTCCTTTTTTTATGGCAAAAAGGTATGCATTCCACTTATTTTCGGGCAAAAAGGCAGAAATTCCCCATATTTTGGAGCAAAATTGCAGAAATTCTCCTAATTGTGGGGCAAAAAGGCAGAAATTCTCCTTATTTTGGGGCAAAACTCAGAAATCGCACTTATTTTGGGGCAAAATTCCAGAAATTTCCTATTTTTGGGGGCAAAATTGCAGAAATTTCACTTATTTTGGGGCAAAAAAGGAGAAATTTCCCATATTTTTGGGCAAAAATGCAGAAATTCCCCTTATTTTGAGGTAAAAAGGCTGAAATTCCCTTTATTTGGGGGCAAAAAGGCAGAAATTTCCCTTACTTAGGGGCAAAATTGCAGAAATTTCACTTATTTCAGGGTAATAAGTCAGAAATTTTCATTATTTTGCGGCAAAAAAGACAGAGATTCCCTATGTTTAGGGGGAAAAAGACAAAAATTCCACTTATTTAGAGGCAAAAAAGCAGAAATTCCCCTTATTTTAGGGCAAAATTGCAGAAATTTCCCTTATTTGGAAGCAAAATAACAGAAATTCCCCTTATTTTGGGGCAAAATTCCAGAAATTTTATTTATTTTGGGGCAAAATTGCAGAAATTTCACTTATTTCAGGGAAAAAAGGTAGAAATTTTCCTTATTTTGGGGCAAAAAGGCAATAATTCCTAATATTTTGTGCCATAATTCAGAAATTCCTCTTATTTTTAGATAAAAAGGCTGAAATTCCCCTTATATGGGGGCAAAAAGGCAGAAATTTCCCTTATATTGGGGCAAAATTGCAGAAATTTCAATTATTTCAGCATAATAAGTCAGAAATTTTCCTTATTTTAGGGCAAAAATGACAGAAATTCACGTTGTTTTGGGGGAAAACATCAGAAATTCCACTTATTTAGAGTCAATAAGCAGAAAATCCCCATAATTTAGGGCAAAATTGCAGAAATTTCCCTTATTTGCTGGCAAAAAAACAGAAATTCTTCTTATTTTTGGGCAAAATTCCAGAAATTTCATTTATTATGGGGAAAAATTGCAGAAATTTCTTTTATTTTAGTGCAAAATTGCAGAAATTTCATTTATTTCAGAGAAAAAAAGCAAAAATTTTTCTTATTTTGGGGCAAAAATGCAGAAATTCCCATTATTTTGGGGCAAAAAGGCAGAAATTCACCTTATTTTGGGCTAAAATTGCAGAAATTTCACATATTTCAGAACAAAAAGGCAGAAATTTCCCTTAATTTTGGGCAAAAATGAAGAAATTTCCCTTTTTTATGGCAAAAAGTATGCATTCCCCTTATTTTCAGGCAAAAAGGCAGAAATTCCCCATATTTTGGAGCAAAATTGCAGAAATTCCCTTTATTTCGAGGTAAAAAAGCTGAAATTCCCCTTATTTGGGGGCAAAAGCAGAAATTTTCCTTATTTTGGGGCAAAATTGAACAAATTTCACTTCTTTCAGGGTAATAAGTCAGAATTTCCCTTTATTTTGGGGCAAAAAAGACAGAAATTCCCTTTGTTTTGGGAGAAAAAGACAGAAATTCCACTTATTTAGAGGCAAAAAGGTAGAAATTCAACTTATTTTGGGGCAAAAATGATGAAATTTCCATTTTTAATGGCAAAAAGGTATGCATTCCCCTTATTTTCAGCGAAAAAGGCAGAAAATCCTCGTAATTTGGAACAACATTGCAGAAATTTACCTACTTTTCGGGTAAAACATGCAGTAATTTTCTTTATTTTGTGGCAAAAAGGCAGAAATTCCCCTTATTTTGAGGCAAATGGCAGAAATTTCCCTTATTTCGAGGTAATAAGGCTGAAATTCCCATTATTTTGGGGAAAAAGGGCCGAAATTCTTTTTATTTTGTGGTAAAATTGCAGAAATTTCAAATATTTCAGGGCAAAATGGCAGAAATTCCCCTTATTTTGGGGCAAAAAGATGAAATCCCTAATTTTTGGCTAAAATTGCAGATATTTCACTTATTTTGGGACAAAAAGGCAGAAATTGCACTTAATTTTGGGCAAAAAGGCAGAAATGACCAGTATTTTGGAGCAAAAAGGCTGAAATTCCCCTTATTTTGGGGCAAAATTGCAGAAATTTCCCTTATTTTGTGGCAAAATTGCAGAAGTATTTCTTATTTTGTTCAAAATTGCAGAAATTTCACTTATTTCAGAATAATAAGACAGGAATTTCTCTTGTTTTAGAGCAAAAGGGCAGAAATTTCTTGTATTTTGGTACAAAATTGCAGAAAATTTCTTTATTTTGTAGCAAAAATGCAGAAATTCCCCATATTTTGGGGCAAAAATGCAGAGATTCCCCTTATTATGAGGAAAAAGGCTGAAATTTCCCTTATTTTGGGGCAAAAAGACAGAAATTCCCCTTATTTTGTGGCAAAAAGGCAGGAATTTCTCTTATTTTGGGGCAAAATTGCAGAAATTTCACTTATTTCTGGGCAAAATTCAAAAATTCCCCTTATTTTGGGGCAAAAAGGCAAAAATTCCGTTTATTTTTGGGTAAAAAAGCAGAAATTTCACTTATTTTGAGGGGAAAAAGCAGAAATTCCTCTTATTTTGGGGCAAAAATGAAGAAATTTCCCTTTTTTGTGGCAAAAGGCATACATTCCCCTTATTTTCGGGCAAAAAAGCAGAAATTCCCTGTATTTTGGAGCAAAATTGCAGAAATTCCCATAGTTGTGGGGCAAAAAGGCAGAAATTCCCTATATGTTGGGCCAAAAAACACAAATTCTCCTTATTTTGGAGCAAAACTCAGAAATTCCACTTATTTTGGGGCAAAATTCCAGAAATTTCCCTTATTTTGGGGCCAAATTGCAGAAATTTCCCTTATTTTGGGTCAGAATTGCAGATATTTCACTTATTTCCGGAAAAATGCAGAAATTTTCTCTATTTTAGGGCAAAAAGGCAGAAATTCTTAATATTTTGTGGCAAAAATGCAGAAATTCCCCTTATTTTGAGGTAAAAAGGCTGAAATTCCTTTTATTTTGGGGCAAAAAGGCAGAAATTTTCCTTATTTTAGGGCAAAATTGAAGAAATTTCACTTATTTCAGGGTAATAAGTCAGAAATTCCCCTTATTTTGGGGCGAAATAGACAGAAATTCCCTTTGTTTTGGGGGAATAAGACAGAAATTCCACTTATTTAAAGGCAAAAAGGCAGAAATTCCCCTTATTTTGGGACAAAAATGAAGAAATTTCCCTTTTTTATGGCAAAAAGTGTGCATTCCCCTTATTTTCGGGCAAAAAGGCAGAAATTCCCTGTATTTTGGAGCAAAATTGCAGAAATTCCCTTTATTTCGAAGTAAAAAAGCTGAAATTCCCCTTATTTGGGGGCAAAAGCAGAAATTTTCCTTATTTTAAGGCAAAATTGAAGAAATTTCACTTATTTCAGGGTAATAAGTCAGAATTTCCCCTTATTTTGGGGCAAAATAGACAGAAATTCCCTTTGTTTTGGGGGAAAAAGACAGAAATTCCACTTATTTAGAGGCAAAAAGGTAGAAATTCCCTTTATTTTGGGGCAAAAATGATGAAATTTCTCTTTTTTTATGGCAAAAAGGTATGCATTCCCCTTATTTTCAGCGAAAAAGGCAGAAAATCCTTGTATTTTGGAGCAACATTGCAGAAATTTACCTAATTTTGGGGTAAAACATGCAGTAATTTTATTTATTTTGTGGCAAAAAGGCAGAAATTCCCCTTATTTTGAGGCAAATGGCAGAAATTCCCCTTATTTTGAGGTAATAAGGCTGAAATTCCCCTTATTTTGGGGCAAAAGGGCCGAAATTCTTTTTATTTTGGGGTAAAATTGCAGAAATTTCAAATATTTCAGGGCAAAATGGCAGAAATTCCCCTTATTTTGGGGCAAAACATGAAATCCCTAATTTTTGGCTAAAATTGCAGATATTTCACTTATTTTGGGACCAAAAGGCAGAAATTGCATTTAATTTTGGGCAAAAAGGCAGAAATGACCAGTATTTTGGAGCAAAAAGGCTGAAATTCCCCTTATTTTGAGGTAAAATGCTGAAATTCTTCATATAATGGGGTAAAAGGCAGAAATTCCCCTCATTTTGGGGCAAAAAGGCAGAAATTCCCCTTATTTTGAGGTAAAACTGAACAAATTTCACTTATTTCGCGGCAAAATGGCAGAAATTCCCCTTATTTTCGGCGAAAAAGGCAGAAAATCCCCGTATTTTGGAGCAAAATTGAAGAAATTCACCAAATTTGGAGTAGAACATGCAGTAATTTTCTTTGTTTTGGGGCAAAAGGCAGAAATTCCCCTTATTTTAGGGAAAAATTGCAGAAATTTCCCTTATTTTAGGACAAAAACAGAAATTCCCTATATTTTGGGGCAAAATTGCAGAAAATTCTTATATTATGGAAAAAAATTGCAGAAATTTCTTTTATTTTAAGGCAAAATTGCAGAAATTTAACTTATTTCAGAGAAAAAAGCAAAAATGTTTCTTATTTTGTGGCAAAAAGGCAGAAATTCCCATTATTTTTAAGCAAAAAGGCAGAAATTCACCTTATTTTGGGGTAAAATTGCAGACATTTCACATATTTCAGGGCAAAAAGGCAGAAATTCCTTTTATTTTGGGGCAAAAAGCATAAATTTCTTCTATTTTGGTACAAAATTGAAGAAATTTTCTTTATTTTGGAACAAAAAGGCAGAAATTCCCCATATTTTGTGGCAAAAGGCAGAAATTCCTTTTATTTTGAGGTAATAAGGCTGAATTTCCCCTTATTTTGAGGCAAAAAGGCAGAAATTCTTTTTATTTTGGGGTAAAATTGAAAAAATTTCAAATATTTCAGGGCAAAATGGCAGAAATTCCCCTTATTTTGGGGCAAAAAGATTAAATCCCTTATTTTGGCTAAAATTGCAAATATTTCATGTATTTTGGGACAAAAAGGCAAAAATTCCACTTAATTTCAGGCAAAAAGGCCGAAATGACCCGTATTTTGGAGCAAAATTTCAGAAATTCCTCTAATATTGGTGCAATAATGCACAAATTCCTTTTATTTTGGAGCAAAAAGGCAGATATTCCCCATATTATGGTCCAAAATGGCTGAAATTTCCCTCATTTTGAGATAAAATGCTGAAATTCCTCATATTTTGTGGCAAAGGCAGAAATTCCCCTCATTTTGGGGCAAAAAGGCACAAATTTCCTTTATTTTCAGGCAAAATTGCAGAAATTTCATTTATTTCAGGGTAAAAAGTCAGAAATTCCCCTTATTTTGGGGCAAAAAGCAGAAATTTCTTTTATTATGGTACAAAATTTAAGAAATTTTCCTTTTTTTGGAACAAAAAGGCAGAAATTCCCCATTTTTTGGGGTAAAGTCCAGAAATTCCCATTATTTAGAGGTAAAACGCAGAAATTCCCCTAATATTGGGGGAAAATGAAGAAATTCCCTTTATTTTGGGGCTAAAAAGCAGAAATTCCCCTTATTTTGGGGAAATTGTCACAAATTCCCTTTATTTTAGGGCAAAATTGCAGAAATTTCTTTTATTTGGTGGTAAAAAACAGAAATTCCCTTAATTTGGGGAAAATTGCAGAAATTTTCTTTATTATGGGGAAAAATTGGAGAAATTTCTCTTATTTTAGGGCAAAATTGCAGAAATTTCACTTATTTCAGAGAAAAAAAGGAAAAATTTTTTTTATTTTGGGGCAAAAATGCAGAAATTTCCTTTATTTTTGGGCAAAACAGCAGAAATTCCCCTTATTTTGGGATAAAATTTCCGAAATTTCCCTTATTTGGGGGCAAAAAGGAAGAAAATCCCCTTAATTTCGGGCAAAAAGGCAAAAATTCCCCGTATTTTGGAGCAAAATTGCAGAAATTCCCCTAATATTGGGGCAAAAATGCAGAAATTACTTTCATTTGGGGCAAAAAGGCAGAAGTTCCTCTTATTTTCGGGGAAAGAGGCAGAAATTCCCTGTATTTTGAAGCAAAATTTCAGAAACTCCCCTAATTTTGGGGCAAAAAGGCAAAAATTCCCTTTATTTTGGGGCAAAAATACAGAAATTCTCCTTATTTCGGGGCAAAAATTAGAAATTCCCCTTATTTTGGGGCAAAATTGAAGAAAATTTCCTTATTTTGGGGCAAAATTGCAGAAATTTCCCTTATTTTGGGGCAAAATTGAAGAAATTTCTTTTATTTTGGTACAGAATTGCAGAAATTTTTCTTATTTTGTGGCAATAAGGCAGAAATTTTTTATATTTTGTGGCAAAAAGGCACAAATTTTTCTAATTTTCAGGCAAAATTGCAGAAATTTCATTTATTTCAGGACCAAAAGTCAGAAATTCCTTTTATTTTGAGGGAAAAAGCAGAAATTTCTTCTATTTTGGTACAAAATTGAAGAAATTTTCCTTATTTTGGAACAAAAAGGCAGAAATTCCCCATATTTTGTGGCAAAAGGCAGAAATTTCCCTTATTTTGAGGTAATAAGGCTGAAATTCACCTTATTTTGGGGCAAAAAGGCAGAAATTCTTTTTATTTTGCGGTAAAATTTAAAAAATTTCAAAAATTTCAGGGCAAAATAATAGAAATTCCACTTATTTTGAGGCAAAAAGATTAAATCCCTTATTTTTGGCTAAAATTGCCAATATTTCATGTATTTTGGGACAAAAAGGCAAAAATTCCACTTAATTTCAGGCAAAAAGGCAGAAATGACCCGTATTTTGGAGCAAAATTGCAGAAATTCCTCTAATATTGGTGCAATAATGCACAAATTCCCTTTATTTTGGAGCAAAAAGGCAGATATTCCCCATATTATGGTGCAAAAAGGCTGAAATTTCCCTCATTTTGAGGTAAAATGCTGAAATTCCTCATATTTTGGGGCAAAAGGCAGATATTCCCCTCATTTTGGGGCAAAAAAACACAAATTTCCCTTATTTTCAGGCAAAATTGCAGAAATTTCATTTATTTCAGGTTAAAAAGTCAGAAATTCCCCTTATTTTGGGGCAAAAAGCAGAAATTTCTTATATTATGGTACAAAATTTAAGAAATTTTCCTTTTTTTGGAACAAAAAGGCAGAAATTCCCCATTTTTTGGGGTAAAATCCAGAAATTCCCCTTATTTAGAGGTAAAACGCAGAAATTCCCCTAATATTGGGGGAAAATGAAGAAATTCTTTTTATTTTCGTGGTAAAGGCAGAAATTTCCTTTATTTTGGGGAAAAAGGCAGAAATTCCCCTTATTTTAGGGCAAAATTGCAGAAATTTCTTATATTTGGGGGCAAAAAACAGAATTTCCTTTAATTTGGGGAAAATTGCAGAAATTTCCTTTATTATGGGGAAAAATTGCAGAAATTTCTCTTATTTAAGGGCAAAATTGCAGAAATTTCACTTATTTCAGAGAAAAAAAGCAAAAATTTTTCTTATTTTGGGGCAAAAATGCAGAAATTTCTTTTATTTTGGGGCAAAAAAGCACAAATTCCTCTTATTTTGGGATAAAATTGCCGAAATTTCCCTTATTTGGGGGCAAAAAGCAGAAAATCCCCTAAATTTCGGGCAAAAAGGCAAAATTCCCCGTATTTTGGAGCAAAATTGCAGAAATTCTCCTAATATTGGGGCAAAAATGCAGAAATTCCTTTTATTTGGGGCAAAAAGGCAGAAGTTCCTCTTATTGTCGGGGACAGAGGCAGAAATTCCCTGTATTTTGAAGCAAAATTGCAGAAATTCTCCTAATATTGGGGCAAAAATGCAGAAATTCCTTTTATTTGGGGCAAAAAGGCAGAAGTTCCTCTTATTGTCGGGGACAGAGGCAGAAATTCCCTGTATTTTGAAGCAAAATTGCAGAAACGCCCCTAATTTTTGGCAAAAAGGCAGAAATTCCCTTTATTTTTGTGCAAAAATACAGAAATTCTCCTTATTTCGGGGCAAAATTGCAGAAATTTCCCTTATTTTGGGTCAAAATTGGAGAAATTTCTTTTATTTTGGTACAGAATTGCAGAAATTTTTCTTATTTTGTGGCAAGAAGGCAGAAATTTTTTATATTTTGTGGCAAAAAGGCACAAATTTTTTTTATTTTTGGGCAAAATTGCAGAAATTTCATTTATTTCAGGACAAAAAGTCAGAAATTCCTTTTATTTTGGGACAAAAAGCAGAAATTTCTTCTATTTTGGTACAAAATTGAAGAAATTTTCCTTATTTTGGAACAACAAGGCAGAAATTCCCCATATTTTGGAGCAAAAGGCAGAAATTCCCCTTATTTTGAGGTAAAAAGGATGAAATTCCTCTTATTTTCAAACAAAAAGGTAGAAATTCCCTTTACTTTGCAGCAAAAAAACAGAAATTCCCGTTAATTGGGGCAGAAAAGCAGAAATTTTCTTTTTTGGGGGCAATAAGGCAGATATTCCCCATATTTTGTGGCAAAAAGGCAGAAATTCCCCTTATTTGGAGGTAAAATGCTGAAATTCCCCTTATTCTAGGCAAAAAGGCAGATATTACCCTTATTTTGGGGTAAAATTGCAGAAATTTCACTTATTTCAGGGCAAAAAGTCAGAAATTTGCCTTATTTTGGGGCAAAAAGCAGAAATTCCCCTAATTTTGGGGCCAAAAACAGAAATTCCCTTTTTTGGGGTAAAATTGCGGAAATTTCAAATATTTCAGGGCAAAAAGGCAGAAATTCCACTTAATTTCGGGCTATAAGGCAGAAATTCCCCGTATTCTGGAGCAAAATTTCAGAAATTCCACTTATATTGGTGCAAAAATGCAGAAATTCCCTTTATTTTGGTGCAATAAGGCTGAAATCCCCCGTATTTTTAAGCAAAATTGCACAAATTTCACTAATTTTGAGGGAAAATGCAGAAATACACATAATTTTGGGGCAAAAAGACAGAAATTCTCCTTATTTCAGGGCAAAAAGTCAGAAATTCCCATTATTTTGGGGTAAAATTGCAGAAATTTCCCTTATTTTGTGGCAAAATTGCAGAAATTTTTCTTATTTTGGTCAAAATTGCAGAAATTTCATTTATTTCAGGGCAAAAAGTCAGAAATTTGCCTTATTTTGGGGCAAAAAGCAAAAATTCCCCTAATTTTGGGGCCAAAAAGAGAAATTCCCTTTATTTTGGGGTAAAATTGCGGAAATTTCAAATATTTCAGGGCAAAAAGGCAGAAATTCCACATAATATCGGGCTATAAGTCAGAAATTCCCCGTATTCTGGAGAAAAATTTCAGAAATTCCACTTATATAGGTGAAAAATGTAGAAATCCCTTTTAATTTGTTGCAATAAGGCTGAAATCTCCTGTATTTTGAAGCAAAATTGCACAAATTCCCCTAATTTTGAGGGAAAATGCAGAAATACACATTATTTTGGAGAAAAAAGACAGAAATTCTTCTTATTTCAGGGCAAAAAGGCAGAAATGACCAGTATTTTGGAGCAAAAAGGCTGAAATTTCCCTTATTTTGTGGCAAAATTGCAGAAGTTTTTCTTATTTTGTTCAAAATTGCAGAAATTTCACTTATTTCAGAATAAGAAGATAGGAATTTCTCTTCTTTTAGAGCAAAAGGGCAGAAATTTCTTGTATTTTGGTACAAAATTGCAGAAAATTTCTTTATTTTGTAGCAAAAATGCAGAAATTCCCCATATTTTGGGGCAAAAATGCAGAAATTCCCCTTATTATGAGGAAAAAGGCTGAAATTCCCCTTATTTTGGGGCAAAGAGACAGAAATTCCCCTTATTTTGTGGCAAAAAGGCAGAAATTTCTCTTATTTTGGGGCAAAATTGCAGAAATTTAACTTATTTCTGGGCAAAATTAAAAAATTCCCCTTATTTTGGGGCAAAAAGGCAAAAATTCCGTTTATTTTTGGGTAAAAAGGCAGAAATTTCACTTATTTTGAGGGGAAAAAGCAGAAATTCCTCTTATTTTGGGGCAAAAATGAAGAAATTTCCCTTTTTTGTGGCAAAAGGTATACATTCCCCTTACTTTCGGGCAAAAAAGCAGAAATTCTCTGTATTTTGGAGCAAAATTGCAGAAATTCCCATAGTTGTGGGGCAAAAAGGCAGAAATTCCCTATATGTTGGGCCAAAAAACACAAATTCTCCTTATTTTGGGGCAAAACTCAGAAATTCCACTTATTTTGGGGCAAAATTCCAGAAATTTCCCTTATTTTGGGGCCAAATTGCAGAAATTTCCATTATTTTGGGTCAGAATTGCAGATATTTCACTTATTTCCGGAAAAATGCAGAAATTTTCTCTATTTTAGGGCAAAAAGGCAGAAATTCTTAATATTTTGTGGCAAAAATGCAGAAATTCCTTTTATTTTGAGGTAAAAAGGCTGAAATTCCTTTTATTTTGGGGCAAAGAGGCAGAAATTTTCCTTATTTTAGGGCAAAATTGAAGAAATTTCACTTATTTCAGGGTAATAAGTCAGAAATTCCCCTTATTTTGGGGCAAAATAGACAGAAATTCCCTTTGTTTTGGGGAAATAAGACAGAAATTCCACTTATTTAAAGGCAAAAAGGCAGAAATTCCCATTATTTTGGGGCAAAAATGATGAAATTTCCCTTTTTTATGGCAAAAAGGTATGCATTCCCCTTATTTTCAGCGAAAAAGGCAAAAAATCCTCGTATTTTGGAGCAACATTGCAGAAATTTACCTAATTTTTGGGTAAAACATGCAGTAATTTTCTTTATTTTGTGGCAAAAAGCCAGAAATTCCCCTTATTTTGGGGCAAATGGCAGAAATTCCCCTTATTTTGAGGTAATAAGACTGAAATTCCCCTTATTTTGGGGCAAAAGGGCCGAAATTCTTTTTATTTTGGGGTAAAATTGCAGAAATTTCAAATATTTCAGGGCAAAATGGCAGAAATTCCCCTTATTTTGGGGCACAAAGATGAAATCCCTAATTTTTGGGTAAAATTGCAGATATTTCACTTATTTTGGGACAAAAAGGCAAAATTGCACTTAATTTTGGGCCAAAAGGCAGAAATGACCAGTATTTTGGAGCAAAAAGGCTGAAATTCCCCTTATTTTGAGGTAAAATGCTGAAATTCCTCATATTTTGGGGCAAAAGGCAGAAATTCCCCTCTTTTTGGGGCAAAAAGGCAGAAATTCCCCTTATTTTGAGGTAAAACTGAAGAAATTTCACTTATTTCGCAGCAAAATGGCAGAAATTCCCCTTATTTTCGGCGAAAAAGGCAGAAAATCCCCGTAATTTGGAGCAAAATTGCAGAAATTCACCTAATTTTGGGGTAAAACATGCAGTAATTTTCTTTGTTTTGGGGCAAAAGGCAGAAATTCCCCTTATTTTAGGGAAAAATTGCAGAAATTTCCATTATTTGGGGACAAACAACATAAATTCCCTTTATTTTGGTGCAAAATTGCAGAAAATTCCTTTATTTTGAGAAAAAAATTGCAGAAATTTCTTTTATTTAAGGCAAAATTGCAGAAATTTCACTTATTTCAGAGAAAAAAAGCAAAAATTTTTCTTATTTTGGGGCAAAAACGCAGAAATTCCCATTATTTTGGGGCAAAAAGGCAGAAATTCTCCTAATTATGTGGTAAAATTGCAGACATTTCACATATTTCAGGGCAAAAAGGCAGAAATTTCCCTTATTTGGGGGCAAAAAGGCAGAAATTCCCCTTATTTTGGGATAAAATTGCAGAAATTTCCCTTTTGGGGGGGCAAAAAGGAAGAAAATCCCCGTATTTTGAAGCAAAATTGCAGAAATTCCTCTAATATTGGGGCAAAAATGCAGAAATTCCCTTTATTTGGGGCAAATCGGCAGAAGTTCCTCTTATTTTCGGGAAAAGAGGCAGAAATTCCCTGTATTTTGAAGAAAAATTGCAGAAACTCCCCTAATTTTGGGGCAAAAAGGCAGAAATTCACTTTATTTTGTGGCAAAAATACAGAAATTCTTTTTATTTCAGGGAAAAAATCAGAAATTTCCCTTATTTTGGGGCCAAATTTTAGAAATTTCTTTTATTTTGGTACAGAATTGCAGATATTTTTCTTATTTTGTGGCAAAAAGGAAGAAATTCCCCATATTTTGGTGCAAAAGGCTGAAATTGCCCTTATTTTGAGGTAAAATGCAGAATTTCCTCATATTTTGGGGTTAAAAGGCAGAAATTCCCCTCATTTTGGGGCAAAAAGGCACAAATTTCCCTTATTTTCGGGCAAAATTGCAGAAATTTCATTTATTTCAGGGCAAAAAGTCAGAAATTACTTTTATTTTGGGGCAAAAAGCAGAAATTTCTTTTATTTTGGTACAAAATTGAAGAAATTTCCCATATTTTGGAACAAAAAGGCAGAAATTCCCCATATTTTGTGGCAAAATGCAGGAATTCTTCTTATTTAGAGGTAAAATGCAGAAATTCCCCTAATTTTGAGGAAAAATGCAGAAATTCCCTTTATTTTGGGGCTAAAAGGCAGAAATTCTCCATATTTTGAAGCAAAATTGCAGAAATTCTCATAATTTTTGGGCAAAATGGCAGAAATTCCCCTTATTTTGGGGCAAATGGCAGAAATTCCCCTTATTTTGAGGTAATAAGGCTGAAATTCCACTTATTTTGGGGCAAAAAGGCCGAAATTCTTTTTATTTTGGGGTAAAATTGCAGAAATTTCAAATATTTAAGGGCAAAATGGCAGAAATTCCCCTTATTTTGGGGTAAATAATGAAATCCCTAATTTTTGGCTAAAATTGCAGATATTTCATTTATTTCGGGAAAAAAGGCAGAAATTCCACTTAATTTTGGGTAAAAAGGCAGAAATGACCCGTATTTTGGAGCAAAAAGACTGAAATTCCCCTTATTTTGAGGTAAAATGCTGAAACTCCTCATATTTTGGGGCAAAAAGCAGAAATTCCCCTCACTTAGGGGCAAAAAGGCAGAAATTCCCTTTATTTTGAGGTAAAACTGAAGAAATTTTACTTATTTCGCGGCAAAATGGCAGAAATTCCCCTTATTTTTGGTGAAAAAGGCAGAAAATCCCTGTATTTGGAGCAAAATTGCAGAAATTCACCTAATTTTGGGGTAAAACATGCAGTAATTTTCTTTGTTTTGGGGCAAAAGGCAGAAATTCCCCTTATTTTAGGGAAAAATTGCAGAAATTTCCATTATTTGGGGACAAACAACATAAATTCCCTTTATTTTGGTGCAAAATTGCAGAAAATTCCTTTATTTTGAGAAAAAAATTGCAGAAATTTCTTTTATTTTAAGGCAAAATTGCAGAAATTTCACTTATTTCAGAGAAAAAAAGCAAAAATTTTTCTTATTTTGGGGCAAAAACGTAGAAATTCCCATTATTTTGGGGCAAAAAGGCAGAAATTCTCCTAATTATGCGGTAAAATTGCAGACATTTCACATATTTCAGGGCAAAAAGGCAGAAATTCCCCTTATTTGGGGGCAAAAAGGCAGAAATTCCCCTTATTTTGGGATAAAATTGCAGAAATTTCCCTTTTTGGGGGGCAAAAAGGAAGAAAATCCCCGTATTTTGAAGCAAAATTGCAGAAATTCCTCTAATATTGGGGCAAAAATGCAGAAATTCCCTTTATTTGGGGCAAATCGGCAGAAGTTCCTCTTATTTTCGGGAAAAGAGGCAGAAATTCCCTGTATTTTTAAGCAAAATTGCAGAAACTCCCCTAATTTTGGGGCAAAAAGGCAGAAATTCTTTTTATTTTGGGGCAAAAATACAGAAATTCTCCTTATTTCGGAGAAAAAATCAGAAATTTCTCTTATTTTGGGGCAACATTTTAGAAATTAATTTTATTTTGGAACAGAATTGCAGAAATTTTTCTTATTTTGTGGCAAAAAGGAAGAAATTCCCCATATTTTGGTGCAAAAAGGCTGAAATTCCCCTTATTTTGAGGTAAAATGCTGAATATCCCCATATTTTGGGGTTAAAAGGCCGAAATTCCCCTTATTTTGGGGCAAAAAGGCAAAATTTCCCTTATTTTCGGGCAAAATTGCAGAAATTTTATTTATTTCAGAGCATAAAGTCAGAAATTACTTTTATTTTGGGGCAAAAAGCAGAAATTTCTTTTATTTTGGTACAAAATTGAAGAAATTTTCCTTATTTTGGAACAAAAAGGCAGAAATTCCCCATATTTTGGGGCAAAATGCAGGAATTCCCCTTATTTAGAGGTAAAATGAAGAAATTCCTTTAATTTTGAGGAAAAATGCAGAAATTCCCTTTATTTTGGGGCTGAAAGGCAGAAATTCCCCGTATTTTGAAGCAAAATTGCAGAAAATCTCATAATTTTAGGGGGAAAAGGCTGAAATTCTCCTTATTTTGGTGCAAAAAGAAAAAATATCTCCGTTTTTCAACGGCAAAAAGTCAGAAATTCCCCTTATTTGAGGCAAAATTGCAGAAATTTCCTTTATTTTGGGGCAAAATTGAAGAAATTTCCCTTATTATGGGGCAAAATTGCAGAAATTTCAATTATTTCAGGGAAAAAAGGCAGAAATTTTTCTTATTTGGGGGCAAAAAGGCAGAAATTTCTTTTATTTTGGTACAAAATTGCAGAAATTTTTCTTATTTTGGGGCAAAAAGGCAGAAATTCCCCATACTTTGGGACAAAAGGCAGAAATTCCCCTTATTTTGAGGAAAAAAGGCTGAAATTCCCCTTATTTTGGGGCAAGAATGCAGAAATTCCCCTTATTTTGGGGCAAAAAGCAGACATTTCCCTTATTTTGGGGCAAAATTTTAGAAATTTAACTTATTTCAGGGCAAAAAGTCAGAAATTCCCCATATTTCGGGGCAAAAAGACAGAAATTCCGTTTATTTTTGGGGAAAAGTCAGAAATTGCACTTATTGAGGCAAAAAAGCGGAAAATCCCCTTATTTTAAGGTAAAAATGAAGAAATTTTTTTTATGGCAAAAAGATATACATTCCCTTTATTTTCGGGCAAAAAGGCAGAAATTCCCCTTATTTTGGGGCAAAATTGCAGAAATTTCACTTATTTCAGGGCAAAAAGTCAGAAATTTGCCTCATTTTGGGGCAAAAAGCAGAAATTCTCCTAATTTTGGGGCCAAAAACAGAAATTCCCTTTTTTGGGGGGTAAAATTGCGGAAATTTCAAATATTTCAGGGTAAAAAGGCAGAAATTCCACTTTATTTCGGGCAATAAGGCAAAAATTCCCCGTATATTGGAGCAAAATTTCAGAAATTCCCCTTATATTGGTGCAAAAATGCAGAAATTCCCTTTATTTTGGTGCAATAAGGCAGAAATTCCTCGTATTTTGAAGCAAAATTGCACATATTCCCCTAATTTTGAGGGAAAATGCAGAAATTAACATTATTTTGGGGCAAAAAGACAGAAATTCTCCTTATTTCAGGGCAAAAAGTCAGAAATTCCCCTTATTTTGGGGCAAAATTCCAGAAATGTCCATTATTTTGGGGCAAAATTGCAGAAATCTCCTTTATTTTGGGGCAAAATTACAGAAATTTCACTTATTTCATGGAAAAAACGCAGAAATTTCTCTTATTTTGGGGCAAAAAGGCAGAAATTACTTTTATTATGATACAAAATTGCAGAAAACTTCTTTAATTTGGGGCAAAAATACAGAAATTCCTTATATTTTAGGGCAAATAGAGAGATTCCCCTTATTATTAGGTAAAAAGGCTGAAATTCCCCTTATTTTGGGGCAAAAAGACAGAAATTCCCTTTATTTAGGGGCAAAATTGCACAAATTTCACTTATTTCAGGGAAAAAAAGGCAGAAATTTTCTTATTTTGGAGCAAAAAGGCAGAAATTCCTAGTATTTTGTGGCAAAAATGCAGAAATTCACTTTATTTTGACGTAAAAAGGCTGAAATTCCCCTTATTTGGGGGCAAAAAGGCAGAAATTTCCCTTATTTTGGGGCAAAAAGACAGAAATTCCCCTTATTTTGTGGCACAAAGGCAGAAATTTCTTTTATTTTAGGGCAAAATTGCAGAAATTTCACTAATTTCAGGGCATAATTCAAAAATTCCTTTTATTTTGGGAAAAAAAAGAAAGAAATTCAGTTTATTTTTGGGTAAAAAGGCAGAAATTTCACTTATTTTGAGGTTAAAAAGGCAGAAATTCCTCTTATTTTGGGGCAAAAATGAAGAAATTTCCCTTTTTTTGTGGCAAAAGGTATACATTCCCCTTATTTTCAGGAAAAAAAGCAGAAATTCCATGTATTTTGGAGCAAAATTGCAGAAATTCCCCTAGTTGTGGGGCAAAAAGGCAGAAATTCCCTATTTGTTGGGGCAAAAAGACAGAAATTCTCCTTATTTTAGGGCAAAACTCAGAAATTCCACTTATTTTGGGGCAAAATTCCAGAAATTTTCCTTATGTAGGGGCAAAATTGAAGGAATTTCACTTATTTTGGGGCAAAATTACAGAAATTTCACTGATTTCAGGGAAAAAAGGTAGAATTTTTTTTTTTTATTTTGGAGCAAAAGTGCAGAAATTCCTAATATTTTGTGGCAAAAATGCAGAAATTCCTTTTATTTTGAGGTAAAAAGGCTGAAATTCCCCTTATTTGGGGGCAAAAAGACAGAAATTTCCCTTATTTTGGGGCAAAAAGACAGAAATTCCCTTTTTTTGTGGCAAAAAGGAAGAAATTTCTTTTATTTTAGGGCAAAATTGCAGAAATTTCACTAATTTCAGGGCCTAATTCAAAAATTCCTTTTATTTTGGGGCAAAAGACAGAAATTCCGTTTATTTTTGGGTAAAAAGGCAGAAATTTCACTTACTTTGAGGTAAAAAGTCAGAAATTCCTCTTATTTTGGGACAAAAATGAAGAAATTTCCCTTTTTTGTGGCAAAAGGTATACATTCCCCTTATTTTCGGGAAAAAAAGCAGAAATTCCCCGTATTTTGGAGCAAAATTGCAGAAATTCCTCTAATTGTGGGGCAAAAAGGCAGAAATTTCCTATATGTTGGGGCAAAAAGAGAGAAATTCTCCTTATTTTAGGGCAAAACTCAGAAATTCCACTTATTTTGGGGCAAAATTCCAGAAATTTACCTTATTTTGGTGCAAAATTGCAGAAATTTCACAAATTTGGGGCAAAATTGCAGAAATTTCACTTATTTCAAAAAAGAAAGGCAGAAATATTTCTTATTTTGAAGCAAAAATTCTTAATATTTTGTGGCAAAAATGCAGAAAATCCCCTTATTTTGAGGTAAAAAGGCTAAAATTTTTCTTATTTGGTGGCAAAAAGGCAGAAATTTCCCTTATTTTGGGGCAAAAATACAGAAATTCCCCTTATTTTGGGGCAAAATTGCAGAAATTTCAATTATTTTGGGGAAAAATTTTTGAAATTTAACTTATTTCAGGGCAAAAATTAGGAAATTCCCCTTATTTGGGGGCAAAAAGACAGAAATTCCATTTATTTTTGGAAAAAAGTCAGAAATTGCACTTATTTTGTGTCAAAAAGGCAGAAAATCCCCTTATTTTGGGGTAAAAATAAAGTAATTTCCGTTTTTTGGCAAAAAGTTATACATTCCCTTTATTTTTGGGCAAAAAGGCAGAAATTCTCCGTATTTTTAAGCAAAATTGCAGAAATTTCCCTAATTTTGGGGCAAAAAGGCAGAAATTCCCCTTATTTTGGGGTAAAACTGCAGAAATTTCACTTATTTCGCTGCAAAATGGCAGAAATTCCCCTTATTTTCTGCGAAAAAGGCAGAAAATCCCTGTAATTTGTCGCAAAATGGCAGAAATTCACCTAATTTTGGCGTAAAACATGCAGTAATTTTCTTTGTTTTGGGGCAAAAAGGCAGAAATTCTCCTTATTTTGGGGCAAAAAGTAGAAATTCCCCTTATTTTAGGGCAAAATTTCAGAAATTTCCTTGATTTGGGGACAAAAAACAGAAATTCCCTTTATTTTGGGGCAAAATTGCAAAAAATTCTTTCATTGTGGGGAAAAATTGCAGAAATTTCTTTTATTTTAAGGCAAAATTGCAGAAATTTCACATATTTCAGAGAAAAAAAGGAAAAAATTTTCATATTTTGAGGCAAAAAGGCAGAAATTCCCATTATTTTGGGGCAAAAAAATAGAAATTTACCTTATTTTGGGGTAAAATTGCAGACATTTCATATATTTCAGGGCAAAAAGGCCGAATTTCTCGTTATTTGAGGGAATAAAGGCAGAAATTCCTTTTATTTTGGGATAAAATTGCAGAAATTTTCCTTGTTTGGGGGCAAAAAGGCAGAAAATCGCCTTAATTTTGGGCAAAAAGGCAGAAATTCCCCGTATTTTAAAGCAAAATTGCAGAAATTCCCCAAATATTGGGGCAAAAATGCAGAAATTCCCTTTATTTGAGGCAAATCGACAGAAGTTCCCCTTATTTTCGGGAAAAGAGGCAGAAATTCCCTGTATTTTGAAGCAAAATTGCAGAAACTTTCCTAATTTTGGGGCAAAAAGGCAGAAATTCCCTATATGTTGGGGCAAAAAGACAGAAATTCTCCTTATTTTGGGGCAAAACTCTGAAATTTTACTTATTTAGGGGCAAATTTCCCAAAATTTCTCTTATTTTGGGACAAAATTGCAGAAATTTCAATTTTTTTGGGCCAAAATTGCAGAAATTTCACTTATTTCAGGGAAAAAAGGCAGAATTTTTTTTTTATTTTGGGGCAAAAAGGCAGAAATTCCTTATATTTTGTGGCAAAAATGCAGAAATTCCCCTTATTTTGAGGTAAAAATACAGAAATTTCTCTTATTTTGGGGCAAAAATACAGAAATTTTCCTTATTTTGGGGCAAAACTGCAGAAATTTCAAATATTTTGGGGAAAAATTTTTGAAATTTAACTTATTTCAGGGCAAAAAGTCGGAAATTCCTTTTATTTTGGGGCAAAAAGACAGAAATTCCATTTATTTTTTGAAAAAAGTCAGAAATTGCACTTATTTTGAGTCAAAAAAGCGGAAAATCCCCTTATTTTGGGCAAAAAATGAAGAAATTTCCCTTTTTATGGCAAAAAGGTATACACTCCCTTTATTTTCGGGCAAAAAGGCAGAAATTCCCCGTATTTTGGAGCAAAATTGCAGAAATTCCCCTAATTTTGGGGCAAAAAGGCAGAAATTCCCCTTATTTTGGGGTAAAACTGCAGAAATTTCACTTATTTCGCGGCAAAATGGCAGAAATTCCCCTTATTTTCTGCGAAAAAGGCAGAAAATCTCTGTATTTTGTAGCAAAATTGCAGAAATTCACCTAATTTTGGCGTAAAACATGCAGTAATTTTCTTTCTTTTGGGGCAAAAAGGCAGAAATTCTCCTTATTTTGGGGCAAAAGGCAGAAATTCCCCTTATTTTAGGGCAAAATTTCAGAAATTTCCCTTATTTGGGGACAAAAAACAGAAATTCCCCTTATTTTGGGGCAAAATTGCAAAAAATTCTTTATTATGGGGAAAAATTGCAGAAATTTCTTTAATTTTAAGGCAAAATTGCAGAAATTTTACATATTTCAAAGAAAAAAAGCAAAAATTTTTCATATTTTGGGGCAAAAAGGCAGAAATTCCCATTATTTTGGGGCAAAAAGGTAGAAATTCACCTTATTTTGGGGTAAAATTGCAGACATTTCACATATTTCAGGGAAAAAAGGCAGGAATTCCCGTTATTTGAAAGCATAAAGGCAGAAATTCCTTTTATTTTTGGATAAAATTGCAGAAATTTCCCTTGTTAGGGGGCAAAAAGGCAGAAAATCCCCTTAATTTTGGGCAAAAAGGCAGAAATTCCCCTTATTTGGAGGTAAAATGCTGAAATTCCCCTTATTCTGGGCAAAAAGGCAGATATTCCCCTTATTTTGGGGTAAAATTGCAGAAATTTCACTTATTTCAGGGCAAAAAGTCAGAAATTTGCCTTATTTTGGGGCAAAAAGCAGAAATTCCCCTAATTTTGGGGCTAAAAACAGAAATTCCCCTTTTTAGGGGTAAAATTGCGGAAATTTCAAATATTTAAGGACAAAAAGGCAGAAATTCCACTTAATTTCGGGCTATAAGGCAGAAATTCCCCGTATTCTGGAGCAAAATTTCAGAAATTCCCCTTATATTGGTGCAAAAATGCAGAAATTCCCTTTATTTTGGTGCAATAATGCTGAAATCCCCCGTATTTTGAAGCAAAATTGCACAAATTTCCCTAATTTTGAGGGAAAATGCAGAAATACACATAATTTTGGGGCAAAAATACAGAAATTATCCTTATTTCAGGGCAAAAAGTCAGAAATTCCCCTTATTTTGGGGCAAAATTGCAGAAATTTCCCTTATTTTGTGGCAAAATTGCAGAAATTTTTCTTATTTTGGTCAAAATTGCAGAAATTTCACTTATTTCAGGGCAAAAAGTCAGAAATTTGCCTTATTTTGGGGCAAAAAGCAGAAATTCCCCTAATTTTGGGGCCAAATACAGAAATTCCCTTTATTTTCGGGTAAAATTGCGCAAATTTCAAATATTTCAGGGCAAAAAGGCAGAAATTCCACATAATATTGGGCTATAAGGCAGAAATTCCCCGTATTCTGGAGAAAAATTTCAGAAATTCCACTTATATAGGTGAAAAATGTAGAAATCCCCTTTATTTTGGTGCAATAAGGCTGAAATCTCCCGTATTTTGAAGCAAAATTGCACAAATTCCCCTGATTTTGAGGGAAAATGCAGAAATACACATTATTTTGGAGAAAAAAGACAGAAATTCTCCTTATTTCAGGGCAAAAAGGCAGAAATGACCAGTATTTTGGAGCAAAAAGGTTGAAATTTCCCTTATTTTGTGGCAAAATTGCAGAAGTTTTTCTTATTTTGTTCAAAATTGCAGAAATTTCACTTATTTCAGAATAAGAAGACAGGAATTTCTCTTGTTTTAGAGCAAAAGGGCAGAAATTTCTTGTAAAATGGTACAAAATTGAAGAAAATTTCTTTATTTTGTAGCAAAAATGCAGAAATTCCCCATATTTTGGGGCAAAAATGCAGAGATTCCCCTTATTATGAGGAAAAATCTGAAATTTCCCTTATTTTGGGGCAAAAAGACAGAAATTCCCATTATTTTGTGGTAAAAAGGCAGAAATTTCTCTTATTTTGGGGCAAAATTGCAGAAATTTCACTTATTTCTGGGCAAAATTCAAAAATTCCCCTTATTTTGGGGCAAAAAGGCAAAAATTCCGTTTATTTTTGGGTAAAAAAGCAGAAATTTCACTTATTTTGAGGGGAAAAAGCATAAATTCCTCTTATTTTGGGGCAAAAATGAAGAAATTTCCCTTTTTTGTGGCAAAAGGTATACATTCCCCTTATTTTCGGGCAAAAAAGCAGAAATTCCCTGTATTTTGGAGCAAAATTGCAGAAATTCCCATAGTTGTGGGGCAAAAAGGCAGAAATTCCCTATATGTTGGGCCAAAAAACACAAATTCTCCTTATTTTGGAGCAAAACTCAGAAATTCCACTTATTTTGGGGCAAAATTCCAGAAATTTCCCTTATTTTGGGGCCAAATTGCAGAAATTTCTCTTATTTTGGGTCAGAATTGCAGATATTTCACTTATTTCCGGAAAAAAGGCAGAAATTTTCTCTATTTTAGGGCAAAAAGGCAGAAATTCTTAATATTTTGTGGCAAAAATGCAGAAATTCCCCTTATTTTGTGGTAAAAAGGCTGAAATTCCCTTTATTTTGGGGCAAAAAGGCAGAAATTTTCCTTATTTTAGGGCAAAATTGAAGAAATTTCACTTATTTCAGGGTAATAAGTCAGAAATTTTCCTTATTTTGGGGCAAAATAGACAGAAATTCCCTTTGTTTTGGGGAAATAAGACAGAAATTCCACTTATTTAAAGGCAAAAAGGCAGAAATTCCCCTTATTTTGGGGCAAAAATGATGAAATTTCCCTTTTTTATGGCAAAAAGGTATGCATTCCCCTTATTTTCAGCGAAAAATGCAGAAAATCCTCGTATTTTGGAGCAACATTGCAAAAATTTACCTAATTTTGGGGTAAAACATGCAGTAATTTTCTTTATTTTGTGGCAAAAAGGCAGAAATTCCCCTTATTTTGGTGCAAATGGCAGAAATTCCCCTTATTTAGAGGTAATAAGGCTGAAATTCCCCTTATTTTGGGGCAAAAGGGCCGAAATTCTTTTTATTTTGGGGTAAAATTGCAGAAATTTCAAATATTTCAGGGCAAAATGGCAGAAATTCCCCTTATTTTGGGGCACAAAGATGAAATCCCTAATTTTTGGCTAAAATTGCAGATATTTCACTTATTTTGGGACAAAAAGGCAGAAATTGCACTTAATTTTGGGCAAAAAGGCAGAAATGACCAGTATTTTGGAGCAAAAAGGCTGAAATTCCCCTTATTTTGAGGTAAAATGATGAAATTCCTCATATTTTGGGGCAAAAGGCAGAAATTCCCCTCTTTTTGGTGCAAAAAGGCAGAAATTCCCCTTATTTTGAGGTAAAACTGAAGAAATTTCACTTATTTCGCGGCAAAATGGCAGAAATTCCCCTTATTTTCGGCGAAAAAGGCAGAAAATCCCCGTAATTTGGAGCAAAATTGAAGAAATTCACCTAATTTTGGAATAAAACATGCAGTAATTTTCTTTGTTTTGGGGCAAAAGGCAGAAATTCCCCTTATTTTAGGGAAAAATTGCAGAAATTTCCCTTATTTGGGGACAAAAAACAGAAATTCCCTATATTTTGGGGCAAAATTGCAGAAAATTCCTATATTATGGGAAAAAATTGCAGAAATTTCTTTTATTTTAAGGCAAAATTGCAGAAATTTCACTTATTTCAAAAAAAAAGCAAAAATTTTTCTTATTTTGGGGCAAAAACGCAGAAATTCCCATTATTTTGGGGCAAAAAGGCAGAAATTCTTTTAATTTTGCGGTTAAATTGCAGACATTTCACGTATTTCAGGGCCAAAAGGCAGAAATTACCCTTATTTGGGGGCAAAAAGGCAGAAATTCCCCTTATTTTGGGATAAAATTGCAGAAATTTCCCTTTTTTGGGGGCAAAAAGGAAGAAAATCCCCGTATTTTGAAGCAAAATTGAAGAAATTCATCTAATATTGTGGCAAAAATGCAGAAATTCCCTTTATTTGGGGCAAATCGGCAGAAGTTCCCCTTATTTTCGGGAAAAGAGGCAGAAATTCCCTGTATTTTGAAGAAAAATTGCAGAAACTCCCCTAATTTTGGGGCAAAAAGGCAGAAATTCCCTTTATTTTGGGGCAAAAATACAGAAATTCTTTTTATTTCTGGGAAAAAATCAGAAATTTCCCTTATTTTGGGGCCAAATTTTAGAAATTTCTTTTATTTTGGTACAGAATTGCAGATATGTTTCTTATTTTGTGGCAAAAAGGAAGAAATTCCCCAAATTTTGGTGCAAAAAGGCTGAAATTGCCCTTATTTTGAGGTAAAATGCTGAATTTCCCCATATTTTGGGGATAAAAGGCAGAAATTCCCCTCATTTTGGGGCAAAAAGGCACAAATTTCCCTTATTTTCGGGCAAAATTGCAAAAATTTCATTTATTTCAGGGCAAAAAGTCAGAAATTACTTTTATTTTGGGGCAAAAAGCAGAAATTTCTTTTATTTTGGTACAAAATTGAAGAAATTTTCCTTATTTTGGAACAAAAAGGCAGAAATTTCCCATATTTTGGGGCAAAATGCAGGAATTCCCCTTATTTAGAGGTAAAATGCAGAAATTCCCCTAATTTTGAGGAAAAATGCAGAAATTCCCTTTATTTTGGGGCTAAAAGGCAGAAATTCTCCATATTTTGAAGCAAAATTGCAGGAATTCTCATAATTTTTGGGCAAAATTGCAGAAATTCCCCTTATTTTGGGGCAAATTGCAGAAATTCCCCTTATTTTGAGGTAATAAGGCTGAAATTTCACTTATTTTCGGGCAAAAAGGCCGAAATTTTTTTTATTTTGGGGTAAAATTGCAGAAATTTCACTTATTTAAGGGCTAAATGGCAGAAATTCCCCTTATTTTGGGGTAATTAATGAAATCCCTAATTTTTGGCTAAAATTGCAGATATTTCACTTATTTCGGGAAAAAAGGCAGAAATTCCACTTAATTTTGGGTAAAAAGGCAGAAATGACCCGTATTTTGGAGCAAAAAGACTGAAATTCCTCTTATTTTGAGGTAAAATGCTGAAACTCCTCATATTTTGGGGCAAAAAGCAGAAATTCCCCTCATTTAGGGGCAAAAAGGCAGAAATTCCCCTTATTTTGATGTAAAACTGAAGAAATTTTACTTATTTCGCGGCAAAATGGCAGAAATTCCCGTTATTTTCGGCGAAAAAGGCAGAAAATCCCTGTATTTTGGAGCAAAATTGCAGAAATTTACCTAATTTTGGGGTAAAACATGCAGTAATTTTCTTTGTTTTGGGGCAAAAGGCAGAAATTCCCCTTATTTTAGGGAAAAATTGCAGAAATTTCCATTATTTGGGGACAAACAACAGAAATTCCCTTTATTTTGGTGCAAAATTGCAGAAAATTCCTTTATTTTGAGAAAAAAATTGCAGAAATTTCTTTTATTTTAAGGCAAAATTGCAGAAATTTCACTTATTTCAGAGAAAAAAAGCAAAAATTTTTCTTATTTTGGGGCAAAAACGCAGAAATTTTCATTATTTTGGGGCAAAAAGGCAGAAATTCTCCTAATTTTGCGGTAAAATTGCAGAAATTTCACATATTTCAGGGCAAAAATGCAGAAATTCCCCTTATTTGGGGGCAAAAAGGCAGAAATTCCCCTTATTTTGGGATAAAATTGCAGAAATTTCCCTTTTTGGGGGGCAAAAAGGAAGAAAATCCTCGTATTTTGAAGCAAAATTGCAGAAATTCCTCTAATATTGGGGCAAAAATGCAGAAATTCCCTTTATTTGGGGCAAATCGGCAGAAGTTCCTCTTATTTTCGGGAAAAGAGGCAGAAATTCCCTGTTTTTAAGCAAAATTACAGAAACTCCCCTAATTTTAGGGGCAAAAAGGCAGAAATTCTTTTTATTTTGGGGCAAAAATACAGAAATTCTCCTTATTTCGGAGAAAAAATCAGAAATTTCCCTTATTTTGGGGCAGCATTTTAGAAATTAATTTTATTTTGGAACAGAATTGCAGAAATTTTTCTTATTTTGTGGCAAAAAGGAAGAAATTCCCCATATTTTGGTGCAAAAAGGCTGAAATTCCCCTTATTTTGAGGTAAAATGCTGAATTTCCCCATATTTTGGGGTTAAAAGGCAGAAATTCCCCTTATTTTGGGGCAAAAAGGCAAAATTTCCCTTATTTTCGGGCAAAATTGCAGAAATTTTATTTATTTCAGAGCAAAAAGTCAGAAATTACTTTTATTTTGGGGCAAAAAGCAGAAATTTATTTTATTTTGGTACAAAATTGAAGAAATTTTCCTTATTTTGGAACAAAAAGGAAGAAATTCCCCATATTTTGGGGCAAAATGCAGGAATTCCCCTTATTTAAAGGTAAAATGCAGAAATTCCTTTAATTTTGAGGAAAAATTCAGAAATTCTCTTTATTTTGGGGCTGAAAGGCAGAAATTCCCCGTATTTTGAAGCAAAATTGCAGAAAATCTCATAATTTTAGGGGGAAAAGGCTGAAATTCTCCTTATTTTGGTGCAAAAAGAAAAAATATCTCCGTTTTTCAACGGCAAAAAGTCAGAAATTCCCCTTATTTGAGGCAAAATTGCAGAAATTTCCTTTATTTTGGGGCAAAATTGAAGAAATTTCCCTTATTATGGGGCAAAATTGCAGAAATTTCAATTATTTCAGAGAAAAAAGGCAGAAATTTTTCTTATTTGGGGGCAAAAAGGCAGAAATTTCTTTTATTTTGGTACAAAATTGCAGAAATTTTTCTTATTTTGGGGCAAAAAGGCAGAAATTCCCCATACTTTGGGGCAAAAGGCAGAAATTCCCCTTATTTTGAGAAAAAAAGGCTGAAATTCCCCTTATTTTGGAACAAGAATGCAGAAATTCCCCTTATTTTGGGGCAAAATACAGACATTTCCCTTATTTTGGGGCAAAATTTTAGAAATTTAACTTATTTCAGGGCAAAAAGTCAGAAATTCCCCATATTTCGGGGCAAAAAGACAGAAATTCCGTTTATTTTTGGGGAAAAGTCAGAAATTGCACTTATTTAGGCAAAAAAGCGGAAAATCCCCTTATTTTGGGGTAAAAATGAAGAAATTTTTTTTATGGCAAAAAGGTATACATTCCCTTTATTTTCGGGCAAAAAGGCAAAAATTCCCCTTATTTTGGGGCAAAATTGCAGAAATTTCACTTATTTCAGGGCAAAAAGTCAGAAATTTGCCTCATTTTGGGGCAAAAAGCAGAAATTCTCCTAATTTTGGGGCCAAAAACAGAAATTCCCTTTTTTGGGGGGTAAAATTGCGGAAATTTCAAATATTTCAGGGCAAAAAGGCAGAAATTCCACTTTATTTCGGGCAATAAGGCAGAAATTCCCCGTATATTGGAGCAAAATTTCAGAAATTCCCCTTATATTGGTGCAAAAATGCAGAAATTCCCTTTATTTTGGTGCAATAAGGCAGAAATTCCTCGTATTTTGAAGCAAAATTGCACATATTCCCCTAATTTTGAGGGAAAATGCAGAAATTAACATTATTTTGGGGCAAAAAGACAGAAATTCTCCTTATTTCAGGGCAAAAAGTCAGAAATTCCCCTTATTTTGGGGCAAAATTCCAGAAATGTCCATTATTTTGGGGCAAAATTGCAGAAATCTCCTTTATTTTGGGGCAAAATTACAGAAATTTCACTTATTTCATGGAAAAAACGCAGAAATTTCTCTTATTTTGGGGCAAAAAGGCAGAAATTACTTTTATTATGATACAAAATTGCAGAAAACTTCTTTATTTTGGGGCAAAAATACAGAAATTCCCCATATTTTAGGGCAAATAGAGAGATTCCCCTTATTATTAGGTAAAAAGGCTGAAATTCCCCTTATTTTGGAGCAAAAAGACAGAAATTCCCCTTATTTAGGGGCAGAATTGCACAAATTTCACTTATTTCAGGGAAAAAAGGCAGAAATTTTCTTATTTTGGAGCAAAAAAGGCAGAAATTCCTAGTATTTTGTGGCAAAAATGCAGAAATTCACTTTATTTTGACGTAAAAAGGCTGAAATTCCCCTTATTTGGGGGCAAAAAGGCAGAAATTTCCCTTATTTTGGGGCAAAAAGACAGAAATTCCCCTTATTTTGTGGCACAAAGGCAGAAATTTCTTTTATTTTAGGGCAAAATTGCAGAAATTTCACTAATTTCAGGGCATAATTCAAAAATTCCTTTTTTTGGGAAAAAAAGAAAGAAATTCAGTTTATTTTTGGGTAAAAAGGCAGAAATTTCACTTATTTTGAGGTAAAAAGGCAGAAATTCCTCTTATTTTGGGGCAAAAATGAAGAAATTTACCTTTTTTTGTGGCAAAATGTATACATTCCCCTTATTTTCGGGAAAAAAAGCAGAAATTCCATGTATTTTGGAGCAAAATTGCAGAAATTCCCCTAGTTGTGGGGCAAAAAGACAGAAATTCCCTATTTGTTGGGGCAAAAAGACAGAAATTCTCCTTATTTTAGGGCAAAACTCAGAAATTCCACTTATTTTGGGGCAAAATTCCAGAAATTTTCCTTATGTAGGGGCAAAATTGAAGAAATTTCACTTATTTTGGGGCAAAATTACAGAAATTTCACTTATTTCAGGGAAAAAGGGTAGATTTTTTTTTTATTTTGGAGCAAAAGTGCAGAAATTCCTAATATTTTGTGGCAAAAATTCAGAAATTCCTTTTATTTTGAGGTAAAAAGGCTGAAATTCCCCTTATTTGGGGGCAAAAAGGCAGAAATTTCCCTTATTTTGGGGCAAAAAGACAGAAATTCCCTTTTTTTGTGGCAAAAAGCAAGAAATTTCTTTTATTTTAGGGCAAAATTGCAGAAATTTCACTAATTTTAGGGCATAATTCAAAAATTCCTTTTATTTTGGGGCAAAAAGACAGAAATTCCGTTTATTTTTGGGTAAAAAGGCAGAAATTTCACTTACTTTGTGTCAAAAAGGCAAAAAATCCCTTTATTTTGGGGTAAAAATAAAGAAATTTCCGTTTTATGGCAAAAAGTTATACATTCCCTTTATTTTCGGGCAAAAAGGCAGAAATTCTCCGTATTTTGGAGTAAAATTGCAGAAATTCCCCTAATTTTGGGGCAAAAAGGCAGAAATTCCCCTTATTTTGGGGTAAAACTGCAGAAATTTCACTTATTTCGCGGCAAAATGGCAGAAATTCCCCTTATTTTCTGCGAAAAATGCAGAAAATCCCTGTATTTTGGAGCAAAATTGCAGAAATTCACCTAATTTTGGCGTAAAACATGCAGTAATTTTCCTTGTTTTGGGGCAAAAAGGCAGAAATTCTCCTTATTTTGGGGCAAAAAGCAGAAATTTCCCTTATTTTAGGGAAAAATTTCAGAAATTTCCTTTATTTGGGGACAAAAAACAAAAGTTCCCTTTATTTTGGGGCAAAATTGCAAAGAATTCTTTCATTGTGGGGAAAAATTGCAGAAATTTCTTTTATTTTAAGGCAAAATTGCAGAAATTTCACATATTTCAGAGAAAAAAAGCAAAAAATTTTCATATTTTGAGGCAAAAAGGCAGAAATTCCCATTATTTTGGGGCAAAAAGGTAGAAATTTACCTTATTTTGGGGTAAAATTGCAGACATTTCACAAATTTCAGGGCAAAAAGGCCGAATTTCCCATTATTTGAGGAAATAAAGGCAGAAATTCCTTTTATTTTGGGATAAAATTGCAGAAATTTCCCTTGTTTGGGGGCAAAAAGGCAGAAAATCCCCTTAATTTTGGGCAAAAAGGCAGAAATTCCCCGTATTTTAAAGCAAAATTGCAGAAATTCCCCAAATATTGGGGCAAAAATGCAGAAATTCCCTTTTTTTGGGGCAAATCGGCAGAAGTTCCCTTTATTTTCGGGAAAAGAGGAAGAAATTCCCTGTATTTTGAAGCAAAATTGCAGAAACTTTCCTAATTTTGGGGCAAAAAGGCAGAAATTCCCTATATGTTGGGGCAAAAAGACAGAAATTCTCCTTATTTTGGGGCAAAACTCAGAAATTTTACTTATTTTGGGGCAAATTTCCCAAAATTTCTCTTATTTTGGGACAAAATTGCAGAAATTTTAATTTTTTTGGGCCAAAATTGCAGAAATTTCACTTATTTCAGGGAAAAAAAGGCAGAAATTTTTTTTATTTTGGGGCAAAAAGGCAGAAATTCCTTATATTTTGTGGCAAAAATGCAGAAATTCCCATTATTTTGAGGTAAAAAGGCAGAAATTTCTCTTATTTTGGGGCAAAAATACAGAAATTTCCCTTATTTTGGGGCAAAACTACAGAAATTTCAAATATTTTGGGGAAAAATTTTTGAAATTTAACATATTTCAGAGCTAAAAGTCGGAAATTCCCCTTATTTTGGGGCAAAAAGACAGAAATTCCATTTATTTTTGGAAAAAAGTCAGAAATTGAACTTATTTTGAGTCAAAAAGGCGGAAAATCCCCTTATTCTGGGGTAAAAATGAAGAAATTTTTTTTTATGGCAAAAAGGTTTACATTCCCTTTATTTTCGGGCAAAAAGGCAGAAATTCCCCGTATTTTGGTGCAAAATTGCAGAAATTCTTCTAATTTTGGGGCAAAAAATCAGAAATTCCATTTATTTTGGGTTAAAACTGCAGAAATTTCACTTATTTCGCGGCAAAATGGCAGAAATTCCTCTTATTTTCTGCGAAAAAGGCAGAAAATCCCTGTATTTTGGAGCAAAATTGCAGAAATTCACCTAATTTTGGCGTAAAACATGCAGTAATTTTCTTTCTTTTGGGGCAAAAAGGCAGAAATTCTCCTTATTTTGGGGCAAAAGGCAGATATTCCCCTTATTTTAAGGCAAAATTTCAGAAATTTCCCTTATTTGTGGACAAAAAACAGAAATTCCTCTTATTTTCGGGCAAAATTGCAAAAAATTCTTTATTATGGAGAAAAATTGCAGAAATTTCTTTAATTTTAAGGCAAAATTGCAGAAATTTCACATATTTCAAAGAAAAAAAGCAAACATTTTTCATATTTTGGGGCAAAAAGGCAGAAATTCCCATTATTTTGGGGCAAAAAGGTAGAAATTTACCTTATTTTGGGGTAAAATTGCAGACATTTCACAAATTTCAGGGCAAAAAGGCCGAATTTCCCATTATTTGAGGAAATAAAGGCAGAAATTCCTTTTATTTTGGGATAAAATTGCAGAAATTTCCCTTGTTTGGGGGCAAAAAGGCAGAAAATGCCCTTAATTTTGGGCAAAAAGACAGAAATTCCCCGTATTTTAAAGCAAAATTGCAGAAATTCCCCAAATATTGGGGCAAAAATGCAGAAATTCCCTTTTTTTGGGGCAAATCGGCAGAAGTTCCCTTTATTTTCAGGAAAAGAGGAAGAAATTCCCTGTATTTTGAAGCAAAATTGCAGAAACTTTCCTAATTTTGGGGCAAAAAGGCAGAAATTCCCTATATGTTGGGGCAAAAAGACAGAAATTCTCCTTATTTTGGGGCAAAACTCAGAAATTTTACTTATTTTGGGGCAAATTTCCCAAAATTTCTCTTATTTTGGGACAAAATTGCAGAAATTTTAATTTTTTTGGGCCAAAATTGCAGAAATTTCACTTATTTCAGGGAAAAAAAGGCAGAAATTTTTTTTATTTTGGGGCAAAAAGGCAGAAATTCCTTATATTTTGTGGCAAAAATGCAGAAATTCCCATTATTTTGAGGTAAAAAGGCAGAAATTTCTCTTATTTTGGGGCAAAAATACAGAAATTTCCCTTATTTTGGGGCAAAACTACAGAAATTTCAAATATTTTGGGGAAAAATTTTTGAAATTTAACATATTTCAGAGCTAAAAGTCGGAAATTCCCCTTATTTTGGGGCAAAAAGACAGTAATTCCATTTATTTTTGGAAAAAAGTCAGAAATTGCACTTATTTTGAGTCAAAAAGGTGGAAAATCCCCTTATTCTCGGGTAAAAATGAAGAAATTTTTTTTTATGGCAAAAAGGTTTACATTCCCTTTATTTTCGGGCAAAAAGGCAGAAATTCCCCGTATTTTGGAGCAAAATTGCAGAAATTCTTCTAATTTTGGGGCAAAAAATCAGAAATTCCATTTATTTTGGGGTAAAACTGAAGAAATTTCACTTATTTCGCGGCAAAATGGCAGAAATTCCTCTTATTTTCTGCGAAAAATGCAGAAAATCCCTGTATTTTGGAGCAAAATTGCAGAAATTCACCTAATTTTGGCGTAAAACATGCAGTAATTTTCTTTGTTTTGGGGCAAAAAGGCAGAAATTCTCCTTATTTTGGGGCAAAAGGCAGAAATTCCCCTTATTTTAGGGCAAAATTACAGAAATTTTCCTTATTTGGGGACAAAAAACAGAAATTCCCCTTATTTTGGGGCAAAATTGCAAAAAATTCTTTATTATGGGGAAAAATTGCAGAAATTTCTTTAATTTTAAGGCAAAATTGCAGAAATTTCACATATTTCAAAGAAAAAAAGCAAAAATTTTTCATATTTTGGGGCAAAAAGGCAGAAATTCCCATTATTTTGGGGCAAAAAGGGAGAAATTCACATTATTTTGCGGTAAAATTGCAGACATTTCACATATTCCAGGGCAAAAAGGCAGGAATTCCCGTTATTTGAGGGCATAAAGACAGAAATTCCTTTTATTTTTGGATAAAATTGCAGAAATTTCCCTTGTTAGGGGGCAAAAAGGCAGAAAATCCCCTTAATTTTGGGCAAAAAGGCAGAAATTCCCCGTATTTTAAAGCAAAATTGCAGAAATTCCCTAAATATTGGGGCAAAAATGCAGAAATTCCCTTGATTTGGGGCAAATCGGCAGAAGTTCCCCTTACTTTCGGGAAATAGGCAGAAATTCCCTGTATTTGAAGCAAAATTGCAGAAACTCCCCTAATTTTGGGGCAAAAGGCAGAAATTCCTTTTTTGGGGGGGCAAAAATACAGAAATTCTCCTTATTTCGGGGCAAAAATCCGAAATTTCCCTTATTTTGGGGCAAAATGTTAGAAATTTCTTTTATTTTGGTACAGAATTGCAGAAATTTTTCTTATTTTGTGGCAAAAAGGAAGAAATTCCCCATATTTTGGTGCAAAAAGGCTGAAATTCTTTTATTTTGAGGTAAAATGCTGAAATTCCCCATATTTTGGGGTTAAAAGGCAGAAATTCGCCTCATTTTTGGGCAAAAAGGCAAAAATTTCCATTATTTTCGGGCAAAATTGCAGAAATTTCATTTATTTCAGGGCAAAAAGTCAGAAATTACTTTTATTTTGGGGCAAAAAGCAGAAATTTCTTTTATTTTGGTACAAAATTGAAGAAATTTTCCTTATTTTGGAACAAAAAGTCAGAAATTCACCATATTTTGGGCAAAAGGCAGAAATTCCCCTTATTTTGGGGTAAAAAGGCTGAAATTCCTGGTATATGGGGCAAAAAAGCAGAAATTCCCTTTACTTTGTGGAAAAAAGGCAGAAATTCCCTTTACTTTGTGACAAAAAGGCAGAAATTCCCATTAATTGAGGCAGAAAAGCAAAAATTTTCCTTATTTGGGGGCAATAAGGCAGAAATTCCCCATATTTTGTGGCAAAAAGGCAGAAATTCCCCTTATTTGAAGGTAAAATGCTGAAATTCCCCTTATTTCGGCAAAAAGGCAGAAATTCCCCTTATTTTGGGGCAAAATTGCAGAAATTTCACTTATTACAGGGCAAAAAGTCAGTAATTTGCCTTAATTTGGGGCAAAAAGCAGAAATTCTGCTAATTTTGGGGCCAAAAACAGAAATTCCCCTTATTTTGGGGTAAAATTGCAGAAATTTCAAATATTTCAGGGCAAAAAGGCAGAAATTCGACTTAATTTCGGGCAATAAGGCAAAAATTCCCCGTATTTTGGAGCAAAATTTCAGAAATTCCCCTTATATTGGTGCAAAAATGCAGAAATTCCTTTTATTTTGGTGCAATAAGGCAAAAATTCCCCGTATTTTGAAGCAAAATTGCACATATTCCCCTAATTTTGAGGGAAAATGCAGAAATTCACATTATTTTGGGGCAAAAAGACAGAAATTCTCCTTATTTCAGGGCCAAAAGTCAGAAATTCCCTTTATTTTGGGGCAAAATTCCAGAAATTTTCTTTATTTTGGGGCAAAATTGCAGAAAACTCCCTAATTTTGGGGCAAAATTACAGAAATTTCACTTATTTCAGGGAAAAAATGCAGAAATTTCTCTTATTTTGGGGCATAAAGGCAGAAATTACTTTTATTTTGGTACAAAATTGCAGAAAATTTTTTTATTTTGATGCAAAAATACAGAAATTCCCCATATTTTAGGGCAAAAAGGAGAGATTCCCCTTATTATTAGGTAAAAAGGCTGAAATTCCTTTTATTTTAGGGCAAAAAGACAGAAATTCCTCTTATTTTGTGGAAAAAAAGCAAAAATTTCCCTTATTTTGAGGCAAAATAGGAGAAATTTCATTTATTTCAGGGCATAATTCAAAAATTCCTTTTATTTTGGGGCAAAAATACAGAAATTCCGTATATTTTTGAGTAAAAAGCCAGAAATTTCACATATTTTGACGTAAAAAGGCAGAAATTCCTATTATTTTGGGGCAAAAATGAAGAAATTTCCCCTTTTTGTGGCAAAAGGTAAACATTCCCCTTATTTTCGGGCAAGAAAGCAGAAATCCCCGTATTTTGGAGCAAAATTGCAGAAATTCCCCTAATTGTTGGGCTAAAATGCCGAATTTCCCTATATGTTGGGGCATAAAGACAGAAATTCTTTTTATTTTGGGGAAAAACTCAGAAATTCCACTTATTTTGGGGCAAAATTCCAGAAATTTCTCTTATTTTGGGACAAAATTGCAGAAATTTCAATTTTTTTGGGCCAAAATTGCAGAAATTTCACTTATTTCAGGGAAAAAAGGCAGAAATTTTACTTATTTTGGGGCAAAAAGGCAGAAATTCCTTATATTTTGTGGCAAAAAATGCAGAAATTTCCCTTATTTTGAGGTAAAAAGGCCGAAATTTCCCTTATTTTGGGGCAAAAATACAGAAATTCCACTTATTTTTGGGCAAAACTGCAGAAATTTCAATTATTTTGGGGAAAAATTTTTGAAATTTAAATTATTTCAGGGCAAAAAGTCGGAAATTCCCCTTATTTTGGGGCAAAAAGTCAGAAATTCCATTTATTTTTGGAAAAAAGTCAGAAATTGAACTTATTTTTAGTCAAAAAGGCGGAAAATCCCCTTATTTGGGGGTAAAAATGAAGAAATTTACCTTTTCATGGCAAAAAGGTATACATTCCCTTTATTTTCGGGCAAAAAGGCAGAAATTCCCCGTATTTTGGAGCAAAATTGCAGAAATTCCCCTAATTTTGGGGCTAAAAGGCAGAAATTCCCCTTATTTTGGGGTAAAACTGGAGAAATTTCACTTATTTCGCGGCAAAATGGCAGAAATTCCCTTTATTTTCTGTGACAAAGGCAGAAAATCCCCGTATTTTGGAGCAAAATTGCAGAAATTCACCTAATTTTGGCGAACACATGCAGTAATTTTTTTTGTTTTGGGGCAAAAAGGTAGAAATTCTCCTTATTTTGAGGCAAAAGGCAGAAATTCCCCTTATTTTAGGGCAAAATTTCAGAAATTTCCCTTATTTGAAGACAAAAAACAGAAGTTTTCCTTATTTTGGGGCAAACTTGCAAAAAATTCCTTTATTATGGGGAAAAATTGCAGAAATTTCTTTTATTTTAAGGCAAAATTGCAGAAATTTCACATATTTCAGAGAAAAAAAGCAAAAATTTCTCATATTTTGGGGCAAAAGGCAGAAATTCCCATTACTTTGGGGCAAAAAGGTAGAAATTCACCTTATTTTGGGGTAAAATTGCAGACATTTCACCTATTTCAGGGCATAAAGGCAGAAATTCCTGTTATTTGAGGGCATAAAGGCAGAAATTCCTTTTATTTTGGGATAAAATTGCAGAAATTTCCCTTGTTTGGGGGCAAAAAGGCAGAAAATCCCCTTAATTTTGGGCAAAAAGGCAGAAATTCCCCGTATTTTAAAGCAAAATTGCAGAAATTCCCCAAATATTGGGGCAAAAATGCAGAAATTCCCTTTATTTGGGGAAAATCGGCAGAAGTTCCCCTTATTTTCGGGAAAAGAGGCAGAAATTCCCTGTATTTTGAAGCAAAATTGCAGAAACTTTCCTAATTTTGGGGCAAAAAGGAAGAAATTCCCTATATGTTGGGGCAAAAAGACAGAAATTCTCCTTATTTTGGGGCAAAACTCAGAAATTTTACTTATTTTGGGGCAAATTTCCCGAAATTTCTCTTATTTTGGGACAAAATTGCAGAAATTTCAATTTTTTTGAGCCAAAATTGCAGAAATTTCACTTATTTCAGGGAAAAAAGGCAGAAATTTTTTTTATCTTGGGGCAAAAAGGTAGAAATTCCTTATATTTTGTGGCAAAAATGCAGAAATTCCCCTTATTTTGAGGTAAAAAGGCAGAAATTTCCCTTAATTTGGGGCAAAAATACAGAAATTTCCCTTATTTTCGGGCAAAACTGCAGAAATTTCAATTATTTTGGGGAAAAATTTTTGAAATTTAAATTATTTCAGGGCAAAAAGACGGAAATTCCCCTTATCTTGGGGCAAAAAGACAGAAATTCCATTTATTTTTGGAAAAAAGTCAGAAATTGCACTTATTTTGAGTCAAAAAGGCGGAAAATCCCCTTATTCTGGGGTAAAAATGAAGAAATTTTTTTTTTTTATGGCAAAAAGGTTTACATTCCCTTTATTTTCGGGCAAAAAGGCAGAAATTCCCCGTATTTTGGAGCAGAATTGCAGAAATTCCCCTAATTTTGGGGCAAAAAAGCAGAAATTCCCCTTATTTTGGGGTAAAACTGCAGAAATTTCACTTATTTCGCGGCAAAATAGCAGAAATTCCCCTTGTTTTCTGCGAAAAACGCAGAAAATCCCTGTAATTTGGAGCAAAATTGCAGAAATTCACCTAATTTTGGCGTAAAACATGCAGTAATTTTCTTTGTTTTGGGGCAAAAAGGCAGAAATTCTCCTTATTTTGGGGCAAAAGGCAGAAATTCCCCTTATTTTAGGGTAAAATTTCAGAAATTTTCCTTATTTGGGGACAAAAAACAGAAATTCCCCTTATTTTGGGGCAAAATTGCAAAAAATTCTTTATTATGGGGAAAAAATGCAGAAATTTCTTTAATTTTAAGGCAAAATTGCAGAAATTTCACATATTTCAAAGAAAAAAAGCAAAAATTTTTCATATTTTGGGGCAAAAAGGCAGAAATTCCCATTATTTTGGGGCCAAAAGTTAGAAATTCACATTATTTTGGGGTAAAATTGCAGACATTTCACATATTCCAGGGCAAAAAGGCAGGAATTCCCGTTATTTGAGGGCATAAAGACAGAAATTCCTTTTATTTTTGGATAAAATTGCAGAAATTTCCCTTGTTAGGGGGCAAAAAGACAGAAAATCCCCTTAATTTTGGGCAAAAAGGCAGAAATTCCCCGTATTTTAAAGCAGAATTGCAGAAATTCCCTAAATATTGGGCCAAAAATGCAGAAATTCCCTTGATTTGGGGCAAATCGGCAGAAGTTCCCCTTACTTTCGGGAAATAGGCAGAAATTCCCTGTATTTGAAGCAAAATTGCAGAAACTCCCCTAATTTTGGGGCAAAAGGCAGAAATTCCTTTTTTGGGGGGGCAAAAATACAGAAATTCTCCTTATTTCGGGGCAAAAATCCGAAATTTCCCTTATTTTGGGGCAAAATGTTAGAAATTTCTTTTATTTTGGTACAGAATTGCAGAAATTTTTCTTATTTTGTGGCAAAAAGGAAGAAATTCCCCATATTTTGGTGCAAAAAGGCTGAAATTCCCCTTATTTTGAAGTAAAATGCTGAAATTCCCCATATTTTGTGGATAAAAGGCAGAAATTCCCCTCATTTTGGGGCAAAATGACACAAATTTCCCTTATTTTCGGGCAAAATTGCAGAAATTTCATTTATTTCAGGGCAAAAAGTCAGAAATTACTTTTATTTTGGGGCAAAAAGCAGAAATTTCTTTTATTTTGGTACAAAATTGAAGAAATTTTCCTTATTTTGGAACAAAAAGTCAGAAATTCCCCATTCCCCTTATTTTGGGGTAAAAAGGCTGAAATTCCCGTTATATGGGGCAAAAAAGCAGAAATTCCCTTTACTTTGTGGCAAAAAGGCAGAAATTCCCTTTACTTTGTGACAAAAAGGCAGAAATTCCCATTAATTGGGGCAGAAAAGCAAAAATTTTCCTTATTTGGGGGCAATAAGGCAGAAATTCCCCATATTTTGTGGCAAAAAGGCAGAAATTCCCCTTATTTGAAGGTAAAATGCTGAAATTCTTTTTTTTTTTTTGGCAAAAAGGCAGAAATTCCCCTTATTTTGGGGCAAAATTGCAGAAATTTCACTTATTTCAGGGCAAAAAGTCAGAAATTTGCCTTAATTTGGGGCAAAAAGCAGAAATTTTCCTAATTTTGGGGCCAAAAACAGAAATTCCCTTTATTTTGGGGTAAAATTGCAGAAATTTCAAATATTTCAGGGCAAAAAGGCAGAAATTCCACTTTATTTCGGGAAATAAGGCAAAAATTCCCCGTATTTTGGAGCAAAATTTCAGAAATTCCCCTTATATTGGTGCAAAAATGCAGAAATTCCTTTTATTTTGGTGCAATAAGGCAAAAATTCCCCGTATTTTGAAGCAAAATTGCACATATTCCCCTAATTTTGAGGGAAAATGCAGAAATTCACATTATTTTGGAACAAAAAGACAGAAATTCTCCTTATTTCAGGGCCAAAAGTCAGAAATTCCGTTTATTTTGGGGCAAAATTCCAGAAATTTCCTTTATTTTGTGGCAAAATTGCAGAAATCTCCCTAATTTTGGGGCAAAATTACAGAAATTTCACTTATTTCAGGGAAAAAAACGCAGAAATTTCTCTTATTTTGGGGCATAAAGGCAGAAATTACTTTTATTTTGGTACAAAATTGCAGAAAATTTTTTTATTTTGGGGCAAAAATACAGAAATTTCCCATATTTTAGGGCAAAAAGGAGATATTCCCCTTATTATTAGGTAAAAAGGCTGAAATTTCTTTTATTTTAGGGCAAAAAGACAGAAATTCCTCTTATTTTGTGGCAAAAAAAGCAGAAATTTCCCTTATTTTGAGGCAAAATAGGAGAAATTTCATTTCTTTCAGGGCATAATTCAAAAAATCCTTTTATTTTGGGGCAAAAATACAGAAATTCCGTATATTTTTGAGTAAAAAGGCAGAAATTTCACATATTTTGACGTAAAAAGGCAGGAATTCCTCTTATTTTAGGGCAAAAATGAAGAAATTTCCCTTTTTTGTGGCAAAAGGTAAACATTCCCCTTATTTTCGGGCAAGAAAGCAGAAATTTCCCGTATTTTGGAGCAAAATTGCAGAAATTCCCCTAATTGTGGGGCTAAAAGGCAGAATTTCCCTATATGTTGGGGCATAAAGACAGAAATTCTTTTTATTTTGGGGCAAAACTCAGAAATTCCACTTATTTTGGGGCAAAATTCCAGAAATTTCTCTTATCTTGGGACAAAATTGCAGAAATTTCAATTTTTTTGGGCCAAAATTGCAGAAATTTCACTTATTTCAGGGAAAAAAGGCAGAAATTTTACTTATTTTGTGGCAAAAATGCAGAAATTCCTTATATTTTGTGGCAAAAAATGCAGAAATTTCCCTTATTTTGAGGTAAAAAGGCAGAAATTTCCCTTAATTTGGGGCAAAAATACAGAAATTTTCCTTATTTTGGGGCAAAACTGCAGAAATTTCAATTATTTTGGGGAAAAATTTTTGAAATTTAACATATTTCAGGGCAAAAAGTCGGAAATTCCCCTTATCTTGGGGCAAAAAGACAGAAATTCCATTTATTTTTGGAATAAAGTCAGAAATTGCACTTATTTTGAGTCAAAAAGGCGGAAAATCCCCTTATTTTGGGGTAAAAATGAAGAAATTTCCCTTTTTATGGCAAAAAGATATACATTCCCTTTATTTTCGGGCAAAAAGGAAGAAATTCCCCGTATTTTGGAGCAAAATTGCAGAAATTCCCCTAATTTTGGGGCAAAAAAGCAGAAATGTTCCTTATTTTGGGGTAAAACTGCAGAAATTTCACTTATTTCGCGGCAAAATGGCAGAAATTCCCCTTATTTTCTGCGAAAACGGCAGAAAATCCCTGTATTTTGGAGCAAAATTGCAGAAATTCACCTAATTTTGGCGTAAAACATGCAGTAATTTTCTTTGTTTTGGGGCAAAAAGGCAGAAATTCTCCTTAATTTGGGGCAAAAGGCAGAAATTCCCCTTATTTTAGGGCAAAATTTCAGAAATTTCCCTTATTTGGGGACAAAAAACAGAAATTCCCCTTATTTTGGGGCAAAATTGCAAAAAATTCTTTATTATGGGGAAAAATTGCAGAAATTTCTTTAATTTTAAGGCAAAATTGCAGAAATTTCACATATTTCAAAGAAAAAAAGCAAAAATTTTTCATATTTTGGGGCAAAAAGGCAGAAATTCCCATTATTTTGGGGCAAAAAGGTAGAAATTCACCTTATTTTGGGGTAAAATTGCAGACATTTCACATATTTCAGGGCAAAAAGGCAGGAATTCCCGTTATTTGAGGGCATAAAGACAGAAATTCCTTTTATTTTGGGATAAAATTGCAGAAATTTCCCTTGTTAGGGCGCAGAAAAGCAGAAAATCCCCTTAATTTTGGGCAAAAAGGCAGAAATTCCCCGTATTTTAAAGCAAAACTGCAGAAATTCCCTAAATATTGGGGCAAAAATGCAGAAATTCCCTTTATTTGGGTCAAATCGGCAGAAGTTCCCCTTACTTTCGGGAAATATGCAGAAATTCCCTGTATTTGAAGCAAAATTGCAGAAACTCCCCTAATTTTGGGGCAAAAGGCAGAAATTCCTTTTTTTGGGGGGCAAAAATACAGAAATTCTCCTTATTTCGGGGCAAAAATCAGAAATTTCCCTTATTTTGGGGCAAAATGTTAGAAATTTCTTTTATTTTGGTACAGAATTGCAGAAATTTTTCTTATTTTGTGGCAAAAAGGAAGAAATTCCCCATATTTTGGTGCAAAAAGTCTGAAATTCCCCTTATTTTGAGGTAAAATGCTGAAATTCCCCATAATTTGGGGTTAAAAGGCAGAAATTCCCCTCATTTTGGGGCAAAAAGGCACAAATTTCTCTTATTTTCGGGCAAAATTGCAGAAATTTCATTTATTTCAGGGCAAAAAGTCAGAAATTACTTTTATTTTGGGGCAAAAAGCCGAAATTTCTTTTATTTTGGTACAAAATTGAGAAATTTCCTTATTTTGGAACAAAAAGTCAGAAATTCCCCATATTTTGGGCAAAAGGCAGAAATTCCCCTTATTTTGGGGTAAAAAGGCTGAAATTCCCGTTATATGGGGCAAAAAAGCAGAAATTCCCTTTACTTTGTGGCAAAAAGGCAGAAATTCCCTTTACTTTGTGACAAAAAGGCAGAAATTCCAATTAATTGGGGCAGAAAAGCAAAAATTTTCCTTATTTGGGGGCAATAAGGCAGAAATTCCCCATATTTTGTGGCAAAAAGGCAGAAATTCCATTTATTTGAAGGTAAAATGCTGAAATTCCCCTTATTTTGGCAAAAAGGCAGAAATTCCCCTTATTTTGGGGCAAAATTGCAGAAATTTCACTTATTACAGGGCAAGAAGTCAGAAATTTGCCTTAATTTGGGGCAAAAAGCAGAAATTTTCCTAATTTTGGGGCCAAAAACAGAAATTCCCCTTATTTTGGGGTAAAATTGCAGAAATTTCAAATATTTCAGGGCAAAAAGGCAGAAATTCCACTTTATTTCAGGCAATAAGGCAAAAATTCCCCGTATTTTGGAGCAAAATTTCAGAAATTCCCCTTATATTGGTGCAAAAATGCAGAAATTCCTTTTATTTTGGTGCAATAAGGCAAAAATTCCTCGTATTTTGAAGCAAAATTGCACATATTCCCCTAATTTTGAGGGAAAATGCAGAAATTCACATTATTTTGGGGCAAAAAGACAGAAATTCTCCTTATTTCAGGGCCAAAAGTCAGAAATTCCCTTTATTTTGGGGCAAAATTCCAGAAATTTTTATTATTTTGGGGCAAAATTGCAGAAATCTCCCTAATTTTGGGGAAAAATTAAAGAAATTTCACTTATTTCAGGGAAAAAACGCAGAAATTTCTCTTATTTTGGGGCATAAAGGCAGAAATTACTTTTATTTTGGTACAAAATTGCAGAAAATTTTTTTATTTGGGGGTAAAAATACACAATTTCCCCATATTTTAGGGCAAAAAGGAGAGATTCCCCTTATTATTAGGTAAAAAGGCTGAAATTCCTTTTATTTTAGGGCAAAAAGACAGAAATTCCTCTTATTTTGTGGCAAAAAAGCAGAAATTTCCCTTATTTTGAGGCAAAATAGGAGAAATTTCATTTCTTTCAGGGCATAATTCAAAAAATCCTTTTATTTTGGGGCCAAAATACAGAAATTCCGTATATTTTTGAGTAAAAAGGCAGAAATTTCACATATTTTGACGTAAAAAGGCAGAAATTCCTCTTATTTGGGGGCAAAAATGAAGAAATTTCCCTTTTTTGTGGCAAAAGGTAAACATTCCCCTTATTTTCGGGCAAGAAAGCAGAAATTTCCCGTATTTTGGAGCAAAATTGCAGAAATTCCCCTAATTGTGGGGCTAAAAGGCAGAATTTCCCTATATGTTGGGGCATAAAGACAGAAATTCTTTTTATTTTGGGGCAAAACTCAGAAATTCCACTTATTTTGGGGCAAAATTCCAGAAATTTCTCTTATTTTGGGACAAAATTGCAGAAATTTCAATTTTTTTGGGCCAAAATTGCAGAAATTTCACTTATTTCAGGGAAAAAAGGCAGAAATTTTACTTATTTTGGGGCAAAAAGGCAGAAATTCCTTATATTTTGTGGCAAAAATGCAGAAATTTCCCTTATTTTGAGGTAAAAAGGCAGAAATTTCCCTTATTTTGGGGCAAAAATACAGAAATTCCACTTATTTTTGGGCAAAACTGCAGAAATTTCAATTATTTTGGGGAAAATTTTTTGAAATTTAACTTATTTCAGGGCAAAAAGTCGGAAATTCCCCTTATTTTGGGGAAAAAAAAGACAGAAATTCCATTTATTTTTGGAAAAAAGTCAGAAATTGCACTTATTTTGAGTCAAAAAGGCAGAAAATCCCCTTATTTTGGGGTAAAAATAAAGAAATTTCCTTTTTTATGGCAAAAAGGTATACATTCCCTTTATTTTCGGGCAAAAAGGCAGAAATTCCCCGTATTTTGGAGCAAAATTGCAGAAATTCCCCTAATTTTGGGGCAAAAAGGCAGAAATTCCTCTTATTTTGGGGTAAAACTGCAGAAATTTCACTTATTTCGCGGCAAAATGGCAGAAATTCTTTTTATTTTCTGTGAAAAAGGCAGAAAATCCCCGTATTTTGGAGCAAAATTGCAGAAATTCACCTAATTTTGGCGTAAAACATGCAGTAATTTTGTTTGTTTTGGGGAAAAAAGGTAGAAATTCTCCTTATTTTGAGGCAAAAGGCAGAAATTCCCCTTATTTTAGGGCAAAATTTCAGAAATTTCCCTTATTTGAAGACAAAAAACAGAAATTCCCCTTATTTTGGGGCAAACTTGCAAAAAATTCCTTTATTATGGGGAAAAATTGCAGAAATTTCTTTTATTTTAAGGTAAAATTGCAGAAATTTCACATATTTCAGAGAAAAAAAGCAAAAATTTTTCATATTTTGGGGCAAAAAGGCAGAAATTCCCATTACTTTGGGGCAAAAAGGTAGAAATTCACCTTATTTTGGGGTAAAATTGCAGACATTTCACATATTTCAGGGCTAAAAGGCAGAAATTCCCGTTATTTGAGGGCATAAAGGCAGAAATTCCTTTTATTTTGGGATAAAATTGCAGAAATTTCCCTTGTGTGGGGGCAAAAATGCAGAAAATCCCCTTAATTTTGGGCAAAAAGGCAGAAATTCCTCGTATTTTAAAGCAAAATTGCAGAAATTCCCTAATTATTGGGGCAAAAATGCAGAAATTCCCTTTATTTGGGGTAAATCGGCAAAAGTTGCCCTTATTTTCGGGAAAAGAGGCAGAAATTCCCTGTATTTTGAAGCAAAATTGCAGAAACTCCCCTAATTTTGGGGCAAAAAGGCAGAAATTCCTTTTTGGGGGGCAAAAATACAGAAATTCTCCTTATTTCGGGGCAAAAATCAGAAATTTCCCTTATTTTGGGGCAAAATGTTAGAAATTTCTTTTATTTTGGTACAGAATTGCAGAAATTTTTCTTATTTTGTGGCAAAAAGGCAGAAATTCCCCATATTTTGGTGCAAAAAGGCTGAAATTCCCCTTATTTGGGGGCAAAAATGCAGAAATTTCCCTTATTTTGGGGCAAAATTGCAGAAATTTCACTTACTTCAGGGTAATAAGTCAGAAATTTTCCTTATTTTGGGGCAAAAAAGACAAAATTTCCCTTTGTTCTGGGGAAAAAAGACAGAAATTCCACTTATTTAGAGGCAAAAAAGCAGAAATTCCCCTTATTTTGGAGCTAAAATGAAGAAATTTCCCTTTTTTATGGCTGAAAGGTAGGCATTCTTCCTATTTTTGGGCAAAGAAGCAGAAATTCCCCGTAATTTGGAGCAAAATTTCAGAAATTCCCCTAATTGTGGGGCAAAAAGGCAGAAATTTCCTATATGATGGGGCAAAAAGTCAGAAATTCTCCTTATTTCGGGGCAAAACTCAGAAATTTCACTTATTTTGGGGCAAAATTGCAGAAATTTCACTTATTTCAGAAAAAAAAGCAGAAATTTTCTTATTTTGGGGCAAAAAGGCAGAAATTTCTTTTATTTTGGTACAAAATTGCAGAAATTTTTCTTATTTGGTGGCAAAAAGGCAGAAATTCCCCTTATTTTAAGGTAAAAAGGCTGAAATTCCCCATATTTGGGGGCAAAACGACAGAAATTTCTTTTAGTTTGTGGCAAAATTGCAGAAATTTCACTTATTTCAGGGTAATAAGTCAGAAATTTTCCTTATTTTGGGGCAAAAAAGACAGAAATTCCCTTTGTTTTGGGGGAAAAAGACAGAAATTCCACTTACTTAGAGGAAAAACAGCAGAAATTCCCTTTATTTTGGAGCAAAAATCAAGAAATTTCCCTTTTTTATGGCAAAAAGGTATGCATTCTTCTTATTTTCGGCAAAATGGCAGAAATTCCCGGTAGTTTGAAGCAAAATTGCAGAAATTCCCCTAATTGTGGTGCAAAAAGACATATATTCCCTATATGTTGGGGCAAAAAGACAGATTCTCTTTATTTTGGGGCAAAACTCAGAAATTCCACTCATTTTGGGGCAAAATTCCAGAAATTTTCCTTATTTTAGGGCAAAATTGCAGAAATTTCTCTTATGATGGGGCAAAATTGCAGAAATTTCACTTATTTCAGAAAAAAAGCAGAAATTTTCTTATTTTCGGGCAAAAAGGCAGAAATTCCCCGTAATTTGGAGCAAAATTGCAGAAATTCCCCTAATTGTGGGGCATAAAGGCAGAAATTCCCTATATGTTGGGGCAAAAAGACAGAAATTCTCCTTATTTTGGGGCAAAACTCAGAAATTCCACATATTTTGGGGAAAAATTCCAGAAATTTCCCTTATTTTGGGGCAAAATTGCAGAAATTTGACTTATTTCAAAAGTAAAGCAAAAAATTTCTTATTTTGGGTCAAAAAGGCAGAATTTTCTTTTATTTTGGTACAAAATTGAAGATATTTTTCTTATTTTGGGGCAAAAAGTCAGAAATTTCCCATATTTTGGGGCAAAAATGCAGAAATTCCTTTTTATTTTCAGATAAAAAGGCTGAAATTCCCCTTATTTGTGGGCAAAAAGCCAGAAATTTCCCTTATTTTGGGGCAAAATTGCTGAAATTTCACTTATTTCAGGGTAATAAGTCAGAAATTTTCTTTATTTTGGGGCAAAAAAGACAGAAATTCCCTTTGTTTTGGGGGTAAAAATCAGAAATTCCATTTATTTATAGGCAAAAAAGCAGAAATTCCCCTTATTTTGGAGCAAAAATGAAGAAATTTCTCTTTTTTATGGCAAAAAGGTATGCATTCTTTTTATTTTCGGGCAAAATACCAGAAATTCCCCGTATTTTGGATCAAAATTGCAGAAATTCCCCTAATTGTGGGGCAAAAATTCAGAAATTCCCAATATGTTGGGGGAAAAAGACAGAAATTCTTCTTATTTTGGGGCAAAACTCAGAAATTTCATTTATTTTGGGGCAAAATTGCAGAAATTTCACTTATTTAAGAAAAAAAGCAGAATTTTTTTATTTTGGGGCAAAAAGGCAGAAATTTCTTTTATTTTGTACAAAATTGCAGAAATTTTTCTTATTTTGAGGCAAAAAAGCAGAATTTCCCATATTTTGGGGCAAAAATGCAGAAATTCCCGTTATTTTGAGGTAAAAAGTTTGAAATTCCCCTTATTTGGAGGCGAAAAGGCAGAAATTTCTCTTATTTTCGGGCAAAATTGCAGAAATTCCCCTAATTGTGGGGTAAAAAGGCAGAAATTCCCTATGTGTTGGGGCAAAAAGACAGAAATTCTCCTTATTTTTGGGCAAAACTAAGAAATTCCACTTACTTTGGGGCAAAATTCCAGAAATTTCTCTTATTTTGGGGCAAAATTGCAGAGATTTGACTTATTTTGGGGCAAAATTGCAGAAATTTCACTTATTTCAGAAAAAAAGCAGAAATTTTCTCATTTTGGGGCAAAAAGGCAGAAATTTCTTTTATTTCGGTACAAAATTGCAAAAATTTTCTTAGTTTGGGGCAAAAAGGCAGAAATTTCCCATATTTTGGTGCAAAAATGCAGAAATTCCTTTTATTTTCAGGTAAAAAGGCTGAAATTCCCCTTATTTGTGGGCAAAAAGGCAGAAATTTTCCTTATTTTGTGGCAAAATTGCAGAAATTTCACTTATTTCAGGGTAATAAGTCAGAAATTTTCCTTATTTTGGGGCAAAAAAGACAGAAATTCCCTTTGTTTTGGGGGAAAAAGACAGAAATTCCACTTATTTAGAGGCAAAAAAGCAGAAATTGCCTTTATTTTGGAGCAAAAATCAAGAAATTTCCCTTTTTTATGGCAAAAAGGTATGCATTTTTCTTATTTTCGGCAAAAAGGCCGAAATTCCCGGTAGTTTGAAGCAAAATTGCAGAAATTCCCCAAATTGTGGTGCAAAAAGACATATATTCCCTATATGTTGGGGCAAAAAGACAGAAATTCTCTTTATTTTAGGGCAAAACTCAGAAATTCCACTCATTTTGGGCAAAATTCCAGAAATTTCCCTTATTTTAGGGCAAAATTGCAGAAATTTCCCTTATTTTGGGGCAAAATTGCAGAAATTTCACTTATTTCAGAAAAAAAGCAGAAATTTTCTTATTTTCGGGCAAAAAGGCAGAAATTCCCTGTATTTTGGAGCAAAATTGCAGAAATTCCTCTAATTATGGGGCAAAAAGGCAGAAATTCCCTATATGTTGGGGCAAAAAGACAGAAATTCTCTTTATTTTGGGGCAAAACTAAGAAATTCCACTTACTTTGGGGCAAAATTCCAGAAATTTCTCTTATTTTGGGGCAAAATTGCAGAGATTTGACTTATTTTGGGGCAAAATTGCAGAAATTTCACTTATTTCAGAAAAAGAGCAGAAATTTTCTCATTTTGGGGCAAAAAGGCAGAAATTCCTTTTATTTTGGTACAAAATTGCAAAAATTTTCCTAGTTTGGGGCAAAAAGGCAGAAATTTCCCATATTTTGGGGCAAAAATACAGAAATTCCCATTATTTTCAAGTAAAAGCTGAAATTCCCCATTATTGGATGCAAAAGGGCAGAAATTTTCCTTATTATGGGGCAAAATTGCAGAAATTTCACTTAATTCAGGGTAATAAGTCAGAAATTCTCTTTATTTTGTGGCAAAAAAGACAGAAATTCCCTTTGTTTTAAGGGAAAAAACAGAAATTCCACTTATTTAGAGGCCAAAAAGCAGAAATTCCTTTTATTTTGGAGCAAAAATGAAGAAATTTCCCTTTTTTATGGCAAAAAGGTATGCATTCTTATTATTTTCGGGAAAAAAGTCAGAAATTCCCCTTATTTTGGGGTAAAAAGGCTGAAATTCCCGTTATTTTGGGGCAAAAAGGCAGAAATTCCCTTTACTTTGTGGCAAAAAGGCAGAAATTCCCATTAATTGGGGCACAAAAGCAAAAATTTTCCTTATTTGTGTGCAATAAGGCAGAAATTCCCCATATTTTGTGGCAAAAAGGCATAAATTCTTCTTATATGAAGGTAAAATGCTGAAATTCCCTTTATTTTGGCAAAAAGGCAGAAATTCCCCTTATTTTGGGGCAAAATTGGAGAAATTTCACTTACTTCAGGGCAAAAAGTCAGAAATTTGCCTTAATTTGGGGCAAAAAGCAGAAATTCTCCTAATTTTGGGGCCAAAAACAAAAATTCCCCTTATTTTGGGGTAAAATTGCGGAAATTTCAAATATTTCAGGGCAAAAAGGCAGAAATTCCTCTTTATTTCGGGCAATAAGGCAAAAATTGCCCGTATTTTGGAGCAAAATTTCAGAAATTCCCCTTATATTGGTGCAAAAATGCAGAAATTCCTTTTATTTTGGTGCAATAATGCAAAAATTCCCTGTATTTTGAAGCAAAATTGCACATATTCCCCTAATTTTGAGGGAAAATGCAGAAATTCACATTATTTTGGGGCAAAAAGACAGAAATTTTCCTAATTTCAGTGCCAAAAGTCAGAAATTCCCTTTATTTTGGGGCAAAATTCCAGAAATTTCCTTTATTTTGGGGCAAAATTGCAGAAATCTCCCTAATTTTGGGGCAAAATTACAGAAATTTCACTTATTTCAGGGAAAAAACGCAGAAATTTCTCTTATTTTGGGGCATAAAGGCAGAAATTACTTTTATTTTGGTACAAAATTGCAGAAAATTTTTTTATTTTGGGGCAAAAATACAGAAATTCCCCATATTTTAGGGCAAAAAGGAGATATTCTCCTTATTATTAGGTAAAAAGGCTGAAATTCCTTTTATTTTAGGGCAAAAAGACAGAAATTCCCCTTATTTTGTGGCAAAAAAGCAGAAATTTCTTTTTTTTTGAGGCAAAATTAGAGAAATTTCATTTATTTCAGAGCATAATTCAAAAATTCCTTTTATTTTGGGGCAAAAATACAGAAATTCCGTATATTTTTGAGTAAAAAGGCAGAAATTTCACATATTTTGACGTAAAAAGGCAGAAATTCCTCTTATTTTGGGGCAAAAATGAAGAAATTTCCCTTTTTGTGGCAAAAGGTAAACATTCCCCTTATTTTCGGGCAAAAAAGCAGAAATTCCCCGTATTTTGGAGCAAAATTGCAGAAATTCTCCTAATTGTGGGGCTAAAAGGCAGAAATTCCCTATATGTTGGGGCAAAAAGACAAAAATTCTTTTTTTTTTTTTGGGGCATAACTCAGAAATTCCACTTATTTTGGGGCAAAATTCCAGAAATTTCTCTTATTTTGGGACAAAATTGCAGAAATTTCAATTTGGGCTAAAATTGCAGAAATTTCACTTATTTCAGGGATAAAAGGCAGAAATTTTTCTTATTTTGGAACAAAAAGGCAGAAATTCCTTATATTTTGTGGCAAAAAATGCAGAAATTTCCCTTATTTTGAGGTAAAAAGGCAGAAATTTCCCTTATTTTGGGGCAAAAATACAGAAATTCCACTTATTTTTGGGCAAAACTGCAGAAATTTCAATTATTTTGGGGAAAATTTTTTGAAATTTAAATTATTTCAGGGCAAAAAGTCGGAAATTCCCCTTATTTTTGGGCAAAAAGACAGAAATTCTATTTATTTTTGGAAAAAAGTCGGAAATTGCACTTATTTTGAGTCAAAAAGTCGGAAAATCCCCTTATTTGGGGGTAAAAATGAAGAAATTTCCCTTTTTATGGCAAAAGGTATACATTCCCTTTATTTTCGGGCAAAAAGGCAGAAATTCCCTGTATTTTGGAGCAAAATTGCAGAAATTCCCCTAATTTTGTGGCAAAAAGGCAGAAATTCCCCTTATTTTGGGGTAAAACTGCAGAAATTTCACTTATTTCGCGGCAAAATGGCAGAAATTCCCCTTATTTTCTGTGAAAAAGGCAGAAAATCCCCGTATTTTGGAGCAAAATTGCAGAAATTCACCTAATTTTGGCGTAAAACATGCAGTAATTTTCTTTGTTTTGGGGCAAAAAGGTAGAAATTCTCCTTATTTTGAGGCAAAAGGCAGAAATTCCCCTTATTTTAGGGCAAAATTTCAGAAATTTCCCTTATTTGAAGACAAAAAACAGAAATTCCCCTTATTTTGGGGCAAACTTGCAAAAAATTCCTTTATTATGGGGAAAAATTGCAGAAATTTTCTTTTTTTAAGGCAAAATTGCAGAAATTTCACATATTTCAGAGAAAAAAGCAAAAATTTTTCATATTTTGGGGCAAAAAGTAAGAAATTCCCATTACTTTGGGGCAAAAAGTTAGAAATTCACCTTATTTTGGGGTAAAATTGCAGACATTTCACATATTTCAGGGCAAAAAGGCAGAAATTCCCGTTATTTGAGGGCATAAAGGCAGAAATTTCTTTTATTTTGGGATAAAATTGCAGAAATTTCCCTTGTTTGGGGGCAAAAATGCAGAAAATCCCCTTAATTTTGGGCAAAAAGGCAGAAATTCCTCGTATTTTAAAGCAAAATTGCAGAAATTCCCTAAATATTGGGGCAAAAATGCAGAAATTCCCTTTATTTGGGACAAATCGGCAAAAGTTCCCCTTATTTTCGGGAAAAGAGGCAGAAATTCCCTGTATTTTGAAGCAAAATTGCAGAAACTCCCCTAATTTTGGGGCAAAAAGGCAGAAATTCCTTTTTTGGGAAGCAAAAATACAGAAATTCTCCTTATTTCGGGGCAAAAATCAGAAATTTCCCTTATTTTGGGGCAAAATTTTAGAAATTTCTTTTATTTTGGTACAGAATTGCAGAAATTTTTCTTATTTTGTGGCAAAAAGGCAGAAATTCCCCATATTTTTGTGCAAAAAGGCTGAAATTCCCCTTATTTTGAGGTAAAATGCTGAAATTCCCAATATTTTGGGGTTAAAAGGCAGAAATTCCCCTCATTTTGTGGCAAAAAGGCACAAATTTCCGTTATTTTCAGGCAAAATTGCAGAAATTTCATTTATTTCAGGGCAAAAATTCAGAAATTACTTATTTTGGGGCAAAAAGCAGAAATTTCTTTTATTTTGGTACAAAATTGAAGAAATTTTCCTTATTTTAGAACAAAAAGTCAGAAATTCCCCATGTTTTAGGAAAAAGGCAGAAATTCCCCTTATTTTGTGGTAAAAAGTGTGAAATTCCTGTTATTTTGGGGCAAAAAGGCAGAAATTCCCTTTACTTTGTGGCAAAAAGGCAGAAATTCCCATTAATTGGGGCAGAAAAGCAAAAATTTTCCTTATTTGTGGGCAATAAGGCAGAAATTCCCCATATTTTGTGGCAAAAAGGCAGAAATTCTTCTTATTTGAAGGTAAAATGCTGAAATTCCCATAATTTTGGCAAAAAGGCAGAAATTCCCCTTATTTTAAGGCAAAATTGCAGAAATTTCACTTACTTCAGGGCAAAAAGTCAGAAATTTGCCTTAATTTGGGGCAAAAAGCAGAAATTCTCCTAATTTTGGGGCCAAAAACAGAAATTCCCCTTATTTTGGGGTAAAATTGCGGAAATTTCAAATATTTCAGGGCAAAAAGGCAGAAATTCCACTTTATTTCGGGCCATAAGGCAAAATTTCCCTGTATTTTGGAGCAAAATTTGAGAAATTCCCCTTATATTGGTGCAAAATGCAGAAATTCCTTTTATTTTGGTGCAATAAGGCAAAAATTCCCCGTATTTTGAAGCAAAATTGCACATATTCCCCTAATTTTGAGGGAAAATGCAGAAATTCACATTATTTTGGGGCAAAAAGACAGAAATTCTTTTTATTTCAGGGCAAAAAGTCAGAAATTCCCCTTATTTTGGGGCAAAATTCCAGAAATTTCCTTTATTTTGCGGCAAAATTGCAGAAATCTCTCTAATTTTTGGGCAAAATTACAGAAATTTCACTTATTTCAGGGAAAAAACGCAGAAATTTCTCTAATTTTGGGGCAAAAAGGCAGAAATTACTTTTATTTTGGTACAAAATTGCAGAAAATTTTTTTATTTTGGGGCAAAAATACAGAAATTCCCCATATTTTAGGGCAAAAAGGAGAGATTCCCCTTATTATTAGGTAAAAAGGCTGAAATTCCTTTTATTTTGTGGCAAAAAGACAGAAATTCCCCTTATTTTGTGGCAAAAAAGCAGAAATTTCTCTTATTTTGAGGCAAAATTGGAGAAATTTCATTTATTTCAGGGCATAATTCAAAAATTCCTTTTATTTTGAGGCAAAAATACAGAAATTCCGTATATTTTTGAGTAAAAAGGCAGAAATTTCACTTATTTTGACGTAAAAAGGCAGAAATTCCTCTTATTTTGGGGCAAAAATGAAGAAATTTCCTTTTTTTGTGGAAAAAGGTAAACATTCCCCTTATTTTCGGGCAAAAAAGCAGAAATTCCCCGTATTTTAGAGCAAAATTGCAGAAATTTCCCTTATTTGGGGACAAAAAACAGAAATTCCCCTTATTTTTGGGAAAAATTGCAAAAAATTCCTTTATTATGGGGAAAAATTGCAGAAATTTCTCTTATTTTAAGGCAAAATTGCAGAAATTTCACATATTTCAGAGAAAAAAATCAAAAATTTTTCATATTTTGGGGCAAAAAGGCAGAAATTCCCATTATTTTGGGGCAAAAAGGTAGAAATTCACTTTATTTTGGGGTAAAATTGCAGACATTTCACATATTTCAGGGCAAAAAGGCAGAAATTCCCGTTATTTGAGAGCATAAATGCAGAAATTCCTTTTATTTTGGTATAAAATTGCAGAAATTTTTCTTCTTTGGAAGCAAAAAGGCAGAAAATCCCCTTAATTTTGGGCAAAAAGGCAGAAATTCCTCGTATTTTAAAGCAAAATTGCAGAAATTCCCTAAATATTGGGGCAAAAATGCAGAAATTCCCTGTATTTGGGGCAAATCGGCAGAAGTTCCCCTTATTTTCGGGAAAAGAGGCAGAAATTCCCTGTATTTTGAGGTAAAATGCTGAAATTCCTCATATTTTGGGGTTAAAAGGCAGAAATTCCCCTCATTTTGGGGCAAAAAGGCACAAATTTCCCTTATTTTAGGCAAAATTGCAGAAATTTCATTTATTTCAGGGTAAAAAGTCAGAAATTCTCCTTATTTTGTGGCAAAAAGCAGAAATTTCTTTTATTAGGGTACAAAATTTAAGAAATTTTCCTTTTTTTGGAACAAAAAGGCAGAAATTCCCCATTTTTTGGGATAAAATCCAGAAATTCCATTTATTTAGAGGTAAAACGCAGAAATTCCCCTAATATTGGTGGAAAATGAAGAAATTCCTTTTATTTTGGGGCTAAAGGGCAGAAATTCTTCTTATTTTGGGGAAAAAGTCAGAAATTCCCCTTATTTTAGGGCAAAATTGCAGAAATTTCTTATATTTGGGGCCAAAAAACAGAAATTCCCTTAATTTGGGGAAAAATGCAGAAATTTCCTTTATTATGGGGTAAAATTGCAGAAATTTCTCTTATTTTAGGGCAAAATTGCAGAAATTTCACTTATTTCAGAGAAAAAAATCAAAATTTTTCTTATTTTGGGGCAAAAATGCAGAAATTTTCTTTATTTTGGGGCAAAAAAGCAGAAATTCCCCTTATTTTGGGATAAAATTGCCGAAATTTTACTTATTTGGGGGCAAAAAACAGAAAATCCCCTTAATTTCGGACAAAAAGGCAAAAATTCCCTGTATTTTGGAGCAAAATTGCAGATATTTTCCTAATATTGGGGCAAAAATGCAGAAATTCCATTTATTTGGGGCAAAAAGGCAGAAGTTCCTCTTATTTTCGGGGAAAGAGGCAGAAATTCCCTGTATTTTGAAGCAAAATTGCAGAAACTCCCCTAATTTTTGGCAAAAAGGAAGAAATTCTTAATATTTTGTGGCAAAAATGCAGAAATTCCCCTTATTTTGAGGTAAAAAGGCTGAAATTCCCCTTATTTTGTGGCAAAAAGGCAGAAATTTTTCTTATTTTAGGGCAAAATTGAAGAAATTTCACTTATTTCAGGGTAATAAGCCAGAAATTCCCCTTATTTTGGGGCAAAATAGACAAAAATTCCCTTTGTTTTGGGGGAATAAGACAGAAATTCCACTTATTTAAAGGCAAAAAGACCGAAATTACCCTTATTTTGGGGCAAAAATGAAGAAATTTCCCTTTTTTATGGCAAAAAGGTATGCATTCCCCTTATTTTCGGGCAAAAAGGCAGAAATTCCCTGTATTTTGGAGCAAAATTGCAGAAATTCCCTTTATTTGGGGCAAATCGGCAAAAGTTCCTATTATTTTCGGGAAAAGAGGCAGAAATTCCCTGTATTTTGAAGAAAAATTGCAGAAACACCCATTATTTTGGGGCAAAAAGGCAGAAATACCCTTTATTTTGGGGCAAAAATACAAAAAATCTTATTATTTCGGGGAAAAAAATCAGAAATTTTCCTTATTTTGGCGCAAAATTTTAGAAATTTCTTTTATTCTGGTACAGAATTGCAGATATTTTTCTTATTTTGTGGCAAAAAGGCAGAAATTCCCCATATTTTGGTGCAAAAAGGCTGAAATTCCCTTTATTTTGAGGTAAAATGCTGAAATTCTGCATATTTTGGGGTTAAAAAACAGAAATTCACCTCATTTTGGGGCAAAAAGGCACAAATTTCACTTATTTTCGGGCAAAATTGCAGAAATTTCATTTATATCAGGGCAAAAAGTCAGAAATTACTTTTATTTTGGGGCAAAAAGCAGAAATTTCTTTTATTTTGGTACAAAATTGAAGAAATTTTCTTTATTTTGGAACAAAAAGTCAGAAATTCCCCATATTTTGGGGCAAAATGCAGGAATTCCCTTTATTTATAGGTAAAATGCAAAAATTCCCCTAATTTTGAGGAAAAATGCAGAAATTCCTTTTATTTTGGGGCTAAAAGGCAGAAATTCCCCGTATTTTGAAGCAAAATTGCAGAAATTCTCATAATTTTAGAGCAAAAAGGCAGAAATTCCCCGTATTTTGGGGCAAATGGCAGAAATTCCCCTTATTTTGAGGTAATAAGGCTGAAATTCCCCTTATTTTGGGGAAAAAAGTCAGAAATTCTTTTTATTTTGGGGTAAAATTGCAGAAATTTCAAATATTTAAGGGCAAAATGGCAGAAATTCCCCTTACTTTGGGGCAAAAAAATGAAATTTCTAATTTTTGGCAAAAATTGCAGATATTTCACTTATTTCGGGAAAAAAAGGCAGAAATTCAACTTAATTTTGGGTAAAAAGGCAGAAATGACCCGTATTTTGGAGCAAAAAGACTGAAATTCCCCTTATTTTGAGGTAAAATGCTGAAACTCCTCATATTTTGGGGCAAAAGGCAGAAATTCCCCTCATTTAGGGGCAAAAAGGCAGAAATTCCCCTTATTTTGAGGTAAAACTGAAGAAATTTTACTTATTTCGCGGCAAAATGGCAGAAATTCCCTATTTTCGGCGAAAAAGGCAGAAAATCCCCGTATTTTGGGGCAAAATTGCAGAAATTCACCTAATTTTGGGGTAAAACATGCAGTAATTTTCTTTGTTTTGGGGCAAAAGGCAGAAATTCCCCTTATTTTAGGGAAAAATTGCAGAAAGTTTCCTTATTTGGGGACAAACAACAGAAATTCCCTTTATTTTGGGGCAAAATTGAAGAAAATTCCTTTATTTTGGGAAAAAATTGCAGAAATTTCTTTTATTTTAAAGCAAAATTGCAGAAATTTCACTTATTTGAGAATAAACAAAAAATTTTTCTTATTTTGGGGCAAAAACGCAGAAATTCCCATTATTTTGGGGCAAAAAGGCAGAATTTCTCCTAGTTTTGAGGTAAAATTGCAGACATTTCACATATTTCAGGGCAAAAAGGCAGAAATTCCCCTTATTTGGGGGCAAAAAGGCAGAAATTCATTTTATTTTGGAATAAAATTGCAGAAATTTCCCTTTTTTGGGGGCAAAAAGGAAGAAAATCCTTGTATTTTGAAGCAAAATTGCAGAAATTCCCCTAATATTGGGGCAAAAATGCAGAAATTCCATTTATTTGGGGCAATTCGGCAGAAGTTCCCCTTATTTTCGGGAAAAGAGGCAGAAATTCCCTGTATTTTGAAGCAAAATTGCAGAAACTCCCCTACTTTTGGGGCAAAAAGGCAGAAATTCCCTTTATTTTGAGGAAAAAATACAGAAATTCTCCTTATTTCCGAGAAAAAATCAGAAATTTCCCTTATTTTGGGGCAAAATTTTAGAAATTTCTTTTATTTTGGTACAGAATTGCAGAAATTTTTCTTATTTTGTGGCAAAAAGGAAGAAATTCCCCATATTTTGGTGCAAAAAGGCTGAAATTCCTCTTATTTTGAGGTAAAATGCTGAATTTCCCCATATTTTGGCGTTAAAAGGCAGAAATTCCCCTCATTTTGGGGCAAAAAGGCACAAATTTCCCTTATTTTCGGGAAAAATTGCAGAAATTTCATTTATTTCAGGGCAAAAAGTCAGAAATTACTTTTATTTTGGGGCAAAAAGCAGAAATTTCTTTTATTTTGGTACAAAATTGATAAAATTTTCCTTATTTTGGAACGAAAAGGCAGAAATTCCCCATATTTTGGGGCAAAATGCAGGAATTCCCCTTATTTAGAGGTAAAATGCAGAAATTCCCCTAATTTTGAGGAAAAATGCAGAAATTCCATTTATTTTGGGGCTGAAAGGCAGAAATTCCCCGTATTTTTAAGCAAAATTGCAGAAAATCTCATAATTTTAGGGGAAAAAGGCTGAAATTCTCCTTATTTTGGTGCAAAAAGGAAGAATATCTCCGTTTTTCAAGGGGAAAAAGTCAGAAATTCCCCTTATTTGAGGCATAATTCCAGAAATTTCCTTTACTTTGGGAAAAAATTGAAGAAATTTCCCTTATTATGGGGCAAAATTGCAGAAATTTCAATTATTTCACGTAAAAAAGGCAGAAATTTTTCTTATTTTGGGGCAAAAAGGCAGAAATTTCTTTTATTTTGGTACAAAATTGCAGAAATTTTTTTTTATTTCGGGGCAAAAAGGAAGAATTCCCCATACTTTGGGGCAAAAGGCAGAAATTCCCCTTATTTTGAGGAAAAAAGGCCGAAACTCCCCTTATTTTGGGGCAAGAATGCAGAAATTCCTTTTATTTTATGGCAAAAAGCAGACATTTCCCTTATTATGGGGAAAAATTTTAGAAATTTAACTTATTTCAGGGCAAAAAGTCAGAAATTCCCCTTATTTTGGGGCAAAAAGACTGAAATTCCGTTTATTTTTTGGGAAAAGTCAGAAATTGCACTTATTGAGGCAAAAAGGCGGAAAATCCCCTTATTTTGGGGTAAAAATGAAGAAATTTCCCTTTTTATGGCAAAAAGGTATACATTCCCTTTATTTTCGGGCAAAAAGGTAGAAATTCCCTGTATTTTGGAGCAATATTGCAGAAATTCTCCTAATTTTGGGGCAAAAAGGAAGAAATTCCTTTTATTTCGGAGTAAAACTGCAGAAATTTCACTTATTTCGCGGCAATATGGCAGAAATTCCCCTTATTTTCGGCGAAAAAGGGAGAAAATCACCGTAATTTGGAGAAAAATTGCAGAAACTCACCTAATTTTGGTGTAAAACATGCAGTAATTTTCTTTGTTTTGGGGCAAAAAGGCAGAAATACCCCTTATTTTAAGGCAAAATTGCAGAAATTTCCCTTGTTTCGGGACAAAAAACAGAAATTCCCTTTATTTTGGGGCAAAATTGCAGAAAATTCCTTTATTATGGGGAAAAATTGCAGAAATTTCTTTTATTTTAAGGCAAAATTGCAGAAATTTCACTTCTTTCAGAGAATAAATGCAAAAATTTTTCTTATTTTGGGGCAAAAAGGCAGAAATTCCCATTATTTTGTGGCAAAAAGGGAGAAATTTACCTTATTTGGGGTAAAATTGCAGACATTTCACATATTTCAGGGCAAAAAGGCAGAAATTCCCGTTATTTGGGGGCAAAAAGGCAGAAATTCCCCTTATTTTGGGATAAAATTGCAGAAATTTCCCTTGATTGGGGGCAAAAAGGCAGAAAATCTCCTTAATTTCGGGCAAAAAGGCAGAAATTCCCCGTATTTTGGAGCAAAATTGCAGAAAATCCCCTAATATTGGGGCAAAAATGCAAAAATTCTCTCTATTTGAAGCAAATCGGCAGAAGTTCCCTTTATTTTCGGGAAAAAAGGCAGAAATTCCCTGTATTTTGAAGCAAAATTGCAGAAACTCCGCTAATTTTGGGGCAAAAAGGCAGAAATTCCCTTTATTTTGGGGCAAAAATACAGAAATTCTCAATATTTCGGGGCAACAATCAGAAATTTCCTTTATTTTGCGGCAAAATTTTAGAAATTTCTTTTATTTTGGTACAGAATTGCAGAAATTTTTCTTATTTTGTGGCAAAAAGTCAGAAATTCCCCATATTTTGGTGCAAAAAGGCTGAAATTCCCCTTATTTTGAGGTAAAATGCTGAAATACCCCATATTTTGGAGTTAAAAGGCAGAAATTCCCCACATTTTGGGGCAAAAAAGCACAAATTTCTCTTATTTTCGGGCAAAATTGCAGAAATTTCATTTATTTCAGGGCAAAAAGTTAGAAATTACTTTTACATTGGGGCAAAAAGCAGAAATTTTGTTTATTTTGGTACAAAATTGAAGAAAGTTTCCTTATTTTGGAACAAAAAGTCAGAAATTCCCCATATTTTGGAAAAAGGCAGAAATTCCCCTTATTTTGAGGTAAAAAGGCTGAAATTCCCGTTATTTTGGGGCAAAAAGACAGAAATCCCTTTACTTTGTGGCAAAAAGGCAGAAATTCCCGTTAATTGCGGAAGAAAAGCAAAATTTTCCTTATTTGGGGGCAATAAGGCAGAAATTCCCCATATTTTGTGGCAAAAAGGCAGAAATTCCCCTTATTTGGAGGTAAAATGCTGAAATTCCCCTTATTTTGGGGCAAAATTGCAGAAATTTCACTTATTTCAGGGCAAAAAGTCAGAAATTTGCCTTATTTTGGGGCAAAAAGCAGAAATTCTCCTAATTTTGGGGCCAAATAGAAATTGCCCTTATTTTGAAGTAAAATTGCGGAAATTTCATATATTTCAGGGCAAAAAGGCAGAAATTCCACTTTATTTCGGGCAATAAGGAAAAAAATTCCCCGTATTTTGGAGCAAAATTTCAGAAATTCCCCTTTTATTGGTGCAAAAAGGCAGAAATTCCCTTTATTTGGTGCAATAAGGTAGAAATTCCCCGTATTTTGAAGCAAAATTGCACATATTCCTCTAATTTTGAGGGAAAATGCAGAAATTCACATTATTTTGGGGCAAAAAGACAGAAATGCTCCTTATTTCAAGGCAAAAAGTCAGAAATTCCCCTTTTTTTGGTGCAAAATTCCAGAAATGTCCATTATTTTGGGGCAAAATTGCAGAAATCTCCTTTATTTTGGGGCAAAATTACAGAAATTTCACTTATTTCAGGAAAAAACACAGAAATTTCTCTTATTTTGGGGCAAAAAGGCAGAAATTACTTTTATTTTGGTAAAAAATTGCAGAAAATTTCTTTATTTTAGGGCAAAAATACAGAAATTCCCCATATTTTAGGGCAAAAAGGCAGAGATTCTCCTTCTTATTAGGTAAAAAGGCTGAAATTCCTCTTATTTTAGGAAAAAAAGACAAAAATTCCTCTTATTTTGTGGCAAAAAGGCAGAAATTTCCCTTATTTTGGGGCAAAATTGCAGAAATTTCACTTATTTCAGGGCAAAATTCATAAATTCCTTTTATTTTGGGGCAAAAATACAGAAATTCCGTATATTTTTGGGTAAAAAGGCAGAAATTTCACTTATTTTGAGGTAAAAAGGCAGAAATTCCTCTTATTTTGGGGCAAAAATAAAGAAATTTCCATTTTTTGTGGCAAAAGGTAAACATTTTCCTTATTTTCGGGCAAAAAAGCAGAAATTCCTCGAATTTTGGAGCAAAATTGCAGAAATTCCCCTAATTGTGGGGCAAAAAGGCAGAAATTCCCTATATGTTGTGGCAAAAAGACAGAAATTCTCTTTATTTTAAGGCAAAACTAAGAAATTCCACATATTTTTGGACAAAATTCCAGAAATTTCCCTTATTTTGGGACAAATTTGCAGAAATTTCAATTATTTTGGGGCAAAATTGCAGAAATTTCACTTATTTCAGGTAAAAAAGGCAGAAATTTCTTTTGTTTTGGTACAAAATTGCAGAAATTTTTCTTATTTTGGGGCAAAAAGAAAGAATTCCCCATACTTTGGGGCAAAAGGCAGAAATTCCTCTTATTTTGAGGAAAAAGGGCCGAAATTCCCCTTATTTCGGGGCAAGAATGCAGAAATTCCTTTTATTTTGGGGCAAAAAGCATACATTTCCCTTATTATGGGGAAAAATTTTAGAAATTTAACTTATTTCAGGGCAAAAAGTCAGAAATTCCCCTTATTTTGGGGCAAAAAGACAGAAATTCCGTTTATTTTTTGGGAAAAGTCAGAAATTGCACTTATTGAGGCAAAAAGGCGGAAAATCCCCTTATTTTGGGGTAAAAATGAAGAAATTTCCATTTTTATGGCAAAAAGGTATACATTCCCTTTATTTTCGGGCAAAAAGGAAGAAATTCCCCGTATTTAGGAGCAAAATTGCAGAAATTCCCCTAATTTTGGGGCAAAAAGGAAGAAATTCCTTTTATTTCGGAGTAAAACTGCAGAAATTTCACTTATTTCACGGCAATATGGCAGAAATTCCCCTTATTTTCGGCGAAAAAGGGAGAAAATCACCGTAATTTGGAGAAAAATTGCAGAAATTCACCTAATTTTGGCGTAAAACATGCAGTAATTTTCTTTGTTTTGGGGCAAAAAAGCAGAAATTCCCCTTATTTTGGGATAAAATTGCCGAAATTTTACTTATTTGGGGGCAAAAAACAGAAAATCCCCTTAATTTCGGGCAAAAAGGCAAAAATTCCCCGTATTTTGGAGCAAAATTGCAGAAATTTTCCTAATATTGGGGCAAAAATGCAGAAATTCCATTTATTTGGGGCAAAAAGGCAGAAGTTCCTCTTATTTTCGGGGAAAGAGGCAGAAATTCCCTGTATTTTGAAGCAAAATTGCAGAAACTCCCCTAATTTTGGGACAAAAAGGCAAAAATTTCCTTTATTTTGGTGCAAAAATACAGAAATTCTCATTATTTCGGGGCAAAATTGCAGAAATTTCCCTTATTTTGGGTCAAAATTGGAGAAATTTCTTTTATTTTGGTACAGAATTGCAGAAATTTTTTTTAATTTTGTGGCAAGAAGGCAGAAATTTTTTATATTTTGTGGCAAAAAGGCACAAATTTTTCTTATTTTCGTGCAAAATTGCAGAAATTTCATTTATTTCAGAACAAAAAGTCAGAAATTCCTTTTATTTTGGAACAAAAGCAGAAATTTCTTCTATTTTGGTACAAATTTGAAGAAATTTTCCTTATTTTGGAACAACAAGGCAGAAATTCCCCATATTTTGGGGCAAAAGGCAGAAATTCCCCTTATTTTGAGGTTAAAAGGATGAAATTCCTCTTATTTTGGGGCAAAAAGGCAGAAATTCTTGTTAATTGGTGCAGAAAAGCAGAAATTTTCCTTATTTGGGGGCAATAAGGTAGATATTCCCCATATTTTGTGGCAAAAAGGCAGAAATTCCCCTTATTTGGAGGTAAAATGCTGAAATTCCCCTTATTCTGGGCAAAAAGGCAGATATTCCCCTTATTTTGGGGTAAAATTGCAGAAATTTCACTTATTTCAGGGCAAAAAGTCAGAAATTTGCCTTATTTTGGGGCAAAAAGCAGAAATTCCCCTAATTTTGGGGCCAAAAACAGAAATTCCCCTTATTTTGTGGTAAAATTGCGGAAATTTCAAATATTTCAGGGCAAAAAGGCAGAAATTCCACTTAACTTCGGGCTATAAGGCAGAAATACCCCGTATTCTGGAGCAAAATTTCAGAAATTCCCCTTATATTGGTGAAAAATGCAGAAATTCCCTTTATTTTGGTGCATAAGGCTGAAATCCCCCGTATTTTGAAGCAAAATTGCACAAATTCCCCTAATTTTGAGGAAAAATGCAGAAATACACATAATTTTGGGGAAAAAAGACAGAAATTCTCCTTATTTCAGGGCAAAAAGTCAGAAATTCCCCTTATTTTAGGGCAAAATTGCAGAAATTTCCCTAATTTTGAGGCAAAATTGCAGAAATTTTTCTTATTTTTGTCAAAATTGCAGAAATTTCACTTATTTCAGGGCAAAAAGTCAGAAATTTGCCTTATTTTGGGGCAAAAAGCAGAAATTCCTTTAATTTTGGGGCCAAAAACAGAAATTTCCTTTATTTTGGGGTAAAATTGCGGAAATTTCAAATATTTCAGGGCAAAAATGCAGAAATTCCACATAATATCGGGCTATAAGGCAGAAATTCCCCGTATTCTGGAGCAAAATTTCAGAAATTCCACTATATAGGTGAAAAATGTAGAAATTCCCTTTATTTTGGTGCAATAAGGCTGAAATCCCCCGTATTTTGAAGCAAAATTGCACAAATTCCCCTAATTTTGAGGGAAAATGCAGAAATACACATTATTTTGGAGAAAAAAGACAGAAATTCTCCCTATTTCAGGGCAAAAAGTCAGAAATTCCCCTTATATTGGGGCAAAATTGCAGAAATTTCCCTTATTTTGTGGCAAAATTGCAGAAGATTTTCTTATTTTGTTCAAAATTGCAGAAATTTCACTTATTTCAGAATAAGAAGACAGGAATTTCTTTTGTTTTAGAGCAAAAGGGCAGAAATTTCTTGTATTTTGGTACAAAATTGCAGATAATTTCTTTATTTTGTAGCAAAAATGCAGAAATTCCCTATATTTTGGGGCAAAAATGCAGAGATTCCCCTTATTATGAGGAAAAAGGCTGAAATTCCCCTTATTTTGGGGCAAAAAGACAGAAATTCCCCTTATTTTGTGGCAAAAAGGCAGAAATTTCTCTTATTTTGGGGCAAAATTGCAGAAATTTCACTTATTTCTGGGCAAAATTCAAAAATTTCCCTTATTTTTGGGGGAAAAAGCCAAAAATTCCATTTACTTTTGTGTAAAAAGTCAGAAATTTCACTTATTTTGAGGGGAAAAGGCAGAAATTCCTCTTATTTTGGGGCAAAAATGAAGAAATTTTCCTTTTTTGTGGCAAACGGTATACATTCCCCTTATTTTCGGGCAAAAAAGCAGAAATTCCTTGTATTTTGGAGCAAAATTGCAGAAATTCCCCTAGTTGTGGGGCAAAAAGGCAGAAATTCCCCATATGTTGGGCCAAAAAACACAAATTCTCCTTATTTTGGGGCAAAACTCAGAAATTCCACTTATTTTGGGGCAAAATTCCAGAAATTTCCCTTATTTTGGGGCCAAATTGTAGAAATTTCCCTTATTTTGGGTCAGAATTGCAAAAATTTCACTTATTTCAGGAAAAAAGGCAGAAATTTTCTTTATTTTAGGGCAAAAAGGCAGAAATTCTTAATATTTTGTGGCAAAAATGCAGTAATTCCCCTTATTTTGAGGTAAAAAGGCTGAAATTCCCCTTATTTTGTGGCAAAAAGGCAAAAATTTTTCTTATTTTAGGGCAAAATTGAAGAAATTTCACTTATTTCAGGGTAATAAGTCAGAAATTCCCCTTATTTTGGGGCAAAATAGACAGAAATTCCCTTTGTTTTGGGGGAATAAGACAGAAATTCCACTTATTTAAAGGCAAAAAGGCAGAAATTCGCCTTATTTTGGGGCAAAAATGAAGAAATTTCCCTTTTTTATGGCAAAAAGTTATGCATTCCCCTTATTTTCGGGCAAAAAGGCAGAAATTCCCCGTATTTTGGAGCAAAATTGCAGAAATTCCCTTTATTTGGGGCAAATCGGCAAAAGTTCCCCTTATTTTCGGGAAATATGCAGAAATTCCCTGTATTTTGAAGCAAAATTGCAGAAACACCCATTATTTTGGGTCAAAAATGCAGAAATTCCCTTTATTTTGAGGCAAAAATACAGAAATTCTTTTTATTTCGGGGAAAAAATCAGAAATTTTCCTTATTTTGGCGCAAAATTTTAGAAATTTCTTTTATTCTGGTACAGAATTGCAGATATTTTTCTTATTTTGTGGCAAAAAGGCAGAAAATCCCCATATTTTGGTGCAAAAAGGCTGAAATTCCCTTTATTTTGAGGTAAAATGCTGAAATTCCGCATATTTTGGGGTTAAAAGGCAGAAATTCACCTCATTTTGGGGCAAAAAGGCACAAATTTCACTTATTTTCGGGCAAAATTGCAGAAATTTCATTTATATCAGGGCAAAAATTCAGAAATTACTTTTATTTTGGGGCAAAAATCAGAAATTTCTTTTATTTTGGTACAAAATTGAAGAAATTTTCTTTATTTTGGAACAAAAAGTCAGAAATTCCCCATATTTTGGGGCAAAATGCAGGAATTCCCTTTATTTAGAGGTAAAATGCAAAAATTCCCCTAATTTTGAGGAAAAATGCAGAAATTCCTTTTATTTTGGGGCTAAAAGGCAGAAATTCCCCGTATTTTGAAGCAAAATTGCAGAAATTCTCATAATTTTAGGGCAAAAAGGCAGAAATTCCCCGTATTTTGGGGCAAATGGCAGAAATTCCCCTTATTTTGAGGTAATAAGGCTGAAATTCCCCTTATTTTGGGGCAAAAAGTCAGAAATTCTTTTTATTTTGGGGTAAAATTGCAGAAATTTCAAATATTTAAGGGCAAAATGGCAGAAATTCCCCTTACTTTGGGGCAAAAAAATGAAATCCCTAATTTTTGGCTAAAATTGCAGATATTTCACTTATTTCGGGAAAAAAAGGCAGAAATTCAACTTAATTTTGGGTAAAAAGGCAGAAATGACCCGTATTTTGAAGCAAAAAGACTGAAATTCCCCTTATTTTGAGGTAAAATGCTGAAACTCCTCATATTTTGGGGCAAAAGGCAGAAATTCCCCTCATTTAGGGGCAAAAAGGCAGAAATTCCCCTTATTTTGAGGTAAAACTGAAGAAATTTTACTTATTTCGCGGCAAAATGGCAGAAATTCCCTATTTTCGGCGAAAAAGGCAGAAAATCCCCGTATTTTGGGGCAAAATTGCAGAAATTCACCTAATTTTGGGGTAAAACATGCAGTAATTTTCTTTGTTTTGGGGCAAAAGGCAGAAATTCCCCTTATTTTAGGGAAAAATTGCAGAAAGTTTCCTTATTTGGGGACAAACAACAGAAATTCCCTTTATTTTGGGGCAAAATTGAAGAAAATTCCTTTATTTTGGGAAAAAATTGCAGAAATTTCTTTTATTTTAAGGCAAAATTGCAGAAATTTCACTTATTTGAGAATAAACAAAAAATTTTTCTTATTTTGGGGCAAAAACGCAGAAATTCCCATTATTTTGGGGCAAAAAGGCAGAATTTCTCCTAATTTTGAAGTAAAATTGCAGACATTTCACATATTTCAGGGCAAAAAGGCAGAAATTCCCCTTATTTGGGGGCAAAAAGGCAGAAATTCATTTTATTTTGGAATAAAATTGCAGAAATTTCCCTTTTTTGGGGGCAAAAAGGAAGAAAATCCTTGTATTTTGAAGCAAAATTGCAGAAATTCCCCTAATATTGGGGCAAAAATGCAGAAATTCCATTTATTTGGGGCAATTCGGCAGAAGTTCCCCTTATTTTCGGGAAAAGAGGCAGAAATTCCCTGTATTTTGAAGCAAAATTGCAGAAACTCCCCTACTTTTGGGGCAAAAAGGCAGAAATTCCCTTTATTTTGGGGAAAAAATACAGAAATTCTCCTTATTTCCGAGAAAAAATCAGAAATTTCCCTTATTTTGGGGCAAAATTTTAGAAATTTCTTTTATTTTGGTACAGAATTGCAGAAATTTTTCTTATTTTGTGGCAAAAAGGAAGAAATTCCCCATATTTTGGTGCAAAAAGGCTGAAATTCCTCTTATTTTGAGGTAAAATGCTGAATTTCCCCATATTTTGGCGTTAAAAGGCAGAAATTCCCCACATTTTGGGGCAAAAAGGCACAAATTTCCCTTATTTTCGGGCAAAATTGCAGAAATTTCATTTATTTCAGGGCAAAAATTCAGAAATTACTTTTATTTTGAGGCAAAAAGCAGAAATTTCTTTTATTTTGGTACAAAATTGATAAAATTTTCCTTATTTTGGAACGAAAAGGAAGAAATTCCCCATATTTTGGGGCAAAATGCAGGAATTCCCCTTATTAAGAGGTAAAATGCAGAAATTCCCCTAATTTTGAGGAAAAATGCAGAAATTCCATTTATTTTGGGGCTGAAAGGCAGAAATTCCCCGTATTTTTAAGCAAAATTGCAGAAAATCTCATAATTTTAGGGGAAAAAGGCTGAAATTCTCCTTATTTTGGTGCAAAAAGGAAGAATATCTCCGTTTTTCAAGGGGAAAAAGTCAGAAATTCCCCTTATTTGAGGCATAATTGCAGAAATTTCCTTTAATTTGGGAAAAAATTGAAGAAATTTCCCTTATTATGGGGCAAAATTGCAGAAATTTCAATTATTTCACGTAAAAAAGGCAGAAATTTTTCTTATTTTGGGGCAAAAAGGCAGAAATTTCTTTTATTTTGGTACAAAATTGCAGAAATTTTTCTTATTTCAGGGCAAAAAGTAAGAATTCCCCATACTTTGGGGCAAAAGGCAGAAATTCCCCTTATTTTGAGGAAAAAAGGCCGAAATTCCCCTTATTTTGGGGCAAGAATGCAGAAATTCCTTTTATTTTATGGCAAAAAGCAGACATTTCCCTTATTATGGGGAAAAATTTTAGAAATTTAACTTATTTCAGGGCAAAAAGTCAGAAATTCCCTTTATTTTGGGGCAAAAAACAGAAATTCCGTTTATTTTTTGGGAAAAGTCAGAAATTGCACTTATTGAGGCAAAAAGGCGGAAAATCCCCTTATTTTGGGGTAAAAATGAAGAAATTTCCCTTTTTATGGCAAAAAGGTATACATTCCCTTTATTTTCGGGCAAAAAGGAAGAAATTCCCCGTATTTAGGAGCAAAATTGCAGAAATTCCCCTAATTTTGGGGCAAAAAGGAAGAAATTCCTTTTATTTCGGAGTAAAACTGCAGAAATTTCACTTATTTCGCGGCAATATGGCAGAAATTCCCCTTATTTTCGGCGAAAAAGGGAGAAAATCCCCGTAATTTGGAGAAAAATTGCAGAAATTCACCTAATTTTGGGGTAAAACATGCAGTAATTTTCTTTGTTTTGGTGCAAAAAGGCAGAAATTCCCCTTATTTCAAGGCAAAATTGCAGAAATTTCCCTTGTTTCGGGACAAAATCAGAAATTCCCTTTATTTTGGGGCAAAATTGCAGAAAATTCCTTTATTATGGGGAAAAATTGCAGAAATTTCTTTTATTTTAAGGCAAAATTGCAGAAATTTCACTTCTTTCAGAGAATAAATGCAAAAATTTTTCTTATTTTGGGGCAAAAAGGCAGAAATTCCCATTATTTTGTGGCAAAAAGGCAGAAATTTACCTTATTTGGGGTAAAATTGCAGACATTTCACATATTTCAGGGCAAAAAGGCAGAAATTCCCGTTATTTGGGGGCAAAAAGGCAGAAATTCCCCTTATTTTGGGATAAAATTGCAGAAATTTCCCTTGATTGGGGGCAAAAAGGCAAAAAATCTCCTTAATTTCGGGCAAAAAGGCAGAAATTCCCCGTATTTTGGAGCAAAATTGCAGAAAATCCCCTAATATTGGGGCAAAAATGCAAAAATTCCCTCTATTTGAAGCAAATCGGCAGAAGTTCCCTTTATTTTCGGGAAAAAAGGCAGAAATTCCCTGTATTTTGAAGCAAAATTACAGAAACTCCGCTTATTTTGGGGCAAAAAGGCAGAAATTCCCTTTATTTTGGTGCAAAAATACAGAAATTCTCAATATTTCGGGGCAACAATCAGAAATTTCCTTTATTTTGCGGCAAAATTTTAGAAATTTTTTTTATTTTGGTACAGAATTGCAGAAATTTTTCTTATTTTGTGGCAAAAAGTCAGAAATTCCCCATATTTTGGTGCAAAAAGGCTGAAATTCCCCTTATTTTGAGGTAAAATGCTGAAATACCCCATATTTTGGAGTTAAAAGGCAGAAATTCCCCACATTTTGGGGCAAAAAAGCACAAATTTCTCTTATTTTCGGGCAAAATTGCAGAAATTTCATTTATTTCAGGGCAAAAAGTTAGAAATTACTTTTACATTGGGGCAAAAAGCAGAAATTTTGTTTATTTTGGTACAAAATTGAAGAAAGTTTCCTTATTTTGGAACAAAAAGTCAGAAATTCCCCATATTTTGGAAAAAGGCAGAAATTCCCCTTATTTTGAGGTAAAAAGGCTGAAATTCCCGTTATTTTGGGGCAAAAAGACAGAAATCCCTTTACTTTGTGGCAAAAAGGCAGAAATTCCCGTTAATTGCGGAAGAAAAGCAAAATTTTCCTTATTTGGGGGCAATAAGGCAGAAATTCCCCATATTTTGTGGCAAAAAGGCAGAAATTCCCCTTAATTGGAGGTAAAATGCTGAAATTCCCTTTATTTTGGGGCAAAATTGCAGAAATTTCACTTATTTCAGGGCAAAAAGTCAGAAATTTGCCTTATTTTGGGGCAAAAAGCAGAAATTCTCCTAATTTTGGGGCCAAATAGAAATTGCCCTTATTTTGAGTTAAAATTGCGGAAATTTCATATATTTCAGGGCAAAAAGGCAGAAATTCCACTTTATTTCAGGCAATAAGGAAAAAATTCCCTGTATTTTGGAGCAAAATTTCAGAAATTCCCCTTTTATTGGTGCAAAAAGGCAGAAATTCCCTTTATTTGGTGCAATAAGGTGGAAATTCCCCGTATTTTGAAGCAGAATTGCACATATTCCCCTAATTTTGAGGGAAAATGCAGAAATTCACATTATTTTGGGGCAAAAAGACAGAAATGCTCCTTATTTCAAGGCAAAAAGTCAGAAATTCCCCTTATTTTGGTGCAAAATTCCAATATGTCCATTATTTTGTGGCAAAATTGGAGAAATCTCCTTTATTTTGGGGCAAAATTACAGAAATTTCACTTATTTCAGGGAAAAACACAGAAATTTCTCTTATTTTGGGGTAAAAAGGCAGAAATTACTTTTATTTTGGTAAAAAATTGCAGAAAATTTCTTTATTTTAGGGCAAAAATACAGAAATTCCCCATATTTTAGGGCAAAAAGGCAGAGATTCTCCTTATTATTAGGTAAAAAGGCTGAAATTCCTTTTATTTTGGGAAAAAAAAATTCCTCTTATTTTGTGGCAAAAAGGCAGAAATTTCCCTTATTTTGGGGCAAAATTGCAGAAATTTCACTTATTTCAGGGCAAAATTCATAAATTCCTTTTATTTTGGGGCAAAAATACAGAAATTCCGTATATTTTTGGGTAAAAAGGCAGAAATTTCACTTATTTTGAGGTAAAAGGCAGAAATTCCTCTTATTTTGGGGCAAAAATGAAGAAATTTCCCTTTTTTGTGGCAAAAGGTAAACATTTTCCTTATTTTCGGGCAAAAAAGCAGAAATTCCTCGAATTTTGGAGCAAAATTGCAGAAATTCCCCTAATTGTGGGGCAAAAAGGCAGAAATTCCCTATATGTTGTGGCAAAAAGACAGAAATTCTCTTTATTTTAAGGCAAAACTAAGAAATTCCACATATTTTTGGACAAAATTCCAGAAATTTCCCTTATTTTGGGACAAATTTGCATAAATTTCAATTATTTTGGGGCAAAATTGCAGAAATTTCACTTATTTCAGGTAAAAAAGGCAGAAATTTTTCTTATTTTGGGGCAAAAAGGCAGAAATTTCTTTTATTTTGGTACAAAATTGCAGAAATTTTTCTTATTTTGGGGCAAAAAGGAAGAATTCCCCATACTTTGGGGCAAAAGGCAGAAATTCCTCTTATTTTGAGGAAAAAAGGCCGAAATTCCCCTTATTTCGGGGCAAGAATGCAGAAATTTCATTTTATTTTGGGGCAAAAAGCAGACATTTCCCTTATTATGGGGAAAAATTTTAGAAATTTAACTTATTTCAGGGCAAAAAGTCAGAAATTCCCCTTATTTTGGGGCAAAAAGACAGAAATTCCGTTTATTTTTTGGGAAAAGTCAGAAATTGCACTTATTGAGGCAAAAAGGCGGAAAATCCCCTTATTTTGGGGTAAAAATGAAGAAATTTCCCTTTTTATGGCAAAAAGGTATACATTCCCTTTATTTTCGGGCAAAAAGGAAGAAATTCCCCGTATTTAGGAGCAAAATTGCAGAAATTCCCCTAATTTTGGGGCAAAAAGGAAGAAATTCCTTTTATTTCGGAGTAAAACTGCAGAAATTTCACTTATTTCACGGCAATATGGCAGAAATTCCCCTTATTTTCGGCGAAAAAGGGAGAAAATCACCGTAATTTGGAGAAAAATTGCAGAAATTCACCTAATTTTGGCGTAAAACATGCAGTAATTTTCTTTGTTTTGGGGCAAAAAAGCAGAAATTCCCCTTATTTTGGGATAAAATTGCCGAAATTTTACTTATTTGGGGGCAAAAAACAGAAAGTCCCCTTAATTTCGGGCAAAAAGGCAAAAATTCCCCGTATTTTGGAGCCAAATTGCAGAAATTTTCCTAATATTGGGGCAAAAATGCAGAAATTCCATTTATTTGGGGCAAAAAGGCAGAAGTTCCTCTTATTTTCGGGGAAAGAGGAAGAAATTCCCTGTATTTTGAAGCAAAATTGCAGAAACTCCCCTAATTTTGGGACAAAAATGCAGAAATTCCCTTTATTTTGGTGCAAAAATACAGAAATTCTCATTATTTCGGGGCAAAATTGCAGAAATTTCCCTTATTTTGGGTCAAAATTGGAGAAATTTCTTTTATTTTGGTACAGAATTGCAGAAATTTTTTTTTATTTTGTGGCAAGAAGGCAGAAATTTTTTATATTTTGTGGCAAAAAGGCACAAATTTTTCTTATTTTCGTGCAAAATTGCAGAAATTTCATTTATTTCAGAACAAAAAGTCAGAAATTCCTTTTATTTTGGGACAAAAAGCAGAAATTTCTTCTATTTTGGTACAAATTTGAAGAAATTTTCCTTATTTTGGAACAACATGGCAGAAATTCCCCATATTTTGGGGCAAAAGGCAGAAATTCCCCTTATTTTGAGGTTAAAAGGATGAAATTCCTCTTATTTTGGGGCAAAAAGGCAGAAATTCCTGTTAATTGGTGCAGAAAAGCAGAAATTTTCCTTATTTGGGGGCAATAAGGCAGATATTCCCCATATTTTGTGGCAAAAAGGCAGAAATTCCCCTTATTTGGAGGTAAAATGCTGAAATTCCCCTTATTCTGGGCAAAAAGGCAGATATTCCCCTTATTTTGGGGTAAAATTACAGAAATTTCACTTATTTCAGGGCAAAAAGTCAGAAATTTGCCTTATTTTGGGGCAAAAAGCAGGAATTCCCCTAATTTTGGCGCCAAAACAGAAATTCCCCTTATTTTGTGGTAAAATTGCGGAAATTTCAAATATTTCAGGGCAAAAAGGCAGAAATTCCACTTAACTTCGGGCTATAAGGCAGAAATACCCCGTATTCTGGAGCAAAATTTCAGAAATTCCCCTTATATTGGTGAAAAATGCAGAAATTCCCTTTATTTTGGTGCATAAGGCTGAAATCCCCCGTATTTTGAAGCAAAATTGTACAAATTCCCCTAATTTTGAGGAAAAATGCAGAAATACACATAATTTTGGGGAAAAAAGACAGAAATTCTCCTTATTTCAGGGCAAAAAGTCAGAAATTCCCCTTATTTTGGGGCAAAATTGCAGAAATTTCCCTTATTTTGTGGCAAAATTGCAGAAATTTTTCTTCTTTTGTTCAAAATTGCAGAAATTTCACTTATTTCAGGGCAAAAAGTCAGAAATTTGCCTTATTTTGGGGCAAAAAGCAGAAATTCCCTTAATTTTGGGGCCAAAAACAGAAATTCCCTTTATTTTGGGGTAAAATTGTGGAAATTTCAAATATTTCAGGGCAAAAATGCAGAAATTCCACATAATATCGGGCTATAAGGCAGAAATTCCCCGTATTCTGGAGCAAAATTTCAGAAATTCCACTATATAGGTGAAAAATGTAGAAATTCCCTTTATTTTGGTGCAATAAGGCTGAAATCCCCCGTATTTTGAAGCAAAATTGCACAAATTCCCCTAATTTTGAGGGAAAATGCAGAAATACACATTATTTTGGAGAAAAAAGACAGAAATTCTCCCTATTTCAGGGCAAAAAGTCAGAAATTCCCCTTATATTGGGGCAAAATTGCAGAAATTTCCCTTATTTTGTGGCAAAATTGCAGAAGATTTTCTTATTTTGTTCAAAATTGCAGAAATTTCACTTATTTCAGAATAAGAAGACAGGAATTTCTTTTGTTTTAGAGCAAAAGGGCAGAAATTTCTTGTATTTTGGTACAAAATTGCAGATAATTTCTTTATTTTGTAGCAAAAATGCAGAAATTCCCCATATTTTGGGGCAAAAATGCAGAGATTCCCCTTATTATGAGGAAAAAGGCTGAAATTCCCCTTATTTTGGGGCAAAAAGACAGAAATTCCCCTTATTTTGTGGCAAAAAGGGAGAAATTTCTCTTATTTTGGGGCAAAATTGCAGAAATTTCACTTATTTCTGGGCAAAATTCAAAAATTTCCCTTATTTTTGGGGGAAAAAGCCAAAAATTCCGTTTACTTTTGTGTAAAAAGACAGAAATTTCACTTATTTTGAGGGGAAAAGGCAGAAATTCCTCTGATTTTGGGGCAAAAATGAAGAAATTTTTCTTTTTTGTGGCAAACGGTATACATTCCCCTTATTTTCGGGCAAAAAAGCAAAAATTCCCCGTATTTTGGAGCAAAATTGCAGAAATTCCCCTAGTTGTGGGGCAAAAAGGCAGAAATTCCCTATATGTTGAGCCAAAAAACAAAAATTCTCCTTATTTTGGGGCAAACCTCAGAAATTCCACTTATTTTGGGGCAAAATTCCAGAAATTTCCCTTATTTTGGGGCCAAATTGTAGAAATTTCCCTTATTTTGGGTCAGAATTGCAAAAATTTCACTTATTTCAGGAAAAAAGGCAGAAATTTTCTTTATTTTAGGGCAAAAAGGCAGAAATTCTTAATATTTTGTGGCAAAAATGGAGAAATTCCCCTTATTTTGAGGTAAAAAGGCTGAAATTCCCCTTATTTTGTGGCAAAAAGGCAGAAATTTTTCTTATTTTAGGGCAAAATTGAAGAAATTTCACTTATTTCAGGGTAATAAGTCAGAAATTCCCCTTATTTTGTTGCAAAATAGACAGAAATTCCCTTTGTTTTGGGGGAATAAGACAGAAATTCCACTTATTTAAAGGCAAAAAGGCAGAAATTCGCCTTATTTTGGGGCAAAAATGAAGAAATTTCCCTTTTTTATGGCAAAAAGGTATGCATTCCCCTTATTTTCGGGCAAAAAGGCAGAAATTCCCCGTATTTTGGAGCAAAATTGCAGAAATTACCTTTATTTGGGGCAAATCGGCAAAAGTTCTCTTTATTTTCGGGAAATATGCAGAAATTCCCTGTATTTTAAAGCAAAATTGCAGAAACACCCATAATTTTGGGGCAAAAAGGCAGAAATTCCCTTTATTTTGGGGCAAAATTGCAGAAATTTCATTTATTTCAGGGCAAAAAGTCAGAAATTACTTTTATTTTGGGGCAAAATCAGAAATTTCTTTTATTTTGGTACAAAATTGAAGAAATTTTCTTTATTTTGGAACAAAAATTCAGAAATTCCCCATATTTTAGGGCAAAATGCAGGAATTCCCTTTATTTAGAGGTAAAATGCAAAAATTCCCCTAATTTTGAGGAAAAATGCAGAAATTCCTTTTATTTTGAGGCTAAAAGGCAGAAATTCCCCGTATTTTGAAGCAAAATTGCAGAAATTCTCATAATTTTAGGGCAAAAAGGCAGAAATTCCCCGTATTTTGGGGCAAATGGCAGAAATTCCCCTTATTTTGAGGTAATAAGGCTGAAATTCCCCTTATCTTGGGGCAAAAAGGCAGAAATTCTTTTTATTTTGGGGTAAAATTGCAGAAATTTCAAATATTTAAGGGCAAAATGGCAGAAATTCCCCTTATTTTGGGGCAAAAAAATGAAATCCCTAATTTTTGGCTAAAATTGCAGATATTTCACTTATTTTGGGAAAAAAAGGCAGAAATTCAACTTAATTTTGGGTAAAAAGGCAGAAATGACCCCTATTTTGGAGCAAAAAGACTGAAATTCCCCTTATTTTGAGGTAAAATGCTGAAACTCCTCATATTTTGGGGCAAAAGGCAGAAATTCCCCTCATTTAGGGGCAAAAAGGCAGAAATTCCCCTTATTTTGAGGTAAAACTGAAGAAATTTTACTTATTTCGTGGCAAAATGGCAGAAATTCCCCTTATTTTCGGCGAAAAAAGGCAGAAAATCCCAGTATTTTGGAGCAAAATTGCAGAAATTCACCTAATTTTGGGGTAAAACATGCAGTAATTTTCTTTGTTTTGGGGCAAAAGGCAGAAATTCCCCTTATTTTAGGGAAAAATTGCAGAAATTTCCCTTATTTGGGGACAAACAACAGAAATTCCCTTTATTTTGGGGCAAAATTGAAGAAAATTCCTTTATTTTGGGAAAAAATTGCAGAAATTTCTTTTATTTTAAGGCAAAATTGGAGAAATTTCACTTATTTGAGAATAAACAAAAAATTTTTCTTATTTTGGGGCAAAAACGCAGAAATTCCCATTATTTTGGGGCAAAAAGGCAGAAATTCTCCTAATTTTGAGGTAAAATTGCAGACATTTCATATATTTCAGGGCAAAAAGGCAGAAATTCCCCTTATTTGGGGGCAAAAAGGCAGAAATTCATTTTATTTTGGGATAAAATTGCTGAAATTTCCCTTTTTTGGGGGCAAAAAGGAAGAAAATCCTTGTATTTTGAAGCAAAATTGCAGAAATTCCCCTAATATTGGGGCAAAAATGCAGAAATTCTCTTTATTTGGGGCAAATCGGCAGAAGTTCCCCTTATTTTCGGGAAAAGAGGCAGAAATTCCCTGTATTTTGAAGCAAAATTGCAGAAACTCCCCTAATTTTGGGGCAAAAAGGCAGAAATTCCCTTTATTTTGGGGCAAAAATACAGAAATTCTCCTTATTTCCGAGAAGAAATCAGAAATTTCCTTTTTTTTGGGGCAAAATTTTAGAAATTTCTTTTATTTTGGTACAGAATTGCAGAAATTTTTCTTATTTTGTGGCAAAAAGGAAGAAATTCCCCATATTTTGGTGCAAAAAGGCTGAAATTCCTCTTATTTTGAGGTAAAATGCTGAATTTCCCCATATTTTGGCGTTAAAAGGCAGAAATTCCCCTCATTTGGGGGCAAAAAGGCACAAATTTCCCTTATTTTCGGGCAAAATTGCAGAAATTTCATTTATTTTGGGGAAAAAGTCAGAAATTACTTTTATTTTGGGGCAAAAAGCAGAAATTTCTTTTATTTTGGTACAAAATTGATAAAATTTTCCTTATTTTGGAACAAAAAGGCAGAAATTCCCCATATTTTGGGGCAAAATGCAGGAATTCCCCTTATTTAGATATAAAATGCAGAAATTCCCCTAATTTTGAAGAAAAATGCAGAAATTCCATTTATTTTGGGGCTGAAAGGCAGAAATTCCCCGTATTTTTAAGCAAAATTGCAGAAAATCTCATAATTTTAGGGGAAAAAGGCTGAAATTCTCCTTATTTTGGTGCAAAAAGAAGAATATCTCCATTTTTCAAGGGCAAAAAGTCATAAATTCCCCTTATTTGAGGCATAATTGCAGAAATTTCCTTTACTTTGGGAAAAAATTGAAGAAATTTCCCTTATTATGGGGCAAAATTGCAGAAATTTCAATTATTTCAGGTAAAAAAGGCAGAAATTTTTCTTATTTTGGGGCAAAAAGGCAGAAATTTCTTTTATTTTGGTACAAAATTGCAGAAATTTTTCTTATTTTGGGGCAAATAGGAAGAATTCCCCATACTTTGGGGCAAAAGGCAGAAATTCCCCTTTTATTGGTGCAAAAAGGCAGAAATTCCCTTTATTTGGTGCAATAAGGTGGAAATTCCCCGTATTTTGAAGCAAAATTGCACATATTCCCCTAATTTTGAGGGAAAATGCAGAAATTCCCCTTATTTTGAGGTAAAAAGGCTGAAATTCCCGTTATTTTGGGGCAAAAAGACAGAAATCCCTTTACTTTGTGGCAAAAAGGCAGAAATTCCCGTTAATTGCGGAAGAAAAGCAAAATTTTCCTTATTTGGGGGCAATAAGTCAGAAATTCCCCATATTTTGTGGCAAAAAGGCAGAAATTCCCCTTATTTGGAGGTAAAATGCTGAAATTCCCCTTATTTTGGGGCAAAATTGCAGAAATTTCACTTATTTCAGGGCAAAAAGTCAGAAATTTGCCTTATTTTGGGGCAAAAAGCAGAAATTCTTTTAATTTTGGGGCCAAATAGAAATTGCCCTTATTTTGAGGTAAAATTGCGGAAATTTCATATATTTCAGGGCAAAAAGGCAGAAATTCCACTTTATTTCGGGCAATAAGGAAAAAAATTCCCCGTATTTTGGAGCAAAATTTCAGAAATTCCTTTTTTATTGGTGCAAAAAGGCAGAAATTCCCTTTATTTGGTGCAATAAGGTGGAAATTCCCCGTATTTTGAAGCAAAATTGCACATATTCCCCTAATTTTGAGGGAAAATGCAGAAATTCACATTATTTTGGGGCAAAAAGACAGAAATTCTCCTTATTTCAAGGCAAAAAATCAGAAATTCCCCTTATTTTGGTGCAAAATTCCAGAAATGTTAATTATTTTGGGGCAAAATTACATAAATTTCACTTATTTCAGGGAAAAAACACAGAAATTTCTCTTATTTTGGGGCAAAAAGGCAGAAATTACTTTTATTTCGGTAAAAAATTGCAGAAAATTTCTTTATTTTAGGGCAAAAATACAGAAATTCCCCCTATTTTAGGGCAAAAAGGCAGAGATTCTCCTTATTATTAGGTAAAAAGGCTGAAATTCCTCTTATTTTGGGAAAAAAGACAAAAATTCCCCTTATTTTGTGGCAAAAAAGCAGAAATTTCCCTTATTTTGGGGCAAAATTGCAGAAATTTCACTTATTTCAGGGCAAAATTCATAAATTCCTTTTATTTTGGGGCAAAAATACAGAAATTCCGTATATTTTTGGGTAAAAAAGCAGAAATTTCACTTATTTTGAGGTAAAAAGGCAGAAATTCCTCTTATTTTGGGGCAAAAATAAAGAAATTTCCCTTTTTTGTGGCAAAAGGTAAACATTTTCCTTATTTTCGGGCAAAAAAGCAGAAATTCCTCGAATTTTGGAGCAAAATTGCAGAAATTCCCCTAATTGTGGGGCAAAAAGGCAGAAATTCCCTATATGTTGTGGCAAAAAGACAGAAATTCTCTTTATTTTAAGGCAAAACTAAGAAATTCAACATATTTTTGGACAAAATTCCAGAAATTTCCCTTATTTTGGGACAAATTTGCAGAAATTTCAATTATTTTGGGGCAAAATTGCAGAAATTTCACTTATTTCAGGTAAAAAAGGCAGAAATTTTTCTTATTTTGGGGCAGAAAGGCAGAAATTTCTTTTATTTTGGTACAAAATTGCAGAAATTTTTCTTATTTTGGGGCAAAAAGGAAGAATTCCCCATACTTTGGGGCAAAAGGCAGAAATTCCCCTTATTTTGAGGAAAAAAGGCCGAAATTCCCCTTATTTTGGGGCAAGAATGCAGAAATTCCTTTTATTTTGGGGCAAAAAGCAGACATTTCCCTTATTATGGGGAAAAATTTTAGAAATTTAACTTATTTCAGCGCAAAAAGTCAGAAATTCCCCTTATTTTGGGGCAAAAAGACAGAAATTCCGTTTATTTTTTGGGAAAAGTCAGAAATTGCACTTATTGAGGCAAAAAGGCGGAAAATCCCCTTATTTTGGGGTAAAAATGAAGAAATTTCCCTTTTTATGGCAAAAAGGTATATATTCCCTTTATTTTCGGGCAGAAAGGAAGAAATTCCCCGTATTTAGGAGCAAAATTGCAGAAATTCCCCTAATTTTGGGGCAAAAAGGAAGAAATTCCTTTTATTTCGGAGTAAAACTGCAAAAATTTCACTTATTTCATGCCAATATGGCAGAAATTCCCCTTATTTTCGGCGAAAAAGGGAGAAAATCCCCGTAATTTGGAGAAAAATTGCAGAAATTCACCTAATTTTGGGGTAAAACATGCAGTAATTTTCTTTGTTTTGGGGCAAAAAGGCAGAAATTCCCCTTATTTCAAGGCAAAATTGCAGAAATTTCCCTTGTTTCGGGACAAAAAACAGAAATTCCCTTTATTTTGGGGCAAAATTGCAGAAAATTCCTTTATTATGGGGAAAAATGGCAGAAATTTCTTTTATTTTAAGGCAAAATTGCAGAAATTTCACTTCTTTCAGAGAATAAATTCAAAATTTTTTCTTATTTTGCGGCAAAAAGGCAGAAATTCCCATTATTTTGGGGCAAAAAGAAAAAAATTTATCTTATTTGGGGTAAAATTGCAGACATTTCACATATTTCAGGGCAAAAAGGCAGAAATTCCCGTTATTTGGGGGCAAAAAGGCAGAAATTCCCCTTATTTTGGGATAAAATTGCAGAAATTTCCCTTGATTGGGGGCAAAAAGGCAGAAAATCTCCTTAATTTCGGGCAAAAATGCAGAAATTCCCCGTATTTTGGAGCAAAATTGCAGAAAATCCCCTAATATTGGGGTAAAAATGCAGAAATTCCCTCTATTTGAAGCAAATCGGCAGAAGTTCCCTTTATTTTCGGGAAAAAAGGCAGAAATTCCCTGTATTTTGAAGCAAAATTGCAGAAACTCCGCTAATTTTGGGGCAAAAATGCAGAAATCCCCTTTATTTTGGGGCAAAAATACAGAAATTCTCCATATTTCGGGGCAACAATCAGAAATTTTCTTTATTTTCCGGCAAAATTTTAGAAATTTCTTTTATTTTGGAACAGAATTGCAGAAATTTTTTTTATTTTGTGGCAAAAAGTCAGAAATTCTCCATATTTTGGTGCAAAAAGGCTGAAATTCCCCTTATTTTTTGGTAAAATGCTGAAATACCCCATATTTTGGAGTTAAAAGGCAGAAATTCCCCACATTTTGGGGCAAAAAAGCACAAATTTCTTTTATTTTCGGGCAAAATTGCAGAAATTTCATTTATTTCAGGGCAAAAATTTAGAAATTACTTTTACATTGGGGCAAAAAGCAGAAATTTTGTTTATTTTGGTACAAAATTGAAGAAAGTTTCTTTATTTTGGAACAAAAAGTCAGAAATTCCCCATATTTTGGAAAAAGGCAGAAATTCCCCTTATTTTGAGGTAAAAAGGCTGAAATTACTGTTATTTTGGGGCAAAAAGACAGAAATCCCTTTACTTTGTGGCAAAAAGGCAGAAATTCCCGTTAATTGGGGAAGAAAAGCAAAATTTTCCTTATTTGGCGGCAATAAGGCAGAAATTCCCCTTATTTGGAGGTAAAATGCTGTAATTCCCCTTATTTTGGGGCAAAATTGCAGAAATTTCACTTATTTCAGGGCAAAAAGTCAGAAATTTGCCTTATTTTGGGGCAAAAGCAGAAATTCTCCTAATTTTGGGACCAAATAGAAATTGCCCTTCTTTTGAGGTAAAATTAGGGAAATTTCATATATTTCAGGGCAAAAAGGCAGAAATTCCACTTTATTTCGGGCAATAAGGCAGAAATTCCCCATATTTTGGAGCAAAATTTCAGAAATTCCCCTTTAATTTGTGCAAAAAGGCAGAAATTCACTTTATTTGGTGCAATAAGATAGAAATTCCCTGTATTTTGAAGCAAAATTGCACATATTCCCCTAATTTTGAGGGAAAATGCAGAAATTCACATTATTTTGGGGCAAAAAGACAGAAATTCTCCTTATTTCAAGGCAAAAAGTCAGAAATTCCCCTTATTTTGGTGCAAAATTCTAGAAATGTCCATTATTTTGGGGCAAAATTGCAGAAATCTCCCTTATTTTGGGGCAAAATTACAGAAATTTAACTTATTTCAGGGAAAAAACAAAGAAATTTCTCTTATTTTGGGGCAAAAAGGCAGAAATTACTTTTATTTTGGTAAAGAATTGCAGAAAATTTCTTTATTTTGGGGCAAAAATACAGAAATTCCCCATATTTTAGGGCAAAAAGGCAGAGATTCCCCTTATTATTAGGTAAAAAGGCTGAAATTCCCCTTATTTTGGGAAAAAAAGACAAAAATTTCCCTTATTTTGTGGCAAAAAGGCAGAAATTTCCCTTATTTTGGGGCAAAATTGCAGAAATTTCACTTATTTCAGGACAAAATTCATAAATTCCTTTTATTTTGGGGCAAAAATACAGAAATTCCGTATATTTTTGGGTAAAAAGGCAGAAATTTCACTTATTTTGAGGTAAAAAGGCAGAAATTCCTCTTATTTTGGGGCAAAAATGAAGAATTTTCCTTTTTTGTGGCAAAAGGTAAACATTTTCCTTATTTTCGGGCAAAAAAGCAGAAATTCCTCGAATTTTGGAGCAAAATTGCAGAAATTCCCCTAATTGTGGGGCAAAAATGCAGAAATTCCCTATATGTTGTGGCAAAAAGACAGAAATTCTCTTTATTATGGGGCAAAACTCAGAAATTACACATATTTTTGCACAAAATTCCAGAAATTTCCCTTATTTTGGGACAAATTTGCAGAAATTTCAATTATTTTGGGGCAAAATTGCAGAAATTTCACTTATTTCAGGTAAAAAAGGCAGAAATTTTCCTTATTTTGGGGCAAAAAGGCAGAAATTCCTAATATTTTGTGGCAAAAATGCAGAAATTCCTTTTATTTTGTGGCAAAAAGGCAGAAATTTAACTTATTTCAGGGCATAATTCAAAAATTCCTTTTATTTTGGGGCAAAAAGACAGAAATTCCGTTAATTTTGGGGTAAAAAGGCAGAAATATCAGTTATTTTGAGGTAAAAAGGCAGAAATCCTCTTATTTTGGGGCAAAAATGAAGAAATTTCCCTTTTTTGTTGCAAAAGGTATACATTCCCCTTCTTTTCAGGAAATAATGCAGAAATTACCAGTATTTTGGAGCAAAATTGCAGAAATTCCTTTAGTTGTGGGGCAAAAAAGCAGAAATTCCCTATTTGTTGGGGCAAAAAGACAGAAATTCTCCTTATTTAGGGGCAAAACTCAGAAATTCCACTTATTTTGGGGCAAAATTCCAGAAATTTCTTTTATTTTGGGGCAAAATTGCAGAAATTTCACTTATTTTGGGGCAAAATTGCAGAAATTTCACTTGTTTCAGGGAAGAAAGGCAGAAATTTTCCTTAATTTGGAGCAAAAATGCAGAAATTCCTAGAATTTAGTGGCAAAAATGCAGAAATTCCCATTATGTTGAGTTAAAAATGATGAAAATCCCATTATTTAGGGGCAAAAGGGCAGAAATTTCCCTTATTTTGGGGCAAAAATATAGAAATTCCCCTTATTTTGGTGCAAAATTCCAGAAATGTCCATTATTTTGGGGCAAAATTGCAGAAATCTCCCTAATTTTGGGGCAAAATTACAAAAATTTCACTTATTTCAGGAATAAAGGCAGAAATTTCTCTTATTTTGGGGCAAAAAGGCAGAAATTACTTCTATTTTGGTACAAAATTGCAGAAAATTTTTTTTATTTAGAGGCAAAAATACAGAAGTTCCCCATATTTTAGGGCAAAAAGGCAGAGATTCCCCTTATTATTAGGTAAAAAGGCTGAAATTCCCCTTATTTTGGGGCAAAAAGTCAGAAATTCCTCTTATTTTGTGGCAAAAGGCAGAAATTTCCCTTATTTTGGGGCAAAATTGGAGAAATTTCACTTATTTCAGGGTAAAATTCAAAAATTCCTTTTATTTTGGGGCAAAAATACAGAAATTCCGTATATTTTTAGGTAAAAAGGCAGAAATTTCACTTATTTTGAGGTAAAAATGCAGAAATTCCTCCTATTTTGGGGCAAAAATGAAGAAATTTCCCTTTTTTGTAGCAAAAGGTAAACATTCCCCTTATTTTCGGGCAAAAAAGCAGAAATTCCCCGTATTTTGGAGCAAAATTGCAGAAATTCCCCTAATTGTGGGGCAAAAAGGCAGAAATTCCCTATATGTTGTGGCAAAAAGACAGAAATTCTCCTTATTTTGGGGCAAAACTCAGAAATTCCACTTATTTTGGGGCAAAATTCTAGAAATATCCTATATTTTAAGACAAAATTGCAGAAATTTCACTTATTTTGGGGCAAAATTGCAGAAATTTTACTTATTTCAGCCAAGAAAGGCAGAAATTTTCCTCATTTTGGAGCAAAAATGCAGAAATTCCTAATATTTTGTGGCAAAAATGCAGAAATTACAACTTATTTTTAGTTAAAAAGGCTGAAATTCACCTTATTTGGGGACAAAAGCAGAAATTTCCCTTATATTTTGGCAAAAATTCAGAAATTCCCCTAATTTTGGGGCAAAATTGCAAAAATGTCAATTATTTTGGGGAAAAATTGTAGAAATTTCTTTTATTTTAAGGCAAAATTGCAGAAATTTCACTTATTTCAGAGAAAAAAATCAAAAATTTTTCTTATTTTGGGGCAAAAATGCAGAAATTCCCATTATTTTGGGGCAAAAATGCATAAATTCACCTAATTTTGGGGTAAAATTGCAGACGTTTCACATATTTTAGGGCAAAAAGGCAGAAATTCCTGTTATTTGGGGGCAAAAAGGCAGAAATTCCCCTTATTTTGGGATAAAATTGCAGAAATTTACCTTGTTTGGGGGCAAAAAGGCAGAAAATCCCCTTAATTTTGGGCAAAAAGGCAGAAACTCCCCGTATTTTAAAGCAAAATTGCAGAAATTCCCCAAATATTGGGGCAAAAATGCAGAAATTTCCTCTATTTGAGGCAAATCGGCAGAAGTTCCCCTTATTTTCGGGAAAAGAGGCAGAAATTTCCTGTATTTTGAAGCAAAATTGCAGAAACTCCACTCATTTTGGGGCAAAAAGGCAGAAATTCTCTTTTTTGGGGGCAAAAATACAGAAATTCTCCTTATTTCGGAGCATAAATCAGAAATTTCCCTTATTTTGGGGCAAAATTTTAGAAATTTCTTTTATTTTGGTACAGAATTGCAGAAATTTTTCTTATTTTGTGGCAAAAAGGCAGAAATTCCCCATATTTTGGTGCAAAAAGGCTGAAATTCCCCTTATTTTAAGGTAAAATGCTGAAATTCCTCATATTTTGGGGTTAAAAGGCAGAAATTCCCCTCATTTTGTTGCAAAAAGGCACAAATTTCCCTTATTTTCGAGCAAAATTGCAGAAATTTCATTTATTTCAGGGCAAAAAGTCAGAAATTACTTTTATTTTGGGGCAAAAAGCAGAAATTTCTTTTATTTTGGTACAAAATTGAAGAAAATTTCCTTATTTTGGAACAAAAATCAGAAATTCCTGAAATTTTGGCCAAAAGGCAGAAATTCCCCTTATTTTGGGGTAAAAAGGCTGAAATTCTCGTTATTTTGGGGCAAAAAGGCAGAAATTCCCTTTACTTTGTGGCAAAAAGGCAGAAATTCCCGTTAATTGAGGCAGAGAAGCAAAAATTTTATTTGGGTGCAATAAGGCAGAAATTCCCCATATTTTGTGGCAAAAAGGCAGAAATTCCCCTTATTTGGAGGTAAAATTCTGAAATTTCCCTTATTTTGGCAAAAAGGCAGAAATTCCCCTTATTTTGGGGCAAAATTGCAGAAATTTCACTTATTTCATGGCAAAAAGTCAGAAATTTGCCTTATTTTGGGGCAAAAAGCAGAAATTCTCCTAATTTTGGGGCCAAAAACAGAAATTCCTATTATTTTGGGGTAAAATTGCAGAAATTTCAAATATTTCAGGGCAAAAAGGCAGAAATTTTACTTTATTTCGGGCAATAAGGCAAAAATTCCCCGTACATTAGAGCAAAATTTCAGAAATTCCCCTTATATTGTTGCAAAAATGCAGAAATTTCCTTTATTTTGGTGCAATAACGCAGAAATTCTCCGTATTTTGAAGCAAAATTGCACATATTCCCCTAATTTAGAGGGAAAATGCAGAAATTAACAATATTTTGGGGCAAAAAGATAGAGATTCTCCTTATTTCAGGGCAAAAACTCAGAAATTCCCCTTACTTTGGGGCAAAATTCCAGAAATTTTTATTATTTTGGGGCAAAATTACAGAAATCTCCCTTATTTTGGGGCAAAATTACAGAAATTTCACTTATTTAAGGGAAAAAACGCAGAAATTTCTCTTATTTTGGGGCAAAAAGGCAGAAATTACTTTTATTTTGGTACAAAATTGCAGAAAATTTCTTTATTTTGGGGCAAAAATACAGAAATTCCCCATATTTTAGGGCAAAAAGGCAGAGATTCCCCTTATTATTAGGTAAAAAGGCTGAAATTCCCCTTATTTTGGGGCAAAAAGACAGAATTTCGCCTTATTTAGGGGCAAAATTGCACAAATTTCACTTATTTCAGGGAAAAAAGTCAGAAATTTTCTTATTTTGGAGCAAAAAGGCAGAAATTCCTAGTATTTTGTGGCAAAAATGCAGAAATTCACTTTATTTTGAGGGAAAAAGCTGAAATTCCCCTTATTTGGGGGCAAAAAGGCAGAAATTTCCTTTGTTTTGGGACAAAAAGACAGAAATTCCCCTTATTTTGTGGCACAAAGGCAGAAATTTCTTTTATTTTAGAGCAAAATTGCAGAAATTTCACTAATTTCAGTGCATAATTCAAAAATTCCTTTTATTTTGGGGCAAAAAGACAGAAATTCCGTTTATTTTTGGGTAAAAAGGCAGAAATTTCACTTATTTTGAGGTAAAAAGGCAGAAATTCTTCTTATTTAGTGCAAAAATGAAGAAATTTCCCTTTTTTGTGGCAAAAGGTATACGTATCTCTTATTTTTAGGAAAAAAGGGAGAAATTTTTCGTATTTTGGAGCAAAATTGCAGAAATTCCCCTAGTTGTGGGGCAAAAAGACAGAAATTCCCTATTTGTTGGGGCAAAAAGACAGAAATTCTACTTATTTTGGGGCAAAACTCAGAAATTCCACTTATTTTGGGGCAAAATTCCAGAAATTTTCCTTATGTTGAGGCAAAATTGCAGAAATTTCACTTATTTTGGGGCAAAATTGCAGAAATTTCACTTATTTCAGGGAAAAAAGGCAGAAATTTTCTTTATTTTGGAGCGAAAATGAAGAAATTCCTAATATTTTGTGGCAAAAATGCAGAAATTCCTTTTATTTTGAGGTAAAAAGGCTGAAATTCCCCTTATTTGGAGGCAAAAAGGCTGAAATTTCCCTTATTTTGGGGCAAAAAGACAGAAGTTCCTTTTTTTGTGGCAAAAAGGAAGAAATTTCTTTTATTTTAGGGCAAAATTGCAGAAATTTCACTAATTTCAGGGCATAATTCAAAAATTCCTTTTATTTTGGGGCAAAAAGACAGAAATTCCGTTTATTTTTGGGTAAAAAGGCAGAAATTTCACTTACTTTTGAGGTAAAAAGTAAGAAATTCCTCTTATTTTGGGGCAAAATGAAGAAATTTCCCTTTTTTATGGCAATAGGTATACATTCGCGTTATTTTCAAAAAAAAAAAAAAAAACAGAAATTTCCTGTATTTTGGAGCAAAATTGCAGAAATTCCTCTAATTGTGGGGCAAAAAGGCAGAAATTTCCTATACGTTGGGGCAAAAAGACAGAAATTCTCCTTATTTTAGGGCAAAACTCAGAAATTCCACTTATTTTGAAGCAAAATTCCAGAAATTTCCCTTATTTTGGGACAAAATTGCAGAAATTTCACTTATTTTGGGGCAAAATTGCAGAAATTTCACTTATTTCAGAAAAGAAAGGCAGAAATTTTCCTTATTTTGAAGCAAAAATGCAGAAATTCTTAATATTTTGTGGCAAAAATGCAGAAATTCCCTTTATTTTGAGGTAAAAAGGCTAAAATTCCTCTTATTTGGAGGCAAAAAGGCAGAAATTTCCCTTATTTTGGGGCAAAAATACAGAAATTCCCCTTATTTTGGGGCAAAGTTGCAGAAATTTCAATTATTTTGGGGTAAAATTTTTGAAATTTAACTTATTTCAGGGCAAAAAGTAGGAAATTCCCCTTATTTGGGGGCAAAAAGACAGAAATTCCATTTATTTTTGGAAAAAAGTCAGAAATTGCACTTATTTTGTGTCAAAAAGGCGAAAAATCCCCTTATTTTGGGGTAAAAATGAAGAAATTTTCCTTTTTATGGCAAAAAGGTATATATTCCCTTTATTTTCAGGCGAAAAGGCAGAAATTCTCCGTATTTTGGAGCAAAATTGAAGAAATTCCCTTAATTTTGGGGCAAAAAGTCAGAAATTCCCCTTATTTTGGGGTAAAACTGCAGAAATTTCACTTACTTCGCGGCAAAATGGCAGAAATTCCCCTTATTTTCTGTGAAAAAAGCAGAAAATCCCTGTATTTTGGAGCAAAATTGCAGAAATTCACCTAATTTTGGGGTAAAACATGCAGTAATTTTCTTTGTTTTGGGGCAAAAAGGCAGAAATACTCCTTATTTTGGGGCAAAAGGCAGAAATTCGCCTTATTTTAGGGCAAAATTGCAGAAATTTCCCTTATTTGGGGACAAAAAACAGAAATTCCCTTTATTTTGGGGCAAAATTGCAAAAAATTCCTTCATTATGGAAAAAAATTGCAGAAATTTCTTTTATTTTAAGGCAAAATTTCAGAAATTTCACATATTTCAAAGAAAAAAAGCAAAAAATTTTCATATTTTGGAGCAAAAAGGCAGAAATTCCCATTATTTTGGGGCAAAAAGGTAGAAATTTACCTTATTTTGGGGTAAAATTGCAGACATTTCACATATTTCAGGGCAAAAAGGCAGAATTGCCCGTTATTTGAGGGCATAAAGGCAGAAATTCCTTTTATTTTGGGATAAAATTGCAGAAATTTCCCTTGTTTGGGGGCAAAAATGCAGAAAATCCCCTTAATTTTGGGCAAAAAGGCAGAAATTCCCCGTATTTTAAAGCCACATTGCAGAAATTCCTCAAATATTGGGGCAAAAATGCAGAAATTTCCTTTATTTGGGGCAAATCGGCAGAAGTTCCCCTTATTTTCGGGAAAAGAGGCAGAAATTCCCTGTATTTTGAAGCAAAATTGCAGTAACTCCCCTAATTTTGGGGCAAAAAGGCAGAAATTCCCTATATGTTGGTGCAAAAAGACAGAAATTCTCCTTATTTTGGGGCAAAACTAAGAAATTCCAGTTATTTTGGGGCAAATTTCTAGAAATTTCTTTTATTTTGAAACAAAAATGCTGATATTTCAATTTTTTTGGGCCAAAATTGCAGAAATTTCACTTATTTCAGGGAAAAAATGCAGAAATTTTTCTTATTTTGGGGCGAAATGCAGAAATTCCTTATATTTTGTGGAAAAAATGCAGAAATTCCCCTTATTTTGAGGTAAAAAAGCAGAAATTTCCTTTATTTTGGGGCAAAAATACAGAAATTCCCCTTATTTGGGGGCAAAATTGCAGAAATCTCCCTAATTTTCGGGCAAAATTACAGAAATTTCACTTATTTCAGGGAAAAAAACGCAGAAATTTCTCTTATTTTGGGGCAAAAAGGCAGAAATTACTTTTATTTTGGTACAAAATTGCAGAAAATTTTTTTATTTTGGGGCAAAAATACAGAAATTCCCCAAATTTTAGGGCAAAAAGAAGAGATTCCCCTTATTATTAGGTAAAAAGTCTGAAATTCCTTTTATTTTGCGGCAAAAAGACAGAAATTCCCCTTATTTTGTGGCAAAAAAGCAGAAATTTCCCTTATTTTGTGGCAAAATTGGAGAAATTTCACTTATTTCAGGGCAAAATTCAAAAATTGTGTTTATTTTGGGGCAAAAATAAAGAAATTCCGTATATTTTTGAGTAAAAAGGCAAAAATTTCACTTATTTTGACGTAAAAAGGCAGAAATTCCTCTTATTTTGGGGCAAAAATGAAGAAATTTCCCTTTTTTGTGGCAAAAGGTAAACATTCCCCTTATTTTCGGGCAAAAAAGCAGAAATTCCCCGTATTTTGGAGCAAAATTGCAGAAATTCTCCTAATTGTGGGGCAAAAAAGCAGAAATTCCCTATATGTTGGGGCAAAAAGACAGAAATTCTCCTTATTTTGGGGCAAAACTCAGAAATTCCACTTATTTTGGGGAAAAATTCCAGAAATTTGTCTTATTTTAGGACAAAATTGCAGAAATTTCAATTTTTTTGGGCCAAAATTGCAGAAATTTGACTTATTTCAGAAAAAAAAAGGCAGAAATTTTTCTTATTTTGGGCCAAAAGGCAGAAATTTCTTATATTTTGTGGCAAAAAAATGCAGAAATTCCCCTTATTTTTAGGTAAAAAGGCAGAAATTTCCATTATTTGGGGGCAAAAATACAGAAATTTCCCTTATTTTGGGGCAAAACTGAAGAAATTTCAATTATTTTGGGGAAAAAATTTTGAAATTTAACTTATTTCAGGGCAAAAAGTCGGAAATTTCCCTTATTTTGGGGCAAAAAGACAGAAATTCCATTTATTTTTGGAAAAAAGTCAGAAATTGCACTTATTTTGAATCAAAAAGACAAAAAATCCCCTTATTTTGGGCTAAAAACGAAGAAATTTCCCTTTTTATGGCAAAAAGGTATACATTCCCTTTATTTTCGGGCAAAAAGGCAGAAATTCCTCGTATTTTGGAGCAAAATTGCAGAAATTCCCCTAATTTTGGGGCAAAAAGGCAGAAATTCCCCTTATTTTGGGGTAAAACTGCAGAAATTTCACTTATATCGCGGCAAAATGGCAGAAATTCCTCTTATTTTCTGCGAAAAAGGCAGAAAATCCCCATATTTTCGAGCAAAATTGCAGAAATTCACCTAATTTTGGCGTAAAACATGCAGTAATTTTCTTTGTTTTGGGGCAAAAAGGCAGAAATTCTCTTTATTTTGGGGCAAAAGGCAAAAATTCGCCTTATTTTAGGGCAAAATTTCAGAAATTTCCCTTATTTGGGGACAAAAAACAGAAATTTCCTTTATTTTGGGGCAAAATTGCAAAAAATTCTTTTATTATGGGGAAAAATTGCAGAAATTTCTTTTATTTTAAGGCAAAATTGCAGAAATTTCACATATTTCAGAAAAAAAGCAAAAATTTTTCATATTTTGGGGCAAAAAGCCAGAAATTCCCATTAATTTGGGGCAAAAGGTAGAAATTCACCTAATTTTGGGGTAAAATTGCAGACATTTCATATATTTCAGGGCAAAAACGCAGAAATTTCCGTTATTTGAGGGCATAAAGGCAAAAATTCCTTTTATTTTGGGATAAAATTGCAGAAATTTCCCTTGTTTGGGGGCAAAAAGGCAGAAAATCCCCTTAATTTTGGGCAAAAAGGCAACAATTCCCCGTATTTTAAAGCAAAATTGCAGAAATTCCCTAAATATTAGGGCAAAAATGCAGAAATTCCCTTTATTTGGGGCAAATCAGCAGAAGTTCCCTTATTTTCGGGAAAAGAGGCAGAAATTCCCTGTATTTTGAAGCAAAATTGCAGAAACTCCCCTAATTTTGGGGCAAAAAGGCAGAAATTTCTTTTTTTGGGGGGCAAACATACAGAAATTCTCCTTATTTCGGGGCAAAAATCAGAAATTTCCCTTATTTTGGGGCAAAATTTTAAAAATTTCTTTTATTTTTGTACAGAATTGCAGAAATTTTTCTTATTTTATGGCAAAAAGGCAGAAATTCCCTATATTTTGGTGCAAAAAGGCTGAAATTCTCCTTATTTTGATGTAAAATGCTGAAATTCCCCATATTTTAGGGTTAAAAGGCAGAAATTCCCCTCATTTTGGGGCAAAAAGGCACAAATTTCCCTTATTTTCGAGCAAAATTGCAGAAATTTCTTTTATTTCAGGGCAAAAAGTCAGAAATTACTTTTATTTTGGGGCAAAAAGCAGAAATTTCTTTTATTTTGGTACAAAATTGAAGAAATTTTCCTTATTTTGGAACAAAAAGTCAGAAATTCCCCATATTTTGGGCAAAAGTCAGAAATTCCCCTTATTTTGGGGTAAAAAGGCTGAAATTCCCGTTATTTTCGGGCAAAAAGGCAGAAATTCCCTTTACTTTGTGACAAAAAGGCAGAAATTCCCATTAATTGTGGCAGAAAAGCAAAACTTTTCCTTATTTGGGGGCAATAAGGCAGAAATTCCCCATATTTTGTGGCCAAAAGGCAGAAATTCCCCTTATTTGAAGGTAAAATGCTGAAATTCCCCTTATTTTGGCAAAAAAGCAGAAATTCCCATTATTTTGGGGCAAAATTGCAGAAATTTCACTTATTTCAGGGCAAAAAGTCAGAAATTTGCCTTAATTTGGGGCAAAAAGCAGAAATTCTCCTAATTTTGGGGCCAAAAACAGAAATTCCCCTTATTTTGGGGTAAAATTGCGGAAATTTCAAATATTTCAGAGCAAAAAGGCAGAAATTTCACTTTATTTCGGGAAATAAGGCAAAAATTCCCCTTATTTTGGAGCAAAATTTGAGAAATTCCCCTTATATTGGTGCAAAAATGCAGAAATTCCTTTTATTTTGGTGCAATAAAGTAAAAATTCCCCGTATTTTGAAGCAAAATTGCACATATTCTTCTAATTTTGAGGGAAAATTTAGAAATTCACATTATTTTGGGGCAAAAAGACAGAAATTCTCCTTATTTCAGGGCAAAAAGTCAGAAATTCCCCTTATTTTGGGGCAAAATTACAGAAATTTTTTTTATTTTGGGTCAAAATTGCAGAAATCTCCCTAATTTTGGGGCAAAATTACAGAAATTTCACTTATTTCAGGGAAAAACGCAGAAATTTCTCTTATTTTGGGGCAAAAAGGCAGAAATTACTTTTATTTTGGTACAAAATTGCAGAAAATTTTTTTATTTTGGGGCAAAAATACACAAATTCTCCATATTTTAGGGCAAAAGGAGAGATTCCCATTATTATTAGTTAAAAAGGCTGAAATTCCTTTTATTTTGAGGCAAAAAGACAGAAATTCCCATTATTTTGTGGCAAAAAAGCAGAAATTTCCCTTATTTTGAGGCAAAATTGGAGAAATTTCATTTATTTCAGGGCATAATTCAAAAATTCCTTTTATTTTAAGGCAAAAATACAGAAATTCCGTATATTTTTGAGTAAAAAGGCAGAAATGTCACTTATTTTGACGTAAGAAGGCAGAAATTCCTCTTATTTTGGGGCAAAAATGAAGAAATTTCCCTTTTTTGTGGCAAAAGGTAAACATTCCCCTTATTTTTGGGCAAAAAAGCAGAAATTCCCCGTTTTTTGGAGCAAAATTGCAGAAATTCCCCTAATTGTGGGGCTAAAAGGCAGAAATTCCTTATATGTTGGGGCAAAAAGACAGAAATTCTTTTTATTTTGGGGCAAAACTCAGAAATTCCACTTATTTTGGGGCATAATTCCAGAAATTTCTCTTATTTTGGGACAAAATTGAAGAAATTTCAATTTTTTTGGGCTAAAATTGCAGAAATTTCACTTATTTCAGGGAAAAAAGGCAGAAATTTTTCTTATTTTGGGGCAAAAAGGCAGAAATTCCTTATATTTTGTGGCAAAAAATGCAGAAATTCCCATTATTTTGAGGTAAAAAGGCAGAAATTTCCCTTATTTTGGGGCAAAAATACAGAAATTCCCCTTATTTTTGTGCAAAACTGCAGAAATTTCAATTATTTTGGGGAAAAATTCTTGAAATTTAACTTATTTTAGGGCAAAAAATCGGAAATTCCCCTTATTTTGGGGCAAAAAGACAGAAATTCCATTTATTTTTGGAAACAAGTCAGAAATTGCACTTATTTTGAGTCAAAAAGGCGGAAAATCCCCTTATTTTGGGGTAAAAATGAAGAAATTTCCCTTTTTATGGCAAAAAGGTATACATTCCCTTTATTTTCGGGCAAAAAGGCAGAAAATCCCCGTATTTTGGAGCAAAATTGCAAAAATTCACGTAATTTTGGCGTAAAACATGCAGTAATTTTCTTTGTTTTTGGGCAAAAAGGCAGAAATTCTCCTTATTTTGGGGCAAAAGGCAGAAATTCCCCTTATTTTAGGGCAAAATTGCAAAAATTTCCCTTATTTGGTTCCAAAAACAGAAATTCCCCTTATTTTGGGGTAAAATTGTTGGAAATTTCAAATATTTCAGGGCAAAAATGCAGAAATTCCACTTTATTTCGGGCAATAAGGCAAAAATTCCCCGTATTTTGGAGCAAAATTTCAGAAATTCCCCTTATATTGGTGCAAAAATGCAGAAATTCCTTTTATTTTGGTGCAATAAGGCAAAAATTCCCCGTATTTTGAAGCAAAATTGCACATATTCCCCTAATTTTGAGGGAAAATTTAGAAATTCACATTATTTTGGGGCAAAAAGACAGAAATTCTCCTTATTTCAGGGCAAAAAGTCAGAAATTCCCCTTACTTTGGGGCAAAATTCCAGAAATTTCCTTTATTTTGGGGCAAAATTGCAGAAATCTCCCTAATTTTGGGGCAAAATTACAGAAATTTCACTTATTTCAGGGAAAAAACGCAGAAATTTCTCTTATTTTGGGGCAAAAATGCAGAAATTACTTTTCTTTTGGTACAAAATTGCAGAATTTTTTTTTATTTTGGGGCAAAAATACAGAAATTCCCCATATTTTAGGGCAAAAAGAATAGATTACCCTTATTATCAGGTAAAAAGTCTGAAATTCCTTTTATTTTGCGGCAAAAAGACAGAAATTCCCCTTATTTTGTGGCAAAAAAGCAGAAATTTCCCTTATTTTGAAGCAAAATTGGAGAAATTTCACTTATTTCAGGGCAAAATTCAAAAATTGCATTTATTTTGGGGCAAAAATACAGAAATTCCGTATATTTTTGAATAAAAAGGCAGAAATTTCACTTATTTTGACGTAAAAAGGCAGAAATTCCTCTTATTTTGGGGCAAAAATGAAGAAATTTCCCTTTTTGTGGCAAAAGGTAAACATTCCCCTTATTTTCGGGCAAAAAAGCAGAAATTCCCCGTATTTTGGAGCAAAATTGCAGAAATTCCCCAAATTGTGGGGCAAAAAGGCAGAAATTCCCTATATGTTGGGACAAAAAGACAGAAATTCTCCTTATTTTGGGGCAAAACTCAGAAATTCCACTTATTTTGGGGCAAAATTCCAGAAATTTGTCTTATTTTAGGACAAAATTGCAGAAATTTCAATTTTTTTGGTCCAAAATTGCAGAAATTTGACTTATTTCAGGGAAAAAAGGCAGAAATTTTTCTTATTTTGGGGCAAAAAGGCAGAAATTTCTTATATTTTGTGGCAAAAAATGCAGAAATTCCCCTTATTTTTAGGTAAAAAGGCAGAAATTTCCATTATTTGGGGGCAAAAATACAGAAATTTCCCTTATTTTGGGGCAAAACTGCAGAAATTTCAATTATTTTGGGGAAAAATTTTTGAAATTTAACTTATTTCAGGGCAAAAAGTCGGAAATTTCCCTTATTTTGCGGCAAAAAGACAGAAATTCCATTTATTTTTGGAAAAAAGTCAGAAATTGCACTTATTTTGAATCAAAAAGGTGGAAAATCCCCTTATTTTGGGGTAAAAATGAAGAAATTTCCCTTTTTATGGCAAAAAGGTGTACATTCCCTTTATTTTCGGGCAAAAAGGCAGAAATTCCCCGTATTTTGGAGCAAAATTGCAGAAATTCCCCTAATTTTGGGGCAAAAAGGCAGAAATTCCCCTTATTTTGGGGTAAAACTGCAGAAATTTCACTTATATCGCGTCAAAATGGCAGAAATTCCTCTTATTTTCTGCGAAAAAGGCAGAAAATCCCCATATTTTGGAGCAAAATTGCAGAAATTCACCTAATTTTGGCGTAAAACATGCAGTAATTTTCTTTGTTTTGGGGCAAAAAGGCAGAAATTTTCATTATTTTGGGGCAAAAGGCAGAAATTCGCCTTATTTTAGGGCAAAATTTCAGAAATTTCCCTTATTTGGGGACAAAAAACAGAAATTTCCTTTATTTTGGGGCAAAATTGCAAAAAATTCCTTTATTATGGGGAAAAATTGCCGATTTTTCTTTTATATTAAGGCAAAATTGCAGGAATTTCACATATTTCAGAGAAAAAAGCAAAAATTTTTCATATTTTGGGGCAAAAAGCCAGAAATTCCCATTATTTTGGGGCAAAAGGTAGAAATTCACCTAATTTTGGGGTAAAATTGCAGACATTTCATATATTTCAGGGCAAAAAGGCAGAAATTTCCGTTATTTGAGGGCATAAAGGCAAAAATTCATTATATTTTGGGATAAAATTGCAGAAATTTCCCTTGTTAGGGGGCAAAAAGGCAGAAAATCCCCTTAATTTTGGGCAAAAAGGCAACAATTCCCCGTATTTTAAAGCAAAATTGCAGAAATTCCCTAAATATTAGGGCAAAAATGCAGAAATTCCCTTTATTTGGGGCAAATCGGCAGAAGTTCCCTTATTTTCGGGAAAAGAGGCAGAAATTCCCTGTATTTTGAAGCAAAATTGCAGAAACTCCCCTAATTTTGGGGCAAAAAGGCAGAAATTTCTTTTTTTGGGGGGCAGAAATTCTCCTTATTTCGGGGCAAAAATCAGAAATTTCCCTTATTTTGGGGCAAAATTTTAAAAATTTCTTTTATTTTGGTACAGAATTGCAGAAATTTTTCTTATTTTGTGGCAAAAAGGCAGAAATTCCCTATATTTTGGTGCAAAAAGTCTGAAATTCCCCTTATTTTGATGTAAAATGCTGAAATTCCCTATATTTTAGGGTTAAAAGGCAGAAATTCCCCTCATTTTGGGGCAAAAAGGCACAAATTTCCCTTATTTTCGAGCAAAATTGCAGAAATTTCATTTATTTCAGGGCAAAAAGTCAGAAATTACTTTTATTTTGGGGCAAAAAGCAGAAATTTCTTTTATTTTGGTACAAAATTGAAGAAATTTTCCTTATTTTGGAACAAAAAGTCAGAAATTCCCCATATTTTGGGCAAAAGGCAGAAATTCCCCTTATTTTGGGGTAAAAAGGCTGAAATTCCCGTTATTTTGGGGCAAAAAGGCAGAAATTCCCTTTACTTTGTGGCAAAAAGGCAGAAATTCCCATTAATTGTGGCAGAAAAGCAAAACTTTTCCTTATTTGGGGGCAATAAGGCAGAAATTCCCCATATTTTGTGGCCAAAAAGCAGAAATTCCCCTTATTTGAAGGTAAAATGCTGAAATTCCCCTTATTTTGGCAAAAAGGCAGAAATTCCCATTATTTTGGGGCAAAATTGCAGAAATTTCACTTATTTCAGGGCAAAAAGTCAGAAATTTACCCTAATTTGGGGCAAAAAGCAGAAATTCTCCTAATTTTGGGGCCAAAAACAGAAATTTCCCCTATTTTGGGGTAAAATTGCGGAAATTTCAAATATTTCAGAGCAAAAAGGCAGAAATTTCACTTTATTTCGGGAAATAAGGCAAAAATTCCCCGTATTTTGGAGCAAAATTTGAGAAATTCTCCTTATATTGGTGCAAAAATGCAGAAATTCCTTTTGTTTTGGTGCAATAAAGCAAAAATTCCCCGTATTTTGAAGCAAAATTGCACATATTCTTCTAATTTTGAGGGAAAATGCAGAAATTCACATTATTTTGGGGCAAAAAGACAGAAATTCTCCTTATTTCAGGGCAAAAAGTCAGAAATTCCCCTTATTTTGGGGCAAAATTACAGAATTTTTTTTTATTTTGGGTCAAAATTGCAGAAATCTCCCTAATTTTGGGGCAAAAATACAGAAATTTCACTTATTTCAGGGAAAAAACGCATAAATTTCTCTTATTTTGGGGCAAAAAGGCAGAAATTACTTTTACTTTGGTACAAAATTGCAGAAAATTTTTTTATTTTGGGGCAAAAATACACAAATTCCCTATATTTTAGGGCAAAAAGGAGAGATTCCCATTATTATTAGGTAAAAAGGCTGAAATTCCTTTTATTTTGGGGCAAAAAAGCAGAAATTTCCCTTATTTTGAGGCAAAATTGGAGAAATTTCATTTATTTCAGGGCATAATTCAAAAATTCCTTTTATTTTAAGGCAAAAATACAGAAATTCCGTATATTTTTGAGTAAAAAGGCAGAAATGTCACTTATTTTGACGTAAGAAGGCAGAAATTCCTCTTATTTTGGGGCAAAAATGAAGAAATTTCCTTTTTTTGTGGCAAAAGGTAAACATTCCCCTTATTTTTGGGCAAAAAAGCAGAAATTCCCCGTATTTTGGAGCAAAATTGCAGAAATTCCCCTAATTGTGGGGCTAAAAGGCAGAAATTCCTTATATGTTGGGGCAAAAAGACAGAAATTCTTTTTATTTTGGGGCAAAACTCAGAAATTCCACTTATTTGGGGGCATAATTCCAGAAATTTCTCTTATTTTGGGACAAAATTGAAGAAATTTCAATTTTTTTGGGCTAAAATTGCAGAAATTTCACTTATTTCAGGGAAAAAAGGCAGAAATTTTTCTTATTTTGGGGCAAAAAGGCAGAAATTCCTTATATTTTGTGGCAAAAAATGCAGAAATTCCCATTATTTTGAGGTAAAAAGGCAGAAATTTCCCTTATTTTGGGGCAAAAATACAGAAATTCCCCTTATTTTTGTGCAAAACTGCAGAAATTTCAATTATTTTGGGGAAAAATTCTTGAAATTTAACTTATTTTAGGGCAAAAAATCGGAAATTCCCCTTATTTTGGGGCAAAAAGACAGAAATTCCATTTATTTTTGGAAACAAGTCAGAAATTGCACTTATTTTGAGTCAAAAAGGCGGAAAATCCCCTTATTTTGGGGTAAAAATGAAGAAATTTCCCTTTTTATGGCAAAAAGGTATACATTCCCTTTATTTTCGGGCAAAAAGGCAGAAAATCCCCGTATTTTGGAGCAAAATTGCAAAAATTCACGTAATTTTGGCGTAAAACATGCAGTAATTTTCTTTGTTTTGGGGCAAAAAGGCAGAAATTCTCCTTATTTTGGGGCAAAAGGCAGAAATTCCCCTTATTTTAGGGCAAAATTGCAAAAATTTCCCTTATTTGGGGCCAAAAACAGAAATTCCCCTTATTTTGGGGTAAAATTGTTGGAAATTTCAAATATTTCAGGGCAAAAAGGCAGAAATTCCACTTTATTTCGGGCAATAAGGCAAAAATTCCCCGTATTTTGGAGCAAAATTTCAGAAATTCCCCTTATATTGGTGCAAAAATGCAGAAATTCCTTTTATTTTGGTGCAATAAGGCAAAAATTCCCAGTATTTTGAAGCAAATTTGCACATATTCCCTTAATTTTGAGGGAAAATGCAGAAATTCACATTATTTTGGGGCAAAAAGACAGAAATTCTCCTTATTTCAGGGCAAAATTCAGAAATTCCCCTTATTTTGAGGCAAAATTCCAGAAATTTCCTTTATTTTGGGGCAAAATTGCAGAAATCTCCCTTATTTTGGGGCAAAATTACAGAAATTTCACTTATTTTAGGGAAAAAACGCAGAAATTTCTCTTATTTTGGGGCATAAAGGCAGAAATTACTTTTATTTTGGTACAAAACTGCAGAAAATTTTTTTATTTTGAGGCAAAAATACAGAAATTCCCCATATTTTAGGGCAAAAAGAAGAGATTCCCCTTATTATTAGGTAAAAAGGCTGAAATTCCTTTTATTTTGGGGCAAAAAGACAAAAAAGCCCCTAATTTTGTGGCAAAAAAGCAGTAATTTCCCTTATTTTGAGGCAAAATTGGAGAAATTTCATTTATTTCAGGGCAAAATTCAAAAATTCCTTTTATTTTGGGGCAAAAATACAGAAATTCCGAATATTTTTGAGTATAAAGGCAGAAATTTCACTTATTTTGACGTAAAAAGGAAAAAATTCCTCTTATTTTGGGTCAAAAATGAAGAAATTTCTCTTCTTTGTGGCAAAAGGTAAACATTCCCCTTATTTTCGGGCAAAAAAGCAAAAATTCCCCCTATTTTGGAGCAAAATTGCAGAAATTTCCTTAATTGTGGGGCAAAAAGGCAGAAATTTTTTATATTTTGGGGCAAAAAGACAGAAATTTTCCTTATTTTGCGGCAAAACTCAGAAATTCTACTTATTTTGGGGCAAAATTCCACAAAATTCTCTTATTTTGGGACAAAATTGCAGAAATTTCAATTTTTTTGGGCCAAATTTGCAGAAATTTCACTTATTTCAGGAAAAAAAATTAGAAATTTTTTATATTTTAGGGCAAAAAGGCAGAAATTCCTTATAATTTGTGGCAAAAAATACCGAAATTACCCTTATTTTGAGGTAAAAAGCCAGAAATTTCCGTTATTTTGGTGCAAAAATACAGAAATTCCCCTTATTTTGGGGCAAAACTGCAGAAATTTCAATTATTTTGGGGAAAAATTTTTGAAATTTAACTTATTTCAGGGCAAAATGTCGGAAATTCCCGTTATTTATGGGGCAAAAAGACAGATATTCCATTTATTTTTTAAAAAAAAGTCAGAAATTGCACTTATTTTGAGTCAAAAAGGCAGAAAATTCCCTTATTTTGGGTTAAAAATGAAGAAATTTCCCTTTTTATGGCAAAAAGGTATACATTCCTTTTATTTTCGGGCAAAAAGGCAGAAATTCCCCATATTTGGAGCAAAATTGCAGAAATTCCCCTAATTTTGGGGCAAAAGGCAGAAATTCCCCTTATTTTGGGGTAAAACTGCAGAAATTTCACTTATTTCGCGGCAAAATGGCAGAAATTACCCTTATTTTCTGCGAAAAAGGAAGATAATCCTTGTATTTTGGAGCAAAATTGCAGTAATTTACCTAATTTTGGCGTATAACATGCAGTAATTTTCTTTGTTTTGGGGCAAAAAGGCAGAAATTTTCATTATTTTGGGGCAAAAGGCAGAAATTCGCCTTATTTTAGGGCAAAATTTCAGAAATTTCCTTTATTTGGGGACAAAAAACAGAAATTCCCTTTATTTTGGGGCAAAATTGCAAAAAATTCCTTTATTATGGGGAAAAATTGCAGAAATTTCTTTTATTTTAAGGGAAAATTGCAGAATTTCACATATTTCAGAGAAAAAAAGCAAAAATTTTTCATATTTTGGGGCAAAAAGTCAGAAATTCCCATTTATTTGGGGCAAAAAGGTAGAAATTCACCTTATTTTGGGGTAAAATTGCAGACATTTCACATATTTCATGGCAAAAAAGCAGAAATTCCCGTTATTTGATGGCATAAAGGCAGAAATTCCTTTTATTTTGGGATAAAATTGCAGAAATTTCCTTGTTTGGGGGCAAAAAGGCAGAAAATCCCCTTAATTTTGGACAAAAAGGCAGAAATTCCCCGTATTTTAGAGCAAAATTGCAGATATTCCCTAAATATTGGGGCAAAAATGCAGAAATTCCCTTTATTTGGGGCAAATCGGCAGAAGTTCCCCTTATTTTCGGGAAAAGAGGCAGAAATTCCCTGTATTTTGAAGCAAAATTGCAGAAACTCCCCTAATTTTGGGGCAAAAAGGAAGAAATTCCCATTTTTTGGGCAAAAATACAGAAATTCTCCTTATTTCGGGGCAAAAATCAGAAATTTCCCTTATTTTGGGGCAAAATTTTAGAAATTTCTTTTATTTTGGTACAGAATTGCCGTAATTTTTCTTATTTTGTGGCAAAAATGCAGAAATTCCCCATATTTTGGTGCAAAAAGGCTGAAATTCCCCTTATTTTGAGGTAAAATGCTGAAATTCCCCATATTTTGGGGTTAAAAGGCAGAAATTCCCCTCATTTTGGGGCAAAAAGGCACAAATTTCCCTTATTTTCGGGCAAAATTGCAGAAATTTCATTTATTTCAGGGCAAAAAGTCAGAAATTACTTTTATTTTGGGGCAAAAAGCAGAAATTTCTTTCATTTTGGTACAAAATTTAAGAAATTTTTATTATTTTGGAACAAAAAGTCAGAAATTCCCCATATTTTGGGGCAAAAAGGCAGAAATTCCCTTTACTTTGTGGCAAAAAGGCAGAAATTCCCATTAATTGGGGCAGAAAAGCAAAAATTTTCCTTATTCGGGGACAATAAGGCAGAAATTCCCCATATTTTGTGGCAAAAAGGCAGAAATTCCCCTTATTTGAAGGTAAAATGTTGAAATTTCACTTTTTTGGCAAAAAGGAAGAAATTCCCCTTATTTTGGGGCAAAATTGCAAAAATTTCACTTATTTCAGGGCAAAAAGTCAGAAATTTGCCTTAATTTGGGGCAAAAAGCAGAAATTCTCCTAATTTTGGGGCCAAAAACAGAAATTCCCCTTATTTTGGGGTAAAATTGCGGAAATTTCAAATATTTCAGGGCAAAATGGCAGAAATTCCACATATTTCGGGCAATAAGGCAAAAATTCCCCGTATTTTGGAGCAAAATTTCAGAAAATCCCCTTATATTGGTGCAAAAATGCAGAAATTCCTTTTATTTTGGTGCAATAAGGCAAAAATTCACCGTATTTTGAAGCAAAATTGCACATATTCCCATAATTTTGAGGGATAATGCAGAAATTCACATTATTTTGGGGCAAAAAGACAGAAATTCTCCTTATTTCAGGGCAAAAAGTCAGAAATTCCCCTTATTTTGGGGCAAAATTCCAGAAATGTTTATTATTTAGGGCAAAATTGCAGAAATCTCCCTAATTTTGGGGCAAAATTACAGACATTTCACTTATTTCAGGGAAAAAACGCAGAAATTTCTCTTATTTTGGGGCATAAAGGCAGAAATTACTTTTATTTTGGTACAAAATTGCAGAAAATTATTTTATTTTGGGGCAAAAATACAGAAATTCCCCATATTTTAGGACAAAAAGGAGAGATTCCCCTTATTATTAGGTAAAAATTCTGAAATTCCTTTTATTTTGGGGCAAAAAGACAGAAATTCCCCTTATTTTGTGGCAAAAAAGCAGAATTTTCCCTTATTTTGAGGCAAAATTGGAGAAATTTCATTTATTTCAGGGCAAAATTCAAAAATTCCTTTTATTTTGGGGCAAAAATACAGAAATTTCGTATATTTTTGAGTAAAAAAGCAGAAATTTCACTTATTTTGACGTAAAAAGGCAGAAATTCCTCTTATTTTGGGGCAAAAATGAAGAAATTTCCCTTTTTGTGGCAAAAGGTAAACATTCCCCTTATTTTCGGGGAAAAAAGCAGAAATTCCCAAATTTTGGAGCAAATTTGCAGAAATTCCCTTAATTGTGGGGCAAAAAGACAGAAACTCCCTATATGTTATCGCAAAAAGAGAGAAATTCTCCTTATTTTGGGGCAACACTCAGAAATTCCACTTATTTTGGGGAAAAATTCCAGAAATTTTTCTTATTTTGGACAAAATTGCAGAAATTTCAATTTTTTTGGGCCAAAATTGCAGAAATTTCACTTATTTCAGGGAAAAAAGGCAGAAATTTTTCTTATTTTGGGGCAAAAAGGCAAAAATTCCTTATATTTTGTGGCAAAAATGCAGAAATTCCCCTTATTTTGAGGTAAAAAGGCAGGAATTTCCCTTATTTTGGAGCAAAAATACAAAAATTCCCCTTATTTTGGGGCAAAACTGCAAAAATTTCAATTATTTTGGGAAAAAATTTTTGAAATTTAACTTATTTCAGGGCAAAAAGTCAGAAATTCCCCTTATTTTGGGGCAAAAAGACAGAAATTCCATTTATTTTTGGAAAAAAGTCAGAAATTGCACTTATTTTGAGTCAAAAAGACGGAAAATCCCCTTATTTTGGGGTAAAACTGCAGAAATTTCACTTATTTCGCGGCAAAATGGCAGAAATTCCCTTTATTTCCTGCGAAAAAGGCAGAAAATCCCCGTATTTTGGAGCAAAATTGCAGAAATTCACCTAATTTTGGCGTAAAACATGCAGTAATTTTCTTTGTTTTGGGGCAAAATGGCAGAAATTCTCCTTATTTTGGGGCAAAAGGCAGAAATTACCCTTATTTTAGGGCAAAATTGCAGAAATTTCCCCTATTTGGGGACAAAAAACAGAAATTCCCCTTATTTTGGGGCAAAATTGCAAAAAATTCCTTTATTATGGGGAAAAATTGCAGAAATTTCTGTTATTTTAAGGCAAAATTGCAGAAATTTCACATATTTCAGAGAAAAAAAGCAAAATTTTTTCCTATTTTGGGGCAAAAAGGCAGAAATTCCCATTATTTGGGGGCAAAAAGTTAGAAATTCACCTTATTTTGGGGTAAAATTGCAGAAATTTCACATATTTCAGGGCAAAAAGGCAGAAATTCCCATCATTTGAGGGCATAAAGGCAGAAATTCCTATTATTTTGGGATAAAACTGCAGAAATTTCCCTTGTTTGGGGGCAAAAAGGCAGAAAATCCCCTTAATTTTGGGCAAAAAGGCAGAAATTCCCCGTATTTTAAAGCAAAATTGCAGAAATTCCCTAAATATTGGGGCAAAAATGCAGAAATTCCCTTTATTTGGGGCAAACCGGCAGAAGGTCCCCTTTATTTTCGGGAAAAGAGGCAGAAATTCCCTGTATTTTTAAGCAAAATTGCAGAAACTCCCCTAATTTTGGGGCAAAAAGGCAGAGATTCCCTTTTTTGGGGGGCATAAATACAGAAATTTTTTTTATTTCAGGGCAAAAATCAGAAATTTCCCTGATTTTGGGGCAAAATTTTAGAAATTTCTTTTATTTTGGTACAGAATTGCAGAAATTTTTCTTATTTTGTGGCAAAAAGGCAGAAATTTTCCATATTTTGGTGCAAAGAGGCTGAAATTCCCCTTATTTTGAGGTAAAATGCTGAAATTCCCCATATTTTGGGGTTAAAAGGCAGAAATTCCCCTCATTTTGGGGCAAAAAGGCACAAATTTCCCTAATTTTCGGGCGAAATTGCAGAAATTTCATTTATTTCAGGGCAAAAAGTCAGAAATTACTTTTATTTTGGGGCAAAAAGCACAAATTTCTTTTATTTTGGTACAAAGTTGAAGAAATTTTCTTTATTTTGGAACAAAAAGTAAGAAATTCCCCATATTTTGGGCAAAAGGCAGAATTTCCCCTTATTTTGGGGTAAAAAAGCTGAAATTCCCATTATTTTGGGGCAAAAAGGCAGAAATTCACTTTACATTGTGCCCAAAAGGCAGAAATTCCCATTAATTGGGGCAGAAAAGCAAAACTTTTCCTTATTTGGGGGCAATAAGGCAGAAATTCCCTATATTTTGTGGCAAAAAGGCAGAAATTCCATTATTTGAAGGTAAAATGCTGAAATTTCCCTTATTTTGGCAAAAAGGCAGAAATTCCCCTTATTTTGGGGCAAAATTGCAGAAATTTCACTTATTTCAAAGCAAAAAGTCAGAAATTTGCCTTAATTTGGGGCAAAAACAGAAATTCTCCTAATTTTGGGGCCAAAAACAGAAATTCCTCTTATTTTGGGGTAAAATTGCGGATATTTCAAATATTTCAGGGCAAAATGGCAGAAATTCCACTTTATTTCGGACAATAAGGCAAAAATTCTCCGTATTTTGGAGCAAAATTTCAGAAATTCCCCTTATATTGGTGCAAAAATGGAGAAATTCCTTTTATTTTGGTGCAATAAGGCAAAAATTCCCCGTATTTTGAAGCAAAATTGCACATATTCCCCTAATTTTGAGGGAAAATGCAGAAATTCACATTATTTTGGGGCAAAATTCCAGAAATTTCCTTTATTTTGGGGCAAAATTGCAGAAATCTCCCTAATTTGGGGGCAAAATTACAGAAATTTCACTTATTTCAGGGAAAAAACGCAGAAATTTCTCTTATTTTGGGGCATAAAGGCAGAAATTACTTTTATTTTGGTACAAAATTGCAGAAAATTTTATTATTTTGGGGCAAAAATAAAGAAATTCCCCATATTTTAGGGCATAAAGGAGAGATTCCCCTTATTATTAGGTAAAAAGGCTGAAATTCTCCTTATTTTGGGGCATAAAGACAGAAATTCCCCTTATATTGTGGCAAAATGGCAGAAATTTCCATTATTTTGAGGCAAAATTAAAGAAATTTCACTTATTTCACGTCAAAATTCAAAAATTGCATTGATATTGGTGCAAAAATACAGAAATTCCATATATTTTTGAGTAAAAAGGCAGAAATTTCAATTATTTTGAGGGAAAAAAGCAGAAATTCCTCTTATTTGGGGGCAAAAATACAGAAATTCCCCTTATTTTGGGCAAAATTGCAGAAATTTCAATTATTTTGTGGAAAAATTTTTGAAATTTAACTTATTTCAGGGCAAAAATTCGGAAATTCCCCTTATTTTGGGGCAAAAAGACAGAAATTCCATTTATTTTTGGAAAAAAGTCTGAAATTGCACTTATTTTGAGTCAAAAATGCGGAAAATCCCCTTATTTTGGGGTAAAAATGAAGAAATTTCCCTATTTATGGCAAAAAGGTATACATTCCCTTTATTTTCGGGCAAAAAGGCAGAAATTCCCCGTATTTTGGAGCAAAATTTCAGAAATTCTCCTAATTTTGGATCAAAAAGGCAGAAAATCCTATTATTTTGGAGTAAAACTGCAGAAATTTCACTTATTTTGCGGCAAAATGGCAGAAATTCCCTTTATTTTCTGTGAAAAAAGCAGAAAATCCCTGTATTTTGGAGCAAAATTGCAGAAATTCACCTAATTTTGGCGTAAAACATGCAGTAATTTTCTTTGTTTTGGGGCAAAAAGGCAGAAATTCCCCGTATTTTAAAGCAAAATTGCAGATATTCCCTAAATATTGGGGCAAAAATGCAGAAATTCCATTTATTTGGGGCAAATCGGCAGAAGTTCCCCTTATTTTCGGGAAAAGAGGCAGAAATTCTCTGTATTTTGAAGCAAAATTGCAGAAACTCCCCTAATTTTGGGGCAAAAAGGCAGAAATTCCCTTTTTTGGGGGGCAAAAATACAGAAATTCTCCTTATTTCGGTGCAAAAATCAGAAATTTCTTTTATTTTGGGGATAAATTTTAGAAATTTCTTATATTTTGGTACAGAATTGCCGTAATTTTTCTTATTTTGTGGCAAAAAGGCAGAAATTCCCCATATTTTGGTGCAAAAAGGCTGAAATTCCCCTTATTTTGAGGTAAAATGCTGAAATTCCCCATATTCTGGGGTTAAAAGGCCGAAATTCCCCTCATTTTGGGGCAAAAAGGCACAAATTTCCCTTATTTTCGAGCAAAATTGCAGAAATTTCATTTATGTCAGGGCAAAAAGTCAGAAATTACTTTTATTTTGGGGCAAAAAGCAGAAATTTCATTTATTTTGGTACAAAATTGAAGAAATTTTTCATATTTTGGAACAAAAAGTCAGAAATTCCCCATATTTTGGGCAAAAGGCAGAAATTCCCCTTATTTTGGGGTAAAAAGGCTGAAATTCCCGATATTTTGGGACAATAAGGCAGAAATTCCCATTAATTGTGGCAGAAAAGCAAAACTTTTCCGTATTTGGGGGCAATAAGGAAGAAATTCCCCATATTTTGTGGCAAAAAGGCAGAAATTCCCCTTATTTTGGGGCAAAAGGCAGAAATTTCCCTTTTTTTGGGGCAAATTTGCAGAAATTTCACTTATTTCAGGGAAAAAAAGGCAGAAATTTTCCTTATTTTGGCGCAAAAAGAGAGAAATTCCTAATATTTTGTGGCAAAATGCAGAAATTCCTAATATTTTGTTGCAAAAATGCAGAAATTTCCCTTATTTTGAGGTAAAAAGGCTGAAATTCCCTTTATTTGGGGGTAAAAAGGCAGAAATTTTTCTTATTTTGAGGCAAATTTGCAGAAATTTCACTTATTTCAGGGTAAAAAGTCAGAAATTTCCCTTATTTTGGGGCAAAAAGGAGAAATTTTTTTTATTATGGTACAAAATTGAAGAAATTTTCTTTATTTTGGAACAAAAAGGCAGAAATTCCCCATATTTTGTGGTAAAAGCAGAAATTCTTCTTATTTTGTGGTAAAATGCAGAAATTCCCATTATTTAGAGGTAAAATGTAGAAATTCCCCTAATATTGGGGAAAAATGCAGAAATTCCCTTTATTTTGGGGCTAAAAGGCAGAAATTTTCTGTATTTTGAAGAAAAATTGCAGAAATTCTCATAATTTTCGGGCTAAAAGGCTGAAATTCTCCTTATTTTGGGGCAAATAGACAGAAAATCTCCTTTTTTTGAGTGCAAAAATTCAGAAATTCCCCTTTTTTGAGGCAAAATTGCAGAAATTTCCTTTACTCTGGGTCAAAATTGCAGAAATTTCCCTTATTTTGGGGCAAAATTGCAGAAATTTCAATTTTTTCAGGGAAAAAAAGGCAGAAATTTCTCTTATTTTAGGGCAAAAAGGCAGAAATTTTTTTTTGGTATAAATTTGCAGAAATTTTTCCTATTTTGGGGCAAAAAGGCAGAAATTCCCCTTATTTTGAGGTAAAAATGCTGAAATTCCCCTTATTTGGGGGCAAAAAGGCAGAAATTCCTCTTATTTTGGGGTAAAAAGAAGACATTTCCCTTATTTTGGGGAAAATTTTAGAAATTTCACTTATTTCAGGGCAAAAAGTCAGAAATTCCCCTTATTTTGGAGCAAAAAGCAGAAATTTCTTTTATTATGGTACAAAATTGAAGAAATTTTCCTTATTTTGGAACAAAAAGGCAGAAATTCCCCATATTTTGGAGCAAAATGCAGAAATTATTCTTATTTTGAGGCAAAATGCAGAAATTCCCTTTTTTGGGGGGCTAAAAGGCAGACATTCCCCTTATTTTGGGGCAAAAAGCAGACATTTCCCTTATTTTGGGGAAAAATTTTAGAAACTTCACTTATTTCAGGGCAAAAAGTCAGAAATTCCCCTTATTTTGGGGCAAAAAAACAGAAATTCCGTTTTTTGGGGGGTAAAAGGCAGGAATTGCACTTATTTTGAGTCTAAAAGGCGGAAAATCCCATTATTTTGAGGCAAAAGTGAAGAAATTTCCCTTTTTTATGGCAAAAAGGTGTACATTCCCTTTATTTTCGGGCAAAAAGGCAGAAATTCCCCGTATTTTGAAGCAAATTTGCAGAAATTCCCCTAATTTTGAGGCAAAAAGGCAGAAATTCCCCTTAATTTAGGGTAAAACTGCAGAAATTTCACTTATTTCGCGGCAAAATGGCAGAAATTCCCCTTATTTTCGTCGAAAAAGGCAGAAAATCCTCGTATTTTGGAGCAAAATTGCAGATATTCACCTAATTTTGGGGTAAAACATGCAGTAATTTTCTTTATTTTGTGGCAAAAAGGCAGAAATTCCTCTTATTTTGGGGCAAATGGCAGAAATTGCCCTTATTTTAGAGCAAAATTGCAAAAATTTCCCTTATTTGGGGGCAAAAAACAGAAATTCCCCTTATTTTGGGGTAAAATTGCAGAAATTTCACTTATTTCAGGGAAAAAAGGCAGAAATTTCTCTTATTTTGGGGCAAAAAGACAGAAATTTCTTTTATTTTGGTACAAAATTGTAGAAATTTTTCTTATTTTGGGGCAAAAAGGCAGAAATTCCCCATATTTTGGGGCAAAAGGCAGAAATTCCCCTTATTTTGAGAAAAAACGCTGAAATTCCCCTTATTTTGGGGCAAAAAGGCAGAAATTCCCCTTATTTTTGGGCAAAAAAACAGAAATTCCTTTTATTTTTGGGGAAAAGGCAGAAATTGCACTTATTTTGAGTCAACAAGGCGGAAAATCCCCTTATTTTGGGGCAAAAGTGAAGAAATTTCCCTTTTTTATGACAAAAAGGTATACATTCCCTTTATTTTCGGGCAAAAAGGCAGAAAATCACCTTTTTTCGAGTGCAAAAATTCAGAAATTCCTCTTTTTTGAGGCAAAATTGCAGAAATTTCCTTTACTTTGGGACAAAATTGCAGAAATTTCCTTTATTTTGGGGCAAAATTGCAGAAATTTCACTTATTTCAGGGAAAAAAGGGAGAATTTCTCTTATTTTGGGACAAAAAGGCAGAAATTTCTTTTATTTTGGTAAAAAATTGCAGAAATTTTTACTATTTTGGGGCAAAAAGGCAGAAATTCCCCTTATTTTGAGGTAAAAAAGCTAAAATTCCCATTATTTGGGGGCAAAAAGGCAGAAATTCTCCTAATTTTGAGGCAAAAAGCAAACATTTCCCTTATTTTGGGGAAAAATTTTAGAAATTTCACTTATTTCAGGGCAAAAAGTCAGAAATTCCCCTTATTTTTGGGCAAAAAGGAGAAATTTCGTTTATTATAGTACAAAATTGAAGAAATTTCCCTTATTTTGGAACAAAAAGGCAGAAATTCCCCATATTTTGGAGCAAAAATCAGAAATTATTCTTATTTTGAGGTAAAATGCAGAAATTCCTTTTATTTTGGGGCAAAATAGCAGAAATTCCCTGTATTTTGAAGCAAAATTGCAGAAATTCTCATAATTTTCGGGCAAAAAGGCAGAAATTCTCCTTATTTTGGGGCAAAAAGACAGAATATCCTCTTTTTTCAGGAGCAAAAAGTCAGAAAATCCCCTTATTTTGGGGCAAAATTGCAGAAATTTCCTTTACATTGGGGCAAAATTGCATAAATTTTCTTTATTTTGGGGCAAAATTGCAGAAATTTCATTTATTTCAGGAAAAATAGGCAAAAATTTTTCTTATTTTGGGGCAAAAAGGCAGAAATTTCTTTTATTTTGGTATAAAATTGCAGAAATTTTTTTTATTTTGGGGCAAAAAAGCAGAAATTCCCCTTATTTTGGGGCAAAAAGGCATAAATTCCCCATATTTTGGGGCAAAAAGCAGACATTTCTCGTATTTTGGGGAAAAATTTTAGAAATTTCACTTATTTCAGGGCATAAAGTCAGAAATTCCCCTTATTTTGCGGCAAAAAGACAGAAATTCCATTTATTTTTGGGGAAAAGGCAGAAATTGCACTTATTTTGAGTCAAAAAGGCAGAAAATCACCTTATTTTGGGGCAAAAGTGAAGAAATTTCCCTTTCTTATGGCAAAAAGGTATATATTCCCTTTATTTTTGGGCAAAAAGGCAGAAATTCCCTGTATTTTGGAGCAAAATTTCAGAAATTTCCCTAATTTTGGGGCAAAAAGGCAGAAATTCCCCTTATTTTGGGGTAAAACTGCAGAAATTTTACTTATTTCGCGGCAAGATAGCAGAAATTCCCCTTATTTTCTGCGAAAAACGCAGAAAATCCTCGTATTTTGGAGCAAAATTGCAGAAATTCACCTAATTTTGGGGTAAAACATGCAGTAATTTTTTATATTTTGTGGCAAAAAGGCAGAAATTCCCCTTATTTTGGGTCAAATGGCAGAAATTCCCCTTATTTTAGGGCAAAATTGCAGAAATTTTCCTTATTTGTAGGCAAAATCCAGAAATTCCCCTTATTTTGGGGCAAAATTGCAGAAATTTGCTTTATTATGGGGAAAATTGCAGAAATTTCCCTTATTTTAGGCCAAAATTGCAGAAATTTCACTTATTTCAGAAAAGAAAAGCAAAAATTTTTTTTATTTTGGGGCAAAAAGGAAGAAATTCTTATTATTTTGGGGCAAAAGTCAGAAATTCACCTTATTTTGGGGTAAAATTGCAGAAATTTCACATATTTCAGGGCAAAAAGGCAGAAATTCCCCTTATTTTGAGGTAAAATGCTGAAATTCCCCTTATTTTGGGGCAAAAAGCCACAAATTTCATTTATTTTTGGGCAAAATTTTAGAAATTTCATTTATTTCAGGGTAAAAAGTCAGAAATTCCCCTTATTTTGGGACGAAAAGGAGAAATTTCTTTTATTATGGTACAAAATTGAAGAAATTTTTTTTATTTTGGAAGAAAAAGGCAGAAATTCCCCATATTTTGGGGTAAAAGGCAGATATGGTTCTTATTTTGAGGTAAAATGCAGAAATTCCCCTTTTTAGAGGTAAAATGTAGAAATTCCCTTAATATTGGAGAAAAATGCAGAAATTCCCTTTATTTTAGGGCTAAAAGGCAGAAATTTTCCGTATTTTGAAAAAAAAAAATTGCAGAAATTCTCATGATTTTCGGGCAAAAAAGCTGATTCTTTTTATTTTGGGGCAAAAAGAAAGAAAATCTCCTTTTTTCGGGTGCAAAAAGTCAGAAATTCCCCTTATTTGGGGCAAAATTGCAGAAATTTTTTTTACTATGGGTCAAATTGCAGAACTTTCCCTTATTTTGGGGCAAAAAGGCAGAAATTTCTTTTATTTTGTTATAAATTTGCAGAATTTTTTCCTATTTTGGGGCAAAAAGGCAGAAATTCCCCTTATTTTGAGGTAAAAATGCTGAAATTCCCCTTATTTGGGGGCAAAAAGGCAGAAATTCCTCTTATTTTGGGGTAAAAAGGAGACATTTCCTTTATTTTGGGGAAAATTTTAGAAATTTCACTTATTTCAGGGCAAAAAGTCAGAAATTCCCCTTATTTTGGAGCAAAAAGCAGAAATTTCCTTTATTATGGTACAAAATTGAAGAAATTTTCCTTATTTTGGAACAAAAAGGCAGAAATTCCCCATATTTTGGAGCAAAATGCAGAAATTATTCTTATTTTGAGGTAAAATGCAGAAATTCCCTTTATTTGTGGGCTAAAAGGCAGACATTCCCCTTATTTTGGGGCAAAAAGCAGACATTTCCCTTATTTTGGGGAAAAATTTTAGAAATTTCACTTATTTCAGGGCAAAAAGTCAGAAATTCCCCTTATTTTGGGGCAAAAAAACAGAAATTCCGTTTATTTTGGGGGAAAAGGCAGAAATTGCACTTATTTTGAGTCTAAAAGGCGGAAAATCCCCTTATTTTGGGGCAAAAGTGAAGAAATTTCCCTTTTTTATGGCAAAAAGGTTTACATTCCCTTTATTTTCGGGCAAAAAGGCAGAAATTCCCCGTATTTTGAAGCAAAATTGCAGAAATTCCCCTAATTTTGGTGCAAAAAGGCAGAAATTCCCCTTAATTTAGGGTAGAACTGCAGAAATTTCACTTATTTCGCGGCAAAATGGCAGACATTCCCCTTATTTTCGGCGAAAAAGGCAGAAAATCCTCGTATTTTGGAGCAAAATTGCAGATATTCACCTAATTTTGGGGTAAAACATGCAGTAATTTTCTTTATTTTGTGGCAAAAAGGCAGAAATTCCTCTTATTTTGGGGCAAATGGCAGAAATTCCCCTTATTTTAGGGCAAAATTGCAAAAATTTCCCTTACTTGGGGGCAAAAAACAGAAATTCCCCTTATTTTGGGGTAAAATTGCAGAAATTTCACTTATTTCAGGGAAAAAAGGCAGAAATTTCTCTTATTTTAGGGCAAAAAGACAGAAATTTCTTTTATTTTGGTACAAAATTGCAGAAATTTTTCTTATTTTGGGGCAAAAAGGCAGAAATTCCCCATATTTTGGGGCAAAAGGCAGAAATTCCCATTATTTTGAGAAAAAGGCTGAAATTCCCCTTATTTTGGGGCAAAAAGGCAGAAATTCCCCTTATTTTTGGGCAAAAAAACAGAAATTCCTTTTATTTTTGGGGAAAAGGCAGAAATTGCACTTATTTTGAGTCAAAAAGGCGGAAAATCCCCTTATTTTGGGGCAAAAGTGAAGAAATTTCCCTTTTTTATGGCAAAAAGGTATACATTCCCTTTATTTTCGGGCAAAAAGGCAGAAATTCCCCGTATTTTGGAGCAAAATTGCAGAAATTCCCCTAATTTTGAGGCAAAAGGGCAGAAATAACCCTTATTTAGGGGTAAAACTGCAGAAATTTCACTTATTTCGCGGCAAAATTGCAGAAATTCTCCTTATTTTCGGCAAAAAAGGCAGAAAATCCTCGTATTTTGGAGCAAAATTGCAGATATTCACCTAATATTGGGGTAAAACATGCAGTAATTTTCTTTATTTTGTGGCAAAAAGGCAGAAATTTACCTTCTTTTGGGGCAAATGGCAGAAATTCCCCTTATTTTAGGGCAAAATTGCAAAAATTTCAATTATTCGGGTCAAAAAACAGAAAATCCCCTTATTTTGGGGAAAATGGCAGAAATTTGCTTTATTTTGGGGCAAAAAACAGAAATTCCCCTTATTTTGGGGCAAAATTGCAGAAAAATTGCTTTATTATGGGGAATAATTGCAGAAATTTCCCTTATTTTAGGGCAAAATTGCAGAAATTTCACTTATTTCAGAAAAAAAAGCAAAATTGTTTTGTTGGGGGCAAAAAGGTAGAAATTCCCATTATTTTGGGGCAAAAAGGCAGAAATTCACCTTATTTTGGGGTAAAAGGCAGAAATTCTTCTTATTTTGAGGTAAAATGCAGAAATTCCCCTTATTTAGAGGTAAAATGCAGAAATTCCCCTAATATTGAGAAAAAATGCAGAAATTCACTCTATTTTGGAGCTAAAAGGCAGAAATTTTTCATATTTTGAAGAAAAATTGCAGAAAGTCTCATAATTTTCGGGCAAAAAGGCTGAAATTCTCTTTATTTTGGGGCAAAAAGTCAGAAAATCTCCTTTTTTCGGTTGCAAAAATTCAGAAATTCCTTTTATTTGGGGCAAAATTGCGGAAATTTCCTATACTTTGGGGCAAAATTTCAGAAATTTCCCTTATTTTGGGGTAAAATTGCAGAAATTTCACTTATTTCAGGGAAAAAAGGCAGAAATTTCTCTTATTTTGGGGCAAAAAGACAGAAATTTCTTTTATTTTGGTACAAAATTGCAGAAATTATTCTAATTTTGTGGCAAAAATGCAGAAATTCCCCATATTTTGGGGAAAAAGGCAGAAATTCCCCTTATTTTGAGAAAATAGGCTGAAATTCCCCTTATTTTGGGGCAAAAAGGCAGAAATTCCCCTTATTTTTGGGCAAAAAACCAGAAATTCCTTTTATTTTTGGGGAAAAGGCAGAAATTGCACTTATTTTGAGATAAAAGGCAGAAAATCCCCTTATTTTGGGGCAAAAGTGAAGAAATTTCCCTTTTTTATGGCAAAAAGGTATACATTCCCTTTATTTTCGGGCAAAAAGGCAAAAATTCCCCGTATTTTGGAGCAAAATTGCAGAAATTCCCCTAATTTGGGGGCAAAAAGGCAGAAATAACCCTTATTTTGGGGTAAAACTGCAGAAATTTCACTTATTTCGCGGCAAAATGGCAGAAATTCCCCTTATTTTTGGCGAAAAAGGCAGAAAATCCTTGTATTTTGGAGCAAAATTGCAGATATTCACCTAATTTTGGGTTAAAACATGCAGTAATTTTCTTTATTTTGTGGCAAAAAGGCAGAAATTCCCCTTATTTTGGGGCAAATGGCAGAAATTTCCCTTATTTTAGGCCAAAATTGCAGAAATTTCACTTATTTCAGAAAAAAAAAGCAAAAATTTTTCTTATTTTGGGGCAAAAATGCAGAAATTCCTATTATTTTGGGGCAAAAGTCAGAAATTCACCTTATTTTGGGGTAAAATTGCAGAAATTTCACATATTTCAGGTCAAAAAAGCAGAAATTCCCCTTATTTTGAGGTAAAATGCTGATATTCCCCATATTTTGGGGCAAAAGGCAGAAATTCCACTTATTTTGGGGCAAAAAGCCACAAATTTCTTTTATTTTCGGGCAAAATTTCAGAAATTTCATTTATTTCAGGGTAAAAAGTCAGAAATTCCTCTTATTTTGGGGCAAAAAGGAGAAATTTCTTTTATTATGGTACAAAATTGAAGAAATTTTTTTTAGTTTGGAAGAAAAAGGCAGAAATTCCCCATATTTTGGGGTAAAAGGCAGAAATGGTTCTTATTTTGAGGTAAAATGCAGAAATTCCCCTTTTTAGAGGTAAAATGTAGAAATTCCCTTAATATTGGGGAAAAATGCAGAAATTCCCTTTATTTTAGGGCTAAAAGGCAGAAATTTTTCGTATTTTGAAAAATAATTGCAGAAATTCTCATGATTTTTGGGCAAAAAGGCTGATTCTCCTTATTGGGGCAAAAAGAAAGAAAATCTCCTTTTTTCGGGTGCAAAAAGTCAGAAATTCCCCTTATTTGGGGCAAAATTGCAGAAATATTTTTACTATGGGTCAAAATTGCAGAAATTTCCCTTATTTTGGGGCAAAAAGGCAGAAATTTCTTTTATTTTGGTATAAATTTGCCGAAATTTTTCCTATTTTGGGGCAAAAAGGCAGAAATTCCCCTTATTTTGAGGTTAAAAGCAGAAATTTCTTTTATTATGGTACAAAATTGAAGAAATTTTCATTATTTTGTAACAAAAAGGCAGAAATTCCCCATATATTGGAGCAAAATGCAGAAATTATTCTTATTTTGAGGTAAAATGCAGAAATTCCCTATATTTTGGGGCTAAAAGGCAGAAATGCCCCGTATTTTGAAGCAAAATTGCAAAAATTCTCATAATTTTCGGGAAAAAAGGCAGAAATTCTCCTTATTTTGGGGCAAAAAGCAGACATTTCCCTTATTTTGGGGAAAATTTTAGAAATTTCACTTATTTCAGGGCAAAAAGTCAGAAATTCCCCTTATTTTGGGGCAAAAAGCAGAAATTTCTTTTATTATGGTACAAAATTGAAGAAATTTTCTTTATTTTGGAATAGAAAGGCAGAAATTCTTCATATTTTGGAGCAAAATGCAGAAATTATTCTTATTTTGAGGTAAAATGCAAAAATTCCCTTTATTTTGGGGCTAAAAGGCAGACATTCCCCTTATTTCAGGGCAAAAAGTCAGAAATTCCCCTTATTTTGGGGCAAAAAGACAGAAATTCCATTTATTTTTGAAAAAAAGTCAGAAATTGCACTTATTTTGAGTCAAAAAGGCGGAAAATCCCCTTATTTTGGGGAAAAAGTGAAGAAATTTCCCTTTTTTATGGCAAAAAGGTGTACATTCCCTTTATTTTCGGGTAAAAAGGCAGAAATTCCCCGTATTTTGAAGCAAAATTGCAGAAATTCCCCTAATTTGGGGGCAAAAAGGCAGAAATTCCTCTTAATTTAGGGTAAAACTGCAGAAATTTCACTTATTTCACGGCAAAATGGCAGAAATTCCCCTTATTTTCGGCGAAAAAGGCAGAAAATCCCCATATTTTGGAGCAAAATTGCAGAAATTCACCTAATTTTGGGGTAAAACATGCAGTAATTTTCTTTATTTTGTGGCAAAAAGGCAGAAATTCCACTTATTTTAGGGCAAAATTGCAAAAATTTCCCTTATTCGGGGGCAAAAAACAGAAATTCCCCTTATTTTGAGGTAAAATTGCAGAAATTTCACTTATTTCAGGGAAAAAGGCAGAAATTTCTCTTATTTTGGGGCAAAAAGACAGAAATTTCTTTTTTTGGTAAAAAATTTAAAAATTTTTCTTATTTAGGGGCAAAAAGGCAGAAATTCTCCATATTTTGGGGCAAAAGGAGAAAATTCCCCTTATTTTGAGAAAAAAGGCTGAAATTCCTTTTATTTTGGGGCAAAAAGGCAGAAATTCCCCTTATTTTTGGGCAAAAAAACAGAAATTCCTTTTATTTTTGGGGAAAAGGCAGAAATTGCACTTATTTTGAGATAAAAGGCGGAAAATCCCCTTATTTTGGGGCAAAAGTGAAGAAATTTCCTTTTTTTATGGCAAAAAAGTATACATTCCCTTTATTTTCGGGCAAAAAGGCAGAAATTCCCCGTATTTTGGAGCAAAATTGCAGAAATTCCCCTAATTTTGGGGCAAAAAGGCAGAAATAACCCTTATTTTGGGGTAAAACTGCAGAAATTTCACTTATTTCGTGGCAAAATGGCAGAAATTCCCCTTATTTTCGGCAAAAAAGGCAGAAAATTCTTGTATTTTGGAGCAAAATTGCAGATATTCACCTAATTTTGGGGTAAAACATGCAGTAATTTTCTTTATTTTGTGGCAAAAAGGCAGAAATTCTCCTTATTTTGGGGCAAATGGCAGAAAATCCTCTTATTTTAGAGCAAAATTGCAAAAATTTCCCTTATTCGTGGGCAAAAAACAGAAATTCCCCTTATTTTGGGGTAAAATTGCAGAAATTTTACTTATTTCAGGGAAAAAAGACAGAAATTTCTCTTATTTTGGGGCAAAAAGACAGAAATTTCTTTTATTTTGGTACAAAATTGCAGAAATTTTTCTTATTTTGGGGCAAAAAGGCAGAAATTCCCCATATTTTGGGGCAAAAGGCAGAAATTCCCCTTATTTTGAGAAAAAAGGCTGAAATTCCCCTTATTTTGGGGCAAAAAGGCAGAAATTCCCCTTATTTTTGGGCAAAAAAACAGAAATTCCTTTTATTTTTGGGGAAAAGGCAGAAATTGCACTTATTTTGAGTCAAAAAGGCGGAAAATCCCCTTATTTTGGGGCAAAAGTGAAGAAATTTCCCTTTTTTATGGCAAAAAGGTATACATTCCCTTTATTTTCGGGCAAAAAGGCAGAAATTCCCCGTATTTTGGAGCAAAATTGCAGAAATTCCCCTAATTTTGAGGTAAAAGGGCAGAAATAACCCTTATTTAGGGGTAAAACTGCAGAAATTTCACTTATTTCGCGGCAAAATTGCAGAAATTCTCCTTATTTTCGGCAAAAAAGGCAGAAAATCCTCGTATTTTGGAGCAAAATTGCAGATATTCACCTAATATTGGGGTAAAACATGCAGTAATTTTCTTTATTTTGTGGCAAAAAGGCAGAAATTTACCTTCTTTTGGGGCAAATGGCAGAAATTCCCCTTATTTTAGGGCAAAATTGCAAAAATTTCAATTATTCGGGTCAAAAAACAGAAAATCCCTTTATTTTGGGGCAAAATGGCAGAAATTTGCTTTATTTTGGGGCAAAAAACAGAAATTCCCCTTATTTTGGGGCAAAATTGCAGAAATTTGCTTTATTATGGGGAATAATTGCAGAAATTTCCCTTATTTTAGGGCAAAATTGCAGAAATTTCACTTATTTCAGAAAAAAAAGCAAAATTGTTTTGTTGGGGGCAAAAAGGTTGAAATTCCCATTATTTTGGGGCAAAAAGGCAGAAATTCACCTTATTTTGGGGTAAAAGGCAGAAATTCTTCTTATTTTGAGGTAAAATGCAGAAATTCCCCTTATTTAGAGGTAAAATGCAGAAATTCCCCTAATATTGAGAAAAAATGCAGAAATTCAATCTATTTTGGAGCTAAAAGGCAGAAATTTTTCATATTTTGAAGAAAAATTGCAGAAAGTCTCATAATTTTCGGGCAAAAAGGCTGAAATTCTCTTTATTTTGGGGCAAAAAGTCAGAAAATCTCCTTTTGTCGGTTGCAAAAATTCAGAAATTCCTTTTATTTGGGGCAAAATTGCAGAAATTTCCTATACTTTGGGGCAAAATTGCAGAAATTTCCCTTATTTTGGGGTAAAATTGCAGAAATTTCACTTATTTCAGGGAAAAAAGGCAGAAATTTCTCTTATTTTGGGGCAAAAAGACAGAAATTTCTTTTATTTTGGTACAAAATTGCAGAAATTATTCTAATTTTGGGGCAAAAATGCAGAAATTCCCCATATTTTGGGGCAAAAGGCAGAAATTCCCCTTATTTTGAGAAAATAGGCTGAAATTCCCCTTATTTTGGGGCAAAAAGGCAGAAATTCCCCTTATTTTTGGGCAAAAAAACAGAAATTCCTTTTATTTTTGGGGAAAAGGCAGAAATTGCACTTATTTTGAGTCAAAAAGGCGGAAAATCCCCTTATTTTGGGGCAAAAGTGAAGAAATTTCCCTTTTTTATGGCAAAAAGGTATACATTCCCTTTATTTTCGGGCAAAAAGGCAGAAATTCCCCGTATTTTGGAGCAAAATTGCAGAAATTCCCCTAATTTTGAGGCAAAAGGGCAGAAATAACCCTTATTTAGGGGTAAAACTGCAGAAATTTCACTTATTTCCCGGCAAAATTGCAGAAATTCTCCTTATTTTCGGCAAAAAAGGCAGAAAATCCTCGTATTTTGGAGCAAAATTGCAGATATTCACCTAATATTGGGGTAAAACATGCAGTAATTTTCTTTATTTTGTGGCAAAAAGGCAGAAATTTACCTTCTTTTGGGGCAAATGGCAGAAATTCCCCTTATTTTAGGGCAAAATTGCAAAAATTTCAATTATTCGGGTCAAAAAACAGAAAATCCCCTTATTTTGGGGCAAAATGGCAGAAATTTGCTTTATTTTGGGGCAAAAAACAGAAATTCCCCTTATTTTGGGGCAAAATTGCAGAAATTTGCTTTATTATGGGGAATAATTGCAGAAATTTCCCTTATTTTAGGGCAAAATTGCAGAAATTTCACTTATTTCAGAAAAAAAAGCAAAATTGTTTTGTTGGGGGCAAAAAGGTAGAAATTCCCATTATTTTGGGGCAAAAAGGCAGAAATTCACCTTATTTTGGGGTAAAAGGCAGAAATTCTTCTTATTTTGAGGTAAAATGCAGAAATTCCCCTTATTTAGAGGTAAAATGCAGAAATTCCCCTAATATTGAGAAAAAATGCAGAAATTCACTCTATTTTGGAGCTAAAAGGCAGAAATTTTTCATATTTTGAAGAAAAATTGCAGAAAGTCTCATAATTTTCGGGCAAAAAGGCTGAAATTCTCTTTATTTTGGGGCAAAAAGTCAGAAAATCTCCTTTTTTCGGTTGCAAAAATTCAGAAATTCCTTTTATTTGGGGCAAAATTGCAGAAATTTCCTATACTTTGGGGCAAAATTGCAGAAATTTCCCTTATTTTGGGGTAAAATTGCAGAAATTTCACTTATTTCAGGGAAAAAAGGCAGAAATTTCTCTTATTTTGGGGCAAAAAGACAGAAATTTCTTTTATTTTGGTACAAAATTGCAGAAATTATTCTAATTTTGGGGCAAAAATGCAGAAATTCCCCATATTTTGGGGCAAAAGGCAGAAATTCCCCTTATTTTGAGAAAATAGGCTGAAATTCCCCTTATTTTGGGGCAAAAAGGCAGAAATTCCCCTTATTTTTGGGCAAAAAAACAGAAATTGCTTTTATTTTTGGGGAAAAGGCAGAAATTGCACTTATTTTGAGTCAAAAAGGCGGAAAATCCCCTTATTTTGGGGCAAAAGTGAAGAAATTTCCCTTTTTTATGGCAAAAAGTTATACATTCCCTTTATTTTCGGGCAAAAAGGCAGAAATTCCCCGTATTTTGGAGCAAAATTGCAGAAATTCCCCTAATTTTGAGGTAAAAGGGCAGAAATAACCCTTATTTAGGGGTAAAACTGCAGAAATTTCACTTATTTCGCGGCAAAATTGCAGAAATTCTCCTTATTTTCGGCAAAAAAGGCAGAAAATCCTCGTATTTTGGAGCAAAATTGCAGATATTCACCTAATATTGGGGTAAAACATGCAGTAATTTTCTTTATTTTGTGGCAAAAAGGCAGAAATTTACCTTCTTTTGGGGCAAATGGCAGAAATTCCCCTTATTTTAGGGCAAAATTGCAAAAATTTCAATTATTCGGGTCAAAAAACAGAAAATCCCCTTATTTTGGGGCAAAATGGCAGAAATTTGCTTTATTTTGGGGCAAAAAACAGAAATTCCCCTTATTTTGGGGCAAAATTGCAGAAATTTGCTTTATTATGGGGAATAATTGCAGAAATTTCCCTTATTTTAGGGCAAAATTGCAGAAATTTCACTTATTTCAGAAAAAAAAGCAAAATTGTTTTTTTGGGGGCAAAAAGGTAGAAATTCCCATTATTTTGGGGCAAAAAGGCAGAAATTCACCTTATTTTGGGGTAAAAGGCAGAAATTCTTCTTATTTTGAGGTAAAATGCAGAAATTCCCCTTATTTAGAGGTAAAATGCAGAAATTCCCCTAATATTGAGAAAAAATGCAGAAATTCACTCTATTTTGGAGCTAAAAGGCAGAAATTTTTCATATTTTGAAGAAAAATTGCAGAAAGTCTCATAATTTTCGGGCAAAAAGGCTGAAATTCTCTTTATTTTGGGGCAAAAAGTCAGAAAATCTCCTTTTTTTCGGTTGCAAAAATTCAGAAATTCCATTTATTTGGGGCAAAATTGCAGAAATTTCCTATACTTTGGGGCAAAATTGCAGAAATTTCCCTTATTTTGGGGTAAAATTGCAGAAATTTCACTTATTTCAGGGAAAAAAGGCAGAAATTTTTCTTATTTTGGGGCAAAAATACAGAAATTTCTTTTATTTTGGTACAAAATTGCAGAAATTATTCTAATTTTGGGGCAAAAATGCAGAAATTCCCCATATTTTGGGGAAAAAGGCAGAAATTCCCCTTATTTTGAGAAAATAGGCTGAAATTCCCCTTATTTTGGGGCAAAAAGGCAGAAATTCCCCTTATTTTTGGGCAAAAAACCAGAAATTCCTTTTATTTTTGGGGAAAAAGCAGAAATTGCACTTATTTTGAGATAAAAGGCAGAAAATCCCCTTATTTTGAGGCAAAAGTGAAGAAATTTCCCTTTTTTGTGGCAAAAAGGTATACATTCCCTTTATTTTCGGGCAAAAAGGCAGAAATTCCCCGTATTTTGGAGCAAAATTGCAGAAATTCCCCTAATTTGGGGGCAAAAAGGCAGAAATAACCCTTATTTTGGGGTAAAACTGCAGAAATTTCACTTATTTCGCGGCAAAATGGCAGAAATTCCCCTTATTTTTGGCGAAAAAGGCAGAAAATCCTCGTATTTTGGAGCAAAATTGCAGATATTCACCTAATTTTGGGTTAAAACATGCAGTAATTTTCTTTATTTTGTGGCAAAAAGGCAGAAATTCCCCTTATTTTGGGGCAAATGGCAGAAATTTCCCTTATTTTAGGCCAAAATTGCAGAAACTTCACTTATTTCAGAAAAAAAAAGCAAAAATTTTTCTTATTTTGGGGCAAAAATGCAGAAATTCCTATTATTTTGGGGCAAAAGTCAGAAATTCACCTTATTTTGGGGTAAAATTGCAGAAATTTCACATATTTCAGGGCAAAAAAGCAGAAATTCCCCTTATTTTGAGGTAAAATGCTGATATTCCCCATATTTTGGGCCAAAAGGCAGAAATTCCCCTTATTTTGGGGCAAAAAGCCACAAATTTCTTTTATTTTCGGGCAAAATTTCAGAAATTTCATTTATTTCAGGGTAAAAAGTCAGAAATTCCTCTTATTTTGGGGCGAAAAGGAGAAATTTCTTTTATTATGGTACAAAATTGAAGAAATTTTTTTTAGTTTGGAAGAAAAATGCAGAAATTCCCCATATTTTGGGGTAAAAGGCAGAAATGGTTCTTATTTTGAGGTAAAATGCAGAAATTCCCCTTTTTAGAGGTAAAATGAAGAAATTCCCTTAATATTGGGAATAAAATCAGAAATTCCCTTTATTTTAGGGCTAAAAGGCAGAAATTTTTCGTATTTTGAAAAATAATTGCAGAAATTCTCATGATTTTTGGGCAAAAAGGCTGATTCTCCTTATTTTGGGGCAAAAAGAAAGAAAATCTCCTTTTTTCAGGTGCAAAAAGTCAGAAATTTCCCTTATTTGGGGCAAAATTGCAGAATTTTTTTTACTATGGGTCAAAATTGCAGAAATTTCCCTTATTTTGGGGCAAAAAGGCAGAAATTTCTTTTATTTTGGTATAAATTTGCAGAAATTTTTCCTATTTTGGGGCAAAAAGGCAGAAATTCCCCTTATTTTGAGGTTAAAAGCAGAAATTTCTTTTATTATGGTACAAAATTGAAGAAATTTTCATTATTTTGTAACAAAAAGGCAGAAATTCCCCATATATTGGAGCAAAATGCAGAAATTATTCTTATTTTGAGGTAAAATGCAGAAATTCCCTATATTTTGGGGCTAAAAGGCAGAAATGCCCCGTATTTTGAAGCAAAATTGCAAAAATTCTCATAATTTTCGGGAAAAAAGGCAGAAATTCTCCTTATTTTGGGGCAAAAAGCAGACATTTCCCTTATTTTGGGGAAAATTTTAGAAATTTCACTTATTTCAGGGCAAAAAGTCAGAAATTCCCCTTATTTTGGGGCAAAAAGCAGAAATTTCTTTTATTATGGTACAAAATTGAAGAAATTTTCTTTATTTTGGAATAGAAAGGCAGAAATTCCTCATATTTTGGAGCAAAATGCAGAAATTCCCCTAATTTTGGGGCAAAAAGGCAGAAATTCCCCTTAATTTAGGGTAAAACTGCAGAAATTTCACTTATTTCGCGGCAAAATGGCAGAAATTCCCCTTATTTTCGGCGAAAAAGGCAGAAAATCCCCATATTATGGAACAAAATTGCAGAAATTCACCTAATTTTGGGGTAAAACATGCAGTAATTTTCTTTATTTTGTGGCAAAAAGGCAGAAATTCCCCTTATATTGGGGCAAATGGCAGAAATTCCCCTTATTTTAGGGCAAAAGTGCAAAAATTTCCCTTATTCGGGGGCAAAAAACAGAAATTCCCATTATTTTGAGGTAAAATTGCAGAAATTTCACTTATTTCAGGGAAAAAGGCAGAAATTTCTCTTATTTTGGGGCAAAAAGACAGAAATTTCTTTTTTTGGGTACAAAATTGCAAAAATTTTTCTTATTTTGGGGCAAAAAGGCAGAAATTCCCCATATTTTGGGGCAAAAGGCAAAAATTCCCCTTATTTTGAGAAAAAAGGCTGAAATTCCTTTTATTTTGGGGCAAAAAGGCAGAAATTCCCCTTATTTTTGGGCAAAAAAACAGAAATTCCTTTTATTTTTGGGGAAAAGGCAGAAATTGCACTTATTTTGAGATAAAAGGCGGAAAATCCCCTTATTTTGGGGCAAAAGTGAAGAAATTTCCTTTTTTTATGGCAAAAAGGTATACATTCCCTTTATTTTCGGGCAAAAAGGCAGAAATTCCCCGTATTTTGGAGCAAAATTGCAGAAATTCCCCTAATTTTGGGGCAAAAAGGCAGAAATAACCCTTATTTTGGGGTAAAACTGCAGAAATTTCACTTATTTCGTGGCAAAATGGCAGAAATTCCCCTTATTTTCGGCAAAAAAGGCAGAAAATTCTTGTATTTTGGAGCAAAATTGCAGATATTCACCTAATTTTAGGGTAAAACATGCAGTAATTTTCTTTATTTTGTAGCAAAAAGGCAGAAATTCCCCTTATTTTGGGGCAAATGGCAGAAATTCCCCTTATTTTAGGGCAAAATTGCAAAAATTTCCCTTATTCGGGGGCAAAAAACAGAAATTCCCCTTATTTTGGGGTAAAATTGCAGAAATTTCACTTATTTCAGGGAAAAAAGGCAGAAATTTCTCTTATTTTAGGGCAAAAAGACAGAAATTTCTTTTATTTTGGTACAAAATTGCAGAAATTTTTCTTATTTTGGGGCAAAAAGGCAGAAATTCCCCATATTTTGGGGCAAAAGGCAGAAATTCCCCTTATTTTGAGAAAAAAGGCTGAAATTCCCCTTATTTTGAGGCAAAAAGGCAGAAATTCCCCTTATTTTTGGGCAAAAAAACAGAAATTCCTTTTATTTTTGGGGAAAAGGCAGAAATTGCACTTATTTTGAGTCAAAAAGGCGGAAAATCCCCTTATTTTGGGGCAAAAGTGAAGAAATTTCCCTTTTTTATGGCAAAAAGGTATACATTCCCTTTATTTTCGGGCAAAAAGGCAGAAATTCCCCGTATTTTGGAGCAAAATTGCAGAAATTCCCCTAATTTTGAGGCAAAAGGGCAGAAATAACCCTTATTTAGGGGTAAAACTGCAGAAATTTCACTTATTTCGCGGCAAAATTGCAGAAATTCTCCTTATTTTCGGCAAAAAAGGCAGAAAATCCTCGTATTTTGGAGCAAAATTGCAGATATTCACCTAATATTGGGGTAAAACATGCAGTAATTTTCTTTATTTTGTGGCAAAAAGGCAGAAATTTACCTTCTTTTGGGGCAAATGGCAGAAATTCCCCTTATTTTAGGACAAAATTGCAAAAATTTCAATTATTCGGGTCAAAAAACAGAAAATCCCCTTATTTTGGGGCAAAATGGCAGAAAATTGCTTTATTTTGGGGCAAAAAACAGAAATTCCCCTTATTTTGGGGCAAAATTGCAGAAATTTGCTTTATTATGGGGAATAATTGCAGAAATTTCCCTTATTTTAGGGCAAAATTGCAGAAATTTCACTTATTTCAGAAAAAAAAGCAAAATTGTTTTGTTGGGGGCAAAAAGGTTGAAATTCCCATTATTTTGGGGCAAAAAGGCAGAAATTCACCTTATTTTGGGGTAAAAGGCAGAAATTCTTCTTATTTTGAGGTAAAATGCAGAAATTCCCCTTATTTAGAGGTAAAATGCAGAAATTCCCCTAATATTGAGAAAAAATGCAGAAATTCACTCTATTTTGGAGCTAAAAGGCAGAAATTTTTCATATTTTGAAGAAAAATTGCAGAAAGTCTCATAATTTTCGGGCAAAAAGGCTGAAATTCTCTTTATTTTGGGGCAAAAAGTCAGAAAATCTCCTTTTTTCGGTTGCAAAAATTCAGAAATTCCTTTTATTTGGGGCAAAATTGCAGAAATTTCCTATACTTTGGGGCAAAATTGCAGAAATTTCCCTTATTTTGGGGTAAAAGTGCAGAAATTTCACATATTTCAGGGAAAAAAGGCAGAAATTTCTCTTATTTTGGGGCAAAAAGACAGAAATTTCTTTTATTTTGGTACAAAATTGCAGAAATTATTCTAATTTTGGGGCAAAAATGCAGAAATTCCCCATATTTTGGGGCAAAAGGCAGAAATTCCCCTTATTTTGAGAAAATAGGCTGAAATTCCCCTTATTTTGGGGCAAAAAGGCAGAAATTCCCCTTATTTTTGGGCAAAAAACCAGAAATTCCTATTATTTTTGGGGAAAAGGCAGAAATTGCACTTATTTTGAGATAAAAGGCAGAAAATCCCCTTATTTTGGGGCAAAAGTGAAGAAATTTCCCTTTCTTATGGCAAAAAGGTATACATTCCCTTTATTTTCAGGCAAAAAGGCAGAAATTCCCCGTATTTTGGAGCAAAATTGCAGAAATTCCCCTAATTTGGGGGCAAAAAGGCAGAAATAACCCTTATTTTGGGGTAAAACTGCAGAAATTTTACTTATTTCGCGGCAAAATGGCAGAAATTCCCCTTATTTTTGGCGAAAAAGGCAGAAAATCCTCGTATTTTGGAGCAAAATTGCAGATATTCACCTAATTTTGGGTTAAAACATGCAGTAATTTTCTTTATTTTGTGGCAAAAAGGCAGAAATTCCCCTTATTTTGGGGCAAATGGCAGAAATTTCCCTTATTTTAGGCCAAAATTGCAGAAATTTCACTTATTTCAGAAAAAAAAAGCAAAAATTCTTCTTATTTTGGGGCAAAAATGCAGAAATTCCTATTATTTTGGGGCAAAAGTCAGAAATTCACCTTATTTTGGGGTAAAATTGCAGAAATTTCACATATTTCAGGGCAAAAAAGCAGAAATTCCCCTAATTTGAGGTAAAATGCTGATATTCCCCATATTTTGGGGCAAAAGGCAGAAATTCCCCTTATTTTGGGGCAAAAAGCCACAAATTTCTTTTATTTTCGGGCAAAATTTCAGAAATTTCATTTATTTCAGGGTAAAAAGTCAGAAATTCCTCTTATTTTGGGGCGAAAAGGAGAAATTTCTTTTATTATGGTACAAAATTGAAGAAATTTTTTTTAGTTTGGAAGAAAAAGGCAGAAATTCCCCATATTTTAGGGTAAAGGGCAGAAATGGTTCTTATTTTGAGGTAAAATGCAGAAATTCCCCTTTTTAGAGGTAAAATGTAGAAATTCCCTTAATATTGGGGAAAAATGCAGAAATTCCCTTTATTTTAGGGCTAAAAGGCAGAAATTTTTCGTATTTTGAAAAATAATTGCAGAAATTCTCATGATTTTTGGGCAAAAAGGCCGAAATTCCCCTTATTTTGGGGCAAAAAACCAGAAAATCCTTTTATTTTTAAGGAAAAGGCAGAAATTGCACTTATTTTGAGATAAAAGGTGAAAAATCCCCTTATTTTGGGGCAAAAGTGAAGAAATTTCCCTTTTTTATGGCAAAAACGTATACATTCCCTTTATTTTCGGGCAAAAAGGCAGAAATTCCCCGTATTTTGGAGCAAAATTGCAGAATTTTTCCTAATTTGGGGGCAAAAAGGAAGAAATAACCCTTATTTTGGGGTAAAACTGCAGAAATTTCACATATTTCGCGGCAAAATGGAAGAAATTCCCCTTATTTTCAGCGAAAAAGGCAGAAAATCCTCGTATTTTGGAGCAAAATTGCAAATATTCACCTAATTTTGGGATAAAACATGCAGTAATTTTCTTTATTTTGTGGCAAAAAGGCAGAAATTCTTCTTATTTTGGGGCAAATGGCAGAAATTTCTCTTATTTTACGGCAAAATTGAAAAAATTTCCCTTATCGGGGGCAAAAAACAGAAATTCCCCTTATTTTGGGGCAAAATTGCAGAAATTTTCTTTATTTGGGGACAAAAAACAGAAATTCCCCTTACTTTGGGGCAAAAAACAGAAATTCCCCTTATTTTAGGGCAAAATTGCAGAAATTTCCCTTATTTGGGGGAAAAAAACAGAAATTCCCCTTATTTTTGGGGAAAATTGCAGAAATTTCACTTATTTCAGGGAAAAAAGGCAGAAATTTCTTTTATTTTAGGGCAAAAAGGCAGAAATTTCTTTTATTTTGGTACAAAATTGCAGAAATTTTTCCTATTTTGGGGCAAAAAGGCAGAAATTCCCCTTATTTTGAGGTAAAAAGGCTGAAATTCCCCTTATTTGGGGGCAAAAAGGCAGAAATTCTCCTTATTTTGAGGCAAAAAGCAAACATTTCCCTTATTTTGGGGAAAAATTTTAGAAATTTCACTTATTTCAGGGCAAAAAGTAAGAAATTCCCCTTATTTTGGGGAAAAAGCAGAAATTTTTTTTATTATAGTACAAAATTGAAGTAATTTCCCTTATTTTGGAACAAAAAGGCAGAAATTTTCCATATTTTGGAGCAAAATGCAGAAATTATTCTTATTTTGAGGTAAAATGCAGAAATTCCCTTCATTTTGGGCCTAAAAGGCAGAAATTCCCCATATTTTGAAGCAAAATTGCAGAAATTCTCATAATTTTCGGGCAAAAAGGCAGAAATTCTCCTTATTTTGGAGCAAAAAGACAGAATATCCCCTTTTTTCAGGAGCAAAACGTCAGATAATCCCCTTATTTTGGGGCAAAATTGCAGAAATTTCCTTTACATTGGGGCAAAATCGCAGAAATTTTTTTTATTTTGGGGCAAAATTGCAGAAATTTCACTTATTTCAGGAAAAAAAGGCAAAAATTTCTCTTCTTTTGGAGCAAAAATGGAGAAATTTCTTTCATTTTGGTACAAAATTGCAGAAATTTTTCTTATTTTGGGGCAAAAAAGCAGAAATTCCCCTTATTTTGGGGCAAAAAAGCATAAATTCCCTATATTTTGGGGCAAAAAGCAGACATTTCTCTTATTTTGGGGAAAAATTTTAGAAATTTCACTTATTTCAGGGCATAAAGTCAGAAATTCCCCTTATTTTGCGGCAAAAAGACAGAAATTCCATTTATTTTTGGGGAAAAGGCAGAAATTGCACTTATTTTGAGTCAAAAAATCAGAAAATCACCTTATTTTGGGGCAAAAGTGAAGAAATTTTTCTTTTTTATGGCAAAAAGTTATACATTCCCTTTATTTTCGGGCAAAAATGCAGAAATTCCCTGTATTTTGGAGCAAAATTGCAGAAATTCCCCTAATTTTGGGGCCAAAAGGAAGAAATTCCCCTTATTTTGGGGTAAAACTGCAGAAATTTTACTTATTTCGCGGCAAGATGGCAGAAATTCCCCTTATTTTCGGCAAAAAACGCAGAAAATCCTCATATTTTGGAGCAAAATTGCAGAAATTCACCTAATTTTGGGGTAAAACATGCAGTAATTTTCTATATTTTGTGGCAAAAAGGCAGAAATTCCCCTTATTTTGGGTCAAATGGCAGAAATTCCCCTTATTTTAGGGCAAAATTGCAGAAATTTCCCTTATTTGTGGGCAAAAACCAGAAATTCCCCTTATTTTGAGGCAAAATTGCAGAAATTTGCTTTATTATGGGGAAAAATTGCAGAAATTTCCCTTATTTTAGGCCAAAATTGCAGAAATTTCACTTATTTCAGAAAAAAAAGCAAAAATTTTTTTTATTTTGGGGCAAAAAGGCAGAAATTCCTATTATTTTGGGGCAAAATGCTGAAATTCACCTTATTTTGAGGTAAAATTGCAGAAATTTCACATATTTCAGGGCAAAAAGGCACAAATTCCCCTTATTTTGAGGTAAAATGCTGAAATTCCCCATATTTTGGGGCAAAAGGCAGAAATTCCCCTTATTTTGGGGCAAAAAGCCACAAATTTTTCTTATTTTTGGGCAAAATTTCAGAAATTTCATTTATTTCAGGGTAAAAAGTCAGAAATTCCCCTTATTTTGGGGCAAAAAGGAGAAATTTCTTTTATTATGGTACAAAATTGAAGAAATTTTTTTTTTGGAAGAAAAAGGCAGAAATCTCCCATATTTTGGGGTAAAAGGCAGAAATGGTTCTTATTTTGAGGTAAAATGAAGAAATTCCCCTTATTTAGAGGTAAAATGTAAAAATTCCCTTAATATTGGGGAAAAATGCAGAAATTCCCTTTATTTTAGGGCTAAAAGGCAGAAATTTTCCGTATTTTGAAAAAAATTGCAGAAATTGTCATGATTTTCCGGCAAAAAGCTGATTCTCCTTATTTTGGGGCAAAAAGAAAGAAAATCTCCTTTTTTTCGGGTGCAAAAAGTCAGAAATTCCCCTTATTTGGGGCAAAATTGCAGAAATTTCTTTTACTTTGGGTCAAAATTGCAGAAATTTCCCTTATTTTGGGGCAAAAAGGCAGAAATTTTTTATATTTTGGTATAAATTTGCAGAAATTTTTCCTATTTTGGGGCAAAAAGGCAGAAATTCCCCTTATTTTGAGGTAAAAAGGCTGAAATTCCCATTATTTGGAAGCAAAATGCGGAAATTCCTCTTATTTTGGGTCAAAAAGCAGACATTTCCCTTATTTTGGGGAAAATTTCAGAAATTTCACTTATTTCAGGGCAAAAAGTCAGAAATTCCCCTTATTTTGAGGCAAAAAGCAGAAATTTCTTTTATTATGGTACAAAATTGAAGAAATTTTCTTTATTTTGGAACAAAAAGGCAGAAATTCCCCATATTTTGGAGCAAAATGCAGAAATTATTCTTATTTTGAGGTAAAATGCAGAAATTCCCTTTATTTTGGGGCTAAAAGGCAGACATTCCCCTTATTTTGGGGCAAAAAGCAGACATTTCCCTTATTTTGGGGAAAAATTTTAGAAATTTCACTTATTTCAGGGCAAAAAGTCAGAAATTTCCCTTATTTTGGGGAAAAAAGACAGAAATTCCGTTTATTTTTGGGGAAAAGGCAGAAATTGCACTTATTTTGAGTCAAAAAGGCGGAAAATCCCCTTATTTTGGGGCAAAACTAAAAAAATTTCCCTTTTTTATGGCAAAAAGGTGTACATTCCCTTTATTTTCGGGAAAAAAGGCAGAAATTCCCTATATTTTGAAGCAAAATTGCAGAAATTCCCCTTATTTTGGGGCAAAAAGGCAGAAATTCCCCTTAATTTAGGGTAAAACTGCAGAAATTTCACTTATTTTGTGGCAAAATGGCAGAAATTCCCCTTATTTTAAGCGAAAAAGGCAGAAAATCCTCATATTTTGGAGCAAAATTGCAGATATTCACCTAATTTTAGGGTAAAACATGCAGTAATTTTCTTTATTTTGTGGCAAAAAGGCAGAAATTCCCCTTATTTTGGGGCAAATGGCAGAAATTCCCCCTATTTTGGGGCAAAATTCCAAAAATTTCCATTATTCGCGGGCAAAAAACAGAAATTCCCCTTATTTTGGGGTAAAATTGCAGAAATTTCACTTATTTCAGGAAAAAAAGGCAGAAATTTCTCTTATTTTGGGGCAAAAAAATAGAAATTTCTTTTATTTTGGTACAAAATTGCCGAAATTTTTCTTATTTTGGGGCAAAAAAGCAGAAATTCACCATATTTTGGGTCAAAAAGCAGAAATTCCCCTTATTTTGAGAAAAAAGGCTGAAATTCCCCTTATTTTTGGGCAAAAAGGAAGAAATTCCCCTTATTTTTGGGCAAAAAAACAGAAATTCCTTTTATTTTTGGGGAAAAGGCGGAAATTGCACTTATTTTGAGATAAAAGGCAGAAAATCCCCTTATTTTGGGGCAAAAGTGAAGAAATTTCCTTTTTTTATGGCAAAAAGGTATACATTCCCTTTATTTTCGGGCAAAAATGCAGAAATTCCCCGTATTTTGGAGCAAAATTGCAGAAATTCCCCTAATTTGGGGCAAAAAGGCAGAAATAACCCTTATTTTGGGGTAAAACTGCAGAAATTTTACTTATTTCGCGGCAAGATGGCAGAAATTCCCCTTATTTTCGGCGAAAAAAGCAGAAAATCCTCGTATTTTGGAGCAAAATTGCAGAAATTCACCTAATTTTGGGGTAAAACATGCAGTAATTTTCTTTATTTTGTGGCAAAAAGGCAGAAATTCCCCTTATTTTGGGTCAAATGGCAGAAATTCCTTTTATTTTAGGGCAAAATTGCCGAAATTTCCCTTATTAGTGGGCAAAAACCAGAAATTCCCCTTATTTTGGGGCAAAATTGCAGAAATTTGCTTTATTATGGGAAAAAATTGCAGAAATTTCTCTTATTTTAGGCCAAAATTGCAGAAATTTCACATATTTCAGGGCAAAAAGGCAGAAATTCCCCTTATTTTGAGGTAAAATGCTGAAATTCCCCATATTTTGGGGCAAAAGGCAGAAATTCCCCTTATTTTGGAACAAAAAACCACAAATTTCCCTTATTTTCGAACAAAATTTCAGAAATTTCATTTATTTCAGGGTAAAAAGTCAGAAATTCCCCTTATTTTGGGGCAAAAAGGAGAAATTTCTTTTATTATGGTACAAAATTGAAGAAATTTTTTTTTATTTTGGAAGAAAAAGGAAGAAATTCCACATATTTTGAGGTAAAAGGCAGAAATGGTTCTTATTTTGAGGTAAAATGCAGAAATTCCTCTTATTTAGAGGTAAAATGTAGAAAATCCCTTAATATTAGGGAAAAATGCAGAAATTACCTTTATTTTAGGGCTAAAAGGCAGAAATTTTCCGTATTTTGAAAAAAAATTGCAGAAATTCTCATGATTTTCGGGCAAATAGGCTGATTTTCCTTATTTTGGGGGAAAAAGAAAGAAATCCTTTTTTTTTCGGGTGCAAAAAGTCAGAAATTCCCCTTATTTGGGGCAAAATTGAAGAAATTTTTTTAACTTTGGGTCAAAATTGCAGAAATTTCTTTTACTTTGGTTCAAAATAGCAGAAATTTCCCTTATTTTGGGGCAAAAAGGCAGAAATTTCTTCTATTTTGGTATAAATTTGCAGAAATTTTTCCTATTTTGGGGCAAAAAGGAAGAAATTCCCCTTATTTTGAGGTAAAAATGCTGAAATTCCTTTTATTTGGGGGCAAAAATGCAGAAATTCCTCTTATTTTGGGGCAAAAAGCAGACATTTCCCTTATTTTGGGGAAAATTTTTAGAAATTTTACTTATTTCAGGGCAAAAAGTCAGAAATTCCCCTTATTTTGGGGCAAAAAGCAGAAATTTCTTTTATTATGGTACAAAATTGAAGAAATTTTCTTTATTTTGAAACAAAAACGCAGAAATTCCCCATATTTTGGAGCAAAATGCAGAAATTATTCTTATTTTGAGGTAAAATGCAGAAATTCCCTTTATTTTGGGGCTAAAAAGCAGATATTCCCCTTATTTTGGGGCAAAAAGCAGACATTTCCCTTATTTTGGAAAAAAAATTTAGAAATTTCAATTATTTCAGGGCAAAAAGTCAGAAATTCCCCTTATTTTGGGGCAAAAAGCAGAAATTTCTTTTATTATGGTACAAAATTGAAGAAATTTTTTTTATTTTGAAACAAAAACGCAGAAATTCCCCATATTTTGGAGCAAAATGCAGAAATTATTCTTATTTTGAGGTAAAATGCAGAAATTCCCTTTATTTTGGGGCTAAAAGGCAGACATTCCCCTTATTTTGGGGCAAAAAAAAGACATTTCCCTTATTTTGGAAAAAAATTTTAGAAATTTCAATTATTTCAAGGCAAAAAGTCAGAAATTCCCCTTATTTTGGGGCAAAAAGACAGAAATTCCGTTTATTTTTGGGGAAAAGTCAGAAATTGCACTTATTTTGAATCAAAAAGGCGGAAAATCCCCTTATTTTGGGGCAAAAGTGAAGAAATTTCCCTTTTTTATGGCAAAAAGGTGTACATTCCCTATATTTTCGGGCATAAAGGCAGAAATTCCCCGTATTTTGAAGCAAAATTGCAGAAATTCCCCTTATTTTGGGGCAAAAAGGCAGAAATTCCCCTTAATTTAGGGTAAAACTGCAGAAATTTCACTTATTTCGCGGCAAAATGGCAGAAATTCCCCTTATTTTCGGAGAAAAAGGCAGAAAATCCTCATATTTTGGAGCAAAATTGCAGATATTTACCTAATTTTGTGGTAAAACATGCAGTAATTTTCTTTATTTTGTGGCAAAAAGGCAGAAATTCCCCTTATTTTTGGGCAAATGGTAGAAATTCCCCTTATTTTAGGGCAAAATTGCAAAAATTTCCCTTATTCGGGGGCAAAAAACAGAAATTCCCCTTATTTTGGGGCAAAATTGCAGAAATTTGCTTTATTTGGGGGCAAAAAACTGAAATTCGCCTTATTTTGGGGCAAATGGCAGAAATTCCCCTTATTTTAAGGCAAAATTGCAGAAATTTCCCTTATTTGGGGGAAAAAAACAGAAATTCCCCTTATTTTGGGGGAAAATTGCAAAAATTTAATTATTTCAGGGAAAAAAGGCAGAAATTTCTCTTATTTTGGGGCAAAAAGGCAGAAATTTCTTTTATTTTGGTACAAAATTGCAGAAATTTTTCCTATTTTGGGGCAAAAATGCAGAAATTCATCTTATTTTGAGGTAAAAAGGCTGAAATTCCCCTTATTTGGGGGCAAAAAGGCAAAAATTCTCTTTATTTTGAGGCAAAAAGCAAACATTTCCCTTATTTTGGGGAAAAATTTTAGAAATTTCACTTATTTCAAGGCAAAAAGTCAAAAATTCCCCTTATTTTGGGAAAAAAGCAGAAATTTCTTTTATTATAGTACAAAATTGAAGAAATTTCTCTTATTTTGGAACAAAAAGGCAGAAATTCCCCATATTTTGGAGCAAAATGCAGAAATTATTCTTATTTTGAGGTAAAATGCAGAAATTTCCTTTATTTTGGGGCTAAAAGGCAGAAATTCCCCGTATTTTGAAGCAAAATTGCAGAAATTCTCATAATTTTCGGGCAAAAAGGCAGAAATTCTTCTTATTTTGGGGCAAAAAGACAGAATATCCCCTTTTTTCAGGAGCAAAAAGTCAGAAAATCCCCTTATTTTGGGGCAAAATTGCAGCAATTACCTTTACATTGGGGCAAAATTGCAGAAATTTTCTTTATTTTGGGGCAAAAAAGCAGAAATTTCTTTTATTTTGGTACAAAATTGCAGAAATTTTTCCTATTTTGGGGCAAAAATGCAGAAATTCATCTTATTTTGAGGTAAAAAGGCTGAAATTCCCCTTATTTGGGGGCAAAAAGGCAAAAATTCTCCTTATTTTGAGGCAAAAGCAAACATTTCCCTTATTTTGGGGAAAAATTTTAGAAATTTCACTTATTTCAAGGCAAAAAGTCAAAAATTCCCCTTATTTTGGGAACAAAGCAGAAATTTCTTTTATTATAGTACAAAATTGAAGAAATTTCCCTTATTTTGGAACAAAAAGGCAGAAATTCCCCATATTTTGGAGCAAAATGCAGAAATTATTCTTATTTTGAGGTAAAATGCAGAAATTCCCTTTATTTTGGGGCTAAAAGGCAGAAATTCCCCGTATTTTGAAGCAAAATTGCAGAAATTCTCATAATTTTCGGGCAAAAAGGCAGATATTCTTCTTATTTTGGGGCAAAAAGACAGAATATCCCCTTTTTTCAGGAGCAAAAAGTCAGAAAATCCTCTTATTTTGGGGCAAAATTGCAGCAATTACCTTTACATTGGGGCAAAATTGCAGAAATTTTCTTTATTTTGGGGCAAAAAAGCAGAAATTTCTTTTATTTTGGTACAAAATTGCAGAAATTTTTCTTATTTTATGGCAAAAAGGCAGAAATTCCCCATATTTTGGGGCAAAAAGCAGAAATTCCACTTATTTTAAGAAAAAAGGCTGAAATTCTCCTTATTTTGGGGCAAAAAGGCAGAAATACCCCTTATTTTTGGGCAAAAAGACAGAAATTTCTTTTATTTTGGGGGAAAAGGCAGAAATTGCACTTATTTTGTATTAAAAGGCGGAAAATCCCCTTATTTTGGGGCAAAAGTGAAGAAATTTCCCTTTTTTATGGCAAAAAGATATACATTCCCTTTATTTTCGGTCAAAAAGTCAGAAAATCCCCGTATTTTGGAGCAAAATTGCAGAAATTCCCATAATTTGGGGGCAAAAAGGCAGAAATTCTCCTTATTTTGGGGTAAAACTGTAGAAATTTCACTTATTTCGCGGCAAAATGGCAGAAATACCCCTTATTTTCGGCGAAAAAGGCAGAAAATCCTCGTATTTTGGAGCAAAATTGCAGAAATTCACCTAATTTTGGGGAAAAACATGCAGTAATTTTCTTTATTTTGTGGCAAAAAGGCAGAAATTCCATTTATTTTGGGGCAAATGGCAGAAATTCCCCTTATTTTAGGGCAAAATTGCAGAAATTTCCCTCATTTGGGGCCAAAAAACAGAAATTCCTCTTATTTTGGGGAAAAATTGCAGAAATTTAATTATTTCAGAAAAAAAGGCAGAAATTTCTCTTATTTTGGGGCAAAAAGGCAGAAATTTCTTTTATTTTGGTACAAAATTGCAGAATTTTTTCCTATTTTGGGGCAAAAATGCAGAAATTCATCTTATTTTGAGGTAAAAAGACTGAAATTCTTCTTATTTGGGGGCAAAAAGGCAAAAATTCTCCTTATTTTGAGGCAAAAAGCAAACATTTCTCTTATTTTGGGGAAAAATTTTAGAAATTTCACTTATTTCAGGGCAAAAAGTCAAAAATTCCCCTTATTTTGGGGAAAAAGCTGAAATTTCTTTTATTATAGTCTAAAATTGAAGAAATTTCCCTTATTTTGGAACAAAAAGGCAGAAATTCCCCATATTTTGGAGCAAAATGCAGAAATTATTCTTATTTTGAGGTAAAATGCAGAAATTTCCTTTATTTTGGGGCTAAAAGGCAGAAATTCCCCGTATTTTGAAGCAAAATTGCAGAAATTCTCATAATTTTTGGGCAAAAAGGCAGAAATTTTCCTTATTTTGGGGCAAAAAGACAGAATATCCCCTTTTTTCAGGAGCAAAAAGTCAGAAAATCCCCTTATTGTGGGGCAAAATTGCAGAAATTTCCTTTACATTGGGGCAAAATTGCAGAAATTTTCTTTATTTTGAGGCAAAAAGGCAGAAATTTCTTTTATTTTGGTACAAAATTGCAGAAATTTTTCTTATTTTGGGGCAAAAAGGCAGAAATTCTTCATATTTTGGGGCAAAACGCAGAAATTCCTATTATTTTAAGAAAAAAGGCTGAAATTCTCCTTATTTTGGGATAAAAAGGCAGAAATACCCCTTATTTTTGGGCAAAAAGACAGAAATTCCTTTTATTTTTGGGGAAAAGGCAGAAATTGCACTTATTTTGTATTAAAAGGCGGAAAATCCCCTTATTTTGGGGCAAAGGTGAAGAAATTTCCCTTTTTTATGGCAAAAATATATACATTCCCTTTATTTTCGGTCAAAAAGTCAGAAAATCCCCGTATTTTGGAGCAAAATTGCAGAAATTCCCCTAACTTGGGGGCAAAAAGGCAGAAATTCTCCTTATTTTGGGGTAAAACTGCAGAAATTTCACTTATTTCGCGGCAAAATGGCAGAAATTCCCCTTATTTTCGGCGAAAAAGGCAGAAAATCCTCGTATTTTGGAGCAAAATTGCAGAAATTCACCTAATTTTGGGGTAAAACATGCAGTAATTTTCTTTATTTTGTGGCAAAAAGGCAGAAATTCCATTTATTTTGGGGCAAATGGCAGAAATTCCCCTTATTTTAGGGCAAAATTGCAGAAATTTCCCTCATTTGGGGGCAAAAAACAGAAATTCGCCTTATTTTGGGGCAAAATTGCAAAAATTTGCTTTATTATAGAGAAAAATTGCACAAATTTCCCTTATTTTAGGGCAAAATTGCAGAAATTTCACTTATTTCAGAAAAAAAAGCAAAAATTTTTCTTATTTTGGGGTAAAATTGCAGAAATTTCACATATTTCAAGGCCAAAAGGCAGAAATTCCCCTTTTTTTGAGGTAAAATCCTGAAATTCCCCATAGTTTGGGGCAAAAGTCAGAAATTCCCCTTATTTTTGGGGCAAAAGCACAAATTTCCTTTATTTTCGGGAAAAATTGCAGAAATTTCATTTATTACAGGGTAAAAAGTCAAAAATTCCCCTTCTTTTGGGGCAAAAAGGAGAAATTTCTTTCATTATAGTACAAAATTGAAGAAATTTTCTTTATTTTGGAACAAAAAGGCAAAATTCCCCATATTTTGGGGCAAAAGACAGAAATTCTTCTTATTTTGAGGTAAAATGCAGAAATTCCCCTTATTTAGAGGTAAAATGCAGAAATTCCTCTAATATTGGGGGAAAATTCAGAAATTCCCTTTATTTTGGGTCTAAAAAGCAGAAATTTTCCGTATTCTGAAAAAATATTGCAGAAATTCTCATAATTTTCGGGAAAAAAGGCTGAAATTCTCCTTATTTTGGGGCAAAAAGACAGAAAATCTCCATTTTTCGGGTGCAAAAAGTCAGAAATTCCCATTATTTGGGGCAAAATTGCAGAAATTTCCTTTACTTTGGGGAAAAATTGCAGAAATTACCTTTATTTTGGGGCAAAATTGCAGAAATTTCACTTATTTCAGGGAAAAAAGGCAAAAATTTCTCTTATTTTGGGGCAAAAAGGAAAATATTTCTTTCATTTCGGTACAAAAATGCAGAAATTCCCTTTATTTTGGGGCTAAAAGGCAGACATTCCCCTTATTTTGGGGCAAAAAGCAGACATTTCCCTTATTTTGGGGAAAAATTTTAAAAATTTCACTTATTTAAGGGCAAAAAGTCAGAAATTCCCTTTATTTTGGGGCAAAAAAACAGAAATTCCGTTTATTTTTGGGGAAAAGGCAGAAATTGCACTTATTTTGAGTCAAAAAGGCAGAAAATATTCTTATTTTGGGGCAAAAGTATAGAAATTTCCCTTTTTTATAGCAAAAGGTATACATTCCCTTTATTTTCGGGCAAAAAGGCAGAAATTCCCCGTATTTTGGAGCAATATTGCAGAAATTCCCCTAATTGTTGGGCAAAAAGGCAGAAATTTCCCTTATTTTGGGGTAAAACTGCAGAAATTTCACTTATTTTCGGCAAAATGCCAGAAATTCCCCTTATTTTTGGCGAATAAGGCTGAAAATCCTCATATTTTGGAGCAAAATTGCAGAAATTCTCCTAATTTTGTGGTAAAACATGCAGTAATTATCTTTATTTTGTGGCAAAAAGGCAGAAATTTCTTTTATTTTGGGGCAAATGGCAGAAATTACCCTTATTTTAGGGCAAAATTGCAGAAATTTCCCTTTTTTGTGGGAAAAAAACAGAAATTCCTCTTATTTTGGTGCAAAATTGCAGAAATTTGCTTTATTATGGGGAAAAATTGCAGAAATTTCCTTTATTGTAAGGCAAAATTGCAGAAATTTCACTTATTTCAGAAAAAAAAGCAAAAATTTTTCTTATTTTGGGGCAAAAAGGCAGAAATTCCCATTATTTTTCGGCAAAAAGCAGAAATTCACCTTATTTTGGGGTAAAATTGCAGAAATTTCACATATGTCAGAGCAAAAAAGCAGAAATTCCCCTTATTTTGAGGTAAAATGTTGAAATTCCCCATATTTTGGGACAAAAGGCAGACATTCCCCTTATTTTGGGGCAAAAAGGCACAAATTTCCCTTATTTTCGGGCAAAATTGCAGAAATTTCATTTATTTCAGGGTAAAAAGTTAGAAATTCCCCTTAGTTTGGGCCAAAAAGGAAAAATTTCTTTTATTATCGTACAAAATTGAAGAAATATTCATTATTTTGGAACAAAAAGGCAGAAATTCTTCATATTTTGGGCTAAAAGGCAGAAATTCTTCTTATTTTGAGGTAAAATGCAGAAATTTCCCTTATTTAGAGGTAAAATGCAGAAATTCCCCTAATATTGGGAAAAAATGCAGAAATTCCCTTTATTTTGGGGCTAAAAGGCAGAAATTTTCCATATTTTGAAGAAAAATTGCAGAAATTCTCATAATTTTCGGGCAAAAAGGCTGAAATTCTCCTTATTTTGGGGCAAAAGACAAAAAATCTCCCTTTTTGGGTGCAAAAAGTCAGAAATTCCCCTTATTTGGGGAAAAATTGCAGAAATTTTCTCTAGTTTGGGGCAAAATTGCAGAAATTTCCCTTATTTTGGGGCAAAATTGCAAAAATTTCACTTATTTCAGGGAAAAAAGGCAGAAATTTCTCTTATCTTGGGGCAAAAATGCAGAAATTTCTTTTATTTTGGTACAAAATTGCAGAAATTTTTCTTATTTTGGGGAAAAAAGGCAGAAGTTACCCATATTTTGGGGCAAAAGGCAGAAATTCCTCTTATTTTGAGGAAAAAAGGCTGAAATTCTCCTTATTTGTTGGCAAAAGGGGAGAAATTCTCCTTATTTTGAGGCAAAAAGCAGACATTTCCCTTATTTTGGGGAAAAATTTTAGAAATTTCACTTATTTCAGGGTAAAAAGTCAGAAATTTTCTTTATTTTGGGGCAAAAAGACAGAAATTCCGTTTATTTTTGGGGAAAAGGCAGAAATTGCACTTATTTTGAGTCAAAAAGGCGAAAATCCCCTTATTTTTGGGCAAAAGTGAAGAAATTTCTTTTTTTTTATGGCAAAAAGGTATACATTCCCTTTCTTTTCGGGCAAAAAGGCAGAAATTCCCCGTATTTTGGAGCAAAATTGCAGAAATTCCCCTAATTTTGGGGTAAAAAGCAGAAATTCCCCTTATTTTGCAGTAAAACTGCAGAAAATTCACTTATTTTGCGGCAAAATGGCAGAAATTCCCCTTATTTTCGGCGAAAAAGGCAGAAAATTGCGTATTTTGGAGGAAAATTGCAGAAATTCACCTAATTTTGGGGTAAAACATGCAGTAATTTTCTTTATTTTGTGGCAAAAAGGCAGAAATTCACCTTATTTTCGGGCAAATGGCAGAAATTCCCCTTATTTAAGGGCAAAATTGCAGAAATTTCCCTTATTTGGGGGCAAAAAACAGAATTTCCCCTTATTTTGGGGTAAATTTGCAGAAATTTGCTTTATTATGGGGAAAATTTGCAGAAATTTCTCTTATTTTAGGGCAAAATTGCAGAAATTTCACTTATTTCAGAAAAAGAAGCAAAAATTTTTCTTATTTTGGGGCAAAAAGCCCAAAATTCCCATTATTTTGGGGCAAAAAAGCAGAAATTCACCTTATTTTGGGGTAAATTTGCAGAAATTTCACATATTTCAGGGCAAAAAGGCACAATTCCCCATATTTTGAGGTAAAATGCTGAAATTCCCAATATTTTGGGGAAAAAGGCAGAAATTCCCCTTATTTTGGGGCAAAAAGGCACAAATTTCCCTTATTTTCGGGCAAAATTGCAGAAATTTCATTTATTTCTGGGTAAAAAGTCAGAAATTCCCCTTATTTTGGGGCAAAAAGGAGAAATTTCTTTTTTTATGGTACAAAATTGAAAAACTTTTCTTTATTTTGGAACAAAAAGGCAAAATTCCCCATATTTTGGGGTAAAAGGCAGAAATTGTTCTTATTTTTAGGGAAAATGCAGAAATTCCCCTTATTTAGAGGTAAAATGAAGAAATTCCCCTAAAATTGTGGCAAAATGCAGAAATTCCCTTTATTTTGGGGCTAAAACGCAAAAAATTTTCGTATTTTGAAGAAAAATTGCAGAAATTCTCATAATTTTCGGGAAAAAAGGCTGAAATTCTCCTTATTTTGGGGCAAAAAGACAGAAAATCTCCATTTTTCGGGTGCAAAAAGTCAGAAATTCCCATTATTTGGGGCAAAATTGCAGAAATTTCCTTTACTTTGGGGAAAAATTGCAGAAATTACCTTTATTTTGGGGCAAAATTGCAGAAATTTCACTTATTTCAGGGAAAAAAGGCAAAAATTTCTCTTATTTTGGGGCAAAAAGGAAAATATTTCTTTCATTTCGGTACAAAAATGCAGAAATTTCCTTTATTTTGGGGCTAAAAGGCAGACATTCCCCTTATTTTGGGGCAAAAAGCAGACATTTCCCTTATTTTGGGGAAAAATTTTAAAAATTTCACTTATTTAAGGGCAAAAAGTCAGAAATTCCCTTTATTTTGGGGCAAAAAAACAGAAATTCCGTTTATTTTTGGGGAAAAGGCAGAAATTGCACTTATTTTGAGTCAAAAAGGCAGAAAATATTCTTATTTTGGGGCAAAAGTATAGAAATTTCCCTTTTTTATAGCAAAAGGTATACATTCCCTTTATTTTCGGGCAAAAAGGCAGAAATTCCCCGTATTTTGGAGCAATATTGCAGAAATTCCCCTAATTGTTGGGCAAAAAGGCAGAAATTTCCCTTATTTTGGGGTAAAACTGCAGAAATTTCACTTATTTTCGGCAAAATGCCAGAAATTCCCCTTATTTTTGGCGAATAAGGCAGAAAATCCTCATATTTTGGAGCAAAATTGCAGAAATTCACCTAATTTTGGGGTAAAACATGCAGTAATTATCTTTATTTTGTGGCAAAAAGGCAGAAATTTCTTTTATTTTGGGGCAAATGGCAGAAATTACCCTTATTTTAGGGCAAAATGGCAGAAATTTCCCTTTTTTGTGGGAAAAAAACAGAAATTCCTCTTATTTTGGTGCAAAATTGCAGAAATTTGCTTTATTATGGGGAAAAATTGCAGAAATTTCCTTTATTGTAAGGCAAAATTGCAGAAATTTCACTTATTTCAGAAAAAGAAAGCAAAAATTTTTCTTATTTTGGGGCAAAAAGGCCGAAATTCCCATTATTTTTCGGCAAAAAGCAGAAATTCACCTTATTTTGGGGTAAAATTGCAGAAATTTCACATATGTCAGAGCAAAAAAGCAGAAATTCCCCTTATTTTGAGGTAAAATGTTGAAATTCCCCATATTTTGGGACAAAAGGCAGACATTCCCCTTATTTTGGGGCAAAAAGGCACAAATTTCCCTTATTTTCGGGCAAAATTGCAGAAATTTCATTTATTTCAGGGTAAAAAGTTAGAAATTCCCCTTAGTTTGGGCCAAAAAGGAAAAATTTCTTTTATTATCGTACAAAATTGAAGAAATATTCATTATTTTGGAACAAAAAGGCAGAAATTCTTCATATTTTGGGCTAAAAGGCAGAAATTCTTCTTATTTTGAGGTAAAATGCAGAAATTTCCCTTATTTAGAGGTAAAATGCAGAAATTCCCCTAATATTAGGAAAAAATGCAGAAATTCCCTTTATTTTGGGGCTAAAAGGCAGAAATTTTCCATATTTTGAAAAAAAATTGCAGAAATTCTCATAATTTTCGGGCAAAAAGGCTGAAATTCTCCTTATTTTGGGGCAAAAGACAAAAAATCTCCTTTTTTGGGTGCAAAAAGTCAGAAATTCCCCTTATTTGGGGAAAAATTGCAGAAATTTTCTCTAGTTTGGGGCAAAATTGCAGAAATTTCCCTTATTTTGGGGCAAAATTGCAAAAATTTCACTTATTTCAGGGAAAAAAGGCAGAAATTTCTCTTATTTTGGGGCAAAAATGCAGAAATTTCTTTTATTTTGGTACAAAATTGCAGAAATTTTTCTTATTTTGGGGAAAAAAGGCAGAAGTTACCCATATTTTGGGGCAAAAGGCAGAAATTCCTCTTATTTTGAGGAAAAAAGGCTGAAATTCTCCTTATTTGTTGGCAAAAAGGGAGAAATTCCCCTTATTTTGAGGCAAAAAGCAGACATTTCCCTTATTTTGGGGAAAAATTTTAGAAATTTCACTTATTTCAGGGTAAAAAGTCAGAAATTTTCTTTATTTTGGGGCAAAAAGAGAGAAATTCCGTTTATTTTTGGGGAAAAGGCAGAAATTGCACTTATTTTAAGTCAAAAAGGCGGAAAATCCCCTTATTTTTGGGCAAAAGTGAAGAAATTTCTTTTTTTTTATGGCAAAAAGGTATACATTCCCTTTCTTTTCGGGCAAAAAGGCAGAAATTCCCCGTATTTTGGAGCAAAATTGCAGAAATTCCCCTAATTTTGGGGTAAAAAGCAGAAATTCCCCTTATTTTGCAGTAAAACTGCAGAAAATTCACTTATTTTGCGGCAAAATGGCAGAAATTCCCCTTATTTTCGGCGAAAAAGGCAGAAAATTTCGTATTTTGGAGCAAAATTGCAGAAATTCACCTAATTTTGGGGTAAAACATGCAGTAATTTTCTTTATTTTGTGGCAAAAAGGCAGAAATTCACCTTATTTTCGGGCAAATGGCAGAAATTCCCCTTATTTAAGGGCAAAATTGCAGAAATTTCCCTTATTTGGGGGCAAAAAACAGAATTTCCCCTTATTTTGGGGTAAATTTGCAGAAATTTGCTTTATTATGGGGAAAATTTGCAGAAATTTCTCTTATTTTAGGGCAAAATTGCAGAAATTTCACTTATTTCAGAAAAAGAAGCAAAAATTTTTCTTATTTTGGGGCAAAAAGGCCAAAATTCCCATTATTTTGGGGCAAAAAAAGCAGAAATTCACCTTATTTTGGGGTAAATTTGCAGAAATTTCACATATTTCAGGGCAAAAAGGCACAAATTCCCCATATTTTGAGGTAAAATGCTGAAATTCCCAATATTTTGGGGAAAAGGGCAGAAATTCCCCTTATTTTGGGGCAAAAAGGCACAAATTTCCCTTATTTTCGGGCAAAATTGCAGAAATTTCATTTATTTCTGGGTAAAAAGTCAGAAATTCCCCTTATTTTGGGGCAAAAAGGAGAAATTTCTTTTTTTATGGTACAAAATTGAAAAACTTTTCTTTATTTTGGAACAAAAAGGCAAAATTCCCCATATTTTGGGGTAAAAGGCAGAAATTGTTCTTATTTTTAGGGAAAATGCAGAAATTCCCCTTATTTAGAGGTAAAATGAAGAAATTCCCCTAAAATTGTGGCAAAATGCAGAAATTCCCTTTATTTTGGGGCTAAAACGCAAAAAATTTTCGTATTTTGAAGAAAAATTGCAGAAATTCTCATAATTTTCGGGAAAAAAGGCTGAAATTCTCCTTATTTTGGGGCAAAAAGACAGAAAATCTCCATTTTTCGGGTGCAAAAAGTCAGAAATTCCCATTATTTGGGGCAAAATTGCAGAAATTTCCTTTACTTTGGGGAAAAATTGCAGAAATTACCTTTATTTTGGGGCAAAATTGCAGAAATTTCACTTATTTCAGGGAAAAAAGGCAAAAATTTCTCTTATTTTGGGGCAAAAAGGAAAATATTTCTTTCATTTCGGTACAAAAATGCAGAAATTCCCTTTATTTTGGGGCTAAAAGGCAGACATTCCCCTTATTTTGGGGCAAAAAGCAGACATTTCCCTTATTTTGGGGAAAAATTTTAAAAATTTCACTTATTTAAGGGCAAAAAGTCAGAAATTCCCTTTATTTTGGGGCAAAAAAACAGAAATTCCGTTTATTTTTGGGGAAAAGGCAGAAATTGCACTTATTTTGAGTCAAAAAGGCAGAAAATATTCTTATTTTGGGGCAAAAGTATAGAAATTTCCCTTTTTTATAACAAAAGGTATACATTCCCTTTATTTTCGGGCAAAAAGGCAGAAATTCCCCGTATTTTGGAGCAATATTGCAGAAATTCCCCTAATTGTTGGGCAAAAAGGCAGAAATTTCCCTTATTCTGGGGTAAAACTGCAGAAATTTCACTTATTTTCGGCAAAATGCCAGAAATTCCCCTTATTTTTGGCGAATAAGGCAGAAAATCCTCATATTTTGGAGCAAAATTGCAGAAATTCACCTAATTTTGGGGTAAAACATGCAGTAATTATCTTTATTTTGTGGCAAAAAGGCAGAAATTTCTTTTATTTTGGGGCAAATGGCAGAAATTACCCTTATTTTAGGGCAAAATTGCAGAAATTTCCCTTTTTTGTGGGAAAAAAACAGAAATTCCTCTTATTTTGGTGCAAAATTGCAGAAATTTGCTTTATTATGGGGAAAATTGCAGAAATTTCCTTTATTGTAAGGCAAAATTGCAGAAATTTCACTTATTTCAGAAAAAGAAAGCAAAAATTTTTCTTATTTTGGGGCAAAAAGGCCGAAATTCCCATTATTTTTCGGCAAAAAGCAGAAATTCACCTTATTTTGGGGTAAAATTGCAGAAATTTCACATATGTCAGAGCAAAAAAGCAGAAATTCCCCTTATTTTGAGGTAAAATGTTGAAATTCCCCATATTTTGGGACAAAAGGCAGACATTCCCCTTATTTTGGGGCAAAAAGGCACAAATTTCCCTTATTTTCGGGCAAAATTGCAGAAATTTCATTTATTTCAGGGTAAAAAGTTAGAAATTCCCCTTAGTTTGGGCCAAAAAGGAAAAATTTCTTTTATTATCGTACAAAATTGAAGAAATATTCATTATTTTGGAACAAAAAGGCAGAAATTCTTCATATTTTGGGCTAAAAGGCAGAAATTCTTCTTATTTTGAGGTAAAATGCAGAAATTTCCCTTATTTAGAGGTAAAATGCAGAAATTCCCCTAATATTGGGAAAAAATGCAGAAATTCCCTTTATTTTGGGGCTAAAAGGCAGAAATTTTCCATATTTTGAAGAAAAATTGCAGAAATTCTCATAATTTTCGGGCAAAAAGGCTGAAATTCTCCTTATTTTGGGGCAAAAGACAAAAAATCTCCTTTTTTGGGTGCAAAAAGTCAGAAATTCCCCTTATTTGGGGAAAAATTGCAGAAATTTTCTCTAGTTTGGGGCAAAATTGCAGAAATTTCCCTTATTTTGGGGCAAAATTGCAAAAATTTCACTTATTTCAGGGAAAAAAGGCAGAAATTTCTCTTATTTTGGGGCAAAAATGCAGAAATTTCTTTTATTTTGGTACAAAATTGCAGAAATTTTTCTTATTTTGGGGAAAAAAGGCAGAAGTTACCCATATTTTGGGGCAAAAGGCAGAAATTCCTCTTATTTTGAGGAAAAAAGGCTGAAATTCTCCTTATTTGTTGGCAAAAAGGGAGAAATTCCCCTTATTTTGAGGCAAAAAGCAGACATTTCCCTTATTTTGGGGAAAAATTTTAGAAATTTCACTTATTTCAGGGTAAAAAGTCAGAAATTTTCTTTATTTTGGGGCAAAAAGAGAGAAATTCCGTTTATTTTTGGGGAAAAGGCAGAAATTGCACTTATTTTGAGTCAAAAAGGCGGAAAATCCCCTTATTTTTGGGCAAAAGTGAAGAAATTTCTTTTTTTTTATGGCAAAAAGGTATACATTCCCTTTCTTTTCGGGCAAAAAGGCAGAAATTCCCCGTATTTTGGAGCAAAATTGCAGAAATTCCCCTAATTTTGGGGTAAAAAGCAGAAATTCCCCTTATTTTGCAGTAAAACTGCAGAAAATTCACTTATTTTGCGGCAAAATGGCAGAAATTCCCCTTATTTTCGGCGAAAAAGGCAGAAAATTTCGTATTTTGGAGCAAAATTGCAGAAATTCACCTAATTTTGGGGTAAAACATGCAGTAATTTTCTTTATTTTGTGGCAAAAAGGCAGAAATTCACCTTATTTTCGGGCAAATGGCAGAAATTCCCCTTATTTAAGGGCAAAATTGCAGAAATTTCCCTTATTTGGGGGCAAAAAACAGAATTTCCCCTTATTTTGGGGTAAATTTGCAGAAATTTGCTTTATTATGGGGAAAATTTGCAGAAATTTCTCTTATTTTAGGGCAAAATTGCAGAAATTTCACTTATTTCAGAAAAAGAAGCAAAAATTTTTCTTATTTTGGGGCAAAAAGGCCAAAATTCCCATTATTTTGGGGCAAAAAAGCAGAAATTCACCTTATTTTGGGGTAAATTTGCAGAAATTTCACATATTTCAGGGCAAAAAGGCACAAATTCCCCATATTTTGAGGTAAAATGCTGAAATTCCCAATATTTTGGGGAAAAGGGCAGAAATTCCCCTTATTTTGGGGCAAAAAGGCACAAATTTCCCTTATTTTCGGGCAAAATTGCAGAAATTTCATTTATTTCTGGGTAAAAAGTCAGAAATTCCCCTTATTTTGGGGCAAAAAGGAGAAATTTCTTTTTTTATGGTACAAAATTGAAAAACTTTTCTTTATTTTGGAACAAAAAGGCAAAATTCCCCATATTTTGGGGTAAAAGGCAGAAATTGTTCTTATTTTTAGGGAAAATGCAGAAATTCCCCTTATTTAGAGGTAAAATGAAGAAATTCCCCTAAAATTGTGGCAAAATGCAGAAATTCCCTTTATTTTGGGGCTAAAATGCAAAAAATTTTCGTATTTTGAAGAAAAATTGCAGAAATTCTCATAATTTTCGGGAAAAAAGGCTGAAATTCTCCTTATTTTGGGGCAAAAAGACAGAAAATCTCCATTTTTCGGGTGCAAAAAGTCAGAAATTCCCATTATTTGGGGCAAAATTGCAGAAATTTCCTTTACTTTGGGGAAAAATTGCAGAAATTACCTTTATTTTGGGGCAAAATTGCAGAAATTTCACTTATTTCAGGGAAAAAAGGCAAAAATTTCTCTTATTTTGGGGCAAAAAGGAAAATATTTCTTTCATTTCGGTACAAAAATGCAGAAATTCCCTTTATTTTGGGGCTAAAAGGCAGACATTCCCCTTATTTTGGGGCAAAAAGCAGACATTTCCCTTATTTTGGGGAAAAATTTTAAAAATTTCACTTATTTAAGGGCAAAAAGTCAGAAATTCCCTTTATTTTGGGGCAAAAAAACAGAAATTCCGTTTATTTTTGGGGAAAAGGCAGAAATTGCACTTATTTTGAGTCAAAAAGGCAGAAAATATTCTTATTTTGGGGCAAAAGTATAGAAATTTCCCTTTTTTATAACAAAAGGTATACATTCCCTTTATTTTCGGGCAAAAAGGCAGAAATTCCCCGTATTTTGGAGCAATATTGCAGAAATTCCCCTAATTGTTGGGCAAAAAGGCAGAAATTTCCCTTATTCTGGGGTAAAACTGCAGAAATTTCACTTATTTTCGGCAAAATGCCAGAAATTCCCCTTATTTTTGGCGAATAAGGCAGAAAATCCTCATATTTTGGAGCAAAATTGCAGAAATTCACCTAATTTTGGGGTAAAACATGCAGTAATTATCTTTATTTTGTGGCAAAAAGGCAGAAATTTCTTTTATTTTGGGGCAAATGGCAGAAATTACCCTTATTTTAGGGCAAAATTGCAGAAATTTCCCTTTTTTGTGGGAAAAAAACAGAAATTCCTCTTATTTTGGTGCAAAATTGCAGAAATTTGCTTTATTATGGGGAAAATTGCAGAAATTTCCTTTATTGTAAGGCAAAATTGCAGAAATTTCACTTATTTCAGAAAAAGAAAGCAAAAATTTTTCTTATTTTGGGGCAAAAAGGCCGAAATTCCCATTATTTTTCGGCAAAAAGCAGAAATTCACCTTATTTTGGGGTAAAATTGCAGAAATTTCACATATGTCAGAGCAAAAAAGCAGAAATTCCCCTTATTTTGAGGTAAAATGTTGAAATTCCCCATATTTTGGGACAAAAGGCAGACATTCCCCTTATTTTGGGGCAAAAAGGCACAAATTTCCCTTATTTTCGGGCAAAATTGCAGAAATTTCATTTATTTCAGGGTAAAAAGTTAGAAATTCCCCTTAGTTTGGGCCAAAAAGGAAAAATTTCTTTTATTATCGTACAAAATTGAAGAAATATTCATTATTTTGGAACAAAAAGGCAGAAATTCTTCATATTTTGGGCTAAAAGGCAGAAATTCTTCTTATTTTGAGGTAAAATGCAGAAATTTCCCTTATTTAGAGGTAAAATGCAGAAATTCCCCTAATATTGGGAAAAAATGCAGAAATTCCCTTTATTTTGGGGCTAAAAGGCAGAAATTTTCCATATTTTGAAGAAAAATTGCAGAAATTCTCATAATTTTCGGGCAAAAAGGCTGAAATTCTCCTTATTTTGGGGCAAAAGACAAAAAATCTCCTTTTTTGGGTGCAAAAAGTCAGAAATTCCCCTTATTTGGGGAAAAATTGCAGAAATTTTCTCTAGTTTGGGGCAAAATTGCAGAAATTTCCCTTATTTTGGGGCAAAATTGCAAAAATTTCACTTATTTCAGGGAAAAAAGGCAGAAATTTCTCTTATTTTGGGGCAAAAATGCAGAAATTTCTTTTATTTTGGTACAAAATTGCAGAAATTTTTCTTATTTTGGGGAAAAAAGGCAGAAGTTACCCATATTTTGGGGCAAAAGGCAGAAATTCCTCTTATTTTGAGGAAAAAAGGCTGAAATTCTCCTTATTTGTTGGCAAAAAGGGAGAAATTCCCCTTATTTTGAGGCAAAAAGCAGACATTTCCCTTATTTTGGGGAAAAATTTTAGAAATTTCACTTATTTCAGGGTAAAAAGTCAGAAATTTTCTTTATTTTGGGGCAAAAAGAGAGAAATTCCGTTTATTTTTGGGGAAAAGGCAGAAATTGCACTTATTTTGAGTCAAAAAGGCGGAAAATCCCCTTATTTTTGGGCAAAAGTGAAGAAATTTCTTTTTTTTTATGGCAAAAAGGTATACATTCCCTTTCTTTTCGGGCAAAAAGGCAGAAATTCCCCGTATTTTGGAGCAAAATTGCAGAAATTCCCCTAATTTTGGGGTAAAAAGCAGAAATTCCCCTTATTTTGCAGTAAAACTGCAGAAAATTCACTTATTTTGCGGCAAAATGGCAGAAATTCCCCTTATTTTCGGCGAAAAAGGCAGAAAATTTCGTATTTTGGAGCAAAATTGCAGAAATTCACCTAATTTTGGGGTAAAACATGCAGTAATTTTCTTTATTTTGTGGCAAAAAGGCAGAAATTCACCTTATTTTCGGGCAAATGGCAGAAATTCCCCTTATTTAAGGGCAAAATTGCAGAAATTTCCCTTATTTGGGGGCAAAAAACAGAATTTCCCCTTATTTTGGGGTAAATTTGCAGAAATTTGCTTTATTATGGGGAAAATTTGCAGAAATTTCTCTTATTTTAGGGCAAAATTGCAGAAATTTCACTTATTTCAGAAAAAGAAGCAAAAATTTTTCTTATTTTGGGGCAAAAAGGCCAAAATTCCCATTATTTTGGGGCAAAAAAGCAGAAATTCACCTTATTTTGGGGTAAATTTGCAGAAATTTCACATATTTCAGGGCAAAAAGGCACAAATTCCCCATATTTTGAGGTAAAATGCTGAAATTCCCAATATTTTGGGGAAAAGGGCAGAAATTCCCCTTATTTTGGGGCAAAAAGGCACAAATTTCCCTTATTTTCGGGCAAAATTGCAGAAATTTCATTTATTTCTGGGTAAAAAGTCAGAAATTCCCCTTATTTTGGGGCAAAAAGGAGAAATTTCTTTTTTTATGGTACAAAATTGAAAAACTTTTCTTTATTTTGGAACAAAAAGGCAAAATTCCCCATATTTTGGGGTAAAAGGCAGAAATTGTTCTTATTTTTAGGGAAAATGCAGAAATTCCCCTTATTTAGAGGTAAAATGAAGAAATTCCCCTAAAATTGTGGCAAAATGCAGAAATTCCCTTTATTTTGGGGCTAAAATGCAAAAAATTTTCGTATTTTGAAGAAAAATTGCAGAAATTCTCATAATTTTCGGGAAAAAAGGCTGAAATTCTCCTTATTTTGGGGCAAAAAGACAGAAAATCTCCATTTTTCGGGTGCAAAAAGTCAGAAATTCCCATTATTTGGGGCAAAATTGCAGAAATTTCCTTTACTTTGAGGAAAAATTGCAGAAATTACCTTTATTTTGGGGCAAAATTGCAGAAATTTCACTTATTTCAGGGAAAAAAGGCAAAAATTTCTCTTATTTTGGGGCAAAAAGGAAAATATTTCTTTCATTTCGGTACAAAAATGCAGAAATTCCCTTTATTTTGGGGCTAAAAGGCAGACATTCCCCTTATTTTGGGGCAAAAAGCAGACATTTCCCTTATTTTGGGGAAAAATTTTAAAAATTTCACTTATTTAAGGGCAAAAAGTCAGAAATTCCCTTTATTTTGGGGCAAAAAAACAGAAATTCCGTTTATTTTTGGGGAAAAGGCAGAAATTGCACTTATTTTGAGTCAAAAAGGCAGAAAATATTCTTATTTTGGGGCAAAAGTATAGAAATTTCCCTTTTTTATAACAAAAGGTATACATTCCCTTTATTTTCGGGCAAAAAGGCAGAAATTCCCCGTATTTTGGAGCAATATTGCAGAAATTCCCCTAATTGTTGGGCAAAAAGGCAGAAATTTCCCTTATTCTGGGGTAAAACTGCAGAAATTTCACTTATTTTCGGCAAAATGCCAGAAATTCCCCTTATTTTTGGCGAATAAGGCAGAAAATCCTCATATTTTGGAGCAAAATTGCAGAAATTCACCTAATTTTGGGGTAAAACATGCAGTAATTATCTTTATTTTGTGGCAAAAAGGCAGAAATTTCTTTTATTTTGGGGCAAATGGCAGAAATTACCCTTATTTTAGGGCAAAATTGCAGAAATTTCCCTTTTTTGTGGGAAAAAAACAGAAATTCCTCTTATTTTGGTGCAAAATTGCAGAAATTTGCTTTATTATGGGGAAAATTGCAGAAATTTCCTTTATTGTAAGGCAAAATTGCAGAAATTTCACTTATTTCAGAAAAAGAAAGCAAAAATTTTTCTTATTTTGGGGCAAAAAGGCCGAAATTCCCATTATTTTTCGGCAAAAAGCAGAAATTCACCTTATTTTGGGGTAAAATTGCAGAAATTTCACATATGTCAGAGCAAAAAAGCAGAAATTCCCCTTATTTTGAGGTAAAATGTTGAAATTCCCCATATTTTGGGACAAAAGGCAGACATTCCCCTTCTTTTGGGGCAAAAAGGCACAAATTTCCCTTATTTTCGGGCAAAATTGCAGAAATTTCATTTATTTCAGGGTAAAAAGTTAGAAATTCCCCTTAGTTTGGGCCAAAAAGGAAAAATTTCTTTTATTATCGTACAAAATTGAAGAAATATTCATTATTTTGGAACAAAAAGGCAGAAATTCTTCATATTTTGGGCTAAAAGGCAGAAATTCTTCTTATTTTGAGGTAAAATGCAGAAATTTCCCTTATTTAGAGGTAAAATGCAGAAATTCCCCTAATATTGGGAAAAAATGCAGAAATTCCCTTTATTTTGGGGCTAAAAGGCAGAAATTTTCCATATTTTGAAGAAAAATTGCAGAAATTCTCATAATTTTCTGGCAAAAAGGCTGAAATTCTCCTTATTTTGGGGCAAAAGACAAAAAATCTCCTTTTTTGGGTGCAAAAAGTCAGAAATTCCCCTTATTTGGGGAAAAATTGCAGAAATTTTCTCTAGTTTGGGGCAAAATTGCAGAAATTTCCCTTATTTTGGGGCAAAATTGCAAAAATTTCACTTATTTCAGGGAAAAAAGGCAGAAATTTCTCTTATTTTGGGGCAAAAATGCAGAAATTTCTTTTATTTTGGTACAAAATTGCAGAAATTTTTCTTATTTTGGGGCAAAAAGGCAGAAGTTCCCCATATTTTGGGGCAAAAGGCAGAAATTCCTCTTATTTTGAGGAAAAAAGGCTGAAATTCTCCTTATTTGTTGGCAAAAAGGGAGAAATTCCCCTTATTTTGAGGCAAAAAGCAGACATTTCCCTTATTTTGGGGAAAAATTTTAGAAATTTCACTTATTTCAGGGTAAAAAGTCAGAAATTTTCTTTATTTTGGGGCAAAAAGAGAGAAATTCCGTTTATTTTTGGGGAAAAGGCAGAAATTGCACTTATTTTGAGTCAAAAAGGCGGAAAATCCCCTTATTTTTGGGCAAAAGTGAAGAAATTTCTTTTTTTTTTATGGCAAAAAGGTATACATTCCCTTTCTTTTCGGGCAAAAAGGCAGAAATTCCACGTATTTTGGAGCAAAATTGCAGAAATTCCCCTAATTTTGGGGTAAAAAGCAGAAATTCCCCTTATTTTGCAGTAAAACTGCAGAAAATTCACTTATTTTGCGGCAAAATGGCAGAAATTCCCCTTAATTTCGGCGAAAAAGGCAGAAAATTTCGTATTTTGGAGCAAAATTGCAGAAATTCACCTAATTTTGGGGTAAAACATGCAGTAATTTTCTTTATTTTGTGGCAAAAAGGCAGAAATTCACCTTATTTTCGGGCAAATGGCAGAAATTACCCTTATTTAAGGGCAAAATTGCAGAAATTTCCCTTATTTGGGGGCAAAAAACAGAATTTCCCCTTATTTTGGGGTAAATTTGCAGAAATTTGCTTTATTATGGGGAAAATTTGCAGAAATTTCTCTTATTTTAGGGCAAAATTGCAGAAATTTCACTTATTTCAGAAAAGAAGCAAAAATTTTTCTTATTTTGGGGCAAAAAGGCCAAAATTCCCATTATTTTGGGGCAAAAAAGCAGAAATTCACCTTATTTTGGGGTAAATTTGCAGAAATTTCACATATTTCAGGGCAAAAAAACACAAATTCCCCATATTTTGAGGTAAAATGCTGAAATTCCCAATATTTTGGGGAAAAAGGCAGAAATTCCCCTTATTTTGGGGCAAAAAGGCACAAATTTCCCTTATTTTCGGGCAAAATTGCAGAAATTTCATTTATTTCTGGGTAAAAAGTCAGAAATTCCCCTTATTTTGGGGCAAAAAGGAGAAATTTCTTTTTTTATGGTACAAAATTGAAAAACTTTTCTTTATTTTGGAACAAAAAGGCAAAATTCCCCATATTTTGGGGTAAAAGGCAGAAATTGTTCTTATTTTTAGGGAAAATGCAGAAATTCCCCTTATTTAGAGGTAAAATGAAGAAATTCCCCTAAAATTGTGGCAAAATGCAGAAATTCCCTTTATTTTGGGGCTAAAACGCAAAAAATTTTCGTATTTTGAAGAAAAATTGCAGAAATTCTCATAATTTTCGGGAAAAAAGGCTGAAATTCTCCTTATTTTGGGGCAAAAAGACAGAAAATCTCCATTTTTCGGGTGCAAAAAGTCAGAAATTCCCATTATTTGGGGCAAAATTGCAGAAATTTCCTTTACTTTGGGGAAAAATTGCAGAAATTACCTTTATTTTGGGGCAAAATTGCAGAAATTTCACTTATTTCAGGGAAAAAAGGCAAAAATTTCTCTTATTTTGGGGCAAAAAGGAAAATATTTCTTTCATTTCGGTACAAAAATGCAGAAATTCCCTTTATTTTGGGGCTAAAAGGCAGACATTCCCCTTATTTTGGGGCAAAAAGCAGACATTTCCCTTATTTTGGGGAAAAATTTTAAAAATTTCACTTATTTAAGGGCAAAAAGTCAGAAATTCCCTTTATTTTGGGGCAAAAAAACAGAAATTCCGTTTATTTTTGGGGAAAAGGCAGAAATTGCACTTATTTTGAGTCAAAAAGGCAGAAAATATTCTTATTTTGGGGCAAAAGTATAGAAATTTCCCTTTTTTATAGCAAAAGGTATACATTCCCTTTATTTTCGGGCAAAAAGGCAGAAATTCCCCGTATTTTGGAGCAATATTGCAGAAATTCCCCTAATTGTTGGGCAAAAAGGCAGAAATTTCCCTTATTTTGGGGTAAAACTGCAGAAATTTCACTTATTTTCGGCAAAATGCCAGAAATTCCCCTTATTTTTGGCGAATAAGGCAGAAAATCCTCATATTTTGGAGCAAAATTGCAGAAATTCACCTAATTTTGGGGTAAAACATGCAGTAATTATCTTTATTTTGTGGCAAAAAGGCAGAAATTTCTTTTATTTTGGGGCAAATGGCAGAAATTACCCTTATTTTAGGGCAAAATTGCAGAAATTTCCCTTTTTTGTGGGAAAAAAACAGAAATTCCTCTTATTTTGGTGCAAAATTGCAGAAATTTGCTTTATTATGGGGAAAAATTGCAGAAATTTCCTTTATTGTAAGGCAAAATTGCAGAAATTTCACTTATTTCAGAAAAAAAAAGCAAAAATTTTTCTTATTTTGGGGCAAAAAGGCAGAAATTCCCATTATTTTTCGGCAAAAAGCAGAAATTCACCTTATTTTGGGGTAAAATTGCAGAAATTTCACATATGTCAGAGCAAAAAAGCAGAAATTCCCCTTATTTTGAGGTAAAATGTTGAAATTCCCCATATTTTGGGACAAAAGGCAGACATTCCCCTTATTTTGGGGCAAAAAGGCACAAATTTCCCTTATTTTCGGGCAAAATTGCAGAAATTTCATTTATTTCAGGGTAAAAAGTTAGAAATTCCCCTTAGTTTGGGCCAAAAAGGAAAAATTTCTTTTATTATCGTACAAAATTGAAGAAATATTCATTATTTTGGAACAAAAAGGCAGAAATTCTTCATATTTTGGGCTAAAAGGCAGAAATTCTTCTTATTTTGAGGTAAAATGCAGAAATTTCCCTTATTTAGAGGTAAAATGCAGAAATTCCCCTAATATTGGGAAAAAATGCAGAAATTCCCTTTATTTTAGGGCTAAAAGGCAGAAATTTTCCATATTTTGAAGAAAAATTGCAGAAATTCTCATAATTTTCGGGCAAAAAGGCTGAAATTCTCCTTATTTTGGGGCAAAAAACAAAAAATCTCCTTTTTTGGGTGCAAAAAGTCAGAAATTCCCCTTATTTGGGGAAAAATTGCAGAAATTTTCTCTAGTTTGGGGCAAAATTGCAGAAATTTCCCTTATTTTGGGGCAAAATTGCAAAAATTTCACTTATTTCAGGGAAAAAAGGCAGAAATTTCTCTTATTTTGGGGCAAAAATGCAGAAATTTCTTTTATTTTGGTACAAAATTGCAGAAATTTTTCTTATTTTGGGGCAAAAAGGCAGAAGTTCCCCATATTTTGGGGCAAAAGGCAGAAATTCCTCTTATTTTGAGGAAAAAAAGGCTGAAATTCTCCTTATTTTTTGGCAAAAAGGGAGAAATTCCCCTTATTTTGAGGCAAAAAGCAGACATTTCCCTTATTTTGGGGAAAAATTTTAGAAATTTCACTTATTTCAGGGTAAAAAGTCAGAAATTTTCTTTGTTTTGGGGCAAAAAGACAGAAATTCCGTTTATTTTTGGGGAAAAGGCAGAAATTGCACTTATTTTGTGTCAAAAAGGCGGAAAATCCCCTTATTTTTGGGCAAAAGTGAAGAAATTTCTTTTTTTTATGGCAAAAAGGTATACATTCCCTTTCTTTTCGGGCAAAAAGGCAGAAATTCCCCGTATTTTGGAGCAAAATTGCAGAAATTCCCCTAATTTTGGGGTAAAAAGCAGAAATTCCCCTTATTTTGCAGTAAAACTGCAGAAAATTCACTTATTTTGCGGCAAAATGGCAGAAATTCCACTTATTTTCGGCGAAAAAGGCAGAAAATTTCGTATTTTGGAGCAAAATTGCAGAAATTCACCTAATTTTGGGGTAAAACATGCAGTAATTTTCTTTATTTTGTGGCAAAAAGGCAGAAATTCACCTTATTTTCGGGCAAATGGCAGAAATTCCCCTTATTTAAGGGCAAAATTGCAGAAATTTCCCTTATTTGGGGGCAAAAAACAGAATTTCCCCTTATTTTGGGGTAAATTTGCAGAAATTTGCTTTATTATGGGGAAAATTTGCAGAAATTTCTCTTATTTTAGGGCAAAATTGCAGAAATTTCACTTATTTCAGAAAAAGAAGCAAAAATTTTTCTTATTTTGGGGCAAAAAGGCCAAAATTCCCATTATTTTGGGGCAAAAAAGCAGAAATTCACCTTATTTTGGGGTAAATCCAGAAATTTCACATATTTCAGGGCAAAAAAACACAAATTCCCCATATTTTGAGGTAAAATGCTGAAATTCCCAATATTTTGGGGAAAAAGGCAGAAATTCCCCTTATTTTGGGGCAAAAAGGCACAAATTTCCCTTATTTTCGGGCAAAATTGCAGAAATTTCATTTATTTCTGGGTAAAAAGTCAGAAATTCCCCTTATTTTGGGGCAAAAAGGAGAAATTTCTTTTTTTATGGTACAAAATTGAAAAACTTTTCTTTATTTTGGAACAAAAAGGCAAAATTCCCCATATTTTGGGGTAAAAGGCAGAAATTGTTCTTATTTTTACGGAAATTGCAGAAATTCCCCTTATTTAGAGGTAAAATGAAGAAATTCCCCTAAAATTGTGGCAAAATGCAGAAATTCCCTTTATTTTGGGGCTAAAACGCAAAAAATTTTCGTATTTTGAAGAAAAATTGCAGAAATTCTCATAATTTTCGGGAAAAAAGGCTGAAATTCTCCTTATTTTGGGGCAAAAAGACAGAAAATCTCCATTTTTCGGGTGCAAAAAGTCAGAAATTCCCATTATTTGGGGCAAAATTGCAGAAATTTCCTTTACTTTGGGGAAAAATTGCAGAAATTACCTTTATTTTGGGGCAAAATTGCAGAAATTTCACTTATTTCAGGGAAAAAAGGCAAAAATTTCTCTTATTTTGGGGCAAAAAGGAAAATATTTCTTTCATTTCGGTACAAAAATGCAGAAATTCCCTTTATTTTGGGGCTAAAAGGCAGACATTCCCCTTATTTTGGGGCAAAAAGCAGACATTTCCCTTATTTTGGGGAAAAATTTTAAAAATTTCACTTATTTAAGGGCAAAAAGTCAGAAATTCCCTTTATTTTGGGGCAAAAAAACAGAAATTCCGTTTATTTTTGGGGAAAAGGCAGAAATTGCACTTATTTTGAGTCAAAAAGGCAGAAAATATTCTTATTTTGGGGCAAAAGTATAGAAATTTCCCTTTTTTATAGCAAAAGGTATACATTCCCTTTATTTTCGGGCAAAAAGGCAGAAATTCCCCGTATTTTGGAGCAATATTGCAGAAATTCCCCTAATTGTTGGGCAAAAAGGCAGAAATTTCCCTTATTTTGGGGTAAAACTGCAGAAATTTCACTTATTTTCGGCAAAATGCCAGAAATTCCCCTTATTTTTGGCGAATAAGGCAGAAAATCCTCATATTTTGGAGCAAAATTGCAGAAATTCACCTAATTTTGGGGTAAAACATGCAGTAATTATCTTTATTTTGTGGCAAAAAGGCAGAAATTTCTTTTATTTTGGGGCAAATGGCAGAAATTACCCTTATTTTAGGGCAAAATTGCAGAAATTTCCCTTTTTTGTGGGAAAAAAACAGAAATTCCTCTTATTTTGGTGCAAAATTGCAGAAATTTCCTTTATTATGGGGAAAAATTGCAGAAATTTCCTTTATTGTAAGGCAAAATTGCAGAAATTTCACTTATTTCAGAAAAAGAAAGCAAAAATTTTTCTTATTTTGGGGCAAAAAGGCAGAAATTCCCATTATTTTTCGGCAAAAAGCAGAAATTCACCTTATTTTGGGGTAAAATTGCAGAAATTTCACATATGTCAGAGCAAAAAAGCAGAAATTCCCCTTATTTTGAGGTAAAATGTTGAAATTCCCCATATTTTGGGACAAAAGGCAGACATTCCCCTTCTTTTGGGGCAAAAAGGCACAAATTTCCCTTATTTTTGGGCAAAATTGCAGAAATTTCATTTATTTCAGGGTAAAAAGTTAGAAATTCCCCTTAGTTTGGGCCAAAAAGGAAAAATTTCTTTTATTATCGTACAAAATTGAAGAAATATTCATTATTTTGGAACAAAAAGGCAGAAATTCTTCATATTTTGGGCTAAAAGGCAGAAATTCTTCTTATTTTGAGGTAAAATGCAGAAATTTCCCTTATTTAGAGGTAAAATGCAGAAATTCCCCTAATATTGGGAAAAAATGCAGAAATTCCCTTTATTTTGGGGCTAAAAGGCAGAAATTTTCCATATTTTGAAGAAAAATTGCAGAAATTCTCATAATTTTCGGGCAAAAAGGCTGAAATTCTCCTTATTTTGGGGCAAAAGACAAAAAATCTCCTTTTTTGGGTGCAAAAAGTCAGAAATTCCCCTTATTTGGGGAAAAATTGCAGAAATTTTCTCTAGTTTGGGGCAAAATTGCAGAAATTTCCCTTATTTTGGGGCAAAATTGCAAAAATTTCACTTATTTCAGGGAAAAAAGGCAGAAATTTCTCTTATTTTGGGGCAAAAATGCAGAAATTTCTTTTATTTTGGTACAAAATTGCAGAAATTTTTCTTATTTTGGGGAAAAAAGGCAGAAGTTACCCATATTTTGGGGCAAAAGGCAGAAATTCCTCTTATTTTGAGGAAAAAAGGCAGAAATTCTCCTTATTTGTTGGCAAAAAGGGAGAAATTCCCCTTATTTTGAGGCAAAAAGCAGACATTTCCCTTATTTTGGGGAAAAATTTTAGAAATTTCACTTATTTCAGGGTAAAAAGTCAGAAATTTTCTTTATTTTGGGGCAAAAAGACAGAAATTCCGTTTATTTTTGGGGAAAAGGCAGAAATTGCACTTATTTTGAGTCAAAAAGGCGGAAAATCCCCTTATTTTTGGGCAAAAGTGAAGAAATTTCTTTTTTTTATGGCAAAAAGGTATACATTCCCTTTCTTTTCGGGCAAAAAGGCAGAAATTCCCCGTATTTTGGAGCAAAATTGCAGAAATTCCCCTAATTTTGGGGTAAAAAGCAGTAATTCCCCTTATTTTGCAGTAAAACTGCAGAAAATTCACTTATTTTGCGACAAAATGGCAGAAATTCCCCTTATTTTTGGCGAAAAAGGCAGAAAATTTCATATTTTGGAGCAAAATTGCAGAAATTTCCCTTATTTTGTAGCAAAAGTGCAGAAATTCACCTAATTTTGGGGTAAAACATGCAGTAATTTTCTTTATTTTGTGGCAAAAAGGCAGAAATTCCCTTTATTTCGGGGCAAATGGCAGAAATTCCCCTTATTTTAGGGCAAAATTGCAGATATTTCCCTTTATTTGGGGGCAAAAACCAGAAATTCCCCTTATTTTAAGGCAAAATTGCAGAAATTTGCTTTATTATGGAGAAAAATTGCAGAAATTTCCCATATTTTAGGGCAAAATTGCAGAAATTTCACTTATTTCAGGAAAAAAAGCAAAAATTTTTCATAATTTTTGGCAAAAAGGCATAAATTACCATTATTTTGGGGCAAAAATGCAGAAATTCACCTTATTTTGGGGTAAAATTGCAGAAATTTCACATATTTCAGGGCAAAAGGCAGAAATTCCCCTTATTTTGAGGTAAAATGCTGAAATTCTCCATATTTTGGGGCAAAAGGCAGAAATTCTTCTTATTTTGGGGCAAAAAAGAGAAATTTCTTTTATTATGGTACAAAATTGAAGAAATTTTCTTTATTTTGGAACAAAAAGGCAGAAATTTCCCATATTTTGGGGTAAAAGGCAGAAATTCTTCTTATTTTGAGGTAAAATGCAGAAATTCCCCTTATTTAGAGGTAAAATGCAGAAATTCCCATAATATTGGGGAAAAAGGCAGAAATTCCCTTTATTTTTGGGCTAAAAGGCAGAAATTTTCCATATTTTGAAGAAAAATTGCAGAAATTCTCAGAATTTTCGGGCAAAAATGCAGAAATTCTCCTTATTTTGGGGTAAAAAGACAGAAAATCCCCTTTTTTCGGGAGCAAGAAGTCAGAAAATCCCCTTATTTTGGGGCAAAATTGCAGAAATTTCCTTTACATTGTTGCAAAATGGCAGTTATTTTCCTTATTTTGGGGCAAAATTGCAGAAATTTCACTTATTTCAGTGAAAAAAGGCAAAAATTTCTCTTATTTTGGGGCAAAAAGGTAGAAATTTCTTTTATTTTAGTACAAAATTGCAGAAATTTTTCTTATTTTGGGGCAAAAAAGCAGAAATTCCCCATATTTTGGGGCAAAAAGGCAGATTCCCCTTATTTTGAGGTAAAAAGGCTGAAATTCTTCTTATTTGGGGGCAAAAAGGCAGAAATTCCCCTTTTTTGGGGCAAAAAGCAGACATTTCCCTTATTTTGGGGAAAAATTTTAGAAATTTCACTTATTTCAGGGTAAAAAGTCAGAAATTCCCTTTATTTTGGGGCAAAAAGACAGAAATTCCGTTTATTTTTGGGGAAAAGGCAGAAATTGCACTTATTTTGAGTCAAAAAGGCGGAAAATCCCCTTATTTTGGGACAAAAGTGAAGAAATTTTCTTTTTTATGGCAAAAATGTATACATTCCCTTTCTTTTCGGGCAAAAAGGCAGAAATTCCCCGTATTTTGCGGTAAAACTGCAGAAAATTCACTTATTTATCGGCAAAATGGCAGAAATTCCCCTTATTTTCGGCGAAAAAGGCAGAAAATCCTCGTATTTTGGAGCAAAATTGCAGAAATTCACCTAATTATGAAGTAAAACATGCAGTAATTTTCTTTATTTTGTGGCAAAAAGGCAGAATTTCCCCTTATTTTGGGGCAAATGGCAGAAATTCCCCTATTTTAGGGCAAAATTGCAGAAATTTCCCTTATTTGAGGGCAAAAAACAGAAATTCCCCTTATTTTGGGGCAAAATTGCAGAAATTTGGTTTATTATGTGGAAAAATTGCAGAAATTTCCCTTATTTTAGGGCAAAATTACAGAAATTTCACCTTTTTCAGGGATAAAAAGCAAAATTTTTTTTACTTTGGGGCAAAAAGGCAGAAATTCCCCTTATTTTGGAATAAAATTGCAGAAATTTCTCTTATTTGAGGGCAAAAATGCAGAAAATCTTCTTAATTTCGGGCAAAATGGCAGAAATGACCCGTATTTTGGAGCAAAATTGCAGAAATTCCCCTAATTTGGGGGCAAAAAGGCAGAAATAACCCTTATTTTGGGGTAAAACTGCAGAAATTTCACTTATTTCGCGGCAAAATGGCAGAAATTCCCCTTATTTTCGGCGAAAAAGGCAGAAAATCCTCGTATTTTGGAGCAAAATTGCAGATATTCACCTAATTTTGGGGTAAAACATGCAGTAATTTTCTTTATTTTGTGGCAAAAAGGCAGAAATTCCTTTTATTTTGGGGCAAATGGCAGAAATTCCCCTTATTTTAGGGCAAAATTGCAAAAATTTCCCTTATTCGGGGGCAAGAAACAGAAATTCCACTTATTTTGGGGCAAAAGTGCAGAAATTTGCTTTTTTTGGGGGCAAAAAACAGAAATTCCCCTTATTTTGGGGCAAATGGCAGAAATTCCCCTTATTTTAGGGCAAAATTGCAGAAATTTCTCTTATTTGGGGGCAAAAAACAGAAATTCCCCTTATTTTGGGGGAAAATTGCAGAAATTTGCTTTATTATGGGGAAAAATTGCAGAAATTTCCCTTATTTTAGGCCAAAATTGCAGAAATTTCTCTTATTTGGGGGCAAAAAAACAGAAATTCCCCTTATTTTGGGGGAAAATTGCAAAAATTTGCTTTATTATGGGGAAAAATTGCAGAAATTTCCCTTATTTTAGGCCAAAATTGCAGAAATTTCACTTATCTCAGAAAAAAAAAGAAAAAATTTTTCATAATTTCTGGCAAAAAGGCAAAAATTACCATTATTTTGGGGCAAAAATGCAGAAATTCACCTTATTTTGGGGCAAATGGCAGAAATTCCCCTTATTTTAGGGCAAAATTGCAGAAATTTCTCTTATTTGGGGGCAAAAAACAGAAATTCCCCTTATTTTGGGGGAAAATTGCAGAAATTTGCTTTATTATGGGGAAAAATTGCAGAAATTTCCCTTATTTTAGGCCAAAATTGCAGAAATTTCTCTTATTTGGGGGCAAAAAAACAGAAATTCCCCTTATTTTGGGGGAAAATTGCAAAAATTTGCTTTATTATGGGGAAAAATTGCAGAAATTTCCCTTATTTTAGGCCAAAATTGCAGAAATTTCACTTATCTCAGAAAAAAAAAGCAAAAATTTTTCATAATTTCTGGCAAAAAGGCAAAAATTACCATTATTTTGGGGCAAAAATGCAGAAATTCACCTTATTTTGGGGTAAAATTGCAGAAATTTCACATATTTCAGGGCAAAAGGCAGAAATTCCCCTTATTTTGAGGTAAAATGCTGAAATTCTCCATATTTTGGGGCAAAAGGCAGAAATTCTTCTTATTTTGGGGCAAAAAAGAGAAATTTCTTTTATTATGGTACAAAATTGAAGAAATTTTCTTTATTTTGGAACAAAAAGGCAGAAATTTCCCATATTTTGGGGTAAAAGGCAGAAATTCTTCTTATTTTGAGGTAAAATGCAGAAATTCCCCTTATTTAGAGGTAAAATGCAGAAATTCCCATAATATTGGGGAAAAAGGCAGAAATTCCCTTTATTTTTGGGCTAAAAGGCAGAAATTTTCCGTATTTTGAAGAAAAATTGCAGAAATTCTCAGAATTTTCGGGCAAAAATGCAGAAATTCTCCTTATTTTGGGGTAAAAAGACAGAAAATCCCCTTTTTTCGGGAGCAAGAAGTCAGAAAATCCCCTTATTTTGGGGCAAAATTGCAGAAATTTCCTTTACATTGTTGCAAAATGGCAGTTATTTTCCGTATTTTGGGGCAAAATTGCAGAAATTTCACTTATTTCAGTGAAAAAAGGCAAAAATTTCTCTTATTTTGGGGCAAAAAGGTAGAAATTTCTTTTATTTTAGTACAAAATTGCAGAAATTTTTCTTATTTTTGGGCAAAAAAGCAGAAATTCCCCATATTTTGGGGCAAAAAGGCAGAAATTCCCCTTATTTTGAGGTAAAAAGGCTGAAATTCTTCTTATTTGGGGGCAAAAAGGCAGAAATTCCCCTTTTTTGGGGGCAAAAAGCAGACATTTCCCTTATTTTGGGGAAAAATTTTAGAAATTTCACTTATTTCAGGGTAAAAAGTCAGAAATTCCCTTTATTTTGGGGCAAAAAGACAGAAATTCCATTTATTTTTGGGGAAAAGGCAGAAATTGCACTTATTTTGAGTCAAAAAGGTGGAAAATCCCCTTATTTTGGGACAAAAGTGAAGAAATTTCCTTTTTTTATGGCAAAAATGTATACATTCCCTTTCTTTTCGGGCAAAAAGGCAGAAATTCCCCGTATTTTGCGGTAAAACTGCAGAAAATTCACTTATTTATCGGCAAAATGGCAGAAATTCCCCTTATTTTCGGCGAAAAAGGCAGAAAATCCTCGTATTTTGGAGCAAAATTGCAGAAATTCACCTAATTATGAAGTAAAACATGCAGTAATTTTCTTTATTTTGTGGCAAAAAGGCAGAATTTCCCCTTATTTTGGGGCAAATGGCAGAAATTCCCCTATTTTAGGGCAAAATTGCAGAAATTTCCCTTATTTGAGGGCAAAAAACAGAAATTCCCCTTATTTTAGGGCAAAATTGCAGAAATTTGGTTTATTATGTAGAAAAATTGCAGAAATTTCCCTTATTTTAGGGCAAAATTACAGAAATTTCACCTTTTTCAGGGATAAAAAGCAATTTTTTTTTTTTATTTTGGGGCAAAAAGGCAGAAATTCCCCTTATTTTGGAATAAAATTGCAGAAATTTCTCTTATTTGAGGGCAAAAATGCAGAAAATCTTCTTAATTTCGGGCAAAATGACAGAAATGACCCGTATTTTGGAGCAAAATTGCAGAAATTCCCCTAATATTTGTGCAAAATTGCAGAAATTCCCTTTATTTTGGAGTCAAAAAGGAAGAAATTCCCCATATTTTGGTGCAAAAAGGCTGAAATTTTTCTTATTTTTAGGTAAAATGGTGAAATTCCCCATATTTTGGGGCAAAAGGCAGAAATTCTTCTTATTTTGGGGCAAAAAGGCACAAATTTCTTTTTTTTTCGGGAAAAATTGCAGAAATTTCATTTATTTCAAGGCAAAAAGTCAGAAATTCCCCTTATTTTGGGGCAAAAAGCAGAAATTTATTATGGTACAAACTTGAAGAATTTTTTTTTTATTTTGGAACAAAAAGGCAGAAATTCCCCATATTTTGGGGCAAAATGCAGAAATTATTTTTATTTTGAGGTAAAATGCAGAAATTTCTTTTATTTTGAGGCTAAAAGGCAGAAATTACCCGTATTTTGAAGCAAAATTGCAGAAATTCTCATAGTTTTCGCGCAAAAAGGAAGAAATTCTCCTTATTTTGGGGCAAAAAATTAGAAAATCCCCTTTTTTCGGGAGCTAAAATTCAGAAAATTCCCTTATTTGGGGGCAAAAAAAAATTCCTTTACATTGGAGCAAAATTGCAGAAATTTTCCTTATTTTGAGGCAAAACTGCAGAAATTTCACTTATTTCAGGGAAAAAAAGCAGAAATTTCTCTTATTTTGGGGCAAAAAGGCAGAAATTTCTTTTATTTGGGTACAAAATTGCAGAAATTTTTCTTATTTTGTGGCAAAAAGGCAGAAATTCTTCATATTTTTAGACAAAAATGCAGAAATTCCCATTATTTTGAGGAAAAAAGGCTGAAATTTCCCTTATTTTGGGGCAAAAAGGCAGAAAATCCCCTTATTTTGGGTCAAAAAGCAGACATTTCCATTATTTTGGGGAAAAATTTTAGAAATTTCACTTACTTCAGGGCAAAAATTCAGAAATTCCCCTTATTTTGGGGCAAAAAGACAGAAATTCCGGTTATTTTTGGGGAAAAGGTAAAAATTGCACTTATTTTCAGTCAAAAAGGATGAAAATCCCATTATTTTGGGGCAAAAGTGAAGAAATTTCCTTTTTTTATGGCAAAAAGGTATACATTCCATTTATTTTCGGGCAAAAAAGCAGAAATTCTCCGGATTTTGAAGCAAAATTGCAGAAATTCCCTTAATTTTGGGGCAAAAAGGCAGAAATTTTTCTTATTTTGGGGTAAAACTGCAGAAATTTCACTTATTTCGCTGCAAAATGGCAGAAATTCCCCTTATTTTCGGCGAAAAAGGCAGAAAATCCTCATATTTTGGAGTAAAATTTTAGAAAATCACATAATTTTGGGGTAAAACATGAAGTAATTTTTCTTATTTTGTGGCCAAAAGGCAGAAATTCCCCTTATTTTAGGGCAAATTGCAGAAATTCCCCTTATTTTAGGGCAAAATTGCAGAAATATCCCTTATTTGGGGGCAAAAAACAGAAAATCCCATTATTTTGCAGCAAAATTTCAGAAATTTGATTTATTATGGGGAAAAATTGCAGAAATTTCCCTTATTTTAGGGCAAAATTGCAGAAATTTCACTTATTTCAGAGAAAAAAAGCAAAAATTTTTCTTATTTTGTGGCAAAGAGGCAGAAATTCCCATTATTTGGGGGCCAAAAGGCAGAAATTCACCTTATTTGGGGGTAAAATTGCAGAAATTTCACATATATCAGGGCAAAAATGCAGAAATTCCATTTATTTTGAAGTAAAATCCTGAAATTCCCCATATTTTGGGGCAAAAGGCAGAAATTCCCCTTATTTTGAGGCAAAAAGGCAATAATTTCCCATATTTTCATGCAAAATTGCAGAAATTTCATTCATTTCAGGGTAAAAAGTCAGAAATTCCTTTTATTTTGGGGCAAAAATGAGAAATTTCTTTGATTATGGTACAAAATTGAAGAAATTTTCTTTATTTTGGAACAAAAATGCAGAAATTTCCTATATTTTGGGGTTAAAGGCAGAAATTCTTTTATTTTGAGGTAAAATGCAGAAATTCCCCTTATTTAGATGTAAAATGCAGAAATTCCCCTAATATAGGGGAAAAATGCAGAAATTCCCAATATTTTGGGGCTAAAAGGCAGAAATTTTCCGTATTTTGAAGAAAAATTGCAGAAATTCTCATAATTTTTGGGTAAAAAGGCTGAAATTCTCCTTATTTTGGGGCAAATAGACAGAAAATCTCCTTTTTTTGGGTGCAAAAATTCAGAAATTCCCCTTATTTGGGGCAAAATTGCAGAAATTTCCTTTACTTTGGGGCAAAATTGCAGAAATTTCCCTTATTTTGGGGCATAATTGCAGAAATTTCACTTATTTCAGGGAAAAAAGGCAGAAATTTCTCTTATTTTGGGGCAAAAAGGCAGAAATTTCTTTTATTTTGGTACAAAATTGCAGAAATTTTTCTTATTTTGGGGCAAAATGCAGAAATTCCCCATATATTGGGGCAAAAGGCAGAAATTCCCCTTATTTTGAGGAAAAAAGGCTGAAATTCCTCTTATTTTGGGGCAAAAAGGCAGAAATTCCCCTTATTTTGGGACAAAAAGCAGACATTTCCCTTATTTTGAGGAAAAATTTTAGAAATTTCACTTATTTCAGGGCAAAAAAGTCAGAAATTCCCCTTTTTTGGGGCAAAAAAACAGAAATTCCGTTTATTTTTAGGGAAAAGGCAGAAATTGCCCTTTTTTTGAGTCAAAAAGTGGAAAATTCGCTTATTTTGGGGCAAAAGTGAAGAAATTTCACTTCTTTATGGCAAAAACATATACATTCCCTTTATTTTAGGGCAAAAAGGCAAAAATTCCCCGGATTTTAGAGCAAAATAGCAGAAATTCCCCTAATTTTGGGGCAAAAAGGCAGAAATTCCCCTTATTTTGGGGTGAAACTGCAGAAATTTCACTTATTTTGTGGCAAAATGGCAGAAATTCCCTTTATTTTCGTTGAAAAAGGCAGAAAATCCCCATATTTTGGAGCAAAATTGCAGAAATTCACCTAATTTTGGGGTAAAACATGCAGTAATTTTCTTTATTTTGGGGCAAAAAGGCAGAAATTCCCCTTATTTTAAGGCAAAAGGCAGAAATTCCCCTCATTTTAGAGCAAAATTGCAGAAATTTCAGTTATTTTGGGGCAAAAATCATAAATTCCCCTTATTTTGGGGAAAAATTGCATAAATTTCCTTTATTATGAGGAAAAATTGTAGAAATTTCCTTTATTTTAGGGCAAAATTGCAGAAATTTCACTTATTTCAGAGAAAAAAATCAAAAATTTTTCATATTTTGGGGCAAAAATGCAGAAATTTCCCTTATTTTGGGGCAAAAAGGCAGAAATTCCCCTTATTTTGGGATAAAATTGCAGAAATTTCACATATTTCAGGGCAAAAGGCAGAAATTCCCCTTATTTTGGGGCAAAAAGGCAGAAATTCGCCTTATTTTGGGATAAAATTGCAAAAATTTTCCATATTTGGGGGCAAAAATACAGAAAATCCCCTTAATTTCGGGCAAAAAGGCAGAAATTCCCCATATTTTGGAGCAAAATTGCAGAAATTCCCCTAATATTGGGGCAAAAATGCAGAAATTCCTTTTATTTGGGGCAAAATGGCAGAAGTTCCAATTGTTTTCGGGTAAAGAGGCAGAAATTCCCTGTATTTTGAAGCAAAATTGCAGAAACTCCCCTAATTTTTTGGCAAAAAGGAAGAAAATCCCTTTATTTTGGGGCAAAAATACAAAAATTCTCCTTATTTCAGAGCAAAAAGTCAGAAATTCCCATTATTTTAGGGCAAAATTGAAGAAATTTTTTTTATTTTGGGGCAAAATTGGAGAAATTTCTATTATTTTGGTACAGAATGGCAGAAATTTTTCTTATTTTGTGGCAAGAAGGCAGAAATTTTTTATATTTTGTGGCAAAAAGGCAAAAATTTTTCTTATTTTCAGGCAAAATTGCAGAAATTTCATTTATTTCAGGAAAAAAAGTCAGAAATTCCTTTTATTTTGGGGCAAAAAGCAGAAATTTCTTTTATTTTAGTACAAAATTGAAGAAATTTTCCTTATTTTGGAACAAAAAGGCAGAAATTCCCCATATTTTGGGGCAAAAGGCAGAAATTCCCTTTTTTTGAGGTAAAAAGGCTGAAATTCCCCTTATTTTGGGGCAAAAAGGCAGAAATTCCCCTTATTTTGGGGCAAAAGGCAAAAATTCCCCTCATTTTAGGGCAATATTGCAGAAATTTCAGTTATTTTGGGGCAAAAAACAGAAATTCCCCTTATTTTGGGGAAAAATTGCATAAATTTCCTTTATTATGAGGAAAAATTGCAGAAATTTCCCTTATTTTAGGGCAAAATTTCAGAAATTTCACTTATTTCCGAGAAAAAAATCAAAATTTTTTCATATTTTGGGGCAAAAATGCAGAAATTCCCCTTATTTTGGGGCAAAAAGGCAGAAATTCCCCTTATTTTGGGATAAAATTGCAGAAATTTCCCTTATTTCGGGGCAAAAAGGTAGAAAATCCCCTTAATTTCGGGCAAAAAGCCAGATATTCCCTGTATTGTGGAGCAAAATTGCAGAAATTCCCCTAATATTGGGTCAAAAATGCAAAATTTTTTTTTATTTGGGGCAAAAAGAAGAAGTTCCAATTGTTTTCGGGTAAAGAGGCAGAAATACCCTGTATTTTGTAGCAAAATTGTAGAAACTCCCCTAATTTTTGGGCAAAAAGGAAGAAATACCCTTTATTTTTGGGCAAAAATAAAGAAATTCTCCTTATTTCGGGGCAAAAAGTCAGAAATTCTCCTTATTTTGGGGCAAAATTGAAGAAATTTCCCTTATTTTGGGGCAAAATTGCAGAAATTTCCCTTATTTTGGGGCAAAATTAAAGAAATTTATTTTGGTGCAGAATTGCAGAAATTTTTCTTATTTTGTGGTAAGAAGGCAGAAATTTTTTATATTTTGTGGCAAAAAGGCACAAATTTTTCTTATTTTCAGGCAAAATTGCAGAAATTTCATTTATTTCAGGACAAAAAGTCAAAAATTCCTTTAATTTTGGGGCAAAAAGCAGAAATTTCTTTTATTTTAGTACAAAATTGAAGAAATTTTCCTTATTTTGGAACAAAAAGGCAGAAATTCCCCATATTTTGGGGTAAAAGGCAGAAATTCCCCTTATTTTGAGGAAAAAAGGCTGAAATTCCCCTTATTTTGGGGCAAAAAGGCAGAAATTTTCCTTATTTTGGGGTAAAACTGCAGAAATTTCACTTATTTCGTGGCAAAATGGCAGAAATTCCCCTTATTTTTGTTGAAAAAGGCAGAAAATCCCCATATTTTGAGCAAAATTGCAGAAATTCACCTAATTTTGGGGTAAAACATGCAGTAATTTTCTTTATTTTGGGGCAAAAAAGCAGAAATTCCCCTTATTTTGGGGCAAAAGGCAGAAATTCCCCTCATTTTAGGGCTAAATTGCAGAAATTTCAGTTATTTTGGGGCAAAAAAGAGAAATTCCCCTTATTTTGGGGAAAAATTGCATAAATTTTCTTTATTATGAGGAAAAATTGCAGAAATTTCCCTTATTTTAGGGCAAAATTGCAGAAATTTCACTTATTTCAGGGAAAAAAATCAAATTTTTTTTATATTTTGGGGCAAAAATGCAGAAATTTCCCTTATTTTGGGGCAAAAAGGCAGAAATTTCCCTTATTTTGGGATAAAATTGCAGAAATTTCACATATTTCAAAGCAAAAAGCAGAAATTCCCCTTATTTTGGGGCAAAAAGGCAGAAATTCCCCTTATTTTGGGATAAAATTGCAGAAATTTCCCTTATTTGGGGGCAAAAAGGCTAAAAATCCCCTTAATTTCGGGCAAAAAGGCAGAAATTCCCCGTATTTTGGAGCAAAATTGCAGAAATTCCCCTAATATTGGGGCAAAAATGCAGAAATTCCTTTTATTTGGGGCAAAATGGCAGAAGTTCCCCTTGTCTACGGGTAAAGAGGCAGAAATTCCCTGTATTTTGAAGCAAAATTGCAGAAACTCCCCTAATTTTTGGGCAAAAAGGAAGAAATTCCCTTTATTTTGGGGCAAAAATACAGAAATTCTCTTTATTTTGGGGCAAAAAGTCAGAAATTCCCCTTATTTTGGGGCAAAATTGAAGAAATTTCCCTTATTTTGGGGCAAAATTGCAGAAATTTCCCTTATTTTGGGGCAAAATTGGAGAAATTTATTTTGGTACAGAATTGCAGAAATTTTTCTTATTTTGTGGCAAGAAGGCAGAAATTTTTTATATTTTGTGGCAAAAAGGCACAAATTTTTCTTATTTTCAGGCAAAATTGCAGAAATTTTATTTATTTCAGGACAAAAAGTCAGAAATTCCTTTTATTTTGGGGCAAAAAGCAGAAAATTTTTTTATTTTAGTACAAAATTGAAGAAATTTTCATTATTTTAGAACAAAAAGGCAGAAATTCCCCATATTTTGGGGCAAAAGGCAGAAATTCTTTTTTTTTTTGAGGTAAAAAGGCTGAAATTCCCCTTATTTTGGGGCAAAAAGGCAGAAACTCCCTTTACTTTGTGGCAAAAAGGCAGAAATTCCTGTTAATTGGGGCAGAAAAGCAGAAATTTTCCTTCTTAGGAAGCAATAAGGCAGAAATTCGCCATATTTTGTGGCAAAAAGGCAGAAATTCCTTTTATTTGGAGGTAAAATGCTGAATATCCCCTTATTTTGGCAAAAAGGCAGAAATTCGCCTTATTTTGGGGCAAAATTGCAGAAATTTCACTTATTTCAGGGCAAAAAGTCAGAAATTTGCCTTACTTTGGGGCAAAAAGCAGAAATTCCCCTAATTTTGGGGCCAAAAACAGAAATTCCCCTTATTTTGGGGTAAAATAGCAGAAATTTCAAATATTTCAGGGTAAAAAGGCAGAAATTCCACTTAATTTCGGGCTATAAGGCAGAAGTTTCCCGTATTTTGGAGCAAAATTTCAGAAATTCCCCTTATATTGGTGCAAAAATGCAGAAATTCCCTTTATTTTGGTGAAATAAGGCTGAAATCCTTTGTATTTTGAAGCAAAATTGCACAAATTTTCCTAATTTTGAGGGAAAATGCAGAAATACACATTACTTTGGGGCAAAAAGACAGAAATTTTCTTTATTTCAGGGCAAAAACTCAGAAATTCCTCTTATTTTGGGGCAAAATTGCAGAAATTTTTCTTATTTTGAGCAAAATTGCAGAAATTTCACTTATTTCAGGGAAAGAAGACAGGAATTTCTCTTGTTTTGGGGCAAAAGGGAAGAAATTTCTTTTATTTTTGTAGAAAATTGCAGAAATTTTCATTATTTTGAGGCAAAAATGCAGAAACTCCCTATATTTTGGGGCAAAAAAGGAGAGATTCCCGATATTATGAGGTAAAAAGGCTGAAATTTCACTTATTTTGAGGCAAAAAGACAGAAATGCCCCTTATTTTGTGGCAAAAAGGCAGAAATTTCTCTTATTTTGTGGCAAAATTGCAGAAATTTAACTTATTTCAGGGCAAAATTCAAAAATTCCCCTTATTTTGGGGCAAAAATACAGAAATTCCGTTTATTTTGGGGTAAAAATGCAGAAATTCCTATTATTTTGGGTAAAATGAAGAAATTTCTCTTTTTTGTGGCAAAAGATATACATTCCCCTTATATTCGGGCAAAAAAGCAGAAATTCCCCGTATTTTGGAGCAAAATTGCAGAAATTCCCCTAGTTGTGGGGCAAAAAGGCAGTAATTCCCTATATGTTGGGGCAAAAAGACAGAAATTCTCCTTATTATGGGGCAAAACTCAAAAATTCCACTTATTTTGGGGCAATATTCCAGAAATTTCCCTTATTTTGGGGCAAAATTGCAGAAATTCCATATTTTGGGTCAAAATTGCAGAAATTTCCTTATTTCAGGAAAAAAACGCAGAAATTTTTCATATTTTAGAGCAAAAGTGCAGAAATTCCTAATATTTTGTGGCAAAAATTCAGAAATTCCTTTTATTTTGAGGTAAAAAGGCTGAAATTCCCATTATTTGCGGGCAAAAAGGAAGAAATTTTCTTTATTTTGGGGCAAAATTGAAGAAATTTCACTTATTTCAGGGTAATAAGTCAGAAATTCCCCTTATTTTGGGGCAAAATAGACAGAAATTCCCTTTGTTTTTGGGGAAAAAGAAATTCCACTTATTTAGATGCAAAAAGGCAGAAATTCCCCTTATTTTGGGGCAAAAATGAAAAAATTTCCATTTTTTATGGCAAAAAGGTTTGCATTCTTTTAATTTTCGGGCAAAAAGGCCGCAATTCCCCGTATTTTGGAGCAAAATTCTAGAAATTCCCCTAATTGTGGGGCAAAAAGGCAGAAATTCCCTATACGTTAGGGCAAAAAGACAGAAATTCTTATTTTGGGGCAAAGCTCAGAAATTCCACTTATTTTGGGGCAAAATTCCAGAAATTTCCCTTATTTTAAGGCAAAATGCAGAAATTTCCATTTTTTGGGGGCAAAATTGCAGAAATTTCCCTTATTTCAGGAATAAAAGGCAGAAATTTTCCTTATTTTAGGGCAAAAGGGCAGAAATTCCTAATATTTTGTTGCAAAAATGCAGAAATTCCCCTTATTTTGAGGTAAAAAGTCTGAAATTCCCCTTATTTGGGGGTAAAAAGTCAGAAATTCCCCTTATTTTGGGGCAAAATTGAAGAAATTTCACTTATTTGAGGGTAATAAGTCAGAAATTCCCCTTATTTTGGGGCAAAAAAAGACAGAAATTCTTTTTGTTTTGGGGGAAAAGACAGAAATTCCACTTATTTAGTGGCAAAAAGGAAGAAATTCCCCTCATTTTGGGGCAAAAATCAAGAAATTTCCCTTTATTATGGCAAAAAGGTTTGCATTCCCCTTATTTTCGGGAAAAAAGGCAGAAATTCCCCGTGTTTTGGAGCAAAATTGCAGAAATTCCCCTAAATTTGGGGCAAAAGGCAGAAATTCTCTTTATTTTGGGGCAAAAATCAGAAATTCCCCTTATTTTGGGGCAAAATTCCAGAAATTTCCTTTATTTTTGGGCAAAATTGCAGAAATTTCCTTTATTTGGGGCAAAATTGCAGAAATTTCACTTATTTTCAGGTAAAAAGGTTGAAATTTCCTTTATTTAGGGGCCAAAAGGGAGAAAGTCCCCTTACTTTGGGGCAAAATTGCAGAAATTTTCCTTATTTTGCAGCAAAAAGGCAGAAATTTCTTATATTTTGGGGCGAAAAGGCAGAAATTCCCCTTATTTTGAGGTAATAAGTCTGAAATTCCCCTTATTTTGGGGCAAAAAGGCAGAAATTCTTTTATTTTGGGGTAAAATTGTAGAAATTTCAAATATTTCAGGGCAAAATGGCAGAAATTCTCCTTATTTTTGGGCAAAAAGATGAAATCCCTTATTTTTGGGTAAAATTGCAGATATTTCAATTATTTCGGGACAAAAAGGCAGAAATTCCACTTAATGTCGGGCAAAAAGGCAGAAATGACCCGTATTTAGAGCAAAATTGCAGAAATTCCTCTAATATTGGTGCAATAATGCAGAAATTCCCTTTATTTTGGAGCAAAAAAGCAGATATTCCCCATATTTTGGTGCAAAAAGGCTGAAATTCTTCTCATTTTGAGGTAAAATGCTGAAATTCCTCATATTTTGGGGCAAAAAGGCACAAATTTTCTTTATTTTCAGGCAAAATTGCAGAAATTTCCTTTATATCAGGGTAAAAAGAGGGAAATTCCCCTTCTTTTGGGGCAAAAAGCAGAAATTTCTTTTATTATGGTAAAAAATTTAAGAAATTTTCTTTTTTTGGAACAAAAAGGCAGAAATTCCCCATTTTTTGGGGTAAAATCCAGAAATTCCCCTTATTTAGATGTAAAACGCAGAAATTCCCCTAATATTGGGGGAAAATGAGGAAATTCCCTTTATTTTGGGGCTAAAAGGCAGACATTTCCCTTATTTTGGGGAAAAAGTCACACATTCCCCTTATTTTAGGGCAAAATTGCAGAAATTTCTTTTATTTGGCGGTAAAAAACAGAAATCCCTTAATTTGGGGAAAATTGCAGAAATTTCCTTTATTATGGGGAAAAATTGCAGAAATTTCTCTTATTTTAGGGAAAAATTGCAGAAATTTCACTTATTTCAAAGAAGAAAAGCAAAAATTTTTCTTATTTTGGGGCAAAAATGCAGAAATTTCCTTTATTTTTGGGCAAAAAAGCAGAAATTCCCCTTATTTTGGGATAAAATTGCCGAAATTTCCCTTATTTGGGGGCAAAAAGGCAGAAAATCCCCTTAATTTCGGGCAAAAAGGCAAAAATTCCCCGTATTTTGGAGCAAAATTGCAGAAATTCCCCTAATATTGGGGCAAAAATGCAGAAATTACTTTTATTTGGGGCAAAAAGGCAGAAGTTCCACTTATTTTTGGGGAAAGAGGCAGAAATTACCTGTATTTTGAAGCAAATTTTCAGAAACTTCCCTAATTTTGGGGCAAAAATGCAGAAATTCCCTTTATTTTGGGGCAAAAATACAGAAATTCTCCTTATTTCGGGGCAAAAATCAGAAATTCCCCTTATTTTGGGGCAAAAAGCAGAAATTTCTTTTATTATGGTAAAAAATTTAAGAAATTTTCTTTTTTTGTAACAAAAAGGCAGATATTCCCCATATTTTGGTGCAAAAAGGCTGAAATTCCCCTCATTTTGAGGTAAAATGCTGAAATTCCTCATATTTTGGGGCAAAAGTTAGAAATTTCCCTCATTTTGAGGCAAAAAGGCACAAATTTCCCTTATTTTCAGGCAAAATTGCAGAAATTTCATTTATTTCAGGGTAAAAAGTCAGAAATTCCTCTTATTTTGGGGCAAAAAGCAGAAATTTCTTTTATTATGGTACAAAATTTAAGAAATTTTCTTTTTTTTTGGAACAAAAAGGCAGAAATTCCCCATTTTTTAGGGTAAAATCCAGAAATTCTCCTTATTTAGAGGTAAAACGCAGAAATTCCTCTAATATTGGGGGAAAATGAAGAAATTCCCTTTATTTTGGGGCTAAAAGGCAGAAATTCCCCTTATTTTGGGGAAAAAGTCACAAATTCCCCTTTTTTTAGGGCAAAATTGTAGAAATTTCCTTTAATTGGTGATAAAAAACAGAAATTCCCTTAATTTGGGGAAAAATTGCAGAAATTTCTGTTATTTTAGGGCAAAATTGCAGAAATTTCACTTATTTCAGAGAAAAAAAGCAAAAATTTTTCTTATTTTTGGGCAAAAATGCAGAAATTTTCTTTATTTTTTGGCAAAAAAGCAGAAATTCCCCTTATTTTGAGATAAAATTGCCGAAATTTCCCTTATTTGGGGGCAAAAAGGCAGAAAATCCCTTTAATTTCGGGGAAAAGGCAAAAATTCCCCGTATTTTGGAGCAAAATTGCAGAAATTCCCCAAATATTGGGGCAAAAATGCAGAAATTCCTTTTACTTGTGGCAAAAAGGCAGAAATTCCCCTTATTTTCTGGGAAAGAGGCAAAAATTTTCTGTATTTTGAAACAAAATTGCTGAAACTTTCCTAATTTTGGGCCAAAAAATCAGAAATTTCATTTATTTAGGGGCAAAAATACAGAAATTCTTCTTATTTTGAGACAAAATTGAAGAAATTTCCCTTATTTTGGGGCAAAATTGCAGAAATTTTCCTTATTTTGGGGCAAAATTGAGAAATTTCTTTTATTTTGGTACAGAATTGCAGAAATTTTTCTTATTTTGTGGCAAGAAGGCAGAAATTTTTTATATTTTGTGGCAAAAAGGCACAAATTTTTCTTATTTTCGGGCAAAATTGCAGAAATTTCATTTATTTCAGGACAAAAAGTCAGAAATTCCTTTTATTTTGGGGCAAAAAGCAGAAATTTCTTCTATTTTGGTACAAAATTGAAGAAATTTTCCTTATTTTGGAACAAAAAGGTAGAAATTCCCCATATTTTGTGGCAAAAGGCAGAAATTCCCCTTATTTTGAGGTAAAAAGGCTGAAATTCCCCTTATTTTGAGGCAAAAAGGCGGAAATTCTTTTTATTTTGGGGTAAAATTAAAAAAATTTCAAATATTTCAGGGCAAAATGACAGAAATTCCCCTTATTTTGGGGCAAAAAGATTAAATACCTTATTTTTGGCTAAAATTGCCGATATTTCACTTATTTTGGGACAAAAAGGCAGAAATTCCACTTAATTTCAGGCAAAAAGGCCGAAATGACCCGTATATCGGAGCAAAATTGCAGAAATTCCTCTAATATTGGTGCAATAATGCAGAAATTCCCTTTATTTTGGAGCAAAAAGGCAGATATTCCCCATATTTTGGTGCAAAAAGACTGAAATTCCCCTCATTTTGAGGTAAAATTCTGAAATTCCTCATATTTTGGGGCAAAATGCAGAAATTCCCCTCATTTTGGGGCAAACAGGCAAAAATTTCCCTTATTTTCAGGCAAAATTGCAGAAATTTCATTTATTTCAGGGTTAAAAGTCAGAAATTCCCCTTATATTGGGGCAAAAAGCAGAAATTTCTTTTATTATGGTACAAAATTTAAGAAATTTTCCTTTTTTTGGAACAAAAAGTCAGAAATTCCCCATTTTTTGGTGTAAAATCCAGAAATTCCCCTTATTTAGAGGAAAAACGCAGAAATTCCCCTAATATTATGGGAAAATGAAGAAATTCCCTTAATTTTGGGGCTAAAAGGCAGACATTCCCCTTATTTTGGGGAGAAAGTCACAAATTCCCCTTATTTTAGGGCAAATTGCAGAAATTTCTTTTATTTGGCGGTAAAAATCAGAAATTCCCTTAATTTGGGGAAAATTGCAGAAATTTCTTTTACTATGGGGAAAAATTGCAGAAATTTCTCTTATTTTAGGGCAAAATTGCAGAAATTTCACTTATTTCAGAGAAAAAAAGCAAAATTTTTTCTTATTTTGGGGCAAAAATGCAGAAATTTCCTTTATTTTTGGCAAAAAAGCAGAAATTCCCCTTATTTTGGGATAAAATTGCCGAAATTTCCCTTATTTGGGAGCAAAAAGGCAGAAAATCCCCTTAATTTCGGGTAAAAAGGCAAAAATTCCCCGTATTTTGGAGCAAAATTGCAGAAATTCCCCTAATATTGGGGCAAAAATGCAGAAATTCCTTTCATTGGGCTAAAAACGCAGAAGTTCCTCTTATTTTCGGGGAAAGAATCAGAAATTCCCTGTATTTTGAAGCAAAATTGCAGAAACTCCCCTAATTTTGGGGCAAAAATTCAGAAATTCCCTTTATTTTGGGGCAAAAATACAGAAATTCTCCTTATTTCGGGGAAAAAATCAGAAATTCCCCTTATTTTGGGGCAAAATTGAAGAAATTTCCCTTATTTTGGGGCAAAATTGCAGAAGTTTCTCTTATTTTGGGGCAAAATTGAAGAAATTTCTTTTATTTTGGTACAGAATTGCAGAAATATTTCTTATTTTGTGGCAAGAAGGCAGAAATTTTATATATTTTGTGGAAAAAGGCAGAAATTTTTCTTATTTTCAGGCAAAATTGGAGAAATTTCATTTATTTCAGGACAAAAAGTCAGAAATTCCTTTTATTTTGGGGCAAAAATCAGAAATTTCTTCTATTTTGGTACAAAATTGAAGAAATTTTCTTTATTTTGAAACAAAAAGGCAGAAATTTCCCATATTTTGTGGCAAAAGGCAGAAATTCCCCTTATTTTGAGGTAATAAGGCTGAAATTCCCCTTATTTTGGGGCAAAAAGGCAGAAATTCTTATTATTTTGGGGTAAAATTGAAAAAAAATTCAAATATTTCATGGCAAAATGATAGAAATTCCACTTATTTTGGGGCAAAAATATCAAATCCCTTATTTTTGGGTAAAATTGCAGATATTTCACTTATTTTGGGACAAAAAGGCAGAAATTTCACTTAATTTCGGGCAAAAAGGCAGAAATGACCCGTATTTTGGAGCAACATTGCAGAAATTCCTCTAATATTGGTGCAATAATGCAGAAATTTCCTTTATTTTGGAGCAAAAAGGCAGATATTCCCCATATTTTGGTGCAAAAAGGCAGAAATTCCCCTCATTTTGGGGCAAAAAGGCAAAAATTTCCCTTATTTTCAGGCAAAATTGCAGAAATTTCATTTATTTCAGGGTAAAAAGTCAGAAATTTCCCTTATTTTGGGGCAAAAAGCAGAAATTTCTTTTATTATGGTACAAAATTTAAGAAATTTTTTTTTATTTTGGAACAAAAAGGCAGAAATTCCCCATTTTTGGGGGTAAAATCCAGAAATTCCCCTTATTTAGATGTAAAACGCAGAAATTCCCCTAATATTGGGGGAAAATTAAGAAATTCCCTTTATTTTGGGGCTAAACGGCAGAAATTCTCCTTATTTTGGGGAAAAAGTCAGAAATTCCCCTTATTTTAGGGAAAAATTGCAGAAATTTCTTATATTTGGGAGCAAAAAACAGAAATTCCCTTAATTTGGGGAAAATTGTAGAAATTTCCTTTATTATGGGGAAAAATTGCAGAAATTTCTCTTATTTTAGGGCAAAATTGCAGAAATTTCACTTATTTCAGAGAACAAAAGCAAAATTTTTTCTTATTTTGGGGCAAAAATGCCGAAATTTTCTTTATTTTGGGGCAAAAAAGCAGAAATTCCCCTTATTTTGGGATAAAATTGCCGAAATTTCCCTTATTTGGGTGCAAAAAGCAGAAAATCCCCTTAATTTCGGGCAAAAATGCAAAAATTCCCTGTATTTTGGAGCAAAATTGCAGAAATTCCCCTAATATTGGGGCAAAAATGCAGAAATTCCTTTTATTTGGGGCAAAAAGGCCGAAGTTCCTCTTATTTTCGGGGAAAGAGGCAGAAATTCCCTGTATTTTGAAGCAAAATTGCAGAAACTCCCCTAATTTTGGGGCAAAAAGGCAGAAATTCCCTTTATTTTGGTGCAAAAATACAGAAATTCTCCTTATTTTGGGGCAAAATTGAAGAAATTTCCCTTATTTTGGGTCAAAATTGGAGAAATTTCTTTTATTTTGGTACAGAATTGCAGAAATTTTTCTTATTTTGTGGCAAGAAGGCAGAAATTTTTTTATATTTTGTGGCAAAAAGGCAGAAATTTTTCTTATTTTCGGGCAAAATTGCAGAAATTTCATTTATTTCAGGACAAAAAGTCAGAAATTTTTTTTTGGGACAAAAAGCAGAAATTTCTTCGATTTTGGTACAAAATTGAAGAAATTTTTCTTATTTTGGAACAAAAAGGCAGAAATTCCCCATAATTTGGGGCAAAAGGCAGAAATTCCCCTTATTTTGAGGTTAAAAGAATGAAATTCCTCTTATTTTGGGGCAAAAAGGCAGAAATTCCCTTTACTTTGCAGCAAAAAGGCAGAAATTCCCGTTAATTGGGGCAGAAAAGCAGAAATTTTCCTTATTTGGGGGCAATAAGGCAGATATTCCCCATATTTTGTGGCAAAAAGGCAGAAATTCCCCTTATTTGGAGGTAAAATCCTGAAATTCCCCTTATTCTGGGCAAAAAGGCAGATATTCCCCTTATTTTGGGGCAAAATTGCAGAAATTTCACTTATTTCAGGGCAAAAAGTCAGAAATTTGCCTTATTTTGGGGCAAAAAGCAGAAATTCCCCTAATTTTGGGGCCAAAAACAGAAATTCCCTATATTTTGGGGTAAAATTGCAGAAATTTCAAATATTTCAGGGCAAAAATGCAGAAATTCCACTTAATTTTGTGCTATAAGGCAGAAATTCCCCGTACTCTGGAGCAAAATTTCAGAAATTCCCCTTATATTGGTGAAAAATGCAGAAATTCCCTTTATTTTGGTGCAATAAGGCTCAAATTCCCCGTATTTTGAAGCAAAATTGCACAAGTTCCCCTAATTTAGAGTGAAAATGCAGAAATACACATAATTTTGTGGAAAAAAGACAGAAATTCTCCTTATTTTGGGGCAAAATTGCAGAAATATCCCTTATTTTGTGGCAAAATTGCAGAAATTTTTCTTATTTTGTTCAAAATTGCAGAAATTTCAATTATTTCAGAATAAGAAGACAGGAATTTCTCTTGTTTTAGGACAAAAGGGCAGGAATTTCTTGTATTTTGGTACAAAATTGCAGAAAATTTCTCTATTTTGGAGCAAAAATGCAGAAATTCCCCATATTTTGGGGCAAAAATGCAAAGATTCCCCTTATTATGAGGAAAAATGCTGAAATTCCCCTTATTTTGGGGCAAAAAGACAGAAATTCCCCTTATTTTGTGGCAAAAAGGCAGAAATTTCTCTTATTTTGGGGCAAAATTGCAGAAATTTTACTTATTTCTGGGAAAAAATTCAAAAATTTCCCTTATTTGGGGCAAAAAGGCAGAAATTCCGTTTATTTTTGGGTAAAAAGACAGAAATTTCACTTATTTTGAGGGGAAAAGGAAGAAATTCCTCTTATTTTGGGGCAAAAATGAAGAAATTTCCTTTTTTTGTGGCAAAAGGTATACATTCCCCTTATTTTCTGGCAAAAATGCAGAAATTCCCTATATTTTGGAGCAAAATTGCAGAAATTCCCCTAGTTGTTGGGCAAAAAGGCAGAAATTCCCTATATGTTGGGCCAAAAATCAGAAATTCCCCTTATTTTGGGGCAAAACTCAGAAATTCCACTTATTTTGGGGCAAAATTCCAGAAATTTCCCTTATTTTGGTGCCAAATTGCAGAAATTTCCCTTATTTTGGGTCAAAATTGCAGAAATTTCACTTATTTCAGGAAAAAAAGGCAGAAATTTTCTTTATTTTAGGGCAAAAAGGCAGAAATTCTTAATATTTTGTGACAAAAATGCAGAAATTCCCCTTATTTTGAGGTAAAAAGGCTGAAATTCCCCTTATTTTGGGGCAAAAATGAAGAAATTTCCCTTTTTTATAGCAAAAAGGTATGCATTCCCCTTATTTTCGGGCAAAAAGGCAGAAATTCCCCGTATTTTGGAGCAAAATTGCAGAAATTCCCTTTATTTCGAGGTAAAAAAGCTGAAATTCTCCTTTTTTGGGGGCAAAAGCAGAAATTTTCCTTATTTTGGGGCAAAATTGAAGAAATTTCACTTATTTCAGGGTAATAAGTCAGAATTTCCCCTTATTTTGGGGCAAAAAAGACAGAAATTCCCTTTGTTCTGGGAGAAAAAGACAGAAATTCCACTTATTTAGAGGCAAAAAGGTAGAAATTCCCCTTATTTTGGGGCAAAAATGATGAAATTATCCTTTTTTTGGCAAAAAGGTATGCATTCCCCTCATTTTCGGCGATAAAGGCAGAAAATCCTCGTATTTTGGAGCAACATTGCAGAAATTTACCTAATTTTGGGGTAAAACATGCAGTAATTTTTTTTATTTTGTGGCAAAAAGGCAGAAATGCCCCTTATTTTGGGGCAAATGGCAGAAATTTCTCTTATTTCGAGGTAATAAGGCTGAAATTCCCCTTATTTTGGGGCAAAAGGGCCGAAATTCTTTTTATTTTTGGGTAAAATTGCAGAAATTTCAAATATTTTAGGGCAAAATGGCAGAAATTCCCCTTATTTTGGGGCAAAAAGATGAAATCCCTAATTTTTGGCTAAAAAAAAAAGGCAGAAATTCCACTTAATTTTGGGCAAAAAGGCAGAAATGACCAGTATTTTGGAACAAAAAGGCTGAAATTTCCCTTATTTTGTGGTAAAATGCTGAAATTCCTCATATTTTGGGGCAAAAGGCAGAAATTCCCCTCATTTTGGGGCAAAAGGGCAAAAATTCCCCTTATTTTGAGGTAAAACTGAAGAAATTTCACTTATTTTGCAGAAATTCCCCTTATTTTTGGCGAAAAAAGAAGAAAATCCCTGTATTTTGGAGCAAAATTGCAGACATTCACCTAATTTTAGGATAAAACATGCAGTAATTTTCTTTGTTTTGGGACAAAAGGCAGAAATTCCCATTATTTTAGGGAAAAATTGCAGAAATTTCCCTTATTTGGGGACAAAAAACAGAAATTCCCTTTATTTTGGGGCAAAATTGCAGAAATTTCCTTTTTTATGGAAAAAAATTGCAGAAATTTCCTTTATTTCAAGGCAAAATTGCAGAAATTTCACTTATTTCAGAGAAAAAAAGCAAAAATTTTTCTTATTTTGGGGCAAAAACGCAAAAATTCCCATTATTTTGGGGCAAAAAGGCAGAAATTCACCTTATTTTGGGGTAAAATTGCAGACATTTCACATATTTCAGGGCAAAAAGGCAGAAATTCCCCTTATTTGGGGGCAAAAATGCAGAAATTCATTTTATTTTGGGATAAAATTGCAGAAATTTCCCTTTTTTGGGGGCAAAAAGGAAGAAAATCCCCGTAGTTTGAAGCAAAATTGCAGAAATTCCCCTAATATTGGGGCAAAAATGCAGAAATTCCCTTTATTTGGGGCAAATCGGCAGACGTTCCCCTTATTTTCGGGAAAAGAGGCAGATATTCCCTGTATTTTGAAGCAAAATTGCAGAAACTCCCCTAATTTTGGGGCAAAAAGGCAGAAATTCCCTTTATTTTGTGGCAAAAATACAGAAATTCTCCTTATTTGGGGGAAAAAATCAGAAATATCCCTTATTTTGGGGCAAAATTTTAGAAATTTCTTTTATTTTGGTACAGAATTGCAGAAATTTTTCTTATTTTGTGGCAAAAAGGCAGAAATTCCCCATATTTTGGTGCAAAAAGGCTGAAATTTCCCTTATTTTGAAGTAAACTGCTGAATTTCCCCATATTTTGGGGTTCAAAGGCAGAAATTCCCCTCATTTTGGGGCAAAAAGGCACAAATTTCCCTTATTTTCCGGCAAAATTGCAGAAATTTCATTTATTTCAGGGCAAAAAGTCAGAAATTACTTTTATTTTGGGGCAAAAAGCAGAAATTTCTTTTATTTTGGTACAAAATTGAAGAAAATTTCCTTATTTTGGAACAAAAAGGCAGAAATTCCCCATATTTTGTGGCAAAATGCAGGAATTCCCCTTATTTAGAGGTAAAATGCAGAAATTCCCCTAATTTTGAGGAAAAATGCAGAAATTCCCTTTATTTTGGAGCTAAAAGGCAGAAATTCCCCGTATTTTGAAGCAAAATTGCAGAAAATCTCATAATTTTAGGGGAAAAAGTCTGAAATTCTCCTTATTTTGGTGCAAAAAGAAAGAATATCTCCGTTTTTCAAGGGCAAAAACTCAGAAATTCCCCTTATTTGTGGCAAAATTGCAGAAATTTCCTTTACTTTGGGGCAAAATTGCAGAAATTTCCCTTATTATGGGGCAAAATTGCAGAAATTTCAATTATTTCAGGGAAAAAAGGCAGAAATTTTTCGTATTTTGGGGCAAAAAGGCAGAAATTTCTTTTATTTTGGTACAAAATTGCAGAAATTTTTCTTATTTTGGGGCAAAAAGGCAGAAATTCCCCATACTTTGGGGCAAAAGGCAGAAATTTTCCTTATTTTGATGAAAAAAGGCTGAAATTTCCCTTATTTTGGGGCAAGAATGCAGAAATTCCCCTTATTTTGGGGCAAAAAGCAGACATTTCCCTTATTTTGGGGAAAAATTTTAGAAATTTAACTTATTTTAGAGCAAAAAGTCAGAAATTCCCCTTATTTTGGGGCAAAAAGACAGAAATTCCGTTTATTTTTGGGGAATAGTCAGAAATTGCACTTATTTTGAGGCAAAAATGCGGAAAATTTCCTTATTTTGGGGTAAAAATGAAGAAATTTCCCTTTTTATGGCAAAAAGGTATACATTCCCTTTATTTTCGGGCAAAAAGGCAGAAATTCCCCGTATTTTGGAGCACAATTGCAGAAATTCACCTAATTTTGGGGTAAAACATGCAGTAATTTTCTTTGTTTGGGGTCAAAAGGCAGAAATTCCCATTATTTTGGGGCAAAAAGCAGAAATTCTCCTTATTTTAAGGCAAAATTGCAGACATTTCCCTTATTTGGGGACAAAAAACAGAAATGCCCTTTATTTTGGGGCAAAATTGCAGAAAATTCTTTTATTATGAGGAAAAATTGCAGAAATTTCTTTTATTTTAAGGCAAAATTGCAGAAATTTCACTTCTTTCAGAGAATAAATGCAAAAATTTTTTTTATTTTGAGGCAAAAATGCAGCAATTCCCATTATTTTGGGGCAAAAAGGCAGAAATTCACCTTATTTTGGGGTAAAATTGCAGACATTTCACATATTTCAGGGCAAAAGGCAGAAATTCCCGTTATTTGGGGGCAAAAAGGCAGAAATTCCCCTTATTTTGGTATAAAATTGCAGAAATTTCCCTTGATTGGGGGCAAAAAGGCAGAAAATCTCCTTAATTTCGGGCAAAAAGGCAGAAATTCCTCGTATTTTGGAGCAAAATTGCAGAAATTCCCTTAATATTGGGGCAAAAATGCAGAAATTCCCTTTATGTGAAGCAAATTGGCAGAAGTTCCCCTTATATTCGGGAAAATAGGCAGAAATTCCCTGTATTTTGAAGCAAAATTTCTGAAACTCCGCTAATTTTGGGGCCAAAAGGCAGAAATTCCCTATATTTTGGGGCAAAAATACAGAAATTCTCACTATTTTGGGGCAAAAATCAGAAATTTCCTTTATTTTGGGGCAAAATTTTAGAAATTTCTTTTATTTTGGTACAGAATTGCAAAAATTTTTCTTATTTTGTGGCAAAAAGGCAGAAGTTCCCCATATTTTGGTGCAAAAAGGCTGAAATTCCCCTTATTTTGAGGTAAAATGCTGAAATACCCCATATTTTGGAGTTAAAAGGCAGAAATTCCCCTCATTTTGGGGCAAAAAAGCACAAATTTCTCTTATTTTCGGGCAAAATTGCAGAAATTTAATTTATTTCAGGGCAAAAAGTCAGAAATTACTTTTACGTTGGAACAAAAAGCAGAAATTTCTTTTATTTTGGTACAAAATTGAAGAAATTTTCCTTATTTTGGAAAAAAAAGTCAGAAATTCCCCATATTTTGACAAAAGGCAGTAATTCCCCTTATTTTGAGGTGAAAAGTCTGAAATTCCCCTTATTTGGAGGTAAAATGATGAAATTCCCCTTATTTTGGAAAAAAGGCAGCAATGCCCCTTATTTTGGGGCAAAATTGCAGAAATTTCACTTATTTCAGGGCAAAAAGTCAGAAATTTCCCTTATTTTGGGGCAAAAACAGAAATTCTCTTAATTTTGGGGCCAAATATAAATTGCCCTTATTTTGAGGTAAAATTGCGGAAATTTTATATATTTCAGGGCAAAAAGGCAGAAATTCCACTTTATTTCGGGCAATAAGGCAGAAATTCCCCGTATTTTGGAGCAAAATTTCAGAAATTCCTTTTTCATTGGTGCAAAAAGGCAGAAATTCCCTTTATTTGGTGCAATAAGGCAGAAATTCCCTGTATTTTGAAGCAAAATTGCACATATTCCCCTAATTTTGAGGGAAAATGCAGAAATTCACATTATTTTGGGGCAAAAAGAAAGAAATTCTCCTTATTTCAAGGCAAAAAGTCAGAAATTCCCCTTATTTTGGTGCAAAATTCCAGAAATGTCCATTATTTTGGGGCAAAATTGCAGAAATCTCCCTTATTTTGGGGCAAAATTACAGAAATTTCTCTTATTTCAGGGAAAAAACACAGAAATTTCTCTTATTTTGGGGCAAAAAGGCAGAAATTACTTTTATTTTGGTAAAAAATTGCAGAAAATTTCTTTATTTTGGGGCAAAAATACAGAAATTCCCCATATTTTAGGGCAAAAATGTAGAGATTCCCCTTATTATTAGGTAAAAAGGCTAAAATTCCCCTAATTTTGGGGCAAAAAGACAGAAATTCCCCTTATTTTGTGGCAAAAATGCAGAAATTCCCCGTATTTTGGAGCAAAATTGCAGAAATTACCCTAATTGGGGGGCAAAAAGGCAAAAATTCCCTATATGTTGTGGCAAAAAGACAGAAATTAACCTTATTTTGAGGCTAAACTCAGAAATTCCACATATTTTGGGGCAAAATTCCAGAAATTTCCCTAATTTTGAGACAAAATTGCAGAAATTTCAATTATTTTGGCGCAAAATTGCAGAAATTTCACTTATTTCAGGAAAAAATGCAGAAATTTTCATTATTTTGGGGCAAAAAGGCAGAAATTCCTAATATTTTGTGGCAAAAATGCAGAAATTCTCCTTATTTTGTGGCAAAAAGGCAGAAATTTCCCTTATTTTGGGGCAAAATTGCAGAAATTTCACTTATTTCAGGGCATAATTCAAAGATTCCTTTTATTTTGGGGCAAAAAGACAGAAATTCCGTTTATCTTTGGGTAAAAAGGCAGAAATTTCACTTATTTTTAGGCAAAAAGGCAGAAATTCCTTTTATTTTGGGGCAAAAATTAGGAAATTTCCCTTTTTTGTGGCAAAAGGTATACATTCCCTTTATTTTCGGGAAAAAAAGCAGAAATTCCCCGTATTTTGGAGCAAAATTGCACAAATTCCCCTAGTTGTGGGGCAAAAAGGCAGAAATTCCTATTTGTTGGGGCAAAAAGACAGAAATTCTCCTTATTTTGGGGCAAAACAAAAAATTCCACTTATTTTGGGGCAAAATTCCAGAAATTTTCCTTATTTTGGGGCAAAATTGCAGAAATTTCACTTATTTTGGGGAAAAATTGCAGAAATTTCACTTTTTTTGAGGTAAAAAGGATGAAATTCCCCTTATTTAGGGGCAAAAAGGAAGAAATTTCCCCTATTTTGGGGCAAAAAGCCAGAAATTCCCATTATTTTGTGGCACAAAGGCAGAAATTTCTTTTATTTTAGGGCAAAATTGCAGAAATTTCACTAATTTCATGGCATAATTCAAAAATTCCTTTTATTTTGGGGAAAAAAGACAGAAATTCCATTTATTTTTTGGTAAAAAGGCAGAAATTTCACTTATTTTGAGGTAAAAAGGCAGAAATTCCTCTTATTTTGGGGCAAAAATTAAGAAATTTCCCTATTTTGTGGCAAAATGTATACATTCTCTTTATTTTTGGGAAAAATGCAGAAATTCCCTGTATTTTGGAGCAAAATTGCAGAAATTCCCCTAGTTGTTGGGCAAAAGCAGAAATCCCCTATTTGTTGAGGAAAAAAGACAGAAATTCTCCTTATTTTGGGGCAAAACTCAGAAATTCCACTTATTTTGGGGCCAAATTTCAGAAATTTCCTTTATTTTGGGGCAAAATTGCAGAAATTTCACTTATTTTGGGGCAAAATTGCAGAAATTTCACTTATTTCAGCCAAGAAAGGCAGAAATTTTCCACATTTTGGAGCAAAAATGCAGAAATTCTTAATATTTTGTGGCAAAAATGCAGAAATTAAAACTTATTTTTAGTTAAAATGCTGAAATTCACCTTATTTGGGGCAAAAAAGCAGAAATTTCCCTTATTTTTTGGCAAAAATACAGAAATTCCCCTTATTTTGTGGCAAAATTGGAGATATTTCAATTATTTTGGGGAAAAATTGCAAAAATTTCTTTTAATTTAAGGCAAAATTGCAGAAATTTCACTTATGTCAGAGAAAAAAGCAAAAATTTTTCTTATTTTGGGACAAAAATGCAGAAATTCCCATTATTTTGGGGCAAAAAGGCATAAATTCACCTTATTTTGGAATAAAATTGCAGACATTTCACATATTTCAGGTCAAAAAGGCAGAAATTCCTGTTATTTGGGCGCAAAAAGGCAGAAATTTCCATTATTTTGGGATAAAATTGCAGAAATTTCCATTGTTTGAGGGCAAAAATGCAGAAAATCCCCTTAATTTTGGGCAAAAAGGCAGAAATTCCTCATATTTTAAAGCAAAATTGCAGAAATTCCCCAAATATTGGGGCAAAAATGCAGAAATTTCCTTTATTTGGGGCAAATCGGCAGAAGTTCCCCTTATTTTCGGGAAAAGAGGCAGAAATTCCCTGTATTTTGAAGCAAAATTGCAGAAACTCCCCTCATTTTGGGGCAAATAGGCAGAAATTCCCTTTTTTGGGGGGCAAAAATACAGAAATTCTCATTATTTCGCGGCAAAAATCAGAAATTTCCCTTATTTTGGGGCAAAATTTAAGAAATTTCTTTTATTTTGGTACAGAATTGCAGAAATTTTTCTTATTTTGTGGCGAAAAGGCAGAAATTCCCCATATTTTGGTGCAAAAAGGCTGAAATTCCCTGTATTTTGAGGTAAAATGCTGAAATTCCCCATATTTTGGGGTTAAAAGGCAGAAATTCCCCAAATTTTGTGGCAAAAAGGCACAAATTTCCCTTATTTTTTAGCAAAATTGTAGAAATTTCATTTATTTCAGGGCAAAAAGTCAGAAATTACTTTTATTTTGGGGCAAAAACCAGAAATTTCTTTTATTTTGGTACAAAATTTAAGAAAATTTCCTTATTTTGGAACAAAAATCAGAAATTCCTCATATTTTGGGCAAAAGGCAGAAATTCTTATAATTTTGAGGTAAAAAGGCTGAAATTCCCGTTATTTTGGGGCAAAAAGGCAGAAATTCCCTTTGCTTTGTGGCAAAAAGGCAGAAATTCCCGTTAATTGGGGCAGAGAAGCAAAAATTTTCCTTATTTGGGGGCAATAAGGCAGAAATTTCCCGTATTTTGTGGCAAAAAGGCAGAAATTCCCCTTATTTGAAGGTAAAATGCTGAAATTCCCCTTATTTTTGCAAAAAAGCAGAAATTCCCCTTATTTTGGGGCAAAATTGCAGAAATTTCAGTTATTTCAGTGCAAAAAGTCAGAAATTTGCATTATTTTGGGGCAAAAAGCAGAAATTCTCCTAATTTTGGGGCCAAAAACAGAAATTCCCTTTATTTTGGGGTAAAATTGTGGAAATTTCAAATATTTCAGGGCAAAAAAGCCAGAAATTCCACTTTGTTTCAGGCAATAAGGCAGAAATTCCCCGTATATTGGAGCAAAATTTCAGAAATTCCCCTTATATTGGTGCAAAAATGCACAAATTCCCTTTATTTTGGTGCAATAAGGCAGAAATTTTACGTATTTTGAAGCAAAATTGCACATATTCCCCTAATTTTGAGGGAAAATGCAGAAATTCACATTATTTTGGGGCAAAAAGACGGAAATTCTCCTTATTTTAAGCAAAAAGTCAGAAATTCCCCTTATTTTGGGGCAAAATTCCAAAAATGTCCATTATTTTGGGGCAAAATTGCAGAAATTTCACTTATTTCATGGAAAAAACGCAGAAATTTCTCTTATTTTGGGGCAAAAAGGGAGAAATTACTTTTATTTTGGTACAAAATTGCAGAAATTTTCTTTATTTTGGGGCAAAAATACAGAAATTCCCCATATTTTAGGGCAAAAAGGCAGAGATTCCCCTTATTATTAGGTAAAAAGGCTGAAATTCCCCTTACTTTGGGGCAAAAAGACAGAAATTCCCCTTATTTAAGGGCAAAATTGCAGAAATTTCATTATTTCAGGGAAAAAAGGCAGAAAATTTCTTATTTTGGAGCAAAAAGGCAGAAATTCCTAGTATTTTGTGGCAAAAATGCAGAAATTCACCTTATTTTGATGTAAAAAGGCTGAAATTTCCCTTATTTGGGGGCAAAAAGGCAGAAATTTTTCCTATTTTGGGGCAAAAAGACAGAAATTTCCATTATTTTGTGGCACAAAGGCAAAAATTTCTTTTATTTTAGGGCAAAATTGCAGAAATTTCACTAATTTCAGGCCATAATTCAACAATTTCTTTTATTTTGGAGCAAAAAGACAGAAATTCAGTTTATTTTTGGGTAAAAAGGCAGAAAATTCACTTATTTTGAGGTAAAAAGGCAGAAATTCCTCTTATTTTGGGGCAAAAATAAAGAAATTTCCCTTTTTTGTGGCAAAAGGTATACATTCCCCTTATTTTTGGTAAAAAATACAGAAATTCTTCGTATTTTGGAGCAAAATTGCAGAAATTCCCCTAGTTGTGGGGCAAAAAGGCAGAAATTCCCTATTTGTTGGGGCAAGACGACAGAAATTCTCCTTATTTTGGGGCAAAACTCAGAAATTCCACTTATTTTGGGGCAAAATTCCACAAATTTTCCTTATTTTGGGGCAAAATTGCAGAAATTTCACTTATTTTGGGGCAAAATTGCAGAAATTTCACTTATTTCAGGGAAAAAAGGCAGAAATTTTTCTTATTTTGTAGCAAAAAGGCAGAAATTCCTAATATTTTGTGGCAAAAATGCAGAAATTCCATTTATTTTGAGGTAAAAAGGCTGAAATTCTCTTTATTTGGGGGCAAAAAGGCAGAAATTTCCCTTATTTTGGGGCAAAAAGACAGAAATTCCCCTTTTTTGTGGCAAAAAGAAGAAATTTCTTTTATTTTAGGGCAAAATTGCAGAAATTTCACAAATTTCAGGGCATAATTCAAAAATTCCTTTTATTTTGGGGTAAAAAGACAGAAATTCCGTTTATTTTTGGGTAAAAAGGCAGAAATTTCCCTTACTTTGAGATAAAAAGGAAGAAATTCCTCTTTTTGGGGCAAAAATGAAGAAATTTCCTTTATTTGTGGCAAAAGGTATACATTTCCCTTATTTTCAGGAAAAAAAGCAGAAATTCTCCGTATTTTGGAGCAAAATTGCAGAAATTCCTTTAATTGTGGGGCAAAAAGGCAGAAATTTCCTATATGTTGGGGCAAAAAGACAGAAATTCTCCTTATTTTAGGGCAAAACTCAGAAATTCCACTTATTTTGGGGCAAAATTCAAGAAATTTCCCTTATTTTGGGGCAAAATTGCAGAAATTTCACTTATTTTGGGGTAAAATTGCAGAAATTTTACTTATTTCAGGAAAGAAAGGCAGAAATTTTCCTTATTTTGGAGCAAAAATGCAGAAATTCCTAATATTTTGTGGCAAAAATGCAGAAATTCCCCTTATTTTGAGGTAAAAAGGCTCAAATTCCCCTTATTTGGAGGCAAAAAGGCAGAAATTTCCCTTATTTTGGGGCAAAAATACAGAAATTCCCCTTGTTTTGGGGCAAAATTGCAGAAATTTCAATTATTTTGGGGAAAAATTTTTGAAATTTAACTTATTTCAGGGCAAAAAGTCGGAAATTCCCATTATTTGGGGGCAAAAAGACAGAAATTCCATTTATTTTTGGAAAAAAGTCAGAAATTACACTTATTTGTCCAAAAAAGGCGGAAAATCCCCTTATTTTGGGGTAAAAATGAAGAAATTTCCCTTTTTATGGCAAAAAGGTATACATTTTCTTTATTTTCGGGCAAAAAGGCAGAAATTCTCCGTATTTTGGAGCAAAATTGCAGAAATTCCCCTAATTTTGGGGCAAAAAGTCAGAAATTCCCCTTATTTTGGGGTAAAACTGCAGAAATTTCCCTTATTTCGTGACAAAATTGCAGAAATTCCCCTTATTTTCTGCGAAAAAGACAGAAAATCCCTGTATTTTGGAGCAAAATTTCAGAAATTCACCTAATTTTGGCGTAAAACATGCAGTAATTTTCTTTGTTTTGGGGCAAAAAGCAGAAATTCTCCTTATTTTCGGGCAAAAGGCAGAAATTCCCCTTATTTTAGGGCAAAATTGCAGAAATTTCCTTTATTTCGGGACAAAAAACAAAAATTCCCTTTATTTTGGGGCAAAATTGAAAAATTCCTTCATTAAGGGGAAAAATTGCAGAAATTTCTTTTATTTTAAGGCAAAATTGCAGAAATTTCACATATTTCAGAGAAAAAAAGCAAAAAATTTTCATATTTTGGGGCAAAAAGGCAGAAATTCCCATTATTTTGGGGCAAAAAGTTGGAAATTCACCTTATTTTGGGGTAAAATTGAAGACATTTCACATATTTCAGGGCAAAAAGGCAGAAATTCCCGTTATTTGAGGGAATAAAGGCAGAAATTTCTTTTTATTTTGGGATAAAATTGCAGAAATTTCCCTTGTTTGGGGGCAAAAAGGCAGAAAATCCCCTTAATTTTGCGCAAAAAGGCAGAAATTCCTTGTATTTTAAAGCAAAATTGCAGAAATTCCTCAAATAGTGGGGCAAAAATGCAGAAATTCCCTTTATTTGGGGCAAATCGGAAGAAGTTCCCCTTATTTTCTGAAAAAGAGGCAGAAATTCCCTGTATTTTGAAGCAAAATTGCAGAAACTCCCCTAATTTTGGGGCAAAAAGGCAGAAATTCCCTTTTTTGGGGGCAAAAATACAGAAATTCTCCTTATTTCGGGGCAAAAATCAGAAATTTCCCTTATTTTGGGGCAAAATTTAAGAAATTTCGTTTATTTTGGTACAGAATTGCAGAAATTTTTCTTATTTTGTGGCAAAAAGGCAGAAATTCCCCATATTTTGGTGCAAAAAGGCTGAATTTCCCCGTATTTTGAGGTAAAATTCTGAAATTCCCCATATTTTGGGATTAAAAGGTAGAAATTCCCCTCATTTTGAAGCAAAAAGGCACAAATTTTTTTTATTTTTGGGCAAAATTGAAGAAATTTCATTTATTTCAGGGCAAAAAGTCAGAAATTACTTTTATTTGGGGGCAAAAAGCAGAAATTTCTTTTATTTTGGGACAAAATTGGGGAAAATTTCCTTATTTTGGAACAAAAAGTCAGAAATTCCCCATATTTTGGGCAAAGGGCAGAAATTCCCCTTATTTTTGGGTAAAAAGTGTACAATTCCCATTATTTTGGGGCAAAAAGGCAGAAATTCTCTTTACTTTGTGGCAAAAAGGCAGAAATTCCCATTAATTGGGGCAGAAAAGCAAAAATTTTCTCTATTTGGGGGCAATAAGGCAGAAATTCCCCATATTTTGTGGTAAAAAGGCAGAAATTCCCCTTATTTGAAGGTAAAATGATGAAATTCCCCTTATTTTGGCAAAAAGGAAGAAATTCCCCTTATTTTGGGGCAAAATTGCAGAAATTTCACTTATTTCAAAGCAAAAAGTCAGAAATTTGCTTTAATTTGGGGCAAAAAGCAGAAATTCTCCAAATTTTGGGGCCAAAATCAGAAATTCCCTTTATTTTGGGGTAAAATTGCAGAAATTTCAAATATTTCAGGGCAAAAAGGCAGAAATTCCACTTTATTTCGGGCAATAAGGCAAAAATTCCCCGTATTTTGAGCAAAATTTCAGAAATTCCCCTTATATTGGTGCAAAAATGCAAAAATTCCCGTTATTTTGGTGCAATAAAGCAGAAATTCCCCGTATTTTGAAGCAAAATTGCACATATTCCGCTAATTTTGAGGGAAAATGCAGAAATTCACATTATTTTGGGGCAAAAAGACAGAAATTCTCCTTATTTTGGGGCAAAATTCCAGAAATTTCCTTTATTTTGGGGCAAAATGGCAGAAATCTCCCAAATTTTGGGGCAAAATAACAGAAATTTCACTTATTTCATGGAAAAAACGCAGAAATTTCTTTTATTTTGGGGCAAAAAGGCAGAAATTACTTTTATTTTGGTACAAAATTGCAGAAATTTTTTTTATTTTGGGGCAAAAATACAGAAATTCCCCATATTTTAGGGCAAAAAGGAGAGATTCCCCTTATTATTAGGTAAAAAGTCTGAAATTCCTTGTATTTTGGGGCAAAAAGACAGAAATTCCCCTTATTTTGTGGCAAAAAAGCAGAAATTTCCCTTATTTTGAGGCAAAATTGGAGAAATTTCACTTATTTCAGGGCAAAATTCAAAAATTGCATTTATTTTGGGGTAAAAATACAGAAATTCCGTATATTTTTGAGTAAAAAGGCAGAAATTTCACTTATTTTGACGTAAAAAGGCAGAAATTCCTCTTATTTTGGGGCAAAAATGAAGAAATTTCCATTTTTTGTGGCAAAAGGTAAACATTCCCCTTATTTTCGGGCAAAAAGCAGAAATTCCCTGTATTTTGGAGCAAAATTGCAGAAATTCCCCTAATTGTGGGGCAAAAAGGCAGAAATTCCCTATATGTTGGGGCAAAAAGACAGAAATTCTCCTTTTTTTGGGGCAAAACTCGAAAATTCCACTTATTTTGGGGCAAAATTCCAGAAATTTTTCTTATTTTGGGACAAAATTGCAGAAATTTCAATTTTTTTGGGCCAAAATTCCAGAAAATTCACTTATTTCAGGGAAAAAAAGCAGAAATTTTTCTTATTTTGGGGCAAAAAGGCAGAAATTCCTTATATTTTGTGGCAAAAATGCAGAAATTCCCCTTATTTTGAGGTAAAAAGGCAGAAATTTCCCTTATTTTGGGGCAAAAAGGCAGAAATTTTTCTTATTTTGGGGCAAAATTACAGAAATTTAAATTATTTTGGGGAAAAATTTTTGAAATTTTATTTATTTCAGGGTAAAAAGTTGGAAATTCCCCTTATTTTGGGGCAAAAAGACAAAAATTCCATTTATTTTTGGAAAATTCAGAAATTGCAGTTATTTTGAGTCAAAAAGGCGGAAAATCCCTTTATTTTGGGGTAAAAATGAAGAAATTTCACTTTTTATGGCAAAAAGATATACATTCCCTTTATTTTCGGGCAAAAAGGCAGAAATTCCCCGTATTTTGGAGCAAAATTTCAGAAATTCCCCTAATTTGGGGGCAAAATGGCAGAAATTCTCCTTATCTTGGGGTAAAACTGCAGAAATTTCACTTATTTCGAGGCAAAAATGGCAGAAATTCCCCTTATTTTCTGCGAAAATCGCAGAAAATCCAAGTATTTTGGAGCAAAATTGCAGAAATTCACCTAATTTTGGGATAAAACATGCAGTAATTTTCTTAGTTATGGGGCAAAAAGGCAGAAATTCTCCTTATTTTGGGGCAAAAGGCAGAAATTCCCTTTATTTTAGGGCAAAATTGCAGAAATTTCCCTTATTTGGGGACAAAAAACAGAAATTCCCTTTATTTTGGGGCAAAATTGCAAAAAATTCCTTTATTATGGGGAAATATTGCAGAAATTTCTTTTATTTTAAGGCAAAATTGCAGAAATTTCACATATTTCAGAGAAAAAAAGCAAAATTTTTTCATATTTTGGGGCAAAAAGTCAGAAATTCCCATTATTTTTGGGCAAAAAGGTAGAAATTCACCTTATTTTGGGGTAAAATTGAACACATTTCACATATTTCAGGGCAAAAAGGAAGAAATTCTCGTTATTTGAGGGCATAAAGGCAGAAATTGCTTTTATTTTGGGATAAAATTGCAGTAATTTCCCTTGTTTGTAGGCAAAAAGTAGAAAATCCCCTTAATTTTGGGCAAAAAGGCAGAAATTCTCCGTATTTTAAAGCAAAATTGCAGAAATTCCCCAAATATTGGGGCAAAAATGCAGAAATTCCCTTTATTTGGGGCAAATCGGCAGAAGTTCCCCTTATTTTCTGAAAAAGAGGCAGAAATTCCCTGTATTTTGAAGCAAAATTGCAGAAACTCCCCTAATTTTGGGGCAAAAAAGCAGAAATTCCCTTTTTTGGGGGCAAAAATACAAAAATTCTCCTTATTTCTGGGCAAAAATCAGAAATTTTCTTTATTTTGGGGCCAAATTTTAGAAATTGCTTTTATTTTAGTACAGAATTGCAGAAATTTTTCTTATTTTGTGGCAAAAAGGCAGAAATTCTTCATATTTTGGTGCAAAATGCTGATATTCCCCTTATTTTGAGGTAAAATGCTGAAATTCCCCATATTTTGGGGTTAAAAGGCAGAAATTCCCCTCATTTTGGGGCAAAAAGGAACAAATTTCCCTTATTTTCGGGCAAAATTGCCGAAATTCCATTTATTTCAGGGCAAAAAGTCAGAAATTACTTTTATTTTGGGGCAAAAAGCAGAAATTTCTTTTATTTTGGTACAAAATTGAAGAAATTATCCTTATTTTGAAACAAAAAGTCAGAAATTCCTCATATTTTGGGAAAAATGCAGAAATTCCCCTTATTTTGGGTAAAAAGGCTGAAATTTCTGTTATTTTAGGGCAAAGAGGCAGAAATTCCCTTTACTTTGTGGCAAAAAGGCAGAAATTCCCATTAATTGGGGCAGAAAAGCAAAATTTTTCCTTATTTGTGGGCAATAAGGCAGAAATTCCCCATATTTTGTGGCAAAAAGGCAGAAATTCCCCTTATTTGAAGGTAAAATGCTGAAATCCCCCTTATTTTGGCAAAAAGGCAGAAATTCCCCTTATTTTGTGGCAAAATTGCAGAAATTTCACTTATTTCAGGGCAAAAAGTCAGAAATTTGCCTTAATTTGGGGCAAAAAGCAGAAATTCTCCTAATTTTGGGGCCAAAAACAGAAATTCCCCTTATTTTGGGGTAAAATTGCGGAAATTTCAAATATTTCAGGGCAAAAATGCAGAAATTCCACTTTATTTCGGGCAATAAGGCAAAAATTCCCCGTATTTTGAAGCCAAATTGCACATATTCCCCTAATTTTGAAGGAAAATGCAGAAATTCACATTATTTTGGGGCAAAAAGACAGAAATTCTCCTTATTTCAGGGTAAAAAGTCAGAAATTCCCCTTATTTTGGGGCAAAATTCCAGAAATTACCTTTATTTTGGGGCAAAATTGCAGAAATCTCCCTAATTTTAAGGCAAAATTACAGAAATTTCACTTATTTCAGGGAAAAAACTCAGAAATTTCTCTTATTTTGGGGCAAAAAGGCAGAAATTACTTTTATTTTGGTACAAAATTGCAGAAAATTTTTTTATTTTGGGGCAAAAATACAGAAATTCCCCATATTTTAGGGCAAAAAGAGAGATTCCCTTTATTATTAGGTAAAAAGGCTGAAATTCCTTTTATTTTGGGGTAAAAAGACAGAAATTCCCCTTATTTTGTGGCAAAAAAGCAGAAATTTCCCTTATTTTGAGGCAAAATTGGAGAAATTTCATTTATTTCAGGGCAAAATTAAAAAATTCCTTATATTTTGGGGCAAATATACAGAAATTCCGTATATTTTTGAGTAAAAAGGCAGAAATTTCACTTATTTTGACTAAAAAGACAGAAATTCCTCTTATTTTGGGGCAAAAAGACAGAAATTCCCCTTATTTTGTGGCACAAAGGCAGAAATTTTTTTTATTTTAGGGCAAAATTGCAGAAATTTCAGTAATTTCAGGGCATAATTCAAAAATTTCTTTTATTTTGGAGCAAAAAGACAGAAATTCAGTTTATTTTTTGGTAAAAAGGCAGAAAATTCACTTATTTTGAGGTAAAAAGGCAGAAATTCCTCTTATTTTGGGGCAAAAATGAAGAAATTTCTCTTTTTTGTGGCAAAAGGTATACATTCCCCTTATTTTTTGGAAAAAATGCAGAAATTCTTCGTATTTTGGAGCAAAATTGCAGAAATTCCCCTAGTTGTGGGGCAAAAAGGCAGAAATTTCCTATTTGTTGGGGCAAGAAGACAGAAATTCTCCTTATTTTGAAGCAAAACTCAGAAATTCCACTTATTTTGATGCAAATTTCCACAAATTTTCCATATTTTGAAGCAAAATTGCAGAAATTTCTTTTATTTTGGGGCAAAATTGCAGAAATTTCACTTATTTCAAGGAAAAAATGCAGAAATTTTCCTTATTTTGTAGCCAAAATGCAGAAACTCCTAATATTTTGTGGCAAAAATGCAGAAATTCCATTTATTTTGAGGTAAAAAGGCTGAAATTCCCTTTATTTGGGGGCAAAAAGGCAGAAATTTCCCTTACTTTGGGGCAAAAAGACAGAAATTCCCCTTTTTTGTGGCAAAAAGGAAGAAATTTCTTTTATTTCAGGGCAAAATTGCAGAAATTTCACAAATTTCAGGGCATAATTCAAAAATTCCTTTTATTTTGGGGCAAAAAACCAGAAATTCTGTTTATTTTTGGGTAAAAAGGCAGAAATTTCACTTACTTTGTGGTAAAAAGGCAGAAATTCCTCTTATTTTGGGGCAAAAATGAAGAAATTTCCCCTTTTTGTGGCAAAAGGTATACATTCCCTTTATTTTCGGGAAAAAAAGCAGAAATTCCCCGTATTTTGGAGCAAAATTGCAGAAATTCCTTTAATTGAGGGGCAAAAAGACAGAAATTTCCTATATGTTGGGGCAAAAAGACAGGAATTCTTCTTATTTTAGGGCAAAACTCAGAAATTCCACATATTTTGGGGCAAAATTCAAGAAATTTCCCTTATTTTGGGGCAAAATTGCAGAAATTTCACTTATTTTGGGGCAAAATTGCAGAAATATTACTTATTTCAGAAAAGAAAGGCTGAAATTTTCCTTATTTTGGAGCAAAAATGCAGAATTTCCTAATATTTTGTAGCAAAAATGCAGAAATTCCCCTTATTTTGAGTTAAAAAGGCTCAAATTCTCCTTATTTGGAGGCAAAAAGGCAGAAATTTCCCTTATTTTGGGGCAAAAATACAGAAATTCCCCTCATTTTGGGGCGAAATTGCAGAAATTTCAATTATTTTGAGGAAAAATTTTTGAAATTTATCTTATTTCAGGGCAAAAAGTCGGAAATTCCCCTTATTTGGGGGCAAAAAGACAGAAATTCTATTTATTTTTGGAAAAAAGTCAGAAATTACACTTATTTTATGTCAAAAAGGCGGAAAATCCCCTTATTTTGGGGTAAAAATGAAGAAATTTCCCTTTTTATGGCAAAAAGTTATACATTTTCTTTATTTTCGGGCAAAAAGGCAGAAATTCTCCGTATTTTGGAGCAAAATTGCAGAAATTCCCCTAATTTTGGGGCAATAAGTAAGAAATTCCCCTTATTTTGGGGTAAAACTGCAGAAATTTCACTTATTTCGTGGCAAAATGGCAGAAATTCCCCTTATTTTCTGCGAAAAAGGCAGAAAATTACCGTATTTTGGAACAAAATTGCAGAAATTCACCTAATTTTGGCGTAAAACATGCAGTAATTTTCTTTGTTTTGGGGAAAAAAGCAGAAATTCTCCTTATTTTGGGGCAAAAGGCAGAAATTCCCCTTATCTTAGTGTAAATTGCAGAAATTTCCCTTCTTTGGGGACAAAAAACAAAAATTCCCTTTATTTTGAGGCAAAATTGAAAAATTCCTTCATTAAGAGGAAAAATTGCAGAAATTTCTTTTATTTTAAGGCATAATTGCAGAAATTTCACATATTTCAGAGAAAAAAAGCAAAAAATTTTCATATTTTGGGGCAAAAAGGCAGAAATTCCTATTATTTTGGGGCAAAAAGGTAGATATTCACCTTATTTTGGGGTAAAAAGGCAGACATTTCACATATTTCAGGGCAAAAAGGCAGAAATTCCCGTTATTTGAGGGCCTAAAGGCAGAAATTCCTTTTATTTTGGGATAAAATTGCAGAAATTTCTTTTGTTTGGGGGCAAAAAGGCAGAAAATCCTCTTAATTTTGGGCAAAAAGGCAGAAATTCTCCGTATTTTAAAGCAAAATTGCAGAAATTCTTCAAATATTGGGGCAAAAATGCAGAAATTCCTTTTATTTGGGGCAAATCGGCAGAAGTTCCCTTTATTTTCTGAAAAAGAGGCAGAAAATCCCTGTATTTTGAAGCAAAATTGCAGAAACTCCCCTAATTTTGGGGCAAAAAAGCAGAAATTCCCTTTTTTGGGGGCAAAAATACAAAAATTCTCCTTATTTCTGGGCAAAAATCAGAAATTTCCTTTATTTTGGGGCCAAATTTTAGAAATTGCTTTTATATTAGTACAGAATTGCATAAATTTTTCTTATTTTGTAGCAAAAAGGCAGAAATTCCCCATATTTTGGTGCAAAAAGGCTGAAATTCCCATTATTTTGAGGTAAAATGCTGAAATTCCCCATATTTTCGGGTTAAAAGGCAGAAATTCCCCTCATTTTGGGGCAAAAAGGCACAAATTTTTTTTATTTTTGGGCAAAATTGCAGAAATTTCATTTATTTCAGGGCAAAAAGTCAGAAATTACTTTTATTTGGGAGCAAAAAGCAGAAATTTCTTTTATTTTGGGACAAAATTGAAGAAAATTTCCTTATTTTGGAACAAAAAGTCAGAAATTCCCCATATTTTGGGCAAAAGGCAGAAATTCCCCTTATTTTGGGGTAAAAAGGCTGAAATTCTCATTATTTTGGTGCAAAAAGACAGAAATTCCCTTTACTTTGTGGCAAAAAGGCAAAAATTCCAATTAATTGGGGCAGAAAAGCAAAAATTTTCTTTATTTGGGGGCAATAAGGCAGAAATTCCCCATATTTTGTGGCAAAAAGGCAGAAATTCCCCTTATTTGAAGGTAAAATGATGAAATTCCCCTTATTTTGGCAAAAAGGCAGAAATTCCCCTTATTTTGGGGCAAAATTGCAGAAATTTCACTTATTTCAAGGCAAAAAGTCAGAAATTTGCTTTAATTTGGGGCAAAAAGCAGAAATTCTCCTAATTTTGGGGCCAAAAACAGAAATTCCCCTTATTTTGGGGTAAAATTGCGGAAATTTCAAATATTTCAGTGCAAAAAGGTAGAAATTCCACTCTATTTTGGGAAATAAGGCAAAAATTCCCTGTATTTGGGAGCAAAATTTCAGAAATTCCCCTTATATTGTTGCAAAAATGCAGAAATTCCCTTTATTTTGGTGCAATAAGGGAAAAATTCCCCGTATTTTGAAGCAAAATTGCACATATTCCCCTAATTTTGAGGGGAAATGCAGAAATTCACATTATTTTGGAGCAAAAAGACAGAAATTCTCCTTATTTTGGGGCAAAATTCCAGAAATTTCCTTTATTTTAGGGCAAAATTTGCAGAAATCTCCCTAATTTTGGGGCAAAATTAGAGAAATTTCACTTATATCAGGGAAAAACGCAGAAATTTCTCTTATTTTGGGGCAAAAAGGCAGAAATTACTTTTATTTTGGTACAAAATTTCAGAAAATTTTTTTATTTTGGGGCAAAAATACAGAAATTCCTCATATTTTAGGGCAAAAAGGAGAGATTCCCCTTATTATTATGTAAAAAGTCTGAAATTCCTTTTATTTTGGGGCAAAAAGACAGAAAATCCCCTTATTTTGTGGCAAAAAAGCAGAAATTTCCCTTATTTTGAGGCAAAATTAAAGAAATTTCACTTATTTCAGGGCAAAATTTAAAAATTGCATTTATTTTGGGGCAAAAATACAGAAATTCTGTATATTTTGAGTAAAAAGGCAGAAATTTCATTTATTTTGATGTAAAAAGGCAGAAATTCCTCTTATTTTGGGGCAAAAATGAAGAAATTTCCTTTTTTTTGTGGCAAAAGGAAAACATTCCCCTTATTTTCGGGCAAAAAAAGCAGAAATTCCCTGTATTTTGGAGCAAAATTGCAGAAATTCCCCTAATTGTGGGGCAAAAAGGCAGAAATTCCCTATATGTTGGGGCAAAAAGACAGAAAGTCTTCTTTTTTGGGGGCAAAATTCAGAAATTCCACTTATTTTGGGGCAAAATTCCAGAAATTTTTCTTATTTTGGGACAAAATTGCAGAAATTTCAATTTTTTTGGGCCAAAATTGCAGAAATTTCACTTATTTCAGGGAAAAAGGCAGAAATTTTTCTTATTTTGGGGCAAAAAGACAGAAATTCCTTATATTTTGTGGCAAAAATGCAGAAATTCCCCTTATTTTGAGGTAAAAAGGCAGAAATTTCCCTTATTTTGGGGCAAAAAAACAGAAATTCCCCTTATTTTGGGGCAAAATTACAGAAATTTCAATTATTTTGGCGAAAAATTTTTGAAATTTAACTTATTTCAGGGCAAAAAGTTGGAAATTCCCCTTATTTTGGGGCAAAAAGACAGAAATTCCATTTATTTTTGGAAAAAGGTCAGAAATTGCAGTTATTATGAGTCAAAAAGGCAGAAAGTCCCCTTATTTTGGGGTGAAAATGAAGAAATTTCCCTTTTTATGGCAAAAAGGTATACATTCCCTTTATTTTCGGGCAAAAAGGCAGAAAATTCCTGTATTTTGGAGCAAAATTGCAGAAATTCACCTAATTTTGGCATAAAACATGCAGTAATTTTCTTTGTTTTGGGGCAAAAAGGCAGAAATTCTTCTTATTTTGTGGCAAAAGGCAAAAATTCCCCTTATTTTAGCGCAAAATTGCAGAAATTTCCCTTATTTGGGGACAAAAAACAGAAATTCCCTTTATTTTGGGGCAAATTGCAAAAAATTCCTTTATTATGGGGAAAATTGCAGAAATTTCTTTTATTTTAAGGCAAAACTGCAGAAATTTCACATATTTCAGAGAAAAAAAGCTAAAATTTTTTATATTTTGGGGCAAAAATGCAGAAATTCCCATTATTTTTGAACAAAAAGGTAGAAATTCACCTTATTTTGGGGTAAAATTGCAGACATTTCAATATTTAAGGGCAAAAAGGCAGAAATTCCCATTATTTGAGAGCATAAAGGCAGAAATTCCTTTTATTTTGGGTTAAAATTGCAGAAATTTCCCTTGTTTGGGTGCAAAAGGCAGAAAATCCCATTAATTTTGGGCAAAAAGGCAGAAATTCCCTGTATTTTAAAGCAAAATTGCAGAAATTCCCTAAATATTGGAGCAAAAATGCAGAAATTCCCTTTATTGGGAGCACATCGGCAGAAGTTCCCCTTATTTTCGGGAAAAGAGTCAGAAATTCCCTGTATTTTGAAGCAACATTGCAGAAACTCCCCTAATATTTGGGCAATAAGGCAGAAATTCCCTTTTTTTGGGGGCAAAAATACAGAAATTCTCCTTATTTCGGGGCAAAAATCAGAAATTTCCCTTATTTTGGGGCAAAATTTAAGAAATTTCGTTTATTTTGGTACAGAATTGCAGAAATTTTTCTTATTTTATGGCAAAAAGGCAGAAATTCCCCATATTTTGGTGCAAAAAGGCTGAAATTCCCATTATTTTGAGGTAAAATGCTGAAATTTCCCATATTTTGGGGTTAAAAGGCAGAAATTCCCCTCATTTTGGGGCAAAAAGGCACAAATTTCCCTTATTTTCGGGCAAAATTGCAGAAATTTCATTTATTTCAGGGCAAAAAGTCAGAAATTACTTTTATTTTGGGGCAAAAAGCAGAAATTTCTTTTATTTTGGTACAAAATTGAAGAAATTTTCCTTATATTGGAACAAAAAGTCAGAAATTCCCCATATTTTGGGCAAAAGGCAGAAATTCCCCTTATTTTGGGGTAAAAAGGCTGAAATTCCCATTATTTTGGGGCAAAAAGTCAGAAATTCCCTGTACTTTGTGGCAAAAAAGCAGAAATTCCAATTAATTGGGGCAGAAAAGCAAAAATTTTCCTTATTTGTGGGCAATAAGGCAGAAATTCCCCATATTTTGTGGCAAAAAGGCAGAAATTACCCTTATTTGAAGGTAAAATGCTGAAATTCCCCTTATTTTGGCAAAAAGGCAGAAATTCCCCTTATTTTAGGGCAAAATTGCATAAATTTCACTTATTTCAGGGCAAAAAGTCAGAAATTTGCCTTAATTTGGGGCAAAAACAGAAATTCTCCTAATATTGGGGCAAAAATCAGAAATTTCCCTTATTTTGGGGCAAAATTTAAGAAATTTCGTTTATTTTGGTACAGAATTGCAGAAATTTTTCTTATTTTATGGCAAAAAGGCAGAAATTCCCCATATTTTGGTGCAAAAAGGCTGAAATTCCCATTATTTTGAGGTAAAATGCTGAAATTTCCCATATTTTGGGGTTAAAAGGCAGAAATTCCCTTCATTTTGGGGCAAAAAGGCACAAATTTCCCTTATTTTCGGGCAAAATTGCAGAAATTTCATTTATTTCAGGGCAAAAAGTCAGAAATTACTTTTATTTTGGGGCAAAAAGCAGAAATTTCTTTTATTTTGGTACAAAATTGAAGAAATTTTCCTTATATTGGAACAAAAAGTCAGAAATTCCCCATATTTTGGGCAAAAGGCAGAAATTCCCCTTATTTTGGGGTAAAAAGGCTGAAATTCCCGTTATTTTGGGGCAAAAAGGCAGAAATTCCCTGTACTTTGTGGCAAAAAAGCAGAAATTCCAATTAATTGGGGCAGAAAAGCAAAAATTTTCCTTATTTGGTGGCAATAAGGCAGAAATTCCCCATATTTTGTGGCAAAAAGGCAGAAATTACCCTTATTTGAAGGTAAAATGCTGAAATTCCCCTTATTTTGGCAAAAAGGCAGAAATTCCCCTTATTTTAGGGCAAAATTGCATAAATTTCACTTATTTCAGGGCAAAAAGTCAGAAATTTGCCTTAATTTGGGGCAAAAACAGAAATTCTCCTAATTTTGGGGCCAAAAACAGAATTTCCCCTTATTTTGGGGTAAAATTGTGGAAATTTCAAATATTTAAGGGCAAAAAGGGAGAAATTCCACTTTATTTCGGGCAATAAGGCAGAAATTCCCTGTATTTTGGAGTAAAATTTCAGAAATTCCCTTTATATTGGTGCAAAAATACATAAATTCCTTTTATTTTGGTGCAATAAGGCAAAAAATTCCCGTATTTTGAAGCCAAATTGCACATATTACCCTAATTTTGAGGGAAAATGCAGAAATTCACATTATTTTGGGGCAAAAAGACAGAAATTCTCCTGATTTCAGGGCAAGAAGTCAGAAATTCCACTTATTTTGGTGCAAAATTCCAGAAATGTCCATTATTTTGGGGCAAAATTGCAGAAATCTCCCTTATTTTGGGGCAAAATTACAGAAATTTCACTTATTTCAGGGAAAAAACACAGAAGTTTCTCTTATTTTGGGGCAAAAAGGCAGAAATTACTTTTATTTTGGTAAAAAATTGCAGAAAATTTTTTTATTTTGGGGCAAAAATACAGAAATTCCCCATATTTTAGGGCAAAAATGTAGAGATTCCCCTTATTATTAGGTAAAAAGGCTGAAATTCCCCTTATTTTGGGAAAAAAGACAGAAATTCTCCTTATTTTGTGGCAAAAAGGCAGAAATTTCTTTTATTTTGAGGCAAAATTGCAGAAATTTACCTTATTTCAGGGCAAAATTCAAAAATTCCTTTTATTTTGGGGCAAAAATACAGAAATTCCGTATATTTTTGGGTAAAAAGGCAGAAATTTCACTTATTTCAGGGAAAAAAGGCAGAAATTCCTCTTATTTTGGGGCAAAAATGAAGAAATTTCCCTTTTTTGTGGCAAAACGTAAACATTTTTCTTTTTTTCGGGCAAAAAAGCAGAAATTCCTCGTATTTTGAAGCAAAATTGCAGAAATTCCCCTAATTGTGGGGCAAAAAGGCAGAAATTTCCTATATGTTGTGGCAAATGAAAGAAATTCTCCTTATTTTGGGGCAAAACTCAGAAATTCCATTTATTTTGGGACAAAATTCCAGAAATTTCCTTTATTTTGGGACAAATTTGAAGAAATTTCAATTATTTTGGGGCAAAATTGCAGAAATTTCAATTATTTCAGGTAAAAAAGGTTGAAATTTACCTTATTTTGGGGCAAAAAGGCAGAAATTCCTAATATTTTGTGGCAAAATGCAGAAATTCCCCTTATTTTGTGGCAAAAAGGCAGGAATTTAACTTATTTCAGGGCATAATTAAAAAATTCCTTTTATTTTGGGGCAAAAAGACAGAAATTCCTTTAATTTTTGGGTAAAAAGGCAGAAATTTCACTTATTTTGAGGTAAAAAGACAGAAATTCCTCTTATTTTGAGGCAAAAATGAACAAATTTCCCTTTTTTGTGGCAAAAGTTATACATTCCTCTTATTTTCAGGAAATACTGCAGAAATTACCCGTATTTTGAAGCAAAATTGCAGAAATTCCCCTAGTTGTGGGGCAAAAAGGCAGAAATTCCCTATTTGTTGGGGCAAAAAGACAAAAATTCTCCTTATTTTGGGGCAAAACTCAGAAATTCCACTTATTTTGGGGCAAAATTCCAGAAATTTCCCTTATTTTGGGGCAAAATTGCAGAAATTTCACTTATTGTGGGGCAAAATTGCAGAAATTTCACTTATTTCAGGGAAGAAAGGCAGAAATATTCCTTATTTTAGAGCAAAAATGCATAAATTCCTAATATTTAGTGGCAAAAATGCAGAAATTCCCATTATTTTGAGGTAAAAAGGCTGAAAATCCCATTATTTAGGGGCAAAAATGCAGAAATTTATCTTATTTTGGGGCAAAAATACAGAAATTCCCCTTATTTTGAGGCAAAATTGCAGAAATTTCAATTATTTTGGGAAAAAATTTTAGAAATTTAACTCATTTCAGGGCAAAAATTCAGAAATTCCCCTTATTTTGGGGTAAAAAAACAGAAATTCCGTTTATTTTTGGGAAAAAGTCAGAAATTGCACTTATTTTGAGTCAAAAAGGCGGAAAATCCCCTTATTTTGGGGTAAAAATGAAGAAATTTCTCTTTTTATGGCAAAAAGGTATACATTCCCTTTATTTTCAGGCAAAAAGGCAGAAATTCCCCGTATTTTGGAGCAAAATTGCAGAAATTCCATTAATTTTGGGGCAAAAAGGGAGAAATTCCCCTTATTTTGTGGCAAAAAGGCAGGAATTTAACTTATTTCAGGGCATAATTAAAAAATTCCTTTTATTTTGGGGCAAAAAGACAGAAATTCCTTTAATTTTTGGGTAAAAAGGCAGAAATTTCACTTATTTTGAGGTAAAAAGACAGAAATTCCTCTTATTTTGAGGCAAAAATGAACAAATTTCCCTTTTTTGTGGCAAAAGTTATACAGTCCTCTTATTTTCAGGAAATACTGCAGAAATTACCCGTATTTTGAAGCAAAATTGCAGAAATTCCCCTAGTTGTGGGGCAAAAAGGCAGAAATTCCCTATTTGTTGGGGCAAAAAGACAAAAATTCTCCTTATTTTGGGGCAAAACTCAGAAATTCCACTTATTTTGGGGCAAAATTCCAGAAATTTCCCTTATTTTGGGGCAAAATTGCAGAAATTTCACTTATTGTGGGGCAAAATTGCAGAAATTTCACTTATTTCAGGGAAGAAAGGCAGAAATATTCCTTATTTTAGAGCAAAAATGCATAAATTCCTAATATTTAGTGGCAAAAATGCAGAAATTCCCATTATTTTGAGGTAAAAAGGCTGAAAATCCCATTATTTAGGGGCAAAAATGCAGAAATTTATCTTATTTTGGGGCAAAAATAGAGAAATTCCCCTTATTTTGAGGCAAAATTGCAGAAATTTCAATTATTTTGGGAAAAAATTTTAGAAATTTAACTCATTTCAGGGCAAAAATTCAGAAATTCCCCTTATTTTGGGGTAAAAAAACAGAAATTCCGTTTATTTTTGGGAAAAAGTCAGAAATTGCACTTATTTTGAGTCAAAAAGTCGGAAAATCCCCTTATTTTGGGGTAAAAATGAAGAAATTTCTCTTTTTATGGCAAAAAGGTATACATTCCCTTTATTTTCAGGCAAAAAGGCAGAAATTCCCAGTATTTTGGAGCAAAATTGCAGAAATTCCATTAATTTTGGGGCAAAAAGGGAGAAATTCCCCTTATTTTGGGGTAAAACTGCAGAAATTTCACTTATTTCGCTGCTAAATGGCAGAAATTCCCTTTATTTTCTGCGAAAAAAGCAGAAAATCTCTGTATTTTGGAGCAAAATTGCAGAAATTCACCTAATTTTGGCGTAAAACATGCAGTAATTTTCTTTGTTTTGGGACAAAAAGGCAGAAATTCCCATTATTTTGGGGCAAAAGGCTGAAATTCCCTATATTTTAGGGCAAAATTGCAGAAATTTCCTTTATTTGGGGACAAAAAACAGAAATTCCCTTTATTTTGGGGCAAAATTGCAGAAAATTCCTTTATAATGGGGAAAAATTGCAGAAATTTCTTTTATTTTAAGGGAAAATTGCAGAAATTTCACTTATTTCAGAGAAAAAAAGCAAAAATTTTTCTTGTTTTGGGGCAAAAATGCAGAAATTTCCATTATTTTGGGGCAAAAAGGCAGAAATTCACCTTATTTTGGGGTAAAATTGCAGACATTTCACATATTACGGGGCAAAAGGCAGAAATTCCTGTTATTTGGGGGCAAAAGGCAGAAATTCCTTGTATTTTAAAGTAAAATTGCAGAAATTCCCCAAATATTGCGGCAAAAATGCAGAAATTCCCTTTTTTGGGGCAAATCGGCAGAAGTTCCCTTTATTTTCGGGAAAAGAGGCAGAAATTCTCTGTATTTTGAAGGAAAATTGCAGAAACTCCCCTAATTTTGGGGCAAAAAGGCAGATATTCTTCTTTTTTTGGGGCAAAAATACCAAAATTCTCCTTATTTCGGGGCAAAAATCAGAAATTTCCCTTATTTTGGGGCAAAATTTTAGAAATTTCTTTTATTTTAGAACAGAATTGCAGAAATTTTTTTTATTTTGTGGCAAAAAGGCAGAAATTCCCCATATTTTGGTGCAAAAAGGCTGAAATTCACCTTATTTTGAGGTAAAATGCTGAAATTCCCCATATTTTCAGGTTAAAAGGCAGAAATTCCCCTAATTTTGGGGCAAAAAGGCACAAATTTCCCTTATTTTCGGGCTAAATTGCAGAAATTTCATTTATTTCAGGGCAAAAAGTCAGAAATTACTTTTATTTTGGGGCAAAAAGCAGAAATTTTGTTTATTTTGGTTCAAAATTGAAGAAATTTTCCTTATTTTGGAACAAAAAGTCAGAAATTCCCCGTATTTTGGGCAAAAGGCAGAAATTCCCTTTATTTGAGGTAAAAAGGCTGAAATTCCCGTTATTTTGGGGCATAAAGGCAGAAATTCTCTTTACTTTGTGGCAAAAAGGCAGAAATTCCCGTTAATTGGGGCAGAAAAGCAAAAATTTTCCTTATTTAGGGGCAATAAGGCAGAAATGACCCATATTTTGTGGCAAAAAGGCAGAAATTCCTCTTATTTGGAGGTAAAATGCTGAAATTCCCCTTATGTTGGCAAAAAGGCAGAAATTCCCCTTATTTTCGGGCAAAATTGCAGAAATTTCACTTATTTCAGGGCAAAGTCAGAAATTTGCCTTATTTTGGGGCAAAAAGCAGAAATTCTCCTAATTTTGGGGCCAAAAACAGAAATTCCCCTTATTTTGGGGTAAAATTGCAGAAATTTCAAATATTTTTGGGCAAAAAGGCAGAAATTCCACTTTATTTTGGGCAATAAGGCAGAAATTCCCCGTATTTTGGAGCAAAATTTCAGAAATTCCCCTTTTATTGGTGCAAAAAGGCAGAAATTCCCTTTATTTTGGTGCAATAAAGCAGAAATTCCCCGTATTTTGAAGCAAAATTGCACATATTCCCCTAATATTGAGGGAAAATGCAGAAACTCACATTATTTTGGGGCAAAAAGACAGAAAATCTCCTTATTTCAGGGCAAAAAGTCAGAAATTCCACTTATTTTGGGGCAAAATTTCAGAAATGTCCATTATTTTGGTGCAAAATTGCAGAAATCTCCCTTATTTTGGGGCAAAATTACAGAAATTTTAATTATTTCAGAGAAAAAACGCAGAAATTTCTCTTATTTTGCAGCAAAAAGGCTGAAATTACTTTTATTTTGGTACAAAATTGAAGAAAATTTCTTTATTTTGGGGCAAAAATACAGAAATTCCCCATATTTTAGGGCAAAAAGGCAGAGATTCCCCTTATTATTAGGTAAAAAGGCTGAAATTCCCCTAATTTGGGGGCAAAAAGACAGAAATTCCTTTTATTTTTTGGTAAAAAGCAGAAATTTCCCTTATTTTGGAGCAAAATTGCAGAAATTTCACTTAATTAAGGGCATAATTCAAAAATTCCTTTTATTTTGGGGCAAAAATACAGAAATTCCGTATATTTTTAGGTAAAAAGGCAGAAATTTCACTTATTTTGAGGTAAAAATGCAGAAATTCCTCTTATTTTGGGGCAAAAATGAAGAAATTTCCCTTTTTTGTGGCAAAAGGTAAACATTCCCCTTATTTTCGGGCAAAAAGGAAGAAATTCCCCGGATTTTGGAGCAAAATTGCAGAAATTACCCTAATTGTGGGGCAAAAAGGCATAAATTCCCTATATGTTGTGGCAAAAAAGACAGAAATTAACCTTATTTTGAAGTTAAACTCAGAAATTCCACATACTTTGGGGCAAAATTCCAGAAATTTCCCTAATTTTGGGACAAAATTGCAGAAATTTCATTTATTTTTGCGCAAAATTGCAGAAATTTCACTTATTTCAGGAAAAATGCAGAAATTTTCTTTATTTTGCGGCAAAAAGGCAGAAATTTCTAATATTTTGTGGCAAAAATGTAGAAATTCCTCTTATTTTGTGGCAAAAAGGCAGAAATTTCCCTTATTTTGGGGCAAAATTGCAGAAATTTCACTTATTTCAGGGCATAATTCAAAAATTCCTTTTATTTTGGGGCAAAAAGACAGAAATTCCGTTTATTTTTGGGTAAAAGGCAGAAATTTCACTTATTTTTAGTCAAAAAGGCAGAAATTCCTTTTATTTTGGGCAAAAATTAGGAAACTTCCCTTTTTTGTGGCAAAAGGTATACATTCCCTTTATTTTCGGAAAAAAAAGCAGAAATTCCCCGTATTTTGGAGCAAAATTGCAGAAATTCCCCTAGTTGTGGGGCAAAAAGGCAGAAATTCCCTATTTGTTGGGGCAAAAAGACAGAAATTCTCCTTAATTTGGGGCAAAACAAAAAATTCCACTTATTTTAAGGCAAAATTCCAGAAATTTTCCTTATTTTGGGGCAAAATTGCAGAAATTTCACTTATTTTGGGGAAAAATTGCAGAAGTTTCACTTATTTCAGGGAAAAAAGGCAGAAATTTTTCTTATTTTGGGGCAAAAAGACAGAAATTCCCCTTTTTGGGGGGCAAAAATACAGAAATTCTCCTTATTTCGGGGCAAAAATCAGAAATTTCCTTTATTTTGTGGCAAAATTTTAGAAATTTCTTTTATTTTGGTACAGAATTGCAGAAATTTTTCTTATTTTGTGGCAAAAAGGCAGAAATTCCCCATATTTTGGTGCAAAAAGGCTGAAATTCCCCTTATTTTGAGGTAAAATGTTGAAATTCCCCATATTTTGGGGTTAAAAGGCAGAAATTCCCATCATTTTGGGGCAAAAAGGCACAAATTTTCCTTATTTTCGGGCAAAATTGCAGAAATTTCATTTATTTCAGGGCAAAAAGTCAGAAATTACTTTTATTTTGGGGCAAAACGCAGAAATTTCTTTTATTTTGGTACAAAATTGAAGAAATTTTCCTTATTTTGGAACAAAAAGTCAGAAATTCCCCATATTTTGGACAAAAGGCAAAAATTCCCCTTATTTTGGGGTAAAAAGGCTGAAATTCCCGTTATTTTGGGGCAAAAAGGCAGAAATTCCCTTTACTTTGTGGCAAAAAGGCAGAAATTTCCATTAATTGGGGCAGAAAAGCAAAAATTTTTCTTATTTAGGGGCAATAAGGCAGAAATTCCCCATATTTTGTGGCAAAAAGGCAGACATTCCCCTTATTTGAAGGTAAAATGCTGAAATTCCCTTTATTTTGGCAAAAAGGCAGAAATTCCCCTTATTTTGGGGCAAAATTGCAGAAATTTCACTTATTTCAGGGCAAAAAGTCAGAAATTTGCCTTAATTTGGGGCAAAAAGCAGAAATTCTCCTAATTTTGGGGCCAAAAACAGAAATTCCCCTTATTTTGGGGTAAAATTGCCGAAATTTCAAATATTTCAGGGCAAAAAGGCAGAAATTCCACTTTATTTCGGGCAATAAGGCAAAAATTCCCTGTAATTTGGAGCAAAATTTCAGAAATTCCCTTTATATTGGTGCAAAAATACATATATTCCTTTTATTTTGGTGCAATAATGCAAAAATTCCCCGTATTTTGAAGCCAAATTGCACATATTCCCCTAATTTTGAGGGAAAATGCAGAAATTCACATTATTTTGGGGCAAAAAGACAGAAATTCTCCCTATTTCAGGGCAAAAAGTCAGAAATTCCTCATATTTTGGGGCAAAATTCCAGAAATTTCTTTTATTTTGGGGAAAAATTGCAGAAATCTCCCTAATTTTGGGGCAAAATTAGAGAAATTTCACTTATTTCAGGGAAAAAACGCAGAAATTTCTCTCATTTTGGGGCAAAAATGCAGAAATTCCCTTTATTTGGGGCAAATCGGCAGAAGTTCCCTTTATTTTCGGGAAAAGAGGCAGAAATTCTCTGTATTTTGAAGCAAAATTGCAGAAACTCCCCTAATTTTGGGGCAAAAAGGCAGATATTCTTCTTTTTTTGGGGCAAAAATACCAAAATTCTCCTTATTTCGGGGCAAAAATCAGAAATTTCCCTTATTTTGGGGCAAAATTTTAGAAATTTCTTTTATTTTGGAACAGAATTGCAGAAATTCTTTTTATTTTGTGGCAAAAAGGCAGAAATTCCCCATATTTTGGTGCAAAAAGGCTGAAATTCACCTTATTTTGAGGTAAAATACTGAAATTCCCCATATTTTCGGGTTAAAAGGCAGAAATTCCCCTAATTTTGGGGCAAAAAGGCACAAATTTCCCTTATTTTCGGGCTAAATTGCAGAAATTTCATTTATTTCAGGGTAAAAAGTCAGAAATTCCCCTTATATTGGGGCAAAATTCCAGAAATTTCCTTTATTTTGGGGGAAAATTGCAGAAAGCTCCCTAATTTTGGGGCAAAATTACAGAAATTTCACTTATTTCAGGGAAAAAATGCAGAAATTTCTATTATTTTGGGGCAAAAAGGCAGAAATTGCTTTTATTTTGGTACAAAATTGCAGAAAATTTTTTTATTTTGGGGCAAAAATACAGAAATTCCCCATATTTTAGGGCAAAAAGTGGAGATTCCCCTTATTATCAGGTAAAAAGGCTGAAATTCCTTTAATTTTGGGGCAAAAAGAGAGAAATTCCCCTTATTTTGTGGCAAAAAAGCAGAAATTTCCCTTATTTTGAGGCAAAATTGGAGAAATTTCATTTATTTCAGGGCAAAATTCAAAAATTTCTTTTATTTTGGGGCAAAAATACAGAAATCCCATATATTTTTGAGTAAAAAGGCAGAAATTTCACTTATTTTGACGTAAAAAGGCAGAAATTCCTCTTATTTTGGGGCAAAAATGAAGAAATTTCCCTTTTTTGTGGCAAAACGTATACATTCCCTTTATTTTCGGGCAAAAAAGCAGAAATTCCCTGTATTTTGTAGCATAATTGCAAAAATTCCCCTAATTGTGGGGCAAAAAGGCAGAAATTCCCTATATGTTGGGGCAAAAAGACCGAAATTCTCCTTATTTTGGGGCAAAACTCAGAAATTCCACTTATTTTGGGGCAAAATTCCAGAAATTTCTCTTATTTTGTGACAAAATTGCAGAAATTTCAATTTTTTTTGGGCCAAAATTGCAGAAATTTCCCTTATTTCAGGGAAAAAAGGCAGAAATTTTTCTTATTTTGGGGCAAAAAGGCAAAAATTCCTTATATTTTGTGGCAAAAATGCAGAAATTCTTCTTTTTTTGAGGTAAAAAGGCAGAAATTTCTCTCATTTTGGGGCAAAAATACAGAAATGTCCCTTATTTTGGGGCAAAATTGCAGAAATTTCAATTATTTTGGGGAAAAATTTTTGAAATTTAACTTATTTAAGGGGAAAAAGTCGGAAATTCCCCTTATTTTGGGGCAAAAAGACAGAAATTCCATTTATTTTTGGAAAAAAGTCAGAAATTGCACTTATTTTGAGTCAAAAAGGCAGAAAATCCCCTTATTTTGGGGTAAAAATGAAGAAATTTCCTTTTTTATGGCAAAAAGGTATACATTCCCTTTATTTTCGGGCAAAAAGGCAGAAATTCCCCTTATTTTGGATCAAAATTGCAGAAATTCCCCTAATTTTGGGGCAAAAAGGCAGAAATTCCCCTTATTTTGGGGTAAAACTGCAGAAATTTCACTTATTTCGCAGCAAAATGGCAGAAATTCCCCTTATTTTCTGCGAAAAAGGCAGAAAATCCCCATATTTTGGAGCAAAATTGCAGAAATTCACCTAATTTTGGCGTAAAAATGCAGTAATTTTCTTTGTTTTGGGGCAAAAAGGCAGAAATTCTCCTTATTTTGGGGCAAAAGGCAGAAATTCCCATTATTTTTGGGGCAAAATTGCAGAAATTTTTCTTATTTGGGGACAAAAAACAGAAATTCCCTTTATTTTGGGGCAAAATTGCAAAAAATTCCTTTATTATGGAAAAAAAATTGCAGAAATTTCTTTTATTTTAAGGCAAAATTGCAGAAATTTCACATATTTTAGAGAAAAAAAGCAAAAATTTTTTATATTTTGGGGCAAAAAGGCAGAAATTCCAATTATTTTGGGGCAAAAATGTAGAAATTCACCTTATTTTGGGGTAAAATTGCAGACATTTCACATATTTCAGGGCAAAAAGCCCGAAATTCCCGTTATTTGAGGGCATAAAGGCAGAAATTCCTTTTATTTTGGGATAAAATTACAGAAATTTCCCTTGTTTGGGGGCAAAAAGGCAGAAAATCCTTTTAATTTTGGGCAAAAAGGCAGAAATTCCCCGTATTTTAAAGCAAAATTGCAGAAATTCCCTAAATATAGGGGCAAAAATGCAGAAATTCCATTTATTTGGGGCAAATCGGCTGAAGTTCCCCTTATTTTCAGGAAAAGAGGCAGAAATTCCCTTTATTTTGAAGCAAAAAAGCAGAAACTCCCCTAATTTTGGGGCAAAAAGGCAGAAATTCCCTTTTTTGGGGGCAAAAATACAGAAATTTTCCTTATTTCGGGGCAAAAATCAGAAATTTCCCTTATTTTGGGGCACAATTTTAGAAATTTCTTTTATTTTGGTATAGAATTGCAGAAATTTTTCTTATTTTGTGGCAAAAAGGCAGAAATTCCCCATATTTTGGTGCAAAAATGCTGAAATTCCCCTTATTTTGAGGTAAAATGCTGAAATTCACCATATTTTGGGGTTAAAAGGCTAAAATTCCCCTCATTTTGGGGCAAAAAGGCACAAATTTCTCTTATTTTCGGGCCAAATTGCAGAAATTTCATTTATTTCAGGGCAAAAAGTCAGAAATTACTTTTATTTTGGGGCAAAAAGCAGAAATTTCTTATATTTTGGTACAAAATTGAAGAAATTTTCCTTATTTTGGAACAAATGTCAGAAATTCCCCATATTTTGGGCAAAAGGCAGAAATTCCCTTTATTTTGGGGTTAAAAGGCTGAAATTCCCGTTATTTTGGGGCAAAAAGGCAGAAATTCCCTTTACTTTGTGGCACAAAGGCAGAAATTCCCATTAATTGGGGCAGAAAAGCAAAAATTTTCCTTATTTGGGGGCAATAAGGCAAAAATTCCCCATATTTTGTGGCAAAAAGGCCGAAATTCCCCTTATTTGAAGGTAACATGCTGAAATTCCCCTTATTTTGGCAAAAAGGCAGAAATTCCCCTTATTTTGGGGCAAAATTGCAGAAATTTCACTTATTTCAATGCAAAAAGTCAGAAATTTGCCTTAATTTGGGGCAAAAAGCAGAAATTCTCTTAATTTTGGGTCCAAAAACAGAAATTCCCCTTATTTTGGGGTAAAATTGCAGAAATTTCAAATATTTCAGGGCAAAAAGGCAGAAATTCCACTTTATTTCGGGCAATAAGGCAAAAATTCCCCGTATTTTGGAGCAAAATTTCAGAAATTCCCTTTATATTGGTGCAAAAATGCAGAAATTCTTTTTCTTTTGGTGCAATAAGGCAAAAATTCCCCGTATTTTGAAGCCAAATTGCACATATTCCCCTAATTTTGAGGGAAAATGCAGAAATTCACATTATTTTGGGGCAAAAAGAAAGAAATTCTCTTTATTTCAGGGCAAAAAGACAGAAATTCCACTTATTTTGAGGCAAAATTCCAGAAATTTCCTTTATTTTGAAGCAAAATTGCAGAAATCTCTTTTATTTTGGGGCAAAATTACAGAAATTTCAATTATTTCAGGGAAAAAACGCAGAAATTTCTCTTATTTTGGGGCAAAAAGGCAGAAATTACTTTTATTTTGGTACAAAATTGCAGAAAATTTCTTTATTTTGGGGCAAAAATAAAGAAATTCCCCATACTTTAGGGCAAAATAGAGAGATTCCCATTATTATTAGGTAAAAAGGCTGAAATTCCTTTTATTTAGGGGCAAAAACACAGAAATTCCTTTTATTTTGTGGCAAAAAGGCAGAAATTTCCCTTATTTTGAGGCAAAATTGGAGAAATTTCACTTATTTCAGCGCAAAATTCAAAAATTGCATTTATTTTGGGGCAAAAAATATATAAATTCCGTATATTTTTGAGTAAAAAGGCAGAAATTTCACTTAGTTTGAGGGAAAAAAGCAGAAGTTCCTCTTCTTTTGGGGCAAAAATGAAGAAATTTTTTTTTTGTGGCAAAAGGTAAACATTCCTCTTATTTTTGGGCAAAAAAGCAGAAATTCCCCTTATTTTGGAGCAAAATTGCAGAAATTCCCCTAATTGTGGGGCAAAAAGGCAGAAATTCCCTATATGTTGGGGCAAAAAGACAGAAATTCTCCTTATTTTGGGGAAAAACTCAGAAATTCCACTTATTTTGGGGCAAAATTCCAGAAATTTCTCTTATTTTGGGACAAAATTGCTGAAATTTCAATTTTTTGGGCCAAAATTGCAGAAATTTTACTTATTTCAGGGAAAAAAACGCTGAAATTTTTCTTAGTTTGGGGCAAAAAGGCAGAAATTACTAATATTTTGTGGCAAAAATGCAGAAATTCCCCTTATTTTGAGGTAAAAAGGCTGAAATTCCCCTTAATTGGGGGCAAAAAGGCAGAAATTTCCCTTATTTTGGGGCAAAAAGACAGAAATTCACCTTATTTTGTGGCAAAAAGGTAGAAATTTCTTTTATTTTAGGGAAAAATTGCAAAAATTTCACTAATTTCAGTTTAATTCAAAAATTCCTTTTATTTTGAGGCAAAAAGACAGAAATTTCGTTTATTTTTGGGTAAAAAGGCAGAAATTTCACTTACTTTGTGGTACAAAGGTAGAAATTCCTCTTACTTTGGGGCAAAAATGAAGAAATTTTCCTTTTTTTGTGGCAAAAGGAATACATTCCCCTTATTTTTGGGCAAAAAAGCAAAAATTCCCCGTATTTTGGAGCAAAACTGCAGAAATTCCCCTAATTGTGGGGCAAAAAGGCAGAAATTCCCTATATGTTGGGGCAAAAAGACAGAAATTCTCTTTATTTTGGGGCAAAACTCAGAAATTCCACTTATTTTGGGGCAAAATTCCAGAAATTTCCCTTATTTTGGGCAAAATAGCAGAAATTTCACTTATTTTGGGGCAAAATTGCAGAAATTTCACTTATTTCTGGGAAAAAGGCAGAAATTTTCCTTATTTTGTGGCAAAAAGACAGAAATTCTTAATATTTTGTGGCAAAAATGCAGAAATTTCCCTTATTTTGAGGTATAAAGGCTGAAATTCCCCTTATTTGGGGGCAAAAAGGCAGAAATTTCCCTTATTTTGGGGCAAAAAAACAGAAATTCCCCTTATTTTGTGGCAAAAGGCAGAAATTTCTTTTATTTTGGGGCAAAATTGCAGAAATTTCACTTATTTCAGGGCATGATTCAAAAATTCCTTTTATTTTGGGGCAGAAAGACAGAAATTCCGTTTATTTTAGGGTAAAATTGCAGAAATTTCACATATTTCAAGAAAAAAGGCCGAAATTTCTCTTATTTTGGGGCAAAATTGCAGAAATTTCACTTATTTCAGGGAAAAAAGGGAGAAATTTTCCTTATTTGGGGGCAAAAAGACAGAAATTCCCCTTATTTTGTGGCAAAAATGCAGAAATTTCTTTTATTTTGTGGCAAATTTGAAGAAATATCACTTATTTCAGGGCATAATTCAAAAATTCCTTTTATTTTCGGGCAAAAAGACAGAAATTCCGTTTATTTTGGGGTAAAAATGCAGAAATTTCACTTATTTTGAGGTAAAAAGGCAGAAATTCCTTTTTTTTGAGGCAAAAATAAAGACATTTCTCTTTTTTGTTACAAAAGGTATACATTCCCCTTACGTTCGGGTAAAAAGCAGAAATTCCCCGTATTTTGAAGCAAAATTGCAGAAATTCTCTCAATTTTTGGGCAAAAAGGCAGAAATTCTCCTTATTTTGGGGAAAAATACAGAAAATCTCCTTTTTCAGGAGCAAACAGTCAGAAATTCCCCATATTGTGGGGCAAAATTGCAGAAATTTTTTTTACATTGGGGCAAAATTGCAGAAATTTCCCTTATTTTAAGGCAAAATTGCAGAAATTTCACTTATTTCAGGTTAATAAGTCAGAAATTCCCCTTATATTGGGGCAAAATTGCAAAAATTTCTTTTACATTGAGGCAAAATTGCAGTAATTTCTCTTATTTTCTGTCAAAATTGCAGATATTTTACTTATTTCAGGGTAATAAGTCAGAAATTCCCCTTATTTTGGGGCAAAAAAGACAGAAATTCCCTTTGTTTTGGGGGAAAAAGACAGAAATTTACTTATTTAGAGGCAAAAATGCAGAAATTCCCCTTATTTTGAAGCAAAAATGAAGAAATTTCCCTTTTTATGGCAAAAAGGTATGCATTCCCATTATTTTCAGGCAAAAAAGGCAGAAATTCCTCGTATTTTGGGGCAAAATTGCAGAAATTCTTCTAATTTTGGGGCAAAAGGCAGAAATTCCCTTTATGTTGGGGCAAAAATTAGAAATTCCCCTTATTTTGGGGCAAAATTGCAGAAATTTCACTTATTTGGTTCAAAATTGCAGAAATTTCATTTATTTTGGGGCAAACTTGCAGGAATTTACCTTATTTTGGGGCAAAATTGCAGGAATTTACCTTATTTTGGGGCAAAATTGCAGAAATTTCCATTATTTGGGGTAAAATTGAAGAAATTTCACTTGTTTTCAGATGTAAAGGATGAAATTTTCTTTATTTTGGGGCAAAAAAAGAGAAATTCCCCTTATTTTGGGGCAAAATTTCAGAAATTTCCCTTATTATGAAAAAAAATTGCAGAAATTTCCCTTATTTTAGGGCAAAATTGCAGAAATTTCACTTATTTCAGAGAAAAAAATCAAAAATTTTTTTTTTGGGGGCAAAAAGGCAGAAATTCCCATTATTTTGGGGCAAAAAGGCAGAAATTCACCTTATTTTGGAGTAAAATTGCAGAAATTTCACATATTTCAAGGCAAAAAGGCAGAAATTTCCCTTATTTTGGGGCAAAATTGCAGAAATTTCACTTATTTCAGGGTAATAAGTAAGAAATTCCCCTTATTTTGGGGCAAAAATGCAGAAATTCCCCTTATTTTGAGGTAAAAAGGCTGAAATTCCCCTTATTTGGGGGCAAAAAGGCTGAAATTTCCCTTATTTTGGGGCAAAAAAACAGAAATTCTCCTTATTTTGTGGCAAAAATGCAGAAATTTCTTTTATTTTGGGGCAAAATTGCAGAAATTTCACCTATTTCAGGGCATAATTCAAAAATTCCTTTTATTTTAGGGCAAAAAGTTAGAAATTCCGTTTATTTTTTGGTAAAAAGGAAGAAATTTCACTTATTTTGAGGTAGAAAGGCAGAAATTCCTCTTATTTTGGGGCAAAAATGAAGAAATTTCCCTTTTTTTGTGACAAAAGGTATACATTCCCATTACTTTCGGGATAAAAAGCAGAAATTCCCCGTATTTTGAAGCAAAATTGCAGAAATTCTTTCAATTTTCATGCAAAAAGGCAGAAATTCTTCTTATTTTGGGGCAAAAAGACAGAAAATCTCTTTTTTTCGGGAGTAAACAGTCAGAAATTCCCCTTAATTTGAAGCAAAATTGCAGAAATTTTGTTTACATTGGGGCAAAATTGCAGAAATTTCCCTTATTTTGGGGCAAAGTTGCAGAAATTTCACTTATTTCAGGGTAATAAGTCAGAAATTCCCCTTATTTTGGGGGCAAAAAAGACAGAAATTCCCTTTGTTTTGGGGGAAAAAGACAGAAATTCCACTTATTTAGAGGCAAAAAGGCAGAAATTCCCTTAATTTTGGAGCAAAAATGAAGAAATTTCCCTTTTTATAGCAAAAAGGTATGCATTCCCATTATTTGCGGGCAAAAAGGCAGAAATTCCCCGTATTTTGGAGCAAAATTGCAGAAATTCCCCTAATTGTGGAGCAAAAAACAGATATTTCCTTTATTTTGGAGCAAAAATGAAGAAATTTCACTTTTTATGGCAAAAAGTTATGCATTCCCATTATTTTCGGGCAAAAAGGCTGAAATTCCTCGTATTTTGGAACAAAATTGCAGAAATTCCCCTAATTTCGGGGCAAAAGGCAGAAATTCTCTTTATTTTGGAGCAAAAATGAAGAAATTTCGCTTTTTATGGCATAAAGTTATGAATTCCCATTATTTTCGGGCAAAAAGGCAGAAATTCCCCGTATTTTGGAGCAAAATTGCAGAAATTCCCCTAATTTTGGGGCAAAAAGGCAGAAATTCCCCTTATTTTGGGGTAAAACTGCAGAAATTTCACTTATTTCGCAGCAAAATGGCAGAAATTCCCTTTATTTTGGGGCAAAAATCAGAAATTCCTCTTATTTTGGGGCAAAATTCCAGAAATTTCCTTTATTTTGGGGGCAAAATTGCAGGAATTTACCTTATTTAGGGCAAAATTACAGAAATTTTCTTTATTTGGGGCAAATTTGAAGAAATTTCACTTATTTTCAGATATAAAGGCTGAAATTTCCTTTATTTTGGGGCAAAAAGAGAGAAATTCCTCTTATTTTGGGGCAAAATTTCAGAAATTTCCCTTATTATGGGGAAAAATTGCAGAAATTTCCCTTATTTTAGGGCAGAATTGCAGAAATTTCACTTTTTTTTGGGGAAAAATTGCAGAAAATTCACTTATTTTGAGGTAAAAAGGATGAAATTCCCCTTATTTAGGGGCAAAAAGGCAGAAATTTCCCCTATTTTGGGGCAAAAAGGCAGAAATTCACCTTATTTTGATGTAAAATTGCAGAAATTTCACCTATTTCAGGGCAAAAAGGCAGAAATTTTCCTTATTTTGGGGCAAAATTGCAGAAATTTCACTTATTTCAAAGTAATAAGTCAGAAATTTTCCTTATTTTGGGGCAAAAAAGTAATTCCCTTAGTTTTGGGGGAAAAAGACAGAAATTCCACTTATTTAGATGCAAAAAAGCCGAAATTCTTCTTATTTTGGAGCAAGAATGAAGAAATTTTCCTCTTTTATGGCAAAAACTTATGCATCCTCTATTTTCGGGCAAAATGCAGAAATTCCCCGTATTTTGGAGCAAAATTGCAGAAATTCCCCTAATTCTGGGGCAAAAAGGCAGAAATTCCCTTTATGTTGGGGCAAAAAGACAGAAATTCTCTTTATTTTGGGGCAAAACTCAAAAATTCCTCTTACCTTGGGGCAAAATTCCACAAATTTCCTCTATTTTGGGGCAAAATTGCAGAAATTTCACTTATGTTGGGGCAAAATTGCAGAAATTTCACTTATTTCAATGAAAAAAGGCAGAAATTTTCTTTATTTTGGGGCAAAAATGCAGAAATTCCCCTTATTTTGAGGTAAAAAGGCTGAAATTCCCCTTATTTGGGGGCAAAAAGGCTGAAATTTCCCTTATTTTGGGGCAAAAAAAACAGAAATTCTCCTTATTTTGTGGCAAAAATGCAGAAATTTCTTTTATTTTGGGGCAAAATTGCAGAAATTTCCCCTATTTCAGGGCATAATTCAAAAATTCCTTTTATTTTAGGGCAAAAAGTTAGAAATTCCGTTTATTTTTGGGTAAAAAGGAAGAAATTTCACTTATTTTGAGGTAAAACGGCAGAAATTCCTCTTATTTTGGGGCAAAAATGAAGAAATTTCCCTTTTTTGGTGGCAAAAGGTATACATTCCCATTACTTTCGGGATAAAAAGCAGAAATTCCCCATATTTTGAAGCAAAATTGCAGAAATTCTTTCAATTTTCATGCAAAAAGGCAGAAATTCTTCTTATTTTGGGGCAAAAAGACAGAAAATCTCTTTTTTCGGGAGCAAACAGTCAGAAATTTCCCTTAATTTGAAGCAAAATTGCAGAAATTTCGTTAACATTGGGGCAAAATTGAAGAAATTTCCCTTATTTTGGGGCAAAGTTGCAGAAATTTCACTTATTTCAGGGTAATAAGTCAGAAATTCCCCTTATTTTGGGGGCAAAAAAAACAGAAATTTCCTTTGTTTTGGGGGAAAAAGACAGAAATTCCACTTATTTAGAGGCAAAAAGGCAGAAATTCCCTTAATTTTGGAGCAAAAATGAAGAAATTTCCCTTTTTATAGCAAAAAGGTATGCATTCCCATTATTTGCGGGCAAAAAGGCAGAAATTCCCCGTATTTTGGAGCAAAATTGCAGAAATTCCCCTAATTGTGGGGCAAAAAACAGAAATTTCCTTTATTTTGGAGCAAAAATGAAGAAATTTCCTTTTTTATGGCAAAAAGTTATGCATTCCCATTATTTTCGGGCAAAAAGGCAGAAATTCCTCGTATTTTGGAATAAAATTGCAGAAATTCCCCTAATTTTGGGGCAAAAGGCAGAAATTCCCTTTATTTTGGAGCAAAAATGAAGAAATTTCCCTTTTTATGGCAAAAAGTTATGAATTCCCATTATTTTCGGGCAAAAAGGCAGAAATTCCTCGTATTTTGGAGCAAAATGGCAGAAATTCCCCTAATTTTTTGGCAAAAGGCAGAAATTCCCTTTATTTTGGGGCAAAAATCAGAAATTCCTCTTATTTTGGGACAAAATTCCAGAAATTTCCTTTATTTTTGTGGCAAAATTGCAGGAATTTACCTTACTTTAAGGCAGAATTGCAGAAATTTCCCTTATTTGGGGCAAAATTAAAGAAATTTCACTTATTTTCAGATAAAAAGGCTAAAATTTCCTTTATTTTGGGGCAAAAAGAGAGAAATTCTTTTTATTTTGGGGCAAAATTTCAGAAATTTCCCTTATTATGGGGAAAAATTGCAGAAATTTCCCTTATTTTAGGGCAAAATTGCAGAAATTTCACTTATTTCAGAGAAAAAAATCAAAAATTTTTCTTTTCTGGGGGCAAAAATGCAGAAATTCCCATTATTTGGAGGCAAAATGCAGAAATTCACCTTATTTTGGGGCAAAAAGTAAGAAATTCACCTTATTTTGGGGTAAAATTGCAGAAATTTCACATATTTCAGGGCAAAAATGCAGAAATTTCCCTTATTTTGGGGCAAAATTGGAAAAATTTCACTTATTTCAGGGTAATAAGTCAGAAATTCCCTTTATTTTGGGGCCAATATCAGAAATTCCCTTTGTTTTGGGGGAAAAAGACAGAAATTCCACTTATTTAGAGGCAAAAAGGCAGAAATTCCCTTTATTTTGGAGCAAAAATGAAAAAATTTCCCTGTTTATAGCAAAAAGGTATGCATTCCCATTATTTGCGGGCAAAAAGGCAGAAATTCCCCGTATTTTGGAGCAAAATTGCAGAAATTCCCCTAATTGTGGGGCAAAAAACAGAAATTTCCTTTATTTTGGAGCAAAAATGAAGAAATTTCCCTTTTTATGGCAAAAAGTTATGCATTCCCATTATTTTCGGGCAAAAAGGCAGAAATTCCTCGTATTTTGGAACAAAATTGCAGAAATTCCCCTAATTTTGGGGCAAAAAGCAGAAATTCCCTTTATTTTGGAGCAAAAATGAAGAAATTTCCCTTTTTATGGCAAAAAGTTATGAATTCCCATTATTTTCAGGCAAAAAGGCAGAAATTCCTCGTATTTTGGAGCAAAATTGCAGAAATTCCCCTAATTTTGGGGCAAAAGGCAGAAATTCCCTTTATTTTGGGGCAAAAATCAGAAATTCCTGTTATTTTGGGACAAAATTCCAGAAATTTCCTTTATTTTTGGGGCAAAATTGCAGGAATTTACCTTACTTTAAGGCAGAATTGCAGAAATTTCCCTTATTTGGGGCAAAATTAAAGAAATTTCACTTATTTTCAGATAAAAAGGCTGAAATTTCCTTTATTTTGGGGCAAAAAGAGAGAAATTCTTTTTATTTTGGGGCAAAATTTCAGAAATTTCCCTTATTATGGGGAAAAATTGCAGAAATTTCCCTTATTTTAGGGCAAAATTGCAGAAATTTCACTTATTTCAGAGAAAAAAATCAAAAACTTTTCTTTTCTGGGGGCAAAAATGCAGAAATTCCCAATATTTGGAGGCAAAATGCAGAAATTCACCTTATTTTGGGGCAAAAAGTAAGAAATTCACCTTATTTTGGGGTAAAATTGCAGAAATTTCACATATTTCAGGGCAAAAATGCAGAAATTTCCCTTATTTTGGGGCAAAATTGGAAAAATTTCACTTATTTCAGGGTAATAAGTCAGAAATTCCCTGTATTTTGGGGCCAATATCAGAAATTCCCTTTGTTTTGGGGGAAAAAGACAGAAATTCCACTTATTTAGAGGCAAAAAAGCAGAAATTCTTCTTATTTTGGAGAAAAAATGAAGAAATTTTCCTCGTTTATTTCAAAAAGTTATGCATTCCCCTTATTTTCGGGCAAAAAGACAGAAATTCCCTGTATTTTTTGAGCAAAATTGCAGAAATTCCCCTAATTGTGGGGCAAAAAGGCAGAAATTCCCTATATGTTGGGGCAAAAAGACAGAAATTCTCCTTATTTTGGCGCAAATCTCAGAAATTCCCCTTATTTTGGGCAAAATACCAGAAATTTCCGTTATTTTGGGGCAAAATTGCAGAAATTTCACTTATTTTGGGGCAAAATTGCAGAAATTTCCCTTATTTGGGGCAAAATTGAAGAAATTTCACTTATTTTCAGATAAAAAGGCTGAAATTTCCTTTATTTTGGGGCAAAAAAAGAGAAATTCCCCTTATTTTGGGGCAAAATTGCAGAAATTTTCTTTATTATGGGGAAAATTGCAGAAATTTCTTTTATTTTAGGGCAAAATTGCAGAAATTTCACTTATTTCACAGAAAAAAATCAAAAATTTTTCTTTTTTTGGGGCAAAAAGGCAGAAATTTCTATTATTTTGGGGCAAAATTGCAGAAATTTCACTTATTTCAGGGTAATAAGTCAGAAATTCCCCTTATTTGGGGCAAAAAAGACAGAAATTCCCTTTTTTGGGGGGGAAAAGGACAGAAATTCCACTTATTTAGAGGCAAAAGCCGAAATTCTTCTTGTTTTGGAGCAAAAATGAAAAAATTTTCCTCTTTCATGGCAAAAACTTATGCATTTCCTCTATTTTTGGGCAAAATGCAGAAATTCCCCGTATTTTGGAGCAAAATTGCAGAAATTCCCCTAATTCTGGGGCAAAAAGGCAGAAATTTCCTATATGTTTAGGCAAAAAGACAGAAATTCTCGTTATTTTGGGGGCAAAAAGGCAGAAATTCCCCTTATTTTGGGGCAAAATTCCAGAAATTTCAATTATTTTGGGGCAAAATTCCAGAAATTTCCCTTATTTTGGGGCAAAATTGCAGAAATTTTAATTATTTCAGGAAAAAAACGCAGAAATTTTCCTTATTTTGGGGCAAAAATGCAGAAATTCCCCTTAGTTTGAGGTAAAAAGGCTGAAATTCCCCTTATTTGGGGGCAAAAAGGCAGAAATTTCCATTATTTTCGGGCAAAAAACAGAAATTCTCTTTATTTTGTGGCAAAAATGCACAAATTTCTTTTATTTTGTGGCAAAATTGCAGAAATTTCACCTATTTCAGTTCATAATTCAAAAATTCCTTTTATTTTGGGGCAAAAAGTTAGTAATTCCGTTTATTTTTGGTTAAAAAGGCAGAAATTTCACTTATTTTGAGGTAAAAATGCAGAAATTCCTCTAATTTTGGGGCAAAAATGAAGAAATTTCCCTTTTTTTGTGGCAAAAGGTATACATTCCCCTTACTTTCGTGATAAAAAGCAGAAATTCGCCGTATTCTGAAGCAAAATTGCAGAAATTCTCTCAATTTTCGTGCAAAAAGGCAGAAATTCTCCTTATTTTGGGGCAAAAAGACAGAAAATCTCTTTTTTCGGGAGCAAACAGTCAGAAATTCCCCTTATTTTGGGGCAAAATTGCAGAAATTTCCTTTACATTGGGGCAAAATTGCACAAATTTCTTTTATTTTGGGGCAAAGTTGCAGAAATTTTACTTATTTCAGGGTAATAAGTCAGAAATTCCCCTTATTTTGGGGCAAAAAAGAGAGAAATTCCCTTTGTTTTGGGGGAAAAAGACAGAAATTCCACTTATTTAGAGGCAAAAAGTCAGAAATTCCCTTTATTTTGGAACAAAAATGAAGAAATTTCCCTTTTTATAGCAAAAAGGTATGCATTCTTATTATTTTCGGGCAAAATGCAGAAATTCCCCGTATTTTGGAGCAAAATTGCAGAAATTCCCCTAATTGTTGGGCAAAAGGCAGAAATTCCCTTTATTTTGGAGCAAAAATGATGAAATTTCCCTTTTTATTACAAAAAGTTATGCATTCCCATTATTTCGGGCAAAAAGGCAGAAATTCCCCGTATTTTGGAGCAAAATTGCATAAATTCCCCTCATTTTGGGGCAAAATGCAGAAATTCTTTTTATTTTGGGGCAAAAATCAGAATTTCCTCTTATTTTGGGGCAAAATTCCAGAAATTTCCTTTATTTTTGAGGCAAAATTGCAGGAAATTACCTTATTTTGGGGCAAAATTGCAGAAATTTCTCTTAATGAGGCAAAATTAAAGAAATTTCACTTATTTTCAGATAAAAAGGCTGAAATTTCCTTTATTTTGGGGCAAAAAGAGAGAAATAATCCTTATTTTGGGGCAAAATTGCAGAAATTTCCCTTATTATGGTGAAAAATTGCAGAAATTTCCCTTATTTTAGGGCAAAATTGCAGTAATTTCACTTATTTCAGAGAAAAAAAGCAAACATTTTTCTTATTTTGGGGCAAAAAGGCAGAAATTCCCATTATTTTGGGGCAAAAAGGCAGAAATTCACCTTATTTTTGGGTAAAATTGCAGAAATTTCACATATTTCAATGCAAAAAGGCAGAAATTTCCCTTATTTTGGGGCAAAATTGCAGAAATTTCACTTATTTCAGGGTAATAAGTCAGAAATTCCCCTCATTTTGGGGCAAAAGAGACAGAAATTCCATTTGTTTTGGGGGAAAAATACAGAAATTCCACTTATTTAGAGGCAAAAAGGCAGAAATTCCCCTTATTTTAGAGCAAAAATGAAGAAATTTCCCTTTTTATGGCAAAAAGGTATGCATTCCCATTATTTTCGGGCAAAAAGGCAGAAATTCCCCGTATTTTCGAGCAAAATTGCAGAAATTCCCCTAATTTTGGGGCAAAAGGCAGAAATTCCCTTTATTTTGAGGCAAAAATCAGAAATTCCTCTTCTTTTGGGACAAAATTCCAGAAATTTCCTTTATTTTTGGAGCAAAATTGCAGAAATTTCACTTATTTCAGAGAAAAAAATCAAAAATTTTTCTTTTCTGGGGGCAAAAATGCAGAAATTCCCATTATTTGGAGGCAAAAAGGCAGAAATTCACTTTATTTTGGGGCAAAAAGTAAGAAATTCACCTTATTTTAGGGTAAAATTGCAGAAATTTCACATATTTCAGGGCAAAAATGCAGAAATTTCCCTTATTTTGGGGCAAAATTGGAAAAATTTCACTTATTTCAGGGTAATAAGTCAGAAATTCCCTTTATTTTGGGGCCAAAAAAACAGAAATTCCCTTTGTTTTGTGGGAATAAGACAGAAATTCCACTTATTTAGAGGCAAAAAAGGAGAAATTCTTCTTATTTTGGAGCAAAAATGAAGAAATTTTCCTCGTTTATTTCAAAAAGTTATGCATCCCCCTTATTTTCGGGCAAAAAGACAGAAATTCCTTGTATTTTTGAGCAAAATTGCAGAAATTCCCCTAATTGTGGGGCAAAAAGGCAGAAATTCCCTATATGTTGGGGCAAAAAGACAGAAATTCTCTTTATTTTGGCGCAAAGCTCAGAAATTCCCCTTATTTTGGGGCAAAATACCAGAAATTTCTGTTATTTTGGGGCAAAATTGCAGAAATTTCGCTTATTTTGGGGCAAAATTGCAGAAATTTCCCTTATTTGGGGCAAAATTGAAGAAATTTCACTTATTTTCAGATAAAAAGGCTGAAATTTCCTTTATTTTGGGGCAAAAAAAGAGAAATTCCCCTTATTTTGGGGCAAAATTGCAGAAATTTTCTTTATTATGGGGAAAAATTGCAGAAATTTCTTTTATTTTAGGGCAAAATTGCAGAAATTTCACTTATTTCAGAGAAAAAAATCAAAAATTTTTCTTTTTTGGGGCAAAAAGGCAGAAATTCCCATTATTTTGGGGAAAAAAGGCAGAAATTCACCTTATTTTGGGGTAAAATTGCAGAAATTTCACATATTTCAGAGCAAAAAGGCAGAAATTTCCCTTATTTTGGTGCAAAATTGCAGAAATTTCACTTATTTCAGGGTAATAAGTCAGAAATTCCCCTTATTTGGGGCAAAAAAGACAGAAATTCCCTTTTTTGGGGGGGAAAAAACAGAAATTTCACTTATTTAGAGGCAAAAAAGCCGAAATTCTTCTTGTTTTGGAGCAAAAATGAAAAAATTTTCCTCTTTCATGGTAAAAACTTATGCATTTCCTCTATTTTCGGGCAAAATGCAGAAATTCCCCGTGTTTTGGGGCAAAATTGCAGAAATTTCCCTAATTCTGGGGCAAAAAGGGAGAAATTCCCTATATATTGAGGCAAAAAGACAGAAATTCTCTTTATTTTGGGGCAAAACTCAGAAATTCCCCTTATTTGGGGGCAAAATTCCAGAAATTTCAATTATTTTGGGGCAAAATTCCAGAAATTTCCCTTATTTTGGGGCAAAATTGTAGAAATTTTACTTATTTCAGGGAAAAAAGGCATAAATTTTCCTTATTTTGGGGCAAAAATGCAGAAATTCCCCCTATTTTGAGGTAAAAAGGCTGAAATTCCCCTTATTTGGGGGCAAAAGGCAGAAATTTCCCTTATTTTGGGGCAAGAAAACAGAAATTCTCTTTATTTTGTGGCAAAAATGCACAAATTTCTTTTATTTTGTGGCAAAATTGCAGAAATTTCACGTATTTCAGGTCATAATTCAAAAATTCCTTTTATTTTGGGGCAAAAAGATAGTAATTCCGTTTATTTTTGTGTAAAAAGGCAGAAATTTCACTTATTTTTAGGTAAAAATGCAGAAATTCCTCTAATTTTGGGGCAAAAATGAAGAAATTTCCCTTTTTTGTGGCAAAAGATATACATTCCCCTTACTTTCGTGATAAAAAGCAGAAATTCCCCGTATTCTGAAGCAAAATTGCAGAAATTCTCTCAATTTTCGTGCAAAAAGGCAGAAATTCTCCTTATTTTGGGGCAAAAAGACAGAAAATCTCTTTTTTCGGGAGCAAACAGTCAGAAATTCCCCTTATTTTGGGGCAAAAAAGAGAGAAATTCCCTTTGTTTTGGGGGAAAAAGACAGAAATTCCACTTATTTAGAGGCAAAAAGTCAGAAATTCCCTTTATTTTGGAACAAAAATGAAGAAATTTCCCTTTTTATAGCAAAAAGGTATGCATTCTTATTATTTTCGGGCAAAATGCAGAAATTCCCCGTATTTTGGAGCAAAATTGCAGAAATTCCCCTAATTGTTGGGCAAAAGGCAGAAATTCCCTTTATTTTGGAGCAAAAATGATGAAATTTCCCTTTTTATTGCAAAAAGTTATGCATTCCCATTATTTCGGGCAAAAAGGCAGAAATTCCCCGTATTTTGGAGCAAAATTGCAGAAATTCCCCTCATTTTAGGGGCAAAATGCAGAAATTCCCTTTATTTTGGGGCAAAAATCAAAAATTCCTCTTATTTTGGGGCAAAATTCCAGAAATTTCCTTTATTTTTGAGGCAAAATTGCAGGAATTTACCTTATTTTGGGGCAAAATTGCAGAAATTTCTCTTAATGAGGCAAAATTAAAGAAATTTCACTTATTTTCAGATAAAAAGGCTGAAATTTCCTTTATTTTGGGGCAAAAAGAGAGAAATAATCCTTATTTTGGGGCAAAATTGCAGAAATTTCCCTTATTATGGGGAAAAATTGCAGAAATTTCCCTTATTTTAGGGCAAAATTGCAGAAATTTCACTTATTTCAGAAAAAAAAGCAAACATTTTTCATTTTTGGGGGCAAAAAGGCAGAAATTTCCATTATTTTGGGGCAAAAAGGCAGAAATTGACCTTATTTTGGGGTAAAATTGCAGCAATTTCACATATTTCAGGGCAAAAAGGTAGAAATTTCCCTTATTTTGGGGCAAAATTGCAGAAATTACACTTATTTCAGGGTAATAAGTCAGAAATTCCCCTTATTTTGGGGCAAAAAAGACAGAAATTCCCTTTGTTTTGAGGGAAAAAGACAGAAATTCCACTTATTTAGAGGTAAAAATGCAGAAATTCCCATTATTTTGGAGCAAAAATGAAGAAATTTCCTTTTTTATGGCAAAAAGGTATGCATTCCCATTATTTTCGGGCAAAAAGGCAGAAATTCCCCGTATTTTGGAGCAAAATTGCAGAAATTCCCCTAATTTTAGGGCAAAGGCAGAAATTCCCTTTATTTTGGGGCAAAAATCAGAAAAACTCCTTATTTTGGGGCAAAATTCCAGAAATTTCCTTTATTTTGGGGCAAAATTGCAGGAATTTACCTTATTTTGGGGCAAAATTGCAGAAATTTCCATTATTTAGGGTAAAATTGCAGAAATTTCACTTATTTTCAGGTAAAAATGCTGAAATTTCCTTTATTTTGGGGCAAAAAGCGAGAAATTCCTCTTATTTTGGGGCAAAATTGAAGAATTTTCCCTTATTATGGGGAAAAATTGCAGAAATTTCCCTTATTTTAGGGCAAAATTGCAGAAATTTCACTTATTTCAAAGAAAAAAAGGAAAAATTTTTTTATTTTGGGACAAAAAGGCAAAAATTCCCATTATTTTGGGGCAAAAAGGCAGAAATTCACCTTAATTTGGGGTAAAATTACAGAAATTTCACATATTTCAGGGCAAAAAGGCAGAAATTTCCCTTATTTTGGGGCAAAATTGCAGAAATTTCACTTATTTCAGGGTAATAAGTCAGAAATTCCCCTTATTTTGGGGCAAAAAAGACAGAAATTCCCTTTGTTTTGGGGAAAAAAGACAGAAATTCCACTTATTTAGAGGCAAAAATGCCAAAATTCTTCTTATTTTGGAGCAAAAATTAAGAAATTTTCCTCTTTTATGCCAAAAACTTATGCATTTCCTCTATTTTTTGGCAAAATGCAGAAATTCCTAGTATTTTGGAGAAAAATTGCAGAAATTCCCCTAATTCTGGGGCAAAAAGGCAGAAATTCCCTATATGTTGGGGCAAAAAGACAGAAATTCTCCTTATTTTGGGGCAAAACTAAGAATTTCCCCTTATTTTGGGGCAAAATTCCAGAAATTTCCCTTATTTTGGGGAAAATTGCAGAAATTTCACTTATTTTGGGGCAAAATTGCAGAAATTTCACTTATTTCAGGGGAAAAAAGCCAGAAATTTTCCTTATTTGGGGGCAAAAATGCAGAAATTCCCCTTATTTTGAGGTAAAAAGGCTAAAGTTCCCCTTATTTGGAGGCAAAAAGGCAGAAATTTCCCTTATTTTGGGGCAAAAAAACAGAAATTCTCCTTATTTTGTGGCAAAAATGCAGAAATTTCTTTTTTGGGGGGCAAAATTGCAGAAATTTCACTTATTTCAGGGCATAATTCAAAAATTCCTTTTATTTTGGGGCAAAAAAAATTTCCCTTTTTTATGGCAAAAGGTATACATTCCCCTTACTTTCGGGATAAAAAGCAGAAATTCCCCGTATTTTGAAGCAAAATTGCAGAAATTCTCTCAATTTTCGTGCAAAAAGGCAGAAATTTTCCTTATTTTGGGGCAAAAAGACAGAAAATCTCCTTTTTCGGGAGCAAACAGTCAGAAATTCCTCTTATTTTGGGGCATAATTGCAGAAATTTCCTTTTCATCGGAGCAAAATTGAAGAAATTTCCCTTATTTTGGAGCAAAGTTGCAGAAATTTCACTTATTGCAGAAGAATATGTCAGAAATTCCCCTTATTTTGCGGCAAAAAAGACAGAAATTCCCTTTGTTTTGGGGGAAAAAGACAGAAATTCCACTTATTTAGAGGCAAAAAGGCAGAAATTCCCTTTATTTTGGAGCAAAAATGAAAAAAATTCCCTTCTTATGGCAAAAAGGTATGCATTCCCATTATTTTCGGGCAAAAAGGCAGAAATTCCCCGTATTTTGGAGCAAAATTGCAGAATTTCCCCTAATTTTGGGACAAAAGGCAAAAATTCCCTTTATTTTGGGGCAAAAATCAGAAATTCCACTTACTTTGGGGCAAAATTTCAGAAATTTCCTTTATTTTTGGGGCAAAATTGCAGGAATTAACCTTATTTGGGGGCAAAATTGCAGAAATTTTATCAATTTTCAGGTAAAAAGGCTGAAATTTCCTTTATTTTGGGGCAAAAAGGGAGAAATTCCTTTTATTTTAAGGCAAAATTACAGAAATTTCCCTTATTATGGGGAAAATTGCAGAAATTTCCTTTATTTTAGGGCAAAATTGCAGAAATTTTACTTATTTCAGAAAAAAAAGCAAAAATTTTTCTTATTTTGGGGCAAAAAGGCAGAAATTCCCATTATTTTGCGGCAAAAAATAGAAATTCAACTTATTTTGAAGTAAAATTTCAGAAATTTCCCTTATTTTAGGGCAAAATTGCAGAAATTTCACTTATTTCAGAGATAAAAAACAAAAATTTTTCTTATTTTGGGGCAAAAAGGCAGAAATTCACCTTATTTTGGGGTAAAATTGCAGAAATTTCACATATTTCAGGGCAAAAAGGCAGAAATTTCCCTTATTTTGGGGCAAAATTGCAGAAATTTCACTTATATCAGGGAAAAAAGGCAGAAATTTTCCTTATTTTGGGGCAAAAATGCAGAAATTCCCCTTATTTTGAGGTAAAACGGCTGAAATTCCCCTTATTTGGGGGCAAAAAGACAGAAATTCCCCTTATTTTGTGGCAAAAATGCAGAAATTTCTTTTATTTTGGGACAAATTTGTAGAAATTTCACTTATTTTAAGGCATAATTCAAAAATTCCTTTTATTTTGGGGCAAAAAGACAGAAATTCCGTTTATTTTGGGGTAAAAAGGCAGAAATTTAACTTATTTTGAGGTAAAAAGGCAGAAATTCCTCTTTTTTGGGGGCAAAAATGAAGAAATTTCACTTTTTTGTGGCAAAAGGTATACATTTCCCTTACTTTCGGGATAAAAAGCAGAAATTCCCCGTATTTTGAAGCAAAATTGCAGAAATTCTCTCAATTTGGGCAAAAAGGCAGAAATTTTCCTTATTTTGGGGCAAAAAGACAGAAAATCTCCTTTTTCAAGAGCAAACAGTCAGAATTCCCCATATTGTGGGGCAAAATTGCAGACATTTCCCTTATTTTAAGGAAAAATATCAAAAATTTCACTTATTTCAGGTTAATAAGTCAGAAATTCCCCTTATTTTGGGGCAAAATTGCAAAATTTTCCTTTACATTGGGGCAAAATTAGAGAAATTTCTCTTATTTTGTTGCAAAATTGCAGAAATTTCACTTATTTCAGGGTAATAAGTCAGAAATTCCCCTTATTTTGGGGGCATAAAAGACAGAAATACCCTTTGTTTTGGAGGAAAAAGGCAGAAATTCCACTTATTTAGAGGCAAAAACGCAGAAATTTCCCTTATTTTAGAGCAAAAATGAAGAAATTTCCTTTTTTATGGCAAAAAGGTATGCATTCCCATTATTTTCAGGAAAAAAGGCAGAAATTCCCCGTATTTTGCAGCAAAATTGCAGAAATTCCCCTAATTTTGGGGCAAAAGGCAGAAATTCCCTTTATGCTGGGGCAAAAATTAGATATTCCCCCTATTTTGGGGCAAAATTTCAGGAATTTCCTTTATTTTGGGGCAAAATTGCAGGAATTTACCTTATTTTTGGGAAAAATTGCAGAGATTTCTCTTATTTGGTGCAAAATTGCAGAAATTTCACTTATTTTCAGGTAAAAAGTCTGAAATTTCCTTAATTTTGGGGCAAAATTGCAGAAATTTCCCTTATTATGGGGAAAAATTGCAAAAATTTCCCTTATTTTAGGGCAAAATTGCAGAAATTTAACTAATTTCAGAGAAAAAAATCAAAAATTTTTCATTTTTGGGGGCAAAAAGGCAGAAATTTCCATTATTTTGGGGCAAAAAGGCAGAAATTGACCTTATTTTGGGGTAAAATTGCAGCAATTTCACATATTTCAGGGCAAAAAGGTAGAAATTTCCCTTATTTTGGGGCAAAATTGCAGAAATTACACTTATTTCAGGGTAATAAGTCAGAAATTCCCCTTATTTTGGGGCAAAAAAACAAAAATTCCCTTTGTTTTGAGGGAAAAAGACAGAAATTCCACTTATTTAGAGGTAAAAATGCAGAAATTCCCATTATTTTGGAGCAAAAATGAAGAAATTTCCTTTTTTATGGCAAAAAGGTATGCATTCCCATTATTTTCGGGCAAAAAGGCAGAAATTCCCCGTATTTTGGAGCAAAATTGCAGAAATTCCCCTAATTTTAGGGCAAAAGGCAGAAATTCCCTTTATTTTGGGGCAAAAATCAAAAAATCTCCTTATTTTGGGGCAAAATTCCAGAAATTTTCTTTATTTTGGGGCAAAATTGCAGGAATTTACCTTATTTCGGGGCAAAATTGCAGAAATTTCCATTATTTGGGGTAAAATTGCAGAAATTTCACTTATTTTCAGGTAAAAATGCTGAAATTTCCTTTATTTTGGGGGAAAAAGCGAGAAATTCCTTTTATTTTGGGGCAAAATTCAAGAATTTTCCCTTATTATGGGGAAAAATTGCAGAAATTTCCCTTATTTTAGGGCAAAATTGCAGAAATTTCACTTATTTCAAAGAAAAAAAGGAAATTTTTTTTTATTTTGGGACAAAAAGTCAAAAATTCCCATTATTTTGGGGCAAAAAGGCAGAAATTCACCTTAATTTGGGGTAAAATTACAGAAATTTCACATATTTCAGGGCAAAAAGGCAGAAATTTCCCTTATTTTGGGGCAAAATTGCTAAAATTTCACTTATTTCAGTGTAATAAGTCAGAAATTCCCCTTATTTTGGGGCAAAAAAGACAGAAATTCCCTTTGTTTTGGGGAAAAAAGACAGAAATTCCACTTATTTAGAGGCAAAAAAGCCGAAATTCTTCTTATTTTGGAGCAAAAATGAAGAAATTTTCCTCTTTTATGCCAAAAACTTATGCATTTCCTCTATTTTTTGGCAAAATGCAGAAATTCCCCGTATTTTGGAGCAAAATTGCAGAAATTCCCCTAATTCTGGGGCAAAAAGGCAGAAATTCCCTATATGTTGGGGCAAAAAGATAGAAATTCTCCTTATTTTGGGGCAAAACTCAGAATTTCCCCTTATTTTGGGGCAAAATTCCAGAAATTTCCCTTATTTTGGGGCAAAATTGCAGAAATTTCACTTATTTTGGGGCAAAATTGCAGAAATTTCACTTATTTCAAGGGAAAAAAAGCCAGAAATTTTCCTTATTTTGGGGCAAAAATGCAGAAATTCCCCTTATTTTGAGGTAAAAAGGCTGAAGTTCCCCTTATTTGGAGGCAAAAAGGCAGAAATTTCCCTTATTTTGGCGCAAAAAAACAGAAATTCTCCTTATTTTGTGGCAAAAATGCAGAAATTTCTTTTTTTGGGGGCAAAATTGCAGAAATTTCACTTATTTCAGGGCATAATTCAAAAATTTCTTTTATTTTGGGGCAAAAAAAATTTCCCTTTTTTATGGCAAAAGGTATACATTCCCCTTACTTTCGGGATAAAAAGCAGAAATTCCCCGTATTTTGAAGCAAAATTGCAGAAATTCTCTCAATTTTCGTGCAAAAAGGCAGAAATTTTCCTTATTTTGAGGCAAAAAGACAGAAAATCTCCTTTTTCGGGAGCAAACAGTCAGAAATTCCTCTTATTTTGGGGCATAATTGCAGAAATTTCCTTTTCATCGGAGCAAAATTGAAGAAATTTCCCTTATTTTGGAGCAAAGTTGCAGAAATTTCACTTATTGCAGAAGAATATGTCAGAAATTCCCCTTATTTTGCGGCAAAAAAGACAGAAATTCCCTTTGTTTTGGGGGAAAAAGACAGAAATTCCACTTATTTAGAGGCAAAAAGGCAGAAATTCCCTTTATTTTGGAGCAAAAATGAAAAAAATTCCCTTCTTATGGCAAAAAGGTATGCATTCCCATTATTTTCGGGCAAAAAGGCAGAAATTCCCCGTATTTTGGAGCAAAATTGCAGAAATTCCCCTAATTTTGGGACAAAAGGCAGAAATTCCCTTTATTTTGGGGCAAAAATCAGAAATTCCACTTATTTTGGGGCAAAATTTCAGAAATTTCCTTTATTTTTGGGGCAAAATTGCAGGAATTAACCTTATTTTGGGGCAAAATTGCAGAAATTTTACTAATTTTCAGGTAAAAAGGCTGAAATTTCCTTTATTTTGGGGCAAAAAGGGAGAAATTCCTTTTATTTTAAGGCAAAATTACAGAAATTTCCCTTATTATGGGGAAAAATTGCAGAAATTTCCTTTATTTTAGGGCAAAATTGCAGAAATTTTACTTATTTCAGAAAAAAAAAGCAAAAATTTTTCTTATTTTGGGGCAAAAGGCAGAAATTTTCATTATTTTGCGGCAAAAAATAGAAATTCACCTTATTTTGAGGTAAAATTGCAGAAATTTCCGTTATTTTGGGGTAAAATTGCAGAAATTTCACATATTTCTGGGCAAAAAGGCAGAAATTTCCCTTATTTTGGAGCAAAAATGAAGAAATTTCCCTTTTTTATGGCAAAAAGTTATGCATTCCCCTTTTTTTCGAGCAAAAAGGCAGAAATTCCCCGTATTTTGGAGCAAAATTTCAGAAATTCCCCTAGTTGTGGGGCAAAAAGACAGAAACGCCCTATATGTTGAGCCAAAAAAACAGAAATTCTCCTTATTTTGGGGCAAAATTCAGAAATTCCACTTATTTTGGGGCTAAATTCCAGAAATTTTCCTTATTTTGGGGCAAAATTGCAGAAATTTCACTTATTTTGGGGCAAAATTGCAGAAATTTCACTTATTTCATGGAATAAAGTCAGAAATTTTCTTTATTTTGGGGCAAAAAGGCAAAAATTCCTAATATTTTGTCGCAAAAATGCAGAAATTCCCCTTATTTTTAGGTAAAAAGGCTCAAATTCCCTTTATTTGTGGGGAAAAAGGCAGAAATTTCCCTTATTTTGGGGCAAAATTGCAGAAATTTCACTTATTTCAGGGTAATAAATCAGAAATTTTCCTTATTTTGGGGCAAAATAGACAGAAAATCCATTTGTTTTGGAAGAAAAAGACAGAGATTCCACTTATTTAGAGGCAAAAAAGCAAAAATTCCCTTTATTTTGGAGTAAAATTAAGAAATTTCCCTTTTTTAAGGCAAAAAGGTATGCCTTCTTCTTATTTTTGGGCAAAAAGGCAGAAATTCCTCGTATTTTGGAGCAAAATTGCAGGAATTCTCCTAATTGTTGGGTAAAAATGCAGAATTTCCCTATATGTTGGGGCAAAAAGACAGAAATTCTCATTATTTTGGGGTAAAACTCAGAAATTCCCCTTATTTTGGGACAAAATTCCAGAAATTTCCCTTATTCTGGGGCAAAATTGGAGAAATTTCACTTATTTTGGGGCAAAATCGCAGAAATTTTACTTATTTCAGGGAAAAAAGGCAGAAATTTTCCTTATTTTGAGGCAAAAAAGGCAGAAATTTTCCTTATTTTGAGGTAAAAAGGCTGAAATTCCCTTTATTTGGGAGAAAAGAGGCAGAAATTTACCTTATTTTGAGGCAAAATTGCAGAAATTTCACTTATTTCAGGGTAATAATTCAGAAATTCCTTTTATTTTGGGGCAAAAAAGACAGAAATTCCCTTTATTTTGGAGGAAAAAGACAGAAATTCCACTTATTCAGAGGCAAAAAGGCAGAAATTCCCCTTATTTTGGAGCAAAAATGAAGAAATTTACCTTTCTATGGCACAAAGGTATGCATTCCCCATACTTTCGAGATAAAAAGCAGAATATCCCGGTATTTTGAAGCAAAATTGCAGAAATTCTTATAATTTTCAGGCAAAAAGGCAGAAATTCTCCTTATTTTGGGGCAAAAACAGAAAATCTCCTTTTTTTGGGAACAAATAGTCAGAAATTCCCTTTATTTTGGGGCAAGATTGCAGAAATTTCCTTTACATTGGGCCAAAATTGCAGAAATTTCACTTATTTCAGGGTAATAAGTCAGAAATTCCTTTTATTTTGGGGCAAAAAAAAAAGAAATTCCATTTGTTTTGGGGGAAAAATACAGAAATTCCACTTATTTAGAGGCAAAAAGGCAGAAATTCCCCTTATTTTGGAGCAAAATTGAAGAAATTTTCCTTTTTATGGCAAAAAGTTATGAATTCCCATTATTTTCGGGCAAAAAGGCAGAAATTCCCCGTATTTTGGAGCAAAATTGCAGAAATTCCCGTAATTTTGGGGCAAAAGGCAGAAATTCCTTTTATTTTGGGGAAAAAATCAGAAATTTCTTTTATTTTGTGGCAAAATTCAGAAATTTTTTTATTTTGGGGCAAAATTGCAGGAATTTACCTTATTTTGGGGCAAAATTGAAGAAATTTCCCTTATTTGGGGCAAAATTGCAAAAATTTCACTTATTTTCAGTTAAAAAGGCTGAATTTCCTTTATTTTGGGGCAAAAAGAGAGAAATTCCCCTTATTTTGGGGCAAACTTGCAGAAATTTCCTTTATTATAGAGAAAAATTGCAGAAATTTCCATTATTTTAGGACAAAATTGCAGAAATTTCACTTACTTCAGAGAAAAAAAGGAAAAATTTTTCTTATTTTGGGGCAAAAAGGCAGAAATTCCCATTATGTTGGGGCAAAAAGGCAGAAATTCACCTTATTTAGGGGTAAAATTCCAGAAATTTCACATATTTCAGGGCAAAAAGGAAGAAATTTTCCGTATTTTGGAGCAAAATTGCAGAAATTCCCCTAATTGTGGGGCAAAAAGTCAGAAATTCCCTATAAGTTGGGGCAAAAAGACAGAAATTCTCTTTATTTTGGGGCAAAACTTAGAAATTCCACTTATTTTGAAGCAAAATTTCATAATTTTCCCTTATTTTGGGGCAAAATTGCAGAAATTTCCCTTATTTTGGGGCAAAATTGAAGAAATTTCAAGTATTTCAGGGTAGTAATTCAGAAATTCCCCTTATTTTGGGGCAAAAATACAGAAATTCCCTTTGTTTTGGGGGTAAAAGACAGAAATTCCACTTATTTACAGGCAAAAAGGCAGAAATTCCCCTTATTTTGGAGCAAAAATGAAGAAATTTTACTTTTTATGGCAAAAAGGTATGCATTCCTGTTATTTTCGGGATAAAAAGCAGAAATTCCCCATATTTTGAAGCAAAATTGCAGAAATTCTCATAATTTTCAGGCAAAAATGCAGAAATTCTCTTTATTTTGGGGCAAAAAGACAGAAAATCTCCTTTTTTCTGGAGCAAACAGTCAGAAATTCCTTTTATTTTGGGGTAAAATTGAAGAAATTTCCTTTACATTGGGGCAAAATTGCAGAATTTTCACTTATTTTGGGGCAAAATTGCAGAAATTTCACTTAATTCAGGGTAATAAGTCAGAAATTTCCCTTATTTTGGGGCAAAAAAAGACAGAAATTCTCTTTGTTTTGGGGGAAAAAGAAAGAAATTCCAGTTATTTAGAGGCAAAAAGGCAGAAATTCCCTTTATTTTGGAGCAAAAATGAAGAAATTTCCCTTTTTATGGCAAAAAGGTATGCATTCCCATTAATTTCGTGCAAAAAGGCAGAAATTCCTTGTATTTTGGGGCAAAAGGCAGAAATTCCCTTTATTTTGGGGCAAAATTGCAGAAATTTCCCTTATTTGGGGCAAAATTTCAGAAATTTCATTTATTTTCAGGTAAAAAGTCTGAAATTTCCTTTATTTTGGGGCAAAAAGCGAGAAATTCCTCTTATTTTGGGACAAAATTGCAGAAATCTCCCTTATTATGGGAAAAAATTGCAAAAATTTCCCTTATTTTAGGGCAAAATTAAAGAAATTTCACTGATTTCAGAGAAAAAAAGCAAAAATTTTTCTTATTTTGGGGCAAAAAGGCAGAAATTCCCATTATTTTGGGGCAAAAAAGCAGAAATTCACCTTATTTAGGGGTAAATTGAAAAAATTTCACATATTTCAGGGCAAAAAGGCAGAAATTCCCCGTATTTTGGAGCAAAATTGCAGAAATTTCCCTAGTTGTGGGGAAAAGGACAGAAATTCCCTATATGTTGGGGCAAAAATACAGAAATTCTTTTTATTTTGGGGCAAAACTTAGAAATTCCACTTATTTTGGGGCAAAATTCCAGAAATTTCCCTTATTTTGGGGCAAAATTGCAGAAATTTCACTTATTTTAGGGTAATAAGTCAAAAATTCCCCTTATTTTGGGGCAAAAAAGACAGAAATTTCCTTTGTTTTGAGTGAAAAAGACAGAAATTCCACTTATTGAAAAGCAAAAAGGCAGAAATTCCTCTTATTTTGGAGCAAAAATGAGGTAATTTCCCTTTTCTATGGCAAAAAGTTATGCATTCCCCTTATTTTCACGCAAAAAGGAGAAATTCCCGTATTTTGGAGCAAAATTGCAGAAATTCCCCTAATTGTGGTGCAAAAAGGCAGAAATTCCCTATATGTTGGGGCAAAAAGACAGAAATTATCCTTATTTTGGGGCAAAACTCAGAAATTCCACTTATTTTGGGGCAAAATTGCAGAAATTTCACTTACTTCAGGGAGAAAAGGAAGAAATTTTCCTTATTTTGGGGCAAAAAGGCAGAAATTCCTAATATTTTGTGGCAAAAATGCAGAAATTCCCCTTATTTTGAGGTATAAAGGGTGAAATTCCCCTTATTTGTGGGCAAAAAGGCAAAAATTTCCCTTATTTTGGGGCAAAATTTCAGAAATTTCACTTATTTCAGGGTAATAAGTCAGAAATTTTTCTTATTTTGGTGCAAAAAAGACAGAAAATCCCTTTGTTTTGGGTGAAAAAGACAGAAATTCCACTATTTAGAGGCAAAAACAGAAATTCCCCTTATTTTGAAGCAAAAATGAAGAAATTTCCCTTTTTTAAGGCAAAAAGGTATGCATTCTTCTTATTTTCGGGCAAAAAGGCAGAAATTACCCGTAGTTTGAAGCAAAATTGCAAAAATTCCCCTAATTGTGGGGCAAAAATGCAGAAATTCCCTATATGTTGGGGCAAAAAGACAGAAATTCTCCTTATTTTGGGGAAAAACTCAGAAATTCCACTTATTTTAGGGCAAAATTCCAGAAATTTCCCTTTTTCTGGGGCAAAATTGCAGAAAATTCACTTATTGTGGGCAAAATTGCAGAAATTTCACTTCTTTCAGGGGAAAAAAAGAAATTTTGTTATTTTGGGGCAAAAAAGCAGAAATTCCCCTTATTTTGAGGTAAAAAGGCAGAAATTCACCTTATTTGGGGGCAAAAAAGCAGAAATATCCCTTATTTTGGGGCAAAATTGCAGAAATTTCACTTATTTCAGGGTAATAAGTCAGAAATTCCCCTTAATTTGGGGCAAAAAAGACAGAAATTCTCTTTGTTTTTAGAGAAAAAGACAGAAATTCCACTTATTTAGAGGCAAAAAGGCAGAAATTCCCCTTATTTTGGAGCAACAAGGAAGAAATTTCCCTTTTTATGGCAAAAAGGTATGCATTCCCATTATTTTCGGGCATAAAGGCAGAAATTCCCCGTATTTTAAAGCAAAATTGCAGAAATTCCCCTAAATTTGGGGCAAAAGGCAGAAATTCCCTTTATTTTGGGGCAAAAATCATAAATTCCCCTTATTTTGGGGCAAAATACAAGAAATTTCCTTTGTTTTGGGGCAAAAGTGCAGGAATTTATCTTATTTTGGGGCAAAATTGCAGAAAATTTTCTTATTTGGGGCAAAATTGCAGAAATTTCACTTATTTTCAGGTAAAAAGGCTGAAATTTTTTTTATTTTGTGGCAAAAAGGGAGAAATTCCTCTAATTTTGGGGCAAAATTTCAGAAATTTCCCTTATTATTGGTAAAAATTTCAGAAATTTTCTTACTTTTAGGGCAAAATTGCAGAAATTTCACTTATTTAAGAGAAAAAAAGCAAAAATTTTTCTTATTTTGGGGCAAAAAGTCAGAAATTGCCATTATTTTGGGGCAAAAAGGCAGAAATTCACCTTATTTTGGGGTAAAATTGCAGAAATTTCAAATATTTCTGGGCAAAAAGGCAGAAATTTCCCTTATTTTGGGGCAAAATTGCAGAAATTTCACTTATTTCAGGGTAATTAGTCAGAAATTCCACTTATATTGAGGCAAAAAAGACAGAAATTCCCTTTGTTTTGAGAGAAAAAGACAGAAATTCCAGTTATTTAGAGGCAAAAATGCAAAAATTTCCCTTATTTTGGAGCAAAAATGAAGAAATTTCCCTTTTTTATTGCAAAAACTTATGCATTCCCCTTTTTTCAGGCAAAAAGGCAGAAATTCCGCGTATTTTGGAGCAAAATTGCAGAAATTCCCCTAGTTGTGGGACAAAAAGACAGAAATTCCCTATATGTTGGGGCAAAAAACAAAAATTCTGCTTATTTTGGGGCAAAACTCAGAAATTCCACTTATTTTGAAGCAAAATTCAAGAAATTTCCCTTTTTTTGGGGCAAAATTGCACAAATTTCACTTATTTTGGGGCAAAATTGCAGAAATTTCACTTCTTTCAGGGAAAAAGGCAGAAATTTTCTTTATTTTGGGGCAAAAAAGCAAAAATTCCTAATATTTTGTCGCAAAAATGCAGAAATTCCCCTTATTTTGAAGTAAAAAGTCTGAAATTCCCCTTATTTGGGGGCAAAAAGGTAGAAATTTCCCTTATTTTGGGGCAAAATTGCAGAAATTTCACTTAATTTAGGGTAATAAGTCAGAAATTTTTTTTTATTTTGGGGCAAAAAAGACAGAAAATCCCTTTGTTTTGGGGAAAAGAGACAGAAATCCCACATATTTAGAGGCAAAAAAGCAGAAATTCCCTTTATTTTGGAGCAAAAATGAAGAAATTTCCCTTTTTTAAGGCAAAAAGGTATGCATTCTTCTTATTTTCGGGCAAAAAGACAGAAATTCCTCGTATTTTGGAGCAAAATTGCAGAAATTCTCCTAATTGTGGGGCAAAAATGCAGAATTTCCCTATATGTTGGGGCAAAAAACAGAAATTCTCCTTATTTTGGGGCAAAACTCAGATATTCCCCTTATTTTGGGGCAAAATTCCAGAAATTTCCCTTATTCTGGGGCAAAATTGCAAAAATTTCACTTATTTTGGGGCAAAATTGCAGAAATTTTACTTATATCAGTTAAAAAAGGCAGAAATTTTCTTTATTTTGAGGCAAAAAAGGCAAAAATTTCCCTTATTTTGAGGTAAAAAGGCTGAAATTTCCTTTATTTGGGGGAAAAGAGGCAAAAATTTTCTCTCATTTTTTGGGCAAAATTGCAGAAATTTCACTTATTTCAGAGTAATAATTCACAAATTCCCCTTATTTTGGGGCAAAAAAAGACAGAAATTCCCTTTGTTTTTGAGGAAAAAGACAGAAATTCCACTTATTTAGAGGCAAAAAGGCAGAAATTCCCCTTATTTTGGGGCAAAAATGAAGAAATTTAACTTTTTATGGCAAAAAGGTATGCATTCCCCTTACTTTCGGTATAAAAAGCAGAAATTTTCCGTATTTTGAAGCAAAATTGCAGAAATTCTCATAATTTTTGGGCAAAAAGGCAGAAATTCTCCTTATTTAGGGGCAAAAACAGAAAATCTCTTTTTTTTGGGAACAAACAGTCAGAAATTCCCTTTATTTTGGGGCAAGATTGCAGAAATTTCCTTTACATTGGGGCCAAATTGCAGAAATTTTTATTATTTTGGGGCAAAATTGCAGAAATTAAACTTATTTCAGGGTAATAAGTCAGAAATTCCTTTTATTTTGGGGCAAAAAAGAAAGAAATTCCATTTGTTTTGGGGGAAAAAGACAGAAATTCCACTTATTTAGAGGCAAAAATGCAGAAATTCCCCTTATTTTGGTGCAAAAATGAAGAAATTTCCCTTTTTATGGCAAAAAGTTATGCATTCCCATTATTTTCGGGCAAAAAGGCAGAAATTCCCCGTATTTTGGAGCAAAATTGCAGAAATTCCCCTAATTTTGGGGCAAAAAAAAGAAATTCCTTTTATTTTGGGGCAAAAATCAGAAATTCCTTTTATTTTGGGGCAAAATTCAGAAATTCCTTTTATTTTGGGGCCAAATTCAGAATTTTTTTTATTTTGGGGCAAAATTGCAGGAATTTACATTATTTTGGGGCAAAATTGAAGAAATTTCCCTTATTTTGTGAAAAAATAACAGAAATTTCACTTATTTTCAGGTAAAAAAGCTAAAATTTCCTTTATTTTGGGGCAAAAAGAGAGAAATTCCCCTTATTTTGGGGCAAAATTCCAGAAATTTCCCTTATTGGGGGCAAAATTGCAGAAATTTCACTTATTTTGGGGCAAAATTGCAGAAATTTCACTTATTTCAGGAGAAAAAGGCCGAAATTTTCCTTATTTTGGGGCAAAAAATCAGAAATTCCTAATATTTTGTGGCAAAAATGCAGAAATTCCCCTTATTTTGAGGTAAAAGGCTGAAATTCCCCTTATTTGGGAGCAAAGAGGCAGAAATTTCCCTTATTTTGGGGCAAAATTGGAGAAATTTCACGTATTTCAGGGTAATAATTCAGAAATTCCCCTTATTTTGGGGCAAAATGACTGAAATTCCCTTTGTTTTGGGGGAAAAAGACAGAAATTCCACTTATTTAGAGGCAAAAAGGCAGAAATTCCCTATATTTTGGAGCAAAAATGAAGAAATTTACTTTTTTATGGCAAAAAGGTATGCATTCCTGTTATTTTCGGGATAAAAAGCAGAAATTCCCCGTTTTTAGAAGCAAAATTGCAGAAATTCTCATAATTTTCAGGCAAAAAGGAAGAAATTCTCCTTATTTTGGGGCAAAAAGACAGAAAATCTCCTTTTTTCGGGGGCAAACAGTCAGAAATTCCCCTTATTTTGGGTCAAAATTGCAGAAATTTCCTTTACATTGGGGCAAAATTGCAGAAATTTCCCTTATTTTGGGGCAAAATTGCAGAAATTTGACTTACTTCCGGGTAATAAGTCAGAAATTTCCCTTATTTTGGGGCAAAAAAGACAGAAATTCTTTTTGTTTTGGGGGAAAAAGACAGAAATTCCACTTATTTAGAGGAAAACAGGCAGAAATTCCCCTTATTTTGGAGCAAAAATGAAAAAATTTCTTTTTTTATGGCAAAAAGGTATGCATTCCCATTATTTTCAGGCAAAAAGGCAGAAATTCCCTGTATTTTGGAGCAAAATTGCAGAAATTCCCCTAATTTTGGGGCAAAAGGCAGAAATTCCCTTTATTAGGGGCAAAAATCAGAAATTCCCCTTATTTTGGGGCAAAATTCCAGAAATTTCCTTTATTTTGGGGCAAAATTGCAGGAATTTACCTTATTTTTGGGCAAAATTGCAGAAATTTCCCTATTTGGGGCAAAATTTCAGAAATTTCACTTATTTTCAGGTAAAAAGGCTGAAATTTCCTTTGTTTTGGGGAAAAAAGGAAGAAATTCCCCTTATTTTGGGGCAAAATTGCAGAAATTTCACTTATTTTACAGAAAAAAAGGAAAAATTTTTCTTATTTGGGGGCAAAAAGGCAGAAATTCCCATTATTTTGTGGCAAAAAAGCAGAAATTCACCTTATTTAGGGGTAAAATTGCAGAAATTTCACATATTTCAGGGCAAAAAGGCAGAAATTCCCCGTATTTTGGAGCAAAATTGCAGAAATTCCCCTAATTGTGGGGCAAAAAGGCAGAAATTCCCTATATGTTGGGGCAAAAATACAGAAATTTTCCTTATTTTGGGGCAAAATTCCAGAAATTTCCCTTATTTTGGGGCAAAATTGCAGAAATTTCACTTATTTTGGGGCAAAATTGCAGAAATTTCACTTATTTCAGAGAAAAAAGGCAGAAATTTTCCTTATTTTGGGGCAAAAAGTCAGAAATTTCTAATATTTTGTGGCAAAAATGCAGAAATTCCCCTTATTTTTAGGTAAAAAGGCTGAAATTCCCCTTATTTCAGGGCAAAAAGGCAGAAATTTCCCTTATTTTGGGGCAAAATTGCAGAAATTTCACTTATTTTAGGGTAATAAGTCAGAAATTCCCCTTATTTTGGGGCAAAAATGACAGAAATTCTCTTTCTTTTGGGAGAAAATGACAGAAATTCTACTTATTGAGAAGCAAAAAGGCAGAAATTCCCCTTATTTTGGAGCAAAAATAAAGAAATTTCCCTTTTTATGGCAAAAAGTTATGCATTCCCCTTGTTTTCGGGCAAAAAGGCAGAAATTCCCCGTATTTAGGAGCAAAATTGCAGAAATTCCCATAATTGTGGTGCAAAAAGGCAGAAATTCCCTATATGTTCGGGTAAAAAGACAGAAATTCTCTTTATTTTAAAGCAAAACTCAGAAATTCCACTTATTTTGGGGAAAAATTGCAGAAATTTCACTTATTTCAGAGAAAAAAGGCAGAAATTTTCTTTATTTTGGGGCAAAAAGGCAGAAATTCCTAATATTTTGTGGCAAAAATGCAGAAATTCCCTTTATTTTGAGGTAAAAATCCTGAAATTCCTCTTATTTGAGTGCAAATGCAAAAATTTCCCTTATTTTGGGGCAAAATTGCAGAAATTTCACTTATTTCAGGGTAATAAGTCAGAAATTTTTCTTATTTTGGCGCAAGAAAGACAGAAAATCCATTTGTTTTGGGGGAAGAAGACAGAAATTCCACTTATTTAGAGGCAAAAAACAGAAATTCCCCTTTTTTTGAAGCAAAAATTAAGAAATTTCCCTTTTTTAAGGCAAAAAGGTATGCATTCTTCTAATTTTCGGGCAAAAAAGCCGAAATTCCTCGTATTTTGGAGCAAAATTGGAAAAATTCCCCTAATTGTGGGGCAAAAATGCAGAAATTCTCTATATGTTTGGGCAAAAAGACAGAAATTCTCCTTATTTTGAGGCAAAACTAAGAAATTCCACTTATTTTGGGGCAAAATTCCAGAAATTTCCCTTATTCTGGGGCAAAATTGAAGAAATTTCACTTATTTTGGGCAAAATTGCAGAAATTTCTCTTATTTCATGGAAAAAAAGAAATTTTGTTATTTTGGGGCAAAAAAGCAGAAATTCCACTTATTTTGAGGTAAAAAGGCTGAAATTCCCCTTATTTGGGGGCAAAAGGCAGAAATATCCCTTATTTTGGGGCAAAGTTGCAGAAATTTCACTTATTTCAGGGTAATAAGTCAGAAATTCACCTTATTTTGGGGCAAAAAAGAAAGAAATTTCCTCTTTTTGTGGGGGGGAAAGACAGAAATTCCACTTATTTAGAGGCAAAAAGGCAGAAATTCCCCTTATTTTGGAGAAAAAATGAAGAAATTTCCCTTTTTATGGCAAAAAGGTATGCATTCCCATTATTTTCGGGCAAAAAGGCAGAAATTCCCCGTATTTTGGAGCAAAATTACAGAAATTGCCCAAATTTTGGGGCAAAAGGCAGAAATTCCCTATATTTTGGGGCAAAAATCAGAAATTCCCCTTATTTTGGGGCAAAATTCCAGAAATTTCCTATATTTTGGGGCAAAATTGCAGAAATTTTTTTTATTTGGGGCAAAATTGCAGAAATTTCACTTATTTTCAGGTAAAAAGGATGAAATTTCCTTTATTTTGGGGCAAAAAGGGAGAAATTCCCCTTATTTTGGGGCAAAATTGCAGAAATTTCCGTTACTATTGGGAAAATTGCAGAAACTTTCCTTATTTTAGGGCAAAATTGCAGAAATTTCATTTTTTCATAGAAAAAAAGCAAAAATTTTTCTTATTTTGGGGCAAAAAGGCAGAAATTCCTATTAATTTGTGGCAAAAAGGCAGAAATTCAATGTATTTTGGGGTAAAATTGCAGAAATTTCACATATTTCAGGGCAAAAAGGCAGAAATTTCCCTTATTTTGGGGCAAAATTGCAGAAATTTCACTTATTACAGTGTAATAAGTAAGAAATTCCCCTTATATTGAGGCGAAAAAGACAGAAATTCCCTTTGTTTTTTAGGGAAAAAGACAGAAATTCCACTTATTTAGAGGCAAAAAGGTAGAAATTTCCCTTATTGTTGAGCAAAAATGAAGAAATTTCCCTTTTTTATGGCAAAAAGTTATGCATTCCCCTTATTTTCGGGCAAAAAGGCAGAAATTACCCGTATTTTGGAGCAAAATTGCAGAAATTCCCCTAGTTGTGGGGCAGAAAGACAGAAATTCCCTATATGTTGGGGCAAAAAGACAGAAATTCTCCTTATTTTGGGGCAAAACTCAGAAATTCCACTTATTTTGGGGCAAAATTCCAGAAATTTCCCTTATTCTGCGGCAAAATTGCAGAAATTTCATATATTGTGGGGCAAAATTGCAAAAATTTTACTTATTTCAGGGGAAAAAGGGAGAAATTTTCCTTAATTTTGGGTCAGAAAGGCAGGAATTCCCCTTATTTTGAGGTAAAAAGGCTGAAATTCCCTTTATTTGAGAGCAAAGAGGCAGAAATTTTCCTTATTTTGGGGTAAAATTGCAGAAATTTGACTTATTTCATAGTAATAAGTCAGAAATTCCTCTTATTTTGGGGCAAAAATGACAGAAATTCCTTTTGTTTTGGGAAAAAAAGACAGAAATTCATCTTATTTAGAGCCAAAAAGCAGAAATTCCCCTTATTTTGGAGCAAAAATGAAGAAATTCACCTTTTTATGGCAAAAAGGTATGCATTCCTTTTACTTTCGGGATAAAAGCAGAAATTCCCCGAATTTTGAAGCAAAATTGCAGAAATTCTCATAATTTTCGGGCAAAAAGACAGAAATTCTCCTTATTTTGAGGCAAAAAGACAGAAAATCTCCTTTTTTTTGGGAACAAACAGTCAGAAATTCCCCTTATTTTTGGGCAAAATTGCAGAAATTTCCTTTACATTGGGGCAAAATTTCAGAAATTTCCCTTATTTTGGGGCAAAATTGCAGAAATTTCACTTATTTCAGGGTAATAAGTCAGAAATTCCCCTTATTTTGGGGCAAAAAAGACAGAAATTCCCTTTGTTTTTGGGGAAAAAGACCGAAATTCCACTTATATAGTGGCAAAAAGGCAAAAATTCCATTTATTTTGGCGCAAAAAATGAAGAAATTTCCCTTTTTATGGCAAAAAGGTATGCATTCCCATTATTTTCGGGCAAAAAGGTAGAAATTCCTAGTATTTTGGAGCAAAATTGCAGAAATTCCCATAATTTTGGGGCAAAAGGAAAATTCTTTTTATTTTGGGGCAAAATTCAGAAATTCCCATTATTTTGGGGCAAATATTTCAGAAATTTCCTTTATTTTGGGGCAAAATTGCAGTAATTTACCTTATTTTGGGGCACAATTTCAGAAATTTCTTTTATTTGGGGCAAAATTGCAGAAATTTCAGTTATTTTCAGGTAAAAAGAGTGAAATTTCCTTTATTTTGGGGCAAAAAGGGAGAAATTCCCCTTATTTTGGGGCAAAATTGCAGAAATTTCACTTATTTCAGAGGAAAAAAGCAAAAATTTTTCTTATTTCTGGGCAAAAAGCAGAAATTCCCATTATTTTGGGGCAAAAAAGGCAGAAATTCACCTTATTTTGGGGTAAAATTGCAGAAATTTCACATATTTCAGGGCAAAAAGGCAGAAATTTCCCTTATTTTGGGGCAAAAAAGACAGAAAATCTTTTTGTTTTGGTAGAAAAAGACAGAAATTCTACTTATTTAAAGGCAAAAAGGCAGAAATTCCCCTTATTTTGGAGCAAAAATAAAGAAATTTCCCTTTTTTATGGCAAAAAGTTATGCATTCCCCTTATTTTCGGGCAAAAATGCAGAAATTCCGCGTATTTTGGAGCAAAATTGCAGAAATTCCCCTAATTCTTGGGCAAAAGGCAGAAATTCCCTATATGTTGGGGCAAAAAGACAGAAATTCTCCTTATTTGGGGCAAAACTCAGAAATATCACTTATTTTGGGGCAAAATTCCAGAAATTCCTTTTATTTTGGGCCAAAATTGCAAAATTTCACTTATTTTAGGTCAAAATTGCAGAAATTTCACTTATTTCAGGGAAAAAAGGCAGAAATTTTCTTTATTTTGGGGCAAAAAGGCAGAAATTATTAATATTTTGTGGCAAAAATGCAGAAATTCCATTTATTTTGAGGTGAAAGGCTGAAATTCCCCTTATTTGGGGGCAAAAAGGCAGAAATTTCCCTTATTTTGGGGCAAAATTGTAGAAATTTTACTTATTTCAGGGTAATAAATCAGAAATTTTCTTGTTTTTGGGGCAAAAAAGACAGAAAATTTCTTTGTTTTGGAGGAAAAAACAGAAATTCCACTTATTTAGAGGCAAAAAAACAGAAATTCCCCTTATTTTGGAGCAAAAATGAAGAAATTTCCCTTTTTATGGCAAAAAGTTATGCATTCCCTTTATTTTCGGGCAAAAAGGCAGAAATTCCCCGTAATTTGGAGCAAAATTGCAGAAATTCCCCTAGTTGTGAGGCAGAAATACAGAAATTCCCTATATGTTGGGGCAAAAAGACAGAAATTCTCTTTATTTTGGGGCAAAACTCAGAAATTCCACTTATTTTGGGGCAAAATTCCAGAATTTTCCCTTATTTTAGGGCTAATTGCAGAAATTTCACTTATTTTGGGGCAAAATTGCAGAAATTTCACTTATTTTGGGGCAAAATTGAAGAAATTTCACTTATTTCAGGGAAAAAAGGCAGAAATTTTCCTCATTTTGGGGCAAAAAAGACAGAAAATCTTTTTGTTTTGGGGGAAAAAGACAGAAATTCCACTTATTTAGAGGCAAAAAAGCAGAAATTCCCTTTATTTTGGAGCAAAAATGAAGAAATTTTCCTTTTTTAGGGCAAAAAGTTATGCATTCTTCTTATTTTCGGGCAAAAAGGCAGAAATTCCTTGTATTTTGTAGCAAAATTGCAGAAATTCCCCTAATTGTGGGGCAAAAATGCAGAAATTCCCTATATGTTGGGGCAAAAAGACAGAAATTCTCCTTATTTTGGGGCAAAACTCAGAAATTCCACTTATTTTGGGGCAAAATTCCAGAAATTTCCCTTATTCTGAAGCAAAATTGCAGAAATTTCACTTATTTTGGGGCAAAATTGCAAAAATTTTACTTATTTAAGGAGAAAAAGGGAGAAATTTTCCTTAATTTTGGATCAAAAAGGCAGGAATTCCCCTTATTTTGAGTTAAAAAGGCTGATATTCCCTTTATTTGAGGGCAAAGAGTCAGAAATTTCCCTTATTTTGGGGGAAAATTACAGACATTTAACTTATTTCAGGGTAATAAGTCTGAAATTCTACTTATTTTGGGGCAAAAAAGACAGAAATTCCCTTTGTTTTGGAGGAAAAGACAGAAATTCCACTTATTTAGAGGCAAAAAGGCAGAAATTTCCTTTATTTTGGAGCAAAAATGAAGAAATTTACCTTTTTATGGCAAAAAGTTATGCATTCCCCTTACTTTCGGAATAAAAAGCCGAAATTCCCCGTATTTTGAAGCAAAATTGCAGAAATTCTCATAATTTTAGGGCAAAAAGGCAGAAATTCTCTTTATTTTGGGGCAAAAATACAAAAAATCTCCATTTTTTGGAAGCAAACAGTCAGAAATTTCCCTTATTTTGGGGCAAAATTGCAAAAATTTCCTTTACATTGGGGCAAAATTGCAGAAATTTCCCTTATTTTGGGGCAAAATGGTAGAAATTTCACGTATTTCAGTGTAATAAGTCAGAAATTCCCCTTATTTTGGGGCAAAAAAGAAAGAAATTCCCTTTGTTTTGGGGGAAAAAGACAAAAAGTCCACTTATTTAGAGGCAAAAAGGCAGAAATTCCCCTTATTTTGGAGCAAAAATGAAGAAATTTCTCTTTTTAATGGCAAAAAGTTATGCATTCCCTTTATTTTTGGGAAAAGGCAGAAATTCCCTGTATTTTGGTGCAAAATTGCAGAAATTCCCCTAATTGTGGGGCAAAAAGGCAGAAATTCCCTATATGTTGGGGAAAAAAGACAGAAATTCTTCTTATTTTGGGGCAAAACTCAGAAATTCCATTTATTTTGGGGCAAAATTCCAGAAATTTCCCTTATTTTGGGGCAAAATTGCAGAAATTTCACTTATTTCAGGGCATAATTCAAAAATTTCTTTTATTTTGGGGCAAAAAGACAGAAATTCCATTTATTTTTTGGTAAAAAGGCAGAAATTTCACTTACTTTGAGGTGAAAAGGCAGAAATTCCTATTATTTTGGGGAAAAAATGAAGAAATTTCCCTTTTTTGTGGTAAACGGTATACATTCCTTTTACATTTGGGATAAAAAGCAGAAATTCCCCGTATTTTGAAGCAAAATTGCAGAAATTCTCATAAATTTCGGGCAAAAAGGGAGAAATTCCTTAATTTTGGGGCAAAAGTCAGAAATTCCCTTTATTTTGGGGCAAAAATCAGAAATTCCCCTTCTTTTGGCGCAAATTCAAGAAATTTCCTTTATTTTGGGGCAAAATTTCAGGAATTTACCTTATTTTGGGGCAAAATTGCAGAAATTTCAGTTATTTTCAGGTAAAAAGGCTGATATTTCCTTTGTTTTGGGGCAAAAAGGGAGAAATTCCCCTTATTTTGGAGCAAAATTGCAGAAATTTCCCTTATTATGAATAAATATTGCAGAAATTTCCCTTAATTTAAGGCAAAATTGCAGAAATTTCACTTGTTTCAGAGAAAAAAGGCAAAATTTTTTCTTATTTTGGGGCAAACAGGCAGAGATTCACATTATTTTGGGGCAAAAAAGACAGAAATTCACTTTGTTTTGGGGGAAAAGACAGAAATTCCACTTATTTAGAGGCAAAAAGGCAGAAATTCCCCTTATTTTGGAGCAAAAATGAAGAAATTTCCCTTTTTATGGCAAAAAGGTATGCATTCCCATTATTTTCGGGAAAAAAGCAGAAATTCCCCATATTTTGGAGCAAAATTGCAGAAATTCCCCTAATTGTGTGGCAAAAGGCAAAAATTCCCTTTTTTTGGGGGCAAAAATCAGAAATTCCCCTTATTTTGGGGCACAATTCCAGAAATTTTCTTTATTTTGGGGCAGAATTGCAGGAATTTACCTTATTATGGGGCAAAATTGCAGAAATTTCCCTTATTTGGGGCAAAATTGCAGAAATTTCAGTTATTTTCAGGTAAAAAGGCTGAAATTTCCTTTATTTTGGGGCAAAAAGGGAGAAATTCCCCTTATTTTCGGGCAAAATTGCACAAATTTCCCTTATTATGAGGAAATATTGCAGGAATTTCCCTTAATTTAAGGCAAAATTGCAGAAATTTCACTTATTTCAGAGAAAAAAAAAGGAAAAAATTTTTCTTATTTTGGGGCAAAAAGGCAGAAATTCCCATTATTTTGGGGCAAAAAGGCAGAAATTCACCTTATTTTGGGGCAAAATTCCAGAAATTTCATTTATTTCAGGGTAATAAGTCAGAAATTTCCCTTAATTGGGGCAAAAAATACAGAAATTCCCGTTGTTTTGGGTGAAAAAGACAGAAATACCACTTATTTAGAGGCAAAAAGTCAAAAATTCCCCTTATTTTGGAGCAAATATAAAGAAATGAAGAAATTTCCCTTTTTTATAGCAAAAAGTTATGCATTCCCTTTATTTTCGGGCAAAAAGGCAGAAATTCCTCGTATTTTGGTGCAAAATTGCAGAAATTCCCCTAATTTTCGGGCAAAAATGCAGAAATTCCCTATATTTTGGGGCAAAAAGGCAAAAATTCTCCTTATTTTGGGGCAAAACTCAGAAATTCCACTTATTTTGGGGCAAAATTCCAGAAATTTCCTTTATTCTGGGGCAAAATTGCAGAAATTTCACTTATTTTCAGGTAAAAAGCTGAAATTTCCTTTATTTTGGGGCAAAATGGAGAAATTCCCCTTATATTGGGGCCAAAAGGCAGAAATTCCCCTTATTTTAAAGTAAAAAGCCTGAAATTCCCCTTATTTGGGGGCAAAGAGGCAGAAATTTTCCTTATTTTGGGGCAAAATTGCAGAAATTTCACTTATTTCATAGTAACAAGTCAGAAATTCCTCTTATTTTGGGGCAAAATTGACAGAAATTCCTTTTGTTTTGGGGGAAAAAGACAGAAATTCCACTTATTTAGAGGCAAAAAGCAGAAATTCCCCTTATTTTGGAGCAAAAATGAAGAAATTCACCTTTTTATGGCAAAAAGGTATGCATTCCCCTTACTTTCGAGATAAAAGCAGAAATTCCCCGTATTTTGAAGCAAAATTGCAGAAATTCTCATAATTTTCGGGCAAAAAGACAGAAATTCTCTTTATTTTGGGGCAAAAAGACAGAAAATCTCATTTTTTAAGGAACAAACAGTCAGAAATTCCCCTTATTTTGGGGCAAAATTGCAGAAATTTCCTTTACATTGGGGCAAAATTTCAGAAATTTCCCTAATTTTGGGGCAAAATTGCAGAAATTTCACTTATTTCAGGGTAATAAGTCAGAAATTCCCCCTATTTTGGGGCAAAAAAGACAGAAATTCCTTTTGTTTTGGGGGAAAAAGACAGAAATTCCACTTATTTAGTGGCAAAAAACAGAAATTCCCTTTATTCTGGAGCAAAAATGAAGAAATTTCCCTTTTTATGGCAAAAAGGTATGCATTCCCATTATTTTCGGGCTAAAAGGCAGAAATTTCTCGTATTTTGGAGCAAAATTGCAGAAATTCCCCTAATTTTGGGGCAAAAGGCAAAAATCCTTTTTATTTTGGGGCAAAATTCAGAAATTCCCATTATTTTGGGGCAAAATTTCAGAAATTTCCTCTATTTTGAGGCAAATTGCAATAATTTACCTTATTTTGGGGCACAATTTCAGAGATTTCCCTTATTTGGGGCAAAATTGCAGAAATTTCAATTATTTTCAGGTAAAAAGAGTGAAATTTTTTTTATTTTGGGGCAAAAAGGGAGAAATTCCTATTATTTTGGGGCAAAATTGCAGAAATTTCCCTTATTATGGGGAAAAATTGCTGAAATTTCTCTTATTTTAGGCCAAAATTGCAGGAATTTCACTTATTTCAGAGGAAAAAAGCAAAAATTTTTCTTATTTCGGGGCAAAAAGGCAGAAATTCCCATTATTTTAGGGCAAAAAGGCAGAAATTCACCTTATTTTTTGGTAAAATTGCAGAAATTTCACATATTTCAGGGCAAAAAGGCAGAAATTTACCTTATTTTGGGACAAAAAGACAGAAATTCCCTTTGTTTTGGGGGAAAAAGACAGAAATTCCACTTATTTAGAGGCAAAAAGGCAGAAATTCCCCTTATTTTGGAGCAAAAATAAAGAAATTTTACTTTTTTATGGCAAAAAGTTATGCATTCCCCTTATTTTCGTGCAAAAATGCAGAAATTCCCCGTATTTTGGAGCAAAATTGCAGAAATTCACCTAATTCTGGGGCAAAAGGCAGAAATTCCCTATATGTTGGGGCAAAAAGACAGAAATTCTTCTTATTTTGGGGCAAAACTCAGAAATATCACTTATTTTGGGGCAAAATTCCAGAAATTCCCCTTATTTTGGGGCAAAATTGCAAAATTTCACTTATTTTAGGTCAAAATTGCAGAAATTTCACTTATTTCAGGGAAAAAAGGCAGAAATTTTCTTTATTTTGTGGCAAAAATGCAGAAATTCCCCTTATTTTGAGGTGAAAAGGCTGAAATTCCCCTTATTTGGGGGCAAAAAGGCAGAAATTTCCCTTATTTTGAAGCAAAATTGCAGAAATTTCTCTTTTTTAAGGCAAAAAGGTATGCATTCTTCTTATTTTCGGGCAAAAAGGCAGAAATTCCCCGTATTTTGGAGCAAAATTGCAAAAATTCCCCTAATTGTGGGGCAAAAATGCAGAAATTCCCTATATGTTGGGGCAAAAAGACAGAAATTCTCCTTATTTTGGGGCAAAACTCAGAAATTCCACTTATTTTGGGGCAAAATTCCAGAAATTTCCCTTATTCTGAGGCAAAATTGCAGAAATTTCACTTATTTTGGGCAAAATTGCAGAAATTTCCCTTATTTCATGGAAAAAAAATATTTTGTTATTTTGGGGCAAAAATGCAGAAATTCCCCTTATTTTGAGGTAAAAAGGCTGAAATTTCCCTTATTTGGGGGCAAAAAGACAGAAATTTCCCTTATTTTGGGGCAAAATTGCAGAAATTTCACTTATTTCAGGGTAATAAGTCAGAAATTTTCCTTATTTTGGGGCAAAAAAGACAGAAAATCCCTTTGTTTTGGGGGAAAAAGACAGAAATTCCACTTATTTAGAGGCAAAAAAGCAGAAATTCCCTTTATTTTTGAGCAAAAATGAAGAAATTTCTCTTTTTTAAGGCAAAAAGTTATGCATTGTTCTTATTTTCGGGCAAAAAGGCAGAAATTTCTCGTATTTTGGAGCAAAATTGCAGAAATTCCCCTAATTGTGGGGCAAAAATGCAGAAATTCCTTATATGTTGGGGCAAAAAACAGAAATTCTTTTTATTTTGGGGCAAAACTCAGAAATTCCACTTATTTTGGAGCAAAATTCCAGAAATTTCCCTTATTCTGGGGCAAAATTGCAGAAATTTCACTTATTTTGTGGTAAAATTGAAGAAATTTTACTTATTTCAGAAAAAAAAGTTAGAAATTTTCTTATTTTGGGTCAAAAAGGCATGAATTCCCCTTATTTTGAGGTAAAAAGGCTGAAATTCCTCTTATTTGAGGGCAAAGAGGCAGAAATTTCCCTTATTTCGGAGCAAAATTGCAGAAATTTCACTTATTTCAGGGTAATAAGTCAGAAATTCCCCTTATCTTGGAGCAAAAAAGACAGAAATTCCCTTTGTTTTGGAGGAAAAGACAGAAAATCCAGTTATTTAAAGGCAAATAGGCAGAAATTTCCCTTATTTTTGGAGCAAAAATGAAGAAATTTACCTTTTTATGGCAAAAAGGTATGCATTCCCCTTACTTTCGGGATAAAAAGCAGAAATTCCCCGTATTTTGACGCAAAATTGCAGAAATTCTTATAATTTTCGAGCAAAAAGGCAGAAATTCTCCTTATTTTGGGGCAAAAAGACAGAAAATCTCCTATTTTCGGGAGCAAAGAGTCAGAAATTTCCCTTATTTTGGGGCAAAATTGCAGAAATTTCCTTCACATTGGGGCAAAATTGCAGAAATTTCCCTTTTTTGTGGCAAAATTGCAGAAATTTCACTTAATTCAGGGTAATAAGTCAGAAATTCCCATTATTTTGGGGCAAAAAAGACAGAAATTCCCTTTGTTTTGGGGGAAAAAGACAGAAATTCTACCTATTTAGAGGCAAAAAGGCAGAAATTCCCCTTATTTTGGAGCAAAAATGAAGAAATTTCATTTTTTTATGGCAAAAAGTTATGCATTCCCTTTATTTTTGGGAAAAGGCAGAAATTCCCCGTATTTTGGAGCAAAATTGCAGAAATTCCCCTAATTGTGGGGCAAAAAGGCAGAAATTCCCTATATGTTAGGGAAAAAAGACAGAAATTCTACTTATTTTGGCACAAAACTCAGAAATTCCACTTATTTTTGGGCAAAATTCCAGAAATTTTCCTTATTTTATGAAAAAATTGCAGAAATTTCACTTATTTTAGGGCAAAATTGGAGAAATTTCACTTATTTCAGGAAAAAAAGGCAGAAATTTTCCTTATTTTGGGGCAAAAAGGCAAAAATTTTTAATATTTGGTGTCAAAAATGTAGAAATTCCCTTTATTTTGAGGTAAAATGGCTGTAATTCCTTTTATTTGGAGGCAAAAAGGCAGAAAGTTCCCTTATTTTGGGGCAAAAAGGCAGAAATTCCTTTTATTTTGTGGCAAAAAGGCAGAAATTTCATTTATTTTGGGGCAAAATTGCAGAAATTTCACTTATTTCAGGGCATAATTCAAAAATTCCTTTTATTTTGGGGCAAAAAGACAGAAATTCCATTTATTTTTTGGTACAAAGGCAGAAATTTCACTTACTTTGAAGTAAAAAGGCAGAAATTCCTCTTATTTTGAGCCAAAAATGAAGAAATTTTCTTTTTTGTGGTAAAAGGTATACATTCCCCTTACATTCGGGATAAAAAGCAGAAATTCCCCGTATTTTGAAGCAAAATTGCAGAAATTCTCATAATTTTTGGGCAAAAAGGGAGAAATTCCCTAATTTTGGAGCAAAAGGCAGAAATTCTTTTTATTTTGGAACAAAAATCAGAAATTCCCCTTCTTTTGGGGCAAAATTCAAGAAATTTCCTTTATTATGGGGCAAAATTACAGGAATTTACCTTATTTTGGGGCAAAATTGAAGAAATTTCCCTTATTTGGGGCAAAATTGCAGAAATTTCACTTATTTTCAGGTAAAAAGGCTGAAATTTCCTTTATTTTGGGGCAAAAAGGGAGAAATTCCACTTATTTTGGAGCAAAATTGCAGAAATTTCCCTTATTATGGAGAAATATTGCAGAAATTTCCCTTAATTTAAGGCAAAATTGCAGAAATTTCACTTATTTCAGAATAAAAAAGCAAAAATTTTTCTTATTTTGGGGCAAAAAGGCAGAAATTCTCATTATTTTGGGGCAAAAAAGACAGAAATTGACTTTGCTTTGGGGGAAAAAGACAGAAATTCCAATTATTTAGAGGCAAAAACGCAGAAATTCCCCTTATTTTGAAGCAAAAATGAAGAAATTTACCTTTTTATGGCAAAAAGGTATGCATTCCCCTTACTTTCGGGATAAAAGCAGAAATTCCCCGTATTTTGAAGGAAAATTGCAGAAATTCTCATAATTTTCGGGCAAAAAGGCAGAAATTCTCTTTATTTGGGGGCAAAAAGACAGAAAATCTCCTTTTTTGGGAACAAACAGTCAGAAATTTCCCTTATTTTGGGAATAAATTGCAGAAATTTCACTTATTTCAGGGTAATAAGTCAGAAATTCCCCTTATTTTGGGGCAAAAAAGACAGAAATTCCCTTTTTTGGGGGGAAAAAGACATAAATTCCACTTATTTAGAGGCAAAAAGGAAGAAATTCCCTTTATTTTGGAGCAAAAATGAAGAAATTTTCCTTTTTATGGAAAAAAGTTATGCATTCCCATTATTTTCGGGCAAAAAGGCAGAAATTCCCTGTATTTTGGTGCAAAATTGCAGAAATTCCCCTAATTTTGGGGCAAAATTCTAGAAATTTCCTTTTTTTTGGTGCAAAATTGCAGGAATTTACCTTATTTTGGGGCACAATTTCAGAAATTTCCCTTATTGGTGGCAAAATTGCAGAAATTTCAGTTATTTTAAGGTAAAAAGGCTGAAATTAACTTTATTTTGGGGCAAAAAGGGAGAAATTCCCCTTATTTTGGGGCAAAATTGCAGAAATTTCCCTTATTATGGGGAAATATTTCAGAAATTTCTCTTAATTTAAGGCAAAATTGCAGAAATTTCACTTATATCAGAGAAAAAAGCAAAAATTTTTCTTATTTTGGGGCAAAAAGGCAGAAATTCCCATTATTTTGGGGCAAAAAGGCAGAAATTCACCTTATTTTGGGGTAAAATTGCAGAAATTTCACATATTTCAGGGCAAAAAGGCAGAAATTTCCCTTAATTTGGGGCAAAAGAGACAGAAATTTCCTTTGTTTTGGGGAAAAAAGACAGAAATTCCACTTATTTAGATGCAAATAGGCAAAAATTCTCTTTATTTTGGAGCAAAAATGAAGAAATTTCCCTTTTTTATGGCAAAAAGTTATGCATTCCCCATTTTTTCGGGCAAAAAGGAAGAAATACCCCGTATTTTGGAGCAAAATTGCAGAAATTCCCCTAATTGTCGGGCAAAAATGCAGAAATTCCCTATATGTTGGGGCAAAAAGACAGAAATTCTCCTTATTTTGGGGCAAAACTCAGACATTCCAATTATTTTGGGGCAAAATTCCAGAAATAACCTTATTTTTGGGCAAAAAGGCAGAAATTTCACTTATTTTAGGGCAAAATTGCAGAAATTTCACTTATTTCAGGGAAAAAAGGCAGAAATTTTCTTTATTTTGGAGCAAAAATGCAGAAATTCCTAATATTTTGTGGCAAAAATGCAGAAATTCCCATTATTTTGAGGTGAAAAAGCTGAAATTCCCCTTATTTGGGGGCAAAAAGGCAGAAATTTCCCTTATTTTGGGGCAAAATTGCAGAAATTTCACTTATTTCAGTGTAATAAGTCAGAAATTGTCTTGATTTTGGGGCAAAAAAGACAGAAAATCCCTTTGATTTGGAGGAAAAAACAGAAATTCCACTTAGTTAGAGGCAAAAAAGCAGAAATTCCCCTTATTTTGGAGCAAAAATGAAGAAATTTCCCTTTTTTATGGCAAAAAGTTATGCATTCCCTTTATTTCTGGGAAAAGGCAGAAATTCCCCGTATTTTGGAGCAAAATTGCAGAAATTACCCTAATTGTGGGGCAAAAAGGCAGAAATTCCTTATATGTTGGGGAAAAAAGATAGAAATTCTACTTATTTTGGGGCAAAACTCAGAAATTCCACTTATTTTTGGGTAAAATTCCAGAAATTTTCCTTATTTTGGAGAAAAATCGCAGAAATTTCACTTATTTTAGGGCAAAATTGGAGAAATTTCACTTATTTCAGGGAAAAAAGGCAGTAATTTTTCTTATTTTGGGGCATAAAAGCAGAAATTCTTAATATTTTGTGGCAAAAATGTAGAAATTCTCCTTATTTTGAGGTAGAAAGGCTGTATTTCCTTTTATTTGGGGGTAAAAAGGCAGAAATTTCTCTTATTTTGTGGCAAAAAGACAGAAATTCCTTTTATTTTGTGGCAAAAAGGCAGAAATTTCATTTATTTTGGGGCAAAATTGATGCAATTTCACTTATTTCAGGGCATAATTCAAAAATTCCTTTTATTTTGGGGCAAAAAGACAGAAATTCCATTTATTTTTTGGTACAAAGGCAGGAATTTTACTTAATTTGAAGTAAAAAGGCAGAAATTCCTCTTATTTTGGGGCAAAAATGAAGAAATTTCCTTTTTTGTGGTAAAAGGTATACATTCCCCTTACATTCGGGATAAAAAGCAGAAATTCCCCGTATTTTGAAGCAAAATTGCAGAAATTCTCATAATTTTCGGGCAAAAAGTGAGAAATTCCCTAATTTTGGGGCAAAAGGCAGAAATTCCTTTTATTTTGGGGCAAAAATCAGAAATTCCCCTGTTTTTGGGGCAAAATTCAAGAAATTTCCTTTATTTTGGGGCAAAATTACAGGAATTTACCTTATTTTGCTGCAAAATTGAAGAAATTTACTTTATTTGGGGCAAAATTGCAAAAATTTCACTTATTTTCAGGTAAAAAGGCTGAAATTTCCTTTATTTTGGGGCAAAAAGGGAGAAATTCCACTTATTTTGAAGCAAAATTGCAGAAATTTCCCTTATTATGGGGAAATATTGCAGAAATTTCCCTTAATTTAAGGCAAAATTGCAGAAATTTCACATATTTCAGAGAAAAAAAGCAAAATTTTTTCTTATTTTGGGGCAAACAGGCAGAGATTCCCATTATTTTGGGGAAAAAATGACAGAAATTCCCTTTGTTTTGGGGGAAAAAGACAGAAATTCCAATTATTTAGAGGCAAAAACGCAGAAATTCTTCTTATTTTGGAGCAAAAATGAAGAAATTTACCTTTTTATGGCAAAAAGGTATGCATTCCCCTTACTTTCGGGATAAAAGCAGAAATTCCCCGTATTTTGAAGCAAAATTGCAGAAATTCTCATAATTTCCGGGCAAAAAGGCAGAAATTTTCTTTATTTGGGGGCAAAAAGACAGAAAATCTCCTTTTTTTGGGAACAAACAGTCAGAAATTTCCTATATTTTGGGGCAAAATTGCAGAAATTTCACTTATTTCAGGGTAATAAGTCAGAAATTCCCCTTATTTTGGGGCAAAAAAGACAGAAATTCCCTTTGTTTTGGGGGAAAAAGACAGAAATTCCACTTATTTAGAGGTAAAAAGGCAGAAATTCCCTTTATTTTGGAGATAAATTGAAGAAATTTTTCTTTTTATGGAAAAAAGGTATGCATTTCCATTATTTTTGGGCAAAAAGGCAGAAATTCCCCGTATTTTTGAGCAAAATTGCAGAAATTCCACTAATTTTGTGGCAAAATTCTAGAAATTTCCTTTATTTAGAGGCAAAATTCCAGAAATTTCCTTTATTTTGGGGCAAAATTGCAGGATTTTACCTTATTTTGGGGCAAAATTGCAGAAATTTCCCTTATTTGGGGCAAAATTGCAGAAATTTCAGTTATTTTAAGGTAAAAAGGCTGAAATTTCCTTTATTTTGGGGCAAAAAGAGAGAAATTCCCTTTATTTTGGGGCAAAATTGCAGAAATTTTTCTTATTATGGGGAAATATTGAAGAAATTTTTCTTAATTTAAGGCAAAATTGCAGAAATTTCACTTATTTTAGAGAAAAAAAGCAAAAATTTTTCTTATTTTGGGGCAAAAAGGCAGAAATTCCCATTATTTTGGGGCAAAAAGGCAGAAATTCACCTTATTTTGGGGTAAAATTGCAGAAATTTCACATATTTCAGGGCAAAAAGGCAGAAATTTCTTTTAATTTGGGGCAAAAAAGACAGAAATTTTTTTTGTTTTGGGGGAAAAAGACAGAAATTCCACTTATTTAGAGGCAAAAAGGCAAAAATTCCTCTTATTTTGGAGCAAAAATGAAGAAATTTCCCTTTTTTTATGGCAAAAAGTTATGCATTCCCCTTATTTTCGGGCAAAAAGGCAGAAATTCCTTGTATTTTAGAGCAAAATTGCAGAAATTCCCCTAATTGTGAGGCAAAAATGCAGAAATTCCCTATATGTTGGGGCAAAAATACAGAAATTCTCCTTATTTTGGGGCGAAACTCAGAAATTCCACATATTTTGGGGCAAAATTAAAAAAATTCCCCTTATTTTGGGGCAAAATTGCAGAAATTTGACTTATTTTAGGGCAAAATTGCAGAAATTTCACTTATTTCAGGAAAAAAAGGCAGAAATTTTCCTTATTTTGGAGCAAAAAGTCAGAAATTCCTAATATTTTGTGGCAAAAATGCAGAAATTCCTCTTATTTTGAGGTGAAAAGGCTGAAATTCCCCTTATTTGGGGGCAAAAAGGCAGAAATTTCCCTTATTCTGGGGCAAAATTGCAGAAATTTCACTTATTTCAGTATAATAAGTCAGAAATTTTCTTGATTTTGGGGCAAAAAACACAGAAAATCTTTTTGTTTTGGAGGGAAAAACAGAAATTTCACTTATTTAGAGTCAAAAAAGCAGAAATTCCCCTTATTTTGGAGTAAAAATGTAGAAATTTCCCCTTTTTAAGGCAAAAAGGTATGCATTCCTTTTATTTTCGGGCAAAAAGGCAGAAATTCCTCGTATTTTGGAGCAAAATTGCAGAAATTCCCCTAATTTTGGGGCAAAAATGCAGAAATACCCTATATGTTGAGGAAAAAAGGCAAAAATTCTCCTTATTATGGGGCAAAACTCAAAAACTCCACTTATTTTGGGTCAAAATTCCAGAAATTTCCTTTATTCTGGTGCAAAATTGCAGAAATTTCACTTATTTTCAGGTAAAAATGCTGAAATTTCCTTTATTTAGGGCAAAAAGGGAGAAATTCCCCATATTTTGCGGCAAAAAGGCAGAAATTTTCCTTATTTTGAGGTAAAAAGCCTGAAATTCCCCTTATTTGGGGGCAAAGAGGCAGAAATTTTCTTTATTTTGGGCCAAAATTGCAGAAATTTTACTTATTTCATAGTAATTAGTCAGAAATTCCTTTTATTTTGGGGCAAAAATGACAGAAATTCCTTTTGTTTTGTGCGAAAAAGACAGAAATTCCACTTATTTAGAGGCAAAAAACAGAAATTCCCCTTATTTCGGAGCAAAAATGAAGAAATTCACCTTTTTATGGCAAAAAGGTATGCATTCCCCTTACTTTCGGGATAAAAGCAGAAATTACCCGTATTTTGAAGCAAAATTGCAGAAATTCTCATAATTTTCGGGCAAAAAGACAGAAATTCTCCTTATTTTGGGGCAAAAAGACAGAAAATCTCCTTTTTTTGGGAACAAACAGTCAGAAATTCCTCTTATTTTGGGGCATAATTGCATAAATTTCCTTTACATTGGGGCAAAATTGCAGAAATTTTCCTTATTTTGGGCAAAATTGCAGAAATTTTACTTATTTCAGGGTAATATGTCAGAAATTCCCCTTATTTTGGGGCAAAAAAGACAGAAATTCCCTTTGTTTTGGGGGAAAAAAACAGAAATTCCACTTATTTAGAGTCAAAAAGGCAGATATTCCCTTTATTTTGGAGCAAAAATGAAGAAATTTCTCTTTTCATGGCAAAATGTATGCATTCCCATTATTTTCGGGCACAAAGGCAGAAATTCCCCGTATTTTGGAGAAAAATTGCAGAAATTCCCCTAATTTTGGGGCAAAAGGCAAAAATTCTTTTTATTTTGGGGCAAAATTTCAGAAATTTCCTGTATTTTGGGGAAAAATTGCAATAATTTACCTTATTTTGGGGCACAATTTCAGAAATTTCCCTTATTTGGGGCAAAATTGCAGAAATTTCAGTTATTTTCAGGTAAAAAGGGTAAAATTTAATTTATTTTGGGGCAAAAAGGGAGAAATTCCCCTTATTTTGGGGCAAAATTGCAGAAATTTCCCTTATTATGGGGAATAATTGCAGAAATTTCCCTTATTTTAGGCCAAAATTGCAGAAATTTCACTTATTTCAAAGGAAAAAAAGCAAAAATTTTTCTTATTTTGGGGCAAAAAGGCAGAAATTCCCATTATTTTGTGGCAAAAAAGCAGAAAATCACCTTTTTTGGGGGTAAAATTGCTGAAATTTCACATATTTCAGGGCAAAATGGCAGAAATTCCCCTTATTTTGGGGCAAAAAAGACAGAAATTCCCTTTGTTTTGGGGGAAAAGGACAGAAATTCTACTTATTTAGAGGCAAAAAGGCAGAAATTCCCCTTATTTTGGAGCAAAAATAAAGAAATTTCCCTTTTTTATGGCAAAAAGTTATGCATTCCGCTTATTGTCGGGCAAAAATGCAGAAATTCCCCATATTTTGGAGCAAAATTGCAGAAATTCCCCTAATTGTGGGGCAAAAATGCAGAAATTCCCTATAAGTTGGGGCAAAAAGACAGAAATTCTCCTTATTTTGTGGCAAAACTCAGAAATTCCACTTATTTTGGGGCAAAATTCCAGAAATTCCCCTTATTTTGGGGCAAAATTGCAAAATTTCACTTATTTTAGGGCAAAATTGCAGAAATTTCACTTATTTCAGGGAAAAAAAGCAGAAATTTTCTTTATTTTGGGGCAAAAAGGCAGAAATTTCTAATATTTTGTGGCAAAAATACAGAAATTCCCCTTATTTTGAGGTGAAAAAGCTGAAATTCCTCTCTTTGGGGGCAAACTGGCAGAAATTTCCCTTATTTTGGGGCAAAATTGCAGAATTTTTACTTATTTCAGGGTAATAAGTCAGAAATTTTCTTGATTTTGGGGCAAAAAAGACAGAAAATCTCTTTTTTTGGAAAAAAACCAGAAATTCCACATATTTAGAGGCAAAAAAACAAATTCCCCTTATTTTGGAGCAAAATGAAGAAATTTTCCTTTTTTAAGGCAAAAAGGTATGCATTCTTCCTATTTTCGGGCAAAAAGGCAGTAATTCCCTGTATTTTGGAGCAAAATTGCAGAAATTCCCATAATTGTGGGGCAAAAATGAAGAAATTCCCTATATGTTGGGGCAAAAAAACAGAAATTCTCCTTATTTTGGGGCAAAACTCAGAAATTCCACATATTTTGGGGCAAAATTCCAGAAATTTCCTATATTCTGGGGCAAAATTGCAGAAATTTCACTTATTTGGGGGCAAAATTGCAGAAATTTCACTTATTTCATAAAAAAAAGGCAGAAATTTTCCTTATTTTGGGGCAAAAGGGCAGAAATTCCCCTTATTTTGAGGTAAAAAGCCTGAAATTCCCCTTATTTGGGGGCAAAAATGAAGAAATTTCCCTTATTTTGGGGCAACATTGCAGAAATTTCCTTTTTTTGGAGCAAAAATGAAGAAATTTCCCTTTTTATGGCAAAAAGGTATGCATTCCCATTATTTTCGGGCAAATAGGCAGAAATTCCTCGTATTTTGGAGCAAAATTGCAGAAATTCCCTTTGTTTTGGGGGAAAAATACAAAATTCCACTTATTTTAGGGCAAAAAAGACAGAAATTCCCTTTGTTTTGGGGGAAAAAGACAGAAATTCCACTTATTTATAGGCAAAAAAGCAGAAATTCCCCTTATTTTGGAGCAAAAATGAAGAAATTTACCTTTTTATGGCAAAAAGGTATGCATTCTTCTTATTTTCGGGATAAAAGCAGAAATTCCCCGTATTTTGAAGCAAAATTGCAGAAATTCTCATAATTTTCGAGCAAAAAGGCAGAAATTCTCCTTATTTTGGGGCAAAAAGGCACAAAATCTCCTTTTTTTGGGAACAAACAGTCAGAAATTCCCCTTATTTTGGGGCAAAATTGCAGAAATTTCCTTTACATTGGGGCAAAATTGCAGATATTTCCCTTAATTTGGGACAAAATTGCAGAAAATTCACTTATGTCAGGGTAATAAGTGAGAAATTCTCATTATTTTGTAGCAAAAAAGACAGAAAATCCCTTTTTTGGGGGGAAAAAGACAGAAATTCCACTTATTTAAAGGCAAAAATACAGAAATTCCCCTTTTTTTAAAGCAAAAATGAAGAAATTTCCCTTTTTTATGGCAAAAAGGTATGCATTCCCATTATTTTCCGGCAAAAAGGCAGAAATTCCTCGTATTTTGGAGCAAAATTGCAGAAATTCCCTTAATTTTGGGGCAAAAGGCAGAAAATCCCTTTATTTTGGGGCCAAAATCAGAAATTCCCATTATTTTTGGGCAAAATTCAAGAAATTTCCTCTATTTTGGGGCATAATTGCAGGAATTTACCTTATTTTGGAGGAAAATTGCAGAAATTTTATTTATATGAAGCAAAATTAGAGAAATTTCACTTATTTTCAGGTAAAAAGGCTAAAACTTCCTTTATTTTGGGGCAAAAAGGGAGAAATACCCCTTATTATGGGTCAAAATTGCAGAAATTTCCCTTATTATGTTGAAATATTGCAGAAATTTCCCTTAATTTAAAGCAAAATTGCAGAAATTTCACTTATTTCAGAGAAAAAAAGCAAAAATTTTTCTTATTTTGGGGCAAAAAGGCAGAAATTCCCATTATTTTGGGGCAAAATGCAGAAATTCACCTTATTTTAAGGTAAAATTGCAGAATTTTCACTTATTTTGGGGCAAAATTGCAGAAATTTCACTTATTTCAGGAAAAAAAGGCAGAAATTTCACTTATTTCGGGGAAAAAAGGCAGAAATTTTCCATATTCTAGGGCAAAAATGCAGAAATTCCCCTTATTTTGAGGTAAAATGTCTGAAATTCTTTTTATTTGGGGGCAAAAAGGCAGAAATTTCCCTTATTTTGGGACAAAAATGCAGAATTTCCCATTATTTTGGGGCAAAAATGCAAAAATTCGACTTATTTTGTGGTAAAATTGCAGAAATTTCACATATTTCTGGGCAAAAAGGCAGAAATTTCCTTTATTTTGGGGCAGAATTGCAGAAATTTCACTTATTTCATGGTAATAAGTCAGAAATTCCCCTTATTTTGGGGCAAAAAAGACAAAAATTCTCTTTGTTTTGGGGGAAAAAGACAGAAATTCCACTTATTTAGAGGCAAAAAGGCAGAAATTTCCATTATTTTGGAGCAAAAATGAAGAAATTTCCCTTTTTTATGGCAAAAAGTTATGCATTCCCCTTATTTTCGAACAAAAAGGAAGAAATTCCTTGTATTTTGGAGCAAAATTGCAGAAATTCCTCTAATTGTGGGGCAAAAATTCAGAAATTCCCAATATGTTGGGGCAAAAAGACAGAAATTCTCCTTATTTTGGGGCATAACTCAGAAATTCCACTTATTTTGTGAAAAATTCCAAAATTTCTCTTATTTTGGGGCAAAATTGCAGAAATTTCACTTATTTCAGGGAAAAAAGGCAGAAATTTTCCTTATTTTGGGGCAAAAATGCAGAAATTCTTAATATTTTGTGGCAAAAATGCAGAAATTCCCTTTATTTTGAGGGAAAAAGGCTGAAATTCCCCTTATTTGGGGGCAAAAAGGCAGAAATTTCCCTTACTTTGGGGCAAAAAGACAGTAATTCCTTTTATTTTGTGGCAAAAAGTCAGAAATTTCTTTTATTTTGGAGCAAAATTGCAGAAATATCACTTATTTCAGGGCCTAATTCAAAAAATCCTTTTATTTTGGGGCAAAAAGACAGAAATTCCATTTTTTTATGGTTAAAAAGGGAGAAATTTCACTTATTTTGAGGTAAAAAGCTGAAATTCCTCTTATTTTGGGGCAAAAATGAAGAAATTTCCTTTTTTTGTGGCAAAAGGTATACATTCCCCTTACTTTCGGGATAAAAAGCAGAAATTCCCCGTATTTTGAAGCAGAATTGCAGAAATTTTCATAATTTTCGGGCAAAAAAGCAAAAATTCTCTTTATTTTAGGGCAAAAAGACAGAAAATCTCCTTTTTTCGGGAGCAAACAGTCAGAAATTCCCCTTATTTTGGGGCAAAATTGCAGAAATTTCCTTTATATTGGGGCAAAATTTCAGAAATTTCCCTTATTTTGGGGTTAAATTGCAGAAATTTCACTTATTTCAGGGTAATAAGTCAGAAATTCCCCTTATTTTGGGGCAAAAAAGACAGAAATTCCCTTTGTTTTGGGGGAAAAACCAGAAATTCCACTTAGTTAGAGGCAAAAATGCAGAAATTCCCCTTATTTTGGAGCAAAAATGAAGAAATTTTCCTTTTTATGGCAAAAAGTTATGCATTCCCATTATTTTCGTGCAAAAAGGCAGAAATTCCTTGTATTTTGGAGCAAAATTGCAAAAAGTCCCCTAATTTTGGGTCAAAAGGCAGAAATTCCCTTTATTTTGGGGCAAAAATCAGAAATTCCCCTTATTTGGGGGCAAAAAGGCAGAAATTTTCCTTAATTTAGGGCAAAAAGACAGTAATTCCCCTTATTTTGTGGCAAAAAGTCAGAAATTTCTTTTATTTTGGGGCAAAATTGCAGAAATATCACTTATTTCAGGTCCTAATTCAAAAATTCCTTTTATTTTGGGGCAAAAAGACAGAAATTCCATTTATTTTTGGTTAAACAGGGAGAAATTTCACTTATTTTGAGGTAAAAAGCAGAAATTCCTCTTATTTTAGGGTAAAAATGAAGAAATTTCCCTTTTTTGTGGCAAAAGGTATACATTCCCCTTACTTTCGGGATAAAAAGCCGAAATTACCCGTATTTTGAAGCAAAATTGCAGAAATTTTCATAATTTTCGGGCAAAAAAGCAGAAATTCTCCTTATTTTAGGGCAAAAAGTCAGAAAATCTCCTTTTTTCGAGAGCAAACAGTCAGAAATTCCCCTTCTTTTGGGGCAAAATTGCAGAAATTTCCTTTACATTGGGGCAAAATTGCAGAAATTTCACTTATTTCAGGGTAATAAGTCAGAAATTCCCCATATTTTGGGGCAAAAAAGACAGAAATTTCCTTTGTTTTGGGGGAAAAAGACAGAAATTCCACTTAGTTAGAGGCAAAAATGCAGAAATTCCCCTTATTTTGGAGCAAAAATGAAGAAATTTTCCTTTTTATGGCAAAAAGGTATGCATTCCCATTATTTTCGTGCAAAAAGGCAGAAATTCCCCGTATTTTGAAGCAAAATTGCAGAAATTCCCCTAATTTTGGGTCAAAAGGCAGAAATTCCCTTTATTTTTGGGCAAAAATCAGAAATTCCTTTATTTTGGTGCAAAATTCAAGAAATTTCCTTTATTTTGGGGCAAAATTGCAGGAATTTACCTTATTTTGGGGCAAAATTGCAGAAATTTCTTTTATTTGTGGCAAAATTGCATAAAATTCACTTATTTTCAGGTAAAAAGGCTGAAATTTCCTTTATTTTGGGGCAAAAAAAGAGAAATTCCTTTTATTTTGGGGCAAAATTGCAGAAATTTCTCTTGTTATGGGAAAAAATTGCAGAAATTTCCTTTATTTTAGGGCAAAATTGCAGAAATTTCACTTATTTCAGAGAAATAAAGCTAAAATGTTTCTTATTTTGGGGCAAAAAGGCAGAAATTCCCATTATTTTATGGCAAAAAGGCAGAAATTCACCTTATTTTGGGGTAAAATTGCAGAAATTCCACATATTTCAGGGCAAAAAGGCAGAAATTTTTTTTTATTTTGGGGCAAAATTGCAGAAATTTCACTTATTTCAGTGTAATAAGTCAGAAATTCTCCCTTATTTTGGGGCAAAAAATACAGAAATTCCCGTTGTTTTGGGCGAAAAAGACAGAAATTCCACTTATTTAGAGGCAAAAAAGCAGAAATTCCCTTTATTTTGCAGCAAAAATTAAGAAATTTCCCTTTTTTATGGCAAAAAGATATGCATTTCCCTTATTTTGGGAAAAAAGGCAGAAATTCCCCGTATTTTGGAGCAAAATTGCAGAAATTCCCCTAATTGTGGGGCAAAAGGCAGAAATTCCCTATATGTTGGGGCAAAAAGACAGAAATTCTCCTTATTTTGGGGCAAAACTCAGAAATTCCACTTCTTTTGGGGCAAAATTCCAGAAATTTCTCTTATTTTGGGGCAAAATTGCAGAAATTTCACTTATTTTGGGGCACAATTGCAGAAATTTCACTTATTTCTGGGAAAAAAGTCAGAAATTTTTTTATTTTGGGGCAAAACACAGAAATTCCTAATATTTTGTGGCAAAAATGCAGAAATTCCTCTTATTTTGAGGTAAAAAGGCTGAATTACCCTAATTTGGGGGCAAAAAGACAGAAATTTCCCTTATTTTGGAGCAAAATTGCAGAAATTTCACTTATTTCAGGGTAATGAGTCAGAAATTCCCCTTATTTTGGGGCAAAAAAGAGAGAAATTCCCTTGTTTTGTGGGAAAAAGACAGAAATTCCGCTTATTTAGAGGCAAAAATACAGAAATTCCCCTTATTTTGGAGCAAAAATGAAGAAATTTCATTTTTATGGCAAAAAGGTATGCATTCCCATTATTTTCGGGCAAAAAGGCAGAAATTCCCTGTATTTTGGAGCAAAATTGCAGAAATTCCCCTAATTTTGGGGCAAAAGGCAGAAATTCCCTTTATTTTGGGGCAAAAATCAAAAAATCTCTTTATTTTTGGGGCAAAATTCAAGAAATTTCCTTTATTTTGGGGCAAAATTGGAGGAATTTACCTTATTTTTGGGCAAAATTGCAGAAATTTCCCTTATTTGGGACAAAATTGCAGAAATTTCACTTATTTTCAGGAAAAAGGGCTGATATTTCCTTTATTTTGGGGCAAAAAGAAAGAAATTCCTCATATTTTGGGGCAAAATTGCAGAAATTTCTCTTATTATGGGGAAAAATTTCAGAAATTTTACTTATTTAAGGGTAAAATTGCAGAAATTTCACTTATTTCAGAGAAAAAAAGCAAAAATTTTTCTTATTTTGAGGCAAAAAGGTAGAAATTCCCATTATTTTGGGGCAAAAAGGCAGAAATTTGACTTATTTTGGGGTAAAATTGCAGAAATTCCCCTAATTTTGGGGCAAAAGGCAGAAATTCCCTTTATTTTGGGGTAAAAATCATAAATTCCCATTATTTTGGGGCAAAATTCAAGAAATTTCCTTTAATTTGGGGCAAAATTGCAGGAATTTACATTATTTTGGGGCAAAATTGCAGAAATTTTTCTTATTTGGGGCAAAATTGCAGAAACTTCAATTATTTTCAGGTTAAAAGGCTGAAATTTCCTTTATTTTGGGACAAAAAGGGAGAAATTCCCCTTATTTTGGGGCAAAATTGAAGAAATTTCCCTTATTATTGGGAAAAATTTCAGAAATTTTCCTTATTTTAAGGCAAAAATGCAGAAATTTCACTTATTTCAGAGAAAAAACCCAAAAATTTTTCTTATTTTGGGGCAAAAAGGCAGAAATTCCCATTACTTTGTGGCAAAAGCAGAAATTCACATTATTTTGGGGTAAAATTGCAGAAATTTCACATATTTCAGGGCAAAAAGGCAGAAATTTCTCTTATTTTGGAGCAAAAATGAAGAAATTTCCTTTTTTATGGCAAAAAGTTATGCATTCCTCTTATTTTCGGGCAAAAAGTCAGAAATTCCCCGTATTTTGGAGCATAATTGCAGAAATTCCCCTAGTTGTGGTGCAGAAAGACAAAAATTCCCTATATGTTGGGGCAAAAAGACAGAAATTCTCCTTATTTTGGGGCAAAACTCAGAAATTCCACTTATTTTGGGGCAAAATTCCAGAAATTTCCCTTATTTTGGGGCAAAATTGCAGAAATTTCACTTATTTTGGGGCAAAATTGCAGAAATTTCACTTATTTAGAGGCAAAAAGACAGAAATTCTTCTTATTTTGGGGCAAAACTTAGAAATTCCACTTATTTTGGGGCAAAATTCCAGAAATTTCCATTATTTTGGGGCAAAATCGCAGAAATTTCACATATTTTGGGGCAAAATTGCAGAAATTTCACTTATTTTTGGGCAAAATTGCAGAAATTTCACTTATTTCAGGGAAAAAAGGCACAAATTTTCCTTATTTTGGGGCAAAAAGTCAGAAATTCCTAATATTTTGTGGCAAAAATGCAGAAATTCCCCTTATTTTGAGGTAAAAAGGCTGAAATTCCCCTTATTTGGGGGCAAAGAGGCAGAAATTTCTCATATTTTGGGGCAAAATTAGAGAAATTTCACTTTTTTCAGGGTAATAATTCAGAAATTCCTTTTATTTTGGGGCAAAAAAGAGAAAAATTCCCTTTGTTTTGGGGGAAAAAGACAGAAATTCCACTTATTTAGAGGCAAAAAGGCAGAAATTCTCGGTATTTTGGAGCAAACATACAGAAATTTCCTTTATTATGGGGAAAAATTGCAGAAATTTTCCTTATTTTAGGGCAAAATTGCAGAAAGTTCACTTATTTCAGAGAAAAAAAGCAAAAATTTTTCTTATTTTTGGGCAAAAAGGCAGAAATTCCCATTAATTTGTGGCAAAAAGGCAGAAATTCACCTTATTTTGGGGTATAATTGCAGAAATTTCACATATTTCAGGGCAAAAAGGCAGAAATTTCCCTTATTTTGGGGCAAAATTGCAGAAATTTCACTTATTTCAGTGTAATAAGTCAGAAATTCCCCTTATTTTGAGGCAAAAAAGACAGAAATTCCCTTTGTTTTGAGGGAAAAAGACTGAAATTCCACTTATTTAGAGGCAAAAAGGCAGAAATTTCCCTTCTTTTGGAGCAAAAATGAAGAAATTTCCCTTTTTTATGGCAAAAAGGTATGCATTCCCCTTATTTTCGGGCAAAAAGGCAGAAATTGCCCGTATTTTGGAGAATAATTGCAGAAATTCTCCTAGTTGTGGTGCAGAAAGACAGAAATTCCCTATATGTTGGGGCAAAAAGACAGAAATTCTCCTTATTTTGGGGCAAAACTCAGAAATTCCACTTATTTTGGGGCAAAATTCGAGAAATTTCCCTTATTTTGGGGCAAAATTGCAGAAATTTCACTTATTTTGAGGCAAAATTGCAGAAATTTCACTTATTTCAGGGAAAAAGGCAGAATTTTTCTTTATTTTGGGGCAAAAAGGCAGAAATTCCTAATATTTTCTGGCAAGAATTTAGAAATTCCCCTTATTTTGAGGTAAAAAGGCTGAAATTCCTTGTATTTGGAGGCAAAAAGGCAGAAATTTTTCTTATTTTGGGGCAAAATTGCAGAAATTTCACTTATTTAGAAGCAAAAAGACAGAAATTCTCCTTATTTTGGGGCAAAACTTAGAAATTCCACTTATTTTGGGGCAAAAATCCAGAAATTTCCCTTATTTTGGGGCAAAATTGCAGAAATTTCACTCATTTTGGGGCCAAATTGCAGAAATTTCACTTATTTCAGGGTAATGAGTCAGAAATTCCCCTTATTTTGGGGCAAAAAAAGAGAGAAATTCCCTTATTTGGGGGAAAAAGACAGAAATTCCACTTATTTAGAGGCAAAAAGGAAGAAATTCCCCTTATTTTGGAGCAAAAATGAAGAAATTTCATTTTTTATGGCAAAAAGGTATGCATTCCCATTATTTTCGGTCAAAAAGGCAGACATTCCCCGTATTTTGGAGCAAAATTGCAGAAATTCCTCTAATTTTGGGGCAAAAGGCAGAAATTCCCTTTATTTTGGGGCAAAAATCAGAAAATCTGTTTATTTTGGGGCTAAATTCAAGAAATTTCCTTTATTTTGGGGCAAAATTGGAGGAATTTACCTTATTTTTGGGCCAAATTGCAGAAATTTCCCTTATTTGGGGCAAAATTGCAGAAATTTCACTTATTTTCAGGAAAAAGGGCTGATATTTCCTTTATTTTGGGGCAAAAAGGGAGAAATTCCTCTTATTTTTGGGGCAAAATCGCAGAAATTTCTCTTATTATGGGGAAAAATTGCACAAATTTTCCTTATTTAACGCAAAATTGCAGAAATTTCACTTATTTCAGAGAAAAAAAGCAAAAATTTTTTTTATTTTGGGGCAAAAAGGCAGCAATTCCCATTATTTTGGGGCAAAAATGCAGAAATTTGACATATTTTGTGGTAAAATTGCAGAAATTCCCCTAATTTTGGGGCAAAAGGACGAAATTCCCTTTATTTTGGGGCAAAAATCATAAATTCCCCTTATTTTGGGGCAAAATTCAAGAAATTTCCTTTAATTTGGGGCAAAAGTGCAGGTATTTACTTTATTTTGGGGCAAAATTGCAGAAATTTTTCTTATTTGGGGCAAAATTGCAGAAACTTCAATTATTTTCAGGTAAAAAGGCTGAAATTTCCTTTATTTTGGGGCAAAAACGGAGAAATTCCCCTTATTTTGGGGCAAAATTGAAGAAATTTCCTTTATTATTGGGAAAAATTGCAGTAATTTTTTTTATTTTAGGGCAAAATTGCAGAAATTTCACTTATTTCAGAGAAAAAAACACAAGAATTTTTCTTATTCTGGGGCAAAAAGGCAGAAATTCCCATTAATTTGTAAAAAAAAGGCAGAAATTCACCTTATTTTGGGGTAAAATTTCAGAAATTTCACATATTTCAGGGCAAAAAGGCAAAAATTTCCCTTATTTTGGAGCAAAAATGAAGAAATTTCTCTTTTTTATGGCTAAAAGTTATGCATTCCCCTTATTTTCGGGCAAAAAGGCAGAAATTCCCCGTATTTTGGAGCATAATTGCAGAAATTTCCCTAGTTGTGGTGCAGAAAGAAAGAAATTCCCTATATGTTGGGGCAAAAAGACAGAAATTCTCCTTATTTTGGGGCAAAACTCAGAAATTCCACTTATTTTGGGGCAAAATCCCAGAAATTTCCCTTATTTTGGGGCAAAATTGCAAAAATTTCACTATTTTGGGGCAAAATTGCAGAAATTTCAATTATTTCAGGGAAAAAGGCAGAAATTTTCTTTATTTTGGGGCAAAAATGCAGAAATTCCTAATATTTTGTGGCAAAAATGAAGAAATTCCCCTTATTTTGAGGTAAAAAGGCTGAAATTCCATTTATTTGGGGGCAAAAAGGCAGAAATTTCCCTTATTTTGGGGCAACATTGCAGAAATATCAATTATTTAGAGGCAAAAAGACAGAAATTCTCCTTATTTTGGGGCAAAACTTAGAAATTCCACATATTTTAAGGCAAAATTCCAGAAATTTCCCTTATTTTGGGGCAAAATTGCAGAAATTTCACTTATTTTGGTGCAGAATTGTAGAAATTTCACTTATTTTGGGGCAAAATTGCAGAAATTTCACTTATTTCAGAGAAAAAAGGCACAAATTTTCCTTATTTTGGGGCAAAAAGTCAGAAATTCCTAATATTTTGTGGCAAAAATGCAGAAATTCCCCTTATTTTGAGGTAAAAAGGCTGAAATTCCCCTTATTTGGGGGCAAAGAGGCAGAAATTTCCCTTATTTTTTGGCAAAATTGGAGAAATTTCACTTATTTCAGGGTAATAATTCAGAAATTTCCATTATTTTGGGGCAAAAAAGACCGAAAGTCCCTTTGTTTTGGGGGAAAAAGACAGAAATTCCACTTATTTAGAGGCAAAAAGGCAGGAATTCTCGGTATTTTGGAGCAAAATTGCAGAAATTTGCCTTATTTTAGGGCAAAATTGCAGAAATTTCACTTATTTCAGAGAAAAAAAGCAAAAATTTCTCTTATTTTGGGGCAAAAAGGCAGAAATTCCCATTATTTCTGGCAAAAAGGCAGAAATTCACCTTATTTTGGGGTATAATTGCAGAAATTTCACATATTTCAGGGCAAAAAGGCAGAAATTTCCCTTATTTTGGGGCAAAATTGCAGAAATTTCACTTATTTCAGTGTAATAAGTCAGAAATTCCCCTTATTTTGAGGCAGAAAAGAGAGAAATTTCCTTTGTTTTGAGGAAAAAAGACAGAAATTCCACTTATTTAGAGGCAAAAAGGCAGAAATTTCCCTTCTTTTGGAGCAAAAATGAAGAAATTTCCCTTTTTTATGGCAAAAAGGTATGCATTCCCCTTATTTTCGGGCAAAAAGGGAGAAATTTCCCGTATTTTGGAGCATAATTGCAGAAATTCTCCTAGTTGTGGTGCAGAAAGACAGAAATTCCCTATATGTTGGGGCAAAATAACAGAAATTCTCCTTATTTTGGGGCAAAACTCAGAAATTCCACTTATTTTGGGGCAAAATTGCAGAAATTTCCCTTATTTTGGGGCAAAATTGGAGAAATTTCACTTATTTTGGGGCAAAATTGCAGAAATTTCACTTATTTCAGGGAAAAAAGGCAGAAATTTTCTTTATTTTGGGGCAAAAAAAGAAAAATTCCTAATATTTTCTGGCAAAAATGCATAAATTCATCTTATTTTGAGGTAAAAAGGCTGAAATTCCCCTTATTTGGGGGCAAAAAGCAGAAATTTCTCATATTTTGGGGCAAAATTGCAGAAATTTCACTTATTTAGTGGCCAAAAGAAAGAAATTCTATTTATTTTGGGGCAAAACTTAGAAATTCCACTTATTTTGGGGCAAAATTCTGGAAATTTCACTTATTTTGGGGCAAAATTGCAGACATTTCACTTATTTTGTGGCAAAATTGCAAAAATTTCACTTATTTCAGGGAAAAAAGGCACAAATTTTCCTTATTTTGGGGCAAAAAGTCAGAAATTCCTAATATTTTGTGGCAAAAATGCAGAAATTCCCCTTATTTTGAGGTAAAAAGGCTGAAATTCCCCTTATTTGGGGGCAAAGAGGCAGAAATTTCCCTTATTTTGGGGCAAAATTGGAGAAATTTCACTTATTTCAGGGTAATAATTCAGAAATTCCCCTTATTTTAAGGCAAAAAAACAGAAATTCCCATTGTTTTGGGGGAAAGAGACAGAAATTCCACTTATTTAGAGGCAAAAAGGCAGAAATTCTCCTTATTTTGGAGCAAAAATGAAGAAATTTACCTTTTTATGGCAAAAAGGTATGCATTCCCCTTACTTTCGGGATAAAAAGCAGAAATTCCCCGTATTTTGAAGCAAAATTGCAGAAATTCTCATAATTATCGGGCAAAAAGGCTGAAATTCTCCTCATTTTGGGGCAAAAAGACAGAAGATCTCCTTTTTTCGGGAGCAAACTGTCAGAAATTCCCTTTATTTTTGGGCAAAATTGCAGAAATTTCCTTTACATTGGGGCAAAATTGCAGAAATTTTCCTTATTTTGGGGCAAAATTGCAGAAATTTCACTTACTTCAGAGTAATAAGTCAGAAATTCCCCTTATTTTGGGACAATAAAGACAGAAATTCTCTTTGTTTTGGAAGAAAAAGACAGAAATTCCACTTATTTAGAGGCAAAAAGGCAGAAATTCCCCTTATTTTGGAGCAAAAATGAAGAAATTTCCCTTTTTATGGCAAAAAGGTATGCATTCCCATTATTTTCAGGCAAAAAGGCAGAAATTCCCCGTATTTTGGAGCAAAATTGCAGAAATTCCCCTAATTTTGGGGCAAAAGGCAGAAATTCCCTTTATTTTGGGGAAAAAATCAGAAATTCCCTTTATTTTGGGGCAAAATTCCAGAAATTTCCTTTATTTTGGGGCAAAATTGCAGGAATTTGCTATATTTTGAGGCTAAATTGCAGAAATTTCTCTTATATGGGGCAAAATTTCAGAAATTTCACTTATTTTCAGGTAAAAAGGCTGAAATTTCCTTTGTTTTGGGGCAAAAAGGAAGAAATTCTTCTTATTTTGGGGCAATATTGCAGAAATCTCTCTTATTATGGGAAAAAATTGCAAAAATTTCCATTATTTTAGGGGAAAATTGCAGAAATTTCACTTATTTCAGAGAAAAAAAGCAAAATTTTTTTTATTTTGCGGCAAAAGGCAGAAATTCCCATTATTTTGGGGCAAAAAAGCAGAAATTCACCTTATTTAAGGTTAAAATTGCAGAAATTTCACATATTTTAGGGCAAAAAGGCAGAAATTCCCCGTATTTTGGAGCAAAATTGCAGAAATTCCCCTAGTTGCGGGGCAAAAAGACAGAAATTCCCTATATGTTGGGGCAAAAAGACAGAAATTCTCCTTATTTTGGGGCAAAACTTAGAAATTCCACTTATTTTGGGACAAAATTCCAGAAATTTTCCTTATTTTGGGGCAAAATTGCAGAAAGTTCACTTATTTTGAGGAAAAATTGCAGAAATTTCACTTATTTCAGGGAAAAAAGGCAGAAATTTTCCTTATTTTGGGGCATAAAGTCAGAAATTCCTAATATTTTGTGGCAAAAATGCAGAAATTCCCCTTATTTTGAGGTATAAAGTCTGAAATTCCCCTTATTTTAGGGCAAAAAGGCAGAAATTTCCCTTATTTTGGGGCAAAATTGCATAAATTTCCTTTACATTGTGGCAAAATTACAGAAATTTCCCTTATTTTGGGGCAAAATTGCAGAAATTTCACTTATTTCAGGGTAATAAGTTAGAAATTCCTGTTATTTTGGGGCAAAAAAGACAGAAATTCCCTTTGTTTTGGGGGGAAAAGACAGAAATTCCACTTATTTAGAGGCAAAAAAGCAGAAATTCCCCTTATTTTGGAGCAAAAATGAAGAAATTTCTTTTTTTTATGGCAAAAAGTTATTTATTTTCTTTATTTTTGGGAAAAGGCAGAAATTCTCCGTATTTTGGAGCAAAATTGCAGAAATTCCCCTAATTGTGGGGCAAAAAGGCAGAAATTCCCTATATGTTGGGGAAATAAGACAGAAATTCTCCTTATTTTGGGGCAAAACTCAGAAATTCCACTTAATTTTGGGCAAAATTCCAGAAATTTCCCTTATATTGGAGAAAAATTGCAGAAATTTCACTTATTGTAGGGCAAAATTGGAGAAATTTCACTTATTTCAAGGAAAAAAGGCAGAAATTTTCCTTATTTTGGGGTAAAAATGCAGAAATTCTTAATATTTTGTATCAAAAATGTAGAAATTCCCCTTATTTTGAGGTAAAAATGCTGAAATGCCTTTTATTTGGGTGCAAAAATGCAGAAATTTCCCTTATTTTGGGGCAAAAGACAGAAATTCCTTTTATTTTGTGGCAAAAGGCAGACATTTCTTTTATTTTGGGGCAAAATTGCAGAAATTTCACTTATTTCAGGGCATAATTCAAAAATTCCTTTTATTTGGGGGAAAAAGACAGAAATTCCATTTATTTTTTGGTACAAAGGCAGAAATTTCACTTACTTTGAATTCAAATGCAGAAATTACGCTTATTTTGGGGCAAAAATGAAGAAATTTTCTTTTTTGTGGTAAAAGGTATACATTCCCCTTACATTCGGGATAAAAAGCAGAAATTCCCCGTATTTTGAAGCAAAATTGCAGAAATTCTAATAATTTTCGGGCAAAAAGGGAGAAAATCCCTAATTTTGGGGCAAAAGGCAGAAATTCCTTTTATTGTGGGACAAAAATCAGAAATTCCCCTTCTTTTGGGGCAAAATTCAAGAAATTTCCTTTATTTTGTGGCGAAATTACAGGAATTTACCTTATTTTGGGGCAAAATTGAAGAAATTTCCCTTATTTGGGGCAAAATTGCAGAAATTTCACTTATTTTCAGGTAAAAAGGCTGAAATTTCCTTCATTTTAGGGCAAAAAGGGAGAAATTCCCCTTATTTTGGGGCAAAATTGCAATAATTTCCCTTATTATTGGGAAAAATTGCAGAAATTTTCCTTATTTTAGGGCAAAATTGCAGAAATGTCACTTATTTCAGAGAAAAAAAGCAAAAATTTTTCTTATTTTGGGGCAAAAAGGCAGAAATTCCCATTAATTTGTGGCAAAAAGGCAGAAATTCACATTATTTTGGGGTAAAATTGCAGAAATTTCACATATTTCTGGGCAAAAAGGCAGAAATTTCCCTTATTTTGGGCCAAAATTGCAGAAATTTATTTCAGTGTAATAAGTCAGAAATTCCCCTTATTTTGAGGCAAAAAAGACAGAAATTCCCTTTGTTTTGAGGGAAAAAGAAAGAAATTCCACTCATGTAGAGGCAAAAATGCAGAAATTTCCCTTATTTTGGAGCAAAAATGAAGAAATTTCCCTTTTTTATGGCAAAAATTATGCATTCCCCTTATTTTCGCGCAAAATTCAGAAATTCCCCGTATTTTGGAGCATAATTGCAGAAATTCCCCTAGTTGTTGTGCAGAAAGACAGAAATTCCTTATATGTTAGGGCAAAATGACAGAAATTCTTATTTTGGGGCAAAACTTAGAAATTTCACTTATTTTGGGGAAAAATTCCAGAAATTTCCCTTATTTTGGGGCAAAATTGCAGAAATTTCACTTATTTTGGGGCAAAATTGCAGAAATTTCACTTATTTCAGGGAAAAAATGCAGAAATTTTCTTTATTTTGGGGCAAAAAGGCAGAAATTCCTAATATTTTCTGGCAAAAATGCAGAAATTCCCCTTATTTTGAGGTTAAAAGGCTGAAATTCCCCTTATGTGGGGGCAAAAAGGCAGAAATTTCCTTTATTTTGGGGCAAAATTGCAGAAATTTCACTTATTTAGAGGCAAAAAGACAGCAATTCTCCTTATTTTGGGGCAAAACTTAGAAATTCCACTTATTTTAGGGCAAAATTCCAGAAATTTCCCTTATTTTGGGGCAAAATTGCAGAAATTTCACTTATTTTGGGGCAAAATTGCAGAAATTTCACTTATTTTAGGGAAAAAAGGCACAAATTTTCCTTATTTTGGGGCAAAGATTCAGAAATTCCTAATATTTTCTGGCAAAAATGCAGAAATTCCCCTTATTTTGAGGTAAAAAGGCTGAAATTCCCCTTATTTGGGGGCAAAAAGGCAGAAATTTCCCTTATTTTGGGGCAAAATTGGAGAAATTTCACTTATTTCAGGGTAATAATTCAGAAATTCCCCTTATTTTGGGGCAAAAAAGACAGAAATTCCCTTTGTTTTGGGGGAAAAAGACAGAAATTCCACTTATTTAGAGGCAAAAGGCAGAAATTCCCTTTATTTTAGAGCAAAAATGAAGAAATTTACCTTTTTATGGCAAAAAGGTATGCATTCCCCTTACTTTCGGGATAAAAAGCAGAAATTCCCCGTATTTTGAAGCAAAATTGCAGAAATTCTCATAATGTTCTGGCAAAAAGGCAGAAATTCTCCTTATTTTGGGGCAAAAATACAGAAGATCTCCTTTTTTCGGGAGCCAACATTCAGAAATTCCCCTTATTTTGCGGCAAAATTGCAGCAATTTTCTTTACATTGGGGCAAAACTGAAAAAATTACCCTTATTGTGGGGCAAAATTGCAGAAATTTCACGTATTTCAGGGTAATAATTCAGAAATTCCCCTTATTTTGGGGCAAAAAAGACAGAAATTCCCTTTGTTTTGGGGGAAAAAGACAGAAATTCCACTTATTTAGAGGCAAAAGGCAGAAATTCCCTTTATTTTAGAGCAAAAATGAAGAAATTTACCTTTTTATGGCAAAAAGGTATGCATTCCCCTTACTTTCGGGATAAAAAGCAGAAATTCCCCGTATTTTGAAGCAAAATTGCAGAAATTCTCATAATGTTCTGGCAAAAAGGCAGAAATTCTCCTTATTTTGGGGCAAAAATACAGAAGATCTCCTTTTTTCGGGAGCAAACATTCAGAAATTCCCCTTATTTTGCGGCAAAATTGCAGCAATTTCCTTTACATTGGGGCAAAACTGAAGAAATTTCCCTTATTGTGGGGCAAAATTGCAGAAATTTCACTTACTTCAGGGTAATAAGTCAGAAATTCCCCTTATTTTCGGGCAAAAAAGACAGAAATTCTCTTTTTTTGGGGGAGAAAAAGACAGAAATTCCACTTATTTAGAGGAAAATAGGAAGAAATTCCATTTATTTTGGAGCAAAAATGAAGAAATGTCCCTTTTTATGGCAAAAAAATATGCATTCCCATTATTTTCAGGCAAAAAGGCAGAAATTCCCCGTATTTTGGAGCAAAATTGCCGAAATTCCCCTAATTTTGGGGCAAAATGCAGAAATTCCCTTTATTTTGAGGCAAAAATCAGAAATTCCCCTTATTTTGGGGGCAAAATTTCAGATATTTCACTTATTTCAGTGTAATAAGTCAGAAATTTCCCTTATTTTGAGGCAAAAAAGACAGAAATTCCCTTTGTTTTGAGGGAAAAAGACAGAAATTCCACATATTTATAGGCAAAAATGCAGAAATTTCCCTTATTTTGGAGCAAAAATGAAGAAATTTTTCTTTTTTATGGCAAAAAGTTATGCATTCCCCTTATTTTCGGGCAAAAAGGCAGAAATTCCCCGTATTTTGGAGCATAATTGCAGAAATTCCCCTAGTTGTGGTGCAGAAAGACAGAAATTCCCCATATGTTGGGGCAAAAAACAGAAATTCTCCTTATTTTTGGGCAAAACTCAGATATTCCACATATTTTGGGGCAAAATTCCAGAAATTTCCCTTATTTTGGGGCAAAATTGCAGAAATTTCACTTATTTTGGGGCAAAATTGCAGGAATTTCACTTATTTCAGAGAAAAAAGGCAGAAATTTTCTTTATTTTGGGGCAAAAAGGCAGAAATTCCTAATATTTTCTGGCAAAAATGCAGAAATTCCCCTTATTTTGAGGTAAAAAGGCTGAAATTCAATTTATAAGGGGGCAAAAAGGCAGAAATTTCCCTTATTTTGGGGCAATATTGGAGAAATTTAACTTATTTAGAGGGAAAAATACAGAAATTCTCCTTATTTTGGGGCAAAACTTAGAAATTCCACTTATTTTGGGGCAAAATTCCAGAAATTTCCCTTATTTTGGGGAAAAATTTCAGAAATTTCACTTATTTTGGGGCAAAATTGCAGAAATTTCACATATTTCAGGGCAAAAAGGCAGAAATTTTCCTTATTTTGGGGCAAAATTGCAGAAATTTCACTTATTTCAGTGTAACAAGTCAGAAATTCCTTTTATTTTGAGGCAAAAAATACAGAAATGCCTTTTGTTTTGAGGGAAAAAGACAGAAATTCCACTTATTTAGAGGCAAATATGCAGAAATTTCGCTTACTTTGGAGCAAAAATGAAGAAATTTCCCTTTTTTATGGCAAAAAGTTATGCATTCCCCTTATTTTCAGGCAAAAAGGCAGAAATTCCCCGTATTTTGGAGCATAATTGCAGAAATTCCCCTAGTTGCGGTGCAGAAAGACAGAAATTCCCTATATGTTGGGGCAAAAAGACAGAAATTCTCCTTATTTTGGGGCAAAACTCAGAAATTCCACTTATTTTGGGGCAAAATTGCAGAAATTTCCCTTATTTTGGGGCAAAATTGCAGAAATTTCACTTATTTTGAGGCAAAATTGAAGAAATTTCACTTATTTCAGGGAAAAAAGGCAGAAATTTTCTTTATTTTGGGGCAAAAAGGCAGAAATTCCTAATATTTTCTGGCAAAAATGCAGAATTTCCCCTTATTTTGAAGTAAAAAGGCTGAAATTCCCCTTATTTGGGGGCAAAAAGGCAGAAATTTCCCTTATTTTGGGGCAAAATTGCAGAAATTTCACTTATTTAGAGGCAAAAAGACAGCAATTCTCCTTATTTTGGGGCAAAACTTAGAAATTCCACTTATTTTGGAGCAAAATTCCAGATATTTCCCTTATTTTGGGGCAAAAAGTCAGAAATTCCTAATATTTTGTGGCAAAAATGCAGAAATTCTCCTTATTTTGAGGTAAAAAGGCTGAAATTCCCTTTATTTGGGGGCAAAGAGGCAGAAATTTCCCTTATTTTGGGGCAAAATTGGAGAAATTTCACTTATTTCAGGGTAATAATTCAGAAATTCCCCTTATTTTGGGGCAAAAAGGACAGAAATTCCCTTTGTTTTGGGGGAAAACGACAGAAATTCCACTTATTTAGAGGAAAAAGGCAGAAATTCCCCTTATTTTGGAGCAAAAATGAAGAAATTTACCTTTTTATGGCAAAAAGGTATGCATTCCCCTTACTTTCGGGATAAAAAGCAGAAATTCCCCGTATTTTGAAGCAAAATTGCAGAAATTCTCATAATTTTTGGGCAAAAAGTAAAAAATTCTCCTTATTTTGGGGCAAAAAGACAGAAGATCTCCTTTTTTCGGGAGCAAACATTCAGAAATTCCCTTTTTTGGGGGCAAAATTGCAGAAATTTTATTTACATTGGGGTAAAATTGAAGAAATTTCCCTTATTTTGGGGCAAAATTGCAGAAATTTCACTTACTTCAGGGTAATAAGTCAGAAATTCCCCTTATTTTGGGGCAAAAAAGACAGAAATTCTCTTTCTTTTGGGGGAAAAAGACAGAAATTCCACTTATTTAGAGGCAAAAAGGCAGAAATTCCCTTTATTTTGGAGCAAAAATGAAGAAATGTTTCTTTTTTAAGGGCAAAAGGGTATGCATACCCATTATTTTCAGGCAAAAAGGCAGAAATTCATCGTATTTTGGAGCAAAATTGCAGAAATTCCCCTAATTTTGGGGCAAAAGGCAGAAATTCCCTTTATTTTGTGGCAAAAATCAGAAATTCCCCGTATTTTGGTGCAAAATTCCAGAAATTTCCATTATTTTGGGGCAAAAATGCAGGAATTTACCTTATTTTGGGGCAAAATTGCAGAAATTTCCCTTATTTGGGGCAAAATTTCAGAAATTTCACTTATTTTCAGGTAAAAAGGCTGAAAATTCCTTTGTTTTAGGGCAAAAAGGAAGAAACTCCCCTTATTTTGGGGCAAAATTGCAGAAATCTCCCTTATTATGGGAAAAAATTGCAAAAATTTCCCTTATTTTAGGGGAAAATTGCAGAAATTTCACTTATTTCAAAGAAAAAAAGCAAAAATTTTTCTTATTTTGGGGCAAAAATGCAGAAATTCCCATTATTTTGGGGCAAAAAAGCAGAAATTCACCTTATTTTGCGGTAAAATTGCAGAAATTTCACATATTTCATGGCAAAAAGGCAGAAATTTCCCTTAATTTGGGGCAAAAAAGACAGAAATTCTTTTTGTTTTGGGGGAAAAGACAGAAATTCCACTTATTTAGAGGCAAAAAGGCAAAAATTCCCCTTATTTTGAGCAAAAATGAAGAAATTTCCATTTTTTATGGCAAAAACTTATGCATTCCCCTTTTTTTCGGGCAAAAAGGCAGCAATTCCCCGTATTTTGGAGTAAAATTGCAGAAATTCCCCTAATTTTGGGGCAAAAATGCAGAAATTCCCTATATGTTGGGGCAAAAAGACAGAGATTCTCCTTATTTTGGGGCAAAACTCAGAAATTCCACTTATTTTGGGGAAAAATTCCAGAAATTCCCCTATATTTTGGGGCAAAATTGCCGAAATTTCACTTATTTTAGGGCAAATTTGCAGAAATTTCACTTATTTCAGAGAAAAAAGGCAGAAATTTTCCTTCTTTTGGAGCAAAAAGGCAGAAATTCCTAATATTTTGTGGCAAAAATGCAGAAATTTCTTTTATTTTGAGGTGAAAAAGCTGAAATTCTTCTTATTTGGGGGCAAAAAGGCAGAAATTTTCCTTATTTTGGGGCAAAATTGCAGAAATTTCACTTATTTCAGGGTAAAAAGTCAGAAATTTTCTTGATTTTGGGGCCAAAAAACAGAAAATCCCTTTGTTTTGGAGGAAAAAGCAGAAATTCCACTTAGTTAGAGGCAAAAAAGCAGAAATTTCCCTTATTTTGTAGCAAAAATGAAGAAATTTCCCTTTTTTAAGGCAAAAAGGTATGCATTCCCCTTATTTTCGGGCAAAAAGGAAGAAATTCCTCGTATTTTGGAGCATAATTGCAGAAATTCCCCTAATTGTGGGGCAAAAATGCAGAAATTCCCTATATGTTGGGGCAAAAAGACAGAAATTCTCCTTATTTTGGGGCAAAACTCAGAAATTCCACTTTTTTTAGTGCGAAATTCTAGAAATTTCCCTTATTTTGGGGCAAAATTGCAGAAATTTCACTAATTTTGGGGCAAAATTGCAGAAATTTCACTTATTTCAGGGAAAAAAGGCAGAAATTTTCCTTATTTTCGGGCAAAAAGGCAGAAATGCCTCTTATTTTGAGGTAAAAAGGCTGAAATTCCCCTTATTTGAGGGCAAAGAGGCAGAAATTTTTCTTATTTTGGGGCAAAATTGCAGAAATTTCACTTATTTCAGGGTAATAAGTCAGAAATTCCCATTATTTTAAGCCAAAAAAAAGAAATTTCCTTTGTTTTGGAGGAAAAGACAGAAATTCCACTTATTTAGAGGCAAAAAGGCAGAAATTTCCCTTATTTTGGAGCAAAAATTAAGAAATTTACCTTTTTATGGCAAAAACGTATGCATTCCCCTTACTTTCGGGATAAAAAGCAGAATTTCCCCGTATTTTGAAGCAAAATTGCAGAAATTATCATAATTTTCGGGCAAAAAGGCAGAAATTCTCCTTATTTTGGGGCAAAAAGACAGAAAATCTCCTTTTTGCGGAAGCAAAGAGTCAGAAATTTCCCTTACTTTGGGGCAAAATTGCAGAAATTTCACTTATTTCAGGGTAATAAGTCAGAAATTCCCGTTATTTTGGGGCAAAATAGACAGAAATTCCCTTCGTTTTGGGGGAAAACACAGAAATTCCACTTATTTAGTGGTAAAAAAGCAGAAATTCTCCTTATTTTGGAGCAAAAATGAAGAAATTTTCCTTTTTTATGGCAAAAAGTTATGCATTCCCTTTATTTTTGGGAAAAGGCAGAAATTCCCGTATTTTGGAGCAAAATTGCAGAAATTCTCCTAATTGTGGGGCAAAAAGGCAGAAATTCCCTATATGTTGGTGAAAAAGACAGAAATTCTCCTTATTTTTTGATAAACTCAGAAATTCCACTTATTTTTGGGGCAAAATTCCAGAAATTTCCTTTATTTTGGGAAAAAATTGCAGAAATTTCACTTGTTTTAGGGCAAAATTGGAGAAATTTCACTTATTTCAGGGAAAAAAAGGGAGAAATTTTCCTTATTTTGTGGCAAAAATGCAGAAATTCTTAATATTTTGTGGCAAAAATATAGAAATTCCCCTTATTTTGAGGTAAAAAGGCTGAAATTCCTTTTATTTGGGGGCAAAAAGGCAGATATTTCCCTTATTTTGGGGCAAAAAGACAGAAATTCCTTCTATTTTGTGGCAAAAAGGCAATAATTTCATTTATTTTGGGGCAAAATTGTAGAAATTTCACTTATCTCAGGGCATAATTCAAAAATTCCTTTTATTTTGGGGCAAAAAGACAGAAATTCCATTTATTTTTTTGTACAAAGGCAGAAATTTCACTTACTTTGAAGTAAAAAGGCAGAAATTCCTCTTAATTTGGAGCAAAAATGAAGAAATTTCCTTTTATGTGGTAAAGGGTATACATTCCTCTTACATTCGGGATAAAAAGCAGAAATTCCCCGTATTTTGAAGCAAAATTGAAGAAATTCTCATAATTTTCGGGCAAAAAGGGAGAAATTCCCTAATTTTGGGGCAAAAGGCAGAAATTCCTTTTATTGTGCGGCAAAAATCAGAAATTCCCCTTCTTTTGGTGCAAAATTCAAGAAATTTCCTTTTTTTGGGGCAAAATTACAGGAATCTACCTTATTTTAGGGCAAAATTTAAGAAATTTCCCTTATTTGGGGCAAAATTGCAGAAATTTCACTTATTTTCAGGTAAAAATGCTGAAATTTCCTTTATTTTGTGGCAAAAAGGGAGAAATTCCTCTTATTTTGGAGCAAAATTGCAGAAATTTCCCTTATTATGGGGAAATATTGCAGAAATTTCCCTTAATTTAAGGCAAAATTGCAGAAATTTCACTTATTTCAGAGAAAAAAGGAAAAAAATTTTCTTATTTTGGGGGAAAAAGGCAGAAATTCCCATTATTTTGGGGCAAAAAAGACAGAAATTCACTTTGTTTTGGGGGAAAAAGACAGAAATTACACTTATTTAGAGGCAAAAAGGCAGAAATTCCCCTTATTTTGGAGCAAAAATGAAGAAATTTCCCTTTTTATGGCAAAAAGGTATGCATTCCCCTTACTATTGGGATTAAAGCAGAAATTCCCCGTATTTTGAAGCAAAATTGCAGAAATTCTCATAATTTTCGGGCAAAAAGGCAGAAATTCTCCTTATTTGGGGGCAAAAAGACAGAAAATCTTTTTTTTGGGGAACAAACTGTCAGAAATTTTCCTTATTTTGGGGCAAAATTGCAGAAATTTCTTTTACATTGGGGCAAAATTTCAGAAATTTCCCTTATTTTGGGGCAAAATTGCAGAAATTTCACTTATTTCAGGGTAATAAGTCAGAAATTCCCCTTATTTTGGGGCAAAAAAGACAGAAATTCCCTTTGTTCTTGGGAAAAAGACAGAAATTCCACTTATTTAGAGGCAAAAAGGCAGAAATTCCCTTTATTTTAAAGCAAAAATGAAGAAATTTCCCTTTTTATGGAAAAAAGGTATTCATTCCAATTATTTTCTGGCAAAAAGGCAGAAATTCCCCGTATTTTGGAGCAAAATTGCAGAAATTCCCCTAATTTTGGGGCAAAAGGCAAAAATTCCCTTTATTTTGGGGCAAAAATCAGAAATTCCCCTTATTTTGGGGCAAAATTCCAGAAATTTCCCTTATTTTGGGAAAAAAATGCAGAAATTTCACTTATTTTAGGGCAAAATTGGAGAAATTTCACTTATTTCAGGGAAAAAAGGCAGAAATTTTCCTTATTTTGTGGCAAAAATGCAGAAATTCTTAATATTTTGTGGCAAAAATATAGAAATTCCCCTTATTTTGAGGTAAAAATGCTGAAAATCCTTTTATTTGGGGGCAAAAAGGCAGAAATTCCTTTTATTTGGGGGCAAAAAGACAGAAATTCCTTCTATTTTGTGGCAAAAAGGCAGAAATTTCATTTATTTTGGGGCAAAATTGAAGAAATTTCACTTATTTCAGGGCATAATTCAAAAATTCCTTTTATTTTGGGGCAAAAAGACAGAAATTCCATTTATTTTTTTGTACAAAGGCAGAAATTTCACTTACTTTGAAGTAAAAAGGCAGAAATTCCTCTTAATTTGGAGCAAAAATGAAGAAATTTCCTTTTTTGTGGAAAAGGGTATACATTCCTCTTACATTCGGGATAAAAAGCAGAAATTTCCCGTATTTTGAAGCAAAATTGCAGAAATTCTCATAATTTTCGGGCAAAAAGGGAGAAATTCCCTAATTTTGGGGCAAAAGTCAGAAATTCCTTTTATTGTGGGGCAAAAATCAAAAATTCCCCTTCTTTTGGGGCAAAATTCAAGAAATTTCCTTTTTTCGGGGCAAAATTACATGAATCTACCTTATTTTAGGGCAAAATTGAAGAAATTTTCCTTATTTGGGGCAAAATTTCAGAAATGTCACTTATTTTCAGGTAAAAATGCTGAAATTTCCTTTATTTTGTGGCAAAAAGGGAGAAATTCCTTTTATTTTGGAGCAAAATTGCAGAAATTTCCCTTTTTATGGGGAAATATTGCAGAAATTTCCCTTAATTTAAGGCAAAATTGCAGAAATTTCACTTATTTCAGAGAAAAAAAAAAAAAATTTTTTTATTTTGGGGCACAAAGGCAGAAATTCCCATTATTTTGGGGCAAAAAAGAAAGAAATTCACTTTGTTTTGGGGGAAAAAGACAGAAATTCCACTTATCTAGAGGCAAAAAGGCAGAAACTCCCCTTATTTTGGAGCAAAAATGAAGAAATTTACCTTTTTATGGCAAAAAGGTTTGCATTCTCCTTACTTTCAGGATAAAAGCTGAAATTCCCCGTATTTTGAAGCAAAATTGCAGAAATTCTCATAATTTTCGGGCAAAAGGGCAGAAATTCTCCTTATTTGGGGGCAAAAAGACAGAAAATCTTTTTTTTTTTGGGAACAAACAGTCAGAAATTTCCCTTATTTTGGGGCAAAATTGCAGAAATTTCTTTTACATTGGGGCAAAATTTCAGAAATTTCCCTTATTTTGGGGCAAAATTGCAGAAATTTCACTTATTTCAGGGTAATAAGTCAGAAATTCCCCTTATTTTGGGGCAAAAAAGACAGAAATTCTTTTTGTTCTGGGGGAAAAAAGACAGAAATTCCACTTATTTAGAGGCAAAAAGGCAGAAATTCCCTTTATTTTAAAGCAAAAATGAAGAAATTTCCATTTTTTATGGCAAAAAGGTATGCATTCCCATTATTTTCGGGCAAAAAGGCAGAAATTCCCCGTATTTTGGAGCAAAATTGCAGAAATTCCCCTAATTTTGGAGCAAAAGGCAAAAATTCCCTTTATTTTGGGGCAAAATTCAAGAAATTTCCTTTATTTTTGGGCAAAATTGCAGGAATTTACCTTATATTGGAGCAAAATTGCAGAAATTTATTTTATATGGGGAAAAATTGCAGAAATTTCACTTATTTTCAGGTAAAAAGGCTGAAATTTTTTTTATTTTGGGGCAAAAAGGGAGAAATTCCCCTTATTATGGGGCAAAATTGCAGAAATTTCCCTTATTATAGGGAAATATTGCAGAAACTTCTCTTAATTTAAAGCAAAATTGCAGAAATTTCACTTATTTCAGAGAAAAAAAGCAGATATTTTTCTTATTTTGGGGCAAAAAGGCAGAAATTCCCATTATTTTGGGGCAAAATGAAAAAATTCACCTTATTTTGGGGGAAAATTGCAGAATTTTCACATATTTCAGGGCAAAAAGGCAGACATTTCCCTTATTTTGGGGCAAAAAAGACAGAAATTCCCTTTGTTTTGGGGGAAAAAGGCAGAAATTCCACTTATTTAGAGGCAAAAATGCAGAAATTCCTCTTATTTTGGAGCAAAAATGAAGAAATTTCCCTTTTTTATGGCAAAAAGTTATGCATTTCCTTTATTTTTTAGAAAAAAGGCAGAAATTTCCCGTATTTTGGAGCAAAATTGCAGAAATTTCCCTTATTATGGGGAAATATTGCAGAAATTTCTCTTAATTTAAAGCAAAATTGCAGAAATTCCACTTATTTAGAGGCAAAAAGACAGAAATTCCCCTTATTTTGGAGCTAAAATGAAGAAATTTCATTTTTTATGGCAAAAAGTTATGCATTCCCATTATTTTCGGGCAAAAAGGCAGAAATTCCTTGTATTTGGAGCAAAATTGCAGAAATTTCACTTACTTCAGGGTAATAAATCAGAAATTTTCCTTATTTTGGGGCAAAAAAGACAGAAATTCTCTTTGTTTTGGGAAAAAAGATAGAAATTCCACTTATTTAGAGGTAAAAACGCAGAAATTACCCTTATTTTGGAGCAAAAATGAAGAAATTTCCCTTTTTTATGGCAAAAGGTTATGCATTCCCTTTATTTTCGGGCAAAAAGGCAGAAATTCCCTCTATTTTGGAGCAAAATTGCAGAAATTTCCCTAATTGTGGACAAAAACGCAGAAATTTCCTATATGTTGGGGCAAAAAGACAGAAATTCTCCTTATTTGGGGCAAAACTCAGAAATTCCAATTATTTTGGGGCAAAATTGCAGAAATTTCCAATATTTTGGGGCAAAATTGCAGAAATTTCACTTATTTCAGGGAAAAAAGGCAGAAATTTTCTTTATTTTGGGGAAAAAGGCAGAAATTCCTAATATTTTGTGGCAAAAATGCAGAAATTCCCTTTATTTTGAGGTAAAAATGCTGAAATTCCCCTTATTTGGGGGCAAAAAGGCAGAAATTTCCCTTATTTTGCGGCAAAATTGCAGAAATTTCACTTATTTCAGGGTAATAAGTCAGAAATTTTTCTTATTTTGGGGCAAAAAGACAGAAAATCCCTTTGTTTTGGGGTAAAAAGACAGATATTCCACTTATTTAGAGGCAAATAGGCAGAAATTCCCCTTTTTTTGAGCAAAAATGAAGAAATTTCCCTTTTTATAGCAAAAAAGTATGCATTCCCATTATTTTTGGGCAAAAAGGCAGAAATTTACCGTATTTTGGAACAAAATCGCAGAAATTCCCTTAATTTTGGGGCAAAAGGCAGAAATTCCCTTTATTTTGAGGCCAAAATCAGAAATTCTCCATATTTTGGGGCAAAATTCAAGAAATTTCCTTTATTTGGGGGCAAAATTGCAGGAATTTACCTTATTTTGGAGCAAAGTTGCAGAAATTTCCCTTATATGGGGCAAAATTGAAGAAATTTCACTTATTTTCAGGTAAAAAGGCTGAAATTCCTTTTATTTGGGGGCAAAAAGGCAGAAATTTTCCTTATTTTGGGGCAAAAAGGCAGAAATTTTCCTTATTTTGGGGCAAAAAGACAGAAATTCTTCTTATTGTGTGGCAAAAAGGCAGAAATTTCTTTTATTTAGAGGCCAAATTGCAGAAATTTCACTTATTTCAGGGCATAATTCAAAAATTCCTTTTATTTTGAGGCAAAAAGACAGAAAATCCGTTTATTTTTGGGTAAAAAGGCAGAAATTTCACTTATTTTGAGGTAAAAAGGCAGAAATTCCTCTTATTTTGGGGCAAAAATGAAGAAATTTCCCTTTTTTGTGGCAAAAGGTATACATTCCCCTTACTTTCGGGATAAAAAGCAGAAATTCCCCGTATTTTGAAGCAAAATTGCAGAAATTCTCCTAATTTTCGGGCAAAAAGACAGAAATTCTCCTTATTTTGGGGCAAAAAGACAGAAAATCTTCTTTTTTCGGGAGCAAACTGTCAGAAATTCCCCTTATTTTTGGGCAAAATTGCAGAAATTTCCCTTATTTTAGGGCAAAATTGCAAAAAATTCACTTATTTCAGGGTAATGAGTAAGAAATTCCCCTTATTTTGGGGCAAAAAAGACAGAAATTCCCTTTGTTTTTGGGGAAAAAGACAGAAATTCCACTTATTTAGGGGCAAAAAGGCAGAAATTCCCCTTATTTTGAAGCAAAAATGAAGAAATTTTTCTTTTTATGGCAAAAAGATACGCATTCCCATTATTTTCAGGCAAAAAGGCAGAAATTCCCCGTATTTTGGAGCAAAATTGCAGAAATTCCCCTAATTTGGGGGCAAAAGGCAGAAATTCCCTTTATTTAGAGTCAAAAATCAGAAATTCTTCGTGTTTTGGGGCAAAATTCTAGAAATTTCCTATTTTGGGGGCAAAATTACAGGAATTTACCTTATTTTGGGGCAAAATTGCAGAAATTTCCCTTATTTGGGGCAAAATTGCATAAATTTCACTAATTTTCAGGTAAAAAGGCTGAAATTTCCTTTATTTTGGGGCAAAAAGAGAGAAATTCCCTTTATTTTGGGGGAAAAAGGCAGAAATTACCGTATTTTGGGGTAAAATTGCAGAAATTTCACATATTTCAGGGCAAAAAGGCAGAAATTTCCCTTATTTTGGGGCAAAATTGCAGAAATTTCACTTATTTTAGGGTAATAAGTCAGAAATTCCCCTTATTTTGGGGCAAACCAGACAGAAATTCCCTTTGTTTTGGGGGAAAAAGATAGAAATTCCACTTATTTAGAGGCAAAAAGGCAGAAATTCCCCTTATTTTGGAGCAAAAATGAAAAAATTTCCCTTTTTATGGCAAAAAGGTATGCATTCCCCTTACTTTTGGGATAAAAGCAGAAATTCCCTGTATTTTGAAGCAAAATTGCAGAAATTCTCATAATTTTCGGGCAAAAAGAAAGAAATTCTCCTTATTTTGTGGCAAAAAGGCAGAAATTTCTTTTATTTTGGGGCCAAATTGCAGAATTTCACTTATTTCAGGGCATAATTCAAAAATTCCTTATATTTTGGGACAAAAAGACAGAAAATCCGTTTATTTTTGGGTAAAAAGGCAGAAATTTCACTTATTTTAAGGAAAAAAGGCAGAAATTCTTTTTATTTTGGGGCAAAAATAAAGAAATTTCCCTTTTTTGTGGCAAAAGGTAAACATTCCCCTTACTTTCGGGATATAAAGCAGAAATTCCCTGTATTTTGAAGCAAAATTGCAGTAATTCTCCTAATTTTCGGGCAAAAAGACAGAAATTCTCCTTATTTTGAGGCAAAAAGACAGAAAATCTTCTTTTTTCGGGAGCAAACTGTCAGAAATTCCCCTTATTTTTGGGCAAAATTGCAGAAATTTCCTTTACATTGGGGCAAAATTGCAGAAATTTCCCTTATTTTAGGGCAAAATTGCAAAAATTTTACTTATTTCAGGGTAATAAGTAAGAAATTCCCCTTATTTTGGGCCAAAAACCACATAAATTCCCTTTGTTTTTGGGGAAAAAGACAGAAATTCCACATATTTAAAGGCAAAAAGGCAGAAATTCCCCTTATTTTGAAGCAAAAATGAAGAAATTTCTCTTTTTATGGCAAAAAGGTATGCATTCCCATTATTTTCAGGCAAAAAGGCAGAAATTCCCTGTATTTTGGAGCAAAATTGCAGAAATTTCCCTAATTTTGGGGCAAAAGGCAGAAATTCCCTTTATTTTGAGGCAAAAATCAGAAATTCTTCGTGTTTTGGGTCAAAATTCTAGATATTTCCTTTTTTTGGGGGCAAAATTACAGGAATTTACCTTATTTTGGGGCAAAATTGCAGAAATTTCCCTTATTTGGGGCAAAATTGCAAAAATTTCACTTATTTTCAGGTAAAAAGGCTGAAATTTCTTTTATTTTAAGGGAAAAATGGAGAAATTCCCTTTATTTTGGGGGAAAAAGGCTGAAATTCACAGTATTTTGGGATAAAATTGCAGAAATTTCACATATTTCAGGGCAAAAAAGCAGAAATTTCCCTTATTTTGGGGAAAATTGCAGAAATTTCACTTATTTAATGGTAATAAGTCAGAAATTCCACTTATTTTGGGGCAAAAAAGACAGAAATTCCTTTTGTTTTGGAGGAAAAAGACAGAAATTCCACTTATTTAGAGGCAAAAAGGCAGAAATTCCCCTTATTTTGGAGCAAAAATGAAGAAATTTCCCTTTTATGGCAAAAAGGTATGCATTCCCATTACTATTGGGATAAAAGCAGAAATTCCCCGTATTTTGAAGCAAAATTGCAGAAATTCTCATAATTTTCGGGCAAATAGGCAGAAATTCTCTTTATTTTGTGGCAAAAGGCAGAAATTTCTTTTATTTTGGGGCCAAATTGCAGAAATTTCACTTATTTCAGGGCATAATTCAAAAATTCCTTTTATTTTGGGGCAAAAAGACAGAAAATCCGTTTATTTTTGGGTAAAAAGGAAGAAATTTCATTTATTGTGAGGTAAAAAGGCAGAAATTCCTCTTATTTTGGGGCAAAAATGAAGAAATTTCCCTTTTTTGCGGCAAAAGGTATACATTCCCCTTACTTTCGGGATAAAAAGCAGAAATTCCCCGTATTTTGAAGCAAAATTGCAGAAATTCTCCTAATTTTCGGGGAAAAAGACAGAAATTCTCCTTATTTTGGGGCAAAAAGACAGAAAATCTTCTTTTTTCGGGGGCAAACTGTCAGAAATTCCCCTTATTTTTGGGCAAAATTGCAGAAATTTCTTTTACATTGGGGCAAAATTGCAGAAATTTCCCTTATTTTAGGGCAATATTGCAAAAATTTCACTTATTTCAGGGTAATAAGTAAGAAATTCCCCTTATTTTGGGGCAAAAAAGACAGAAATTCCCTTTGTTTTTGGGGAAAAAGACAGAAATTCCACTTATTTAGAGGCAAAAAGGCAGAAATTCCCCTTATTTTGAAGCAAAAATGAAGAAATTTCTATTTTTATGGCAAAAAGGTATGCATTCCCATTATTTTCAGGCAAAAAGCCAGAAATTCTCCGTATTTTGGATCAAAATTGCCGAAATTCCCCTAATTTTGGGGCAAAAGGCAGAAATTCCCTTTATTTTGAGGCAAAAATCAGAATTTCCCTGTGTTTTAGGGCAAAATTCTAGAAATTTCTTTTTTTGGGGGGCAAAATTACAAGAATTTACCTTTTTTTGGGGCAAAATTGCAGAAATTTCCCTTATTTGGGGCAAAATTGCAGAAATTTCAGTTATTTTCAGGTAAAAAGGCTGAAATTTCCTTTATTTTGGTGCAAAAAGGGAGAAATTACCTTTCTTTTGAGGGGAAAAAGGCAGAAATTCACCGTATTTTGGGGTAATATTGCAGAAATTTCACATATTTCAGGGCAACAAGGCAGAAATTTCCCTTATTTTGGGGCAAAATTGCACTTATTTTAGGGTAATAAGTCAGAAATTCCCCTTATTTTGGGGCAAAAAAGACAGAAATTCCCTTTGTTTTGGGGAAAAAAGACAGAAATTCCACTTATTTAGAGGCAAAAAGGCAGAAATTCCCCTTATTTTGGAGCAAAAATGAAGAAATTTTCCTTTTTATGGCAAAAAGATATGCATTCCCCTTACTATTGGGATAAAAGCAGAAATTCCCTGTATTTTGAAGCAAAATTGCAGAAATTCTCATAATTTTTGGGCAAAAAGACAGAAATTCTCCTTATTTTGGGGCTAAAAGACAGAAAATCTTCTTTTTTCGGGGGCAAACTGTCAGAAATTCCCCTTATTTTTGGGCAAAATTGCAGAAATTTCCTTTACATTGGGGCAAAATTGCAGAAATTTCCCTTATTTTAGGGCAAAATTGCAAAAATTTCACTTATTTCAGGGTAATAAGTAAGAAATTCCCCTTATTTTGGGGCAAAAAAGACAGAAATTCCTTTTGTTTGGGGGGAAAAAGACAGAAATTCCACTTATTTAGAGGCAAAAAGGCAGAAATTCCCCTTATTTTGAAGCAAAAATGAAGAAATTTCCCTTTTTATGGCAAAAAGGTATGCATTCCCATTATTTTCAGGCAAAAAGGCAGAAATTCCCCATATTTTGGAGCAAAATTGCAGAAATTCCCCTATTTTGGGGGCAAAAGGCAGAAATTCCCTTTATTTTGAGGCAAAAATCAGAAATTCCTTGTGTTTTAGGGCAAAATTCTAGAAATTTCCTTTTTTTGGGGGCAAAATTACAGGAATTTACCTTATTTTGGGGCAAAATTTCAGAAATTTCCCTTATTTGGGGCAAAATTGCAGAAATTTCAGTTATTTTCAGGTAAAAAGACTGAAATTTCCTTTATTTTGGTGCAAAAAGTGAGAAATTCCCTTTCTTTCGGGGGAAAAAGGCAGAAATTCACCGTACTTTGGGGTAAAATTTCAGAAATTTCACATATTTCAGGGCAACAATGCAGAAATTTCCCTTATTTTGGGGCAAAATTGCAGAAATTTGCTTTACATTGGGGCAAAATTGCAGAAATTTCCCTTATTTTGGGGAAAAATTGCAGAAATTTCACTTATTTCAGGGTAATAAGTCAGAAATTAATCTTATTTTGGGGCAAAAAAGACAGAAATTCCCTTTGTTTTGAAGGAAAAAGACAGAAATTCCACTCATTTAGAGGCAAAAAGGCAGAAATTCCCCTTATTTTGGAGCAAAAATGAAGAAATTTTATTTTTATGGCAAAAAGGTATGCATTCCCATTATTTTCGGGAAAAAAGGCAGAAATTCCCCGTATTTTGGAGCAAAATTGCAGAAATTTCCCTAATTTTGGGGCAAAAGGCAGAAATTCCTTTTATTTTAGTGCAAAAATCAGAAAATCCCTTCATTTTGGGGCAAAATTCAAAAAATTTCCTTTATTTTGGGGCAAAATTAAAGAAATTTACCTTATTTGGGGGCAAAATTGCAGAAATTTCCCGCATTTGGGGCAAAATTGCAGAAATTTCACTTATTTTCAGGAAAAAAGGCTGAAATTTCCTTTATTTTGGGGCAAAAAGGGAGAAATTCCTCTAATTTTGAGGCAAAATTGCAGAAATTTCCCGTATTGTGGGGAAAAATTGCAGAAATTTTCCTTATTTTAGGGCAAAATTGCAGAAATTTCACTTATTTCAGAGACAAAAAGCAAAAATTTTTCTTATTTTGGGGCATAAAGGCAGAAATTTGACTTATTTTGGCGTAAAATTGTAGAAATTTCACATATTTCAAGGCAAAAAGGCAGAAATTTCCCTTATTTTGTGGCAAAATTGCAGAAATTTCACTTATTTCATGGTAATAAGTCAGAAATTCCCCTTATTTTGGGGCAAAAAAGACAGAAATTCCCTTTGTTTTGGGGGAAAAAGACAGAAATTCCACTTAGTTAGAGGCAAAAATGCAGAAATTCCCCTTATTTTGGAGCAAAAATGAAGAAATTTTCCTTTTTATGGCAAAAAGGTATGCATTCCCATTATTTTCGGGCAAAAAACAGAAATTCCCCGTGTTTTGGAGCAAAATTGCAGAAATTCCCAAATTTTGGGGCAAAAGGCATAAATTCCCTTTATTTTGGGGCAAAAATCAGAAATTCCCCTTATTTTGGGGCAAAATTCAAGAAATTTACTTTCTTTTGGGGCAAAATTGCAGGAATTTTCCTTATTTTGGTGCAAAATTGCACAAATTTCCCTTATTTGGGGCAAAATTGCAGAAAGTTCAGATATTTTCAGGTAAAAAGGCTGAAATTTTCTTTATTTTGGGGCAAAAAGGGAGAAAATCCCCTTATTTTGGGGCAAAATTGCAGAAATTTCCCTTGTTATGGGAAAAAATTGCAGAAATTTACCTTATATTAGGGCAAAATTGCAGAAATTTCAACTATTTCGGAGAAATAAATCAAAAATGTTATTTATTTTGAAGCAAAAAGACAGAAATTCCCATTATTTTAGTGCAAAAAGGCAGAAATTCACCTTATTTTGGGGTAAAATTGCAGAAATTTCACATATTTCAGGGCAAAAAGGCAGAAATTTCCATTGTTTTGGGGCAATATTGCAGAAATTTCACTTATTTCAGAGTAATAAGTCAGAAATTCCCCTTATTTTGGGGCAAAAAATACAGAAATTCCCGTTGTTTTGGGGGAAAAAGACAGAAATTCTACTTATTTAGAGGAAAAAGGCAGAAATTCCCCTTATTTTAAAGAAAAAATGAAGAAATTTTCCTTTTTTATGGCAAAAAGTTATGCATTTCCCTTATTTTTGGGAAAAAAGGCAGAAATTCCCCGTATTTTGGAGCAAAATTGAAGAAATTCCCCTAATTGTGGGGCAAAAAGGCAGAAATTCACTATATGTTTTGGCAAAAGACAGAAATTCTCCTTATTTTGGGGCAAAACTCAGAAATTCCACTTCTTTTGGGGCAAAATTACAGAAATTTCCCTTATTTTGGGGCAAAATTGCAGAAATTTCACTTATTTTGGGGCAAAATTGCAGAAATTTCACTTATTTCAGGGAAAAAAGGCAGAAATTTTTTTTATTTTGTGGTAAAAAAACAGAAATTCCTAATATTTTGTGGCAAAAATGCAGAAATTCCTTTTATTTTGAGGTAAAAAGGCTGAATTCCCCTTATTTGGGGGCAAAAAGGCAGAAATTTCCCTTTTTTTGGGGTAAAATTGCAGAAATTTCACTTATTTCAGTGTAATGAGTCAGAAATTTCTCTTATTTTGAGGCAAAAAAGAGAGAAATTCCCTTTGTTTTGTGGGAAAAAGACAGAAATTGCACATATTTAGAGGCAAAAAGGCAGAAATTCCCCTTATTTTGGAGCAAAAATAAAGAAATTTCATTTTTTATGGCAAAAAGGTATGCATTCCCATTATTTTCGGGAAAAAAGGCAGAAATTCCCCGTATTTTGGAGCAAAATTGCAGAAATTCCTTTAATTTTGGGGCAAAAGGCAGAAATTCCCTTTATTTTGGGGCAAAAATCAGAAATTCCCCTTATTTTGGGGCAAAATTCAAGAAATTTCCTATATTTTGGGGCAAAATTGCAGAAATTCCCCTAATTTTGGGGCAAAAGCCAGAAATTCTTTTTATTTTGGGGCAAAAATCAGAAATTCCTCTTATTTTGGCGTAATTCCTGAAATTTCCTCTATTTTGGGGCAAAATTGCAGGAATTTACCTTATTTTGGGGCAAAATTGCAGAAATTTCCTTTTTTTGGGGCAAAATTGCAGAAATTTCACTTATTTTCAGGTGAAAAGGCTGAAATTTCCTTTATTTTGGGGCAAAAAGGAGAAATTCTCTTTATTTTGGGGCAAAATTGCAGACATTTCCCTTATTATAGAAAATAATTGCAGAAATTTCCATTATTTTAGGGCAAAATTGCAGAAATTTCACTTATTTCAGAGAAAAAAAGCAAAATTTTTTCTTATTTTGGAGCAAAAAGGAAGAAATTCCCATTATTTTGGGGGAAAAAGGAGGAAATTCACCGTATTTTGGGGTAAAATTGCAGAAATTTCACATATTTTAGGGCAAAAAGGCAGAAATTTCCCTTATTTTGGGGCAAAATTGCAGTAATTTCACTTATTTTAGGGTAATAAGTCAGAAATTCCCTTTATTTTGGGGCAAAAAAGACAGAAATTCCCTTTGTTTTGGGAGAAAAAGACAGAAATTCCACTTATTTAGAGGCAAAAAGGCAGAAATTCCCCTTATTTTGGAGCAAAAATGAAGAAATTTCCCTTTTTAATGGCAAAAAGTTATGCATTCCCCTTATTTTCGGGCAAAAAGACAGAAATTCCTCGTATTTTGGATTAAAATTGTAGAAATTCCCCTAATTGTGGGGCAAAAGGCAGAAATTCCCTATATGTTTGGGCATAAAGACGGAAATTCTCCTAATTTCGGGCAAAACTCAGAAATTCCATTTATTTTGGGGCAAAATTCAAAAAATTTCACTTATTTTGGGGCAAAATTGCAGAAATTTCACTCATTTTGGGGCAAAATTTCAGAAATTTCACTTATTTCTGAGAAAAAAAGCAAAAATTTTTCTTATTTTTTGGGCAAAAGGCATAAATTCCCATTATTTTGGGGCAAAAAGGCAGAAATTCACCTTATTTTGGGGTAAAATTGCAGAAATTTCACATATTTCAGGGCAAAAAGCAGAAATTTCCCTTATTTTATGGCAAAATTGCAGAAATTTCACTTATTTTGGGGCAAAATTGCAGAAATTTCACTTATTTCAGGGAAAAAACGCAGAAATTTTCCTTATTTTGGGGCAAAAATGCAGAAATTCTTAATATTTTGTGGAAAAAATGCAGAAATTTTCCTTATTTTGAGGTAAAAAGGCTGAAATTCCTCTTATTTGGGAGCAAAAAGGCAGAAATGCCCTTATTTTCGGGCAAGAAGACAGTAATTCCCCTTATTTTGTGGCAAAAAGGCAGAAATTTTTTTTATTTTGGAGCAAAATTGCAGATATATCACTTATTTCAGGGAATAATTCAAAAATTCCTTTTTTTGGGGCAAAAAGACATAAATTCCATTTATTTTTGGGTAAAAAGGGAGAAATTTCTCTTATTTTGAGGTAAAAAGGCAGAAATTCCTCTTATTTTGGGGCAAAAATGAAGAAATTTCCCTTTTTTGTGGTAAAAGTTATACATTCCCCTTACTTTCGGGATAAAAAGCAGAAATTCCTCGTATTTTGAAGCAAAATTGCAGAAATTCTCATAATTTTCGGGCAAAAAGGCAGAAATTCCCCTAATTTTGGGGCAAAAGAAGAAATTCCCTTTATTTTGAGGCAAAAATCAGAAATTCCCCTTCTTTTGGGGCAAAATTCAAGAAATTTCCTTTATTTTGGTGCAACATTGCAGGAATTTACCTTATTTTGGGGCAAAATTGCAGTAATTTCCATTATTTGGGGCAAAATTGCAGAACTTTCATTTATTTTCAGGTAAAAAGGCTGAAATTTCCTTAATTTTTGGGCAAAAAGTGAGAAATTCCCCTTATTTTGGGGCAAAATTGCAGAAATTTCCCTTATTATGGGAAATATTGCAGAAATTTTTCTTAATTTAAGGCAAAATTGCAGAAATTTCACTTATTTCAGAGAAAAAAAGCAAAAATTTTTCTTATTTTGGGGCAAAAAGGCAGAAATTCCCATTATTTTGGGGCAAAAGGCAGAAATTTCCTTTTTTTGGGGCAAAATTGCAGAAATTTCACTTATTTTCAGGTGAAAAGGCTGAAATTTCCTTTATTTTGGGGCAAAAAGGAGAAATTCTCTTTATTTTGGGGCAAAATTGCAGACATTTCCCTTATTATAGAAAATAATTGCAGAAATTTCTCTTATTTTAGGGCAAAATTGCAGAAATTTCACTTATTTCAGAGAAAAAAAGCAAAAATTTTTCTTATTTTGGGGCAAAAAGGCAGAAATTTCCATTATTTTGGGGGAAAAAGGAGGAAATTCACCGTATTTTGGGGTAAAACTGCAGAAATTTCACATATTTCAGGGCAAAAATGCAGAAATTTCCCTTATTTTGGGGCAAAATTGCAGAAATTTCACTTATTTCAGGGTAATAAGTCAGAAAATTTCCTTATTTTGGGGCAAAAAAGACAGAAAATCCCTTTGTTTTGGTGGAAAATACAGAAATTCCACTTATTTAGAGGCAAAAAAGCAGAAATTCTCCTTATTTTGGAGCAAAAATGAAAAAATTTCCTTTTTTTAAGGCAAAAAGTTATCCATTCTTTTTATTTATGGGCAAAAATAAAGAAATTTCCCGTATTTTGGGGCAAAATTCCAGAAATTTCCCTTATTCTTGGGCAAAATTGCAGAAATTTCACTTATTTTAGGGGAAAATTGGAGAAATTTCACTTATTTCAGTGAAAAAAGGCAGAAATTCCCCTTATTTTGAGGTGAAAAGGCTGAAATTCCCCTTATTATGGGGCAAAAAGGCAGAAATTTCCCTTATTTGGAAACAAAATTGCAGAAATTTCACTTATTTCAGGGTAATAAGTCAGAAAATTTCCTAATTTTGTGGCAAAAAAAACAGAAAATCCCTCTGTTTTGGAGGAAAAAGACAGAAATTCAACTTATTTAGAGGCAAAAAAGCAGAATTTCCCCTTATTTTGGAGCAAAAATGAAGAAATTTCCGTTTTTTAAGGCAAAAAGGTATGCGTTCTTTTTATTTACGGGCAAAACGGCAGAAATTTCCCATATTTTGGAGCAAAATTGCAGAAATTCCCCTAATTGTGGGGCAAAAATGCAGAAATTCCCTATATGTTGCGGCAAAAAGACAGAAATTCTCCTTATTTTGGGGCAAAACTCAGAAATTCCACATATTTTGGGGCAAAATTCCAGAAATTTCCCTTATTCTTGGGCAAAATTGCAGAAATTCCCCGTATTTTGGAGCAAAATTGCAGAAATTCCCCTAATTGTGGGGCAAAAATGCAGAAATTCCCTATATGTTGTGGCAAAAACACAGAAATTCTCCTTATTTTGGGGCAAAACTCAGAAATTCCACTTATTTTGGGGCAAAATTCCAGAAATTTCCTTTATTTCGGTGCAAAATTGCAGAAATTTCTCTTATTTAGGGGCAAAATTGCAGAAATTTGACTTATTTCAGGAAAAAAAGACAGAAATATTCCTTATTTTGGGGCAAAAAGGCAGAAATTCGTAATATTGTGTGGCAAAAATGCAGAAATTTCCCTTATTTTGAGGTGAAAAGGCTGAAATTCCCCTTATTTGAGGGCAAAAAGGCAGAAATTTCCCTTATTTTGGGACAAAATTGCAGAAATTTCACTTATTTCAGGGTAATAAGTCAGAAAATTTCCTTATTTTGTGGCAAAAAAGACAGAAAATCTTTTTGTTTTGGTGGAAAAAGACAGAAATTCCACTTATTTAGAGGCAAAAAAGCAGAAATTCTCCTTATTTTGGAGCAAAAATGAAGAAATTTCCTTTTTTTAAGGCAAAAAGTTATCCATTCTTTTTATTTATGGGCAAAAATAAAGAAATTTCCCGTATTTTGGGGCAAAATTCCAGAAATTTCCCTTATTCTTGGGCAAAATTGCAGAAATTTCACTTATTTTAGGGCAAAATTGCAGAAATTTCACTTATTTCAGTGAAAAAAGGCAGAAATTTCCCTTATTTTGGGGCAAAACGGCAGAAATTCTCCTTATTTTGAGGTAAAAAGGCTGAAATTCCCCTTATTTGGGGGCAAAAAGACAGAAATTTCCCTTATATTGGGGCAAAATTGCAGAAATTTCACATATTTCAGGGTAATAAGTCAGAAATTCCCCTTATTTTGGGGCAAAAAAGACAGAAATTTCCTTTGTTTTGGGGGAAATGGCAGAAATTCCACATATTTAGAGGCAAAAAGGCAAAAATTTCTCTTATTTTGGAGCAAAAATGAAGAAATTTACCTTTTTATGGCAAAAAGGTATGCATTCCCATTATTTTCGGGCAAAAAGGCAGAAATTCTCTGTATTTTGGAGCAAAATTGCAGAAATTCCCCTAATTTTGGGGCAAAAGCCAGAAATTCTTTTTATTTTGGTGCAAAAATCAGAAATTCCTCTTATTTTGGCGTAATTCCAGAAATTTCCTCTATTTTGGGGCAAAATTGCAGGAATTTACCTTATTTTGGGGCAAAATTGCAGAAATTTCCTTTTTTGGGGGCAAAATTGCAGAAATTTCACTTATTTTCAGGTGAAAAGGCTGAAATTTCCTTTATTTTGGGGCAAAAAGGAGAAATTCTCTTTATTTTGGGGCAAAATTGCAGACATTTCCCTTATTATAGAAAATAATTGCAGAAATTTCCATTATTTTAGGGCAAAATTGCAGAAATTCCCCTAATTTTGGGGCAAAAGTCAGAAATTCTTTTTATTTTGGGGCAAAAATCAGAAATTCCTCTTATTTTTGGCGTAATTCCAGAAATTTCCTCTATTTTGGGGCAAAATTGCAGGAATTTACCTTATTTTGGGGCAAAATTGCAGAAATTTCCTTTTTTTGGGGCAAAATTGCAGAAATTTCACTTATTTTCAGGTGAAAAGGCTGAAATTTCTTTATTTTGGGGCCAAAAGGAGAAATTCTCTTTATTTTGGGGCAAAATTGCAGACATTTCCCTTATTATAGAAAATAATTGCAGAAATTTCCATTATTTTAGGGCAAAATTGCAGAAATTTCACTTATTTCAGAGAAAAAAAGCAAAATTTTTTCTTATTTTGGAGCAAAAAGGCAGAAATTCCCATTATTTTGGGGGAAAAAAGAGGTAATTCACCGTATTTTGGGGTAAAATTGCAGAAATTTCACATATTTTAGGGCAAAAAGGCAGAAATTTCCCTTATTTTGGGGCAAAATTGCAGTAATTTCACTTATTTTAGGGTAATAAGTCAGAAATTCCCTTTATTTTGGGGCAAAAAAGAAAGAAATTCCCTTTGTTTTGCGGGAAAAAGACAGAAATTCCACTTATTTAGAGGCAAAAAGGCAGAAATTCCCCTTATTTTGGAGCAAAAATGAAGAAATTTCCAATTTTTATGGCAAAAAGTTATGCATTCCCCTTATTTTTGGGCAAAAAGACAGAAATTCCTCGTATTTTGGATTAAAATTGTAGAAATTCCCCTAATTGTGGGGCAAAAGGCAGAAATTCCCTATATGTTTGGGCATAAAGACGGAAATTCTCCTAATTTCGGGCAAAACTCAGAAATTCCATTTATTTTGGGGCAAAATTCAAAAATTTTCACTTATTTTGGGGCAAAATTGCAGAAATTTCACTCATTTTGGGGCAAAATTTCAGAAATTTCACTTATTTCTGAGAAAAAAAGCAAAAATTTTTCTTATTTTTTGGGCAAAAGGCATAAATTCCCATTATTTTGGGGCAAAAAGGCAGAAATTCACCTTATTTTGGGGTAAAATTGAAGAAATTTCACATATTTCAGGGCAAAAAGCAGAAATTTCCCTTATTTTAGGGCAAAATTGCAGAAATTTCACTTATTTTGGGGCAAAATTGCAGAAATTTCACTTATTTCAGGGAAAAAACGCAGAAATTTTCCTTATTTTGGGGCAAAAATGCAGAAATTCTTAATATTTTGTGGAAAAAATGCAGAAATTTTCCTTATTTTGAGGTAAAAAGGCTGAAATTCCTCTTATTTGGGAGCAAAAAGGCAGAAATGCCCTTATTTTCGGGCAAGTAGACAGTAATTCCCCTTATTTTGTGGCAAAAAGGCAGAAATTTCTTTTATTTTGGGGCAAAATTGCAGATATATCACTTATTTCAGGGAATAATTCAAAAATTCCTTTTTTTGGGGCAAAAAGACATAAATTCCATTTATTTTTGGGTAAAAAGGGAGAAATTTCTCTTATTTTGAGGTAAAAAGGCAGAAATTCCTCTTATTTTGGGGCAAAAATGAAGAAATTTCCCTTTTTTGTGGTAAAAGTTATACATTCCCCTTACTTTCGGGATAAAAAGCAGAAATTCCTCGTATTTTGAAGCAAAATTGCAGAATTTCTCATAATTTTTGGGCAAAAAGGCAGAAATTCCCCTAATTTTGGGGCAAAAGAAGAAATTCCCTTTATTTTGAGGCAAAAATCAGAAATTCCCCTTCTTTTGGGGCAAAATTCAAGAAATTTCCTTTATTTTGGTGCAAAATTGCAGGAATTTACCTTACTTTGGGGCAAAATTGCAGAAATTTCCATTATTTGGGGCAAAATTGCAGAACTTTCATTTATTTTCAGGTAAAAAGGCTGAAATTTCCTTAATTTTCGGGAAAAAGTGAGAAATTCCCCTTATTTTGGGGCAAAATTGCAGAAATTTCCCTTATTATGGGAAATATTGCAGAAATTTTTCTTAATTTAAGGCAAAATTGCAGAAATTTCACTTATTTCAGAGAAAAAAAGCAAAAATTTTTCTTATTTTGGGGCAAAAAGGCAGAAATTCCCATTATTTTGGGGCAAAAGGCAGAAATTTCCTTTTTTTGGGGCAAAATTGCAGAAATTTCACTTATTTTCAGGTGAAAAGGCTGAAATTTCCTTTATTTTGGGGCAAAAAGGAGAAATTCTCTTTATTTTGGGGCAAAATTGCAGACATTACCCTTATTATAGAAAATAATTGCAGAAATTTCTCTTATTTTAGGGCAAAATTGCAGAAATTTCACTTATTTCAGAGAAAAAAAGCAAAAATTTTTCTTATTTTGGGGCAAAAAGCAGAAATTCCCATTATTTTGGGGGAAAAAGGAGGAAATTCACCGTATTTTGGGGTAAAACTGCAGAAATTTCACATATTTCAGGGCAAAAATGCAGAAATTTCCCTTATTTTGGGGCAAAATTGCAGAAATTTCACTTATTTCAGGGTAATAAGTCAGAAAATTTCCTTATTTTGGGGCAAAAAGGACAGAAAATCCCTTTGTTTTGGTGGAAAAAGACAGAAATTCCACTTATTTAGAGGCAAAAAAGCAGAAATTCTCCTTATTTTGGAGCAAAAATGAAGAAATTTCCTATTTTTAAGGCAAAAAGTTATCCATTCTTTTTATTTATGGGCAAAAATAAAGAAATTTCCCGTATTTTGGGGCAAAATTCCAGAAATTTCCCTTATTCTTGGGCAAAATTGCAGAAATTTCACTTATTTTAGGGCAAAATTGCAGAAATTTCACTTATTTCAGTGAAAAAAGGCAGAAATTCCCCTTATTTTGAGGTGAAAAGGCTGAAATTCCCCTTATTATGGGGCAAAAAGGCAGAAATTTCCCTCTTTTGGGGACAAAATTGCAGAAATTTCACTTATTTCAGGGTAATAAGTCAGAAAATTTCCTCATTTTTGGCAAAAAAGACAGAAAATCCCTCTGTTTTGGAGGAAAAAGACAGAAATTCAACTTATTTAGAGGCAAAAAAGCAGAAATTCCCCTTATTTTGGAGCAAAAATGAAGAAATTTCCCTTTTTTAAGGCAAAAAGGTATGCATTCTTTTTATTTACGGGCAAAACGGCAGAAATTTCCCATATTTTGGAGCAAAATTGCAGAAATTCCCCTAATTGTGGGGCAAAAATGCAGAAATTCCCTATATGTTGCGGCAAAAAGACAGAAATTCTCCTTATTTTGGGGCAAAACTCAGAAATTCCACTTATTTTGGGGCAAAAATTTAGAAATTTCCCTTATTCTTGGGCAAAATTGCAGAAATTCCCCGTATTTTGGAGCAAAATTGCAGAAATTCCCCTAATTGTGGGGCAAAAATGCAGAAATTCCCTATATGTTGTGGCCAAAACACAGAAATTCTCATTATTTTGGGGCAAAACTCAGAAATTCCACTTATTTTGGGGCAAAATTCCAGAAATTTCCTTTATTTCGGTGCAAAATTGCAGAAATTTCTATTATTTAGGGGCAAAATTGCAGAAATTTGACTTATTTCAGGAAAAAAAGACAGAAATATTCCTTATTTTGGGGCAAAAAGGCAGAAATTCGTAATATTTTGTGGCAAAAATGCAGAAATTTCCCTTATTTTGAGGTGAAAAGGCTGAAATTCCCCTTATTTGAGGGCAAAACGGCAGAAATTTCCCTTATTTTGGGACAAAATTGCAGAAATTTCACTTATTTCAGGGTAATAAGTCAGAAAATTTCCTTATTTTGTGGCAAAAAAGACAGAAAATCTTTTTGTTTTGGTGGAAAAAGACAGAAATTCCACTTATTTAGAGGCAAAAAAGCAGAAATTCTCCTTATTTTGGAGCAAAAATGAAGAAATTTCCTATTTTTAAGGCAAAAAGTTATCCATTCTTTTTATTTATGGGCAAAAATAAAGAAATTTCCCGTATTTTGGGGCAAAATTCCAGAAATTTCCCTTATTCTTGGGCAAAATTGCAGAAATTTCACTTATTTTAGGGCAAAATTGCAGAAATTTCACTTATTTCAGTGAAAAAAGGCAGAAATTTCCCTTATTTTGGGGCAAAACGGCAGAAATTCTCCTTATTTTGAGGTAAAAAGGCTGAAATTCCCCTTATTTGGGGGCAAAAAGACAGAAATTTCCCTTATATTGGGGCAAAATTGCAGAAATTTCACATATTTCAGGGTAATAAGTCAGAAATTCCCCTTATTTTGGGGCAAAAAAGACAGAAATTTCCTTTGTTTTGGGGGAAATGGCAGAAATTCCACATATTTAGAGGCAAAAAGGCAAAAATTTCTCTTATTTTGGAGCAAAAATGAAGAAATTTACCTTTTTATGGCAAAAAGGTATGCATTCCCATTATTTTCGGGCAAAAAGGCAGAAATTCTCTGTATTTTGGAGCAAAATTGCAGAAATTCCCCTAATTTTGGGGCAAAAGCCAGAAATTCTTTTTATTTTGGTGCAAAAATCAGAAATTCCTCTTATTTTGGCGTAATTCCAGAAATTTCCTCTATTTTGGGGCAAAATTGCAGGAATTTACCTTATTTTGGGGCAAAATTGCAGAAATTTCCTTTTTTGGGGGCAAAATTGCAGAAATTTCACTTATTTTCAGGTGAAAAGGCTGAAATTTCCTTTATTTTGGGGCAAAAAGGAGAAATTCTCTTTATTTTGGGGCAAAATTGCAGACATTTCCCTTATTATAGAAAATAATTGCAGAAATTTCCATTATTTTAGGGCAAAATTGCAGAAATTCCCCTAATTTTGGGGCAAAAGTCAGAAATTCTTTTTATTTTGGGGCAAAAATCAGAAATTCCTCTTATTTTTGGCGTAATTCCAGAAATTTCCTCTATTTTGGGGCAAAATTGCAGGAATTTACCTTATTTTGGGGCAAAATTGCAGAAATTTCCTTTTTTTGGGGCAAAATTGCAGAAATTTCACTTATTTTCAGGTGAAAAGGCTGAAATTTCTTTATTTTGGGGCCAAAAGGAGAAATTCTCTTTATTTTGGGGCAAAATTGCAGACATTTCCCTTATTATAGAAAATAATTGCAGAAATTTCCATTATTTTAGGGCAAAATTGCAGAAATTTCACTTATTTCAGAGAAAAAAAGCAAAATTTTTTCTTATTTTGGAGCAAAAAGGCAGAAATTCCCATTATTTTGGGGGAAAAAAGAGGTAATTCACCGTATTTTGGGGTAAAATTGCAGAAATTTCACATATTTTAGGGCAAAAAGGCAGAAATTTCCCTTATTTTGGGGCAAAATTGCAGTAATTTCACTTATTTTAGGGTAATAAGTCAGAAATTCCCTTTATTTTGGGGCAAAAAAGAAAGAAATTCCCTTTGTTTTGCGGGAAAAAGACAGAAATTCCACTTATTTAGAGGCAAAAAGGCAGAAATTCCCCTTATTTTGGAGCAAAAATGAAGAAATTTCCAATTTTTATGGCAAAAAGTTATGCATTCCCCTTATTTTTGGGCAAAAAGACAGAAATTCCTCGTATTTTGGATTAAAATTGTAGAAATTCCCCTAATTGTGGGGCAAAAGGCAGAAATTCCCTATATGTTTGGGCATAAAGACGGAAATTCTCCTAATTTCGGGCAAAACTCAGAAATTCCATTTATTTTGGGGCAAAATTCAAAAATTTTCACTTATTTTGGGGCAAAATTGCAGAAATTTCACTCATTTTGGGGCAAAATTTCAGAAATTTCACTTATTTCTGAGAAAAAAAGCAAAAATTTTTCTTATTTTTTGGGCAAAAGGCATAAATTCCCATTATTTTGGGGCAAAAAGGCAGAAATTCACCTTATTTTGGGGTAAAATTGAAGAAATTTCACATATTTCAGGGCAAAAAGCAGAAATTTCCCTTATTTTAGGGCAAAATTGCAGAAATTTCACTTATTTTGGGGCAAAATTGCAGAAATTTCACTTATTTCAGGGAAAAAACGCAGAAATTTTCCTTATTTTGGGGCAAAAATGCAGAAATTCTTAATATTTTGTGGAAAAAATGCAGAAATTTTCCTTATTTTGAGGTAAAAAGGCTGAAATTCCTCTTATTTGGGAGCAAAAAGGCAGAAATGCCCTTATTTTCGGGCAAGTAGACAGTAATTCCCCTTATTTTGTGGCAAAAAGGCAGAAATTTCTTTTATTTTGGGGCAAAATTGCAGATATATCACTTATTTCAGGGAATAATTCAAAAATTCCTTTTTTTGGGGCAAAAAGACATAAATTCCATTTATTTTTGGGTAAAAAGGGAGAAATTTCTCTTATTTTGAGGTAAAAAGGCAGAAATTCCTCTTATTTTGGGGCAAAAATGAAGAAATTTCCCTTTTTTGTGGTAAAAGTTATACATTCCCCTTACTTTCGGGATAAAAAGCAGAAATTCCTCGTATTTTGAAGCAAAATTGCAGAATTTCTCATAATTTTTGGGCAAAAAGGCAGAAATTCCCCTAATTTTGGGGCAAAAGAAGAAATTCCCTTTATTTTGAGGCAAAAATCAGAAATTCCCCTTCTTTTGGGGCAAAATTCAAGAAATTTCCTTTATTTTGGTGCAAAATTGCAGGAATTTACCTTACTTTGGGGCAAAATTGCAGAAATTTCCATTATTTGGGGCAAAATTGCAGAACTTTCATTTATTTTCAGGTAAAAAGGCTGAAATTTCCTTAATTTTCGGGAAAAAGTGAGAAATTCCCCTTATTTTGGGGCAAAATTGCAGAAATTTCCCTTATTATGGGAAATATTGCAGAAATTTTTCTTAATTTAAGGCAAAATTGCAGAAATTTCACTTATTTCAGAGAAAAAAAGCAAAAATTTTTCTTATTTTGGGGCAAAAAGGCAGAAATTCCCATTATTTTGGGGCAAAAGGCAGAAATTTCCTTTTTTTGGGGCAAAATTGCAGAAATTTCACTTATTTTCAGGTGAAAAGGCTGAAATTTCCTTTATTTTGGGGCAAAAAGGAGAAATTCTCTTTATTTTGGGGCAAAATTGCAGACATTACCCTTATTATAGAAAATAATTGCAGAAATTTCTCTTATTTTAGGGCAAAATTGCAGAAATTTCACTTATTTCAGAGAAAAAAAGCAAAAATTTTTCTTATTTTGGGGCAAAAAGCAGAAATTCCCATTATTTTGGGGGAAAAAGGAGGAAATTCACCGTATTTTGGGGTAAAACTGCAGAAATTTCACATATTTCAGGGCAAAAATGCAGAAATTTCCCTTATTTTGGGGCAAAATTGCAGAAATTTCACTTATTTCAGGGTAATAAGTCAGAAAATTTCCTTATTTTGGGGCAAAAAGGACAGAAAATCCCTTTGTTTTGGTGGAAAAAGACAGAAATTCCACTTATTTAGAGGCAAAAAAGCAGAAATTCTCCTTATTTTGGAGCAAAAATGAAGAAATTTCCTATTTTTAAGGCAAAAAGTTATCCATTCTTTTTATTTATGGGCAAAAATAAAGAAATTTCCCGTATTTTGGGGCAAAATTCCAGAAATTTCCCTTATTCTTGGGCAAAATTGCAGAAATTTCACTTATTTTAGGGCAAAATTGCAGAAATTTCACTTATTTCAGTGAAAAAAGGCAGAAATTCCCCTTATTTTGAGGTGAAAAGGCTGAAATTCCCCTTATTATGGGGCAAAAAGGCAGAAATTTCCCTCTTTTGGGGACAAAATTGCAGAAATTTCACTTATTTCAGGGTAATAAGTCAGAAAATTTCCTCATTTTTGGCAAAAAAGACAGAAAATCCCTCTGTTTTGGAGGAAAAAGACAGAAATTCAACTTATTTAGAGGCAAAAAAGCAGAAATTCCCCTTATTTTGGAGCAAAAATGAAGAAATTTCCCTTTTTTAAGGCAAAAAGGTATGCATTCTTTTTATTTACGGGCAAAACGGCAGAAATTTCCCATATTTTGGAGCAAAATTGCAGAAATTCCCCTAATTGTGGGGCAAAAATGCAGAAATTCCCTATATGTTGCGGCAAAAAGACAGAAATTCTCCTTATTTTGGGGCAAAACTCAGAAATTCCACTTATTTTGGGGCAAAAATTTAGAAATTTCCCTTATTCTTGGGCAAAATTGCAGAAATTCCCCGTATTTTGGAGCAAAATTGCAGAAATTCCCCTAATTGTGGGGCAAAAATGCAGAAATTCCCTATATGTTGTGGCCAAAACACAGAAATTCTCATTATTTTGGGGCAAAACTCAGAAATTCCACTTATTTTGGGGCAAAATTCCAGAAATTTCCTTTATTTCGGTGCAAAATTGCAGAAATTTCTATTATTTAGGGGCAAAATTGCAGAAATTTGACTTATTTCAGGAAAAAAAGACAGAAATATTCCTTATTTTGGGGCAAAAAGGCAGAAATTCGTAATATTTTGTGGCAAAAATGCAGAAATTTCCCTTATTTTGAGGTGAAAAGGCTGAAATTCCCCTTATTTGAGGGCAAAACGGCAGAAATTTCCCTTATTTTGGGACAAAATTGCAGAAATTTCACTTATTTCAGGGTAATAAGTCAGAAAATTTCCTTATTTTGTGGCAAAAAAGACAGAAAATCTTTTTGTTTTGGTGGAAAAAGACAGAAATTCCACTTATTTAGAGGCAAAAAAGCAGAAATTCTCCTTATTTTGGAGCAAAAATGAAGAAATTTCCTATTTTTAAGGCAAAAAGTTATCCATTCTTTTTATTTATGGGCAAAAATAAAGAAATTTCCCGTATTTTGGGGCAAAATTCCAGAAATTTCCCTTATTCTTGGGCAAAATTGCAGAAATTTCACTTATTTTAGGGCAAAATTGCAGAAATTTCACTTATTTCAGTGAAAAAAGGCAGAAATTTCCCTTATTTTGGGGCAAAACGGCAGAAATTCTCCTTATTTTGAGGTAAAAAGGCTGAAATTCCCCTTATTTGGGGGCAAAAAGACAGAAATTTCCCTTATATTGGGGCAAAATTGCAGAAATTTCACATATTTCAGGGTAATAAGTCAGAAATTCCCCTTATTTTGGGGCAAAAAAGACAGAAATTTCCTTTGTTTTGGGGGAAATGGCAGAAATTCCACATATTTAGAGGCAAAAAGGCAAAAATTTCTCTTATTTTGGAGCAAAAATGAAGAAATTTACCTTTTTATGGCAAAAAGGTATGCATTCCCATTATTTTCGGGCAAAAAGGCAGAAATTCTCTGTATTTTGGAGCAAAATTGCAGAAATTCCCCTAATTTTGGGGCAAAAGCCAGAAATTTTTTTTATTTTGGGGCAAAAATCAGAAATTCCTCTTATTTTGGCGTAATTCCAGAAATTTCCTCTATTTTGGGGCAAAATTGCAGGAATTTACCTTATTTTGGGGCAAAATTGCAGAAATTTCCTTTTTTTGGGGCAAAATTGCAGAAATTTCACTTATTTTCAGGTGAAAAGGCTGAAATTTCCTTTATTTTGGGGCAAAAAGGAGAAATTCTCTTTATTTTGGGGCAAAATTGCAGACATTTCCCTTATTATAGAAAATAATTGCAGAAATTTCCATTATTTTAGGGCAAAATTGCAGAAATTTCACTTATTTCAGAGAAAAAAAGCAAAATTTTTTCTTATTTTGGAGCAAAAAGGAAGAAATTCCCAAAATTTTGGGGGAAAAAGGAGGAAATTCACCGTATTTTGGGGTAAAATTGCAGAAATTTCACATATTTTAGGGCAAAAAGGCAGAAATTTCCCTTATTTTGGGGCAAAATTGCAGTAATTTCACTTATTTTAGGGTAATAAGTCAGAAATTCCCTTTATTTTGGGGCAAAAAAGACAGAAATTCCCTTTGTTTTGGGAGAAAAAGACAGAAATTCCACTTATTTAGAGGCAAAAAGGCAGAAATTCCCCTTATTTTGGAGCAAAAATGAAGAAATTTCCCTTTTTAATGGCAAAAAGTTATGCATTCCCCTTATTTTCGGGCAAAAAGACAGAAATTCCTCGTATTTTGGATTAAAATTGTAGAAATTCCCCTAATTGTGGGGCAAAAGGCAGAAATTCCCTATATGTTTGGGCATAAAGACGGAAATTCTCCTAATTTCGGGCAAAACTCAGAAATTCCATTTATTTTGGGGCAAAATTCAAAAAATTTCACTTATTTTGGGGCAAAATTGCAGAAATTTCACTCATTTTGGGGCAAAATTTCAGAAATTTCACTTATTTCTGAGAAAAAAAGCAAAAATTTTTCTTATTTTTTGGGCAAAAGGCATAAATTCCCATTATTTTGGGGCAAAAAGGCAGAAATTCACCTTATTTTGGGGTAAAATTGCAGAAATTTCACATATTTCAGGGCAAAAAGCAGAAATTTCCCTTATTTTATGGCAAAATTGCAGAAATTTCACTTATTTTGGGGCAAAATTGCAGAAATTTCACTTATTTCAGGGAAAAAACGCAGAAATTTTCCTTATTTTGGGGCAAAAATGCAGAAATTCTTAATATTTTGTGGAAAAAATGCAGAAATTTTCCTTATTTTGAGGTAAAAAGGCTGAAATTCCTCTTATTTGGGAGCAAAAAGGCAGAAATGCCCTTATTTTCGGGCAAGAAGACAGTAATTCCCCTTATTTTGTGGCAAAAAGGCAGAAATTTCTTTTATTTTGGGGCAAAATTGCAGATATATCACTTATTTCAGGGAATAATTCAAAAATTCCTTTTTTTGGGGCAAAAAGACATAAATTCCATTTATTTTTGGGTAAAAAGGGAGAAATTTCTCTTATTTTGAGGTAAAAAGGCAGAAATTCCTCTTATTTTGGGGCAAAAATGAAGAAATTTCCCTTTTTTGTGGTAAAAGTTATACATTTCCCTTACTTTCGGGATAAAAAGCAGAAATTCCTCGTATTTTGAAGCAAAATTGCAGAAATTCTCATAATTTTCGGGCAAAAAGGCAGAAATTCCCCTAATTTTGGGGCAAAAGAAGAAATTCCCTTTATTTTGAGGCAAAAATCAGAAATTCCCCTTCTTTTGGGGCAAAATTCAAGAAATTTCCTTTATTTTGGTGCAACATTGCAGGAATTTACCTTATTTTGGGGCAAAATTGCAGTAATTTCCATTATTTGGGGCAAAATTGCAGAACTTTCATTTATTTTCAGGTAAAAAGGCTGAAATTTCCTTAATTTTCGGGCAAAAAGTGAGAAATTCCCCTTATTTTGGGGCAAAATTGCAGAAATTTCCCTTATTATGGGAAATATTGCAGAAATTTTTCTTAATTTAAGGCAAAATTGCAGAAATTTCACTTATTTCAGAGAAAAAAAGCAAAAATTTTTCTTATTTTGGGGCAAAAAGGCAGAAATTCCCATTATTTTGGGGCAAAAGGCAGAAATTTCCTTTTTTGGGGCAAAATTGCAGAAATTTCACTTATTTTCAGGTGAAAAGGCTGAAATTTCCTTTATTTTGGGGCAAAAAGGAGAAATTCTCTTTATTTTGGGGCAAAATTGCAGACATTTCCCTTATTATAGAAAATAATTGCAGAAATTTCTCTTATTTTAGGGCAAAATTGCAGAAATTTCACTTATTTCAGAGAAAAAAAGCAAAAATTTTTCTTATTTTGGGGCAAAAAGGCAGAAATTTCCATTATTTTGGGGGAAAAAGGAGGAAATTCACCGTATTTTGGGGTAAAACTGCAGAAATTTCACATATTTCAGGGCAAAAATGCAGAAATTTCCCTTATTTTGGGGCAAAATTGCAGAAATTTCACTTATTTCAGGGTAATAAGTCAGAAAATTTCCTTATTTTGGGGCAAAAAAGACAGAAAATCCCTTTGTTTTGGTGGAAAAAGACAGAAATTCCACTTATTTAGAGGCAAAAAAGCAGAAATTCTCCTTATTTTGGAGCAAAAATGAAAAAATTTCCTTTTTTTAAGGCAAAAAGTTATCCATTCTTTTTATTTATGGGCAAAAATAAAGAAATTTCCCGTATTTTGGGGCAAAATTCCAGAAATTTCCCTTATTCTTGGGCAAAATTGCAGAAATTTCACTTATTTTAGGGGAAAATTGGAGAAATTTCACTTATTTCAGTGAAAAAAGGCAGAAATTCCCCTTATTTTGAGGTGAAAAGGCTGAAATTCCCCTTATTATGGGGCAAAAAGGCAGAAATTTCCCTTATTTGGAAACAAAATTGCAGAAATTTCACTTATTTCAGGGTAATAAGTCAGAAAATTTCCTAATTTTGTGGCAAAAAAAACAGAAAATTCCTCTGTTTTGGAGGAAAAAGACAGAAATTCAACTTATTTAGAGGCAAAAAAGCAGAATTTCCCCTTATTTTGGAGCAAAAATGAAGAAATTTCCGTTTTTTAAGGCAAAAAGGTATGCGTTCTTTTTATTTATGGGCAAAACGGCAGAAATTTCCCATATTTTGGAGCAAAATTGCAGAAATTCCCCTAATTGTGGGGCAAAAATGCAGAAATTCCCTATATGTTGCAGCAAAAAGACAGAAATTCTCCTTATTTTGGGGCAAAACTCAGAAATTCCACATATTTTGGGGCAAAATTCCAGAAATTTCCCTTATTCTTGGGCAAAATTGCAGAAATTCCCCGTATTTTGGAGCAAAATTGCAGAAATTCCCCTAATTGTGGGGCAAAAATGCAGAAATTCCCTATATGTTGTGGCAAAAACACAGAAATTCTCCTTATTTTGGGGCAAAACTCAGAAATTCCACTTATTTTGGGGCAAAATTCCAGAAATTTCCTTTATTTCGGTGCAAAATTGCAGAAATTTCTCTTATTTAGGGGCAAAATTGCAGAAATTTGACTTATTTCAGGAAAAAAAGACAGAAATATTCCTTATTTTGGGGCAAAAAGGCAGAAATTCGTAATATTTTGTGGCAAAAATGCAGAAATTTCCCTTATTTTGAGGTGAAAAGGCTGAAATTCCCCTTATTTGAGGGCAAAAAGGCAGAAATTTCCCTTATTTTGGGACAAAATTGCAGAAATTTCACTTATTTCAGGGTAATAAGTCAGAAAATTTCCTTATTTTGTGGCAAAAAAGACAGAAAATCTTTTTGTTTTGGTGGAAAAAGACAGAAATTCCACTTATTTAGAGGCAAAAAAGCAGAAATTCTCCTTATTTTGGAGCAAAAATGAAGAAATTTCCTTTTTTTAAGGCAAAAAGTTATCCATTCTTTTTATTTATTGGCAAAAATAAAGAAATTTCCCGTATTTTGGGGCAAAATTCCAGAAATTTCCCTTATTCTTGGGCAAAATTGCAGAAATTTCACTTATTTTAGGGCAAAATTGCAGAAATTTCACTTATTTCAGTGAAAAAAGGCAGAAATTTCCCTTATTTTGGGGCAAAACGGCAGAAATTCTCCTTATTTTGAGGTAAAAAGGCTGAAATTCCCCTTATTTGGGGGCAAAAAGACAGAAATTTCCCTTATATTGGGGCAAAATTGCAGAAATTTCACATATTTCAGGGTAATAAGTCAGAAATTCCCCTTATTTTGGGGCAAAAAAGACAGAAATTTCCTTTGTTTTGGGGGAAATGGCAGAAATTCCACATATTTAGAGGCAAAAAGGCAAAAATTTCTCTTATTTTGGAGCAAAAATGAAGAAATTTACCTTTTTATGGCAAAAAGGTATGCATTCCCATTATTTTCGGGCAAAAAGGCAGAAATTCTCTGTATTTTGGAGCAAAATTGCAGAAATTCCCCTAATTTTGGGGCAAAAGCCAGAAATTCTTTTTATTTTGGTGCAAAAATCAGAAATTCCTCTTATTTTGGCGTAATTCCAGAAATTTCCTCTATTTTGGGGCAAAATTGCAGGAATTTACCTTATTTTGGGGCAAAATTGCAGAAATTTCCTTTTTTGGGGGCAAAATTGCAGAAATTTCACTTATTTTCAGGTGAAAAGGCTGAAATTTCCTTTATTTTGGGGCAAAAAGGAGAAATTCTCTTTATTTTGGGGCAAAATTGCAGACATTTCCCTTATTATAGAAAATAATTGCAGAAATTTCCATTATTTTAGGGCAAAATTGCAGAAATTCCCCTAATTTTGGGGCAAAAGTCAGAAATTCTTTTTATTTTGGGGCAAAAATCAGAAATTCCTCTTATTTTTGGCGTAATTCCAGAAATTTCCTCTATTTTGGGGCAAAATTGCAGGAATTTACCTTATTTTGGGGCAAAATTGCAGAAATTTCCTTTTTTTGGGGCAAAATTGCAGAAATTTCACTTATTTTCAGGTGAAAAGGCTGAAATTTCTTTATTTTGGGGCAAAAAGGAGAAATTCTCTTTATTTTGGGGCAAAATTGCAGACATTTCCCTTATTATAGAAAATAATTGCAGAAATTTCCATTATTTTAGGGCAAAATTGCAGAAATTTCACTTATTTCAGAAAAAAAAAGCAAAATTTTTTCTTATTTTGGAGCAAAAAGGCAGAAATTCCCATTATTTTGGGGGAAAAAAGAGGTAATTCACCGTATTTTGGGGTAAAATTGCAGAAATTTCACATATTTTAGGGCAAAAAGGCAGAAATTTCCCTTATTTTGGGGCAAAATTGCAGTAATTTCACTTATTTTAGGGTAATAAGTCAGAAATTCCCTTTATTTTGGGGCAAAAAAGAAAGAAATTCCCTTTGTTTTGCGGGAAAAAGACAGAAATTCCACTTATTTAGAGGCAAAAAGGCAGAAATTCCCCTTATTTTGGAGCAAAAATGAAGAAATTTCCAATTTTTATGGCAAAAAGTTATGCATTCCCCTTATTTTTGGGCAAAAAGACAGAAATTCCTCGTATTTTGGATTAAAATTGTAGAAATTCCCCTAATTGTGGGGCAAAAGGCAGAAATTCCCTATATGTTTGGGCATAAAGACGGAAATTCTCCTAATTTCGGGCAAAACTCAGAAATTCCATTTATTTTGGGGCAAAATTCAAAAATTTTCACTTATTTTGGGGCAAAATTGCAGAAATTTCACTCATTTTGGGGCAAAATTTCAGAAATTTCACTTATTTCTGAGAAAAAAAGCAAAAATTTTTCTTATTTTTTGGGCAAAAGGCATAAATTCCCATTATTTTGGGGCAAAAAGGCAGAAATTCACCTTATTTTGGGGTAAAATTGAAGAAATTTCACATATTTCAGGGCAAAAAGCAGAAATTTCCCTTATTTTAGGGCAAAATTGCAGAAATTTCACTTATTTTGGGGCAAAATTGCAGAAATTTCACTTATTTCAGGGAAAAAACGCAGAAATTTTCCTTATTTTGGGGCAAAAATGCAGAAATTCTTAATATTTTGTGGAAAAAATGCAGAAATTTTCCTTATTTTGAGGTAAAAAGGCTGAAATTCCTCTTATTTGGGAGCAAAAAGGCAGAAATGCCCTTATTTTCGGGCAAGTAGACAGTAATTCCCCTTATTTTGTGGCAAAAAGGCAGAAATTTCTTTTATTTTGGGGCAAAATTGCAGATATATCACTTATTTCAGGGAATAATTCAAAAATTCCTTTTTTTGGGGCAAAAAGACATAAATTCCATTTATTTTTGGGTAAAAAGGGAGAAATTTCTCTTATTTTGAGGTAAAAAGGCAGAAATTCCTCTTATTTTGGGGCAAAAATGAAGAAATTTCCCTTTTTTGTGGTAAAAGTTATACATTCCCCTTACTTTCGGGATAAAAAGCAGAAATTCCTCGTATTTTGAAGCAAAATTGCAGAAATTCTCATAATTTTTGGGCAAAAATGCAGAAATTCCCCTAATTTTGGGGCAAAAGAAGAAATTCCCTTTATTTTGAGGCAAAAATCAGAAATTCCCCTTCTTTTGGGGCAAAATTCAAGAAATTTCCTTTATTTTGGTGCAAAATTGCAGGAATTTACCTTATTTTGGGGCAAAATTGCAGAAATTTCCATTATTTGGGGCAAAATTGCAGAACTTTCATTTATTTTCAGGTAAAAAGGCTGAAATTTCCTTAATTTTCGGGAAAAAGTGAGAAATTCCCCTTATTTTGGGGCAAAATTGCAGAAATTTCCCTTATTATGGGAAATATTGCAGAAATTTTTCTTAATTTAAGGCAAAATTGCAGAAATTTCACTTATTTCAGAGAAAAAAAGCAAAAATTTTTCTTATTTTGGGGCAAAAAGGCAGAAATTCCCATTATTTTGGGGCAAAAGGCAGAAATTTCCTTTTTTTGGGGCAAAATTGCAGAAATTTCACTTATTTTCAGGTGAAAAGGCTGAAATTTCCTTAATTTTGGGGCAAAAAGTAGAAATTCTCTTTATTTTGGGGCAAAATTGCAGACATTACCCTTATTATAGAAAATAATTGCAGAAATTTCTCTTATTTTAGGGCAAAATTGCAGAAATTTCACTTATTTCAGAGAAAAAAAGCAAAAATTTTTCTTATTTTGGGGCAAAAAGCAGAAATTCCCATTATTTTGGGGGAAAAAGGAGGAAATTCACCGTATTTTGGGGTAAAACTGCAGAAATTTCACATATTTCAGGGCAAAAATGCAGAAATTTCCCTTATTTGGGGGCAAAATTGCAGAAATTTCACTTATTTCAGGGTAATAAGTCAGAAAATTTCCTTATTTTGGGGCAAAAAAGACAGAAAATCCCTTTGTTTTGGTGGAAAAAGACAGAAATTCCACTTATTTAGAGGCAAAAAAGCAGAAATTCTCCTTATTTTGGAGCAAAAATGAAGAAATTTCCTTTTTTTAAGGCAAAAAGTTATCCATTCTTTTTATTTATGGGCAAAAATAAAGAAATTTCCCGTATTTTGGGGCAAAATTCCAGAAATTTCCCTTATTCTTGGGCAAAATTGCAGAAATTTCACTTATTTTAGGGCAAAATTGCAGAAATTTCACTTATTTCAGTGAAAAAAGGCAGAAATTCTCCTTATTTTGAGGTGAAAAGGCTGAAATTCCCCTTATTATGGGGCAAAAAGGCAGAAATTTCCCTCTTTTGGGGACAAAATTGCAGAAATTTCACTTATTTCAGGGTAATAAGTCAGAAAATTTCCTCATTTTTGGCAAAAAAGACAGAAAATCCCTCTGTTTTGGAGGAAAAAGACAGAAATTCAACTTATTTAGAGGCAAAAAAGCAGAAATTCCCCTTATTTTGGAGCAAAAATGAAGAAATTTCCCTTTTTTAAGGCAAAAAGGTATGCATTCTTTTTATTTACGGGCAAAACGGCAGAAATTTCCCATATTTTGGAGCAAAATTGCAGAAATTCCCCTAATTGTGGGGCAAAAATGCAGAAATTCTCTATATGTTGCGGCAAAAAGACAGAAATTCTCCTTATTTTGGGGCAAAACTCAGAAATTCCACTTATTTTGGGGCAAAATTTTAGAAATTTCCCTTATTCTTGGGCAAAATTGCAGAAATTCCCCGTATTTTGGAGCAAAATTGCAGAAATTCCCCTAATTGTGGGGCAAAAATGCAGAAATTCCCTATATGTTGTGGCCAAAACACAGAAATTCTCATTATTTTGGGGCAAAACTCAGAAATTCCACTTATTTTGGGGCAAAATTCCAGAAATTTCCTTTATTTCGGTGCAAAATTGCAGAAATTTCTATTATTTAGGGGCAAAATTGCAGAAATTTGACTTATTTCAGGAAAAAAAGACAGAAATATTCCTTATTTTGGGGCAAAAAGGCAGAAATTCGTAATATTTTGTGGCAAAAATGCAGAAATTTCCCTTATTTTGAGGTGAAAAGGCTGAAATTCCCCTTATTTGAGGGCAAAACGGCAGAAATTTCCCTTATTTTGGGACAAAATTGCAGAAATTTCACTTATTTCAGGGTAATAAGTCAGAAAATTTCCTTATTTTGTGGCAAAAAAGACAGAAAATCTTTTTGTTTTGGTGGAAAAAGACAGAAATTCCACTTATTTAGAGGCAAAAAAGCAGAAATTCTCCTTATTTTGGAGCAAAAATGAAGAAATTTCCTTTTTTTAAGGCAAAAAGTTATCCATTCTTTTTATTTATGGGCAAAAATAAAGAAATTTCCCGTATTTTGGGGCAAAATTCCAGAAATTTCCCTTATTCTTGGGCAAAATTGCAGAAATTTCACTTATTTTAGGGAAAAATTGCAGAAATTTCACTTATTTCAGTGAAAAAAGGCAGAAATTTCCCTTATTTTGGGGCAAAACGGCATAAATTCTCCTTATTTTGAGGTAAAAAGGCTGAAATTCCCCTTATTTGGGGGCAAAAAGACAGAAATTTCCCTTATATTGGGGCAAAATTGCAGAAATTTCACATATTTCAGGGTAATAAGTCAGAAATTCCCCTTATTTTGGGGCAAAAAAGACAGAAATTTCCTTTGTTTTGGGGGAAATGGCAGAAATTCCACATATTTAGAGGCAAAAAGGCAAAAATTTCTCTTATTTTGGAGCAAAAATGAAGAAATTTACCTTTTTATTGCAAAAAGGTATGCATTCCCATTATTTTCGGGCAAAAAGGCAGAAATTCTCTGTATTTTGGAGCAAAATTGCAGAAATTCCCCTAATTTTGGGGCAAAAGCCAGAAATTTTTTTTATTTTGGGGCAAAAATCAGAAATTCCTCTTATTTTGGCGTAATTCCAGAAATTTCCTCTATTTTGGGGCAAAATTGCAGGAATTTACCTTATTTTGGGGCAAAATTGCAGAAATTTCCTTTTTTGGGGGCAAAATTGCAGAAATTTCACTTATTTTCAGGTGAAAAGGCTGAAATTTCCTTTTTTTGGGGGCAAAAAGAAGAAATTCTCTTTATTTTGGGGCAAAATTGCAGACATTTTCCTTATTATAGAAAATAATTGCAGAAATTTCCATTATTTTAGGGCAAAATTGCAGAAATTTCACTTATTTCAGGGTAATAAGTCAGAAAATTTCCTTATTTTGTGGCAAAAAAGACAGAAAATCTTTTTGTTTTGGTGGAAAAAGACAGAAATTCCACTTATTTAGAGGCAAAAAAGCAGAAATTCTCCTTATTTTGGAGCAAAAATGAAGAAATTTCCTTTTTTTAAGGCAAAAAGTTATCCATTCTTTTTATTTATGGGCAAAAATAAAGAAATTTCCCGTATTTTGGGGCAAAATTCCAGAAATTTCCCTTATTCTTGGGCAAAATTGCAGAAATTTCACTTATTTTAGGGCAAAATTGCAGAAATTTCACTTATTTCAGTGAAAAAAGGCAGAAATTTCCCTTATTTTGGGGCAAAACGGCATAAATTCTCCTTATTTTGAGGTAAAAAGGCTGAAATTCCCCTTATTTGGGGGCAAAAAGACAGAAATTTCCCTTATATTGGGGCAAAATTGCAGAAATTTCACATATTTCAGGGTAATAAGTCAGAAATTCCCCTTATTTTGGGGCAAAAAAGACAGAAATTTCCTTTGTTTTGGGGGAAATGGCAGAAATTCCACATATTTAGAGGCAAAAAGGCAAAAATTTCTCTTATTTTGGAGCAAAAATGAAGAAATTTACCTTTTTATTGCAAAAAGGTATGCATTCCCATTATTTTCGGGCAAAAAGGCAGAAATTCTCTGTATTTTGGAGCAAAATTGCAGAAATTCCCCTAATTTTGGGGCAAAAGCCAGAAATTTTTTTTATTTTGGGGCAAAAATCAGAAATTCCTCTTATTTTGGCGTAATTCCAGAAATTTCCTCTATTTTGGGGCAAAATTGCAGGAATTTACCTTATTTTGGGGCAAAATTGCAGAAATTTCCTTTTTTGGGGGCAAAATTGCAGAAATTTCACTTATTTTCAGGTGAAAAGGCTGAAATTTCCTTTTTTTGGGGGCAAAAAGAAGAAATTCTCTTTATTTTGGGGCAAAATTGCAGACATTTTCCTTATTATAGAAAATAATTGCAGAAATTTCCATTATTTTAGGGCAAAATTGCAGAAATTTCACTTATTTCAGAGAAAAAAAGCAAAATTTTTTCTTATTTTGGAGCAAAAAGGCAGAAATTCCCATTATTTTGGGGGAAAAAGGAGGTAATTCACCGTATTTTGGGGTAAAATTGCAGAAATTTCACATATTTTAGGGCAAAAAGGCAGAAATTTCCCTTATTTTGGGGCAAAATTGCAGTAATTTCACTTATTTTAGGGTAATAAGTCAGAAATTCCCTTTATTTTGGGGCAAAAAAGAAAGAAATTCCCTTTGTTTTGCGGGAAAAAGACAGAAATTCCACTTATTTAGAGGCAAAAAGGCAGAAATTCCCCTTATTTTGGAGCAAAAATGAAGAAATTTCCAATTTTTATGGCAAAAAGTTATGCATTCCCCTTATTTTCGGGCAAAAAGACAGAAATTCTTCGTATTTTAGATTAAAATTGTAGAAATTCCCCTAATTGTGGGGCAAAAGGCAGAAATTCCCTATATGTTTGGGCAAAAAGACGGAAATTCTCCTTATTTTGGGGCAAAACTCAGAAATTCCATTTATTTTGGGGCAAAATTCAAAAAATTTCACTTATTTTGGGGCAAAATTGCAGAAATTTCACTCATTTTGGGGCAAAATTTCAGAAATTTCACTTATTTCTTAGAAAAAAAGCAAAAATTTTTCTTATTTTTTGGGCAAAAGGCAGAAATTCCCATTATTTTGGGGCAAAAAGGCAGAAATTCACCTTATTTTGGGGTAAAATTGCAGAAATTTCACATATTTCAGAGCAAAAAGCAGAAATTTCCCTTATTTTAGGGCAAAATTGCAGAAATTTCACTTATTTTGGGGCAAAATTGCAGAAATTTCACTTATTTCAGGGATAAAACGCAGAAATTTTCCTTATTTTGGGGCAAAAATGCAGAAATTCTTAATATTTTGTGGAAAAAATGCAGAAATTTTCCTTATTTTGAGGTAAAAAGGCTGAAATTCCTCTTATTTGGGAGCAAAAAGGCAGAAATGCCCTTATTTTCGGGCAAGAAGACAGTAATTCCCCTTATTTTGTGGCAAAAAGGCAGAAATTTCTTTTATTTTGGGGCAAAATTGCAGATATATCACTTATTTCAGGGAATAATTCAAAAATTCCTTTTTTTGGGGCAAAAAGACATAAATTCCATTTATTTTTGGGTAAAAAGGGAGAAATTTCTCTTATTTTGAGGTAAAAAGGCAGAAATTCCTCTTATTTTGGGGCAAAAATGAAGAAATTTCCCTTTTTTGTGGTAAAAGTTATACATTCCCCTTACTTTCGGGATAAAAAGCAGAAATTCCTCGTATTTTGAAGCAAAATTGCAGAAATTCTCATAATTTTCGGGCAAAAGGCAGAAATTCCCCTAATTTTGGGGCAAAAGAAGAAATTCCCTTTATTTTGAGGCAAAAAATCAGAAATTCCCCTTCTTTTGGGGCAAAATGCAAGAAATTTCCTTTATTTTGGTGCAAAATTGCAGGAATTTACCTTATTTTGGGGCAAAATTGCAGAAATTTCCATTATTTGGGGCAAAATTTCAGAACTTTCATTTATTTTCAGGTAAAAAGGCTGAAATTTCCTTAATTTTCGGGAAAAAGTGAGAAATTCCCCTTATTTTGGGGCAAAAAAGACAGAAATTTCCTTTGTTTTGGGGGAAATGGCAGAAATTCCACATATTTAGAGGCAAAAAGGCAAAAATTTCTCTTATTTTGGAGCAAAAATGAAGAAATTTACCTTTTTATGGCAAAAAGGTATGCATTCCCATTATTTTCGGGCAAAAAGGCAGAAATTCTCTGTATTTTGGAGCAAAATTGCAGAAATTCCCCTAATTTTGGGGCAAAAGCCAGAAATTCTTTTTATTTTGGTGCAAAAATCAGAAATTCCTCTTATTTTGGCGTAATTCCAGAAATTTCCTCTATTTTGGGGCAAAATTGCAGGAATTTACCTTATTTTGGGGCAAAATTGCAGAAATTTCCTTTTTTGGGGGCAAAATTGCAGAAATTTCACTTATTTTCAGGTGAAAAGGCTGAAATTTCCTTTATTTTGGGGCAAAAATGAGAAATTCTCTTTATTTTGGGGCAAAATTGCAGACATTTCCCTTATTATAGAAAATAATTGCAGAAATTTCCATTATTTTAGGGCAAAATTGCAGAAATTTAACTTATTTCAGAGAAAAAATGCAAAATTTTTTCTTATTTTTGAGCAAAAAGGCAGAAATTCCCATTATTTTGGGGGAAAAAGGAGGTAATTCACCGTATTTTGGGGTAAAATTGCAGAAATTTCACATATTTTAGGGCAAAAAGGCAGAAATTTCCCTTATTTTGGGGCAAAATTGCAGTAATTTCACTTATTTTAGGGTAATAAGTCAGAAATTCCCTTTATTTTGGGGCAAAAAAGAAAGAAATTCCCTTTGTTTTGCGGGAAAAAGACAGAAATTCCACTTATTTAGAGGCAAAAAGGCAGAAATTCCCCTTATTTTGGAGCAAAAATGAAGAAATTTCCAATTTTTATGGCAAAAAGTTATGCATTCCCCTTATTTTCGGGCAAAAAGACAGAAATTCTTCGTATTTTGGATTAAAATTGTAGAAATTCCCCTAATTGTGGGGCAAAAGGCAGAAATTCCCTATATGTTTGGGCATAAAGACGGAAATTCTCCTAATTTCGGGCAAAACTCAGAAATTCCATTTATTTTGGTGCAAAATTCAAAAAAATTTCACTTATTTTGGGGCAAAATTGCAGAAATTTCACTCATTTTGGGGCAAAATTTCAGAAATTTCACTTATTTCTGAGAAAAAAAGCAAAAATTTTTCTTATTTTTTGGGCAAAAGGCATAAATTCCCATTATTTTGGGGCAAAAAGGCAGAAATTCACCTTATTTTGGGGTAAAATTGCAGAAATTTCACATATTTCAGGGCAAAAAGCAGAAATTTCTCTTATTTTAGGGCAAAATTGCAGAAATTTCACTTATTTTGGGGCAAAATTGCAGAAATTTCATTTATTTCAGGGAAAAAACGCAGAAATTTTCCTTATTTTGGGGCAAAAATGCAGAAATTCTTAATATTTTGTGGAAAAAATGCAGAAATTTTCCTTATTTTGAGGTAAAAAGGCTGAAATTCCTCTTATTTGGGAGCAAAATGGCAGAAATGCCCTTATTTTCGGGCAAGAAGACAGTAATTCCCCTTATTTTGTGGCAAAAAGGCAGAAATTTCTTTTATTTTGGGGCAAAATTGCAGATATATCACTTATTTCAGGGAATAATTCAAAAATTCCTTTTTTTGGGGCAAAAAGACATAAATTCCATTTATTTTTGGGTAAAAAGGGAGAAATTTCTCTTATTTTGAGGTAAAAAGGCAGAAATTCCTCTTATTTTGGGGCAAAAATGAAGAAATTTCCCTTTTTTGTGGTAAAAGTTATACATTCCCCTTACTTTCGGGATAAAAAGCAGAAATTCCTCGTATTTTGAAGCAAAATTGCAGAAATTCTCATAATTTTTGGGCAAAAAGGCAGAAATTCCCCTAATTTTGGGGCAAAAGAAGAAATTCCCTTTATTTTGAGGCAAAAATCAGAAATTCCCCTTCTTTTGGGGCAAAATTCAAGAAATTTCCTTTATTTTGTTGCAAAATTGCAGGAATTTACCTTATTTTGGGGCAAAATTGCAGAAATTTCATTTATTTTCAGGTTAAAAATGCTGAAATTTCCTTAATTTTCGGGAAAAAGTGAGAAATTCCCCTTATTTTGGGGCAAAATTGCAGAAATTTCCCTTATTATGGGAAATATTGCAGAAATTTTTCTTAATTTAAGGCAAAATTGCAGAAATTTCACTTATTTCAGAGAAAAAAAGCAAAAATTTTTCTTATTTTGGGGCAAAAAGGCAGAAATTCCCATTATTTTGGGGCAAAAGGCAGAAATTTCCTTTTTTTGGGGCAAAATTGCAGAAATTTCACTTATTTTCAGGTGAAAAGGCTGAAATTTCCTTTATTTTGGGGCAAAAAGGAGAAATTCTCTTTATTTTGGGGCAAAATTGCAGACATTTCCCTTATTATAGAAAATAATTGCAGAAATATCTCTTATTTTAGGGCAAAATTGCAGAAATTTCACTTATTTCAGAGAAAAAAAGCAAAAATTTTTCTTATTTTGGGGCAAAAAGGCAGAAATTCCCATTATTTTTGGGGGAAAAAGGAGGAAATTCACCGTATTTTGGGGTAAAACTGCAGAAATTTCACATATTTCAGGGCAAAAATGCAGAAATTTCCCTTATTTTGGGGCAAAATTGCAGAAATTTCACTTATTTCAGGGTAATAAGTCAGAAAATTTCCTTATTTTGGGGCAAAAAAGACAGAAAATCCCTTTGTTTTGGTGGAAAAAGACAGAAATTCCACTTATTTAGAGGCAAAAAAGCAGAAATTCTCCTTATTTTGGAGCAAAAATGAAGAAATTTCCTTTTTTTAAGGCAAAAAGTTATCCATTCTTTTTATTTATGGGCAAAAATAAATAAATTTCCCGTATTTTGGGGCAAAATTCCAGAAATTTCCCTTATTCTTGGGCAAAATTGCAGAAATTTCACTTATTTTAGCGCAAAATTGCAGAAATTTCACCTATTTCAGTGAAAAAAGGCAGAAATTCCCCTTATTTTGAGGTGAAAAGGCTGAAATTCCCCTTATTAAGGGGCAAAAAGGCAGAAATTTCCCTCTTTTGGGGACAAAATTGCAGAAATTTCACTTATTTCAGGGTAATAAGTCAGAAAATTTCCTCATTTTGTGGCAAAAAAGACAGAAAATCCCTCTGTTTTGGAGGAAAAAGACAGAAATTCAACTTATTTAGAGGGAAAAAAGCAGAAATTCCCCTTATTTTGGAGCAAAAATGAAGAAATTTCCCTTTTTTAAGGCAAAAAGGTATGCATTCTTTTTATTTACGGGCAAAACGGCAGAAATTTCCCATATTTTGGAGCAAAATTGCAGAAATTCCCCTAATTGTGGGGCAAAAATGCAGAAATTCCCTATATGTTGCGGCAAAAAGACAGAAATTCTCCTTATTTTGGGGCAAAACTCAGAAATTCCACTTATTTTGGGGCAAAATTTTAGATATTTCCCTTATTCTTGGGCAAAATTGCAGAATATCGCCGTATTTTTGAGCAAAATTGCAGAAATTCCCCTAATTGTGGGGCAAAAATGCAGAAATTCCCTATATGTTGTGGCCAAAACACAGAAATTCTCATTATTTTGGGGCAAAACTCAGAAATTCCACTTATTTTGGGGCAAAATTCCAGAAATTTCCTTTATTTCGGTGCAAAATTGCAGAAATTTCTCTTATTTAGGGGCAAAATTGCAGAAATTTGACTTATTTCAGGAAAAAAAGACAGAAATATTCCTTATTTTGGGGCAAAAAGGCAGAAATTCGTAATATTTTGTGGCAAAAATGCAGAAATTTCCCTTATTTTGAGGTGAAAAGGCTGAAATTCCCCTTATTTGAGGGCAAAACGGCAGAAATTTCCCTTATTTTGGGACAAAATTGCAGAAATTTCACTTATTTCAGGGTAATAAGTCAGAAAATTTCCTTATTTTGGGGCAAAAAAGACAGAAAATCCCTTTGTTTTGGTGGAAAAAGACAGAAATTCCACTTATTTAGAGGCAAAAAAGCAGAAATTCTCCTTATTTTGGAGCAAAAATGAAGAAATTTCCTTTTTTTAAGGCAAAAAGTTATCCATTCTTTTTATTTATGGGCAAAAATAAAGAAATTTCCCGTATTTTGGGGCAAAATTCCAGAAATTTCCCTTATTCTTGGGCAAAATTGCAGAAATTTCACTTATTTTAGGGCAAAATTGCAGAAATTTCACTTATTTCAGTGAAAAAAGGCAGAAATTTCCCTTATTTTGGGGCAAAACGGCAGAAATTCTCCTTATTTTGAGGTAAAAAGGCTGAAATTCCCCTTATTTGGGGGCAAAAAGACAGAAATTTCCCTTATATTGGGGCAAAATTGCAGAAATTTCACATATTTCAGGGTAATAAGTCAGAAATTCCCCTTATTTTGGGGCAAAAAAGACAGAAATTTCCTTTGTTTTGGGGGAAATGGCAGAAATTCCACATATTTAGAGGCAAAAAGGCAAAAATTTCTCTTATTTTGGAGCAAAAATGAAGAAATTTACCTTTTTATGGCAAAAAGGTATGCATTCCCATTATTTTCGGGCAAAAAGGCAGAAATTCTCTGTATTTTGGAGCAAAATTGCAGAAATTCCCCTAATTTTGGGGCAAAAGCCAGAAATTCTTTTTATTTTGGGGCAAAAATCAGAAATTCCTCTTATTTTGGCGTAATTCCAGAAATTTCCTCTATTTTGGGACAAAATTGCAGGAATTTACCTTATTTTGGGGCAAAATTGCAGAAATTTCCTTTTTTGGGGGCAAAATTGCAGAAATTTCACTTATTTTCAGGTGAAAAGGCTGAAATTTCCTTTATTTTGGGGCAAAAAGGAGAAATTCTCTTTATTTTGGGGCAAAGTTGCAGACATTTCCCTTATTATAGAAAATAATTGCAGAAATTTCCATTATTTTAGGGCAAAATTGCAGAAATTTCACTTATTTCAGAGAAAAAAAGCAAAATTTTTTCTTATTTTGGAGCAAAAAGGCAGAAATTCCCATTATTTTGGGGGAAAAAGGAGGAAATTCACCGTATTTTGGGGTAAAATTGCAGAAATTTCACATATTTTAGGGCAAAAAGGCAGAAATTTCCCTTATTTTGGGGCAAAATTGCAGTAATTTCACTTATTTTAGGGTAATAAGTCAGAAATTCCCTTTATTTTGGGGCAAAAAAGACAGAAATTCCCTTTGTTTTGGGGGAAAAAGACAGAAATTCCACTTATTTAGAGGCAAAAAGGCAGAAATTCCCCTTATTTTGGAGCAAAAATGAAGAAATTTCCCATTTTTATGGCAAAAAGTTATGCATTCCCCTTATTTTCGGGCAAAAAGACAGAAATTCCTCGTATTTTGGATTAAAATTGCAGAAATTCCCCTAATTGTGGGGCAAAAGGCAGAAATTCCCTATATGTTTGGGCAAAAAGACGGAAATTCTCCTTATTTTGGGGCAAAACTCAGAAATTCCATTTATTTTGGGGCAAAATTCAAAAAATTTCACTTATTTTGGGGCAAAATTGCAGAAATTTCACTCATTTTGGGGCAAAATTTCAGAAATTTCACTTATTTCTGAAAAAAAAAAGCAAAAATTTTTCTTATTTTTTGGGCAAAAGGCAGAAATTCTCATTATTTTGGGGCAAAAAAGCAGAAATTAACCTTATTTTGGGGTAAAATTGCAGAAATTTCACATATTTCAGGGCAAAAAGCAGAAATTTCCCTAATTTTAGGGCAAAATTGCAGAAATTTCACTTATTTTGGGGCAAAATTGCAGAAATTTCACATATTTAAGGGAAGAACTCAGAAATTTTCCTTATTTTTGGGCAAAAATGCAGAAATTCTTAATATTTTGTGGAAAAAATGCAGAAATTTTCCTTATTTTGAGGTAAAAAGGCTGAAATTCCTCTTATTTGGGAGCAAAAAGGAAGAAATGCCCTTATTTTCGGGCAAGAAGACAGTAATTCCCCTTATTTTGTGGCAAAAAGGAAGAAATTTATTTTATTTTGGGGCAAAATTGCAGATATATCACTTATTTCAGGGAATAATTCAAAAATTCCTTTTTTTGGGGCAAAAAGACATAAATTCCATTTATTTTTGGGTAAAAATGGGAGAAATTTCACTTATTTTGAGGTAAAAAGGCAGAAATTCCTCTTATTTTGGGGCAAAAATGAAGAAATTTCCCTTTTTTGTGGTAAAAGTTATACATTCCCCTTACTTTCGGGATAAAAAGCAGAAATTCCTCGTATTTTGAAGCAAAATTGCAGAAATTCTCATAATTTTCGGGCAAAAAGGCAGAAATTCCCCTAATTTTGGGGCAAAAGAAGAAATTCCCTTTATTTTGAGGCAAAAATCAGAAATTCCCCTTCTTTTGGGGCAAAATTCAAGAAATTTCCTTTATTTTGGTGCAAAATTGCAGGAATTTACCTTATTTTGGGGCAATATTGCAGAAATTTCCATTATTTGGGGCAAAATTGCAGAACTTTCATTTATTTTCAGGTAAAAAGGCTGAAATTTCCTTAATTTTCGGGCAAAAAGTGAGAAATTCCCCTTATTTTGGGGCAAAATTGCAGAAATTTCCTTTTTTATGGGAAATATTGCAGAAATTTTTCTTAATTTAAGACAAAATTGCAGAAATTTCACTTATTTCAGAGAAAAAAAGCAAAAATTTTTCTTGTTTTGGGGCAAAAAGGCAGAAATTCCCATTATTTTGGGGCAAAAAGGCAGAAATTTCCTTTTTTTGGGGCAAAATTGCAGAAATTTCACTTATTTTCAGGTGAAAAGGCTGAAATTTCCTTTATTTTGGGGCAAAAAGGAGAAATTCTCTTTATTTTGGGGCAAAATTGCAGACATTACCCTTATTATAGAAAATAATTGCAGAAATTTCTCTTATTTTAGGGCAAAATTGCAGAAATTTCACTTATTTCAGAGAAAAAAAGCAAAAATTTTTCTTATTTTAAGGCAAAAAGTCAGAAATTCCCATTATTTTGGGGGAAAAAGGAGGAAATTCACCGTATTTTGGGGTAAAATTGCAGAAATTTCACATATTTTAGGGCAAAAAGGCAGAAATTTCCCTTATTTTGGGGCAAAATTGCAGAAATTTCACTTATTTTAGGGTAATAAGTCAGAAAATTTCCTTATTTTGGGGCAAAAAAAAGAGAAAATCCCTTTGTTTTGGTGGAAAAAGACAGAAATTCCACTTATTTAGAGGCAAAAAAGCAGAAATTCTCCTTATTTTGGAGCAAAAATGAAGAAATTTCTTTTTTTTAAGGCAAAAAGTTATCCATTCTTTTTATTTATGGGCAAAAATAAAGAAATTTCCCGTATTTTGGGACAAAATTCCAGAAATTTCCCTTATTCTTGGGCAAAATTGCAGAAATTTCACTTATTTTAGGGCAAAATTGCAGAAATTTCACTTATTTCAGTGAAAAAAGGCAGAAATTCCCCTTATTTTGAGGTTAAAAGGCTGAAATTCCCCTTATTATGGGGCAAAAAGGCAGAAATTTCCCTTATTTGGGGACAAAATTGCAAAAATTTCACTTATTTCAGGGTAATAAGTCAGAAAATTTCCTCATTTTGGGGCAAAAAAGACAGAAAATCCCTCTGTTTTGGAGGAAAAAGACAGAAATTCAACTTATTTAGAGGCAAAAAAGCAGAAATTTTCCTTATTTTGGAGCAAAAATGAAGAAATTTACCTTTTTATGGCAAAAAGGTATGCATTCCCATTATTTTCGGGCAAAAAAACAGAAATTCGACGTATTTTGGAGCAAAATTGCAGAAATTCCCCTAATTTTTGGGCAAAAGCCAGAAATTCCCTTTAATTTGGGGCAAAAATTAGAAATTCCCCTTATTTTGTGGCAAAATTCCAGAAATTTTCTTTATTATGGGGCAAAATTGCAGGAATTTACCTTATTTTGGGGCCAAATTGCAGAAATTTTCTTTATTTGGGGCAAAATTGCAGAAATTTCACTTATTTTCTGGTAAAAAGGCTGAAATTTCCTTTATTTTGGGGCATAAAGGGAGAAATTTCCCTTATTTTGGGGCAAAATTGCAGAAATTTTCCTTATTATGCAATAAAATTGCAGAAATTTCACTTATTTTAGGGCAAAATTGCAGAAATTTCACTTATTTCAGTAAAAAAAAGAAAAAATTTTTCTTATTTTGGGGCAAAAAGGCAGAAATTCACCTTATTTTGGGGTAAAATTGCAGAAATTTCACATATTTCAGGGCAAAAAGGCAGAAATTCCTAATATTTTGTGCCAAAATTCAAAAATTTCCCTTATTTTAAGGTAAAAATGCTAAAATTCCCCTTATTTGGGGGAAAAAAGGCAGAAATTTCCCTTATTTTTGGGCAAAATTGCAGAAATTTCACTTATTTCAGGGTAATGAGTCAGAAATTCCTCTTATTTTGGGGCAAAAAAGAGAGAAATTCCCTTTGTTTTTTGGAAAAAAGACAGAAATTCCACTTATTTAGAGGCAAAAATGCAGAAATTCCCATTATTTTGGAGCAAAAATGAAGAAATTTCCCTTTTTTGTGGCAAAAAATATACATTCCCCTTACTTTCGGGATAAAAAGCAGAAATTCCCCGTATTTTTAAGCAAAATTGCAGACATTCTCATAATTTTCGGGCAAAAAGGAAGAAATTCTCTTTATTTTGGGGCAAAAAAACAGAAAATCTTTTTTTTCGGGAGCAAACAGTCAGAAATTCTCATTATTTTGGGGCAAAATTGCAGAAATTTCCTTTACATTGGGGCAAAATTGCAGAAATTTGTCTTATTTCAGGGAAAAATACAGAAATTTTCCTTATTTTAAGGCAAAAAGGCAGAAATTCCTAATATTATGTGGCAAAAATGCCGAAATTCTCCTTATTTTGAGGTGAAAAGGCTGAAATTCCCCTTATTTTGGGGCAAAAAGGCAGAAATTTCCCTTATTTGGGGACAAAATTGCAGAAATTTCACTTATTTCAGGGTAATAAGTCAGAAAATTTTTTTATTTGGTGGCAAAAAAGACAGAAAATCCCTCTGTTTTGGAGGAAAAAGACAGAAATTCAACTTATTTTGAGGCAAAAAAGTAGAAATTCCCCTTATTTTGGAGCAAAAATGAAGAAATTTCCCTTTTTTAAGGCAAAAAGGTATGCATTCTTTTTATTTACGGGCAAAACGGCAGAAATTTCCCGTATTTTGGAGCAAAATTGCAGAAATTCCCCTAATTGTGGGGCAAAAATGCAGAAATTCCTTATATGTTGCGGCAAAAAGACAGAAATTCTCCTTATTTTGGGGCAAAACTCAGAAAATCCACTTATTTTGGGGCAAAATTCCAGAAATTTCCTTTATTCTTGGGCAAAATTGCAGAAATTTCACTTATTTTTGGGCAAAATTGCAGAAATTTCACTTATTTCAGTGAAAAAAGGCAGATATTTCCCTTAATTTTGGGCAAAAAGGCAGAAATTCTCTTTATTTTGAGGTAAAAAGGCTGAAATTCCCCTTATTTGAGGGCAAAAACGCAGAAATTTCCCTTATTTTGGGGAAAAATTGCAGAAATTTCACTTATTTCAGGGTAATAAGTCAGAAATTCACCTTATTTTGGGGAAAAAAAGACAGAAATTCCTTTTGTTTTGGGAAAAATGACAGAAATTCCACTTATTTAGAGGCAAAAAAGCAGAAATTTCCCTTATTTTGGAGCAAAAATGAAGAAATTTACCTTTTTATGGCAAACAGGTATGCATTCCCATTATTTTCGGGCAAAAAGGCAGAAATTCCCCGTATTATAGAGCAAAATTGCAGAAATTCCCCTAATTTTGTGGCAAAAGCCAGAAATTCCCTTTATTTTGGGGCAAAAATCAGAAATTCCCCTTATTTTGGGGCAAAATTCAAAAAATTTCCTTTATTTTTGGGCAAAATTGCAGGAATTTACCTTATTTTGGGGCAAAATTGCAGAAATTTCCTTTATTTGGGGGAAAATTGCAGAAATTTCACTTATTTTCTGGTGAAAAGGCTGAAATTTCCATTATTTGGGGGCAAAAAGGGAGAAATTCCCCTTATTTTGGGGCAAAATTGCAGAAATTTCCCTTATTATGCAATAAAATTGCAGAAATTTCACTTATTTTAGGGCAAAATTGCAGAAATTTCACTTATTTAGAGAAAGAAAGCAATAATTTTTTTTATTTTGGGGTAAAAAGGCAGAAATTCCCATTATTTTGGGGCAAAAAGGCAGAAATTCACCTTATTTTGGGGTAAAATTGCAGAAATTTCACATATTTCAGGGCAAAAAGGCAGAAATTTCTTTTATTTTGGGGCAAAATTGCAGAAATTTCACTTATTTCAGGGTAATAAGTCAGAAATTTCCATTATTTTGAGTCAAAAAAGACAGAAATTCCCTTTGTTTTGGGGGAAATGACAGAAATTCAACTTATTTAGAGGCAAAAAGGCAGAAATTCCCCTTATTTTGGAGCAAAAATGAAGAAATTTCCCTTTTTTATGGCAACAAGTTATGCATTCCCCTTATATTCGGGCAAAAGGGCATAAATTCCCCGTATTTTGGAGCAACATTGCAGAAATTCCCCTAATTGTGGGGCAAAAAGGCAGAAATTCCTTATATGTTGGGGCAAAAAGACAAAAATTCTCCTTATTTTGGGGCAAAACTCAGAAATTCCAAATTTTGGTGCAAAATTCCAGAAATTTCCCTTATATTGGGGCAAAATTGCAGAAATTACACTTATTTTGGTGCAAAATTGCAGAAATTTCACTTATTTCAGGGAAAAAAGGAAGAAATTTTTCTTATTTTGGGGCAAAAAGGCAGAAATTACTAATATTTTGTGCCAAAATTCAAAAATTCCCCTTATTTTGAGGTAAAAATGCTAAAATTTCCCTTATTTGGAGGCAAAAAGGCAGAAATTTCCCTTATTTTTGGGCAATATTGCAGAAATTTCACTTATTTCAGGGTAATGAGTCAGAAATTCCACTTATTTTGTGGCAAAAAAGAGAGAAATTCTCTTTGTTTTTGGGAAAAAGACAGAAATTCCACTTATTTAGAGGCAAAAAGGCAGAAATTCCCCTTATTTTGTAGCAAAAATGAAGAAATTTCCCTTTTTTGTGGCAAAAAATATACATTCCCCTTACTTACGGGATAAAAAGCAGAAATTCCCCGTATTTTGAAGCAAAATTGCAGAAATTCTCATAATTTTCGGGCAAAAAGGCAGAAATTCTCCTTATTTTGGGGCAAGAAGACAGAATATCTTTTATTTCGGGAGCAAACAGTCACAAATTCTCCTTATTTTGGAGCAAAATTGCAGAAATTTCCTTTACAATGGGGCAAAATTGCAGAAATTTGACTTATTTCAGGGAAAAAAGACAGAAATTTTTCTTATTTTGGGGCAAAAAGGCAGATATTCCTAATATTTTGTGGCAAAAATGCAGAAATTCCCCTTATTTTGAGGTGAAAGGGCTGAATTTCCCCTTATTTTGGGGCAAAATTCCAGAAATTTCTCTTATTCTTGGTCAAAATTGCAGAAATTTCACTTATTTTGAGACAAAATTGCAGAAATTTCAATAATTTCAGGGAAAAATGGCAGAAATTTTTCTTATTTTGGGGCAAAAAGGCAGAAATTCCTAATATTTTGTGGCAAAAATGCAGAAATTCCCCTTATTTTGAGGTGAAAGGGCTGAAATTCCCCTTATTTTGGGGGCAAAAAAGACAGAAATTCCCTTTGTTTTGGGGGAAATGACAGAAATTCCACTTATTTAGAGGCAAAAAGGCAGAAATTTCCCTTATTTTGGAGCAAAAATGAAGAAATTTACCTTTTTATGGCAAAAAGGTATGCATTCCCATTATTTTCGGGCAAAAAAACAGAAATTCGCCGTATTTTGGAGCAAAATTGCAGAAATTCCCCTAATTTTGGGGCAAAAGCCAGAAATTCCCTTTATTTTGGGGCAAAAATCAGAAATTCCCCTTATTTTGGGGCAAAATTCCAGAAATTTTCTTTATTTTGGGGCAAAATTGCAGGAATTTACCTTATTTTGGGGCAAAATTTCAGAAATTTCCTTTATTTAGGGCAAAATTGCAGAAATTTCACTTATTTTCTGGTAAAAAGCCTGAAATTTCCTTTATTTTCGGGCATAAAGGGAGAAATTCCCCTTATTTTGGGGCAAAATTGCAGAAATTTTCCTTATTATGCAATAAAATTGCAGAAATTTCACTTATTTTAGGGCAAAATTGCAGAAATTTCACTTATTTCAGAGAAAAAAAGCAAAAATTTTTCTTATTTTGGGGCAAAAAATCAGAAATTCACCTTATTTTGGGGTAAAATTGCAGAAATTTCACATATTTCAGGGCAAAAAGGCAGAAATTCCTAATATTTTGTGCCAAAATTCAAAAATTCCCCTTATTTTGAGGTAAAAATGCTAAAATTCCCCTTATTTGGGGGCAAAAAGGTAGAAATTTTCCTTATTTTTTGGCAAAATTGCAGAAATTTCACTTATTTCAGGGTAATGAGTCAGAAATTCCTCTTATTTTTGGGCAAAAAAGAGAGAAATTTCCTTTGTTTTTTGGAAAAAAGACAGAAATTCCACTTATTTAGAGGCAAAAAGGCAGAAATTCCCATTATTTTGGAGCAAAAATGAAGAAATTTCCCTTTTTTGTGGCAAAAAATATACATTCCCCTTACTTTCGGGATAAAAAGCAGAAATTCCCCGTATTTTGAAGCAAAATTGCAGAAATTCTCATAATTTTCGGGCAAAAAGGAAGAAATTCTCTTTATTTTGGGGCAAAAAAACAGAAAATCTTTTTTTTCGGGAGCAAACAGTCAGAAATTCTCATTATTTTGGGGCAAAATTGCAGAAATTTCCTTTACATTGGGGCAAAATTGCAGAAATTTGTCTTATTTCAGGGAAAAATACAGAAATTTTCCTTATTTTGGGGCAAAAAGGCAGAAATTTCCCTTATTTGGGGACAAAATTGCAGAAATTTCACTTATTTCAGGGTAATAAGTCAGAAAATTTTCTTATTTTGTGGCAAAAAAGACAGAAAATCCCTCTGTTTTGGAGGAAAAAGACAGAAATTCAACTTATTTAGAGGCAAAAAAGCAGAAATTCCCCTTATTTTGGAGCAAAAATGAAGAAATTTCCCTTTTTTAAGGCAAAAAGGTATGCATTCTTTTTATTTACGGGCAAAACGGCAAAAATTTCCCGTATTTTGGAGCAAAATTGCAGAAATTCCCCTAATTGTGGGGCAAAAATGCACAAATTCCCTATATGTTGCGGCAAAAAGACAGAAATTCTCCTTATCTTGGGGCAAAACTCAGAAAATCCACTTATTTTGGGGCAAAATTCCAGAAATTTCCCTTATTCTTGGGCAAAATTGCAGAAATTTCACTTATTTTTGGGCAAAATTGCAGAAATTTCACTTATTTCAGTGAAAAAAGGCAGAAATTTCCCTTATTTTTGGGCAAAAAGGCAGAAATTCTCCTTATTTTGAGGTAAAAAGGCTGAAATTCCCATTATTTGAGGGCAAAAAGGCAGAAATTTCCCTTATTTTGAAGCAAAATTGCAGAAATTTCACTTATTTCAGGAAATAAGTCAGAAATTCATTTTATTTTGGGGAAAAAAGGACAGAAATTCCCTTTATTTGGGGGAAATGACAGAAATTCCACTTATTTAGAGGCAAAAAAGCAGAAATTTCCCTTATTTTAGAGCAAAAATGAAGAAATTTACCTTTTTATGGCAAAAAGGTATGCGTTCCCATTATTTTCGGGCAAAAAGGCAGAAATTCCCCGTATTTTAGAGCAAAATTGCAGAAATTCCCGTAATTTTGTGGCAAAAGCCAGAAATTCCCTTTATTTTGGGACAAAAATCAGAAATTCCCCTTATTTTGGGGCAAAATTCAAAAAATTTCCCTTATTTTTGGGCAAAATTGCAGGAATTTACCTTATTTTGGGGCAAAATTGCAGAAATTTCCTTTATTTGGGGCAAAATTGCAGAAATTTCACTTATTTTCTGGTGAAAAGGCTGAAATTTCCTTTATTTTGGGGCAAAAAGGTAGAAATTCCCCTTATTTTGGGGCAAAATTGCAGAAATTTCCCTTATTATGCGATAAAATTGCAGAAATTTCACTTATTTTAGGGCAAAATTGCAGAAATTTCACTTATTTCAGAGAAAAAAAGCAAAAATTTTTCTTATTTTGGGGTAAAAAGGCAGAAATTCCCATTATTTTGGGGCAAAAAGGCAGAAATTCACCTTATTTTGGGGTAAAATTTCAGAAATTTCACATATTTCAGGGCAAAAAGGCAGAAATTTCGTTTATTTTGGGGCAAAATTGCAGAAATTTTACTTATTTAAGGGTAATAAGTCAGAAATTCCCCTTATTTTGTGTCAAAAAAGACAGAAATTCCCTTTGTTTTGGGGGAAATGACAGAAATTCCACTTATTTAGAGGCAAAAAGGCAGAAATTCCCCTTATTTTGGAGCAAAAATGAAGAAATTTCCCTTTTTTATGGCAACAAGTTATGCATTCCCCTTATTTTCGGGCAAAAGGGCATAAATTCCCCGTATTTTGGAGCAAAATTGCAGAAATTCCCCTAATTGTGGGGCAAAAAGGCAGAAATTCCCTATATGTTGGGGCAAAAAGATAAAAATTCTCCTTATTTTGGGACAAAACTCAGAAATTAAAATTTTTGTGCAAATTCCAGAAATTTCTTTTATTTTGGGGCAAAATTGCAGAAATTTCACTTATTTTGGGGCAAAATTGCAGAAATTTAACTTATTTCAGTGTAAAAAGGCAGAAATTTTTTTTATTTTGTGGCAAAAAGGCAGAAATTCCTAATACTTTGTGCCAAAATTCAAAAATTCCCCTTATTTTGAGGTAAAAATGCTAAAATTCCCCTTATTTGGGGGCATAAAAGAAGAAATTTTCCTATTTTTGTGCAAAATTGCAGAAATTTCACTTATTTCACGGTAATAAGTCAGAAATTCCCCTTATTTTGGGGCAAAAATGACAGAAATTCCCTTTGTTTTGGGGGAAATGACAGAAATTCCACTTATTTAGAGGCAAAAAGGCAGAAATTTCCCTTATTTTGGAGCAAAAATGAAGAAATTTACCTTTTTATGGCAAAAAGGTATGCATTCCCATTATTTTCAGGCAAAAAGGCAGAAATTCCCCGTATATTGGAGCAAAATTGCAATAATTCCCTTAATTTTGTGGCAAAAGCCAGAAATTCCCTTTATTTTGGGGCAAAAATCAGAAATTCCCCTTATTTTGGGGCAAAATTCAAAAAATTTCCTTTATTTTTGGGCAAAATTGCAGGAATTTACCTTATTTTGGGGCAAAATTGCAGAAATTTCCTTTATTTGGGGCAAAATTGCAGAAATTTCACTTATTTTCTGGTAAAAAGGCTGAAATTTCCATTATTTGGGGGCAAAAAGGGAGAAATTCCCCTTATTTTGGGGCAAAATTGCAGAAATTTCCCTTATTATGCAATAAAATTGCAGAAATTTCACTTATTTTAGGGCAAAATTGCAGAAATTTCACTTATTTCAGAGAAAAAAACCAAAAATTTTTTTTATGTTGGGGCAAAAAGGCAGAAATTCCCATTATTTTGTGGCAAAAAGGCAGAAATTCACCTTATTATGGGGTAAAATTTCAGAAATTTCACATATTTCAGGGCAAAAAGGCAGAAATTTCCCTTATTTTGGGGCAAAATTGCAGAATTTTCACTTATTTCAGGGTAATAAGTCAGAAATTCCCCTTATTTTTGGGCAAAAAGACAGAAATTCCCATTGTTTTGGAGTAAAAAGACAGAAATTCCACTTATTTAGAGGCAAAAAGGCAGAAATTACCCTTATTTTGGAGAAAAAATGAAGAAATTTCCCTTTTTTATGGCAACAAGTTATGCATTCCCCTTATTTTCGGGCAAAAAGACAGAAATTCCCCGTATTTTTGAGCAAAATTGCAGAAATTCCCCAAATTGTGGGGCAAAAAGGCAGAAATTCCCTATATGTTGGGGCAAAAAGACAAAAATTCTCCTTATTTTGGGGCAAAACTCTGAAATTCCAAATTTTGGTGCAAAATTCCAGAAATTACCCTTATTTTGGGGCAAAATTGCAGAAATTGCACTTATTTTGGGGCAAAATTGCAGAAATTTCACTTATTTCATGGGAAAAAGGCAGAAATTTTTCTTATTTTGGGGCAAAAAGGCAGAAATTCCTAATATTTTATGCCAAAATTAAAAAATTCCCCTCATTTTGAGGTAAAAATGCTAAAATTCCCCTTATTTGAGAGCAAAAAGGCAGAAATTTCCCTTATTTTTGGGCAAAATTGCAAAAATTTCACTTATTTCAGGGTAATGAGTCAGAAATTCCTCTTATTTTGGGGCAAAAAATAGAGAAATTCCCTTCGTTTTTTGGGAAAAGGCCCGAAATTCCACTTATTAGGGGTAAAAAGTCAGAATTCCCCTTATTTTGGAGCAAAAATGAAGAAATTTCCCTTTTTGTGGCAAAAAAATATACATTACCCTTACACTCAAGATAAAAAGCAGAAATTCCCCGTATTTTGAAGCAAAATTGCAGAAATTCTCATAATTTTCGGGCTAAAAGGCCGAAATTCTCCTTATTTTGGGGCAAAAAGACAGAAAATCTTTTTTTTCGGGAGCAAACAGTGAGAAATTCTCCTTATTTTGGGGCAAAATTGCAGAAATTTCCTTTACATTGGGGCAAAATTGCAGAAATTTGACTTATTTCAGGGAAAAAAGACAGAAATTTTCCTTATTTTGGGGCAAAAAGGCAGAAATTCCTAATATTTTGTGGCAAAAATGCAGAAATTCCCCTTATTTTGAGGTGAAAAGGCTGAAATTCCCCTTATTTTGGGGCAAAAAAGCAGATATTTCCCTTATTTTGGGACAAAATTGCAGAAATTTCACTTATTTCAGGTTATAAGTCGGAAAATTTCCTTATTTTGGGGCAAAAAAGACCGAAAATCCCTTTGTTTTGGAGGAAAAAGACAGAAATTCCACTTATTTGAAGGCAAAAAAGCAGAAATTCCCCTTATTTTGGAGCAAAAATGAAGAAATTTCCTTTTTTAAACCAAAAAGGTATGCATTCTTTTTATTTACGGGCAAAAAGGCAGAAATTTTCCGTATTTTGGAGCAAAATTGCAGATAATCCTCTAATTATGGGGCAAAAATGCAGAAATTCCCTAGATGTTGGGGCAAAAATACTGAAATTCTCTTTATTTTGGGGCAAAACTCAGAAATTCCACTTATTTCGGGGCAAAATTCCAGGAATTTCCCTTATTCTTTGGCAAAATTGCAGAAATTTCACTTATTTTAGGGCAAAATTGCAGAAATTTCACTTATTTCAGTGAAAAAAGGCAGAAATTTCCCTTATTTTGGGGCAAAACGGCAGAAATTCTCCTTATTTTGAGGTAAAAAGGCTGAAATTCCCCTTATTTGGGGGCAAAAAGACAGAAATTTCTATTATATTGGGGCAAAATTGCAGTAATTTCACATATTTCAGGGTAATAAGTCAGAAATTCCCCTTATTTTGGGGCAAAAAAGACAGAAATTTCCTTTGTTTTGGGGGAAATGGCAGAATTTCCACATATTTAGAGGCAAAAAGGCAAAAATTTCTCTTATTTTGGAGCAAAAATGAAGAAATTTACCTTTTTATGGCAAAAAGGTATGCATTCCCATTATTTTCGGGCAAAAAGGCAGAAATTCCGATTATTTTGGAGCAAAATTGCAGAAATTCCTCTAATTTTGGGGCAAAAGCCAGAAATTCCCTTTATTTTAGGGCAGAAATCAGAAATTCCCATTATTTTGGGGCAAAATTCCAGAAATTTCCTTTATTTTGGGGCAAAATTGCAGGAATTTACCTTATTTTGGGGCAAAATTTAAGAAATTTTCTTTATTTGGGGCAAAATTGCAGAAATTTCATATATTTTCAGGTAAAAAGGCTGAAATTTCCTTTATTTTGGGGCAAAAAGGGAGAAATTCCCCTTATTTTGGGGCAAAATTGCAGAAATTTCCCTTATTATGCGATAAAATTGCAGAAATTTCACTTATTTTAGGGTAAAATTTCAGAAATTTCACTTATTTCAGAGAAAAAAAGCAAAAATTTTTCTTATTTTGGGGCAAAAAGGCAGAAATTCCCATTATTTTGTGACAAAAAGGCAGAAATTCACCTTAATTTGGTGTAAAATTGCAGAAATTTCACATATTTCAGGGCAAAAAGGCAGAGATTTCCTTTATTTTGGGGCAAAATTGCAGAAATTTCACTGATTTCAGGGTAATAATTCGGAAATTCCCTTTATTTTGGGGCAAAAAAGACAGAAATTCTTTTTGTTTTGGGGGAAAAAGACAGAAATTCCACTTATTTAGAGGCAAAAAGGCAGAAATTCCCCTTATTTTGGAGCAAAAATGAAGAAATTTCCCTTTTTTATGGCAACAAGTTATGCATTCCCCTTATTTTCGGGCAAAAAGACAGAAATTCCCCGTAATTTTGAGCAAAATTGCAGAAATTCCCCTAATTGTGGGGCAAAAAGGCAGAAATTCCCTATATGTTGGGGCAAAAAGACAAAAATTCTTCTTATTTTGGAGAAAAACTAAGAAATTCCAAATTTTGGTGCAAAATTCCAGAAATTTCCCTTATTTTGGGTCAAAATTGCAGAAATTTTACTTATTTCAGGGTAATGAGTCAGAAATTCCTTGTATTTTGGGGTAAAAAAGAAAGAAATTCCCTTTGATTTTTGGGAAAAAGACAGAAATTCCACTTATTTAGAGGCAAAAAGGCAGAAATTCCCCTTATTTTGGAGCAAAAATGAAGAAATTTCTTTTTTTTGTGGCAAAAAATATATATTCCCGTTACTTTCGGGATAAAAAGAAGAAATTCCCCGTATTTTGAAGCAAAATTGCAGAAATTCTCATAATTTTCGGAAAAAAGGGCAGAAATTCTCTTTATTTTGGGGCAAAAAGACAGAAAATCTCCTTTTTTCGGGAGCAAACATTCAGAAATTTTCCTCATTTTGGGGAAAAATTGCAGAAATTTCCTTTACATTGGAGCAAAATTGCAGAAATTTCCCTTATTAGGGGAAAAGATTGCAGAAATTTCCCTTATTTTAGGGCAAAATTGCAGAAATTTTACTTATTTCAGAGAAAAAAAGCAAAAATTTTTCTTTTTTGGGGGCAAAAAGGCAGAAATTCCCATTATTTTGGGGAAAAAAACAGAAATTCACCTTATTTTGGGGTAAAATAACAAAAATTTCACATATTTCAGGGCAAAAAGGAAGAAATTTTCCTTATTCTGAGGCAAAATTGCAGAAATTTAACTTATTTCAGGGTAATAAGTCAGAAATTCCCCTTATTTTGGGGCAAAAAAGACAGTAATTCTCTTTGTTTTCGGGGAAAACGACAGAAATTCCATTATCTAGAGGAAAAGAGGCAGAAATTCCCCTTATTTTGGAGCAAAAATGAAGAAATTTCCCTTTTTATGGCAAAAAGGTATGCATTCCCATTATTTTCAGGCAAAAAGGCAGAAATTACCCGTATTTTGGAGCAAAATTGAAGAAATTCCCCTAATTTTGGGGCAAAAGGCAGAAATTCCTTTTATTTTGAGGCAAAAATCAGAAATTCCCCTCATTTTGGGGCAAAATTCTAGAAATTTCCTTTTTTGGGGGGCAAAATTGCAGGAATTTACCTTATTTTTGGGCAAAATTGCAGATATTTCTCTTATTTGGGGCAAAAATGCAGAAATTTCACTTATTTTCAGGTAAAAAGACAGAAATTTCCTTTATTTTGGCGCAAAAAGGGAGAAATTCCCTTTATTTTGGGGTAAAATTGCAGACATTTTCCTTATTATGGGGAAAAATTGCAGAAATTTCCCTTATTTTAGGGCAAAATTGAAGAAATTTCACTTATTTCAGAGAAAAAAAGCAAAAATTTTTCTTATTTTTGGGCAAAAAGGCAGAAATTCTCATTATTTTGGGGCAAAAAGGCAGAAATTCACCTTATTTTAAGGTAAAATTGCAGAAATTTCACATATTTCAGGGCAAAAAGGCAGAAATTTCCCTTATTTTGGGGCAAAATTGCAGAAATTTTCCTTATTTTGGGGCAAAAATTCAAGAAATTTCACTTATTTCAGGGTAATGAGTCAGAAATTCCTCTTATTTTGGGGCAAAAAAGAAATTCCCTTTGTTTTTTGAAAAAAAACCCAGAAATTCCAGTTATTTAGAGGCAAAAAGCAGAAATTCCCCTTATTTTGGAGCAAAAATGAAGAAATATCCCTTTTTTGTGGCAAAAAATATACATTCCCCTTACTTTTGGGATAAAAAGCAGAAATTCCCCGTATTTTGAAGCAAAATTGCAGAAATTCTCATAATTTTCGGGCAAAAAGGCAGAAATTCTCCTTATTTTGGGGCAAAAGTCAGAAAATCTCACTTTTCGGGAGCAAACAGTCAGAAATTCTACTTATTTTGGGGCAAAATTGCAGAAATTTCCTTTACATTGGGGCAAAATTGCAGAAATTTCCCTTATTAAGGGAAAAAATTGCAGAATTTCCCTTATTTTAGGGTATAATTGCAGAAATTTTACTTATTTCAGAGAAAAAAAGCAAAAATTTTTCTTATTTTGGGGCAAAAAGGCAGAAATTCCTTATGTTTTTGGGGAAAAAGACAGAAATTCCACTTATTTAGAGGCAAAAACCCAGAAATTCTCCTTATTTTGGAGCAAAAATTAAGAAATTTCTCTTTTTTATGGCAACAAGTTATGCATTCCCCTAATTTTCAGGCAAAAAGACAGAAATTTCCTGTATTTTGGAGCAAAATTGCAGAAATTCCTCTTATTGTGGGGCAAAAAGGCAGAAATTCCCTATATGTTGGGGCAAAAAGACAAAAATTCTCCTTATTTTGGGGCAAAACTCAGAAATTCCACTTTTTTTAGTGCGAAATTCTAGAAATTTCCCTTATTTTGGGGCAAAATTGGAGAAATTTCACTTATTTTGGGGCAAAATTGCAGAAATTTCACTTATTTCAGAGAAAAAAGGCAGAAATTTTACTTATTTTGGAGCAAAAATGCAGAAATTCCTAATATTTTGTGCCAAAATTCATAAATTCCCTTTATTTTGAGGTAAAAATGCTGAAATTCCCTTTATTTGGGGGCAAAAAGGCAGAAATTTCTCTTATTTTGGGGCAAATTTGCAGAAATTTCACTTATTTCAGGGTAATGAGTCAGAAATTCCTTTTATTTTGAGGCAAAAAAGGGAGAAATTCCCTTTGATTTTTGGGAAAAAGACAGAAATTCCACTTATTTAGAGGCAAAAAGGCAGAAATTCCCCTTATTTTGGAGCAAAAATGAAGAAATTTTTCTTTTTTGTGGCAAAAAATATACATTCCCCTTACTTTCGGGATAAAAAGCAGAAATTCTCCGTATTTTGAAGCAAAATTGCAGAAATTCTCCCAATTTTCAGGCAAAAAGGCAGAAATTCTCCTTATTTTGGGGCAAAAATACAGAAAATCTCCTTTTTTCGGGAGCAAACAGTAAGAAATTCTCCTTATTTTGGGGCAAAATTGCAGAAATTTCCTTTACATTGGGGCAAAATTACAGAAATTTCCCTTATTAAGGGAAAAAATTGGAGAAATTTCCTTTATTTTAGGGCAAAATTGCAGAAATTTTACTTATATCAGAGAAAAAAGCAAAAATTTTTCTTATTTTGGGGCAAAAAGGCAGAAATTTCCATTATTTTGGGGCAAAAAAACAGAAATTCACTTTATTTTGGGTAAAATTGCAGAAATTTCACATATTTCAGGGCAAAGAGGCAGAAATTTTCCTTATTTTGGGGCTAAATTGCAGAAATTTCTCTAATTTCAGGGTAATAAGTCAGAAATTCCCCTTATTTAGGGGCAAAAAAGACAGAAATTCCCTTTGTTTTTGGGGAAAAAGACAGAAATTCCACTTATCTAGAGGCAAAAAGGCAGAAATTCCCTTTATTTTGGAGGAAAAATGAAGAAATTTCCCTTTTTATGGCAAAAAGGTATGCATTCCCATTATTTTCAGGAAAAAAGGCAGAAATTCCCCGTATTTTGGAGCAAAATTGAAGAAATTCCCCTAATTTGGGGGCAAAAGGCAGAAATTCCTTTTATTTTCGGGCAAAAATCAGAAATTCCCCTTATTTTGTGGCAAAATTCTAGAAATTTCCTTTTTGTGGGGCAAAATTGCAGAAATTTCCCTTATTTAGGGCAAAATTGCAGAAATTTCACTTATTTTCAGGTAAAAAGAATAAAATTTTTTTTATTTTGAGGCAAAAAGGGAAAAATTCCCTTTATTTTGGGGCAAAATTGCAGACATTTTTCTTATTATGGGGAAAAATTGCAGAAATTTCCCTTATTTTAGGGCAAAATTGCAGAAATTTCACTTATATCAGAGAAAAAAAGCAAAATTTTTTTTTATTTTGGGGCAAAATGCAGAAATTCTCATTATTTTATTGCAAAAAGGTAGAAATTCACCTTATTTTGGGTAAAATTGCAGAAATTTCTTTAATTTTGGGGCAAAATTGCAGAAATTTCACTTATTTCAGGGTAATGAGTCAGAAATTCCTTTTATTTTGGGGCACAAAAGGGAGAAATTCCCTTTCTTTTTTGGAAAGAAGACAGAAATTCCAGTTATTTAGAGGCAAAAAGCAGAAATTCTCCTTATTTTTGAACAATAATGAAGAAATTTCCCTTTATTGTGGCAAAAAATATACATTTTCCTTACTTTCGGTATAAAAAGCAAAAATTCCCTGTATTTTGAAGCAAAATTGCAGAAATTCTCATAATTTTCGGGCAAAAAGGCAAAAATTCTCCTTATTTTGGGGCAAAAAGGCAGAAAATCTCCTTCTTTCGGGAGCAAATAGTCAGATATTCTCAATATTTTGGGGCAAAATTGCAGAAATTTCCTTTACATTGGGGCAAAATTGCAGAAATTTCCATTATTATGGGAAAAAATTGCAGAAATTTCCCTTATTTTAGGGCAAAATTGCAGAAATTTTACTTATTTCAGAGAAAAAAAGCAAAAATTTTTCTTATTTTGTTGCAAAAAGGCAGAAATTCCCATTATTTTGGGGCAAAAAAACAGAAATTCACCTTATTTTGGGGTAAAATTGCAGAAATTTCACATATTTCAAGGCAAAAATGCAGAAATTTTCTTTATGCTGGGGCAAAATTGCAGAAATTTCACTTGTTTCAGGGTAATAAGTCAGAAATTCCCCTTATTTTGTGGCAAAAAAGACAGAAATTCCCTTGGTTTTTGGGGGAAAAGACAGAAATTCCACTTATTTAGAGGCAAAAAGGCAGAAATTCCTTTTATTTTGGAGCAAAAATGAAGAAATTTCCCTTTTTTATGGCAACAAGTTATGCATTCCCTTTATTTTCGGGCAAAAAGAGAGAAATTCCATGTATTATGGAGCAAAATTGCAGAAATTCTCCTAATTGTGGGGCAAAAAGGCAGAAATTTCCTATATGTTGGGGCAAAAAGACAAAAATTCTCCTAATTTTGGGGCAAAACTCAAAAATTCTAAATTTTTGTGCAAAATTCCAGAAATTTCCCTTATTTTGGGGCATAATTGCAGAAATTTCAATTATTTTGGGGCAAAATTGCAGAAATTTCACTTATTTCAGGGAAAAAAGGCAGAAATTTTATTTATTTTGGGTCAAAAAGACAGAAATTCCTAATATTTTGTGCCAAAATTCAGAAATTCCCCTTATTTTGAGGTAAAAATGCTGAAATTCCCCTTATTTGAGGGCAAAAAGGCAGAAATTTCCCTTACTTTGGGGCAAAATTGCAGAAATTTCACTTATTTCAGGGTATTGAGTCAGAAATTCCTTTTATTTTAAGGCAAAAAAGAGAGAAATTCCCTTTGATTTTTGGGAAAAAGACAGAAATTCCACTTATTTAGAGGCAAAAAGACAGAAATTCCCCTTATTTTGGAGCAAAAATGAAGAAATTTCCCTTTTTTGTGGCAAAAAATATACATTCACCTTACTTTCGGGATAAAAAGCAGAAATTCCCCGTATTTGGAAGCAAAATTGCAGAAATTCTCATAATTTTCGGGCAAAAAGGCAGAAATTCTCCTTATTTTGGTGCAATAAGACAGAAAATCTCCTTTTTTCGGGAGCAAACAGTCAGAAATTCTACTTATTTTGGGGCAAAATTGCAGAAATTTCCTTTACATTGGGGCAAAATTGCAGAAATTTTACTTATTTCAGAGAAAAAAAGCAAAAATTTTTCTTATTTTGGGGCAAAAAGGCAGAAATTCTCATTATTTTGGGGCAAAAAAAAGAAATTCACCTTATTTTAGGGTAAAATTGCAGAAATTTCACATATTTCAGAGCAAAAAGGCAGAAATTTACCTTATCCTGGGGCAAAATAGCAGAAATTTCACTTATTTCAGGGTAATAAGTCAGAAATTCCCTTTATTTTGGGGCAAAAAAGACAGAAATTCCCTTTGTTTTCAGGGAAAAAGACAGAAATTCCACTTATCTAGAGGCACAAAGGCAGAAATTCCCCTTATTTTGGAGCAACAATGAAGAAATTTCCCTTTTTATTGCAAAAACGTATGCATTCCCATTATTTTCAGGCAAAAAGGCAGAAATTCCCCGTATTTTGGAGCAAAATTGAAGAAATTCCCCTAATTTTTGGGCAAAATGCAGAAATTCCTATTATTTTGGGGCAAAAATCAGAAATTCCCCTTATTTGGGGGCAAAATTCTAGAAATTTCTTTTTTTGGGGAGCAAAATTGCAGGAATTTACCTTATTTTGGGGCAAAATTGCAGAAATTTCCTTTATTTGGGGCAAAATTTCAGAAATTTCACTTATTTTCAGGTAAAAAGGAAGAAATTTCCTTTATATTGGGACAAAAAGGGAGAAATTCCCTTTATTTTTTGGCAAAATTGCAGACATTTTCCTTATTATGTGGAAAAATTGCAGAAATTTCTTTTATTTAGGGCAAAATTGCAGAAATTTCACTTATTTCAGAGAAAAAAAGCAAAAATTTTTCTTATTTTGGGGCAAAAAGGCAGAAATTCTCATTATTTTGGGGCAAAAAGGCAGAAATTCACCTTATTTTGGGGTAAAATTGCAGAAATTTCACATATTTCAGGGCAAAAAGGCAGAAATTTCCCTTATCCTGGGGCCAAATTGCAGAAATTTTCCTTATTTTGGGGCAAAAATTCAAGAAATTTCACTTATTTCAGGGTAATGAGTCAGAAATTCCTCTTATTTTGGGGCAAAAAAGAAAGAAATTCCCTTTGTTTTTTGAAAAAAAAAAACAGAAATTCCAGTTATTTAGAGGCAAAAAGCAGAAATTCCCCTTATTTTGGAGCAAAAATGAAGAAATTTCCCTTTTTTGTGGCAAAAAATATACATTCCCCATACTTTCGGGATAAAAAGCAGAAATTCCCCGTATTTTGATGCAAAATTGCAGAAATTCTCATAATTTTCGGGCAAAAAGGCAGAAATTCTCCTTATTTTGGGGCAAAAAGACAGAAAATCTCCTTTTTTCGGGAGCAAACAGTCAGAAATTCTACTTATTTTGGGGCAAAATTGCAGAAATTTCCTTTACATTGGGGCAAAATTGCAGAAATTTCCTTTATTATGGGAAAAAATTGCAGAATTTCCCTTATTTTAGGGTATAATTGCAGAAATTTTACTTATTTCAGAAAAAAAAGCAAAAATTTTTCTTATTTTGGGGCAAAAAGGCAGAAATTCCCATTATTTTGGGGCAAAAAAGCAGATATTCACCTTATTTTGGGGTAAAATTGCAGAAATTTCACATATTTCAGGGCAAAAAGGCAGAAATTTACCTTATCCTGTGGCAAAATTGCAGAAATTTCACTTTTTTCTGGGTAATAAGTCAGAAATTCCCCTTATTTTGGGGCAAAAAGGAAAGAAATTCCCTTTGTTTTCGGGGAAAAACACAAAAATTCCACTTATCTATAGGCAAAAATGCAGAAATTCCCCTTATTTTGGAGCAACAATGAAGAAATTTCCCTTTTTATTGCAAAAAGGTATGCATTCCCATTATTTTCAGGCAAAAAGGCAGAAATTCCCCGTATTTCTAGCAAAATTGAAGAAATTCCCCTAATTTTGGGGCAAAAGTCAGAAATTCCCTTTATTTGGGGGCAAAATTCTAGAAATTTCCTTTTTTTGGGGGCAAAATTGCAGGAATTTACCTTATTTTGGTTCAAAATTGCAGAAATTTCACTTATTTCAGAGAAAAATAATCAAAAATGTTTCTTATTTTGGGGCAAAAAGGCAGAAATTCTCATTATTTTGTGGTAAAAAGGCAGAAATTCACCTTATTTTGGGGTAAAATTGCAGAAATTTCACATATTTCAGGGTAAAAAGGCAGAAATTTCCCTTATCCTGGGGCAAAATTGCAGAAATTTCACTTATTTTAGGGTAATAAGTCAGAAAATCCCCTTATTTTGGGGCAAAAAAGACAGAAATTCCTTTTGTTTTGGGGGAAAAAGAAAGAAATTCCACTTATTTAGAGGCAAAAACGAGAAATTCTCCTTATTTTGGAGCAAAAATGAAGAAATTTCCCTTTTTTATGGCAACAAGTTATGCATTCCCCTTATTTTCAGGCAAAAAGACAGAAATTTCCTGTATTTTGGAGCAAAATTGCAGAAATTCCTCTTATTGTGGGGCAAAAAGGCAGAAATTTACTATATGTTGTGGCAAAAAGACAAAAATTCTCCTAATTTTAGGGCAAAACTCAGAAATTCCACTTTTTTTAGTGCGAAATTCCAGAAATTTCCCTTATTTTGGGGCAAAATTGCAGAAATTTCACTTATTTGGGGCAAAATTGCAGAAATTTCACTTATTTCAGAGAAAAAAGGCAGAAATCTTACTTATTTTGGAGCAAAAATGCAGAAATTCCTAATATTTTGTGCCAAAATTCATAAATTCCCTTTATTTTGAGGTAAAAATGCTGAAATTCCCCTTATTTGGGGGCAAAAAGGCAGAAATTTCTCTTATTTTGGGGCAAATTTGCAGAAATTTCACTTATTTCAGGGTAATGAGTCAGAAATTCCTTTTATTTTGAGGCAAAAAAGGGAGAAATTCCCTTTGATTTTTGGGAAAAAGACAGAAATTCCACTTATTTAGAGGCAAAAAGGCAGAAATTCCCCTTATTTTGGAGCAAAAATGAAGAAATTTCCCTTTTTTGTGGCAAAAAATATACATTCCCCTTACTTTCGGGATAAAAAGCAGAAATTCGCTATATTTTGAAGCAAAATTGCAGAAATTCTCCCAATTTTCGGGCAAAAAGGCAGAAATTCTCCTTATTTTGGGGCAAAAATACAGAAAATCTCCTTTTTTCGGGAGCAAACTGTAAGAAATTCTCCTTATTTTGGTGCAAAATTGCAGAAATTTCCTTTACATTGGGGCAAAATTACAGAAATTTCCCTTATTAAGGGAAAAAATTGCAGAAATTTCCCTTATTTTAGGGCAAAATTGCAAAAATTTTACTTATATCAGAGAAAAAAGCAAAAATTTTTCTTATTTTGGGGCAAAAAGGCAGAAATTTCCATTATTTTGGGGCAAAAAAACAGAAATTCACTTTATTTTGGGTATAATTGCAGAAATTTCACATATTTCAGGGCAAAGAGGCAGAAATTTTCCTTATTTTGGGGCAAAATTGCAGAAATTTCTCTAATTTCAGGGTAATAAGTCAGAAATTCCCCTTATTTAGGGGCAAAAAAGACAGAAATTCCCTTTGTTTGGGGGAAAAAGACAGAAATTCCACTTATCTAGAGGCAAAAAGGCAGAAATTCCCTTTATTTTGGAGCAAAAATGAAGAAATTTCCCTTTTTATGGCAAAAAGGTATGCATTCCCATTATTTTCACGAAAAAAGGCAGAAAATCCCCGTATTTTGGAGCAAAATTGAAGAAATTCCCCTAATTTAGGGGCAAAAGGCAGAAATTCCTTTTATTTTGGGGCAAAAATCAGAAATTCCCCTTATTTTTTGGCAAAATTCTAGAAATTTCCTTTTTGGGGGGCAAAATTGCAAGAATTTACCTTATTTTTGGGCAAAATTGCAGAAATTTCCCTTATTTGGGGCAAAATTGCAGAAATTTCACTTATTTTCAGGTAAAAAGAATGAAATTTTTTTTATTTTGGGGCAAAAAGGGAAAAATTCCCTTTATTTTGGGGCAAAATTGCAGACATTTTTCTTATTATGGGGAAAAATTGCAGAAATTTCCCTTATTTTAGAGCAAAATTGCAGAAATTTCACATATTTCGAAGAAAAAAAGCAAAAATTTTTTTTATTTTGGGGCAAAAAGGCAGAAATTCTCATTATTTTATTGCAAAAATTTAGAAATTCACCTTATTTTGGGGTAAAATTGCAGAAATTTCACATATTTCAGGACAAAAAGCAGAAATTTCCCTTATTTTGGGGCAAAATTGCAGAAATTTCTTTTATTTTGGGGCAAAATTGCAGAAATTTCACTTATTTCAGGGTAATGAGTCAGAAATTCCTTTTATTTTGGGGCACAAAAGGGAGAAATTCCCTTTCGTTTTGGAAAGAAGACAGAAATTCCAGTTATTTAGAGGCAAAAAGCAGAAATTCTCCTTATTTTGGAACAATAATGAAGAAATTTCCCTTTATTGTGGCAAAAAATATACATTTTCCTTACTTTCGGTATAAAAAGCAGAAATTCCCTGTATTTTGAAGCAAAATTGCAGAAATTCTCATAATTTTCGGGCAAAAAGGCAGAAATTCTACTTATTTTGGGGCAAAAAGACAGAAAATCTCCTTCTTTCGGGAGCAAATAGTCAGAAATTCTCAATATTTTGGGGCAAAATTGCAGAAATTTCCTTTACTTTGGGGCAAAATTGCAGAAATTTCCATTATTATGGGAAAAAATTGCAGAAATTTCCCTTATTTTAGGGCAAAATTGCAGAAATTTTACTTATTTCAGAGAAAAAAAAGCAAAAATTTTTCTTATTTTTGGGCAAAAAGGCAGAAATTCCCATTATTTTGGGGCAAAAAAACAGAAATTCACCTTATTTTGGGGTAAAATTGCAGAAATTTCACATATTTCAGGGCAAAAAGGCAGAAATTTACCTTATTCTGGGGCAAAATTGCAGAAATTTCACTTATTTCAGGGTAATAAGTCAGAAATTCCCTTTATTTTGGGGCAAAAAAGACAGAAATTCCCTTTGTTTTCAGGGAAAAAGACAGAAATTCCACTCATCTAGAGGCACAAAGGCAGAAATTCCCCTTATTTTGGAGCAACAATGAAGAAATTTCCCTTTTTATTGCAAAAACGTATGCATTCCCATTATTTTCAGGCAAAAAGGCAGAAATTCCCTTTATTTTGGGGCAAAAATCCGAAATTCCCCTTATTTTGGGGCAAAATTCTAGAAATTTCTTTTTTTGGGGAGCAAAATTGCAGGAATTTACCTTATTTTGGGGCAAAATTGCAGAAATTACCCTTATTTGCGGCAAAATTGGAGAAATTTCACTTATTTTCAGGTAAAAAGACTGAAATTTCCTTTATTTTGGGGCAAAAAGGGAGATATTCCGTTTATTTTTTGGCAAAATTGCAGACATTTTCCTTATTATGTGGAAAAATTGCAGAAATTTCCCTTATTTAGGGCAAAATTGCAGAAATTTCACTTATTTCAGAGAAAAAAAGAAAAATTTTTCTTATTTTGGGGCAAAAAGGCAGAAATTCTCATTATTTTGGGGCAAAAAGGCAGAAATTCACCTTATTTTGGGGTAAAATTGCAGAAATTTCACATATTTCAGGGCAAAAAGGCAGAAATTTCCCTTATCCTGGGGCAAAATTGCAGAAATTTCACTTATTTTAGGGTAATAAGTCAAAAAATCCCCTTATTTTGGGGCAAAAAAGACAGAAATTCCCTTTGTTTTGGGGGAAAAAGACAGAAATTCCACTTATATAGAGGCAAAAATGCAGAAATTCTCCTTATTTAGGGGCAAAAAGACAGAAAATCTCCTTTTTTCGGGAGCAAACAGTCAGAAATTCTACTTATTTTGGGGCAAAATTGCAGAAATTTCCTTTACATTGGGGCAAAATTGCAGAAATTTCCATTTTAAGGGAAAAAATTGCAGAATTTCCCTTATTTTAGGGTATAATTGCAGAAATTTTACTTATTTCAGAGAAAAAAAGCAAAAATTTTTCTTATTTTGGGGCAAAAATGCAGAAATTCCCACTATTTTGGGGCAAAAAAACAGAAATTCACCTTATTTGGGGGTAAAATTGCAGAAATTTCACATATTTCAGGGCAAAGAGGCAGAAATTTTCCTTATTCTGGGGCAAAATTGCAGAAATTTCTCTTATTTCAGGGTAATAAGTCAGAAATTCCGCCTATTTTGGGGCAAAAAAGACAGAAATTCCCTTTGTTTTGGGGGAAAATGACAGAAATTCCACTTATCTAGAGGCAAAAAGGCAGAAATTCCCTTTATTTTGGAGCAAAAATGAAGAAATTTCCCTTTTTATGGCATAAAGGTATGCATTCCCATTATTTTCAGGAAAAAAGGCAGAAATTCCCCGTATTTTGGAGCAAAATTGAAGAAATTCCCCTAATTTTGGGGCAAAAGGCAGAAATTCCTTTTATTTTGGGGCAAAAATCAGAAATTCCCCTTATTTTGTGGCAAAATTCTAGAAATTTCCTTTTTGGGGGGCAGAAATGCAAGAATTTACCTTATTTTTGGGCAAAATTGCAGAAATTTCCCTTATTTGGGGCAAAATTGCAGAAATTTCACTTATTTTCAGGTAAAAAGAATGAAATTTTTTTTATTTTGGGAAAAAAGGGAAAAATTCCCTTTATTTTGGGGCAAAATTGCAGACATTTTTCTTATTATGGGGAAAAATTGCAGAAATTTCCCTTATTTTAGGGCAAAATTGCAGAAATTTCACTTATTTCAGAGAAAAAAAGCAAAAATTTTTTTTATTTTGGGGCAAAAAGGCAGAAATTCTCATTATTTTATTGCAAAAAGGTAGAAATTCACCTTATTTTGGGGTAAAATTGCAGAAATTTCACATATTTCAGGACAAAAAGAAGAAATTTCCCTTATTTTGGGGCAAAATTGCAGAAATTTCTTTTATTTTGGGGCAAAATTGCAGAAATTTCACTTATTTCAGGGTAATGAGTCAGAAATTCCTTTTATTTTGGGGCACAAAAGGGAGAAATTCCCTTTCTTTTTTGGAAAGAAGACAGAAATTCCAGTTATTTAGAGGCAAAAAGCAGAAATTCTCCTTATTTTGGAACAATAATGAAGAAATTTCCCTTTATTGTGGCAAAAAATATACATTTTCCTTACTTTCGGTATAAAAAGCAGAAATTCCTGGTATTTTGAAGCAAAATTGCAGAAATTCTCATAATTTTCGGGCAAAAAGGCAGAAATTCTACTTATTTTGGGGCAAAAAGACAGAAAATCTCCTGCTTTCGGGAGCAAATAGTCAGAAATTCTCAATATTTTGGGGCAAAATTGCAGAAATTTCCTCTACATTGGGGCAAAATTGCAGAAATTTCCATTATTATGGGAAAAAATTGCAGAAATTTCCCTTATTTTAGGGCAAAATTGCAGAAATTTTACTTATTTCAGAGAAAAAAAAGCAAATATTTTTCTTATTTTGGGGCAAAAAGGCAGAAATTCCCATTATTTTGGGGCAAAAAAACAGAAATTCACCTTATTTTGGGGTAAAATTGCAGAAATTTCACATATTTCAAGGCAAAAATGCAGAAATTTTCTTTATTCTGGGGCAAAATTGCAGAAATTTCACTTATTTCAGGGTAATAAGTCAGAAATTCCCCTTATTTTGGGGCAAAAAAGACAGAAATTCCCTTTGTTTTTGGGGGAAAAAGACAGAAATTCCACTTATTTAGAGGCAAAAAGGCAGAAATTCCCCTTATTTTGGAGCAAAAATGAAGAAATTTCCCTTTTTTATGGCAACAAGTTATTTATTCCCCTTATTTTCGGGCAAAAAAGAGAGAAATTCCATGTATTTTGGAGCAAAATTGCAGAAATTCCCCTAATTGTGGGGCAAAAAGGCAGAAATTTCCTATATGTTGGGGCAAAAAGACAAAAATTCTCCTAATTTTGGGGCAAAACTCAGAAATTCCAAATTTTTGTGCAAAATTCCAGAAATTTCCCTTATTTTGGGGCATAATTGCAGAAATTTCAATTATTTTGGGGCAAAATTGCAGAAATTTCACTTATTTCAGGGAAAAAAGGCAGAAATTTTAATTATTTTGGGTCAAAAAGACAGAAATTCCTAATATTTTGTGCCAAATTTCAGAAATTCCCCTTATTTTGAGGTAAAAATGCTGAAATTCCCCTTATTTGAGGGCAAAAAGGCAGAAATTTCCCTTACTTTGTGGCAAAATTGCAGAAATTTCACTTATTTCAGGGTATTGAGTCAGAAATTCCTTTTATTTTAAGGCAAAAAAGAGAGAAATTCCCTTTGATTTTTGGGAAAAGACAGAAATTCCACTTATTTAGAGGCAAAAAGACAGAAATTCCCCTTATTTTGGAGCAAAAATGAAGAAATTTCCCTTTTTTTGTGGCAAAAAATATACATTCCCCTTACTTTCGGGATAAAAAGCAGAAATTCCCCGTATTTTGAAGCAAAATTGCAGAAATTCTCATAATTTTCGGGCAAAAAGGCAGAAATTTTCCTTATTTTGGGGCAAAAAGACAGAAAATCTCCTTTTTTCGGGAGCAAACAGTCAGAAATTCTACTTATTTTGTGGCAAAATTGCAGAAATTTCCTTTACGTTGGGGCAAAATTGCAGAAATTTTACTTATTTCAGAGAAAAAAAGCAAAAATTTTTCTTATTTTGGGGCAAAAAGGCAGAAATTCTCATTATTTTGGGGCAAAAAAAAGAAATTCACCTTATTTTAGGGTAAAATTGCAGAAATTTCACATATTTCAGGGCAAAAAGCCAGAAATTTACCTTATCCTGGGGCAAAATTGCAGAAATTTCACTTATTTCAGGGTAATAAGTCAGAAATTCCCTTTATTTTGGGGCAAAAAAGACAGAAATTCCCTTTGTTTTCAGGGAAAATGACAGAAATTCCACTTATCTAGAGGCACAAAGGCAGAAATTCCCCTTATTTTGGAGCAACAATGAAGAAATTTCACTTTTTATTGCAAAAAGGTATGCATTCCCATTATTTTCAGGCAAAAAGGCAAAAATTCCCCGTATTTTGGAGCAAAATTGAAGAAATTCCTCTAATTTTGGGGCAAAAGGCAGAAATTCCCTTTATTTTGGGGCAAAAATCAGAAATTCCCCTTATTTTGGGGCAAAATTCTAGAAATTTCTTTTTTTGGGGAGCAAAATTGCAGGAATTTACCTTATTTTTGGGCAAAATTGCAGAAATTACCCTTATTTGCGGCAAAATTGGAGAAATTTCACTTATTTTCAGGTAAAAAGACTGAAATTTCCTTTATTTTGGGGCAAAAAGGGAGATATTCCCTTTATTTTTTGGCAAAATTGCAGACATTTTCCTTATTATGTGGAAAAATTGCAGAAATTTCCCTTATTTAGGGCAAAATTGCAGAAATTTCACTTATTTCAGAGAAAAAAAGAAAAATTTTTCTTATTTTGGGGCAAAAAGGCAGAAATTCTCATTATTTTGGGGCAAAAAGGCAGAAATTCACCTTATTTTGGGGTAAAATTGCAGAAAATTCACATATTTCAGGGCAAAAAGGCAGAAATTTCCCTTATCCTGGGGCAAAATTGCAGAAATTTCACTTATTTTAGGGTAATAAGTCAGAAAATCCCCTTATTTTGGGGCAAAAAAGACAGAAATTCCCTTTGTTTTGGGGGAAAAAGACAGAAATTCCACTTATATAGAGGCAAAAATGCAGAAATTCTCCTTATTTAGGGGCAAAAAGACAGAAAATCTCCTTTTTTCGGGAGCAAACAGTCAGAAATTCTACTTATTTTGGGGCAAAATTGCAGAAATTTCCTTTACATTGGGGCAAAATTGCAGAAATTTCCATTTTAAGGGAAAAAATTGCAGAATTTCCCTTATTTTAGGGTATAATTGCAGAAATTTTACTTATTTCAGAGAAAAAAAGCAAAAATTTTTCTTATTTTGGGGCAAAAAGGCAGAAATTCCCATTATTTTGGGGCAAAAAAACAGAAATTCACCTTATTTGGGGGTAAAATTGCAGAAATTTCACATATTTCAGGGCAAAGAGGCAGAAATTTTCCTTATTCTGGGGCAAAATTGCAGAAATTTCTCTTATTTCAGGGTAATAAGTCAGAAATTCCGCCTATTTTGGGGCAAAAAAGACAGAAATTCCCTTTGTTTTGGGGGAAAATGACAGAAATTCCACATATCTAGAGGCAAAAAGGCAGAAATTCCCTTTATTTTGGAGCAAAAATGAAGAAATTTCCCTTATTATGGCAAAAAGGTATGCATTCCCATTATTTTCAGGAAAAAAGGCAGAAATTCCCCGTATTTTGGAGCAAAATTGAAGAAATTCCCCTAATTTTGGGGCAAAAGGCAGAAATTCCTTTTATTTTGGGGCAAAAATCAGAAATTCCCCTTATTTTGTGGCAAAATTCTAGAAATTTCCTTTTTGGGGGGCAGAAATGCAAGAATTTACCTTATTTTTGGGCAAAATTGCAGAAATTTCCCTTATTTGGGGCAAAATTGCAGAAATTTCACTTATTTTCAGGTAAAAAGAATGAAATTTTTTTTATTTTGGGAAAAAAGTGAAAAATTCCCTTTATTTTGGGGCAAAATTGCAGACATTTTTCTTATTATGGGGAAAAATTGCAGAAATTTCCCTTATTTTAGGGCAAAATTGCAGAAATTTCACTTATTTCAGAGAAAAAAAGCAAAAATTCTTTTTATTTTGGGGCAAAAAGGCAGAAATTCTCATTATTTTATTGCAAAAAGGTAGAAATTCACCTTATTTTGGGGTAAAATTGCAGAAATTTCACATATTTCAGGACAAAAAGAAGAAATTTCCCTTATTTTGGGGCAAAATTGCAGAAATTTCTTTTATTTTGGGGCAAAATTGCAGAAATTTCACTTATTTCAGGGTAATGAGTCAGAAATTCCTTTTATTTTGGGGCACAAAAGGGAGAAATTCCCTTTCTTTTTTGGAAAGAAGACAGAAATTCCAGTTATTTAGAGGCAAAAAGCAGAAATTCTCCTTATTTTGGAACAATAATGAAGAAATTTCCCTTTATTGTGGCAAAAAATATACATTTTCCTTACTTTCGGTATAAAAAGCAGAAATTCCCGGTATTTTGAAGCAAAATTGCAGAAATTCTCATAATTTTCGGGCAAAAAGGCAGAAATTCTACTTATTTTGGGGCAAAAAGACAGAAAATCTCCTGCTTTCGGGAGCAAATAGTCAGAAGTTCTCAATATTTTGGGGCAAAATTGCAGAAATTTCCTTTACATTGGGGCAAAATTGCAGAAATTTCCATTATTATGGGAAAAAATTGCAGAAATTTCCCTTATTTTAGGGCAAAATTGCAGAAATTTTACTTATTTCAGAGAAAAAAAGCAAATATTTTTCTTATTTTGGGGCAAAAAGGCAGAAATTCCCATTATTTTGGGGCAAAAAAACAGAAATTCACCTTATTTTGGGGTAAAATTGCAGAAATTTCACATATTTCAAGGCAAAAATGCAGAAATTTTCTTTATTCTGGGGCAAAATTGCAGAAATTTCACTTATTTCAGGGTAATAAGTCAGAAATTCCCCTTATTTTGGGGCAAAAAAGACAGAAATTCCCTTTGTTTTTGGGGGAAAAAGACAGAAATTCCACTTATTTAGAGGCAAAAAGGCAGAAATTCCCCTTATTTTGGAGCAAAAATGAAGAAATTTCCCTTTTTTATGGCAACAAGTTATTTATTCCCCTTATTTTCGGGCAAAAAAGAGAGAAATTCCATGTATTTTGGAGCAAAATTGCAGAAATTCCCCTAATTGTGGGGCAAAAAGGCAGAAATTTCCTATATGTTGGGGCAAAAAGACAAAAATTCTCCTAATTTTGGGGCAAAACTCAGAAATTCCAAATTTTTGTGCAAAATTCCAGAAATTTCCCTTATTTTGGGGCATAATTGCAGAAATTTCAATTATTTTGGGGCAAAATTGCAGAAATTTCACTTATTTCAGGGAAAAAAGGCAGAAATTTTAATTATTTTGGGTCAAAAAGACAGAAATTCCTAATATTTTGTGCCAAATTTCAGAAATTTTCCTTATTTTGAGGTAAAAATGCTGAAATTCCCCTTATTTGAGGGCAAAAAGGCAGAAATTTCCCTTACTTTGTGGCAAAATTGCAGAAATTTCACTTATTTCAGGGTATTGAGTCAGAAATTCCTTTTATTTTAAGGCAAAAAAGAGAGAAATTCCCTTTCATTTTTGGGAAAAGACAGAAATTCCACTTATTTAGAGGCAAAAAGACAGAAATTCCCCTTATTTTGGAGCAAAAATGAAGAAATTTCCCTTTTTTTGTGGCAAAAAATATACATTCCCCTTACTTTCGGGATAAAAAGCAGAAATTCCCCGTATTTTGAAGCAAAATTGCAGAAATTCTCATAATTTTCGGGCAAAAAGGCAGAAATTCTTTTTATTTTGGGGCAAAGAGACAGAAAATCTCCTTTTTTCGGGAGCAAACAGTCAGAAATTCTACTTATTTTGTGCCAAAATTGCAGAAATTTCCTTTACGTTGGGGCAAAATTGCAGAAATTTTACTTATTTCAGAGAAAAAAAGCAAAAATTTTTCTTATTTTGGGGCAAAAAGGCAGAAATTCTCATTATTTTGGGGCAAAAAAAAGAAATTCACCTTATTTTAGGGTAAAATTGCAGAAATTTCACATATTTCAGGGCAAAAAGGCAGAAATTTACCTTATCCTGGGGCAAAATTGCAGAAATTTCACTTATTTCAGGGTAATAAGTCAGAAATTCCCTTTATTTTGGGGCAAAAAAGACAGAAATTCCCTTTGTTTTCAGGGAAAAAGACAGAAATTCCACTTATCTAGAGGCACAAAGGCAGAAATTCCCCTTATTTTGGAGCAACAATGAAGAAATTTCACTTTTTATTGCAAAAAGGTATGCATTCCCATTATTTTCAGGCAAAAAGGCAAAAATTCCCCGTATTTTGGAGCAAAATTGAAGAAATTCCCCTAATTTTGGGGCAAAAGGCAGAAATTCCCTTTATTTTGGGGCAAAAATCAGAAATTCCCCTTATTTTGGGGCAAAATTCTAGAAATTTCTTTTTTTGGGGAGCAAAATTGCAGGAATTTACCTTATTTTGGGGCAAAATTGCAGATATTACCCTTATTTGGGGCAAAATTGGAGAAATTTCACTTATTTTTGGTAAAAAGACTGAAATTTCCTTTATTTGGGGCAAAAAGGGAGATATTCCCTTTATTTTTTGGCAAAATTGCAGACATTTTCCTTATTATGTGGAAAAATTGCAGAAATTTCCCTTATTTTAGGGTATAATTGCAGAAATTTTACTTATTTCAGAGAAAAAAAGCAAAAATTTTTCTTATTTTGGGGCAAAAAGGCAGAAATTCCCATTATTTTGGGGCAAAAAAACAGAAATTCACCTTATTTTGGGGTAAAATTGCAGAAATTTCACATATTTCAGGGCAAAAAGGCAGAAATTTCCCTTATTTTTGGGCAAAATTGCAGAAATTTCACTTATTTTGGGGCAAAATTGCAGAAATTTCACTTATTTCAGGAAAAAAGGCAGAAATTTTCCTTATTTTGGGGCAAAAATGCAGAAATTCTTAATATTTTGTGGCAAAAATGCAGAAATTCCCCTTACTTTGAGGTAAAAAGGGTGAAATTTTCCTTATTTGGGGGCAAAAAGACAGAAATTTCCCTAATTTTGGGGCAAAAAGACAGAAATTCCCCTTATTTTGTGGCAAAAAGGCAGAAATTTCTTTTATTTTGGGGCAAAATTTCAGAAATATCACTTATTTTAGGGCATAATTCAAAAATTCCTTTTATTTTGGGGCAAAAAGACAAATATTCAATTTATTTTTGGGTAAATAGGGAGAAATTTCACTTATTTTGAGGTAAAAGGCAGAAATTCCTGTTATTTTGGGGCAAAAATGAAGAGATTTCCCTTTTTTGTTGCAAAAGGTATACATTCCCCTTACTTTCGTGATTAAAAGCAGAAATTCCCCATATTTTGAAGCAATATTGCAGAAATTCTCATTATTTTCAGGCAAAAAAGCAGAAATTCTCCTTATTTTGGGGCAAAAAGACAGAAAATCTCCTTTTTTTGAGAGCAAACAGTCAAAAATTCCCATTATTTTGGGTCAAAATTGCAGAAATTTTCTTTATATTGGGGCAAAATTGCAGAAATTTCCTTTATTTTGGGGCAAAAATGCAGAAATTTCATTTATTTCAGGGAAATAAGTCAGAAATTCCTTCTATTTAGGGCAAAAAAGACAGAAATTCCCTTTGTTTTGGGAGAAAAAGACAGAAATTCCATTTGTTTAGAGACAAAAAGGCAGAAATTCCCTTTATTTTGGAGCAAAAATGAAGAAATTTCCCTTTTTATGGCAAAAAGGTATGCATTCCATTATTTTTGGGCAAAAAGGCAGAAATTCCCCGTATTTTGGAGCAAAATTGCAGAAATTCCCCTAATTTTGGGGCAAAAGGCAGAAATTCCCTTTATTTTGGAGAAAAATCAGAAATTCCCCTTATTTTGGGGCAAAATTCAAGAAATTTCCTTTATTTTGGGGCAAAATTGCAGGAATTTACCTTTTTTGGGGCTAAATTGCAGAACTTTCATTTATTTTCAGGTAAAAAGGCTGAAATTTCCTTTATTTTGAGGCAAAAAGGGAGAAATTCCATTTATTTTGGGGCAAAATTGCAGACATTTCTCTTATTAGAGGAAAAATTGCAAAAATTTCTCTTATTTTACGGCAAAATTGAAGAAATTTCACTTATTTCAGAGAAAAAAAAGCAAAAATTTTTTTATTTTGGGGCAAAAAAGCAGAAATTCCCATTATTTTGGGGGAAAAAGGCAGAAATTCACCTTATTTTGGGGTAAAATTGCAGAAATTTCACATATTTCAGGGCAAAAAGGCAGAAATTTTCTTATTTTGGGGCAAAAAAGACAGAAATTCCCTGTGTTTGGGGGAAAAAGTCAGAAATTCCACTAATTTAGAGGCAAAAAGGCTGAAATTCCCCTTATTTTGGAGCAAAAATGAAAAAATTTCCCTTTTTTATGGCAAAAAGTTATGCATTCCACTGATTTTCGGGCAACAAGACAGAAATTCTTTGCATTTTGGAGCAAAATTGCAGAAATTCCCCTAATTGTGGGGCAACAATGCAGAAATTCCCTATATGTTGGGGCATAAAGACAGAAATTCTCCTTCTTTTGGGGCAAAACTCAGAAATTCCACGTATTTTGGGGCAAAATTCCAGAAATTTCCCTTATTTTGGGGCAAAATTGCAGAAATTTCCCTTATTTTAGGGCAAAATTGCAGAAATTTCACTTATTTCAGGGAAAAAAGGCAGAAATTTTCCTTATTTTGGGGAAAAATTAAGAAATTCTTAATAATTTTTGGCAAAAATGCAGAAATTCCCCTTATATTGAGGTAAAAAGGCTGAAATTTCACTTATTTTGAGGTAAAAAGGCTGAAATTCCCCTTATTCGGGGGCAAAAAGGAAGAAATTTCTCTTATTTTGGGGCAAAAAGACAGAAATTCCCCTTATTTTGTGGAAAAAAGGCAAAAATTTCTTTTATTTTGGGGCAAAATTGCAGAAATATCACTTATTTCAGGGTATAATTCAAAAATTCCTTTTATTTTGTTGCAAAAAAAAAAACAGAAATTCCATTTATTTTTGGGTAAAAAAGGAGAAATTTCACTTATTTTGAGGTAAAAAGGCAGAAATTCCTCTTATTTTGGGGCAAAAATTAAGAAATTTCCCTTTTTGTGGAAAAAGGTATACACTCCCCTTACTTTCGGGATAAAAAGTAGAAATTCCCCGTATTTTGAAGCATAATTGCAGAAATTCTTATAATTTTCGGGCAAAAAAGCAGAAATTCTCCTTATTTTGGAGCAAAAATACAGAAAATCTCCTTTTTTCGGGAGCAAACAGTCAGAAATTCCCCTTATTTTGGGGCAAAATTGCAGAAATTTCTTTTACATTCGGGCAAATTTGCAGAAATTTCCCTTATTTTGGGGCAAAATTGCAGAAATTCTCCTTATTGTTGGGCAAAAAGGCAGAAATTCCCTATAGTTGGGGCAAAAAGACAGAAATTCTTCTTATTTTGGGGCAAAACTCAGAAATTCCACGTATTTTGGGGAAAAATTCCAGAAATTTGCCTTATTTTGGGGCAAAATTGCAGAAATTTTCCTTATTTTAGGGCAAAATTGCAGAAATTTCACTTATTTCAGAGAAAAAAAGCAAAAATTTTTTCTATTTTGGGGCTAAAATGCAGATATTTTACTTATTTTGGGGCAAAAAGGCAGAAATTCACCTTATTTTAGGGTAAAATTGCAGCAATTTCACATATTTCAGGGCAAAATTCCAGAAATTTCCCTTATTTTGGGGCAAAATTGCAGAAATTTTCCTTATTTTAGGGCAAAATTGCAGAAATTTCACTTATTTCAGAGAAAAAAAGCAAAAATTTTTCCTATTTTGGGGCTAAAATGCAGATATTTTACTTATTTTGGGGCAAAAAGGCAGAAATTCACCTTATTTTAGGGTAAAATTGCAGCAATTTCACATATTTCAGGGCAAAAAGGCAGAAATTTCCCTCATTTTGGGGCAAAATTGCAAAAATTTCACTTATTTTGGGGCAAAATTGCAGAAATTTCACTTATTTCAGGGAAAAAAGGCAGAAAATTTCCTTATTTTGGAGAAAAAATTAAGAAATTCTTAAAATTTTGTGGCAAAAATGCAGAATTTTTTTTTATTTTGAGGTAAAAATGCTGAAATTCCCCTTATTTTGAGGTAAAAATGCTGAAATTCCCCTTAATTGGGTGCAAAAAGGCAGAAATTTCTCTTATTTTAGGGCAAAAAGACAGAAATTCACCTTATTTTGGAGTAAAATTGCAGAAATTTCACATATTTCAGGGCAAAAAGGCAGAAATTTCCCTTATTTTGGGGCCAAATTGCAGAAATTTCACTTATTTAGGGTAATAAGTCAGAAAATCCCCTTATTTTGGGGCAAAAAAGACAGAAATTCCCTTTGTTTTGGGGGAAAAAAACAGAAATTCCACTTATTTAGAGGCAAAAAGGCAGAAATTCCCCTTATTTTGGAGCAAAAATGAAGAAATTTCTCTTTTTTATGGCAACAAGTTATGCATTCCCCTTACTTTCGGGCAAAAAGAGAGAAATTTCTTGTATTTTGGAGCAAAATTGCAGAAATTCCCCTAATTGTGGGGCAAAAAGGCAGAAATTCCCTATATGTTGGGGCAAAAAGACAAAAATTCTCCTTATTTTGGGGCAAAACTCAGAAATTCCACTTATTTTGTTGCAAAATTGCAGAAATTTCCCTTATTAAGGGAAAAAACTGCAGAATTTCCCTTATTTTAGGGTATAATTGCAGAAATTTTACTTATTTCAGAGAAAAAAAGCAAAAATTTTTCTTATTTTGGGGCAAAAAGGCAGAAATCCCCATTATTTTGGGGAAAAAAACAGAAATTCACCTTATTTTGGGGTAAAATTGCAGAAATTTCACATATTTCAGGGCAAAAAGACAGAAATTTACCTTATCCTGTGGCAAAATTGCAGAAATTTCACTTATTTCTGGGTAATAAGTCAGAAATTCCCCTTATTTTGGGGAAAAAAAGACAGAAATTCCCTTTGTTTTCGGAGAAAAAGACAGAAATTCCACTTATCTAGAGGCAAAAATGCAGAAATTCCCCTTATTTTGGAGCAACAATGAAGAAATTTCTTTTTTTATTGCAAAAATGTATGCATTCCCATTATTTTCAGGCAAAAAGGCAGAAATTCCCTGTATTAAGAGCAAAATTGAAGAAATTCCCCTAATTTTGGGGCAAAAGGCAGAAATTCCCTTTATTTTGGGGCAAAATTCTAGAAATTTCTTTTTTGGGGGGCAAAATTGCAGGAATTTACCTTATTGTGGGGCAAAATTGCAGAAATTTCACTTATTTCAGAGAAAATAAGCAAAAATTTTTCTTATTTTGGGGCAAAAAGGCAGAAATTCTCATTATTTTGGGGCAAAAAGGCAGAAATTCACCTTATTTTGGGGTAAAATTGCAGAAATTTCACATATTTCAGGGTAAAAAGGCAGAAATTTCCCTTATCCTGGGGCAAAATTGCAGAAATTTCACTTATTTTAGGGTAATAAGTCAGAAAATCCCCTTATTTTGGGGCAAAAAAGACAGAAATTCCTTTTGTTTTGGGGGAAAAAGACAGAAATTCCACTTATTTAGAGGCAAAAACCCAGCAATTCTCCTTATTTTGGAGCAAAAATGAAGAAATTTCCCTTTTTTATGGCAACAAGTTATGCATTCCACTTATTTTCAGGCAAAAAGACAGAAATTTCCTGTATTTTGGAGCAAAATTGCAGAAATTCCTCTTATTGTGGGGCAAAAAGGCAGAAATTCCCTATATGTTGGGGCAAAAAGACAAAAATTCTCCTTTTTTTGGGGGCAAAACTCAGAAATTCCACTTTGTTTGGTGCGAAATTCCAGAAATTTCCCTTATTTTGGGGCAAAATTGCAGAAATTTCACTTATTTTGGGGCAAAATTGCAGAAATTTCACTTATTTCAGGGAAAAAAGGTAGAAATTTTACTTATTTTGGAACAAAAATGCAGAAATTCCTAATATTTTGTGCCAAAATTCAGAAATTCTCTTTATTTTGAGGTAAAAATGCTGAAATTCCCCTTATTTGGGGGCAAAAAGGCAGAAATTTCCCTTATTTTGGGGCAAAATTGCAGAAATTTCACTTATTTCAGGGTAATGAGTCAGAAATTCCTTTTATTTTGAGGCAAAAAAGAGAGAAATTCCCTTTGATTTTTGGGAAAAAGTCAGAAATTCCACTTATTTAGAGGCAAAAAGGCAGAAATTCCCCTTATTTTGGAGCAAAAATGAAGAAATTTCCTTTTTTTGTGGTAAAAAATATACATTCCCTTTACTTTCGGGATAAAAAGCAGAAATTCCCCGTATTTTGAAGCAAAATAGCAGAAATTCTCCCAATTTTTGGGCAAAAAGGCAGAAATTCTCCTTATTTTGGGGCAAAAATACAGAAAATCTCCTTTTTTCGGGAGCAAGCAGTAAGAAATTCTCCTTATTTTGGGGCAAAATTGAAGAAATTTCCTTTACATTGGGGCAAAATTACAGAAATTTCCCTTATTAAGGGAAAAAATTGCAGAAATTTCCCTTATTTTAGGGCAAAATTGCATCAATTTTACTTATATCAGAGAAAAAAGCAAAAATTTTTCTTATTTTGGGGCAAAAAGGCAGAAATTCCCATTATTTTGGGGCAAAAAAACAGAAATTCACTTTATTTTGGGTAAAATTGCAGAAATTTCAAATATTTCAGGGCAAAAAGGCAGAAATTTTCCTTATCCTGGGGCAAAATTGCAGAAATTTCTCTTATTTCAGGGTAATAAGTCAGAAATTCCCCTTATTTTGGGGCAAAAAAGACAGAAATTCCCTTTGTTTTGGGGGAAAAAGACAGAAATTCCACTTATCTAGAGGCACAAAGGCAGAAATTCCCTTTATTTTGGAGCAAAAATGAAGAAATTTCCCTTTTTATGGCAAAAAGGTATGCATTCCCATTATTTTCAGGAAAAAAGGCAGAAATTCCCCGTATTTTGGAGAAAAATTGAAGAAATTCCCCTAATTTTAGGGCAAAAGGCAGAAATTGCTTTTATTTTGGGGCAAAAATCAGAAATTCCCCTTATTTTGTGGCAAAATTCTAGAAATTTCTTTTTTGGGGGGCAAAATTGCAAGAATTTACCTTATTTTTGGGCAAAATTGCAGAAATTTTCCTTATTTTAGGGCAAAATTGCAGAAATTTCACTTATTTCAGAGAAAAAAAGCAAATTTTTTTTTTTATTTTGGGGCAAAAAGGCAGAAATTCTCATTATTTTGTTGCAAAAAGGTAGAAATTCACCTTATTTTGGGGTAAAATTGCAGAAATTTCACATATTTCAGGACAAAAAGCAGAAATTACCCTTATTTTGGGGCAAAATTGCAGAAATTTCTTTTATTTTGGGGCAAAATTGCAGAAATTTCACTTATTTCAAGGTAATGAGTCAGAAATTCCTTTTATTTTGGGGCAAAAAAGGGAGAAATTCCCTTTCTTTTTTGGAAAAAAGACAGAAATTCCAGTTATTTAGAGGCAAAAAGAAGAAATTCTCCTTATTTTGGAACAATAATGAAGAAATTTCCCTTTATTGTGGCAAAAAATACACATTCCCCTTACTTTCGGTATAAAAAGCAGAAATTCCCCGTATTTTGAAGAAAAATTGCAGAAATTCTCAAAATTTTCGGGCAAAAATGCAGAAATTCTACTTATTTTGGGGCAAAAAGACAGAAAATCTCTTTCTTTCGGGAGCAAATAGTCAGAAATTCTCCTTATTTTGGGGCAAAATTGCAGAAATTTTTTTTTACATTGGGGCAAAATTGCAGAAATTTCTATTATTATGTGAAAAAATTGGAGAAATTTCCCTTATTTTAGGGCAAAATTGCAGAAATTTTACTTATTTCAGAGAAAAAAAGCAAAGATTTTCCTTATTTTGGGGCAAAAATGCAGAAATTCCGATTATTTTGGGGCAAAAAAACAGAAATTCACCTTATTTTGGGGTAAAATTGCAGAAATTTCACATATTTCAAGGCAAAAATGCAGAAATTTTCTTTATACTGGGGCAAAATTGCAGAAATTTCACTTATTTCAGGGTAATAAGTCAGAAATTCCCCTTATTTTGGGGCAAAAAAGACAGAAATTCCCTTTGTTTTTGGGGGAAAAAGACAGAAATTCCACTTATTTAGAGGCAAAAAGGCAGAAATTCCCCTTATTTTGGAGCAAAAATGAAGAAATTTCTCTTTTTTATGTCAACAAGTTATGCATTCCCCTTATTTTCGGACAAAAAGAGAGAAATTCCATGTATTTTGGAGCAAAATTGCAGAAATTCCCCTAATTGAGGGGCAAAAAGGCAGAAATTTCCTATATGTTGGGGCAAAAAGACAAAAATTCTCCTAATTTTGGGACAAAACTCAGAAATTCCAAATTTTTGTGCAAAATTCCAGAAATTGCCCTTATTTTGGGGCATAATTGCAGAAATTTCACTTATTTTGGGGCAAAATTGCAGAAATTTCAGTTATTTCAGGGAAAAAGGCAGAAATTTTACTTATTTTGGGTCAAAAAAACAGAAATTCCTAATATTTTGTGCCAAAATTCAGAAATTCCCCTTATTTTTAGGTAAAAATGCTGAAATTCCCAATATTTGGGGGCAAAAAGGCAGAAATTTCCTTTATTTTGGGGCAAAATTGCAGAAATTTCACTTATTTCAGGGTATTGAGTCAGAAATTTTTTTTATTTGGGGCAAAAAAGAGAGAAATTCCGTTTGATTTTTGGGAAAAAGACAGAAATTCCACTTATTTAAAGGCAAAAAGACAGAAATTCCCCTTATTTTGGAGCAAAAATGAAGAAATTTCTCTTTTTTGTGGCAAAAAATATACATTCACCTTACTTTCGGGATAAAAAGCAGAAATTCCCCGTATTTTGAAGCAAAATTGCAGAAATTCCCATAATTTTCGGGCAAAAAGCAGAAATTCTCGTTATTTTGGTGCAAAAAGACAGAAAATCTCCTTTTTTCGGGAGCAAACACTCAGAAATTCTACTTATTTTGTTGCAAAATTGCAGAAATTTCCTTTACATTGGGGCAAAATTGCAGAAATTTTACTTATTTCAGAAAAAAAAGCAAAAATTTTTCTTATTTTGGGGCAAAAAGGCAGAAATTCTTATTATTTTGGGGCAAAAAAAAAGAAATTCACCTTATTTTGGGGTAAAATTGCAGAAATTTCACATATTTCAGGGCAAAAAGCCAGAAATTTACCTTATCCTGGGGCAAAATTGCAGAAATTTCACTTATTTCAGGGTAATAAGTCAGAAATTCCCCTTTATTTTGGGGCAAAAAAGACAGAAATTCCCTTTGTTTTCAGGGAAAAAGACAGAAATTCCACTTATCTAGAAGCACAAAGGCAGAAATTCCCCTTATTTTGGAGCAACAATGAAGAAATTTCCCTTTTTATAGCAAAAAGGTATGCATTCCCATTATTTTCAGGCAAAAAGGCAGAAATTCCCCGTATTTTGGAGCAAAATTGAAGAAATTCCCCTAATTTTGGGGCAAAAGGCAGAAATTCCCTTTATTTTGGGGCAAAAATCAGAAATTCCCCTTATTTTGGGGCAAAATTCTAGAAATTTCTTTTTTTGGGGAGCAAAATTGCAGGAATTTACCTTATTTTGGGGCAAAATTGCAGAAATTTCCTATATTTGGGGCAAAATTGGAGAAATTTCACTTATTTTCAGGTAAAAAGACTGAAATTTCCTTTATTTTGGGGCAAAAAGGGAGATATTCCCTTTATTTTTTGGAAAATTGCAGACATTTTCCTTATTATGTGGAAAAATTGCAGAAATTTCCCTTATTTAGGGCAAAATTGCAGAAATTTCACTTATTTCAGAGAAAAAAGGCAAAAATTTTTCTTATTTTGGGGCAAAAAGGCAGAAATTCTCATTATTTTGGGGCAAAAAGGCAGAAATTCACCTTATTTTGGCGTAAAATTGCAGAAATTTCACATATTTCAGGGCAAAAAGGCAGAAATTTCCCTTATTTTGGGGCAAAATTGCAGAAATTTCACTTATTTTAGGGTAATAAGTCAGAAAATCCCCTTATTTTGGGGCAAAAAAGACAGAAATTCCCTTTGTTTTGGGGGAAAAAGACAGAAATTCCACTTATTTAGAGGCAAAAAGGCAGAAATTCTCCTTATTTTGGAGCAAAAATGAAGAAATTTCCCTTTTTTTTTGGCAACAAGTTATTTATTCCCCTTATTTTCGGGCAAAAAGACTGAAATTTCACGTATTTTGGAGCAAAATTGCAGAAATTCCCCTAATTGTGGGGCAAAAAGGCAGAAATTCCCTATATGTTGGGGCAAATGACAAAAATTCTCCTTATTTTGGGGCAAAACTCAGAAATTCCACTTATTTTGGTGCAAAATTCCAGAAATTTCCCTTATTTTGGGGCAAAATTGCAGAAATTTCACTTATTTTGGGGCAAAATTGCAGAAATTTCACTTATTTCAGGGTAATAAGTCAGAAATTCCGCCTATTTTGGGGCAAAAAAAAACAGAAATTCCCTTTGTTTTGGGGGAAAATGACAGAAATTCCACATATCTAGAGGCAAAAAGGCAGAAATTCCCTTTATTTTGGAGCAAAAATGAAGAAATTTCCCTTATTATGACAAAAAGGTATGCATTCCCATTATTTTCAGGAAAAAAGGCAGAAATTCCCCGTATTTTGGAGCAAAATTGAAGAAATTCCCCTAATTTTGGGGCAAAAGGCAGAAATTCCCTTTATTTTGGGGCAAAAATCAGAAATTCCCCTTATTTTGGGGCAAAATTCTAGAAATTTCTTTTTTTGGGGAGCAAAATTGCAGGAATTTACCTTATTTTGGGGCAAAATTGCAGAAATTACCCTTATTTGGGGCAAAATTGGAGAAATTTCACTTATTTTCAGGTAAAAAGACTGAAATTTCCTTTATTTGGGGCAAAAAGGGAGATATTCCCTTTATTTTTTGGCAAAATTGCAGACATTTTCTTTATTATGTGGAAAAATTGCAGAAATTTCCCTTATTTTAGGGTATAATTGCAGAAATTTTACTTATTTCAGAGAAAAAAAGCAAAAATTTTTCTTATTTTGGGGCAAAAAGGCAGAAATTCCCATTATTTTGGGGCAAAAAAACAGAAATTCACCTTATTTTGGGGTAAAATTGCAGAAATTTCACATATTTCAGAGCAAAAAGGCAGAAATTTACCTTATCCTGTGGCAAAATTGCAGAAATTTCACTTATTTTAGGGTAATAAGTCAGAAAATCCTCTTATTTTGGGGCAAAAAAGACAGAAATTCTTTTTGTTTTCGGAGAAAAAGACAGAAATTCCACTTATCTAGAGGCAAAAATGCAGAAATTCCCCTTATTTTGGAGCAACAATGAAGAAATTTTCCTTTTTATTGCAAAAAGGTATGCATTCCCATTATTTTCAGGCAAAAAGGCAGAAATACCCTGTATTTTGGAGCAAAATTGAAGAAATTCCCCTAATTTTGGGGCAAAAGGCAGAAATTCCCTTTATTTTGGGGCAAAATTCTAGAAATTTCCTTTTTTGGGGGGTAAAATTGCAGGAATTTATCTTATTGTGGGGCAAAATTGCAGGAATTTCACTTATTTCAGAGAAAATAAGCAAAAATTTTTCTTATTTTGGGGCAAAAAAGCAGAAATTCTCATTATTTTGTGGCAAAAAGGCAGAAATTCACTGTATTTTGGGGTAAAATTGCAGAAATTTCACATATTTCAGGGTAAAAAGGTAGAAATTTCCCTTATCCTGGGGCAAAATTGCAGAAATTTCACTTATTTCTGGGTAATAAGTCAGAAATTCCTCTTATTTTGGGGCAAAAAAGACAGAAATTCTTTTTGTTTTCGGAGAAAAAGACAGAAATTCCACTTATCTAGAGGCAAAAATGCAGAAATTCCCCTTATTTTGGAGCAACAATGAAGAAATTTCCCTTTTTATTGCAAAAAGGTATGCATTCCCATTATTTTCAGGCAAAAAGGCAGAAATTCCCTGTATTTTGGAGCAAAATTGCAGAAATTCCTCTTATTGTGGGGCAAAAAGGCAGAAATTCCCTATATATTGGGGCAAAAAGACAAAAATTCTCCTTTTTTTGGGACAAAACTCAGAAATTCCACTTTTTTTGGTGCAAAATTCCAGAAATTTCCCTTATTTTGGGGCAAAATTGCAGAAATTTCACTTATTTCAGGGTAATGAGTCAGAAATTCCTTTTATTTTGAGGCAAAAAGAGAGAAATTCCCTTTGATTTTTGGGAAAAAGACAGAAATTCCACTTATTTAGAGGCAAAAAGGCAGAAATTCCCCTTATTTTGGAGCAAAAATGAAGAAATTTCCCTTTTTTGTGGCAAAAAAATATACATTCCCCTTACTTTCGGGATAAAAAGCAGAAATTCCCTGTATTTTGAAGCAAAATAGCAGAAATTCTCTCAATTTTCGGGCAAAAAGGCAGAAATTCTCCTTATTTTGGGGCAAAAATACAGAAAATCTCCTTTTTTCGGGAGCAAACAGTAAGAAATTCTCCTTATTTTGGGGCAAAATTGAAGAAATTTCCTTTACATTGTGGCAAAATTACAGAAATTTCCCTTATTAAGGGAAAAAATTGCAGAAATTTCCCTTATTTTAGGAAAATTGCAGAAATTTTACTTATATCAGAGAAAAACGCAAAAATTTTTCTTATTTTTGGGCAAAAAGGCAGAAATTTCCATTATTTTGGGGCAAAAAAACAGAAATTCACTTTATTTTGGGTAAAATTGCAGAAATTTCACATATTTCAGGGCAAAAAGGCAGAAATTTTCTTTATCCTGGGGCAAAATTGCAGAAATTTCTCTTATTTCAGGGTAATTAGTCAGAAATTCCCCTTATTTTGGGGCAAAAAAGACAGAAATTCCCTTTGTTTTGGGGGAAAAAGACAGAAATTCCACTTATCTAGAGGCACAAAGGCAGAAATTCCCTTTATTTTGGAGCAAAAATGAAGAAATTTCCCTTTTTATGGCAAAAAGGTATGCATTCCCATTATTTTCAGGAAAAAAGGCAGAAATTCCCCGTATTTTGGAGCAAAATTGAAGAAATTCCCCTAATTTTGGGGCAAAAGGCAGAAATTGCTTTTATTTTGCGGCAAAAATCAGAAATTCCCCTTATTTTGTGGCAAAATTCTAGAAATTTCTTTTTTGGGGGGCAAAATTGCAAGAATTTACATTATTTTTGGGCAAAATTACAGAAATTTCCCTTATTTTAGGGCAAAATTGCAGAAATTTCACTTATTTCAGAGAAAAAAAGCAAAAATTTTTTTTATTTTGTTGCAAAAAGGCAGAAATTCTCATTATTTTGTTGCAAAAAGGTAGAAATTCACCTTATTTTGGGGTAAAATTGCAGAAATTTCACATATTTCAGGACAAAAAGCAGAAATTACCCTTATTTTGGGGCAAAATTGCAGAAATTTCTTTTATTTTGGGGCAAAATTGCAGAAATTTCACTTATTTCAGGGTAATGATTCAGAAATTCCTTTTATTTTGGGGCATAAAAGGGAGAAATTCCCTTTCTTTTTTGGAAAGAAGACAGAAATTCCAGTTATTTAGAGGCAAAAAGCAGAAATTCTCCTTATTTTGGAACAATAATGAAGAAATTTCCCTTTATTGTGGCAAAAAATATACATTCCCCTTACTTTCGGTATAAAAAGCAGAAATTCCCCGTATTTTGAAGCAAAATTGCAGAAATTCTCAAAATTTTCGGGCAAAAATGCAGAAATTCTACTTATTTTGGGGCAAAAAGACAGAAAATCTCCTTCTTTCGGGAGCAAATAGTCAGAAATTCTCCTTATTTTGGGGCAAAATTGCAGAAATTTCCTTTACATTGGTGCAAAATTGCAGAAATTCCTCTTATTATGGGAAAAAATTGCAGAAATTTCCCTTATTTTAGGGCAAAATTGCAGAAATTTTACTTATTTCAGAGAAAAAAAGCAAAAATTTTTCTTATTTTGGGGCAAAAAGGCAGAAATTCCCATTATTTTGGGGCAAAAAAACAGAAATTCACCTTATTTTGGGGTAAAATTACAGAAATTTCACATATTTCAAGGCAAAAATGCAGAAATTTTCTTTATTCTGGGGCAAAATTGCAGAAATTTGACTTATTTCAGGGTAATAAGTCAGAAATTCCCCTTATTTTGGGGCAAAAAATACAGAAATTCCCTTTGTTTTTGGGGGAAAAAGACAGAAATTCCACTTATTTAGAGGCAAAAAGGCAGAAATTCCCCTTATTTTGGAGCAAAAATGAAGAAATTTCCCTTTTTTATGGCAACAAGTTATGCATTCCCCTTATTTTCGGGCAAAAAGAGAGAAATTCCATGTATTTAGGAGCAAAATTGCAGAAATTCCCCTAATTGAGGGGCAAAAAGGCAGAAATTTCCTATATGTTGGGGCAAAAAGACAAAAATTCTCCTAATTTTGGGGCAATACTCAGAAATTCCAAATTTTTGTGCAAAATTCCAGAAATTGCCCTTATTTTGGGGCATAATTGCAGAAATTTCAATTATTTTGGGGAAAAATTGCAGAAATTTCACTTATTTCAGGGAAAAAAGGCAGAAATTTTACTTATATTGGGTCAAAAAGACAGAAATTCCTAATATTTTGTGCCAAAATTCAGAAATTCCCCTTATTTTTAGGTAAAAATGCTTAAATTCCCATTATTTGGGGGCAAAAAGGCAGAAATTTCCTTTATTTTGGGGCAAAATTGCAGAAATTTCACTTATTTCAGGGTATTGAGTCAGAAATTTTTTTTATTTGGGGCAAAAAAGAGAGAAATTCCGTTTGATTTTTGGGAAGAAACAGAAATTCCACTTATTTAAAGGCAAAAAGATAGAAATTCCCCTTATTTTGGAGCAAAAATGAAGAAATTTCTCTTTTTTGTGGCAAAAAATATACATTCACCTTACTTTCGGGATAAAAAGCAGAAATTCCCCGTATTTTGAAGCAAAATTGCAGAAATTCTTATAATTTTCGGGCAAAAAGGCAGAAATTCTTGTTATTTTGGTGCAAAAGACAGAAAATCTCCTTTTTTCGGGAGCAAACAGTCAGAAATTCTACTTATTTGGGGGCAAAATTGCAGAAATTTCCTTTACATTGGGGCAAAATTGCAAAAATTTTACATATTTCAGGAAAAAAAAAGCAAAAATTTTTCTTATTTTGGGGCAAAAAGGCAGAAATTCTTATTATTTTGGGGCAAAAAAAAAGAAATTCACCTTATTTTGGGGTAAAATTGCAGAAATTTCACATATTTCAGGGAAAAAAGGGAGAAATTTACCTTATCCTGGGGCAAAATTGCAGAAATTTCACTTATTTCAGGGTAATAAGTCAGAAATTCCCCTTATTTTGGGGCAAAAAAGACAGAAATTCCCTTTGTTTTCAGGGAAAAAGACAGAAATTCCACTTATCTAGAAGCACAAAGGCAGAAATACCCCTTATTTTGGAGCAACAATGAAGAAATTTCTTTTTTTATTGCAAAAAGGTATGCATTCCCATTATTTTCAGGCAAAAATGCAGAAATTCCCTGTATTTTGAAGCAAAATTGAAGAAATTCCCCTAATTTTGGGGCAAAAGGCAGAAATTCCCTTTATTTTGGGGCAAAAATCAGAAATTCCCCTTATTTTGGGGCAAAATTCCTGAAATTTCTTTTTTTGCGGAGAAAAATTGCAGGAATTTACCTTATTTTGGGGCAAAATTGCAGAAATTTCCTTTATTTGGGGCAAAATTGGAGAAATTTCACTTATTTTCAGGTAAAAAGACTGAAATTTCCTTTATTTTGGGGAAAAAAGGGAGATATTCCCTTTATTTTTTGGCAAAATTGCAGACATTTTCTTTATTATGTGGAAAAATTGCAGAAATTTCCCTTATTTAGGGCAAAATTGCAGAAATTTCACTTATTTCGGAGAAAAAAAGCAAAAATTTTTCTTATTTTTGGGCAAAAAGGCAGAAATTCTCATTATTTTGGGGCAAAAAGGCAGAAATTCACCTTATTTTGGGGTAAAATTGCAGAAATTTCACATATTTAAGGGCAAAAAGGCAGAAATTTTCCTTATCCTGGGGCAAAATTGCAGAAATTGAACTTATTTTAGGGTAATAAGTCAGAAAATCCCCTTATTTTGGGGCAAAAAAGACAGAAATTCCCTTTGTTTTGGGGGAAAAAGACAGAAATTCCACTTATTTAGAGGCAAAAATGCAGAAATTCTCATTATTTTGGAGCAAAAATGAAGAAATTTCTCTTTTTTATGGCAAAAATTTATACATTCCCCTTATTTTCGGGCAAAAAGACAGAAATTTCCCGTATTTTGGAGCAAAATTGCAGAAATTCTCCTAATTGTGTGGCAAAAAGGCAGAAATTCCATATATGTTGGGGCAAAAAGACAAAAATTCTCTTTATTTTGGGGCAAAACTCAGAAATTCCACTTATTTTGGTGCAAAATTCCAGAAATTTCCCTTATTTTGGGGCAAAATTGCAGAAATTTCACTTATTTTGGGGCAAAATTGCAGAAATTTCACTTATTTCAGATAAAAAAGGCAGAAATTTTACTTATTTTGGGGCAAAAATGCAGAAATTCCTAATATTTTGTGCCAAAATTCAGAAATTCCCTTTATTTTGAGGTAAAAATTCTGAAATTCCCATTATTTGGGGGCAAAAAGGCAGAAATTTCCCTTATTTTGGGGCAAACTTGCAGAAATTTCACTTATTTCAGGGTAATGAGTCAGAAATTCCTTTTATTTTGGGGCAAAAAAGAGAGAAATTCTCTTTGATTTTTGGGAAAAAGACAGAAATTCCACTTATTTAGAGACAAAAAGGCAGAAATTCCCCTTATTTTGGAGCAAAAATGAAGAAATTTCCCTTTTTTGTGGCAAAAAATATACATTCCCCTTAGTTTCGGGATAAAAAGCAGAAATTCCTCGTATTTTGAAGCAAAATTGCAGAAATTCTCATAATTTTCAGGCAAAAAGGCAGAAATTCTCCTTATTTTGGGGCAAAAAGACAGAAAATCTCCTTTTTTCGGGAGCAAACAGTCAGAAATTCTCCTTATTTTGGGGCAAAATTGCAGAAATTTCCTTTACATTGGGGCAAAATTGCAGAAATTTCCCTTATTAAGTGAAAAAATTGCAGAAATTTCCCTTATTTTAGGGCAAAATTGCAGAAATTTTACTTATTTCAGAGAAAAAAAGCAAAAATTTTTCTTATTTTGGGGCAAAAAGGCAGAACTTCCCATTAGTTTGGGGCAAAAAAACAGAAATTCACCTTATTTTGGGGTAAAATTGCAGAAATTTCACATATTTCAGGGCAAAAATGCAGAAATTTTCCTTATTCTGGGGCAAAATTGCAGAAATTTCACTTATTTCAGGGTAATAAGTCAGAAATTCCCCTTCTTTTGGGGCAAAAAAGACATAAATTCCCTTTGTTTTGGGGAAAAAGACAAAATTCCACTTATCTAGAGGCAAAAAGGCAGAAATTCCCCTTATTTTGGAGCAAAGATGAAGAAATTTCCCTTTTTATGGCAAAAAGGTATGCATTCCCATTATTTTCAGGCAAAAAGTCAGAAATTCCCTGTATTTTGGAGCAAAATTAAAGAAATTCCCCTAATTTTGGGGCAAAAGGCAGAAATTCCTCTTATTTTGGGGCAAAAATCAGAAATTCCCCTTATTTTGGGGCAAAATTCTAGAAATTTCCTTTTTTGGGGGGCAAAATTGCAGGAATTTACCTTATTTTTGGGCAAAATTGCAGAAATTTCTCTTATTTGGGGCAAAATTGCAGAAATTTCACTTATTTTCAGGTAAAAAGACTGAAATTTCCTTTATTTTGGGGCAAAAAGGGAGAAATTTCCTTTATTTTGGGGTAAAATTGCAGACATTTTCCTTATTATGGGAAAAAATTGCAGAAATTTCTTTTATTTTAGGGCAAAATTGCAGAAATTTTACTTATTTCAGAGAAAAAAAGCAAAAATTTTTTTTTTTATTTTGGGGCAAAAAGGCAGAAATTCTCATTATTTTGTGGCAAAAAGGCAGAAATTCACCTTATTTTGGAGTAAAATTGCAGAAATTTCACATATTTCAGGGCAAAAAGGCAGAAATTTCCCTTATTTTGGGGCAAAATTGCAGAAATTTCACTTATTTTAGGGTAATAAGTCAGAAAATCCCCTTATTTTGGGGCAAAAAAGACAGAAATTACCTTTGTTTTGGGGGAAGAAGACAGAAATTCCACTTATTTAGAGGCAAAAAGGCAGAAATTCCCCTTATTTTGGAGCAAAAATGAAGAAATTTCTCTTTTTTATGGCAACAAGTTATGCATTCCCCTTATTTTCGGGCAAAAAGACAGAAATTTCCCTTATTTTGGAGCAAAATTGCAGAAATTCCCCTAATTTTGGGGCAAAAAGGCAGAAATTCCCTATATGTTGGGGCAAAAAGACAAAAATTCTCCTTATTTTGGGGCAAAACTCAGAAATTCTACTTATTTTGGTGAAAAATTCCAGAAATTTCTTTAATTTTGGGGCAAAATTGCCGAAATATCCTTTATTTTCGGGCAAAATTGCAGAAATTTCACTTATTATAGAGAAAAAAATCAAAAATTTTTCTTTTTTTAGGGGAAAAAAAGCAGAAATTCCCATTATTTTGGGGCAAAAATCCAGAAATTCACTTTTTTTGGGGTAAAATTGCAGAAATTTCACATATTTCAGGGCAAAAAGGCAGAAATTTCCCTTATTTTTGGGCAAAATTGCAGAAATTTCACTATTTTGGGGCAAAAATGCAGAAATTTCACTTATGTCAGGAAAAAAGGCAGAAATTTTCCTTATTTTGGGGCAAAAATGCAGAAATTCTTAATATTTTGTGGCAAAAATGCAGAAATTCCCCTTACTTTGAGGTAAAAAGGGTGAAATTTTCCTTATTTGGGGGCAAAAAGACAGAAATTTCCCTAATTTTGGGGCAAAAAGTCAGAAATTCCCCTTATTTTGTGGCAAAAAGGCAGAAATTTCTTTTATTTTGGGGCAAAATTTCAGAAATATCACTTATTTTAGGGCATAATTCAAAAATTCCTTTTATTTTGGGGCAAAAAGACAAATATTCCATTTATTTTTGGGTAAATAGGGAGAAATTTCACTTATTTTGAGGTAAAAGGCAGAAATTCCTCTTATTTTGGGGCAAAAATGAAGAGATTTCCCTTTTTTGTTGCAAAAGGTATACATTCCCCTTACTTTCGTGATTAAAAGCAGAAATTCCTCATATTTTGAAGCAATATTGCAGAAATTCTCATTATTTTCAGGCAAAAAAGCAGAAATTCTCCTTATTTTGGGGCAAAAAGACAGAAAATCTCCTTTTTTTGAGAGCAAACAGTCAAAAATTCCCATTATTTTGGGTCAAAATTGCAGAAATTTTCTTTATATTGGGGCAAAATTGCAGAAATTTCCTTTATTTTGGGGCAAAAATGCAGAAATTTCATTTATTTCAGGGAAATAAGTCAGAAATTCCTTCTATTTAGGGCAAAAAAGACAGAAATTCCCTTTGTTTTGGGAGAAAAAGACAGAAATTCCATTTGTTTAGAGACAAAAAGGCAGAAATTCCCTTTATTTTGGAGCAAAAATGAAAAAATTTCCCTTTTTATGGCAAAAAGGTATGCATTCCATTATTTTTGGGCAAAAAGGCAGAAATTCCCCGTATTTTGGAGCAAAATTGCAGAAATTCCCCTAATTTTGGGGCAAAAGGCAGAAATTCCCTTTATTTTGGAGAAAAATCAGAATTTCCCCTTATTTTGGGGCAAAATTCAAGAAATTTCCTTTATTTTGGGGCAAAATTGCAGGAATTTACCTTTTTTGGGGCAAAATTGCAGAACTTTCATTTATTTTCAGGTAAAAAGGATGAAATTTCCTTTATTTTGAGGCAAAAAGGGAGAAATTCCATTTATTTTGGGGCAAAATTGCAGACATTTCTCTTATCAGAGGAAAAATTGCAGAAATTTCTCTTATTTTATGGCAAAATTGAAGAAATTTCACTTATTTCAGAGAAAAAAAGCAAAAATTTTTTTATTTTGGGGCAAAAAAGCAGAAATTCCCATTATTTTGGGGGAAAAAGGCAGAAATTCACCTTATTTTGGGGTAAAATTGCAGAAATTTCACATATTTCAGGGCAAAAAGGAAGAAATTTCCTTATTTTGGGGCAAAAAAGACAGAAATTCCCTGTGTTTGGGGGAAAAAGTCAGAAATTCCACTAATTTAGAGGCAAAAAGGCTGAAATTCCCCTTATTTTGGAGCAAAAATGAAAAAATTTCCCTTTTTTATGGCAAAAAGTTATGCATTCCACTGATTTTCTGGCAACAAGACAGAAATTCTTTGCATTTTGGAGCAAAATTGCAGAAATTCCCCTAATTGTGGGGCAACAATGCAGAAATTCCCTATATGTTGGGGCATAAAGACAGAAATTCTCCTTCTTTTGGGGCAAAACTCAGAAATTCCATGTATTTTGGGGCAAAATTCCAGAAATTTCCCTTATTTTGGGGCAAAATTGCAGAAATTTCCCTTATTTTAGGGCAAAATTGCAGAAATTTCACTTATTTCAGGGAAAAAGGCAGAAATTTTCCTTATTTTGGGGAAAAATTAAGAAATTCTTAATAATTTTTGGCAAAAATGCAGAAATTCCCCTTATATTGAGGTAAAAAGGCTGAAATTTCACTTATTTTGAGGTAAAAAGGCTGAAATTCCCCTTATTCGGGGGCAAAAAGGAAGAAATTTCTCTTATTTTGGGGCAAAAAGACAGAAATTCCCCTTATTTTGTGGAAAAAAGGCAGAAATTTCTTTTATTTTGGGGCAAAATTGCAGAAATATCACTTATTTCAGGGTATAATTCAAAAATTCCTTTTATTTTTTTGCCAAAAATACAGAAATTCCATTTATTTTTGGGTAAAAAAGGAGAAATTTCACTTATTTTGAGGTAAAAAGGCAGAAATTCCTCTTATTTTGGGGCAAAAATTAAGAAATTTCCCTTTTTGTGGAAAAAGGTATACACTCCCCTTACTTTCGGGATAAAAAGTAGAAATTCCCCGTATTTTGAAGCATAATTGCAGAAATTCTTATAATTTTCGGGCAAAAAAGCAGAAATTCTCCTTATTTTGGAGCAAAAATACAGAAAATCTCCTTTTTTCGGGAGCAAACAGTCAGAAATTCCCCTTATTTTGGGGCAAAATTGCAGAAATTTCTTTTACATTCGGGCAAATTTGCAGAAATTTCCCTTATTTTGGGGCAAAATTGCAGAAATTCTCCTAATTGTTGGGCAAAAAGGCAGAAATTCCCTATAGTTGGGGCAAAAAGACAGAAATTCTTCTTATTTTGGGGCAAAACTCAGAAATTCCACGTATTTTGGGGCAAAATTCCAGAAATTTGCCTTATTTTGGGGCAAAATTGCAGAAATTTTCCTTATTTTAGGGCAAAATTGCAGAAATTTCACTTATTTCAGAGAAAAAAAGCAAAATTTTTTCCTATTTTGGGGCTAAAATGCAGATATTTTAATTATTTTGGGGCAAAAAGGCAGAAATTCACCTTATTTTAGGGTAAAATTGCAGCAATTTCACATATTTCAGGGCAAAATTCCAGAAATTTCCCTTATTTTGGGGCAAAATTGCAGAAATTTTCCTTATTTTAGGGCAAAATTGCAGAAATTTCACTTATTTCAGAGAAAAAAAGCAAAAATTTTTCCTATTTTGGGGCTAAAATGCAGATATTTTACTTATTTTGGGGCAAAAAGGCAGAAATTCACCTTATTTTAGGGTAAAATTGCAGCAATTTCACATATTTCAGGGCAAAAAGGCAGAAATTTCCCTCATTTTGGGGCAAAATTGCAAAAATTTCACTTATTTTGGGGCAAAATTACAGAAATTTCACTTATTTCAGGGAAAAAAGGCAGAAAATTTCCTTATTTTGGAGAAAAAATTAAGAAATTCTTAAAATTTTGTGGCAAAAATGCAGAATTTTTTTTTATTTTGAGGTAAAAATGCTGAAATTCCCCTTATTTTGAGGTAAAAATGCTGAAATTCCCCTTAATTGGGTGCAAAAAGGCAGAAATTTCTCTTATTTTAGGGCAAAAAGACAGAAATTCACCTTATTTTGGAGTAAAATTGCAGAAATTTCACATATTTCAGGGCAAAAAGGCAGAAATTTCCCTTATTTTGGGGCCAAATTGCAGAAATTTCACTTATTTTAGGGTAATAAGTCAGAAAATCCCCTTATTTTGGGGCAAAAAAGACAGAAATTCCCTTTGTTTTGGGGGAAAAAAACAGAAATTCCACTTATTTAGAGGCAAAAAGGCAGAAATTCCCCTTATTTTGGAGCAAAAATGAAGAAATTTCTCTTTTTTATGGCAACAAGTTATGCATTCCCCTTATTTTCGGGCAAAAAGAGAGAAATTTCCCGTATTTTGGAGCAAAATTGCAGAAATTCCCCTAATTGTGGGGCAAAAAGGCAGAAATTCCCTATATGTTGGGGCAAAAAGACAAAAATTCTCCTTATTTTGGGGCAAAACTCAGAAATTCCACTTATTTTGTTGCAAAATTGCAGAAATTTCCCTTATTAAGGGAAAAAACTGCAGAATTTCCCTTATTTTAGGGTATAATTGCAGAAATTTTACTTATTTCATAGAAAAAAAGCAAAAATTTTTCTTATTTTGGGGCAAAAAGGCAGAAATCCCCATTATTTTGGGGAAAAAAACAGAAATTCACCTTATTTTGGGGTAAAATTGCAGAAATTTCACATATTTCAGGGCAAAAAGACAGAAATTTACCTTATCCTGTGGCAAAATTGCAGAAATTTCACTTATTTCTGGGTAATAAGTCAGAAATTCCCCTTATTTTGGGGAAAAAAAGACAGAAATTCCCTTTGTTTTCGGTGAAAAAGACAGAAATTCCACTTATCTAGAGGCAAAAATGCAGAAATTCCCCTTATTTTGGAGCAACAATGAAGAAATTTCCCTTTTTATTGCAAAAAGGTATGCATTCCCATTATTTTCAGGCAAAAAGGCAGAAATTCCCTGTATTAAGAGCAAAATTGAAGAAATTCCCCTAATTTTGGGGCAAAAGGCAGAAATTCCCTTTATTTTGGGGCAAAATTCTAGAAATTTCTTTTTTGGGGGGCAAAATTGCAGGAATTTACCTTATTGTGGGGCAAAATTGCAGAAATTTCACTTATTTCAGAGAAAATAAGCAAAAATTTTTCTTATTTTGGGGCAAAAAGGCAGAAATTCTCATTATTTTGGGGCAAAAAGGCAGAAATTCACCTTATTTTGGGGTAAAATTGCAGAAATTTCACATATTTCAGGGTAAAAAGGCAGAAATTTCCCTTATCCTGGGGCAAAATTGCAGAAATTTCACTTATTTTAGGGTAATAAGTCAGAAAATCCCCTTATTTTGGGGCAAAAAAGACAGAAATTCCTTTTGTTTTGGGGGAAAAGGACAGAAATTCCACTTATTTAGAGGCAAAAACGCAGAAATTCTCCTTATTTTGGAGCAAAAATGAAGAAATTTCCCTTTTTTATGCCAACAAGTTATGCATTCCACTTATTTTCAGGCAAAAAGACAGAAATTTCCTGTATTTTGGAGCAAAATTGCAGAAATTCCTCTTATTGTGGGGCAAAAAGGCAGAAATTTCCTATATGTTGGGGCAAAAAGACAAAAATTCTCCTTTTTTTGGGGGCAAAACTCAGAAATTCCACTTTGTTTGGTGCGAAATTCCAGAAATTTCCCTTATTTTGGGGCAAAATTGCAGAAATTTCACTTATTTTGGGGCAAAATTGCAGAAATTTCACTTATTTCAGGGAAAAAAGGTAGAAATTTTACTTATTTTGGAACAAAAATGCAGAAATTCCTAATATTTTGTGCCAAAATTCAGAAATTCTCTTTATTTTGAGGTAAAAATGCTGAAATTCCCCTTATTTGGGGGCAAAAAGGCAGAAATTTCCCTTATTTTGGGGCAAAATTGCAGAAATTTCACTTATTTCAGGGTAATGAGTCAGAAATTCCTTTTATTTTGAGGCAAAAAAGAGAGAAATTCCCTTTGATTTTTGGGAAAAAGTCAGAAATTCCACTTATTTAGAGGCAAAAAGGCAGAAATTCCCCTTATTTTGGAGCAAAAATGAAGAAATTTCCCTTTTTTGTGGCAAAAAATATACATTCCCTTTACTTTCGGGATAAAAAGCAGAAATTCCCCGTATTTTGAAGCTAATAGCAGAAATTCTCCCAATTTTTGGGCAAAAAGGCAGAAATTCTCCTTATTTTGGGGCAAAAATACAGAAAATCTCCTTTTTTCGGGAGCAAACAGTAAGAAATTCTCCTTATTTTGGGGCAAAATTGAAGAAATTTCCTTTACATTGGGGCAAAATTACAGAAATTTCCCTTATTAAGGGAAAAAATTGCAGAAATTTCCCTTATTTTAGGGCAAAATTGCAGAAAATTTACTTATATCAGAGAAAAAAGCAAAAATTTTTCTTATTTTGGGGCAAAAAGGCAGAAATTCCCATTATTTTGGGGCAAAAAAACAGAAATTCACTTTATTTTGGGTAAAATTGCAGAAATTTCAAATATTTCAGGGCAAAAAGGCAGAAATTTTCCTTATCCTGGGGCAAAATTGCAGAAATTTCTCTTATTTCAGGGTAATAAGTCAGAAATTCCCCTTATTTTGGGGCAAAAAAGACAGAAATTCCCTTTGTTTTGGGGGAAAAAGACAGAAATTCCACTTATCTAGAGGCACAAAGGCAGAAATTCCCTTTATTTTGGAGCAAAAATGAAGAAATTTCCCTTTTTATGGCAAAAAGGTATGCATTCCCATTATTTTCAGGAAAAAAGGCAGAAATTCCCCGTATTTTGGAGCAAAATTGAAGAAATTCCCCTAATTTTGGGGCAAAAGGCAGATATTGCTTTTATTTTGGGGCAAAAATCAGAAATTCCCCTTATTTTGTGGCAAAATTCTAGAAATTTCTTTTTTGGGGGGCAAAATTGCAAGAATTTACCTTATTTTTGGGCAAAATTGCAGAAATTTCCCTTATTTTAGGGCAAAATTGCAGAAATTTCACTTATTTCAGAGAAAAAAGCAAAAATTTTTTTTTATTTTGGGGCAAAAAGGCAGAAATTCTCATTATTTTGTTGCAAAAAGGTAAAAATTCACCTTATTTTGGGGTAAAATTGCAGAAATTTCACATATTTCAGGACAAAAAGCAGAAATTACCCTTATTTTGGGGCAAAATTGCAGAAATTTCTTTTATTTTGGGGCAAAATTGCAGAAATTTCACTTATTTCAAGGTAATGAGTCAGAAATTCCTTTTATTTTGGGGCAAAAAAGGGAGAAATTCCCTTTCTTTTTTGGAAAGAAGACAGAAATTCCAGTTATTTAGAGGCAAAAAGAAGAAATTCTCCTTATTTTGGAACAATAATGAAGAAATTTCCCTTTATTGTGGCAAAAAATATACATTCCCATTACTTTCGGTATAAAAAGCAGAAATTCCCCGTATTTTGAAGCAAAATTGCAGAAATTCTCAAAATTTTCGGGCAAAAATGCAGAAATTCTACTTATTTTGGGGCAAAAAGACAGAAAATCTCCTTCTTTCGGGAGCAAATAGTCAGAAATTCTCCTTATTTTGGGGCAAAATTGCAGAAATTTTTTTTACATTGGGGCAAAATTGCAGAAATTTCTATTATTATGTGAAAAAATTGGAGAAATTTCCCTTATTTTAGGGCAAAATTGCAGAAATTTTACTTATTTCAGAGAAAAAAAGCAAAGATTTTTCTTATTTTGGGGCAAAAATGCAGAAATTCCGATTATTTTGGGGCAAAAAAACAGAAATTCACCTTATTTTGGGGTAAAATTGCAGAAATTTCACATATTTCAAGGCAAAAATGCAGAAATTTTCTTTATACTGGGGCAAAATTGCAGAAATTTCACTTATTTCAGGGTAATAAGTCAGAAATTCCCCTTATTTTGGGGCAAAAAAGACAGAAATTCCCTTTGTTTTTGGGGGAAAAAGACAGAAATTCCACTTATTTAGAGGCAAAAAGGCAGAAATTCCCCTTATTTTGGAGCAAAAATGAAGAAATTTCCCTTTTTTATGTCAACAAGTTATGCATTCCCCTTATTTTCGGACAAAAAGAGAGAAATTCCATGTATTTTGGAGCAAAATTGCAGAAATTCCCCTAATTGAGGGGCAAAAAGGCAGAAATTTCCTATATGTTGGGGCAAAAAGACAAAAATTCTCCTAATTTTGGGGCAAAACTCAGAAATTCCAAATTTTTGTGCAAAATTCCAGAAATTGCCCTTATTTTGGGGCATAATTGCAGAAATTTCACTTATTTTAGGGCAAAATTGCATCAATTTTACTTATATCAGAGAAAAAAGCAAAAATTTTTCTTATTTTGGGGCAAAAAGGCAGAAATTCCCATTATTTTGGGGCAAAAAAACAGAAATTCACTTTATTTTGGGTAAAATTGCAGAAATTTCAAATATTTCAGGGCAAAAAGGCAGAAATTTTCCTTATCCTGGGGCAAAATTGCAGAAATTTCTCTTATTTCAGGGTAATAAGTCAGAAATTCCCCTTATTTTGGGGCAAAAAAGACAGAAATTCCCTTTGTTTTGGGGGAAAAAGACAGAAATTCCACTTATCTAGAGGCACAAAGGCAGAAATTCCCTTTATTTTGGAGCAAAAATGAAGAAATTTCCCTTTTTATGGCAAAAAGGTATGCATTCCCATTATTTTCAGGAAAAAAGGCAGAAATTCCCCGTATTTTGGAGCAAAATTGAAGAAATTCCCCTAATTTTAGGGCAAAAGGCAGAAATTGCTTTTATTTTGGGGCAAAAATCAGAAATTCCCCTTATTTTGTGGCAAAATTCTAGAAATTTCTTTTTTGGGGGGCAAAATTGCAAGAATTTACCTTATTTTTGGGCAAAATTGCAGAAATTTTCCTTATTTTAGGGCAAAATTGCAGAAATTTCACTTATTTCAGAGAAAAAAAGCAAATTTTTTTTTTTATTTTGGGGCAAAAAGGCAGAAATTCTCATTATTTTGTTGCAAAAAGGTAGAAATTCACCTTATTTTGGGGTAAAATTGCAGAAATTTCACATATTTCAGGACAAAAAGCAGAAATTACCCTTATTTTGGGGCAAAATTGCAGAAATTTCTTTTATTTTGGGGCAAAATTGCAGAAATTTCACTTATTTCAAGGTAATGAGTCAGAAATTCCTTTTATTTTGGGGCAAAAAAGGGAGAAATTCCCTTTCTTTTTTGGAAAAAAGACAGAAATTCCAGTTATTTAGAGGCAAAAAGAAGAAATTCTCCTTATTTTGGAACAATAATGAAGAAATTTCCCTTTATTGTGGCAAAAAATACACATTCCCCTTACTTTCGGTATAAAAAGCAGAAATTCCCCGTATTTTGAAGAAAAATTGCAGAAATTCTCAAAATTTTCGGGCAAAAATGCAGAAATTCTACTTATTTTGGGGCAAAAAGACAGAAAATCTCTTTCTTTCGGGAGCAAATAGTCAGAAATTCTCCTTATTTTGGGGCAAAATTGCAGAAATTTTTTTTTACATTGGGGCAAAATTGCAGAAATTTCTATTATTATGTGAAAAAATTGGAGAAATTTCCCTTATTTTAGGGCAAAATTGCAGAAATTTTACTTATTTCAGAGAAAAAAAGCAAAGATTTTCCTTATTTTGGGGCAAAAATGCAGAAATTCCGATTATTTTGGGGCAAAAAAACAGAAATTCACCTTATTTTGGGGTAAAATTGCAGAAATTTCACATATTTCAAGGCAAAAATGCAGAAATTTTCTTTATACTGGGGCAAAATTGCAGAAATTTCACTTATTTCAGGGTAATAAGTCAGAAATTCCCCTTATTTTGGGGCAAAAAAGACAGAAATTCCCTTTGTTTTTGGGGGAAAAAGACAGAAATTCCACTTATTTAGAGGCAAAAAGGCAGAAATTCCCCTTATTTTGGAGCAAAAATGAAGAAATTTCTCTTTTTTATGTCAACAAGTTATGCATTCCCCTTATTTTCGGACAAAAAGAGAGAAATTCCATGTATTTTGGAGCAAAATTGCAGAAATTCCCCTAATTGAGGGGCAAAAAGGCAGAAATTTCCTATATGTTGGGGCAAAAAGACAAAAATTCTCCTAATTTTGGGACAAAACTCAGAAATTCCAAATTTTTGTGCAAAATTCCAGAAATTGCCCTTATTTTGGGGCATAATTGCAGAAATTTCACTTATTTTGGGGCAAAATTGCAGAAATTTCAGTTATTTCAGGGAAAAAGGCAGAAATTTTACTTATTTTGGGTCAAAAAAACAGAAATTCCTAATATTTTGTGCCAAAATTCAGAAATTCCCCTTATTTTTAGGTAAAAATGCTGAAATTCCCAATATTTGGGGGCAAAAAGGCAGAAATTTCCTTTATTTTGGGGCAAAATTGCAGAAATTTCACTTATTTCAGGGTATTGAGTCAGAAATTTTTTTTATTTGGGGCAAAAAAGAGAGAAATTCCGTTTGATTTTTGGGAAAAAGACAGAAATTCCACTTATTTAAAGGCAAAAAGACAGAAATTCCCCTTATTTTGGAGCAAAAATGAAGAAATTTCTCTTTTTTGTGGCAAAAAATATACATTCACCTTACTTTCGGGATAAAAAGCAGAAATTCCCCGTATTTTGAAGCAAAATTGCAGAAATTCCCATAATTTTCGGGCAAAAAGCAGAAATTCTCGTTATTTTGGTGCAAAAAGACAGAAAATCTCCTTTTTTCGGGAGCAAACAGTCAGAAATTCTACTTATTTTGTTGCAAAATTGCAGAAATTTCCTTTACATTGGGGCAAAATTGCAGAAATTTTACTTATTTCAGAAAAAAAAGCAAAAATTTTTCTTATTTTGGGGCAAAAAGGCAGAAATTCTTATTATTTTGGGGCAAAAAAAAAGAAATTCACCTTATTTTGGGGTAAAATTGCAGAAATTTCACATATTTTAGGGAAAAAAGGGAGAAATTTACCTTATCCTGGGGCAAAATTGCAGAAATTTCACTTATTTCAGGGTAATAAGTCAGAAATTCCCCTTTATTTTGGGGCAAAAAAGACAGAAATTCCCTTTGTTTTCAGGGAAAAAGACAGAAATTCCACTTATCTAGAAGCACAAAGGCAGAAATTCCCCTTATTTTGGAGAAACAATGAAGAAATTTCCCTTTTTATAGCAAAAAGGTATGCATTCCCATTATTTTCAGGCAAAAAGGCAGAAATTCCCCGTATTTTGGAGCAAAATTGAAGAAATTCCCCTAATTTTGGGGCAAAAGGCAGAAATTCCCTTTATTTTGGGGCAAAAATCAAAAATTCCCCTTATTTTGGGGCAAAATTCTAGAAATTTCTTTTTTTGGGGAGCAAAATTGCAGGAATTTACCTTATTTTGGGGCAAAATTGCAGAAATTTCCTATATTTGGGGCAAAATTGGAGAAATTTCACTTATTTTCAGGTAAAAAGACTGAAATTTCCTTTATTTTGGGGCAAAAAGGGAGATATTCCCTTTATTTTTTGGCAAAATTGCAGACATTTTCCTTATTATGTGGAAAAATTGCAGAAATTTCCCTTATTTAGGGCAAAATTGCAGAAATTTCACTTATTTCAGAGAAAAAAAGCAAAAATTTTTCTTATTTTGGGGCAAAAAGGCAGAAATTCTCATTATTTTGGGGCAAAAAGGCAGAAATTCACCTTATTTTGGGGTAAAATTGCAGAAATTTCACATATTTCAGGGCAAAAAGGCAGAAATTTCCCTTATTTTGGGGCAAAATTGCAGAAATTTCACTTATTTTAGGGTAATAAGTCAGAAAATCCCCTTATTTTGGGGCAAAAAAGACAGAAATTCCCTTTGTTTTGGGGGAAAAAGACAGAAATTCCACTTATTTAGAGGCAAAAAGGCAGAAATTCTCCTTATTTTGGAGCAAAAATGAAGAAATTTCCCTTTTTTTTGGCAACAAGTTATTTATTCCCCTTATTTTCGGGCAAAAAGACTGAAATTTCACGTATTTTGGAGCAAAATTGCAGAAATTCCCCTAATTGTGGGGCAAAAAGGCAGAAATTCCCTATATGTTGGGGCAAATGACAAAAATTCTCCTTATTTTGGGGCAAAACTCAGAAATTCCACTTATTTTGGTGCAAAATTCCAGAAATTTCCCTTATTTTGGGGCAAAATTGCAGAAATTTCACTTATTTTGGGGCAAAATTGCAGAAATTTCACTTATTTCAGGGAAAAAAGGCAGAAATTTTACTCATTTTGGGGCAAAAATGCAGAATTTCCTAATATTTTGTGCCAAAATTCAGAAATTCCCTTTATTTTGAGGTTAAAATTCTGAAATTCTCATTATTTGGGGGCAAAAAGGCAGAAATTTCCCTTATCTTGGGGCAAAATGGCAGAAATTTCACTTATTTCAGAGTAATGAGTCAGAAATTCCTTTTATTTTGGAGCAAAAAAGAGAGAAATTCCCTTTGATTTTTGGGAAAAAGACAGAAATTCCACTTATTTAGAGGCAAAAAGGCAGAAATTCCACTTATTTTGGAGCAAAAATGAAGAAATTTTCCTTTTTTGTGGCAAAAAATATACATTCCCCTTACTTTCGGGATAAAAAGCAGAAATTCCCCGTATTTTGAAGCAATATTGCAGAAATTCTCATAATTTTCGTGCAAAAAGGCAGAAATTCTCCTTATTTTGAAGCAAAAAGACAGAAAATCTCCTTTTTTCGGGAGCAAACAGTCAGAATTTCTCCTTAATTTGGGGCAAAATTGCAGAAATTTCCTTTACATTGGGGCAAAATTGCAGAAATTTCCCTTATTTCGGAAAAAAATAGCAGAAATTTCCTTTATTTTAGGGCAAAACTGCAGAAATTTTACTTATTTCAGAGAAAAAAAGCAAAAATTTTTCTTATTTTGGGGCAAACAGGCAGAAATTCCCATTATTTTGGGGCAAAAAAACAGAAATTCACCTTATTTTGGGGTAAAGTTGCAGAAATTTCACATATTTCAGGGCAAAATAACGAAATTTTCCTTATTCTGGGGCAAAATTGCAGAAATTTCTCTTATTTCAGGGTAATAAGTCAGAAATTCCCTTTATTTTGGGGCAAAAAAGACAGAAATTCCCTTTGTTTTCGGGGAAAAAGACAGAAATTCCACTTATCTAGAGGCACAAAGGCAGAAATTCCCCTTAATTTGGAGCAACAATGAAGAAATTTCCTTTTTTATTGCAAAAAGGTATGCATTCCCATTATTTTCAGGCAAAAAGGCAGAAATTCCCCATATTTTGGAGCAAAATTGAAGAAATTCCCCTAATTTTGGGGCAAAAGGCAGAAATTCCCTTTATTTTGGGGCAAAAATCAGAAATTCCCCTTATTTTGGGGCAAAATTCTAGAAATTTCTTTTTTTCGGGGGCAAAATTGCAGGAATTTACCTTATTTTGGGGCAAAATTGCAGAAATTTCCCTTATTTGGGGCAAAATTGCAGAAATTTCACTTAATTTTAGGTAAAAAGACTGAAATTTCCTTTATTTTGGGGCAAAAAGGAAGATATTCCCTTTATTTTTTGGCAAAATTGCAGACATTTTCCTTATTATGGGGAAAAAATGCAGAAATTTCCCTTATTTAGGGCAAAATTGCAGAAATTTCACTTATTTCAGAGAAAAAAAACAAAAAATTTTTCTTATTTTGGGGCAAAAAGCAAGAAATTCTCATTATTTTGGGGCAAAAAGGCAGAAATTCACCTTATTTTGGGGTAAAATTGCAGAAATTTTACATATTTCAGGGCAAAAAGGCAGAAATTTCCCTTATTCTGGGGCAAAATTGCAGAAATTTCACTTATTTTAGGGTAATAAGTCAGAAAATCCCCTTATTTTGGGGCAAAAAAGACAGAAATTCCCTTTGTTTTGGAGGAAAAAGACAGAAATTCCACTTATTTAGAGGCAAAAATGCAGAAATTCTCCTTATTTTGGAGCAAAAATGTAGAAATTTCCCTTTTTTATGGCAACAAGTTATGCATTCCCCTTATTTTCGGGCAAAAAGACAGAAATTTCCCGTATTTTGGAGCAAAATTGCAGAAATTCTTCTAATTGTGAGGCAAAAAGGCAGAAATTCCCTATATATTGGGGCAAAAAGACAAAAATTCTCCCTATTTTGGGCCAAAACTCAGAAATTCCACTTATTTTGGTGCAAAATTTTAGAAATTTCCCTTATTTTGGGGCAAAATTGCAGAAATTTCACTTATTTTGGGGCAAAATTGCAGAAATTTCACTTATTTCAGGGAAAAAAGGCAGAAATTTTACTTATTTTGGGGCAAAAATGCAGAAATTCCTAATATTTTGTGCCAAAATTCAGAAATTCCCTTTATTTTGAGGTAAAAATTCTGAAATTCCCATTATTTGGGGGCAAAAAGGCAGAAATTTCCCTTATTTTGGGGCAAACTTGCAGAAATTTCACTTATTTCAGGGTAATGAGTCAGAAATTCCTTTTATTTTGGGGCAAAAAAGAGAGAAATTCCCTTTGATTTTTGGGAAAAAGACAGAAATTCCACTTATTTAGAGACAAAAGCAGAAATTCCCCTTATTTTGGAGCAAAAATGAAGAAATTTCCCTTTTTTGTGGCAAAAAATATACATTCCCCTTAGTTTCGGGATAAAAAGCAGAAATTCCTCGTATTTTGAAGCAAAATTGCAGAAATTCTCATAATTTTTGGGCAAAAAGGCAGAAATTCTCCTTATTTTGGGGCAAAAAGACAGAAAATCTCCTTTTTTCGGGAGCAAACAGTCAGAAATTCTCCTTATTTTGGGGCAAAATTGCAGAAATTTCCTTTACATTGGGGCAAAATTGCAGAAATTTCCCTTATTAAGTGAAAAAATTGCAGAAATTTCCCTTATTTTAGGGCAAAATTGCAGAAATTTTACTTATTTCAGAAAAAAAAAGCAAAAATTTTTCTTATTTTGGGGCAAAAAGGCAGAAATTCCCATTAGTTTGGGGCAAAAAAACAGAAATTCACCTTATTTTGGGGTAAAATTGCAGAAATTTCACATATTTCAGGGCAAAAAGGCAGAAATTTTCTTTATTCTGGGGCAAAATTGCAGAAATTTCACTTATTTCAGGGTAATAAGTCAGAAATTCCCCTTATTTTGGGGCAAAAAGACATAAATTCCCTTTGTTTTGGGGAAAAAGACAAAATTCTACTTATCTAGAGGCAAAAAGGCAGAAATTCCCCTTATTTTGGAGCAAAAATGAAGAAATTTCCCTTTTTAATGGCAAAAAGGTATGCATTCCCATTATTTTCAGGCAAAAAGTCAGAAATTCCCCGTATTTTGGAGCAAAATTAAAGAAATTCCTCTAATTTTGGGGCAAAAGGCAGAAATTCCTCTTATTTTGGGGTAAAAATCAGAAATTCCCCTTATTTTGGGGCAAAATTCTAGAAATTTCTTTTTTTGGGGGGCAAAATTGCAGGAATTTACCTTATTTTTGGGCAAAATTGCAGAAATTTCTCTTATTTGGGGCAAAATTGCAGAAATTTCACTTATTTTCAGGTAAAAAGACTGAAATTTCCTTTATTTTGGGGCAAAAAGGGAGAAATTCCCTTTATTTTGGGGTAAAATTGCAGACATTTTACTTATTATGGGAAAAAATTGCAGAAATTTCTTTTATTTTAGGGCAAAATTGCAGAAATTTCACTTATTTCAGAGAAAAAAAGCAAAAATTTTTTTTTATTTTGGGGCAAAAAGGCAGAAATTCTCATTATTTTGTGGCAAAACGGCAGAAATTCACTTTATTTTGGAGTAAAATTGCAGAAATTTTACATATTTCAGGGCAAAAAGGCAGAAATTTCCCTTATTTTGGGGCAAAATTGCAGAAATTTCACTTATTTTAGGGTAATAAGTCAGAAAATCCCCTTATTTTGGGGCAAAAAAGACAGAAATTCCCTTTGTTTTGGGGGAAAAAGACAGAAATTCCACTTATTTAGAGGCAAAAAGGCAGAAATTCTCCTTATTTTGGAGCAAAAATGAAGAAATTTCCCTTTTTTTTTGGCAACAAGTTATTTATTCCCATTATTTTCGGGCAAAAAGACTGAAATTTCCCGTATTTTGGAGCAAAATTGCAGAAATTCCCCTAATTGTGGTTCAAAAAGGCAGAAATTCCCTATATGTTGGGGCAAAAAGACAAAAATTCTCCTTATTTTGGGGCAAAACTCAGAAATTCCACTTATTTTGGTGCAAAATTCCAGAAATTTCCCTTATTTTGGGGCAAAATTGCAGAAATTTCACTTATTTTGGGGCAAAATTGCAGAAATTTCACTTATTTCAGGGAAAAAAGGCAGAAATTTTACTTATTTTGGGGCAAAAATGCAGAATTTCCTAATATTTTGTGCCAAAATTCAGAAATTCCCTTTATTTTGAGGTTAAAATTCTGAAATTCTCATTATTTGGGGGCAAAAAGGCAGAAATTTCCCTTATCTTGGGGCAAAATTGCAGAAATTTCACTTATTTCAGAGTAATGAGTCAGAAATTCCTTTTATTTTGGGGCAAAAAAGAGAGAAATTCCCTTTGATTTTTGGGAAAAAGACAGAAATTCCACTTATTTAGAGGCAAAAAGGCAGAAATTCCACTTATTTTGGAGCAAAAATGAAGAAATTTTCCTTTTTGTGGCAAAAAATATACATTCCCCTTACTTTCGGGATAAAAAGTAGAAATTCCCCGTATTTTGAAGCAATATTGCAGAAATTCTCCTAATTTTCGTGCAAAAAGGCAGAAATTCTCCTTATTTTGAAGCAAAAAGACAGAAAATCTTCTTTTTTCGGGAGCAAACAGTCAGAAATTCTCCTTATTTTGGGGCAAAATTGCAGAAATTTCCTTTACATTGGGGCAAAATTGCAGAAATTTCCCTTATTAAGGGAAAAAATAGCAGAAATTTCCCTTATTTTAGGGCAAAATTGCAGAAATTTTACTAATTTCAGAGAAAAAAAGCAAAAATTTTTCTTATTTTGGGGCAAAAAGGCAGAAATTCCCATTATTTTGGGGCAAAAAAACAGAAATTCACCTTATTTTGGGGTAAAGTTGCAGAAATTTCACATATTTCAGGGCAAAATACAGAAATTTTCCTTATTCTGGGGCAAAATTGCAGAAATTTCTCTTATTTCAGGGTAATAAGTCAGAAATTCCCTTTATTTTGGGGCAAAAAAGACAGAAATTCCCTTTGTTTTGGGGGAAAAAGACAGAAATTCCACTTATTTAGAGGCAAAAAGGCAGAAATTCCCCTTATTTTGGAGCAAGAATGAAGAAATTTCTCTTTTTTATGGCAACAAGTGATGCATTCCCCTTATTTTCGGGCAAAAAGACAGAAATTTCCCATATTTTGGAGCAAAATTTCAGAAATTCCCCTAATTGTGGGGCAAAAAGGCAGAAATTCCCTATATGTTGTGGCAAAAAGACAAAAATTCTCCTTATTTTGGGGCAAAACTCAGAAATTCCACTTATTTTGGTGCAAAATTCCAGAAATTTCTCTAATTTTGGGGCAAAATTACCGAAATATCCTTTATTTTCGGGCAAAATTGCAGAAATTTCACTTATTATAGAGAAAAAAAGCAAAAATTTTTCTTTTTTTAGGGGAAAAAAAGCAGAAATTCCCATTATTTTGGGGCAAAAATCCAGAAATTCACTTTTTTTGGGGTAAAATTGCAGAAATTTCACATATTTCAGTGCAAAAAGGCAGAAATTTCCCTTATTTTCGGGCAAAATTGCAGAAATTTCACTTATTTTGGGGCAAAATTGCAGAAATTTCACTTATTTCAGGAAAAAAGGCAGAAATTTTCTTTATTTTGGGGCAAAAATGCAGAAATTCTTAATATTTTGTGGCAAAAATGCAGAAATTCCCCTTACTTTGAGGTAAAAAGGGTGAAATTTTCCTTATTTGGGGGCAAAAAGGCAGAAATTTCCCTAATTTTGGGGCAAAAAGACAGAAATTCCCTTTATTCTGTGGCAAAAAGGCAGAAATTTCTTTTATTTTGGGGCAAAATTACAGAAATAACACTTATTTTAGGGCATAATTCAAAAATTTTTTTTATTTTGGGGCAAAAAGACAAATATTCCATTTATTTTTGGGTAAAAAGGGAGAAATTTCACTTATTTTGAGGTAAAAGGCAGAAATTCCTATTATTTTGGGGCAAAAATGAAGAGATTTCCCTTTTTCGTTGCAAAAGGTATACATTCCCCTTACTTTCGTGATTAAAAGCAGAAATTCCCCGTATTTTGAAGCAATATTGCAGAAATTCTCATTATTTTCAGGCAAAAAAGCAGAAATTCTCCTTATTTTGGGGCAAAAAGACAGAAAATCTTCTTTTTTTGAGAGCAAACAGTCAAAAATTCCCATTATTTTGGGTCAAAATTGCAGAAATTTCCTTTACATTGGGGCAAAATTGCAGAAATTTCCTTTATTTTGGGGCAAAAATGCAGAAATGTCATTTATTTCAGGGTAATAAGTCAGAAATTCCTTCTATTTGAGGCAAAAAAGACAGAAATTCCCTTTGTTTTGGGAGAAAAAGACAGAAACTCCACTTATTTAGAGGCAAAAAGGCAGAAATTCCTTTATTTTGGAGCAAAAATGAAGAAATTTCCCTTTTTATGGCAAAAAGGTATGCATTCCATTTTTTTTGGGCAAAAAGGCAGAAATTCCCCGTATTATGGAGCAAAATTGCAGAAATTCTCCTAATTTTGGGGCAAAAGGCAGAAATTCCCTTTATTTTGGAGAAAAATCAGAAATTCCCCTTATTTTGGGGCAAAATTCAAGAAATTTCCTTTATTTTGGGGCAAAATTGCAGGAATTTACCTTTTTTGGGGCAAAATTGCAGAAATTTCACTTATTTTCAGGTAAAAAGGTTGAAATTTCCTTTATTTTGAGGCAAAAAGGGAGAAATTCCATTTATTTTGGGGTAAAATTGCAGACATTTCCCTTATTATAGGAAAAATTGCAGAAATTTCTCCTATTTTAGGGCAAAATTGCAGAAATTTCACTTATTTCAGAGAAAAAAAGCAAAATTTTTTTTTATTTTGGGGCAAAAAAGCAGAAATTCCCATTATTTTGGGGGAAAAAGGCAGAAATTCACCTTATTTTGGGGTAAAATTGCAGAAATTTCACATATTTCAGGGCAAAAAGGCAGAAATTTCCCTATTTTGGGGCAAAAAAGACAGAAATTCCCTGTGTTTGGGGTAAAAAGTCAGAAATTCCACTAATTTAGAGGCAAAAAGGCTGAAATTCCCCTTATTTTGGAGCAAAAATGAAAAAATTTCCCTTTTTTATGGCAAAAAGTTATGCATTCCACTGATTTTCGGGCAACAAGACAGAAATTCTTTGCATTTTGGAGCAAAATTGCAGAAATTCCCCTAATTGTGGGGCAACAAGGCAGAAATTCCCTATATGTTGGGGCAAAAATACAGAAATTCTCCTTCTTTTGGGGCAAAACTCAGAAATTCCACGTATTTTGGGGCAAAATTCCAGAAATTTCCCTTATTTTGGGGAAAAATTGCAGATTTCTCTTATTTTAGGGCAAAATTGCAGAAATTTCACTTATTTCAGGGAAAAAAGGCAGAAATTTTCCTTATTTTGGGGAAAAATTAAGAAATTCTTAATATTTTGTGGCAAAAATGCAGAAATTCCCCTTATTTTGAGGTAAAAAGGCTGAAATTCCCCTTATTTTGAAGTAAAAAGGCTGAAATTCCCCTTATTCGGGGGCAAAAAAAAATAAATTTCTCTTATTTGGGGGCAAAAAGACAGAAATTCCCCTTATTTTGTGGCAAAAAGGCATAAATTTCTTTTATTTTGGGGCAAAATTGCAGAAATATCACTTATTTCAGTGTATAATTCAAAAATTCCTATTATTTTGTTGCAAAAAGACAGAAATTCCATTTATTTTTGTGTAAAAAAGGAGAAATTTCACTTATTTTGAGGTAAAAAGGCAGAAATTCCTCTTATTTTGGGGCAAAAATTAAGAAATTCCCCTTTTTTGTGGAAAAAGGTATACATTCCCCTTACTTTCGGGATAAAAAGTAGAAATTCCCCGGATTTTGAAGCATAATTGCAGAAATTCTTATAATTTTCGGGCAAAAAAGCAGAAATTCTCCTTATTTTGGAGCAAAAATACAGAAAATCTCCTTTTTTCGGGAGCAAACAGTCAGAAATTCCCCTTATTTTGGGGCAAAATTGCAGAAATTTCTTTTACATTCGGGCAAATTTGCAGAAATTTCCCTTATTTTGGGGCAAAATTGCAGAAATTCTCCTAATTGTTGGGCAAAAAGGCAGAAATTCCCTATATGTTGGGGCAAAAAGACAGAAATTCTCCTTATTTTGGGGCAAAACTCAGAAATTCCACGTATTTTGGGGCAAAATTCCAGAAATTTCCCTTATTTTTGGGCAAAATTGCTGAAATTTTCCTTATTTTAGGGCAAAATTGCAGAAATTTCACTTATTTCAGAGAAAAAAAGCAAAAATTTTTTCTATTTTGGGGCTAAAATGCAGATATTTTACTTATTTTGGGGCAAAAAGGTAGAAATTCACCTTATTTTAGGGTAAAATTGCAACAATTTCACATATTTCAGGGCAAAAAGGCAGAAATTTCCCTCATTTTGGGGCAAAATTGCAAAAATTTCACTTATTTTGGGGCAAAATTGCAGAAATTTCACTTATTTCAGGGAAAAAAGGCAGAAAATTTCCTTATTTTGGAGAAAAAATTAAGAAATTCTTAAAATTTTGTGGCAAAAATGCAGAATTTTTTTTTATTTTGAGGTAAAAATGCTGAAATTCCCCTTATTTTGAGGTAAAAATGCTGAAATTCTTCTTAATTGGGTGCAAAAAGGCAGAAATTTCTCTTATTTTGGGGCAAAAAGACAGAAATTCCCCTTATTTTGTAGCAAAAAGGCAAAAATTTCTTTTATTTTGGGGCAAAATTGCAGAAATATCACTTATTTCAGGGTATAATTCAAAAATTCCTTTTATTTTGTTGCAAAAAGACAGAAATTCCATTTATTTTTAGGTAAAAAAGGAGAAATTTCACTTATTTTGAGGTAAAAAGGCAGAAATTCCTCTTATTTTGGGGCAAAAATTAAGAAATTTTCCTTTTTTTTTAAAAAGGTATATATTCCTATTACTTTTGGGATAAAAAGCAAAAATTCCCCATATTTTGAAGCATAATTGCAGAAATTCTCATAATTTTCTGGCAAAAAAGCAGAAATTCTCCTTATTTTGGAGCAAAAATAGAGAAAATCTTCTTTTTTCGGAAGCAGTCAGAAATTCCCCTTATTTTGGGGCAAAATTGCAGAAATTTCTTTTACATTGGAGCAAAATTGCAGAAATTTCCCTTATTTTGGGGCAAAATTGCAGAAATTCCCCTAATTGTTGGGCAAAAAGGCAGAAATTCCCTATATGTTGGGGCAAAAAGACAGAAATTCTCTTTCTTTTGAGGCAAAACTCAGAAATTCCATGTATTTTGGGGCAAAATTCCAGAAATTTCCTTTATTTTCGGGCAAAATTGCAGAAATTTCTCTTATTTTAGGGCAAAATTGCAGAAATTTCACTTATTTCAGGGAAAAAAGTCAGAAATTTTCCTTATTTTGGGGAAAAAATTAAGAAATTCTTAATATTTTGTGGCAAAAATGCAGAAATTCCCCTTATTTTGAGGTAAAAAGGCTGAAATTCCCCTTATTTTGAGGTAAAAAGGCTGAAATTCCTCTTTTATGGGGGCAAAAAGGCAGAAATTTTTTTTATTTTGGGGCAAAATTGCAGAAATATCACTTATTTCAGGGTATAATTCAAAAATTCCTTTTATTTTGTTGGAAAAAGACAGAAATTCCATTTATTTTTGGGTAAAAAAAGAGAAATTTCACTTATTTTGAGGTAAAAAGGCAGAAATTCCTCTTATTTGGGGGCAAAAATTAAGAAATTTCCCTTTTTTGTGGAAAAAGGTATACATTCCCATTACTTTCGGGATAAAAAGTAGAAATTCCCCATATTTTGAAGCATAATTGCAGAAATTCTTATAATTTTCGGGCAAAAAAGCAGAAATTCTCCTTATTTTGGAGCAAAAATACAGAAAATCTCCTTTTTTCGGGAGCAAACAGTCAGAAATTCCCCTTATTTTGGGGCAAATTTGCAGAAATTTCCCTTATTTTGGGGCAAAATTGCAGAAATTTTCCTAATTGTTGGGCAAAAAGGCGGGAATTCCCTATATGTTGGGGCAAAAAGACAGAAATTCTCCTTATTTTGGGGCAAAACTCAGAAATTCCACGTATTTTGGGGCAAAGTTCCAGAAATTTTCCTTATTTTGGGGCAAAATTGCAGAAATTTCCTTTATTTTGGGGCAAAATTGCAGAAATTTTACTTATTTCAGGAAAAAAAATCAAAAATTTTTCTTATTTTGGGGCAAAAAACAGAAATTTCCATTATTTTGGGGCAAAAAGGCAGAAATTCACCTTATTTTGGGGTAAAATTGCAGAAATTTCACATATTTCAGGGCAAAAAGGCAGAAATTTCTCTTATTTTAGGGCAAAATTGCAGTAATTTCACTTATTTCAGAGAAAAAAAGCAAAAATTTTTTTATTTTGGGGCAAAAAGGCAGAAATTCCCATTATTTTGGGGGGAAAAAGCAGAAATTCACCTTCTTTTGGGGTAAAATTACAGAAATTTCACATATTTCAGGGCAAAATGGCAGAAATTTCCCTTATTTTGGGGCAAAATTGCAGATATTTCACTTATTTTAGGGTAATAAGTCAGAAATTCCCCTTATTTCGGGTTAAAAAAGACAGAAATTCCCTTTGTTTGGGGGAAAAAGACAGAAATTCCACTTATTTAGATGCAAAATGCTGAAATTCCCCTTATTTTGGAGCAAAAATAAAGAAATTTCCCTTTTTTATGGCAAAAAGTTATGCATTCTACTTATTTTCAGGCAACAAGACAGAAATTCCTTGCATTTTGGAGCAAAATTGCAGAAATTCCCCTAATTGTGGCACAAAAAGACAGAAATTTTCTATATGTTGGGGAAAAAGACAGAAATTCTCCTTCTTTTTGGGCAAAACTCAGAAATTCCACGTATTTTGGGGCAAAATTCCAGAAATTTCCCTTATTTTGGGGCAAAATTGCAGAAATTTTCCTTATTTTAGGGCAAAATTGCAGAAATTTCACTTATTTCAGAGAATAAAAGCAACAATTTTTCCTATTTTGGGGCTAAAATGCAGAAATTCCACTTATTTTGGGGGAAAAAGGCAGAAATTCACCATATTTCAGGGTAAAATTGCAGCAATTTAATATATTTCAGGGCAAAAAGGCAGAAATTTCCCTCATTTTGGGGCAAAATTGCAGAAATTTCACTTATTTTGGTGCAAAATTGCAGAAATTTCACTTATTTCAGAAAAAAAGGCAGAAATTTTCCTTATTTTGGGGAAAAAATTAAGAAATTCTTAATATTTTGTGGCAAAAATGCAGAAATTTTCCTTATTTGAGGTAAAAATGCTGAAATTCCCCATATTTTGAGGTAAAAAGGCTGAAATTCCCCTTAATTGGGTGCAAAAATGCAGAAATTTCTCTTATTTTGGGGCAAAAAGACAGAAATTCCCCTTACTTTGTAGCAAAAAGGCAAAAATTTCTTTTATTTTGGGGCAAAATTGCAGAAATATCACTTATTTCAGGGTATAATTCAAAAATTCCTTTTATTTTGTTGCAAAAAGACAGAAATTCCATTTATTTTTGGGTAAAAAAGGAGAAATTTCACTTATTTTGAGGTAAAAAGGCAGAAATTCCTCTTATTTTGGGGCAAAAATTAAGAAATTTCCCTTTTTTTAAAAAAAGGTATATATTCCCCTTACTTTTGGGATAAAAAGCAAAAATTCCCCATATTTTGAAGCATAATTGCAGAAATTCTCACAATTTTCGGGCAAAAAAGCAGAAATTCTCCATATTTTGGAGCAAAAATACAGAAAATCTTCTTTTTTTCGGAAGCAAATAGTCAGAAATTCCCATTATTTTGGGGAAAAATTGCAGAAATTTCTTTTACATTGGGGCAAAATTGCAGAAATTTCCCTTATTTTGGGGCAAAATTGCAGAAATTCCCCTAATTGTTGGGCAAAAAGGCAGAAATTCCCTATATGTTGGGGCAAAAAGACAGAAATTTTCCTTCTTTTGGGGCAAAACTCAGATATTCCATGTATTTTGGGGCAAAATTCCAGAAATTTCCCTTATTTTGGAGCAAAATTGCAGAAATTTCCCTTATTTTAAAAAAAAATTGCAGAAATTTCACTTATTTCACGGAAAAAAAGGCAGAAATTTTCCTTATTTTGGGGGAAAAATTAAGAAATTCTTAATATTTTGTGGATAAAATGCAGAAATTCCCCTTATTTTGAGGTAAAAAGGCTGAAATTCCCCTTATTTTGAGGTAAAAAGGCTGAAAATCCCCTTATTTGGGGGCAAAAAGGCAGAAATTTCTCTTATTTTGGGGCAAAAAGACAGAAATTCCCCTTATTTTGTGGCAAAAAGGCAGAAATTTCTTTTATTTTGGGGCAAAATTGCAGAAATATCACTTATTTCAGGGTATAATTCAAAAATTTCTTTTATTTTGTTGCAAAAAGACAGAAATTCCATTTAATTTTGGGTAAAAAAGGAGAAATTCCACTTATTTTGAGGTAAAAATGCAGAAATTCCTCTTATTTTGGGGCAAAAATTAAGAAATTTCCGTTTTTGTGGAAAAAGGTATACATTCCCCTAACTTTCGGGATAAAAAGTAGAAATTCCCCGTATTTTGAAGCATAATTGCAGAAATTCTTATAATTTTCGGGCAAAAAAGCAGAAATTCTCCTTATTTTGGAGCAAAAATACAGAAAATCTCCTTTTTTCGGGAGCAAACAGTCAGAAATTCCCCTTATTTTGGGGCAAAATTGCAGAAATTTTACTTATTTCAGGGAAAAAAGCAAAAATTTTTCTTATTTTGGGGCAAAAAAAACAGAAATTCCCATTATTTTGGGGCAATAAGGCAGAAATTCACCTTATTTTGTGGTAAAATTGCAGAAATTTCACATATTTCAGGGCAAAAAGGCAGAAATTTCTCTTATTTTAGGGCAAAATTGCAGTAATTTCACTTATTTCAGAGAAAAAAAGCAAAAATTTTTTTATTTTGGGGCAAAAAGGCAGAAATTCCCATTATTTTGGGGGAAAAAGGCAGAAATTCACCTTATTTTGGGGTAAAATTACAGAAATTTCACATATTTCAGGGCAAAATGGCAGAAATTTCCCTTATTTTGGGCAAAATTGCAGATATTTCACTTATTTTAGGCTAATAAGTCAGAAATTCCCCTTATTTTGGGTTAAAAAAGACAGAAATTCCCTTTGTTTGGGGGAAAAAGACAGAAATTCCACTTATTTAGAGGCAAAAAGACTGAAATTCCCCTTATTTTGGAGCAAAAATAAAGAAATTTCCCTTTTTTATGGCAAAAAGTTATGCATTCCACTTATTTTCAGGCAACAAGACAGAAATTCCTTGCATTTTGGAGCAAAATTGCAGAAATTCCCCTAAATGTGGGGCAAAAAGTCAGAAATTCCCTATATGTTGGGGCAAAAAGACAGAAATTCTCATTATTTTGGGGCAAAATTCAGAAATTCCACGTATTTTGGGGCAAAATTCCAGAAATTTCCCTTATTTTGGGGCAAAATTGCAGAAATTTTCCTTATTTTAGGGCAAATTTGCAGAAATTTCCCTCATTTTGTGGCAAAATTGCAGAAATTCTCCTAATTGTTGGGCAAAAAGGCAGAAATTCCCTATATGTTGGGGCAAAAAGACAGAAATTCTCCTTATTTTGGGGCAAAACTCAGAAATTTACGTATTTTGGGGCAAAATTCCAGAAATTTCCCTTATTTTGGGGCAAAATTGCAGAAATTTTCCTTATTTTAGGGCAAAATTGCAGAAATTTCACTTATTTCAGAAAAAAAAAGCAAAAATTTTTTCTATTTTGGGTCTAAAATGCAGATATTTTACTTATTTTGGGGCAAAAAGGCAGAAATTCACCTTATTTTAGGGTAAAATTGCAGCAATTTCCCATATTTCAGGGCAAAAAGGCAGAAATTTCTCTCATTTTGGGGCAAAATTGCAAAAATTTCACTTATTTTGGGGCAAAATTGCAGAAATTTCACTTATTTCAGGGAAAAAAGGCAGAAAATTTCCTTATTTTGGAGAAAAAATTAAGAAATTCTTAATATTTTGTGGCAAAAATGCAGAAATTACCCTTATTTTGAGGTAAAAAGTCTGAAATTCCCCTTATTTAGACGTAAAAATGCTGAAATTCCCCTTAATTGGGTGCAAAAATGCAGAAATTTCTCTTAATTTGGGCAAAAAGACAGAAATTTCCCTTATTTTGTAGCAAAAAGGCAAAAAATTCTTTTATTTTGGGGCAAAATTGCAGAAATATCACTTATTTCAAGGTATAATTCAAAAATTCCTTTTATTTTGTTGCAAAAAGACAGAAATTCCATTTATTTTTGGGTAAAAAGGAGAAATTTCACTTATTTTGAGGTAAAAAGGCAGAAATTCCTCTTATTTTGGGGCAAAAATTAAGAAATTTCCCTTTTTTTAAAAAAAGGTATACATTCCCCTTACTTTTGGGATAAAAAGCAAAAATTCCCCATATTTTGAAGCATAATTGCAGAAATTCTCATAATTTTGGGACAAAAAAGCAGAAATTCTCCATATTTTGGAGCAAAAATAGAGAAAATCTTCTTTTTTCGGAAGCAGTCAGAAATTCCCCTTATTTTGGGACAAAATTGCAGAAATTTCTTTTACATTGGGGCAAAATTGCAGAAATTTCCCTTATTTTGGGGCAAAATTGCAGAAATTCCCCTAATTGTTGGGCAAAAAGGCAGAAATTCCCTATATGTTGGGGCAAAAAGACAGAAATTCTCCTTATTTTGAGGCAAAACTCAGAAATTCCACGTATTTTGGGGCAAAATTCCAGAAATTTCCCTTATTTTGGGGCAAAATTGCAGAAATTTCTCTTATTTTAGGGCAAAATTGCAGAAATTTCACTTATTTAAGGGAAAAAAGGCAGAAATTTTCCTTATTTTGGGGAAAAAATTAAGAAATTCTTAATATTTTGTGGCAAAAATGCAGAAATTACCCTTATTTTGAGGTAAAAAGGCTGAAATTCCCCTTATTTTGAGGTAAAAAGGCTGAAATTCCTCTTATTTGGGGGCAAAAAGGCAGAAATTTCTTTTATTTTGGGGCAAAATTGCAGAAATATCACTTATTTCAGGGTATAATACAAAAATTCCTTTTATTTTGTTGGAAAAAGACAGAAATTCCATTTATTTTTGGGTAAAAAAAGAGAAATTTCACTTATTTTGAGGTAAAAAAGCAGAAATTCCTCTTATTTTGGTGCATAAATTAAGAAATTTCCCTTTTTTTGTGGAAAAAGGTATACATTCCCATTACTTTCGGGATAAAAAGTAGAAATTCCCCGTATTTTGAAGCATAATTGCAGAAATTCTTATAATTTTCGGGCAAACATTCAGAAATTCTCCTTATTTTGGAGCAAAAATACAGAAAATCTCCTTTTTTCGGGAGCAAACAGTCAGAAATTCCCTTTATTTTGGGGCAAAATTGCAGAAATTTCTTTTACATTCGGGCAAATTTGCAGAAATTTCCCTTATTTTGGGGCAAAATTGCAGAAATTTTCCTAATTGTTGGGCAAAAAGGCAGGAATTCCCTATATGTTGGGGCAAAAAGACAGAAATTCTCCTTATTTTGGGGCAAAACTCAGAAATTCCACGTATTTTGGGGCAAAGTTCCAGAAATTTTCCTTATTTTGGGGCAAAATTGCAGAAATTTCCTTTATTTTGGGGCAAAATTGCAGAAATTTTACTTATTTCAGGGAAAAAAATCAAAAATTTTTCTTATTTTGGGGCAAAAAAACAGAAATTTCCATTATTTTGGGGCAATAAGGCAGAAATTCACCTTATTTTGGGGTAAAATTGCAGAAATTTCACATATTTCAGGGCAAAAAGGCAGAAATTTCTCTTAATTTAGTGCAAAATTGCAGTAATTTCACTTATTTCAGAGAAAAAAAGCAAAAATTTTTTTTATTTTGGGGCAAAAAGGCAGAAATTCCCATTATTTTGGGGGAAAAAAGCAGAAATTCACCTTCTTTTGGGGTAAAATTACAGAAATTTCACATATTTCAGGGCAAAATGGCAGAAATTTCCCTTATTTTGGGGCAAAATTGCAGATATTTCACTTATTTTAGGGTAATAAGTCAGAAATTCCCCTTATTTTGGGTTAAAAAAGACAGAAATTCCCTTTGTTTGGGGGAAAAAGACAGAAATTCCACTTATTTAGAGGCAAAATGCTGAAATTCCCCTTATTTTGGAGCAAAAATAAAGAAATTTTTCTTTTTTATGGCAAAAGTTATGCATTCTACTTATTTTCAGGCAACAAGACAGAAATTCCTTGCATTTTGGAGCAAAATTGCAGAAATTCCCCTAATTGTGGCACAAAAAAACAGAAATTCCCTATATGTTGGGGAAAAAGACAGAAATTCTCCTTCTTTTGGGGCAAAACTCAGAAATTCCACGTATTTTGGGGCAAAATTCCAGAAATTTCCCTTATTTTGGGGCAAAATTGCAGAAATTTCCCTTATTTTGGGGCAAAATTGCAGAAATTTCACTTATTTTGGGGCAAAATTGCAGAAATTTCACTTATTTCAGGGAAAAAAGGCAGAAATTTTTCTTATTTTGGAGCAAAAATGCAGAAATTCCTACTATTTTGTGCCAAAATTCAGAAATTCCCTTTATTTTGAGGTTAAAACTCTGAAATTCCCATTATTTGGGGGCAAAAAGGCAGAAATTTCCCTTATTTTGGGGCAAAATTGCAGAAATTTCACTTATTTCAGAGTAATGATTCAGAAATTCCTTTTTATTTTGGGGCAAAAAGAGAGAAATTCCCTTTGATTTTTGGGAAAAAGACAGAAATTCCACTTATTTAGAGGCAAAAAGGCAGAAATTCCCCTTATTTTGGAGCAAAAATGAAGAAATTTTCCTTTTTTGTGGCAAAAAATATACATTCCCCTTACTTTCGGGATAAAAAGCAGAAATTCCTCGTATTTTGAAGCAAAATTGCAGAAAATCTCATAATTTTCGTGCAAAAAGGCAGAAATTCTCCTTATTTTGAAGCAAAAAGACAGAAAATCTCCTATTTTCGGGAGCAAACAGTCAGAAATTCTCCTTATTTTGGGGCAAAATTGCAGATATTTCCTTTACATTGGGGCAAAATTGCAGAAATTTCCCTTATTAAGGGAAAAAATAGCAGAAATTTCCCTTATTTTAGGGCAAAATTGCAGAAATTTTACTAATTTCAGAGAAAAAAAGCAAAAATTTTTTTTATTTTGGGGCAAAAAGGCAGAAATTCCCATTATTTTGGGGCAAAAAAACAGAAATTCACCTTATTTTGGGGTAAAGTTGCAGAAATTTCACATATTTCAGGGCAAAATACAGAAATTTTCATTATTCTGGGGCAAAATTGCAGAAATTTCACTTATTTCAGGGTAATAAGTCAGAAATTCCATTTATTTTGGGGCAAAAAAGACAGAAATTCCATTTGTTTTCTGGGAAAAAGACAGAAATTCCACTTATCTAGAGGCACAAAGGCAGAAATTCCCCTTATTTTGGAGCAACAATGAAGAAATTTCCTTTTTTATTGCAAAAAGGTATGAATTCCCATTATTTTCAGGCAAAAAGGCAGAAATTCCCCATATTTTGGAGCAAAATTGAAGAAATTCCCCTAATTTTGGGCAAAAGGCAGAAATTCCCTTTATTTTGGGGCAAAATTGCAGAAATTTCACTTATTTTGGGGCAAAATTGCAGAAATTTCACTTATTTCAGGGAAAAAAGGCAGAAATTTTTCTTATTTTGGAGCAAAAATGCAGAAATTCCTACTATTTTGTGCCAAAATTCAGAAATTCCCTTTATTTTGAGGTTAAAACTCTGAAATTCCCATTATTTGGGGGCAAAAAGGCAGAAATTTCCCTTATTTTGGGGCAAAATTGCAGAAATTTCACTTATTTCAGAGTAATGATTCAGAAATTCCTTTTTATTTTGGGGCAAAAAGAGAGAAATTCCCTTTGATTTTTGGGAAAAAGACAGAAATTCCACTTATTTAGAGGCAAAAAGGCAGAAATTCCCCTTATTTTGGAGCAAAAATGAAGAAATTTTCCTTTTTTGTGGCAAAAAATATACATTCCCCTTACTTTCGGGATAAAAAGCAGAAATTCCCCGTATTTTGAAGCAAAATTGCAGAAAATCTCATAATTTTCGTGCAAAAAGGCAGAAATTCTCCTTATTTTGAAGCAAAAAGACAGAAAATCCCCTATTTTCGGGAGCAAACAATCAGAAATTCTCCTTATTTTGGGGCAAAATTGCAGATATTTCCTTTACATTGGGGCAAAATTGCAGAAATTTCCCTTATTAAGGGAAAAAATAGCAGAAATTTCCCTTATTTTAGGGCAAAATTGCAGAAATTTTACTAATTTCAGAGAAAAAAAGCAAAAATTTTTCTTATTTTGGGGCAAAAAGGCAGAAATTCCCATTATTTTGGGGCAAAAAAACAGAAATTCACCTTATTTTGGGGTAAAGTTGCAGAAATTTCACATATTTCAGGGCAAAATACAGAAATTTTCATTATTCTGGGGCAAAATTGCAGAAATTTCACTTATTTCAGGGTAATAAGTCAGAAATTCCATTTATTTTGGGGCAAAAAAGACAGAAATTCCATTTGTTTTCTGGGAAAAAGACAGAAATTCCACTTATCTAGAGGCACAAAGGCAGAAATTCCCCTTATTTTGGAGCAACAATGAAGAAATTTCCTTTTTTATTGCAAAAAGGTATGAATTCCCATTATTTTCAGGCAAAAAGGCAGAAATTCCCCATATTTTGGAGCAAAATTGAAGAAATTCCCCTAATTTTGGGCAAAAGGCAGAAATTCCCTTTATTTTGGGGCAAAAATCAGAAATTCCCCTTATTTTGGGGCAAAATTCTAGAAATTTCTTTTTTTGGGGGGCAAAATTGCAGGAATTTACCTTATTTTTGGGCAAAATTGCAGAAATTTCCCTTATTTAGGGCAAAATTGCAGAAATTTCACTTATTTTTAGGTAAAAAGATTGAAATTTCTTTTATTTTGGGGCAAAAAAGGAGATATTCCCTTTATTTTTTGGCAAAATTGCAGACATTTTCCTTATTATGGGGAAATTATGCAGAAATTTCCCTTATTTAGGGCAAAATTGCAGAAATTTCACTTATTTCAGAGAAAAAAAGCAAAAATTTTTCTTATTTTGGGGCAAAAAGGCAGAAATTCTCATTATTTTGGGGCAAAAAGGCAGAAATTCACCTTATTTTGGGGTAAAATTGCAGAAATTTCACATATTTAAGGGCAAAAAGGCAGAAATTTTCCTTATCCTGGGGCAAAATTGCAGAAATTTAACTTATTTTAGGGTAATAAGTCAGAAAATCCCCTTATTTTGGGGCAAAAAAGACAGAAATTACCTTTGTTTTTGGGGAAAAAGACAGAAATTCCACTTATTTAGAGGCAAAAATGCAGAAATTCTCCTTATTTTGGAGCAAAAATGAAGAAATTTCTCTTTTTTATGGCAAAAATTTATACATTCCCCTTATTTTCGGGCAAAAAGACAGAAATTTCCCGTATTTTGGAGCAAAATTGCAGAAATTCTCCTAATTGTGTGGCAAAAAGGCAGAAATTCCCTATATGTTGGGGCAAAAAGACAAAAATTCTCCTTATTTTGGGGCAAAACTCAGAAATTCCACTTATTTTGGTGCAAAATTCCAGAAATTTCCCTTATTTTGGGGCAAAATTGCAGAAATTTCACTTATTTTGGGGCAAAATTGCAGAAATTTCACTTATTTCAGATAAAAAAGGCAGAAATTTTACTTATTTTGGGGCAAAAATGCAGAAATTCCTAATATTTTGTGCCAAAATTCAGAAATTCCCTTTATTTTGAGGTAAAAATTCTGAAATTCCCATTATTTGGGGGCAAAAAGGCAAAAATTTCCCTTATTTTGGGGCAAACTTGCAGAAATTTCACTTATTTCAGGGTAATGAGTCAGAAATTCCTTTTATTTTGGGGCAAAAAAGAGAGAAATTCTCTTTGATTTTTGGGAAAAAGACAGAAATTCCACTTATTTAGAGACAAAAAGGCAGAAATTCCCCTTATTTTGGAGCAAAAATGAAGAAATTTCCCTTTTTTGTGGCAAAAAATATACATTCCCCTTAGTTTCGGGATAAAAAGCAGAAATTCCTCGTATTTTGAAGCAAAATTGCAGAAATTCTCATAATTTTCGGGCAAAAAGGCAGAAATTCTTTTTATTTTGGGGCAAAAAGACAGAAAATCTCCTTTTTTCGGGAGCAAACAGTCAGAAATTCTCCTTATTTTGGGGCAAAATTGCAGAAATTTCCTTTACATTGGGGCAAAATTGCAGAAATTTCCCTTATTAAGTGAAAAAATTTCAGAAATTTCCCTTATTTTAGGGCAAAATTGCAGAAATTTTACTTATTTCAGAGAAAAAAAGCAAAAATTTTTCTTATTTTGGGGCAAAAAGGCAGAAATTCCCATTAGTTTGGGGCAAAAAAACAGAAATTCACCTTATTTTGGGGTAAAATTGCAGAAATTTCACATATTTCAGGGCAAAAAGGCAGAAATTTTCTTTATTCTGGGGCAAAATTGCAGAAATTTCACTTATTTCATGGTAATAAGTCAGAAATTCCCCTTATTTTGGGGCAAAAAGACATAAATTCCCTTTGTTTTGGGGAAAAAGACAAAATTCTACTTATCTAGAGGCAAAAAGGCAGAAATTCCCCTTATTTTGGAGCAAAAATGAAGAAATTTCCCTTTTTAATGGCAAAAAGGTATGCATTCCCATTATTTTCATTCAAAAAGTCAGAAATTCCCCGTATTTTGGAGCAAAATTAAAGAAATTCCTCTAATTTTGGGGCAAAAGGCAGAAATTCCTCTTATTTTGGGGTAAAAATCAGAAATTCCCCTTATTTTGTGGCAAAATTCTAGAAATTTCTTTTTTTGGGGGGCAAAATTGCAGGAATTTACCTTATTTTTGGGCAAAATTGCAGAAATTTCCCTTATTTGGGGCAAAATTGCAGAAATTTCACTTATTTTTAGGTAAAAAGACTGAAATTTCCTTTATTTTGGGGCAAAAAGGGAGAAATTCCCTTTATTTTGGGGTAAAATTGCAGACATTTTTCTTATTATGGGAAAAAATTGCAGAAATTTCTTTTATTTTAGGGCAAAATTGCAGAAATTTCACTTATTTCAGAGAAAAAAAGCAAAAATTTTTTTTTTATTTTGGGGCAAAAAGGCAGAAATTCTCATTATTTTGTGGCAAAAAGGCAGAAATTCACCTTATTTTGGAGTAAAATTGCAGAAATTTCACATATTTCAGGGCAAAAAGGCAGAAATTTCCCTTATTTTGGGGCAAAATTGCAGAAATTTCACTTATTTTAGAGTAATAAGTCAGAAAATCCCCTTATTTTGGGGCAAAAAAGACAGAAATTACCTTTGTTTTGGGGGAAAAAGACAGAAATTCCACTTATTTAGAGGCAAAAAGGCAGAAATTCCCCTTATTTTGGAGCAAAAATGAAGAAATTTCTCTTTTTTATGGCAACAAGTTATGCATTCCCCTTATTTTCGGGCAAAAAGACAGAAATTTCCCTTATTTTGGAGCAAAATTGCAGAAATTCCCCTAATTTTGGGGCAAAAAGGCAGAAATTCCCTATATGTTGGGGCAAAAAGACAAAAATTCTCCTTATTTTGGGGCAAAACTCAGAAATTCTACTTATTTTGGTGCAAAATTCCAGAAATTTCTTTAATTGTCGGGCAAAATTGCCGAAATATCCTTTATTTTCGGGCAAAATTGCAGAAATTTCACTTATTATAGAGAAAAAAAGCAAAAATTTTTCTTTTTTTAGGGGAAAAAAAGCAGAAATTCCCATTATTTTGGGGCAAAAATCCAGAAATTCACTTTTTTTGGGGTAAAATTGCAGAAATTTCACATATTTCAGGGCAAAAAGGCAGAAATTTCCCTTATTTTTGGGCAAAATTGCAGAAATTTCACTTATTTTGGGGCAAAATTGCAGAAATTTCACTTATATCAGGAAAAAAGGCAGAAATTTTCCTTATTTTGGGGCAAAAATGCAGAAATTCTTAATATTTTGTGGCAAAAATGCAGAAATTCCCCTTACTTTGAGGTAAAAAGGGTGAAATTTTCCTTATTTGGGGGCAAAAAGACAGAAATTTCCCTAATTTTGGGGCAAAAAGACAGAAATTCCCCTTATTTTGTGGCAAAAAGGCAGAAATTTCTTTTATTTTGTTGCAAAATTTCAGAAATATCAGTTATTTTAGGGCATAATTCAAAAATTCCTTTTATTTTGGGGCAAAAAGACAAATATTCCATTTATTTTTGGGTAAATAGGGAGAAATTTCACTTATTTTGAGGTAAAAGGCAGAAATTCCTCTTATTTTGGGGCAAAAATGAAGAGATTTCCCTTTTTTGTTGCAAAAGGTATACATTCCCCTTACTTTCGTGATTAAAAGCAGAAATTCCCCATATTTTGAAGCAATATTGCAGAAATTCTCATTATTTTCAGGCAAAAAAGCAGAAATTCTCCTTATTTTGGGGCAAAAAGACAGAAAATCTCCTTTTTTTGAGAGCAAACAGTCAAAAATTCCCATTATTTTGGGTCAAAATTGCAGAAATTTCCTTTATATTGGGGCAAAATTGCAGAAATTTCCTTTATTTTGGGGCAAAAATGCAGAAATTTCATTTATTTCAGGGAAATAAGTCAGAAATTTTTTCTATTTAGGGCAAAAAAGACAGAAATTCCCTTTGTTTTGGGAGAAAAAGACAGAAATTCCATTTGTTTAGAGACAAAAAGGCAGAAATTCCCTTTATTTTGGAGCAAAAATGAAGAAATTTCCCTTTTTATGGCAAAAAGGTATGCATTCCATTATTTTTGGGCAAAAAGGCAGAAATTCCCCGTATTTTGGAGCAAAATTGCAGAAATTCCCCTAATTTTGGGGCAAAAGGCAGAAATTCCCTTTATTTTGGAGAAAAATCAGAAATTCCCCTTATTTTGGGGCAAAATTCAAGAAATTTCCTTTATTTTGGGGCAAAATTGCAGGAATTTACCTTTTTTGGGGCAAAATTGCAGAACTTTCATTTATTTTCAGGTAAAAAGGCTGAAATTTCCTTTATTTTGAGGCAAAAAGGGAGAAATTCCATTTATTTTGGGGCAAAATTGCAGACATTTCTCTTATTAGAGGAAAAATTGCAGAAATTTCTCTTATTTTACGGCAAAATTGAAGAAATTTCACTTATTTCAGAGAAAAAAAGCAAAAATTTTTTTATTTTGGGGCAAAAAAGCAGAAATTCCCATTATTTTGGGGGAAAAAGGCAGAAATTCACCTTATTTTGGGGTAAAATTGCAGAAATTTCACATATTTCAGGGCAAAAAGGCAGAAATTTCCCTATTTTGGGGCAAAAAAGACAGAAATTCCCTGTGTTTGGGGGAAAAAGTCAGAAATTCCACTAATTTAGAGGCAAAAAGGCTGAAATTCCCCTTATTTTGGAGCAAAAATGAAAAAATTTCCCTTTTTTATGGCAAAAAGTTATGCATTCCACTGATTTTCGGGCAACAAGACAGAAATTCTTTGCATTTTGGAGCAAAATTGCAGAAATTCCCTTAATTGTGGGGCAACAATGCAGAAATTCCCTATATGTTGGGGCAAAAAGACAGAAATTCTCCTTCTTTTGGGGCAAAACTCAGAAATTCCACGTATTTTGGGGCAAAATTCCAGAAATTTCCCTTATTTTGGGGCAAAATTGCAGAAATTTCCCTTATTTTAGGGCAAAATTGCAGAAATTTCACTTATTTCAGGGAAAAAAGGCAGAAATTTTCCTTATTTTGGGGAAAAATTAAGAAATTCTTAATAATTTTTGGCAAAAATGCAGAAATTCCCCTTATATTGAGGTAAAAAGGCTGAAATTTCACTTATTTTGAGGTAAAAAGGCTGAAATTCCGCTTATTCGGGGGCAAAAAGGAAGAAATTTCTCTTATTTTGGGGCAAAAAGACAGAAATTCCCCTTATTTTGTGGAAAAAAGGCAGAAATTTCTTTTATTTTGGGGCAAAATTGCAGAAATATCACTTATTTCAGGGTATAATTCAAAAATTCCTTTTATTTTGTTGCAAAAAAAACAGAAATTCCATTTATTTTTGTGTAAAAAAGGAGAAATTTCACTTATTTTGAGGTAAAAAGGCAGAAATTCCTCTTATTTTGGGGCAAAAATTAAGAAATTTCCCTTTTTGTGGAAAAAGGTATACACTCCCCTTACTTTCGGGATAAAAAGTAGAAATTCCCCGTATTTTGAAGCATAATTGCAGAAATTCTTATAATTTTCGGGCAAAAAAGCAGAAATTCTCCTTATTTTGGAGCAAAAATACAGAAAATCTCCTTTTTTCGGGAGCAAACAGTCAGAAATTCCCCTTATTTTGGGGCAAAATTGCAGAAATTTCTTTTACATTCGGGCAAATTTGCAGAAATTTCCCTTATTTTGGGGCAAAATTGCAGAAATTCTCCTAATTGTTGGGCAAAAAGGCAGAAATTCCCTATAGTTGGGGCAAAAAGACAGAAATTCTTCTTATTTTTGGGCAAAACTCAGAAATTCCACGTATTTTGGGGCAAAATTCCAGAAATTTCCCTTATTTTGGGGCAAAATTGCAGAAATTTTCCTTATTTTAGGGCAAAATTGCAGAAATTTCACTTATTTCAGAGAAAAAAAGCAAAAATTTTTCCTATTTTGGGGCTAAAATGCAGATATTTTACTTATTTTGGGGCAAAAAGGCAGAAATTCACCTTATTTTAGGGTAAAATTGCAGCAATTTCACATATTTCAGGGCAAAATTCCAGAAATTTCCCTTATTTTGGGGCAAAATTGCAGAAATCTTCCTTATTTTAGGGCAAAATTGCAGAAATTTCACTTATTTCAGAGAAAAAAAGCAAAAATTTTTCCTATTTTGGGGCTAAAATGCAGATATTTTACTTATTTTGGGGCAAATAGGCAGAAATTCACCTTATTTTAGGGTAAAATTGCAGCAATTTCACATATTTCAGGGCAAAAAGGCAGAAATTTCCCTCATTTTGGGGCAAAATTGCAAAAATTTCACTTATTTTGGGGCAAAATTGCAGAAATTTCACTTATTTCAGGGAAAAAGGGCAGAAAATTTCCTTATTTTGGAGAAAAAATTAAGAAATTCTTAAAATTTTGTGGCAAAAACGCAGAATTTTTTTTTATTTTGAGGTAAAAATGCTGAAATTCCCCTTATTTTGAGGTAAAAATGCTGAAATTCCCCTTAATTGGGTGCAAAAAGGCAGAAATTTCTCTTATTTTGGGGCAAAAAGACAGAAATTCACCTTATTTTGGAGTAAAATTGCAGAAATTTCACATATTTCAGGGCAAAAAGGCAGAAATTTCCCTTATTTTGGGGCAAAATTGAAGAAATTTCACTTATTTTAGGGTAATAAGTCAGAAAATCCCCTTATTTTGGGGCAAAAAGGACAGAAATTCCCTTTGTTTTGGGGGAAAAAAACAGAAATTCCACTTATTTAGAGGCAAAAAGGCAGAAATTCCCCTTATTTTGGAGCAAAAATGAAGAAATTTCTCTTTTTTATGGCAACAAGTTATGCATTCCCCTTATTTTCGGGCAAAAAGACAAAAATTTCCCGTATTTTGGAGCAAAATTGCAGAAATTCCCCTAATTGTGGGGCAAAAAGGCAGAAATTCCCTATATGTTGGGGCAAAAAGACAAAAATTCTCCTTATTTTGGGGCAAAACTCAGAAATTCCACTTATTTTGTTGCAAAATTGCAGAAATTTTTCTTATTAAGGGAAAAAACTGCAGAATTTCCCTTATTTTAGGGTATAATTGCAGAAATTTTACTTATTTCAGAGAAAAAAAGCAAAAATTTTTCTTATTTTGGGGCAAAAAGGCAGAAATCTTCATTATTTTGGGGAAAAAAACAGAAATTCACCTTATTTTGGGGTAAAATTGCAGAAATTTCACATATTTCAGGGCAAAAAGACAGAAATTTACCTTATCCTGTGGCAAAATTTCAGAAATTTCACTTATTTCTGGGTAATAAGTCAGAAATTCCCCTTATTTTGGGGAAAAAAAGACAGAAATTCCCTTTGTTTTCGGAGAAAAAGACAGAAATTCCACTTATCTAGAGGCAAAAATGCAGAAATTCCCCTTATTTTGGAGCAACAATGAAGAAATTTCCCTTTTTATTGCAAAAAGGTATGCATTCCCATTATTTTCAGGCAAAAAGGCAGAAATTCCCTGTATTAGGAGCAAAATTGAAGAAATTCCCCTAATTTTGGGGCAAAAGGCAGAAATTCCCTTTATTTTGGGGCAAAATTCTAGAAATTTCTTTTTTGGGGGGCAAAATTGCAGGAATTTACCTTATTGTGGGGCAAAATTGCAGAAATTTCACTTATTTCAGAGAAAATAAGCAAAAATTTTTCTTATTTTGGGGCAAAAAGGCAGAAATTCTCATTATTTTGGGGCAAAAAGGCAGAAATTCACCTTATTTTGGGGTAAAATTGCAAAATTTCACATATTTCAGGGTAAAAAGGCAGAAATTTCCCTTATCCTGGGGCAAAATTGCAGAAATTTCACTTATTTTAGGGTAATAAGTCAGAAAATCCCCTTATTTTGGGGCAAAAAAGACAGAAATTCCTTTTGTTTTGGGGGAAAAAGACAGAAATTCCACTTATTTAGAGGCAAAAACGCAGAAATTCTCCTTATTTTGGAGCAAAAATGAAGAAATTTCCCTTTTTTATGGCAACAAGTTATGCATTCCACTTAGTTTCAGGCAAAAAGACAGAAATTTCCTGTATTTTGGAGCAAAATTGCAGAAATTCCTCTTATTGTGGGGCAAAAAGGCAGAAATTCCCTATATGTTGGGGCAAAAAGACAAAAATTCTCCTTTTTTTGGGGGCAAAACTCAGAAATTCCACTTTGTTTGGTGCGAAATTCCAGAAATTTCCCTTATTTTGGGGCAAAATTGCAGAAATTTCACTTATTTTGGGGCAAAATTGCAGAAATTTCACTTATTTCAGGAAAAAAAGGTAGAAATTTTACTTATTTTGGAACAAAAATGCAGAAATTCCTAATATTTTGTGCCAAAATTCAGAAATTCTCTTTATTTTGAGGTAAAAATGCTGAAATTCCCCTTATTTGGGGGCAAAAAGGCAGAAATTTCCCTTATTTTGGGGCAAAATTGCAGAAATTTCACTTATTTCAGGGTAATGAGTCAGAAATTCCTTTTATTTTGAGGCAAAAAGAGAGAAATTCCCTTTGATTTTTGGGAAAAAGTCAGAAATTCCACTTATTTAGAGGCAAAAAGGCAGAAATTCCCCTTATTTTGGAGCAAAAATGAAGAAATTTCCCTTTTTTGTGGCAAAAAATATACATTCCCCTTACTTTCAAGATAAAAAGCAGAAATTCCCCGTATTTTGAAGCAAAATAGCAGAAATTCTTCCAATTTTTGGGCAAAAAGGCAGAAATTCTCCTTATTTTGGGGCAAAAATACAGAAAATCTCCTTTTTTCGGGAGCAAACAGTAAGAAATTCTCCTTATTTTGGGGCAAAATTGAAGAAATTTCATTTACATTGGGGCAAAATTACAGAAATTTCCCTTATTAAGGGAAAAAATTGCAGAAATTTCCCTTATTTTAGGGCAAAATTGCAGAAATTTTACTTATATCAGAGAAAAAAGCAAAAATTTTTCTTATTTTGGGGCAAAAAGGCAGAAATTCCCATTATTTTGGGGCAAAAAAACAGAAATTCACTTTATTTTGGGTAAAATTGCAGAAATTTCAAATATTTCAGGGCAAAAAGGCAGAAATTTTCCTTATCCTGGGGCAAAATTGCAGAAATTTCTCTTATTTCAGGGTAATAAGTCAGAAATTCCCCTTTTTTTGGGGCAAAAAATACAGAAATTCCCTTTGATTTGGGGGAAAAAGACAGAAATTCCACTTATCTAGAGGCACAAAGGCAGAAATTCCCTTTATTTTGGAGCAAAAATGAAGAAATTTCCCTTTTTATGGCAAAAAGGTATGCATTCCCATTATTTTCAGGAAAAAAGGCAGAAATTCCCCGTATTTTGGAGCAAAATTGAAGAAATTCCCCTAATTTTGGGGCAAAAGGCAGAAATTGCTTTTATTTTGGGGCAAAAATCAGAAATTCCCCTTATTTTGTGGCAAAATTCTAGAAATTTTTTTTTGGGGGGGCAAAATTGCAAGAATTTACCTTATTTTTGGGCAAAATTGCAGAAATTTCCCTTATTTTAGGGCAAAATTGCAGAAATTTCACTTATTTCAGAGAAAAACGCAATTTTTTTTTTGGGGCAAAAAGGCAGAAATTCTCATTATTTTGTTGCAAAAAGGTAGAAATTCACCTTATTTTGGGGTAAAATTGCAGAAATTTCACATATTTCAGGACAAAAAGCAGAAATTACCCTTATTTTGGGGCAAAATTGCAGAAATTTCTTTTATTTTGGGGCAAAATTGCAGAAATTTCACTTATTTCAAGGTAATGAGTCAGAAATTCCTTTTATTTTGGGGCAAAAAAGGGAGAAATTCCCTTTCTTTTTTGGAAAGAAGACAGAAATTCCAGTTATTTAGAGGCAAAAAAAAGAAATTCTCCTTATTTTGGAACAATAATGAAGAAATTTCCCTTTATTGTGGCAAAAAATATACATTCCCCTTACTTTCGGTATAAAAAGCAGAAATTCCCCGTATTTTGAAGCAAAATTGCAGAAATTCTCAAAATTTTCGGGCAAAAATGCAGAAATTCTACTTATTTTGGGGCAAAAAGACAGAAAATCTCCTTCTTTCGGGAGCAAATAGTCAGAAATTCTCCTTATTTTGGGGCAAAATTGCAGAAATTTCCTTTACATTGGGGCAAAATTGCAGAAATTTCCCTTATTAAGTGAAAAAATTGCAGAAATTTCCCTTATTTTAGGGCAAAATTGCAGAAATTTTACTTATTTCAGAGAAAAAAGGCAAAGATTTTTCTTATTTTGGGGCAAAAATGCAGAAATTCCCATTATTTTGGGGCAAAAAAACAGAAATTCACCTTATTTTGGGGTAAAATTGCAGAAATTTCACATATTTCAAGGCAAAAATGCAGAAATTTTCTTTATTCTGGGGCAAAATTGCAGAAATTTCACTTATTTCAGGGTAATAAGTCAGAAATTCCCCTTATTTTGGGGCAAAAAAGACAGAAATTCCCTTTGTTTTTGGGGCAAAAAGACAGAAATTCCACTTATTTAGAGGCAAAAAGGCAGAAATTCCCCTTATTTTGGAGCAAAAATGAAGAAATTTCCCTTTTTTATGTCAACAAGTTATGCATTCCCCTTATTTTCGGACAAAAAGAGAGAAATTCCATGTATTTTGGAGCAAAATTGCAGAAATTCCCCTAATTGAGGGGCAAAAAGGCAGAAATTTCCTATATGTTGGGGCAAAAAGACAAAAATTCTCCTAATTTTGGGGCAAAACTCAGAAATTCCAAATTTTTGTGCAAAATTCCAGAAATTGCCCTTATTTTGGGGCATAATTGCAGAAATTTCAATTATTTTGGGGCAAAATTGCAGAAATTTCAGTTATTTCAGGGAAAAAAGGCAGAAATTTTACTTATTTTCGGTCAAAAAGACAGAAATTCCTAATATTTTGTGCCAAAATTCAGAAATTCCCCTTATTTTTAGGTAAAAATGCTGAAATTCCCAATATTTGGGGGCAAAAAGGCAGAAATTTCCTTTATTTTGGGGCAAAATTGCAGAAATTTCACTTATTTCAGGGTATTGAGTCAGAAATTTTTTTTATTTGGGGCAAAAAAGAGAGAAATTCCGTTTGATTTTTGGGAAAAAGACAGAAATTCCACTTATTTAAAGGCAAAAAGACAGAAATTCCCCTTATTTTTGAGCAAAAATGAAGAAATTTCTCTTTTTTGTGGCAAAAAATATACATTCACCTTACTTTCGGGATAAAAAGCAGAAATTCCCCGTATTTTGAAGCAAAATTGCAGAAATTCCCATAATTTTCGGGCAAAAAGCAGAAATTCTCGTTATTTTGGTGCAAAAAGACAGAAAATCTCCTTTTTTCGGGAGCAAACAGTCAGAAATTCTACTTATTTTGTTGCAAAATTGCAGAAATTTCCTTTACATTGGGGCAAAATTGCAGAAATTTTACTTATTTCAGAAAAAAAAGCAAAAATTTTTCTTATTTTGGGGCAAACAGGCAGAAATTCTTATTATTTTGGGGCAAAAAAAAAGAAATTCACCTTATTTTGGGGTAAAATTGCAGAAATTTCACATATTTCAGGGAAAAAAGGGAGAAATTTACCTTATCCTGGGGCAAAATTGCAGAAATTTCACTTATTTCAGGGTAATAAGTCAGAAATTCCCCTTTATTTTGGGGCAAAAAAGACAGAAATTCCCTTTGTTTTCAGGGAAAAAGACAGAAATTCCACTTATCTAGAAGCACAAAGGCAGAAATTCCCCTTATTTTGGAGCAACAATGAAGAAATTTCCCTTTTTATAGCAAAAAGGTATGCATTCCCATTATTTTCAGGCAAAAAGGCAGAAATTCCCCGTATTTTGGAGCAAAATTGAAGAAATTCCCCTAATTTTGGGGCAAAAGGCAGAAATTCCCTTTATTTTGGGGCAAAAATCAGAAATTCCCCTTATTTTGGGGCAAAATTCTAGAAATTTCTTTTTTTCGGGGAGCAAAATTGCAGGAATTTACCTTATTTTGGGGCAAAATTGCAGAAATTTCCTATATTTGGGGCAAAATTGGAGAAATTTCACTTATTTTCAGGTAAAAAGACTGAAATTTCCTTTATTTTGGGGCAAAAAGGGAGATATTCCCTTTATTTTTTGGCAAAATTGCAGACATTTTCCTTATTATGTGGAAAAATTGCAGAAATTTCCCTTATTTAGGGCAAAATTGCAGAAATTTCACTTATTTCAGAGAAAAAAAGCAAAAATTTTTCTTATTTTGGGGCAAAAAGGCAGAAATTCTCATTATTTGGGGCAAAAAGGCAGAAATTCACCTTATTTTGGGGTAAAATTGCAGAAATTTCACATATTTCAGGGCAAAAAGGCAGAAATTTCCCTTATTTTGGGGCAAAATTGTAGAAATTTCACTTATTTTAGGGTAATAAGTCAGAAAATCCCCTTATTTTGGGGCAAAAAAGACAGAAATTCCCTTTGTTTTGGGGGAAAAAGACAGAAATTCCACTTATTTAGAGGCAAAAAGGCAGAAATTCTCCTTATTTTAAAGCAAAAATGAAGAAATTTCCCTTTTTTTTGGCAACAAGTTATTTATTCCCCTTATTTTCGGGCAAAAAGACTGAAATTTCCCGTATTTTGGAGCAAAATTGCAGAAATTCCCCTAATTGTGGGGCAAAAAGGCAGAAATTCCCTATATGTTGGGGCAAAAAGACAAAAATTCTCCTTATTTTGGGGCAAAACTCAGAAATTCCACTTATTTTGGTGCAAAATTCCAGAAATTTCCCTTATTTTGGGGCAAAATTGCAGAAATGTCACTTATTTTTGGGCAAAATTGCAGAAATTTCACTTATTTCAGGGAAAAAAGGCAGAAATTTTACTTATTTTTGGGCAAAAATGCAGAAATTCCTAATATTTTGTGCCAAAATTCAGAAATTCCCTTTATTTTGAGGTTAAAATTCTGAAATTCTCATTATTTGGGGGCAAAAAGGCAGAAATTTCCCTTATCTTGGGGCAAAATGGCAGAAATTTCACTTATTTCAGAGTAATGAGTCAGAAATTCCTTTTATTTTGGGGCAAAAAAGAGAGAAATTCCCTTTGATTTTTGGGAAAAAGACAGAAATTCCACTTATTTAGAGGCAAAAAGGCAGAAATTCCCCTTATTTTGGAGCAAAAATGAAGAAATTTTCCTTTTTTGTGGCAAAAATATACATTCCCCTTACTTTCGGGATAAAAAGCAGAAATTCCCCGTATTTTGAAGCAATATTGCAGAAATTCTCATAATTTTCGTGCAAAAAGGCAGAAATTCTCCTTATTTTGAAGCAAAAAGACAGAAAATCTCCTTTTTTCGGGAGCAAACAGTCAGAATTTCTCCTTATTTTGGGGCAAAATTGCAGAAATTTCCTTTACATTGGGGCAAAATTGCAGAAATTTCCCTTATTAACGGAAAAAATAGCAGAAATTTCCTTTATTTTAGGGCAAAACTGCAGAAATTTTACTTATTTCAGAAAAAAAAGCAAAAATTTTTCTTATTTTGGGGCAAAAAGGCAGAAATTCCCATTATTTTGGGGCAAAAAAACAGAAATTCACCTTATTTTGGGGTAAAGTTGCAGAAATTTCACATATTTCAGGGCAAAATACAGAAATTTTCCTTATTCTGGGGCAAAATTGCAGAAATTTCTCTTATTTCAGGGTAATAAGTCAGAAATTCCCTTTATTTTGGGGCAAAAAAGACAGAAATTCCCTATGTTTTCGGGGAAAAAGACAGAAATTCCACTTATCTAGAGGCACAAAGGCAGAAATTCCCCTTAATTTGAAGCAACAATGAAGAAATTTCCTTTTTTATTGCAAAAAGGTATGCATTCCCATTATTTTCAGGCAAAAAGGCAGAAATTCCCCATATTTTGGAGCAAAATTGAAGAAATTCCCATAATTTTGGGGCAAAAGGCAGAAATTCCCTTTATTTTGGGGCAAAAATCAAAAATTCCCCTTATTTTGGGGCAAAATTCTAGAAATTTCTTTTTTTGGGGGGCAAAATTGCAGGAATTTACCTTATTTTGGGGCAAAATTGCAGAAATTTCCCTTATTTGGGGCAAAATTGCAGAAATTTCACTTAATTTTAGGTAAAAAGACTGAAATTTCCTTTATTTTGGGGCAAAAAGGAAGATATTCCCTTTATTTTTTGGCAAAATTGCAGACATTTTCCTTATTATGGGGAAAAATTGCAGAAATTTCCCTTATTTAGGGCAAAATTGCAGAAATTTCACTTATTTCAGAGAAAAAAAGCAAAAAATTTTTCTTATTTTGGGGCAAAAAGCCAGAAATTCTCATTATTTTGGGGCAAAAAGGCAGAAATTCACCTTATTTTGGGGTAAAATTGCAGAAATTTTACATATTTCAGGGCAAAAAGGCAGAAATTTCCCTTATTCTGGGGCAAAATTGCAGAAATTTCACTTATTTTAGGGTAATAAGTCAGAAAATCCCCTTATTTTGGGGCAAAAAAGACAGAAATTCCCTTTGTTTTGGAGGAAAAAGACAGAAATTCCAATTATTTAGAGGCAAAAATGCAGAAATTCTCCTTATTTTGGAGCAAAAATGAAGAAATTTCCCTTTTTTATGGCAACAAGTTATGCATTCCCCTTATTTTCGGGCAAAAAGACAGAAATTTCCCGTATTTTGGAGCAAAATTGCAGAAATTCTTCTAATTGTGGGGCAAAAAGGCAGAAATTCCCTATATATTGGGGCAAAAAGACAAAAATTCTCCCTATTTTGGGCCAAAACTCAGAAATTCCACTTATTTTGGTGCAAAATTCCAGAAATTTCCCTTATTTTGGGGCAAAATTGCAGAAATTTCACTTATTTTGGGGCAAAATTGCAGAAATTTCACTTATTTCAGGGAAAAAAGGCAGAAATTTTACTTATTTTGGGGCAAAAATGCAGAAATTCCTAATATTTTGTGCCAAAATTCAGAAATTCCCTTTATTTTGAGGTAAAAATTCTGAAATTTCCATTATTTGGGGGCAAAAAGGCAGAAATTTCCCTTATTTTGGGGCAAACTTGCAGAAATTTCACTTATTTCAGGGTAATGAGTCAGAAATTCCTTTTATTTTGGGGCAAAAAAGAGAGAAATTCCCTTTGATTTTTGGGAAAAAGACAGAAATTCCACTTATTTAGAGACAAAAGCAGAAATTCCCCTTATTTTGGAGCAAAAATGAAGAAATTTCCCTTTTTTGTGGCAAAAAATATACATTCCCCTTAGTTTCGGGATAAAAAGCAGAAATTCCTCGTATTTTGAAGCAAAATTGCAGAAATTCTCATACTTTTCGGGCAAAAAGGCAGAAATTCTCCTTATTTTGGGGCAAAATTGCAGAAATTTCCTTTACATTGGGGCAAAATTGCAGAAATTTCCCTTATTAAGTGAAAAAATTGCAGAAATTTCCCTTATTTTAGGGCAAAATTGCAGAAATTTTACTTATTTCAGAGAAAAAAAGCAAAAATTTTTCTTATTTTGGGGCAAGAAGGCAGAAATTCCCATTAGTTTGGGGCAAAAAAACAGAAATTCACCTTATTTTGGGGTAAAATTGCAGAAATTTCACATATTTCAGGGCAAAAAGGCAGAAATTTTCTTTATTCTGGGGCAAAATTGCAGAAATTTCACTTATTTCAGGGTAATAAGTCAGAAATTTCCCTTATTTTGGGGCAAAAAAGACATAAATTCCCTTTGTTTTGGGGAAAAAGACAAAATTCTACTTATCTAGAGGCAAAAAGGCAGAAATTCCCCTTATTTTGGAGCAAAAATGAAGAAATTTCCCTTTTTAATGGCAAAAAGGTATGCATTCCCATTATTTTCAGGCAAAAAGTCAGAAATTCCCCGTATTTTGGAGCAAAATTAAAGAAATTCCTCTAATTTTGGGGCAAAAGGCAGAAATTCCTCTTATTTTGGGGCAAAAATCAGAAATTCCCCTTATTTTGGGGCAAAATTCTAGAAATTTCTTTTTTTGGGGGGCAAAATTGCAGGAATTTACCTTATTTTTGGGCAAAATTGCAGAAATTTCTCTTATTTGGGGCAAAATTGCAGAAATTTCACTTATTTTCAGGTAAAAAGACTGAAATTTCCTTTATTTTGGGGCAAAAAGGGAGAAATTCCCTTTATTTTGGGGTAAAATTGCAGACATTTTCCTTATTATGGGAAAAAATTGCAGAAATTTCTTTTATTTTAGGGCAAAATTGCAGAAATTTCACTTATTTCAGAGAAAAAAAGCAAAAATTTTTTTTATTTTGGGGCAAAAAGGCAGAAATTTTCATTATTTTGTGGCAAAACGGCAGAAATTCACCTTATTTTGTAGTAAAATTGCAGAAATTTTACATATTTCAGGGCAAAAAGGCAGAAATTTCCCTTATTTTGGGGCAAAATTGCAGAAATTTCACTTATTTTAGGGTAATAAGTCAGAAAATCCCCTTATTTTGGGGCAAAAAAGACAGAAATTCCCTTTGTTTTGGGGGAAAAAGACAGAAATTCCACTTATTTAGAGGCAAAAAGGCAGAAATTCTCCTTATTTTGGAGCAAAAATGAAGAAATTTCCCTTTTTTTTTGGCAACAAGTTATTTATTCCCCTTATTTTCGGGCAAAAAGACTGAAATTTCCCGTATTTTGGAGCAAAATTGCAGAAATTCCCCTAATTGTGGGGCAAAAAGGCAGAAATTCCCTATATGTTGGGGCAAAAAGACAAAAATTCTCCTTATTTTGGGGCAAAATTCAGAAATTCCACTTATTTTGGTGCAAAATTCCAGAAATTTCCCTTATTTTGGGGCAAAATTGCAGAAATTTCACTTATTTTGGGGCAAAATTGCAGAAATTTCACTTATTTCAGGGAAAAAAGGCAGAAATTTTACTTATTTTGGGGCAAAAATGCAGAATTTCCTAATATTTTGTGCCAAAATTCAGAAATTCCCTTTATTTTGAGGTTAAAATTCTGAAATTCTCATTATTTGGGGCCAAAAGGCAGAAATTTCCCTTATCTTGGGGCAAAATGGCAGAAATTTCACTTATTTCAGAGTAATGAGTCAGAAATTCCTTTTATTTTGGGGCAAAAAAGAGAGAAATTCCCTTTGATTTTTGGGAAAAAGACAGAAATTCCACTTATTTAGAGGCAAAAAGGCAGAAATTCCCCTTATTTTGGAGCAAAAATGAAGAAATTTTCCTTTTTTGTGGCAAAAAATATACATTCCCCTTACTTTCGGGATAAAAAGCAGAAATTCCCCGTATTTTGAAGCAATATTGCAGAAATTCTCCTAATTTTCGTGCAAAAAGGCAGAAATTCTCCTTATTTTGAAGCAAAAAGACAGAAAATCTCCTTTTTTCGGGAGCAAACAGTCAGAAATTCTCCTTATTTTGGGGCAAAATTGCAGAAATTTCCTTTACATTGGGGCAAAATTGCAGAAATTTCCCTTATTAACGGAAAAAATAGCAGAAATTTCCTTTATTTTAGGGCAAAATTGCAGAAATTTTACTTATTTCAGAGAAAAAAAGCAAAAATTTTTCTTATTTTGGGGCAAAAAGGCAGAAATTCCCATTATTTTGGGGCAAAAAAACAGAAATTCACCTTATTTTGGGGTAAAGTTGCAGAAATTTCACATATTTCAGGGCAAAATACAGAAATTTTCCTTATTCTGGGGCAAAATTGCAGAAATTTCTCTTATTTCATGGTAATAAGTCAGAAATTCCCTTTATTTTGGGGCAAAAAAGACAGAAATTCCCTTTGTTTTGGGGGAAAAAGACAGAAATTCCACTTATTTAGAGGCAAAAAGGCAGAAATTCCCCTTATTTTGGAGCAAGAATGAAGAAATTTCTCTTTTTTATGGCAACAAGTTATGCATTCCCCTTATTTTCGGGCAAAAAGACAGAAATTTCCCATATTTTGGAGCAAAATTTCAGAAATTCCCCTAATTGTGGGGCAAAAAGGCAGAAATTTTCTATATGTTGTGGCAAAAAGACAAAAATTCTCCTTATTTTGGGGCAAAACTCAGAAATTCCACTTATTTTGGTGCAAAATTCCAGAAATTTCTCTAATTTTGGGGCAAAATTACCGAAATATCCTTTATTTTCGGGCAAAATTGCAGAAATTTCACTTATTATAAAGAAAAAAAGCAAAAATTTTTCTTTTTTTAGGGGAAAAAAAGCAGAAATTCCCATTATTTTGGGGCAAAAATCCAGAAATTCACTTTTTTTGGGGTAAAATTGCAGAAATTTCACATATTTCAGGGCAAAAATGCAGAAATTTCCCTTATTTTCGGGCAAAATTGCAGAAATTTCACTTATTTTGGGGCAAAATTGCAGAAATTTCACTTATTTCAGGAAAAAAGGCAGAAATTTTCTTTATTTTGGGGCAAAAATGCAGAAATTCTTAATATTTTGTGGCAAAAATGCAGAAATTCCCCTTACTTTGAGGTAAAAAGGGTGAAATTTTCCTTATTTGGGGGCAAAAAGGCAGAAATTTCCCTAATTTTGGGGCAAAAAGACAGAAATTCCCCTTATTCTGTGGCAAAAAGGCAGAAATTTCTTTTATTTTGGGGCAAAATTTCAGAAATAACACTTATTTTAGGGCATAATTCAAAAATTTTTTTTATTTTGGGGCAAAAAGACAAATATTCCATTTATTTTTGGGTAAAAAGGGAGAAATTTCACTTATTTTGAGGTAAAAGGCAGAAATTCCTATTATTTTGGGGCAAAAATGAAGAGATTTCCCTTTTTCGTTGCAAAAGGTATACATTCCCCTTACTTTCGTGATTAAAAGCAGAAATTCCCCGTATTTTGAAGCAATATTGCAGAAATTCTCATTATTTTCAGGCAAAAAAGCAGAAATTCTCCTTATTTTGGGGCAAAAAGACAGAAAATCTTCTTTTTTTGAGAGCAAACAGTCAAAAATTCCCATTATTTTGGGTCAAAATTGCAGAAATTTCCTTTACATTGGGGCAAAATTGCAGAAATTTCCTTTATTTTGGGGCAAAAATGCAGAAATGTCATTTATTTCAGGGTAATAAGTCAGAAATTCCTTCTATTTGAGGCAAAAAAGACAGAAATTCCCTTTGTTTTGGGAGAAAAAGACAGAAATTCCACTTATTTAGAGGCAAAAAGGCAGAAATTCCTTTATTTTGGAGCAAAAATGAAGAAATTTCCCTTTTTATGGCAAAAAGGTATGCATTCCATTTTTTTTGGGCAAAAAGGCAGAAATTCCCCGTATTATGGAGCAAAATTGCAGAAATTCCCCTAATTTTGGGGCAAAAGGCAGAAATTCCTTTATTTTGGAGAAAAATCAGAAATTCCCCTTATTTTGGGGCAAAATTCAAGAAATTTCCTTTATTTTGGGGCAAAATTGCAGGAATTTACCTTTTTTGGGGCAAAATTGCAGAAATTTCACTTATTTTCAGGTAAAAAGGCTGAAATTTCCTTTATTTTGAGGCAAAAAGGGAGAAATTCCATTTATTTTGGGGCAAAATTGCAGACATTTCCTTTATTATAGGAAAAATTGCAGAAATTTCTCCTATTTTAGGGCAAAATTGCAGAAATTTCACTTATTTCAGAGAAAAAAAGCAAAAATTTTTTTTATTTTGGGGCAAAAAAGCAGAAATTCCCATTATTTTGGGGGAAAAAAGGCAGAAATTCACCTTATTTTGGGGTAAAATTGCAGAAATTTCACATATTTCAGGGCAAAAAGGCAGAAATTTCCCTATTTTGGGGCAAAAAAGACAGAAATTCCCTGTGTTTGGGGTAAAAAGTCAGAAATTCCACTAATTTAGAGGCAAAAAGGCTGAAATTCCCCTTATTTTGGAGCAAAAATGAAAAAATTTCCCTTTTTTATGGCAAAAAATTATGCATTCCACTGATTTTCGGGCAACAAGACAGAAATTCTTTGCATTTTGGAGCAAAATTGCAGAAATTCCCCTAATTGTGGGGCATCAAGGCAGAAATTCCCTATATGTTGGGGCAAAAATACAGAAATTCTCCTTCTTTTGGGGCAAAACTCAGAAATTCCACATATTTTGGGGCAAAATTCCAGAAATTTCCCTTATTTTGGGGAAAAATTGCAGAAATTTCCCTTATTTTAGGGCAAAATTGCAGAAATTTCACTTATTTCAGGGAAAAAAGGCAGAAATTTTCCTTATTTTGGGGAAAAATTAAGAAATTCTTAATATTTTGTGGCAAAAATGCAGAAATTCCCCTTATTTTGAGGTAAAAAGGCTGAAATTCCCCTTATTTTGAAGTAAAAAGGCTGAAATTCCCCTTATTCGGGGGCAAAAAGGAATAAATTTCTCTTATTTGGGGGCAAAAAGACAGAAATTCCCCTTATTTTGTGGCAAAAAGGCAGAAATTTCTTTTATTTGGGGGCAAAATTGCAGAAATATCACTTATTTCAGTGTATAATTCAAAAATTCCTATTATTTTGTTGCAAAAAGACAGAAATTCCATTTATTTTTGGGTAAAAAAGGAGAAATTTCACTTATTTTGAGGTAAAAAGGCAAAAATTCCTCTTATTTTGGGGCAAAAATTAAGAAATTTCCCTTTTTTGTGGAAAAAGGTATACATTCCCCTTACTTTCGGGATAAAAAGTAGAAATTCCCCGGATTTTGAAGCATAATTGCAGAAATTCTTATAATTTTCGGGCAAAAAAGCAGAAATTCTCCTTATTTTGGAGCAAAAATACAGAAAATCTCCTTTTTTCGGGAGCAAACAGTCAGAAATTCCCCTTATTTTGGGGCAAAATTGCAGAGATTTCTTTTACATTCGGGCAAATTTGCAGAAATTTCCCTTATTTTGGGGCAAAATTGCAGAAATTCTCCTAATTGTTGGGCAAAAAGGCAGAAATTCCCTATATGTTGGGGCAAAAAGACAGAAATTCTCCTTATTTTGGGGCAAAACTCAGAAATTCCACGTATTTTGGGGCAAAATTCCAGAAATTTCCCTTATTTTGGGGCAAAATTGCAGAAATTTTCCTTATTTTAGGGCAAAATTGCAGAAATTTCACTTATTTCAGAGAAAAAAAGCAAAAATTTTTTTCTATTTTGGGGCTAAAATGCAGATGTTTTACTTATTTTGGGGCAAAAAGGTAGAAATTCACCTTATTTTAAGGTAAAATTGCAGCAATTTCACATATTTCAGGGCAAAAAGGCAGAAATTTCCCTCATTTTGGGGCAAAATTGCAAAAATTTCACTTATTTTGGGGCAAAATTGCAGAAATTTCACTTATTTCAGGGAAAAAAGGCAGAAAATTTCCTTATTTTGGAGAAAAAATTAAGAAATTTTTAAAATTTTGTGGCAAAAATGCAGAATTTTTTTTTATTTTGAGGTAAAAATGCTGAAATTCCCCTTATTTTGAGGTAAAAATGCTGAAATTCCCCTTAATTGGGTGCAAAAAGGCAGAAATTTCTCTTATTTTGGGGCAAAAAGACAGAAATTCCCCTTATTTTGTAGCAAAAAGGCAAAAATTTCTTTTATTTTGGGGCAAAATTGCAGAAATATCACTTATTTCAGGGTATAATTCAAAAATTCCTTTTATTTTGTTGCAAAAAGACAGAAATTCCATTTATTTTTGGGTAAAAAAGGAGAAATTTCACTTATTTTGAGGTAAAAAGGCAGAAATTCCTCTTATTTTGGGGCAAAAATTAAGAAATTTCCCTTTTTTTAAAAAAAGGTATACATTCCCCTTACTTTTGGGATAAAAAGCAAAATTTCCCAATATTTTGAAGCATAATTGCAGAAATTCTCATAATTTTCTGGCAAAAAAGCAGAAATTCTCCTTATTTTGGAGCAAAAATAGAGAAAATCTTCTTTTTTCGGAAGCAGTCAGAAATTCCCCTTATTTTGGGGCAAAATTGCAGAAATTTCTTTTACATTGGGTCAAAATTGCAGAAATTTCCCTTATTTTGGGGCAAAATTGCAGAAATTCCCCTAATTGTTGGGCAAAAAGGCAGAAATTCCCTATATGTTGGGGCAAAAAGACAGAAATTCTCCTTATTTTGAGGCAAAACACAGAAATTCCACGTATTTTGGGGCAAAATTCCAGAAATTTCCTTTATTTTGGGGCAAAATTGCAGAAATTTCTCTTATTTTAGGGCAAAATTGCAGAAATTTCACTTATTTCAGGGAAAAAAGGCAGAAATTTTCCTTATTTTGGGGAAAAATTAAGAAATTCTTAATATTTTGTGGCAAAAATGCAGAAATTCCCCTTATTTTGAGGTAAAAAGGCTGAAATTCCCCTTATTTTGAGGTAAAAAGGCTGAAATTCCTCTTATTTGGGGGCAAAAAGGCAGAAATTTTTTTTATTTTGGGGCAAAATTGCAGAAATATCACTTATTTCAGGGTATAATTCAAAAATTCCTTTTATTTTGTTGGAAAAAGACAGAAATTCCATTTATTTTTGGGTAAAAAAAGAGAAATTTCACTTATTTTGAGGTAAAAAGGCAGAAATTCCTCTTATTTGGGGGCAAAAATTAAGAAATTTCCCTTTTTTGTGGAAAAAGGTATACATTCCCCTAACTTTCGGGATAAAAAGTAGAAATTCCCCGTATTTTGAAGCATAATTGCAGAAATTCTTATAATTTTCGGGCAAAAAAGCAGAAATTCTCCTTATTTTGGAGCAAAAATACAGAAAATCTCCTTTTTTCGGGAGCAAACAGTCACTAATTCCCCTTATTTTGGGGCAAAATTGCAGAAATTTCTTTTACATTCGGGCAAATTTGCAGAAATTTCCCTTATTTTGGGGCAAAATTGCAGAAATTTTCCTAATTGTTGGGCAAAAAGGCAGGAATTCCCTATATGTTGGGGCAAAAAGACAGAAATTCTCCTTATTTTGGGGCAAAACTCAGAAATTCCACGTATTTTGGGGCAAAGTTCCAGAAATTTTCCTTATTTTGGGGCAAAATTGCAAAAATTTCCTTTATTTTGGGGCAAAATTGCAGAAATTTTACTTATTTCAGGGAAAAAAATCAAAAATTTTTCTTATTTTGGGGCAAAAAAACAGAAATTTCCATTATTTTGGGGCAATAAGGCAGAAATTCACCTTATTTTGGGGTAAAATTGCAGAAATTTCACATATTTCAGGGCAAAAAGGCAGAAATTTCTCTTAATTTAGTGCAAAATTGCAGTAATTTCACTTATTTCAGAGAAAAGAAGCAAATTTTTTTTTATTTTTTGGCAAAAAGGCAGAAATTCCCATTATTTTGGGGGAAAAAAGCAGAAATTCACCTTCTTTTGGGGTAAAATTACAGAAATTTCACATATTTCAGGGCAAAATGGCAGAAATTTCCCTCATTTTGGGGCAAAATTGCAGATATTTCACTTATTTTAAGGTAATAAGTCAGAAATTCCCCTTATTTTGGGTTAAAAAAGACAGAAATTCCCTTTGTTTGGGGGAAAAAGACAGAAATTCCACTTATTTAGAGGCAAAATGCTGAAATTCCCCTTATTTTGGAGCAAAAATAAAGAAATTTCCCTTTTTTATGGCAAAAGTTATGCATTCTACTTATTTTCAGGCAACAAGACAGAAATTCCTTGCATTTTGGAGCAAAATTGAAGAAATTCCCCTAATTGTGGCACAAAAAGAAAGAAATTCCCTATATGTTGGGGAAAAAGACAGAAATTCTCCTTCTTTTGGGGTAAAACTCAGAAATTCCACGTATTTTGGGGCAAAATTCCAGAAATTTCCCTTATTTTGGGGCAAAATTGCAGAAATTTTCCTTATTTTAGGGAAAAATTGCAGAAATTTCACTTATTTCAGAGAAAAAAAGCAACAATTTTTCCTATTTTGGGGCTAAAATGCAGAAATTCCACTTATTTTGGGGCAAAAAGGCAGAAATTCACCTTATTTAAGGGTAAAATTGCAGCAATTTAATATATTTCAGGGCAAAAAGGCAGAAATTTCCCTCATTTTGGGGCAAAATTGCAGAAATTTCACTTATTTTGGTGCAAAATTGAAGAAATTTCACTTATTTCAGAAAAAAAAGGCAGAAATTTTCCTTATTTTGGGGAAAAAATTAAAAAATTCTTAATATTTTGTGGCAGAAATGCAGAAATTTTCCTTATTTTGAGGTCAAAATGCTGAAATTCCCCTTATTTTGAGGTAAAAAGGCTGAAATTCCCCTTAATTGGGTGCAAAAAGGCAGAAATTTCTCTTATTTTGGGGCTAAAAGACAGAAATTCCCCTTATTTTGTAGCAAAAAGGCAAAAATTTCTTTTATTTTGAGGCAAAATTGCAGAAATATCACTTATTTCAGGGTATAATTCAAAAATTCCTTTTATTTTGTTGCAAAAAGACAGAAATTCCATTTATTTTTGGGTAAAAAAGGAGAAATTTCACTTATTTTGAGGTAAAAAGGCAGAAATTCCTCTTATTTTGGGGCAAAAATTAAGAAATTTCCCTTTTTTAAAAAAAAGGTATACATTCCCCTTACTTTTGGGATAAAAAGCAAAAATTCCCTGTATTTTGAAGCATAATTGCAGAAATTCTCACAATTTTCGGGCAAAAAAGCAGAAATTCTCCTTATTTTGGAGCAAAAATACAGAAAATCTTCTTTTTTTGGAAGCAAATAGTCAGAAATTCCCATTATTTTGGGGCAAAATTGCAGAAATT